>NC_136427.1:96562500-99532500 GCF_052849685.1 Lactuca virosa | reverse complement strand
CAAATTAATCTAAGAGTTGATTCTAAAATGTGTTCTTGTAACTTGTCCTCAATTTATGTGAAAGGTCACATTTAAGTTCATAAAACTCATAAAGTTTTCCATAAGTTATGAATAAGGAAGAGTCACATTCTTTTAATGGTTTAAAGTCTTCCATAACTTGTCCTCAAGTTATGGAACTTGAAGAGTTTTTTTAATTAAAACTACTTTAAACTCATAAGTTATGGAATTGAATAGTTTTTGAATTGTTTCAAAACTTGCCCTCAAGTTTTGGAATTTAAAAAGTTTTCTTTCATGAATACTTTAATTCCAAATTAAGCCCTTAGGATTTTAAAAGTTAAAATTCAACCCTTATACTTTATAATATTATAAGTTAATAATATATATATATATATATATATATATATATATATATATATATATATATATATATATATATATATATAAGAGAAAGTCGATTTACCATTAGTAGGCCTCATTCACGAAGTCGGTCTATAAGGGGGGTATAAGGTTACTGCCTATAAAATGGCAGTTTAATGGGTGTCCACTCTCACCCACCGCTTCCTTGACTGGTGGAGGGTCGTTAGCCGAACGGGTAGGACAAGGACTATAATTCTCCCTTCAATACAAGTATAATGATAAATACTAAGTAACTAAACACTTATAAATTCCCAATCTTAGTTACTTAGGAAAATGTGAATAAGGTGCTAATCCATGAAATTACACTTTGCACTTTGTTTGAGCTATTAGTGGAGCGTGTGTGGCTAACCGGCATACTAACTATTTTTAACAAAGTAGGCAAAGGGTTTCTTAAAGTTTATCATAGGCCGGTGGAGCGTGTGTGGTTAACCGGCACATCGGTTGAGTGATAAACATTTAAGAGTACCAAGTAATTTGCATGGTTACTTCACACCTTATTTTGTGATCCTCGGCATCCCAGTCACAAAACCTGAAGGGCACAATCAAGATTGAAACATGCCATTGAAAAGTTCAATGAATCTCAACAGAATCTAGGAGTTTAAAAAAAAACCAATTAAGACCTAATAATACATTTCGTTTTTCGTGGTGGAAATTGGTGAATCGTCATTCACCTACCTTCAAATATTATATAGCTTGGATTACGGCATCCCTCTTCCAAGTTATAAAATATTGTGTTGGGTCCTAGCCTTAATATTTCATATTGGGTGTGATATTAAGGATTTTAAATCAACTTACTTGAATATCTCCCATATTAGATGTCTGGTTTAGACATCTATGATCATCCCAAATCTCTTGGAACAAGCTTTCCTAATGAAGATGATGTCCCATGGTTGGTTCGTGGAAATCATACTTCTTTTCTGTCACCTCCTCCAATTATTCTCCCTAACCCACAAGTTCAAGGTCACTCAAGCCCTATTGGCAAGCAAGGTCTATGTGTGCTCACATCTTGGAGATGAAGTCACATATTGACAAGCCGGGAGAGTTGGGTGTCAAAGTCTTAAGAAAGTTGGATGTTCAATCACTTTCTAAGTCACATAGTTAGTTCCTTTGGGACTACTATGAAACAGACTATGACATGAACCTTAATGATCTTATCTATTTGCTTTTTGCTGCTGAATCAGAAATGATTTGAGGACTGATAGAGCAAATTTGATTAGAAGATCAACTTCCCAAACTTCCATGGATTTTGAAAATGGTAACATTAGATATCCAGTAAAAGCTTTCTCTTCGCAATGGAAAGGGATTGGCCATAGTCAACTCGGTTGACCAAATGGTAAATAGAAAGGCAAGTCTGTGATAGTCCAGTACACCATTCCCAAAGAGTCCATATGTTTCTCTTGCCAAACGAAAGGGGCATTGATTGCGAAGCTGCCTATTTACCTGAAAGATCATAAGGTTGATCAAGTCAAGAAGTTTGACTCAACTTCAGGTAAAGTCCACTATCTAACTCTGTTAAGTTTCTATTATGAGATTCTTATTACATGATGTGACTGGGTCACATGTTGATGTATTAAGAATCAAAGAAAAATGAAGAAACTTAAAGGAAGTATATGCTGATTCTGATCGCGAAGATGGATCTCGATCGCTTGGTTCAGTGATCAGAATTTTGAGCTGTTGCTTAGGAGTTATGATATATTGCTTAGGAATAGATAACAACAAGTTTTTCATATGGTTTTGCACTGTATGGATAAGTTTTTCCGCAAAGTTTTAAAATTAAAGGAAATTTTTTGATTTTATTTATTCTAAGTATCCTTACAATGGCATTTGTGGAAAAATTGTTGCTTATATGATTCCATTGATAACAATAATGGAAAATGGATTTGTTTCTTTCATTTGTGGTAATGTCTAATTTACCAAACAAGGAATGGTTCTCATCACCCAAGGTTTCAGTTGGATAGAAACTTGGAAATCATGCAAGTTGTATACTATGATGAATGAGAATTTTCATCTTTGGAAAATTAAGATTAATTCCTTGTTCACATATATATGTGATTCAAGTGAAGGACTAAAGGATCGAGTACACATTCTGGTGCACTGATAAAGTCCACCACAAAAGATCTAGAAGACTATTCGTCATGATTTACTAAAGTTTAGTAAATATGGTTATACTTACAAGTTTAAGTATAATTCTGTAGCATTGGAAAAGTTTCGATGTATGGCAGAACAAATGAGAAGAATCAAATTAGGCAGAAAGATAAAAGTTTCTTAAATCTGAAAAGATAGGAGAGTACTTTAGTATCAGGTGTTGTGATCATCTTAATGATTTAGAAATCATATCACAATTACTCCTCTAAGGAAATCTTAGTGCATTCTTATGGCTAAGAAGAGGAGTCATGAATTGTTGTAATGGTTAAATCAAGAAGATGAGTCATACTTCGTTCCAAAACAAGTCTTAAAGTCATACTCCAAGACTGTAAGTTGAGTGACATATCTTAAAGAAAGGTTTAAAACACTTGTCAAATGTAAGAGTAAAACTGTCCTACTCTTGTTCATTTGAAGTTGGTAAGTTGTGTTGTTTTTGATAAAACAAAGACCAACTAAGGCCAATTGTGTGAAGTGTTTGTCTTGATAAAGAATCTGCATAATCTCTTGAATATTTGGCAGGATAGTCTTATATGTCAAGAGGACAGTGGGAGACTTAAAGATCCTGAAACAATTTCAAGATCTAATCAAGAATAAAAACCTGTAGTTTGACACTAGCACACGACATGAGGTTTATAACCTATCATGTTGACATATTGACATTTATGTACCCATTCCAGTAAAGTTGGCTATACATTTGAGTTCTACATCTTCTCAATTATTTGCATAACTACTTGGAAGCAATGGCAGGCCCTGTACTGCCAAGTCGCGAGAAGTTAAGATTGCACAAGTTCAATCCATATGAGTTTGGATTTGTCAATAACCTAGTCTTGTGATTACGGTTTTGATAAATTCACGTGGATAAGAACACATACAACATAAAATCTAAGGGTGATAAGGTTTCTCTTCGATTCATAAAAATGATGGTGAGGAAACACTTCCACCAAGTAGTTTTTAAGTAAGATAGCAATTGTGATCTTTGCAATCTCAAAGTCGTTAGTGGAGCATGTGTGTTTAACCGGCACACTAACATGGACTTATGAGAAATGGCAATAGTCTAAACAATCGAGACTATGATTACGGCATCCCTTTTCATAGTTCTAAAATTGCTTAGACACACATGTGAGCTATCTAAGATAAGGTGTATGATTTTGATAAAGTCTTATCAAAGCAATCTCATATCAGAAATCTGAACTTTGGTAAGAAAGTCAATAAAGTATTGATTTCTAGAAGTCCAACTAATTTATGGATACATGTCAAAGCTAGTGGGAGCATAAGTATTATGCTAATAATCGTCATGTTAGTGGGAGCATGACAATTATGACAAGTATTGCAGGTTACCAATGTTAATTATAGAAAACAAAAGTTTCAATTGGGAAATTTTTTTTGCTATAATTAAGGGAGAGGAAATTATACTTCATTTCAATTCTAAAAGCTTAGATTGAGGTTTTAATCATCTTTAGTCAAGGATATATATATGATTTTTTTGTTGGAGTGGCCCAACATAAGGAAATTCTATATATGGGTCCATTATTTGTGTTCTAAAATTCGGTTATGATTACGGTATCCCTTTTCATAATCTGAATTATGAGAACTTGGCAAATATACATAGAAATATTATAGCAAAAAGACTGGTCTAGTATCATGTCTTTATGTGAGACATCATGAATCGTGTCCCATATGCTTCGGATATAGGATCGATTGCATGTGCTATAATATTCATCCTTTCTAATTTTTCCAAATGCTCTGGGCATTAAGGGGGGAAAATCTAGAATTGGATATGACTAAAATTATTAAGCAATTGTCGAGAACAATCTAAGGTTTACCAAAGATTGGTTGCTCACGGACAGTTGGAAGTATAGTGTTAAATTTTGGAAGGACCATATTGACATACTATGAAAGGAGGCAACTCTTGTTCAGAAGTGACATCCAAAATGAGAATATGGAAATGTTTCATAGTTGGAAGTTATTCAATCTGTGTAAGATTAGAAAAACTAAATGCAAGAAGGATGTTTCCATGGAGTTGATCTCCATTGGAATACTCTGTAATGTTTGTTGACAAGTCTTTCTGACTTTGTGCATAATCATTACAAGAGGATCAATGCATATAAGTTTAAAATCTAACATATTTCGGTAAATGATAGGAATTTGGAATTCTTACATTTTCGATAAGGATTTGGGAGTGTGAAAAGAGACTCATTGAAAATTATGTTCAATCGATCTAGTTCACAAAGTAAAGATCATAGACAAACATAGAGTGCTTACTTGGTGTATGGCAAAGCTATTGTTTAGAAAAAAACATAGTGTACATGCTTGGAGCATGGGACAACCAGTGTTTTTAATTCAAGTATAAAGTTGATAAAACCGAAACAATGAATAATGAGTAATCAGTATGGTGATAAATAAAATGTGTTCTATTTATATTCATAGGTTTTGATACCATATTGGATTCAATTATTCTTTTGTTTCATTTTGCATGTTTTGACTTCCAGAATAAACTAGGTCATTCTTCCCGAATGACAAAGTTATTCAAACCATCCACAGTCGGTCATATGTTGGAAGTAGATATGAATCAAGACTGTCATGGGTTGGCTTGTAGAGGTCTAAGATGTTGGACAAAGCGGTGCTACAACACTAATGAGTGCTCATAAGTTCTGAGTATTGGATTCAACCCACGCTCATTTGACTCACTTCATGGATTTTATCACGAGTGATCATGAGACGATAATATCTTATATTCTTCAAACCTAGAGATATGAGTTGTTACTATGAGTTGGTTATACATTGATTGCACGGAAACGCATTGGTAACTCGATGTTATAAAACGTGCCTTTGTGTACGATTCAACAAGTAGTAGAACAAGCCATATGAGTCCAAGTTTATCCATTCCTTTTACCTTCGGGATAAAAACGATATATGTGGGCCCCTCGATGATGTAGTGATGACAAATGTAAGTGCTCGGCCGGGCCTGGACTGATTTGATTTGTTCAATTAGTCAATCGTCATAAATCGTAAATCGGGAAACAACAAATAGACAGAGAGAATGATTTATAATCCATGTCTCAGTCCATATGATATCTAGAATGGAGGAATATATGATCCCTTATCGAATGGACAAGTCATTGACAAAGGTCAGAGTTCATCGACAAGGTCAGAGTTCGACAGCGGCTTTTGAGAGCTACGATTGCCAGTTGGTTCTTGAAGTCATACGCAATAATAGTTTTAGACTTATCCAAGTGGGAGACTGTTGGATTAGTGTCTAAGTCTATAACTATTATTGGTATGTACTTGACCCGACTCAGGATGGTCCATTTGGGTTGCATGGCATCAGAACATTTGGATAGACCGTTTGTGAGGAGAAGACATTTGTGACATATTAATATATTATAAGTTCTAATATATTAATATGAAATCATGTTATTTAATTAGTATTGATCAAGAATTAATTTGGACTTAATTTAGTGATAAAAAAGAGACTAATTAAATATATGGGGATTGATTGTGTAAATCATTCATTCTTATATATGTGGGCTTATGATCCATGATTCCTTATGTTGGGTTTAACCCATGTGGTGATCCATGGATACTCTATGGAGGTAAAACCCATGGAGCATAAGGAATGGGTAAAGTCATGGGTTACATGGTGTAACCCTAATGTGCACATTATATAAGGACCCCTTTAGCTCAAGAAATTGGCACTTGTGATACATATATGAGGGCTAGCCGATTTGAGCATGAGTGTCTTCTTCTCATGGTTATTCCATGTGTTGGTGATGTTGTGTGAACCATTTGAGGTATCACACTTGGGGCACTAGGCTCTCGAGCTTCATAGAGGCAAGCTACATCAGCAAGGTATGTATTTCTATCTAGTTTATTACCCAAGTATCAATTTTTTGTATGCTAGTTAGGGTAATACCTTGGAATATTCATATTTGCATGTATAATAGAGAAAACATAGATCCAAGGTATTTAGGGTTGCATGTACACTTAGGAGTGTTAGAATGCTCATAACCCAACACATAAACCCTTTCATGAGGCCATGTTTGGCCGTGAACACCACACTAGAATGGAAAGCTAGGCCGTAACCTACCCTAGAGCCTAAGAAATGGTCGTGATGACCATCTTAGGGAGCTTTTAGCCGTGAACCACCTTTGGTGGACCTCCATTTGGCCGTGAACTCTAAAGGGACGCACTTTAAGGGCGTAAACACCTTAGGGATGTGATGTATGACCATGAACATCATCCTAGGAAGGAATCTTGGTCGTAAACCTTAGTTTAAGGTCCATTTAGACCACAAACCCCTTCCAATTCAAATGTGTTTACGGTGATTGTTAGCTGTAATTGGCTAACTCCCAATGCAAATCCTAGTAACTTATGAATTAACTTCTAGAAATAGATATTACCCAACAGTACTCCAAGTAAACATCCCATCAATTTCCCTATTCCATATGAAAGGGGCGTAAACCCCATTCTACATTTCACAAACTCATTTTCATTCACTGAGAACTCTGTAAACTCCCTCAAACATTCAACCAAGTTTTAGAAGCTATTTCTTCACAATCTCTTCTAAGTTTCTGTAAGTTAATTCATGTCTAGTAAATGTTTCATACATTTAGTTATTGAAATTTTCTACTCACATATAAATTTGTGTGTAAATAACCTTAGGCTAGCAAAAATCCTCAAGAAGTTCATCCAACACTTCAAGTGTTCTAGGCAAGGTGAGCTTCATACCCCTCTTTTGTGTTCTCATTGTTTTTGGGGGAGGATACAAGTCAAAGCCTTATTCAAATCTTGATACAATTGCTTGTTATGCACGTATGCTATGTTATATGTGTTTAAGAGTATAAAACTTTGCATGAAGTAGTTCAAAAACTTGAGATTTTGAACAACTCTCAAGAGTTTGAACCATAGTTCACAAATTTATGTGTAGAAACAAAAACTAGTATCTTATGGAAAATAAGTCACAAATTGTTATGACAAAAACCATAAGGATTTGCTCCAAAAATTTGCTTAGACAAGTTGTTGACATAAAATTTTGAAAGATGTACAACTATAAAAGTTTATGTTAATTTGGACCATTTTCGGCCAAATATATATATATATATATATATATATATATATATATATATATATAGATATATAAAGGTCATTTTGGAACATGGGATAAATTTGAGTAATTATTGAACATTTCGATTTCTAAAGGACCAAAAATGAAATTATTGGATAAATAAGGGCCTTTTTTGAACATTTTCCTAAATACGAGCTTGAAATGGATATTTTAGAAGACATGGGCCATTTTCAACAATTCTTGAATTTTTGGATCACTCATGACACTTTTTGACAAATGTGGCTCTTGTTTGATAATTTATAAAAAGAAGGGCCATTTTTGCTAACATCGACAATATTGAGTCATTTTTGATAAATATGATTCAAAGCGGATTATTTTCAGTAAACGAAACGAGTCACCTAGTCAACGAGTACAACTAATGTTACGAAATATCTAGTCAACGAGTTCATCTATTTTTATTTATTAAATAAATAATGGATTTGAACTATGTGCGTAATATATTGGTTAGTATTCTAGTCAGATGCATCTTCACCGTACCTATATAATAGTATACATTTAAAGTCCTGTAAGAGTTATAACTAGAGTCTCCTGGAGGGAGAGCGGGAATTTGTGTATAGATCTATACGGGGTTGACACCCCGCACGAATGTCTAGGGTGACAAATGTCTTAAACAAACCCGACGCCTGAAGAACGTCTAGACAGACACTCTGTCATATTAGTATGGTTATAACGACGCACTCAGAATATAACAAAATATATTTACGCGGATTACACCTTTCGATTATAAACAACTAATTCTTGGATACTTTAAACAAAATTTATACCACACAAGTCCTAGGCTTTTAAGACTACTATTTTGTACATCAGAAAATATAGGATTTTCTGGAGAAAACGATTTTTATACGATTTTGAAGATGATAAACCAAGACACACATGCAACTATTCTTGATTGGAAACAAGACTTACAACTATTTTGACAAGAAAATATTGGTTTTTCTGGGTTTCTAAACTATCACATATTTTTATACAAAAATGCTTATGAACTCACCAACATATTTTATGTTGACGCTTTTCAAACGACTTGTATTCTCAGGAAATCTGTAAGCAGGTTTATGGAACACGGACTCAGGATTATTTTGCTGTAGTTTGGAATTTACTTACTAATTTCTCTTTTGTGTAATTTGAGAACAAATACATGATGTAAAACAATGTAAGTTTGTTATCTTGATGTATGATGTTTGGATTTGCTATGTTTCATTTATATTCAATTGTTATGATACTGCACAATGACGTCACCCGCCTCCGGACGTTCCTGCCGTTCTGGTCTGTGGGTGTGACAGATTGGTATCAGAGCATTGTTTATAGTGAACTAGTATATCTAGCCATACAAGATATACAAGTATAAATACAATGGGACTAAAACACTCTGACGAAAAATATACTGCTCTAACAATAAGTATGAAAGTATACCTACATGCATACGTGCTAGGAGCAGTGTCATAATAAGCATATTATAAAAGTAGTGATGAGTTGAACACTACAGATAGGCTCCGGGATATGTAATTAGACTTTGGATCAATGTAGCCTGATCAACTACATTTATCTGGGGTATAAGTAGCATACGCTGGGAAATAGTCGTGGTGAACGACAAGTCTAGTACATACCAAAGGAACTCCTGAAATCAAACATAAACAATTAAAATACTACAGGAGTATTTTAGGAACCCATATAACCTCCCACACTTAAATCCTCTACCAAATTCTCATACCTCGATGATCACACAAACAACATAGCTGAAATTCGTCACCAAGACCTCTACTACCCTACCACGATAACCAACGAATGGATTGAGGAGAACCTAGAAGTGGATCTTGAAGAATACCAAGAAATGGATTAAGAAGAGGGAGGATGCAAATGAAGAATCGTACGTGGATGAATACGTTGGAGAAGCTCTTAGCGATTCTTACCCTATCAAGGATGGGCAAGAAACCCTTCGCCTCTTCCTCCCAAGATACGTAAGCACCCAATGTAAATATTCTTGGAGTAGACATACATAGTAATAAAATATTGCCCAGGAAAGTACAAGCTTCCTAGCCAACACCTACCAAATTTAGAATGCTTTACCATCAGGGGGCAACCCAAATGCACGCCTGATAGCCAACAATCCACAATTGACATGCACCATGCTCCGTGCCCTAGCACCCTCACAAATCAAGCGCCACCCCCGTACGGGCCACAAGTGACCCAGCTAGACTCTTGGTTTCCGACTCTCCAATGCGGACTAATGGATACCGAAGGCGAAGTTCGATATACGACAATGTAAATCCGACACCCACGAATAACGAGAACACTATTTCGGAGTCTTATGAAACCAACAAGTAGAACCCGAAAACTATGCAGACCATCTACACTCATTAAAGGAAGAAGTGGTCATCCGGAGACAACAACTCATTGTAATCGAGGCTAGGGCAGTCTTAGCAGATCTGAGAACGGAAAACGCCACTCATAACATAAGTGAAATGGCCAAGCACTTTGTGCGCCATTTCGACATAGGAGAATCATTACACTACTCGCCTTAGGATTATAATGCCTTTAATCACAACCAATAGTAGTAAACCAAGAGGAGTACGCCCTTCAAGAACCCATGTAATCAAATCCACTAACTGTATTGCTAACTATGTTCTATTTTGATAGACTTAATGTCGTACAATATACATTTCTACTCTCTACCATAACTACATCATGGGGATGTAGGTCGACGCATTAAGCATCATACACCAACACGTTAAGATTATATGAGTAAAATCAACTAGAATTAACCACAGTTACATACAAGCTCACTTCTCGCGTGCAACAGAATCATGTCTTCTCGTGGTGATAACCAGCACCCCAGCGATACATCGGTTCTATGAATAGATTCTGCCACTTTCCAAGCAACTGTAACAGTTGTCGTGGCAGCTGTCATCGCACACCTCAATGCCAACAACACAAACGAAAATGGAAGCGGTGTCGATAATTTCAACCGTAATAACAACCAAGGAAACCTACGAAGGACAACTCACCAAGACACTCTAAAATCTAAACCTAAGAGCAAGAAACGAAAGTTCGGGAACGAAGAAGGAGGTAGTTCGACTCAGAGGCTTACCAACAGGCAACAAGCGGGAGCAGTTGTAATGCCCGTATTTTGGGGCTAAGCATTAGTAGATGATGTAATAGTATAGGTCAACTATTGTAAATCTTTTTGAAGTAATAAAGATGAAATATTTGAGTATTATGTGAATTATTTGCTTATATATTTGTTTATAAATAAATAATAAAAATAAGCGTCAAAATTAAAGTTTTGAATAAACCCGATATCAATACATGAAGTGGTAGTGGTCGTGACAAGGATTCCGGACATATAAAGAACGCCGAAATCCGATTTATAACGAGGGAGTTATGACATGTCGAAGTTTCGCGACAGAACCGGCACGACACCGAGAGGCGTAAATAGTGAATTTATGATAGAGCGAGTTTTAGCTTTAGCAATCTAAACAAAAGTCATAGAATACGTTAAACCGAGAGCGTCCAAAAAAAGAACGCCCAAATCTGACTTCGTATGAGGAAGTTATGATTTTTCGAAGTTTCGGCTTAGTAGTGTATATCCCGATGTTCGAATATTAGAGCGATCGGGTTTTAGCCGACACGACCTAAACGAGAATCGAAGATCTCATTAATATTAGCGTAACGATAAAAAGAAAAACGAAAACGGACGTCGGATGAAGAAGTTATGAATTTTTAACGGACTAATCCTGTCCCCGCCTGTTAAAAATATAACTTTTAAAATAAATTAAAAATTAGCCGACGGAGTCTAAACGAACGTTGTAGAGTACGTTCCTGCCTACATGTGGATATAAAGAATGTCAAAAACAGAGCTCGTATGCGAAAGATACAAAATTTTGAAGTCGGAATGTGAATTTGCGAAGCCTGTTGCAAGAACAATGACGTGGCCGAATCCCAGCCGTCCGTTGCTGATCAGAGTACCCGCTTCGGATCGTGACATGTCGCCTTCGGTACGCCCGGCGTACGAAGCTCAGAACGCGCCGCGTACACCAGCCTTTCCTCGGCCTAGAAGCGACCACGTCAACCCACCGAAGCCGCGCCACCTGTTGATCTTATCCGAGGCTACGCCCCGCGTAGATTTGCTGAACGCCCAGCGTTCCGAGGAGCTGGACCCTATAAAAGGGGTGTGAGGTTGCTCGGAAAAATCACACCAAAACCTCTTCTCTCTCTCTACTTTCTCTCTCTAAGCCCCATAACCCCCCTAAGCCTAGGTAAACCCCCTAGCACCCGAAGGAAGCCCCGAGGCTCCCGGAGTCCCGAGAAAAAAAGGTCTTTCGGTTCAAAAACGCTGCTCCAAGTGAAGCCCGGTTTTCGAGAAAACCCGTTGTCTGTGAGCTATGCCAACGCTATTTTTAATATAGCTTTTATTTAATTATAGTAACGTTATTAGGAATTTATAATAATTATTTAGGCTATTATTATGGGTTATATAAGTGTCGTTATAATATCTTTTTATGTCACACCCCCGAACCAGACAGCGGAAACGTCTGGGGGCTCGTGTCACTAACAATTGAATAATCATCACAATGAATATACATGAAACATAACACATTCATCACCAACATTACATATTACAACCAGCATTGTTCACATCAAGTACATTGTTAAAATACATAAGTTCAAATTGTTAAAAGTACGATAAGTGATGTTACATAAAACAAAACCATACACACTTGCATATCTTCCAGCTTAACGATTACCTGAGAATACAAGTTATTTTGAAAACGGTCAACATATATAATGTTGGTGAGTTCATAAGTATGTTTGAGTAAAAGTCTTTGTATCTTTCATAAAAACCCAGAAAATCTGATATTTTCTGTAAAATGTCTGAAAATGATGTGAAAATCAAGTATAAATGCATGAGTGAATTTCATAGTTATAACTTATATGAGTGTAGTTTAGATTCATTGTATTTTGAATAAATGATAATTGTATATGAATAATTTACCCAGAAAATCCGATATTTTCTATTTTATAACATCGTTTAGATTCTTGTATCGTTAAATAAGTCGTTTTGCATTGACACTATTAAAGAGTTTATCTTCAAAAGGTTAAACTTTTGGTATTGAATCCCTATATGAGCCGTTATAACCATGCATGATAATGACTAGGTCGCCCGTCTTGGTATTTTTCCAAATGCCGGTCTTGCTAAGGATTTTTGTCGCCCTAGACTGGCCTAGTCTAGCTGTAGCGAACAACTAAGGCGTGGGGGTCACCCCGTATAGATCTATACACAAACTCCCGCTTTCGTACCAGGAAACTCTGATTATAACTGCAGGCTACGATTGTACACTCGGAGGTGCCAACCGAGATGTCTCACTAGATTCTCAACTCCTTTTTGTTCTATGTTTAATGTTTACGTATATGTGGTATGTGTTTGTATTGTAAAGGTACATATAAAAGTATACAAAGTTTAATGATTACACAAAGGTATAGTTACGGCCTATTAACAAGTGAAATTTCCATTCCAAGCCATATTAGCATGTAATTAGACCACAAAGGCCCAATAACATGTACAAGGGTAATTTAGGCCCAATAGGCATGTAAATGGTCCACAAAAGCCCAATAACATGTAATCCATCGTTAGGTCCAAATTAACGTGTAAGTGGGTCACAAGACCCAATAAACACATCATGGAAAACATTGGGCTCAATATACACTTAATTGGGCCCTTAGGGTCTAGTGGCCAAGTAACGTGTTTGTTTTAGCTCGGGGTTTAATAAATAGTTATCGACGTATTCCGTTCGTTTGTATAATTATGTTGTTTGTTTTAGCTCTAGGTTTAATAGATTAATGATAAAAATCCTCTTTTCGTAAAAACGACGTTTTTGGCCAATAATCCTCCAATTTTTAATTAAAGCCCAAAGTTTTGTAAAAATGACACTTTAGTCCATAATTTATAAAAATTTGCAACTTTGTCCCAAATGTCTAAAAATTTACGATTTTAGCCCAAAACGTTATATTTTCACATTTAGAACCCTGTTTTGCAGAAAAGTGCATTTTCAGCCCCTTGTTTGTAAAAGTTTACACTTTCGGCCCAATTTTGGAAAAATTGACATTTTTGGTCCAGTTTGAAAATAAATGTTATTTTCACCTCTAAATTTGGTTTATTTATATTTATGACTCAAACTTTGTCCAAATAACATTTTTTTAACCCCAAAACTTCATTTTTTTCGCAAATTGGGCCCAAAACCGTGAGGCCCAAAAGTTTTGGCCCGTTAAGCTTAAATTTGCATTTTTGGCCCTTTTTAAAGTATGTTTAACATAAAAACACCTTTTTATACATGTAGGATCTGTTTGGCCCTTATAAAACCTTAAATGTCACTTTTTGCCCTTATCTTTTGTTTTCTTGACAATTTTGACCTCTAACAAGGTTTTTGTTGAAATCTTTTGTATCTTAAACATGTAATCACTTTTGGCTTGATAATGTGATGTATAAAATGTCATAGTTCATAGATCTTTGCTAAATAATACTTAAAATTTCGAGATTTGCTAAGATCTAACACCTTATTACAAAATAAACTAAGGATTCACACAAAACATGCATATAACACATAGATCTACACATTTTACTTGCATTCTCCCTCAAAAATCATATGAAAACCGAAAACAATGGGGTATGAACTCACCTTAGCTTGATGTTTCGGTTTTTTGAAAAAGAATGGAAAGAGATGAAGTGATTTTCGGCCCTAGCAACTCCCTTGAGTAGTTTTCGAACTTAGGGACTTCTAATGAGTTAGAGCATGAAAGAAGGTTATGTAAGAAAATATTTTTAGCATTAAGATGGATAATATGTGTTTATATATAATAAACACTTACCAAGAAGTTGAAACCTTGAATATTACTCTTGAAGCACAAACAAAACCTTGTGATCTTTGATGAAAAAAGACGATGATTTTAGAGATGTTTGGAGAGGATTTTTGAGTGTGTGTGTGAGTGTGTTGTGGCTCTCGGCCAAGAGTAGAAGAAGAGAGGGGAGAGAGAGAGGTGAGGTGACTAGCATGGGAACATAAGAAACCATGTCTTGATACATGATGTGTATTATGGAGGTGGCACCTCCAAAGTCAACCCTCCGCCCCCGCCCCCCCCCCCCCATTTTACTTCTTTTTTTTTATACATGGGTCGAGATTTTGGGCCAAGAAGAAAGGGTAGAGTAGTTTGGGCCCATTAACTTTAGTTAGGATCTTTGGGTGCTAAACATAAAAATTTTCGGCCCATTGGGCTCTTGGAAGCATTCACGACCCAATTAGAATAGAAAGAATGGGCTTATAGCTCACTAAGGTTAAATGGATTAGTTATGGCCCAATAAGGCCCATTAGGGTTAGAATGAATCATTCTTGACCCAAATGGTCCAAAATGTTTTAGATTTATGAATTGGGTCCAGTTAGGATCCAATTAGGGCTTCTAAGTCCAATAAAGTTGAATTGGGTGCTTATTGGTCCATTGGGCCCAATAAGAAATTTCTTGTCCAATATGGACTCAAACAAGGATTCTTAGGGTTTTTAGATTCTTTGTTGAACATAATTGATGAATCTAAATGAGCATTGAGTGAGATTTACTTAGAGTGTATGTTTTACAGTAGATGAACTATTACATAGGAATAGAATTTCCTAGCTAAAATGCTAGTTGTAACATCATCCCCCCGTTAGAGCGAATTTCGTCCCGAAATTCTTTTGAAAACTAGGATTGTGAAGTAAAGAATAGGTGAGGGTACTTCTGCTTCATCTGATCTTCACGTTCCCACGTGAATTCTGGTCCACGTTTCGCGCTCCATCAAACCTTCACCATTGGGATGCGACTTTGCTTTGTACGCTTCACCTCCCTATCCATAATCACGACTGGTTCTTCGACGAACAGGAGGTTCTCGTTTATCTCAATCTCTTCCAAAGGGATGATAAGGGTTTCATCTGATAGACACTTTTTTAGATTTGAGACGTGGAACGATGGGTGTACGTTGCTGAGCTCAGCGGGTAGCTGCAGCTTGTAAGCCACTGGACCAATCCGGGCAAGAATCTCGAACGGTCCAATGTACCGTGGGTTCAAATTTCCTCTTTTCCCAAATCGAATCATTCCCTTCCATGGAGAGACCTTTAATAGCACGCGATCCCCGACTTGAAATTCTAGTGGCATTCGCCGCTTGTCCGCATAGTTCTTTTGTCGGTCTCGCGATGCTTGAAGTCGAGCTTTGATTTGGCCTATCTTCTCGGTTGTCTCACAAATGATTTCGGGTCCTATAAGAGCACTGGCTGGCGATTGCCCTTTTTCTAGATGAGTTTCACCCACCTCGGCCCAGCATAGGGGCGATCTATATTTATGACCATATAGAGCCTCGAAGGGAGCAACCTTGATGCTCGTATGGTAACTGTTGTTATAAGAGAATTCGATCAGAGGCAAGTGGGCATCCCATGATTTGCCAAAGTCAATCACGCAAGCTCGGAGCATATCCTCGAGTGTTTGGATGGTACGCTCACTCTGACCATCCATCTGTGGGTTGTAGGCGGTGCTTATGTCTAGTTGTGTTCCCATTGCCTTCTGAAGAGATTGCCAGAATCTTGAAGTAAACCTGTTATCTCGATCCGAGATAATGGATACTGGCACTCCATGGAGTCTCACAACCTCCTTGAGGTAGATTCGGGTCAGCTTTTCCATCTTGTAGAATTCTTTTATTGGAAGGAAATGAGCGGATTTTGTTAATCTATCGACGATTGCCCAGATAGCATCCAATCCGTCTGCCGTCTTTGGAAATTTGGTCACAAAGTCCATAGTAATCCTTTCCCATTTCCACTCGGGTATCACTGGTTGTTGCAGTAGTCCCGGGGGCTTTTGATATTCTACTTTCACCTTGGCGCAAGTAAGGCACTTGCCCACAAAAGTGGCTATCTCTGCCTTCATATTAGGCCACCAATATTGCTGCTTAATATCCAAATACATTTTGTCTGACCCCGGATGTATAGAATATCGTGTCTTGTGGGCTTCATGCATGACTACCTCTTTAAATCCCACAATTTTGGGAACCCAGATTCTATTCATGAAGTAGTGGGTTCCGTCGTCTTTAGCTTCGAGCTCCTTCTCCATTCCTCGTAGTGATTCACTAGCGACATTCTCTGGCTTCAATGCGTCCAATTGGGCTTCCTTGATCTGTGAGTCTAGATGAGATCGGATGGTGATTGATAGAGTTTTCACACGACTACTTTCATACTCTTTTCGGATCAAGGCATCGGCTACTACGTTAGCCTTGCCTCGGTGGTATTTGATTTCACACTCATAATCATTTAACAGTTCAACCCATCTCCGTTGCCTCATGTTTAGTTCCTTTTGATTTAGAATGTGTTGGAGGCTCTTGTGGTCCGTAAAGATGGTGCACTTGGTACCATAGAGGTAGTGCCTCCAAATTTTTAGGGCGAAGACCACCGCCCCCAGTTCAAGATCATGCGTGGTATAATTTACTTCATGAGTTTTCAGTTGTCTGGATGCGTAAGCAATCACCTTCTCTCGTGGCATGAGGACACAACCTAATCCTTGATTCGAAGCATCATAGTAAACTATGAAGTCTTCGGTTCCCTCCGGTAAGGATAGCACTGGAGCGCTACAGAGGGCTTGCTTCAAGTATTCAAAGGCAACTTCTTGCTTCTCGGTCTTGTTTAAAGGTACGCATTTCTGAGTTAATGTGGTGAAGGGTTTGGCTATCTTGGAGAAGTTCGGCATGAATCTTCGGTAGTAGCCTGCGAAGCCCAAGAATTGGTGAATTTCGGTTGGCGTTGCCGGAATTGCCCAGTTTTCGATTGCTTTGATCTTGGAGGGGTACACATGTATTCCTTCCTGACTGACTACATGCCCCAAGAAATTTACACTGCGGAGCCAAAACTCACACTTGGAGAGTTTTACATATAACTTTTCAGCTCGAAGGGTCTCTAAGATCTGTCAAATATGTTGACTATGCTCCTCCTTGCTTAGAGAGTATACGAGAATATCATCGATGAATACGATCACGAATTTGTCAAGGAATGGGCGGCAGACTCGATTCATGAGGTCTATAAATTTAACGGGGGCATTTGTTAGACCGAAGGGCATTACGACGAATTCGTAATGACCATAACGAGTTCGGAAAGCAGTCTTAGGACTGTCCTCATCTTGGACCTTGAGTTGATGATAACCGGATCTCAGATCTATCTTTGAAAAGTAACTAGCTCCTGGAAGCTGGTCAAATAGATCATCGATTCGTGGAAGTGGGTACCAGTTTTTGATGGTGAGTTTGTTTAATTCCCTATAGTCGATGCACATCCTGAAGGATCCGTCTTTCTTTTTTTCGAAAAGAACCGGAGCTCCCCACGGCGAGAAGATGGGTCTGATATATCCTTTATTGAGGAGTTCGCTCAGTTGGCATAATTCTTGCATTTCTGCAGGAGCCAACCTATAGGGTGATTTGGCGATTGGAGTGGCTCCAGGCACTAGGTCGATTCGGAATTTGATTTGTCGTTCTGGGGGTATTCCCGAAAGATCTTCTGGAAACACATCCGGGAAATCACACGTCACTGGGATGTTGCGAATGCTCGCTTCCTCTTTGGTTTTATCCACCACGTGAGCAAGGAACGCGTAGTTCTTCTTTTGTAGACACTTTTGCACCTTGATACTCGAGATAAGGCGAAGGTTTGCATTGGGTTTATCTCCGTAGATTATTAGGGTTTCGTGGTTAGGAAGATGAAGGAGAACGGCCTTCTCGTGACACATAATATCGGCATGATGGGGGCTTAACCAATCCATGCCGATGATCACATCAAAACTCCTAATATTTACAGGCATTAAGTTTATTTGGAAGGTGTGATTGTTTAGAGTTAGTGTACAACCCACATAGATATCCTTAGTTGATTCAGTCTTCCCATTAGCCATTTCCACCGTGAAGGCTTCATTAAGCTTTTGGGGTTGTTGTTTTAGTAAGTATTTGAACTTATTACTAACAAAACTTCGCTCCACTCAACTATCAAATAAGATGCATGCATATGAGTCGTTAAGTAGGAACGTACCGGTGATAACGGCTGGGTCCTGCACTACTTCACCCTGACCCATCGTCAGTACTCTCCCTGCTGCTCATGTCCCTTGATTGTTCGCGTTGGGGCAGTTTCGCCTGATATACCCATTTTTTCCACATCCGTAACAGGTATAGCTGGCTCCAGCATTGGTGTTGTTGTTGTTTTTATTATTGTTGTTGTTGTGGTTGTTGTTGTTTGTCATCTAGTTCCGTTGAAGCTGAGTCCTACAATACTTCGCCGTGTGGCCCTTCCGGTTGCACCTTGTGCAACTCATCTCTCTGCACTCCCCGTGATGGTGGAAGTTGCATTTGCCACACTTGGGGAGATTTCCCGAGTACTGCTTGGAAGCATTTGGCGTGGATGAGGCTGGAGCATGTGGTGTGGTGGTAGCTTGAGTTTCAGCATGGACAGACACCATTTGTTGCTTCTTAGACGATTCCGAGTTTTGCTTCCCTTTTCGCTTGTTGTTTTTCCCCTTCTTGTTCTCTTCTTCCTTCTGAACCTCCATTTCCACTGTCTTGGCACCCTTCTTATTTCCATGATCGTACAGTTTCTTGGCCAGTCTCTTGGAGCTGTCAAACGTCGCAGGGTTTGCCGCAATGACATTCCCTTGGATAGGTGCAGTCAATCCCCAGATAAACCTCTCGATCTTTTCCCCTTCTGAGGTGATCGTTCCGGGACACAGAAGAGATAGCTCACTAAACCGGGATATGTAAGCGTCGATATTGGAGTTTTGGACCGTGAGGTTCCACAACTCTTGTTCCATCTTCTGAATCTCACCCCTAGGACAGTATTCTGCTAACATCATCTCCTTCAGCTCTTCCCAGGGCATTGTGTTCGCCACCGGGAGTGTCATGGCCACTACATGGCCATTCCACCAGGAGAGGGCTTGGTCAATGAACGTGCAGGCTGTGTACTTGACCTTACACTCATCCGGACACCTGCAAATTTTGAAGACCGATTCTACTTTCTCGATCCACCGCTTCAGGGCTATGACGCCTCCTGTCCCATTAAAGGTCCGAGGTTTGGCGTTGGAGAAGTCCTTGTAGGTGCATGTTCGAGCATCTCCATGGTTAGTCCCTTGATTGGTTCTCCCGGCTCCCTGCCCGTTGCCTTCTCCGTTGTTTCCATGCGAATCTGCGCAAGTGCTGTAGTGACCGCAGCGGACACTGCTGCCTGGAATGCAACCGAGTTTATCTCAGGTGGGGTCGGCGTTGCGTTGTTTCCACGGTTGGGTCTTTGAGGCATTTTTCTGTCATGGAATGGAAAGATGTTGAGTGCCTATGGTTATTGCGAGTTTCTGATCCTATAGACTAGGCGTATAGTGTGTGTATTTAAGTAATTTCATGCTTTAACATAAAACAAGAAAGTAAAACACATAGCAGATAACGATGTCATGATAAAACATAAAGCATTTTCATTAATACTAATAGTTTTGATACATGCAAATTTGCCAGATGGCATACAGTACATGGAAATATAAAATCTGGCAGCATGACGACTCTATGAGTAGTGTGGTCACTTAAACATAGAGTCGATAGTACATATAATAGATCACATAACATAATACTGACAAAAGATACGGCTGGTCCTAGTCATGGTGGGATGGGTCAGGGGGTGGTGCTGAGGAAAGTGGATACTCCCTTAAGGCGAGTCACATGTCGCTCCGCATCTCGGAGTCGAGTCTCCCACCTCACCTACCTCATGTGGAACTCTCGAATAACCTCTCGCGTTTCCTGCTCCGCCTGCTCAACCCTAGTCCGCATCTGGTGCATCTGATCGGCTGTGCTCTGAGCCAGATTGTCGGTGTCCCTCAATCGTCTCACCACGACTGGAAGAGCTCGATTAGCCGGTCCTCCCTCCCTCAAGTCATAGAACTCACGTGTCATGCCAAACGGGGCTCGTTGTCCCTGTTTCCTGCTCCATCTCCAAATGTCGATACCCCAGGGAGGTGTAGGGGCACTCGGGCCCATTCGGTGAGCCGGCACCCTCATTGGGTATGGTGGGTTGATGACTTCCGACTCTGCGTCCGAATCATCATCGCTGTTGTCACCAGACTCTTCTTCACCATCGTCTGCCACGGGTTCCGCAGGTCCCTCTTCGGCCTCCTCTTCAGGTTCCTCGTCGGATTCCTCTAGCCATCTGTTATTTCCCTGATTGGGGAAGTAGGGATCTCCAGGGTGGTGGAAACCAACCATACTGACTACACGGGAGTGCATATATAAGTCATATTTTAATTACTCTCCTAGTATTTTTAATTATTTGTGTTTGGGTTCCCTAGAGTTATTGGAGAATGGGGTAGGCTTGTGGATTCATTTCCCGCTGTGATTACTCCCGAACAGATGTTGGTCATATTCGGAATAAATATAGTTGATCAGGCTATATTCATCCCTAATATGACTACATAACTGCCCAGGTTTAATCATAGCTTTCAATCTCCTCCAGAAGCTTTTATTAGATGTTGTTGGATTATTATCCTAGTATGCGCACATAAGTGTGCAACTTTATTTTGTTCAGAGTTATTTAGTCCCATTGTGTTTATAGTTGCATATCGTGTATGGTTAGATATGCTAGTTCACTATAAACATTGCTCGGATACCAACCCGTCACACCCCCGAACCAGATGGCGGAAACGTCCGGGGGCTCGTGTGACTAACAATTGAATAATCATCACAATGAATATACATGAAACATAACACATTCATCACCAACATTACATATTACAACTAGAAATGTTCACATCAAGTACATTGTTAAAATACATATGTTCAAATTGTTAAAAGTACGATAAGTGATGTTACATAAAACAAAACCATACACACTTGCATATCTTCCAGCTTAACGATTACCTGAGAATACAGGTTATTTTGAAAACGGTCAACATTTATAATGTTGGTGAATTCATAAGTATGTTTGAGTAAAAGTCTTTGTATCTTTCATAAAAACCCAGAAAATCTGATATTTTCTGTAAAATGTCTGAAAATGATGTGAAAATCAAGTATAAATGCATGTGTGAATTTCATAGTTATAACTTATATGAGTGTAGTTTAGATTCATTGTATTTTGAATAAATGATAATTGTATATGAATAATTTCCCCAGAAAATCGGATATTTTCTGTTTTATAACATCGTTTAGATTCTTGTATCGTTAAATAAGTCGTTTTGCATTGACACAATTAAAAAGTTTATCTTTAAAAGGTTAAACTTTTGGTATTGAATCCCTATATAAGCCGTGATAACCATGCATGATAATGACTAGGTCGTCCGTCTTGGTATTTTTCCAAATGCCGGTCTTGCTAAGGATTTTTGTAGCCCTAGACTGGCCTAGTCTAGCTGTAGCGAACAACTAAGGCGTGGGGGTCACCCCGTATAGATCTATACACAACCTCCCGCTTTCCTACCAGGAAACTCTGATTATAACTATAGGCTACATTTGTACAGTCGGAGGTGCCAACCGACATGTCTCACTAGATTCTCAACCCCTTTTTGTTCTATGTTTAATGTTTACGTATATGTGGTATGTGTTTGTATTCGAAAGGTACATATAAAAGTATACGAAGTTTAATGATTACGCAAAGGTATAGTTACGGCCTATTAACGAGTGAAATTTCCATTCCAAGCCCTATTAGCATGTAATTAGACCACAAAGGCGCAATAACATGTACAAGGGTAATTTAGGCCCAATAGGCATGTAAATGGGCCACAAAAGCCCAATAACATGTAATCCATCCTTAGGTCCAAATTAACATGTAAGTGGGTCGCAAGACCCAATAAACACATCATGGAAAAATTGGGCTCAATATACACTTAATTGGGCCCTTAGGGTCCAGTGACCAAGTAACGTGTTTGTTTTAGCTCGGGGTTTAATAAATAGTTATCGACGTATTCCGTTCGTTTGTATTATTCCGTTGTTTGTTTTAGCTCGGGGTTTAGTAGATTGATGATAAAAATCCTCTTTTCGTAAAAACGACGTTTTTGGCCAATAATCCTTAAAATTTTAATTAAAGCCCAAAGTTTTGTAAAAATGACACTTTAGTCCATAATTTATAAAAATTTTCAATTTTGTCCCAAATGTCTAAAAAATTATGATTTTAGCCCAAAAAGTTATATTTTCACATTTAGAACCCCGTTTTGCAGAAAAGTGCATTTTCAGCCCCTTGTTAGTAAAAGTTTACACTTTCGGCCCAATTTTGGAAAATTTTACATTTTTGGTCCAATTTGAAAATAAATGTTATTTTCACCTCTAAATTTGGTTTATTAACATTTATGACTAAAAATTTGTCCAAATAACATTTTTTTAACCCCAAAACTTAATTTTTTTCGTAAATTGGGCCCAAAACCGTGAGGCCCAAAAGTTTTGGCCCATTAAGCTTAAATTTGCATTTTTGGCCCTTTTTAAAGTATGTTTAACAAAAAAACACCTTTTTATACATGTAGGATATGTTTCCTTATAAAAACATAAATGTCACTTTTTGCCCTTATCTTTTGTTTTCTTGACAATTTTGACCTCTAACAAGGTTTTTGTTGAAATCTTTTGTATCTTAAACATGTAATCACTTTTGGCTTGATAATGTGATGTATAAAATGTCATAGTTCATAGATCTTTGCTAAATAATACTTAAAATTTCGAGATTTGCTAAGATCTAACACCTTATTACCAAATAAAGTAAGGATTCACACAAAACATGCATATAACACATAGATCTACACATTTTACTTGCATTCTCCCCCAAAAATCATATGAAAACCGAAAACAAGGGGGTATGAACTCACCTTAGCTTGATGTTTCAGTTTTTTGAAGAAGAATGGAAAGAGATGAAGTGATTTTCGGCCCTAGCAACTCCCTTGAGTAGTTTTCGAACTTAGGGGCTTCTAATGAGTTAGAGCATGAAAGAAGGTTATGTAAGAAAAGATTTTTAGCATTAAGATGGATAATATGTGTTTATATATAACAAACACTTAACAAGAAGTTGAAACATTAAAGATTACTCTTGAAGCACAAACAAAACCTTGTGATCTTTGATGAAGGAAGAGGATGATTTTAGAGACGTTTGGAGAGGATTTTTGAGTGTGTGTGTGTGTATGTTGTGGCTCTCGGCCGAGAGTAGAAGAAGAGAGAGGAGAGAGAGAGGTGAGGTGACTAGCATGGGAACATGAGAAACCATGTCTTGATACATGGTGTGTATTATGGAGGTGGCACCTCCAAAGTCAACCCTCACCCCCCCCCCCCCGCCATTTTACTTCTTTTTTTTTTGTTTTATACATGGGCCAAGATTTTGGGCCAAGAGGAAAGGGTGGAGTAGTTTGGGCCCATTAACTTTAGTTAGGATCTTTGGGTCCTACACATAAAAAATTTCGGCCCATTGGGCTCTTGGAAGCATTCACGACCCAATTAGAATAAAAAAATGGGCTTATGGCTCACTAAGGTTAAATGGATTAGTTATGGCCCAATAACGCCCATTAGGGTTAGAAGGAATCATTATAGACCCAAATGGTCCAAAATGTTTTAGATTTATGAATTGGGTCCAATTAGGATCCAATTAGGGCTTGTAAGTCCAATAAAGTTGAATTGGGTGCTTATTGGTCCATTAGGCCCAATAAAAAATTTCTAGTCCAATATGGACTCAAACCGGGATTCTTAGGGTTTTTAGATTCTTTGTTGAACATAATTGATGAATCTAAATGAGCATTGATTGAGATTTACTTAGAGTGTATGTTTTACAGTAGATGAACGGTTACATAGGAATAGAATTTCCTAGGTAAAATGCTAGTTGTGACATTTTAACCACTCGCGGTACGGGGAATCTAGTTTAAAGGGCCGCATAGGGTTGTTGGATTTCAGAAGTGCTATATGCCAAAATGGTCGTGCCCTCGGGTGTTTAATGTCTGGCCCCTGTCTCTACATAGTGGCTGAAGAGTATTGTTTAACGCTTATATAATAGTAATAATAGCTAGACTATTAAGAGTAACGAAGTGTTGTCCAAGTACCGAGTCACCACCTTTTCAAGTGAGTGCATAGTTACTTTCATCTTACACATAGATATGAAGTATTTTATATAAATTACGTGCTATGTGTGCATATTATTTGAATACTTGTTGTCTATGTTGGAGGAATGATTTTTATACACGTTTTAAATGATTTAAATTGTATATGTATTTTATATCTACAAAAATGTTGGGGTAAAGCATGGGTAAATGTAATAAGACGATGTGTGATGAAATAATGAGAGGCCTCGATGTTGTTGTTGTTGATTCTGTCATATAGCAGAGTATGGATGACGACCACAGACTCTTCTAAACAGTCCAGTGGAACGCTAGCAGGCTCGCAACCTGTAGGTGTTTGTGAACGATGTGTTCAACGGTGTACTCCATCCCCCTTATGGTTGGCTTTAGGACATTTATTTCTGAGGATCCCCCTTGGCAATAGTGTCCTTCCTGATGTTGATCCTTAGTCTAGGTCCCTTATGATATGTGTTTTAGGGACGTAATGTGAGGATAACGGGAACGTGTAATCCGGTTATTGTTGTTTGATGAAATTAATAAACTTATTTATTGTGGGTTGAAACCCCTATGTGCTCACCAGGCTCCCAAGCCTGACCCACTCAGTTTCTTGTATTACAGGTAGTGGCGTACGACCATAGATATGATGTTTGCGACGAGAGATTACGGATATAGGCCTGTAGATATGAATAAATGTCGTAAGGCTTATATTGTACTGTATATGCTTTTGATCTGTATCGAACATGAAATCCCGAGTTTTTTAATGAAATACATTTCAACGGAAATGCTTTGATAAATCTTTATCATATTTTATTATGGGAACAAATTTTGCAACACTTTTATTTAAAATGTTACTCTGATTTTTAAACAAAACATAAACAAAATCGGTCTTTTCTGGCCGTGAAAATGGGGATGTCACAGTTGGTATTAGAGCATTAGTTTAAGCGAACTAGGAATTTGTAGGATTTCTAGACTTAAACTTAGAATGTTAAGCGATGATTGTGAGGCGTGAGCACTAGCTTATTTTAGGAATTATGCCTAAAATGCTTTCATGTGCTAAATGCTTTGTGCCTGATATGCTGTTATTTGTTCGGATCTATGGTTTGTTGCCGACCAGATCTGGAAACCTTATGTGTTTAGGATTATAAACGTACGACTACGATATTAGAACTAGCATGTAAACGTTTCAGAGAGATAAGGATGATTTAAACGTCTATCCTAAATAAAGATCTAAATTCACCCTATTCGGTGTATAGATCAAAATGGCGAGAACCCGTAGTGGAGCTGGGAATGCGAATAGGAATATGAATCAACCCCTAGTGATACATCAAATACCTGTTGTAGCAGATGCTCCAGAGCTAATCACGATGGTCGGAGTACAAGCGATGATCCAAATGATATTGGATTGCCAAATAGAGGAGACCAGACGTTTACTTCAACAGAATTGAGAGAAAGCTACAATACTGGTCGAACAGCCCGAGCTGAATGATTGGCACTCAGAAGAAGGAAACTACAGTGGGACTGTTGGTCAAGCCAACCCACCGACAGTTCGACAAAACAACCAGGATGGAGGAAATACCGAACGTGGATGCAAGTACAAGGATTTCATGGCATCCAAACCACCGTGTCTATCTAGAAGCCCGACATCGTTGGAAGTCATGAATTGGATCTCCGAGATGGAGACAATGTTTGAGAGTTACGAGTGTAGCAACAGACAGAAGACCGCTCTCGCGATTCCTCTAATAAAATCTGGAGTACTAAGCTGGTGGAAGCTACTAGCTGATTCAATGCCCAAGGGTGAAGCGAGCAAGATGTCTTGGGAAGATTTTCTGGTGCAACTGAAGATGGAATACTGCTCGAAGCAGGATCTTCTGGAAATCAACAATGAGTTCCAGAATCTGAAGAAGCAAAGAATGAGCATCGATGAATACGTTGCAAGTTTTACAGAGAAAATTAAGCTTGTCCCGTACCTAGTTCCAACCGAACTCTCCAAGGTTAACAAGTTTGCCCACGGATTACCAGCGGACTTCGGTCCAATGGTCAAGCCAACAACCACTTTGAAAGCCGCCATCTGGGCTGCTAAGAATGTGGAGACCCAGATACGAGATAAGGGTCTAGAGAGAGCAGAGGTTGGTGAGAAAAGGAAATTTGATGGGTCGTCAAATTTCAGCAAGAAGAGCAAGTTCTCAAAATTCGGTACGAAGAAGTCTGGAGGAGGTGAGGCAAAATGGTGTGACAAATGCAAGACGAAGCACCATGGAAAATGTGACGGAGGGGTCACTTGCTTTAAGTGTGGAAAGCCCGGGCACTATGCGAACGAGTGCACGTTCACTAAGAAGGTCTGTTACGAGTGTAACGAGAAGGGCAGATTTCAAGGGACTGGCCGAAGAAGAAGGAGGCAGGGAGACCCAACATTCCACCGAAGCCGAAGGCAAGAGCCTTCCAGATGACGCTCGAGGCTATAAAGGAGGCAGCAGATGTCGCTTCGGGTACCTATCTAGTAAATGGTTTGCCTGCCAATATACTGTTTGATTCCAGAGAAAACTACTCCTTTGTGTAACATAAGTTTCGTGGGAAACTAGCATTCCCTGTAGAAAAACTTGATAATCCCCTGATTGTAGAAGTTGCCAGTGGCAAGTCCGTACCTGTTAGTAATCGTATTAAGAACATAGCCATCGACTTAAACGGAAACGAATTCCACGAAGAGCTGTTACCCATAGAATTGAACGGATTCGACATCGTTCTGGGAATGGATTGGCTCAGTACCAATGGTGCCGATATAATATGCCGAAAGAAGATAGTAAGAGTAAACCCACCCGGAAAAGAGTCATTCATGGTGTACGGGGACAAACGCAGAGTAAATTCTGGAATCCTCTCCCTGATGAAAGCCAGAAATGTTTGTCCAAACGATGTGCATCATATTTGGCATTTGTGATCGATGCTAAGAATGAAAAGAAGGAGGTGCAGAACATACCGGTCGTATGTAATTATCCGGAGGTCTTTCCCAAAGATCTTCCTGGATTACCGCCTGATAGACAAGTAGAGTTTCGGATAGACTTGTTACATGGAACAACACCGATAGCGAAGGCACCATACCGATTAGCAACGACGGAGATGAAGGAGCTTATGACGCAACTTAAGGAGTTGATGGACAACGGTTTCATTCGACCTAGTTCATCACCCTGGGGAGCTCCGATGCTATTCGTAAAGAAGAAGGACAGAAGCATGCGAATGTGCATAGACTACAGAGAGTTGAATAAGGCAACGGTGAAGAACAAGTACCTTGCCGAGGATTGATGACCTATTCGATCAGCTGGAAGGTTCAAGCTATTTCTCAAAGATCGATCTTAGGTCAGGATATCATCAGCTGAAGGTGAGAGAGCAGGATATCGGGAAGACTGCATTCATAACGAGATATGGGCACTATGAGTTCTGGGTTATGTCGTTTGGACTAACCAATGCTCCAGCAGCATTCATGGATTTGATGAATATGGTTTGTAAACCATTCCTCGATAAATCCGTGATAGTGTTCATAGATGGCATTCTGAGTTACTCAAAAAGCCAGGAGGAGCATGGCAACACCTAGGAGAAGTGTTAGAAGTATTGAAGAAGGAGAAGTTGTATGCAAAGTTCTCAAAGTGTGATTTTTTTGTCCTATAAGTCCAATTCTTGGGTCATGTGGTTAACCAGGAGGGAATAATGGTTGACCCAGCAAAGATCGAAGTTGTGATGAAGTGGGAACGACCGAAAAGTCCCACGGAGATCCGAAGCTTTCTAGGATTAGCCAGATATTACTGAAGATTTATCGAAGGCTTTTCTTCGATAGCTGCTCCATTGACAGCTTTGACTCACAAAGGAGCTACATATACGTGGAGTGAGAAACACGAAGAGGCATTACAGAAGCTAAAGAAGAAGTTATGCGAAGCACCGATTCTTTCTCTACCCGATAGAGTTGAAGACTTCGCGGTGTATAGCGATGCGTCGGGAGTCGGGTTGGGTTGTGTTCTGACCTAAAGAGAAAAGGTGATAGCATATGCCTCTCGACAATTGAAAGAGCACGAAAAGAACTACCCCACTCATGACTTGGAGTTGGGAGCGGTAGTTTTTGCCTTGAAGATATGCAGGCATTACCTCTATGACACGAAGTGTAAACTTTTCACTGATCATAAGAGTCTCCAGTATCTCTTTAATCAGAAGGAGTTGAATATGAGGAAACGACGCTGGATAGAGTTACTCAAGGACTACGACTGTGAAATACTTTACCACCCCGATAAAGCGAACGCTGTCGCTGATGCTCTCATTCGAAAAGTCAACCTTGAAAAGGACAGGCCAAGAGCGTTGAGAATAGAAGTTGTCTTGACGATTGTGTAAAGTATCAGGAAAGCTCAAGAAGAAGCTTCAGAGAAGAATAACCGAAAGGAAGAACGTTTGGGCAAAATGTTAGTGTTCGGTACAAACATTCAAGGACTGAAGGTATTCCAAGATCGAATTTGGGTACCTAAGACGGGAGGAATAAGAGAACTTCTGATGGAAGAAGCACACAAGAATATGTACTCGATTCATCCCGGTAGAACTAAAATGTATAGGGACCTAAAACCCTACTACTGGTGGCCGACGATGAAGCTCGATGTTGCAAAGTATGTGGACGAGTGCGTAACTTGTGAAAGAGTTAAGGCACAACATCAGAAACCGTATGGGAGTTTAGAACCTATACCTGTACCCATCGTTAAGTGGGAAGATATCACCATGGATTTTGTGACTAAACTACCTAGGACGAAGAATGGTCACGACATGATTTGGGTAGTCGTGGATCGTTTCACTAAGAGTGCACACTTCATAGGAGCCAACGAGAGGTGGTCTATGTATAATCTTGCAAATGCTTACGTGAAGGAAGTGTTAAGACATCACGGTGTTCCTCTAACGATTGTATCAGATCGTGATAGTCATTTCACGTCGAGGTTTTGGAGAAGTCTACAAGAGGAATTGGGTACGAAATTATGTTTGAGTATAGCTTACCATCCGCAGAATGATGGTCAGAGCAAAAGAACGATTTAAACACTAGAAGATATGCTGAGAACATGTACCCTCGAGTTCCAAGGTAACTGGGATGAGCACTTACCTTTGGTAGAATTTTCCTACAACAACAGTTTCCACTCGAGCATCAAGATAGCACCCTATCAAGCTTTGTACGGAAAAAAGTGTTGTACGCCGTCTTGTTGGCTTGAGGCTGGAGAAAAGCAGTTTATGGGCCTCGAGATAGTCCATGAGACTGCTGAGAAGCTGAAGGTGATTAGGGAAAGAATGTTAGCAGCTCATGATCGTCAGAAGAGCTATGCTGACAAGAAAAGATGACTGATGACTTTTGAAGTACTTAAACTACTCAAGGAATTATGTTAGACTCGAATCCATGGCTTAGGAAGTGATTGGGGCTAGAAATGGACACTTCTTGGAGTTTACGGTCCTTGGACCACTCCCTTGGGAGTTTACGGCCGTAAACACATGAGTTTACGGTCGTAAACTCATGTTGGTTCATTTCTCTTGTGCTTTGGTGGTTCTAGGCTATGCATGCAAGGTTCTAGTCACTTATACAAGCATAGGAGGCCTTCCCAAACCGTAAACTCATGTTTGTCTCATCCTTACATGTTTTTCGGGTTCTTAGTTCATGCATGTAAGTCCTTAGTGCATTACTCAAGCATTGGAAGGAGTTTGGGGCTTCAAAACCCTTCTTTGGGGTGTTTACGGTTCATGGACCGTAAACTCATGTTTACCCCCAAAGAGTCATGATCTTGGGGTTCTAAGTTCATGCATGCAAGTTTCTAAGCCATAGCTAAACACTAGAAGAGGTTTGGAAGGGTTTTGGGGCTTCAAAACCCCCTTTTGGGAGTTTACGGTTTTGGGAGGTGTTCCCAAACCGTAAACACAAGTTTTTGGGTCCTTTGGAGAGTTTAACCCACAGATTTGCATGCATGTTAAGTTAAACAACAAGCTAGGAAGGATTACTTACGATTTTGGAGCTTGAATGAGGCGATTCTCGATCAAAACCCGATTTTTAGAGAGAGAGTAGAGAGAGAAAGTTCCAAGGTGGGAAAAGACTCAAATGGTGGCCACTCAACCTTTATATAGGCCTTGAGTTAGTGGCCAGGTGGGGACACACCCAATCCCGACATTAAACAGAGTTTAAGATTTTACCCGATTAAATGACCGTAACCCGACTTAGTCGTAAACTAGAAATTTTTCCAAAGGATTATCGAGGGTACTATATGTGATTTTATTGATTTCCTACACGTAGGAAATTATGACAATAACCCTAGATGAATTATTTAACTTAAAAGTTAATGGACAATTTTAATAATAAAATAAATTTTATTAACAGAAAGGGTTACAGTGACAGAATAAATTTCGGGATGTCACATCATCCCCCCGTTAGAGGGAATTTCGTCCCGAAATTTAGAATTAAGATACAAATCATGGATTTGGAAAGAGATGCGGATATTTCTGTCTCATCGAGTCTTCGCATTCCCAAGTGAATTCGGGTCCCCGCTTGGCATTCCAGCGAACCTTCACTATCGGTATGCGGCTTTGTTTCGTCCGTTTGATTTCTCGATCCATGATTTCGATTGGTTCTTCCACAAAGTTCAGATTTTTGTTGATCTCGATCTCATCAAGAGGGATCACAAGGGTCTCATCGGAAAGACACTTTTTAAGATTAGAAACGTGGAAGACAGGATGGATATTGCTAAGTTCATGAGGTAATCTGAGTTTGTAGGCTACGGGACCGATCCTAGCGAGGATCTCGAAAGGTCCTATGAATCTTGGATTCAGCTTTCCACGCTTTCCGAAGCGTATCATTCCTTTCCAGGGTGAGACTTTCAACAGGACATGGTCTCCAACCTGGAATTCCAAGGGTTTTCGTCGTTTATCGGCGTAGCTCTTTTGTCTATCTCGGGAGGCCTTAAGTCGTTCTCGGATTCATACGATCTTTTCGGTGGTTTCGCGGATGATTTCTGGACCAGTGAGAGTGCTGTCAGGGACTTGTCCCTTGACCAGCTGCGTGTCGCCCACCTCAGCCCAGCACAGAGGGGATCTGCACTTTCGGCTGTAGAGGGCTTCGAATGGAGCAGCTTTGATGCTCGTGTGATAACTGTTGTTGTAGGAAAATTCGACGAGGGGTAAGTGGGTATCCCAAGTCTTACCAAAGTCGATCACACAGGCTCGCAGCATATCTTCCAGAGTTTGGATGGTTCTCTCACTCTGTCCGTCAGTCTGAGGATGGTAGGCTGTACTCATGTCCAGCCTCGTTCCCAGGGAGCTTTATAGGGACTGCCAGAACCTCGAAGTGAATCTGCTATCTCTATCGGAGATAATAGATATAGGAACACCATGCAGTGGTACGATCTCCCTGATGTATGTTCTTGTGAGTTTCTCCATCTTGTCAGTTTCCTTGATGGGTAGGAAGTGTGCGGACTTGTTCAATCTATCGACGATGACCCATATGGTATCAAGCCCACCCGTTGTCTTGGGTAGCTTGGTTATGAAGTCCATAGTGATCCGCTCCCACTTCCATTCAGGTATCTCCGGTTGTTAGAGTAGACCTGATGGTTTCTGGTATTCGACCTTGACCTTGACGCAAGTAAGGCATTTACTTACGAAGGTAGCGATCTCCGCTTTCATATTAGGCCACCAGTATAATTTCTTGAGATCCAGATACATTTTATCTGAACCCGGGTGGACGGAATATCGAGTGTTGTGCGCCTACTTCATGACCAAGTCTCTGAAGCCACCGTGTCTCGGGGTCCAGATCCGGTCCATGAGATATAAGGTTCCGTTACCCTTGACCTGTAGGTTCTTATCCATTCCTCGCAGGGATTCTCCTGCTATATTTTCAGGTTTTAAGGCTTCGAACTGAGCCTCCTTTATTTGTGCGGAGAGACGCGAATGGATAGTCATTGTTAATGACTTGACTCTTCGACCAGAATAATCTTTCCGACTTAGAGCGTCTGCTACTACGTTAACTTTACCCGGATGATAACGAATTTCACATTCGTAGTCATTGAGTAGCTCGACCCACCGTCGTTGTCTCATGTTGAGTTCTTTCTGGTTAAAGATGTGTTGGAGGCTTTTGTGGTCGGTATAGATGATGCTCTTCGTACCATACAGATAGTGTCTCCAGATCTTTAGGGCGAACACAACCGCTCCTAGTTCGAGGTCGTGCGTGGTGTAGTTGACCTCGTGTGTCTTCAGCTGTCTTGAGGCGTAGGCGATCACTTTACCTCGTTGCATCAGAACACTGCCGAGCCCCTGATTGGATGCATCGCAATATACTACGAAGTCTTCTATCCCTTCGGGGAGGGACAGTATCGGTGCGGTGCACAAGGCTCGTTTTAGGGTTTGGAATGCCTTCTCTTGTTTCTCTACCCAGTCAAAGGCCATGCCTTTCTGGGTCAATGTCGTAAAAGGCTTCGCAATCCGAGAGAAATTTTGAATGAACCTTCGATAGTAGCCAGCGAGGCCTAGAAATTGGCGAATTTCTGTAGGCGTCTTCGGTGCTGACCAGTTCTCAATAGCTTTAATCTTGGATGGGTCCACGTGGATTCCTTCTTCGCTAACCACGTGTCCTAAGAATTCGACTCTTCGGATCCAAAATTCGCACTTAGAGAACCTTGCGTAAAGCTTCTCCGATCGTAGGGTTTCCAGGACCTGTCGCAGATGATCGCTATGCTCTTCCTTACTTCTAGAGTAGATAAGTATATCATTAATGAAGACGATGACGAACTGATCCAAGTAAGGACGGCATACTCTATTCATTAAGTCCATGAATACTGCTGGCGCATTGGTCAGTCCGAACGGCATTACTACGAACTCGTAGTGTCCGTAACGAGTTCGGAAGGCTGTCTTCGGAACATCCTCCTTGAGCACTCGCAACTGATGATACCCGGACCTTAGATCAATCTGGGAAAAGTAGCTTGCCCCTTGCAGTTGGTCAAATAAATCGTCTATGCGAGGAAGAGGGTAACGATTCTTGACCGTCAGCTTGTTGAGTTCTCTGTAGTCGATGCACATGCAGAACGATCCGTCTTTCTTCTTTACGAACAAGACTGGTGCTCCCCAGGGTGAGAAGCTTGATCTTATAAAGCCCTTGCTGAGCAGTTCGTTAAATTGACCGGACAGTTCTTGCATCTCAGTAGGCGTTAAACGGTAGGGCGCCTTGGCTACGGGGGTCGCTCCTGGGATTAAGTCGATTCGGAACTCGACTTGACGTTGTGGAGGTAAACCCGGTAGTTCTTCAGGGAAGACGTCGGGGAAATCGCGTACTACGGGAAGATCCTTCAGGTCCTTCTTTTTCTGGTTCGTATCTACAATATGCGCTAGGAATGCACGATATTCCTTACGCAGGTACTTTTGGGCTTGAATGCTCGAGATGATACGAAGGCTCGTACTGGGTTTGTCTCTGTAGATCATCAAGGTTTCGTTGTTGGGTAGATTCAGACGGATGGCCTTGTCGAAGCACAAGATATCCGTACGATGGAGACTCAACCAGTCCATGCCTATGATGACATCGAAGCTTTTGATCGCTACTGGTATGAGGTCGATAGGAAACGAATGATTATCTAGCGTGAGGGTACAACCTATATAGATTTCGTTAGAACTTTCCGTCTTGCCGTTAGCCATTTCTACGACGAATGTTTCTTTCAGTGATAGCGTTGTTTGTTTGAGTAAGTGTTTAAACTTTTGATTTACGAAACTTCTTTCTGCTCCACTATCGAATAGAGTACAAGCATAAGAGTTATCGAGAAGGAACGTACCCGTGACTACAGTGGGGTCTGCCACTGCTTCATTGTGGCCAATAGCAAGTAGTCTGCCAGTTCCTCCTGCGCTCCCAGCCTTCAGACAGTTTCTTTTGAAATACCCTACTTCGCCACAACCGTAACGGGCCTGGCTTGCTCCCGAACTGGGGATTTGGGAAATAGGTTTGGGTGGTGTTCTGCAAAACCGGACGGTATGGCCCTTCCGGTCGCAATTGGTGCAGTGCATCTCACGGCAGGGGCCGTTATGATGGAAAGAGCACTTATCGCACTTGGGTAGATTCCCCGCATATGTTTTGGCGGGCACAGGGGCAGTAGGAGTAGTGGCAGCGTGGACAGCCACTGTTTGTTGGTTATTGGAAGAGGATTTGGCTGATTTTCCTTTCTTTCGATCCCACCGCTTCCTTTTGTTGTCGGATGTGTGGGTTGGTGCAGAGGTAGTTGTAGTGGTTGTTGATGGAGTGTAAGGGACTTCATGATCAATCAACCTCTGGGCCAATTCCTTGGCACTGTCAAAGGTCGCAGGTTGTGATGCTAGAACATTCCCTCGATATGGGGGTACTAATCCCCAGATGTATCGTTCGATTTTCTTGCTTTCGGTGGGCACCATGTTTGGGCACAGAGCCACCAAGTCGCAGAACCTGGCCGTATAGGCTACGATGTCGGAACCCTGCATTTTGAGGTTCCAGAGTTCCTCCTCAAGTTTCTGAATTTCGCCCCTCGGGCAGTACTCCCTCGTCATCAGGTCCTTCAGTGTGTCCCAGCCCATGGCGTTGGCTGCGACCAGGGATAGTGATTTGACATGGCCATTCCACCACGTCAAGGCCCTTTGGGTGAAGGTGCAAGCAGCAAATTTTATCTTGCTTCCTTCGGGGCATGAGCACATTTCGAAGATCGCTTCGGTTCTCTCAATCCATTGGGACAGTGCAAGGATCCCTCCGGTTCCATTGAAGTAAGTAGGTTTGCAGCTGATGAAATCCTTATAGGTGCACTCTCGTGCACGTGGGTGGATTTCACCATGGCTGGAGTTTGTGCCAGTTCCCGTTCCACTAACACCACCAGAGTTGACTTGCGCCAGCGCGACGGTCACAGCTGCAGTCACAGCTGCTTGAAACATCGTCGGGTCGAACTACGGTGGGGGAGGTGGTGGTGGTGTTTGATCCACAGGCGTGCGTCTGATCGGACGCTTACGAGGAGGCATCTTTTACTGAAAGAAAAAAAAAATTAAAAGATGATGACGACAGTGAGACTCAATTGTAAGTATGATGAGAGTGTCTCATGGAATAAATCGCCATAGTCCAACAATTAGATAGATGCATATCAATAGAGTAAGAAAACACAAGAGCATGAACTTCCAAATAGATTAGACAACTGCCAATATTATTGGTATTACTGATGTAAAATGAGTTCAGGAAAAAAAACGACCTAACAATTGGTCTTACATCAAACCATAAGGGGAATGTTGACAGTTTAGAGGGCTAGTTATAGTGCTTTCAAAGTCGGGAATGTTTTACAAACAGGTGAGACGGAGGTATTGAAGGGGAAGGCTATTCTTATTAGGAAGAGAGAGGATGAGTAGATAATCTTCTGCTGGCGACGGGCACCCCTCTCTGGGTTACCCTTGAATCAGCCATTGTATCTATGCGAGAATGGAGAGAAGATAGTTAGTAGACGTACTAATCCTAAGATACTTATAAGATAATCGTTATTAGTCGACCCAATACTTGCATAATACATACCAATTACATGTAATCGAGACATGATAGACCTTCGAATAAGTGACCCTAACTCTAAATCCACAACCAAACAAGGAAGAGGAAGTAAAGCAAAGATCGCAAAATCTAAGTCTATAGCGTCTTAGTCACATGTGACTGTAGTGTATCCACTTAGCAACTATTTCCCTACTAGTAACGACCTTTTTAGTTCTCACATATGTAAATTACAGGAAATGCAGAATACTCCTATAGTATTCTTGTTCAAATGTTCTTGTAGTAGTGTTGGTAAGTTTTTAGACTTGTTGCAACACCACAACCATTTTTAGGCACAGGCTAGTCACTCCTAGGTAAATGTAGTTGATCAGGCTACATCCTCCCAGATTTGACTATATGTCTCTAAGCTTAATTGTGTTGTTCAACAATCTTAATACTTTTGTTCTGTTCTAGTATGATACTCACCCTAGTGTGAATGGATGTATATATATACTTAGTTAAATATTTTCTTATTTAATAGTATATATTCTTGGTCAGAGTGTTTTAATCCCAATGTGTTTATAGTTCGTATATCTTTTATGGGTTGATATACTTGATTCACTATAAACAATGCTCTGATACCAATCTGTCACACCCCAAAACCGAGAACGGCGGAATACGTTATGGGGTGGAGGACGGCATGTACAGTATCATAACAATGCATAATAGTAAAGACAAGCAACAACATCCATTGCATTAATATAATAATTGTAATACAAGCGTGTTCTGTACAGTTTGTTAGACACCAAAAGTATAATCAAAATAAAGAGGAGTCTTGTATGTGCTCCATCTTCTCAAAAGCTGCATCTGTACCTGCCTACTGATGACCTGAGAATACAAGTTATTTTGAAAGCGAGTATCAGCATAAAGCTGGTGAGTTCATGAGTATTTAGTGTCATTGCTTGTATAAAAATAATTACAACCATGTAGTATAATAATTGATCTCAATCTTGGAAAATAGTATGTTCCCTAGAAAACCCTATGTTTTCCAGTAAAAGTGGTCTTCTACCAAGACCCGGTTGTATGTATGTTTGATCCTTTGAAAATGTAAAAGTTTTCCCAGAGAAACTATTAGTAGGAAAATATAGTTTTAGACTTCATTCATGTAAAGTAATTTGGGAAAATAGTGTTTTACCCCAGCAGTATCACTGCCAGCTGATGAAATGAAAATGCAGACTCCAGGAAGTATTAAATGTACAATACACCTCGGGGAGTCTGTTTTGCCTTTAATTCTTAATGTATTAATTAAAGGTCGAAATGTGAACTTGTATGTAACCATGCTGATTGACGATCGAATCCCTGATGACCCTCCGAGTCATCTGTAGAAATGTGACATTTTGTCACCCCTGGGCCTAGTCGGCTCGGACTGTAGCTAGCAGTAGGGATGTGGGAGTGTCTGTCCCGTATAGATCTATACACATAATGCCTGTTCTCCCTCCAGGGGACTCTGGTTACACGGTGATAGCACAGTGAAGTGTCGTATCGAGAGATAGTATGTCACATTCTGTTGTAGTATGTTCTCTTTGTATAATGTATAATGTCCTTTCTGGTATATTGTATAGAGTGTTCTCTTGTATAGTATATAGTATTCTCTTTTTATAGTTTTTAACATGTATTGACTCATAACTATTCGGACTCTGGTAGGTACCATTTGAATAGTATACACGTGTAGTAATCCTTAACTATACCTATTATAGTTAAATAGTAAGGTTGGTTGCATGCCTTTGATACACAAAGGTATTGAACTGAAGTGAAGACTTTAATATTTAACACGAATATATATAATATATAACTAAGAATTCAACGACAGTCGGACAGATAACAATATACCCTAAGTCCACAATCAAACAAGAACAGGAAGTAAGGTGAGCTATCAGTCCTAAGTCCTTCAAGTCTTACTTATATAAATATATTGGTGTAGATATGGTTTGGGAACAGAAGGAGTTTAAAAGAGTTTAGAAATATTTTTATAACAATTTAACATGAAAATGAGTTTGATAAACACTTTAAGCAGTTTTGTTGGTAAAGCAGTTAAAAGTGTAAAATCCTTTTGGTTGCGAGTTATAAATCACATGTGATTGATACTATAACTTATTTGATTCAACTTGTATTCCCCCCCCATAAAAGCATTTAAAAACATTTAAAAGGTTAATTAAGGGGTATGAACTCACCTGCAATGAGTGAAGTGGATGGAAGTGTCGGGTAGGATGCTAGGTGTCAAGTGAGGACTTGAACACACACACGGATCCTATATAACATGTAGTGATACATAAATGTATCTAATTAGTTATTTAATCACTAATTAGGTAAGTAAAGACACTCTAATGCATGAAGACACTTTGTTTCAAGTGCAAGGAGTGCTAAAGGTTGCATCTAAGGAGTGTATGGCCTCACTATGGAGTTTACACTTCAATTGGTTACACTTAAGTGTGTTTACGGTTTCTGGACCATTGTCCCCATGAGTTTACGGCCGTAAACTCATGGTAATGGTGCCATTGGGTGTTCAAAGGTCTTAAACTACTCAAGGAATTATGTTAGACTCGAATCCATGGCTTAGGAAGTGATTGGGGCTAGAAATGGACACTTCTTGGAGTTTACGGTCCTTGGACCACTCCCTTGGGAGTTTACGGCCGTAAACACATGAGTTTACGGTCGTAAACTCATGTTGGTTCATTTCTCTTGTGCTTTGGTGGTTCTAGGCTATGCATGCAAGGTTCTAGTCACTTATACAAGCATAGGAGGCCTTCCCAAACCGTAAACTCATGTTTGTCTCATCCTTATACGTTTTTGGGGTTCCTAGTTCATGCATGTAAGTCCTTGGTGCATTACTCAAGCATTGGAAGGAGTTTGGGGCTTCAAAACCCTTCTTTGGGGTGTTTACGGTTCATAAATGTTCATGGACCGTAAAATCATGTTTACCCCCAAAGAGTCATGATCTTGGGGTTCTAAGTTCATGCATGCAAGTTTCTAAGCCATAGCTAAACACTAGAAGAGGTTTGGAAGGGTTTTGGGGCTTCAAAACCCCTTTTGGGAGTTTACGGTTTTGGGAGGTGTTCCCAAACCGTAAACACAAGTTTTTGGGTCCTTTGGAGAGTTTAACCCACAGATTTGCATGCATGTTAAGTTAAACAACAAGCTAGGAAGGATTACTTACGATTTTGGAGATTGAATGAGGCGATTCTTGATCAAAACCCGATTTTTAGAGAGAGAGTAGAGAGAGAAAGTTCCAAGGTGGGAAAAGACTCAAATGGTGGCCACTCAACCTTTATATAGGCCTTGAGTTAGTGGCCAGGTGGGGACACACCCAATCCCGACATTAAACGGAGTTTAAGATTTTACCCGATTAAATGACCGTAACCCGACTTAGTCGTAAACTAGAAATTTTTCCAAAGGATTATCGAGGGTATTATATGTGATTTTATTGATTTCCTAGACGTAGGAAATTATGACAATAACCCTAGATGAATTATTTAACTTAAAAGTTAATGGACAATTTTAATAATAAAATAAATTTTATTAACAGAAAGGGTTACAGTGACGGAATAAATTTCGGGTTGTCACAATATCGTTGGACCCTTTGGTCCGGTCTATATCGTTGGACCCTCCAGTCCGGTCTATACAACACATAGCATTCATATATCACAATGCACATAATCTCATATCTACACATAGCACACAAGACCCTCCAGTCTACACATAAATACCACTCTAAGTAATGTATAGTGAGAAGACTCACCTCGGGTAACTCGGTAAACCTCGAACTCTGAAATACTACACTAGCCTTCGCCTAATCACATAAATAATTACTCTAATTAATGCAACTTCTAAAGGCTAGGCCAACCCCTCTCTATAAGTTCTCTAAGAAGGGTAAAAGACCATTATACCCCTCTAATGGCTCATAAGTCCAAACACTGACCAAACCCTAAAAGTCAACAAAAGTCAACGGTCAACATTGACCGGACTCGCCGAGTGTACTAGAGTGACTCGGCGAGTACAAGCCTGTCCTCTTCACCCCAGGTCCTCACTTGACTCGCTGAGTCAACCCTATACTCCACGGGTCGTCACAGATCGCGAGTCGCGGGGCAACCCGACTCGACTCGCCGAGTCCCTTATGGGCTCGGCGAGTTCCTCCCATGAAAACTCCCAAAAGATCTCTTGAGGTCAAATCTGCTTCACCAACCAGAAGATCCATCCTTCTAACACTCGAAAGTCACGTAAAGGTTCAAACTTTACGTTCATGCAATGCTTATAAGACCAAAAATGAAGAAATAACCATTTAAATGGGGTTTTACTCTCAAGGCTCTCATGAAAGCTCATAAAGCTGGAAGCTTGGGACCTTTTGGACCTCTCAAGGTCCAGATCTATCATCTATACCCAAAGGGACCTCATATGCTTCACAATCTAACTCAAAATTGCACAAAGGAAACCCTAGATTCAAGGAATCTATCAAATACACGAAATGCGAAGGAACTTGTACCTCAAAACGTGTATCTCAGTGTGAACAACACAGATCCAAGCTCCACAATCAGCGTAGCTTGTTCTACCTCCTTCATTCTTGCTAACACACACAAGAAATGGTGAGTTAGCCTCCCTCTTGCACCACAAACGATCTCTCTACTCTCTAGGGTTTCTCAGGGGTGAAGTGGCCGCAAATGGAGGCCATAAAGGCCTTTAAATAGGGCTCAGGCCTTGAGATTTAGGGTTTCACTTTATAGCGCGGACTCGCCGAGTCCCTCATTAATCCAGTCAAGAATTTGCGATCCTACTCGACGAGTCTGAGCGCCTACTCGCCGAGTCCCTCCCTAAAACTCAAGGTAAATACTTAAAATAAGATACCTGGGAATCCGGGTGTTACAATTCTCCCCCACTAGAATCAGACTTCGCCCTCGAAGTATAGCTCAGTAAACAACTTTGGATGCTGCTCCCGCATCTCCAACTCCGGCTCCCAAGTCAGCTCGGACCCTCTTCGATGTTGCCACTGGACCTGCACCAGGGGCACCTCCTTGTTCCTCAGAACCTTGATCTTCCAATCCCGGATCGCGATTAGCCTTTCAGCATAATTCAGGTTCACATTCACCTGAATATCCTCCAGCGGCACCACCGCCGACTCATCGGCTATACACTTCCTCAACTGAGACACGTGGAAGGTATCATGAATCTGGCTCAACTCCTCGGGTTGCTCTAGACGATATGCTACCTTCCCCACCCTCGCGGTCACCCTGAACGGGCCAATATACCGGGGCCCCAGCTTGCCCCTCTTCCTGAATCGAATCACTCATTTCCAAGGGGACGCTTTCAGGAGTACGAAGTCTCCCACCTGGAACTCAAGCTCGGATCGTTGCCTATCCGCATAACTCTTCTGGCGACTCTGAGCCGTCAACAACCTCTGTCTAACCTGTTGTATCTGCTCGGTCGTCTGAAGCACTATCTCAGTGCTGCCCATCACGCGCTGCCCTACCTCTCCCCAGCAAATAGGAGTCCGACATCTCCTCCCGTATAACAACTCGAAGGGAGGCATACCAATACTCGAATGGTGGTTTTTGTTATAAGAAAACTCAGCCAATGGTAGATACGTGTCACAACGTCCCCCAAAGTCCAACATACATGCTCGTAGAATGTCCTCGAGCGTCTGAATCGTCCGCTCACTCAGTCCGTCTGTCTGTGGGTGGTATGCGGTGCTGAAATGCAGCCTCGTACCCAACTCCTCATGGAATTTCTTCCAGAATCTGGAAGTGAAACGTACGTCTCGATCTGGCACAATCGAGATTGGTACTCCATGCCGCGATACCACCTCTCTCACATATAGCTCTGCCAGTCTCTCTGCAGAAGAGCTCTCACTAATAGCAAGGAAATGAGCGCTCTTCGTCAACCGGTCGACAATCACCCAAATTGCATCGACACCTCTTGCGGTCCTTGGCAACATGGTGATAAAATCCATGGAAATCTGTTCCCACTTCCACTGGGGAACCTCAAGTGGCTGCAACTTGCCGTGTGGACGCTGGTGCTCGGCCTTAACCCTACGACAGGTCAAGCACCTCTCCACAAACCACGCAACATCCCTCTTCATACAGGGCCACCAATAGTCTCTCTTCAGGTCCAAATACATCTTAGTGGCCCCGGGATGGATCAAAAACCTCGATCTGTGCGCCTCCTCCATCAAAATGGTATGTGCCCCGCCCTCGAAGGGCACCCAAATCCGACCCTGAAAGGTCATAAGACCTCGGCTATCGGCAATGAACTCAGATACCTGCCCGATCACCCGTTCTCTATTGTGGTTCTCCGGTCTCATGGCCGCTACCTGGGCCTCCCGAATGGTGTCACACACTTCGCCCTACGACTCAAGGCATCGGCTACAACGTTAGCCTTGCCCGGGTGGTACAGGATCTCACACTCATAATCCTTTACGACATCCAACCATCTCCTCTGGCGCATGTTCAGGTTGGGCTGATCCATCAGATACTTCAGGCTCTTGTGGTTCGTGTATATGGTACACCGAACCCCATACAAATAGTCACGCTAGATCGTGAGTAGGATACCTCGTCTCATGAGGCTTCAGCTGCCTCGATGCATATGCTATTATGTGCCCTCTCTATATCAGCACCGCACCCAATCCTGATATCGACGCGTCACAATACACTACAAAATCCTCCATCCCCTCCAGTAGGGCTAATACTGGGGCTTCGCATAACCTCTGGCGAAGTGTCTCGAATGAGGCATGCTGCTCCGGGCCCCAACTGAAAGCCACGCCCTTCCGGGTCAACCTGGTGAGGGGGACGGCGATTTTGGAGAAATCCCTTTATAAATCTCCGATAATAGCCAGCCAACCCCAGAAAACTCATGATCTCAGTGGGGGATCTCGGCACCTCCCAACTCATCACCGCCTCAATCTTGGCCGGATCGACCAATATCCCATTCTGGTTGACAAGGTGTCCTAAGAACTGGACCTCTCGTAACCAAAAATCGCACTTGGAGAATTTGGCGTAAAGCCTCTCCGATCTCAGAACTCCGAGGATCTCCCTCAAATGCTCCTCATGCTGCTCTCTGGACCTCAAATACACTAGTATGTCGTCGATGAATACAATCACCGATCGATCCAACATCGGTCTGCACACCCTGTTCATGAGATCCATGAACGCTGCCGGTGCGTTGGTGAGCCCAAAAGGCATCACCACGAACTCGTAATGCCCATAACGAGTCCTGCACGCCGTCTTCTGGATATCCTCGTCTTTCACCCTCATCTGGTGATATCCGGACCTCAAGTCTATCTTGGAGAACCAAGATGCTCCCTGCAACTGATCAAACAGATCATCAATCCTCGGCAGTGGGTAACGGTTCTTGACCGTTAACTTGTTCAACTCCCGGTAATCAATTCACATCCGGTGTGAACCATCCTTTTTCTTGACAAAAAGGATCGGCGCTCCCCACGGCGAGCTACTCGGTCGAATAAACCCCTTCCCCAGCAGCTCCTGAAGCTGCGAGGATAACTCCTGCATCTCTGGTGGCGCAAGGGGATAAGGCGCCGCTCCCGGAACTAAATCGATGAGAAACTCACACCTGCCTCTCGGGAGGCACACCCGGCAACTCCTCGGGGAAAACATCCGGGAACTCACGCACTATCGGTACATCATCAATAGGACTAGGCCTCTCCGTTGCTACTAGTGTGTCCATCACATAGACCACAAACCCACTACAACCCTGCTGTAGACTCTGCCTCGCTCTAGCAGCCGAACAGAATGCTAACCCTGAACGGGTACCCTCGTCGTACATCGTAAGAACTCCCCCACTAGGGTCTCGTATCGTCACCAACTGTCGCTCGCAGTCTATAACAGCCCCAAAATGGCTCAACCAATCCATACCCACTATGACACACACATATCTCCCATTGCAATCGGGACCAGATCAATCGGAAACTCCACACCGAAGATCTCGAGTACACATCCCCGAATCACATCCGTAGCATACACCGCTCGCTCGTCAGCTATGGAAACCCGTAGAGGTCGACTCAACGCCTCCCGCTGGATACTGATGTGCTGACTAAAAGCTACTGACACAAAAGACCGACTCGCACCCGAGTCAAATAACACCAAAGCAGGTACATAACTCACAAGAAAAGTACCTACGCATGTCATTATATAAGCACAGTATCTCAAACTCAACATAAATAAATGAAAGAATACATACCAGCCACGACATCGGGTGCTATGCGGACCTCCTCCGCTGTTAACTGGAAGGCTCTCCTGCGAGCCTTCGATGCTTCGGCCTTCGTTAGCTGGATCTCAGTAGCTCGAGCAGTAGGTGCAGATCCATGCGTTGATCCCTGCAGCAGCTGTGGGCACTCGGCCTTCCGATGGCCGGTCTGGTTGCAATGAAAGCAAACCGTGAACCCCTTAGGGCAATCCCTCGCATAATGCCCCTCATTTCCGCACTTGTAACACACCCCAACTCTGCACACTCCCTCGTGGCTCTTGCCGCACTTCCCGCAAGTGCGGCCCTTCGGACCCCCAGACCTCGAATCAGCGGGCTTTGCCCGCTTGGTTGCTGGCTGCGCCTGTGCCGGTCGCCTGTCCCTCCTCTAAGACTCGACTCGGCCTTCCGATGGCTGGTCTGGTTGCAATGAAAGCAAACCGTGAACCCCTTGGGGCAATCCCTCGCATAATGCCCCTCATTTCCGCACTTGTAACACACCCCAACTCTGCACACTCCCTCGTGGCTCTTGCCGCACTTCCCGCAAGTGCGGACCTTCGGACCCCCAGACCTCGAATCAGCGGGCTTTGCCCGCTTGGCTGCTGGCTGCGCCTGTGCCGGTTGCCTGTCCCTCCTCTAAGACTCGACCTCCTCCCTGACCAGAGTCTCCAGCTCAATCTCTCTCTTTCGGGCATTTGCCTGGAGCTCAGCAAATGTTCCTGTATGACGAGTTCGCCACGAACTCACAAATATCCCTCCTCAGTATGCTCAAATACCGGCTCATACGTGTCTGCTCAGTCGACACGTGCTCAGGGTAAAACAACGCCCTCTCATGAAACATCCTCGTAATCACTGTCACAGACTCAGTTCCCTGCTTGAGGGACAAGAACTCATGGGCTAGACGTTCCCTCTCCACAGGGGGAACATACTCATCTCAAAACATCGTGGTGAACCTCTCCCAGGTCACCGCAGTAAGCTCTGCCGTAGTGAAGTCTGCCGTTACAAAATTCCACCAGTCCTTCGCTCCCAAGCGAAGCTGGTTCAGCGCAAACCAAACCCTCAAATGCTCCGGACACGAGCAGGTGTAGAAGCATCCCTCGATATCAGAAATCCACCTCATCGCAGCAATCGGGTCCTGTGTCCCATCAAACTCTGGTGGCTTCGTGTTGCTGAATTCTCGATACAGCAACGAGTCACCCCTTGCAGCCTGGCAGCAGCGACGGCTGCGGTGGCCGCAGCAATAGCAGCATCAGTAAGAGCAGCGTACCGCTCATCAAAAGTCTCGATCAGCGTGGTCTTGATAGACCCGAACATCTCTAGTATCTCAGCTCGAATGGCCGCAGCCACCTCCTCGTGGATCAACCTACGAATTTCCTCATCACTGGTACCACTGGTACCACTGCCTCCTGGGTGGTGGCGCGTCCCAACCATGATGTCTCTGAAATTCAACACAAAAGAAATCAGAGATTCACTCGAGTATACTCGCACTCGATAACTCAACCCTACTTGTTCTCTAGTACTCAAAGGATTCTTACTTGGACTACGCACTGATCCGGTGTTTTCAGTAGTACGGGCCCTATACTACCGACCACACCACATCAGCATTCATCCCAAGTCCTCCTCCTTGGATCCCAAATTGCAAGTACTCTACATTTCATAGGCTACCCTTCGGTAGACTTCTCATAAGCTCCTCACTGCTACCTGCTCACTCTAAAGCATCTCACAGCAGAAGAAATCTCGCTAGGCTAAGGCATCACAAATCAGGCCACTCTAGTCCTAATATGAGTACTTAGCGCACTCTAGCATGCATAACATATCACATAATATCTCATAACACATAATGTAAGGGTATTTTGGGAAATCACCGTTCGAGCGCTGGCTGATCGTACACACTGTTCCGTTCTAACTTTCTCAAAATCTTTTATTATCTTAGAAAAACTGATTCTTTTATGAAAAATTTCCTCAAATCCTGAGTTTGAGTTCAGATACGCTCGAAGGTGCATCCGAATCCCTCAAACCAAGGCTCTGATACCAACTTATAACACCGTAAATTTCCAAAACAATTTTTCATTTTTAAAAACATACTTTCATTCATAAAATATCATAGTAATCCAATGTATCACATGTTATCACAATAAACAAATCCCAAGATCTCAAATACATAAATCCTCTCAGTGTGTACGGATCATGTCGGCGCCTTCCTACGGTCCTCGCTAGTACCTGAAACACATAACACTACAACTGTAAGCATAAATGCTTAGTGAGTTCCCCAAAATACCACATACAACACATACGCCACTCGAGGCTATAGCACGACCCTCCGGTCGATGTGTCTTAGCGGAACCCTCTAGTCCCGTAGCTCGTTGGACCCTCTGGTCCGGTCTGTATCGTTGGACCCATCGGTCCGGTCTGTATCGTTGGACCCTTTGGTCCGGTCTATATCGTTGGACCCTCCAGTCCGGTATATACAACACATAGCATACATATATCACAATGCACATAATCTCATACATACACATAGCACACAAGACCCTCCGGTCTATATATAAATACCACTCTAAGTAATGTATAGTGAGAAGACTCACCTCGGGTAACTCGGTAAACCTCGAACTCTGAAATACTGCACTAGCCTTCGCCTAATCACATAAATAATTACTCTAATTAATGCAACTTCTAAAGGCTAGGCCAACCCCTCTCTATAAGTTCTCTAAGAAGGGTAAAAGACCATTCTACCCCTCTAATGGCTCATAAGTCCAAACACTGACCAAACCCTAAATGTCAACAAAAGTCAACGGTCAACATTGACCGGACTCGCCGAGTGCACTAGAGTGACTCGGCGAGTACATGCCTGTCCTCTTCGCCCCAGGTCCTCACTTGACTCGCTGAGTCAACCCTATATGTTGAGTATTTGAGATATTGAAACTGATATGGCATATTTGGTTATTTAGGGAAGCCTTTTTAGGGTTAATCATTCTATGATTCCCTACGGTGCCTTTACAGTAGAAGTTCTTAATCGAGCTCTGCTAAGGCATTGGTTTTATATTAGGCATTTATTTTATATTTATGGTAGATATTTATTGTTCCCTATAAATAATCATTAGGTTTATTTTTGGTGTAAGCTTTTGACCAGATTAGGGTTTTCTCTGTACGTTCATCTCATAATCAATACAAGAAAAACCTTTATCAGATTACTTGCATATGTTGGTCATTGATTCTTGATTGTTCTTGATATTCCGCATTCGTCGACTCAGATTTATTCCTAACAAGTGGTATTAGATCGGGTTCTTGTAGATCTCAGCGATTTTTGCAAGAATCGATCTTGTTTATGGCAATATTTTATCATGAATCTCACCTTGTTCTTCAAGTTTTGTAAGTTTTTTGAAAAGAAAAGGTCTAATATCTCGTTTTTATTGAAAAATCTTATTCATATCTGTTATCTTCTACTCAATATTTCATCTGATTTGTTCTTGAATCGTGTTCTGGAAGAAATTTAGAAGAAATTTTTCGTGTTTATTTGAATTTTCGTGTTCAGATCCACTTTTTCTCTCTAGAAACAATTTCAGATCTGTTTTCTCTCACTAGAAACCCTTCCAGATCCGTTTATTTTTCTCTCTAGAATTCTCATCAGATCTACTTTCTCTCTCTTCAAGTTTTCTTTCTTGTTGAAGATTAAATGGCGGATTAGAAGGTGTTAAAAGAAATTAAGAGACTAGGATTAAAAGTTACAGATCCAAAGTTTCGTCTTAAAGAAGGATATTTGTTTTGGGATGTTCCTGAACAATCTATGTTGAAGAATGCCATTGAGATGTATAATCTCTATGTTGATGAGAAGATTGGTGATTTTACACAGATCTCTAGTGGTGGATTTAAAAGTAATTGTGTAGAGCAAGATAAAGATTTGTTAAACCAATTTATCATTATCAAAGAATACTTACTTTTGAAGCATATACAACAGATGTTAGAGAAAGAAAGAAAAGAAAAAGAAGATGTTCTTGATGTTTTTGAAGAAGTTCATGATGTTCTTCAAGTTTCTGAAGAAAAAGAGACTCCAGATGTTCTTGTTGAGGGGGAGTCAAGTGGTTCAAGTTTTTCAGAAGCTTCACAATCCGAATGTAGTTGTTCTGAAGAAGAATCTCAAAGTATATCTCCGGAAATCGTGAAAGTGAAGGAGTTTTGTTCTATTGGAACAACTACAGATGATCAGATTCAGAAAGTTGAAAAGGTTGTTCAGATCAGAAATTTGTTTCTGAAGCCTAGAAATAAGAAAAGAAAGAACAAGAGAAAGAACAAGAGTAAAATGAAGAAAGTTTGGATACCCAAGGTACAAGTGCCCAATGCTTGTGAAAAAGTTGAGAAAGTTGAACTCAAGCATGCTCAAAGAATCTCTGATTCTCATTTTTCTTCAGTTAAAAATGTTAGAAGTTGGAAGGAAAAGAAAAGAGAATTTGGTTGCTTTAATGAAATTTTTGGAAATTTTTGTTTTCCAACTAAGAAGCGGGTATTATTTTCAGAGGATGATAGATTTTCTTCAAATAAGTGGGTATGCAAGAAACCAACTTCAAAGTTGAACTTTAAATGGGTACCAAAAGTCCCATAAAAGTTTTGTCCACTACTAAAAAAAAACGAAAATGGGGACAAAATCTTGGTGAAATCTGGTGAATATTGGGTCAAAGATATGAAATCTTGTGAAGATTCAGTGAAAATGGAGAAATCTTATTGAAGAAATCAATTTCCATTGACTTTTATTTGTTGGAAATGACAAAAGGTGAAAAAGTTGAAATAATGGGGTGAAAAGTGACATTTTCTGCAAAAAGTATGCTGCCAGCTGATACATGTCAGCAAAAAGGGCTGACATTGTCATTCTACTGCAAAAAGATGGTCAGATTCTGAAATTTTGTCAAAAGACTGTTACTTTGGTAATTTGGCAAATTCTGCCATTTCCTTCAAACCTTAAGGGTAGTTCTCGTAAATATATCATCAATTGCTTGTGAAATTGGCTTGCGATCTACTTTCAACGACGAACTTCTGCAACGTAATTTTTCTTAGAAACTGAAATTCACGTTCGGACTTTGTGCACCTGAATTGTAGTTCGGATTTTATTGTTTGGCTTTCGGAATCATTGGCACATTAAATCTCAATTTTGAAATCGGAATTAACTGTACACAAAATCACGGAACGAACTTCATCAAACAAAAGCGAAAGTCAAATTCAGGAAGGAAAGTCAATGAAGCGAACGTTCGCTTTGAGTGTAGAATCAACGAAATTGGAAACGAAACTCACAAGAAGCGAACTTGGGTTAGCATCAACAAAAATTAGAACCGAAATAGACCGAACGTTCGGTCTATTTCGCTCCTTAATTAGCTTTCGGTCCTTAATCTGCGTTCGGTCCTTGATTGCTTTCGGTTCATGAACAATTGATTTGGAGTGAGAGGATTAAGTTCGCCTCCTCATCTACATCTACAGCTAACAGGTTTCGTCTGGTGCTTGGCTAAAACACTGAAATCGGAAATCAAATTCAAAATGGGAAATCGATCAGAAATGGAATGTCGCATCTAATTGCAATCGATTTAGAATCGGAGGATAATGTTTTCGTGTTTTTTTATTTGTTTCAGAAATCAATTTTATCAGTGGAGGATCATCAAGTTCTGTTTTTCACATCTATCATTTGAAATCGAAACATTCGCCGTCGTCCAACAGCTTCAAGTTGAAATCAAAATTGGAAGCACCTAATCGGCATTGTGATGTTAAATTCGGAGAGAACTGTAAGTGGAATTTTATTTTTCAGGATCGAACGAGTTCATTGATGGAATTGAGACTGGATTCGGAATTGGAATTGTATATCACAAATTGCAACTTCATGGAGACTGTCATCGGATCAACACAAAAAAACTGAAATCGGAATTTGTTGGATTCAAAATCGAATGTATTTATCTGATTTTGACTTTTCCTAAGTCAAACTGGGTGTTCTTGCGTTCCAGTGAAGAAGACGACTCATGTTCCATACTTGGTCCCTGCATCTTCAGCGCTTTAAAAGTTCCAGTCCTCCACTATTTACAAACTTTACAGTTTCTACCCCTCTTGGAAGATGCCATTTATTTTAGAGTTAAATTGAGGATATGGGATATATTTTCATCCTTAGCCCCCTGACTTTCAGAAGTTCACAGATTTAATCGCCTATCCAAAATTCTTTTCAAAATTTTTGGATTTTTATCACCTTTTACCCCTTCTTACCAAAATACTTTCATTTCTAATCCTTTTCTTTGGTCTTATTCTTTTTAAACCCTTCTAAAATAATTGCTTCTTATTCTATTCTTTTGTCTAAATTTAAATATCGGAAAATACAAAATTAATTTTTGTTATTTTTTCCGGTTTTAATTTTTGAGAAATGGGTTTATTCTAAATGGATTTATTTCATCTCATCTGACGGGTTTTGAAGATTGTTGGTGCTTCTTCTTAACTTTTCGGATTCTCTCCATGGTATTTGTTGAAGATTCAAGGGGGAGTGATGATTATTCAAGGGGGAGTTCGTATTTGGAAGATTATTCTTATTTCTCTCGCTTTGAAGACCCCATGTACTGATGATTCTCACAATTTAGGGGGAGAAATGCCAAGAAGATCGGAAATCGTGATCTTCATCAGTTTCAACATCTAGGGGGAGATTGTTGAGTATTTGAGATATTGAAACTGATATGGCATATTTGGTTGTTTAGGGAAGCCTTTTTAGGGTTAATCATTCTATGATTCCCTACGGTGCCTTTATAGTAGAAGTTCTAAATCAGCTCTGTTAAGGCATTGGTTTTATATTAGGCATTTATTTTATATTTATGGTAGATTTTTATTGTTCCCTATAAATAATCATTAGGTTTACTTTTCGTGTAAGCTTTTGACCACATTAGGGTTTTCTCTGTACGTTCATCTCATAATCAATACAAGAAAAACCTTTATCAGATTACTTGCATATGTTGGTGATTGATTCTTGATTGTTCTTGATATTCCGCATTTGTCATCTCCGATTTATTCCTAACACTATACTCCACGGGTCGTCACAGATCGCGAGTCGCGGGGCAACCCGACTCGACTCGCCGAGTCCCTTATGGGATCGGCGAGTTCCTCCCATGAAAACTCCCAAAAGATCTCTTGAGGTCAGATCTGCTTCACCAACCAGAAGATCCATCCTTCTAACACTCGAAAGTCACGTAAAGGTTCAAACTTTACGTTCATGCAATGCTAATAAGACCAAAAATGAAGAAATAACCATTTAAATGGGGTTTTACTCTCAAGGATCTCATGAAAGCTCATAAAGCTGGAAGCTTGGGACCTTTTGGACCTCTCAAGGTCCAGATCTATCATCTATACCCAAAGGGACCTCATATGCTTCACAATCTAACTCAAAATTGTACAAAGGAAACCCTATATTCAAGGAATATATCAAATACATGAAATGGGAAGGAACTTGTACCTCAAAAAGTGTATCTCAGTGTGAACAACACAGATCCAAGCTCCACAATCAGCCTAGCTTGTTCTACCTCCTTCCTTCTTGCTAAAACACACAAGAAATGGTGAGTTAGCCTCCCTCTTGCACCACAAACGATCTCTCTGCTCTCTAGGGTTTCTCAGGGGTGAAATGGCCACAAATGGAGGCCATAAAGGCCTTTAAATAGGGCTCAGGCCCTGAGATTTAGGGTTTCACTTTACAGCGCGGACTCGCCGAGTCCACGCATCGACTCGTCGAGTCCCTCATTAATCCAGTCAAGAATTTACTATCCTACTCGGCGAGTCTGAGCGCCTACTCGCCGAGTCCCTCCCTAAAACTCAAGGTAAATACTTAAAATAAGATACCTGGGAATCCGGGTGTTACAATCAAATGATGCAAAAATACCCTCACTTTTTCGTTAGTTCGTAAGAATAGTTTCTATATAATTTCGGGACGAAATTCCCTCTAACGTGGGGATGATGTCACAACTAGAAATTCGAAAACCCAAAAACCAAGCCAAAGGAGTCCTGTATATGTAAAGATCGTAACTATACTATTATTATGTTATGGTAATGTAATTTTTGAGAATTATCGTACCCTAAAGTCTCCTAAGTCAATGCAAACAAATAAGAAATTTAAGTTACGTCAAGATATTGATCATATTACGTAAAACCAATATAGTAAAGTTCATATGCATTCTTGACCATGAACATTTCCCTAGGAAGCATCTAAGACCATAAACCCTTTCATGAGGCCATGTTTGGCCGTGAACACCACACTAGAATGGAAAGCTAGGCCGTGAACTACCCTAGAGCCTAAGAAATGGCCATGAACACCATCCTAGGGAGCTTTTGGCGGTGAACCACCTTTGGTTGACCTCCATTTGGCCGTGAACTCTAAAGGGAAACACTTTATGGGCGTAAACCTTAGTTTAAGGTGCATTTAGACCATAAACCGCTTCCAATTCAAATGTGTTTACGGTCATTGTTAGCTGTAATTGGCAAATTCCCAATGCAAATCCCAATAACTTATGAATTAACTTCTAGAAATAGATATTACCCAACGGTACTCCAAGTAAACATCCCATCAATTTCCCTATTCCATATGAAAGGGGCGTAAACCCCATTCTACATTTCACAAACTCATTTTCATTCACTGAGAACTCTGTAAACTCCCTCAAACATTCAACCAAGTTTTAGAAGCTATTTCTTCACAATCTCTTCTAAGTTTCTGTAAGTTAATTCATGTCTAGTAAATGTTTCATACATTTAGTTATTGAAATTTTCTACTCACATATAAATTTGTGTGTAAATAACCTTAGGCTAGCAAAAATCCTCAAGAAGTTCATCCAACACTTCAAGTGTTCTAGGCAAGGTGAGCTTCATACCCCTCTTTTGTGTTCTCATTGTTTTTGGGGGAGGATACAAGTCAAAGCCTTATTCAAATCTTGATACAATTGCTTCTTATGCACGTATGTTATGTTATATGTGTTTAAGAGTATAAAACTTTGCATGAAGTAGTTCAAAAACTTGAGATTTTGAACAAGTCTCAAGAGTTTGAACCATAGTTCACAAATTTATGTGTAGAAACAAAAACTAGTATCTTATGGAAAATAAGTCACAAATTGTTATGACAAAAACCATAAGGATTTGCTCCAAAAATTTGCTTAGACAAGTTGTTGACATAAAATTTTGAAAGATGTACAACTATAAAAGTTCATGTTAATTTGGACCATTTTCGGCCAAATATATATATATATATATAAAGGTCATTTTTGGAACATGGGATAAATTTGAGTAATTATTGAACATTTCGATTTCTAAAGGACCAAAAATGAAATTATTGGATAAATAAGGGCCTTTTTTGAACATTTTCCTAAATACAAACTTAAAATGGATATTTTAGAAGACATGGGCCATTTTCAACAATTCTTGTATTTTTGGATCACTCATGACACATTTTGACAAATGTGGGTCTTGTTTGATAATTTATAAAAAGAAGGGCCATTTTTGCTAACATCGACAATATTGAGTCATTTTTGATAAATATGATTCAAAGCGGATTATTTTCTGTAAACGAAACGAGACACATAGTTAACGAGTACAACTAATGTTACGAAATATCTAGTCAACGAGTTCAACTATTGTTATTTATTAAATAAATAATGGATTTCAACTATGTGCGTAAATATTGGTTAGTATTCTAGTCAGACGCATCTTCACCGTACCTATATAATAGTGTAAATTTGAAGTCCTGTAAGAGTTATAACCAGAGTCTCCTGGAGGGAGAGCAGGATTTTTGTGTATAGATCTATACGGGGTTGACACCCCGCACCTTCGCTGTTCGCTATAGCTAGACCGGCCAGTCTAGGGTGACAAATGTCTTAAACGAACCCGACGCCTGAAGAACGTCTAGACAGGCACTCCGTCATATTAGTATGGTTATAACGACTCACTTAGAATATAACAAAATATATTTACGAGGATTACACCTTTTGATTATAAACAACTATTGTTTGGATACTTTCAACGAAATTTATACCACACAAGCCTTAGGGTTTTAAGACTACTATTTTGTACATAAGAAAATATAGGATTTTCTGGAGAAAACGATTTTTATAGGATTTTGAAGATGATAAACTAAGACACACATGCAACTATTCTTGATTGGAAACAAGACTTACAACTATTTTGACAAGAAAATATTGGATTTTTTGGGTTTCTAAACTATCACATATTTTTATACAAAAATGCTTATGAACTCACCAACATATTTTATGTTGAAGTTTTTCAAACGACTTGTATTCTCAGGAAATCAGTAAACAGGTTTATGGAACACGGACTCAGGATTATGTTCCTGTATTTTGGAATTTACTTACTAATGTCTCTTTTGTGTAATTTGAGAACAAATACATGATGTAAAACAATGTAAGTTTGTTATCTTGATGTATGATGTTTGGATTTGCTATGTTTCATTTATATTTGATTGTTATGATACTGCACAATGACGTCACCCGCCTCCGGACATTTCCGCCGTCCTGATCCGGAGGTGTGACAATACCTACGGATTAATTTCGTTGCTTTTTCGTTACAAAATTAGGGCATCCCATTCCGTAGGTGTTCTGTCAGTATTCCATAGATAATTACCTAAATAAATTTTCCGTAGCTACTTTTTGTAGCTAAACCACATGTTTTCTAGTATATATATATATATATATATATATATATATATATATATATATATATATATATATATATATATATATATATATATATTGAATTTGAATTAATTCCACATGAATTGATATATGTTAGACCATCATCTATGGAATCCCCATACCATATTACGCTCTTAATTCTAAGAGGTCGTTAATCGTCACTTCGTTTGATGATCCATATACCAAATCGCCACTACTTGTTTTGATGCTTGTTAAACCTTATGATTAATGTAAACACAATCTAACTATAACCTTTGGATTTGATAGCTTATTAAACTTGAATTTATTTATTTATTATTATTTTTTGTTTGCGTAACGTGAGTTTATTATAATAGATCGACGATGGGCCGAGGATGGGTCGGGGGTGAGCCGGCATTTGTCGGGATGAGGATGAGGTTAGGCACTAATGGTCAACCCCATCTCATTTCCACTCTATTTTCTTCCCTAATTCAGATATTTAAATCACTCAAATCAATACAAATCGTGTAATTGAACAATCAGTGAACATCGCATATGTTTTGTTTGTTCAAAATGGTTTTAATGAATTGAATTAGAGTTGGAATACATTTGGACACACTGACCGAAGATTTTTCATAGAGCGTATTATTTCAAAATTACCTTTTCGAATTACCTACTCTTGAATTCGTCTAATAATTTCATCCATATTATTTCATCGTATGGCATCACTTTTCACCAATTTTAATTAGACTTACTAATATAAAATATTAGTTCGGTACAAAAGTATTAAAAAAACAATTTAGTAGATATGTTGTCAATTGTTTAGACCCTTAATTATCAACTGTCTGTATTAGTTAACTTCAATATATTTAAACCAAATGGTTATAGTTAATAAACCTCATAAAATATAAGTATATATAGCATTGAAAATTCTTTTACTTAAGTATACAATGACTTCTTTTTATTATTTGTCAATTGTCAAGTTGATATGTTTAACTCAAGAAAAATCAAAGTTAAGATGATTTCTAGATGACCGGTGCATTAATTTCTCTTCGAAAATCCCTTTTAGGGTTTAATTGTTTGGGTTGAACAAGTGGTCCTCCATCTCTTTGAATGGTTAAGAATGATACAACACCGAGGGACATGAGAGCTTATTTATGACGATCAACTGCTCCACAATGACAATTGTTCTTTTCTTCATAACACATAGACCAAGTTACTAGATGTGGACTTTGCTTCCTCCGTATGATATGCCTATATAATGAGAATCACGTTTTATCCTATTAAAAAACTTTTTAAATAATATTTGGTAGAACTTTATCAATAGTATATTTTAGGGTTTTGGACAAATTGTATAAAAAAATATTAAGTTTACATAAAGTTTCGATTTTGATAACGTGTAATTTTATTTTTATGATTTTGACACTATTTTCACAAAAAAGTAATTTTGACACTACATTTTCCAATTTGTTTTAATGTTGAACATTTGATTCATCAACCAAGTTGCCAACTAATGTGGCAAGGTGATGTGTCAGTATTTCATGATGCGATGATGAAATAGAATGATGACATGACACTTTTTGGTAACACCACTTTTCTGGAGTTAAAACTGAAAAATAAAAAAAAAATGTGTAGTGACTTAATTGAAAAAAAACCACAATGTCAAAATCAAACTTTTATGAAAACTTAGTGTTATTTGTACAATTTATCCTTATTATAACATAATAATCATGACTTTACGGAGTGACTTTATGGAGGATTGAAGACCTTTGTGGAAAAGCTTTTCGAGCAAAACAACAAAATAAAATTGGCATCTATACTTGTAGTGCCATAATCTTATTTCTATTTGTTGGGATACATATTTGTATAGATTTGATGATGCAAAATATATAGTTATAGTTTATATGTTCATTGTTGACAGTCAGTATTGTCTAAGTAAGTCTAAACAATATATCTTAAACAAGCTGAACTGTCAGATTTTGTTTAGTTAGTTAATCTGAAGATATGTTGATGGAAGTTCATATGTCGAAGACTGAATATCATCCCCTGATGAGCAAAAGACCCCGAAGACTCTATCAGAACCAAAGGTACTGAAAGTAATATCAACACAAAGTTCATTCACTAAAGACCGGATCAGTATGTCTATACGATGAAGTCCTTACACAGATGACACATTGATTGTATGATACACTTATACACTGAAGACTGATGTACACTGGTATTTATACACTATCTGTTGAAGCTGAAGCTGCTTGAGATGAAGTTGAAGTTGTTCAGTGGATGACTCCTTGACGTTCGTGCTCATGTCCGAATCTGGAGCCGTTCAGATTTACTTGGTAAAGACGTATTCTAAAGATTTGATTTGATCCAGTCCTTAAACCAGATCTATATTTATCTTGAATATTAAATCTCATCAAATCAGGGATTTTTTTTAATTAGAAGATCTGGTGAATCTGTAGAAGTTTTATCTCTTAGGTTTAGACTAGTATTTATACTAGCCTCTATTACTAGTTGAGAGTTGATGATTTGTATTGTATTCTGAGAGTTAGAGTTTCTGTAGAAATAGATCAGGGAGTTCTTAGATTTTACTCGTCATCTTTGTGACCAACTTTGTGCACCTGTTCTCTTTGTGAAAATCTTTCTTATTGAAAGACATCTTTGTGATAGTTCTATTGTTATTACTTGTTCTTACTTGTTTGTATCCGATCAACGAACCATCAAGTGGTATAAGAGCGGGTTTTCTGATACATTCAAGATTCTGAAGTTCAAGTATTTTTTCGTAAACTCGAAAATCAGAAGAAAAATATACCTTTTACAATCATCCAGATATGAAAAATACATCAGACATTCAGAAGAGAGAGTATGGTATGTTCTCTTATATTTGGTACTATCTAATTGCATCATGTATGTATGGTCCCTATAATATCTCCCAGATAAGAGAACTATTCTTAAATGGAATGATCAACAAAGATACTATGACATCTGTAAATTCAGGGTCCTTTTAAAATTTTTATTTATGCTTATTTGAAAATTAGAATATGCATTTTAAAAGATAATATTGCGCAATTTGTTCCCAGAAAACATGATAAATATATTATCAAGGCATTTTCGAAGAAATATATTTTGTTTATATTAAAACTTTGGAATGTCATCGTCAATACAGAAACATAAGCATAAACGGACCTTACATTCATTTACACTAGTGATTTACATGTCCTTTAATCTCTCAGTGTAATGTAGCTTCGTAATGACACCTGTGCTACAAATCAACTGAGTGTGTTAGGTTGGGAAACCTAGTGAGTACATAGGGTTTTTAACCCATATAATTATTATGTTTAATCTTCAAACAATTAACCCAACTTCTCATCCACATTCTCTCCTTTATTCTTAAGGATCTACCCTAAGAATAATCTATTCATCATTCATTCATTCGTAAGGATTGTCCTAAGGAATAGGCACAAAGTCCATCGCTGCCACATTTCATCCAACAGGCGCTAAGTCCATAGCTGCCAATATCCATTTATACGGCACTAAATCCATAGCTGCCAACGTTAAGTTATAAGGCACTAAGTCCATAGCTGCCAACGTTCATTTGTAAGGCACTAAGTCCATAGCTGCCGGGGTTTATTCATTTTGGAACTAAGTCCATAGCTGCCAGGGTTTATCTCTCAGGCACTAAGTCCATAGCTGCCAATGTTCATCTATATTTTGTTTCATTTGTCATCATTCATCTACCCATCTTTACCCAATATTTTTATAGGTATAAAATACATATATAGTTTAAATCAAATAAAACATGTATATTTTGTTCATTCAGCATAGATATCAAGAACACAGATAATATGCATATATATCACGTAATTTATATTAAATACTTCATATCTATGTGTAAGATGAAAGTAACTATGCACTAACTTGTTAAAGTGATGATTCCAAACTCGGGCAGTGCTTCGCTTCTAACAATTCTATTTTCCTTCGACGAAACCTAATATCATTACGGCAAGATTTTAGTCTAATATTTATTGCGAATATTTACGAGCGATATCGTTTTATAAGCATTAAACAATACTTTTCAACCACTATGTACAGACAGGGGACAAACATGAAACACGGAGGGCAGGACCATTTTGGCATTATAGCACTTCTGAAATCCAACAACCCTATGCGGCCCTTCAAACCAGATTCGCCGTACCGTGAGTAGTTAAAAGATATTATAATAACACTTTGTATATTATATTTTAAAATATATTTATTGTTTATAAGTTCATACTAATGATATTGAACTTAAACATAAGCTATACTTGAAGTAGGATAATCATAACTCACTTACCGGGAGGTTTGGCTAGGAACCGGGCTCTGCGGGGGCAAAACTTCCGAGCCGAAAGCTCTTCTTCTTGGAGCCTTCTGGCGCTCTGGGACTCGCCTCTAGCACTTGGTAGTTACTAGGGATTGGGAGGGATTTAGAGAGAAGTTTGAGAGAGAAAGAGAAGGGTTGAGTTGTGAAGAAAATGGAAGATTTTCACCTCTATTTATAGCCAGGAAATGGACTCAACACGACAAGTTCTGGCCCTCCAACTCGTCGTGTTGAGTGCCAAGTGTCACCAGCTGGTGGCAAGGCGTTGGGAGGAAGCAATGGTCAGGATTGTGCCACGTGTCACTCGCAGATTACTCCAAAAACTAATTATCTTCTAAAATCCGTAACTTTCGCATACGAGCTCCGTTTTTGATGTCTTTATATCCACGCGGAGCTGGCGACGTACTTTACAACTTTCTTTGAGGCTCCGTTGGCTAATTTTGACTTTATTTTTTAAAGTTATATTTTAACAGGCCTTGACAGGTAAAGTCCATTAAAAATTCATAACTTTGTCATCCGACGTCCGCTTTCGTCTGTCTTTATATCGTTGAACTCCTATTAATGAGATCTTCAATTCTCGTTTAGATTGTGTCGGTTAAAAATTGATCGATCTAAAATTCAAATTCCAGGCTGTGCACTTCTATGCTAAACCTTAGAAAAATCATAATTTACTCATACGAAGTCAGATTTGGACGTTCTTTTTATGCACGTTCTCGGTTTAACGTATACTACGACCTTCATTTTGATCGCTTAGGCTAAAAAGTATTTTATCGCAAACTCACTTTTTACGATACCCGGTGTCGTGTCGGTTTTGTCGTAAAACTTCGACTTGTCATAACCTCTTCGTTATAACTCGGATTTCAGCGTTCTTTATATGTACGGAACCCTTCTGGCATACAATATAACTGAGTTAATATTATTTATTCTGAATAATCTTCCATCAAAAAGTCATTTTTGATACTTATTGTCTCTAAATTGACTAGCCCGAATCTGTGGGCGTTACAATTAGCTCCCCCTTAGGATGATTACGTCCCGAAATCATCAACAAAACAGGGCTTGTATAATGAATCAATACGTTGTCTTTTAATCCTAGGTAATAACCGTAATTTCTATGTTCCTTTGAATGAGTATCTAACTCTTGGACTTCTTGACTGCAGGCGGTGCTCAATCTTGCACCCGCTCTCTATCTCGCGTTGGACTTTCAATCGTAACCTTCGAGTTACAAGCTTCTTACTTTAACAACGATCACGATACTTCTACTTATCGCTCCGATTATCTTTCATTTCAATCTTCTAGCTTAATTCAGATGCTACATCGATCTTAGTTCTCTGAGCCACGTAACATACTCGTCTTAGTCGGATTCGATTTGATATGACCATTAGGGTCGGAATAATAATCATCTTTTTAGTCATTATCGAAACAATGGTAACGACATACATGAACAAAACGGAATTAATTACTAGTGCCTTGGTAACCTTGTGACCTTCCCTGATCCAAGTGCGAGTCCTGTGCTTCCGGTAGTATAGGCCTCTACTACCTTTCACACCTACTCATATTCATCCGAAGTATTGTCTCGCAATTCTCCAAGCTACTATCACAAAAACAATTTTAACACATACAAATGTGTCCAAACAATCATAAAATTTTCCCTAGACTATACTAGGACTCCTTCCATGCGTATCTTCAATCATCAATTCTTCTTCAACTCGGTTAATAGTGGAAACACCAGACGATGGGACAACTTCAGGAATTGTGCCTATCGTTTATTATCCCGCCAATTGAAGGTGTACTTTGGAAGTACCGTACTCCTCTAGACGTACTGTTATTTTATCAGACGTATTCTAAATGTAAGATACCAATCTTTCGATATCTTCTGATATGTATTATTTTCTATCGTAATTCTTCGCATTTCCTCTATTTGCTCAATCCGCTGCGAGTCCTTATCATGTCATTCCATACACCGTAATAATGTTCAAGAGGAGAAATATATAATAGAGAAGGTTTAGACGTGTAGTCCTCCATATTACTTCGAAACGTTACATGTCAGTTCTAATATCGTAATTAAACGTTTAGAAACCTGAGCACATAAAATTTCCAGATCCGGTCGGCAACAGACCATAGATCCGATCAAATGATAGCATCATAAAGCATATAAGGCATCTTATAGCACAAATCATTTAGCACATAAAAGCAATTTAGGCATCTTCCTTAAATAAGCTAGTGCTTGTGTCTATTCAGGTGTACTACCTAAAATGTATTAGACATACTTCTCCGATCATCGCTTAGCATTCTAATTTTAAGTCTAGAAGTTTCCTACAAATTCCTAGTTCGATTAAACTAATGCTCTGATTACGAACTATGACATCAGTTCGATTTGAAAAGATAATATTGCGGAATTTGTCCTAGAAAACGTAATAAATATATTATCAATGCATTTCTAAAGAAATGTATTTTGTTTATATTAAAACTTTGGGATGTCATTGTCAATACAAAAACATAAGCATAAACGGACCTTACATTCATTTACACTTGTGATTTACATCTCCTTTAATCTCTCAGTGTAATGTAGCTTCGTATCGACACCTGTGATATAAATAAACTGAGTGGGTCATGTTGGGAAACCTGGTGAGTACATAGGGTTTTCAACCCACAATAATATAATTATTATGTTTAATCTTCAAACAATTAACCCAACTTCCCATCCACATTATCTCCTTTATTCATAACGATCTACCCTAAGAATCATATATTCATCATTCATTCATTCCTAAGGATTGTCCTAAGGAATAAGCATGAAGTCCATCGCGGTCAGGGTTCATCCAACAGGCACTAAGTCTATAGCTGCCAATATCCATTTATAGGGCACTAAATCCATAGCTGCCAACGTTCATTTGTAAGTCGCTAAGTCCATAGCTACCAACGTTCATTTCTAAGGAACTAAGTCCATAGCTGTCGGGGTTTATTCATTTTGGCACTAAGTCCATAGCTGCCAGTGTTTATCTATCAGGCACTAAGTCCTTAGCTGACAATGTTCATCTATATCATCTTTCATCTCTCATCATTCATCTATCCATCTTTACCCAATATTTTTATAGGTATAAAATACATATACAATATAAATCAAATAAAACATGTATATTTTGTTCATTCAGCATAGATATCAAGAACACAGATAATATGCACACATAGCACGTAATTTATATTAAATACTTCATATCTATGTGTAAGATGAAAGTAACTATGCACTCACTTGTTAAAGTGATGATTCTAAACTCGGGCAGCGCTTCGCTTCTAACAATTCTATTTTCCTTCGACAAAACCTAGTATCATTACCACTATATTTTAGTCTAATATTTATTGTGACTATTTACGAGCGGTATGGTTTAATAAGTATTAAACAATACTTTTCAACCACTATGTACAGATAGGGGCCAGACATGAAACACCGTAGGGCAGGGCCATTTTGGCATTATAGCACTTTTGAAATCCAACAACCCTATGCGGACCTTCAAAACAGATTCCCTGTACCGGGAGTAGTTAAAATATATTATAATAACACTTTGTATATTATATTAATAATATATTTATTGTTTATAAGTTCATAATAACGATATTGAACTTAAACATAAGCTATACTTGAAGTAGGGTAAGCATAACTCACTTATCGGGAGGTTTGACTAGGAACCGGGCTCTGCGGGGGCAGAACATCCAAGCCAAAAGCTCTTTTTCTCGCAGCCTTCTAGCGCTTTAGGACTTGCCTCTAGCACTTGGGAGTTACTAGGGACTGGGAGGGATTTAGAGAGAAGTTTCAGACAAAGAGAAGGGTTGAGGTGTGAAGTAAATGTAAGATTTGCGCCTCTATTTATAGGATGGAAATTGGCTCAAATTGGCAAGTTCTGGGCGTCCAACTCATTGTGTTGAGTGCCAACTGTCACCATCTGGTGGCAATGCGTAAGGAGGAAGCAATGGTCATGATTGTGCCACATGTCACTCACAGATTACTCCAATAACTAATTATCTTCAATAATTTGTAACTTTCGCATACAAGCTCCGTTATTGATGTTCTTTATATCCATGCTAGGTAATGACGTACTCTACAACTCTTGTTTAGGATCCGTCGGCTAATTTTCACTTTATTTTGAAAGTTATATTTTAACAGGCCTGGACAGGTAAAGTCCGTTAAAAATTCATAACTTTGTCATCCGACGTCTGTTTTTGTATGTATTTATATCGTTGAGCTCCTATTAAAGAGATCTTCAATTCTCGTTTAGATTGTGTCGGCTAAAAATTGATCGATCTAAAATTCGAATTCTGGGTTGTGCATTGTTATGCTAAATCTTAAAAAAATCATAACTTCCTGATACGAAGTCAGATTTGGACGTTCTTTTTATGCACGTTCTCGGTTTAACATATACTACGACAGGTAAATTCAATGATGTATGTTCTTGTTTTAATAATGCTTCTTACATGGCCAAACAATCAAAGAAAAGTAACCAGAGGCCGCAAACAAAGAAGACTTGGGTTCCAAAGAAGACATATTTTGAACCTAGCAAGATGAAGCAAGTTTAGGTTTCCAAGAGTAGATCTCCTAAACTTGAAACAAAGCTAGTCATTAGAGGTAGAAAGAAACATTAGAATCAAAAGTGTCCATGAAAGAAGAAGATGGTTTTGAAACCTCAAGTTGGTTGTTCTTTTTTCTGATAAGATACTTTTAGAAGTAAGGTATGTTCCAAAACCCATTCTCAAATGGGTCCGTAAATGTTCCTGTTAAATATTAAGCAATGTGAGGGATTCCAAAATCATATAAGTTAGTTTTTAAGATGTCTCTCTTATTAAGAAAAATGCATGAAAAATGTGTATCTATATATTTTTTATTTTTTATTTTATTTCTAATGTTAAAAGATTTTTGGAGAATTATGTGAAGTCTTTGTCAAGGAATAAGTTGTAGTGTTAAGTGGTACAGTAGACAAAGATGGTGTTCAGCTGCTACATATTGTTGTATGTAGTTGGAAAGTTCATAGGTATGTTTGTGACAAGACAAAAGAGACAAAGTCATAGCCTTGTGTACTATACTCTTTCCCTATCTCAATCTCTATCTCACATTACAGTGAAAATGCTATGAGAAAACCAACAACGTCACAGAGAAAGCTACAGAAGAAACAATATTTTCTAATAAAGCATGAATATTTTTTTAAAGGGAAAGAAAAGGTGACAGGTTTGGTTTAATAAAGAAAGAAATCAAGAAAGAGAGACTTAGCCTTCTGGTCTTGAAAAGAGGAAGAAAGTGACAAATAATACTTTGCATGGGTATTTCGGTCATTGTTCGAAAAGAGGAATGGTCAGAAGCTATCATAATGTATCCGAGTCTTGATCTTGTTCAAATAACGAGCCACCACCTTATGAACCATCATGATCAACATGTGTGGACGCTTAATTATGAAATAACAACTTTGTTCATTCCATTGAAGCGTGTACAAGGTGCTTATAAGTATCTGGTGTGTGAAGGTTGTGCGGTTTATGATATCTTGAATCATTGAAAGTTTCAGCCAGCTCATGTGGTTCAGTGTGACCTGACATTGGAGATTACATCGCAAAAACTTGCTTCTCAAATGAATAATAATGGACCAAGTTAACAAGAAATGAAGCTCAAGCTGAAGAAGTTCTTGAGAATAATGTCTCTCAATGATTCATCAGCTTCATCAATGTTGCCATATAACCATCTGACAAAGAAAGCCAAATGTGTTTCTTTTTATCTTTACCGAAAAATAAGGAATGTTGGGCAAAGCAATGATAGAGATGTCATAATGCAAGCGTGTCTTATCTCGGAAGTTGGTGTCTAATGCTAAGCAATAAAAAAATTCAAAAACAAGTGTTGTGCAGGTCTTCTTAGAAAAGATCATTAAATGTATATTTTCTATCAGGTTAATAGAAATATAAAGGGGAGAATGCACTAGAATCAAATCAGTAGCTCTGGGGGGGGGGGGTTATTGTTGTGTCTGTTGTTCAAATTATCCGTGAACATTAGAACCAACTTACACCTAAAGTCCTAACTGTAAAAAATCTTTATTGTGTGTACAAGGTTCTTTGGTTTTAGGCACTGATTTACATATTGAATAAGAGATATCATGGATGTTTGATAACATAATGTTTTTTTAGGAAAGATAGCTTCAAATGGGTCTTGGTGACAGTCTACCTAATGTTTCAATACACATTTGATTCATGATTTGCAAAAACATTGCACCACTTTCATAGAATCAACGAGAAATGTCATTATTTATGATCATTCATTATGCTGACAAAGTGTCTTAAGATGTTGGAAGAAATTAACAACAAGCTTAGGGGGAGCAATTAATATTGACAACGGCAACCAAGCTGAAAATTAACAAGTTGGTCATAAAGTTACCTGGAGCTGGTTTATTTCTAGAGTTGTCTCTTACATAATCTCTTTCAGGTATGGTCATTCCTTCTAAAGATCATTGTACCTTTCATAATTTGACGGTAACATTTCATAAGCCATTTATGTAAATATTGACAATCATTGTACCCAGAAGCATGTTGTTGTATGTGCCTATATCTCTCTAAGTATCTCATCAGTGATATCATATGTTGAGATGGCATCGAGTCACCCGCTCATGCTGATGGTCTATCATTGTCTAAACTTTAAAAGTCAGATTGCCTAGTCCTGATCAGAAAATTATTGTAATTATTGGGTGCTTCTTTACTTGGTTAATCGTTTCCTACCTAACCTGGTACCTAGAAGCATGCTTGTCGTATGCATCAAGTCTCATGTTCTGCTGAAACATCGAACATTGCCCAATGTATTACCTTTTTTGTGTAGTCATCAACGTAAGAGATAATTGTTTGGTCCTTAAATAAAAAAGTGTTATTCGTTTCCTTGACCTCCTAGTTTGAGGTATGACATGGTACCAATATGAATTGACGATAGATTGATTCCAAGATTCTTCCTATCCTCTTCCTTGTTGTTAATGATTGGCTGTAAAACCAACAGTTCTTAAAACATCTTCCCCCCATGTTAATGATCTTGCTATGATACTTATACTGACTGAAACATACTTTTCGCTTATGTCAAGGAATTTTTGTATTAGAGCATACGGTATGGGAGTTTCAGCAACCCGGTGTCTAAGAATACCCTGTATCACCCATACAGTATGGAAGGCATGAATATCAAATTGATGTGTAAGAACCTCTATAATAAAACATAAAGTGGTGAGCATCAAACTTTCACACGTCAAAGAACACCTGTATTACACCATACATCGTATAAGACATAAATATACTATCCTGTAACTTTATTTGATGTTTTCTTTCATTTTAGGTTCTTGATATGTTATTTAAAAAAATTAAAAAAATATGAAACAAAAAAATCAAAAAAGAAGGTCGTGTTTATTAATGTTGTCAAAAAGGCGGGGGGGGGGGGGGGGATGTTTAGTTCTGCTATGTTGTCACTTGATCATTCATAGAATAGTCACTATTAAAAGAAGAAAGTTATAAATCTAATGGGGATCAAACCTCTAATTTTTTTTATCTGAGGGGGAGAAAAATCTAAGGGGGAGAAAAAATAAACAAATTACTTCAGCTATATTTATTTATTATTTCATTCTTTATTATTTTGGTTTTGACATCATCAAACAAGGGAAGATTGTTGGGATACATATTTTTATAGATTTGGTGATGCAAAATAAATACATTATAGTTATAGTTTTCTAATCATTGTAGACAGTCAGTCTTGTCTAAGTAAGTGTAAATAATATATCTTAGACAAGTTGATTTGTCATTGTTTGTTTTGTTAGTTAATCTGAAGATATGCTAATGGAAGTTATCCCATGATGAGCAAAAGATCATGAAGACTCTATCAGCACCAAAGGCATTAAGTATTATCAGCACGAAGAACATTCATTGAAGACCTGATCAGTATGTCCATATACTGAAGTCCTTACACTGTCGACACACTGATCATATGATACACTGATATATTGAAGAGTGATATACACTGATGGTCATACACCATCTGTTGAAGTTGAAGTTGCTTGATCTGAGGCTGGAGTTGATCAATGGATGACCCCTTGACGCTGGTGATGATGTCTGAATATGGAGCTGATCATATTTACATGGTCAAGAAGTATTATGAAGAGCTGATTTTATCCATTCCATAAATACAAGATCTATATTTATCTTGAAGATTCATTACCATAAAATTAGGGATTTGATTTAATTATAAGATCAAGTGAATCTGCAGAAGTTTTGTCTCCTAGACTTAGACTAGTGTTTATACTAGCATCTTGTTGGATTAAGTGTCTACCCGATAACTATTATTGGTATGTACTTGTCCTGAGAGTAGCATGGTCCATTTGGGTTGCATGGCATCAGAACAATTTGGATACACTTTTGTGAGAAGAGGATATTTATGATTTATTAATATATTATAAGTTCTAATATATTAATATGAAATCATATTATTTAATTAGTATTGATCAAAAATTAGTTTGGAATTAATTTTTTTGATCAAAAGAGACTAATTAAATAAATGGGGATTGATTTGGTAAATCATTCATTCTTATAAAGTGGGCTTATGATCCATAGTTCTTCATGTTGGGCTAAACCCAAGTGGTGATCCATGGATACTCCATGGAGGTTAAAACCCATGGATCATGAGGAATGTGGAAAGTCATGAGTTATATGGTGTAACCCTAATGTGCACACTATATAATAAACCCCAAGGCTCATGAAATTGAGAATAGTGGAAACACAAGAAGGCAAGCCGATTTTATGAGTGCAAGTGTTCTTCTCTCAAGTTATTCCAATTGTTGGCGGTGTTGTGTGATTCCATTTGAGGTGCAACACTTGGGGCACTTAGTTCTTAAAGGTCCAAGGCTTCCAACTACAACATAAGGTATCTTTTCTAACTTGTTTTATTACCTAAGTATCAAAGTTTTGTATGCTAGTTAGGGTAATAGAGAAAACATAGATCAAAGTTTTGTATGCGAGTTTTTTGGCTGGAATAGGACTAGGATCATTACCATAAACTATTTTTGATCTTATAAACCTGTTTTTGTTTGATATGAATTGTCTTGTTCTTATGAGTTTAATTTAGGTCATAGACAAATTGTTTGATTTTCTTGTTAGAACTTTGATCTAAATAATTTTGATGAATTCCATAACTTGTCCTCAAGTTATGGAAAATGAAAAGTTTTTGTTTTAAAAAGTCTTCATTAAACTTATAGGTTATGAACTTGAAGAGCCTTTTTCCATAAATGTTTTTTATGAACTCTATAACTTGTCCTCAAGTTATGGAATGTCAAAAGTCTTTTCTTAAAACCTATATTAAACTCATAAGTTATGGATTCCAAAAGGTTTTGAAAGTTACAAAACTTGCCCTCAAGTTTTGGAATTTGTAAATGCAAAGTCTTACTTTGAAACATTTAGTTCCAAACCCTAGAATTTTAAAGTTTAAAAAACTACCCTTATAGTATTATAATATTATAGGTTTAATATATATATATATATATATATATATATATATATATATATATATATATATATATATATATATATATATATATATATGTGTGTGTGTATAAGAACAAAGTCAGTCTTACCATTAGTAAGCCTCATTCACGAAGCCGGTCTATAAGCGGGTATAAGGTTCCTTGACTGGTGGAGGGTCGTTAGCCGAACGGGTAGGATAGGCCTCTAATTCTCCCTTCATTAAAAGTATAATGATAAATATAAAGTAACTAAACACTTATAAATTCCCGATCTTAGTTACTTAGGAAAATGTGAATATGGTGCTAACCCATGAAATTGCACTTCGCACCTTGTTAAGCCGTTAGTGGAGCGTGTGTGGTTAACCGACACACTAATCTGGACTGACAGAGCGTGGCAAAGGGTAGCTTGATGTTAATCATATATCAATGGAGCATGTGTGGTTAACTGGGACATTGATTAGGTGGTTGTAACATTGGGTGTACCAAGCTAATTTGCATGGTTATTCATACCTTGTTTGTGATCCTCGGCATCCCAGTCACAAACTTGAAGGGCACACTCGAGATTTAAACATGCCATTGATTTGTTCAATGAATCTCAAAGGATCTAGGAGTTTCAATTCACTTAAAACCTAAAACTCTTTTTCGTTTTTCGTGGTGGAAATTGGTAAATCGTCATTTACCAACCTTCAAATATTTTGCGGTTTGGATTACGGCATCCCTCTTCCAAATTGTAAAATATTGTGTTGGGTCCTAGCCTTAATATTTCATTTGGGTGTTATATTAAGTACTTAAATCAACTAACTTGAATTTCTACCATTGTAGATGTGTAGTTCAGACAAGTGTGGTCTTTCCAAATCCTTTGGAACAAGCTTTCCTCCTGAAGATGATGTCCCGCGGTTGGACCGTGGAAGTCATACTTCAATTCCTCCACCTCTTCCAATAATTCTCCCTAACCCAAAAATTCAAAGACTTGAAAAATTCAAGGTCACTCAAGCCCTACTTGTAATGAAACATGAAGATGGAAGGCCTGTGTGTACTCACGTCTTGGAGTCACATATTGACATGTTGAGAGTATCGGGTGTCGAAGTCTGAAGGGAGTTGGCTGTTGACTGTGTTCTTTAGTCACTTCCTGAGTCAAATAGTGAGTTCATTAAGGACTACTATGTGACAGACCACGACATGACCCTTGTTGATCTTACCTATTTGCTTGTTGCTGCTGAATCAACAATGATGTGACGCATTGGAAAAGAAATTTGATAGGAAGATCTACTCCCCAAGCTTCCCTGGACATTGACAATGGTAATGTTGGAAGTCCAAAAAAGATTTCTCTTTCCAAGGGAAAGAGAAAGGCTAAGTCTGAGATTGTCCCGTGTACCATTCCCAAAGAGTCCATATGTTTCTGTTGCCAAGAGAAGGGGTATTGGTTGCGAAGCTGCCCTGACTACCTGAAAGATCTGAGAAAAAGGTAGAATTGAAAAGTTTGACTCTACTTCAGGTAATTCTACTGTCTAACTCTATTAAGTTCCTAATTGTTGATTCTTAATACATGATGTGACAAGGTTGCATTTTGATGTTTTGTAGGATCATGCAAAGGGAAGGAAGCTTAAAGGAAGAGTATGTTGAATCTGATCGCGAAGATGGATTTCAATCGCGTGGTTCGAAGATCGGATTTTTGAGCTGCTGCTTAGGAGTTATGGTAGATTGCTAGGAAATATGTAATAACTTAGTTTTCATTTGTAATTGCATTGTAAGGAAAAGTCTTTTCCGCATTTTATCAATAAATAAATTTTTTGTTGATTTTATCTTATTTTATATCTCCTTACAATGGCATTTATGAAAAATTGATGTTTGTATGTTTCTATTGTTAGCAATATGGATTTGATTCTTTCGTTTGTGGTAGTGTCATATTTTACCAAATAAGGAAAGATTCTCATCACCCAAGTTTCAGTTGGATAGAAACTTGGGATCATGCAACTTGTATTGTGTGATGCATGAAAACCTTCATATTTGGGAAATTAAGACTAATTCCTTGTTCATATGTATATGTGAGTCAAGTTAAGGACTAGGGGATCGGGTACACTGGGTGTGCGCTGGTCAAGATCCACCACAAAGATCGATAAGACTATTCATCATGATTTACTAAAGTTTAGTAAACATGGTTATGCATACAAGTTTAAGTATAATTTCTGTAACATTAGAAAAGTTTCATTGTATGGAAGAACGAATGAGAAAAATCATATTAGGCAGAAAAAACAAAAGTTTCTCCAATCTGAAAAGATGGGAGAGTACTTTAGTATCGTGTTTTATGATCATCTGAACGATTATGGGAAACCATATCATAATTTATCCTCTAAAGACATCTTAGTGCATTTGTATGGCTAAGAAGAGGAATCATGAATTGTTGAAATAGTTTAAATGAAGAAGATGAGTCATACTTCGTTCCCAAAACAAGCCTTAGAGTAATACTCCAAGATTGTAACTCTAAGTGACATGATCTTAAGAAAGGTTTAAAACACTTATGAAATGTAGAGTAAAAGTTTTCTACTCTTGTACATTTAAAATTGGTAAGTTGTGATGTTTTGGATAAAACAAAGACCAACGAAGGCCAATTATGTGAAGTGTTTGTCTTAATTAGAATCCGCACTAACTCTTGAACATTGGTTTGTCAAGTAATGTTCCTCAACAAAGTGAATCATATATGTCAAGAGGTTAGTGGGAGTCTTAAAGATCTTGACAAGTTTTAAGAACTAATCAAGAATAAACCTATTGTTAAACACTAGCACACGACCTGAGATCTATAGCCTATCGTGTTGACATACTCTTATTTCTGTGCACATTCCAGGTAAAGTTGACTATGCATGTGAGTTCTATGAGTTCTCAATTTTTTGCATAACTACTTGGAAGCAATGGTAGGCCCTTGTGCTACCAGGTGGCAAGAAATTAAGACTGAACAAGTTCAGTCCATATGAGTTTGGATTTGTCGCTAACCTTGTCTTGTGATTATGGTTATGACAAATTCACATGGATAGGAACACATACACCATAAAATCTAAGTGTCATAAGATTTCTCTTTGATTCATGAAAATGATGGTGACGAAACGCTTTCATAAGTAGATTTTAAGGAGATAGCAGTTGTGATATTTGCATTCTCAAATTCAATTGTGATTACGGCATCCCTCTTCATAATTTGAATTGTGAGAAAAGGCAAGGAGTCTAAACATTTGAGACTTATTTCTATAAGTTCTAAATTTGTTTAGACACACATGTGAGCTATTTAAGAAAAGGTGTATGATTTTGAGAAACCTAGATAAAGTCTTATCAACGCATCTCATATAAGAAATCTTAACTTTGGTAAGAAAGTCAACAGAGTGTTGATTTCTAGAAGTCCAGTTGATTTTTGAGTACATGTGAAAGCTAGTGGGAGCATAAGTGTTATGCTAATAAGGATGTAATTATTATGCAAGTGGGAGCATAATCAAGTATGGTGAATGTTGCATGTTAGCAATGTTAATTATAGAAAACAAAAGTTTCAATTTACAAGTTGCAGAGTTAGAAAAGCTGTTTTGCTATAATTAAGGGATAGGAAATTATACTTTATTTCAATTCTAAAAGCTTAGATTGAGATTTTAATCACATTTAGTCAAATATATATGAATGTTATGTTGGAATGGTTCATCATAAGGAAATTCTATAAATGGAAATGATAATTGCGTTCTTAAAATTTAGTTATGATTACGGCATCCCTCTTCATAATCAAAATTATGAGAACATGGCAAATAGAAATATTATAGCAAAAGACTGATTAAGTATCATGTCTTTATGTTAAACATTATGAATCGTATCCCATATGCTTCGGGTATAGGATCGATTGCATATGCTATAATATTCTCGTATTCTAATTTTCCAAATGCCCAGGGCATTAAGAGGGAAACAGGAATAGAATCGGATATGACTAAAGTGGTTAAACAGCTGTTAAGGACAATCTAAAGTTCGCCAAGGATTGGTCGTTTAAGGACAGTTGGAAGTATAGTAATGGAAGGACCAAATTGACATTATTATGAATAGACAGGAGTCTATTAATAATGAGTTGTCGTATGGAAAATGTGAAATGTTTCCATATTGGGAGATGAGAAAGTTAGAAACTTTTATGCAAGAAGGATGTTCAAAGGAATGTACTTTGAATTTGATACTTCATTTCCATGGAATTGTCCTGTAACAATCTCCAAAGGAATATTTTGTAATATCATTGGTCAAGTCTCTGTGACTTTTGGTACCTAGACATTACAAAAGAATCATTGCATGATAGTTTAGAATCTAAGACTTTCTAGCAGTGACAAGAATTTTGAATTCTTACACTTGCAATAAGGATTTGGAATTTTGAAATGAGCATCGTTGAAATGTTTTTCAATTGATCTATTTCACAAAGAAAGGACCATAGATAAACATAGTGTGCATGCTTGGTGCATGGCATAACAATCATTTAGACAAACATGGTGTGCATGATTGGAGCATGGCATAACTATTGTTTTAATTCAAGTGTTAAGTTGATTATTCGAAACATTATACAATGAATAATGAGTACTCAATATGACTCAAAAGTTTTTGGGCCATATAGGATTAGTATTATTCTTGTGTTTCACTTTGCATGTTTTGACTTCCCGAATAACTAGGTTATTCAAACCATTCACAGTCGATCATACTTTGGAAGTAGGTATTGAGCCAAGACTGTCGTGAATGGGTCTGTAGTTTGTCTAGGACAAAGTGGTTGCAGTGTTCATGAGTACTCCTGGAATAAGATTCAAGTATTTGATTCAACCCATGCTCATTTGAATCACTTCATGGATTTTATCACGAGGGATCATGAGACGATAATATCTTATATTCTTCAAACGGAGACATGTGAGTTGTAGTTGCGAGTCGGTTGCACATTGACATATGTAAACGCACCAGTAACTTGGATGTTATAAAACATATCGTTGTGTGTAGTTTTATGAGTAAGTACAAGAGAGTATTTGGGTCGAAGTTTATCCGTTCCTTTTACCCCATGTGGATAAAAGCGATATTTGTGGGCCCCTCGATGATTTAGTGATGACATCAGGCCTGGACTGATTTGATTTGTTCAATTAGTCGGTCGTCATAAATCGGAAATCGGGAAAGAACAGATGCACAGAGAGAATAATTATAATCCATGTCTCAGTCTATATGATATCTAGAATAGAGGAATATATGATCCCTTATCTAATGGACACGTCATTGACTAGGTCAGAGTTCGACAACGGCTTTTAAAAACTACGATTGCTAGTTGGGTTGGAGTCATGCTAGAAATAATAGTTATTAGACTTATCCAAGTGGGAGACTGTTGGATTAGGTGTCTAAGCCTATAACTATTATTGGTATGTACTTAACCCGAGAGTAGCATGGTGCATTTGGGTTACATGGCATCGGAACAATTTGGATAGACTTTTGTGAGAAGAGGATATTTATGATTTATGAATATATCATAAGTTCTAATATATTAATATAAAATCATATTATTTAATTAGTATTGATCAAGAATTAGTTTGGAATTAATTTTGTGATCAAAAGAGACTAATTAAATAAATGGGGATTGATTTGGTAAATCATTCATTCTTATAAAGTGGGCTTATGATCTATAGTTCTTAATGTTCGGCTAAACCCATGTGGTGACCCATGGATACTATATAAGAAACCCTAAGGCTTATGAAATTGGGACTAGTGGAAACACTTGGGGCACTAAGTTCTTAAAGGTCCAAGGTTTCCAACTACAACAAAAGGTATGTTTTCTAACTTGTTTTATTACCCAAGTATCAAAGTTTTGTATGCTAGTTAGGGTAATACCTTGGAAAGTTCAAGTTTGCATGTATATTAGAGAAAACATAGATCCAAGGTATTTAGGGTTGCATGAACACCTTAGGAGTGTTAGAATGCTCAAAACCCACCACATCTCTCATTATTTGAGAGTTGATGATTTGTATTGTATTCTGAGAGTTAGAGTTTATGTAGAGATAGATCTGAGAGTTCTTGGTGAGTTCTTAGATTGTACTCGTTGTCTTTGTGACCTGCTTTGTCCACCCTTTCTCTTTGTGAGAACTTTTTTTAGTGAAGTCCATATTTGTGATAATTTAATTGTTCTTACTTGTTATTACTTATTTGTATCTAATCAACTGTCACACCCCCAACGATCGGCGGAAACACCGGGTAGTGTAACGTTATTCTTCGTATCACATTTATATAACATACATTGAACAGTACTATAAAAAATACATACCTTTATTGATAAATGAGGTTACATAACTGTTTTTCTAGGACCTATTACATAATATCCGACTATGGCATACTTCTTAATGAACAGAAAGGTAATAGTAAAAATTCTTCTCTTCGAATACATACCAGCTTTTCAAGTTCCTGAAAACACATGCATTTTAAAAATACGTCAACATAAAGTTGGTGAGTCCATAGGTTTTGACTCCATAAAATAATACATTTTCCACATTTAAAAGTATAGTTTTGAAAGTATCATTTTGACTCTCCAACATTTAGTATGTATATTAGGTATAATAGTTTACTTACAATTAAGTGTTATACCTAAACATTCCTTAATCCTAAGGTAAAAGTAGGGGAAACTTATACTTAACATTAATACTTGTATACGACAAAGTATAATGTTTCTAACAATTTGCTACCATGAGCCTGTAACCGCTGCTATGACATAATACCTCTGATAGAACACACTCATGATTTACCATGAGAAACAAACACACTCATGATTTACCATGAGAAACAACACCGTACGCTTCATCGACGCCAAAACAATAACGAATAAAAGGATCGTTCATCACTTTCTTTCGGTTGACTGTAGCTAACAGTCACAAGTGGGGTGGTCAACCCGTATACTAATTATACACGACTTCCTCGCTCACACGTGATTAACGGTTACAGTTCAGAGGATTTCCACTAAGATCCCCAATCTTAGTTGATGAATACAATTACGCATGTAGACTTTGACGGCTTCCTATAGCTGTAACAACAAAAGCATCTTTATGTCTAAAACCCTAAGTTACTAGACAATGCTTTTAAACATTACTCCTAACTTCATAATATTTAGGCAGTATAACAACTATATCTTGAAGTAAAACCAGGTTTTATCTTGACCTAAAACCAATAATAACAACATATAACGTTCCTAGTTTTATCTTGACATAAAACTATCAATAACAATACCAAGTTTTATCTTAACATAAAACTAACAATAACAACGTATAACATATCCAGTTTTATCTTGACATAAAACTATTAATAGCAACATACTTTATAACTTAACATATAAATTTTCTGAATATAACTTCAGAACTATATCACACACAACATATATATAGAATCTTAAGTATAACTCAAGATCTACATTAGTATATTAACATACTGATAAGTTGATAATAGTTGTATATATTCAAAATATTATATTTAGAACAACTATACCCCGACTATTATAACTATATATTATCATATAGACATAATAATAACATATATATATATAATATCTAGCATGCATTTTCCCCCAAAATATTAGAAAGTGGGGCCGTGAAACTCACCCTAGTAGCGTGATTTTATGTTATCTAAGCAAAAACGGTCAGCGTATGAGGTCGTCGGGGCTCGGAATGCAAGAGGGCCTCAGCAAAGGAGAGAAAGGGAAGAAGTTTAGGTGTAGGAATGGCTAAAGTCGGACCTGCTATTTATAGTAAGGATTTTAGAACCACACGTCGTGAGTTTATATGGCTCACGTCGTGAGTCCTGCATGTTCATCTCGTAGACTTGCCATTTGCGTCCCTAGCTTCGGAAGGTGGCCATGTGACTCATCACGTCGTGAAAAACTCCTTGTTCACGTCGTGAGTTTGGATCTTATCCCCTCGCAGCCTCGTCACACCTTCTAGATCCGAAATATGGCGGTTTGAGTCCTCACGTCGTCAGTTATTATGCTCACGTCGTGAGTTCAGTCAAATTAGGGTTTCTGACAGCGATATCTTCGGAAGGCCATAACTTTTGCATACGAACTCCGTTTTTGACGTTCTTTATATCCACGCGTAGGTATTTACGAGTAATAAAAATCTATTTTAGACTTAAATAGCTTATTCTAAGCCTATTTTAAATTCCTCTTATTATAGAGATTTATAGTGCTCGGTTTATCATAACTTCTTCATGCGAAGTCAGATTCAAACATTCTCTATATTTTTGGAATCGTATGGACGTATACTTTGAGTTGTATCGTAAAGAAGGTTCATATTTGTATTAGAATTTATCATGAACTACATAACACTCTTACCACATTACTAGTTTAACATAGTCACATTACATGATTGGCATAATCACATGTGATTGTCTATTGACCTATTTTGACTAGTGTTACATTCTCCCCCCGTTAGAATAATTTCGTCCCGAAATTTATCTTATGGATGGGGTTTCGTTAAACAGTTGGGGATATTTTTCTTTCATCTGATCTTCATGTTCCCAAGTAAATTCAGGTCCTCGCAAAGAGTTCCATCGAACTTTCACTATGGGAATACGACTTTGCTTTAATCGTTTGACTTCTCGATCCATAATCTCAACAGGTTATTCTACAAAGTTGAGTTTCATATTGACTTGTATCTCTTCGAGAGGTATAACAAGAGTGTCATCGGAAAGACATCTTTTGAGATTTGATACGTGAAAAACATCGTGCACATTTCTTAGTTCTTGAGGCAACTTGAGTTGGTATGCGACAGAACTAATTCTTGCCACAATTTCAAAAGGTCCTATATATCGTGGGTTTAGTTTGCCTCGTTTCCCGAATCGAATTACACCTTTCTAAGGAGAGACTTTCAACATTACTTTATCTCCAACTTGGAATTCTAAAGGCTTACGTCTTACGTCAGCATAGCTCTTTTGACGATCACATGCAGCCTTTAATTGATCCTTAATTTGCACGATCTTTTCAGTTGTGTCGTTGATTATTTCTGGTCCAGTACGTAAGGTATCGCCTGTACGTTCTCTGGCCATTTGCGTATCTCCAACTTCTGCCCAACACACTGGGGAACGACATTTTCGTCCATAAAGAGCCTTAAATGGTGCAGCCTTGATGCTGGTGTGATGACTATTGTTGTAGGAAAACTCAATTAACGGTAAATGAGCTTCCCACGCATTTCTAAAGTCTATTACACAGGCTCGGAGCATATCTTCTAAAGTCTGAATGGTTCTCTCACTCTGGCCATCAGTCTATGGATGGTAAGCGGTACTCATATCTAGACGTGTTCCTAAGGATTTTTGTAGAGATTGCCAAAATCGTGAAGTGAATCTACTATCTCGGTCAGAAATAATAGAATTTGGAACTCCATGCAATCTGACAATTTCCTTAAGATAAACCCTAGTCAGCTTCTCCATCTTGTCGTTCTCCTTAATTGGTAAGAAATGGGCGGACTTAGTCAACCTATCGACTATCACCCAAATAGTGTCGGACCCACTAGGAGTTTTAGGTAACTTAGTGATGAAGTCCATTGATATCTGCTCCCATTTCCATACAGGTATTTCCGGTTGTTGAAGTAAACCTGAAGGCTTTTGATGTTCTGCCTTTACTCTAGAACAAGTCAAACATTTGCTCACATAAGTAGCAATTTCTGCCTTCATGTTTGGCCACCAATAATGTACTCTTAAATCTAAGTACATTTTTTCAGAACCTGGATGCACGGAATATCTGGACTTGTGGGCTTCTTCTAAGACCAAGTCCCTGAGTCCACCGAACCTAGGCGTCCAAAATCGGTTCATAAAGTATTGTATTCCGTCATCTTTTCATATAAGTTGCTTTTCCATTCCTCGCAATGCTTCGTTCTTGATGTTTTCTTCTTTTAGAGCCTCAAGCTGAGCTTCTCTAATTTGTGCGGTAAAGTTAGAATGGATAGTTATAGTTAATGCTCGTACCTGTCGGGATTTAATATATTCTTTCCGGCTCAAGGCATCTGCTACCACGTTTGCCTTTCCGGGATGATAACGAATCTCACATTCGTAATCATTCAATAATTCAACCCATCTTCTTTGTCTCATATTAAGATATTTTTGGTCGAAGATGTGTTGGAGACTCTTGTGGTCGGTAAAAATAGTACACTTAGTACCGTATAAGTAATGTCTCCAAATTTTTAGTGCAAAAATTACAGCTCCCAATTCAAGATCATGGGTAGTATAATTATTCTCATGTATCTTAAGTTGTCGTGATGCATAGGCAATAACTTTTCCTCTTTGCATCAACACACATCCCAATCCTTGATTTGATGCGTCGCAGTATACAACGAAATATTTTGTTCCATCTGGAAGGGATAGGATTGGTGCACTACACAACATTTGCTTCAGTTTCTGAAAAGCAACTTCTTGTTTGTCTTCCCAGTTGAACTTCGTATTCTTCTGGGTTAGTGTTGTAAGTGGCTTGGCTATTTTGGAGAAATTCTCTATGAATCTACGGTAATAGCTAGCAAGTCCTAGGAATTGACGTACCTCTGTTGGCGTCTTTGGTGCTTCCCAATTCCTGATTGCTTCAACTTTGGATGGGTCAACATGAATTCCTTCGTTGCTAACTACATGACCTAAAAATTGTACTTCTCTAATCCAAAACTCACATTTGGAGAATTTAGCGTACAACTTTTCTTTTCTTAGTAGTTCCAAGATTATTTGCAGATGTTGACCATGTTCTTCCTTGGTTCGTGAATATATCAATATATCATCGATAAATACGATCACGAATTTATCCAAGTATGGTTTGCAAACACGATTCTTGAGATCCATAAACACTGCTGGGGCATTGGTTAATCCAAAAGACATAACTAAGAACTCATAATGACCATAACGAGTTCTAAATGCTGTTTTTGGAATGTCGTCTTCTTGTACTATGAGTTGATGGTATCCTGATCTAAGATCTATTTTTGAGTAGTAGCTAGATCCTTGCAGTTGATCGAATAAATCATCAATTCTCGGAAGCGGATAACGATTCTTGATCGTTAGCTTGTTCAGCTCCCGATAATCAATACACATTCGAAAGGATCCGTCCTTCTTCTTGACAAACAAGATTGGTGCTCCCCAAGGTGAAAAACTTGGTCGGATAAAGCCTTTGTCAAGAAGTTCTTGTAGTTGGCTAGACAATTCTTGCATTTCAGATGGAGCCAACCAATAAGGATATTTCGCTACTGGTGTTGCTCCTGGAATTAAGTCGATTCGAAACTCGACTTGTCGGACGGGAGGTATTCCAGGTAGATCTTTAGGAAACACGTCAGGGAAATCACATACTTGAGGTATGTCTTTGATTTCTTTTGTCTTTCTCTTCCTATCTACAATGTGGGCTAAGAATGCGCTATATTTCTTATGTAGATATTTATGGGTCTTAGTACAAGAGATGACTTTGAGGTTCTTCCCAGATTTATCACCATAGATAATCAGGGCTTCGTCGTTTGGTAAGGGTAGTCGTATGGCTTTCTCATGACATAGAATTTCGGAGCGGTGTGAAGATAACCAATCCATGCCAATTATGACATCAAAACTACCGATAGGCATTGGCATGAGGTTGACGTGAAAAAGGTTGTTATCAAGAGTTAACAGACAGTTTTCTAGAATTTCATGTGTTTTCTCAGTTTGACCGTTAGCGATTTCTACTTCATAGATTTCTTTTAATCTGCTAGACTTATGACTTAACAATTTTCTAAATGTTGGAGTTATAAAACTTCGATCTGCTCTAGAGTCGAAGAGTATAGAAGCATATAAATTATCTATAAGAAACGTACCAGATATGACCGAAGGGTCCTGGATAGCCTCTCTGCTTCCAATCACAAACGCCCTGCCACGTCCTATGCCTCCCTGACTCCTTAACTTTGGACATTCTTTCTTGATATGTCCAACCTCCCCATACTCGTAGCATTTTCTTCCTTCACCACGGCCTGTCCCATTATTGGTTTGTTGATCGACTGTTGCAGGTGTTGTGCTCCTGCAGTAACTAGCAGTATGCCCCTTTTTCTTGCACTTCATTCAGACAAAACAGTCACCTGGATGATGACGGTTGCACTGATTTCACCATGAAGATTTTGGTTGTGTAGGTACTGCTGTTGTGGCTGCATAATTGGTTACCACTTCTTGTCTTTTCTCAGATGATTGTTTGGGATTCTTCCTATTAAACTTGCGCTTGTTTTTTTCTAGATTTGGGAGACTCAGACTTTGAGACCACTTTTGTTCCTTGGATCTCTGTGAGGGTTAGCTGATGAGCTATCCTCTTGGTGCTGTCATAAGTCGTAGGCTTTGATGCGATTACCATGCCTTTAATTTGCGATGCTAAACCCCAGATATATTGCTCAATCTTTTTATATTCAGGGGTTACAAGTGCTGGACACATTACATCAAGATCATTAAATCTAGCGGTATAAGCTTTTATCTCTGAACCCTTCATGGTTAGGGTCCACAGTTCTTGTTCCAGTTTATGTATCTCCTCCCTAGGACAATACTCCTCTACGAGCATCATTTTTAGCTCCTCCCATTTCATGGAATTTGTAGTATCAATTCCTATGGTATTCACATGGTTGTTCCACCAGGTGAGTGCTGCATCAGCGAAAGTACATGCTGCAAATCGTACTTTACAATCATCTGGACAGAAGCTTATTTGAAAGACGGACTCTGTCTTTTCTATCCACCTCATCAAATTAACTACCCCTTCATTTCCATGAAAGCTTTTTGGCCTGCAATTCATAAAATCTTTGTAGGTACATGTTCTAGTGGTCCCTACATGGCCTTCATTTCTAACTCCATCTCTTGTGACATTAGATAGAGCCGCATCAATTTTTTGAGCTATGATTTCTTCAAGTTGTACTGTACTTATTGAGGGGTTTATTTCTGGTGGTGGTTGCGGTTGTTGTTGTTGTGGTGCTGATGGTCGGTTAGGGTTTAGCCGATTACTCCTTCTAGGCATTTTCTTTTAGTTCCTATTATAAATAATAAGAATTTTATGAGTTTTGTTAATCATTTAATACACGAGTACTAAATACTCCAGTTATTATTCATAGTGTAAAACATAATAGACAACACAATGATTACTGTAACATATGCTTCATATTATTACCAGTGGTTACATCAGTTTATTTAGGTTATAAGAGAAAAGTTTCTATAAACATTGCAAAATTTGCAAGGTTTTCTACATCCTTGCTATAAACTTTCCTCTTTTTGCCTTAACTAGTCTGATTTTCTCTATTTACATAACCACTAGTTGGAGCTTATCTACCAGAAACCTAAGTGATGACCCAGCACGTCAGTGACATTAACCACTTGCTCTTCAAGTGCTTGAGTTCTCTGCTCAAGACTTCCCGTGCGTTCTTCATTTCTTGAGGTTTGATTGTAGAGCTCTAACTCTGCAATCCTGGCATCGTGAGTAATCATGTCATTATAAGAAAAATTTATACGATGATGGACATCCATCACCGATTCCTGATCTGGTGTCCTTTGTCCTTCTAGCCTTCGCACTCTTCCAGAGAGATGAGTAGCCCTCCCTTCAACAATTTCCATTTTATCTTCAATTTTGACACTTTTCTCAAACAATTGAGATAAAGTGTTATCTTCAGAAGAATGTGGGAGATGTGGTCGAGATGATTGACCAGTCTCATACATCTTGGCAACTCTTTCTTCCGCCACCCACCTATGAACGGTTTGTGCGATCCGTGCAGGTTCATCTTGAACTCTATGAATTCCTGAGGATGTCGTCTTATGACTCTTCTTAATATTTTGCCATATCGGTATGGATTTACGTGCCGTGCGTTTCATTTTTACTCCTCCTGCAACTTTACGGTAAAGAGTGTTCAGTGGTGGTAAAGATGATTCCACCGACTCTGTCTCCTCCATGGATTCACTTTCTTCCATTGGTTCACTCTCTTCCCATTCGTTGGAGGGTAATGGTGCTCCATCGTCAGAAGGTATTGGATGAAAGGTGGTTGGATTTATAGGGTAGTAAGGATCGCCTATCATTATGGGGAATGAAATTCCTCTTCTTCATCCATGTCCTCGATGATTATCCATTCTCTTGAATGTGCCATGTCGAATTCCTATACGTTTTGGATCACCAAAAAGTTTTAGTCTATCAAATATTACTCCCAAATGAAATAGTTCATATGATCTGATCATAATAAAATGTAGTTGCGCACCTACACCTAGTTGTGATAGGATATATGCACATATAAACTTTAGTTGGAATATTTGATCTAAATCCTTGAGATCAAAAACATTCCGGGTATTAAGGTGTATTCTCATCGCGGGTCTGAGTCTTTACATATGACTCTATATTCTTATTTATTGTATTCATGCTTTAACTATTGTTTGTTACTTCAGGTCTATCTGATAAGGCTCCGGCCAGTCAGGACAGTCGAAAGGGCAGGATCATTTTAGCATATAGCCGTTCTGAAATCCAGCAACCCAAATCGACATGTCTATCCTTCTTACCGCTCCCGTAAGTAGTCCTTCAGTAGAATAATTAATAATACTTTTTATTTATAGGCTAAGGGATATACCTAAACCTAATAGAGTAAGTCCTAAACTATAGACGTGCTTTCCTAAGAAAGTACTAGTTCACTATAGTTAATACCTCTGATACCAATTTCTGTCACACCCCCAGCCATCGGCGGAAACACCGGGTGGTGTAACGTTATTCTTCGTATCACAGTTATATAACATACATTGAACAGTACAAAAGAAAATACATACCTTTATTAATAACTGAAAGTTACATAACTGTTTTTCTAGGACCTATTACATAATATCCGACTATGGCATACTTCTTAATGAACAGAAAGGTAATAGTAAAAATTCTTCTGTTCGAATACATACCAGCTTTTCAAGTTCCTGAAAACACATGCATTTTAAAAATACGTCAACATAAAGTTGGTGAGTCCACAGGTTTTGACTCCATAAAATAATACATTTTCCACATTCAAAAGTATAGTTTTGAAAGTATCATTTTGACTCTCCAACATTTAGTATGTATATTAGGTATAATAGTTTGCTTAACAATTAAGTGTTATACCTAAAAATTCCTTAATCCTAAGGTATAAGTAGGGGAAACTTATACTTAACATTAATACTTGTATACGACAAAGTATAATGTTTCTAACAATTTGCTACCATGAGCCTGTAACCGCTGCTATGACATAATACCTCTGATAGAACACACTCATGATTTACCATGAGAAACAAACACACTCATGATTTACCATGAGAAACAACACCGTACGCTTCATCGACGCCGGAACAATAACAAATAAAAGGATAGTTCATCACTTGCTTTTGGTTGACTGTAGCTAACAGTCACAAGTGGGGTGGTCAACCCGTATACTAATTATACACGACTTCCTCGCTCACACGGGATTAACGGTTACAGTTCAGAGGATTTCCACTAAGATCCCCAATCTTAGTTGATGAATACAATTACTCATGTAGACTTTGACGGCTTCCTATAGCTCTAACAACAAAAACATCTTTATGTCTAAAACCCTAAGTTACTAGACTATGCTTTTAAACATTACTCCTAACTTCATAATATTTAGGCAGTATAACAGCTATATGTTGAAGTAAAATCAGGTTTTATCTTGACCTAAAACCAATAATAACAACATATAACGTTCCTAGTTTTATCTTGACATAAAACTATCAATAACAATACCAAGTTTTATCTTAACATAAAACTAACAATAACAACGTATAACATATCCAGTTTTATCTTGACATAAAACTATTAATAGCAACATACTTTATAACTTAACATATAAATCTTCCGAATATAACTTCGGAACTATATCGCACACACCATATATATAGAATCTTAAGTATAACTCAAGATCTACATTAGTAAATTAACATACTGATAAGTTGATAATAGTTGTATATATTCAAAATATTATATTTAGAACAACTATACCCCGGCTATTATAACTATATATTATCATATAGACATAATAATAACATATATATAATATCTAGCATGCGTTTTCCCCCGAAATATTAGAAAGTGAGGCCGTGAAACTCACCCTAGTAGCGTGATTTTATGTTATCTAAGCAAAAACGGTCAGCGTACGAGGTCGTCGGGGCTCGGAATGCAAGAGGGCCTCAGCAAAGAAGAGAAAGGGAAGAAGTTTTGGTGTAGGAATGGATGAAGTCGGACCTGCTATTTATAGTAAGGATTTTAGAACCTCACGTCGTGAGTTTATATGGCTCACGTCGTGAGTCCTGCATGTTCATCTCGTAGACTTGCCATTTGCGTCCCTAGCTTCGGAAGGTGGTCATGTGACTCCTCACGTCGTGAAAAACTCCTTGTTCACGTCGTGAGTTTGGATCTTATCCCCTCGCAGCCTCGTCACACCTTCTAGATCCGAAATATGGCGGTTTGAGTCCTCATGTCGTGAGTTTTTATGCTCACGTCGTGAGTTCAGTCAAATTAGGGTTTCTGATAGCGATATCTTCGGAAGGCCATAACTTTTGCATACGAACTACGTTTTTGACGTTCTTTATATCCACGCGTTGGTATTTACGAGTACTACAAATCTCTTTTAGACTTAAATAGCTAATTCTAAGTCTATTTTAAATTCCTCTTATTATAGAGATTTATAGTGCTCGGTTTATCATAACTTCTTCATGCGAAGTCAGATTCAAACATTCTCTATATTTTTGGAATCGTATGGACGTATACTTTGAGTTGTATCATAAAGAAGGTTCATATTTGTATTAGAATTTATCATGAACCACATAACACTCTTACCACATTACTAGTTTAACATAGCCACATTACATGATTGGCATAATCACATGTGATTGTCTATTGACCTATTTTGACTAGTGTTACATCAACGAACCATCACTATTAGTTTGCATTCTAATCTCCATATCGTGGATTTCCTCACCATTCCTTGTTGTAATTGATCACGACCCTTTGATATTGCATGAAACCCATAAATACTTTATCTACCTTATTTATTTATGTTTTTTGGTTCTATTCTCAAGCCTGTAGTATATATTTTCAAATAAAAATGAACTAAAAATATTTTTATATTCGTTGAAATTATAAGAGCAACATCAGTTATGGAACAACATGCAGTAAATATAGAATCTAAATTGCATATTGATGATGAAGAAACTGGAAACGGAAAAACAATAGAATCAAAGAGTAATGATCAATGTAATTATCTTATAAATAACGATGTTTTTTGCACAACATGTATATATTAAATATTAGAATATGGTTCTCTGTTATTGTTGAATCAAGAAAACAATTTAATTACAAAATATGATGCATAATTATAATCGGCAATCAGGTGTAACTTTTCAACATTTTATCTTTATTTCAACTTGCACAAATGATGAAAATAAACAAGGAAACTAGGGATAAAGGAGGATTATAGTGCAAAAAATGATGTGGTTGTGCACACATGATTCTAACGTCACACTACCTATTTATAATGTTGGGATATAGGGAGATGTGGCATATCATCATATTATAGAGAGACACATGGAGCATAGTACGTAACCAAATCTCAATAGAAAATATTTTCAAAAGGTACAAGATCAACCATACATGCATGCTACAATACATTTGAAGATTTGTGAAGGAGCATCTTGATACAGGGCTCTATTACTTCGTAAATGTAGAAAAGAATATGTGAAACATTTAGCTATTAAGTAAACATAAATTGCTCAACAAAATACAACAAAGACTTATAAATAGACATTCGCAAATACATACACAAAAAATTAGATACTCAACAACCCCCCTTTGTGTTAAGCCTTCAAAAGGTATTCAATCTTGAGATGAAGTCTCTGTTTGAGTAGTTATAAGAGGATATGTATTTGGCCTAAGAACTTTTACGAAGGTAAGACAATGAGTCTGCGCAAGCATGTACCATTCGAGAAGATTTTCCATCCTCGCAAGAATTTCGATGGATTTTCTGGAAGATGGATAAAGATGCTCTTCAAATAGGTGTAGAATGATTGGATACCTTCATTTAATACCAACAAAACTCCTAGATCTGGTTCTGCTACAATTTCACCAGTAGTGTAAGACTGGATGTGTTCAAGTGTTCCTTTCTAAGGAGAGATTTTTAGGTTGAAGTATTTTCCAAGCTGAAAATCCTTGTTAGGCATATCTTCGATGTATCTGAGAAGAAAATTTCCAACGTATTGCATAACATCTACCCAAACTTATCTCCTTTGTGATATTTTAGTAATTCCATCAATACCATCAGATCAGGTGGGTTCATGTTAGGAAAGTCTACATACGTGATCTTATAAATCAGTATGTCACACCTGAACACTATAAAAAGTACATTAATAAAGTAGTCTTCAAATCATGTGATTTCCTTGATTTCTTGATTATTTTCAATCTTCAAAAAGCTTCAAACAACATCAGGTTTTTGAGCAAGCAAAGTGTAGAAACGAATCAATCTCTCAAAGTAATCTCCTTGAGATGGATTTAAGTTATCAATGCATAGAACACGAGAATATCCAAATGTTTTAGATAAGATAGGCATGTCAGTAATTTCTCTCCAGGTCCATGTTTTGCGTTTGTATCTTTTATAGGAAAATGAGAAATTGAAGTTGGATCACTAATTAATTCACAAAAATGCTTGATCCTCGCAATAATTTTCTCTTGACAAAAAGAAAGATCCTCATCATTTGTATTTTGTTGAATCATTTCTTTGTTAATATCAATCACATTTTCACTTGTAGTTATCTCCTTGTTTGCATTAGGAAAACTTTATGACGATGATCCTTCACAAGATACCGGAGGTGGTTGAGAGGATTGGTACGAAGACCCAATATCCAGTTTAATTGCATAAGATTATGCAATATTACCTTTTTGGATTTTCTCTTCTCCCCCTTGGAGCGGATGTTTAAATTGTGAATCATCTATTTTTGAGAAAAATTTTGTACAAACATTTAGAGCAGGTTGTAGGTCAGAAAGTTTCTCATCAAAAGTAGAAGATAATGAAACATATGAAAGTTCCTCAATAAGCTCAGGCTTAAGCTTTTTAACAACATATTTGAGAGATTCTAGCTGAGGCTTAATCAATAAGATTTCCTTTAAGACTGGCTTATCATGAATCTTGTAATATTTGGTAGTTTTTTTGAAACGATGAGAAGGTAGAAGCATGTTTTTCTTCATCAAATTTGAGAGATGCATCAAAGGAGGCTTTGTTGAGAAGAAAGAGAAGCGCATAGAGTTTTCTCAAAATTTTGTCGATTGGAAGCTTTGAGATAAGTAAGTTGCTCAAGAAGAGATTTATGTTCAGAAAAAACACTTTTAGAAGCTGATGTGACAACCTTGGTAGCTTCAGCTACAATAGATTTGTCAAGATCAGTGAGATCAACATTCCATGAGTTAGAAAGTGATTCAGGAATCTAGGAGTAAATGAGGTTGCACATATAAAGATGAGATTTGTGAATATTAGACTTGGTTGCAAATAAGACAAGAATATTATCATCTTCATGATTAGAAATAGATGATTCTTCAAATTCATCAGTAGGACTATATTTAGGCGAAGTTGTAGCGGAATCCAACTTCATAAGGGTGGATGAATTGATGAGTTCAACAATATTAAAAGATCCAATATTAAACATTTGAGAAACAGATGGAACAACATTAGTTGTTGACATGCGACAAGAGGAGGAATGTGTTTCATGTTCGGTATGTATATGAGGACTTATTTGTGAAGAACTTAGAGGTGGTTGTTCTGATTGAATTGTTGGTGGTGGTGAAGTATCTTCTTTTTGTTTCATTGATTTCTTAGACTTGGAAGGAGGTGAATAACTGGTAGGTTTAGAGGTTTCACCTTTTCATTTTCAAGAAAATTATGATCATGGATTCATCTAGATAACATGGCAAGTAAGTGAAGGTAGGCTAAGATTCATGTGATACTCATCAACTAATGTATTTTAATAAGGAACTAAATCAAGCAAGCGAACAAGAATTCGACCGACAAAGGTAAAATCAGTTTGTTTCACATTGAAAGATAGGAGTTCATAACTAAGAAGAAGATTGTCTTCATTAACTGTTGTGAAAGGCATGTTACGATATTTATAGGAAAATTTAGTACCAATCCCCATAATCGAGCAACCACAAGAAATTTTAGTAATGATTGCATATGGGATTCCAACAATTTACGATGGCATTTTTCGAGGCCATCATTTAGAGAGAAAGGACAAAGCAGAACAACATTATAGAGAAAATGGTAATGATGAGGAAGAGAGTTCTTCTTCACATGTGTAAAATTTGTAATTCTAGGATCATGACTGATGTCATTGAACATTTTAATGATCACAAATTCAGTTGAAAAATAAGGAGTTTAATTAAGAACATCAACGTGAAGAATCTCTTAAATACGGTCTTTATACAACTGAAATTGTTCGTATGTGTTGACTTGAAACAAAACAAGGTCATATTCTTCAGGTATAGTAGAAGAGATGCAGGTTTCTTGAACAATAGAGAAAGGGATTTTTGGAGCTGCAATAAGGGCAAAAAGATAGGTAGGTTCTAGATGATTTCAACTATTATCTGAAGATTGTTATGAAACTTGGAAATAACCTCGGGTTCAAAGGTTGCTTGAAAGTTTGATTCATTAATGAGGAACACATTTTCTCCACAAGGATTTGTAGATAAAGTTTCCATTGGATTTTGAGGTAACTGAAAGTGAAAAGAAGGTATGATGTTAGAGTTTTGGGTGAAAGTGTGAAACATGAATGGAGAAGAAGAAGTGAAGAAAATATATAATAAGACAAAATTATATTTGTATAGGGTAGAGGAGAATAAGTGGAGAGTGCAAAGAACAGGAAAAGAGGTGATCGTAGGCAAGTGGAAATGACATGATTTTTTGTGTTGACCAATGGTAGAAAGAGAACATGAGACATGTATTAAATAATGATGTCCGTGTGAAAGGAAAAGATTTTGAAAATCTAAAGGAATTATCAAAGTTTACCTTGGAAATATGGAATTAGGTTTTGGAGTCAAAGGGTAAAATGGGAAAAGTGATGTTTTAGATTTCTTTCATGAATTAAGGATTTTATTTCTGTATGTTTTAAGTCAAAAGTAATTAGATAGGGTTGTAGGGCTCGTCAATACCTTTTATTGAATATAAATATTGCCGAAAACGAAGTTGAAACGAAGAACTTATGGTTGGTTGAAGGTAGAACAAATTTTGGTGAAAAATCGTCGCCACAGAGTGGAGATCGGAGCTCCACGGCGTGGCAAGCCACGAAGTGGAGAAACGTGGCTACGGAGTCGCAGTCTATAAGGCCTAATCCCATGATTTTATGGTTTTAAACGTATTTAAGCTTAAGGTTCTGCATTTCTGGGCATTTTAGCAGCCTTTATCATATCTAGAACCCCTTAGGAGAAACCCTATCCTCCATCTTCTAGATTTGAGCTCATCCCCTCTTTAATACTTACTTAAGCTTAGGAAGCTTGGATTGGTTGTTCTGTTGCCGAGGTAGATGTTGAGCTTCAATTCAATAGTTCAGGTGAGTCTCTTCACTATACCCGTGGGTCGAAGGAACCAATATCAGCCTACTAGATTGTGTTATGTAGGATGCTAGCTGTCTTTATGACTCTTTTATGCATGTTTGGGTTGAAATATACCCCATGTTTTGGTACATTATTGTAAGATGGGATGAAATACACCCCATGGTTAGGCCCACTGTTGTATGTTTGGATTGAAATATACCCTATGGCTGGGCCCACTGATATGTCTTTGGTTGAAATATACCCCAGGTTTGGGCCCACTGATGTGTATTGTGTTGGAATATACCCCATGGATGGGCCCACTGATTTGTATGGTATGTGGTATTTTTGGGGAACTCACTAAGCTTTGTGCTTACGGTTTATGTTTAAAATGTTTCTAAGTACTTCTGTTTTCAAAAGGAAGGGCCTGGCTTGATCACACTGCATCCCCTAGAGATTTATTCCGCATTGACTGTTTACGATTTTACTCTAACGTTTTGAGAATACTTTTATTCTGATCGTCTTTTGGGATAATGAATGAACGATTTTGACTTATTTAAAATGAAATTTTCATTGTGTGTTATTGGGACGTTACATATAGAATTCCATATTTTGACTTATTTACAGTTGGTATCAGAGCCATCATTTAAGTGAATTAGGTTTGGTATGTCCACACATAGACTTAAACTGTGGGAGATGAAAGAGAACCAAATATTATGAGCAGGTTTTGTGATAAACCATGCTAAGAGATGTAAGATACATGGCCATAAAAATTCATATATAAAGAACTCAAGACTATGAGTTTAGTAGATTATCCAACCAATAGGGTTTGGGTTAAGTATGTTGAGAAGAAAGAGAGAATGGTCATTTTGTAATGACACACAAATGGACTCTCTAGTTAAAGAGATGCCAAGAGTATGTATAAAGAATGATACTTTGGTATCATGAAAGAAATATATGTTATAGATGATATGTCCTAGTAGATGGATAATAAATAGAGTATGTGTCCTTAAGAAGAAGAGATAAAGATGACTTAGAGATAATGGGGAATAAAAGAGGGACGAAAAAAGATTAAGGTTGAAATAGGGAGAAAGAGTGGCAAGAAAACCGGACAAAAAGTGTAGGAAGATTAAGAGGGTTGGTATGCTTAGAGAAATAAGAGAAAGATAGAGACAATTTATCTTAGAAAGTCCCTCAAGCCAATGATTCAAAGACTCAAATAGTCAAAGAGTGTACTAATGACTATAAGAGTAGATTGGCATTGCTTCAGAGAAAGTTTTCATGAAGAAAACAAAGTCCATTCTAATATGGAAAGTATATGAGATGTGATGAGCATAGATGGAACCATGTCATTGATGTTATAACGATAGCACTGACCAAAGGCAGATTCAAATAGAAAGGCGATATAGGTATAGATATGGAGAAAGTGGAGCATCAAGAGTCATGGTTGAGATTTAAGAAAAATTTAGTAAGAATGCTCAATTGTTGTTGAGTTAAGAGCTAATGAACATAAGAGAAATAGGTCAAGAACTATGAGGAAGTAAGAAGTGTAGAGTGTCTACAGTAACATGATACCTTGGTAATGTCTCCATAAGAGAGAAGGACGAGAAGGTGTAGCTCCTAGGGTAAGAAGAGATGGACCAGTAAGAGTATTTTGGTTCCATGGAATGATTAAGCTAACTAAAGATCAATTGGTGGGATAAGAAGATTAGCATGGTATCTAGAAGAAATTTCCATGTTTACATTGAGACTTGGGGTCTTGGAAGTAGTAGAAAGATAAATGTTCAAGTGAGTGCATTAGCAGTAAGAGGTTAATGAACAAAAAGAGTTGTGTTTGGAAACAACACCTTAGAATGAGAGTGATGTGATTAGACATATTACTCCATTAATAGTTCAAAAAAGAACTAAAAAACTGGTGGTGTGGTAACCTATGGAGTTAGAATAGCATAGTGAAAGTGCATGGGGAATGGTAACTTACCTAGAGTAAATGGTTAAGAAGTGTATTGCTACACTTGTTAGAAAAAGAATGAAAAAGGTATGTTTATGCTCATGGTTGTGAAAAATGGGACAAAAAGTTGAGAAATGGTGCTAAGTATGAAATGTGATTGCATAAGAGTAGATTAAGTAGTAGATGTCCAAGAACAACCATTTTGAGTAGATAGATGAAGAGAGTTTGGCCATTGCATTGAAAATGCAAAGAATTAGAAAGTCGATTTCTATTTCGGGTTATGTGGTTAGAGAAGGGAATAAATTTAGAAATGAGTCATTAAGTGAGAAAATAACCAAGAGAGTAAAAAAAGATTGCGAGGATGAAATCTATTTAAGGAGGGCAGACTATAAGAACCAAAAATTTAGAGGGAGTTGACTTTTAGTCAACTATTGACCAAAAAGGTAAAATAGTCATTTATAACAATTTAGTAAGTTTATGAAGTTGTGGCTTCATTAAATGGCCAAGATAATTTTAAGTCGCTAAGATGAGATAAGCTGTTTAATTTCAGGAGATGAAATACAAAAGAAGGTACATGTTGGCCAAAAGGGTAAAATGGGAAATTTTAAGTTTTTGGGCCATGTTTGTGAATTAATGGATTAAGACCTGTATTAAGTAGTGAGAAGTGACTTAGCACAACTATAGATTGTATCCTAACTTTTGTGTCGATATAAAGATCATAGGAAACGGGTATGGAACGAAGGAGTTATGAAGGTTAGAAGTTAGAAGAAAATTTTCTCCAAAGCTGGAATGGAATCAACAATGTAGTATGTTGATCTACAACCACCACGGGGTGGTGAAGAGCTCACCATTACTCGACAAGAGGTCCATAAGATTAAGACGAATTCCTTTGTCGTGTGTCTTAGGTAACGTACTTTGCATCATGTTGGGGTGTGTGAGCACCATGACATAGTAGGAAAGTAGGTTGTTATCATGGAATGGTCATTTCAACGCGTAGAATGGATGACCACGTGGTCATTTAGGTCAACACATCGTAGTGTAGCAACTGATTACTAGATCTGTGGAGTTTATTTTTGTCTAAAAAACTTCCAAACCCTTATAGGAAGGAGCTCCTCCAATTTGGAACTAGAAGAAGGGCCATGAGGTGGTCTTGGGTGTTTACGACTTGGATTGAATATCAAGAACTCATGAGGTAATCATCTTCTCCTTTTTTAAGCTAGTAGGGCTTTAGTTGTGTTATTATTAATTGTGTTATTTATGTAAGATTGTTCAAAAAAGGCTTGTTAGTAATGATTAATCAAGCATTTAGAAGCATCGAAAAAGCTTCATGTATGATTTCCTTGGTGAAATCCATATATGTGAAGTTAGGGTTTGAAACCCTAACTAATTAGAGTGGAAATTGATGCATTATATTATAATGAATTAGGTAGTATGCGATGCTTAACTCATTGGTTGTAGTAGACAAAGAGGTAGAAATTGAGAAGTTTGAATTATGATCCATTAAGTGGTTATTTTGACCATATGAGTCATTAAGCTCTTCACATGCTAAGTCAAGTATTAACGAACTTGTAGATGCTTATAAATATGCATAAGCGCAAAGAGGATAGATCAAGATGCATCAATGGAATAATTGAAAAAAAGGATTACTTAGTGTTCACTAACTAGCAATGTGATTTATGTCACCTCTCACTCTTTATATATATATATATATATATATATATATATATATATATATATATATATGTGTGTGTGTGTGTGTGTGTATGTGTGTGTGTGTATGCATGTTAGATCTTGAGGCACTAAGTGCATGCTCTCAAGTTATTAGTTGAAGATAGAATATAAATTTATATGCATTATAATCTTCACAAAGAGTATGTATGTATGTATGTTTCAGTGTAAAAGGCACGATGTAAATTACCTAAGAGTTATGAGAAGAAGAATTAGAATAAGTACTTAATGAGTTAAGTACTAGATGAGATAAAGAGTTAGAATGTCCATGGGACTATTTTTATGTGATGAGTCACATAAAAGAGTTAGAGAAGTGTAGAAAGATGATTCCTTCGAGAATAAAGTGTATGATTCTGCAGGAATAAAGAGTTTGATTCCTTCGAGAACAGGAGTATGGTCGCTTTTTGGATGTAGATAGATGATTCATGCGGGAATGAGATTATGAATGGTTAGAAAGATAGAGGAAATGTTCCATGAGTTGAACATGCCAAGAGATTTATTGTAAGAACTTAGATAATAGCCATGATGGATTAAGAGTAAGGATTCAATGAGTGGTTCAAAAGAAGAATAATGATTAAGGATCCATGAGAGATCATAAGAGAGGAGAGTAAGTCTAGACGAGTGTTCCGGGTAATGTTAGTTAGGTGTTGTTTTCCTTATAAAATAGAATTGATATAGTATGAGATGGGATCATTGGGTCTAGATGAGATAAGAATGCTGAGGCATTATATTTGAAAATAGAATGATGAAGAGAAACATGATTATGAGACATGCTTTTTAAAGTTAAGAGATGTGTGAAGAGTAAAGTAAGAATATGAGAAAAGAATGCATAGAGTATGAGTAGAACACACAGAGTATGAGATGAAATAATATTAAGGGACAAGGAAAGGATACATGAAGAAGAGTATAAGAGAGAGATAAAGAAAGAGAAGATAGAGTATGTGTAGAGTATGAGATTAGTCTTAAAAGAGGCTAAGAATGAGTATGAGATGAGAATAAATTATTAGAGAAGAAGAGTAAAAGATAGAGTAAGAGACAGATTAGATGACAAAGGATGGTGAAAGGAGAAGATACAAATGAATGAGAAAGAATAGTAGTGTAGGCTATTAGAAGAAAAGATTAGATTGCATATATGAGAAAGAGTAAAATAAGAATGATAGAATATGTCAAGATGAGAGATTAGAAGATGAGTAGATTAACATGAAAGCATATTACAATATAACTCACGAGACCTATGGTCTGATGTAGTAGATATTTTCATGTTTTGTAGGTTCATGTAGCAGACGTGATATGTGAGAAGATTCGAGCACAAGGACTTAGTGTAAAAGAATAATTTTATTCATTTGTTTTTTCCTTGTTGCTTATTTAATCGATAGATATTATTGTAAACTTGTTATTAAATCTGGGATGTAAAGTGTTTTCAAGGGTTTAGATCACATAAACAATATTATCAACATCCCATTGGGTCTAAACCCTATTCCCCTGAAGCCAATGCCTTTACTTCATCCATTTATTGTCCACAATCTTGGAATATGAAACTTCTCGAAACAGGATGTTACAATTGTCCTCCACTTAAAGTGGATTTTGTCCTCGAAATCCATCTTGGTTAGGATCTCTAAAAACAATGCCAACAGATTCCATAAGCTCCCTCTAACCATTTTGAAATCAAGGAATCTTATAAAGAAAACTCGAGAGACCACTCGGAAACCCACAACTAACAACAAATAACCCAAATACTTGAAAATACTCAACCACAACAAATATATTTCTCTCCCTAACTACAAGACCCAACTTCAAGTAAAAACTACTCAAACTAGGAACTCTCAAAACTACAACCACAAACCAACTCCATCAATATACTCGCCGAAACCGGGAACCCATCAGTCTAAACTTCAGAAACCATAACGTAAGTAAGATGATCATCCCTTCGTCGCACCTACCCCTAGTTCCCCGAATAGCAACACAAACAAACCATGTAGAAAGAATACCCAAAACTTCCCGATCGTAGATTTTACCCAATCCCGAGATCTATAATGTACATATTTTGATGATAGGTTGACGCATTCATTAAAGTTCAAATGATAAAGCTCGAAACATTCGAAGAACCTCAGCTATTGATGATAAACGAAATGACTAACGATCAAGAAAGTATAATAACTAATTCAATAACTCAATACACTATTGGAAAAAACCATATGGAGAGCTGACAAATTCGTCAACAACTTCGCAGCCTAGACTATAGATATCAATCTATACCAAGAGCTGACAAATTCCTCAACAACCAATACTCATCCTGAGCGACCCAAATTCCTCTTGATCTATTCATCGACATTCTCGAAAGGAACCACTGGCTATAACGATCTTGTTGTCCAACATATTCCTTCCGTGAAGACAACTCTTGCATTCCTGAGGACGTACATTTGATGGTAACTTGCTCTGCACCCCCATATTAAACAAATCTTAAACCAAAGTCTCACATACCCGAACCACATATCCCTATGACAGATTCTTCTGAAACCATAAAATCGAACATATCGATGATACTCCTAATAGAATACCCAGTTCTCCCTCACTTTGGGTTCGAACTACCACCAACTTGTTAGATTAGATGTCTATGCCCATAACTATAATTGCTATATACTTGAATTGATTGTAGGACAATCCTTTTGGGTTGCCTTCACTCTTGCAACTTCACAGGATGGCTTTTGGAGAGTAGTTGAATTTATTATTTGGAATAATAAATTGGTGCATAAAATAATTTATTAACATATTATAAGAATAATATATTAATTAGAAATCATAATACTAGTTAATATTTAATCAGAAATTAATTTGGAATTAATTTAGGGATTAAAGGAACTGATTTAAAGTGCAGGGATTGTTTTGAAAATCATTGGTTGTTGTGAAACTGGGCTATTGGACTCCTTAAATAGGAGTGGACGAAAATTATTGGGAGGCCCTATAAGTTTTCGTCCGAGGCTTGTCATTAGGGAGTCCATGGGCTGCTTAGGCCTTAAGAAGGAAACTAAGGTTTACACCTAGAAACCCTAGCTTTGGGACTAAGCAACTTGCAGTATATAAAGAGGCTTAGCCTTGGGATTTTCGGCACTTTATCTGTCACAACTAGCAAATTTGTCTAGGAAATCCTATCCTTAAGTAAACATTAACAATGGCAACAATTTTAACCATGACTTGAAAACATGATTTATGAGGGTTCAATGACAACAAACTTCCATTTAAAAATCCAAATGAAAGATCAAAGTTCAATACAAACACTTCGAATGGTCAACTACAGATTGGAAACCCTAAAAATTCCGGTTTAAGTCCATTATGGACTAGGATTTACATATTGGGCCTAATGGACCAATAAGCCTCCAATTTGACTATTTTGGGCTTAGGACCCTTAAATGGGCTCTAATTGGACCCACTTCCATGAGATTTAACATTTTGGGCACTAATGGGCCAAAAATGAAATAAAATTATCTAATGGGCCTTGTTGGGCTATAATTAACCTAGTTAGTTTTATTAGGCCATAATTTATTTAATTAGCCATAATGGGCCACAAATGATTTCATTTATCCTAATAGACTTCAATTGGGCCGTGGACTCTCATAAAGGGCCCAATGTGCCGAGAATTAGGAATTTGGGCCTCATACGATCATAACCAAGCAAGTAAGGCCCAAGCCACTTCTTCTTTTCTCTTCTTTCTCACCTTCGGCCCATCAATAAAAAAAATTAATGAGGAATTTTTTTAACCATGACACCTAAGAATTGTTTAGAGGTAATCTATGCATTACCTCTCATTTTTTCATGCGAAATCCTACATGTAATACCCAAGGACCTCTTTCTTTCTTCTTCTTATTACCTCTCGGTCGAGAACAATAAACCCACACCACCATCTTCAATCTTCTCTTCAAACTCTCTCAAATACTTCAAGAACATCTTTCTACTTATCCTCAAAATTTCAAGAATTAGAGGTGATTCAAGGAGATCTTTCACTTATATCACCATCATGGGTCAGTTGTTATTATAAATAAGTCTTGATTTCCATTCATAAGTTAAGAACACTTTCTTATATGGTTTCATTTGGTGATCATACTTCCTAGAAGTCCTCTAAGTCCGAAAGTTCTTTTCAAGAAAGTGTCTAAGGCTGAACACCACACCATCCGCTTCATCTTTCCTTCAAAACCGAAACCACAAACCCAAGGTGAGTTCATACCCCCTTGTTTTCGGTTTTACTTGTTTTTGGGGGGAGAATGTGATATTATTTGTTATATCTCGAGATCTATGGCTAAAGTGTGAAGGATACATAAACAAAAACATAATAAACAACATACTTCAAAGATCTAAGAGTCTTTATGTTCAAGAAGTGAAAAACAAGGCCAAAGATTTTCATAAGTGTCATTTTTGCAAAATAACAAAGATTTGGTTAAAAGATGACATTTTCGGTTTTTACAAGGATAATATGGTATATATCTATATAAAATATGATTTTTATGGAAATAATGTTTCTCAAGGGACCAAAAACATAAATTTTTGCTTATTGGGCTTATATTTGGGCCCCAACGGTTTTTGGGCCCAAATTTGCGAAAAGGATGAAACTTGGGGCTGAAATTGTAAATTTATCAAAGTATAAATAAAAAACGTGAATAAATTAAATTCAGGGGTTGAAAATGACTTGTTTTGCTAAATTGGACTAATAATGCAAAGTTTTTAGATTTTGGGCCAAAAGTGTAAATCTTACGGCAAATGGGCCAAAAGTGTAAATCTTACGGCAAATGGGCCAAAAATGTAAATGTTTAGCAAATAAGGGCTGAAAATGTCAACAGTTGTATTTTGGGCTGAAATTATAATTTAATATTTTATTTGGGCCGAAAATGCCAAGTTAAATAATCTAATGGACTAAAATGTCATTTTTTTTATCAAAAACGACTAAAAGTGTCATTTTGCACCATTACAGGCTGAAAATGTAAATTTTGTATGAAAAAGGGACTGAAATAGTCAAATAAACATTTTGGGCCAAATATGTAAATTTCTAAACAATTTGATCAAAGATATAAATTTTTACAACATGAAGGTTTAAAAATGGTATTTTTATAAAAACTAAGAATATCGTTATAAACCAGTATTGAGTATTTTAACATCGAAAGTAAACACTAAGTGTAAACCAAATCCCATATTACAACTTATAACGACAAATAGATAAACGATTCAATGGTTGGGCCCAATATTTGCTATTCGTGCTTATTGGGCCTTCGTGACCAAATTATACGATTATTGGGCCCAATATAATCAAAACATGTTTATTGGGCCTTGGTGACCCAATTACATGCCCAATGGGCCTTCATCAGCTTAAACATGCTATTGGGCCTTAGTGGCCAATTTGCATTGCTAATATGGCCCTAAACTTTTATCATATGCTCAATGGGCTAAAATGTAGCCGTAGCATACTCGACAGCCTATAATAACATACATGATTAGTGGGAAACCGTTGTTCTCTTTCATGTCTGTTAGGCTTACTTCATATTCACGTAAACATCATTCGGGTTGTAAAACAAGCTTATTCAATTTCATTGGGATTTAGTGAGAAATAACGGGTGGCACCAATAAGTGTCGGCCGTAGCCTGTAATTATAATCAGAGTCTCCTGGAGGGAGAGCGAGAGTTTGTGTATAGATCTATACGGGGGTGACTCCCCCACACCTAAGTTGTTCGCTACAGTTAGACTCGGCTAGTCTAGGGTGACAAAATCTTGATCAAAACCGGCGTTTGGAAAAATGCCAAGACAGGCGAATTAGTCACTATTATCCATTACCATCTAAGTACTCATGGGAAATCATATTCATACACTGTGACGATACAAAGTGATTTATACAATAATACAAAACTATCATACTATTTAAATTGGAAAACATCGGGTTTTCCGGGGAACAACATTATTCACTTCTACATACAACAACTACAATACAAGGAACAATTATGAAAGGCATTCACTTTTACATGTTTTGAAATCACATACATATACACTTATGGGATCATCACATCTTTTTCGTAAACAGTTTTTGTTACAGAAAATATCGGATTTTCTGGGTTTTACAAACAATACAAACTATTTTTATATCAAACATGCTTATGAACTCACGAACATTATATATGTTGACCGTTTTCAAAATTACTTGTATTCTCAGGTAACCGTTAGAATGAAGAATCATCAAGCGTGTTTCTGAAATTTCTTTTGTGCAATGTCAATCGTTAAACAATTTATGTTCTGTGAAGTTGTAATGTAAAACAATGTATTTGATGTAAACAATGATGGTTGTACTATGTAATGTTGGTGATGATGGTGTTATGTTCATGTATATGCATTGTGATGATATTTCAATTTAAGTCACACGAGCCTTCGGACATTTCCGCCGTCTGGTTTGGGGGTGTGACAGGTTGGTATCAGAGCTTTGTTTATAGTGAACTAGCATATCTAACCATACATGATATGCAACTATAAACATAAAGGGAATAAATAACTCTGAACAAAAATAAAATTTCATACTTAAAAACAACAATATAACAACATTTAAAAGTCTTTGGATGATTCGATCTTTTTCGATTGTGCTCCGACAGTTATGAAGTCGTATTGGGGTTAAATGTAGTCTGATCAACTACATTCACCTAAAGTGTGACTGTTAGGTGCCCGAGTGTGATTGAGATGATCGATGAAACAAAACTCAAATTTTATGCCCAAGAAGAGAAAGCATATAAGATCCAACCCAAACAAATTAAAATACTAAAGGAATAGTCTATGTGTAAATTACTTATGCACTTTCCTTTGGACGCTAGGGCAGGATTTCATCTTCCCGGGGACCCTTACTTCCCCAGACAAGGGAAAGCAGGATGGATCGAACCTGAAGAACCCGACGAAGACCCCGAGGAGGAGCCTGCGGAAGAGCTTAAAATGGAAGTCGAATGCGGACCTGCCGAGCCAGTGGTAGACTTGGAGGAAGAAGAACCCAGTGCTGACGACGATGGTGATTCGGACGCGGAGTCCGAAGTCATCAACCCACCTTACCCGATTAGGGTGTTGGCTCATCGGATGGGCCTAAATGGCCCCACGCCTCCATGGGGTGTTGATATTTGGAGATGGAGCAGGCAACAGGGGCAGCGACCCCCATATGGGATGGCTAGGGAATTCTATGATCTGAGAGACGAAGGGCCAGCCGACTGGACATTTCCTGTCATGGTGAGGCGGTTATGGAACACTGGCGACCTAGCCCAGGACACAGCCGAGCAACTGAATCAGATGCGATCCGCAGTGTCAAGAGCGGAACAAGAAACTCAGGAGGTAATCCATAACTTTGACGTACGTCAAGCAATTTGGGAGGATCGACTACGAGCCACAGAACGACAGGTGGCGCGTCTTCAGGGAGCACCCACGTCATCAGCCCCACCACCCGACACATCTCGACGCACTCCGGATCCGTAGACCCCTGTACTAGTGTTATGTTTCTTTTATGCGCACTACGTTATATACTGCCGACTATATGTTTAAGTGATCACACTACTCATAGAGTCGTTATGCTGGCAAACTTTGAACCGTTATGTATGCCCTTTTGGGCAAATTTTCATATATTAAAGCGGATATTATTAGTGAAATATGTTATGTTATCACACGAATTCATCTCATAACCAAAACAACGTATATACTAAGTGGATAAACTTAATATCCGTGCCAACTCTACGATTACTCGATATCATAAATACATCATGAGGATGTAAGTGGACACATTATGAATCATACGATGGAACACGAGGTTTATAGAGTCCAACCAGAAATGACCTTCGTTGCTTATGATTTTACTTATCATCATGCAGCAGAAAATGTCATTCCACAAGGATAACAAGCATGCCCGTATGACACCAATCATGCAGATGGATTTTACTACATTCCAAGCTGCGGTAATTGCTGTCGTAACCGCTGCTATGACACAACTCAATGCTAACAACACCAACAAGAGTGGAAAGGGAGTCGACCACTCCAGCCGAAGTAACAACCCCGAAAACCAACGAATGACAGCTTATCAAGGCACTCCAAACCCCAAACCTAAGAGCAGGAAGCAAAAGTGTGGGGGGTAAGAGAAAGGGGCAGCCAACCCAAGAATCCTCAAAAAAACGACGTGTTGTAGCTGTCCCTATGGCCATGACACCTGCTACAGTGACACCAGCAAGACCATATGCTGGGAGCCTTCTGAAATGCAACAAGTGAAATCTCCATCATCAGGAAGCCTATCTAAAGATGTATTGTAATAGATGTAACAAGAAAGGACACACCACCCGGTACTGCAGATCTCGACCATAACAGAACCAATAGCCAAACAACAACAACAACAACATCAACCGCAATGCTGGGGTTAGCCACACCTACTATGGGTGTGGGAGAACCGGACATTTCCGCCGGAACTGCCCCAACATTTATAACCAAGGAAATGGAGGAGCGGGAAGGGTTCTGGCTATGGGTCAAGGCGAGAAAATTCAAGACCCAACGGTTGTTACTGGTACGTTCCCACTTAACAACTCTTTCCCCTCGCATCTTACTCGATAGTGGAGCTGAGCGAAGCTTCGTTAGTAACAAATTCGAACACATACTAAAACAACAATCCCAGAAGCTAAACGAAGCCTTCATGGTGGAGATGGCTAATGGGAAAAACCAAATCAACCAAAGATACTTATGTAGGGTACACCTTAACACTAGACAACCAATCATTTCAAATAGATTTGATACTAGTAAATATTAGGAGTTTTGATGTGATAATCGGCATGGTTGGGTTAAGCCCCCACCATGCTGATACTATGTGTCGCGAGAAGGTCGTTTGCCTTCACCTCCCTAATCACGAAACTCTAATAATTTATGGTGATAAACATGGCACCAATCCACGTCCTATCTCGTGCATCAAGGCACAGAAGTGCCTGCATCAGAAGAACTACGTTTTCCTCGTTCATGTTGTGGACAAGACCAATGAAGAAGTAAGCATACAAGGTGTTCCAGTAGCATGCGATTTTCCGGATGTATTTCCCGAATAACTTCCGGGAATAACCCAGAGAGACAGGTCGAATTTCGAATCGACCTCATACCGGGAACCACATCAATTGCCAATTCACCCTATAGGTTGGCTCCTGCGGAGATGCGGGAATTGTCAAGCCAATTAAGCGAACTCTTGAGCAAAGGATTCATCAGACCCAACTTCTCGCCATGGGGAGCTCCGATTCTTTTCGTTAAGAAGAAAGACGGATCCATCAGGATGTGCATCGACTATAGAGAGCTGAATAAGCTCACTCTCAAGAATCGCTACCTACTCCCTCGGATTAACGACCTATTTGACCAGCTCCAAGGAGCTAATTACTTCTCCAAATAAATCTAAGATCCGGTTATCATTAGCTCCGAATCCGAGAAGAGGACATTCCAACAACTGTATTTCCAAACTCGATACGTCTATGTCGAATTCATTGTGATGCCTTTCGGTCTGACGAATGCCCCCGCGACATTCATGGACCCCACAAACCGAGTTTTCCCAACCATCCCTAGTCAAACTTTAATTATTTTCATTGATAACATACGCGTCTGCTCGCGAAACAAGAACAAACACTGTCAACACTTACGATCGGCTTGGGAGGCATCGAAGTCGGAGAATATCGCGAAGTAAGCATTGCGTGAATTAGATAAAAATCTCGAAGTCAACAAGACGAGGCTTATTATTACAAGAGTCGGATTGGGCACTATCTGGGTGATCGATGATAGGTTAACCAAATCTGCCCATTTCCTACCAATAAAAGAGTCCTATAAAATGGAAAGATTAACCAGGATATACATCAAGGAGGTAGTGAGAGTTCATGGAGTGCCAATATCTATCATCTCGGACCGTGATAGTAGATTCACTTCACGCTTTTGGCAATCACTTCAAAAGGCTATGGGAACACAACTCGACATGAGCACTGCTTACCATCCACTGACAGATGGCCAAAGCGAACGAACCATTCAAACACTCGAAGATATGCTTCGAGCATGTGTGATTTACTTGGGCAATTCATGGGATACTCAATTAGCAAAAGGGCAGACACCGAACAGTACTTTGACAGGGCCAGAAGTAATCCGTGAAATGAAAGGGAAAATAATCCAAATCAGAGCACGACTTCAAGCATCACGAGACCGACATAAGAGTTATGCCGACACACGACGAAAGCCCTTAGAATTTCAGGTCAGGGATCGAGTGTTATTGAAGGTCTCACCCTGGAAAGGGGTGATTTGTTTTGGGAAACGGGGGAAACTAAACCCACGATACATTGGGCCATTCAAGATTCTAGCCCGAATCGGTCCAGTGGCCTATAGGCTGCAGCTACCTGCCGAGTTCAGCAACGTACACCCCGTGTTCCATGTCTCCAATTTGAAAAAGTGCTTATCCGATGAAACCCTTGTCATCTCATTAGAAGAAAACGAAATCAACGACAATCTCCTGTTCATCGAGGAACCAGTTGAAATCATGGACAAGGAAGTGAAGCGTACTAAGCAAAGTCGCATTCCGATTGTGAAGGTTCGATGGAGCGCAAAGCGTGGACCGGAATTCACATGGGAACGAGAAGACCAAATGAAAGCTGAAGTATCCTCACTTATTCTCGCATTCTCAAATCTAATTCTAAAAAGAATTTCGAGACGAAATTCCCTTTAACGGGGGGATTATGTCACAACTAGCAAAATTGGCTAGGAAATCCTATCCTTAAGTAAACATTAACAATGGCAACAATTTTAACCATGACTTGAAAACATGATTTATGAGGGTTCAATGACAACAAACTTCCATTTAAAAATCGAAATGAAAGATCAAAGTTCAATACAAACACTTCGAATGGTCAACTACAGATTGGAAACCCTAAAAATCCTGGTTTAAGTCCATTTGGACTAGGATTTTCTTATTGGGCCTAATGGACCAATAAGCCTCCAATTTGACTATTTTTGGCTTAGGGCCCTTAAATGGGCTCTAATTGGAACCACTTCCATGAGATTTAACATTTTGGGCACTAATGGGCCTAAAATGAAATAAAATTATCTAATGGGCCTTGTTGGGCTATAATTAACCTAATTAGTTTTATTGGGCCATAATTGATTTAATTAGCCCTAATGGGCCACAAATGATTTCATTTATCCTAATAGACTTCAATTGGGCTGTGGACCCTCATAAAGGGCCCAATGGGCCGAGAATTAGGAATTTGGGCCTCATAGGATCATAACCAAGCAAGTAAGGCCCAAGCCACTTCCTATTTTCTCTTCTTTTTCACCTTCGGCCCATCAATAAAAAAAAGATTAATGAGGAATTTTTTTAACCATGAGACCTAAGAATTGTTTAGAGGTAATCTATGCATTACCTCTCATGTTTTCATGCCAAATCCTACATGTAATACCCAAGGACCTCTTCTTTTCTTCTTATTATTACCTCTCGGCCGAGAACATTAATCCCACACCACCATCTTCAATCTTCTCTTCAAACTCTCTCAAATACTTCAAGAACATCTTTCTACTTATCCTCAAAATTTTGAGAATTAGAGGTGATTCAAGGAGATCTTTCACTTATATCACCATCATGGGTAAGTTGTTATTATAAATAAGTCTTGATTTCCATTCATAAGTTAAGAACACTTTCTTATATGGTTTCATTTTGGTGATCATACTTCCTAGAAGTCCTCTAAGTCCGAAAGTTCTTTTCAAGAAAGTGTCTAAGGCCGAAAACCACACCATCCTCTTCATCTTTCCTTCAAAACCGAAACCACAAACCCAAGGTGAGTTCATACCCCCTTGTTTTCGGTTTTACTTGTTTTTGGGGGGAGAATACATGTGTTGTGTGTTGATCTATGTGTGTTTGCATGTTATACGTGATTTCTTTGGTTTGTGTTGTGAAAATGTGATATTATTTGTTATATCTCGAGATATATGGCTAAAGTGTGAAGGATACATAAACAAAAACATAATAAACAACATAGTTCAAAGATCTAAGAGTCTTTATGTTCAATAAGTGAAAAACAAGGCCAAAGATTTTCAAAAGTGTCATTTTTGCAAAATAACAAAGATTTGGTTAAAAGATGACATTCGGTTTTTACAAGGATAATATGGTATATATCTATATAAAATATTATTTTTATGGAAATAATGTTTCTCAAGGGACCAAAAACATAAATTTTTGCTTATTGGGCTTATATTTGGGCCCCAACGGTTTTTTGGCCCAAATTTGCGAAAAGGATGAAACTTGGGGCTGAAATTGTAAATTTTTCAAAGTATAAATCAAAAACATGAATAAATTAAATTCAGGGGTTGAAAATGACTTTTTTTGCTAAATTGGACTAATAATGCAAAGTTTTTAGATTTTGGGCCAAAAGTGTAAATCTTACGGCAAATGGGCCAAAAATGTAAATATGTAGCAAATAAGGGCTGAAAATGTTAAAAGTTGTATTTTGGGCTGAAATTATAATTCAAGATTTTATTTGGGCCGAAAATGCCAAGTTAAATAATCTAATGGACTAAAATGTCATTTTTTATCAAAAAGGACTAAAAGTGTCATTTTGCACCATTAAGGGCTGAAAATGTAAATTTTGTATGAAAAGGGACTGAAATAGTCAAATAAACATTTTGGGCCAAATATGTAAATTTCTAAACAATTTGATCAAAGATATAAATTTTTAGAACATGAAGGTTTTAAAATGGTATTTTTATAAAAACTAAGAATATCGTTATAAACCAGCATTGAGTATTTTAACATCGAAAGTAAACACTAAGTGTAAACCAAATCCCATACTACAACTTATAACGACAAACAGATAAACGATTTAATGGTTGGGCCCAATATTTGCTATTCGTGCTTATTGGGCCTTCGTGATCCAATTATACGATTATTGGGCCCAATATAATCAAAACATGTTTATTGGGCCTTGGTGACCCAATTACATGCCCAATGGGCCTTCATCAGCTTAAACATGCTATTGGGCCTTAGTGCCATTTTGCATTGCTAATATGGCCCTAAACTTTTATCATATGCTCAATGGGCTATAATGTGTCCGTAGCATACTCGACAGCCTATAATAACATACATGATTAGTGGGCCACCGTTGTCCTCTTTCATGTCTGTTAGGCTTACTTCATATTCACGTAAACATCATTCGGGTTGTAAAACAAGGTTATTTAATTTCATTAGGATTTAGTGATAAATAACGAGTCGCACCAATAAGTGTCGACCGTAGCCTGTAGTTATAATCAGAGTCTCCTGGAGGGAGAGCGAGAGTTTGTGTATATATCTATACGGGGGTGACTCCCCCACACCTAAGTTGTTCGCTACAGTTAGACTCGGCCAGTCTAGGGTGACAGAATCTTGTTCAAAACCGACGTTTGGAAAAATGCCAAGACATGCGAATTAGTCACTTTTATGCATGGTTATAACGACTCACATAGAGATCCATTACCATCTAAGTACTCATGGGAAATCATATTCATGCACTGTGACGATGCAAAGTGATTTATACAATAATACAAAACTATTATAGTATTTAAATTGGAAAACATCGGGTTTTCCGGGGAACGACATTATTCATTTCTACATACAACAATTACAATACAAGGAACAATTATGAAAGGCATTCACTTTTACATGTTTTGAAATCACATACATATACACTTATAGGATCATCACATCTTTTTCGTAAACAGTTTTTGTTACAGAAAATATCGGATTTTCTGGGTTTTACAAACAATACAAACTATTTTTATATCAAACATGCTTATGAACTCACCAACATTATATATGTTGACCGTTTTCAAAATAACTTTTATTCTCAGGTAACCGTTAGAATGAAGAATCATCAAGCGTGTTTCTGAAATTTCTTTTGTGCAATGTCAATCGTTAAACAATTTATGTTCTGTGAAGTTGTAATGTAAAACAATGTACTTGATGTAATAAATGATGGTTGTACTATATAATGTTGGTGATGATGGTGTTATGTTCATGTATATGCATTGTGATGATATTTCAATTTAAGTCACACGAGCCCTTGGACGTTTCCGCCGTCTGGTTCAGGGGTGTGACACTATCCTAACCCTAGTAGAGCCGAAATTCTAAGAGCATTCCCTCCTCTCTCCTCGCATCCTCTTGCAAAGAGTGTTTGTAAGCCACTAGAGGTGTCACATTTGAGGCACTTGCTTTCAAGAGTTCAAGATCTACAAAGATTAATTGTTATTACTAAACAACAATTGAGGTATGTATCTAAACCTTTGTTTTTTGATTTTTATAGATGCATATTAGGGTTTCTATTTGATATTCAATTTTGCATGATCAACTAGTGAAAACCTAGATCCAAAGCATTAGGGTTGCATGAACACATAGCTTTATAGTTATGCTTAGAACCCATCAGTGGTATCAGAGCATAGGATGTTTTTCAGTTGAATATGATGAAATTATGAATCGTTCAAAGGAGAAGGGAGCAGAATCGTCATTCTGTCACACCCCCGGACCAGACGGCGGAAACGTCCGGAGGCGGGTGACTTCATTGTGCAGTATCATAACAATTGAATATAAATGAAACAGAGCAATCCAAACATCATACATTGAGATAACAACTTACATTGTTTACATATTATATTTGTCCTTCAAATTACACAAAAGAGACACAAGTAGATAAATTCCAAACTACATCAAAATAATCCTGCTTCCGCGTCCCTTGTTACCTGCTTACTAGATCCCCGAGAATACAAGTCGTTTTGAAGAGCGTCAACTAAAAAGTTGGTGAGTTCATAATCATTTTTGTATAAAATCGTTTTACACTTGTTTAGAATCGTTCTCATTGTACTTTCAGAAAAACCGATATTTTCTATGAAATCGTTTTAAGCCTTGCTTTGAAAATCATGGATATATGTGTGCATGTCGTTACTTTTGTTCATCCTTATAAGGAGTGATTTTGAAAAGTAGTGTAATTTGTAAAGGCGAACTGTGTTCGAGAATAGTTCTTTTGAGTAGTAATAACCAACCGTTTCCAGAAAATCCCCTGTTTTCCAAAAAGAATATAATTGTAAATCTTGTTTTTCTTATCGGGTATAATTGAGTGTGCGTTCTAGTTTATCGTTATCGAAATCGTTTTCTCCAAAAAATCCTATATTTTCTACTATAAAATATTCGTAAGTTCTGTTTCCAACTGTGTAAACTTGCATATGTGTGTGTTAGTTTATCGTTTTCAAAAATCGTATATAAACGTTCTCCATAAAGTCCTACATTTTTCTAATTTGTAAAATAGCAGTATTAAGACTCTAATACTTGTTAGGTGAAAGAAATCAACATGGCGATTGTGGACATCCTACGCAATGAAAGAGGACAGTGAACACAACAACTGCGGACCATCACTACCGTGCGTAGAGCAGTCAACACAACGTGCCAAAATTTATTTATGAGGTTTTCCTTCCATAAATTTCTAGATAACATAACATATTCTAGTGAGTCGTTATAACCATACTAATATGACCGAGACCTGTTTTGGCGTTTCTCAGGCGCCCTCGTTTTGATAAAGACATTTGTCACCCTAGACTGCCGGTCTAGCTGTAGCGAACAGCGAAGGTGTAGGGTGTCAACCTTGTATAGATCTATACACAAATTCCCGCTCTCCCTCCAGCAGACCCTGGCTATAACTCCTTATAGAACTTTAGACGTACACTAATATTTTTATATTTAGGTACATTTGAGATATGTCTGACTAGAATATTAACAACCTTTTGAGCAATCGTTTGAGATCCATTATTTGTTAGATAAATAATGAAATTTGTACTCATTGAATAGAATATCGTTTTCATTCCATATCGTTTATTGTGCTTGTTAACTGGGTGCTCATGTTCGTTCCGTTTCGTTTATTGAAAAATAAGCCATTTTGAACGCTTGTCAAAAAGACCCAACATTGTCGGAATTGGCAAAAATGGTCTTTCCTTTCTATAAATTGTCGGCTCAGGCCCATATTAGTGAAGAGAAAAGTGTCAAGTTATAATCCGTGTAAATTTATGACTGCAGGTTATGACACGCATTTTCTGATTTATGACATATAAAACATTACTTGTGTTCGTGAAAGTTTTACGACAGCAGTTTATGACATGCAAATATTTTTGTCATGAAAACTCTGTTTTTGTATATTTTTCTTGATAAAATTATTTATATTAAATACTTATAAATAATCACAAATAGTTTGTTAATCTGGTAAAAAGTCATGATTATGACATAATATTCCAAGATAACCCTTATATTTATGTTTGGCCAAAAGTGATCCCAAGATATTATTAATTCCATAATTTAATCACTTTCCAAATATTTTGTCCCACAACTTGTTTAAGTAAATCTTGAAGCAAATCCTTATAGATGTTGTTATAAAAATTCGTGACTTATACTTGGTAACATACTACTTCTTGTTTCCAAAACTTTTTTGTGAGATATAATCCAAACTCTTGAGACTTAACCAAAATCTCGAGTTTTTGGACTATTTATAAGGGTTTTCATACTTAAGCACATGTAAGATGGCATGCATACACAATAAGCAAATAGATCATGATTTACACAAGACTTTGAATTGTATTCTCCCCCCCAAAAAAATAGAAATCTCGAAAAAGTAGGGGTATGAAGCTCACATTGAGTTAGTTTTGTGGGTGGTTTGAAGAAGTGTTAAGGAGCTTCCAAGTTCCAACACTTGAAAGGTTCTTTGAACTTTAGAATATCCTAAGAATAATTTTATGTGTAAATATAATGAAATCTTAGGAATAATGAGAAGAATCACTAGTCAAAGAAGATGAAACACTTACAAAAAGAAATTTAGTAATTTTCCTTGAAGGAATAAGACTTGAAGCTTGAATGAGTTGAAAGCACTTCTTAGGAGTTTATTGAGAATGAAAATGAGAAGTTGAATATGTGGGAAATGAGTTCACGTATCAAGGACGGGATAAGGGTGACATGACACTTGCTTGGAGGACTGGTGTATAATGCTTAGTTCTCCATGGATATTTTGTGTTTAACTAGGATTTGCATGGGAAATGAAGGATTTGCATCACATCATAAAGTCAAACCCTTATCTACTTAGAATCCCTTTAAAATCTTTGGGTATTATTTTATATATAATATGTTTAAAATAATCAATTTTGGCATAAAATAGGGGTTTAAGGGGTCCAAGATATGAAAAATACGAGTTTGGAGGAATTCCCGACGTTAAAATGTCTTAAAATGAAGAAAAAGTCTGAAATGGACAAAAATCCGGAATGTAGCCTTATTCTTGCGAGGGTCCGAAGGGCATTAAGAGGTTCCGGAGTAAAAATTCGGAGTAGAGGAGTGAATTCTGAAGTCAAGAGTGGAATCCGGAGCATTCCCTCGGTTCCGGAGTCAGGATGCGGAGTCAGCAGGTCCGGTCCGAAGTGCGAAGCAGGCTAGCGATTTTGAGACGAGGCACATGCGAGATCTTCCGGAGTTGCGAGAATGTCCAAAGCAGCTTAGCGTCTTCGGACTGGGATTTGTCCGGATGAGAGGCTTCTCCCTAGTCCATCAGAGGGTCCGAAGTAGGGAGGGGTTCCGGCCCAAGAGGGTTCCGGACCAAGAGGGTTCAGGACCAAGAGGGTTCCGGACCAAGAGGGTCCTTTTTGGTTTTCTCCTTAGGTTTTGAGTTGTTTTCGACTGAGGAAGGTACATAAAGAGATTTGAGAGAGATTTGAGATCCGTGGAGAGAGTTGTGACATCATCCCCTCGTTAGAGGGAATTTCGTCCCGAATTCTTTCGAAAGGTAGGGTCATGAGTGTGGAAATAGGTGAAGGTACTTTTTGCTTTATATGGTCTTTGCGTTCCCAAGTGAATTTTGGCTCACGCTTTGCGTTCTCTCGAACCTTCACAATAGGAATGCGACTCTGTTTTGTGTACTTAACTTTTCCGTTCGTTGTCTTGATAGGCTGATCAATGGTTAGGAGGTTCTAGTTCACTTTAGTCTTGTCTAGTGGAACTGGGAGGGTTTTGTCCGATAAACACTCCCTAGGTTCGACACATGGAACGCAGGGTGTACGTCATTAAGCTTGGAGGGTAGTTGGAGTTTGTAGGCTATCAGACTGATTCGTGCAAGGATCTCGAATGATCTGATGCATCACAGATTTAGTTTACCTTTCCTTTCAACTCGTGTCATCCTTCCCCGAGGGAAGATATTTAGTAATACCCTGATCCCCTACATGGGATTCCAAGGTTTTAATCTGCTATTTGCATAGCTCTTTTGTCGGCTTTATGATGTTTGGAGTCGTGTTCGGGTTCTGACTATCCTTTCCGTGGTTTCTCGAATAATTCCGGGTCTATTGAGTGTGCTATTGGGCGTTTGTTATCTTGTCGGCTGGGTATCTCCTACCTCAGCCCAACAGAGGATGATCTGCACCTCTGGCCACACAGGGCCTCAAGGGGTGCAACTCCTATGCTTGAGTGGTAGTTGATGTTATATGAGTACTCGATTAGAGGCAGGTGGGTATCCCAAACTTTGTCAATGTCCATTACATATGCTTCTCTTCGGGGTATGGGTTCTTGTTTACCTTGACCTCGACAGGTGGGATTTCTAGAGTTTCGGTGGTCTGACACTTATGAGTGCTGAACACATGGAAGGTAAAATGTCCGAAACTAGGTTCTTAGGTTAATCGAAGGCTATGAGTTATCGGGCCTATCTTGATGAGGCCTTTTGAACGGTCTCCTAGGGATCGGGATCCTGGTGTCCTAGTAGTAGAGTTTTCTGAGCCCTAAGAGTTGGTACTATGGTCACCGAGGTTGAGTTTGTGTGTGGTGTAGTTAACCTTATGAGTCTTAGATTATCTTGGGAGTTTTCTTCCTATAGTTTTTCGAGCTAATGGTAGGTCGGCCTCTGCCAGTTCCTTGCTGTTAGTTGAACATGTCTCCGATTCGGGGTAGGGAGTATCGATCCTTGAGGATGGGTTTGTTTGGATTATTCGTAGTCGGTGGTGCCTATGGTAGTTTTGTCTTTCTTCCTTATGAGTTAGATATGTGTTTCCTGTGATTAGAGACTGGGATCGATGTTTCCTTTATCTATTATGCTGATCTTGTGATCAGACACTATCTGTTCTTATGACCGTGCTAAGTGGTATCAGGTGTTTGGTTATTGGGGTGGTTCCAGGAGTTGGGGTGATTCTATCTCCGTTTACCACTTGGTTAAGGTTTCCAAAGGGATCCTTGGGAATCTCTGGAGGAAGGTTGGAAGCCTTTCGGATTCCCTTGATGCCTTTTGCTTCTTGATTTTCAATCTTTATTGGGGCTAGGGAAGGGCATGGTATTTCTTACATATGGACTTAGGTGTCTGGTTGCTAGGTATTTGTTGGTACCGGCTGAAGGAGTTTTGTTATTCGGTTGAGTAGGACGAAAGTCTATTTGTAGTGCTCGGGGTTTGTAAGGTGAGAATCAAGTATGTTTGTGCCAACTGATGACATTGGACTCCTTGTTACAACAGGTGTTACGTCGATTTGGGGAGTATTAGTTGTTAGGAATAACAGGGTGTACTATGTTCATGTTCTTATCACTACTAGTTTCGGTTTTGTTGTTACCATCGGGTCTATTTTGTTCGTGCTTGCTACGTGTTTTAGTGACACAAAGGTGCTGCTATAAGGCAAGGGAATTCGTAATCCGAATTCTGCCAGGTTTTTCCACTATAGATGGATATGACCTAACCGTACATACTTAGGATCATTAAAGATGATTGACCGCGGGGTTCTTTCCTAATTGCTATTCAGCCCAAGGACAAAAAATAAGGCGGAATCACACGCTCTTAGTTTGTGGAATCCTAACTACATATGATACTATCGTTCATATGGAACCATCGTGGTCCCTTCGCTAGGATCTCTAGTTTCTCTGTGACTTACAGGATTTGCTCGAATGGGGAAATAGTTTTTGATTATGTTTTCATTTGGCAAAACCTTTATGTGAAAATTCGATACATAAAGTTTATTGTTTGAAACGTACCAGAAATCTCGGTAGGGTTTCTTTTCGTCTCTTCATGTCTAGTTGTCAGCTCCCTCGTCAGCCATTTCTGTTGGACAATCCCTCTTGAAATGTCCTGTTGCACCGCACCTATAACAAACGGGACTTACTTTTGGGTTGAGGGTTGGAGTGACACATGGGGCCGGGGCCCTACAGTAGTGGGAGGTGTGCCCCATCTTGTTGCACCTACTGCAACAAAATTTCTGGCAGGCTCCCCAATGATGGTATTTGCACTTGTTGCAGGGTGGATTGTTCCGAAGGGATGATTGTCTCGATGGGGGAGGAGTAGGGTTTGTAGGGGTAGGGACTGATCCCTCTTGATGCCTTTTAGTAAGCCTCTGAGTCGAACTGCGTCCTCTTTTGTTTCCAAACTTTCTTTTCTTGAGCTTAGGTTTAGGTTTTAGGGTGCATTGGTGAGTTGCCCTTCGTTTGTGCTGTTGGCATTGAGGTATGCCATGGCGGCTGCCACGACAACTGTTATAGTGGCTTGGAAAGTGGCGGAGTCTATTCGTAGGACCGGTGCATCGTCGGGGTACTAGTTATCTTCATGAGAATACATGACTCTATTGCACACGAAAGGTGATCTTGTAAGTACTTGTAGTTAATTCCAAGTGAGTTTACTCATATAATCTTAACGTACTAGTGCTAATTGTGTCAACCTACATCCCCATGATGCAGTTATGGTAGAGAGTGGAAACATATATTGTATGACGTTAAGTCCGTCAAAATAGCACATAGTTGGCAATATAGTTTGCGGATTTGGTTGTATGGATTCTTGAAGGGCGTACTCCTATTGGTTTACTACTACAGGTTGCGATTAAGGGCATTATGAACCTAAAGCGAGTAGTGAGGTGATCCTCTTTTATCGACATGGCGCACAAGGTGCTTGGCCATTTTACTTATATTATGAGTGCCCTTTTTGTGTTCCTTACACTGCTAAGGCTGTCCTTGCCTTGATTGCTATGAGTTGTGGTCTCCAGATGACCACTGCATAGTTTTCTGGTCCTACTTGTGGGTTCTGTAAGGCATTTAGAATGTTGTTCTTGTTACTTGTGGGGGATTGAATTTACATTGTCATATAACGGTCCTTGTCTACGGTTTCCATTACTCCAAGACAGAGAGTTGGAAACCGAGAGTCAATTCGGGTTACTCGTGGCCCAACCGGAGGTGGTGCTTGATTTATGAGGGTGTTGTTTTGTTTCTAGGTACATCCATTCCATGGGCACTTATATTGGGTGCTTACGTATCTGGGAAGGGAAAGGTGAAAAGGTCTTTTTCCAATAGGAATAAGCTTGCTATGAGTTTCCTCGGCGCTTTCATCCTTGTTTGGCCCTTAGTCGAAATCCTCCCTTTCACAATTCATCTCTTGGTATTCCTTAGGATCCACTTCTGGGTTTTTCCTCATGGACTTCTTTTGGTCTCTCCTTGCCCCATCCGCAATTCACCATGACAGGGTAGTAGAAGTCCTGGCGAGGAATTTCAACTACGTTGTTTGTGCGAGAATCGAGGTACGAGATATACGGGGGAAGTTTAAGTGTGGGAGGGGTTTATAGTATCCTAAAATACTCCTATAGTATTTTAAACTTGATGTTCGATTCTAATATTCTCTTGTACTCATAGTTGGTAGGTTTTAGGTTTGTTGCAACACCGCCATCACTCCCAAGCACATGTTGGTCATATCTCGAATATATATAGTTGATCAGGCTATATTTATCCCAGATATGATTAAATAACTGCCCAGGTTTTACTGTAGTGTTCAACCTTTAAGTTATCTCGTTTTGTTCTTGTTATGATACGATCCTAGAAAGTATGTATACTTCCAGTTAGAGTGTTTTAGTCCCATTGTATTTACAGTTATATATCTTGTATTTCTAGATATACTAGTTCACTATAAACAATGCTCTGATACCAATCTGTCACACCCCCGGACCAGACGGCGGAAACGACCAAAGGCGGGTGACTTCATTGTGCAGTATCATAACAATTGAATATAAATGAAACAGAGCAATCCAAACATCATGCATTGAGATAACAACTTACATTGTTTACATATTGTATTTGTCCTTCAAATTACACAAAAGAGACACAAGTAGATAAATTCCAAACTACTGCAAAATAGTCCTGCTTCTGCGTCCCTTGTTACCTGCTTACTAGATCCCTGAGAATACAAGTCGTTTTGAAAAGCGTCAACTAAAAAGTTGGTGAGTTCATAAGAATTTTTGTATAAAATCGTTTTACACTTGTTTAGAATCGTTTTCATTATACTTTCAGAAAAACCGATATTTTCTATGAAATCGTTTGAAGCCTTGCTTTGAAAATCATGGATATATGTGTGCATGTCGTTACTTTTGTTCATCCTTATAAGGAGTGATTTTGAAAAGTAGTGTAATTTGTAAAGGTGAACTGTGTTCGAGAATAGTTCTTTTAAGTAGTAATAACCAACCGTTTACAGAAAATCCCCTGTTTTCCAAAAAGAATATAATTGTAAATCTTGTTTTTCTTATTGGGTATAATTGAGTGTGCGTTGTAGTTTATCGTTGTCGAAATCGTTTAAAATCGTTTTCTCCAGAAAATCTTATATTTTCAGCTGTAAAATATTCGTAAGTTCTGTTTCCAACTGTGTAAACTTGCATATGTGTGTGTTAGTTTATCGTTTTCAAAAATCGTATATAAATGTTCTCCATAAAGTCCTACGTTTTTCTAATTTGTAAAATAGCAGTATTAAGACTCTAATACTTGTTAGGTGAAAGAAATCAACATGGCGATTGTGGACATTCTACGGAATGAAAGAGGACAGTGAACACAACAAATACGGACCATCACTACCATGCGTAGAGCAGTCAATACAACGTGCCAAAATTTATTTATGAGGTTTTCCTTGTATAAATTTCTAGATAACATAACATATTCTAGTGAGTCGTTATAACCATACTAATATGACCGAGATCTGTTTTCGCGTTTCTCAGGCGCCCTCGTTTTGATAAAGACATTTGTCACCCTAGACTAGCCGGTGTAACTATAGCGAACAGCGAAGGTGCGGGGTGTCAACCCTGTATAGATCTATACACAAATTCCTGCTCTCCCTCCAGGAGACTCTGGCTATAACTCCTTACAGGACTTTAGACGTACACTAATATTTTTATATTTAGGTACTTTTGAGATATGTCTGACTAGAATATTAACAACCTTTTAAGCAATCGTTTGAGATCCATTATTTTTTAGATAAATAATGAAATTCGTACTCATTGAATAGAAATATCGTTTTCTTTCCATATCGTTTGTTGTGCTTGTTAACTGGGTGCTCGTGTTCGTTCCGTTTCGTTCATTGAAAAATAAGCCATTTTGAACGTTTGTCAAAAAGACCCAACATTAATGGAATTGGCAAAAACGGTATTTCCTTTCTATAAATTGTCGGCTCAGGCCCAAATTAGTCAAGAGAAAAGTGTCAAGTTATAATTCGTGTAAATTTAATACTGCAGGTTATGACACGCATTTTCTATTTTATGACATATAGAACATTACTTATGTTCCTGAAGGTTTTACGACAACAGTTTATGACATGCAAATATTTTTGTCATGAAAACTCTGTTTTCGTATATTTTTCTTGATAAAATTATTTATATTAAATACTTATAAATAATCACAAATAGTTTGTTAATCTGGTAAAAAGTCATGAGTATGACATAATATTCCAAGATAACCCTTATATTTATTTTTGGCCAAAAGTGATCCCAAAATATTATTACTTCCATAATTTAATCACTTTCCAAATATTTTGTCCCACAACTTGTTTAAGTAAATCTAGAAGCAAATCATTTTAGTTGTTGTTATAAAAATTCGTGACTTATACTTGGTAACATACTAGTTCTTGTTTCCAAACGTGATTTGTGAGATATAATCCAAACTCTTGAGACTTAACCTAAATCTCGAGTTTTTGGACTATTTATAAGGGTTTTTATACTTAAGCACATGTAAAGTGGCATGCATACACAATAAGCAAATAGATCTTGATTTACACAAGACTTTGACATGTTTTCTCCCCCAAAAACAATAGAAATCTCGAAAAAGTAGGGGTATGAAGCTCACCTTCAGTTAGTTTTGTGGGTGGTTTGAAGAAGTGTTAAGGAGCTTCCAAGTTCCGACACTTGAAAGGTTCTTTGAACTTTAGAATATCCTAAGAATAATTTTATGTGTAAATATAATGAAATATTAGGAATAATGAGGAGAATCACTGGTCAAAGAAGATGAAACACTTACAAAAAGAAATCTGGGAATTTTCCTTGAAGGAATGAGACTTGAAGCTTGAATGAGTTGAGAGCACTTCTTAGGAGTTTACTGAGTATGAAAATGAGAAGTGGAATATGGGGGAAAGGAGTTCACGTATCAAGAAGAAGGGGATAAGGGTGACATGACACTTGCTTGGAGGACTGGTGTATAATGCTTTGTTATCCATGGATATTTTGTGTTTAACTGGGATTTGCATGGGAAATGAAGGATTTGCATCACATCATAAAGTCAAACCTTTATCTACTTAGAATCCCTTCAAAATCGTTGGGTATTATTTTATATATAATATGTTTAAAATAATCAATTTTGGCATAAAATAGGGGTTTAAGGGGTCCAATATATGAAAAATACGAGTTTGGAGGAATTCCCGACGTCAAAATGTCTTAAAATGAAGAAAAAGTCTGAAATGGACAAAAATCCGGAGTGTAGCCTTGTTCTTGCGAGGGTCCGAAGGGCATTAGGAGGTTCCGGAGTAAAAATCCGGAGTAGAGGAGTGAATTCCGAAGTCAATAGTGGAATCCGGAGCATTCCCTCGGTTCTAGAGTCAGGATGCGGAGTCAGCAGGTCCGGTCCGAGGTGCGAAGCAGGGTAGCGATTCCGAGACGAGGCACATGCGAGATCTTCCGGAGTTGCGAGAATGTCCAACGCAGCTTGGCGTGTTCGGAATGGGGTTGTCCGGATGAGAGGCTTCTCCCTAGTCCATCAGAGGGTCCGAAGTAGGGAGGGGTTCCGGACCAAGAGGGTTCCGGACCAAGAGGGTCATTTTCTGTTTTCTCCTTAGGTTTTGAGCTGTTTCGACTGAGGAAGGTACATAAAGAGATTTGAGATCCGTGGAGAGATTTGGGAGAGATTTCATATACTTGGAGAGATTTGGGAGAGATTTCATATACTTGGAGAGATTTCGGAGAGATTTCATATACTTGGAGAGATTTGGGAGAGATTTCATATACCTAGAGAGATTTGGGAGAGAATTCATATACCTGGAGAGATTTGGGAGAGATTTCATATACGTGGAGAGATTTGGGAGAGATTTCATATACTTGGAGAGATTTGGGAGAGATTTGAGATACATGGAGAGATTTGCATTCTAACTTTACATGGCTCATTAGGAATCATATTGTACACTTAAATGTGTTAGCACAAGTCTCACCATAGTCATTGCTTACATGAGGACGAAATTTCCTAGCCAAAATGCTAGTTATGACACATTCTGTTCATAGGACTCGAAGAGTTCATGTTTGGAACTCGACGAGTTGGCCCAACTCGACGAGTGCATTGCACAGACTCGACGAGTTGGCCTGTCAGATCCCTGATTTTCGGTATTGATAATTGTTCTCTTGGTATGATTAGGATAATTACCTTAGTTTGTTTTTTCTGCCTAAAATTGAAACTTCAAAAAAGGTAATTGGATATCCTTATCATATTTTTTGATTTGGTTGAATTTTTAGATAAATATAAATTTAATTTATTAATTTAATTATTTAAAAATTTGACCTGGCATTTTTGAAAAGTTATAGAAATACACCCTTTGGTTTTATAGTTTAAAATTTAATTAAATAGTTTAATTTTAAAATCTTAAATTTTAGAACCCTAGTATTTTAAAAGGTTTAAAATACACCCTTATACTATATATAAAATTAAAAGTCTAATATATATATATATATATGTATAAGAAAATTCAGTCTTACCATTAGTAGGCCTCATTCACGAAGCTGGTATAGAAGGGGTGTTTAAGGAAGCAGCCTGTAAAATCACCGCCATCAGGTATCCATTCTTACCCACCACACTGTTGACTAATGGAGGGTCGTTAGTCGAACGGGATTGATAGCACACTAAAATCTCATTAATAAGTAGAATGATATATATATATATATATATATATATATATATATATATATATATATATATATATATATATATATATAAAGTAACTAAATGCCTTTTATAGAATTCTCAATCTTAGTTACTTTAGGAAAATGTGAATTTGATGCTAATCCATGAAATTGCACATTGCACTTTATAAAAGTCGTTAGTGGAGCGTGTGTGGTTAACCGACACACTAACATGGACTTATAAAGGGTGGCAATGGGTAGCTCGTAAATAATCATTGATCAATGAAGCGTGTGTGCCTAACCGACACATTAATAAGGTGATAAATGACATCGAGAGTAGCAAGCTAATTTGCATGGTTATTCACACATCGTTTGTGATCCTCGGTATCCCAGTCACAAATGGAAAGGGCATAATCGAGATTAAACATGCCATTGAAAAGTTCAATGAATCTCAAAAGATCTAGGAATTTCATTTAAAACCTAATTCGTTTAAATTTCGTTTTTCGTGGTGAAATTGGTAAATTGTCATTTACCTACCTTCAAATAATTTACAATTGGATTACAACATCCCTTTTTTGCATTGTGAATTATTGTGTAGGATCCTATCCTTAATATTTCATTTGGGTGTTATATTAAGGATCCCTTATCTAATCAAACCTTATTCTTCTTTTTTTCCTTTCAGATGTTTACCTCAAACAACGCTTCTGGCTCCAACTACAACAACTCTTCAAACTCCTTCTCGCTCTTTAGCATTTGTGCCAAGGTCATTTTCGATGGCTGCAATTTCAATGATTGGATGCGCAACATAAGAATGACTTTCAATTCGAGGACAAGGAATATGTTCTCGACAAAGAGCTGAATGAGATAGATGAATCAAAAGCTACTGCTGAAGAAATAGCTGAGTATAGGGCCCAATGCAAAGATGATACTAAGGTGTCATGCATTATGGTGGCAACTATGACTCCTGAGCTATAGCGGTTTTATGAGGACTATTGGCCTAATGAGATGTGCAACGAATTGATGGAGAAGTACCATCAAAGAGCACATCAAGAAAGGTATGAGATAGTCAAGTTACTCATTACTACCAAGATGAAGGATGGAGAGTCCGTCACGACCCACCTGCAACGCATGCAGCGCTATGTGGATCATTTGCTGAAACTTAACATGAACTTCGATGAGGAGCTGGCTATTGACATAGTCTTGAACTCTTTACCTCCTTGTTATGATCAGTTGAAAATGAGTTATCATTTGAACAAAGAGGAAGTCACGTTAAGCCAACTTCAAGGCTTGCTGAGAACTGCTGAGAGTGGATTAAAAGGTAAAAGTGTTGAATCCACTCCTACTGCTATTGCTCCAGTCCTGGCCATTGGACATGAGAAGGGGAAAAAGAGGAAAGCTCCCTCAAAGTAAAACTGGAAGGGAAAGTCTCATGAAGGGTCTTCTAGTAGTGGACCCAAAGGAAAATCCAGTACTGCTCCCCCTTCTGCCTCGGATCCAATGGAGGCAACGTGCTTCTACCGCCAAGACAAGGGGCATTAGAAAAGAAGCTTCCCCAAATACTTGAAGAATATTAAGGATGTCAAGATCAAGCCTACCTCGGCAAGTATTTACACTATTCTGTCTAAAAACTCATCACATTCTAGTTCTTTGGTCCTTGATACATGATGTGGTTTTCACATTTGCTCTGACTTGCAGGGACTAAAAGAAAGTAGGGATGTGGAGCTTAGGAAGATGAACCTGATAATAGGCAATAGGAGATCATCACATGTTACCAAGATCGGCGTTTATTCTTTAATTCTTAGTAGTGGGTTGTGTTTAGACTTAAATAATTCTTCCTACTCATCAGAGATGACGAGGAATATTATTTCATTTCATGGTTTGTAAAGACAAGATTTTAGATATTCTTTCAATAATGAGAATGGTTCTATTAATGCTTATTATAACGGTGTATTTTATTTTGAAGCATTACCTTGTGATGGTGTATATGAAACAATGATGGTTGTAGATAATTTAGGAATTAGTGTGTTACAAATTAATGCATCTAATGGTTTAGAAAAAGCATGCTTGTGGCATTGTCGTCTTGGACATGTCAACAAAAAACTCATTGCCCAACTCCGAAAGGATAAAGTGTTGGAATCATTTGACCTAAGGTTAGATGATACATGCAAATCTTGTTTGATTGGAAAGATGACTAAATCACCTTTCACTGGTTCTTGTGAAAGAGGTGAAGGATTGTTGGATCTCGTACACACAGAGGTGTGGGCCCTTCAGATCCACCACAAGCGATGCAAATCAATTTTGTGTGACTTTTACTGATGATTATAGCAGATATGGATATATCTACTTAATCAAGAACAAGTCAGAAACCTTTGAAAAGTTCAAAGAGTTTAAACATGAAGTCGAAAATCAATTGGGCAGGAAGATCAAGATGCTCAGATTCGATAGTGGTGGTGAGTATCTTAGTATCGAGTTCCAAGACTACCTCAAGGAATGTGGAATTGTTTCATAATTGACACCTCCTAGGACACTACAACTTAATGGTGTCGCTGAGAGGTGTAATAGAACCTTGTTGGACATGGTTCGTTCCATGATGAGTCGAGCTTCGCTTCCAATCTCATTCTGGAGGGCATGCCTTAGAGACTTCCGCCCATATCCTTAATCTAGTACCAACAAAGAAGGTTACCAAAACACCTCACGAGATGTGGACAGGGAAGGTTCCCTCGTCGGCACATATCAAGGTTTGGGATTGTGAAGCTTTCGTCAGACGATAGAATCACGACAAGCTTGAACCTTGAAGTGAGTGATGTATTTTCATCGGCTATCCACGTAAATCCTTTGGATACTTGTTCTACAGACCCAGTGAAAACGTGGTCCTCATAGCACGAAGGGGAGTCTTTCGCGAGAGAGAGCTCATATGCAATGGAGATAGTGGGAGTACAATTTATCTTGAAGAAATTCAAGATTCAAGCGATGAAGGAACCTCCAACATTAGCGCTCAACCCGAGAAAGAGATTCGTGTTGAACCTATTGACAAGTCATTACCTATTAGACGTTCCTATCGAGTTAGAATGGAACATGAGTTTTATGGATTCCATATTACTAGAGATGGTGATACGTTTATCAGTGATAGTACACTGGTAAATTTGGATGACCCTTCTAACTACAAGGAAGCCATGGCAGGCCCTGAGTCTGCTAAATGGAAGGAGGCAATGGACAGCGACATCCAGTCCATGTATGAAAATCAGGTTTTGAACTTGGTTGACAATGTATCAGGTTGTAAGATAGTTGGGTGCAAATGGATGTTCAATAAGAAGACCGACCTGGATGGGAAGGTACACAAGTTCAAGGAATGACTGGTTGCGAAGGGCTTTACTCAAACCCCAGGGGTTGACTATGATGAGACCTTCTCACCAGTGGCTAAGATCAAATCTATTAGGGTTATGTTAGCCATAACTTCGTTTCATGATTATGAAACCTGGCAGATGGATGTCAAAACCGCTTTACTTAATGGAAAGTTGGCTAAGGATGTTTACATGAATCAGCAAAAGGGTTTTGTAGATGCTAAATACCCCAATAGAGTGTGTAAGCTTGAGAAACCAATCTATGGATTGAAACAAACTTCTCGCAGATGGAATATTTGCTTTGATGAGAAGGTCAAAGAGTTTGGATTCTCTAGGAGTGAAGATCAGTCTTGTGTATATGTCAAAGCTAGTGGGAGTATAGTCAGCTTTCTAGTATTGTATTTTGATGACATACTACATATAGGAAATGACGTTCCAACTCCGCAGGAGGTTAAGTCCTGGCTTGGAAAGTGTTTTGCTATGAAGGATCTAGGAGGGGTTGCATATATTCTGGGAATAAGGATTTTGAGAAATAAGAGTAGAAGACTAATTGGACTTAGTCAAAGTACATATTTGGATAAGGTGCTAAAACATTTTAGCATAGAAAATTCAAAGAAGGGAGAGTTACCTATCCAGAGTAATACCAAGCTGAGTAAGAAACAGAGTCCGAGTACCGATACAGAGATATCATAAATGAGTCGAGTTTCGTATTCTTCCGCCGTTAGCTCGATCATGTACGATATGACATGTACTTGCCCTGACGTGGCTTTTCTTCGAAAATGGTTAGTCGATATTAGGGAAATCTGGGTAAAGCTCATTGGATAGCAGTTATGAACATTCTTAAGTATCTGCGAAGGACTGGGTCCTTGTGCTTGGTGGCAGTGATGACTTAAGAGTTTCTGGGTATAGCAACGCCAGCTTTCATACAGACAGAGACAATTACCGTTCTTAGTCAGGCTGGGTGTTTACCCTCAATGGAGGAGTCGTGACTTGGAAAAGTTCCAAGCAAGAGACCATAGCTGATTCAGTACGTGAGTCAGAGTATATAGCTGCGAGCGAAGCGTCAAAGGAGGCTATATGGTTGAAGAACTTCATTGGAGACCTTGGAGTTATGCTAGCCATTAAGGAGCCGATGGAAATTTTCTGTGATAATGAAGGAGCGGTTGCCTTAACCAAGGAACCAAGGGATCATAGAAGATGTAGACATATCGATAGAAAATACCACTTTATCAGTGTAACAACGTAAATTTCAAAACAATTTTTCACTTTTAAAAAAATGTAATTTTATTCATAAATATTCTCAAATCTCAATGTATCACATATCAAATCCATAAAACACATCCCAAGATCATAATGTATAAAACTCCAATAGTGTGTACTGATTATGCCGGTGCCTTCCCGCGATCCTCACTGGTACCTGAAACACATAACAGAAAACGTTGTAAGCATAAATGCTTAGTGAGTTCCCCAAAATACCACACATATTAGCCACTCGAGGCTATAACTCTGTGGACCCTCTGGTCCTAACTCTGTGGACCTTCTGGTCCTAACTCTGTAAACTCTGGAATACACATAGCATAAATCATCAACACATCACATACATAGCAAACAAGATACTCTATCACATAATCTAATTACCACTCAAGGTAAAGTATAGTGAGAAGACTCACCTTGGATAACTCGGTAACCCTCGAACTCGGAAATATTGATCTAGCCTCCGCCTAATCACATAATATAATTACTCTAATCAATACGACTTTCAAAGACTAGGCTAATCCCTCTCTAAGTTCTCTAAGAAGGGTAAAAGACCATTCTACCCCTCCAATGGCTCAAAAGTCCAAACATTGACTAAACCCTAATAGTCAACGAAGTCAACTCTAGTCAACAGTCAACTCTGACCAGACTCGTCGAGTGCACACGGGCGACTCGGCGAGTCCATGCGGGTCCCCTGAATCCTTCTAAGCCTCACTTGGCACGTCGAGTCCCTCCTCCACTCGCTGGGTTACTCTGTAACGAATCGCGGGGCAACCCCGACTCTACTTGTCAAGTCCACCTATGAACTCGACGAGTTGCTCCCATAACAACACTCAAATGACCTTCTGAGGTCAGATCTGCTTCTCTAACCTATAGATCTGACTTCCCCAAGACCAATAACCACGTAAAGGTCGAATCTTGACTCACATGCAAGGCACCCAAGGCTTCTTTTGGTGAAATAACTACTAAAATGGCCACCAAGGCTCATAACTCTAAAGGAATGGCATAAAGCAGGGTGATATGGACTCACTGGACCTCATAAGGTCCAGATCTAAGAACCATTTCGCCTTAGGACCTCTCACACTCCAGGTCCAAGCTAAATAATGCATAAAGAAACCCTAGATTCAACTAAATCATCATAATCACGAGAATAAGCATAGATTGATACCTCCAATAGCTTCCTATGATCAAATGGAAGTAGATCCAAGCTCCCCAACTCTCTTACCTTGTCCTTCCTCCTTTCTTCTTGCTAAAACACACAAGAAATGGTGAACAATGGCCTCCTTTCTCACTCACAAGACTCACAGCTGCTCTGGTACTCTCAAGGACGAAGGTAGCCGCAATTAAGGGCCATAAGGTCCTTTAAATAGGGCTCAGGCAGGGGGATTTAGGGTTTCAGCTCACAGCGCGGACTCGTCGAGTCCACCCTTTCCGACGCGACGAGTATGTTCATTAATCCAGTCAGCAATCGCGGTCCTACTCGACGAGTCCAAGCGTCAACTCGTCGAGTCCCTCTCTTTAAATCAAAATAAATAATCAAAACATAATACCTGGAAATCTGGATGTTACAATTCTCCCCCACTAGAATCAGACTTCTCCCTCGAAGTCTTGCCATGCAAACAACTCTGGATGCTGCTCCCGCATCTCCAGCTCCGGCTCCCAAGTCAGCTCGGACCCTCTCCGATGTTGCCACTGGACTTGAACCAGGGCCACCTCCTTGTTCCTCAGAACCTTGATCTTTCGATCCATAATCGCAACTGGCCTCTCAACATAATTTAGGCTCGCATCCACCTGAATATCTTCCAATGGCACCACCGCCGACTCATTGGCTATACACTTCCTCAACTGAGACACGTGGAAGGTATAATGAATCTAGCTCAACTCCGCAGGTAGCTCCAAACGATATGCTACCCTGCCCACCCTCGTGGTCACCCTGAACGGACCAATGTACCGGGGCCCCAACTTGCCCCTCTTCCTGAATCGGATCACTCCTTTCCAAGGAGATAGCTTCAGGAGTACGAAGTCTCCCACCTGGAACTCAAGCTCGGATCGTCGCCTATCTGCATAACTCTTCTCGCGACTCTGAGCTGTCAACAACCTCTGCATGGCCTGCTGTATCTGCTCTGTCGTCTGAAGCACTAACTCAGTGCTACCCAACACTCACTGCCCGACCTCTCCCCAGCAGATGGGAGTCCGACATCTCCTCCCATACAACAACTCAAAGGGAGGCATACCGATACTCGAATGGTGGCTGTTGTTATAAGAAAACTCAGCCAACGGCAGATACGTGTCCCAACTTCCTCCGAAGTCCAACACACATGCCCCAATCATGTCCTCGAGCATCTGAACCGTCCGCTCGCACTGACCGTCCGTCTGTGGGTTGTATGCGGTACTAAAATTCAGCCTCGTACCCAACTCCTCATGGAATTTCTTCCAGAACCTGGAAGTGAAACGCACATCTCGATCCGGCACGATCGATATCGATACTCCATGCCGCGATACCACCTCTCTCACATACAACTCTGCCAGCCTCTCAGCAGAAGTGCTCTCACTGATAGCAAGGAAATGAGCGCTCTTCGTCAGCCGGTCAACGATCACCCAAATTACATCGACACCTCTCGCAGTCTTCGGAAATTTGGTGATAAAATCCATGGACATCTGTTCCCACTTCCACTGGGGAATCTCAAATGGCTGGAACTTGTCATGCAGCTGCTGGTGGTCGGCCTTAACCCTGCGACAGGTCAAACACCTCTCCACAAACCACGCAACATCCCTCTTCATACAGGGCCACCAATAGTGTCTCTTCAGGTCCAAATACATCTTAGTGGCCCCAGGATGGATCGAAAACCTCGATCTGTGCACCTCCTCCATCAGAATGGTACGTGCCCTGCCCTCAAATGGCACCCAAATCAGACACTGAAAGGTCATAAGCCCTCGGCTATCGGCAATGAACTCAGATACCTGCCCGATCACCCATTCTCTCTTGCGGTTCTCCGGTCTCATGGCCTCTACCTGGGCCTCCCGAATGATGTCCAGCACCGGAGTCATCACCGTCAACCTCATACGAACATCTCGTATCGGGGCACTCTCCGCCCTACGACTCAAGGCATCGGCTACTACGTTAGCCTTGCCCGGATGGTACAGGATCTCGCACTCATAATCCTTTACCACATCCAACCATCTCCTCTGGCGCATGTTCAGGTTGGGCTGATCCATCAGATACTTCAAGTTCTTGTGGTCTGTGTATATGGTACACCGAACCCCATACAAATAGTGACGCCAGATCTTCAGGGCGAACACCACAGCCCCCAACTCCAGATCGTGAGTAGGATACCTCGTCTCATGAGGCTTCAGCTGCCTCGATGCGTATGCTATCACGTGCCCTCTCTGCATCAGCATCGTACCCAATCCCGATATCGACGCGTCACAATATACCACAACATCCTCCATCCCCTCCGGAAGGGCTAACACTCGGGCTTCGCATAATCTCTGGCGAAGTGCCTCGAATGAGGCCTGCTGCTCTGGGCCCCAACTGAAAGCCACGCCCTTCCGGGTCAACCTGGTGAGAGGAACAACAATCCTGGAGAAATCCTTGATAAATCTCCGATAATAGCCGGCCAATCCTAGAAAACTCCTGATCTCTAAAGGGGATCTCGGCACCTCCCAAATCATCACCACCTCAATCTTGGCCGGATCGACCAATATCCTATTCTGGTTGACGAGGTGTCCTAGGAACTGGACCTCTCGTAACCAGAAATCGCACTTAGAGAATTTGGCGTAAAGCCTCTCCGATCTCAGAACTCTGAGGATCTCCCTCAAATGCTCCTCATACTGCTCTCTGGATCTCGAATACACCAATATATCATCAATGAACACGATCACCGAATGATCCAACATCGGCCTATACACTCTGTTCATGAGATCCATGAACGCCGCCGGTGCATTGGTGAGCCCGAAAGGCATCACCACGAACTCGTAATGCCCATAACGAGTCCTGAACGCCGTCTTCTGGATATCTTCATCGCGCACTCTCATCTGATGATATCCAGACCTCCGATCAATCTTGGAGAACCAAGACGCTCCCTGCAACTGATCGAACAAATCATCGATCCTTGGTAAGGGGTAACGGTTCTTGACCGTTAGCTTGTTCAACTCCCGGTAATCAATGCACATCCGATGTGAACCATCCTTTTTCTTGACAAAAAGGATCGGCGCTCCCCACGGCGAGCTACTCGGCCGAATAAACCCCTTCCCCAGCAGCTCATGCAGCTGTGAGGATAACTCCTACATCTCTGGTGGCGCAAGGCGATAGGGCGCCTTGGCGATAGGGCGCCTTGGCGATAGGGCCCCTGGAACCAAATCGATACGGAACTCTACCTGCCTCTCGGGAGGCACTCCCGGCAACTCCTCGGGGAAAACGTCGGGGAACTCACGCACTATCGGAACCTCATCGACCGATCTGGGCCTCTCTGCATCTACCCTCGCATCCACCACATAAGACACAAACCCACTACAGCCCTGCTGTAGGCTCTGCCTCGCTCTAGCGGCCGAACAAAATGCTGACCCAGAACGGGTACCCTCACCATCAATCGTAAGAACTCCCCCACTGGGGTCTCGTATGGTCACCAGATGTCGCTCGCAGTCGATAACCGCTCCAAACCTGCTCAACCAGTCCATGCGCACGATGACACGGACATCTCCCATCGCAATCGGGACCAAATAAATCGGAAACTCAACGCCGAAGATCTCGAGTACACATCCTCGAATCACATCAGTGGCATATACCGATCTCTCGTCAGCTATGGAAACTCGTAGAGGCCGACTCAACGCCTCCCGACTGATACTGATGTGCTGACTGAAGGCTAATGATACAAAAGATCGACTGCACCCGAGTTAAATAACACCAAGGAAGGTACATAACTCACAAGAAAAGTACCTACGCATATCATAATATAAGCACAATATCTCAAACATCAATTAAATACATGAAAGAATACATACCAGCCACGACATCGGGCACTGCGTGGACCTCCTCCGCTGTCAACTGGAAGGCTCTTCCTCGTGCCTTTGGTGCCTCGGCCTCCACCGGCCGAGTCTCGGTAGCTCGTACTGTAGCAGGGGCAGATCCCTGTGATGCTCCCTGTGTTGACCCCCGCAGTTGCGAGCACTCGGCCTTCCGGTCTCTGGTCTGGTTGCAGTGAAAACAGACTGCAAACCCCTTGGGGCAATCCTTGGCCATGTGCCCCTCCTTGCCACACTTGTAGCAAGACCCCGCTCTACAAATCCCCTCATGACCCTTCCCGCACTTGCCATAAGTGCGGCCCTTCTGGTTCCCTGATCTCGAAACGGCGGGCTTGGCCCGCTTAGCTGCCGGCTGGGACAGAGCCGGTCGGCGATCCCTCGCCTGAGACTCCCCCTCCTCCTTAGCCTGAGTCTCAAGCTCTATCTCCCTCTTCCGAGCATTTGCCTGAAGCTCGGCAAATGTCCGGTACGAGGATTTCGCCACGAACTCGCGGATGTCTCTCCTCAAAATTCTCAAATACCGACTCATGCGTGTCTGCTCGGAAGACACGTGCTCAGGGCAGAACATCGCGCTCTCATGGAACATCCTGGTGATCACAGTAACAGACTCGGTACCCTGCTTGAGGGTCAAGAACTCCTGGGCCAAACGTTCCCTTTCCACCGGGGGAACGTACTCATCACGAAACATAGCGGTGAACCTCTCCCAGGTCATCGCGGCAAGATCTGCAGAAGAATAGTGCGCTGTCACAAACTTCCACCAGTCCTTCGCTCCCAAGCGAAGCTGGTTCACCGCGAACCGAACTCTCAGATGCTCCTGATATGAACATGTATAGAAGCATCCCTCAATGTCAGAAACCCATCTCATCACTGCAATCGGAGCCTGCGTCCCATCAAACTCTGGTGGCTTCGTGTTGCTGAACTCCCAGAACAGCAACGAATCACCACCCTGAGGTCTAGCTGCAACAACAGATGCGGTAGCTGCAGCGGCTGCAGCCTCAGTAACCACTGCGTATCTCTCATCAAAGGTCTCAATCAACGTGGTCTTAATAGACCCAAACATCTTTGGAATCTCTACGTGGATAGCCGCAGCCACCTCCTCGTGGATCATCTGACGAAGCTCCTCGTCACTCACACCGCTAGTCTCTGGTCTGTGGCGTGTCCCAACCATGATGTCTCTAAAATACAACATAAGGAATGTAAGAGAATCGCTCGAGCATACTAACACTCGATAACTCAGCCCTACTTGCTCCTTAGTACCCTGAGGATTCTTACTTGGACTAGGCACTGATCCGATGTCTTCAGTAGTACGGGCCCTATACTACCGTCCACACCGCATCAGTATTCAACCCAATTCCTCCTCCTAGGATCCCAAATCCCAAGTACTATAATCTCCTTATGCATAAACTACTCTCTAGCAGATCTCTCATAAGCTCCTCGCTGTTATCTACTCACTCTCAAGCATCTCCTAGCAGCAAAACCCCTAGGCTAAGGCATCACAAATCAGGCCACTCTAGTCCTAATAATAAAACCTAGCCTACTCTAGCATGCATCTCATATCGTATCATATCTCATAACATATAATATAAGGGTATTTTGGGAAATCACCGTTCGGGCGCTGGCTGATCGTACACACTGCTATGTTCTGCTCTTTTCAACATCCCTCTTCATACAGGGCCACCAATAGTGTCTCTTCAGGTCCAAATACATCTTAGTGGCCCCGGGATGGATCGAAAACCTCGATCTGTGCACCTCCTCCATCAGAATGGTACGTGCCCTGCCCTCAAATGGCACCCAAATCCGACACTGAAAGGTCATAAGCCCTCGGCTATCGGCAATGAACTCAGATACCTGCCCGATCACCCATTCTCTCTTGCGGTTCTCCGGTCTCATGGCCTCTACCTGGGCCTCCCGAATGATGTCCAGCACCGGAGTCATCACCGTCAACCTCATACGAACATCTCGTATCGGGGCACTCTCCGCCCTACGACTCAAGGCATCGGCTACTACGTTAGCCTTGCCCGGATGGTACAGGATCTCGCACTCATAATCCTTTACCACATCCAACCATCTCCTCTGGCGCATGTTCAGGTTGGGCTGATCCATCAGATACTTCAAGTTCTTGTGGTCTGTGTATATGGTACACCGAACCCCATACAAATAGTGACGCCAGATCTTCAGGGCGAACACCACAGCCCCCAACTCCAGATCGTGAGTAGGATACCTCGTCTCATGAGGCTTCAGCTGCCTCGATGCGTATGCTATCACGTGCCCTCTCTGCATCAGCATCGTACCCAATCCCGATATCGACGCGTCATAATATACCACAACATCCTCCATCCCCTCCGGAAGGGCTAACACTCGGGCTTCGCATAATCTCTGGCGAAGTGCCTCGAATGAGGCCTGCTGCTCTGGGCCCCAACTAAAAGCCACGCCCTTCCGGGTCAACCTGGTGAGAGGAACAACAATCCTGGAGAAATCCTTCATAAATCTCCGATAATAGCCGGCCAATCCTAGAAAACTCCTGATCTCTGAAGGGGATCTCGGCACCTCCCAACTCATCACCACCTCAATCTTGGCCGGATCGACCAATATCCTATTCTGGTTGACGAGGTGTCCTAGGAACTGGACCTCTCGTAACCAGAAATCGCACTTAGAGAATTTGGCGTAAAGCCTCTCCGATCTCAGAACTCCGAGGATCTCCCTCAAATGCTCCTCATACTGCTCTCTGGATCTCGAATACACCAATATATCATCAATGAACACGATCACCGAATGATCCAACATCGGCCTATACACTCTGTTCATGAGATCCATGAACGCCGCCGGTGCATTGGTGAGCCCGAAAGGCATCACCACGAACTCGTAATGCCCATAACGAGTCCTGAACGCCGTCTTCTGGATATCTTCATCGCGCACTCTCATCCGATGATATCCAGACCTCAGATCAATCTTGGAGAACCAAGACGCTCCCTGCAACTGATCGAACAAATCATCGATCCTTGGTAAGGGGTAACGGTTCTTGACCGTTAGCTTGTTCAACTCCCGGTAATCAATGCACATCCGGTGTGAACCATCCTTTTTCTTGACAAAAAGGATCGGCGCTCCCCACGGCGAGCTACTCGGCCGAATAAACCCCTTCCCCAGCAGCTCATGCAGCTGTGAGGATAACTCCTACATCTCTGGTGGCGCAAGGCGATAGGGCGCCTTGGCGATAGGCGCTGCCCCTGGAACCAAATCGATACGGAACTCTACCTGCCTCTCGGGAGGCACTCCCGGCAACTCCTCGGGGAAAACGTCGGGGAACTCACGCACTATCGGAACCTCATCGACCGATCTGGGCCTCTCTGCATCTACCCTCGCATCCACCACATAAGACACAAACCCACTACAGCCCTGCTGTAGGCTCTGCCTCGCTCTAGCGGCCGAACAAAATGCTGACCCAGAACGGGTACCCTCACCATCAATCGTAAGAACTCCCCCACTGGGGTCTCGTATGGTCACCAGATGTCGCTCGCAGTCGATAACCGCTCCAAACCTGCTCAACCAGTCCATGCGCACGATGACACAGACATCTCCCATCGCAATCGGGACCAAATAAATCGGAAACTCAACGCCAAAGATCTCGAGTACACATCCTCGAATCACATCAGTGGCATATACCGATCTCTCGTCAGCTATGGAAACTCGTAGAGGCCGACTCAACGCCTCCCGACTGATACTGATGTGCTGACTGAAGGCTAATGATACAAAAGATCGACTGCACCCGAGTTAAATAACACCAAGGAAGGTACATAACTCACAAGAAAAGTACCTACGATATAAGCACAATATCTCAAACATCAATTAAATACATGAAAGAATACATACCAGCCACGACATCGGGCACTGCGCGGACCTCCTCCGCTGTCAACTGGAAGGCTCTTCCTCGTGCCTTTGGTGCCTCGGCCTCCACCGGCCGAGTCTCGGTAGCTCGTACTGTAGCAGGGGCAGATCCCTGTGATGCTCCCTGTGTTGACCCCCGCAGTTGCGAACACTCGGCCTTCCGGTGTCCGGTCTGGTTGCAGTGAAAACAGACTGCAAACCCCTTGGGGCAATCCTTGGCCATGTGCCCCTCCTTGCCACACTTGTAGCAAGACCCCGCTCTACAAATCCCCTCATGACCCTTCCCGCACTTGCCACAAGTGCGGCCCTTCTGGTTCCCTGATCTCGAAACGGCGGGCTTGGCCCGCTTAGCTGCCGGCTGGGACAGAGCCGGTCGGCGATCCCTCGCCTGAGACTCCGCCTCCTCCCTAGCCTGAGTCTCAAGCTCTATCTCCCTCTTCCGAGCATTTGCCTGAAGCTCGGCAAATGTCCGGTACGAGGATTTCGCCATGAACTCGCGGATGTCTCTCCTCAAAATTCTCAAATACCGACTCATGCGTGTCTGCTCGGAAGACACGTGCTCAGGGCAGAACATCGCGCTCTCATGGAACATCCTGGTGATCACAGTAACAGACTCGGTACCCTGCTTGAGGGTCAAGAACTCCTGGGCCAAACGTTCCCTTTCCACCGAGGGAACGTACTCATCACGAAACATAGCGGTGAACCTCTCCCAGGTCATCGCGGCAAGATCTGCAGAAGAATAGTGCGCTGTAACAAACTTCCACCAGTCCTTCGCTCCCAAGCGAAGCTGGTTCAGCGCGAACCGAACTCTCAGATGCTCCTGATATGAACATGTATAGAAGCATCCCTCAATGTCAGAAACCCATCTCATCACTGCAATCGGAGCCTGTGTCCCATCAAACTCTGGTGGCTTCGTGTTGCTGAACTCCCAGAACAGCAACGAATCACCACCCTGAGGTCTAGCTGCAACAACAGCTGCGGTAGCTGCAGCGGCTGCAGCCTCAGTAACCGCTGCGTATCTCTCATCAAAGGTCTCAATCAACGTGGTCTTAATAGACCCAAACATCTTTGGAATCTCTACGTGGATAGCCGCAGCCACCTCCTCGTGGATCATCTGACGAAGCTCCTCGTCACTCACACCGCTAGTCTCTGGTCTGTGGCGTGTCCCAACCATGATGTCTCTAAAATACAACATAAGGAATGTAAGAGAATCGCTCGAGCATACTAACACTCGATAACTCAGCCCTACTTGCTCCTTAGTACCCTGAGGATTCTTACTTGGACTAGGCACTGATCCGATGTCTTCAGTAGTACGGGCCCTATACTACCGTCCACACCGCATCAGTATTCAACCCAATTCCTCCTCCTAGGATCCCAAATCCCAAGTACTCTAATCTCCTTATGCATAAACTACTCTCTAGCAGATCTCTCATAAGCTCCTCGCTGTTATCTACTCTCTCTCAAGCATCTCCTAGCAGCAAAACCCCTAGGCTAAGGCATCACAAATCAGGCCACTCTAGTCCTAATAATAAAACCTAGCCTACTCTAGCATGCATATCATATCGTATCATATCTCATAACATATAATATAAGGGTATTTTGGGAAATCACCGTTCGGGCGCTGGCTGATCGTACACACTGCTCTGTTCTGCTCTTTTCAAAACCTTTTACTCCTTTTAGAAGAAAAAAATTTAGTTTTATTTTGAAAAATCTCTCAAATCCTCAGTTTGAGTTCAGATACGCCCGAAGGTGCACCCGAATCCCTCAAACCAAGGCTCTAATACCAACTTGTAACAACGTAAATTTCAAAACAATTTTTCACTTTTAAAAAAATGTAATTTCATTCATAAATATTCTCAAATCTCAACGTATCACATATCAAATCCATAAAACACATCCCAAGATCATAATGTATAAAACTCCAATAGTGTGTACTGATCATGTCGGCGCCTTCCCGCGATCCTCACTAGTACCTGAAACACATAACACAAAATACTATAAGCATAAATGCTTAGTGAGTTCCCTAAAATACCACACATATTAGCCACTCGAGGCTATAACTTTGTGGGCCCTCTGGCCCTAACTCTGTGGACCCTCTGGTCCTAACTCTGTGGACCATCCGGTCCTAACTCTGTAAACTCTGGAATACACATAGCATAAATCATCAACACATCACACACATAGCAAACAAGATACTCTATCACATACTCTAATTACCACTCAAGGTGAAGTATAGTGAGAAGACTCACCTTGGATAACTCGGTAACCCTCGAACTCGGAAATATTGATCTAGCCTCTGCCTAATCACATAAAATAATTACTCTAATCAATACGACTTTCAAAGACTAGGATAATCCCTCTCTAAGTTCTCTAAGAAGGGTAAAAAAGACCATTCTACCCCTCCAATGGCTCAAAAGTCCAAACATTGACTAAACCCTAATAGTCAACGAAGTCAACTCTAGTCAACGGTCAACTCTGACCAGACTCGTCGTGTGCACACGGACGACTCGGCGAGTCCACACGGGTCCCCTGAATCCTTCTAAGCCTCACTTGGCACGTTGAGTCCCTCCTCCACTCGTCGGGTTACTCTGCAACGAATCGCGGGGCAACCCCGACTCGACTCGTCGAGTCCACCTATGAACTCGACGAGTTGCTCCCATAACAACACTCAAATGACCTTCTGAGGTCAGATCTGCTTCTCTAACCTATAGATCTGACTTCCCCAACACCAATAACCACGTAAAGGTCAAATCTTGATTCACATGCAACGCATCCAAGGCTTCTTTTGGTGAAATAACTACTAAAATGGCCACCAAGGCTCATAACTCCAAAGGAATGGCATAAAGCAGGGTGATAGGGACTCTCTGGACCTCTTAAGGTCCAGATCTAAGAACCATTTCACCTTGGGACCTCTCACACTCCAGGTCCAAGCTAAATAATGCATAAAGAAACCCTAGATTAAACTAAATCATCATAATCACGAGAATAAGCACATATTGATACCTCCAACAGCTTCCTCTGATCAAATGGAAATAGATCCAAGCTCCCCAACTTGCTTAGCTTGTCCTTCCTCCTTTCTTCTTGCTAAAACACACAAGAAATGGTGGACAATGGACTCCTTTCTCATTCACAAGACTCACAGCTTCTATGGTACTCTCAAGGACGAAGGTAGCCGCAATTAAGGGCCAAAAGGTCCTTTAAATAGGGCTCAGGCCGGGGGATTTAGGGTTTCAGCTCACATCGCGGACTTGTCGAGTCCACCCTTTCCGACTCGTCGAGTCCGTTCATTAATCCAGTCAGCAGTCGCGTTCCTACTCGACGAGTCCAAGCGTTAACTCGTCGAGTCCCTCACTTTAACTCAAAATAAATAATTAAAACATAATACCTGGAAATCCGGATGATACAATCAGACATCGGGTAGGAGAAGGACACCTCGTCATTAAGAGGGTATCATCAGAAGAGAATCATGTTGATCCCCTCACAAAGGGTTTAAATAGGGTTAAGCACGTTCAACATGCAAGGAACATTGGTCTGAAGGATGATATTAGTTTTAGTGATTAGATAGATATTTAGAAACTTATAACAAATAAATGTAATTGACATTTGATGATTGAATAAATGGAGATTTATTTATGAGTATTGTTTACTATCTTTTGTCAACTGTTTATCTTTGTGTTTCAACTTTGCATGTTTTACTTCACGAATAATTGGATTATTAAAATTTACCACATTCAATCATACTTTAGAAGTAAGTAATGAATTAAGAATATCATGAATTGGATTGTAGATTGTCTAAGTGCTTAGACATAACAATGGTTTGCTGCAACATTCATGAGTACTTCTGAAATGGAGATTTGAGTATTGGATTAAACCACGCTCATTAAATTACTTTATGGAATTTATCACGAGTAATAATGATATGATAATATCATATAATCTTTAAACCGAGATATATGAGTTGTTGTTTACAAGTTGGTTGTGCATTGATAATACGTAAACGCATTAGTAACTTGATGTTATAAAACATATTTTTGTGTACGATTTGATGAGTAAATAGTACAAGCATATAAGTCAAATTTTATCTGTTCCTTTTTCCCTAACGGGAAAAGCGATATCTTGGGCCCCTCGATGATTTGATATAGACTTATGTGTCGGGCCTCGTCAGGTCTGAATTGATGTGTTCAATTAAGTTCTATGTCATTACAAATCAGAAATTAGGAAACAAACTGTTGGAAAATGAGAATGATTATTTTCCATGTCATTTTTCCGCATGATATCTTATAGAACGAAGGATTATATGATCCCTTATCTTAGGACACATAGATGATTAGGTCAGAGTTCGACAATGGCTTTTGAAAGTTACAATGTGCTGGTCGATTTTTGAAGTTGTACTTGAAATTATAGTTATCAGACTTATCCAAGTGGGAGACTGTTGGATTAGGTGTCTAAGCCCATAACTATAATTGGTATATACTTGAGTTGATTGTAGCACAATCATTTTCGCTTGCCTTCACTCTTGCAACTTGACAGATGACTTTTGGAGAGAAGTTGAATTTATTATTTGGAATAATAAAGTGGTTCATAAAATGATTTATTAATATATTATAAGAATAATATATTAATTAGAAATCATAATATTAATTAGTCTTTAATCAGAAATTAATTTGGGATTAATTTTGGGATTAAAGGAACTTATTGAAAGTACAGGGACTGTTTTGCAAATCATTGATAGTTGTGAAACTGGGCTCTTGGACTTCTTATATAGGAGTGGAGGAAAATTATAGGGAGGCCCTATACGTTTTCGTCCAAGGCTTGTCATTAGGGTGTGCATGGGCTGCTTAGGCCTTAAGAAGGAAATTAGGGTTTACACCTGGATACCCTAACTTTGGGACTAAGCAACCTGCAGTGTATAAAGAGGCTTAGCCTTGGGATTTTCGGCCACTTGATCCAAACCCTAGTAGGGACAAGATTCTAAGAGCATTCTGTCCTCTCTCCTCTCATCCTCTTTCAAACAATGTTTGCAAGCCATTAGAGATGTCACATTTGAGGCACCTGCTTTCAAGAGTTCAAGATCTACAAGGATTAATTGTTATTACTAAATAACAATTGAGGTATGTTTCTAAACCTTTGTTTTTATAGATGAATATTAGGTTTTGTGTTTGATATTAAAGTTTTCATGTTCAACTAGTGAAAACCTAGATCCAAAGCATTAGGGTTGCATGAACACATAGGTTTCTAGTTATGCTTAGAACCCATCACAACTGACATTGTAAACAGACCTAAACTCAAACCGACTCAACCCGATACATAGCATCCATGATCCTTGGTATGTATAACACAACAAAATATAATTTTCCAGATAAATACCAAACAAACTCAAAGAAAAACTTCCAAATAATATCCGCCTCTAAAATCAAGGATCCCATGTAGATGCACACACAATAATTTTAACTATTCATTTATAGCACCAATCCTCTATCCAGAAACAAATGGACTACCACACACCTTGTCTACAAATCCCTAACCATCAATTCATCATGAGAATGATTTAGAAATACAAGAGGCATCATTCTCATAGCAGGGATACATCAGAGACAACAAGAGTTTCCATTCTCGATTCACTTCCCTGATCACCTGAAACAATCAACTAGCACCTGAATTAACTATATTTAAAGAAAGCAGACCATTGATCTCATCTCCAGGAAGCTATACCACAAGAATCCTCTTGTTTATTCCCAAACTACCATACTAGCCACTAAAAAATGCAACTATTTAGCCCCTTGTTGGGTCTACCTCCAAACTCTGAAAATCACATATCCCCTGTCATAGATAGTGACATCCTAATCCATCTACCAATCCCTCAGACTCTGGCTGCAATCCTAGAGCTAATCATCACAATCACTTCCTTCTTAAGTCCTGCGACTCAACTGGAACTACCTCGAGAAAGGCCTTGGAGACCTTAAAATCAACTAACTCCCCACGTCTGCACCATTCAAATCAAAACTAACATGGCTACTAAGGCCCAAACAAGCACCGGACCCATCCTCATCCTGAAGAAACATAACTGATATACTGAATATGAAGGGAACACATTACAATGAGTTATGGTACTAAATCATACAATCTACCCCTCAATTAGATCCTTAGAATCCGTGAAATTTTCCTCGATTCAAGTATGGATGTTGTGCTTTCAGTAGTATGGGCCAAATACTACCTTCCACACCTATTTGTACTTTCCTCTAGAATCGATCTAGATCCTCTAAGTAAATACTAATGTCCACAACCATCCGATCTAACCGCATATACCCATTCTCAAACGAATATACACCGCTAAACAACGCACCAATTCCTCTAAGGCACTTCCTAGACTCTCATAGGATTCTCACCTCGCCCTGCCATTTGCTGCTGAAGAATCCCTACTAATATCAACTAACTACTTTATGAATACAATTACATGCAACAAAACCTAAATAATCTTTCGATTAAAAGACCCAACCATACAACGGTTAGACTCAAACGAGAGTTGCGCAATAGGGCCAAACCAATCCTTCTATAATTATTTAACATTTGCAGCATGTAACTTAGCATATTCATTTAATAGTTAGCTCACATCAGTATGGGTCCCACAAAGTACAAAGCAAGCAGCATTCAGGATATAACACTTTATAGGCCATAAAACATAAAAAGGCATCCTCCAACTAACTTGCTTGCGCGATGCTAGGAACTTCTACGAACACTGTCAGTTGCCTTATGCATGAAAATTATACACAAAACGGGATCACATAGACTATCGAATGAATGATTCTACCCTAAGTCCATGACCATACAAGGAATACGAAATAAGGCCAAATAAGTCCTTCCAGGGCTATATAATCCTAATCGTATACACCTTTTGAGGAATAAACTTAACATTCAATTTCACTACATAGATTCGAAATTTAACATAGCATCCAATTCCTCCTAGACTAAAAGGAATCACAAATCAGGTCATTTGATCATGGAATTCCCGAAGGTATCCTTAGCCTACACATTATCAGGCATAAAAGGCATCTCTCTTAAGCAGGTATTCTAGCATGCAGTCCTAAGCAGATCCTTATTCTAACTTCTAGTATGCATATCATCCTTTAACACATATAACATATCAACCAGTATAAGTATTTTGGGAACCACTTACTTAAGCTCGACTGAGTGCACGCATCGCCCCCTTTCCATTATAAAACTTTTTTAGAAAAATCATTTTCTTTTAAAATTTTCTAGAACTCCTCAGTTTGTGTTCAGACACACCCGACAGTGTGCCCAAATCCCTAAAAACAAGGCTTTGATACCAACTTGTAACATTCCAAAAAAATAGAGTGAAAATTTCATTTTAAATAAGTTAAAACCATTCATTCATTATCCGAAAAGGCGATCAGAATAAGAGTATTCTCAAAACATCAGAGTAAGATCATAAACAGTTTATGTGGAAAAAATCTCCAGGGGATGCAGTGCGTCAAGCCCGACACGTCCTTTTAAAACTAGAAGTACCTGAAAACATTTTAAACATAAACCGTAAGAAAAAAGCTTATCGAGTTCCCCAAAAATACCACATACCATATAAATTAGTTGGCCCAACGCTGGGATATCTTTCAACCCAATACATATTAGTTGGTCCATCCCTGGGGTATATTTCAACCCAATACATATTAATGGGTCTAAACTTGGGGTATACGTATCAATGGGCCTAACCTTGGGGTATAATACAATAATAGGCCCAACCATGGGGTATATTTTGTTGGATTTAATGTCTAAGCCCATAACTATTACTGGGATGTACTTGACCCGATTATAACATGGTCCTTTTTGGGTTGCCTTCACCAGTGCAATTTGATAGGATGGATTTTGAGAATAAGGTTATGTATGGTTTATTAATAAATTACAAGTATAATATTTTAATATGAAACCATATTATTTAATTAGTGTTGATCACGAATTAATTTGGAATTAATTTTGTGGTCAAAAGAGACTAATTAAATATATGGGGATTCATTATGTAAATTAATGATTCTTGTAGTGTGGGCCAATGATCCATGATTGTGTAGATGGGCTAAACTAATCCATAGATAGTCCATGGAGCATGAGAATGTGGAAAGTCATGCGTCATTAGGGTTTACAAAGTGTAAGTCTAGCATGTGCAACACTATAAATAGAATCCTCTATAGCCAAAATCGGACACACCATTAGCCACTTACTTTCCAAGAGGGTGAAGTTGATTTTGTACTAGTAACCTATTCTCTTAAGCCTCCTCCTGCATATTGGTGTTTGTCAACCAATAGACGCATCACACTTGAGGTGCTCAAGCTTTCAAAGGTCAAGAACTACAAGTCCTTCTAATAGGTAAGCAATCTAACTAGTTGTATCATTCAATTGTTGAAATGTATGCTAGTTAGGATAATGCTTTGGAATTGAAAATATGCATGTATAATTAGAAAAAACGAAGATCCAAAGAATTTAGGGTTGCATGTGCACCATAGGAGTGTTATAGTGCTCAAAACCCAACAGTGGTATCAGAGACTGGTTTGTTTTATGTTATACTTGATGCTTGTTAGTTTTCCAAGTTAAAAAAATTGAATTTTTTACATCTGACTGATGGACTCGCTGAGTCCACTCAGAAACAGAGCAACTCGACGAGTCAGTTCATGCACTCGACGAGTTGCAGGCACTGGTTGCAGAAACTCGAGGTTTTTGGCCAGAATTGGATTAGGATCATTACCACAAACTGTTTTGAATCATAAAATCTATTTTATCTGATATGGTAGTGATAATTCTTATCCAATTACAAGATAATTGTCAAAGTTTTAAGATAATTGTTGTTTAATATGATAAACAAAGTTGCTTGCAAATTGTTGTCCTGATATTATCTTGTATATGAGTTTAGCTAGATCAATCTAGAATCAAATGATAATTTTAGTTGTTTGAAAAGATTGATCTAAATGAATTTTAATGACCACCATAACTTGTCCTCAAGTTATGGAAAATGAAAGGACAATTGTCAAATATTAAGATAATAGGTTAATTATTTGTATTATTTGATATGAATTGCCTTGCTATATGAGTTAGATTAGATCAATATAATATTATATGATAATTTTCCTTGTTAGAATTGATCTAAATGTTCCTTAATGAGTTCCATAACTTGTCCTCAAGTTATGGAACATGAAAAGTTAAAGAACAAAATAACTTGTCCTCAAGTTACGGAAAAATCAAGAGTCTTTTCGTAAAAACAACATTAACTCATAAGTTATAGAATTGAAGAGTTTTGACAAGATTCAAAACTTGCCCTCAAGTTTTGGAATTTGTAAAGTCTCACTAATGAAACTTTAATTCCAAACCCTAGAGTTTTAAAAGTTAAAATTCAACCATTATACTTTATAATATTATAAGTTTAATAATATATATGTATAAGACAAGTCATTCTTACCGTTAGTAGGCCTCATTCACAAAGCCGGACTATAAGGGGGTATAAGGTTACTGCCTATAAAATGGTCGTTTAATAGATGTCCACTCTCACCCACCGCTTCCTTGACTGGTGGAGGGTCGTTAGACGAACGAGTATGATAGGACATTAATTCCCCCTCATTAAAAGTATAATGATAAATATAAAGTAACTAAAATTTTATTAAATTCACAATCTTAGTTACTTTAGGAAAATGGTGCTAATCCATGAAATTACACTTTTCACCTTGTTAAGTCGTTCGTGGAGCGTGTGTGGTTAACCGACATACTAATATGGGACTGACAATGTGTGGAAAAGGGTAACTTGATGTTAATCATAGATCAATGGAGCGTATTTGGTTAACCGGCACATTGATTAGGTGATTTATAATATTGGGTGTACCATGCCAATTTGCATGGTTATTCTTGCCTTGTTTGTGATCCTTGGCATCCCAGTCACAAACTTGAATGGCGCAATCAAGATTTAAACATGCCATTGAAAATTTGAATGAATCTCAAAGGATCTAGGAATTTCAATCGAATTAAAACTTAATAATCTATTTCGTTTTTCATGGTGGAAATTGGTAAATCGTTATTTACCTACCTTCAAATATTTTACTATTGGATTAAGGCATCCTTCTTCTCAATTGTAGAATATTGTGTTGGGTCCTAGCCTTGATATTTCGTTTTGGGTGTTATATTAAGGACATAAATCAACTAACTTGAATTTATCCGTTGTAGATGTCTAGTTCAGACAACTATTGTCTTCCCGAATCTTTTGGAAAAAGCTTTCCAAATGAAGTCACACATTGAGAAGCTGGGAATGTTGGGTGTCGTTTTCCCGAGGAAGTTGGCTGTTGACTTGGTTCTTCAGTCACTTCCCGAGTCGTATAGTCAGTTTGTTAAAGACTACTATATGACAGACCGCGATGTGACCCTTATTGATCTTACCTATTTGCTTATTGCTGCTGAATCAGAAATGATTTGGCGCAATGGTCAAGAAAATTTCATTGGAAGATCTTCTTCCCAACCTGCCATGGACATAGGCAATGACATAGATAGTCTAGAAAAGATCCATTCTCCTATGGGAATGGAATTGGCTATGGTAAAAAGATTTGACCATAAGATAAAATCCAGTTCTGAGTGTGACAACCCGAACCTTTTTCCGTTAACATTAGCCCGATTTCGTTAAATAAATTTTGAATTTTATTTGGCCCGTTAAATTCTTATGGTTTAGAAAATCGTTTATTTATTTAAATAAGAGTTGGAACCGAAATCATGCGAAAACCCGAGTTTTTCTTCAAGAATCAACGAAATCCGGTCTGATTGGTGTTGACGGACGTGAACCCGATCACGGCCGTGAACCCGGTCTGACAAGTGGACCCCACCACCGACCATGAACCCAACCTATATATATATGCTCCCAACCTTCATTTACACTTTTCTGGCCAAAGACTCATCCATTCTCTCTCTAACCTTCCAAATGCAAACTCAAGAATACCCCTTTTCTTCCGAAAATAATCAAAAATCACCTTTAGGTGTTGTTGTGGAGCCTTTAAAATGTGTTTTTCATCAAATCGAGCGTTGTTGTTCTTGAGTTCACGGCCGTGAACCCTTCAAATCTTCATATTTCACCAAGAACACCAAGAACAGACCGTAAACCCTTCAAAGACCGTAAGCGCTTCAAAGACAGTGAACCGTTCACGGCCGAGAACAGTTCACGACCGAGAACAGTTCATGGCTGTAATCCCATTCACGGCCGCAATCAGCCTACATGAGAATCTTGGCTGCAAACCCACTTTTTCGACTTCGATCGAGTATCGGTAACATTTTTTAGCCAAAAACAAATGTTTTCCAACACTATAATTAACGGTTTCACTAATAATACGCATATATGTATTTAATTATTATTAGGATCCCGTTAAGTTCCGCGTATATCAACTCGAGGGTCTTCGTTTCCAGTCTCGTTGTCCGGCACATACACGCAACCAACTGTGATTTCATACCCCTACGCTTTTGTTATTTTAACGTTTTTAGGGGGAATACAAGCCAATCATAAATAGTTTTTGTGAACTTTATACACAGAACTTCAAACATGATTAAAATTTATGCAATTGATACAACCAAAAGATTACCACATTTTACAAAATGTTTAGATATCTTATCCCTTTTGTAACATGCTGAGCGTAAGGGAAGTTTTCAACTCATAACTATAATTGCATAGTTTTTAGAATAATACACGAACCGAGTACTTAGCACACATACAAACTATAATAGGTATAGTTTGGGATTTTCAATATATAGTTTTATTATCTCGAGATTATACATTAAAAATCATTTGAACTATGACAAATATAGTTTATGGTATACATTACTACTTTCTGATTACAAGAGTACCATACTAAATAACTATTTAAGTATAATTATTATTACTCTGTAAAAGTATTCCTATAACTTTAATTACAAGAGAACGATACAAAACTATACGTAAACTAGTTAATACAGGCTTGTGAGACATCACTTCAATTGTACCCCTTTGGAATGCGGGCTAAATCCTATCATTAGTGTAACCAGAGTCTCCTGGAGGGAGAGTGTGGAATTTGTGAATAGATCTATTCGGGACTGAAAATCCCACACCTAAACTGCTAGCTACAGTTAGGCAGGTATGCCTGCGGTGACAAATATCATACCGTCCGACACCTAAAGAACATCGTAGAGGTTATAAGACATATTAAGCATGGTTATACGACTCACAATAGTATAAACTTGTTGAATCATAAAAAGTGACCCTCTTGAACTTCAACTACCGCAACCAATTCAGCTACCGCAGCCATCCAGCACCCGCAGTCAAATTCCTTTTGCTACAACCGCATCCGGATTCTTCCTACCGCAGTCACTTAGCTAGATTACTTTACTTGTCTTATTGTAATACACTCTATTGTCCAGTATGCCTTGCATGGCTACTCATATATATGTAATCTAGTGTACTTCGAGTCTCTATAAATAAGAGCTCATTCTTTGTAATCCATACGGATAACTTACGTATCTATTCTGAATACATTTCTCTGAAGTTATCTTTTCTATCTCTCTATCTTACTACTCATGACTTCTTACTCTCACGTAACTGATTATAACCTCTCTCCGGAGCAAGTCTTCTGTGACTTAATCACTAAGTTTGATCTTCCTTATTAACTCGGTTTGAATGCATTCCTTATTATGAATCAACTTATGTGTATACTTGATATAACAGTTGTTGTCATTTCTATTTCTTTACTTTTCCGCAACTAACTCTCTAACTATTAACTTATTAATATTATTTTTGAGCTTTTAGATCCTTTGAGAGTAACTATTCCGCAATCCACTTGTTCTAACGTTTGTTCAAGTGTGTCTCTAAGTTTTTCTCTCAATAATTGGTATCAGAGCCATAGTGGTTGCTTTTTGAAAACGGAACTCTGATTTTTCAAAGGGCCTTCTATACCACCAAGCTCATTTCTTCAAGAAATTTCAAATGGCACAAGCGTTATATCTGAACGTTTCCAATAGTGTTGGTGGTTCTAACCGAGCCCCATTACTGGTAGCAAATGAATATCATCACTGGTCTCAAAGAATGGAAAGATACCTAAGGAGACTTGGTAGAGATGTATGGCGATCCGTAGAAGAAGGACCACATGTTCCAGTCCTTACACCAGTTCAAACTAACAGCGGTACAACCAGACTAGGAGGAGGTCAACCAGTCATGAACCGTCCCACCAAGGATGATCTCGATAAAATGGAAAATGATGATGTTGCTTTTTATGAAATCTCCTGTGGAGTTGCTCCTGACAACTTCGATATTATCATAAATTGCAAATCAGCAAAAGAGATCTGGGATGTTCTCAAGAACTTGTACGAAGGCTCAGAAAAGCACAAGACAAGAAGTTTACTACCGCACTCAATGAGTTCAACAACTTCAAAGCTCATACTGGCGAAAGTTTGTAAGATTCCTTCAAAAAGTTCAACCTGATAGTCACCAAGTTATCCAATGCGGGCACCATCCGCAGTAACCATGAAACAAATCTTCAGTTTCTTAATGGTTTGGGAAGACATTGGACTACGGCTAAGATAATAGTCCAGGGCGATAGAAAGATTCACTCCTTGTCACTCTACAAGCTCTATGGAGAGCTTTAAGCACAAGAATCCACCGTACTCAAAGACTGTGCTGACTTCGGAGGACCACTTGCTCTCATAGCACAAGCTCCACCGCAGTCATCTTACTCTCCATCGTATGACACTCCACCACAGTCATACGAAGCTGACTCAGAATATGACGATGAAGAAGAATTTCAGAAGGCTATTGCTCTTGTTAGCCAACAGTTCAACCGTCTACCACCTCCTTCCTTCCACAAGAATCAACAGTTCAATAAACCACCATTCAACCGTAACTTCGGTTCCCAGAATAACCATCCTCGATATCCCAAAAGTTCTCATCCACCACCGCAATCTCAAAATAATCAACCAAAGGAGGTACCGAAGTGTCCTCAAACCACTGACTCCGGTACTCCCTCGGAAGACAAGACTGATGTTGAAGTTTGTCACAAATGCAACAAAGAGAATCACTTTGCAAGAGATTGTAAGACCAATGTAGTAAAAGACAGAGCATTCTACCTTAGAATGGTTCAAGAGCTGGAAGATAAGGAAAAGGCAAGGGCATACGTAGCCCAAGTCAAAAGAGACCATCAAGTTTGGTCATCCGGAGACGAAGATAAAGCCATCAGCAGTGTCAAAGGAAAAGGGAAAATCTGCATGCTGGCCACTGCGGATGATGATGATGGGTCTACAATGTTGAACAAGAACTACTGCTACATGGCAAAGGATGGAACTCTAAGCATCGTCGAACAGGTAAAACTTATGATCCAAACTCTAAATTATAGCATGCATGACTGTCAGCCCTACATAGATGATCTTAATGGCACTTGTGTTGCCGTCCTTACAGACTATAACAAAGCCTTAGATGAGAAGAACATTGCGTCCCAAGAGATGTTCCACGTTAGAGGACGACTGGATAACAAAAGACTCAAAATGGCTATGTTAGAGAAGGACCTAGAGTTAGAAAAAGATGCAAGAATGTTGAGTGAAACCCAATTAGAGATAGCTTTGAACCAGAGAGATTTAGCTCAGAGAGAAATTATACGCTTAAATCTCTTAATTGAAATTTTTTTAATGAAAGTGAAGCTATTGAAAATTTGGTAAACAATGGAATCGTAGACAATACATACAATTGGGGTTGGTCGAATGGATATCCTACCGCAATGGATTCCTCACCCCGGTTCAACAAAGACAGACTGTATGTCCCTCCAGACCGAGAATTTCTTTTCCCAGTCAATGACAAGACCTTTCCCGAAGATATCAAAACTCACTTCGGTAGACTGCACAATCTAAGCAATAATTGTGTCATTGAGGAAATTGTGCCTGAGGTTTCGGGTCACACATGTGATCAAATTCCTAACTGTGGCACTACTTATCCAAATTCTCAAACTTCATCCGTAGTTGATGAAGAAATTGTCATTGAGGGCCCCGAAGTCTCGAAAGACTTTCCATCTCTTCCCTCAGACCGCAGTGATTCTCACTGTAGTCAAATGTCCCATAAATGTCCCACCAAATTCCCAATTCAGACTTACTCTGCTATAGTCAAATCATCACTACCGCAGTCATCAGTACAAGGAACTGTGACTCTTCAGCCAATTCATCATGAGTTACCCATAGACAACTTTGAAGTAGGTCAATGCTCTCAAATCCCTGAATCCTCAAGTTCTGATGACTCAAGCCCACGTTTTCAAAATCATTCTAAGAATTCCAAGAAACTGCAGTTGAACAACAATGACTGCGGTTCACCAAAATCCTTGGCCAAAAGGGCCTTCAAAGAGGAAATTAGATCTAGAGGCACAAATAGACAAACTTTTTCGAAAAACAAGAAGCATGTCAGATTTCCAAAGTCCAAAAGTCCAGAAAAAATTGTTTTCTCACACTACTTTTCAAAAAACTCTCCTATCAAGAAAACAAACAAAAAGGAAAGTCCAGTTTCAAAAGTCATTCCTACTCCTTCTGACACAACCCAAAAGGGTGTTCAATCTTTTCGAAACAATGGTTTTCAGGTCTATTCCTCAAATGATCCTAAATGGAAAGGAATTTTACCCACTCCAACACTTTTAAAGTCACGTCAAAACTTCAACAAATGGAAGTGTATCCTACCAAATCCACCAAAAAGGACTCAAAGATCTACACGTGCTAAACCTCGTTCAAAAAAAACTTTTCAGAAACCAAACAACACTCATGTCAGATCTTTTCAACCTCGGACCGGTAACAAGTCCAATTCATCCTATAGACCGCTGACCAAGCATTGTGTCAGATCAAATGACAAAATCTCTTTTTGTAAATGTCAGTGTAGTTGTCAAAAGGATTTATCTTATGTCAAATCAAATCGGAATCAGAAACCTCGTACTTTTTCAAAAACTCACAACACTCCAAATCTGCACAAACACCCAGGACTAGGATTAAAAGTTGACAAGAGACCCGTCCCTACAACCTCGATCCATGCATCTTTCAGAAATTCACCAATTGCCCCAGGCTCCAAACTAGTTTGGATGCCTAAACTAACCGTGTAATTCTCAGGCCTTGTGCAAGGAGGAATAAGAAGAAGAATGGTTAATCGACAGTGCCTGCTCCTTGCACATGACTGAAAGGTTAGAGTACCTTCAGGATTTCAGGCCAATATGCAATGGTGGAAATGTCACATTCGGCAACAATGCGAATGGGGTCATCCGAGGTTACGGTGTTCTCACTACGGGGAACTTTTCCATTCAGAAGGTTGCTTATGTAGAAATCCATAATACCTATCTCATCAGTGTTGGCCAACTATGTAAAGCAGGACATCGAGTTGAATTTGATGATCAATTTTGCTACGTAATGAAAAGTGATAGGAACACATGTCTGATCAAATCCCGATCCGAAGGTACCATGTATCCTTTGGATGTCTCTATGATCATTGGTCGACCGCAGTTGTGCTTCCTATCCAAAGCTGTATCTGAAGTCAGTTGGCTATGGCACCGCAAGCTAGCTCACCTAAACTTCAGGTACATCAACAATTTGGTCACCGGAGAACTAGTCCGAGGTCTCCCTATTCTCAAATTCAGCAACGATACTCTCTGTCCGGCGTGTGAATGTGGTAAACAATCCAAAGCAAGTCATCCTCTAGTAATGGACTCTTCTATTTCTGAACCACTGGAGCTATTGCACATTAATCTCTGCGGTCCATCAACCATAGCCAGTCTCCGCCACAAGAAGTACATACTGGTTATTGTCGATGACTTTACACGCTTCACATGGGTCTTCTTTCTCAGACTCAAGTCAGAAACACCGCAGATTTTCATTAACTTCATCAAAGAAAGTGAACTTCAGATCAAGCTCCCAGTAAGACATATCCGCAGTGATAATGGCCTAGAGTTCACTAATCATCTTCTCAACAGTTTCTTGGTGTCCAAGGGCATATCTCACAACTTCTCAGCCCCCTACACACCGCAACAAAATGGTGTAGTAGAAAGAAGGAATCACACACTAGTAGAAGCAGCCAGATCAATACTCCACTTCGCACACCTTCCTCTCTACTTCTGGGCTGAAGCTGTAGCAACCGCATGTTTTGTCCAAAACAGAAGCATTGTGTGCAAACGCCTCAATAAAACACCATATGAGGGCCTTAATAACCGCAAGCCAAATGTTCGCTTCTTTCATATTTTTGGGTGTAGATGTTTTGTGATCAACAACCGAGATCAGCTTAACAAGTTTGCACCGAAGTCTGATGAAGGCATCTTTCTTGGTTATTCCACTAACAAGGTTGCTTATCGAGTGCTCATCAGACGTACAAGGCTGATCATTGAAAGCTTCGATGTGAAATTTGATGATTCTCACATCCGCAACGCTCCTCCATCCACTGAAACCACTGCAATCATGGAAAGTGACATTCCTGCATCTTCAGGTCCCTTAAATCTAGTTGAAGTCAATTATGACGATCTTTTCGATCCTGTTGAAACGGCGAAACTATCTGAAGTTCTTGTGTCACCCGCAGCTCAACAACAACACGCTGATGTTTCTGGACCATCTCTATCTAAAGTAGCATCTCTCAATACTTCCACCTCTCCGATTGAGGAGGAAAGCTCTACTCCGGATCTAGCAACAACCGCCGAGGTTCCAGTCCTTGATGTTGTTCAAGTTCCCACCCACAGAGAAGCATTAGCATCAAACGTATCTTCGGATTCAGATGATGAACTCATAGAGAACATTGACACGAGAACCGATCCAAGGATTATCACTCTCCCATCCGCAGTCCAGGGGGAACCTTCTCAGGTTCCAGAGGAACTCCCATCAGCAATCAAGGGGGAACCTCTCCCAACTGTTCAAGAAAACTCCATTCTCGTTCCAAAAATTCAAGATGACTCAGCAGGATGTTCTCAAGTCCAGGGGGAACTGCCATCTCCAACCGCAGATTCTCCTGATATTCAAGATATTCCATCTACCGCAGCTGCTGATTATCTGCAGCCCCGTCTATACGTATAGACGAAGGACCACCCACCAGGTCAAATCATCGGCAACCCGTCCGCAGGTATCCAGACTCGATCTTCCAAGGACCTATCTGATCACTGTAATTACACAACATTTATGTCCTCGGTAGAGCCCAGAACGATCAAAGAAGAATTGCTTGAACCTGACTGGATAGCTGCAATCCAAGAAGAGATAAAATAATTTCAAAGAAACAAAGTTTGGCAGCTCGTTCCGAAGCCACGTGGCCACTCTATTGTTGGCACTAGATGGGTATTCAAAAACAAGCTGGATGAATCTGGTGCGGTAGTCAGAAACAAGGCAAGGCTAGTTGCAAAGGGCTACAGTCAAACTTGAAGGTGTTGACTATGATGAAACGTATGCTACGGTAGCACGCATGGAAGCTATCCGGATCTTCCTAGCATACGCAGCCCACAAGAACATCAAGGTACACCAAATGGACGTTAAGAGTGCTTTTCTCAATGGGGAATTAAAAGAAGAAGTTTATCTTCAGCAACCTCCAGGTTTTGAAAATGTTGAATTCCCAGACCACTGCTACAAGCTTGAAAAAGCAATCTACGATCTGAAGCAAGCCCCAAGAGCTTGGTATGAGACTCTTTCTGAATTCCTCGTCTCATCCGGGTACAAGAGAGGAGTGATTGATCCCACGTTATTTAGAAAAGCAAATGGTAACCACCTTATGCTTGTACAAATATATGTGGATGATATCATCTTCGGATCAACTGATCAAGAAATGGTGGATGAATTTGCTAAGCTCATGACCAACAAATTCAAAATGAGCTTGAATAGAGAGATTAACTTCTTTCTAGGACTTCAAGTGAAACAAGTTCCACAAGGGATATTCATTCATCAAGAAAAATACACCACTGAACTATTAAAGAAATATTCTATGGACAACTGTTCTTCTGCTAAGGTCCCCCTGGCTTTCGGTTATAAGATCTCTGCTGATCCCTCAGGCGAATCCGTGGATCACAAGACTTGTAGAGGTATCATAGGCTCTTTGATGTACCTGACCGCAAGCAGGCCAGACATTGTCTTTGCAACTGGTGTATGTGCAAGGTATCAGGCTGACCCAAAAGTGTCACATATAACCGCAGCCAAACAGATACTACGGTACCTGAAAGGAAGCAAATCTCTTGGATTATGGTACCCCGCAGGCAATGATTTCAGCCTACAAGCTTTCGTAGATGCGGATCACGCCGGATGCAAACTAGATCGAAAAAGTACTTCAGGTGGATGTCAATTTCTAGGAGAAAGACTCGTCAGCTAGTCTTCAAGGAAACAAAGTTGTGTATCTCCGTCTACCGCAGAAGCTGAGTATGTGGCCGCAGCCAGCTGTTGTTCTCAAGTTCTTTGGATGAAAACTCAATTATTGGACTACGGTTATAGAATGCTGCGGATACCAATTTATTGTGACTCTGAAAGTGCTATTGCTATTTCTCACAATCCAATTCAGCACTCCAAGACTAAGCATATTGAACTACGGTATCATTTCATCAAAGACCACATCTTGAAAGGTAACATTGAACTCATCTTTGTCCATACTCATGAAGAGATTGCTGATGTGTTCACAAAAGCGCTCGACTCCACAAAGCTTAACACCTTCCTGCAAATGTTAGGATAGATGAATCCAGACCCGCAAGTCTTTTTGAGTTGTTAGCTACTGCAGACCATTCTTGGTCTCCGTTGCGGTTCTAACTGAGAGTTACTTATGATAGATGGTTTTAGTACCGCAGTCTAGGTACCGTAACCATATATCATACTTATCTCTCATGGGTCTTTAGTATTTGTTATTACTAATTTTTGTACAAGTGCTTTCCTCAGTTTCTCCTACTGCAATCAATAAATTTTCAACCGCGCTGACATTCCCATCCGCGATGACGTTCCTAACCGCAATGACGTTTCCATCCGCAATGAAGTTTCCATCCGCAATCACTATGATAATTTCTCCATTGTTTCATCAACCCTTGAATCCTTGTGTGCTATTTAATGATCCTTCATTAAATAATACATTAAATAAAAAAAACATTCCCTTGAGAAACTGTCCCATTCTCTTTCTGAATAAACCTTGTGTCAGACCTATTTTTAGGGATGATGACAAAAAGAATGATTTTCCATAAACACATCCTTAATTTGTCTTTTCCTCTTACCCAAAACGTCCCATCTGTTCCAACTTCCTATCCCTTCACCCCCATGATCACCTGACGTATTGACATACGTCTGACTTTTCATTAAATGCAAACCCCTTTTTGTAAATCTCCAAAAATCTTTTTTAAACTGTTTCATCTTTGTGTGGCTGAGATTAAATCCCCGATTCAAACAATTCCCCCAAACCCCAAACGACGTTTTTACCTTTCCTTACCTTTTACCTAGGGTAAAAAATTTTCACCCGCTTTATAAACTCATCTTCTTCCCTAAATCACTTTACGCTTTCAGAACATCGATCATTCCCTCTCAAACCCTTCAAGAACTCTGTTTTCTACTTCTTCTCTCAAGCTCCAACAATGGTGAAATCAGGTGCATCAAAGAAACAATCCAAGGTTTCAGGCTCAGTGAATCCTACAGGTTCAGACTCTCCAACGATTGCTTCAAGCAACTTTCAAGCAGTGTTTGAAGATCATTCTTCATACAATGCTCCAACCAAACTGATGATCAAGTTTCTCAAGAATCACCCTATGTTTGGCCTTTTCGACGCTTTTACAGATGTTGTTCCAGTCTCAACCCTCTACAAATGTGCATTTTCTGCTTATCGCCCAAACGAAAACCCTCAAGAAGTTCACCTCAACCTGATTAACGATTCTTTGGTCATCCTGTCCAAAGAAAAGTTTCTTAATGCCATAAACCTTCTGGTTCATCCATCCATCAAGATTTTCTCTCCTTCCATGGCGGACATTACATCCGCCCTTTACCAAATGGGGTATCAGAAACCAATTCGAGGAATTGGTGAATTCAAGAAAAATCAATTACCTGCGGTCTGGCAGTTTGTGTCCCATTTCATCATCCGCTGTCTATCCGACAGAACCGGAGGCATAGACAACATGGGACTCAAACTACTGGAGTTGGTGTGGAGCATATTCACAGGACACAACGTCAACTACGGTAAGATTCTATGGGACGACTTCCTTCAATACATTCCCAAAGAGAGCCCAAGGGAGAACCCAACCGAGCTCACATTTGCAAGGTTCTGGTCACTCTGCATATCAGACCTTCATGCGGACGCTGGAATAGATATGGGCAGTAACATCAACTTCTTTGTCACTAAGGATCTCAAAAGGTACAATCCCTCTTCTAATCAAACTGTATTTGGACCTATCCACAGACTCCCTACCCATATTCTTTCCACACTTGGTCTTGAGACTGCTGATGTCTCAGATCATATTGAGGCTACGGAAGGTATTGCCCCATACCCTCCTACCCCGACTCTTCCATCCGCAACCCTTAACCCTAAAGGTACCACAGTCCCTTCTACCACTACTCTTTCTAATGTTTCTCAAAGAAGAAAGCAATTGGCCACCAAGAAGAAACAAAGAACACCCAAGAAGGATGCTCCCAAACGAACCGCACCCACCAAGAAACGTAAAACCAAACCAACCGCAACCACACCTGGTAGTGATTTAGATGAGGGCAGGCAACCAATTGCTATCCTCAAGAAAACAAAAACCGATACATCTGACCAAATGCGTGACCGGACCGATACTGAAGCCTCTCAAAAGGCCCCGGTAGTCCTTGGGGTGGCCGCAGACCCATTCAACACCATCATCGAATACCACTCAAGCTCAGAAAGTGAGTTTGTTTCATCATCTCTTCGTGGAGACTCCCCCCCAGTTCACTCCCACGGGGATGACACTGGTTCTCGCCCTAAGGTCTCCAGGGCTTCCCGACTGCATTTTTTCCCCAGAGGAGTTGCGCTCCATCCTTTCAAATGTCACCCAAACACTTCAAACACCTCCCCAACCGCAGGGCACTTCTTTCGCCCATGCCAGAACTGAGCCGAGGCCAGACTTGACCACGGGTCAAGGAGACCGAGGAAGCTCAGGAAATCCTACTCTGCTTACATCAGTAACAGGTGGTTTAGGCACGGTGAGCACAAATGTGCAAGGATCCGTGGACCCGAAGGACACTTCGGTGCGTTTCCAAGGATTTGACGGCGATGAATCCAATGACTCATGGTTACAGTACAATCCGGTAACTGAGTCAGACATCAACAAGTATGCTGCTTTCAAAAGGGCATTCCAAGCCCGTGAGGAACAACAGATCAAGCAGCAGCAGCTAAAAGAGCAAGAAATCCAGTCAGTGGCTAAGTACTGGGCAGATGCAATACATAATGCCCATACCGTAGCCACCATTCTCAAAGTTCAAGACTGGATGACCGAGATGGCGGAAACAATTCTTAGAGCTCAAGAAACAGGTGCAGCTGCAGGTACCTCCAGAGTAACTCCTACTCCAACTCCAAATCCAATTCCAACTCCAACAGTCCATGAATCACAAGATGAAGGAACCGCAATCGAAGTCAGTTCTGCTCCCACCTTCGGCCTTGATGATGAAGATATACAGGAGGTAAACAAACCCAGTCCTTCTGATGATGACCTCATGATGTTCGATGAGGAAGAGGAATCAAGTGGCTCCCAACATTCGACTTCCAAGCCCAAAGGAAAGAAGAAGAAGAAGAATGTTGTCACCAGGAAAGAATTTATGAGCCTTCAAGCCAAAGTTGATCAGATCTTAGCTGCTGTCAAGCCCACTCAACCGCAACCAGAAGATTCTCGTGGACCGCAGTCCCTGTCGAACATATAGAGCGTCTGGAAACAAGGGAACGCTTGGCTGCTGAGAGAATCTCTCTCAAAGTGGAAATGGGGATCCGGTCCCTTGACAACAACCGCAAGGCAGATCACAACGACTTTATGGCTGCTGCAGAACGCCTAATCACTGAGGTAACCGCAATCAAAACGGATCTCCAAGCAACCATTGCAGATCAAGCCACTCAGTCTCAGAAGCTGATAGCTGAGACTCACACTGCGTCTGAGTCCACTATCTCCATTCTTCAAAGCACAATCAATAGACTGCAATGTTCCCTGTCTTCCAACTTCCATGGTCCAGAGATCCTCCCGCTCACCAAAGAAATTCAGAAACTACTCTTCAACCCCACCATTCCCAATAATCAACAATTGGCCGACGACCTTAAAGCACAATTTGAAAATGTTTTTGCCAAGGTTGATGGCCTCAGACAATGGCTTGAGGAAGCACCTGGGTTGCATTCCTCAAGAGGGGGAAGTGAAGACGAGGGGCATCAAAATGAAGAAACCCATCACTCTGATCACTCCATTTCACAGCATCAGAGTCCCCCCATCATCACTGAAAAAATTCCCACACCACAGCCTTCACCGCAACCATCCTACCATACCCCACCTCATGACACCCCCCCTCAATAGAAGGTCACTCCGGAAAAGCCAGAGACTCCCCTCACTTCAAAAATCTGGCGGAGTTCATGTCATCTCCAAGCTCAACCGAATCTCCTGCCACCACACAAAGAAAACATGACTGGAAAGCAGCCAAACTTGCCGAGCTTATATGGAGAGAATGCGGTTTTGACACAATGATGGATGAGTCCTTGATAAACTCTTGTATCAATCCTCACCGCAGACGGCATGATGAAGATAACAGACCCCACCTCACCTATGCTGAACCCCCTGGTGATGGCTACCGGGATGTCCCTATATCTCCAAATGCCAAATACTTCACTGTATTTGAGCAATTCGACCGCAACCTTCCTGACCACAAGCGACTGCCAATGGAATTTGAGAGACTTAGTCTTTTTCATGCTAAGCATGCCTCTCCCATTGAGAAGATTTGGTCTAACGATAGACCATCCGTAGTCAAGAACTACAAAATCCGTAAGTTCATGAAGGTTGACTTCATCCAGTATACCCTCACTAGAAGGGAGCATGACTACATCCGCACCCAGGCAGACTTTCCTTGCATGAACCCTGAAGAAATCTTTCTTATTGCCAAGGTGTTTCAGAACAAGTCAGAAAACCACTCAAAAATGAAGATTGCGCTTGAAAAGGCCAACACTTTTCTGAAGGAAACGGTCTGTGATTTTGCCAAGATCGATGCGGACATCCACCCTATCATTGCCAAGAAAGTTCATCTGCCACCGCTCGAGCCTGCACCAATGTATACCGAAGGCTACCAAGAAAGATCCTTAGGCGCAACCAACTTTCCTGAACTTGGAGTCATTTTCAAATGGAAGATTGATAACGTCAAATATCTCATTCCTGTGACTGCCATGCATCGCCTCACCAAGAAGCAACTTGACATTTGCCGAACCGCAGTTGAAAGATCGAAACACATTACCACAGAAGTCAAGTTCGAGATCCTAAGAAGAATCATCTGGCTGGAAAACATCAGGAAGTTTTGGTGGATCCTGATCAAGTTCCTCAAACTTGATAGCTGAATCAAAAGTTAAAGAGGTCACTTAGGGGAAAATTGTTGAATCATAAAAAGTGACCCTCTTGAACTTCAGCTACCGCAACCAATTCAGCTACCGCAGCCATCCAGCACCCGCAGTCAAATTCCTTTTGCTACAAACGCATCCGGATTCTTCCTACCACAGTCACTTAGCTAGATTACTTTACTTGTCTTATTGTAATACACTCTATTGTCCAGTAGGCCTTGCATGGCTACTCATAGATATGTAATCTAGTGTACTTCGAGTCTCTATAAATAAGAGCTCATTCTTTGTAATCCATACGGATAACTTACGTATCTATTCTGAATACATTTCTCTGAAGTTATCTTTTCTATCTCTCTATCTTACTACTCATCACTTCTTACTCTCACGTAACTGATTATAACCTCTCTCCGAAGCAAGTCTTCTGTGACTTAATCACTAAGTTTGATCTTCCTTATTAACTCGGTTTGAATGCATTCGTTGTTATGAATCAACTTATGTCTATACTTGATATAACAATTGTTGTCATTTCTATTTCTTTACTTTTCCGCAACTAACTCTCTAACTATTAACTTATTAATATTATTGTTGAGCTTTTAGATCCTTTGAGATTAACTATTCCGCAATCCACTTGTTCTAACGTTTGTTCAAGTGTGTCTCTAAGTTTTTCTCTCAACAAAACTAACCTTTGTTTACGAGATTTCATTCTTCATTAGTTTTATTTTTATTAATAGAACAACTATACAATATACCAGAGGATTCCAGGGGATAAAATACATGGTCTTATTTTAATTAATAAAACTATTATACATACTGGTGGTAACCAGGGTTTTCAAACAGAACATTCTATACATACTGGTGTTATCCAGCGTTTTCACACAAAAGGGATTTCCTTTGACACAACTTTATACAATACTTTTGGTGATATCCAGGCTTACGAACTAATACTTTATGGAACACTGTAACAAACACATATGTTAGAAAATATTGGATTTTCTTGGAAACATACAAATAATCTCACTGATTCATTAACAGGTTTTCATTAACAAAAACATGCTTATCAACTCACCAGCTTTTATGATGATACTCTTTCAAAACCGCTTGTATTCTCAGGAAATCAGTAGATAGGTACTCCCGCAGGCATGTTGAGAAGACAAATCGTATGGAGTCACGTCTTTTATATTTTGCTATACTTTTGATGTATATAAATATGAATCAAACAGATGTAAAAACCTTTTATATATTCAATGTAATGGTTGTGTTTACTTTGATTACTATGATGCAATTTTTATGATAGTACACATGACTTCCTCCACCCCCGAACGTTTCTGCTGTTTCGGTTTGGGGGTGTGACAGATTGGTATTAGAGCTATTGTTTATAGTGAACTAAGTATACCAAACCTTACATGGTATACAACTATAAACACTAAAAGGGGGCCGAAGCACTCTGAAACTAAAAGTTTACTTTTAAAATTTAAGTATTTTACAATAAGTATACAAGTATACATACATACTAGAAACCGTATCAAAGTAAGAACTACATAAAAGTATTTAGGACTAGTTGGGAAGTACGGTTAAACCTGAATAGTTATGTAATCATGTGTGGGGCCAATATAACCTGATCAACTATATTTGTTCGAGATATGACCAACATGTATTTGGGAGTGACTGTGGTGCTGCGACAAGTCTAAAACTCACCAAATCCGACGAAGTACGTAGTTAAAATACTATAGGAGTATTTTATAATTCTATAACACTGCACATATTTGTTACAAGTAATACTAATCCTCACAAATGAAAGACCTGCAATTCTTTGTATATGTTAGTAAGCGTTATTGTACATCTCTGTTAACGATGTAGGGTTAAGATACATCTGGTTCGAAAGTATCTGACTCTTGATCAATATAGAAGGCTTATCGTCATTTTCCCCTTGTATCTTTTATAGAAAGATGCCTCCCAAGAAGAGACCCAACAGAAAGAACAACGATCCTCCTCCGCCGCCACCTCCTCAGTTCGATCCTGCCATGTTCCAAGCAGCAGTTACAGCCGCCGTGGCTGCTGCCAATTCGCAGATAAATTCTGGCGGGTCGGGTAGTGGTACCCATCCCCTCAATCTTGATGGTGGTCAGGGACATCAGAAGGAGTGTTCCTACAAAGACTTTATGAATGAGAAACCCAAATCCTTCAACGGAAATGGTGGTGTCATTGCCCTAACTCGTTGGTTCAAGAAGATCGAATCAATTTTCGAAATCTGTGCATGCTCCAAAGCAAGCAAGGTGAAGTTCACCGCCTGCACCTTTACCGATATAGCACTAACTTGGTGGAATAGCCGAGTCAAATCCCTAACTTTGCCAGTAGCCAATGCCATGGGTTAGGAGGGTTTGAAAGAGTTAATGCTTGCAGAGTATTGCCCAAGAGGCGAGATACAAAAGTTGGAGCACAAGCTCTGGAACCTAAAGATGAAGGGTTCCGACATTGCTACATCCACTGCTAGATTTTGCGACCTGGCTCTTCTCTATCACAGGATGGTCACCCCGGAAAGCAAAAATATTGATAGGTACATATGGGGATTGACACCCCCAACTCAAGGAAACGTCTTGGCTGCTAAACCTTCGACTTTTGACAGCGCTAATTGTCTAGCGCAGACTCTAATAGATCACGAGGTTTATCATGAAACAGTAGCAGCCGTTCCCGAACCACCAAAGGTGAGTGGTGCGAAGAAAAAATTTGGAACAAGCGTAAGGGCCAGTCTTCGCAAGAGCTCTCCAAAACGCAACAAACAGTGGCAGTCGATGCTGCTACTACTCCTATTGATGTTCCAACCGCCCAAGCACCTGCCTGTAGATATGCTGGTACTCTTCCAAAGTGTGATAAGTGTAACTTCCATCATCACGAACCATGCCGTGAGAAGCAATGCAACAACTGTGGCAAAAAGGGACACACAACTCGTTTCTGCAAGACACCAGTCCAACCAACCAATCAGGCTCCTGCAGTGGGTGTTAGTCAAGCCTGTTATGGCTGTGGGGAGATCGGGCACTTCAAGAGAAACTTCCCCAAGACAACAACTGCTGGCAACACAGGGGGAGTGCTAGCGATGGGCCAGGAGGAGGCAGTTGCTGATCCCACCGTAGTTATGGGTACGTTCCTCCTCGACAACTCTTATGCATGTATTCTTTTCGATAGTGGTGTGGAGAGGAGTTTTGTTAGTCATGCATTTAAACATCTTCTTAAGCATAAATCCCAACCTTTAACAGAAACATTCACCGTCGAGATGGCTAACAGAAAGAAGGAGAGCACTAACGACGTATTCATAGGTTGTACTCTTACCCTAAACGATCATTCCTTCCCAATCGACCTCATGCCAGTTTCCATAAAAAGCTTCGATGTCATTATCGGCATGGAATGGTTGAGCCTCAATCGTGCTGATATCCTTTGTTATGAAAAAGCCATTCATCTCAATCTGTCATCTGGTGAAACCCTCGTTATCTATGGTGATAAACTCAGCTCAAGCCTTCGCATCATTTCGTACCTCAAAGCAAAAAATATATGCGAAAGGAGTGTTATGCATTCCTAGCCCATGTTGTTAACGGAAAATAGGAAGTTAAAAACCTCGATAGCATCGCCAATGTCTGCAACTTTCCTGATGTCTTCCCCGAAGATCTTCCCGGAATTCCTCCCGAGCGTTAAGTCGAGTTCCGAATCGACTTAATCCCTGGAGCTACCCCCGTAGCTAAATCCGCTTACCGTCTAGCGCCGACATAAATGCAAGAGTTATCCAGCCAGCTCAATGAACTACTCAACAAGGGATTCATCAGAGCAAGTTCCTCACCCTAGGGAGCCCCGGTCTTATTTGTGAAAAAGAAAGATAGGTCCTTTCGGATGTACGTAGATTATCACGAACTAAACAAGCTTACCATCAAAAATTGTTACCCTCTACCCAGAATCGATAACCTCTTTGATCAACTCCAAGGAGCCAACTACTTCTCAAAGATAGACCTAAGATCAGGGTATCATCAGCTACGAGTCTTGGAGAGTGATGTTCCGAAAATAGCTTTCCCAACTCGGTATGGTCACTACAAGTTTGTAGTAATGCCCTTTGGTCTAACCAACGCACCCACGGTATTCATGGATCTGATCAATCAGGTGTGCCGCCCATTCCTAGACAAGTTCGTGATAGTATTCATAGATGATATACTTGTCTATTCTCGGAGTGATGAAGATCACAGACAGCACTTGAGACTAGTTCTAGAAACCTTGAGGGCAGAGAAACTTTATGCAAAATTCTCAAAGTGTGAATTCTGGATAAGAAAAGTAACTTTCCTCGGTCACGTGGTTAGCGAAGATGGAATACATGTGGACCCTTCCAAAATCAATTCGATTGAGAATTGGTCAGCACCAAAGACACCCACAGAAATTCGTCAATTCTTGGGTCTTGCTGGCTACTATCGCAGGTTTATCCAGACTTTCTCCAAAATTGCTAAGCCTCTCACCACCCTGACTCAGAAAGGTGTAACCTTTAATTGGGGAGAAAATCAAGACACTGCATTCCAAACATTGAAGCAGGCCCTATGCAGCGCACCTATCTTGTCTCTGCCAGAAGGGACGGAGGACTTCGTGGTCTTCTGCGATGCATCCAATCAGGCTGTGTGCTCATGCAGCGAGGAAAAGTCATTGTATATGCTTCAAGACATCTAAAAGCACACGAAGTCAATTATACAACTCACGACCTAGAGTTGGGAGCAGTGGTCTTCGCATTAAAGATTTGGAGACATTATCTCTACGGAACTAAGTGCACCGTCTTCACCGACCATAAGAGTCTACAACATATTTTCGATCAGAAAGAGTTGAATATGAGGCAACGGTGATGGTTAGAGCTACTCAATGATTATGAGTGCGGAATTCTCTATCATCTCGACAAGGCCAATGTGGTAGCATATGCCCTCAGCCGGAAAGAGTATTCAGGTCGCAGAGTGAAGGCACTTACAATGACTATCCATTCCCATCTATCCACACAAATCAGAGAGGCTCAGGTTGAAGCCTTGAAGCCAGATAATGTGGCAGATAATCTGGACCCCAAAGTTCGGCGGTTACAGGGAGGTTGTCATGAACGAAGCTCATCAGACAAGATACTCTGTTCACCCAGGTTCAGATAAGATGTAGCTGGATCTCAAAAAGCTATATTGGTGGCCAAACATGAAAGCACAAATTGCTATCTGTGACAACCCAAAATTTTCATTTGTATAAACTCCGCAGTCAAGCACATCAAATATATAGTCAAATTCATCCCAGTACATTTTTGGCCAGTTTTAAGTTCGTTTGGGAATTTTATTTTAATTTCTCGTCAAACGAACAAATAAATGGAAGTATCCGTTAGGAGTGTTGTGGAATAAATAAACAATTAACACCTTGACTAGGTGTTTACGGCCAAACAAGGAGAGTTTGGGCCGTAAACTCTCTTTTTCCATGAACTCATGCATATAGCATGAGTTTACCCTTCATTCCTCACTTTTCACTTCCTAAGTCAAGAACACCAAGATTCTCTCTCAAGTATCATATCACATTTCTTGAAATCCGCCAAAAATATAAGTGTTTCCTTCCTAAATTCGTTCATATAACACTTTATCTAGTGTTTATACTCGATTTCATCCATGGAAATCTCCTCTTTTCTTAGATCTTCAAGTGTTCTTCAAAACACCAAGAACCAAGAACACACACTAGTGTGTGTGGCCGAAAACACCTTTCTTTGCTTCCACCTTGTAAGTATCTACTTCCTACACTGTTACCTAGTAAGAATACTTGATTTAGGAGCCTTGAAATCGTCTTTTCCAAGAACAAAAGGAGTTTTCGGTTTAGTGCATCTCCTTAAACTGAAAACCCCTAAAGAAAGGTCCCTTTAAGACCTTAAAACTCACTTAAGGCTTCGGATAAAGCTTAGAACCCTTTTACATGTTTGAAAGCACTCAAAAAACACCACATGCACCGAAGATCCTGAGTTTTCGGTCTCGCCCGAAAACCCTAAAAACCGAAAACCCCTTCGGACCGAGAACCTCTTGGACCGAGAACCCCTTCGGACTGAGAACCTCTTGGACCGAGAACCTCTTGGACCGAGAACCCTTCGGACTGAGAACCTTTTTGGATCGGGATTACCATTAAGAACGAAAGCTCCTAGGAACATACCACTTGGACCGAAAGCTCCATTTGGTGACCATACACTCCATTTATGCAATCCTTTGTGATTGTAACACTTCCATATAAGTGTTTCCTAGACTATAAGGGTGTTATCCTTATTAATTAGTTGAATATACTCTAATTGCATGCATATATGTGTCTTTATATGCTAAATAGGATTTGTGTGTGCTCAAGTCTTCACTTGACACTTAGCACCCTTTTTCCGATCTTACATTCGCATCACTCATTTCAGGTGAGTTCATACCCCTTAATTAACCTTTTAAATGTTTTTAAATGCTTTTATGGGGGGGATACAAGTTGAATCATGATAGTTATTATATCAATCACATGTGATTAATAATTGTCTAACAGATAGATTTTTGCATGTTAAACTGTTTTGTCCAGCTAAAGGTTTTCAAATCTCTTTTAAACACAAAAATCCTTTTCTTTAAATCATTGAGCTATTATTACTGTCTTTTAAAATTAGATTCTTGTTAGATTCATGTCTATATAGATATAGTTATATAAGTAGGGTTTGAAGGACTTAGGACTGATAGTCCGCTTTACTTCCTGTTCCTCGTTTGGTTGTGGACTTAGAGCATCCGGCTATTTGTCCGAGTGTCGTTGAAATCCTAGTTATATATTATGTATATCTGGTTAGATCTTAAACCTCTCACTCCAGTTCAATACCTTTGGGTAGCAAAGCCACCTAGATATCCTCTCAAGTAAACTACAATAGGTATAGTTTAGAAACCAACCCTAACATTCATGAAAGAGAACTTAATTATAGCTATATTCTAAAAACATATACTTTTTAAGTGAAAAGAAAGGTTTTATAGAAATCAAAACACGAGATACATCCTCATGACGCGGATTTCACCATTGTCGAGTGGTAACCAGAGTCTCCTGGACGTAGAGCGGGCATTGTGTGTATAGATCTATACGGGACAGACACTCCCACATCCAGACTGCTAGCTACAGTCCCGACCGACCAAGCCAAGGGGTGACAAATGTCACATTCACTCTGACGCCAGCAGGTCATCAAGTATTCGATCGTCAATCAGTATGGTTACGAGTATCTTTACATTTACCTTATAATTCATGGCTTTAAGGTAATAAGTGTTATCACGGAATTTTCTACATATAAAATCCTCATGATGTATTTTCCTAGTTATACACTAGGCCATATTTTAATCCTTTAAACTAACCTACTCAGGATTAAAGGCTACCTTAGACTCTCCGAGGCGTATTGTTCACTTAATACCACCTGGAGTCTGTATTTCATTCACTTAGACTCTCCGAGGTGTATTGTTCACTTAATACTGCCTGGAGTCTGTATTTCATTCACTTAGACTCTCTGAGGCGTATTGTTCATTTAATACTACCTAGAGCCTATGTTTTATTTACTTTTAGCCAGCAGTGTTACTGCTGAGGTAAAATATTATTTCTCCCTATTACTTTTACTTGTGACCTTCTCACATATTTATTAAAAGTATAAACTATATTTTTATAATGATTGTTACCTTTGGGGGAAATTACTCCTTAAACATAAAACAATTGGGTCTTAGTAGAAGACTGCTTTTAGTAGAAAATATAGGATTTTCTAGAAGGAATTCTAATACTCTGTAAACTCAAATCGCCATTATCTAGTGAGATTATTTTGAAGAAAAACATGTATTTATATCAATGTCATTAAATACTTATGAACTCACCAGCATTAAAAATGCTGATACTCGCTTTCAAAATAACTTGTATTCTCAGGTCGTCATTAGACAGGTACACTCCGGAAGCTTTTGTGAAGACAGCCTTGTACCGAGCTGCATCTTATGTTATTCTCTATATTTACTTTGATGTTGATGCGAAATGTAATCTATGTAAAATTATTACTACTAATGCAATGGTTATTGTTCTTTGATTACTATACTGCATGTGTTGTGATACTTGACATGACGTCCTCCACCCCAGAACGTTTCCGTCGTTCCGGTTTTGGAGTGTGACAAATTCGTATCAGAGCATTGTTTATAGTAAGCTCAGTATATCAAATCATAAAAGATATACAACCTATAAATACATTGGGATAAAAATACTCTGACCAAGAATTATACTTTAAAATATAACCATATTTTACAAAAGTATAAGAACATCCAGAATATACAAACCTGAACAAGTATCACAAGAAGAATGAGAATAAAAGTCTTTGGATGTTGAGCATTACCGTCAAACCTGGGCAGTTATGTAATCGTAAGCTAGGATAAATGTAACCTGATCAACTACATTTATTCGAGATGCGACTAACATGTGTTTGGGAGTGATGGTGGTGTTGCAATAAATCTGAAACTTACCAAGTAGGAATGCTAGAGCCAAACATAAAGTTTAAAATACTATAAGAGTATTTTAGGATACTAAAAGACTCACAATAAACCCAAAAGCATGTTCAGCAGTTAAGAATCAAACATGTAATTAAAATACTATAGGGGTATTTTAGGAACCATAAATAACCTTGCGTGAAAACTAAAAGAGATCCTTATTGATAGACCTATGATTACAGAGTGCATACTCCGAAGGTTATGTATAGTGAGGATCTTATAGGCTAAGACTATGTGGTTTCGCTCTACTTCCTTTTCCTTGTTTGGATGTGGATATAGGGTAGTATCACATATTTGAAGGCCTATCAGATCTAAGTTATACATGATTTGTGTACACTATGTAATTATAGCCGGCCTCGATATGGATCACCCACTAAAATGTTTTAATAATCTCTTAAGATTCTTTAGACATTCCCATTCTCGCACAAACCCCTTTAGGAAACCTTATCCACTTCAGTAATCAGCAGAGGAGTCGATAAAGACCCATAAGAGGTTCGTTGAGAAAGATTGCCAAGTAGGAAGTAAACGAACAGTGATGAGGCTATTGAAATCACCTTGTGCCTATACCTTTTAGGGACATCGGTGGGGAATTCTCCTGAACTTCAGAGATTCCAGTCATCCATTATGAAGTGATGACACTCAGAATCAGAATCAGAAATAAAGCGGAGCAGAAATTCAATATATCTACGAGAGCAGAGAACCCTATATAGATACCCGGAGGAAACCAACGCTTGTTCTAGTCAGGGATAAGAGGTGGACAGAGAGGGCCAATGCATGGAACCCAAGAAGTGTTACTACCTCTTTAGCGTCACACTAATAATCCATAAAATAATACAATTTAGTGAGTTAGTGATTACAATACTCACACTATGTGCTAGGCAAATCGTCTTTCCCGTCGCGATTAATATAAATAGATCGGAATCACAAAACCTCGATTGAGAGTGTTTAGCCATAAACTTTCATGTCCTTCTCTTGTGTAAACATCGTTCCGGAGCTCTTTCAAAATTCTTTTCAAAACCGGAGAGTGAACCTCTCCAACGTAAAGATAACCCAGTTGGAACGACACCCATTTTATGGCCTTCCGATACACTTACTCCTACTCTGTTACCCAGACTGCATCATAGGGATGTAGGTCGACGCTCAGATAACCATAAATCAAGGCGCGGGAAAAATTTATGCCTATCATAGTAAAGAAAGATACGTCTAGAGTTAACCATCGTTTCTCATCAGCTTGTGTTCCTTTTCGTGTAGGAAAAACCATGCCTCCAAAGAAACGTAACCAACCTGCTGGTAAGACACCGATTCTTCAAATCGATGAAGCTACGTTCCAAGTTGAAGTTTCAGCAGCCGTAGCAGCTGTCATGGCTCACCTGAATGCTAACAACGCCAATCTTAGCAGGAGCACTATCGAGAATCCCGATCATAGCAATGGACAGCAGCAACCAACCCCCGTGTGCGAATCCACCCAAGAACTCAAACCTAATCCCCTGAAAAGAAAGTTTGAGAACGAGAAGGGGAGTACCTCGACTCAAGGACCTTCTGAAAGGCAGCAAGCTGAGATAGTCAATACCCCTGTCAACCCGCCTGTCTCGACACCAAGAATACCATACCTAGGAAACCTGCTCCACTGCAGCAAGTGTAGCTACCATCATTATGGAGTCTGTCAAGAACCCTTTTGTGTTAGGTGCAACATGAAGGCGCATACCGCTCGCAACTGCAGAACCCCGGTTGAGTTCATTACATCAACCACCAACGTTGGGACCAGTCCAGTATGCCACCTATGTGGCGAAATTGGACACTTCAAGAAGGACTGCCCAACTGAAAGAAATGACAAAGACGCAGGAGGAGGTTAACCCTAATGCGTAGGGGAACATCAAGAACCCGGTGGAATTTTGGTATGCTTCTCAACCTTAAGTAGCTAATAGAAAACTTAAAATGATCAATTCTAATTGAAATTACTCTCTCGTTAAGGCGAAAGTCGCAGCACAGTTGTAACGCTTAAAAATCCATCGGGTAAAGCTATGATGGCTTAGTGTATACGTTAAGGCCATGTATAATTGGAATCGATAGACCGAGAGTGAGTGATGCTGCCTTATCTCCTGTTCCTCGTTTGGTTGTGGATTTAGGGCGGAGTCACTCAGTCAACAGTCCTTTTAATCCTAATTATGCATGACTAGTGTATACTAAACGGTTATAGAGAGGCCTCGTGAGAAATCCATTCATGAAAAGTACATTATTCCAAAACATCAGGACCCCTAGAGTTCTGCGTCAATCCTATCGGTCCAAGTATCCGCGATAGTGATACCATGGATGAAACCCGAGACGCTAAGAACTTGTGTGCCCTGTTCAGCACATGGTCCTATCAATCTTTATTCTATATCGTGTCGATGGTTGTAAATTTCGACACTACCTTCTGTCATGGCTTGACTTGGTTCAACCATGCGAAAATTCCTAGTGCTGTGTAAAGAGAACTTTCACCTTATCCTAAATGTCAAATAAAATTATTTCGAACCTAATAGGAAATCTAATGCGAACCATCGATCATCTCTCTCATCCAACTCTCAGAAGTACCCAGAGGAGGGGTACCACGCGCTGTTAACCACTCCGTTAGACTTTAAAACCAGGAACGAAAGGCACTGCAGATATCCCGAAAGACAATAACCGCCCGAGGCCTACTCAGTAGAACCTCCAGAAAGACCATTAGCACCGCACAACCAGGTTCATGAATCAAGAGAAAGAACTCATGGGATTAGCTTACTACTACTGAGTATATGCATTGGAGTGGTATATAATTTGGATCGATAAGATGTAAGATGAGTGCTTCCTCCCTACTCCCTGTTCCTCGTTTGGTTGTGGGTTTGGGGTGGGGCCACACATCTGAACACCCCGTCAATCCCAATTATATACGACTTGCATACACGGAGTAATAATGATTGAGCCAAGTATGAGGTCTACCACGAACCTTATAATAAGACCCTTCATCCTATCACATAGAAAAGGAGCTGGAGTCAAGAGAACCACTGTGGGTTGAGCTACTAAAATGACCACAAATTTGAAATTTGTTGTCATCCCGGTTAAGCCAACATAGTAGCTAACGCCCTCAGTTAGGAAAGGTAACTCAAGTCGTAAGAGTCAAAAACATTGACTACGACCATCCATTCACGCTCAATCTCACCAATTAAGCATCTCAGCAGTGGGTCCAGAAACCTGGAAAGCTGTGACAGGTTAAACTCTGAGAAGAGTGGATGAGGAAATTAGAGGTTCTGAGTGACGGAACCCTATGCTATCTAGATTTAATCTAGATAGAGAAGACTCAGTAACACCAAAAGAGTAGTTGCAAGGAATATTCGCACTACTCAGGCACTTCGTCCATCCAGATACAGACGAGTAGTGCCTGGGATACAATGCCTCCTCATACGAGAAAATTCATTGTTACCCTATAGACGATAGACTGCATTCTTCAAAGTTAATACAAAGATGCTAGGAACCACATGACCACCTCCGCAACCATGAATACTTGAATAAAGTAAATGGTAAGTTGCATTAAGCTTTATAACCCAGATCATAAAGAGATTGTAGACTCGACACCAGTCTAGGTGTTAGTCAATGGATTATACAATAACACGCGATGGAGAATGGAGCAAGTCTTAGAGATTTGTTAGACTACCAGGTGTTCCAAAGAATACTATCTCTCAGGAGATATTAGAACCACCTCCTAAAATAGTCAATCACTTCAGAAAATCTCTTAGGACGAAGTTAGCCCTGATCAGAGGCTGCTATCCATGAAACAGCAAAGCGAGTAAGTGAATGATTCCTTCCGATTAGAGATCATATTGTGAAAGCGTTTAGTAGACGATGAAGAAAATTGAAATTTTCTAAGCATCGTCTGGTAAAACCCTCTATCTCGCTGACTTTGAGAGTTTCTGTTAGGAACACCTCAAGAGTCAGAAGTGCAGGTCCATTTTGCACTAGGTCGAGATAGATGTCACGTAACCAATAGATGCCAGTATATAGCCAATACCTCCAATGATCCAGAAAACCTCCGAAAACAAATCAGTAGGAAATACGAATCCGAAGACGACCTGAACCGTCTAAGAACCAACCCGGGGACTACACCCTCAGTAAGAGAGAACTTTTGGAGCTTCAGAATGGCCATCACGCCAAGTGATGATCTAACCATGGAAGTACATTATGTTCTAAGTACTGAAACATTCTATCTTCCCAAAAACTTAGGACCATCCGAGATTCTTGATGAAGATTGGTTTAACCTCCGTCAGACCTCGACTACCTAAGGGATTCCATAATTTCCATCCGAATCTATCCCCGGCTCAACTTGAAAAAGTTCTTGTCCGACGCGACTCTTGTAATCCCACTCGTCGAGAACGGAATCATAGAGAGCCCCAACTTCGTAGGAGAACCTATAGAGATTATGGACCGAGAGGACAATGCGAACAAAGCAAATCTGCATCCCGATAGTGAAGGTTCGCAGGAACGCCAAGCGAGGACCGGACTTCACTTGGGAGCGCGTGGATCAACGAAACTTAAATGTCCCCATCTTTTTGCATAGTTATTTTGTAATGACTGGTTGCTTGAACTCTAATTTTGGGACGAAATTCCCTCTAACGGGGGATGATGTGACAACCCAAAATTTTCAATTGTATAAACTTCGTAGTCAAGCACATCAAATATATAGTCAAATGCATCCTAGTACATTTTTGGCCGGTTTTAAGTTCGTTTGGGAATTTTATTTTAATTTTTCGTCAAACGAACAAATAAATGGAAGTATCCGTTAGGAGTGTTGTGGAATAAATAAACAATTAACACCTTGACTAGGTGTTTACGGCCAAACAAGGAGAGTTTGGGCCGTAAACTCTCTTTTTTCATGAATTCATGCATATAGCATGAGTTTACCCTTCATTCCTCACTTTTCACTTCCTAAGTCAAGAACACCAAGATTCTCTCTCAAGTATCATATCACATTTCTTCAAATCTGCCAAAAATGTAAGTGTTTCCTTCCTAAATTCGTTCATATAACACTTTATCTAGTGTTTATACTCGATTTCATCCATGGAAATCTCCTCTTTTCTTAGATCTTCAAGTGTTCTTCAAAACACCAAGAACCAAGAACACACACTAGTGTGTGTGGCCGAAAACACCTTTCTTTGCTTCCACCTTGTAAGTATCTACTTCCTACACTGTTACCTAGTAAGAATACTTGATTTAGGAGCCTTGAAATCGTCTTTTCCAAGAACAAAAGGAGTTTTCGGTTTAGTGCATCTCCTTAAACCGAAAACCCCTAAAGAAAGGTCCCTTTAAGACCTCAAAACTCACTTAAGGCTTCGGATAAAGCTTAGAACCCTTTTGCATGTTTGAAAGCACTCGAAAAACACCACATGCACCGAAGATCCTGAGTTTTCGGTCTCACCCGAAAACCCTAAAAACCGAAAACCCCTTCGGACCGAGAACCTCTTGGACCGAGAACCCCTTCGGACCGAGAACCTCTTGGACCGAGAACCTCTTGGACCGAGAACCCTTCGGACCGAGAACCTTTTTGGATCGGGATTACCATTAAGACCAAAAGCTCCTAGGAACATACCACTTGGACCGAAAGCTCCATTTGGTGACCATACACTCCTTTTATGCAATCCTTTGTGATTGTAACACTTCTATATAAGTGTTTCCTAGACTATAAGGGTGTTATCCTTCTTAATTAGTTGAATATACTCTAATTGCATGCATATATGTGTCTTTATATGCTAAATAGGATTTGTGTGTGCTCAAGTCTTCACTTGACACTTAACATCCTTTTTCCGATCTTATATTCGCATCACTCATTTCAGGTGAGTTTATACCCCTTAATTAACCTTTTAAATGTTTTTAAATGCTTTTATGGGGGGGATACAAGTTGAATCATGATAGTTATTATATCAATCACATGTGATTAATAATTGTCTAACAGATAGATTTTTGCATGTTAAACTGTTTTGTCCAGCTAAAGGTTTTCAAATCTCTTTTAAACACAAAATTCCTTTTCTTTAAATCATTGAGCTTTTATCAAAGTCTTTTAAACTTAGATTCTTGTTAGATTCATGTCTCTATAGATATAGTTATATAATTAGGGTTTGAAGGACTTAGGACTGATAGCCCGCTTTACTTCCTGTTCCTCATTTGATTGTGGACTTAGAGCATCCGGCTATTTTTCCGAGTGTCGTTGAAATCCTAGTTATATATTATGTATATCTGGTTAGATATTAAACCTCTCACTCCAGTTCAATACCTTTGGGTAGCAAAGGCACCTAGATATCCTCTCAAGTAAACTATAATAGGTATAGTTTAGAAACCAACCCTAACATTCATGAAAGAGAACTTAATTATAGCTATATTCTAAAAACATATACTTTTTCAGTGAAAAGAAAGGTTTTATAGAAATCAAAACACGAGATACATCCTCATGACGCGGATTTCACCGTTGTCGAGTGGTAACCAGAGTCTCCTAGATGGAGAGCGGGCATTGTGTGTATAGATCTATACGGGACAGATACTCCCACATCCTGACTGCTAGCTACAGTCTCGGCCGACCAAGCCAAGGGGTGACAAATGTCACATTCACTCTGACGCCAGCAGGTCGTCAAGTATTCGATCGTCAATCAGTATGGTTACGAGTATCTTTACATTTACCTTATAATTCATGGCTTTAAGGTAATAAGTGTTATCACGGAATTTTCTACATACAAAATCCTCATGATGTATTTTCCTAGTTATACACTAGGCCATATTTTAAACCTTTAAACTAACCTACTCAGGATTAAAGGCTACCTTAGACTCTCTGAGGCGTATTGTTCACTTAATACCGCCTGGAGTCTGTATTTCATTCACTTAGACTCTCCGAGGCGTATTGTTCACTTAATACCGCCTGGAGTCTGTATTTCTTTCACTTAGACTCTCCGAGGCGTATTGTTCATTTAATACTACCTGGAGCCTATGTTTTATTTACTTTTAGCCAGCAGTGTTACTGCTGAGGTAAAATATTATTTCTCCCTATTACTTTTACTTGTGACCTTCTCACATATTTATTAAATGTATAAACTATATTTTTATAATGATAGTTACCTTTGGGGGAAATTACTCCTTAAACATAAAACAGTTGGGTCTTGGTAGAAGACTGCTTTTAGTAGAGAAACTCTTTGGTTTAAACATAAAACAATTGGGTCTTGGTAGAAGACTGCTTTTATTAGAAAATATAGGATTTTCTGGAAGGAATTCTAATACTCTGTAAACTCAAATCGCCATCATCTAGTGAGATTATTTTTAATAAAAACATGTATTTATATCAATGTCATTAAATACTTATGAACTCACCAGCATTAAAAATGATGATACTCGCTTTCAAAATAACTTGTATTCTCAGGTCGTCAGTAGATAGGTACACTCCGGAAGCTTTTGTGAAGACAACCTTGTACCGAGCTGCATGTTATGTTATTCTCTATATTTACTTTGATGTTGATGCTAAATGTAATCTATGTAAAATTATTACTACTAATGCAATGGTTGTTGTACTTTGATTACTATATTGCATGTGTTGTGATACTTGACATGATGTCCTCCACCCCAGAACGTTTCCGCCGTTCCGGTTTTGGGGTGTGACACTATCTTCGTGGGCAAATGCCTAAATTGTGCCAAGGTGAAGGTGGAATACCAAAAGCCCTTAGGTCTACTTCAACAGCCAGAAATACCTGAGTGGAATTGGGAAAAAATCTCAATGGATTTCACTACCAAACTGCCCAAGACCCAGAGTGGCCATGACAGTATCTGGGTAATCGTCGACAGATTGACTAAGTTTGCCCACTTCCTGCCAATAAGAGAAACATACAAGATGAAGAGACTGACCCGAATCTATATCCAAGAGATAGTTTGACTGCATGGTGTTCCTGTGTCCATTATCTATGATCGAGATAGCAGATTCACCTCCAGATTTTGGCAGTCCTTGCAAAAGGCTCTTGGAAGTAAGCTGGATATGAGCACAACTTATCATCCACAGACCGACAGGCAGAATGAGAGAACCATTCAAACCCTAGAAGACATGCTGAGAGCGTGCGATATCGACTTTGGTAAGTCATGGGATATCCATTTCCCATTGTTCGAGTTCTCTTACAACAACAACTATCACACTAGCATCAAGGCTGCTCCTTTCGAAGCCCTCTATGGTCGTAAGTGTAGATCTCCTTTGTGATGGGCTGAGGTGGGCGACACGCACCTAGCCAAAGGCCAAGTCCCTGATAGCACTCTCACTGGCCCAGAAATCATCCGAGCAACCACAGAAAAGATCGTACAAATCCGGGAACGAATTAAAGCTTCAAGTGATAGACAAAAGAGCTAAGCCGACAAAAGACAAAAACCTTTGGAGTTCTAGGTTGGTGACCGTGTCTTGTTAAAGGTCTCGCCCTAGAAAGGCATGATACGCTTTGGAAAGCGTGGAAAGCTAAATCCGAGATACATTGGACCATTCGAGATCCTCGCTAAGATCGACCCTGTAGCTTACAAACTTCTTTTACCCCAAGAGCTTAGTAACATTCATCTCGTCTTCCACGCGTCGAATCTTAAAAAGTTTTTATCCGACGAAACCCTTGTGATCCCTCTTGATGAGATCGAGATCAATGAGAACCTTAATTTTGTGGAAGAACCAATCGAAATCATGGATCGGGAAGTCAAACGAACGAAATAAAGTCGCATCCCGATAGTGAAGGTTCGTTGGAATGCCAAGCGGGGAACTGAATTCACTTGGGAGCGCGAAGAACAAATGAAACAGAAGTATCCACGTCTCTTTCCCTAGTTCATAATTATATTCATTTTAGAATTTCAGGACGAAATTCCCTCTATCGGGGGGATGATGTGACAACCCGAACCTTTCCGCTAACATTTGCCCGATTTCGTTAAATAAATTTTGAATTTTATTTTTCCCGTTAAATTCTTATGGTTTAGAAAATCGTTTATTTCTTTATATAAGAGCTGGAACCAAAATCACGTGAAAACTTGAGTTTTTCTTTGAGAATCAATGAAATCCGGTCTGATTGGTGTTCACGGCCGTGAACTCGATCATGGTCATAAAGCGATCACGGCCGTGAACCCGGTCTAACAGGTGGACCCCACCACCGACCATAAACCCAGCCTTTATATATGTTCTCCCACCCTTCATTTACACTTTTCTGGCCAAAGACTGTGACAACCCGAATTTTTTTTTATTCTCGTTAAGTCAACGTTGATGAAACTTAATCCTTCCATGGTCTTAGATTAGATGGTTTATTGGGTTATAAGTACTGAAGCCTAGTTAACTAAGAGTATTAAGTTTTGGAAGAGAACAGCTTTAAAGAACCGAGAACCTTCGCATGGCCGCAAACTCCTTGCAGCCGTAAACCTTGCAGCCGTGAACACCGAGTCGTAAACCTGCGAGCCGCAAACCACTTCTGTCACACCCCAAAACCGAGAACGGCGGAAACGTTCTGGGGTGGAGGACGTCATGTAATGTATCACAACAATGTAAAGTAGTAAACAAGCAACAACATCATCCATTGCATTAATAGTATAATTTTGCTTACAAGTGTGTTCTTTCATAGTATAAAACAACATAATGAATACTCAAAATAAAAGACGAGTCTTGACTGCTCCGTCTTCTCTAAACCTTGCATCGGTACCTGTCTATTTGTGACCTGAGAATACAAGTTATTTTGAAAGCGAGTATTAGCAATAAAGCTGGTGAATTCATAAGTATATTAGTGTCATTACTTTGTAAAGTTGTTATGAAAGACTGGTGAATGTTTAATGAATCATTTAGTATAAGTGTGAAAACCCTAGAAAATTCCATATTTCCTACTAGTATAAAAGGTAGTCTTCTACCAAGACCCGAATGTTTTGAAAGTTTAAGCCTCTACATAGGTGAAGGTTTTTCTTTGCACAACTATTATTATTCAAATCTAATCTACCTCATCGGTTATGTGAATGTGTCACAAAATAAAGGTAATAAGGAAAATAGTATAATAACAGAAGTATTATCCTTTGGTACTAGGATAAACTAATTAATCTACCTCATCGGTTATGTGAATGTGTCACAAAATAAAGGTAATAAGGAAAATAATATAAGTATTATCCTTTGGTACTAGGATGAAACACGACGTGGAAACTCGCCGTAAAAGTATTAACCGTAGACATCCGTAGATGTGCATTTACCTCTGTAGCTAACAGTTGGGTGTAGGAATGGTTAGTCCCGTAAAGTATACAATATTCCTCTCTGTATAGTATATAATAGTATCTACACATATAATATGTAATAGTATCTCATCATATAGTATCTATGTAACGGTATCCATGTAAAAGTATCTCTTCATATTGATGTATTAGTATCTCTTCATATTGATGTATTAGTATAGACTCATGAATGAACTGACTCTGATGTAATTCCTTGTACTAGGAATAATCTTTTGTATCCCCTAAACTATACCTATAATAGTTTACCGGAATGTAAATTGGGTGTCCAAGTAGGTTTATACATCCTTGCTACCCAAGAGTGTTGGAACTGAAGAATGAAAGCTCTTATATCAATACATAGATACATGAAACATAAGTGTATAGATATGGTTTTTTAAAAATGAGTTGAAAGAGATTTTGTAACACATTTAAGAGTTTTGAACAATAAATAATAATGACTTGATGTCATTTTATAAAACATTTCAAAAGTAAAACATTTGATAACAAAGTATAACAGAACTAAAAACCATTTCGTGTATCACATTTTGAAGTATGTGAAATCAATTGGTTGAACACACAGTTATAAATCACATGTGATTGATTCTATAACATGCTGTTATCTACTTGTATGCCCCCCCCCCCCATTAAAGCATTTAAAATCATTTAAAAGATTGATTAAGGGGTATGAACTCACCTGTAGTTGGTGGTTTGGATGAACGGATGATGTAGGATTCTAAGTGTCAAGTGATTACTTGTACACACACTATGATCCTAGTTAACATATAATAACACATATATGTATCCAATTAGTCATTAAACAACTAATTAACAAGGTTAAAGACATCCTAAGTCATGTAAAACACCTTATTTAAGTGCTATAAGACATAAGGATTGCATCTAAGTGTTGTAGGACATTGCTATTGAGTTTAGGGTTCAAGGGGACCCTCTATATGAGTTTACGGTTTTGTGACCATAAATCATTGAGTTTACGGTCGTAAACCCATGAGTTTACGGCCGTAAACTCATGCTTCTTTGACCACTTTGTGTTTTGAAGTCTTATAAGTCCTTAGAAGCATTTCTACTTGAAGTATAAGCCTTAGGAAGAGATTAGGGCACCATTTCACTCCTAAATGGAGTTTACGGTCCTTGGACCATTTTCCTTTGGGTTTACGGCCGTAAACCCACATGGTTTATGGTCTTTTGATGTTTTCATGTACTAAACTCATTAAGGAAGGGATCTATGCAAGTTTCCAAGGCTTAGAAGGGGCTAGGGCACACTTTGGCACCCTTTTTAGGGTTTACGGTCCAAGAACACCTTGGAACGTAAACACCTTGTTCTTGTGTTTCTTGGTTGATTTCTTGATGTCTAGAAGTGTAACAAGCCTTATACTACTCTAGGATAGAAGTACTTACTAGTTAGAAGCTTAAAAAAGTGCTAAAAGTCCAAGAACACTAGTGTGTGTTCTTGGTGTTCTTGGTGAAACTTGAAGATCTAACCTTTTGGAATGATTTCACATATGGAAGTGTGTTAGATCACTAGATTAAGCAATATATCAACTTATTAGGGCTAGAAACACTTACAAGTTGATAATCTAGAAGAATTGGTGGATGATACTTGAGAGAGAGGTGAGATTTGGATCTTGATTTTGTGAAAAATGGTAAATAATGACTAAGTGTCATATATATACCCCCTATTAGGGTTTACGGCCGTAAACACCTTTGTTTAGGCCGTAAACTCCAAACTCTTGGAGTTCTGGAACATTATTGTTGCACAATAAACCCTAGGGCATCCTCTCTCCTGATATCTCCTAGAACACTAACCATAACTTACTCAAACTTATTCCAAAAAGCTTGAAAGTTAGCAGAAACTATTTTGACTTCTATTGAATTGGATGGTTGCACAGAATAGAAATTTCGGGTTGTGACATCATCCCCCCGTTAGAGAGAATTTCGTCCCGAAATTAGAATTTAGGTAAGGAGTAGGCATGAATAATCGAGCTAAGAAGTGGGGATACTTCCTAATCGATTGATTTTCGCGCTGCCAAGTGAATTCAGGTCCTCAGTTGGCATTCCAACGAACCTTCACTAATGGGAAGCGGCTATGAATTGTTCGCCTGACCTCTCGGTCCATGGTCACTACGGTTCATCCACGAAGGTGAGGCTCTTGTGGAACTCGATCTCGTCGGGTGGGATTTCAAGAGTCTCGTCGGACAGATACTTTTTCAAGTCCGAGAAATGGAGGGTAGAATGTACGTTACTGAGTTCGCGGGGTAGGTTGGATTTGTGAGTTACAGGGCCGATTCTGGCAAGAATCTCGGGGGTCCTGACTATCTTGGATATTTAGCTTTCCACGCTTTCCGAAGCGTATCAAGCCTTCCCTGGGTGAGACTTCCAAAAGAATTTGGTCTCTCACCTGGAGTTCCAAAGGTTTCTCCCTCTTGCTTCTCTTCCCAGTCAAGGGTCGCTCCCTTCAGGGTCAAAGTCGTAGAGATTTCGTAATTTGTGAGGAGTTCTAGATGAACTATGACAGTAGGTCAGCGAGACCTAGAATTTGGCGAATTCCTGTCGGCGTCTTGGGTGCTGATAATTTCTCAACAGTTTTAATTAAATGAAAGGGTCCTCAAGAATTCCCACAACACTAATAGTGTGTCATAGGAATTTGACTCTTAAATTCCAAAACTCGCATTTAGAGAACTTCGTGTAATGCTTCTTTGATCGTATTGTTTCCGTGGTTTGTTGTAGTTGCTCTTTATGATTTCCTTCTTACTACGAGAGTAGATAAGTAAGTCATTGACAAGAACAATGAAGAAACTGATCCAAGTAAGAATGGCATACCCTATTCATTAAGTTCATGAATACTACGGGCGTATTGGTCCTATCCGAGGGGTATCACTACGAACTCGCAGCGTCCGCATCGAGTTTGGAAGATTGTCCTCGGGACATCCTTCTCTAAAACTCGCAACTGGTGATATTCGGATCTCAGGTCCATTTCTGAAGGGTACATCGTCCCTTGCGGTTGGTCGGCCTATTCATCTATACGAGGCAGATAGTAATGATTTCTGCTGGAGATATTGTCGAGGTCCCTGTAGTCGATGGACCTTCGAAACAATTCGTCTTTCTCCTTGAAGAACAAGACCGGAACTCTCCTTGGTGAGGAGTTTGGTCTTTCATTTCCATTGCTGAGTAGTTCGTTAGGTTTGACCTGACAGTTCTTGCAGCTCGGGGGGTGTTAGACTGTAGGGCGATCTGGTTACAGGAGTCGTACTGGGTTCTAAGTTTGTTCGCATGACGATGCGATTACTCGTAGTCTTGGGCAGTCTCCGTCCTAAAGTTCATATTAGAATTCATACATGGTTCATCAATCACAGTCTCGTGTATACGAGTCGTATATAATTAAGATTGAAAAGGTAGTTGAATAAATGATTCTTCTTTAAGCTCACATCCCTACGAGGAAAAGAAGTTAAAGCGGAATCATCAATTCTAAACCTGTAGAGCCTTGATTATATACTACCCTTATGTATACATTCTTCAGAGATAGATCAACCGTACGGGTCTTTGGATTGAACTTGATGTACTGTACAAGTGGTACTCTGGGGAGGTTTGCTGAGATTTCTTTGGAAAGGATAAGAAATGTAAGGTACTCTACGCATCACTACTTCGGAGTTCTGAAATGACGGTTTCGCTAGAAAGACGATTTCGGAGAAAGAGATTTACGCATGAAGCTGGTATTGCGAGGGTCGAAATGATTCAAGTTATCTGATAGTCTTGGACTACTCGGAAAAACAAAAGCATTAGATTAGGTCCAAAAGGCGTTACAGACAAAACATAACAGTGTAACTTGTAACAGAGTTACAGTACTTTAGATTAGCTAGAAGACTACTGCTGCAAACAAGGTATACTACAAAAGGCAAGTATACGCAGCACGAGCATCCCTTACTGACGGGATCTCGCAAAAGATAAGACTCGAGTTGCACTAGTTTTAGACATTTTAAGAGTCTGTTACAACGAACGCCTTAGATACTTTAACGTGGGTCAGGAGTAGTTTCTCCTGCGGCAGTGATCCTTAGTATCTTCCCGTCTGCGCCAGAGTTCTTTGTTATTGGGCAATCCTTCTTGAGGTGTCCAATCGCACCGTTATGATGACATATCTGGCTAGTACTAGCATTGATGGTGGAAGTGAAGTGTCGGGTCGGAGTTATGTGGACCCGGATGCTTTCGTTGATCTTCCTTTTCGGACAATTCCTCTTGTAGTGTCCGGTTTCACCACAACCATAGCAAGCTGGGCTGATTCCGATGGTAGGGGTGGTTTTACAAGATCGAGCAATGTGTCCCGATTTGTTGCAATTGATGCATTGCAATACTCGGCAAGCTCCATTGTGGTGATAGGTACACTTGATACACTTCGGGAGTGTTCCCTCATATCGCTTGCGTTTCTTTTGGGCCTGATGCTTTCGTTTCTCAAACTTTGAGTTATGGCTTTGGGTGTTTTCGATCGTTACTATTTGTTGATTTCTTGGATCGTTACAACGATTGGAAATGTCAACCTCTTTGCCAGTCTTGTTTGTGTTGCCAGAGTTGAGGGTTGTAAGGACAGCTGTCACAGCAGCTGTTACCGCGGCTTGGAATGTAGCGGCGTCGATATGAAGGATAGGGGTTTCGTTGCTCGACTGACTACTTCCGGATGACGACATGATTCTGTAACGTGAAAGATAAGGAGTTTGTGAGCGATTATGGTTGACCCTAGATGTATTTCGATCGTTCATGTAAAGAGTAAAAATATGTTCTCGAGGGTTTGACCTACATCCCTATGATGCAGTCCTAGTAAAGAATAGAAGTAAGTTTGTAGAATGGTCTCAAGACGTTTGTCGTTCAAGCCGGGGTATTATAAGTTGGATAATATGGTCCAACCTTTGAAAGAGGCTTGAAAATGATTCCGGAGTTAGATTACCCTAGTCCAATAACTTGACTAGAGTGAGTTTCAAATAGACCTCAACGAAAGGATGATGAAAGTATTTGAACAAAGAGTGACACAGAATTTAGCCGACTGAAAATATTATTGATGTTTAAGATGTAATAAGTTTGGGAAAAAATGACCCTGTAGAAGGTCTTACATCATATCCGGAGTAGGAAAGTTTTGGCCGCATAAAGGCCTAACCAAAAGTACTTACAGTACAAGGTAGTTTCATAGGAAAATGCCACATAGGGCACAGACAGGAAAAACGATTCCTTTAACAAGGAAGGAAAAGAAAGCTTCTCCTACTGGTAACGGTCATCCCTCTGGTGAACCGTTAGTTTAGGCAGTTGGCGTTCCATATCAAGCAGGTGTCTTTCGTACACCCTCTGGCGTACTCGGAGTTCTATGACTTCGGCTCATGTTTCAGCTAGTGATTGAAGTAGAGTCTCATGGTCTCTCTCAGATCTCTCATGAGTGTGTTCAAGGTGATTGGTGCGGATGGTATGCATTCTTGTATTAACATCAACCTCTGCGATACGATGGAGAGCTGACCTGCCTTGAATCTCGTTTCGGGCAACTCTACGGACCAGAATTGGAAGAATTCTGTCTGCTGAGCTTCCTTCACTTGTGTTGTAGAAGCTTCGGTCTCCAGCAAACGGCATAGGCTGATCTTGCTCTTCACTCCAAGTCTCCAAACATTCTATCTAAGGGGGCGTCGGACCATGAAGAGTCGGACGAAGGTTAGGAATTGGAATGGGAGCTACTTGGGGTAGGTTCTCAACTTCGGGTTCGGAGTTAGCATCATCCGAAAGGTCTTCAGCTTGGTGATCATTCAAAGGGATTGGATGATCATCCTCTGGTTCTCCTCCAAACCATCCAGCATTGCCTTCGTTCGGAAGGTACGGGTTGTCGTGGGGATGGAGTCCAGCCACGTTATCTACGCGAGAAAAAGGGATAAGAAATAACTAAATAGACGAACTAATTAGATAATTATAAGATGATCTTTATCAGTTACTTCAATACTTGTTTAGTGCATACCAGTTATATGCAACTAAGATAGGATAGACCTTCGAATAAGTGACCCTAACTCTAAGCCCACAACCCAACGAGGAACAGGAAGTAAAGCAAAGATCCACAGATTCTAAGTCTATGACGTCCTAGATACATATAACCTTAGTGTATCCACTAAGAAACTATTGACCTACTGCTAAAGACCTTTTTAATTTGCAAACAAGTAATTATAATAACACCAAATACCCCTATGGTATTTCATTATGGAAGTGTTGGTAAGTTTTTAGACTTGTTGCCACATCACAACCATTCTTGGGCATATGCTAATCACTCCTCGAACCAGCATAGCTGATCAGGCTATGCCACTCCTAGGACTGACCATATATCTCCAGGCTCACTTGTGATATTCAACAATCGTAATACTTTTGTTCTTGTCATTGTGACACTAATTTTAGTATGAATGCAGGCATGTATACTTAGTTAAATATTTTATTATTTATAAGTATAAACTCTTGGTCAGAGTGTTTTAATCCCAATGTATTTATAGTTAGTATATCTTTTATGGGTTGATATACTTAATTCACTATAAACAAAGCTTTGATACCAATCTGTCACACCCCAAAACCGAGAACGGCGGAAACGTTCTAGGGTGGAGGACGTCATGTAATGTATCACAACAATGTAAAGTAGTAAACAAGCAACAAGATCATCCATTGCATTAATAGTATAATTTTTCTTACAAGTGTGTTCTTTCATAGTATAAAACAACATAATGAATACTCAAAATAAAAGACGAGTCTTGACTGCTCCGTCTTCTCTAAACCTTGCATCGGTACCTGTCTATTTGTGACCTGAGAATACAAGTTATTTTGAAAGCGAGTATCAGCAATAAAGCTGGTGAATTCATAAGTATATTAGTGTCATTACTTTGTAAAGTTGTTATGAAAGACTGGTGAATGTTTAATGAATCATTTAGTATAAGTGTGAAAACCCTAGAAAATCCCATATTTCCTACTAGTATAAAAGGTAGTCTTCTACCAAGACCCGAATGTTTTGAAAGTTTAAGCCTCTACATAGGTGAAGGTTTTTCTTTGCGCAACTATTATTATTCAAATCTAATCTACCTCATCGGTTATGTGAATGTGTCACAAAATAAAGGTAATAAGGAAAATAGTATAATAACAGAAGTATTATCCTTTGGTACTAGGATAAACTAATTAATCTACCTCATCGGTTATGTGAATGTGTCACAAAATAAAGGTAATAAGGAAAATAATATAAGTATTATCCTTTGGTACTAGGATGAAACACGACATGGAAACTCGTCGTAAAAGTATTAACCGTAGACATTCGTAGATGTGCATTTACCTCTGTAGCTAACAGCTGGGTGTAGGAATGGTTAGTCCCGTAAAGTATACATTATTCCTCTCTGTATAGTATATAATAGTATCTACACATATAATATGTAATAGTGTCTCATCATATAGTATCTATGTAACGGTATCCATGTAAAAGTATCTCTTCATATTGATGTATTAGTATCTCTTCATATTGATGTATTAGTATCTCTTCATATTGATGTATTAGTATCTCTTCATATTGATGTATTAGTATAGACTCATGAATGAACTGACTCTGATGTAATTCCTTGTACTAGGAATAATGTTTTGTATCCCATAAACTATACCTATAATAGTTACCGGAATGAAAAATTGGGTGTCCAAGTAGGTTTATACGCCCTTGCTACCCAAGAGTGTTGGAACTGAAGAATGAAAGCTCTTATATCAATACATATATACATGAAACATAAGTGTATAGATATGGTTTTTTAAAAATGAGTTGAAAGAGATTTTGTAAAACATTTAAGAGTTTTGAACAATAAATAATAATGACTTGATGTCATTTTATAAAACATTTCAAAAGTAAATCATTTGATAACAAAGTATAACATAACTAAAAACCATTTCGTGTATCACCTTTTGAAGAATGTGAAATCAGTTGGTTGAACACACAGTTATAAATCACATGTGATTGATTCTATAACATGCTGTTATCTACTTGTATCCCCCCCCCAATTAAAGCATTTAAAATCATTTAAAAGATTGATTATGGGGTATGAACTCACCTGTAGTTGGTGGTTTGGATGAACGGATGATATAGGATGCTAAGTGTCAAGTGATTACTTGTACACACACTATGATCCTAGTTAACATATAATAACACATATATATATCCAATTAGTCTTTAAACAACTAATTAACAAGGTTAAAGACATCCTAGGTCATGTAAAACACCTTATTTAAGTGCTATAAGACATACGGATTGCATCTAAGTGTTGTAGGACATTGCTATTGAGTTTAGGGTTCAAGGGGACCCTCTATATGAGTTTACGGTTTTGTGACCATAACTCATTGAGTTTACGGTCGCAAACCCATGAGTATACGGCCGTAAACTCATGCTTCTTTGACCACTTTGTGTTTTGAAGTCTTATAAGTCCTTAGAAGCATTTCTACTTGAAGTATAAGCCTTAGGAAGATATTAGGGCACCATTTCACTCCTAAATGGAGTTTACGGTCCTTGGACCATTTGCCTTTGGGTTTACGGCCGTAAACCCACATGGTTTATGGTCTTTTGATGTTTTCATGTACTAAACTCATTAAGGAAGGGATCTATGCAAGTTTCTAAGGCTTAGAAGGGGCTAGGGCACACTTTGGCACCCTTTTTAGGGTTTACGGTCCAAGAACACATTGAACCGTAAACACCTTGTTCTTGTGTTTCTTGGTTGATTTCTTGATGTCTAGAAGTGTAACAAGCCTTATACTACTCTAGGATAGAAGTACTTACTAGTTAGAAGCTTGAAAAGGTGCTAAAAGTCCAAGAACACTAGTGTGTGTTCTTGGTGTTCTTGGTGAAACTTGAAGATCTAACCTTTTGGTATGATTTCACGGATGGAAGTGTGTTAGATCACTAGATTTAGCAATATATCAACTTATTAGGGCTAGAAACACTTACAAGTTGATGATCTAGAAGAATTGGTGGATGATACTTGAGAGAGAGGTGAGATTTGGATCTTGATTTTGTGAAAAATGGTAAATAATGACTAAGTGTCATATATATACCCCCTATTAGGGTTTACGGCCGTAAACACCTTTGTTTAGGCCATAAACTCCAAACTCTTGGAGTTCTGGGACATTATTGTTACATAATAAACCCTAGGGCATCCTCTCTCCTGATATCTCCTAGAACACTAACCATAACTTACTCAAACTTATTCCAAAAAGCTTGAAAGTTAGCAGAAACTGTTTTGACTTCTATTGAATTAGATGGTTGCACAGAATAGAAATTTCGGGTTGTCACAACTTCGCACCATGATCCCTCGGTTCACGACCGTAAACGAGGCTTTAGCCATGAACCTCGGACCGTGAACTCCTCGGCCGCAATCACTTCTCTATATAGATAGATTCACTTCATTATTTCTTCATTTCTCACATCTTCCAACCAAGAACTCCCATTCTGTCTCAAGTATCATCAAGGATATCCTCCTTGATCTTCTCAAGTGTAAGTTATTCTTCCGTATTTACTTGATATCCTTCTTATTCAAGTGAAACCCTATGATTTCATCCATGGATTCATCTCTTTTGGGTTTAGATCTTCAAATCACCAAGAACACACACTTGTTCTTTGGGCCGTAATCACCATATAAGCTTCCAAAATGTAAGTATCTCTTCCATATACTTGTTATCCATTAGAAGCTCTTGATCTTGATGTAGCCGTAAGCCCTTCATACGATCTTGATGTGGCCGTAAACCCTTCATAGGATCAAGCCTTGCACCGTAAACACTTCATGTGTGGCCGTAAACTCTCTTATGGCCGTAAACACTTATAGTGTGGCCGTGAACACCCTTTCATACAATCATATGTGATTATAACACTTCATTGCAAGTGTTTCCTAGTACCTAAGGTTGTTCCCTTACATGATTAGTTGTTATATACACTAATTGTATACATATATGTACCAATATATGTCATTTAGGACTCGTTTGTGCCTCGGGACTTCATTCGTGGAACTTCTCATCCTTACTCGAATCTTCAATTAAATCACCCACATAAGGTGAGTTCATACCCATATAATCAATTTTTTAAATGGTTTTACATGCTTTTAAGGGGGGGGGGGAATACAAGTAAAACACAAGAAATGTTGTGTATTAAAATATAAACTGCTTATTATGTCTTTGTACCAATAAACTGTATGTAGAACATGAAACTGTGAATAGAACATAGAAATGAGCTTATAAACTTTAATAAGCATAACTTAAAGAACAAAAGGATCTTTTTATCAACTTATCTGCTAAATATAAAAAGGGTTTTCGACATTATTACTTGTAAAGTCGTTAATCCAGCTTGTGAGACACGTCTTCTAGTACTCATATAAGTACCAGCAAAAGTCTACCCTTACGACCAGAGTCTCCTGGAGGTAGAGCGTGAGTTTGTGTATAGATCTATACGGGATTGACAATCCTGCACCTCGATGTTAGCTACACCCGGACCATCGGGTCTGCGGGTGACAAATGTCATATTCTTTTCGACGTCTACAATACGTCGGGGTTAACCGGTCCAATTAGTATGGTCGTAAAACTCACAAATAGATAACAACGATATATTTACGTAGTAATAAACTTTTCATGATCAAATCTCGAAGGACACTAACTATGTGATTACCCAATGTATACTTAGGGTTAGATAGAACTGAAGTCCGATAGACAATGAAATGTGTGACTTCTGCCTCATTTCCTGTTCCTTGTTTGGTTGTGGGCTTAGGGCACATTCACCCATTCAACTGTGTATTCGATCTCGGTTATATGCAACTCGTATGTATTAGGTAATCATAGGAGGGTAGTATCGTCGTATCAGGTATCCAGAACAACCAAGTCTTTATTCAGTTTAACATATCAACAAAACTATACATCATCGTAGTAAGTATAGGGAGTATACTTGTGCTTTTCAAACTTAGAATAACATGGACATCCAGTCGGTTTTTATAGAAAATATAGGATTTTCTATGGTAAACATAATTCTTTTAAGGTAAACAGTTTTGATTGTACTTTCTGAAAACAATAGCATTTTACCAAAAGCAACGTTTCACAATTGAGTTAGTGAAACTAGAAACTTATTTATAAAAGGGGTTTAATACTTCTTATTAAACCAGTATGACTTAAACGACCTTTAGTAGTTAATTCTATACTACCTTAGTTTATCCGTTAGGGTTATATATAATTAATATCCGATAGACAATTGAATGTGTGTTTTCCGCCTCATTTCCTGTTCCTTGTTTGGTTGTGGACTTAGGGCAGATTCATACATTTAACTGTCCGTTCGATATTAGATTATATATAGCTAGTATAAACCAAGTGATTATAGAAGGAACTATTGTGGTTACCATTTTTACTAAAGGAAATACATGATTTTCTTAAAAGATGTTTTCACCAAATATTAAAAACTACTACAGTTGACTCCGTAAGTACCAACTGAATATGCTAGGGTTATATACAATGAGGATCTAACAAACAATGGGATGTGTGCTTTCCGCCTCATTTCCTGTTCCTTGTTTGGTTGTGGGCTTAGGACAGATTCACATAATCGATTGTCTGTTTGATCTTGATTTTATAGAACTTGTATCCATTTAGTACTCATAGAAGAACTTAGAGTCATTTTTAATTATCTTACTTTTCTAAAGAACAAGCGAAGAGTCAAATATAGGATTTTCTGTAGGAACAAGCGAACTTTTTCTAAAGAACTTACTTTTCATCACTTAAACACTTATGAACTCACCAGCTTAAATGTTGATCTACTCTTTCAAAATGACTTGTATTCTCAGGAAACTAGTAGACAAGTACGCGCTCTGGGATTCAGAAGATGGAGCATAGTAGCTTCATGTCTTGTTTTGTTATTTACTTTTGGAGTCAACTTTTGTGAATCACATACTCTGTAAACACTTTAATATAAATGCAATGGTTGTTTGTTACTTTGATTACTATGATGCATGTGTTGTGATATTACATATGCCGTCCTTCGCCCCCAAACGTTTCCGCCGTTCCGGTTTGGGGTGTGACAAAGACTCATCCATTCTCTCTCTAACCTCCCAAACACAAACTCAAGAATACCCCCTTTTCTTCCGAAAATCATCAAAAATCACCTTTGGGTGTTGTTCTGGAACCTCTAAAACGTGTTTTTCATCAAATCAAGCGTTGTTGTTCTTGAGTTCACAGTCGTGAACCCTTCAAATCTTCATATTTCACCAAGAACACCAAGAACACCAAGAACAAGTCATGAGCCCTTCAAAGACCGTAAGCCCTTCGAAGACAGTTCTCGGCCGCGAACAGTTCACGGCCGAGAAAAATTCACGGCCGAGAAAAATTCACGGCCGTAATCCCCTTCACGGCCGCAATCAGCCTGCATCGAGAATCTTGGCTGCAAACCCGCTTTTTCCACTTCGATCGAGTCTCAGTAACATTTCTTAGCCAAAAACAAGTGTTTTCCAACACTATAATTAATGGTTTCACTAATAATACACATATATGTATTTAATTATTATTATGATCCCGTTAAGTTTCGTGTATATCAACTCGAGGGTCTTCGTTTCCAGTCTCGTTGTCTGACACATACACGCAACCAACTGTGAGTTCATACCCCTACGCTTTTATTATTTTAACATTTTCAGAGGGGGGGGGGGAATACAAGCCAATCATAAATAGTTTTTGTGACATGCAACCAAAAGATTACCACATTTTACAAAATGTTTAGATATCTTATCCCTTTTGTAACATGCTGAGCATAAGGGAAGTTTTCAACTCACAACTATAATTGCATAGTTTTCAGAACAATACACGAACCGAGTACTTAGCACACATACAAACTATAATAGGTATAGTTTGGGATTTTCAATATATAGTTTTATTATCTCGGGATTATACATTAAAAATCATTTGAACTATGACAAATATAGTTTATGGTATACATTACTACTTTCTGATTACAAGAGTACCATACTAAATAATTATTTAAGTACAATTATTATTACTCTGTAAAAGTATTCCTATAACTTCAATTACAAGAGAACGATACAAAACTATACGTACACTAGTTAATACAGGATTGCGAGACATCACTTCAATTGTACCCCTTTGGGGTGCGGGCTAAATCCTATCATTAGTTTAACCAGAGTCTCCTGGAGGGAGAGCGTGAAATTTGTGAATAGATCTATTTGGGACTGAAAATCCCACACCTAAACTACTAGCTACTTTAGGAAGGCATGCCTGGGGTGACAAATATCATACCGTCCGACACCTGAAGAACGTCGTAGAGGTCATCAGTCATATCAAGCATGGTTATACGACTCAGAATAGTATAAACTAACCTTTGTTTACGGGATTTCATTCTTCATTAGTATTATTTTTATTAATAGAACTACTATAAAATAGACTGGAGGATTCCAGGGGATAAAATACATGGTTTTATTTTAATTAATAAAACAACTATACATACTGGTGGTAACCAGGGTTTTCAAACAGAACATTCTATACATACTGGTGTTATCCAAGGTTTTCATACAAAAGGGCTTTCCTTTGACACAACTTTATACAATACTTTTGGTGATATCGAGGATTACGAACTAATACTTTATGGAACACTGTAACAAACACATATGTTAGAAAATATTGGATTTTCTTGGAAACATACAAATAATTTCACTGATTCATTAACAGGTTTTCATTAACAAAAACATGCTTATGAACTTACCAGCTTTTATGCTGATACTTTTTCAAAACTGGTTGTATTCTCAGGAAATCAGTAGATAGGTACTCCCGCGGGCATTTTGAGAAGACGGAGCCCATGGAGTCACGTATTTTATATTTTTCTATACTTTTGATGTATATAAATATGAATCAAACAGATGTAAAAACCTTTTATATATATTCAATGTAATGGTTGTGTTTACTTTGATTACTATGATGCAATTGTTATGATACTACCCATGACGTCCTCCACCCCCGAACGTTTCTGCCGTTTCGGTTTGGGGGTGTGACACTGAGATAGTTCCATGTGCAAATGCCAAAGAGTCCACTTGTTTTGCTGCCATTTGAAGGGACATTGGAAGCGAAGCTGCCCTGAATACCTGAAAGATCTAAGAGAAGGTAAAGTCAAAAAGGTTTGACTCTACTTCAGGTAAATCCACTATCTAACTCTATTAAGTTCCTGTTTGGAGATTCTTAATACATGATGTGATAAAATTACATTTTGATGTTTTGTAGGATCGAAGAAAAGAAAGTAAGCTTAAATAAAAAGCATGCTGAGTCTGATCGCGAAGAGATGGATTTCAATCGCATGGTTCGATAACCAGATTTTTGAACTGCTGCTTAAGAGTTATGATAGATTGCTTAGAAATTTGTAAAAACATAGTTTTCATTTGTAATTGCATTGCAAGAAAAACTTTTGCGTACCTTTGATAAATAAATAAAATTCTGATTTTTTATCTTATTTATATTTCCTTGCAATGGCATATGTGAAAAATTGATGTTTGTATTTTTAGCAATATGGATTTGACTCTTTCGTTTGTCGTAGTGTCTAAATTTACCAAATAAGAAAAGATTCTCATCACCCAAGTTTCAATTGGACGGAAACTTGGAATCATGCAACTTGTATTATGTGATGAGTGAGAACCTTCATCTTTGGGAAATTAAGACTAATTCCTTGTTTACATATATATGTGAGTCAAGTGAAGGACTAGGGGATCAGGTACACTTGTTTGTGCATTGATCAGGTCCACCACAATGAACGATAAGACTATTCATTATGGTTTACTAAAGTTAGTAAATATGGTTATGGTTACAAGATTAAGTATAATTCTCAGTCATTGAAAAGTGTCAATGTATAGCAGAACGAATAAGAAGAATCAAAGTCGGCATAAAGATAAAAGTTTCTCCAATCTAAAAAGATGGGAGAGTACTAGAATATTGTATTTTATGATCATCTTAATTATTATGAAAACCATATCACAATTTGATCCTCTAATGACACCTTAGTGATTTAGTTTGGCTAAGAAGTGGAATCGGGAATTGTTAAAATGGTTAAATCAATTAAGATGAATCATACTTCGTTCCAAAATCAAATCTTAGAGTCATACTCCAAGATTGTATATTGAGTGGCATATCAGCAAATGTAGAGTAAAATGTTTTCTACTCTTGTACATTTGAAATTGGTAAGTTGTATTGTTTTGGATAAAACAAAGATCAACTAAGACCGATTGTCAAAAAAAAATTTCTTGATGAGAAATCGCACTAACTCTTGAATATTTGTTTGTCAAGTAATATTTCTTGACAAAGAGAATCTTATATGTCAAGAGGTTAGTGGGAGTCTTAAAGGTCTTGAAAAGGTTCAAGAACTAATCAAGAGTAAAATTTATTGTTAATCAGTAGCACACGACTTGAGGTTTGTAAGCTATCGTGTTGACATATTCTTTTTTCTATGGCCATTCCAGTTAACGTTGACTATGCATGCGAGTTCTATGAGTTCTCAATTGTTTGCATAACTACCTGGAATCAATGGCAGGCCCTTGTGCTGCCAGGTGGTAAGAAATTAAGATTGAACAGGTTCAGTCCATATGAGTTTTGATTTGTCAGTAACCTTGTCTTAAGATTACGGTTATGACAAATTCACATGGATAAGAACACATACAGCATAAAAAAAATCTAAGTGTCATAAGGTTTCTCTCCAATTCATGAAAATGGTTGTGAGGAAACGCTTTCACTAAGTAGATTTTAAAGAGTTAGCAATTGTGATATTTGCATTCTCAAATTCGATTATGACTACGGCATCCCTCTTCATAGTTCGAATTGTGAGAAATGGCAAAAGGTCTAAACATTTCAGACTTATTGCTGTAAGTTCTAAAATTGTTTAGACACGTATATGAGCTTTCTAATAAAAGGTGTGTGAGCTTAGATAAAGTCTTATCGAAGCATCTCGTGTCAGAAATCTGAACTTTGGTAAGAAAGTCAATAAAGTATTGATTTCTAGAAGTCCAGCTGATTTCTGGATTTATGTCATAGCTAGTGGGAGCATAAAAGTTATGCAAGTAGCAAAATAATTGTTATGCTAGTGGGAGCATAATTATTATGGTAAGTGTTGCAAGTTGGCAATGTTCATTATAGAAAACAAAGTTTTCAATTCGCAAAGTTGCAGGGTTGAAAATTTGTTTTGCTATAATTAAGGGAGAGGAACTTATACTTCATTTCAATTCTAAAAGTTTAGATTGAGATTTTAATCAAATTTAGTCAAGGATTTATATGAATACCATGTTGAAATGCTTCAACATTGGAAATTCTATATATGGAAATATTATAGAAAAAGACTGGTCAACTATCATGTCTTTATGTAAGACATTATGAATCGTATCCCATATGCTTCGGGTATAGGATCGATTGCATATGCTATAATGTTCATGTGTTCTAATTTTCCAAATGCCTAGGGCATTAAGAGGGGAAAAGGAGTAGAACTGGATATGATTAAAGTTATTAAACAACTGTTAAGAACAATCCAAGGTTCGCCAAAGATTGGTTGCTTATGGATAGTTGGAAGTATAGTAATGGATGGACATTTTGACATTATTATGAATAGACAGGATTCTATTAACAATGAGTTGTCATATGGCAAATATGGAAATGTTTCCATAATAGGAGTTGGATATCAAGAATCTATGAGAAAGTTAGAAACTTTTATGCAAGAAGGATGTTCAAAGGAATGTACTTTGAATATAAGACTTCGGATCTATGGAATTGTCTTGTAACAATCTCCAATGGAAATTTTTGTAATTGACAAAGTCTCTGTGACTTGTGTACATAGTCATTACAAAAGGATCATTGCATATAAGTTTAGAATCTAACAAATTACAGTAAGTGACAAGAACTTGGTATTCTTACACTTACGATAAGTATTTGGAATTGTGAAGTGAGAATCGTTGGAAATGTTTACAATTGATATATTTCACAAAGTAAGGACCATAGACAAACATAGTGTGCATGCTTAGAGCATGGGATAACTATTTTGTTAATTCACGTATTAAGTTGATAAATCGAAACATTATACAATGAACAATGTGTAATCAATATGGTGATTAAATAAAAGGTTTTTTATTTACACTCAAAAGTTTTGGGGCCATATAGGATTAGTATTATTCTTGTGTTTCACTTTGCATGTTTTGACTTCCCGAATAACTAGGTTATTCAAACTATCCACAATCGATCATATGTTGGAAGTAAGTATGAAAGAAGATTGTCATGAGTTTGCTTGTAGATTGTCTAAGGCGTTAGACATAGAAAAAGTGTGCTACACCATTCATGAGTGCTCGTGAAATAACATTTGAGTATTGGATTAAACCCGCGCTCACCTGAATCACTTCATGGAATTTATCACGAGTGATTGTGAGACGATAATATCATATAATCTTCAAACTAATATATATGAGTTGGTGACTACGAGTTGGTTGTGCATTGATGATATGAAAACGCATCAGTAACTTGATGCTATAAAACATATCGTTGTGCATGACTTAATGAGTTGTTAGTACAAGCATATAATGTCGAAGTTTATCTATTCCTTTTATCCTAAGAGGATTAAAAGCGATATATTGGGCCCCTCGATGATTCTGTTTTGACTATGTGCCGGCCCGGTCAGAACTAAATTGATGTGTTCAGTTATGTTCTATGTCAGGCGAATCGGAAATCGGGAAACAAAATTGCAGGACAATGAGTATGACTATGTTCCATGTGTTTGTCCGCATAGATATCTTGAGAACAGAGGAATATATGATCCCTTATCTGAAGGATGCGTCACTGAGTAGGTCAGAGTTCGACAGTGGTTTTTGAAAGCTTATGATTGCTAAGTCGGATCCTGAAGTCTCATTAGCAGTAATAGTTATTAGACTTATCCAAGTGGGAGACTGTTGGATTTGGTGTCCAAGCCCATAACTATTATTGGGATGTACTTGACCCGATTCTAGCTTGGTCCTTTTTGGGTTGCCTTCACCAGTGCAATTTGATAGGATGGATTTTGATAATAAGGTTATTTATGGTTTAATAATATATTACAAGTATAATATATTAATATGAAATCATATTATTTAATTAGTGTTGATCAAGAATTAATTTGGAATTAATTTTGTGGTCAAAAGAGACTAATTAAATATATGGGGATTGATTATGTAAATCAATGATTCTTGTAGTGTGGGCCAATGATTCACGATTATGTAGATGGGCTGAACTAATCTATGGATAGTCCATGGAGGTTAAATCCATGGAGCATGAGAATGTGGAAAGTCATGGGTCATTAGGGTTTACAAAGTGTAACCGTAGCATGTACAACACTATAAATAGAATCCCATATAGCCAAAATCGGTTACACCATTAGCCACTTAGTTTCCAAGAGGGTGAAGTTGATTTTGTGCTAGTAACCTATTCTCTCAAGCCTCCTCTTGCATATTGGTGTTTATGAACCAGTAGAGGTATCACACTTTAGGTGCTCAAGCTTTCAAAGGTCAAGAACTAGAAGTCCTTCTAATAGGTAAGTCATTTAACTACTTGTATCATTCAATTGTTCAAATATAAGCTAGTTAGGACAATGCTTTGGAAAGTTGAAAATATGCATGTATAATTAGAGAAAACATAGATCCAAAGCATTTAGGGTTGCATGTGCACCATATGAGTGTTATAGTGCTCAAAACCCAACATATTTCAACCCGAACATAAATGCAAAAGTCACAAAGACAGCTAGCATCCTACATAACACAATCCAATGGGCCAACACTAGTGCCTTCGACCCATAAGTACACTGAAGAAACTAGCCCAAACAACTCAACAGAAGCTCAAAAGCTACCTTAATAACAAAACAGCCTATCCAAGCTACCTGAAGCCAAACAGACCGGTCCTTAGCCAAAAACTCAATACTACCCAAGTTTGACCTAAAATCAAGTGGTCAAAAAGTCAATGGTCGAAGTCAAACCTATCTGATGCCCACGTGGTGGCCAACCCATGGCGACGTTGTGGCCACTCAATCCAGTCTCGATCAAAATCTACTATCGCGCCGTGGCAGACATGTCACCATGTCGTGGCAGAATCTAGGAAAAATAGTCGTGAATAAACTCGTTGCCACGTCGTGGCAGGCATCATGCCACGTCGTGGGCTCATCCGAACAAAACAGACATGATAAGTCTCGCCACCATGCATGGGCCTTCCTTAGCCACGTTATGGTCATCAGTCTGAAGAGATTTTCTTCAAAAAGAGCTTAATTCATAAGGATCAAAGCTCAAAAACATCAGATCTGATTTCTAAAATCATGGGCTTAGGCCCGACAGACTGCCACTTTGTGGCCATATTTCTCCACTCCATGTCTTGCCACACCATGGACCTTTGATCTCCACTCCATGGCGATGGTTTTTTAACCAAATCCATTCTGACTTCAACTAGTCATAACTTCTTCATTTCAAATCCGTTCTTGGAGATCTTTATATGCATGAAAAGGTATTGACGAGGCCCACAACCCTATCTAATTACTTTTACTTAAAACATACCAAAATAAAATCCTTAATTCATGAAAGAAGTCAGAATCATCACTTTTCCCATTTTACCCTTTAACTCCAAAACGCAAAGCAAGGGCTTAGATCACATAACCAATATTATCAACATCTCATAGGGTCTAAACCCTATTCTGTAACATCCCAAAAATCAAAGTAATATTTTGATTTTTCCAAAACCAATCAAAACCATAAATGTTTACAAATCATAGTTTCTAAAATGTCAAATTCACAAATCAGAATATCCCAAGAACAAATCTCATAAAATCTGGAGGATGTGCACGATCAAGCCTTTGCCTTGTCCCAATCATCAGAAGTACATAATACATAACACATAACTATAAGCCAAAGCTTAGTGAGTTTCCCCAAAATACCCAACGTAACAGATTATATACAAACATGCATGATGGGTCCACAGTCATCGGACTTCATTACCCTCGGGTCCACATCCATCAGGCTGGATTACCCCCGGCCCATAATCATCGGACTATATTGCCTCAGCCCAATCAGTGATCGGAATGGAATGCCATGGTCTGTTGGCTTACAGACATAGCAGTGAAGCCTCAACCCAAACTGCACTATGTCGACATATGCAACAAATAAAACATATAACAATAAACAGATAATCATACAGAGATTAACAAATCACTACAACATAGCAACATTCTAAAACATAATAACAATCCAATAGACAGGCATTGATGGCTTCGACCCATAAGTATAGTGAGGAACTCACCTTATAGTCTTCAAAGATAGTAGAAAAGAACATTACTCCAAATGCCAACTCTACAGGTCACCTATACAACAAACATTGACCTAAATCAAGATGGAGCTGAAAATACCCAAAATGTGCCTAAGTCAAATTTGGTCAAAGTTAACACTCAACGGACAAACTCAACGTCAAAGTCAACCGCAGCTAGTCGTCACGTCGTGGTTGCTAGTCGACCAAACAGACGGATCTCGACCCAGTCGCCACATCGTGGCAACCTAAGCTACATCGTGGGACTGGTCAGGACAACTTAAAACATTAATTCATTTTTTTATAACTTCAAGAGCTCCAAAGCTCGAATATAGTCCATTTTAAGGTTCAAGCAGATAAAGTTTCTAACTTTATCCCTTTAGACCTTCCAAAAGATAGAGATCTCACTTCTAGGTCTAAATAGGGGAAAACATAACTTGGATTAACCCATTAATCACTTTCTCGTGAAGACTATTAGATCAGCACTTCCAGAAATGTTTCTAGCATCTTATAACCACATATAAACCTTTAATTTCCATACAATCATGTCTAATGCATGTCTTCGGCCCTTATTAGGTCAAAATGAGGGTTGTTGAGACAAAGATCCATGCATGGCATCAAAGCTAACTAATACTTTAGATCCAAGGCACCACATGGACCTTATGAACTGGGTATGTAGGCCCATGTGGGATCGATTTGTGATCGTTTTTATCGATGACATTCTGGTATATATTCGAAGACTAGTGAACAACATGAGGAGCATCTTCGAGAGATTCTTGGCGTCTTGAGGATGGAGAGACTTTATGCCAAATTCTCCAAGTCTGACTTGTGGTTGCGAGAGGTTCAGTTTTTGGGACACCTCGTCAATCAGAATGGTATCTTGGTCGACCCAGCCAAGATAGAGGCGGTGATGTAGTGGGAGGTGTCGAGATCTCCATCTTAGATTCGAAGCTTCCTCGGATTGGCAGGTTATTATCGGAGATTCATCAGAGACCTCTCCAAGATTGTTGTTCCTCTCACCAAGTTGACAAGGAAGGATGTTGCTTTTAGTTCGGGGCCTGATTAGTAAGCATCATTTGAGACTCTTTGCCAGAGATTGTGTGAAACACCAGTACTTGCCCTCCCGGAGGGACTTGAGGATTTCGTAGTCTATTGTGATGCATCCATTGCAGGATTTGGTTCTGTGTGGATGGATAGAGAGCATGCGATAGCCTACAATTTGAGGCAGCTAAAGCCTCACGATGTGAGATACCCCACTCATAATTTGGAGTTTGGGGCGGTGGTTTTTACACTCAATATTTGGCACCATTATCTCTATGGTGTTCGGTGTACCATCTACACGGACCATAAGAGTCTGAGATACCTTATCGATCTGCCTAACTTGAATACGAGGCAAAGGAGGTGGTTGGACGTAGTGAAGGATTATCAATGTGAGATCTTGTATTATCCAGGCAAGGCCAATATGGTGACCGATTCCTTGAGACGGAGGGAGGTGAGTACCCCGATGCGGGATGTGTGTTTGAGGATGACATTGATGACTCTAGTTTTAAAGATTATCAAGGAAGCGTAGTCGAAATCCATAAAAGAAGAAAAACTGAAAGAATGAGCGGGTGATCAGTCAGATTTCAACATTTCATTGGGACAGTTGAGGGCTTTTGACACTTCATGGGCGGGTATTGGTACCGTATGCGGGAGGGGCTCGACGGATTTTGATGGAGGAGACCCACAAATCGAGATTTTCTATCCACCAGGGGGCTACAAAGATGCATATTTACTTGAAGCATAATTATCGGTGGCCATTTATGAAACGCGATGTGGCATGGTTTGTGGAGCGATGTTTGACCTGCCGGAAGGTCAAGGAAGAGCACTAGCGTCCTCATGGAAAGTTGCAGCCTCTAGAGGTTCCCATATGGAAGTGGGAGAAGATTAATATGGATTTCATTACAAAGCTACTAAGGACTATGAGGAGTGCTGACACTATCTGGGTGATAGTGGATCATTTGACGAAGAGTTCTTACTTCTTAGCCATTAGTGAGAACTCTTCTGCAGAGAAGTTGGTCGAGATCTATGTTCGTGAGGTGGTGGCTCGGCATGTGGTGCTGACGTCAATTGTGTCTGACCGGGATGTGTGCTTTACTTCTAGATTATGGAAGAGATTTCATGAAGAGTTGGGCACCCGACTACACTTCAGTACCGTGTACCATCCGCAGACGGACGGATATAGCGAGCAGACGATTCAAAAGCTTGAGGATATGATGCATGCTTGTGTTATCGATTTTGGTGGCAGTTGGGACTCCTCTCTTCCGTTGGCCGAGTTCTCATATAAAAACAACCATCATGCCAGTATTGGTATGCCCCCCAGTCGAGCACCTTTATGGTCATAGATGTAGGACTCCTATTTGTTGGGGGCGAGGTGGGGCAGAGGGTCATGGGGAGCGTGAAGGTCGTCCTCAAAATGACTGAGCTTGTATAGCTGGTGCGACATAGGCGATTGACAGCGCAGATCCATCATGCGGAACGGAGCCACTGTGAGTTAGAGTTTTAGGTGGGGGATCTAGTGCTCCTAAAGGTGTCACCCTGGAAGGATGTTATCCGCTTCAGGAAGTGGGGCATGTTGGGCCCCCAGGTTCATTGGCCCTTTTCGAGTAGTTACCCGTGTGGGCAAGGTGGCCTACCCGTTGGAGCTACCGGAGGACCTGAGTCAGATCCATGATACCTTCCATGTTTCCCAGCTGATGAAGTGTATAGCCGATGAGACGGTTGTGGTTCCCTTGGAGGAAATTCAGGTCGAAAATCGCCTGAATTATGTGGAGAATCCTGTAGCCATTTTGGATCGGAAATTGAAAACCTTTACGAACAAGGTTGTGAACTTCTTCAAAGTTCAGTGGCAGCACCGTAGAGGTTCAGAGTGGACATGGGAACCGGAGCCCGAGAAGCATGAGCAGTACCCTGAGCTGTTTCTGCAGGATGACTTCAAAGGGAAAGTCTGATTTTAATGGGGGACAATTGTAACATCCCGACATAAGGTACGTTTATCATTCTTTGAATCTTTATCTAAAGTGTCGAAATTTGTCCCAAATAGAGAAAATTTGACAAAAAGGTTGTATGTGGGGCGTATGCATGAGTATGCGCAGCATACTCATGCATCATACATGGACGCGGAGGGCCAGGTAGTACGTTGGGCGTCTAGCTCAGGTGCAAAACCCTAATATTTGAATTGATCCCTATAAAAAGAACATCATGGCTTCATTTCTAGCCACCCTATCTGCTTCTAACCCTCCCATAAACCCTAATCTTGTGTGTGTCGCTTGTATGTGTCTGTGTCTTATTGCAAGTCTTGAGTGTTCTTGGCTCTTGTAGTTAGAGAAGGAGGTTAGAGAAGAAGAAGAAGGTGCTAGCAAGCTTGAAGATCCAGAAACTTCCCACATTTGTGCATCATTTTCAGGTATAAAGCGTATACCTTTACTAGTGTTCTTCTAAATCTCTTTGGTTTAAGATTTATGAGCTCAAGTCCCCAAGTTTGGAACTTTTTGAGTTTGGGGTTCTCGAGAGGGTTTAAGCTGTCCTTTCATGCATATTAAGACATCTAGATTGGAAAAAATGCTTGCTTGATCTTCCCTTTTTGACTCATGCATGAGTAAAGTATATTAGAATGGATGAAATGATGCTTTGATCCTCTCCTAGACATGAAATGGCTTAAATCCCACGACTTTATGGATTAAGAGGATTTAAATTAGTCAGATCTATAATTAGGATGGTCGTCTTAACAAATTAAGACGTCAAATAGTGTATTTGGAGATTCATGGAGTATGTCATGCATACTCCTGACTACGTGCACCGTAGTCGGATTTTCCCCCGACGCATGTTGATCCAGTGGTACGCCCAACGTAAAGTGTGGTACGCCCAGCGTACTAGTCGGGCGTTGACTTTTGTTGACTTTGACCTTTGATCAAAGTTTACGGTTTTTGGACCAAGGGAAGGGCAAAATGGTCCTTTTGCCCTTAGTAGGTTTGATCATGGGATTTGGACTCATGAGTGGTTTTGGACCTTAATTATTAATTAAGATTAATTATTTTGTTGACTAGGTGGAGTCTGGATCCGATAGTTAGGTTGCTAGGTTTTTCGTGTCATCAGTATTAGGTGAGTCTCCTCACATACTCTTACATGTATGGTAGGATATATGTTCTATGATGACCAGCTGGGTCTAGCTGCTATGTTATGTTATGTTAAGATAATTGTATGTGACTGAGGCTGCTGATAGCCAAGTAGGGTTGCTGATAACCCCTCAAGCGTGTTGTTAGTTCATCGGGACTGCTGATAGCCCTAGGGTTGCGGATAACCCATAGCTGTTATTTATGATGTGTTATATGTGGTATCTTAGGGAACTCACTAAGCTTTGTGCTTGCAGTTGTTAATTTGTATGTGGCAGGTACTTCGTAGGACCGCGGGAAGGTGAAGGTTTAATTGTACACACGCGCTGGGGAGATCACTATTGGGGCATGTTCTTATGTACTCTGATAATTATGATACTTGTTGCTTTGGGATGATCCTGTATTTGATAACTTGGTTGTGAAACTATGGTTTTGGGAAATTTAAAAATAAAATTTTTGGTCTAAAGATTGAGGTGTTACACCAAACTAAACTACATTGAGGAGCCAATAGAGATCATGTATCGGGACGTGAAAACGCTTAAGAAAAGCCACATCCCCACAGCCAAGGTGCAAATGGAACTCTAAGCGAGGACCAAAGTACACTTGGGAACAGGAATATCAAATGAGAGAGCAAGTACCCTCATTTTTTGAAGGGATCCCGACAACAAGCTAAATTTTAGGACGAAATTCCTTAAACGGGGGGAGAAAGTGACAACCGGGAAAACTTTGTCACTGTCTGACATTAGAAATTAGCATAGACAAATAAATGTAATCGAGTATTAATGTAATATTTTATTTTATGAATAAATATGATTGAATACACTCTTGCACATAAGAATAAAACGAGTCATAGGCTCAAAAATAAGTGACCAAAAATTTGTACCGTCTTTTAAAATGGTTAACATATTCATGAAAGTACACGGCGACGTGAATCCAAGGATGTAAACTTCGTAAAAATCTAACTTCGATTTGAGGATTTATGATTTTTATAAAAAGTAAAATAAACCATGTAAATAAAGTTATTAACGTCAAAATAGTATTAAGAGATCGGTTGAGTTGTCGTTAATCTCACCAAAAAGAGAGTCGTAGTACTCCTCGAGATAAGAACTTGAAGGCAAAGAATGTCGAAAACTGGGTCTGTATGAGTATGATATGATTTTTATAAAATCATTTAATTATACCCCTGTTAGTCCAAAAGATGAAAGTCAAAAATAGCCAAAACAACCTAAGATAAGTTGTAGTACTCATTGAGATCATCACATAGATATAAAAAGGGTAAAGATCAGAGCTCGTACGCAAGAGATATGATTTTTCAAAATTCATTTATGTGCGTGCGTCGTGAACACCGTGCACTCTAGCATTGGATTTGAGTAGATTGCGGACGACGTGGCTCTAGTAGAGTATGACACATGGCGACTCCCAAATGGAGCCACGATGCTTATGTGTGACACGCACAGATATTTGTGTGACGTGCACCTAAAAACGTGCTATAAGTAGTAGTGTCCGCAGAACCATTTATGCACACCTCTTAAGCATCTCCCTCTCTCTCTCTCTCTCTCTCTCTCTCACTGATTGAGCTAGTCAATCCCAAGGCAGATTCCGAAGTTCTAAGTCCCGATCTACCCTACTTCAACGAATCACGCCACAAAGGTGAGTTCACGACCCCACTTTTACCATTTTAAAATAATTTATGGGAGGGGGGGAGGGGGGAATACATGGTATAAAACTATATCAATAATTTTATTAAAATGTTATTATTTTTAATATATCAGGAGTTTATGCAAATGCATGAAACGTTAGAATAATATTACGTCTGGTAGTTACCCTGCCAAAAATTTAGGAATGATATTATGCCTAGTTGTTATACTGCCCAAAACTATATTGAAAGATTATATCTAGTTATTATGCTGGCCTATACCCTAGAATAACATAGTACATAGTCGGTATGCGGGCGAAACTTAAGGATAAGCATGGTAATTAGTTTTTACTTTGCTCTAATATCCTATCAAATAATATCAACAAAAATCAGAATTATATACATATATATATATATATATATATATATATATATATATATATATATACACACACATAGGTTTAGGTTCTATGGAAAACAAAAATGCATTAAAATGCATAAAAAAATACTTAGAGATCACAAATCCTTTTTTTGACTTTGTATATACAAAATTCGAAACCTTTTTAACAAATTCGGTGAAAAATCTTTTGGAAAAAAACCAAACAAAAAAAAAAAACGTTTTGTGATCTCTAAGTATTTTTTTTATGTATTTTTATTATTTTTAAGGTTTTTTTAGGTTTTTTTTGTTTTCCATATAATCTTCCCTATATACATATATGTATATATACACAAATATATATATATATATATATATATATATATATATATATATATATATATATATATATATATATATATATATATATATTAGTATTTGAAATATGTAGATAAATTTTGGAAGTTGTTTAATAATAATATTTTAGCTTTTTTTATGATATATTTATTACTAAATACTAATTCAAATATATATTTTTTGTTAAACATAATATGTTAACTATATATTTATATTAAAATGTAATATTTGTTTTGTAAAATGTTATGCATAAAATAAATAAACTAATAAAATATGTAATTCTATTTATTTTTAAATATAAATGATGTTTTAAAATTTATTTTATCCTAACTTAAACCATTATACTTTATCAATTTAATCGGTTAAAATAAATACGACATAATAATCATATTAACTGTTTTTATACTTTAAATTAAATATTTGATACTTTTAAATATAACTAAATTTAGTAAATTAGTATTTTCTAACCACGTTTCATACTAAAAGGGTTTCATACTAAAAGGGCTGAGACCAAAATGTAAAATATTTTGTTCCGAAAACTAAAAATGTCTATAAATGTCAAAATGATAAAAATATTACAAGTCCGAGACCAAAGCTACCAAAAGATTATCACAAACTTTGTTTACATTGAAACAAAAGATCATCAAACAAATAAATCAAACAAAACAATGATGTAATAGTATTTTATACTATGGTTATCGTCACTTCAACAACAATAGCTTTTGTTGCATAATGATAATAATAATAATAATAAAATATATTCGAAAATGCTTTTATAACAAATACATATTTTTAAATGATATCATGTCTACACCTTTTTTTTTAAATATCTTCAATAGAACCGTTTTTAATATTAAAATATAATTGAATACATTTTTTTCATTTTTTTAAATATATTTTACTTAGTAATCATCGTTTAAAACAAGGTTGACTTAAATCTGTTTTTTTTAAGTATTACAATACTTATTACTAAATTTAATCGCGTATGTATATTTTTATGGTGACGAACGTCATTCACGCCTAGAGTTGACAAGATGGCAACAGATAACGCACTGCACAATGCACACATAGGTAATTATCACACATTAGATAATTGCTTAAATACTAAGTGATAATTAATTTGAACTTAAATTTTTTGAAAAGTCGTATATATTGTCGTATACTATCATATGAATTATATTATTTATTTGTTATCTATTTCTATATTTTAATTATGTTAATTCAAGTTTATAGACATATTTATTATCCATTTCTATAACACAGATGTCGCCCCCATTGGAAAACTGATACTAGAGAGTCGTCGTAGATCCACCATTAGACCGCACTTAACATTTATTCGTTAAATGAAACTAATCGCCGTCCACTAATAGATAAATAGTAATAGACGAAAATTAGTATTTGATGTCCGTCTAGAGACAACTGATCGCCGAGAGGAACAAATCGCCGAAATGAAACAAATCGAAAGAAAACAATATGACGACCGCCGAAATGACACTAATTTTCATTCGGAAACTAATCGCCAGAATGAAACAAATCGTCGCCGCCGCATCGCGCGGGTACGCTACTAGTATATATATATATATATATATATATATATATATATATATATATATATATATATATATATATATATATATATATATGGTTAAGTATATATACGTATGAGTATAATCATCAATGAAAAACTAAAGGAAAGAATAATAAGATAAATGATCATACTTTAAGGTTAAACAAAAAAGTTGTTAAATGAGTTCGTCATCTTGTCAACTCTAGGCGTGAATGACGTTCATTCATCCTTTTTCCGATTTAGTGCAGCTAACTTCGGGACTACAATCCTTAAATCTTAAGTAAGAGGGAAAGATATGTATAGATCTATACGAGATTTACACCCCCACCTGTTTTTGCTAGTACAATCCTTGACGATAAAGTAACAACAGACATAAGTTTCTAAACTACATCACAACATCCGATGAAGCGTTGGGGCGGGGCACATATCAAGTCGAAAGTTCGATTATAGGAACTCATTGTAACATTGTCTATAAACCTTAATTAATTAAACTACCTAGAGGGGAACGCCTTCAAAGTAGTCATAGTAAGAAAAGATAAGAAAAATGGATAAAAAACTATACAAGAAAGGTTATAGGATAAGTACGAAAGGAATAATATATCCTAGGAAAACAAGATAGAAATAATAGAAATCTTTTAAAAATAAATGATAAAACTATTCTAATAGTATAAAACCATAAAAAACTATGAACTCAACAACAATATTTTGACGTTTTCAAAACCCATGTATTCTTAGGGAAATGAGTAGTAGATGTAGTGGAGTGTTAAAGAAAGTCATCATGTGGCTGATGGATTTTTTATTTGTTCTCCTATTATTTAGTCTATGATTAGGAAGTGTCCTTGGAAATCAAACAATGTAACACTTTATTAGTAATGAATAAAAGAAATTTTTGTGTTATATTTCTGGGTATTATTTAATATACATGCCTCCATGATCTAACATCCTAACGTAGAACAACCCGACGTTTTCTGCCGCCAACCGGGGGTGTGACAATGTTGAACGCCACCACGTCGTGGCAACCACCATGCCAAGTCGTGGTGCCTAAATGAAAGGCGTGATTCCATCGGGTGAGAGCATGTCGTGGAGACTAAACCACCACGTCGTGGCCACCAAAAATGTCACATTTTTAATCTTAAATGCAAAAACTCACAAGAGCAATCATACCTAGAACTTGGTATTACATTCCTAAGTCCCTTCCCTTCGACCACTACCGATCATCCTATCATACAAGTGTATGTCAACACACACATTAAGATCCCTAGAATTTCCCCCTTTACTCATGTGCCAGAAAAAGTCTCAGTTAATGTTGACAAGTCTCCTAATGAAGGCAAATCATACATAGCCGAGGATAAGATAGTCATTTGAATAGATCTCTCTACAATAAGGCCATTATCAAACAAGAACATGCAATAAGGATGAACTAAGAATTCTAAGGTTATCTAATACTAATTGTGTACAACTATAAAGCCTTGACTCAACAAATCATTAATATTAGAATGTGTCAGTATTACAACAATTGCATAACAGTAATCAAAGTAAACACAACCATTACATTGAATATATAGAATATTTACATCTGTTTGATACATAGTTTGAATACAACAAAATGAATAATCAAAAGTATAAAAGACGAGACACTATACGTTTTGTCTTCTCAAAAATCTGCGGGACTACCTGTCTACTGATTCCCTGAGAATACAAGCGGTTTTGAAAGAGTATCAGCATTAAAGCAGGTGAGTTCATAAGTATGCTTTTGTAATGAAAACCTGTCTGTGAATTTGTAAAATGTTTGCATGTTCTCAAGAAAATCCATTATTTTCTTTAGTAATGGAAAGTATTCTTTAACACTAAGACCAAAATGTATGTTGGTTACTGTATTCTGTAGTTGTATATGAAAATGTTAGTCTGTATGCCTGGTTACCACCAGTTGTATTGTATGTTGTGTTCTATACGAAAATCTTTGCATGAAAACCCTGGCTATCACCAGTATGTATAGTATGTTCTGTATGAAAACCTTTGTATGAAAACCCTGGCTGCCACCATTATGAATAATAGTTTTATTACTTAAAATAAAACTATGTATTTGTATTCCCTGGAATCCTGCAGTTGTATTATATGATAGTTCTATTAATGAAAATAAAGCTATTTGAAGAATTGAAATCCCGTAAACAAATGGTTAGCTTATACTGTTGTGAGTTTGGTATAACCATGCATGATATGACCTAGTGACCTCTACGACGTTCTTCATACGTCGGATGTTATGACATTTGTCACCCCAGGCATGCCTGCCTAACTGTAGCTAGCAGTTCAAGTGTGGGATTGTCAGTCCCGAATAGATCTATTCACAAATCTCACGCTCTCCCTCCAGGAGACTCTGGTTATACTGTGTTAGGATTTAGTTCTGTACCCCGAAGAGCACAATTGAAGTAGTGTCTCGCAACCCTGTATTAACTAGTTTACGTGTAGTATTGTAATGTTCTCTTGTACTTGAAACTATAATTATACTTGTAGAGTAAAATAATTATACTTAAATAATTATTTAGTATTGTATTGTTGTTCTCAGAAAGTAGTAATGTATGCCATATACTATATCTAACATAGTTTATATGTTTGTTAATGTATAAGCTCTGGACTTGATAAAATCGTGTATTGAATCCCAAACTATACCTATTATAGCTTGCATGTATGTTATGTATTCGGTTCATGTATTGTACTGAAAACTTTGCAATTATGATTTAATGTTGAAAGCTTCCCTTATGCTCAGCATGTTACAAAAAGTGATAAAATATCTAAATATTTCATAAAATGTAGTAATCTCTTGGTTGTATCAAATTGCATAAGTTTTAATTCTGTTGAAATCCTTTATATAAGAATACAAAATTCCTTTGTGTTTTTCTTGTATTCCTCCTGAAAACGTTTAAAAAGAGTAAAAGTGTAGGGGTATGACGTCACACCCCCGAACCAGACGGCGGAAACGTCCAGGGGCTCGTGTGACTAACAATTGAATAATCATCACAATGAATATACATGAATCATAACACGATCATCACCAACATTACATAATACAACTAGCATTGTTCACATCAAGTACATTGTTAAAATACATAAGTTCCAATCGTTAAAAGTACGATAAGTGATGTTACATAAAACGAAACCATACACACTTGCAAATCTTCCAGCTTAACGATTACCTGAGAATACAAGTTATTTTGAAAACGGTCAACATATATAATGTTGGTGAGTTCATAAGTATATTTGAGTAAAAGTATTTGTATCTTACGTAAAAACCCAGAAAATCCGATATTTTCTGTAAAATGTCTGAAAATGATGGGAAAATCAAGTATAAATGCATGTGTGAATTTCATAGTTATAACTTATATGAGTGTAGTTTAGATTCATTGTATTTTGAATAAATGATAAGTGTATATGAATAATTTCCCCAGAAAATCCGATATTTTCTGTTTTATAACAACGTCTAGATTCTTGTATCGATAAATAAGTCATTTTGCATTGACACAATTAAAGAGTTTATCTTCAAAAGGTTGAACTTTTGGTATTGAATCTCTATATGAGCCGTTATAACCATGCATGATAATGACAAGGTCGCCCGTCTTGGTATTTTTCCAAATGTCGGTCTTGTTAAGGATTTTGTCGCCCTAGACTGGCCTAGTCTAGCTGTAGCGAACAGCTAAGGCATGGGTGTCACCCCGTATAGATCTATACACAAACTCCTGCTTTCCTACCAGGAAACTCTGATTATAACTACAGGCTACGATTGTACACTCACAGGTGCCAACCGACATGTCTCACTAGATTCTCAACCCCTTTGTGCATTATGTTTAATGTTTACGTATATGTGGTATGTTTTTGTATTCAAAGGTACATATATAAGTATACGACGTTTAATGATTTCGCAAAGGTATAGTTACGGCCTACTAACATGTGAAATTTCCATTGCAAGCCCTATTAGCATGTAATTAGACCACAAAGGCCTAATAAACATGTAATCCATAACTTAGGGCCAAATTAACATTTAAGTGGTACGCAAGACCCAATAAACACGTCATGGAAAACATTTGGCTCAATATACACTTAATTGGGCCCTTAGGGTCCAATGGCCAAGTAACGTGAATATTAGGCCCAATAACTAGTTATCGATGTATTCCGTTTGTTTGTTTTATTCCGTTGTTTGTTTTAGCTCGAGGTTTAATAGATTGATGATAAAAATCCTCTTTTTCTAAAAACGACGTTTTTGGCCAATAATCCTCCAATTTTTAATTAAAGCCCAAAATTTTGTAAAAAATGACACTTTAGTCCATAATTTATAAAAATATGCAATTTTGTCCCAAATGTCTAAAAATTTACGGTATTAGCCCAAAAAGTTATATTTTCACATTTAGAAACCTGTTTTGCAGAAAAGTGCATTTTCAGCCCCTTGTTTGTAAAAGTTTACACTTTCGGCCCAATTTTGGAAAATTTTACATTTTTGGTCCAACTTGAAAATAAATGTTATTTTCACCTCCAAATTTGGTTTGTTTACATTTATGACTCAAACGTTGGCCAAATAACATTATTAACCCCAAAACTTCATTTTTTTCGCAAATTGGGCCCAAAACCGTGAGGCCCAAAAGTTTTGGCCCATTTAGCTTAAATTTGCATTTTTGGCCCTTTTTAAAGTATGTTTAACATAAAAATACCTTTTTATACATGTATAGGACCTGTTTGGCCCTTATAAAAATATAAATGTCACTTTTTGCCCTTATCTTTTGTTTTCTTGACAATTTTGACCTTTAACAAGGTTTTTGTTGAAATCTTTTGTATCTTAAACATGTAATCACTTTTGGCTTGATAATGTGTTGTATATAATGTCATAGTTCATAGATCTTTGCTAAATAATACTTAAAATTTCGATATTAGCTAAGATCTAACACATTATTACCAACTAAACTAAGAATTCACACAAAACATGCATATAACACATATATCTACACATTTTACTTGCATTCTCCCCCAAAAATCATATGAAAACCAAAAACAAGGGGGGTATGAACTCACCTTTGCTTGTTGTTTTGGTTTTTGAAGAAGAATTGGAAAGGATTTTTTTTGTCTTAGCACACCTTTGTTGTGGATCTCGAGTTTATGAAGCTTCTAAGGTGTAATCATGGAATAAAAAACATGTAAGAAAGAGTTTTTCATATTAAGATGAAAGAAGATACTTGTGTTTGACAATAACTTCCAAAGATTTGAATGACTTGATGAAGATCCTTAGAACCCTAGAAAATTTTTGAGATCTTGGAGGAAGGAAGAGGATGATTTTAGAGAAGTTTGGAGAGAATTTTTCAAGTGTGTGTGTGTGTTTTGGCTCTCGGCCGAGAGTAGAAGAAGAGAGGGGAGAGAGGTAGTGAGGTGACTAGCATGGATGTATGGGGGTCCTTGCATGAATACATGATGAACAAAATGGAGGTGGCACCTCCAAAGTCAACCCCCCCCCATTTCACTTCTTTTCCTTTTTTTTATACATTGGCCGAGATTTTGGGCCAAGAAGAAAGGGTGGAGTAGTTTGGGCCCATTAAATTTAGTTAGGATATTTGGATCCTAAACATAAACTTTTTCGGCCCATTGGGCTCTTGGAAGCATTCACGGCCCAAATAGAATAAAAAGAATGGGCTTATGGCTCACTAAGGTTAATTGGATTAGTTATGGCCCAATAAGGCCCATTAGGGTTAGAATGAATCATTCTAGACCCAAATGGTCCAAAATGTTTTAGCTTTGTGAATTGGGTCCAATTAGGATCCAATTAGGGCTTCTAAGTCCAATAAAGTTTAATTGGGTGCTTATTGGTCCATTAGGCCCAATAAGAAATTTCTAGTCCAATATGGACTCAAACCGGGATTCTTAGGGTTTTTAGACTCTTTGTTGAACATAATTGATGAATCTAAATGATCATTGAGTGAGATTTACTTAGAGTGCATGTTTTACAATAGATGAACGGTTACACAGGAATAGAATTTCCTAGCTAAAATGCTAGTTGTGACATCATCCCCCCGTTAGAGGGAATTTCGTCCCGAAATTCCTTTGAAAACTAGGATTGTGAAGGAAAGAATAGGTGAGGGTACTTCTTCTTCATCTGGTCTTCACGTTCCCACATGAATTCCGTTTCGCGTTTTGCGCTCCATCGAACCTTCACGATCGGGATGTGACTTTGCTTTGTACGCTTCACCTCCCTATCCATAATCTTGACTGGTTCTTCGACGAACAGGAGGTTCTCGTTTATCTCAATCTCTACCAATGGGACGACAAGGGTTTCATCTGATAGACACTTTTTCATATTCGAGTCGTGGAACACCGGGTGTACGTTGCTGAGCTCGGCGGGTAGCTGCAGCTTGTAAGCCACTGGACCAATCCGGGCAAGAATCTCGAACGTTCCACTGTACCGCGGGTTCAATTTTCCTCTTTTCCCAAATCGAATCATTACCTTCCATGGAGAGACCTTTAATAGCACGCGATCCCCGACTTGAAATTCTAGTGGCTTTCGCCGCTTGTCAGCATAGCTCTTTTTTCGGTCTCGCGATGCCTGAAGTCGAGCTTTGATTTGGACTATCTGCTTGGTTGTTTCACGAATGATTTCGGGTCCTGTAAGAGAACTGGCTGGCGATTGCCCTTTTGCTAGTTGAGTGTCACCCCCCTCGGCCCAGCATAGGGGCGATCTACATTTACGACCATAGAGATTCTCGAAGGGACCAACCTTGATGCTCGTATGGTAACTGTTGTTATAAGAGAATTCGATCAGAGGCAAGTGGGCATCCCATGATTTGCCGAAGTCAATCACGCAAGCTCGGAGCATATCCTCGAGTGTCTGGATGGTACGCTCACTCTGACCATCCGTCTGTGGGTGGTAGGCGGTGCTCATATCTAGCTGTGTGTCCCATTGCCTTCTGAAGAGATTGTTAGAATCTTGAAGTAAATCTGCTATCTCGATCAGAGATAATAGATACTGGCACTCCATGGAGTCTCACAACCTCCTTGAGGTAGATTCGGGTCAGCTTTTCCATCTTGTAGGATTCTTTTATTGGCAGGAAATGACCGGATTTTGTTAATCTATCAACGATTACCCAGATAGCATCCAATCTGTCTGCCGTCTTTGGCAATTTGGTCACGAAGTCCATAGCAATCCTTTCCCATTTCCACTCGGGTATCACTGGTTGTTGCAGTTGTCCCGAGGGCTTTTGCTATTCTACTTTCACTTTGGCGCAAGTAAGGCACTTGCCCACGAAAGTGGCTATCTCTTCCTTCATATTAGGCCACCAATATTGTTGCTTGATATCCAAATACATTTTGTCTGACCCCGGATGAATAGAATATCGCGTCCTGTGGGCTTCATGCATGACTACCTCTCTAAATCCCCCAATTTTAGGGACCCATATTCTATTCATGAAGTAGTATTTTTCGTCGTCTTTGACATCGTGTTCCTTCTCCATTCCTCGTAGCGATACACTAGCAACATTCTCTGGTTTCAATGCGTCCAATTGGGCTTCCTTGATCTGTGAGGCTAGATGAGACTGGATGGTGATTGACAGGGTCTTCACACGACGACTTGAATACTCCTTTCGGCTCAGGGCATCGGCTACTACGTTAGCCTTGCCTGGGTGATATTTGATTTCACACTCATAATCATTTAACAGTTTAACCCATCTTCGTTGCCTCATGTTTAGCTCCTTTTGATTTAGGATGTGCTGGAGGCTCTTGTGGTCTGTAAAGATGGTGCACTTGGTACCATAGAGGTAGTGCCTCCAAATGTTTAGGGCGAAGACCACCGCCCCCAATTCAAGATCATGCGTGGTGTAATTTACTTCATGTGTTTTCAGTGGTCTGGATGCATAAGCAATTACCTTCCCACGTTGCATAAGGACACAACCTAAACCCTGATTCGAAGCATCACAGTAAACTATGAAGTCTTCGGTTCCCTCCGGTAAGGATAGCACTGGAGCACTACAGAGGGCTTGCTTCAAGGATTGGAAGGCAATTTCTTGCTTCTCTGTCCAGTTGAATGGTACGCCTTTCTGAGTCAATGTGGTGAGGGGTTTAGCTATCTTGAAGAAGTTCTGAATGAATCTTCGGTAGTAACCTGCGAGACCCAGGAATTGGCGAATTTCCATTGGCGTTGCTGGAATTGCCCAACTTTCGATTGCTTTGATCATGGAGGGGTCCACGTGTATTCCTTCTTGTCTGACTACATGGCCAAGAAAGTTTACGCTGCGGAGCCAGAATTCGCACTTGGAGAGTTTTGCATACAACTTTTCGGTCCGCAGGGTTTCTAAAATCTGTCGGAGGTATTGGCTATGATCTTCTTCACTTCGAGAGTACACGAGAATATCATCAATGAAAACAATTACGAATTTATCAAGGAATGGGCGGCAAACTCGATTCATGAGGTCCATAAATGCAGCGGGGGCATTCGTCAGACCGAAGGGCATCACGACAAATTCGTAATGACCGTAACGAGTTCAGAAAGCAGTCTTAGGAATGTCCTCATCTCGGACTTTGAGTTGATAATAACCGGATCTCAGATCTATCTTTGAAAAGTAACTAGCTCCTTGAAGTTGGTCGAATAGATCATCGATTCGTGGAAGTGGATACCGGTTTTTGATGGTGAGCTTATTTAATTCCCTATAGTCGATGCACATCCAGAAGGATCCGTCTTTCTTTTTAACGAAAAGAACCGGAGCTCCCCACGGTGAGAAGTTGGGTATGATAAATCCTTTATTCAGGAGTTCGCTCAGTTGGCTTGATAATTATTGCATTTCTACAGGAGCCAACCCATAGGGTGATTTGGCGATTGGAGTGGCTCCAGGCACTAGGTCGATTCGGAATTCGATTTGTGGTTCTGGGGATATTCCCGGAAGATCTTCTGGATACACATCCGGGAAATCACACGCCACTGGGATGTGGTGAATGCTCGCTTCCTCTTTGGTTTTATCCACCACGTGAGCAAGGAATGCGTAGTTCTTCTTTTGTAGACACCTTTGCGCCTTGATACTCGAGATAAGGCGAAGGTTTACACCGGGTTTATCTCCGTAGATTATTAGGGTTTCGTGGTTAGGAAGATAAAGGCGAACGGCCTTCTCGTGACACATAATATCGGCATGATGGGGGCTTAACCAATCCATGCTGATGATCACATCAAAACTCCTAATATTTACAGGCATTAAGTTTATTTAGAAGGTGTGATTGTTTAGAGTTAGTGTACACCCCACATAGATATCCTTAGTTGATTCAGTCTTCCCATTAGCCATTTCCACTGTGAAGGCTTCATTAAGCATTTGGGGTTGTTGTTTCAGTAAGTATTTGAACTTATTACTCACAAAACTTCGCTCCCCTCCGCTATCATATAAGATGCATGCATATGAGTCGTTAAGTAAGAACGTACCGGTGACAATGGCTGGGTCTTGCACTGCTTCACCCTGACTCATTGTCAGTACTCTCCCTGCTGCTCTTGTCCCTTGATTGTTCGCGTTGGGGCAGTTTCGCCTGATATGCCCAGTTTTCCCACATCCGTAACAGGTATAGCTAGCTCCAGTATTGGTGTTGTTTTTGTTGTTGTTGTTGTTGTTGTTGTTGTTGTTGTTTGTCATCTGGTTCTGTTGAAGCTGAGTCCTACAATACTTTCTTGTATGGCCTTTCTGATTGCGCCTTGTGCAACTCATCTCTCTGCACTCCCCGTGATGGTGGAAGTTGCATTTGTTACACTTGGAGAGATTTCCCGAGTACTGCTTGGAAGCATTTGGCGTGGACGAGGTTGGAGCATGTGGTGTAGCAGTAGCTTGTGTTGCAGCATGGACAGACACTATTTGTTGCTTCTTAGACGATTCCGAGTTTTTCTTTCCTTTTCGCTTGTTGTTTTTCCCCTTCATGTTCTCTTCTTCCTTCTTAACCTCCACTACCACTGTCTTGGCACCCTTCTTATTGCCATGATCGTATAGTTTCTTGGCCTGTCTCTTGGCACTATCAAATGTCTTAGGGTTTGCTGCAATGACATTCCCTTGGATAGATTCAGTCAGTCCCCAGATAAACCTTTCAATCTTTTTCTCTTTTGAGGTGATCATTCCGGGACACAGAAGAGATAGCTCACTAAACCTGGATATGTATGCGTCGATATTGGAGTTTTGGACCATGAGGTTCCACACCTCTTGTTCCATCTTCTGAATCTCACCTCTAGGACAGTATTCTGCTAGCATCATCTCCTTCAGCTCTTCCCAAGGCATCGCGTTCGCTACCAGGAGTGTCATGGCCTCTATGTGGCCATTCCACCAGGAGAGAGATTGGTCAACGAATGTGCAGGCTATGAACTTGACCTTACACTCATCTAGATACCCGTAGATTTCAAAAACGGACTCTACTTTCACAATCCATCTCTTCAGGGCTATGATGCCTCCTGTCCCATTAAAGGTAGAGGTGAAATCCTTGTAGGTGCATGGTCGTGCGGCTTCATGGTTTGTCCCTTGATTTGTGCTTCTGGCTCCCTGCCCGTTGCCTTCTCTGTTGTTGCCATTGCGAATATGTGCAAGTGCTGCAGTGACCGCAGCAGACACTGCTGCCTGGAATGCAACCGAGTTTATTTCCGGCATGGTTGGTGTTGCGTCGTTTCCACGATTGGGTCTTTGAGGCATCTTTCTGTCATGGAACGGAAAGATGTTGAGTGCCTATGGTTTTTACGAGTTTGGGATCCCATAGACTAGGCGTATAGTGTGTGTATTTAAGTAATTGCATACATTAACATAAAACAAGAAGGTAAAACACATAGCAGATAACAATGTCATGATAAAACATAAATCATTTTCATTAATACTAATAGTTTTGATACATGAAAATTTTCCAAAAGGCATACAGTACATAGAACTATAAAAACCCGGCAGCATGACGACCTTATGAGTAGTGTAATCACTTAAACATAGAGTCGATAGTACATAGCATAGATCACATAACATAATACTGACGAAAGATACGGTTGGTCCTAGTCATGGTGGGATGTGTCAGGGGGTGGTGCTGAGGAAGTTGATGCTCCCTGAGGGCGAGCCACCTGTCGCTCCGCGTCTCGGAGTCGAGTCTCCCACCTCACCTGCCTCATGTGGAACTCTTGGATAACCTCTCGCGTTTCCTGCTCCGCCCGCTCAACCCTAGTCCGCATCTGGTGCATCTTATCGGCGGTGCTTTGAGCCAGATCACCAGTATCCCTCAATCCTCTCACCACGACTGGAAGAGCTCGATCAGCCGGTCCTCCCTCCCTCAAGTCATAGAACTCACGTGCCATGCCAAATGGGGGTCGCTGTCCCTGTTGCCTACTCCATCCCCATGGAGGTGTAGGGCCACTCGGGCCCATTCGGTGAGCCGGCACCCTCACTGGGTATGGTGGGTTGATGACTTCGGACTCTGTGTCCGAATCATCATCGCTGTCGTCACCAGATTCCTCTTCACCATCGTCTCCCACGGGTTCCGCAGGTCCCTCTTCAGGCTCCTCTTTAGGTTCCTCTTCAGGTTCCTCATCAGATTCCTCTAGCCATCCGTTATTTCCCTGATTCGGAAAGTAGGGATCTCCAGGGTGGTGGAAACCGGCCATACTGACTACACGAGAGTGCATATATAAGTCATATTTTAATTACTCTCATAGTATTTTTAATTATTTGTGTTTGGGTTCCCTAGAGTTATTGGAGAGTGGGGTAGGCATGTGGATTCATTTCCCGCTGTGATTACTCCCAAACACATGTTGGTCATATTCTGAATAAATATAGTTGATCAGGCTATATTTATCCTAATATGACTACATAACTGCCCAGGTTTAATCATAGTGTTCAATTTCCTCTAGAAGCTTTTATTAAATATTGTTAGGTTATTATCCTAATAAGCGCACATAAGTGTGAAATTTTTGTTTTGCTCAGAGTTATTTAGTCCCATTGTGTTTATAGTTGCATATCATGTATGGTTAGATATGCTAGTTCACTATAAACATTGCTCTGATACCAACCTGTCACACCCCCGAACCAGACGGCGAAAACGTCCGGGGGCTCGTGTGTGACAACCCGATATTTCGAGTCAATGTAATGTTAAAAAAGTCAAATGTTATAAACTATATTTGATGTAATAGAATAATGTCAAAAATGAAGTGTTCTAATGTCTCAATTGGGATACATAAAATATTAAATATTGTATCAAGGTTCTCAGAAATATAAAGAACACTCAAATACGAGTTATAACAAAGAATTTATGACTCACGAAACTTCTCTCCGCACCACAGTCAAAGAGTATGGATGCATAAATGTTGTTGAGCAGAAACGTACCCGTAGCCACTGTGGGATCGGCCATTGCCTCGTTCTGCCCTATTGCCAGCACTCTTCCTACACCGCCAGCATTCTTTGCCTTAGGGCAATCTCTCTTGCAGTGCCCAGTTTCCCCACACCCATAACATGCCTGGCTCACTCCAGTACCAGGAACTTGGGTGATTGGTCGCGCTGGTGCCATACAGAAACGGGCAGTGTGCCCTTTCCTGTCGCAGTTTTTACAGTGCATCTCCCGACAATTCTCGTTGTGATGGTAATTGCATTTGTTGCACTTTGGTAGGTTCCCATCATATTGTTTTACCGGCGTAGGGGTAACAGGGACAGCAGTGGGGGCAGTAGTGGCATGGGCCGCCACTATTTGATTCTTTGAAGGTTCTTGCGAAGTTTGACCCTTCCTCTTGTTCCAAAACTTCTTCTTGTTGTTGTTGTTGGCATTGCTGTTATTGTTGCTGCTTCCTTTGGTTGGTTCCGGGATGACGGTCGTGACATCTTGGCAGACCCCATGATCGATGAGGAACTGTGCCAGTTGTTTGGCACTGTCGAACGTCGTGGGTTTGGAAGCTAGCACACTTCCTCGAAGTTGGGGCGACAGCCCCCAGACATACCTTTCCACCTTCTTGCTTTCTGGGGCCATCATCCCTGGGCAAAGTATTGTCAAATCACTGAACCTATTTGTATAGGTTGTGATGTCTGAGCCCACAATAGTCAATCCCCAAAGCTCTTGTTCAAGCTTCTGGATCTCGGCCCATGGGCAGTACTCTCGCAGTAGCATTTGCTTCAGGTTCTCCCAACCCATGGACTTTGCCACTACCAGAGTTAGTGACTTGACGTGGCCATTCCACCACGTTAGGGCTCGTTCGGAGAAAGTACAGGCGGCAAATTTTACTTTGCTCTCTTCGGGGCATGAGCATATCTCGAACACGGCTTCCGTTTTCTCTATCCATTGGGATAGAGCCATTACTCCCCCAGTTCCATTAAAGGGGATGGGTTTGCTGTTGGAGAAGTCCTTATAAGTACATTAACCGGAACGTCCCTGGTTTTGGCCATTATTAGAGCTATTTATTCCTCCCCCTGATCCATTGTTACTCATTTGAGCCATTGCTGCAGTTACAGCGGCCTGAAAGGTAGCAGCATCCATCGACGTAGGTGGAGGTGGTGGTGGTGTTGGTGCTCATGTAGTATTGAAGCATCGAGGATTCCTTCTTGGTGGCATGATTCTGCCATAAGTTAAGATACGAATTCTTGATAAGTCTTCAAAAATGATTATGGAAAGTCATAGTATCATATGCTTTGCGCTCCGAACATTACCGAAATTTGTAAGTAAAGGGGAAACTTTCAATAATAAGTGTATGATTTCCTTAGTATCTAAAGAACTTAATGGTATACTCAAGGAAATAATAAATGCGTGTCATTCTCATTGATATTAATATTTGATACAACGATCAGGAAAATTTGACCTTACATGGGTCTAGGGTACATCAATGATAAAGGGAAAATTTGACAGCATTCGGGCCCCCGAATTGTGCACTCACAATCCGTCGGGTTTACATTTAAAGGAAAGAGTAACACCAACACTTAGTCGGTATATATATATATATATATATATATATATATATATATATATATATATATAGCGCCAGAAGTACGCACTCTACTCCGAGTGGGTGGCACGCTGCGGACCATGGTATGTGGTTGTGGAAGTCTGAGCTCGGGCTACTTAACGTTCAGCCTCGATGATGAGCCTCTCCATTACGGCTTGGTTCTTACGGAATTCCCTTACTTCGGCTCTAGTAGCAGTAATGTCCTTCTGATGGGAAAAGGTGTGCTTTATTGTCCGCTCATGTTCTTCGTCCAGACGACGAAGACGTACCGCAGTGACAGCAGCGGTGGCCCCAATGTCCAATAGTTGGCTGGCATTCACTCTTGCTTGCTCGCCTTGGTTGGCAATGCGACGAACCATGACAGGGAGTGCCCTGTAAGCCGAACCCCCGTTGCTGAGGTTATAAAAGCCTCGTGTCATGCCGTAGGGTGGGCGTTGCCCTTGCTCCCTGCTCCATCGCTTCAGATCCACAGCCCAGCGGGGCGCCGGGCCCTGGAAGTTCCTTTGGGGATTTGATGCTCCTCGGGGAGGATTGTAGATCTCGGGTTCCGAGTCAGTGCTCCCACCATCTCCTTCCTCTTCTGACTCTTCATCTAGGTCTTCCTCGGGATCCTCTTCGGAATCCTCTTCTGTCTCTTCCTCGGGGATCTCTTCGGGATCTTCCTCTGGGTCTTCCCCAATCCAGCCTCCATTACCCTGGTTAGGGTAGTAGGGATCCCCGGGAATGTGAAATCCTGCCATTTTTTTCTAGTCGAGAAATAGAGGCAAGAGATTTATATAAAAATTTGGGAGTAAAAGGTAACTTTTGATAAGTAAAATTTTTATTTATTTGACCATTTCTAATTTTAACTAAATATAGAGGTTTGAACGATTATTATAGTTCTTATGGTTTTATAAAATACTCCTATAGTATTTCAAATTTGTAAGTTTGATTGTAGTATTTCGTTTGGTAAGTTTTCGAGTTGTTGCTCACTACGACCATTCCTCGACATACGTTGGTCACATCCAGGATAAATATAGTTGATCAGGCTATATTTATTCTCGATCTGCTTACATACCCCGATGCCTAATCGTAGTGTCGCAACTTGCCTTAATGCTTTTGTAAAATTTTAGTTATGATACGAGACCGATGTATGCGTGTACTTATACTTTTATATAAAAAATTTATATATCATTTTAACTTATTAAAAGTATCGTTTATGAAAACATTTTGTCAGAGGGTTTTAGTCCCTTTGCATTTATAGTTTGTATATCTTATGTGGTTCGATATACTTAGTTCACTATAAAAAGTAGCTCTGATACCAATCTGTCATACCCCAAACCAGAATGGTGGAAACATTCGGGGGTGGGTGACTTCACGTAGTATCATAACAATTGAATATTTGTAAAGAAAGTAACTCAACCATCATAAATATAATAATCGTGCGAACCTCGATATTTAGTTAAAATTAGGAATCGTCAAATAAATAAAAATTTTACTTATCAAAAGTTACCTTTTACTCCCAAATTTTTATATAAATCTCTTGCCTCTATTTCTCTGTTGAATCATAAAAGTGACCCTCTTGAACTCAGCTACCGCAACCATCTTTCTACCGCAACGGTTCAGCACCCGGAGTCAATCTTGTTCATCAGCAACCGCATCAGCAACCGGAGTCCGCTACCGCAGTCAACTTAGCTAGATTACGTTATTTGTCTTTTATGTAATACACTCTATTATCCAGTATGCCTTGCACGACTGCTTATAGAGTTGTAATCTAGTGTAGTTCCTAAGACTCTATAAATAGACGTACTCTCTTTGTATTCAAAAACAAAAAAGAAGAACCGATAACTTATGAATTCTACCTGAATACACATTCTGAAGTTATCTCTCTATCTTTCTTCACTCATCTCTTCTTACTTAAATCTTATCATAATTCTGCTGATCATAATCCCTCTTCGGAGCAAGTCTTTAAGACTTAATCACTAAGCTTGATTTTCCTTATTAACTTGGACTTAATGCATTCCTTGTTATGAATCAGCTTAAGTGTCTTCTTGATATAACAATTGCTGTCATTTCCATTCCTTTACATTTCCGCAACTAACTCTCTAACTATCTAACTATATTATTGTTGAGCTTTTAGATCCTTTGAGATTAACTATTCCACATTATACTTGTTCTAACTTTTGTTCAAGTGTGTCTCCAAGTTTTTCTCTCAACAATTGGTATCAGAGCCAAAGTGGTTGCTTTTTGAAAACGGAACTCTGATTTTTCAAAGAGCCTTCTATACCACTAAAGCTCATTTCTTCAAAACAAAAAAAAACAATTTCAAATGGCACAATCATTATCTCTAAATGTTTCCAACAGTGTCGGTTTTTCTAACCGAGCCCCAATACTAGTCGCAATTGAATATCATCACTGGTCACAAAGAATGGAAAGGTACTTGAGAAGACTGGGTAGAGATGTATGGCGATCCGTAGAAGAAGGACCACATGTTCCAGTCCTTACACCAGTCCAAACTGACGGCGCTGCAACCAGGCTAGGAGGAGGTCAACCAGCCATGAGCCGTCCCACCAAGGATGATCTCGATAAAATGGAAAATGATGTTGTTGCTTTTTATGAAATCTCCTGCGGAGTTGCTCCTGACAACTTTGATATTATCATAAATTGCAAATCAGCGAAAGAGATCTGGGATGTTCTCAAAAACTTGTACGAAGGCTCAGAACAAGCACAAGATAAGAAGCTTACTACCGCAATCAACGAGTTAAACAACTTCAAAGCTCATACTGGAGAAAGTTTGGAAGACTCCTTCAAAAGGTTCAACCTGATAGTCACCAAGTTATCCAATGCGGGCACCATCCGCAGTAACCATGAAATCAATCTTCAGTGTCTTAATGGTTTGGGCAGACATTGGACTACGGCCAAGATGATAGTCCAAGGCGATAGAAAGATTCACTCCCTGTCACTTTACAAGCTCAATAGAGAGCTGCAAGCTCAAGAATCCACCGTACTCAAAGACTGTGCTGACTTCGAAGGACCACTTGCTCTCATAGCACAAGCTCCACCGCAGTCACCTTACCCTTCCTCGTATAACACTCTACCGCAGTCATACGAAGCGGATTCTGAATATGATGATGAAGATTTTCAGAAGGCTATTGCTCTGGTGAGCCAACAGTTCAACCGTCTACCACCTCCTTCCTTCCGCAAGAATCAGCAGTTCAACAAACCTCCATTCAACCGTAACTTCGGTTCTCAGAATAACTACTCTCGATTTGCCAAAAGTTCTCATCCACCACCGCAATCTCAGAATATTCAACCAAAGGAGGTACCACAGTCTCCTCAAATCACTGACTCTGGTACTCCTTCAGAAGACAAGACTGATGTTGTAATTTGTCACAAATGCAACAAAGAGAATCACTTTGCACGAGATTGTAAGGCCAATGTAGTAAAAGACAGAGCATTCTAGCTTAGAATGGCTCAAGAGTTGGAAGAGAAAGAAAAAGCTGAAAAGGCAAGGGCATATGTGGCCCATGTCAAAAGAGACCATCAAGTCTGGTCATCCGGAGACGAAGATGAGGCCATTAGCAGTGTCAAAGGAAAAGGGAAAATCTGCATGCTGGCCACTGCGGATGATGATGGGTCTACAATGTTGAACAAGAACTACTGCTACATGGCAAAGGATGGAACACTAAGCATCGTCGAACAGGTAAAACTCATGATCCAAACTCTAAACTATAGCATGCATGACTGTCAGCCTTACATAGATGATCTTAATGACACTTGTGCTGCCGTCCTTACAGACTATAATAAAGCCTTAGATGAGAAGAACATTGCGTCCCAAGAGATGTTCCACGTGATAGGACGACTGGAAAAGAAAAGACTTAAGATGGCTATGTTAGAGAAGGACCTAGAGTTAGAAAAGGATGCAAGAATGTTAAGTGAAACCCAATTAGAGATAGCTTTGAACCAGAGAGATTTAGCTCAGAGAGAAATTGTACGCTTAAATCTCTTAATTGAAAAATTGTTTAATGAAAGTGAAGCTATTGAAAATTTGGTAAACAATGGAACCGTGGACAATACATACAATTGGGGTTGGTCAAATGGATATCCTACCTCAATGGATTCCTCACCCCGGTTCAACAAAGACAGACTGTATGTCCCTCCAGACCGAGAATTTCATTTCCCTGTCAATGACAAGACTTTTCCCGAAGATATTAAAACTCACTTCGGTAGACTGCACAACTTAAGCAATAATTGTGTCATTGAGGAAATTGTGCCGGAGGTTTCGGGTCACACATGTGATCAAATTCCTACCTGTGGCACCATCTATCAAAATTCTCAAACTTCATCCGTACTTGATGAAGAGATTGTTGTTGAGGGCCCTGAAGTCTCAAAAGACTTTCCATCTCTGTCCTCAGACCGCAGTGTCTCTCACTGTAGTCAAATGTCCCACCGAAGTCCCATCTAAGACTTACTCAGCGGTAGTCAAGTCATCCCTACCGCAGTCATCAGTTCAAGGAACTGTAACTCTTCAGCCAATATTTCATGAACTACCTATAGAAAATTTTGAAGTAGGTCAATGTTCCCAAATTCCTGAATCCTCAAGTTCTGATGACTCAAGTCCGCGTTTTCAAAATCATTCTAAGAATTCCAGGAAACCGCAGTTGAACAACAACGACTGCGGTTCACCAAAATCTTTGGCAAAAAAGGCTTTTAAAGAAGAAATCAGATCTCACGGTACTAATAGACAAACTTTTTCAAAAAACAAGAAGCAAGTCAGATATCCTAAATCCAAAAGTCCTAAAAAATTTGTTTTCTCTCACTACATTTCAAAAAACTCTTCTTTCATGAAAACAAACAAAAAGGAAAGTTCAGTTTCAAAAGTCATTCCTACTCCTTCTGACACAACCCAAAAGGGTGTTCAATCTTTTCGAAACTATGTTTTTCAGGTCTATTCTTCAAATGATCCTAAATGGAAAGGTATTTTGCCCACTCCAACACTTTTAAAGTCACGTCAAAATTTCAAATGGAAGGGTATCTTACCAAATCCATCAAAAAGAATTCAGAAATCTACACGTGCTAAAACCTTTCATAAACAGACTTTTTCAAAACCCAAAAACACTCGTGTCAGGAATAACCCATCTTGGACCGGTAACAGATCCAAAACATCCTTAAAACCGCTGACCAATCACAGTGTTAGATCAAAAGACAAAATCTCCTTTTGTAAATGTCAGTGTAGTTGCCAAAAGGTTTTATCTCATGTCAAATCGAGTCAGAGTCAGAAACCTCGTATTTTTTCAAAAAATCACAACACTCCAAATCTACTCAAACACCTAGGACTAGGCTCAAAAGTTGACAAGAGACCTGTCCCTGCAACCTCGGACCATGCATCACTCAGAAACACCTCAATTGTCCCAGGCTCCAAACTTGTTTGGATGCCTAAACTAACCGTGTAATTCTCAGGCTTTGTGCAAGGAGGAACAAGAAGAAGAGTGGTTAATTGACAGTGCCTGCTCCTTGCACATGACCGGAAGGTTAGAGTACCTTCGGGATTTCAGGCCTATATGCAATGGTGGAAATGTCACGTTTGGTAACAATGCAAACGGTTTCATCCGAGGTTACGGTGTTCTCACTACGGGGAACTTTTCCATTCAGAAGGTTGCTTATGTAGAAAGCCTTAAACACAATCTCATCAGTGTTGGCCAACTATGTAAAGCAGGACATCGTGTTGAATTTGATGATCAGTTTTGCTACATAATGACGAGTGATAGAAACACTTGCCTGATCAAATCTCGATCCGAAGGTACCATGTACCCTTTGGATGTTTCTCTAATCATTGGTAAACCGCAATTGTGTTTCTTGTCCAAAGCTGTATCCGAAGTCAGCTGGCTATGGCACCGTAAGCTAGCTCATCTCAACTTCCGGTACATCAACAACTTAGTCACTGGAGAACTAGTCCGCGGTCTCCCTATTCTCAAATTTAGCAACGATACTCTCTGTCCGGCTTGTGAATGTGGTAAGCAGTCTAAAGCAAGTCACCCTCTGATAATGGACTCTTCTATTTCTGAACCACCAGAGCTATTGCACATTGATCTCTGCGGTCCATCAACCGTAGCCAGCCTCCACCACAAGAAGTATATACTGGTTATTGTTGATGACTATACACGCTTCACATGGGTCTTCTTCCTCAGACTCAAATCAGAGACACCGCAGATCTTCATCAACTTCATCAAAGAAATTGAACTTTAGATCAAGCTTCCAGTTAGACGCATCCGCAGTGATAATGGAACCGAGTTCACTAATCATCTTCTTAACAGTTTCTTGGTGTCCAAAGGCATTTCTCACAACTTCTCAGCACCCTACACACCGCAAAAAAATGGTTTAGTAGAAAGAAGGAACCGCACACTAGTAGAAGCAGCCAGATCCATGCTTAACTTCGCCCAACTTCCTCTCTACTTCTGGGCTGAAGCAGTAGCAACCGCATGCTTTGTCCAAAACCGAAGTATCGTGTGCAAACGCCTCAATAAAACACCATATGAGGGCCTTAACAACCGCAAGCCCAATGTTCGCTTCTTTCATATTTTTGGGTGTAGATGCTTCGTGATCAAGAATAGAGATCAGCTCAACAAGTTTGCACCGAAGTCCGACGAAGGCATATTCCTTGGTTACTCCACTAACAAGGTTGCTTATCGAGTGCTCATCAGGCGTACAAGGCTGATCATTGAAAGCTTCGATGTGAAATTTGATGATTCTCACATCCGCGACGCCCCTCCATCTACTGAAACCACCGCAATCATGGAAAGTGACATTCCTGCCTCTTCAGGTCCCTTGAATCTAGTTGAAGTCAACTATGAGGATCTTTTCGATCCTATTGAAACGGCGAAACTATCCGAAGTTCTTGTGTCACCCGCAGCTCAACAACAACATGCTGATGTTTCTGGACCATCTCTATCTGAAGTAGCCTCTCTCAATACTTCCACCTCTCCGGTTGAGGGGGAAAGATCTACTCCGGATCTAGCCGCAACCGTCGAGGTTCCAGTACTTGATGTTGTTCAAATTCCTGTCCGCAGAGAAGCATTACCATCAAACGTATCTTCGGATTCGGATGATGAACTCATAGAAAATATCGACACTAGAACTGATCCAAGGATTGTCACTCTCCCATCTGCAGTCCAGGGGAACCTTCTCAGGTTCCAGAGGAACTCCTATCTGCAACCCAGGGGGAACCTCTCCCAACTGCTCAAGAGAATTCCGTTCCAATAGATCAAGATGACTCAGCAGGATGTTCTCAAGTCCAGGGGGAACTGTCATCTCCAACCGCAGATTCCTCTGACATTCAAGATATTCCCTCTACCGCAGCTGCTGATCATCTGCTGCCACGTCTTCATGTATGGACGAAAGACCACCCACCAGGTCAAATCATTGGGAACCCATCTGCAGGCATCCAGACTAGATCTTCCAAGGACCTATCTGATCACTGCCACTATGCAGCATTTATGTCCTCGGTAGAACCCAGAACGATCAAAGAAGCATTGCTTGAACCTGACTGGATAGCCGCAATGCAAGAAGAGCTTGAAGAATTTCAAAGAAATAAAGTTTGGCAGCTCGTTCCGAAGCCACGTGGTCACTCCGTTGTTGGCACTAGATGGGTGTTCAAAAATAAGTTGGATGAATCTGGTGCGGTAGTCAGAAACAAGGCAAGGCTAGTTGCAAAGGGGTATAGTCAACTTGAAGGCATTGACTACGATGAAACGTATGCTCCGGTAGCACGCATGGAAGCTATCCGGATCTTTCTAGCATACGCAGCCCACAAAAACGTCAAGGTACACCAAATGGACATTAAGAGTGCCTTTCTCAATGGGGAACTAAAAGAAGAGGTTTATCTTCAGCAACCTCCAGGCTTTGAAAATGTTGAATTCCCAGACCACTGCTACAAGCTTGAAAAGGCAGTCTACGGTCTGAAGCAAGCCCCAAGAGCATGGTATGAGACTCTTTCTGAATTCCTTGTCTCATCCGGGTACAAGAGAGGAGTGATTGATCCCACACTATTCAGAAAAGCAAATGGCGACCACCTCATGATGGTACAGATATATGTGGATGATATCATCTTCGGTTCGACTGATCAAGGCATGGTGGATGAATTTGCTAAGCTCGTGACCAACAAGTTCAAAATGAGCATGAATAGAGAGATTAATTTCTTTCTAGGTCTTCAAGTGAAACAAGTACCGCAAGGCATATTCATTCATCAAGAATAATACACCACTGAACTATTGAAGAAATATTATATGGACAACTGTTCATCTGCTAAGGTTCCCATGGCCTTCGGGTATAAGATCTCTGTTGATCCCTCAGGCGAATCTGTGGATCACAAGACTTATAGAGGCATCATCGGCTCTTTGATGTACCTCACTGCAAGCAGGTCAGACATTGTCTTTGCAACTGGTGTATGTGCAAGGTATCAGGCTGACCCAAAAGTCTCACATATGACCACAGCCAAACAGATACTACGGTACCTGAAAGGAAGCAAATCTCTTGGTCTATGGTACCCCGCAGGCAATGACTTCAGCCTGCAAGCTTTCACAGATGCGGATCATGCCGGATGCAAGCTCGATCGAAAAAGCACTTCAGGAGGATGTCAATTCTTGGGTGAAAGACTAGTCAGCTGGTCCTCAAGAAAACAAAGTCGTGTCTCTCTATCAACTGCAGAAGCCGAGTATGTGGCCGCAGCCAGCTGTTGCTCTCAAGTCCTTTGGATGAAAACTCAACTAATGGACTACGGGTATAGAATGCTGCGGATACCGATCTATTGTGACTCTGAAAGTGCTATTGCTATTTCTCACAATCCAATTCAGCACTCCAAGACTAAGCACATTGAACTACGATATCATTTCATCAAAGACCACATCTTAAAAGGTAATATTGAACTCATCTTTGTCCCTTCTCATGAAGAGATTGCTGATGTGTTCACAAAAGCGCTCGATTCAACAAAGCTTAACATCTTGCAAATATCAGGAATGATGAATCCAGACCCGCAATTCTTTTTGAATTGTTAGCTACCGCAGACCATCCTTGGTCTCCGTTGCGGTTCTAACTGAGAATTACATGTGATAGATGGTTTTGGTACCGCTGTCTAGGTACCGCAACCATATATCATACGTATCTCTCATGGGTCTTTATGGTCTGTTATTACTAATCTTTGTACAAGTGTTTTCCTCAGTTTCTCACTGCAGTCTTTCTGTGTTCATCCGCAATGACGTTTCTCAACCGCAATGAAAGTTCCATCCGCAATGACGTTTCCAACTGCAATGGATTTTCCATCCGCGATCATCATGATAATTTCTCAACAGTTTTATCAACTCTTGAATCTTTGTGTGCTATTTAATGATCCTTCATTAAATTAAACATTAAAGACAAAAAAAAACATTCTCTTTAGAAACTGTCACATTCTCTTTCTGAATAATCCTTGTATCAGACCTATTTTAGGGATGATGACAAAAGGAACGTTTTTCAATAAACTCATCCTTAATTTGTCCTTTCCTCTCCCCAATATGTCCCATCCGTTACAACTTCCTCTCCCATCACCCCCACGATCACCTGACGTATTGACATGCGTCTGACTCTACATTAAATGCAAAACCCCTTTTGGAAATCTCCCAAAATCTCTTCAAACCCGTTTTAATTAAGTGTGGCTGAGATTTAATCCAAAATTCATAGATTCCCCCCAAAACCCCAATCGACATTTTACCCTATCCTTACCATTTACCTAGGGTTAAACACTTTTTTACCCCCCTTTATAAACCCATCTTCTTCCACAACAATACTTTACGTTTTCTGAATATCGATTCTTTCTCCCAAATTCCTCAAAACCTTCAAAACTTTCAAGAACTCTGTTTTCTTCTCTCAAATCTTCAACAATGGTGAAATCAGGTGCATGAAAGAAACAATCCAAGGTTCAGGTTCTGTAAATCCAACAGGTTCCGACTCTCCAACAATCGCTTCAAGTAATTTCAGAGCAATATTTGAAGATCATCCTTCATATAATGCTCCCATCAAGCTTATGATCAAGTTTCTCAGGAACCACCTTCTGTTCGGTCCATTCGATGCATTTACAGACATTGTTCCAGTTTCTACTCTATTCAAATGTGCATTCTCTGCATATCGCCCAATGGAAAACCCCCAAGAAGTTCACCTCAATCTCATGAACGATTCTTTGGTCATCTTGTCCAAAGAAAAGTTCTTAAATGCCATTAATCTTCTGGTTCACCCCTCCATCAAGATTTTCTCACCTTCAATGGAAGACGTTATATCCGCACTCTACCAGATGGGGTATCAGAAACCAATTCGATGGAGTGGTGAGTTCAAAAAGAATCAGCTGCCTGCGGTATGGCAGTTTGTGTGTCATTTTGTCATCCGCTGCCTATCCGGTAGAACCGGAGGCATCGACAACATGGGACTGAATCTACTAGGATTGGTATGGAGCATCTACACAGGCCACGACGTAAACTATGGAAAACTCCTTTGGGACGACTTCCTCCAATACATTCCCAAATAGCACCCAAGGGAGAACCCAGCCGAGCTCACATTTGCACGGTTCTGGTCACTTTGCATCTCAGACTTACATGCGGATGCTGGAATAGACATGGGTAGTGACATCAACTTTTTCGTCACTAAGGATCTTAAAAGGTACAACCCTTCTTCTGATCAAACGATATTTGGACAGATCCGCAGACTCCCTACTCATATCCTTTCTTCTCTTGGTCTTGAGACTGCTGATGTCTCAGACCACATTGAGGCTACGGAAGGTATTGCCCCATACCCTCCTACCCCGCCTCTTCCATCCGCAGCCATTATCCCTGAGGGTACCGCGGTCCCCTCTTCCACTACACTATCCAATATTTCTCAAAGAAGAAAGCAGTTGGCAACCAAGAAACAAAGAACACCCAAGAAGGATGCTCCTAAACGAACCGCACCCACCAAGAAACGCAAAACAAAACCTGCCCCAATCATATCTAGCAGTGATTCAGATGAGGATAGGCATCCAATCTCTATCTTCAAGAAAAGGAAAACAACCGATACCACTATCCATATGCGTGACCGGACCGATGCTGAAGCCTCTCAACAGGCTCCAGTTATCCTTGGGGTGCCCGCACACCCATTCGACACCACCATCATTTTCCAGTCAGACTCAGAAAGTGAGTCTGATTCTCAACTACGTGGAGACTCCCCCCCAGTGCACTCCCAAGAGGACGACACTGGTTCACGCCCTAAGGTCTCCAGGGCTTCCCGACTGCATTTCTTTTCACCAGAGGAGTTGCGCTCCATTCTTCTTTCTGTCACCCAAACACTACAAACACCTTCCCACCCGCAGGTCACTTCTTTCGCCCATGCCAGAACTGAGCAGAGGCCACACTTGACCACGGGTCAAGGAGACCGAGGAAGCTCAGGAAATCCTACTCTGCTTTCATCCTTTACAGGTGGTTTAGGCATGGTGAGCACAAATGTGCAAGGATCCGTGGACCCGAAGGACACTTCGGTGCTCTTTGAAGGATTTGACCATGATGCATCCAATGACTCTTGGTTACAGTACAATCCGGTAACTGAGTCAGACAAGAAGAAGTATGATGCGTTCCAAAGGGCTTTCCAAGCCCGCAAGGAACAACAAATCAAGCAGCAACAACAGAAAGAACAGGAGATCTAGTCTGTGGCTAGATATTGGGCAAATGCCATCAGCAATGCCAGTACCGTAGCCACTATTCAAAAAATTCAGAACTGGATGGATCAGATGGCTTAAACAATTTCAAAAGCTCAAGCTTCAGGTGCAGCCGCAGGTACCTCCAAAGTTCCTCCTACTCCAACTCTCATTCCATCTCCCACTCGTACAGTCAATCCATCACAAGACGAAGAACCTGTAATCGAACTCAGTTCATCTCCCACCTTCGGTCTTGATGATGAAGACATCCAAGAAGTAAACAAGCCAAGCCCTTCTGATGATGACCTCATGATGTTTGAAGAAGAGGAGTCCAGCGGTTCTCAACATTCGACTTCCAAGCCTAAAGAGAAGAAGAAAAATAAGAAGAATGTTGTCACCCGGAAGGAGTTCATGAGCCTTCAAGCCAAAATCAATCAGATCTTGGCTGCGGTCCAGCCTACTCAACCGCAACCTCAAGACACTCCAGGACCGCAGTCACTGATTGAAAGAATAGAGCGTCTGGAAACAAGGGAACGCATGGCTGCTGAACGAATCTCTCTCAAAGTAGAGATGGGGATCCGGTCCCTTGACAATAACCGCAAGGCTGACCACAAGGACTTCATGGCTGCAGCAGAACGCCTCATTACTGAGGTGACCGCAATCAAAACGGATCTTCAAGCGGCCATCGCGGATCAAGCTTCTCAGTCTCAAAAATTGATATATGAGACTCATACTGCTTATGAGTCCACTATCTCTGTTCTTCAAGCAACCATCAACAGACTGCAGAAATCCCTTTCCTCCAACTTCCATGGCCCTGAGATCCTCCAGCTCACCAAAGAAATCCATACGTTGCTCTTCAGCTCCTCCACTCCAAACAACCAACATTTGGCAGAAGCTCTCAAAGCTCAGTTCCAAGAAGTCTTCAACAAGGTGGATGGACTTAAGTAATGGCTTGAGGAAGCACCGGGGTTGCATCCCTCAAGAGGGGGAAGTGATGAAGAACAAGAAGTCCATCACTCTGATACTTCTATTCATCAGAGTCCCCCCATCATCACTGAAAAAATTCCCACACCACCGCAACCATCTCAACATACTCCATCTCCTCACACTTCACCTCCAAAAGATACTCCCAAAAAGCCAGAGACTCCTCCGCACTTCAAGAACTTGGCTGAAAACATGTCTTCTCCAAGCACCACAGACTCCCCTGCCACCGCTCAAAGGAAGCATGATTGGAAAGCAGCCAAGCTGGCAGAGTTAATTTGGAGAGAATGCGGGTTTGACACCATGATGGATGAGTCCTTGATCAATTCTTGGATCAATCCGCACCGCAGGCTCCTAGACGAAGATTACAGACCGCACCTCACTTATGTTGAACCCCCTGCTGATGGATACTGGGATATACCAATTTCTCCAAATGCCAAGTACTTCACTGTATTTGAGCAGTTTGACCAAAGCCTTCCAAATCCCAAGAGACTGCCAATGGAGTTTGAGAGACTTAGTCTTTTTCATGCTAAACATGCCTCCTCCATTGAAAACATATGGTCTAACGACAGACCATCCGCAGTCAAGAACTACAAAGTCAGGAAATTTATGAAGGCTGACTACATCCAGTATACCTTCACCAGAAGGGAGCATGACTACATCCGCACCCAGGCAGACTTTCCTTGTATGAATCCGGAAGAAATCTTCCTTATTGCCAGGGTGTTCCAAAACAAGTCAGAAAAGCACCCTAAAATGCAGATAGCGCTTGAAAAAGCCAACTCTTTTCTCAGGGATACGGTCTGTGACTTTGCCAAGATAGATGCGGATATCTACCCCACCATCCTCAAGAAGTTTGATCTCCCACCTTTTGAACATGTGCCAATGCCTACCGAAGGCTTCCAAGAAAGATCTCTAGGCGCAACAAACTACCCTGAACTTGGAGTCATATTCAAAAGGAAGACTGACAACGTCAAATATTTCATTCCTATGACTGCCATGCACCGCCTGACCAAGAAACAACTTGACATCTGCCGGACTGCAATTGAAAGATCTAAGCACACTATCGCAGAAGTCAAGTTTGAGATCACAAGAAGAATCACATGGTTGGAAAACGTCAGTAAGTTCTGGTGGATTTTGATCAAGTTCCTCAAACTTGATAGCTGAACCGGAGATAAAGAGGTCACTTAGGGGGAAATTGTTGAATCATAAAAGTGACCCTCTTGAACTCAGCTACCGCAACCATCTTTCTACCGCAACGGTTCAGCACCCGGAGTCAATCTTGTTCATCAGCAACCGCATCAGCAACCGGAGTTAGCTATCGCATCCAACTTAGCTTGATTACGTTATTTGTCTATTATGTAATACACTTTATTATCCAGTATGCCTTGCACGGCTGCTTATAGAGTTGTAATCTAGTGTAGTTCCTAAGTCTCTATAAATAGACTTACTCTCTTTGTATTCAAAAACAAAAAAGAAGAACCGATAACTTATGAATTCTACCTGAATACACATTCTGAAGTTATCTCTCTATCTTTCTTCACTCATCTCTTCTTACTTAAATCATTTCATAATTCTGCTGATCATAATCCCTCTTCGGAGCAAGTCCTTAAGACTTAATCACTAAACTTGATCTTCCTTATTAACTTGGAGTGAATTCATTCCTTGTTATGAATCAGCTTAAGTGTCTTCTTGATATAACAATTGCTGTCATTTCCATTCCTTTACATTTCCACAACTAACTCTCTAACTATCTAACTATATTATTGTTGAGTTTTTAGATCCTTTGAGATTAACTATTCCGCATTATACTTGTTCTAACTTTTGTTCAAGTGTGTCTCCAAGTTTTTCTCTCAACATTCTCGACTAGACAAAATGGCAGGATTTCACATTACCGGGGATCCCTACTACCCTAACTAGGGTAATGGAGGCTGGATTGAGGAAGACCCAGAGGAAGATCCCGAAGAGATCCCCGAGGAAGTGCCAGAAGAGGATTCCGAAGAGGATCCCGAGGAAGACCTAGATGAAGAGTCAGAAGAGGAAGGAGATGGTGGGAGCACTGACTTGGAACCCGAGATCTACAATCCTCCCCGAGGAGCAGCAAATCCCCAAAGGAACTTCCAGGGCCCGACGCCCCGCTGGGCTGTGGATCTGAAGCGATGGAGCAGGGAGCAAGCGCAACGCCCACCCTACAGCATCGCACGAGTCTTTTATAACCTCAGTAACGGGGGTTCAGCTGACAGGGCACTCCCTGTCATGGTTCGTCGCATTGCCAACCAAGGCAAGCAAGCAATAGTGAATGCCAGCCAACTCTTGGACATTGGGGCCACCGCTGCTGTCACTGCGGTACTTCGTCGTCTGGACGAAGAACATGAGCAGACAATAGAGCACACCTTTTCCCTTCAGAAGGACATTACTGCTACTAGAGCCGAAGTAAGGGAATTCCGTAAGAACCAAGCCGCAATGGAGAGGCGCATCATCGAGGCTGAACGTCAAGTAGCCCGAGCTAAGACTTCCACAACCACATACCATGGTCCGCAGCGTGCCACCCGCTCGGAGTAGAGCGCGTACTTGTGGCGCTATATATATATACTTATCGACTAAGTGTTGGTGTTACTCTTTCCTTTAAATGTAAACCCGACGGATTGTGAGTGCACAATTCGGGGACCCGAATGCTGTAAAATTTTCCCTTTATCATTGATGTACCCTAGACCCATGTAAGGTCAAATTTTCCTGATCGTTGTATCAAATATTAATATCAATGAGAATGACACGCATTTATTATTTCCTTGACTATACCATTAAGTTCTTTAGATACTAAGGAAATCATACACTTATTATTGAAGTTTTCCTCTTTACTTACAAATTTCGGTAATGTTCGGAGCGCAAAGCATATGATACTAAGAGTTTCCATAATCATTTCTGAAGACTTATCAAGAATTCGTATCTTAACTTATGGCAAAATCATGCCACCAAGAAGGAATCCTCGACGCTTCAATACTACATGAGCACCAACACCACCACCACCTCCACCTCCGTCGATGGATGCTGCTACCTTTCAGGCCGCTGTAACAGCTGCCGTAACTGCAGCAATGGCTCAAATGAGTAAAAACGGATCAGGGGGAGGAACAAATAGCTCTACTAATGGCCAAAACCAGGGACATTCCGGGGAATGTACTTATAAGGACATCTCCAACAGCAAACCCATCCCCTTTAATGGAACTGGGGGAGTAATGGCTCTATCCCAATGGATAGAGAAAACAGAAGCCGTATTCGAGATATGCTCACGCCCCGAAGAGAGCAAAGTAAAATTTGTCGCCTGTACTTTCTCCGAACGAGCCCTAACGTGGTGGAATGGCCACGTCAAGTCACTAACTCTGGTAGTGGAAAACTCCATGGGTTAGGAGAACCTGAAGCAAATGCTACTGCGAGAGTACTGCCCAAGGGGCGAGATCCAGAAGCTTGAACAGGAGCTTTGGGGATTGACTATGGTGTGCTTGGACATCAGAACCTTTTCGAATAGGTTCAGTGATTTGACAATACTTTGCCCACGGATGATGGCCCCAGAAAGCAAGAAGGTGGAAAGGTATGTCTGGGGGCTGTCGCCCCAACTTCGAGGAAGTGTGCTAGCTTCCAAACCCACGATGTTCGACAGTGCCAAACAACTGGAACAGTCCCTCGTCGATCATGGGGTCTGCCAAGATGTCACGACCGTTGTCCCGGAACCAACCAAAGGAAGCAGCAACAATAACAGCAATGCTAACAACAACAACAAGAAGAAGTTTTGGAACAAGAGGAAAGGTCAAACTTCGCAAGAACCTTCAAAGGAGCAAATAGTGGCGGTCCATGCCGCTACTGCCCCCACTGCTGTCCCTGTTACCCCTACGCCGATAAAACAATATGCTAGGAACCTACCAAAGTGCAACAAATGCAATTACCATCACAACGGGAATTGTCGGGAGATGCACTGTAAAAACTGCGACAGGAGAGGGCACACTGCCCATTTCTGTAAGGCACCAGCGCGACTAATCACCCAAGTTCCTGGTACTGGAGTGAGCCAGGCATGTTATGGGTGTTGGGAAACTGGGCACTACAAGAGAGATTGCCCTAAGGCAAAGAATGCTGGCGGTGTAGGAAGAGTGATGGCAATAGGGTAGAACGAGGCAATGGCCGATCCCACAGTGGTTACGGGTACGTTTCTCCTCAACAACATTTATGCATGCATACTCTTTGACTGTGGTGCGGAGAGAAGTTTCGTGAGTCATAAATTCAAACACTTACTTAATCAAAAACCCAAAGCACTTAATAAGATCTTTACAGTAGAAATGGCAAACGGTAAGACAGAAAGCACAAACGATATGTACATAGGCTGCACGTTAGATTTAAATGAACACTCGTTCCAAATCGATCTAATGCCGATCACTATAAGAAGCTTTGATGTCATCATCGGTATGGATTGGTTAAGCCTTCACCATGCCGATATACTTTGTCACGAAAGGGCCGTTCGTCTTAATCTGCCAATCGGCAAAACTCTTATCATTTATGGGGATAAACCCGGTACCAATTTACAAATAATCTCTTGCGTCAAATCCCGAAAATACCTTCGCAAGGAATATCATGCCTTCCTAGCCCACATGGTAGACAAGAAACGAGAAGTGAAAGATATTAGAGACATTCCGGAAGTCTGCAATTTCCCCGACATTTTCCCTGAAGATCTTCCAGGAGTCCCACCAGAACGTCAAGTCGAGTTCAGGATCGACCTGATTCCCGGAGCTACCCCAGTAGCAAAAATCGTCGTACCGTCTAGCACCGTCAAAAATGCAGGAATTATCCAGCCAACTGAACGAACTTCTAAGCAAAGGATTCATCAGACCGAGCTTCCCACCTTGGGGAGCACAGGTTCTATTCGTAAAGACGAAGGTCGAATCTTTTCGCATGTGCATCGATTACCGGGAACTGTACAAACTCACGATCAAGAACCGATATCCCTTACCGCGCATAGACGATCTGTTCGACCAACTACAAGGAGCGAGCTACTTCTCAAAGATCGATTTAAGATCTGGGTATCACCAGCTGCGAGTCCTGGAAGGAGACATTCCCAAAACGGCATTCCGAACTTGCTATGGTCACTACGATTTTGTAGTGATGCCCTTTGGATTGACAAATGCACCGGCGGTGTTCATGGACTTGATGAACCGAGTGTGTCGTCCTTTCCTGGACAAATTTGTGATCGTGTTCATAGATGATATACTCATCTATTCAAGGAGCAAGGAGGAACATAGCCAACACCTCCGACTGGTCTTAGAAACATTAAGGACAGAGAAGCTATACGCAAAATTCTCAAAGTGAGAATTTTGGATTCGGAAAGTAGATTTCCTAGGTCACGTGGTCAGCATGGAGGGGATACACGTGGACCCTTCCAAAATCAAGGCAATCGAGAACTGGACAACTCCAAGGACTCCAACAGAAATCTGACAATTCTTGGGCCTTGCCGGGTATTACCGGAGGTTCATACAAAACTTCTTGAATATTGCTAAACCATTTACCACCCTGACTCAAAAGGGGGTAACCTTCCGCTGGGGAGAAAAACAAGACGTTGCATTCCAAACACTAAAGCGAGCCCTATGCAGCGCACCTATATTATCTTTGCCAGAAGGAACAGAAGACTTTGTGGTCTACTGCGATGCGTCAAACCAGGGACTTAGATGTGTCCTAATGCAACGAGGTAAGGTCATCGCATACGCCTCGAGACAACTCAAGACGCACGAGGTCAACTATACCACGCACGATCTCGAACTAGGAGCAGTCATTTTCGCTCTAAAGATCTGGAGGCACTATCTCTACGACACGAAATGTACAATCTTCACCGATCATAAAAGCCTTCAACACATCCTCAATCAAAAGGAACTCAACATGAGACAAAGGCGGTGGGTAGAACTACTAAACGATTACGAATGTGAAATTCGGTATCATCCCGGGAAAGCTAATGTAGTAGCTAATGCCCTCAGCCGAAAGGAATACTCGGTCCGCCGAGTGAAATCTTTAACTATAACGATCCATTCACACCTGTCCACACAAATCAAGGAAGCTCAAATAGAAGCCTTGAAATCCGAAAATGTGGTGGATGAAGCCTTAAGAGGAATGGATAAGAATCTTGAAATCAAGGATGAAGGAGTTCGTTACTTCATGAATCAGATCTGGACGCCAAAGTTTGGCGGATTCAGAGATGTTGTCATGAATGAAGCCCATAAGACTCGATACTCCATACATCCTGGATCGGATAAGATGTATCTGGATCTCAAGAACCTGTATTGGTGGCCAAACTTGAAAGCCGAAATCGCTACCTATGTAGGCAAATGTCTGACTTGCGCCAAAGTCAAGGTAGAGTACCAAAAGCCCTCGGGATTGTTGCAACAACCGGAAATACCCAAGTGGAAGTGGGAGCGGATAACCATGGATTTTATAACCAAGTTACCCAAGACAGCAGGTGGACTTGACACCATCTGGGTGATCGTCGATAGGTTAACCGAATCCGCGCACTTCCTACCAATAAAGGAAACAGATAAGCAGGAGAAACTAGCTAGAACATACATCAGGGAGATTATACGACTGCATGGTGTACCAATATCCATTATCTCGGACCGAGATAGTAGATTCACCTCGAGGTTCTGGCAGTCACTACAAAAATCTCTAGGAATGAGGCTGGACATGAGTACCGCCTACCACCCACAGACCGACGGTCAGATTGAGAGAACCATTCAAACCTTGGAAGATATGCTAAGAGCTTGTGTGATCGATTTTGGTAAAGCTTGGGATACCCATTTACCATTGGTTGAGTTCTCGTACAACAATAGCTATCACACTAGCATCAAGGTTGCTCCATTTGAAGCCCTCTACGGCCGTAAGTGCAGATCACCCTCTGCTGGGCTGAAGTGGGTGACACTCAACTAGCAAGAGGTCAAGTACCCGACAGCACTCTTACTGGACCGGAAATCATAAGGGAGACTACAGAGAAGATTGTCCAAATCCGAGAACGACTGAAGGCTTCAAGAGACAGACAAAAGAGTTATGAGGATAAAAGACGGAAACCTTTGGAATTCCAGGTTGGGGACCGGGTACTATTGAAAGTCTCACCCTGGAAGGGTTTAATACGTTTTGGAAAACGTGGGAAACTAAACCCAAGGTATATCGGACCATTCGATATCCTTGCCAGGATCGGCCCGGTGGCGTACAAACTTCGATTACCGCAGGAACTCAATAACGTACACCCTACCTTTCACGTGTCGAACCTAAAGAAGTGCTTATCCGATGAGACCCTCGTCATCCCTCTGGACGAAATTGAAATCAACGAGAGTCTCCACTTCGTAGAAGAGCCAGTAGAGATCATGGATCGGGAAATTAAAAGAACTAAACAAAGCCGCATACCCATTGTGAAGGTCCGTTGGAATACCAAGCGAGGACCTGAATATACCTGGGAACGCGAGGATCAGATGAAACAAAAGTACCCACATCTTTTTCCTAGTCCATAAACTCTATCTTAGATTAAATTCTGAGACGAAATTCCCTCTAACGGGCGGATGATGTGACAACCCGATATTTCGAGTCAATGTAATGTTCAAAAAGTCAAACGTTATAAACTATATTTGATGTAATAGAATAATGTCAAAAATGAAGATTTCTAAAGTCTCAATTGGGATACATAAAATATTAAATATTGTGTCAAGGTTCTCAGAAATATAAAGAACACTTAAATCCGAGTTATAACGAAGAAGTTATGACCAATCGAAAATCCGTGACACAACAAGTAAAACACTGTTAAGCGTAAAAAGTGAAATTTCAATAAAATACTTTTTAGCCTTAGGTATCTAAACGAAAGTCGTATATTAGGTTAAACCATGAACATACATAAAAAGAACGCCCAAATCTGACTTCGTATGAGGAAGTTATGATTTTTCCAAGTTTCGGAACAGGAGTAGACAGCTAAAAACTCGAAATAGAGATCGAGCAACTTTTAGCCAACACGACCTAAACGAGTATCGAAGATCTCGTCAATGGTAATACAACAGTAAAAAAACAGACGAAAACGGATGTCGGATGAAAAAGTTATTGATTTTTAACGGACTTTTCCAGTCCCGGCCTGTTAAAAATATATTATTAAAAATAAGGTCAAAATTTGTCGATGAAGTCTAAACGAGAGTTGTAGAGTATATTCTCACCTTCGCGTGCATATAAAGAACGTCGAAAATGGAGCTCGTACGCGAAAGTTATGGATTTTACAAGTTTTGGGCACACACTTCGAGGCGGGTTCAAAGGGAACGCCGCCGCGTTCGTGCTCGCAGACCTGACTCTTCGCCATCCCATCCGAGGTTCGTAAGCGATGACGTAATTCAGCTTCGGAACACGCTGCGTTCAGGGGAACGCCCCGCGTTCGCACCATGACCAGCCCCTATAAATAAGATGCGAGGGTTCCGACTTCCCTTGCTCATCTCCCTCTTCTCTCTCACTTCTACCCTACGTTTAGCATCCCGAAACGACCCCGACACCCCGGTTACATACCCAAGTTCCGACGAAGGTCTGAAGCTCCGAGAATCCCAAGAAACTTACCACTTCCCGGTCGAAGCGCTACCCGAGTAAAGTCTCGTTTTCATCAAATAATCACACTTTCTAGGTGAGTTCATACCCCTACATTTTCACGTCTTTTTCATTTTTTTAGGAGGGGGAGGGGAAACACAAGTGAAACACGAGAAAAACTTAGGTTCAAATACGCACCGTTATATATGGTTTCGAATATTTTACTTACATCCTGCTTATAAATGTTAAACAACGTTAATACCCAAGTTACACATTACATGCAAAGTTGGTACGTCAAGTTTTTATCACCAAATGGAACACACTTTTGAAAAACTATAATAGGTATAGTTTACGAAATATTCATGACAACTTTACATAAACACGATAAAAAAGGAAATACTTTTATTTACAAGTAATGTGGACTTTTCATTCCGTAAATCTATTGATACTAAGTTTTGTGAGACATTCGGCTTCACCGTACTCTCGAGTATGCATTTCAAGTCCTGTATTATAAACCATAATCTTTTGTAGGGAGAGCGTGATACTTGTGTATAGATCTATATGGGATTGACAGTCCCGTACCTAAACTGTTAGCTACAGTTAGACCGGCAGGTCTGGGGTGACAAACGTCATAACACTACAACGCCTGAAGAACGTTGTTACAGGCAGTCTGGGTCAATAGCATGGTTATAAATCTCACATGGAAGCTTACAAATATTTTGATTTACGAGACTCTTAAATGCATTCAGTGTTACATTATATATGTATAAATCCACTTTCACTATTTTAGCATGAAAGATACTATTGCATTCCAGCCTTTGGTACTTGTTCAAACTATCACACTTACATAGAAAATATTGGATTTTCTGGAAAACACGTTCAGTTATTTTACCTAAAGACATACAAATTTTAGTACAAAAACGCTTATGAACTCACCAACTTAATTGTTGACACTTTTTCAAAACTACTTGTATTTCTCAGAGAATCAGTAATACAGGTAACCATCAGCTTTTGGAGAAGGAACGCTAAGGCGTGTGTTATCAAAACATTTTAAGTCATCATATTTGTAATATTGTTTTGAAACATGTATTACATGCAACGATGTAACTTTTATTATATTTATGATGGTTGGGTTACTTTCTTTACAAATATTCAATTGTTATGATACTACGTGAAGTCACCCACCCCCGAATGTTTCCGCCATTCTGGTTTGGGGGTGTGACATCGTGTGACTAACAATTGAATAATCATCACAATGAATATACATTAATCATAACACGATCATCACCGACATTACATAATACAACTAGCATTGTTGACATCAAGTACATTGTTAAAATACATAAGTTCCAATTGTTAAAGGTACGATAAGTGTTGTTACATAAAACGAAACCATACACACTTGCAAATCTTCCAGCTTAATGATTACCAGAGAATACAAGTTATTTTGAAAACGGTCAACATATATAATGTTGGTGAGTTCATAAGTATGTTTGAGTAAAAGTATTTGTATCTTTCATAAAAACCCAGAAAATCCGATATTTTCTATAAAATGTCTGAAAATGATGGGAAAATCAAGTATAAATGCATGTGTGAATTTCATAGTTATAACTTATATGAGTGTAGTTTAGATTCATTGTATTTTGAATAAATGATAAGTGTATATGAATAATTTCCCCAGAAAATCCGATATTTTCTGTTTTATAACAACGTCTAGATTCTTGTATCGATAAATAAGTCGTTTTGCATTGACACAATTAAAGAGTTTATATTCGAAAGGTTGAACTTTTGGTATTGAATCTCTATATGAGCCATTATAACCATGCATGATAATGACTAGGTCGCCCGTCTTGGTATTTTTCCAAATGCCGGTCTTGCTAAGGATTTTGTCGCCCTAGACTGGCCTAGTTTAGCTGTAGCGAACAGCTAAGGCGTGGTGGGTCACCCCGTATAGATGTATACACAAACTCCCGCTTTCCTACCAGGAAAATCTGATTATAACTACAGGCTACGATTGTACACTCAGAGGTGCCAACCGACATGTCTCACTATATTCTCAACCCCTTTTTGCACTATGTTTAATGTTTACGTATATGTGGTATGTTATTGTATTCAAATGTACATATATAAGTATACGACGTTTAATGATTTCGCAAAGGTATAGTTACGGCCTACTAACATGTGAAATTTCCATTCCAAGCCCTATTAGCATGTAACTAGACCACAAAGGCCCAATAACATGTAAGAGGGTAATTTAGGCCCAATAGACATGCCACAGAAGCCCAATAAACATGCAATCCATAACTTAGGCCCAAATTAACATGTAAGTGATACGCAAGACCCAATAAACACGTCATGGAAAACATTGGGCTCAATATACACTTAATTGGGCCCTTAGGGTCCAATGGCCAAGTAACGTGAATATTAGGCCCAATAAATAGTTATCGATGTATTCTGTTCGTTTGTTTTATTCCGTTGTTTGTTTTAGCTCGAGGTTTAATAGATTGATAATAAAAATCCTCTTTTTGTAAAAGCGACGTTTTTGGCCAATAATCCTCCAATTTTTAATTAAAGCCCAAAGTTTTGTAAAAATGACACTTTAGTCCATAATTTATAAAAATTTGCAATTTTGTCCCAAATGTCTAAAAATTTATGGTGTTAGCCCAAAAAGTTATATTTTCACATTTAGAAACCTGTTTTGCAGAAAAGTGCATTTTCAGCCCCTTGTTTGTAAAAGTATACACTTTCGGCCTAATTTTGGAAAATTTTACATTTTTAGTCCAACTTGAAAATAAATGTTATTTTCACCTCTAAATTTGGTTTGTTTACATTTATGACTCAAATTTTGGCCAAATAACATTTTTAACCCCAAAACTTCATTTTTTCGCAAATTGGGCCCAAAACCGTGTGGCCTAAAAGTTTTGGCCCATTAAGCTTAAATTTGCATTTTTGGCCCTTTTTAAAGTATGTTTAACATAAAAATACCTTTTTATACATGTAGGACCTGTTTGGCCCTAATAAAAACATAAATGTCACTTTTTGCCCTTATCTTTTGTTTTCTTGACAATTTTGACCTTTAACAAGGTTTTTGTTGAAATCTTTTGTATCTTAAACATGTAATCACTTTCGGCTTGATAATGTGTTGTATATAATGTCATAGTTCATAGATCTTTGCTAAATAATACTTAAAATTTCGAGATTTGCTAAGATCTAACACATTATTACCAACTAAACTAAGAATTCACACAAAACATGCATATAACACATATATCTACACATTTTACTTGCATTCTCCCCCAAAAATCATATGAAAACCAAAAATAAGGGGGGTATGAACTCACCTTTGCTTGTTGTTTCGGTTTTTTAAGAAGAATTGGAAATGATTTTTTTGGTCTTAGCACACCTTTGTTGTGGATCTCGAGTCTATGAAACTTCTAAGGTGTGATTATGGAATAAAAACCATGTAAGAAGGAGTTTTTCATATTAAGATGAAAGAAGATACTTGTGTTTGACAATAACTTACCAAAGATTTGAATTAATTGATGAAGATCCTTAGAACCCTAGCAAATTTTTGAGATCTTGGAGGAAGGAAGAGGATGATTTTAGAGAAGTTTGGAGAGAATTTTAAAAGTGTGTGTGTGTGTTTTGGCTCTCGGCCGAGAGTAGAAGAAGAGAGGGGAGAGAGGTAGTGAGGTGACTATCATGGATGTATGGGGGTCCTTGCATGGATACATAATGAACAAAATGGAGGTGGCGCCTCCAAAGTCAACCCCCTTCATTTCACTTCTTTTCCTTTTTTTGTTTCATACATGGGCCGAGATTTTGGGCCAAGAAGAAAGGGTCGAGTAGTTTGGGCCCACTAACTTTAGTTAGGATATTTGGATCCTAAACATAAAAATTTTCGGCCCATTGGGCTCTTGAAAGCATTAACTGCCCAAATAGAATAAAAAGAATGGGATTATGGCAAACTAAGGTTAATTGGATTAGTTATGGCCCAATAAGGCCCATTAGGGTTAGAATGAATCATTCTAGACCCAAATGGTCCAAAATGCTTTAGATTTATGAATTGGGTCCAATTAGGATCCAATTAGGGCTTCTAAGTCCAATAAAGTTGAATTGGGTGCTTATTGGTCCATTAGGCCCAATAAGGAATTTCTAGTCCAATATGGACTCAAACCGGGATTCTTAGGGGTTTTAGACTCTTTGTTTAAAATAATTGATGAATCTAAATGAGCATTGAGTGAGATTTACTTAGAGTGCATGTTTTACAATAGATGAACAGTTACACAGGAATAGAATTTCCTAGCTAAAATGCTAGTTGTGACATATGAACTAAAGTTGATTATGTGTACGAGCTCGACCGCAAGACCTGAAAGATGACCCTCGAGTTGGAATGCACGGAATTAACGGTATCCTAATGATAATTTAACACATAATTGTATTTAAATTAGCAATTACATTAATTGAAGTGTTAGAAAACACTTGCTTTTGGGTTAGGAATGTTACCGAGACTTGTTTGAAGTGGAAAAGAAATTCTACAGCCAAGGTTCACGGCTTAAGACTGTTTGCGGCCGTGAACTATGTTTGCGGCCGTGAACGGGTTTGCGGCCGTGAACGGTTTGCAGCCGTGAACGGTTTATAGCCTTTGAAGATATGAAGGTTGTTCTTGGTGTTCTTGGTGTTCTTGGTGAAAAACTTGAAGATTTGAAGATTCGATCTTGATGATATGAATGTTCTTGGGAGGTACTTGAGAGCACTTGGAGAGGATTTTCTAGTGAAAAAGATGAGAAATGAGGAATCTCTCCGGGAAAAACTTATATACCGGCTGGGTTTATGGTCGGAAACGAGTTTTCAGCCGTAAACGTGTTTGCAACCCAAGAGTTTACGGTTGTAAACGGGTTTACGGCCGTAAACACTTGGCTGGAACGAATTTTGCTGATTTTTCGAAGGAACTTGATTTTTCGAGTGTTTATGGTTCCGAAAGGTTATATAACCTATATATATATATATATATATATATATATATATATATATATATATATATATATATATATATTAGGTTGTTTTCCTACCACAAGACTTAACGGAATATATAAAATTTGAAATTTTATTTAACGGAAATTGACTTTTGTTGACTAGAAAGTGTCGGGTTGTCACAAAATTCTTTCTAAAATGAATACAATAAGGGACTAGGGAAAGAGATGTGGATATTTCTGTTGCATCTGGTCTTCTCGCTCCCAAGTGAATTCAGGTCCCCGCTTGGCATTCCAGCGAACCTTCACTATCGGCATGAGACTTTGTTTCGTTCGTTTGACTTCCCTATCCATCATTTCGACTAGCTCTTCCATGAAGTTAAGACTCTCGTTTATCTCGATTTCATCTGGTGGAATCACAAGAGTCTCGTCGGATAGACACTTTTTATGATTTGGCACGTGGAAGACGGGATGAATGTTGTTAAGTGCTTGTGGTAACCAAAGTTTGTAAGCTACGGGACCGATCCTTGCGAGGATCTCGAATGGTCCAATGTATCTTGGATTCAACTTTCCACACTTTCCGAAGCGTATCATGTCCTTCTAGGGTGAGACCTTCAACAGAACACGGTCACCAACCTGAAATTCCAAGGGTTATCGTCTTTTGTCGGCATAACTCTTTTGTCTATCTCAGGAGACTCTTAGTCGTTCTCGGATTTGTACGATCTTTTCTGTGGTTTCTTGAATGATTTTAGGGCCAGTGAGAGTGCTATCGGGGACTTGATCTCAAGCTAGCTGCGTGTCACCCACCTCTGCCCAACACAGAGGGGATCTGCACTTACGGCCATAGAGGGCTTCGAATGCAGCAGCCTTAATGCTAGTGTGATAGTTGCTGTTGTATGAAAACTCAACTAGTTGAAAATGGGTATCCAATGACTTGCCAAAATCGATAACGCACGCTCTCAGCATGTCTTCAAGGATTTGAATGGTTCTTTCACTCTTCCCGTCTATTTGAGGATGATAAGCGGTACTCATGTCCAACTTAGTTCCAAGAGCCTTCTGTAGTGACTGCTAAAACCGCGAGGTGAATCTGCTATCTTTGTCCGAGATAATGGATACAGGCACCCCGTGCAGTCTTACTATCTCTTGGATGTAGGTTCTAGTCAGTCTCTCCATTTTGTATGTTTCCTTGATTGGCAGGAAGTGGGCGGACTTGGTCAGTTTGTCGACGATCACCCATATAGTATCATGGCCACCTGGCGTCGTGGGTAACTTGGTAATGAAATCCATTGTGATCCGCTCCCACTTCCACTCAGGTATCTCTGGCTGCTGAAGTAAAGCTGAGGGCTTTTGATATTCTACCTTAACCTTGGCACAAGTTAGGTACTTAACCACGTAGGTAGCAATCTCTGCTTTCATGTTTGGCCACCAATATAGTTTCTTGAGATCCAGATACATCTTATCGGACCTTGGTGTCCAGATCCAGTCCATGAAATAACGAACCCCATCACCCTTGATTTCGAAGTTCTTCTCCATTCCTTTTAAGGCTTCATCTGCCACATTATCTGGCTTTAAAGCTTCTAGCTGAGCTATTTGATCTGTGTCGCCAGAATCGAATGGATTGTCATGGTTAGTTCTTTCACCTTACGACCTGTGTATTCCTTCCACCTAAGGGCGTCCGCTACTACATTGGCTTTGCCCGGATGATAGCGAATTCCGCACTCGTAATCATTGAGTAGCTCTACCCATTGACATTGTATCATGTTGAGCTCCTTCTTATCAAAGATATGTTGTAGGCTTTTGTGGTCGGTGAAGATAGTGCACTTGGTACCATACAGGTAATGTCTCTATATTTTCAGCGCGAAGACCACTACTCCCAACTCAAGATCGTGAGTAGTATAATTGACTTCGTGTGTCTTTAGCTTTCTCAAGGCATAGGCAATAACCTTTCCTCGCTGCATAAGTACACATGATAGCCCCTGATTGGATGCATCGCAGTAAGCTATGAAGTCTTCTGTCCCTTCAGGAAGAGACAAGATAGGTGCGCTGCACAGGGCTTGCTTCAGAGTCTGGAACACAGTGTCTTGCTGTCCTCCCCAACTAAAGGTTACACCTTTCTGAGTCAGGGCGGTAAGAGGCTTAGCAATCCTGGAGAAGTTTTTGATGAATTTGCGATAGTAGCCAGCAAGACCCAAGAATTGTCGGATTTCTGTGGGCGTCTTCGGTGCTGACCAATTCTCTATTGCCTTGATTTTGGAAGGGTCTACATGTATTCCTTCTTCGCTAACCACGTGACCCAAGAAAGTTACCTTGATAATCCAAAACTCACACTTAGAGAATTTCGCGTAAAGCTTTTCTGCCCTCAGTGTTTCTAGAACTTGTCTTAAGTGCTGATTGTGTTCTTCCTCGCTACGTGAATAGATAAGTATATCATCTATGAATACTATCACAAACTTGTCTAGGAATGGACGACACACCCTATTCATCAGGTCCATGAATACGGTAGGTTTTTTTTGGTTAGACCGAAGGGCATCACTACAAACTCGTAGTGAACATATCGAGTTCGGAAAGTTGTTTTCGGAAGATCACTCTCCTGGACTCGTAGCTGATGGTACCCTGATCTCAGGTCTATCTTTGAAAAGTAGCTATCTCCTTGAAGTTGATCGAAGAGGTCATCGATTCTGGGAAGAGGGTAGCGGTTCTTGATAGTGAGTTTGTTGAGCTCACGATAATCTATGCACATCCATAAAGATCCATCCTTATTCTTAACAAACAAGACCGGTGCTCCCCAGGATGCGAAGCTTGGTCTAATGAATCCCTTGCTGAGTAGTTCGTTAAGTTGGCTAGATAATTCTTGCATTTACGCTGGAGATACACAGTAAGGGGATTTGGCTACGGGGGTAGCTCCGGGAATTAAGTCGATTCGAAACTCGACTTGACGCTCGGGAGGAACTCCGGGAAGATATCGGGAAAGTTACAGACTTCAGGGATGCTCTCGAGGTCTTTAACTTATTGTTTCTCGTTGATGACATGGGCTAAGAATGCATGACACTCTTTTTGTAGGTATTTTTGGGCTTTGATGCACGAAATGATACGAAGGTTCGTGCTGAGTTTGTCGCCATAGATAACGAGGGCTTCGCCAGATGGCAGATTGAGGCGAATCGCTTTTTCGTAACAAAGAATATCAGCACGATTGGGGCTCAACCAATCCATGCCGACAATTACATTGAAGCTTTTTATGGAGATTGGCACAAGGTCGATTGGAAAGGAATAATCATTTAAAGTGAGGGTGCATCCTACGAATACGTCGTTAGTACTCTCTTTCTTTCTGTTAGCCATTTCGACGGTGAATGTTTCGGTTAAAGGTTGGGACTTGTGTTTGAGTAAGTGTTTAATGCATAACTGACAAAATTTATCTCTGCACCACTATCAAAGAGAATACATGCATAAGAGTTGTCGAGGAGGAACGTACCCGTAACTACGGTGGGATCAGCGATTGCCTCCTCCTGGCTCATTGCTAGAACTATCCCTGTGTTGCCAGCAGTCGTTGCTTTAGGTCAATTCCTCTTGAAGTGCCCGGTTTCTCCACACCCATAGCAAGCTTGTCCTATTCCAGGTCTGGGGTTTTGGTTGGCTGGTTGTGTTGAGTCTTGCAAAAACGAGTTGTGTGCCCCTTCTTGCCACAGTTGTTGCATTGCATATCACGGCAGGGTCCGTGATGATGAAAGTTTCACTTATCGCACCTTGGGAGGTTACCATCATATCTACTGGCAGGTGCTTAAGCAGTAGGAACAACAGCAGGGATGGTAGCAGCGTGGACTGCCACCGTCTGTTGCTTCTTGCGCTTGTTCCAGAACTTTTTTTCCACCACTCTCCTTAGGTGGTTCAGGAACGGCTGCTACGGGTTCATGACTATCCCCGTGATCTATCAGAGTCTGCGCCAGACACTTGGCGCTGTCAAATGTGAGAGGTTTAGCAGCCAAAACGTTCCCTTGAGTTGGGGGTGTCAATCCCCATATGTACCTCTCGACTTTCTTGCTTTCCGAGGTGACCATCCGGGGACAAAGAAGAGTCAGGTCGCTGAACCTAGCAGTGTATGCAGCAATGTCGGAACCCTTCATCTTCAAGTTCCAGAGCTCTTTCTCCAGCTTTTGCATCTCGCCCCGCGGGCAGTACTAAGGAAGCATCAGTTCTTTTAGATTCTCCCAACTCATGGCATTGGCCACCGGCAGAGTTAAGGATTTGACTCGGCTGTTCCACCAGGTCAGTGCTCTATTAGCGAAGGTGCAGGCGGCAAACTTCACCTTGCTTGCCTCAGGGCACGCACATATTTTGAAGATTGATTCGATTTTCTCGAACCAACGAGTTAGGTCAGTGACACCTCCATTGTCGTCAAAGGATTTGGGCTTCGCGTTCATGAAGTCTTTATAGGAACACTCCTTCGGGTGTCCTTGGCCACCATCGAGGTTGAAGGGATGGGTACCACTACCTGATCCGCTAGTGCTGCTAGAATTGATCTACGACATAGCGGCAGCCACAACGGTCGTAACTGCTGCTTGAAACACAGCAGGGTTGAACTGAAAAGGTGGCGGCGGTGGATGATTGTTGTTCTTTCGGTTGGACTTCTTCTTCGGAGGCATCTTTCTCTAAAGTAATTTATGAGAAAACGAAGATAAATCCTCTACCTGATAGATAAAGAGTTTTATTAAGCGATTTTACAGAGGAAGTCTACTAATGCAAGTAAACAATCGCTAGAAAAGCAACACTTGGAATGAAATCTGTACGATGTGTTTGGCTCTAGATAAAGTACTCCTATAGTATTCTAGGTTGTGTGTTTTGTTCTATTGATCTCTTCTGTATGGAGTTTGGTAAGTTTTAGACTTGTCGCAACACCACTATCACTCCCAAACACATGTTGGTCGTGTCTCAAATAAATATAGTTGATCAGGCTATATTTATTCCAGATATGATTACATAACTGCCCAGGTTTAATAGTGGTGTCCAACATCTAAATACTTTTGTTTTGTTCTTCTTATGATACTGGTTCTAGTATGTATGTATACTTGTATACTTATTATAAAATACTTAGATTTTAAAAGTATACTTTTAGTTCCGAGCACTTTGGCCCCTTAGTGTTTATAGTTGTATACCATGTAAGTTTTGATATACTTAGTTCACTATAAACAATGCTCTGATACCAATCTGTCACAACCCCAAACTGGAACGGCGGAAACGTTCGGGGGGTGGAGGACGTCATGTACATTATCACAACAATTGCATCATAGTAATCAAAGTAAACACAACCATTGCATTGAATATATAGAATATTTACATCTGTTTGATATATAGTTTGAATACAGCAAAATGAATAATCAAAAGTATAAAAGACGAGACACTATAAGTTCCATCTTCTCAAAAATCAGCGGGAGTAGCTGTCTACTGATTCCCTGAGAATACAAGCCGTTTTGAAAGAGTATCGACATTAAATCTGGTGAGTTCATAAGTATGCTTTTGTAATGAAAACCTGTGTGTGAATTTGTAAAATGTTTCCATTTTCTCCAGAAAATCCAATATTTTCTTTAGTAATGGAAAGTAGTCTTTAACACTAAGACCAAAATGTATGCTCGTTACTGTATTTTGTAGTTGTATATGAAAATGTTAGTTTGTATGCATGGTTACCACCAGTTGTATTGTATGTTGTGTTCTGTACGAAAATTTTTGTATGAAAACCCTGGCTATCACCAGTATGTATAGTATGTTCTGTATGAAAACCGTTGTATGAAAACCCTGGCTGCCACCATTATAAATAGTAGTTTTATTACTTAAAATAAAAATATGTATTTGTATTCCCTGGAATCCTCCAGTTGTATTGTATGATAGTTCTATTAATGAAAATAAAACTATTTGAAAAATTGAAATCCCGTAAACAAATGGTTAGCTTATACTGTTGTGAGTTTGGTATAACCATGCTTGATATGACCTAGTGACCTCTACGACGTTCTTCAGGCATCAGATGTTATGACATTTTTCACCCCAGGCATGCCTGCCTAACTGTAGCTAGCAGTTCAGGTGTGGGATTGTCAGTCCCGAATAGATCTATTCACAAATCTCACACTCTCCCGCCAGGAGACTCTGGTTATACTGTGTTAGCATTTAGTTCCGTACCCCGAAGAGTACAATTGAAGTAGTGCCTCACAACCCTGTATTAACTAGTTTACGTGTTGTATTGTAATGTTCTCTTGTACTTGAAACTGTAAGTATACTTGTAGAGTAAAATAATTATACTTAAATAATTATTTAGTATTGTACTCTTGTTCTCAGAAAGTAGTAATGTATGCCATAAACTATATCTAACATAGTTTATATGTTTGTTAATGTATAAGCTCTGGACTTGATAAAATCGTGTATTGTTATATCCCAAACTATATCTATTATAGCTTGCATGTATGTTATGTATTCGGTTCATGTATTGTACTGAAAACTTTTCAATTATGATTTAATGTTGAAAGCTTCCCTTATGCTCAGCATGTTACAAAAAGTGATAAAATATATAAATATTTTATAAAATGTAGTAATCTCTTGGTTGTATCAAATTGCATAAGTTTTAATTCTGTTGAAATCCTTTATATAAGAACACAAAATTCCTTTGTGTTTTTCTTGTATTCCCCCTGAAAACGTTTAAAAACAGTAAAAGTGTAGGGGTATGAACTCACAGTTGATTATGTGTACGAGCTCAACAGCAAGACCGGAAAGATGACCCTCGAGTTGGAATGCGCGGAATTAACGGTATCCTAATGATAATTTAACACATAATTGTATTTAAAGTAGCGATTCCATTAATTGAAGTGTTAGAAAATACTTGCTTTTGGGTTAGGAATGTTACCGAGACTTGGTTGAAGTGGAAAAAGAAGGTCTACAGCCAAGGTTCACGGCTCAAGACTGTTTGCGGTCGTGAACTACGTTTGCGGCCGTGAACGGTTTGCAGCCTTTGAAGATATGAAGGTTGTTCTTGGTGTTCTTGGTAAAAACTTAAAGATTTGAATATTCGATCTTGATGATATGAATGTTCTTGTGAGGTTCTTGAGAGCACTTGGAGAGGATTTTCGAGTGAAAAAGATGAGAAATGAGGAATCTCTCTGGGAAAAACTTATATACCGGCTGGGTTTACGGTCAGAAATGGGTTTTCGGCCGTAAACGTGTTTGCGGCCCAAGAGATTACGGCTGTAAACGGGTTCACGGCCGTAAACACTTGGCTGGAACGAGTTTTGCTGATTTTTCGAAGGAAACTTGATTTTTCGAGTGTTTATGGTTCCGAAAAGTTATATAACCTATATATATATATATATATATATATATATATATATATATATATATATGTATGTATATATATATATATATATATATATATATATATATATATATATATTAGGTTGTTTTCTCACCACAAGACTTAACGAAAATTGACTTTTGTTGACTAGAAAGTGTCGGGTTGTCACAGAACGAACCTCAACAAGCACATAACAATAACATAACTTGCATAAAAAGGCATCTATCCTAAGTAGGCATTCTAGTATGCAATCTTGAAAAGATCCTTAGCCTAACTTCTAGCATGCACAGGGTCGGTCGATTGGTTTTTACTTCCCGGGGCGAGAATAGAATTTTATGCCCTTTTGTATATATCCTACGATAAGGAAAACTTTTATATAAAAAAATTATTAAATGAAAAATACAGTAAATTTTATAATTAAACAAATAATACGAACAAAAATAACAAAAATCACTTAAAACGATGTCTTTTTGCATTTTTTGAAGCAAAAAAAAATCAATTTGGTTGCTAAAAATTGTTGATCCATTCAATTTTTATTGAATCATGGTACTTTGTAGATACAATTTCAAGAGCTTCTATACTGAACAACTTCTTTTCTACCGTAACCTCAACAAAGTTTATGTTTTTGCTTCCACTTCGAAAAGTCAAAAGATCTAGAAAAGTAATAATTGAATCAGAAATAGCATCTATTTTTACAAACGACCGTCTACTACCAACAATGAAATAAGTTATACTATTATACTTTTTCTACCTCTAGAAAGTCCAAAAAATAAGTTCAATATAAAATTATATGCCTCTTGATTCACATCCAATAAACAAAACACAAAAGCTCATAAATAAACTCTACAAGAATTGAAATTTAATCTAAAGTTAATAAAAAAAGTCAGAATCAAACCTAAAGCAACAAAAATGAAATAGATTTTCACTCTTTGTATTGTAATCGTCCTCCAACAACCAACAAACAGTCCAACTCATGAAACAAACAAACAAAAACATTGAAAACACATCAGAAATTAAAATGAAAAAAAGTAGAATATGATAAATCAGAAATCGGAAATCCAACTCACCTAACCACAATTTAGAATCGAAAACCTCGAGTTTCTTCATATTTTTGTGGCCTGTGCTTCGGAAATAAGAAAAAAAAAAACATAGAAACCAGTCAGAACATGTAATGTGAAGTACATAAATTGGGTGCAATAGGTTTTAGGAGTTGGGATGAGAAAAGAAAACAAAATGAGAGAGATGAGAATTTCGAAATCGAACTCACCCTAACTCAATTTAGAAAACGAAAACCTCATCTTCATATTTTTGGTGCTTTTATGCTTTAGAAATCATAATACCAGGAATGTGATTATGCGAAGTAAAGAATCGAAACAGAGAAATCTTAAATTGTAATGAGAAATAAGGAAATTATATGCACTAGCCACTAGGATTAAGAGAGAAGTAGAGAAGTTATAACGAGAAAGAGCAGTCCGTCAGTCGATTAAAGGCACCGCTCCTCGATCTGGACAATGCATTTTACTAGATGTCGATTGGCTTCTCAAGATGCTTGCACGCTCAAGATTCAAGATAACATATTCGGACACCTGTGAATCGGACCAGGGCTAAACGTTTCGCCAAAGTGTATATAGAGTATTAATTACCAATTCAAATTTATGCTCTTTTTTTGCTGACTGGGCTACGCTTAACTTGCCCAAGAATTAGGCCGACCCTGAGCATGCATATCTTTCTATGACATAAATAGCATATTAAACATGTATGAATATTTTTGGAATTACTTACTTATGCTCTGACTGATTGCACAAACTGAATCCTTTTTCTCATTAATAAAAACTTTTTAAAAAACATCTTTATAAAAATCTCTCATACCTCAATTTGAGATCATATGCACCCCATGCTAGCCTGAATCCCTCAAACCAATGCTCTAATACCAACATGTAATGTTCTAAATTTCAAACCAAAAATTTCATTTTTAAGGTAAAGATATTCATGTAAATCCCTTTCTGAAAGAGTAATAAATAACAATTTATTTAAGTTTAATAAACCATAATATACAACCAGACTAATATGATAGTGAAATCAAATAAGTAGAAGTTCAAAAACATGTTCATAGATGCAGTGCGATCAGATTGTGCCCTTCCATTTGCTGCCAGAACAACCTGAAACGTTTAAACATAAACAAGTAAGCACAATGCTTAGTGAGTTTTCGAAAATACCACATGCACATGTGTCACAACTGGCATTTTGCTAGGAAATTCTATTCCCATGTAAACATCATCCATTGTAAAATCCTGTACTCTAAGTGAATACTATACTCTATTCTCGTTCAAATACATCTCATATGTTCAACTAAGAGTTGGAAACCTTAGAAATCCCATTTCAAGTTCTTTATGGACTAGGACTCTCTTATTGGACCCAATTCACAAATCTATAACATTTTAGACCATTTGGACTTAGAATGATTCATTCTAACCCTAATGGGCCTTATTGGGCCATAACTAATCCAATTAACCCTAATAGGCTATAAATCCATTCTTTTATGTCAAATTGGGCCGTAAATGCACTTAAGGGCCCAATGGGCTGAAACATATTTATTGGGCTTCACAAAATCGAGCAAAACTAAGAATGGGCCCAAACTATTACATTTCCCCCTTCCTAGCCCAAACTCTCGGCCCAACATAAATAATAATAATAATAATAATAATAATAAAATAATAAATAATAGAAAAGATTGTGCATGGGGTTAAATGGTGCCACCTCAAATTTACCTTGTGGTCTTCCATGATAATTACCCTCCGGGTAATTAACCAATCCCATGTCTCAAGGCAACTAGCTTATCTCTTCTCCCTCTCTTCTTCTACTCTCGGCCAAACCCCTCATTCCCCACCATCTTCATTTCCTTCAAACACTCTCAAGAAATCTCTCAAACACTCCTCCTACCTCCTCTAAATTTTCGAGACTTTGAGTGTGTTTTCAAAAGGTTCTTCATCAAGATCATCATCCTTGGACCATCCAAGTTTCGAAACTTCTTCTAAGGAAGCACTCAAAGCCAAAAACAACATCATCTCCTTCCATATCTTCTTCAAATCGAAAACAACAACCCAAAGTGAGTGCATACCCCCTATTTTCGATTTTTGCTTTGTTTTGGGTGAGAATACAAGTTGTGTTGTGTAGATCTATGTGTGTTTTTCATGATTTATTTGGTGGTTATGTATTTTTTACTTCATAAATCTAAAAATATGTTAAGAATATTAAGTTTATCACTTGGATCTACATGAAAACCTTGAGAAAAGTATGTGTTATCACACATAATACATGTAAACTAGTAGATCTGGGATTTATACACTTAAAATAGTAAAAATTAGTGTTGTGTTCCAAGATCTATAAACTAAACTAAAAAATCAGCCTTTCACGGGAAAGTTTTGGTCCAATCTCGAACTGTTTTGACCACCTAAATGATAATATTTTTCAAAACTGTTTTACATGCAAAACGTTCAGGTTTCTACCTTTAAAATGACTACTCTCACGTTTTCATACGATTTTTCTACAATTTTTGGCGAATTTTACAAAACTGCCTATCAGATTTGAAATAATTTCGGACCAGCCTGTGAAGGTGAGCAATTTCACACTTGTTAGAAGCCATTAAAAATTATGAGAAAAATTTTAAACAAAGTAGACAAAATTCCCAAACTTCCAGAATTTACGGATCCAAATTTCAACTTACGATGATTTTTCTACAAATTTTCCAACAACTAGGTCGGAAAAGCCCAAAACCAGAAAAATGTGTATTTTCACAAAAATCAAGCCAAAAATGATATTTTTGACAAAAATGGGTTTAAAATGTTATTTTTACCACAAACTAGTCATCAACACAAGTTTTGAACAAAATAGAGACTAAAGTGTTATTCTTACAAAAATCGGGCCTTAATTGTAAATTTTTGGCTTATTGGGCCAAGAACGTCATTTTTACAAAAAGTGGGATTTTATGCTATTTTAGTGAATACTTGAACAAAAACCAACGATAAACTAACAAACGGATTAATTTGATCATTTTCTAGGTTATTGGGCCTTAGTGGCCCATTTTTATGTGTGATAGGTCTTGTATACTATTTATATGTTTATTGGGCCTCATTGACCCATTAACATGTGCGACGGACCTTGGATACTATTTGTGTGCTATTTGAGCCTGTAAATACCTTACATGTGAAATGGGCCTTAGTTGTCCTTTCATATATATTTCGGGCCCATGCTATATAATCCCATTCAAATTGGGCCTTGAAATGATTTACATGTTTAGCGATGCCTTAGTGGTTCACTTACATGGTTCATTGGGTCTGGAATGAGTTTATACCTTTCTTCGCGTAAATTCGATCAAGGATCTAGCGAGTTTTGTCGGTTGGCACCTATTAAGTGTACGATCGTAGCCTGTAGTTATAACCAGAGTCTCTTGGAGGGAGAGCGGGGATTTGTGTATAGATCTATACGGGGATGACACCCCACACCTGAGCTGTTTGCTACAGTTAGACTAACTCAGTCTAGGGTGACGAAAACCTTATAATCAAAACCGGCGTCCAAGAACGCCAAGACAGGCGAAATTGTCATTATTTAGTATGGTTATGACGGCTCACTTAGAGGAATTAACGTTATGAAGTTTACGGAAGACCATTCTCTTTTCTATTGGATTAATCGGAAACATACTCGTACTGGTACTCAACCTCGGGGGTTGGTATGGCAGCTTTCTCTTTTACAGACAACATCGGTTTGTCTGGAACCATTCTCTTTACATGCTCTCTACATTCTCTTTAACCCTTTATTCAAATAAACAATAACATACATGCATTAATACAAGATCTGACACAAACGTACTAAACAGTTTTCAGAAAATATAGGATTTTCTGGTGGTTTCAAAGTTATACAAATCATTTTCACAAACATGCTTATGAACTCACCAACATTTTTATGTTGACCTTTTTAAATTAACTTTTATTCTCAGGAAACCGTTGAAGCAGGATGAAGGAAATAAACTAATGGATATTGTGTTATATTTTGTTTCATCATACTCTGACTATTTTGGCATGTAATATTCAAATACAATACTCGATGTAAACAATGAATGTTGTTATATTACATGTGTGATGATGATGATGTTATGTTTCAATTATATACTCTGCAATGATACTACAATGTTGAAAGTCACACCAATCCCCCGTACGTTTCCGCCGTCTGGTTCGGGGGTGCGACAACATGTGAATGTTATGATCCAACTATATTCTTACATTCACTTTGTTGTTGCAGCCCCCTACAGTTTTTCCTGCTATGGTCCCCCCCCCCATAGCCTTTCATGAAAGTGTTATGTTCCCACATAGTGTTTCATACAAGTGCTAATTTACCACATATTCTTTCATATAGAAGATCACAAAGACAATCTATCATATCAGGACACCTAGTTTCCTATATAGTAGAGCGAGAAAACTCATAATCTCATACGAATAAACTGCTAACACGAACCTCCTACAATCCAACTGAGGTCTAATCTCACTCTATAGCTCAAACCCAACAAGTTTGACCCATAAGTCAAACTGGTCAAGAATTCAATGGTTAATGCGGTTAATGTTCAATCCCATCACGAACCTCTCCTTGGTTGCGTCACAAACAGAACTAGATAAAACAGTCACGACTTGCCAGAGCGACTCGTATCACGACACTCTAAAGGTCGTGTCGCGCTTCTCCATGATTCAGCCAACCTTTCATTAAGGTCTTAATCCCTAAAGACCAAAGCCAACTTTCCAAAGTACATCAAAATATGATCCTAATAGATACACTTGCATGACTCCAAACAACCAATTTCATAATCTAGGTTAAAATGGTACTAAAATGTTACCAAAACCATACATGGTGAAAAAGGAAGGATAATGTTCAGTTCATTTCACCACAATGGGTCCAGAAGACTCAAAAACCCAACCTTTGAACTTGGAGTTGTCTGAACTATATCAAAATTCCATTAAAAGGGACCAAAATACGCTCGAAATCCTAGATCAACAAAGCAAGGAGCATAAAGTTTAGAGCTTGAACACTTACAAAAGTCCAGAGGAAGTAAAGAAGGTCAACACTTGAGTAGATCTTGAACTATTGGATACAAACAACCTTCTTCTTCTTCTTTTAAATCTACAAAAAGAACACCAAAAACTGAAAGAAGGCTAGGGTTTCGATCTCGAATGTGGAGGGTGAAAGTATGAGTAAACCCTAAACATCTCAATCCTTAAATAGGGTCAAGGTCCGAGACCTAGGGTTTTGGGCTATGACAGCTTCATGTCGCAACGAACATAAGGTCATGTCGCTACTTAGGGACAGGGCATACACCTCGATCATCAGGTAGCCACAATGTGTCCCACCGAAAACTCAAGTCTATTTAACATAAAAATATTTATAGATAAGCCACATACAAGAAACCATATGTTTGAAATTGGCACCAAGAATCAAGAAGATAATCATATTAAATTGCCATGGAGAAATTAAGGAATTATATTAGTGCATTTTAGTTATAATGAAATTGTTGTTCCAACAGATATTAACATAACACATGTGTTTTATTCGGCTACAACTATAATATTAATAATAATATCATTATGATAATAAACAAAAGTACAAAAGTGTTGGCTTCTATTAACCTCTAACAAATATTATCATATATAAATCAAATGTTACAAAGAAGTCACGGTGATAAAGCACACAACTAATAAACGAGAATTCCAAGAGGCATGAATCTTAAGTGTGAGGTTCTATACCTAAATTACCAACCTACTCTCAAATCTCCATAATATAACTTGCGAAAACCAGCCAATGTGAGACTAGCACACTTGGTAGAGGCTTTGCCTCTTATATTGGAGGCCCCGAGTTCTAATCCTAGCATTGGTGATTTCTGTTAACTTGGTGATACTAACTTTTAATCCCTAACCATCCGTTAACAAAAAAACTCATGAAAACAAGGTGCCAAACCCCCTTACTAGGTTCATGAAAACTAATTACACAAAAATGCAATTTCTGACCCAACCGATTTCATATTTAAACTAAGTCTCATAATAAGCAACCTAAAATCATAAGTGACATCCTTACCTAGTTATTCAATCGATATTAAAATCGATCTTGTCGAGATTCAACGAAGTTCCACATAGTCAAATAGTTTGGCTAAGAGTCAACATCAAGCATAGTGAGACCTAGAAGAGGAGTGTCGTTTGCATATTTCTTGATTTCCCTACAAATGTCAATCCTTCAACATGATTTTCTCTCTGTAGCGTCAATCATTGTTTCCGAATTCAATTCTTTTTCCAAAATACTTCCCATCAAGACCCCTCTTCTAGTTCACATCTCTATCCATTCTTTGTCTCGCCCACAAGCACACACATGTTAAGACATTAATTGTTGTTGATGGCGAGCGGCGGTGATGAAGCCCCGTGTTTATGATATCAGAGTCAAAATTCAAACCAGGTGGAATATTCTCTATAATTCAAAGCTTCAACATACAGATTCTTTTTTGGAAAAACATTTGGTGTGGTGATATCCCATTACAAATTCGATTCCCTTATCTGTACAACATGGAGTCGGTTAAAAAGTGCACACTTTTGGACATGATTAATGTGGATGGTTTTGTGTGGAGATGAAAATGCAACCCCCCCCCCCAAACAACAATATGATCATAGAATTACATGAGTTTTATCAATTCTTTGCCTCTCAGGAGTTTCAATTCTCTTCAAAAATTGAATTTCGCTTTAACTTACACCAAGAAGGAACTTATATGGTCAATGTTTTGAGGAGACTAATCGACGATTCCAGTAGCCATTTAACTGGGAGACTAATATGTTAGTCGAAACTTATCCCCCTTAAAGTCAAATGTTTTATATGGAAGACCAATTTTGATAAGATTCTGGTCGCAGAAGCACTCAATAAAATGGGTATTTCGGTAATTAACTTGAATTGTCACTTACGTGATAGTGCAATCGAATCAGCAAACCATCTTTTATTCGGATGCAACTTTCCAAAGACGGTATGGTACTGGATTCTCAAATGGTGTGGTGTACAGGGCATTGAATTTGACTGCATCAAGGAATGTATTGAGTTTGGAATTCTTGGGGGAACTGCTCAAATAAAAGGAAAGTGCTTAATGCAATCTTATACTCGACAGTGTGGAACATTTGGTCAGCCCGTAATGACAAAATCTTCCACAAAAAACATCCCTCTCCTACTAAAACGGCGGATTCAATTATATTACATGCATTTGAATGGTGCAAATACAGGGGCAATTCTAGAAAATGTTGGGTAGACCGGAGCTGCTCCCCATTTTGATGATATCTTGCTTACTTTTCATGTTTGTATATTAGTTTATGTTACTGTTTGCTGTTGCATGTACTTATGTCATAGCTTCTTGTTATGGTTTCTTTTTCTTCTAATATATGCATCTTATTCGCCGTTTATAAAAAAAGTCAAAATTCAAAATTCATCATTTAGGTGTAGAGACAATGTGGTTAGATATTGTATACTTATAGCGATTTTAAAATATAAAAAATATTATAAATGCAAAAAAGGAATTTGAAAAAAATGTTAAATCAAAAGATTATGAAAAAAAATAAATATAATATATAAAATTTAAATTAGTTAAATATAATATTTTTTTTTATATTTTAGTAAAACGTAAAAAAACTTATTATTTATTTTCTTCAAACGACGTAGACCTATATATGCACAACAAAAAGTCCTCACACGCAGACTTCAATAACTAAAACAATATTTTTTTAAGATCATATCTAACCAAGTTGGATATATGCCATAGACATAATTATTTATTCCTACTAGAATGATTTATTTAGTTACATATTCCATTATTATATATTTTTTCCACATGACCTTAATTGATATGATTTTAAATTCATATATATATTTTTAGTATTTTTGATAATTACTATTCAAACAAATATAACGGCTGCATGCTCGGTCAAAATGTGTAGGGCTTTTTTTTTTCCGAAAAGTTCGTGGTCGAAGATATACTAAAGATATTAACACCATTATGATGTTTTTGATGATGTTTTAATCATAAATTTTTTGCCATTCAAAAAAGAATAATTATAAAGTTTTAAATTAAAACACGTATAACACAGTGCACACATAATCATTTAGTGTTATGTCTTTGGTTATTTGTTATCAATGTTACTATTCTTATCAATATATTAATTGAAGAAAGTTTTACATAGACGTAGCGGGTAAACGAGCAACAAGTTGTTCTGTAACTTTTTTTTTGGATGTCAAAACTAACATCTATATATATATATATATATATATATATATATATATATATATATATATATATATATATATATATATTGGGGCAGGGCCGGCCTGATGTATTAAAAATATAAGCTAGGGCTTAGGGCCCCATTTTTTAAGGGGCCCCACTTAACCAAAATCCTTTAATGTGGATTCCATGTTTCTCTTCTCGGCTTCTGCATTCGTTGATACGCATAGGACGTCTCAAATCAAAAGCGACGATCACACTTCTTCTTTCCTTCTTCATTCTTGCGAACTGAATCTCTGATTGACTGATTCCCCTTTCTCGATTCTAGTAGACTTCTTCAATCTCGATTCTTGAATTGTTAAACACTGAAAGGAAGGTTGAACCGCTGAAATAGCTTCTGTTCTTCTTCCTCCTCCATTCTCGGCTACTATGAAGACCGATGAATTTCTAGGATGATTAATGTATGTGCTGTGTTTTTTCACTTGATTTTTCAATTATCTGATTATCTATTAGGGTTAATAGTCGGTTTTTTTTATTATCTGTTTTCACTTGATACCTTCTATTCTTGATTTCTTTGTTGTTGTTTGATTTTTGATTTTTTGAGTTAGTATTTCCGTTAATTTTTTGTGTTGCTAGTAAACTGAATCTTAATATGTTTAATTCTTGTCAAGGTATTACAAGATTTATATGATTTGGTAAACTAAACCTGTAAACCTTAATTTGTTTGCATCTTGTGAATTGTGTTTTTGTGAATTTGTGTTTACCAAATTTGTCAAGGTATCTGGTATTCTATTTGATTCATGAATTGACTATAACTACTGTTTTATATAAAATGTTTCTTTTCTTAGCATATTAAATAGAAATACTTGGGTATGCAAGTCAAATAAGGAAAATGCTTAATGTTGGTTATTATCTATTGATCAATTTCTATGTATATGGCTACTGCCTTGTTCATTGATTTTTGTGCTGAGTTATGTATTTTTGAATTAAAATAATCCTGCAAGTTTGAGTTCTCCGTTTAATTAAAACAGTACACGTTTAAACAGAAAAAAAAACAATCTTCACTTTTATATTTGTTTTTATTACACAATATAGAATTAGGGTTGGAACGAAAGGGCCCCAAGTTTTTAGTTCGCTTAGAGCCCTAAATCTAGTTGAGCCGCCCCTGTATTGAGGTCATAACATTACTATGCATGACCTGTTCGATTATATTGATGAGCTCCACAACTTTTGGCACAAGGAAACTGAAAATATCAAATGCAAAAGGTATAAATGGGTGTTGATTATTTAATGCACGCTTTCTCATGTTTTGCTACTTTGCATGATATATCTTTTAAAACAGTTGGCCCCACAATGAAAACCTCACTACTCAAGCCCTCAAGAAAGGAAACCCCTGTTAGATCCACACATGCATCCTTCCCTTCAGCCCATCCAAATACTAAAACATCAGTTGGTCTAAGTTTTTATCTTCCTTCCAATAGGTCAGTCAGAAAGTTCACAGGTGCCTCTTTCTTGGCAGAAACCCCGCGCGTCTAAATATGTCGAAAAGAACATCACTAACTAGATCGTGTAGGTACTTGAAACATGTGAGAGCTCTACAATAAATTGCATGCTCCCCAAAAGAATCCAAACATACCTTGCGACAAACAGAGAAAATCTCATCAGCCGGAAATAAATGGATCATAAGACGATACTTAATGATGACGACATATGCTTGCCAAGACTCTCAATAGGAACATTTAATAAGGCTATACAAATAATCACACATCTATTTTTTTTTTTTAAATCTTAACCAAAGCTACGACACCAAGATGCTACCTTTTTTGGCACCGAACTAATAAACATTAAGCATTTCAATGTGCATGATACGGATTATAGACTGAATCGAAGATCTCAAGGATATATTTAACTGATAATTGACCTGATGAGTCGTCAATGCATTTCTTGCTATCTAAACCTCGGTAGAACTCAAAATCACGAAGCATAGAAGTAACTCCAAAAACAAACCAACTAGACCAATTCCCCTACCATACAGAACTCAATGTCGAGAATTTGAAACACTGCATCTATGTGAAAGTGTACAACATGTTGAACTTTAATGCATATATAGGCAAGAAAAACTAACCAGGAATTGGGAGTGGTACCTACAAAAAAGTGAAATATTGTCTCTGCACCTATCTTTCCTAGACTATATATAAAATTTGAACAGATCTTGATCGATTTTAGAAATGTTTGTCTATATAACCATTTAGCTATCTTTTACGTGAAGTAGTTATCTAGCAACGCAAGTGAAGGTATACAATTCAATACAATTGGTATTAAACAGAGATATTCAATCTTGATGTACAAGTATTACAACCTTCACAGAAATGCAACGGTGATCCCAGAAGAAGTTGGCTAGAACGAATGAAGGTTTAGTTACTATTTAATTTCATAACTTGTTAACAATTAACACATATACTTGTAGTGATGTAATCAACATCATTGAGAAAGAACATATGCTAAGAATAAATAAACATAATTATTGATCTATTTCAATTTTCTATGTATCCTTAAATATAGTTAGTTTTTTTTTTCATAATAATACATTTCTTACTTAATAGATAATGGGTTATTCTTGTAGATACATCTTACCATTCAAAATTCACAACACAAATTCAAAACTTATAATATATATCCACATAAGTACAATAATTAACAAGATAATGTAAATTAATAAAAAAGTGATTAATTAGTTAGTTTATACTAATTACTAGGCACTGTATTCTTTCTTCTTCGGTTCCAACCCTATCAATCTATAAGGAGAATACCTAATCCTGTTATGCTCTGAAATAGTCTCAAGCTTAGGTGACCAGGTTTGATCCTTGGACCCAACCAACTGTTCGTATTGCTTCTTTAACTCAGGTGTACTACACAAGAACCCATTTACTGCGTTCCCACTTTCATTCTCACTTTCTTGACCATCACCACTACCTCTTCTGGTAAGAATTCTTGTCATAAACTCAGGCGATACTTTGATCAACATCCTTCCATTCGATCCCTTTATGTACTCGAAAGGACACTCTTTGAAATTGATTGGGGTGCGATTAGGCGTTGAAGAAAGCACAGCTGATATTGAAGAAGCTGAGAGGGTCTTTGAAGAAAAGATGTCGAGAGGGAGAACAAAGTAGGTCTGACCAGGATTAAGCTGATCATCAATGGATAACGCTGGGACTGGGTGACCGATGAAGAAGCAGTCTGCGTCACAAACCATGCTATCTGGAAACTCGAACATGAGCTCTCCCGCTAACCATCGTTTTCCTGTTAGCGTCCTTGTGTTCCCTTCCCAGTAAATTACCTTCACAGATGATCCTTCACCTGTTAGGTAGCAACAACCCATTGCATTGCCCATGGTTACAGAAAGAGAGAAAGAGGATGAATGTAGAAATGAGGAAGGTGAAGGTGTCGTTGTTAATTATATAAAGAGAGAGGATGGTTGACCTTTTTGTTGAGGTCTTTCATTGGTCGGTGGTCAGCAAAAGACAGCCTTGAACATGGTAAAGAAGCGTATAATATGTGTTTTCCTTGTTAATTGATGCAAATTTCCAGTAAGCAAACCCTACGAAAGTCGCCGGTGTACCTAAAACTGCAATATTAACGTTGACCCTGTCATAAATTAAATCATTTAAAAACTGTTAAGCTACTAATTAATGAGGCACAATCTATTCGCATATTTTGGTAAGGTTTAATTGCTATAAATATATTTAAGTTATAAGTCGAACTTCTGATGAGCCATCTTGGATACGCACATGTGTATATATATACTTGTTCGATTCATGGCTACAAGATGTACGAGATAAAAATAGATATTGTTATTTCAGTCTGTTTGATAACCTGGTAGGTATATTCGTTGAGTCGTAGCCCTTGTAGGTGTACAAGCAACTACTTTGTTTCAAGGGTCCTTTTTCTTAACATATTTATAATTATTAGTTTATTCAGAATATTTATGCCAAACCTAAAATATTACATCAAACAAACAATAATCCCATGTAAAAATTATATATTACGATTAGTACACTTTCAATATCTACTTGAAAAAATATAAACGTGATAAGCTGTGCAATTAATATACGAATCAACATAAAATGTAATGTAAGAACACAAGTTTCGGCACATGTTGACCAGGAGGACGAGGACAGGGAGTACAAAAGTATGAGTGAGAGGAAATGCGAAAATATTCATACATGCGTTAACAAACCTCTAACCTACAACACTATATATAGATAACATGCCTAGTAGCTTCGATTGATCACAAAAAGTACAAGTAGACTTTAACATTTAAGTGCATACAAAAAATACTACTTCAAATAAAAAGATATATTGAAATGTTACAGTTTCGATATAGACAACAAGTATTAACTTCGACATATGAGACTTCGATATCAATAACTACTTAAAGATACTTTCAACATTTAGCTTCTTCACAACAAATCATACTTCTACATTCTCTCCCTTTGTGAAGAACAACAAGATCTTTAAAATGAAGGTAAATTCTTCACAACCTCCAAACGTGCTTTCTAATCTCCATGTGCCAAACAAGAATCTTCCGAATTTTTGTTTTGGCTTCTTCATAATTCTTCTTGCAATTAATAATTTTGACCAAAATATAGTTTAGATTGTAGTCGAAAACATCTCCTTAAGATCAGTATAAAACATATACTTCTTTTAAACACCTTTGACATTCTTTCCCTGAAACACAACTTCTTTTGGTTTCATTAAAATCTCTCCATCTTCATATTGTTCGATATCTTCTAAATCATTGCTTGGATTCTTGGTAGATTTATTATAGGCTTTGACAAACTCAAAATCTATTAAACCCAAATAAGCAAAATAACAATCTATAAAGTTCTTGATGTGAGCATATCCAATCACATAGGCATGCTTGTCTGGAACTTGTGAGTTATCAAGTTCATTCATGATTTTTTCCATAGTAATGAGATCATTGACATTCATCAAATGGAAGTCTACTGGAGTAAAATCATAGGCTTGATTATCATCTTTTACAACTTTATTTCGATAATTTTGAAGAAGATTATCGAAAAGCACATCTTTCGATATTGATACCAGCTTGACAATTTTCTTCAAGGATCAAACATCTTCAACTTTAGTTCCATTAATTTGAATGCAATCAAATCTTGATACTCTTGTATGCTTCTTGATCTTAAAAATCATCTGACACCTTAAATGAGGAAAAGTGAACATTGATGGATTGAATGGAAAATCCAGTTGCGACATCGGAGAATTCTCAACAAAAAACATTCTCTACGTTCTTTCTCAAAAGCATCAGCATCCCCATAAGCAATATCTTCAATAGTTTCATAATACCAAGTATTGTTTATATCACATTTGTCCAGGCCAGGAGGATCATTCATTCCTCTTCCCACAAAGCTATTCAGTTGTATAAGCTTTTCATTCTCTTTTTCTTACAACTTTTTCTTTTCTTCTTTAGACAGCTCTACTGACTTGTTCTTCCCTTTGTCTGCAACACTTGTTCTTGATTTCAATGTTGAAGTTGTATTAGGTTTAATGATGACCCTTTTATTCGTCCTCAGTTTACTCAAATCAACTTTAATTCGTTGAGTAACAACTAAACTTGTAGTTATAGTTGTTGCCATTTTTTGAACTGGAGCATTTAGGCTTGAAACCTTTTTTGAAAGAAAAAAATTCCCTAGCCACTTGTGCTTTATCCTTGGCACATCCCAACCCTAATGAATTTCCTTTATCTCCCCCTTATGACACTTGATGCAAAGCAGCACGCGGATCATTTGTTAGGAATCTAAGAACCATATTTAGAATAAGTGCAAATTGTTTCGTGATTGACTCTTCGACAGATGAAAGAGCCTTCGACACCGGTTTAGTATTTGTAGAAAAAGAAGAAACATCAATCAAAGAAACAATTCGTTTCTCAAGAACATTAAATTGAGTTTTAAATTCCTCAATAATAGTAAGGAATTGAGCTTCTTTCTTTCCCAATCTTTTTTGAAGCTTTGAATAGAAGTTATTTTAAATTCATATTGCCAAAAACATTACTAGACTTATTGAATTTTCAAAAAGTCAATAATTTAGTTGTTTTTCCAAACACCCTCTCAAATGAGCTTGACCTACCCAAGATGAAGCCAATAAAGAGATGTCGACTGCTTCATGCTTCTCAACAACATAATGTGAAATTCTTTGCAATTGTCTACTCCCAACTCAGATTTTCACCTCTAGAACTGAAGATAACCCTAGAAGAAAGTAAAGCTTGGCCTAGTTCAACAGTATATGCCAATTTTGACGTCTTTTTTTTCAAGAATTGCACCTTCATCGACTTTGACTTTTTTCCTTTCAATTTCTTAATCTTACCGGTGTAAGTTTTGTTTTTTTATCATGAAGAAACAAGGTAAAGGTATTGACGCACTCGGTTTCTTTGTATCATAGGAAGCAGTACAAAGATATTGAGTTTGGACCTGATGAGAGATTCGAGGAAATATAGGCTATAGAATAAAAGATGATGTAAGGCCTACATTTATTCCTATGTTTTGTATCAGTTATTACATCCAAAGATTTTATAATAGTAATGAAAAACATTTCTTCAAAAATACATTACGGGACCAAAGTTCGTCTTTCATAAATAAACTCTGTTTTAAAGCAGAAACAAAAAGTTTTAAAACGAACGTAAATTTTGGGATGTCACAGCAGGTATCAAAGCATTAGTTTAAGAGACCTAGGAATTTAGTGGATTTCTAGACTTAAACTTCGAATGCTAAGAGATGATCGTGAGATAAGTGTCTCTAATAATTTAGGTAATACACTGAGTTGACACACGCACTATCTTATTTTAGGAATAATGCCTAATTGCTTTTAGGTGCTAAATGATTTATCCATGCTATAAGATGCCTTATGATGCTCTAAGATTGCCTACCTAGGAAGTTTTTACCTGATTAGATCCAAGGTCTGCTGCCATACTACAATTAGGAAATTTTATGTGTTCAGGTTTCTAAACGTTTAGTTTTAGTATTAGAACTGGCATATAACTTTTCAGAGTGATAAGGAGAATTATGTGTCTAAACTTTCTCTATATATATGCTCATCTCGATACACTAAACTCCATTTTGGTATCTAGAACGTCATGGTGAGAACACGTAGTAGATTAGGAAATGGTAACGGGAATCACCAAACTGAGTCCCCTGTAGTCGAACGTGCACTTGGAGCAGTATAAGTAGTTGAACCTATCACAAAGACAATGTTTAAGGTTCTGGTAGCAAAACAGAAGAAATAAATGACACGGCTCATTCAAGAAATGGAAAGGGAGCCTAATGCACCTATCATACAACCTGATCTCAATAAAGAGCAATCTAAGGAAGGAAATTATAGTAGGATAGTGAGTCTTTTGGAAGCCTAAGTGGTTAGAAGGAATAACCCTTAGGTGAGGATTAAAGGAGAGGGATGCACGTGCAAGGAATTTATGGCTGCCAAATCACTGAGTCTTTCTGGAAGCCCAACACCAGTGGAAGTTATGGACTGGATCTCCGAGTTAGAGACGGTAGTTGAGAGTTGTGACTGTAGCAACATACATAGGTTTGTTCTTGCAGTCTAACAGCTAAAGACTGGGGTATTGAACTAGTGGAAGTTATTTTTTGATACTATGCCTAAAGGAGAGCCCAGTAAGATGTCGTGGAAAGAATTCCTTGTGCAGTTGAAGACAGAATATTGATACGAACAAGACCTTCTGGATATCAACACTGAATTCCAAAAGTTAAAGAAGGGCAAGATAACGAGTATGTTGCAGCTTTTACATAGAAGATGAATTTGCTTCCTTACCTGGTTCCCACCGAGCTTTCTAAGGTGAATAAGTTTGCTAATGGAATACCGACGGACTTTGTCCAATGGTCAAACAAGAAACCACATTGAAATTCGTTATCTGGGAAACTAGGAATGTTAAGGCCCAAATATGGGAGAAGGGCCTTGAAAAAGATGAGGCATGAGAGAAAAGGAAGCTTGAAGAATCTTCGGGGACTAATAAGATAGGAAGATTCACGAAGTATTACTCAAATGACAAGAAGTGTGGGGGTAGCAGTGAAGCCAAGTGGTGTGAGAAGTGTAGGAAGAAGCACTTTGGGTGATACGATGGAGAAGTGACATACTTTAATAGTGGGATAACCGGTCACTATTCCAAGGATTGTACGTTCAATGACAGGGGATGCTATGGATTTGGAGACAAGGGGCATATTTCCAAAGATTTCCCGCAGATAAATGAAGCGGCAAGATTGAATGTGACATGGGAGGAAAAGGACAGATCATACCTTATGATCCTTGATGAAGTAGCAATACGTTGAGAGTAGAGTGTTGCTTATCCGAAGTTCAAGATATGAAGCAATCATCTTAGTATTAGGTTGTGTACCTAATGTAATAAGCACGAAAAATAAATAAATAAATCTTCTAACCATTTTCATAGATAATGCAATTCCCTAAATTATGTTATGTTCTTTCTATGTGATTTCCTTTTTATGATAACTTAGTGAACTGCGAGACAATACTTGACACGAGTATGAGTAGATGTGAAAGGTAATAGATTCCTATACTACCGGAAGCACATGACTCGTACTTGGACCAGAGAAAGTCACAATGTTACTAAGTCTCTATGTAATCGAGTTATTTTGTTCATTTCCATCATTACCCTTGTCTCGCTAATGACTACGAAAATAAATAATATTTCGGCCTTAGTGTTCATATCAAATCGAGTTCGACTAATCTACGAAGTAAGTTCAACGTAGCGTCCAACTTTAGTTAAAAAAATCAAAGGAAAAGATAAATCGAAGCGATCAATAGAAGTATCACAATCACTGCTAAACTTAAGCAGCCTATAGTTGGAAGTGCTACATGCTAGAATTTGATTGTATCACATTAGAACATGAAGGAAGGTATCCTTCGTGTTAAGAGTTTGACTCAAAGAGACCTGAGTCTAACTGTTGCATCATACGATGGGAGGTCATTAGAACATGACCCATCGGTCTGTTATGGTAGTCAAAGTAAGGACCTTAATTTAGGTTAAGAAAGAGCAGGAGCCTCCAATGGAGATCAAATTTAGAAGGAAGAGTAAGTGCATCACCATCAACGATCAAAAAGTCTAAGAGTTAGAAACTCGATAGAAAAGACATGAGAATTATGGTTATCACCTAGGATGGAAACGTAACGTGCAGAGTCATTATACAATCCCTATTTTGTTGATGATTTGGGGACGTAATAATCCTAAGGGGAGATAATTGTAACGCCCATAGATTCAGGCTAGTTAATTTAGAGATAATAAATGTTAAAAATGAATTTTTGATAGAAGATTATTTAGGAAAAATAATATTAACAAAAGTTATAGTATATGTGATAAGGATTCAGTACATATAAAGAACACTAAAATCGGACTTCGTATGAAGAAGTAATGCTTCTTCGAAGTTTCACGATTAAATCGGCACGACTCTGCATATCGTAAAAAAATGAATTTTTGATAAATTACCTTTTGCCTAGGAGGTCTAAACGAAAGTCGTAGTAGTCGTTAAACCGAGAGCGAACATATAGAGAACGTCCACATCTAACTTCATGAGAGGAAGTTATGATTTTTCTAAGATTCAACGTAGTAGTATACAACTCAGAAATCGAATTTTAGATTGGTCAATTTTTAGCCAAAACAATCGAAACGACAATTGAAGATCTCATTAATAGGAGTTCAATAATATAAAGACAGTCGAAAATGGACGGCAGATGAGAGAGTTATGCATTTTATACAGGGTTTAATAGTCTAAGCATGTGTAAAATAAATAAATTCAAAATTAGCCGACGGAGTCTAAATGAAAGTTGTAGATCTTGTCGATAACTTTCTGGAGATATACAGAATGTCAAAAAGGGAGCTCATGTTAAAAAGTTACACAAATTTGAAAATCATAAAATTAGCATGTGTACGAGCGTGGTGTGCATGATCCTAGAAGCCACCACATAGCACCAGCCAAAATCCGACATGTGGCACCGCACCAGGGCAAGCACATCGACCATGTGTGTGGTGCGCATGGCCCTTGCGCAACACTCATTCTAAGGTTACCGCCCATAAATATTTGCTTAATGTTCATTCATTCCACACACAAATCAAATTCTCTCTCTCTCTCTCTCTCTCTGTCTCTATGTCTCTCTGTCTCTCTCTCTCTCTCTGTCTCTCTGTCTGTCTGTCTCTCTCTCTCTCTCTCTCTCTCTCTATTTCTACTTCCGTTGATCTGAATTTTTATTAGAGTTTAGGGTATTTTGGCAAGTTCTAATGTCCCTAGCAGCCTGATATCTAGTAGCTATTGTCACACCCCCAAACCAGACGGCGAAAATGTCCAGGGGTGGAGGACTTCATTTGTAGCATCACAACACGTGTATTATAGTAATCAAAGTACAAACAACCATTGTATTTAAAAAACATAAGTATTTACATGTGTTTCATCATAGTATACTGAAACCAATAGTTATACAAAAGAAGAAGACAATATATAAATAGCTCCATCTTCTCAAAAGCTCGGAGAGTACCTGTGTAAGTCCCTAATCTGCTTGTGTATCAATCAGATCCGTTTGATGGTGCGGAATCCCAATCAAACGGATGATGTCAGATCAAAAAGAAGAGAAGAGGAAGACGAATATGATGAATCTTGTATGTATTGATATGAATGAAGATCCGGATACAAGATTCACACACACTAACACACACTCTCTTTTTCTCTCTCTTTCTCTCTCTAGAACACCTTCAAATGCACACACTTAAGCTCCTCTATTCTATGTGTTCATCAATCTATTCCTCACACCCCTCACCCCTATATATACTCGACTGGGCCGGCCTTGGGTTTACGGCCGTGAACGGAGTTGACGGTCGTAAACACCCATTGGGCCGTAAACAGAGTTTACGGTCGTAAACCTGTTTACGGCCGTAAACACTACTTGGCCGTAAACCTGACCGTAAACACATATAATATTACAGAAAATTACAATCAACTAGAAAAGCAAAGTATAAACCATATTTTGACCCAACAATCTCCCCCTTGGTTTATAGCTTTCTTTTCTTTTCTTAATTGACCCAACAAGCTCCCCCTAAAAATTAGCTGGCTTTTCTTCATAATCTTCATTGGGAGCTTGGCTTCAGCTTTAATCTTCAAATTCTTCACGACTTCAAGATGAACTTGATGAATCTTCAATGAATGACTTCATCTTGAGCAGTTGGGCTTTTCTTCAGAATTTGGCATTGAACGCACATTGGGTGAGGAGGCTTGACGTACTGATTCTTGAAAAATAGCACTTTCAGCTTGAGAATCTTCAGAGAGAACATCAGAGAGAACAAATCTTTTGGATCACTTCAGCAGGTTTAAGATATCAGCAGACTGATTGAGGAGGCTTCAATGCAATCTGTCACATAATCTTCAATTGCAGCTTCACCTTGCTTCTGGGGTTGAAGGATTGAATGTCGAAAGAATAATCTTCATTTCTTGCTCCTTCGAATGCGAATTCTTCGATGCTCACGGATGAAGCCTTGGCTCAGAAATCTTCAACACAAACTCCATGAGTCTTATCTATACCTGAAATCACTTTTCAAGACAAAACAAAACTAAAAGAAAACTTAGCACAGAAACAAAAATATTTTTGGATTTTTGAATTTCTTAAACAAGAAATAACACAGAAATAACACTATTTTTGGATTTTTAATTTTCTGATTTTTGTTTGGTTTTTAAAATTTTTAATTCTCCCCTAAATTTGTGCATAGGAGAGAAACGAAAGTAAATGCACAAATTTAAACTATCCTAAAACAAAAAATAGTCTTTAAAGCGAATCAGCTTAAGAAAAACTCAGGAGTATAGAGAAGAAAACTCAAACCGTAAGTCACCAATTGAATTTGCATCCAGAAGGTCTGAGAACAGCACGCGTAATCTCAGAACAGATCCGAAAATTCTTCATGTCATTAAGCACTAACCCCGTTTGTGATCTCTTCCTTTCTTCCTTTCCCGCAAAGGACACATACTCTCAAATAATGTTCTGAGTGTTGTACAGTTGAGAGATGCCTCATATCATGTGCCAGGAATAGCCACTACCAACAAACCGAAGTCTGATGATATGCCTCCATAGCTGCTCCGACACAGAGCGGGATCAGTTGGTCTTTGGAACCCAGTCCATTTTGAAACTGGGTCGACCTTTGTCATCCTTGCACGTTACTCTCTCCCATGACATATCCTGTTTATCACAAACAGAAGATGAAGAAATATTAGAATTGTTAGAAGATTTGGGAGAGTGAGCCTTTGGAACCCATTTGTAGTTGGGTTTAACCCATTTCTTTTTCGATCTGATGGGTGGCTCAGTACTTGCTTTTGAACTTGATGTCGGCCGTTGAGATGACTTTGATTTTGACTTTACGGGAGCATCTCTTGGATTTGGCTTCTTGGCCGACATTTCCTTCTTGTCCTTTGGATTTTGATTCTTGGCCTTCTGCGCGTTCCAGTCATCATGGTCTGAACGTGACCTTGAGGGGTTTCTTTTGAAGTATCTCCCTCTTGGCGCGTTCTGCCAGCCTTGTGCATAGTAGGGAACGTATGCGCGATTTGGACAGTTTATGGCAATGTGTCCAGGTGTTCCACAGTGAAAACATGTCTTTTTCTTCACTGTGAAGTTGTTTCTTCCTGCCCCTGGTGGCGTATCCTTGCCTTGTCTCTTGCTTTTCCCACACGCACAGTTACAGTAGGCACTCTGTTTCACTGGAATTGGTGGCCTGTATTTCTGAACAGCAGGTTGATCAGAAGCAACTGAGTTCGAAGCAACCGATTTAGAGTTCAAGGAGATATTGGTTTGTTCAGTGGTGTTCTCCTTGTTCTCATCCTCTACTACTTTACCTGCACATGTAACAGAAACATCAGGAGCATCAGGATTATCAACATTAATAATGCCTCCTGATACAAAACCAGCTGGTTTGCCATATTGAAGATGTGCCTCCCTGTCAATTTCTTCCTGTGTCGAAGGGATGGATGTGTAGTTATGATTGAAAGGTGGAGGAACACTATCATACCCTAGACCCTTGTTTTGATTATCTTTGAATTTTAATTGGGTTTCAAATAAGGAGTCGACTGTCTTACTTGACGCAGTATAATTTTTGAAACTAACATCAGTTTTTCCACACTTAATTTTCAAGGCGTCAAGTTCTTCGGTTACAGCATCAAGTTGTCTCTTAATATAGTCATAATTTTCACACTTGTTGCTGAATTCTTCCTGAAGCTTCCTAAAGTCCTATATTTTTGTTTCTAACTGGGCCTTTAGGGGTTTCTGTCCTTTCCTGAGTTGATAACCTTCATATCTCAGGTCCTCAACTTCTCTTTTTAATAAATCATTATGTTCACGAAGAAGTTTAATCGTGGCTTCACATGATTGAGAACATGAAACTTCACATGATTGAGAACAAGAAACTTCATTGACCGGAAGGTTTGCGGAACTCATTGTTTTTCCACACTTCAAAGTGTCAAGTTCTTCAATTATATCAGCAAGACTAAGACGATTGAGATCTTTTGTCTTCTTGATGACAGCCACGTTCGTATCCCACGATTTCGGAAGTGCATTAAGCAGCTTTTTGTTTATCTCAGATTTGGTCAAGAAGATCCCAGCTATATTCATCTCCGTAGTGAGTGTGGTAAATCGCTGCAACTGAGCTTCCAGAGTTTCTCCAGGGATATAATCGAAAATATTGAAATTTTGTCTTAACATATCGTGACGACTTTCTTTCATGTTTTCAACTCCCTCGTAGACCTCAAAAACCATTAAAGTCAAACTTAAATTTAAAAATGTCCTTTGACTATAAACCTCAAAAGTCAACCTTAAAAGTCAAATTTAAAAAGTCAAACTCAAAAGTCAAACTTGAAAAGTCAAACTTAAAAGTCAAACCGAAAAGCTAAATTTGAAAATTTAAAAGTCAAACAAGAAGGTCAAAGTTTAAAGTCAAAGGTCAAACTTCAAAGTCAAAACTTTAAGTAAAAAGTCAAAAATAAAAGTTAAAATTTAAAAAACTAAAATTTTTGGTTGAAATTGGAATTTAAAATGAAAAGAAATCGAATTTTTGGGCTGATTTTGTCAAATTGCGAAACTTGGATGCGAAAAGGAGTGTTTAAGAATTAAAAATGGGAGGAATGAACAAAGGTGCTGCTTGGAAGAGTTGGTAAGACGCGTGACATGATAAACTAGAGGTTCCGGGTTCGATCCCCGGCATCCTCACTTTCGCGTCCCCTCTTTTTTTAATAAAGGCGCTGTTCGGCTTGCTGCTGCTGAGCCGGCTTCCCTAGCCGCGATCCGAGTCGAACCGAGCCGTTCTCTAAGCCGCAAACCGAGCCGAGGCGCAGACGATCCGAGCCGTAAACCGCCGAGCCGCAACTGCCGAGCCGCAAGCCGCCGACCGTAAACTCCGGCGACCGTAAACACGTTTACGGCCGTAAACTTGGGACCGTAAACTCCGGCGACCGTAAACACATTTACGGCCGTAAACTCCGGACCGTAAACTCCGGAAAACCCTAGCCGCAGCCACCGCCGACCGTAAACACTTCGGAAATCGCTGTTCTTGACGAAAAACAGCGTTTTTGCCCCTTTTTGCTCCAAAACTCGATCAAAAACTCGTTTTTAGGAAAAACGCGAAGAAGAAACCCCCCTTATTTTGCCAAGATCTATCCAAAAACGCAGAAAGTTTTCAAAAATAAGATCAAATAAGCTCCAGATCTGAAAAAATTGACTGATACAATCCAAGCTCTGATACCAATTGTAAGTCCCTAATCTGCTTGTGTATCAATCAGATCCGTTTGATGGTGCGGAATCCCAATCAAACGGATGATGTCAGATCAAAAAGAAGAGAAGAGGAAGAAGAATATGATGAATCTTGTATGTATTGATATGAATGAAGATCCGGATACAAGATTCACACACACTAACACACACTCTCTTTTTCTCTCTCTTTCTCTCTCTAGAACACCTTCAAATGCACACACTTAAGCTCCTCTATTCTATGTGTTCATCAATCTATTCCTCACACCCCTCACCCCTATATATACTCGACTGGGCCGGCCTTGGGTTTACGGCCGTAAACGGAGTTTACGGTTGTAAACACCCATTGGGCCGTAAACAGAGTTTACGGTCGTAAACCTGTTTACGGCCGTAAACACTACTTGGCCGTAAACCTGACCGTAAACACATATAATATTACAGAAAATTACAATCAACTAGAAAAGCAAAGTATAAACCATATTTTGACCCAACAACCTGTCTACCGGTTCCCTGAGAATACAAGTAATTTGAAAAGAGAGTATAAACATAAAGTTGAGTGAGTGCATAAGTATTGATGTTTGAAAGAATGTTTTCTGTTTCTTGAATATGTAAACTGTTCTAGAAAATCCTATATTTTCTGCTGTATATGAAAAGTAGTTTTAGTTACATAAAATTGTTCTATTTGTAAACCAATGTTCTGTATTTGTAATCCTTTTGTAAATTTGTATCTGAGAATGTGTCTGATTTCATCAACTGTTATTGTAAACTGTAATGTAATACTGTAAAATGTATCTTCTAAACTAGTACTTTGAAAATGTACTTAGGTTTAGTTAATTATACACTAACGTATTGTTAATATCTTTATATGAGTTATTATAACCATACTGACTAGATGGCCTGACCCAACGCTATAAATGCGCTGAAACCTGTTGATAACAATTTGTCACTCACAGGCGTTTATGCCTGACTGTAGCTAGCAGTCCGAGTGCGGGGTTGTCAATCCCAATATAGATCTATACATACATTGTTTCGATCCCCGCCTAGAGATTCTGGTTATAATGTCAGGACTTTACTATATTGTTTAAATGAATTAAACAACCTGTACTACTTGACTCATAAAAGCATATAAACGTTACATGTATAATAGTTAAGAAAAACCCAATCGTTCTGAAATAAATGACAGACTGTATGTTCTTGAATTAGTATTTCTTAATATGTATCTGAAAGATGTATATCTTTGATTAGTTTTAAATCAAACCTTTGTTCTTGTAAAACAATGTACTTTAGTATACTTAAATTGTGAATTAATGTTCTGTGAATCATAAATTATACCTATTATAATTTATATGTACTTTTTGAATTGATATCGAGTATTCATGAATGCAACCCCTTGCTCAACATGTTACAAAGGGTAATTGAAATTTAATGAACTAACTTTTATACTTGTATACATATACAAATATATATAAGTAAAATTTAAATGACACTCGGACAAATAACTGATACTTATAATCCCACATCCAAACAAGGAAAAGGAACCAAAGTGGGTTATCAGTCCTAAGCCTTTTAAATCTTATTTATATAAATATATTTATACAAGTATGATTTCTGGGAGAAATATAAGTTTATAAAAACATTTAAAAGAAGTTTAATAGTTTGAAATTCATTTTGGTGACTTGATGTCATTTTGATACAATCTTTGAAAACCATTTGATTTGATGATAACTGAAATCCATTTTGATAAGATATTTGAAACCATTTGTTTATAACACAAAATCTTTGTGTTAGACTTGTATTCCCCCCCCCCCCCCCCCCTTAAAACAGTAAAAACTATGAAAATACGGGGGTATGAACTCACCTGTAGTAAGTTATTCAAATGTAAGATTGGTGTAGGATGGTAAGTGTTAAGTGAAGTCTTCAGCACAAACGGATCCTAATAGTATATAATGACACATATATGAATATAATTAGTGTTTATACAACTAAATATGCTAAGAAACCATCTTAGGGACTAGAAATCACTTGGACTAAGTGTTAGAATCACATGTGATTCACTAAAGGGGTGTATATGGCCTAACCATGGAGTGTACGGCCATGGGTGTACATCCATGGAGTGTACGGCCGTACACTCATTGATGAAGTGTGCAAAAATGTTTGTTTGATTCTTGGGGAAAACTAGTGTTACAATTACAATCAAGAGGATGGACAAACTATCATTTTTTGAAGGTTTTAAGGTGTGTACGGCCACACCAGGTGTGTACGGCCGTACACCCTTGATGATCTTGAGTTAGATGATATTTTAAGGCTTTGAATCAAGTGTTTAACATGTCTCACTAGATGATAGAAAGAATACTCACACTTTTGAAGGCTTTTAAGGAGTTCAAGGCTCAAGAACAAGTGTGTGTTCTTGGTGTTCTTGATGAAATGGATGAAGATCTAACCAAAATAGAAGATTTCATAGATGAAAACATGGATCTTCAGTAGATAAAGCTATGTATCAACAATTCAATTGAAGGAATACTTACATCTTTGATGATTAAGGTGTAAGACTTGATGAACCTTGAGAGAGAATCGGATTTTCTTGAGGTGAAAGTGTGAAAAGTGTGAGGAGATGAAGGAAAAACATATATATATATATATATATATATATATATATATATATATATATATATATATATATATATATATATGTTTGGGTTCACCGCCATAGTTGGGTGTACGGCCGTACGCCCATGTGTACGGTTGTACACTCCTATGTACGGTCGTGCACATGTGTATGGCCGTACACTCCCTTTGAAGGAGTGTTTGGCCCGAATGCTATGCGATGAACTTATGTTAACTCATCCCTAAACCCAAACCTTGAATGTACTAGAATTAGAACACTCAAACAGACCCTGAATCATGCTAAAAGATAGCAGAAACGAGTCTGACTGTGATTGAATTTGAAAGACTGTACAAGATAGAAATTTCGGGTTGTCGCAGCTATCAACCCAGAGTTCCGCCTGCGTAATTCTCCGACTTTTGTCTAGGGAATCCCTTTAAATTAAATTACATTGTATTTCATTTTAGTGTAATTTGTATTTAAATTCACAATCGTTGTTATGAATTTATAAATAAGAACTATGATTTATTGCAAGTTATAATACTTATTGATCTACTTACATAAGAGGTGTCTAGAATGGTCATGTTGGCTTGGTTGTTGGATTTTAGAAAGCTTATACACTGAAATGATCCTGCCTCCCAACTGTCCTACCTGGCTAATCCTTATTTGATAGAACTATCGAAATTCATTGGAGTGATTTGTAGGTCTAGACTATTTTCAGTCCCGCAAAATATTAGACTTAGACTTAGCGATAATGATACTAGGATACGCCGAAGGAAAAGCTAAAGGTGTTAGACAAAGTTCTGCGAAAATCAGCAATCATTTACCGAAGTCAAATGAATGAATAGTTACTTTCATCTTGCTCATAGATATGAAGTATTTATATAATCGAATTCTATATGTGAAAAGATTCTATGTGTTAGGTGGGATATTATAAAGGTAGACTTTATGTGATATATATACAACATATGTATTTTATAAATACAATACATTGGGTACCGAATGGTAGTAATAGATGTCATAGTATTATAAAAGATGTAGGCAAAGATAGGATTCCACGACTTTAGAAATGTACTAGCGTTCCAACAATGTAGGAATTGTATTGGTGTGCCAACGATGTAAAAATGGAACTACTGTGCTAACGATGTAGAAATGGTATCAGTGTGTCAATGATGTAGGAATGGTACTAGTGTACCAACGATGTAGTCACTTAGCAGAGTATATGTGACAACCACTATACTATTCATGACAGTCATGTGGAACACAGGCAGGTTTGTAACCTGTAGGTGATGGACTTGTTGCCTATTTGATGTACTTTACCCTACTGACACATACTACAGAGAAATCCCTATAAAAATATTATCAGTGACGATGATTAAGATGATCCTTAGGACAATTCCTTAGGAATAAAAATAGAAAGAAACCTACTAACTGTATTGCGGTGAAATCCCTATAACAATATTGTCAACAACGATGATTATGATAACCCTTTAGATAAACTCTTAGGGAAGAATATATAAGAAAATGGGGATGGATAATCACGTTAATTTTTTGAGAATAAAACATATTAACTATATTATTGTAGGTTGAAAACCCTATGTACTCACTATGTTTTCCAACTTGACCCACTCGAGTTCTTTGTATCAATGGAAAGCGGTATAAAAATATTAATGTTCGGATCTGATGAGAGATTCGAGGAAATATAGGCTATAGAATAAAAGATGATGTAAGGCCTATGCTTACACTTATGTTTTGTATCAGTTATGACATCCTAAGATTTGATAATATTAATTAAAAACATATCTTTGGAAATACTTTACAGGATTAAATTCTGCATTTCATAAATAAACTTTGTTTTAAAGAATAAACAAAAAGTTTTGAAATGACCGTAAATTTGGGGATGTCACATTACAGGTTATAAAACTATGCTTGAGGTGGAAAATTACTTAACTCTTAAGTTCACATACAACCTAGTTGGATCTATGTTTTCTCTATTGATAATAATAACGTATTAATATCAAGAACCGTAAGGAAACTCTATAATGGTTTGTACCAATATCCTTCTTAAAAACCTTGGAAAGCACGCACCAAAAGTTTAGTTCCTCTAATGGTTCGTACCAAAAACCCTGGAAACCCTAGAATGAAGAAGATATAGATGAGTGAGGAAGAAATTTTGTTCCTAATCTTGTATGTAAAGGTATGAACGAAAATAATGAGCCAAGGGGTCCTATTTATAATTTAGGTAACTTTTAGACCAAGAAAGATTTGAATTGATTAAATAATACTTTTAACCCTAATTCAAATTCTTTACTTATTTGCAACCAAGAGGCATCTAGAAACCCTAAGAACCCCTCCAAAATTGTCCATGCCTTGGAGGGTTCTAGAGTTGCTTCTTTTGTTCAACTATTGAACATGTTTTGTTCAATTATTGAACAATTACAATTCACCCCTTGCCCCTTTAACTAATTCAAATTAATCCCGAATTAATTTTAGATTAATTCTGATTAATAATTAATTTATTCTAATTGATTTCTTATTAATTTATTAACCATATAAATTAACAAATCCATTATTTAAGTATTGATCTCATTATAATTTATTAATCACACAACAAATTAACATATCAATTATCTATTCTCAATTAATATAATAATCACATAATATATTAACAAATCATTTTTCTCTCTCTCCTAATATCATTTCTAGCTATTTCTAGTTATGAGGGCAACCCAAAAAGAACTTTACTTCTATTTGCTAGTTTATTCCAATTTGGTTATGAGCTTAGACACCTTATTCCAATAGTCTCCCACTTGGATAAGTTTATAACTACAATTGCAAGTATAACCAAACAACAACGAGTGCTTCCCAAAGCAACTGCCAAACTCTGATCTAATTAGACATTGGCCCTAAGATAAGTTATCAACTATTCCTTCATTCTACAAAATACCATATGGGCATAAGAGATGGATTAGAATCAATCTCATAGTCCAAGATTCTGTTTCCAGATTCCTGATTTCCCGATTTATGATGACTGAATTCTGACTACTAATTGAACACATTAATTTAGTCTGGGCTTGGCGAAGCACTTCAAATGTTGGAAAAAAAATCACCGAGAGGCCCAAATATATTGCTTTTCCTGTTAAGGCAAAAGGAACGAAAAAACTTCGACTTATATACTTATGTCTTTTACTCACCAAATTATACAAGAAACTACGTTTTATGACATCATGTTACTCGTTCGTTTTCATAATCCCAATGCATAACTGACTTGTAAATTACAACTTATATATCTCTGTTTAAAGAATAAAAGATATTATCTTCTCAGAATTACTCATGATAGAATCCTTGAAGTAATTTTCTAAGCGTAGGTTTATCCAATACTCAATATTCCCATTTTTCTAAGTACTCATGAACATTATAGCAATCTTATTGCAATGTCTAATCACCATAAACAATCTACAATTCAACTCATGACAATCTTAATTCACTACTTACTTCCAATAGTATGAACGACTGTGGAATTTGAATAATCAGATCATTTAGGAAGTGAAACATGCAAAGTGAAACATAATAAAAAACAAATGACTATGGTATCATACTTTTGAAAATAAACAAATCCTTATTATTTAATCAACATAACAATTACAAATTTTTTCATTTTATAATGTTTCGAGTAATCAACTAACCACTTGAATTAAACAACACAGTCATGCCATGTTACGAACATGCATACTATGCTTCTCTATGGTCCTTCCTTTCTGAACATACTGACTGGACATTACTCCAATGATATTCATTTCACAATTTCAAATTCATATCACTATCCAAGATGTAGTGGAATTCAAAATTTACCTGCATTGATCTCATGTGATATCGATATTCCAAAGTCTCAAAGACTGAATCTTCGATGTTATAGAATATTCCACTGAAACTTTGTTACTAGAAAAAATTTCATGAGCATGAAGTCTTAATTTCAAGGTACACTACTTGAATACTTTTCTTCCCTTAAAGTTTCCAACTCACATGTAGATTTCATAAGCATCCCCCATTATGGAAACATTTCCATATTTCCATATGACCATCAATTTTGTCCAAGAATCATCTCAATCAAAAAACGTGGCACTATGATCCGTCCTAAATAATATCATACTTCTAACTGTCCACAAGCAACCAGTCTTTAGTAAACCTCAGAATGTTCTTGACAATATGTTTAATAACTCTAGTCAATTAAAATGCTAGTCCTTTTTCTCATAATGCTTAGAGCATTTGAAAAAACAGAATAAGTGAATATTATAACATATGTAATCGATCCTATATTCGAAGCATATGGGATTTGATTCATTATGTCTCATATAAGGATTTGATATCTGTTGAAACTTTTGCTATAATATTTCCATATATCTAATGTCCTATGTTGAAACATTTCAACATGATATTCATATATGTCTTTGACTAAGTCCTATTAAACTATACGATCTAAACCTTTAGATTTGAAAGGAAGTATGAGTTCCCTCTTCCTTAAGTCTACTATAGCGAAAAAATTTCCCAAAGTTTGCAATTTGCAAATTGGATACATTGTTCTCTACAAACAATATTGTCAACATGTGATACCAACATTACAATTATGCTCCCACTAGATTTGACATGTACCTAGAAATCAACTAGACTTCTAGAAATCAATACTCTTGACTTTCTTACAAAATTAAAAATTTATGTTACGCGATGCTTCGATAAGTCTCTAATTTAACATCTTAAGCTTATACACCTTAATTAGATAGCATATGTGTGTGTTTAAATCCTTCAAGGCTGATAGATATATCTCTTGAAAATTCAATCAATTCTATGCAATTCCTCACAAGTTGGAATATGAATAGGGATGTCGGAATCATATTGTGAATTTGAGAATGCTATTAACACAACCAATATCCATATTGATCTTTGTAAGACCTTATAATATATCATCAGAAGTATTTCCTCACAATCATTCTCATGAATTAGAGCGAAAACTTTGTGACCTAGATTTTATGGTGCAGACGTTCCCATCTATGTGAATCTATCATTTATAACCTACAATCATAAGACAAGGTTTAGGACAAAACCAAATTCAAATTTATAATTAATTCCTTCATGGAATGAACTTCGCTATTCTAAATTTCTTGCCCTCTAGCAGCACAATGGCCTACCAGTGCTTCCATGTTGTTAGCAGCTCACCCATATTAATCAATGTAATTTCACTAACCAACACACTTTCGTTTTTGTAGTTAAGTGAGAACATAGAACTCATAAGCATAGCCAACTAAACTAGAAGTGCGCATAAATAAGAATATGCCATTCAAACTGAAGGTTTGTTTCGGTCGAATACACTTCAAATATACTAAACAATAACAAACTAATTAAGAAAATAACGAACATAAAAAGTAAAAAACACGAAATAACAAAAGTTGTCTTTCACGAAGATAGATGTTGTTTTCACCAAGAAAACGGGTTATCACAAAGATGGTCATGAAGACGTTAACATTAGGTATTCACCCTAATGTTGAATATATACTAAACTATACTAGTATATCCCTTTAGTCAATGTACTGTATCTAATTTATAATAAGAACCGATCCTTATCACCAAGATATTAGATCTGCTATCTATTCTATACATATCCATATAATTACCTAATATAAAAGATGACATAAGATTACTATCTACACGCTGACGCTGATAAGGCTTGATGTGCTGACGTTGGTGTTGATGTTGGCGATGGTGTTGGCAATCAGCGTATAGAGTGTTTGACTAATCAGATCATAAGGTGTGACCTTACACAAACATGAGAAGTTATCAACCTTAGGCCGCGTGCTAGTGATAACTTAAAGGTTTATTGTCGATTGACTCTTGAAACTCTTAAGATCAATACGAATCCTACTGACTTCTTTTCATATGAGTTCTCTCTCAAGGAAGATTCCTTGAAGAGCTAAAGCAAATATTCAAAAGTTCATGTGGATTCTCGAAAAGAAAACAATTCATAAAATAGGTATCAGTTTATCTTTTGAATCTCGATTAACGAAAACATTACAACTCCAATTCTATATGTCCTAGAGTAAGAAAAGATTTTAACTCAACATATTTTGAAGTGTTTTCGACATTCTTAGTTTAAAATGAGTTTGAAGATATGATTCATAGTTACTAGAGCGTGACTCTACAAATTGATTTGGAATGTAGTATGACTCATCCCTTGATCAAACTATTTCCATCAATATCTGATTCCTCTTCTTAGTCATACAATCACACTAAGATGTTCTCCGAGGATTAATTGTGATATAAATTCACAATCAATAAGATTATCATAAACTATGATACTAACTTACTCTCCTTTTGTTTCAGATTGTAGACTTTTCTCTTTCTACCTAACAGATTCTTCTTATTCGCTCTGCTACTCTTTGAATCTTTTCCAAGTATCATAATTCTGCTTAATCTTATAAATAAAACCATATTTATTGAAACATAAAAAAATCATGATCAATAGAGTTATCATCTTTTATGGTAGATCTGAAGAGTCTATATCAACATGTACTAGATCCATTAGTCGTTCACTTGACTCACATAAACATATGAACCATGAATTAGTCATAATTCTCCAATGAACAAGATTCTCATGCATCATGCAATTCGAATTCTACGACTCCAAGTTTCTGTCCAATTGAATCTTGGTGATGAGATTTTTGTTCACTTAGTCAATTATGGAAATACCACAAGAGATATCTTAAGAATCAAATCCACAATTAATATTACTAATAATAGAAACAAAACCAGCACTTCCAAAAATGACATTGCAAGGAAATATAAAATGATGAAACCAGACAAACCAAAACTTCACTTTTATTGAAAATACACGAAAAAATAGAACTTGTCCTTACAATGCATAAAATGTAAACTATGTTTCTAGATATGTACGAAGAGTAATAGAAATCTATTAAATTATCCTAACTTCTTAGCAGTAGCTCCAAATTCCGACCATCGAACCATGGACAAAAGTCCATTTCCCACAATTAGATTTGGCTCACTCTACTTTAGCATATAGGTTCTAATTCCAAGGTTTCCATGGACATTGAAGACAAAACTGCAAAATTAGTCCCTATGGTTTCCGAAAAACTATGGATAAGGTCCAAAAAGTTTCCAAATTGCATGAAAGGTAATTTTACCTATGGTTTCCGAAAGTTTCCAAAATTAGTCCCTATGGTTTCCGAAAAACTATGGATAAGGTCCAAAAAGTTTCCGAAAAACTATGGATAAGACAAAACTGCAAAATCAAGAATTTTCCGTGATTTTGGTCCCTGATACACTTGAAATGGTAATTTTACCCTTATTATTTCTTTTTCCATTTTTTAAATTCAATTTAGTATTTAAATAATTAAAAAAATGAAAAATAAATTCCCACCCCATCCCTCTCCATTGGTACCCCTCTTTCTTTTCTCTATCTGATCGTATACTTCATTAGAGAAATACAGTTACTCACAGAATTCAACAGACACACACACATAGTGAATAAAAAACCCAGATTTGCTAACCCATTTCTTCGTTTGTAGTGATTCATGATCCATCGACAAATTCTCCTTCTATGTTCCCCGTCTCTATTAAGTTCTACTTTTTTCGGCTATTATGAATGCTCCAGCTCTGGTGAATCTGAGTCATCAAACCTTTTCCCTTCAATCGACTTCCAAGGCGTATCGTGAGTGTGGGTGTATTTATGTGTTTGAAGAAAAAACCCAAATCGATGAAAACTCAGAGAGAGAGAGAGAGGGAGAGAAAGAAATAAAGAAAGAAAGAGGGAGTATGTGTATATGTGTGTGAGAAAGAGGCGCATGAAAGGGTGAAATACTTAGGTCGGATAAGAAGGGCAGCGACTTCGATGTTTGGGAGGGTTTTGTGATAATTTCGAACCAGATTAGAGACTTTGATTGGGAGGGAGAAGTGGTCGCCGAATGTTCTACGCTTGTCTGGATTTACTTTCACCGGAGAAGGGATATATGGGTCGTAATTGTTAACATCTTATGATTTTTTTTGCAACTGATACATCAAAACATGAGATTTTGTTTCCTCTTCTACTAGGATTGATGTAATTTTAGGGAAGAAAGTGGGTATATGGAGTACCTCAACTTCAAAAATCATTTGGATCTTATTTCCATACAACATTTTCAGAACACCCTTGGCTTGAAAAAATGGTTTCCGTCTTCAGACTAGGAACCTCGAGTTCTGAACTGAATACAGTGGCTTAAAACGAAGAAGAAGGAAGTGGGAACATGGGTGTCCAACAGTTGAGTTTTAATGATTGTTTTGGCAAGACGATGATAAATGGTATCATGTTATAGATGGGTGACAAGCTTTTTGAATTAGGGAATCATCTTTCAGATTGAGATTCAAGGGAAAATGAGAGAGAGAGAGAAGAGAGAGAGAGAGAGAGAGAGAGAGAGAGAGAGAGAGAGAGACGAGGTGGGCCAACATAATTCCTTTTTTTGCATTAATATTTAAAAATAAAAAATATAACAAACACAAAAAAGAAATTTAAAGGGCAAAACAGTCAATTCATGTGCTCCATGGTCCAAAACTACGACAATTTATTAATTTTACGACAAAATTCACGGAAAAATCTTGATTTTGGACCTTCCATGCAAGTCAAACTTTTTGGATCCTATCCACAATTTTTTTTAATATCACAGGGACCTTCCATTGGAAAAAACAGTTTTTTAATACGATGCTTAAAAAGGAAGCTAAAGTAGTGTGAGCCAAATCTGATCGTGTGAAATGGACTTTTGTCACATAGTTCGATGGTCAGAATTTGGAGCTACTGCTAAGGAGTTAAGATAATTTAATAGATTTCTATTACTCTTCATGGATATCTAGAAACACAGTTTTCATTTTATGCATCAAGGAAAAGCTCCATTTTTTCGTTTATTTTCAATAAAAGTGAAGTTTTGGTTTGTCTCGTTGCTTCATTTTATATTTCCTTGCAATGACATTTATGGAAGTGTTGGTTTTGTTTCTAATATTAGAAATATTAATTATGGATTTGATTCTTGTGATATCTCTTGTGGTATTGTCATAATTAACTAAGTGAAAAGAAATATCATCACCAAGATTCAATTGGACAGAAACTTGGAGTCATACAATTCGAATTGCATGATGCTTGAGAATCTTGTTCATTAGAGAATCTTGACTAATTCATGGTTTACATGTTTATGCGAGTCAAATGAAGGACTAATGGATCTAGTACATATTGATATAGACTCTTCAGACCACCACAAATGATGATAACTCTATTTGTCAAGATTTTCTGATGTTTAAATAAATATGGTTGTGTTTATAAGATTAAGCATAATTTTGATACTTTAAAAATATTCAAAGAGTAGCAGAATGAATAAGAAGAATCTGTTAGGCAGAAAGATAAAAGTTTCTCCAATCTGAAAGGAAAGGAGAGTACTTTAGTATCATGTTTTATGATTATCTTAGTGATTGTAAATTTATATCAAAATTGAGCCGCGCAAAACATCTTAGATGAATTATATGACTAAGAAGAGGAGTTGGATATTGTTGAAAATAGTTCGACAAGAGATGAGTCATACTTCATTCCAAATATGTGGAGTAAAAATGTTTTCTTACTCTAGCAGATATAGAATTGGAGTTGTTTTCTTACTCTAGCACATATAGAATTGGAGTAAAAATGTGGAGTATAATAGTACATCAATCGAGAAACAAAAGATAAACTGACACCTATTCTATGAGGTGTTTTTTTTGTCGAGAATCCACATGAACTTTTGAATAATTGTTTTAGCTCGTTAAGGAATGTGCCTTGAGAGAAAACTAATATAAAAAGAAGTTAGTGGGATTTGTATTCATCTTGAGAGTTTCAAGAGTCAATAGACAATAAACCTTTTAGTTATCACTAGCACGCGACCAAAGGTTGATAACATGTATCTGTTGCAAAAAAATTATCCAAAGATGTTAACAATTACCACACATATCTCCCTTTTACGGCGAAAGAAAATCAGGATAGATGTAGATCATATGACGACCACTTCTCCTTCCCAATCGACGTCTCTAATCTGGTTCGAAATCACCACAAAACCCTCCCCAACACCAAAGTCACTGCCCTTCTTGTCAGACCTAAGTATTTCATCCTTTCGGGCGCCTCTCTCTCTCTCACACACACACACACTCCCTCTCTCCGAGTTTTCATTGATTTGGATTTTTTCTTCAAACACATAAACACACCCACACACACCATACACTTGCAAGTCCATTAAAGTGAAAATGGTTGATGACTCAGATTTAGCGGAGGTGGAGCATTCATAATAGCCGAAGAAGCAGAACTTAATAGAGATGGATAACAGAGAAGGAGAATTTGTCGATGGGTCTTGAGTCACCAGAGATGGAGAAATGTGTTAGCAAATTTGGGTTTTTTATTCACTGTGCGTGTGTTTAATTTTGTGAGTAAGTGTATTTCTCCAATGAATTACATGATCAGATAGAGAAGAGAAAGATGGGGTACCAATGGAGAGGTGTGGGTGGGGTGGGATTTTATTTTTTATTTTTATTTTTAATTATTTTAATACTAAAATAAATAAATAAATGGAAAAAGAAATAAAAAGGCTAAAATTGACATTTCAAGTGTATCAACGACCAAAATCACGAAAAATTACTGATTTTGTACCTTTCATGCAAGTTGCAAACTTTTTTGACCTTATCCATATTTTTTCAAAAACCATAGGGACTAGTTTTTTCATTTTTGTTTTCAATGTAGATGGAAACCTTGAAATTAGTCCCTATAAGCGTCTCTGCTTCAGATGTGCTCTTGAGCATTTATGCTTTAACAACCATCAACATTTGGGTCTGTTAGAACAAAGTTCTATTAGAATCGTTAGATTCTATGCAAGCAAACAATTATGAAAGTAAATATGAACACAAATATGGCTTTGAATATGTCGTATGATTAATGCTTCAACACCTTAGAAGAGCTCGATTAAGAACTTCGACTGTAGAGGTGTTTAAGGTTAAAAAACAATAAATGTAATAATCAACATCGTATAATGCATACATGCATGCATACTTATACTCTAACCCTAATAGATAATCACGGATGGACAGGCCCAATCTGGATACAAATTATAAAGCCCATGACGCAACACAATTAAACTCAACAATCTCCCCCTTTGCGTCAATGGAACCGAAAGCTCACTTCGGTTGAGCTGCAGAAGACTTCTTTATTGTTCTGAACACCTTCAGAATGATAGCCAAAAGATGATGACGGAACGTTATGTACCACCGAAGCATGTCCGTGAAGTTCTTCTTATCTGCTTCTGAGTTCTGCTTGCACCGATGAATAATGTTGATGATGTGCTCCAAGCAGTCAGTTGAAAATAAATGTTTATCCACAAGAGTGAATAAAAATCTATGAGCTTCGCCTTTGGTAAACATCACAGTGAGATGTGTTGAATCTATTTGGCCCATCTTCATTTTATCCACATCCCCTGGTTTCGGTGTAGGCTTGACTTTCGGTTTCTTGTTCAAGACTTTCGTTATCTCCTGATCCATAGCAGCAACCTCATGGATGTAAGAAGCCAACATCCTCTTCAAGTGCTCCAAAATCGGCTCATATTCTCTCGGATTTGTGAGCAGAATATTAAACAAAAGAATCCAATCGTGAGGATTTAGATTTGGAAGGTCTGCCAGGGAGATAATCGACACCGAGTTTGCAGATCCTCATGTGATTTTGAAATTGACATTTACAAATTTCCCAGCAGGAGTAGGTTTGAGCACCTTGACAGTAACAATCTTCTGGGCACTCCATGTCAAGTACTGAGGTTGCCCATACTTCAGATAGAAATCAATAAGCTCTCGGTCAACCTTTGGATGAGGAAAAGGAACCTCAGCAGTCGAATCAAAGCAATGAAACGTGAATGCCTTTCGTGTTATCGGCATGTCGAACTGCGAGTCCTTGGAATTGTCACAATCAAACGAAGCAACAGGTTCCAACCAATAAACACTTGGAAACTCTATAGCTTGATTGATAAGTGCCTCTTTTGTCCATAAGGGAAACAAGGCCTTCTTGCAGTTCAAAGCGTCTTCTTCTTCCTTGTTTCTCCTTTCACTCTCCTCTGCTTCCTTTGCAACTTTTAGAGTTTCATCCAACTCTCGGTCTCTCTTCTTTATTTTGAGAGCCTCAGCAATAGTTTCTTCAACATCACTATCACTGTCATCAATGATCTCCTTTCGCTTGGCTTGTGAACCAGAACCTGAAGCTACATTATCCTTCAGTTCGGTTGTGACTTTGACTTTCGGTTGGGTAGTTTCTGTTTTCACAATCACCTTTTGTTGAGCACTTTCTCCCCCTTGTTTTGGAGGTGTGAATCTCTCCGAAACACCCTTCATTTCGTGTAACAGGGCAAGGGCAGGAAGAAGTTTTGTGGTGAGATGATTCCTAATGGTCAAAGTGAGAATAGGATCATGAGCACCAAGAATGTTGGTGAGCATATCCTTGACATCCCCGACACAGCTACAAAAAACAACTCTCTCTGTCTTCAACAAACCAATTTCTTTTACAGCGTGAGCTAGCTGAACCTTTTGAACTTCAATCATGGAGGATTGTCGAGCAAGGTCTTCTTTCAGAGCACTTTCTTTTGCTAGATCAGCGTGAAGAGATTCAAGTTGAGAAGTTACTAAACTGATAAGTGAAGAATTCTTGGTTTGGATAGATGAACGCACAGCCTCAAACTTGACTTGCTCTTCTTGAAGAGACTTGGAAAAAGAATCCACATAAGCATTCACCTTTGTTGCATTTGTATCAGCATGCCCTTTTAGTGACTCAAGAAAGATCTGAGTACTATGAACAATGTCATTAATATCAGTGGTGGCCTTTCGACAAGAGGAGGTAGACTCATTAACAGCTTTGGTGGACTTTTCAATATAGTCAGTGTATTGTTCAAGAACAGTATCCAGAAAGGCTTTAAGCACAACACCATTATAGGACTTGCTGTCAGCAATCAGTTTGTCCAATTTCTCATGAATGCTCTGCAAGTGCTGGCTAGTGATTGGAGCATCATCATCCTCATCAGTAGGAAGCCGATATGGACTGAAGTATGTAGAGTCATACTCATCATTAGCACCACCGAGAGTGGCACCAGAATCGGTTGAATGTGAGGGTGAAAGAGGTTTAGTGATGACTGGAGGTTCGGTTTCAGTAGTTGCCCCCATATCAGATACGTTGACTCCTACTATCGGTTCAAGAATAGTAGTGGTTGTGGATTGGGAAATTATAGGAGGTGGTAAGGAAGTTGTAGAAATAGGAATGTAAGTAACTGGTGGTGGTAGTGGTAAATAAGTTATTGTTTGGGATGTGGTAGGTGGAGGACTAGGAGCAACCGAAACTGGAACTGTCTGTTTCGGTGATGGAGGTGGGGTTGGAAGTTTGTTATGAGGAGATTCGATTGGAGTAGGTGATCGGGGAGGAGTGTTGCCTCTGGTGAGTCATGAAAAATTTCCTCTTCTTCATTCTCCTCGTCTTTGTCTGAACTATAAGGAGTGGGACTCTTGGACTTTCTTCCCATCTTTTTAATCTTCTTGGGCTTAGAAGAATCTCCTTTATCAGACTTTCGCTTCTTTGACTTAGAAGATTTAGACTTATCTTCCTCTGCTTTTTCCTTCTTGGTTGTAGCCCGTTTCCCTCGGTTTCCCGGCTTGTCCACAACATCCAGGGCAGCCTGCTGTTCTGGAGAAAGGACTCTCGGTTCCTTAGGAGTAAGTTTCCGATAATCAGCCATAACATGACTCGCGCCTGTGACACATCGATACATAGACTCAGGAATAGAGCCGTTATGAGGGAACTTGGTTGGATCAGAGATGATGATCTTCTTGGTGTGAAATGTAGCAATGGACGCGACTATGGCATCCTTCATCATAGGAATGTCCAAAGTAGTAATCGCCCGTCGTGTAATAAGTGTCCAAAAGCGACCACACGAAATTTCAGAATGCCTCGTAGAAGTGTTGAGGCTCTGCACCACTTGAGACCAGATAATTGTCCCGTAATCAAGATTGAGACCATTGTAAAGGCCATACAGAAGGGTCAGGAAACCCTTGCTAGTACCATCAGATCCACCGCTCCTCTCTGCCAAACTCTTAATGAGAAGAGTAAGCAATCCATTCCACTGAGATGGTAAAAACGACTTCTTAACCTTTGTAACTGTGGTGAGCACATCCGTATAACCCATCTCATAGAGCATCGAGAACAGTTATGTAGTGGTGATGAAGTCTGGTGAGATGACAGAGGAATCCACAGCAAGATGCAACAGCGAACAAAACCTCCCTTTTGAAATAGAAGCCTTTTTCGAGTGGATTTGAAAGTAGATTCGTTCTTTGTTCTTGTCATATGTGGCAGTAGAGTAAACCTGCGATAAGAGTGACATCGGAACATCTTCCACCTGCGTTAGGGCTAGAACCAGCGGTGAATACTTCAAGCATTCAACAACGTGCAGCATATATGAATCATACAGAAACGGGTTAAGTTCGATGATCATATTTTGATTTGGCTTGATCGTAAGTAATGTTGACGAAGTAGTCTGATCGTGAACGGATGAAGAAGTCGCCATTGTTGATCGAAGAAGGAAGATGAACAGTTTGAACTTGCCTTGTAATTTGAGAGAATTTGTTGCTGGTAAAAGACAAATAAATGTAGAAACCCTTTATATATCGTTGCTTGGAGAGAGAGAAAAATCATTACGATAATGACGTGATCACTAAAACGTCGCCTGAAAAAGCGCGATGTGACAGGTTGGTTACTCCCAGGTATACATCAGCACGCGTGGGTATAGAGACTGTTCAAATTCACGCGCCCAAATTCTTATCCTCAATCGTCGTTTGAAATTCAGTTTCGCTCCAAGAAATAGGATTGCCCCTGTTTGGCCAAAAGATAACCAAAAGTCGAAAGAACAGCTAGCAGAATGTTGGAAAGTAAAATTTTCGTGCAATAGAGTGCAAAAGAGAAAGAAATAAAGCAAATGTGTAATGGATGTGAGTGATGTCTTATTATAGGACATAAAGCAGGTGATTCCGGGCAAGTATCGCTTCCTTCAAAGTCAAGAGAGACTTGATGTGCTTGTGTGGTTTCCCGAAAAATACGATCAGATGTTTGTTAAGAAACATTGAAAGGCTTCTTTTTAAGTCATAGGCTTAAGGGTAGCTTATTTTCAACCGAATATCGAGTCTTAACATACGACCGAACATTGGAAGAAGTACTTGTGAGACCAATGTGGTCTGTTGAACAAGTAGGTAGGATATATTTTAAAATGACTAAAGAAGTTATAGAAATCTCAAAAACAAAAATAAACTGGATCTTTATGGGAAGAAAAGCCTTGGTGTTAGACAAATTCATAAAAGATCACTCAAAAATAAAAATGAGATTTCAGTAGGTAACCAGTAAGATCTTAAATATAATAATTCACCGTCAAGTCATTATAGGTGTTGAATTTTGGGTTTCACTCAGCACGTGGTATACCTATCTAAGATCACAAACACATATTTTATGCAACCATAAACCTCAGTGGTAAGGACCGAGAGTCTCAAGGGTTACAGTGGTGAACCGAAAGTTGATGGAGAATGTAAGGAGGATGGCTAAAGAACCGAGAGTACCTTCTGCTATAAAGACGTGACTAAGCAGAAAAACTCTTAACTCATATGAGAAGAGTAAGGTAGCTCTAGACCGAGTTTATTTTAATAGGCTGATTGGGAAGAAACGATAGGTATAGATCGAATCATTAAGGCCTTGCTCTAAGTCGTAGAGGCGTTGGTCAACATGCAGCAGCATGCTTCTAGGGACCCTTAACTAGTTTTTATGGAAATGATTGTACCTGCCTTAGCTCCAAATTCTGTTGTGCTGGACACTTGTGACCTAATTAAAATAACAAACAAACAAACACACCACACCACACAAACAAAACAAACAAACAAACACAAAAATATTTTTGAGATTTTCATATTTTCTAAAAAAAAACAAAAGAATAAAATATATTTGGATTTTGAAGTTTTATGAAAAATAATAAAAACAGAAAAAGAAAATATTTTTGGATTTTGAAGTTTTCTGAAAAATAATAAAAACAGAAAACGAAAATATTTTTGGATTTTTGAAGTTTTCTGAAAAATAATAAAAACAGAAAAAAAATATTTTTGGATTTTTGAAGTTTTCTGAAAATAATAAAAACAGAAAAAAGTTAAAGGAATAGAGATTATAGAATATACAAAATATACAACCGTAACCGTATCTGTATTGAGTGAAGCGAAATAGACCAAGCGTTCGGTTCATTTCGGTTCCTTAAAATTCCAGAGCCGAAATAGACCGAGCGGTCGGTTCATTTCGGTTCCCGAAAATTAATGAGCCGAAATAGACCGAGCGTTCGGTTCATTTCGGTTCCTTAAAATTCCAGAGTCGAAATAGACCGAGCGTTCGGTTCATTTCGGTTCTCGAAAATTAATGAGCCGAAATAGACCGAACATTCGCTCCATTTCACCTGTCTAAATTTTTAGTCCAAGATTTGAGGATTCGGTATCGAATCTGCTTCCATCATTCCCAGGCCTTGTAAAATTTTATTGAAACTTGCTTCAGGTAAGGCCTTAGTGAATATGTCAGCCAGTTGATCAGAGGATCGAATAAAATGTACTTCCACGTTCCCATCTTCTACATGATCCTTGATGAAATGATATCTAAGTGCAATGTGCTTAGTTTTTGAGTGTTGCACTGGATTGTGACAAATCCTTATTGCACTTTCTGAGTCACAATAGAGAGGAATCTTCTTCATACTCAGCCCGTAATCTCTCAGTTGACTTTGAATCCATATTACTTGAGAAGTGCAAGATACTGCAGCTATATACTCAGCTTCAGCTGTAGAAAGTGATACACCGGTCTGCTTCTTGGACTGCTAGCTAACAAGTTTTCCGTCAAGAAATTGGCATCCACCTGTAGTGCTATTTCGGTCTAGACCACATCCTCCAAGATCAGCATCAGAAAAAGCTTGAATGAAGAACCCAGATCTTGCAGGATACTAGAGACCGAGAGATGAGGTTCGCTTCAGGTAACATAAATTATTCTTTACTGCCACCATGTGAGGTTCTCTTGGATTAGCATGAAACCTAGCACAATAACAAACAGAAAACATAATATCCGGTCTACTTGCTGTTAGATACATAAGGGACCCTATCATTTGACGATATAGTGTTATGTCAACAGCAGGTTTTTCCAGAGATGGTGTTAACTTAGTTCCAAATGCCATAGGAACCTTCACTTTTGAGTCACGTGTCATACCGAATTTCGTTAGTAAGTTCTTTGTGTAGGCCTCCTGGTTGATAAATATACCTTCTGGTCCCTGTCTAATATTTAAACCAAGAAAAAAATTAATTGGACCCATTGCGCTCATTTCAAATTTTGTCTCCATCAACTTCCTAAATTCAGCTGTTAAGCTAGGATTCGTAGAGCCGAAGATGATATCATCAACATAAATCAGAACTATCATTAGATGTTCGCCTTCTTTCTTACGGAAGAAGGTTGGGTCAACCGAACCTTGCTTAAATTCCGACATTTTCAGAAAGCGAGTTAAAGTTTCATACCAGGCCCTCGGTGCTTGCTTTAATCCATAGACTGCTTTATCCAGCACATGGCAATGATCAGAGAATTTCTCGTTCACAAACCCGGGAGGTTGCTCAACATACACTGTTTCTTCTAGTTCTCCATTCAAGAAAGCACATTTGACATCCATTTGGAAAACTTCAAAGTTTTTATGAGCAGCATATGCCAGGAAGATTCTTACTGATTCCAATCTAGCTACTGGAGCGAAGGTTTCCTCATAATCTATCCCTTCCTCTTAGCAATATCCTTTCACCACCAACCGAGCCTTGTTAAGAATGATATTCCCCTCTTTATCTAATTTATTTCTGAAGACCCATTTCAAGCCGACCACAGAAGCATCCTTTGGTGTGGGAATCAGCCTCCAAACTCGGTTGCGTTCAAACTCATGGAACTCATCTTGCATTGCTTGAACCCAATCAGAATGATCAAGTGCTGCATTAACTGTTTTTGGTTCGATTTTGGAGATGAACGAGTTAAACATACAGAACTCAACTTTAGAGAATAATGCAGTTTGTTTCGCTTTCAATTGAGAACGAGTAAGAACTTTCTTAGAAGATTCACCAATAATTTGTGCTTTCGGATGGTCCTTGGTCCATTTCATTAATGGAGGATAATTTGGCTCATATGCTAGATCCAATTCAGCATTCACTTCTTCTTTAAATTCTGATTGATCTTCTTCACCTTCGTCAGTTACGTTCTCTTTCTCCCCCTCGACTGGCGAAGTGTAACCTTTGGCAGCATCAGAGTTTGCATTCTCCTGGGGAGTTGGATTCTCCCCCTCGATTGGACTAGCTTTGGATGTTTTTGGAGCAGTGTTTTCCCCCTCACCTGGACCTTTATGAGTTGGGGACGAAGTTGGATTCTCCCCCTCGAAAGATACTCCAGTTGTCTTTGGTGCTTTTGAACTCTCCCCCTTGAACATTGAGCCGTTGATTGGAGAGTCGGTTGAGGGTTGAGTGTCTGTAGTGTTAGGAGGGTCACTTTCCATTTCTTTTGCAGCTTCATCGATAATCTTTTTGAGATTATCAATTTTGTTATCTGCTGCTTTCGCCTCTGAGTGTGCCGCTTTCTCTGGTTCATCGAATAACCGAATGTATTCTTCAAATAAGTTGGATATTGGAACCGAGACCTGTCCAAATTCCGGAAATATTTCTTCTAAGTCATTTTCACTCCTTTGAACTTTCTTCATGTAATTATCGTCAAAGGTCACATAATATGTTTCTTCAATCCTTTTGGATCGTTTACTCAAAACTCTGTAAGCTTTCGAAGAGAGTGAATAACCAAGAAAGATTCCCTCATCTGCTTTGACGTCAAACTTGTTTTGGTTCTCCTTTGAGTTAAAGATGAAACATCTTGAACCGAACACGTGAAAAAATTTGACATTGGGCTTTTGATTATTTAAGATCTCATATGGAGTGATTGAGAATCTTTTGTTGAGGAAGGAATGGTTCTGAGTGTAGCATGCGGCTGCCACTGCATCAGCCCAGAAGTATAACGGAAGAGAAGCGAAACTGAGCATGGTCCTGGCTGCCTCACATAAGGAACAGTTTCTTCTTTCAAAAATCCCATTCTGTTGTGGTGTATAGGGGGCCGAAAAATTGTGAGTTATCCCCTTATCAGCCGAAAAGTCCTCAAAATCTTTATTCTTGAATTCCAGCCCATTGTCACTTCTGATATTCCTCACCGTTTTTCTCAGCAGCACTTCCACTTGCTTGATAAATGTCTTCAACTTGGGAGTTGCGCCTGATTTCTGTTTAAGAAAGAAAACCCACGTGAAGCGTGAAAAATCATCTACAATGACAAGAATGTACTTACTACCACCGATGCTCTCGATAGCCGAAGGTCCACATAAATCAATGTGCAATAGTTCAAGAGCTTCAATAATCTTTGTATTGATCCGTGTAGGGTGGCTCTTTCTGCTCTGTTTTCCCATCTCACACGCTGCATATAGATGTTCCTTGTCAAATTTTAGAAGATGGAGGCCTCAAACGTGATCACCAAGCACCAACTTATTAATGTCTTTGAAGTTCAGGTGCGACAGTCGTCGATGCCACAACCAGCTTTCATCTGTGTTCGCCTTTGACAGCAAACATATTGCTGGTTTCCTCGTATTGGGTTGAGATTTAAAGGATACATCTCTCCCTTTCGTTCAGATTTTAGCGAAACCTTTTTCGATTGTTTTTCAATTATTTCAGAGCCCTCATCATCAAATGATACTTTCAGTCCTGTTCCCACGACTAATTGTGACACACTGATGAGGTTATGCTGCAATCCTTCCACATACGCCACTTTTCGAATCGAGAAATCTCCATTGGTTATCATACCGTATCCCTAGATTGTTCCATAGGAGTTATTTCCATACTTTACACTCCCACCATCTTTTAGGGACCGAAAATCCCTGAGCTCTTCCTTCCTTCCTGTCATGTGACGCGAGCAGCCACTGTCTATATACCATTCATCATCGAACTGCTCATCACTAATTACCTGCAAATTCAAGTAGATTTAGGAACCCAAAGTCTCTTGGGTCCTGGTGAGTCTTTCACAGAAAAAGGAATTACATAAGAAATATCAACCAAATATGTTCTTTTTACTAGAGTGGTTTGATCTTTTCTTTTAATGGTATACACCTTGATTTTAGTTTTATCTTGTTTAATTTTTGGTGCATTTTTCTTTTGAATTCTAGGGTTAGCTGACTTTTTCTTATTATGGAACTCAGATTTTGATTCGAGCTTTCCCTTTCCTTTGATGTCCTTCATTGAATTTATTTTACTATGTGAGTTAGACGGACCGAAACTAGGCTTGGGACCGAAACTTGACTTTCGGTTCTGAAAGCCGATGTGTGGACCGAAACTTGGCTTTGGACTGAAACTGGACTGGGGACCGAAACTAGACTTTCGGTTCTGAATGACGGTGTTGGGACCGAAAGTGTACTTTCGGTTGTTAACCGTGATGTTCGGACCGAAACTAGACTTTCGGTTCTGGGTTTTGGAATAGTAGGAATTTGGACTGAAATTTTCCTTTAGTTTTTCCTTTCCTTTGTCCATTGATTCTTTCTTAGGAGGAACATAGTTGGGATTTTGAGATTGCCAGTGACTTTTTCGCTCATTCAGATTCTTTGCGTATCTTTGATTTCTTAAGCGTTTCTGTTCAGCTAACTCCTTCTGCGATTTATGGATATTGAAGCTGGCCTTTGGCTTCTCCTTTTGAGTTTCGGTTGCCTTAGTTGTAACTTTCGGTTCTTTCATTGGTTCTTCAGGGATTTCTTTGGTTCCACTTGTGCTTGGTTTGTCGAAACTTGAGGGTTTGTTGATGGGTTCAGCAACGTATCTTCCTTTAACTCTCCATGAAGTCTGCTCAGATAAACCTACAGTTTCGTCTGCGTTGTCAATAGGGGCAGACCAGAAGTAATCGTCGCACCCTTCAGCATTGTCTTTGTCAACCAAGACTCTTAATTCAGCCGTTTGTTTTGTAGTGACCCCTGTAACTGCATAGACCTGATTTGCCACAGTTTGAACCTTTTGATAAACCAAAGCTTTTTCTTTGAGTTTTTGTTGCTTGTCTTTTGACAGGCGAGCGAATTCAACCGAATTTTCAGAAATGAGGGGTTTCTCATTCTCGGTTTCGCTCTTCATAAACTCAGAGCAATCAACTACGTCTTCTACTAAGATTTCACTCATCTCACTATCCTCATCAAATTCAGACGTATTTTCTAAGTTCATTTTATTTTCCGATGTTAATTTGGCATTAGACAAGTCAAATGATTGAATTGTGTCTGACTTAATTTTCAACCTATCATTTTCATCTAAAATATCTTTTAGCATACATTTGTGTTCCTTAGAATCAATGAAGGTTTCTATCTTGTCCAGTCTAATTTTGTAAGACATGGATGTCTCTTCTGATGACACTATTGATTCACATTCTGCTATTACCTCATCTTCCTTAAATTCAAGGAAGGGTAAAATCATCTCATGAATCTTCTTTCCTATCTCACAACTTAAATGCAATTGAACAATATTAGTGTATAAACGCTTAGCAATTAAACAAAAAACATTCCTTTGTTTTAAAAACTTTAAATTGTCTCTTTGCAAATAAATACTCTCATCCCTAGCCCTAATCAAATCTGCCTCCTTCAGCTCAATCCACATCCTTCTCTCCTCACTTTTTGAAGACACCCTGCTGAGTTGGTCAGTTAGGTTAGAATTCGCTAAGCGAGTTTGCATGAGACTACCACTTAAGTTAGAAAATTTAAATTTTAATTAATTTAATTCTTCTTCATAATCTGTTATTGGAACTTTAAGTGATTCAAGGATGGATTGTACCTTTTTGATCAATCGATCGCAGTCGTTGATCTTCTCACTTACAGGCTTGGCTGCAAAACACTTATCCTCAGTCAGGTTCGGTTCCTCATTTGCACTTTCGGTTGATGAACCACCTGTGACAATTAAACACTTTCCAGCTGAACCTACTTCCTTTGCCACATAAGCCTTTCCATGAGTGGGCTTTCTTACCTCTTCATCTTCAGAGTCGGTTGACCAAACTTCGACGCCACTTAACTCATCTACATCTGCATTCTCCTGTACAATCAAGGCATTCATAGAACTGTTAGTTGCCTTCTTCTTCTTGATCTCTTCCAACTTGCGCATATAGTACGCCTCATCATCTTCACCATCTCTTTTCTCAACCATTTTCCTTAGCATGCAATCTTTGGCAAAGTGGTTCTTGCCGTGACAATAATTGCAGTCGAACCCAGAGTCTCCTGCAAGCTTGCTCTCCTTCTTGTCTTCATCCTTTTGAGAGGAGATTTTCGCTTCATCCTTTACCTTCTCAGAACTATAACTTCCTTGCTAGTTTCGGTTTTTGTTGACAGGAAATTTTCTTCGCGCAAACTTCTTTGGATTGGTGACCATCATAGCGTACTCTTCGCTTGTAAGATCACACTTAGACATATCAGACTCTTCTTCTTCTTCTGCAATGCTTTTTCCTTTTGAGACAAGGGCCAGCGATCCCACACCAGAAACTACCTTCGCTTCTTTGGTTACTACACTTTCATGGGACTTAAGTATTCCCACAAGTTTCGCCAGTGAGTAAGACTTAAACTGTTCGTGTGCTTTCACGGTTGAAACCACAGCCATCCATTCCGGTCTCAGTCCATTCATGAAGGTCACCTTCTGTTCGATCAACTTTCTTTCTATTCTATGCTTGATCATCTTACTTAGGAGATGATTGAACCGATCGAAAGTTTGTATGAGTTTCTCCTCCGGTTTCTGTTCGAAAACTCCAAATTCTGACAGCAGCAAGGTTTGAATGGAGTGTTCTAGATCTTCATCAGTTGAATAAAGTTCTTTCAACCTATCCCAGATTTCTTTGGCCGTCGTGCATGAGCCAACCAACCGAAAGGTGTCAGATTGTAAGGTGAATCTGATCATTCTCATAGCCTTCACATTACACAGCAACTTGTCTTTCTCGTCCTGTGGCATCTTATCTACATCCGCCACCAGCTTGTTATATTCCTTTTGGGACTTAACAGTTGTGTTCGTTCCTGAGTGAACAAACGGCCCAAGTGTGATAGCTTCCCAGATGAGATAGCCATTATCTTCAGATCCAACCACGTAGTCTTCAAAGTGATGCGCCCATACTTCATAGTCTTGAGTGTAAAGAATGGGTATCCTTGTTGTAGATCCAATGCTGTTTGAGATGTTGATGGGATTTGTTTGCGAATCTTCGTGAGACATGGTGAGCTGCTAGAATCAAACCTGTAAACTTTAGATTAGGGTTTTATCTGAAACAGAGTTGTCGTCGATACAAAGAAGATGGCTTCTATTTATACGATAAAAGCGGAAACCCCAACGAATTCTGAATATAGAAGGAATGTGTATTGATCACACAGTCTCCTGCTCTGATAACAATTGTTAGGACAAAGTTCTATTAGGATCGTTAGATTCTATGCAAGCAAACAATTATGAAAGTAAATATGAACACGAATATGGCTTTGAATATGTCGTATGATTAATGCTTCAACACCTCAGAAGAGCTCGATTAAGAACTTCGACTGTAGAGGTGTTTAGGGTTACAAAACAATAAACGTAATAATCAACATCGTATAATGAATACATGCATGCATACTTATACTGTAACCCTACTAGATAATAACGGATGGACATGCCCAATCCGGATACAAAATATAAAGCCCATGACGCAACACAATTAAAGTCATCAGGGTCATATCAATTAGGGCCACGTCAATATTCCTCATATAAAAGTTCTCAATGAACTGATCATATTAATTTGGAAGCGAGAAAAGAAAAAAATCAATTGCTTGCTCCATTGGGAAAACGACATGCATTCTATCCAACTTGTCAATGTACGATTTCATTTTCAGAACATACACATACACATAATATCCAACTTGATGTTTACATGCAAATAGGGATTGAGTAGTCTCAAATATTTGAACTTGAGGAAAATATGACGTTGAGAGAGTCACAGGAGGAGGAGGTAGAAGAGTTGAAGAAACATGATGTCTAGTTCCACCATTACTCAAAGATGGGAAAACATTTTCACCTTGATTAGAATGTGGAAGATCATCTTTAGAAGAAAGAGGAAAACCATTTTCAAAACAATGAGGAATACCATTTCTATCTTCATAAGACCTCAAAAAGTGAAAAAAAATTCAAGTTAGTTGATTTTAATCCTTAATTATTAACCCACAATTTAAATTAAGGCTATGATCCATATTTTTTATTCGAACTTTGAATAGGGATACCGTAATCAAATTCGAATCTATTTTAAGTAGATAAGGCTTTTACCAATTTCAATCTTATGAAAGTCCTAGATCTTTTGAGATTCATTGAATCTTATGAATGGCATGTTTAATTTCAGATTATGCTCACTCTTGTGACTGGGATGCCGATGATCACAAACAAGATGTGAATAACCATGTAAACCCGCATGACAACATGGATGTCCTTTATCATCTCCAAATGATGTGCCACTTAAGCACACACACACTCCATTATCAGTGATAATTTATGATTTGTACCATCATTTTACTTGATAGTCCCAAATTAATGAGTTGATTAGCCACACATGCTCCACTAATGACATATAAACAATGATGTGTGTTTTCATGGATTACCATACAATTTCACATCTTTTCTAAACTAACTAGAGTGAGATTTTATAACAAGGTTCTAGTACTTTATATCATTATACTTTTAATGAGGTTTTGTCATATCGAACCCATTCTGCTAATGACCCTCCACCAGACAGGAGAGTGGTGGATGAAAAGGATACCCATTAAACGGTCATTTTATAGGCCATTTCCTTATACCCTCTTTAAACTATGGCTAATGAGGCGTACAAGCGATTCGACTATCTTTGTCTTATATATATAGTAATTAACTTTATATATATATATATATATATATATATATATATATATATATATATATAAAGTATATTTTAAAACATTTCAAAATACAAGGTTTAAACTTATAACTATCTAAATTTAACTTTTAATTAAATTAATTTTATCATTTAGGGATTAAATAATTATTTTCTGTTAAACAATTAATAAAATAATTGAAATTTAATCCTAATCTAAAACATTTATAATTTTCGAAATTAGGGTCTGGGGTTATCAAATTTTAATTATTCAAAATTGAAGGTGTTTAAAACAATAACTAAGGAAACTAGAAAACCATAAGCGAACCCTAGTATTTTAAAAAAATAAGGGGTGGAGGCTTGGGTTTCAAGAAACCCTAGCGAAGTCTAAATTTCAAGGCTTTAGGGTTTAATTTCTATAAGCCATAAATTTGATCAATTCACTATTATGGATAATCAATAGAAAATAGTTCTAGGCTTTGATACAACTGGTGGGTTATATAGATTATAAAATTATACACGAGGCATAAAATTACTTAACTCTTAAGTACACAAGCAACCTATTTGGATCTATAGTTTCTCTATTGATAACAATTACCTATGAATATCAAGAACCCTAAGGAAACTCAATAATAATTTGAATTTACATAGAGTTGGGGTTTACATACCTCTTATGTAACACCCATTTTAGGTATTAGTTAATCCTTCATATTTTATGTCTTCATATTTAGGTGGCCACGGTGCAGTGGAGCCTCACCATGGCATGGGGATATTTTCAAGGATCGCGAGATTTAAAGACCCGCCACAACGTGGCCATATGTGCCATGGCGTTACAACTAATTTTAGTGAAACCTTTGTTTTTGGGCTTTGCACCCTATTTAAAGGAATGAGGAGGTTTTAGAAACCCTAACCCAAATTTCTTTTTGTGAGTTATGAGTGTGTTTTTGTGATTTTGGTTGCTTTGAAGAAGAAGAGGCATTGAAATGGATTGTGGTGCTTCTTTTTTGAAGTGAAGATCTTTTTTGGCATCTATGGACCTTTTTAAGTGTCCAAGCACCTTGCTTTATGCTTCTACGATGAGAGATCAAAGGTTTCACCCTATTTTCATCTTATGTGAACTAGTTAGAAGGGAAGGATTCCATAAAGTTGGCAACTTTAAGGATGCTAGAGGTCCCTTTGAGATCATATGTTATAGATTTGATGTTCCATGGAAAATGTTATCCTATACATGAGTTTGAATCCTCTTTATCACTCTTTTAGACCTAAAATTGAGGAGACATGCATTGGACATGCATGTCCATAAAGCAGTCAAGTTTATGGCTCTTGGGGTAAATGAAAACCCTTCTAGAAAGTTTTGGATTATGTCAGTTGTGATTAAGGACTTAATGGTTGTGTTGTACTTCTTGTATGAGCTTTAAAACCTAGGTTTATAGATCTTGTCTAAATGAAGTGTCTTGATGGATAAAGTTGGAGACTTTAACCATAAAGACATTAGGAAGGAGTAGATCTGGGCTTTTGAGCCCATGAAAATGAGTTAAACTTGAATAATCCATTCAAACTAGTCCCCACGGTGTCGCACTAGGCCGCCTTGGCGTGGCGACTACGGATCAGTCGACTCATTTTTCATTTCATGTCTACAGCATGGCAAAGGATGGCCAAGACGTGGAGAGTTGCTGATGGCATTTTAACTTTGTATTTGACCATTGAATCATTGATTTGAGTTGAGTTTTGGGCAACTCTTAGTTGTGGAATGTTGACTAAGTGTTTACCTTGCATGAATGTCTATGTGGGGTATATCACTTGTAATTTGACAGTCAGAGTAGTAGTAGTTGAATATCGCTTGAGAGGTCAGTCTCTTCACTATACTTGTGGGTCAAAGGCACCAATGGAAACCCAATGGTTTATGTCCCTAGGATACTAATTGTCTTCGTGACTCTTGCATGTTTTTGTATGTATACCCGGTGGGGTCCAATGCCAAGCGAGGCCTGATGAATACCGGGTAGGGGCCAATGCTAGGCAGGGCCTGATGTATACCAGGTAGGGCCTGATGCTGGCCGGGGTTTGATAAATGACGGTCGTGGTCCGATACTTGTATGGTATGTGGTATTTTGGGGGACTCACTAAGCTTTGTGTTTACGGTTTTATCCAAATGATTTTAGGTACTTCCGGTTCTAAGGATTATTATAGTTCTTATGGTTTGAAAATACTCCTATAGTATTTCAAATTTGTAAGTTTGATTCTAGTATTTTCTTTGGTAAGTTTTCGACTTGTTGCTCACTACGACCATTCCTCGACATACGTTGGTCACATCCTTGATAAATATAGTTGATCAGGTTATATTTATTCTCGATTTGATTTCATACCCCGAGGCCTAGTCGTAGTGTCGCAACTTGCCTTAATACTTTTTTATAAAATTTTGCTATGATACGAGATCGATGCATGCGTGTACTTATACTTTTATAAAAAAATATATATATCATTTTAATTTATTAAAAGTATTGTTTATGAAAACGTTTTGTCAGAGGGTTTTCGGTCCCTTTGCATTTATAGTTTGTATATCTTATGTTGTTCGATATATTTAGTTCACTATAAACAATGCTCTGATACCAATCTGTCACACCCCCAAACCAGAATGGCGGAAACATTCGGGGGTGGGTGACTTCACGTAGTATCATAACAGTTGAATATTGTAAAGAAAGTAAACACAACCATCATAAATATAATAAAAACTTACATTGTTGCGTGTAATACATATTTCAAAAGAATATTACAAATACGTTGATTTAAAATGTTTTGATAATAGACGCCTTAGCGTTCCTTCTCCAAAAGCTGATGGTTACCTGTATTACTGATTCCCTGAGAAATACAAGTAGTTTTGAACAAGTGTCAACAATTAAGTTGGTGAGTTCATATGCATTTTTGTACTGAAATTTGTATGTCCTTTAGTAAAAATAACTGAACGTGTTTTCCAGAAAATCGAACATTTTCTACATATAGTTTGAAAAAGTTCCAAAGGCTGGTATTGCAATAGTATCTTTCGTGCTTAAATGGTGAAAGTGTGTTTATACTCAAATAACGTATTTACTGTATGCATCAAACATCTCGTAAATCAAACTTATTTTAATAGTCTGTGTGAGGTTTTATAACCATGCTATTGACCCAGACTAACTGTAACAACGTTCTTCAGGCGTTGTAGTGTTATGACGTTTGTCACCCCAGACCTGCCGGTCTAACTGTAGCTAACAGTTTAGGTGCGGGATTGTCAATCCCGTATAGATCTATACACAAGTATCACGCTCTCCCTCCAAGAGATTATGCTTTATAATACAGGACTTGAAATGCGTACTTGAGAGTACGTTGAAGCTGAATGTCTCACAACACTTAGTATTAATAGATTTATGAAAAAAAAGAAGTCTATATTTCATGTAGATGAAAGTATTTCGTTTTTGCGATGTTTACGTAAAGATGTAATGAATAACCCATAAACTATACCCATTATAGTTTTTCCGAAAGTGTGTTCCATTTGGTGATAAAAACTCGATATAATATTAAGTTTGCATGTAAAGTATAACGTCGATATCAATGTTATTCAACATGTATAAAAATGTAGATGATGTATTTGAATCCGTATAAAACGATAAGTTTTTCTCGTATTGCACTTGTATTCCCCCCCGTAAAACATGAAAAGACATGAAAATGTAGGGGTATGAACTCACCTGGAAAGTGTGATGATTCGAAGGAAACGAGATTTTTCTCGGGCGGCACTTCGACCGGAAAGTGGTGTACTTCTCGGGAATCTCGGAGCTTCGGGCCTTCGTCGGGACTGAGGTATGAAACCGGAAAGTCGGGATCGTCTCGGGATGCTAAACGTGGAGTAAAAGTGAGAGAGAAAGAGGAAATGGGCAAGGAAAGTCGGAGGTCTCGCATGCTATTTATAGGAGAGGAAACTGCCCTCGTACGCTGGGCGTACACCGAAGTATGCGGGGCGTACCTCGTACGTTGGGCGTACCCTCGTACGCGGGGCGTACGTCAGCGATGATGTCATGGTCTCCGGTCTTCGGATGGGACGGCAGTAGAGTGTAGGGGCGACGTGGCCGATCTGAGGCCCTCCATTCAGTACGTTGGGCGTACTCCGAAGTACGCTGGGCGTACTCCTTCGGATAAGCTCCATAATGCATGCCAAAAACTTCAAAAATGCATAACTTTCGCATACGAGCTACGTTTTTGACGTTCTTTATATCCACGCGAAGGTGAGAATATACTCTACAACTTTCATTTAGACTTCGTTGGCTAAATTTGACTTTAATTTTTAATATTATATTTTAAATAGGCCGGGACAGGATAATTCCGTTAAAAATCCATAACTTCTTCATCTGATGTCCGTTTTCGTCTGTCTTTTTACCATTGTACTACTATTGTAGAGACCTTCAACTCTCGTTTAGGTTGTATCGGCTAAAAATCGCTCGATCTTGATTTCGAGTTTTTAGCTGTCTACCGCTGTTCCAAAACTTAGAAAAATCGTAACTTCCTCATACGAAGTCAGATTTGGGCGTTCTTTTTATGCATGCTCACGGTTTAACATAATCTATGACTTTCGTTTAGATACATAAGGCTAAAAAGTATTTTATTGAAGATTCACTTTTACGCTTAACAGTGTTTTACTAGGTGTGTCGTGGATTTTCGATTGGTCATAACTTCTTCGTTATAACTCGGATTTGAGTGTTCTTTATATTTTTGGAAACCTTGGCACGATATCTAACACTTTATGCATCCCAATTTAGATTTTAGAACACTTCATTTTTGACACTGATTTCATTGATTCTAAATAGTTCATTATATTTGACTTTTTGAATGTTACATTGACTTGAAAAATATCGGGTTGTCACATCATCCCCCTGTTAGAGGGAATTTCGTCCCGAAATTTAATCTAAGATAGAGTTCTTAGGAAAAAGATGCGTGTACTTTTGTTTCATCTGATCCTCGCGTTCCCAGGTGTATTTAGGTCCTCGCTTGGCGTTCCAGCGGACCTTCACGATGGGTATGCGGCTTTGTTTAGTTCTTTTAATTTCCCGATCCATGATCTCGACTGGCTCTTCTACAAATAGGAGATTCTCGTTGATTTCAATTTCGTCCAGAGGGATAACGAGGGTCTCATCGGACAAGCACTTCTTTAGGTTCGATACGTGAAAGGTAGGGTGCACGTTATTGAGTTCCTGCGGTAATCGAAGTTTGTATGCCACCGGGCCGATCCTGGCAAGGATCTCAAATGGTCTGATATACCTTGGGTTTAGTTTCCCACCCTTTCCGAAACGTATTAATCCCTTCCAGGGTGAGACTTTTAGTAGTACCCGGTCCCCAACCTGGAATTCCAAGGGTTTCCGTCTTTAATCCGCATAACTCTTTTGTTTGTCTCTTGAAGCCTTCAGTCACTCCCGGATTTGAACAATCTTCTCCGTAGTTTCCCTTATGATTTCTGGTCCAGTGAGAGTGTTGTCGGTTGCTTGTCCTCTTGCTAGTTGTGTGTCACCCACTTCAGCCCAACACAGAGGTGATCTGCACTTTCGGCCGTAGAGGGCTTCGAATGGGGCAACCTTGATGCTAGTGTGATAGCTATTGTTATACGAAAACTAGACCAATGGTAAATGGGTGTCCTACGCCTTACCAAAATCGATCGCACAAGCTCTTAGCATATCTTCTATGGTTTGTATGGTTCTCTCACTCTGGCCGTCGGTCTGTGGGTGATAAGCGGTACTCATGTCTAACCTCGTTCCTAGAGATCTTTGTAGCGACTGCCAGAACCTCAAGGTGAATCTACTATCTCGGTCCGAGATAATGGATATTGGTACACCATGCAGTTGTATAATCTCTCTGATGTATGTTCTGGTTAGCTTTTCCAGTTTATCCGTTTCTTTGATTGGCAGGAAGTGCACGGATTTGGTTAACCTGTCGACGATCACCCAGATCGTGTCGAGTCCGCTTGTCGTCTTGGGTAACTTGGTTATGAAGTCCATGGTTATCCGCTCCCACTTCCATTCGGGTATTTCCGGTTGTTGCAAGAATCCCGAGGGATTTTGGTATTCCACCTTGACTTTGGCCCAAGTCAGACATTTGCCTACATAGGTAGCAATTTCGGCTTTCATGTTCGGCCACCAATACAGTTTCTTGAGGTCCAGATACATCTTATCTGAACCGGGATGTATGGAGTATCGTGTCTTATGGGCTTCATCCATGACCATATCTCTAAATCCACCAAACTTTGGCGTCCAGATCCGATTCGCGAAGTAGCGAACCCCGTCATCCTTGACTTCAAGGTTCTTATCCATCCCTCTTAAGGCTTCATTCACCACATTTTCGGATTTCAAGGCTTCTATTTGAGCTTCCTTGATTTGAGCGGATAGGTGTGAATGGATCGTCATTGTAAAGGATTTCACTCGGCCGCCCGAGTATTCCTTTCGGCTGAGTGCATCAGCTACTACATTAGCTTTCCCGGGATGATAACGAATTTCGCATTCGTAATCGTTTAGTAGTTCTACCCACCGTGTTTGTCTCATGTTGAGTTCTTTCTGGTTGAGGATATGTTGGAGGCTTTTGTGATCGGTGAAGATTATACATTTCGTGCCGTAGAGATAGTGCCTCCAGATCTTTAGAGCGAAAACGACTGCTCCTAGTTCGAGATCGTGTGTCGTGTAGTTTACCTCGTGCGTCTTCAGTTGTCTTGAGGCGTAGGCGATGACCTTCCCTCGCTGCATTAGGACACATCCAAGTCCCTGGTTTGACGCATCATAGTAGACCACGAAGTCTTCTGTTCCTTCCGGTAAGGTCAAAATAGGTGCTCTGCATAGGGCTTGCTTTAGTGTTTGGAATGCAACGTCTTCTTTTTCTCCCCAGCTGAAGGTTACACCCTTCTGAGTCAGGGTGGTAAGTGGCTTAGCAATCTTTGAGAAGTTTTGTATGAACCTTCGGTAATACCCGACGAGGCCCAAGAATTGTTGGATTTCCGTTGGAGTCCTTGGAGTTGTCCAGTTCTCAATTTCCTTTATTTTGGAAGGGTCCACGTGTATCCCCTCCTTGCTGCCCACGTGACCTAGGAAATCTACTTCCCGAATCCAAAATTCGCACTTTGAGAATTTTGCGTATAGCTTCTCTGTCTTTAATGTTTCCAAGACTTGTCGAAGGTGTTGGCTATGTTCCTCCTTGCTCCTTGAATAGATGAGTATATCATCTATGAACACGATCACAAATTTATCCAGGAAGGGACGCCATACTCGGTTCATCAAGTCCATGAACACCGTCGGTGCATTTGTTAATCCAAAGGGCATCACTACAAACTCGTAGTGACCATAGCGAGTTCGGAATGCCGTCTTGGGAATGTCTCCTTCCAGGACTCGCAGCTGGTGATACCCAGATCTTAAATCGATCTTTGAGAAGTAGCTCGCTCCTTGTAGTTGGCCGAACAGATCGTCTATGCGCGGTAAGGGATATCGGTTCTTGATCGTGAGTTTGTTCAGTTCCCGGTAATCGATGCACATGCGGAAAGATCTGTCCTTCTTCTTTACGAACAGGACCGGTGCTCCCCATGGTGAGAAGCTCGGTCTAATGAATCCTTTGCTTAGAAGTTCGTTCAGTTGGCTAGATAATTCCTGCATTTCTGCCGGTGCTAGACGGTACGACGATTTTGCTACTGGGGTAGCTCCGGGAATCAAGTCGATCCTGAACTCGACTTGACGTTCTGATGGGACTCCTAGAAGATCTTCAGGGAAAATGTCGGGGAAATTGCAAACTTCCGGAATGTCTTTAAGGTCTTTCACTTCTCGTTTCTTGTCTACCACGTGGGCTAGAAAGGCATGATATTCCTTGCAAAGGTATTTTTGGGCTTTGACGCAAGAGATGATTTGTAAATTTGTACTGGGTTTGTCACCATAAATGACAAGAGTTTTGCCGCTTAGCAGATTGAGGCGAACGGTCATTTCATGACAAAGTATATCGGCATGGTGAAGGCTTAACCAGTCCATACCGATGATGACATCAAAACTTCTTATAGTAATCGGCATAAGATCGATTTGGAACGAGTGTTCATTTACATTTAACGTACAACCTATGTACATATCATTTGCGCTCTCCGTTTTACCGTTTGCCATTTCTACTGTGAATATTTTATTGAGTGCTTGGGGTTTTTGATTAAGTAAGTGTTTGAATTTATGACTCACGAAACTTCTCTCCGTACCACAGTCAAAGAGTATGCATGCGTAAATGTTGTTGAGGAGAAACGTACCCGTAACCACTGTGGGATCGGCTATTGCCTCGCTCTGCCCTATTTCCAGCACTCTTCCTACACCGCCATCATTCTTTGCCTTAGGGCAATCCCTCTTGTAGTGCCCAGTTTCCCCAAACCCATAACATGTCTGGCTCACTCCAGCACCAGGAACTTGGGTGATTGGTCGCGTCGGTGCGCTACAGAAACGGGCAGTGTGCCCTTTCCCGTCGCAGTTTTTACAGTGCATCTCCCGGCAATTACCATGGTGATGGTAATTGCATTTGTTGCACTTTGGCAGGTTCCCAGCATATTGTTTTGTCGGCGCGGGGGTAGCGGGAACAGCAGTGGGGGCAGTAGCGGCATGGACCGCCACTATTTTTTTCTTTGAAGGTTCTTGCGAAGTTTGACCTTTCCTCTTGTTCCAAAACTTGTTGTTGTTGTTGTTGTTGGAATTGCTGTCATTGTTGTTGCTTCCTTTGGTTGGTTCCGGGACGACGGTTGTGACACTTTGGCAGACCCCATGATCAACGAGAGATTGTGCCAGTTCCTTGGCGCTGTCGAACGTCGTGGGTTTGGAAGCTAGCACACTTCCTCGAAGTTGGGGCGACAGCCCCCAGGTATACCTTTCCACCTTTTGGCTTTCCAGAACCATCACTCCTGGGCAAAGTATTGTCAAGTCACTGAATCTATTTGTATAGCTTGTGATGTCCGAGCCTACCATTGTAAGGCCCCAAAGCTCCTGCTCGAGCTTCTGAATCTCGCCCCTTGGGCAGTACTCTCGTAGTAGCATCCGTTTCAGGTTCTCCCAACCCATGGAGTTTGCCACCACCAGAGTTAGTGACTTGACGTGGCCATTCCACCACGTTAGGGCTCGCTCGGAGAAAGTACAGGCAGCAAATTTTACTTTGCTTTCTTCGGGGCATGAGCATGTCTCGAACACAGATTCCGTTTTCTCTATCCATTGGGATAGAGCCATCAGTCCCCCAGTTCCATTAAAGGGGTTGGGTTTGCTGTTGGAGAAGTCCTTATAGGTACATTCCCCAGAACGACCTTGGTTTTGGCCATTAGTAGAGCTATTTATCCCTCCTCCTGATCCGTTGTTACTCATTTGTGTCATTGCTGCGGTTATGGCAGCTGTTACAGCAGCCTGAAAGGTAGCAGGATCCATTGATGGAGGGGGTGGTGGAGGTGGTGCTGGTGCTCCGTTTGTATTTGAACGTCGGGGATTTCTTCTTGGTGGCATGATTTTGCCACAAGTTAAGAGACGAATTCTTGATAAGTCATTAGAAATGATTATGGAAGGTTTTAATATTTTAAGTTTTAGTTCTGAACATTTCTGGTTTTTGCATGTTAATGGAAATTTCAAAAATAAATGTATGATTCTTTGACCGCATTCCGACCCCCGAACTTCGTTCTCACAATCCGTCGGGTTTACATTCTTAAAGGAAAGAGTAGCACCAACACTTATTTGATAGGTATATACATAGCGCAAGAAGTACGCGCTCTACTCTGAGCGGGTGGCACGCTGCGGACAATGGTATGTGGTTGTGGAAGCCTTAGCTCGGGCTACTTGACGTTCAGCCTCGATGACGCGCCTCTCCATTGCGGCTTGGCTCCTACGGAGCTGCCTCACTTCGGCTCTAGCAGTAGTGATGTCCTTCTGCAGGGAAAAGGTGTGCTCTATTGTTCGCTCATGCTCTTCATCCAGACGACAAAGACGTACCGCGGTGACAGCAGCGGTGGCCCCAATGTCCAAGAGTTGGCTGGCATTTGCTCTTGCTTGCTCGCCTTGGTTGGAAATGCGTCGGGCCATGACAGGGAGTGCCCTGTCAGCCGAACCCCCATTCCTGAGGTTATAAAAGCCTCGTGCCGTGCCGTAGGGTGGGCGTTGCCCTTGTTCCTGGCTCCATCGCTTCAGGTCCACAGCCCAGCGGGGCGCCGGGCCCTGAAAGTTCCTTTGGGGATTTGCTGCTCCTCGGGGAGGATTGTAGATCTCAGGCTCCGAGTCTGTGCTCCCACCATCTCCTTCCTCTTCTGTATCTTTGTCTGGGTCTTCCTCAGGATCCTCTTCGGATTCTTCTTCTGGTTCTTCCTCGGGAATTTCCTCTTCGGAACCCTCTTCTGGGTCGTCCTCAATCCAACCTCCATTACCCTGGTTAGGGTAGTAGGGATCCCCGGGAATGTGAAAACCTGCCATTTCGTCTGATCGTGAATAGGGGCAAGAAAATTATATATAAAACTCGGGAGTAAGAAGGTAATTTTTTATTAATTTTTTTTTATTTATTTGACGATTTCCTAAATTTAACTAAATATTGAGGTTCACACGATTATTATAGTTCTTATGGTTTTAAAATACTCCTATAGTATTTCAAATTTGTAAGTTTGATTCTAGTATTTTCTTTGGTAAGTTTTCGACTTGTTGCTCACTACGACCATTCCTCGACATACGTTGGTCACATCCAGGATAAATATAGTTGATCAGGTTATATTTATTCTCGATTTGATTTCATACCCCGAGGCCTAGTCGTAGTGTTGCAACTTGCCTTAATACTTTTTTATAAAATTTTGCTATAATACGAGACCGATGCATGCGTGTACTTATACTTTTATAAAAAATATATATATATCATTTTAATTTATTAAAAGTATTGTTTATGAAAGCGTTTTGTCAGAGGGTTTTTGGTCCCTTTGCATTTATAGTTTGTATATCTTATGTGGTTCGATATACTTAGTTCACTATAAACAATGCTCTGATACCAATCTGTCACACCCCCAAACCAGAATGGCAGAAACATTCGGGGGAGTTGATCAGGTTATATTTATTCTCGATTTGATTTCATACCCCGAGGCCTAGTCGTAGTGTCGCAACTTGCCTTAATACTTTTTTATAAAATTTTGCTATGATACGAGATCGATGCATGCGTGTACTTATACTTTTATAAAAAAATATATATATCATTTTAATTTATTAAAAGTATTGTTTATGAAAACGTTTTGTCAGAGGGTTTTCGGTCCCTTTGCATTTATAGTTTGTATATCTTATGTTGTTCGATATATTTAGTTCACTATAAACAATGCTCTGATACCAATCTGTCACACCCCCAAACCAGAATGGCGGAAACATTCGGGGGTGGGTGACTTCACGTAGTATCATAACAGTTGAATATTGTAAAGAAAGTAAACACAACCATCATAAATATAATAAAAACTTACATTGTTGCGTGTAATACATATTTCAAAAGAATATTACAAATACGTTGATTTAAAATGTTTTGATAATAGACGCCTTAGCGTTCCTTCTCCAAAAGCTGATGGTTACCTGTATTACTGATTCCCTGAGAAATACAAGTAGTTTTGAACAAGTGTCAACAATTACGTTGGTGAGTTCATATGCATTTTTGTACTGAAATTTGTATGTCCTTTAGTAAAAATAACTGAACGTGTTTTCCAGAAAATCGAACATTTTCTACATATAGTTTGAAAAAGTTCCAAAGGCTGGTATTGCAATAGTATCTTTCGTGCTTAAATGGTGAAAGTGTGTTTATACTCAAATAACGTATTTACTGTATGCATCAAACATCTCGTAAATCAAACTTATTTTAATAGTCTGTGTGAGGTTTTATAACCATGCTATTGACCCAGACTAACTGTAACAACGTTCTTCAGGCGTTGTAGTGTTATGACGTTTGTCACCCCAGACCTGCCGGTCTAACTGTAGCTAACAGTTTAGGTGCGGGATTGTCAATCCCGTATAGATCTATACACAAGTATCACGCTCTCCCTCCAAGAGATTATGGTTTATAATACAGGACTTGAAATGCGTACTTGAGAGTACGTTGAAGCTGAATGTCTCACAACACTTAGTATTAATAGATTTATGAAAAAAAAGAAGTCTATATTTCATGTAGATGAAAGTATTTCGTTTTTGCGATGTTTACGTAAAGATGTAATGAATAACCCGTAAACTATGCCCATTATAGTTTTTCCGAAAGTGTGTTCCATTTGGTGATAAAAACTCGATATAATATTAAGTTTGCATGTAAAGTATAACGTCGATATCAATGTTATTCAACATGTATAAAAATGTAGATGATGTATTTGAATCCGTATAAAACGATAAGTTTTTCTCGTATTGCACTTGTATTCCCCCCTAAAACATGAAAAGACGTGAAAATGTAGGGTATGAACTCACCTGGAAAGTGTCATGATTCGAAGGAAACAAGATTTTTCTCGGGCGGCACCTCGATCAGAAAGTGGTGTACTTCTCGGGAATCTCGGAGCTTCGGGCCTTCGTCGGGACTGAGGTATGAAACCGGGAAGTCGGGATCGTCTCGGGATGCTAAACGTGGAGTAAAAGTGAGAGAGAAAGAGGAAATGGGCAAGGAAAGTCGGAGGTCTCGCATGCTATTTATAGGAGAGGAAACTGCCCTCGTACGCTAGGCGTACACCGAAGTACGCGGGGCGTACCTCATACGCTGGGCGTACGTCAGCGATGATGTCATGGTCTCCGGTCTTCGGATGGGACGGGAGTAGAGTGTAGGGGTGACGTGGCCGATTCGAGGCCCTCCATTCAGTACGATGGGCGTACTCCTTCGGATAAGCTTCATAATGCGTGCCAAAAACTTAAAAAATGCATAACTTTCGCATACGAGCTCCGTTTTTGACGTTCTTTATATCCACGCGAAGGTGATAATATACCCTAAAACTTTCATTTAGACTTCGTCGGCTAATTTTGACATTAATTTTTAATATTATATTTTAAATAGGCCTGGACAGGATAATTCCGTTAAAAATTCATAACTTCTTCATCTGATGTCCGTTTTCGTCTGTCTTTTTACCATTGTACTACTATTGTAGAGACCTTCAACTCTCATTTAGGTTGTGTCGGCTAAAAATCGCTCGATCTTTATTTCGAGTTTTTAGCTGTCTACCGCTGTTCCGAAACTTAGAAAAATCGTAACTTCCTCATACGAAGTCAGATTTGGGCATTTTTTTATGCATGCTCACGGTGTAACGTAATCTATGACTTTCGTTTAGATACCTAAGGCTAAAAAGTATTTTATTGAAGTTTCACTTTTACGCTTAATAGTGTTTTACTGGGTGTGTCGTGGATTTTCGATTGGTCATAACTTCTTCGTTGTAACTCGGATTTGAGTGTTCTTTATATTTTTGGAATCCTTGGCACGATATCTAACACTTTATGCATCCCAATTTAGATTTTAGAACACTTCATTTTTGACACTGATTTCATTGATTCTAAATAGTTCATTATATTTGACTTTTTGAATGTTACATTGACTTGAAAAATATCGGGTTGTCACATAAGGATCTGCTGAGGATAGCATGATTGGATCTTAAGAGAGATGCGTTTGTATGGTTGTTGTATGAACCTTTAGAACTGCATGCTAGTATGGATTTTGTAGGATTGGTTAGAGTGACCTAATTAGCTAGTGCACCAGTTAAGAACTTGATGCTCGAATGCTGCTTGCTTTGTGCTTTTAGGAACCTCCACTAGTATCAATTAACTATAAAGTAAATATTCTAGGTTACATGTTACAAAAATTAGATAATTTTAGAATGTTAGGTTTAACTCGATTGCACAACTCTTGATTGAGACCAACTCTTGTAGTATGAGACCTTGCAGTCAAAGGATTATCTAGTTCCTGTTGTATGTAATTATATTTGTAAGAGAGTTACTAGGTATTAGTGGGAGTTTCTTATGTAGCTGATGGCGGAGAGATATGTGTGTTGAGTATTTGAGATATTGAAACTGATTTGGCATTTTTATTATTTATGGAAGGCTTTTTAGGGTTTTGTATTTTTGGTAAATATTTTATTTGACATGTATATAGTATTAAGATTAGCTTGTTAGGTAAGCTTTTTCCTGTAAAGGTTTCTTTGTACGTCCCATTCCAAAATCAATAATACAAAAGACCTTTGACAGATTACTTGAAACTTTATGGTGATTGATTCATGATTGTTCTTCAGATTCCGCATTGGTCATCTTGATTTTCGTCCTAAAAAGTGGTATCGGAACTGGTTCTTGTAGATCTCAGCGATTATTGCAAGAGTCGATCAGATATGGCAAAAAAATTTCATGAATCTCACTCTGTTCTTCAAGTTTTGTAATTTTTCTAAAGAGAAAAGTGAAATATCTCTTATTATTGCAAAACTCAAGTCACATCTGTTATCTTCGACACATTCTATCATCTAATTTGTTGTTAATTCGTGTTGTGGAAGAGAAATAGAAGAAGAAATTTGTGTTTTATTCTCATATTCATGTTCGGATCTGTTTTCTCTCTCTAGAAATCATCTCAGATCTGTTTTCTCTCTCTAGAAATCTTATCAGATCTACTTTCTCTCTCTTCAAGTTCAGTTTCTTATTAAAGATCTAATGGATGAAACAAATTTACTGCTTGACTCCATTTTAGAACTTGAATTAAAGGTTACTAAACCAATCTATGGTGTTGACAAATTGACTATGTGACATATTCTTAGTCAATCTATGTTGAAGTTGTAGAATCTTTTTGTTGATAAGAAAATATCTAAAGGCGCATATATTGATAGTTGTCATTTATATAATAATGAGAAACTATTAGAGCATTTTAGTATTATCCAAAGACATTTAGATCGAGAAAATAAACAACAGATTTTGGAGATGAAAAGAGCTGAAAAGAAAAAGGAAGATGTTCGTGGTGTTCTTGGTAAAGTTCATAATATTCTTCATGTTTCTGAGAAAAAGGTGACTCCATATGTTCTTGTTAAGGGGGAGTCAAAAGTTTCAAGTCTTTCAGAAGTGTCCTAATCCGAATCTAGTAAATCTGAAGACAAATATCGATGCAAAAATTCAGAAATCGTGAAAGTGAAAAAGTTTTGTTCTATTGGAACTCAAACAGAAGATTTTTCATGTTCTGATGATGTTTTTAAGATTTGGTTCCTTATAGAAAGCAAATCATTCAAGATGTTCAAATGTACAAAACTCAAAAAGTTTGAGTACCAAAGGCTTGTGATGTTCAGATTCTAAAAATGTGATGAGGTTTATCAGATCCGAAAATCATTTTTGAAGCCTCAAAATCTGAAAAGAAAGATAGAAGAAGAAGAAGAAGAAGAGTAAAATGAAGAAGGTTTGGATGCCAAAAGTACAACTCCCTCATGGTTGTGAAAAAGTTCAGAAAGTTGAAGCCAAGCATGTTGAAAGAAAACTCAATTCTCACTTTTGTTCAGACGGAGATGTTAGAAGATGCAGAAAAGAGAAAAAGGTTTATGGTTGGGTCAATGAGATTTTTGGAAATTTTTGTTTTCCATCTAAGAAGCAGTTATCATTTTTAGAAGATGGGCGTTTTTCTATAAAGAAATGGGTGTGCAAGAAACCAACTTCAATTCTTAATCTCAAATGGATCCCAAAGGTTTCATAAAACTTTGTCAAAAAAATATGACTTGAATTCAGTCAAAAGGTGAAAAAGTGGCTTTTTCTACAAAAAGGAGGCTGAAATTTGACATTTCTACAAAAAGGAAAGCGCAAGTTGTCAGAATTTTCCAAAAAAGGGTCAAAATCGAAATTTTATTGTCTCAATGAGTTGTATTCGGAACTTTTAGAAGACATGGTGAATATCGGAATATTATCTCAGAACGCTACATTGAAAAATTTGCAATTGGAATTTCGTTATCAGAATGAAATCAAAATTGAATCTAAATGACCAGTGTTCAGAATTATGATTGGTACTGTTCATATTCCAAATAGCTCCGATCGTCGGAAGACTTCAGAATCAGAACTGTAAACTAAAATCAGAAATCGAAATCGGAACAAAAGTCTTGAAATCGGAATTGTTTAATTGGAATCGGAATTCAATGTCACACAAATCGGAATTGAAAAAGGAAATCGATTTCGGAATTTGGCTTCGGAACAATTATTGGAACAGTGTAACATCCCAACTCCCATGTATAATATTTAATTATATTATATTCATTTTGTCAGGAAAAATCGACAAGTTGGAGGCCCCAACTCGCCGAGTAGAGATGGAGATACCCGCGTGATTTTTAGAGTCTACTCGACGAGTTGGAAGACCCCAACTCAACGAGTAGGAGCTGAGTGTGATTTTCAGGGTTTATGCCCTATTTAAAGGACCTTAAGCCTTTTATTTCGCCTCCCTTATCACTTTAGCAACCTGAGAGAAACCCTAAGCGAGCTGGTATCATCTTTGAGAGAGAGAGAAAGAGAGAGAGAGAGAGAGAGAGAGAGAGAGAGAGAGAGAGGCTAAAAGTGTGTGATTTGGTGCATTCTTGGAAGGAGATAGAAGAGAAAAAGTCTTGGAACGAGAAGAAGCCCTTGGATCTAGTGTTCTTTCAGTGCTAGCTGCTATTTGGAGGTAAAAAGCTACCACGTTGATCATTGTTTGGTTAGATCTCTTATCTAGGGAGTTTGTGGCCATTTTCATCTCCTCTTAGAGTGTTTAAGTCGTTTGAGCATGACATCAAGTTGAAACTTCAGATCTGGACAGTATGAGGTCCCTTGGGCCTAAAGATTCAAGCTTTATCAAGCTATTGGCCAAGTTTCATACATTAAACCCTCTATAGAGTTTTGTTTTGGCATTTTGAGCCCTAGGTGCCATGCATGGACATAAAGCTTGTAGCTTTACGTGATACTTCAGCCTTAGAAGGCTAGATCTAGAGTATGGGGCCTTAGTTATACTTAAAATTTTCTGAATGAGAAAATTGACTGAAGGGACTCGACGAGTTGATGAGCCAACTCGACGAGTCGGTTAGGGTTTTCCCCTATAGTTTGGACACGTGCAAACTCGACGAGTTGATGAGAAAACTCGGCGATTTGAGTTGGAGTTTTCCCGATTTTATGAGAATACGAGGAACTCGACGAGTCGCATAGATGCACTCGACGAGTTGGGTCAACATGGACTGTTGACTCGGGTGTTGACTTCCGTTAACTTTTAGTATGGTTGTTATAAAGTGTTAATTTGAGATGATTATAACATGTAGGCGGAGTCTAGACCGATCGTGGAATACGACACATAGTTACTTTGCTTACGAGGTGAGTCTTCTCACTATACTTACCCGAGTGGTAATACTGTGTGACCGGAGGGTCTTATTTGAGTTATTGACTAGAGGGTCTTATTTGAGTTACTAACCAGAGGGTCTTATGTGCTTATTCTAAGTTATTTGATATTATGCATATTGTCTTTGTGATTTATGCTGTATATTATTCCGTGCCTTATTTAGTTAGGACCGGTGGTTCCCAACCGAGTTGTGAGACCGGAGGGTCTTCACTGAGATACAGGACTGGAGGGTCCGACCAGAGCTGTGAGACCGGAGGGTCTTCACTGAGACACATGACCGGAGTGTCCTTATTGAGATATAGCCATGACAGACCAATTTTTTTGTGTGTGGTATTTTGCGGAACTCACTAAGCTTCGTGTTTACCGTGTTACGTGAAATATGTTTCAAGTACCTCTCAGGATCGCAGGAAAGCGCCGCCTTGATTGTACACACCAGTTTGAGATTATGTTGTTTTGAGGATTCTGGGATATTATCAAACATTTTCTTGTCTTGTGTTTTGAACATCTTATATATTTGGGTTTTGGGAAATGTGTGATTATGTTTTAAGTGATTTTAAAAATGAAAATTTTGTCTGAAAATTTAGAGCGTTACAAGTTGGTATCAGACCCTTGGTTTAAGGGATTCAGATGTACTCTTTGGTATGTCTAGACTCAAACTGAGGAATTGAGAAAATTTCCTAAAAAGAAATGATTTTTCTAAAAACGAGTAAGAGCTTCTAAGAGAAAACGAGATGGAGCAGTGTGTACAATCAGTCAGAGCCTGAACGGCGATTTCTCAAAATACCACTACTTGTTTATATTATGAGATACTTACGAGATATTAGAGCTACATGCTAGAGGATAGGCTAGGTATTTTAGGAATTTAGAGCTAGATTTTCCTTATTCATGATGCCTTAGCCTAGGGAATACTATTGATTGATATTATCTGCTATTTGCTCTGTGTGTATGCTGAGTAGGGATACATAGCAGGAATCTTTTAGAGAGAGTTTTGAGTAATCTAGGAGAGATACCTAGATGAGCATTGAGCAATCTACCGAGAGAGTAGTTTGATATCCGTGAGGGATAGAGTACTTGTGAATTAGGATCCTAGGAGGAGGACTTGAGGCGACTACCGGTTGGTGTGAAAGGTAGTATTGGGCCCGTACAACTGAAAGCTCCGGATCTGTATGCGACCCAAGTAAGAGCCTGAGGATACTAAGGAGCATGTAGGGGTGGGTAATGGCGTGAGTGCTTGAGCTTTTTTCTGATGATTTTCGTGTTTGTGTTTCAGAGACACTATCGTAATTACCCGCAACAACCCCTGGAGCAGTGGTACCAGTGACGAGGAGATTTGCATGATCATTCATGAGGAGGTGGCCACAGCTATCAGAGAGGCCATACCAGAGATGTTCGGGTCTATTAAGACCATGCTGATTGAGATATTTGATGAGCGAAATGCTGCTTTCACGGAGGCTGCTGCTGCTGCTGCCACCATAGCCGTAGGTGCTGCGAGGCCACAGGGAGGTGACTCGTTGCTGTTCTGAGAGTTCAGAAACATGAATCCACCAGAGTTTGATGGGACCTAGGACCCGATTGCTGCCATGAGATGGATCTTCGACAGAGGGGTGTTTCTATACGTGTTCATGCCTGGAGCAGTTGAGAGTTCGGTTTGCACTGAACCAGCTTCGCCTAGGAGCGAAGGAGTGGTGGAAGTTTGTGACGACTGATTTTACCCATGCAGATCATGCTGCAGTCACTTGGGAGAGGTTTACCAAGTTGTTCAGAGATGGGTATGTTCCCCAGGTGGAGAGGGATCTTTTGGCATAGGAGTTTCTGTCTCACAAGCAGAAGACATAATCAGTGACAGAGATTACGAGGATGTTTCATGAGAGGGCGTTGCTCTGCCCTGAGCACGTGTCTACTGAGCAGGCATGTGTGAGCCAATATTTGAGCATCTTGAGGAGAGATATTTGGGAGTTCATGGAAAACTCGTCATATCGGACATTGGCTGAGTTGCAGACCAATGCCAGGAGGAGAGAGATCGAGCTGGAGATTCAGACCAGAGAGGAGGGAGAGTCTCAGGGGAGAGACAGGAGACCAGTGCAGTTGCAGCCGATGACGAAGCGGCCTAACCCCGCTGATTCGAGAGCAGGAGGCCAGAAGGGTCGCACTTGTGGAAAGTGCGGCAAGAGTCATGAGGGACCTTGCCGAGCAGGGATTTACTAAAAATGTGGCAAGGAGGGGCATATGGCGAAGGACTTTCCTAAGGGATTTTTGGTTTGCTTTAATTGCAACCAGACTGGCCACCGGAAGTCCAAGTGTCCTCAGCTCACTCAGGGATCAGCCCAGGCTTTTACTCCTGCAGCATTACGTGTTACTGATGGTCGGCCGGGGAAGGCCGAGGCTCCGAGAGCTCGTGGGAGAGCATTCCAGCTGACTGCGGAGTAGGTCCGCACAACGCCTGATGTTGTTGCTGGTATGTATCTCCTTATTCATGTTATTTTGAGATTTGTTTATGCTTATACTGTGCTGCATATAGGTACTTTTCTTGTGAGCTCTGTGCCTACCTTGGTGTTATTTGACTCGGGTGCGAATCGATCTTTCGTGTCTTTATCCTTTAGTCGTTACATTAGTGTTAGATGCGAGGCGTTGAGTCGACCGCTGAGGGTTTCTATAGCTGATGAGCATGCGGTTTTTGCCACCGATGTATTTCGGGGATGTGTCTTAGAGATTTTCGGTGTTGAGTTTCTGATAGATCTGGTTTTGATAGCGATGGGTGATGTCTTTGTCATAGTGGGCATGGATTGGTTAAGCTAGTTTGGAGTCGTGATTAACTGTGAGCGTCAGATGGTGACCATCTGAGACCCTAGTGGGGGAGTACTTACTGTGTATGGTGAGGGAACTAGATCGGGATCAGCTTTCTGTTCTGCCGCCAGGGCGAGGCAGAGTCTACAGCAGGGGTGTTTGGGCTTTTTAGCGTACATGATGGATATGCGAGTTGCCACTGAGAGGCCGCGTTATGTTTCCGATGTTCCAGTAGTATGTGAGTTCCGAGATGTTTTCCTCGAGGAATTGCCGGGTGTGCCTCCTGAGAGACAGATGGTGTTACAGATCGATCTAATTTCGGGGGCGGCGTCTATTGCCAATGCACCTTATCGCCTTGCACGGCCTGAGATGCAGGAGTTGTCCTCGCAAATCTAGGAGCTACTAAGGAAGGGTTTTATTAGACCGAGTAGCTCACCGTGGGGAGCGCCGATCCTTTTTCTCAAGAAAAAGAATGATTCACACTGGATGTGCATCGATTACCGGGAGTTGAACAAGATGACGGTCAAGAACCATTATCCATTACCGAGGATCGACGATTTGTTTGATCAGTTTCAGGGGGCGTCTTGGTTTTCCAAGATTGATTTGAGATCTGGGTAACATTAGATGAGAGTCTGCGAGGAGGATATCCAGAAAACGGCCTTTCAGACTCATTATGCGCAATACGAGTTTGCGGTGATGCCTTTCGGGCTCACCAATGCACCGACAACGTTCATGGACCTCATGAATCGGGTGTGTAGGCCCATGTTGGATCGGTCGGTGATCATGTTCATCGACGACATTTTGGTGTACTCGAGGTCTAGGGAACAACATGAGGAGCATCTTCGGGAGATTCTTAGAGTATTGAGGATGGAAAGGCTTTATGCCAAATTCTCCAAGTGTGATTTCTGGTTACGAGAGGTCTAGTTCTTGGGACACCTCGTTAATAAGAATGGGATTTTAGTTGACCTGGCAAAGATTGAGGTAGTTATGCGATGGGAGGTGCCGAGATCCCCATCTGAGATCAGGAGTTTTCTCGGTCTGGCGAGTTACTATCGGAGGTTTATCAGATATTTCTCCAAGATTGACGTTCCTCTCACTAGATTGACCAGGAAGGGTGTTACTTTTGTCTGGGAAGACTCTTCACCAGAGATTGTGCGAAGCTCCAGTGTTAGCCCTTCCGGAGGGAGTAGAGGACTTCGTAGTCTACGATGATGCATCTATTTCAGGGTTGGGTGACGTGTTGATGCAGAGGGGGCACGTGATAGCATATGCATTGAGGCAGCTGAAGCCTCACGAGACAAGATATCCCACCCATGATTTGGAGCTGGGGGAGGTGGTATTCGCCCTCAATATTTGGCGCCACTATCTGTATGGTGTCCGATGTACCATATGCACGGACCATTAGCCAATGAAGTACCTTATGGATCAACCCAACCTGAATATGAGACAGAGGAGATGGTTGGATGTATTGAAAGACTATGCCTGTGAGATTTTGTATCATCCTGGCAAGGCTAATGTAGTAGCCGATGCCCTAAGTCGTAGAGCAGTGAGTGCTCCGATCCGAGACGTGTTCATGAGGATGACGGTGATGACTACAATCTTAGATACCATCCGAGAGGCCCAAGCGGCGGCCATGATACTAGAGAAGCGTAAGAGAGAGCGGGTGATCGGGAAGATTTCTGAGTTTGAGACTGATAGTCGTGGGCTTATGACCTTACGTGGGCGGATTTGGGTGCCATATTCGGGTGGAGCTCGACAAATTTTGATGGAGGAGGCCCATAAGTCGAGATTTTCCATTCATCCTGGGGCCACTAAGATGCATTTGGACTTCAGAAGGGATTATTGGTGGCCCTGTATGAGGAGAGATGTGGCATAATTAGTCGAGAGGTGTTTGACCTGCCGCAAGGTCAAGGCAGAACATCAATGTCCTCATGGAAAGTTTCAGCCTTTGGAGGTTCCTCTATGGAAGTGGGAGTAGATTTCCATGAATTTTATTACCAAGTTACCGAGGACTATGCGAGGTGTCGATGCTCTATGGGTGATTGTGGATCGGTTGACGAAGAGTGCTCACTTCCTGGCTATAAGTGAGAGCTCTTCTGCGGAGAAATTGCTCGAGATCTATGTTCAAGAGGTGGTGGTACAACATGGGGTGCCAACATCGATAATGTCAGATCGGGATGTGCGTTTTACTTCCAGGTTCTGGGAGAAATTTCATGAGGAGTTGGGTACCCGGTTGCATTTCAGCACCGCTTACCACCCACAGACAGACGGGCAGAGCAAGCGGACGATTCAGACACTCGAGGACATGCTACGTGCATGTGTTATGGACTTCGGTGGAAGTTGGCATACTTACTTGCCCTTGGCTGAGTTTTCATACAACAACATCTATCAATACAGTATCGATATGCCTCCCTTTGAGCTTTTATACAGGAGGAGGTGTCGTACTCCCATCTTTTGGGGAGAGGTAGGGCAGAGAGTGATGGGGAGCACTGAGATAGTGCTCAAGACGACAGAGCAGATCCAGCAGGTCAGACAGAGGTTACTGATGGCCCAGAGTCATCATAAGAGTTACGAAGACTGGCAACGTTCAGAGCTAGAGTTCCAGGTCGGAGATTATGTCCTCCTGAAGGTATCCCCATGGAAAGGGGTGATCCGATTCAGGAAGCGGGGCAAGCTAGGCCCTAGATACATCGGTCCTTTCAGAGTGATTGCTCGAGTGGGTAAGGTAGCTTATCGGTTAGAGCTACATGCAGAGTTGAGTCAGATTCATAACACCTTCCACGTGTCCCAGTTGAGGAAGTGTGTAGCCGACGAGACGACAGTGGTCCCTTTGGAGGACATTAAGGTTGATGATCGCCTGAACTACATTGAGAAGCCGGTGGCAATTTTGGATAAGAAGGACAAGGTCTTGAGGAATAAAGAGGTGCCTTTGGTTCAGGTTCTGTGGCAGCATCAGAAGGGATCCAAGTGGTCTTGGGAGCCGGAGTTCGAGATGCATGAGCAGTACCCAGAGTTGTTTCTGGAGAATGACTTTGAGGGAGAAGTCTGATTCTAGTGGGGGAGAATTGTAACATCCCGACTCCCAGGGATAATATTTAATTATATTATATTTATTTTGTCCGGGCAACTCGACGAGTTAGAGGCCCTAACTCGCCGAGTAGAGATGGAGATACGCGCATGATTTTTAAATTCTACTCGACGAGTTGGAGGACCCGAACTCGACGAGTAGGAGCTGAGTGTGAAAACCACAATTTTCATGGTTTGTGCCCTATTTAAAGGACCTTAAGCCTTTCATTTCTCCTCCCTTATCACTTTAGCACCCTGAGAGAAACCCTAAGCGAGCTGGTATCATCTGTGGGAGAGAGAGAGAGAGAGAGAGAGAGAGAGAGAGAGAGAGAGAGAGAGAGAGAGAGAGAGACGCTAAAAGTGTGTGATTTGGTGCATTCTTGGAAGGCGATAGAAAAGCAAAAGGATTGGAACGTGAAGAAGCCCTTGGATCCTGTGTTCTTTCCGTGCTAGCTGCTATTTGGAGGTAAAAAGCTACCACCTTGATAATTTTTTGCTTAGATCTCTTCTCTAGGGAGTTTGTGGCCATTTCCATCTCCTCTTTGAGTCTTTAAGTCGTTTGAGCATGACATAAAGTTGAAACTTCAGATCTGGATAGTATAAGGTCCCTTGGGCCTAAAGATTCAAGATTTATCAAGCTATTGGCCAAGTTTCATATGTTAAACCCCCTATAGAGCTTTGTTTTGGCACTTTGAGCCCTAGGTTCCATGCATGGACATAAAGCTTGCATCTTTACGTGATACTTCAGCCTTAGAAGGCTAGATCTAGAGTACGGGGCCTTAGTTCTGCATAGAATCGTTTGAATGAGAAAATAGACTGAAGGGACTCGACGAATTGATGAGCAAACTCGAAGAGTCGGTTAGGGTTTTTCCCTATATTCTGGACACGTGCAAACTCGACGAGTTGATGAGACAACTCGGGGAGTTAAGTTGGAGTTTTCCTGATTTTCTGAGAACAGGAGGAACTCGACGAGTCACATAGATGCACTCGACGAGTTGGGTCAACATGGACTGTTGACTCTGGTGTTGACTTCCATTGACTTTTAGGGTTTGGTCAAGTGATAGATATGGAGACCATGGAGGGGTAAAATGGTCTCTCACCCTTTCCGGGAGTTAGAAAAATGATTAGCTTAAACATCTTTAGTATGGTTGTTATAAACTGTTAATTAGAGATGATTATGACATGTAGGCGAAATCTTGACCGATCGTGGAATACGAGACATACTTGCTTTGCTTACGAGGTGAGTCTTCTCACTATACTTACCTCAGTGGTAATACTGTGACCGGAGGGTCTTATTTAAGTTATTGACCGGAGGGTCTTATTTGAGTTACTGACCGGAGGGTCTTATGTGCTTATTCCGAGTTATATGATATTATGCATGTTGTGTTTGTGATTTATGCTGTATATTACTATGTGCCTTATTGAGTTAGCACCGAAGGGTCCCAACCGAGTTGTGAGACCGGAGGGTCTTCACTGAGATACCGGACTGGAGGGTCCGACCCGAGCTGTGAGACCGGAGGGTATTCACTGAGACACATGACCGGAGGGTCCTTATTGAGATATAGCCATGAGAAGCTAATTATTTGTGTGTGGTATTTTGGGGAACTCACTAAGCTTCATGCTTACCGTGTTGTGTGAAATGTGTTTCAGGCACCTTTTAGGATCGTGTGACGGCGCCGACTTGATTGTACACACCAGCTTGAGATTATGTTGTTTTGAGGATTCTGGGATATTATCAAACATTTTGTTGTCTTGTGTTTTGAACAACTTATACATTTGGGTTTTGGGAAATGTGTGACTGTGTTTTATGTGATTTTAAAAATGAAAATTTTGTCTGAAAATTTAGAGCGTTACAAACAGGATGTATTTCAGAATCGTAATCAGTAAGTCGAATTTGGAACAAATGAAATCCGAATTTGATCTGAAATCAGAAGTCCTGGTGGACTTCAGTGTATCATAATTACACTCTCAAAACCAAAATCGTAAGTATAGAAATCGAATTTTATCTCAGAATTCATTCATCAATCGAAATAAGAAGTTATTAGAAATCGGAAGTTACAGGATCTGCGATTGGAATACGTTCGTTATTTGATTTTGACTTTCAAAAGTCAAAGACATGTTTACTTCCGATCTGATGAAGAAGATAAGTGTTAGTTTCACTTTCATTCCTAAAATTTATACAGCTTGGCAAATTCAACCCCATATTCCAATTTTTCATAATTTATTGGGTTTTGATCACTTTTACCCCTTTCTACCCAAAATTATTTTTATTTCTTATCTTTTTCTTGGTCTTATTCTTTTCAGATCCATTCTAATAATCGTTTCTTATTCTTTTCTTTTTGTTTAAACCTCAAATACCGAAAAACACAAAAAAAAAATTGTTCTTTTTCCGTTTTTATTTTAGAAAATCCCGAAAATCCAAAAAGAATTTAATTCATCCTTTGTTCAAATCTGATGGGTTTTGAAGATCCATATTGGAGAACTTGCTCTTTGTGATAGATTAGGTTTAGCGAATTTTTTCTTTGTGATAGAGTAGGTTGTTGGTGATTCTTCTTAACTTTCCAGATTCTCTCCATGATATTTGTTGAAGATTTAAGCGGGAGTGTTGATTGTTCAAGGGGGAGTTTGTATTTGGAAGATGATATTTGATTCTGTCTCTTTCAAGACCCCATGTTCTGATGAGTCTCACAATTTAGGGGGAGAAATTCCATGAAGATTGGAAAACGTGATCTTCATCAGTTTCAACATCTAGGGGGAGATTGTTGAGTATTTGAGATATTGAAACTGATTTGGCAAAACTGTTTATTATGGAAGGCTTTTTAGGGTTTTGTATTTTTGGTAAATATTTTATTTTCCCTATATATAATATTTAGCTTAGCTTGTTAGGTAAACTTTTTCCTATATAGGTTTCTTTGTACGTCCTATCCAAAATCAATAATATAGAAAACCTTTGACAGATTACTTGCAACTTTATGGTGATTGATTCATGATTGTTCTTCAAATTCCGCATTTGTCATCTCGATTTTCGTCTAAACAATAAAGGAAGTAAGTAACAAAGGAAATGAATTTTTAAAGCTTCCCACATTGCTTTTGGTTTATGGATTAGGGCTTAGGGTTAGAACATAGACCTTAGGGCATAAGGCTTGGGAATTATAACTTATGAGATATGGCTTAGGGCTTAACGTGCATGGTTTAGGGTTTAAGGCATAAGGCTTAGATCATATAGCTTAGGGCTTATGTCTTTTGACGTATGGATTATACTTAGGGTGTAGGCCTTAGCCTTAAGGCTTATGGCATAGGGCTTATGGCTTATAACTTATGACCTATGCCTTATGACGTATGGCTTAAGGCTTAGGACCCATGACATATGGCTTATGTCTTATGGTTTAGGTATTAGAGAGTATACATCAAGGCTTAAGTCTTAGAACTTGAGGCTTATAAGTTACAGATTAAGGATTATGGGTTATGGGTTAGGGTTTAAGAGTTAGGGTTCAAGGTTTATTGTTTGGGTTTTAGGATTTAGGTTTGGGGTTTGGGGTTCGGTTTTGAGTTTTAGGGTTTTTGGTTGACGATTTTGGGCTTACGACTTATTTTGGTTATATATGTGTATATTTGTGTCTTATGAAATTTATACCGTCTACTATTTCTTTAAGCACGTAACCATGTCTAACTTATGTCGGAAAAAAACATGAATTTGAAATATGTGCTCCTTTCTCGTTGCAAAGCTCAGTAGCAGACTCAACGTTACGCCATAATCACTTGCTACAAGGGCAGTGGCTTTTAACTTAGGGTGTAGGGATTAGGGCAGAACGCTCATTGCTTATTCCTTAGGGATTAAGTCTCATATGTCATTCTTTGTGTAGACTTTCAGGCTTTCGGCTTTTAGCTTATGGTTTTGGGCTTATGGATTATGGTTTATTGCTTATGACGTGGGCCTTAGGACTTATATCTTCTACCTTATGGTCTATGGTTTATGGCTCATAATTGATGACTTATATTTTTTAGCTTATGGTTTATTACTTAAGGCTTAAGGGTTACAAATTGTGGATTACAATATTAGGCATTAGGCTTAGGCCTCAACAATTAGGATACTCACCATTTACAAAGATTGTTAAATATTTTATGTCAAATAAATCTAAATATGTTTTTAGATGTTTTATGGTAATTTAGCCAATTACACTTTGTATAATTATAAATCACAATAATATAATATTAATAAACAAAATTAAAATTTAATAAAAAATTACAAAAAATTAGTATTTTCATAAACAACATGAAAAAATTAAGATAAAAAAATCTTAAATTTAAAAAATACAAAATACAAATAAAAAAATTTATTTTCAACTTTCCTATCAATTTATTAATACCTTCCAAAATTTGACCTAATCTCCCGTACTCCAAATATCGTTATGTTATACTACTGATATTTAATCAAAAAATCAAAATTTTGCATATATATCATTTCAGATTGGAATGTAGATATTAATTTTAAAAAAAACTGGACAGTTCATATATCCAATATCAACAATTTATTTTTTGTTGAATCTTTGTAAAATATATTTCCATTCAAATGGAAAAGGGACGACAGTGGTGTAACATCCCAAAAATCATAACAAAATTTTTATTTTGAAAACCATTCCAAAATCCGTAAATTACACAAGAACATGGTTTCCAAAAACCATAATCATCAATCTAGTATCCCAAAATCATAAGTCACATAAGAATATAGGATGATGTGCACAATCATGCCTTCACTTTGCCCCTGACCTCTAATGTACCTAAAACCATAAAATCAAACTGTAAGACAAAGCTTAGTGAGTTTCCCCCGAAGTATGACACACAACATGACATATACATACATTGCATGTTGGGTCCACAACTTCCCGATTGGATTACCCCTGGCCCACAGTCTCCCGACTGGATTGCCCCCGAACCACAGTCTCCCGACTGGATTTCCCTTGTCCCATAATCTCCCGACTGGATTACCCCTGGCCCATAGTCGCCCGACTGGATTGCCCCTGGGTTTTTTGGCCTACAACACAAACCAGTACCGCCTTAACCTACCCAACTATGTCAGCATATGCAACAAATAAACATATAACCAACAAGTATAGGTAATTATACAGATTTATCAATCTAACATGCAATCGGCGAATACAGTTAACCTTATAGATCTATGAGTCAAACATATAACCAGCATAGCAACATCCTATATATCAGGATACATAACCTAATGGGCCAGCTTTGGTGCCTTCGAACCACAATTAAAGTGAGGGAAACTCACCTCACAATCTGAACGATAGCTGAACTGATCGCTGCTGGAAACATTGCTCTATGGGTCACCTGTACAATAAATAGGGACCAAGCCTTAATATACTACTATAAATACCCCAAATGAGCTATGTACAAACTTGATCAGAGTCAATGGTCAACGCTCAAAAGTTAACCTCTAGCTGGTCGCCACGCCATGGCAGCGAAACAACAAAACATATGACCTCTAGCCCAGTCGCCATGTCGTAATGACCTAAAGCCACGTCGTGGGCACTAGGTTCCTAACAGTTTAATGGGTTAAGTCGTTTTCTTCGATTCTAAGGTCTCTAAAGCTCAGATTTGGTCCATTCTATAGTCTAAATGGATAAAGTTTCCAAATTTATCACTTAAGACTCTCAAAGATATAAAGATCTCAACTCCTAAGCCCAAAAAGGGAAAAAACACAACTTGGCTTAATCAATAAGCATTTAATCTTGAATACCACTAGTCCAATAATTCTAGAAAGGTTTCTAGCACCATTACTAACATAAAAATCCATCCTTTTCAAACTTGCATACCCAATTCATGTCTTGAACTCCCATTAGGTTAAAATGAGGGTTAATAGCCAAAAGTCCATGCACACCAAAAATCATTTCTAATTAAGTTCCAAAGCACCAAGTACTCCAAGTGGCCTGGCGATTCATAAAGTTGCAAACTTTATGAGATCTCACCACTCAAACCCATCAACACATGATGAAAAGAGAAAAAAATCTAAAGATCTAACAACTTAGCAAGAAAAAGTTTGGGTCTTTGATACTCATCAAGGTCCATAAGATGTGCTAGCTGATGTAGATGGTGCTTTCAAGGTAACTACCACACACATGGCTTCATTCTCCTTCAAATATCACTAAAAACAGCAAGCATGATTTCACAATTACAATGGAGGCTAGGGTTAGGGTTTCTGAGTTTGATAGCATGATGGAGGATGAATGATCCCAAAGCCCTAGCCTTAATGTTCTTTAAATAGGGCACAAAGCCCAAAAATGAGGTGTTTTCTTTAAAAACACCTGCCACGCTGTGGTACCTATGGCCATGAGCGGCAGGTCATTTAAACCCGCGATCCAATACAATACCGCCACGCCATGGTGAACCTCCAGAAATTAACTCATACCTGGAACGAGTGTTAAAACTCTCCCCCACTTGAACTAGATTTCATCCTCGAAATCTGACTCAGTTAGAATATTAACTACACAAACACAATCCATATGATCCTGCCCACCTTTCGTATAATCAACACATCTAAATCGAATTTGAGAGACCGAACTGAGGTCAACAACAATCCAAACACGAGAAAGCATTCAACAGAAACCTCCATGTCCCTCTTTCCCAAATATATGACCACACTCATAGCAAACTACTCAACACGAAAAAATTTCAAAGCTGTGACTGAACTGAATATAACTCACTGAATCGGGAATCCATCAACCCAAAATTTCTAAGGCCAATCATACTGACTGATGATCATCCCTTTGAAACCGCCTAAAAGTTCTCATGTAAATACTTGACTTCCTGAGCTCCCACGAGCATATCAACGGTCAATCCAAAATAAAATCTTTGGCAGCATACATACTCCCATGCGCTTAGGGGTACAATTAACAAACATTTGATATACGCGGAATCCAACCACTAAACAAAACTCGTGCGAAAGTGAATCCACTGCACCCTGTGGTTGGTTTATTAGTCAACAATATCTCTACCCTTACTAACGATAGAAATCAGTTCAACGATCTAAAAAACCCTTCAATTGATATATATATATATATATATATATATATATATATATATATATATATATATATATATGTATATATATATATATATATATATATGTATATCCTTAGCGACACACACTCCTCTTAACTATATTTCGTTGTCCCAAAAGGGACAGTCGGCTACAATAAGATACTTGTCTAGAAGCTTCTGATGCAAGGACCATGCGTGCAACCCTGAAAGCATGAATCTGACAACAACTCACCATTCACCCACTTCTGATCAATCCCTTAATCCTCTCCACCATAAAATATCTCAACAATTTCAAATACTAGAAATCCAATTAAAACCTGAAAATCAATGCGGTTGCTGATCTTTCAAGCAAAATACTCAGTCATCCCCCACTCAGGGCTTACTCCCTCCTTGGCTGATGTCTTCCACGTCGAAGACTAAAACTTCTTGATCCAAATACCTACTAAACACGACTCTTGGTATGAAAAATGGCATATGATAACTCGCAAATAATAACCAGTAATTGCAAAGAAATCATGAGCCTTATATGGAGATGTCATAAACTTTCCTACATTAAATCTTTGAACCCTTCCAACCTTTAACTCTTGTCGGATGATGGGTGTTGGGGGCTTGCACCCCCTCTGCTATCCATTCAGGACAATCGGGTTTGAGATTACACGACTGGTAACAATGAAAACATGTTCGACCCTTCTTGCAATCGCAAACGACGTGCCTTTTCTCTCCACACTTGGTAGCATTTTAACTTGTGGCAAGCAAACTCATGGGTTCCACCACACTTTCCACAGATATCAAAGTCCCCCAGACTTCAAGTACCTAGGTTAGTAACCTTGAACTCTTTGCCCATCACTGAAAATGTTGAATCATGATATCTATTTCTCTTTCCGTGTCATGTGACCACATCAAGACCTCCCCTAGCCACCTCATCAATATCTACGAAACTTCAGTGGTAATCCAACCACGTAAACCTGTGTCATCTATATAAATCTCAAAGGACTCTACTTCTCATGCAGACATCGACATCCTATTAGAATAGACCAAATTGTTATATCATAACCAAAATGTCATCATTAATCGATCACACTTTACCCATCATACAAAAACCCACACATAAATTATCTACTGGCTTCATAGAACCCTCGCGACATTCCCCGATTCGAGTATAGATCCTGGTCTTCTAGTGGTATGGGCCAAATACTACCTTCCATACCTATCCATACTTTCCTCAAGAGTCATCTCGAATCATCTAAGTCACCTCCTCATAAGCACTTCCTAGGCTCTCCTAGGATCCCCACCTCACCCTGCCATCAGTTGCTGAAAGACCTCTACCAAGTCAGCTAACTACTTCATGAATACAATTACATTCAACAAATTTTAAATAATCCTTTGACTAAAATACTCAACCCTACAACGGTTAGACTCAAACAAGAGTTGCACAATAGGGCCAAATCAACAAGTCAAAGGTTATTTAACCTTTGTATCATGTAACTTAACGTATTTATTTAATAGTTAACTCACATTAATATGAGTCCCAAAAAACACAAAGCAAGCAATATTCGAGCAGAAGAACTCTACATGTTATAAGGAATCAAAAGGAATCTTCCCTAATAGGAATATCTTAGAATAGGCATTTTATAATGCAATCATGAGCAGATCTTTATTCTAACTTCTAGCATGCATTTCTAACATATCAGCAATACACATAAAACAGGTGTGAGTACCTTGGGGAATAACTATCCTTGAGCTCAGCTGATTGTACACATCACATCCTCTCCTTTAGTTATTTTAAAGTTAATTATGAAAAATATTTTGCATGTCCATAGTTTGAATATGGTATCACACAAGTGTTCATCTAGTTCACTCAAACCAGGGCTCTGGTACCAACTTGTAACATCCCAAAAAATCATTAAATTTTTTATTTTTAAAACCATTCCAAAATCCATAAATTACACAAAAACATAGTTTCTAAAAAACCATAATCATAAATCAAGTATCCTAAAATCATAAGTTAAATAAGAATCTGTGATGATGTGCATAATGACGCTTTTGCCTTGCCCCTAACATATGATGTACCTGAAACCATAAATTCAAACTGTAAGACAAAGCTTAGTGAGTTTCCCCCAAAGTATCGCACACAACAAGACACATAAACATTGCTTGTTCGGTCTACAACCTCCCGACTTATTACCCCTGGCCGACAGTATCCCTACTAGATTTCCCTGACCCATAGTCTCCCGACTGGATTGCCCCAGGCGCACAGTCTCCCGACTGGATTGTCCCTAGGTTTGTTGGCCTATAACACAAAGCAGTACCACCTCAACCCCACCCAAATATGTCGACATATGCAATAGATAAACACATAACCAACAAGTATAGGTAATCATACAGGTCTACCAATCTAACATGCAACCGATGAATACAGGTAATTATACAGATATACCAATCTAACATATTAATAGCATAGCAACATCCTATATACCAAGATACATAACCTAATAGGTCAGATTTTGTGCCTTCGACCCATGAGTACAGTGAGGAAAACTCACCTCACAATTTGAACCATAGATGAACTATCACTTCTCCAAACACTGGCTCTACGGGTCACCAATACAATAACATAGGGACCAAGTCTCAATCTACTACTCAAACTACCCCAAATGACTTAAGGTAAAACATGGTCAGAGACAACGATTAACTGTCAAAAGTCAATCTCCAGCTGGTCGCCACACTGTGGCCATCCTTAGCCAGACTGTGGCAGCGAAACAACAAAACAGACGAGCTCTAGCCCAATCGCCATGCCGTGGCAGCCTAAGGCCATGTCGTGGGCACTGGTTTCCTAAATGCTTAATGGGTTAAGTCGTTTTATTCGATTCTAAGGGCTCCAAAGATCAGATCTAGTTCATTCAATAGTCTAAATGGATAAAATTTCCATTTGTATCCCTTAAGACTCTCCAAGAGATAAATCTCTCAACTTCTAGGCCTAAATAGAGCAAAAACACAACTTGGCTTAATCAATAAATACTTAATCTTGAAGACCTCTTGTCAAATAATTCCAGAATGTTTGTAGCACTATTACTAACCTAAAAACTCATGCTTTTTCAGACATTCATATCCACTGCATGTCTTGAACTCCCATTAGGTTAAAATTAGGTTTAATAGCCAAAAATCTATGCATGACACCAAAACTCATTTCTAATTCAGATCCAACACACCAAGTTAATCCAAATGGCATGTAGATTCATAAAGTTGCAAATTTAATGAGATCTCACCACTCAAACCCATCAAGACATGAAGAAAAGGGACAAATCTAAATATCAAGTAACTTAGCAAGGAAACTTTTAGGTCTTAGACACTCACCAAAGTCCAAAAGATACGCTATCAAGGTAACTACCACACCAAGGGCTTCCTTCTCCTTCAAAGATCACTAAAACACCAAGAATGACTTCATAATTTCAATGGAGGCTAGGGTTAGGGTTTATGAGCTTGAAATGGTGATGAAGGCTAAATGATCCCAAAACTCTAGCCTTAATGTTCTCTATGTAGGGCCAAAACCCCGAAATATTAGGGTTTTTCTCTAAAAATACCTACCACGCCATGGCGGGTCATTTAAGCCCACAATAAAAAAGCAATAATGCTACACCGTGGTGAATCTCTTCTACGTCGTGACCACCCACAATAAAAGTTTAACATTCAGATATTAAATCATACCTAGAACGGGTGTTGCATATGGTTTTCTTAATTCTCATCCCAAAAGACTTGTAAGTTCTCATCTATCTCAATGTGATTCTCAATAATTAACACTTATTTGTCGACAACCTAACACCATTTCCTATAGCATCCTCCATTTCCAACTAGAGACTGGGAAACGAAGGCGGTCACCAGATTTTCATACTAGAGACTAAGAAACAAAGATGGCGTCACATATAGCGAAGAAATTTAAAATCAAGAACCTAAATCAAACATAGTTTTTATAAAGGTTAAGAAGCACTAACGCCTTGATCCTTGTTCTTTGAGTTTAAATAAGGGTTCTAAAACAAACATAGTTTATAATTGTAGCTATCCATTCAAACCTATGATCGAACGTTAAATATAACTACATTTACAAAACTTTCATGTGGGTTTAGGTAAACATTAGTCACACTATAATTAGAAAAATGTTGCTAAAATTTTTAATTAGCGATGGTTTTCACAATTATATATGTCTAAAAGCAAAGAATGTCACTTACATTTTTTGTTTATTTGACTGAATGATATCAAATGGAATTGGAAAAATAAATTATATGACTAAAGGTTAAACAGTAGTTACAGTAAAAATTAATTGATGTGTCTTTAGAACACTTACGACTATTGTCTAATTGACTAGCGATCTCTATATTATAATCATTAGTCGCTTTGAAAAAAATTAGTGTGTATGAAGAATAAAAAATGTTATGGTTAACAAAATTCATGTGGTTAAATAGATAACAATAGCCACGACGAAAATAAAATTTGTAACTATAAAGAAAAAAAAGGCCAGGCTAGTTTAAGTTCATGCCAGTATAAGTTCTGCAATAGTCATATTTAGATCAATTTTATAATATTGAATTCTTTTGATTGTACACATTTCATGAATGCGTCCTAATCAGTTTGTGCGATAAACGAACGGTACTCACGTGGTATTATGAGTAGTATCTTTACTTTACCCAAGTAGGGATGTATGTAAAAATCATTAATGTTTTTTCTGATAGTTAGTTGAAGTGTAGCAATACAAGGCATAACTTTTTTCCTTCACGTTCATCGATTACAAAAAAACCGTTGCATGAATCGTAAGTTGTGTGTTTGTAAATTAAGGGGTGAATGAGATTGGTTATTCAACTTAGCAGTAAGTGTGATGAAAAAATGCCATTTTAAAAAGTTTTTAGATTAGCTTTTTCAAATGTAAAATGAAAAAAAAGACATGCTTACATATTAGAACCATATATTAAACATGTCTTTTTTGTGTGAGAGTATTTAAGGAAAGGTTAGGTTAAGGGTAAAAGTGTCTTTTATAAGGTGTTCTCCATAAATCAGTTTTTGTGTTATATAAGTTACAAGTCAATAAGTAAGCATGTCCTCTTTTCTCTTTTTACATATATACTATTATCTACACACTTTATAAAAAAGGAGGCTAACCGACTGATAGCTTTACGCTAGCAGATAAGTTATTAATCCAAAATACTTTTATAAAAAACATTCATCTTTTATCATCATATAGTATATTTATAACTTTATTATGTATCAAACACCACATTAGTTACTTTGATAAGTTATAATCTATTTTATATATGCCATTATTTCGTCCAATAATACCCTTAATATGTTGTCAATTATAAATATTGTACAATGAAAATGACAATATGTTTTGGTCAAAAATCTTTTAAATATTTTAGTAACCAAATTAGTTTGTATGGTGTGATATTTTAGGTAAAGATTTAATTATAAATTGCTTAAGATTTTCAAATATGCTTAAGATATAGATCATTCCCAAGATCTTGGGAATAAGACAGTAATGTTAAGAATCGTTATAGTGAAATCTGAACTAAAAAATGTTCGACAATGTTGATTTAATCCAAGATATAAGTACTTGTATACTTGGAAATTGGGACAAAAACCTTGTTAAACTTGTAAACTCATTGCATTGAAGTAATATATCTTAACATATTCCAAATTGATCAAGATACCATAGAGTATCTATCACAACTAGCAAGTTTAGGGTTGAGATTGTGATTCTTGTTCAAACAATCCCTCTATGTAACCTTATTTCATTAGGCTATTTAAGTCCAAAATTACAATGTTATTGGAATTCATACGAGCGTATATTTAGAATCAAGATGAAATAGCCTCAAGCAAGCCCAAAACTTGATCCAATAGCTAAGCCCAATCCATTTTGGGCCTTGGCCCAAGAATCCTCGGCCCAACAACCTATTGGACCAAAAACTCATTCTTTGGGCCTTATTGGGCCGAAAGCCTTCCTTTGGGCCTTATTGGGCCGAAAACTCCTACCTTTGGACCTTAACGGACCAAAAACCTTTCTAATGGAACAAATGAAACCCGAAGACCTTTTGAGGAGCCCTTAAAGCCGAAAACCCTAAAGGGTTTCGGCTAGAGCATGTGTTAAACAAAAAAAAAAGGAAAAAGGAATGGGAAAAAGGGTGTGCCACCTCATGTTTGTCTCCCATGCAACAAGGCCTTTTGACCCCCATGTATCCATGCATATCCCATCAAACTCTAGAAAGGTCAAACTTTCCCTCCTCTCTCTCTCTCATAATTCGGCCGAACACCCCTCACCACACCCAAAGATCATTTCCATTCAAGCATTCTCTCAAGTTCTCTCTCACTTTCCTCTCTAAAGTTCGTGTGTGGGTGTGCCATCTTCAATAATTCTTCTTCAAAATTCATAAACTAGGTAAGTTCTTTAGGAACTCAAAGTGTTTGGTTACATATTTGTGCTAAAGATCACTCCATTCACCCACCATTTTCGTGTGTATGACTCTCAGAACTCCACCCATTTTCGAGTGGTCTTCAAAACTACACCAAGCTAGGTCCAACAACTTCTTCTTCTTCTTCTACCACTAAAAATATTCAAGGTGAGCTTCATAACCCTACATATTCATGTTTTCTTCAAGTTTTAGGGTGGAGGGATACATGTTACAACACCAAAACATAATCTAAACTTAAACATCAGCTTTCAACAGAAACATTATGGTCTATTCACGGACTGTTTTGACCATCTTAAACTTAATATTGTTCAAAACTGTTCAATATCAAAATAGTTTAGATTTATACCTTTCTAAAGACTACTCGCACGCGTTCATAAGATTTTTCTACAATTTTTGGAGATTTTTACAAAACTGCCTATCATTTTAAAAATGATTTCAGACCAGTCTGTGAAGATGAACATTTTCACACTGGTTTGAAACCACTAAAATTTATAATAAAAATTATGAACAAAGTAGACTCGTTTTATAAACTCTCAGAGTTTACGGATCAAAATTTTGGCTTACGATGATTTTTCTATAATTTTTATAAAAACATGGACAGAAAAGTCAAAAACTAGAAATTGTCTTTATCATACTAAAAGTTTTTATACTTGTGTTAGATGTAAGTTTATATGATATATTCTCTTAAAACATCTAGACATGTTAACTTATATGTATTTATATATATGATTATATAAATTGTCTTAACAAACAAACATAATAAACTATAATCGGTATAGTTTGGAGGTCACAAACCACACTTTTCAAAGGTGCACATAACTATTTAAAGGCATAATTATCTTATTTTTCAAGTAAAATGAGTCATAGTTCACGTAAATCTGTAAAGGCTCTTGACTTTCCTTCGCCATACCTACCTACCGTACACCGTAAGTCCTGTAGTTATAACCAGAGTCTCCTGGAGGGAGAGTGAGATAATTGTGTATAGATCTATACGGGGTTGACACCCTCACACCTGAGTTGTTCGCTACAGCTAGATGGGGCGACTCACATAGGGAATAACAATACGATTTTGGTTTACGGGAAGCTTACACTTCATCGGTTTTATTAAACTATAAAGCTGCAAATCATTTTTCAAGTATTCAGTCTCTTACACTTCCGATCTTAGGGTTTAAGACTACAGTTTTTTCTTACATCGGAGAGTATTGGATTTTCTAGGAACGTTCGCTTTACTTTTATAAAAAAAAAAGATAACAAAGGACATGCATGCTTATATTCCCAGTTTTGGAATAGAGACTTCCAAATCAATTTCATAGAAAATATCAGATTTTCTGAAAGTACTACGAGAACTATTCTAAACAAGTGCAAAACCATTTTTATACAAAAATATTTATGAACTCACCAACTTTTTAGTGATCTAAATGAAAGTCATAGTAATCGTTAAGCCGAGAATTTTCATAAAAAGAACGTTCAAATCTGACTGCGTATGAGGAAGTTATGATTTTTCTAAGTTTCGGAATAGCAGTAGACAACTAAGAACTCGAAATAAAGATCGAATGATTTTTAGCCGACGCAACCTAAACGAGAATCGAAGGTCTCGTCAATAGTAGTACAACGGTAAAAAGACAGACAAAAACGGACATCGGATGAAGAAGTTACGAATTTTTAACGGACTTTTCCTGTCCTGGCCCGTTAAAAATATAATATTAAAAATAAAGTCAAAATTAGCCAACGAAGTCTAAATGAAAGTTGTAGAGAATAATTTCACCTACTCATGGATATAAAGAACGTCAAAAACGGTTCTCGTATGCAAAAGATAGGAATTTTTGAAGTTTATGGCACAAATATCGAGACTAGTTCGAGGAGGTACGCCCCGCGTAGAAGCTTACGCCCAACGTTCACATGGCAGGGCCTCGGATTGACCACGTCGCCGGTCTTCGCATGATAGCCACGAAGCAGATACGTCCGAGCCACATGCCCTCCCTTCCGAGAATCGGACACGTAGCCTCGTACGCCCCGCGTACAACGAGACTACGCCCCGCATAGTAAGCAACTTCGGACCCTGTAAAAGGGATGCGAGGCTGCCCGTATTTTGGTTGCCATTTTTCAATTCCTTTCACTCTAAAACCCCTCTCTAGCCTACTTTTAACCCTTGAAGTCCCGATATCATCCCCGACACCCGAAGCAAGTCCCGATGCTCCGAAATTCCCGAGAAAATCATATTTTCAAGTCGAAACTCTGCCCGAGTATGGCCGGTTTTCAACTAAAATCCCCGGTTTCGTCACAGAAAGTCATATTTAGAGCCGAAGTGCTGCCCAAATTATCATTTATTCCTTCGGTTATTTCACGGTGAGTTCAATATATAGGAACAATTGTATGTTATGTGTTATATGTTCAATGTGCTTTCCTGTGTTATTCTGGTTTTATACCTTTGGCTATGTAAAACATGATTTGTATACTAATGGAATACTAACGGAGCTATACCTTTGACTTGAAGTGTATGACATAAGCATCACTTGGGTACTGGTATGTAGCCTTTGACCATGAAGTGAATGATTAAGCATTCCATTGGCATTGGAAGAAGGCTAGGCAGGGCTGAAAGCCTATATTTTGCTAGCCAAAATGTTTATTAAGAAATTGGTTATTTTTCCATGCCATATGGGCAAAAGTCTTATTAATGTATATCAAGTATTTAAATTGTTATGTCTCAATGATTGTAAATCTTTGAATCAGATTATTCGTTGATATGGAGAGCATGTCATATGATACTCATCTGCCTTTGTTGTTCGTTTTCCCTCTTTGCTTCTATCATATTGATATGTATATGGCATAGCGTTATATTGTATCTATGATTGAACTCAGTAAGCGTCACCGCTTACCCCTCTCAGTGTTTAACAATTGCCGGTAATAAACATCCAGTTTAGTCATATACTGTTGGAAGATTTCAAGATTGGTGACCACAACATGTGATGGTCTCACTCCGGAAGGGCAAGATACACTTCAGAAAGCATGGAATACTAAATCCAAGGTACACAGGACCATTCGATATTCTTGCTAGAATCGGTCCAGTTGCTTATAAACTCAAACTACCACAAGAGCTTAATAACATTCATCCCACCTTCCACATATCTAATCTAAAGAAGTGTCAATCCGATGAAACATTTATTATCCCACTTGATGAAATTAAGTTAAATAAAAGTCTACACTTTGTAGAAGAATCAATAGAAATCATGGATAGGGAAATCAAAAGAACCAAGCAAAATCTTAACCCAATAGTGAAGGTTCGCTGGATTGAAATCCGGGGACCTGAATTCACTTGGGAACGGGAAGATTAGATGAAACAAATATATCCACATCTTTTCCATAGTCCATGAGTATCACTTTAGAAATAATTTCGGCACGAAATTCCCTCTAACGGGGGGATAATGTAACAACCCATTATTTCACGTCAAACATGACCTTTTGATAAAAGATTATTTAGAAAAATAATCTTATCTAAGTTTTAGTATATGTCACAAGGTTTCCAAAAACATAAACAACGCCGAAATCCGAGTTATAACGAAGAAGTTATGACCCATCGAAGTTCCGCGTTGGAATCGGCACAACATTATATGTCATGAAAACTGAATTTTTGATAGAACACTTTTTAGCTTTAACAATCTAAATGAAAGTCATGAAATACATTAAACCGAGAGTTTACATAAAAATAACGTCCAAATCTGACTTCGTATGAGGAAGTTATGATTTTTCTAAGTTTCGGTTTAGCAGTAGACACCTAAAAACTCGAAATAAAGATGGAGTGAGTTTTAGCCAACACAACCTAAACGAGAATCGGAGATCTTATCAAAAGAAATCCAACGGTAAAAAGATAGATGAAAACGGACGTCGGATGAAGAAGTTATGAATTTTCAATAGACTTTTCATGTCCCGGCCTGTTAAAAATATAATAAAAAAAACAAATTCAGAATTAGCCGACGGAGTCTAAACGAAAGTAGTAGAGTATAATCTCTCCTACGCGTGGATATAAAGAACGTCAAAAATAGAGTTCGTATGTGAAAGTTACGATATTTTGAAGTTCTGGGCACAAATTACGAGGCTGGTCCGAAGGACTACGCCCTGCGTACTGATTTATGCCCAACATACTCAAGAACATGGCATTGGATTAACCACGTCACCCCTCCGTCGCATGCATACACGTACCAGCCACGTCCGAAGCTCGGTAACCGAAGATGCACCACGTATCAACGAACGCATCGCGTATGAGGCTACGCCCCACGTACCGGAACGCCCAACGTTCTTTGCTTGTACGCCCAGCGTATGAGGACTAGTTCCACCCCTATAAATAAGATACGAGGGTATCCAGAATTGTTTAGAAAATTTCAAACTCTCTCATCTCTCATACCCTATATAACCTCTCTAGACTACCCCGAAGCCCCGATATCATATCCAACACACGAAGAACTGCCCGAGACACCAGAAGTCAGCAAAAATAGAGTCTTTCGGTTTCTAAGCCGGACCCTCGCAAGGCTCGGTTTTTCAAAAATAAAGCCTTTCTAGAAACGAAGTGCTGCTCAATTCTTCACTACTATCAAGTGAGTTAATACCCCTATAATCTACCTTTTTAATGGTTTTAAATGCTATTTAGGGGGGGGGGGAATACAAGTTGAACACAAGTTAATTGTGTTAAGAATTACATGTTATATCAATCACATAAACGATTTCCTTATGCTTTTAATTATTGTTTTTACAATAAAAGATTATCAAATGCTTCCATGATGACTTAAAGTCATGTATACTCTTTTCAAAATCACATAGACTCTTTAAAATACCGATAAACTCTTTTAAATGTTTTTATAACTCTTTAAACTTATAATTGTCAAAAGCATGTTCATATATCTATAAGTATAAAAAATTAGACTTAAAAGGCTTAGGACTAATGAGTTGCCTTATTTCCTTTTCCTTGTTTGGATGTGGGCTTAAGGTAGGGTTATTTGTCCGAATGCCGTTTCCTTCTTAATTATATATATATATTATACATATGTGAATATAAAAGGTTACTTCAATCGGTAGCATTACCTTTGTATCATGCTGAGCAAAGGGGTACATTCAGGAGAGATCATGCTAATCAGATAGAACGTATAAATTATAATAGGTATAATTTATGAAACAAACGAGAAATCTATTTTTCTAGATAAGTATACGAGGTCTAAACTACTTTATCAAGAAAAGGATATAATTCGATCTTTACTCAAACTAAAATGTGATGGTACGTATTCAGGACATATAAATACTTGCTATGTTACATTCTTGTAACCAGCGTCTCTTGGAGGGAGAGCGGGCATTGTGTGTATAGATATATACGGGACTAACAATCCCACACCCTGACTGTTAGCTACAGTTCGGAAGACCAGCCATGGGGTGACAAATGTCACATATTCAGTTTCGACACCAATAGGTCATCATGTTCATTCTAGTCCAGCATGGTTACAACTTTATCACATTTTAAACCCTAATTAACCAGGTTAATATTAGGGTAGTTATTCACCAGTAGTTTATTCTTTTTAAGAAATACTACTGTAGAAATCACTTTCCATAAACAATACGAAACGGTTTTATGGGGATTTAAAACAACTTTCACCATTAAAACGGAAAACATTCTTCTCATAATTTTATGGATAGTTAAAATTATGTTAAACCTAAATGGAATAGTTTTATGGAATTAAAACTACTTATCAGTTGTAAAGCAGAAAATATAGAATTTTCTGGAACGTCGTCAATCATTCTCTTAAAACTAGTATAACATAAAGGACCTTAAATTGTTAATTCTATAGTTCCTTAGTTTATACACCAGAGTTATTCATAATTAATATCCGACTGACAGTGGGATGTGTGACTTCCGCCTTACTTCCTGTTCCTTGTTTGGTTGTGGGCTTAGGGCAGTGTCACACATTTAACTGTCAGTTCGATATTAGGTTATATATGACTAGTATAAACTAAGTAATTGTATAGGGAACTATTATGGTTATCATATTGTCACGTCAGAAAATATAGAATTTTCTGGAGGAACCAGTTAACTTTTCTAAGAACTTAGAGTATACTTCATATAACTAAAATACTTATGAACTCACCAGCTTAAATGTTGATCTACTCTTTCAAAATAACTTGTATTCTCAGGAATCCAGTAGACAGGTATGCTCCCGGAGCTTTTTTTGAGAAGACAGTCTAGTACCGTGCTGCGTCTTTTGTCTTCTACCGTGTATCTACTTTGATGTTTGAATATGTAATGTTTAAACACTTATGTAAAACTTATACTTATTAACGCAATGGTTGTTTGTACTTTGATTACTATAATGCATGTGTTGTGATACTTACATGACGTCCTCCACCCCCGAACGTTTCCGCCATTCTGGTGTGGCGGTGTGACATCGCGCAAGACCTTCATCTCCTTGTCTACAATCGCAACCAGTTTCTCCACATAGTTCAAACGCTGATCAATTTGAATATCATCCAAGAAAACCAGTATAGAATTACCATCCAAATAATTTTGTTGATAAGATACCTGAAATGTGTTTTGAATCTGGCTAAGCTCGGCGGGCAGATCCAATCGATACGTAACCTTGCCCACCCGGGCGATGACTCGGAAAGGTCTAATGAATCCAGGGCGCAGCTTGCCTCGCCTCCAAAACCGGATGACACATTTCCAAGGTGACGCGTTCAAAAGTACAAGATTCCCCACCTAAAACCCGAGATCAAAATGGAGTCGATATGCATAATTCTTCTTCCCGATGTACGCAGTCTGCAGCCTACCACACATCTGTTGAATCAATTGTATAGTCTCGAGCCCCATTTCAGTGCTCCCCATCACTCGTTGACCAAACTCACCTCGAACAAATAGGGATCCGACATCTCTTACCGTATAGCATCTTAAAGGGAAGCATACCAATGTTGGTGTGATAAATGCTACTGTAGGAGAACTCGGCTAACAGAAGATAGGTATCCCAGCTCCCAGCAAAATACAACACTTTATAGTGAAAGGTGTTATGATATATCAAAGTATTAGGTAGTAGTCGAAGTTTTGAATAGAGTATCAATATTGAAGGTCTGCATGACTTCAATTATGTATGTATTTTATCAATCATTTATGTTGTTTTTCTTTCATAGTCGAAGTCCTGATATAATTTTTGTATCTATCGAGTACACTATAAATAGTGTAGGTAAAAAAGTCATTTGTAACTTTGCAACTCTTACAACATCGTGCTTTCCATTCTCTCAAATATACTTGTACCATCTCCAGATAATATGAGCTGAAACCAGATTTTATTTACATCTTTGTGTTCATATTAGCTCTGATTACTCATTCGATTGATTTCATAACACTTCAATTAGTATCAGAGCAGGAATTGACAAATCTATTGAAGAATTTCATTTTCATTTTCATCTTGTTGACTAAATTGTTCTGATTCAACATTTTTCGCAAGTGAAAACATAACTCCTCAATTGATCGTTTTGATTTAGCGATTCTATAGACGTTAATCAATCGTTTATATCTAATTTCGTTCTTTTCAAAACGAAACAATCGCAAATTTGAGCGTTAATACGATGATAAACTACGCTAATCTGCTTGGTTCATCCACGAAGATTCCGATGCTACTTCTGGAATACTATGAATAGTGGGCTAATCGAATAGAGGACTATGTCAATTTAATTGATGAAGGTGTCTGGTGTTCGATTGATGAAGGTCCATATCATGCTGATTGAGTTCAAGCAGTGGGAACAGCAGCACAAAATGAGGATATGATTGCAATTCCTGTGAAACAAGAAGCTAATGATAAGAGATGCATTTGCGAGTTACGTGGAGCCTTACCACTGGTTATGTACAATTACATCAGTGGATGCAAGACTGCACAAGATATTTGGAACAAACTCAAGGAGAAATTTCATGGAAATGAGCGAGCAAATAAGAGTTTGGTGACTCCGTGTTTCTCAGAGTTAGCAGATTTCAAGCAAAAGGATAATGAAAGTATCAAATTCTATTATGATCGCTTCAAAAAATTGATTTATAAATGCTTAAAATATAATGTTATTCGAACAGAACTGGAGTTCAACATTACTTTCATTCTTGGCTTGACGTAGGAGTGGAAGAACATCAGCTTGATGATCAAAACGCAAGAGAACTTCGATACTTACTGATTGTCGAATCTTTACAACATAATCAAAGCTCATGTGTCTGAAGTGAAATAGATTGTGGATGTGACAAAAAAATGATTTTTGGTGGTCCTTTGGCTTTGGTCTTAAAACTACTAGTAAAGAGGCGTGTTCTGATGATGAAGGAGATGATGGCGAAGTAGGCATTCTGATTAACTCAGATAATGAAGTTGTGGCCTATTATTCAAATAATAGTGTTAAAAAGTTTTACAAATAAAACTTTAAGTGGTAATTTCAAGAACAATTATTTTAAGAAGTCACCTTCGAGTTTAAGTGTTCCACAGAAGAATGTTAAGATGGTGGCAGAGAAGAAGGAAGAGAATAAAGTTGAGAAGAAAGTGACAAGAGATTCTGGTTACGACTGTAACTACTGTAATGGAAAGAATCATATTGTTAGAGACTATATGCTTATGAAGCAAGAGGAGAAGAAAGATAAGGTTAAAGACAAAGGTTATTACATGATTAAAATCAAAGAACTTTGAGCAAAATTGAAGAATCTTTCTTTGGTGGCAAGAAATTCAAATGGGGAAGAAGGCACCTACCAAATCTGGTTATCTGGATCATATGACGACGAGATGTGTCATCCTACCCATGGTGTCATGTTTTCTAAGCATTATGGTGAGCATTCAGATGAGAAGAGGGTGTTGTAAGAGTTTGAGGATGGAAGTGAAGAACAGAGTGATGAGGAAGAAGAAGAGATGATCAAAGGAAGATGCTTCGTTTCAACCACTTCAAAGTCTCCTATGACTGAAAAGGTACGTAATCTCTTAATCTCTCTTAAAATTCCTTCAAATTCTTACAATATTTTTTTATCTGATATTGATGATACTTGTTCTTATTTCCATGAGTAGTGAATTGGTGAAAACTAAAGTGATGCTTTACAATGCCAAAAATAAGGTGGAAGAAACTTAATCTTTTGTCGGAGCTTAATCTTTTGTCTGAGCTAGATGAAAATCTGTTGACAAGTCTTTAACATATCACTTGAAAGGTCAAGATGTGAAGGTTCAAAATGTCAAAAAGGAAGTTGACAGGGTCTCTTTCAAAACGAAAAGCTCATAATAAAGCTTATTGGAAGAAATGAAGAGATTTTAAAAAGAAAAAGAAATCACAACATAAGTCACCACAAAGTCAACAAAAGAATATTTCAAATAAATCTCAATATCACTTTTCAAAGAAATCATCAAAAATTTCTCATAAAGATGTGACCAATAATGTACAAAACAAAAGTCAAAGTGATTTTAGACACGAATCCAAACTTGAACAAAAACAGAAGTTTCAAAATCATGTTCAAAAATGTGTTCAAAGGAACTTTTCATAAAATCACAAAAGTTTTCAAAAAGAGTCACGTTTTGGATATCAAAATTGATACCAAACTTTTTTTCAACAAAAACCACATCAATCTTTTTCACAATCAATTCAATCAAAACCAACAAGTGTAACAAATAATAATGTGACATTCAAACCTGATGGTCCATATTTCCTAAACCCAAATTTAATGCAAGAATCAGAAGTTTCTTTTGTTGAAAGGAAAAATGAAATGGAAAATTTCAACCATCGGTTTGACCATAAAGGAAAGAAGTACCAATAAAAAGAGTTTTCTCACGAACAAGTCAAACAGGCTTATGAGAATTACTTATGTGAATCAGTTAGCGGAAGTACTTCATAACAAGAGTCATTATCGAATACATCAAAATGGAGGGAAGTTAAAACAAAGAACAAAGTTGAATTTTCTAGAAAGTAAGGTTGAAAAAGTGAAAGTCAAATTTGATGCATCGATATTGAATGATTATATATCTTTACCATAAACTAATGAGGTTGATTTAATTGACAAACTCAATCGAAGGTTCAAAATTGGATTTTTAATCCTATACTTAACACTACATTTCACACTAATACAGAAGGAACCAAAAAGCATTGGGTACCTAAATCTCTCTGATTGATTGCAGGTACTATGTGACGAGCAATATGATGAAATTTGTTATATCGATAGTGGGTGCTCGCGTCACATGGTTGCAAGGAAAGAGAACCTGAGAGATTTTAGGAAGTTAGAAATGTTGGAGTTGTGAAGTTTGGGAATAATAAAAAACACAAGGTCAAGGAATATGGAAAAGTGACAAATGAGAAGTTTGCAATTAATCGAGTCCCTTATGTCGAAGGTTTGAAGTACAATCATATAAGCATATCTCAGTTGGTTGTTAGCACAAGGAATCAAATTTTATTTGATGGAGAAGGCAATGTTATTTCAAACAAAGAAACGAAGGAAGTATTGCTAAAGTCAAAGAGGAAAGTAGATATGTTCACTATAGACATAAAAACCTATTTTTGTTTACCCTCAATGTGTTTGCTATCGAAGGCCACTTCACGTCTTATTTGGCTTTGACATTAAAGACTTTCTCATCTTAATTTTAAAAATTTGAATAAACTTGTTTTAAATGATTTGGTTCAAGGTTTACCTGTTCTAAAATTTTATAATGATTCCTTGTGTGCAACTTGTAAACAAGGAAAACAACATTGACAAGGTCATCCAATCATCATCGATTCGAATATAGATAAAACTTTGGAACTTCTCCATATTGACTTATGTGGACCTTCGAATATTGAGTCTATCAATGGGAAGAATTATATATTAGTCATTGTGGATGATTTTTCTCGATTTACTTGGGTTCATTTTCATAGACAAAAATCTGAGACTGCTCAAGTAATGATTGATTTCATCAAAAGCATTGAATTAAGTTTAAAGATGAGAGTCCATCGTATCAAATGTCACAATGGAACAGAGTTGAAGAATCATGTTATCAATTCATTCTTGACAAATCTTGGCATTTCGCATAGTTTTTTGCAAGGATGCAGAAAACGTTAGACGTGAGCTAGTCGGTGGACTGGGGTCTAGGCATTAATCGGCTAGGCAGGGATTAATCAGGGGATTAATGGGAACCATTAATTATTAAGAAAATTATTCAAAAATTTATAAATCTAACTTTAATCGTAAGAATATAAATAAATAAGCATAAAATTTTAATAATAAGTTTAACAAGAACAAGAATTTATCATCCAATTAATAAGAAAAATTATTCAAATTTTAATATATTTTAAGAAAAGAATTAAATTTGGGTATTTGTATATTTGAAAACATAGAAATTTTGAAATTTTTGGAGAAAAACTTTAAATTTTAATTTTTTTTATATTTTTTATATATTAGTTGAACATTGAAATACTATGAACTTTGGAAATTTTGAAAATTTTGGTTTAATATTTAAAAATTTAAAATTTTGAAAATTTGGCCGATTAGGCCGCGTAGGACCGATTAGGACCGCCTAGGACCGATTAGAACCGTCTAGCTCCGACTTTGATCCCCTTTAACCAAAACCGACTAAGTCGACCGATTAGCCTTAATCCTATTCGGTTAAAGACCGCCTAACGATTAATCGCCGATTAATCGGCTGCCTAGACCGATTTTTACAACACTGGTTTTTTGGCTCCTTACACACCACAACAAAATGGTGTTGTTGAAAGGAGAAATCGATCTTTGTGTGAAGCTGCTAGAACAATGCTTACTTATGCAAATTTACCTCAATATTTTTGGGCTGGAGAAATTTCTACAACTTGTTTTACTCAAAATCATTATTTCATCCATCGGAGATTTAATTTCACTCCTTATGAAATAATTAAAAAAAAAAAGGAAACCTAATGTAAAAAATTTCCATGTTTGTGGTTGCAAATGCTTTGTAATTAATTTGAAAGGTAATCTCTCAAAGTTTCAAACAAAGGCTGATGAAAGAATATTTCTTGGATATTCTCAAAATTCTATGACACATAGAGTGATGAACAAACGAACATGAAGAATTGAAGAAACTTTCCATTTGACATTCGAGGATTACTATGTTAAAAGCGTTCAACATGAGTTTCTTCATAAATTAATTCTTTCTGATTATAATGAGGATTTTGAACAAATGCTTACTTTTTACATTGACCTTGATCTAATTTTTGGTATTCCTGAAAGAGCAATTGATGCTGAGGTTAATATCAAAGATAATCAAGTTCCTGAAGAATCGAAGCATTCTGATGACTCAACAGTTACTGATTGACGATTAGATGAATGTATATCTTCGACTTCAACAACTCAAGTCGAAGATGGCCAGACTTCGACATTTTGTCAAGTTGAAAGGGAGCACTTGCCAACACAACCTCGAATCGAGAGGGAGCCATTGACTTTGAGTGGTTTAGGGGGAGCGACACACAACTGATTCTTTGGTTCAGGGGGAGCAAATTCGATCAGATATCGAAGATGTCAATCCATTACACCTCAAAGATGCACACGAAGCTCAAGGTAACACTACTAGAAATATACCCTTTAATGACAAGCATTGCGTGTCCTAAAAGGGTACAGATGACACGCAATTGCATGTCAAGGAAGGCCATCTCATAAAGGAAGACGACACCCATTTGCGTGTCGTAATTTTACGACGTGCATTTACGACATGCAATGTGTATCATTAAAGTCCATGTCAAGGAAGGCCATGTCATAAATGAAGATGACACACATTTTTACGTATCATATTTTTAAATGTTGAAAAAAATATATTATTTATAAATTTACTAATTTTCAAATTAAATTTGCATTTAATTAATGTCTCATAATAGAAAATAAAATATCATATACAAAAAATACAGTCCATTGCACAAAACTTAATATCAAAGAAATAATCATTCCAATAGTAGGCAAATGTAATTACATCAAATGTGAAAGTGATGAAATTCATCAACAAATAGTTGAACTACAAGAACTTGTTGACCACCTTAACAGCATCCGAGCTACTTTGCTTGACACTATGCACATCAAAAAGACCTGCAAATTTGAGTCTTGCAACCATTAGATTCACATAAACCAACAAATCATAATAAACTGGATCGGACACATCCTTTAAAATATCAATGAGAAAAATAATGAAAGTACTTGCATGACTACAAGTTTCTGCTTTCCTTTTGTCTTGAAAGGAATTGACAAAAAATAAATTTATGTTTACAAGCTAAGAAACAATTTATGTAAACAAGCTAAGAAATGACATTTTTCATTAAAAACAATGTTACCTTGAATCTAAAGGAATCACAACAAAGGGGCAATTTGGTTACAGATAAAGGAATCACAATACAGGGGCTGTTACAATTGAGTGTGGGGGCTGTTTTGGAGGGTTTTGAGTGCAGCGCCTATTTTGGTGTTGTTACAATCGAATGCCATTTAGATTCCTTATTACGATTTAGATTTTTTGTTAACCAGTTTTTGTTGGTTGATAAAGTTTGCTGCTAGAAATGAAAAAGTTTAGTCCCTGCATCATAAACAACATCCTTCTCCTTATCATGGGCAGTTTCGAATGAGTGCATGTAAGTCTCTAATATAGAGAAGTTGGGTTTGTTTTTATCTTTGGTGCAGCTGTACAAAAATGGTTGTTTATGGTTGAGGTAGCAGATTTTGGATGTTGCAGTATATGTTGTTTTGATCATAATATTGTCATCGTAAGTTTTCTATGACTCCATAATACTAGGAAGATCCAAGAGAAAATACATAGAAGAATGAAAATGACTAAAATGACATTATGAAGAAAGACGGGTGAATCTTCATAAGCTTGGGAACAAAAACTTGTTCTTGCATCCATAACTATGGGCCAAATATTTCAGGTTGAAGCCACACAAATGTATAGACCATCTTTTTGATGAATATAAACTAAGAAATTAATAAACATCCACTTTTCAGAATCATATTGCAGTAATGTACTTGGTTTTTTGAGTAATTATGTACATTGTAATTTATTTAATGACATGTTAGGTAATAAATTTTAAAAGCTATTTATGGCTCAAAAAACTTATAGTTACTTAACTTTGTTATCTAGTCATCTTTATTGGAGTTCATGTTTTAAAGTTCCATTAAATTAATATTATCAACATTAACCTTATTAGGTTTTATTATTCAATAATAGTATAACACATATATCTCCTATTAAATTTCATATAAATATGTTATTCTTATGCATGATTATAAACAAGTTTACCATCCATTTAATGAATTCAATTTACACTAATCTTTTGTTTTTTTATTTTCTTTAAAATTATTAGTATCTAAGATATAATATATATATATATATATATATATATATATATATATATATATATATATATATATTTACTGATATACCCTTGTTTCATAGGGAGATGCGCATTGTAAACATAATCATTGTGTAGCAGGACTACTTAATCATACTTTCTTTTTTGGTTGTTCACCTTCTTCTAAATTAATGAGCAATTTACCCCTTTTTGTGGCATCTAATAAAATAAAATAAAATAAAAAACCACATCACATCAAAGAGATTCTTTTGTGTTTAAGATTTACAAAAATGAAAAAAAAATTTATACCTTGAGTGGCCCATCAATTCTAATTGGTCTTAGTTATATAATCGGTTTAGTAAGAAAAATACCATACACCTATCAATAAGCATGACAAGAAGAAGGTTAGGGGTATTATCGTCCAAATCCACCTTAAAAAAGGTACCTAAGAAAAGTCCCAACTCTATGCTCCTGTACTAATCAACAATAAATAAACTCCACCAATTGATATTAATGATGTAGATATCCAACTAATAAAAATCTTCAAGAGTACAGCCAGCTGCAGATACTATAAAACCACAATTTTAGGACAAAAAAAATCAACAAATAGCCGCAGGCAAAACACACTGCATAATCCATATGACCCAAAAGCTTGTGTGAACTCCATCATTTGCACACCAATGCATATCTACGGAATAAGCGTTGGTCAACTGAGTAATAAGGGTAAACCCATCAAATCTTCCCAAAACATCCTACAACTACAAATCTGTTGTAATAGGACTATTATAAGTACATACCTCTACAATCTACCCCCCAAATATACCAGACATTAGCTATGGGACAATAATCAACCAAAGGGGTAATATCGTCCAACTTAATCATAACCCAACAATAAGATTACATGTAACAGTAGATTTCCTGTTTGAACTACCCTCATTATCTATCACCCTCTCAACCCCTTGCATCCCATCTACTAATCTAGCAAGACATAAGACACTTGACTGTGTTTCCCTTATGGTTGTAACAATATTTTTCATTAAAAATTAGGAACAAAGATGGAAATAGAGATACAACTAAATTATCAAGAGAGATATAGGGTGAAGAAGGAAGGATTCGAACCAAAATCACAGGATCCATAACTGAATCATTCCTTGATCTTCGACTGATATGAAATAGCAGATAGGAGAAGACTTACTTGATCATCGACACAAATATCACCAACTTGAAAAGTGTCTTCACTGGAGAATCCAAAAATTGATCCAAATCAATAGTTTATTTGCAAATTTCCCCCGATTATCACCAATCAAGAAAAAGCTACAAGCATCAAGTATTTGATGGGTTTTGAGCATTCTAACACTCCTATGGTGTACATGCAACCCTAGAAACCTTGGATCTATGTTTGACTAAGATACATGAAAATAATTATTTTTCCAAGGTTCTTATCCTAACTAGCATGGCATGGGGTACTTGAATCAAATAAAACTAGTAGAATTACTTACCTTGTAGTAGTAGTTGATTGCTTGGAGTTTGAGAGCCTAGCACCAATAATGTGGATGCCTCAAATGGAAGTCACAAATCACCACAAACTTGGAAACTTGAGAGAATAGTCATAAACTTCTTGAAATCGGCCCTCTTAGTTTACACACATCAACTAGTGCAATTTCAAGAACCAAAGCCTCCTTTATATAGTGTGGTGGATTAGGGTTACATCCATGTAAACCCTAATACCCATGTCTTTTCATTTCCATGAAATCCATGGGTTAAAGCTCCATGGAGTATCCATGGACTTTCCATGCAAGCCTAGCCCATTCCCAATAAGCATTAGCCCACACTATATAAATACAAGAGCCCATATTTAATTAGTCATACTTTTGATCTCTAAATTAATTCTAAATTAATTATAGATCAATACTAATTAATGTTGGGTTTTGAGCATTCTAACACTTCCTAAGTGTACATGCAACCCTAATAAACCTTGGATCTATGTTTGTCTAAGGTACATGCAAAATATTATTTTCCAAGGTTTATAACCTATCTAGCATGGCATGGGGTACTTTTAAACATAAAAGAACTAGATGAATTACATACCTTTTGTTGATTGTTGATTCCTTGGAGTTTGAGAGCCAAGCACCAATAATGTGAATGCCTCAAATGGAAATCACAAATCACCACAAACTTGGAAAATGTATGAGAGAGTATACTAACTCTTAGATTTCGGCCACCACTATTACACACACACTAGGGTGTTTTTCATGCAACATAAGCTTGTTTATATAGTGTGCATGGTTAGGGTGAAACCCTAATAACCCATGTCTTTTCCTCTTCCAAGGATCCATGGGTTAAAAGCTCCATGGATCATCCATGGACTTCCATATAAGCTTAGCCCATTAACAAATGAGCATTAGCCCACACCATATAAATATAATAGCCCATGATTTAATTAGTCTTCCTTTTAATCACTAAATCAATTCATAATTAATTCAAGATTAAAACTAATTAAATAACATGACTTTGTATTAATATATTATAACTTATAATATATTAATAAATCGTAAGCATACAATTCTCATAAAATTATCCATAAACAGTTTGGGTGAAGTGCAACCCAAATGGACCATGCCGGGTCGGGTCAAGTATATACCAAATAAGTTATGGACTTAGACACCTTATCCAACAGTCTCCCACTTGGATAAGTCTAATAACTGTATTTGCGTATGTTACTTCAGGAACCAACCAACAATCGTAGCTCTCGAAAACTCTGTTGAACTATGAAGCGCCATTTTAGATAAGTGATCATATAATCCTCTGTTCTCATGATATCAGCCGGACAAATACATGGAACAACGTTGTACTTATTGTCCAGCAGTTTGTTTCCCGATTTCCGATTTGTTTGACAAAGAACTAAATTGAACACATCAATTAGGTTCTGACCGGGCTCGGTACATAGGTCAAAACAAAATCATCGAAGGGCCCAGATATCGCTTCTATTTCTAGAAGGAACAGATAAACTTCGACTCATATGCTTGTTCTACTACTTGTTGAATTGTACACAAAGGCACGTTTTATAACATCAAGTTACTGATGCGTTTACGTGCAATCAATGCACAACCAATTCATAGGTAACAACTCATATCTCTAGGTTTGAAGACTTATATGATATTATCGTCTCACGATCACTCGAGATAAATTCCATGAAGTGATACAAGTGAGCGTGGGTTTATTCCAATACTCATAACTTATGAGCACTCATGAATGTTGTAGCAACCATTGCTATGACTAAATACATTTAGCCATCCACAAACTCGATTCATGACACTCTTAATTCATACCTACTTCCAACATATGAACGTCTGTGGAGTGTTTAAATAACTTAGTCATTCGGAAAGAATAACCTAGCTATTCTGGAAGTCAAAACATACAAACTGAAACACAATAATAATCGAATCCAATATGGTCTCAGAACCCTTTTGAATATAAATAAAACCACCTTTTATTTATCACCATATTGATTACACATTATTCATTGTATAATGTTTCAAATAATCAACTTAATACTTGAATAAAAACAACAGTTGTCCCATGCTCCTAGCATGTACACTTTGTTTTTCTAAACAATAGTTATGCCATACTCCAAGTATGCACACTATGTTTGTGTATGATCTTTACTTTGTGGAATAGATCATTTGAACATGATTCCAATGATGCTCATTTCACAATCCCAAATCCTTATTGTAAATGTAAAAATTCCTAATTCCTACCATTTACCAAAAAACTGTGAGATTTTAAACTTTTATGCAATGTTCCTCTTGTAATGATTATGCATAAAGTCACAAAACTTGTCAAAAGTCATTACAGAGTATTCCAAAGGAGATCAACTCTATGGAAACGAAGTCTCATATTCAAAGTACATTGCTTTGAACATCCTTCTTGCACTAAGGTTTTTTAATCTTACACAGATTGAATAACTTCCACCTATGGAGAAATTTCCATAGTCCCATTTTGACTATCACTTCCGAACAAGAGTTACCTCTTTTCAGAATATGTCAATATGGTCATTTCCAACAATTTATATCCTACTTCCAACTGTCCCCGAGCAACCAATCTTTGGAGAACCTTAGATTGTCCTCGACAATTGCTTAATCACTTTAGTCATATCCAATTCTAGACTTTTCCCTTCTTAATGCCCTAAGCATTTGGAAAATTTAGAAAGGATAAATATTATAGCACATGAAATCGATCCTATATCTGAAGCATATGGGAAACGATTCATGATGTCTCACATAAAGACATGATACTAGACCAGTCTTTTGCTACAATAAGGATGAATATTATAGCACATGAAATCGATCCTATATCTAAAGTATACGGAACACGATTCATGATGTCTCACATAAAGACATGATACTAGACCAGTCTTTTGCTACAATATTTTTTATTTGCCATGTTTTCAAAATTTAACTATGAAGAGGGATGCCGTAATCATAATCGAATTTTGATAACACAATATATATAGAATTTCTTTAAGTTGAACCATTCCAACATAAAATACATATATATATATATATATATATATATATATATATATATATATATATATATATATATATATATATATATATATATCCTTGACTAAAGATGATTAAAAACTCAATCTAAGCTTTTAGAATTGAAATGAAGTATAATTTCCTCTCCCTTAATTATAGCAAAACAACTTTTCAACCCCTACAACTTTACGAATTGAAACTTTTGGTTTTCTATAATTAACATTGCTAATTTGCAACACTAAACATAATAATCATGCTTCCACTAACATGATGATTATCAGCATAACACTTATGCTCAAACTAGCTCTGACATATTTCCAGAAATTAGCTGGACTCCTGAAATTTAGATTCGTACACCCTTTCTTAGATAGCTCACATGTGTGTCTAAACAATTTCCAGAACTATGAAAAGGGATGCCGTAATCATAGTCTTAATTGTTTAGACCTTTGCCATTTCTCACAAGTCCATGTTAGTGTGCCGGTTAACCACACACGCTCCACTAACGACTTTGAGAATGCAAACATCACAATTGCTATCTACTTAAAATCTTCTTAGTGAAAGCATTTCCTCACCATCATTTTCATGAATCAGAGAGAAACCTTGTGACACTTAGATTTTATTGTGTATGAGCTTCTATCCATGTGAATTTGTCAAAACCATAATCACAAGACATGGTTAGTGACAAATTAGCCTTACATGGATTGAACTTGTTCAATCTTAATTTCTTGTCACCTGGTAGCACAAGGCCCACCAATGCTTCCAAGCTGTTATGCATACAGTTTAGAACTAACAAAACTCATATGCATAGTCAACTTAATAGGAACAGACACAGAAACAAGAATTATGTCAACTTAATAGGTTGCAAACCTTAAGTCATGTGCTAGTGATAAAACTCAGGTTTTACTCTTGATATCTTGAAAGCCTTTCAGGATCTTAAAGACTCCCACTGTCCTCTTGACATATAAGTTTCCCTAGTCAAGGACCATTCCTTGACAAAACAAATATTCAAGGAATAGTGCGGACTCTTATCAAGATAAACACTTCACACAATTGGTCTTAGTTGGTCTTTGTCTTGTCCAAGACATCACAACTTACCAATTTCAAATGTACAGGAGTAGAAAACATTTTACACTACATTTGATAAGTGTTTTAAACCTTACTTTATGTCACTCAATGTTACAATCTTGGAGTATGACTCTAAGAGTTGTTTTTGGAACGAAGTATGATCCATCTTCTTGATTTTAACCATTCCAACAATTCACGACCCCTCATCTTAGTCATAACAATGCACTAAGATGTCCTTAGAGTATGAATTTGTGATATGGTTTCATAATCATTAAGATGATCATAAAAGATGATACTAAAGTACTCTCCCATCTTTTCAGATTTGAGAAACTTTTTATCTCTCTACCAAATTTGATTCTTCTCATCCGTTCTGCCATACATTGAAACTTTTCCAATGTTACAGAATTATACTTAACCTTATAAGTATAACCATATTTACTAATCTGTAGTAAATCATGACGAATCGATCTTTGTGGCGGACCTTGACCAGCACACACCCAGTGTGCCTAACTCCTTAGTCCTTTAATTGGCTCACATATGCATGTCATCAATGAATTAGTCTCAATTTTACAAAGATGAGAATTCTCATTCATCATACAATACAACTTGTATGATTCCAAGTTTCTGTCTAACTGAAGCTTGGGTGATGAGAACCTTTCCTCATTTGGTAAATTCAGACACTACCACAAATGAGAGAATCAAACTCGTATTTCCAATATTGCTAGAAACATACAAACATCAATTTTCCATAAATGCCATTGTAAGGGGATATAATATAAAATAAACTAAACAAAACTTTTATTTCTTTATAAAATCGGAAAAATATTCCTTACAATGCATCTTCAAATGAAAACTATGCTATTACATATTTCCTAGCAATCTATCACAACTTTTAAGTAGTAGCTCAAAAATCCGATCCTCGAACCATGCGATAGAAATCCATCTTCGTGATCAGATTCAGCACACTCTTCTTTTAACCTTCCTTTTGCTCGATCCTGCTAAACATCAAGATGCAACCTAGTCACATCATGTAATAAGAATCAACAATTAGGAACTTTAACAAAGTTAGATAGCGGACTTACCTGAAGCCGAGTCAAACATTTTGTCTCTACTTGCTTTCAAATATTTCAGGTATTCAGGGCAGCTTCGCTTCCAATGTCCCTTCTCATGACAATAAAAACATATAGACTCTTTGGGAATGGTATACGAGACAATCACAGACTTAGCCTTTCCCTTTACCTTTTGGTCAACCGGGTTGACCAAGGCCGATCCCTTTCCATTGGGACGAGAAAGCTTTTCTGGACTTCCAATGTTACCATTGTCCATGTCCATGGAAGTTTGAGAATTAGACCTTCCATCAATATTTGCTTGACCATTGCGCCAAATCATTGCTGATTCAACAGCAACAAGCAAATAAGAAAGATCAATTAGGGTTATGTCAGGATCTGTCATATGGTAGTCTTTAATAAACTCACCATACGACTCAGGAAATGACTAAAGAACCCAGTCAACAGCGAACTTCCTTGAAATAACAGCACCCAACATTCTCAACCTGTCAATGTGTGACTTCATTCCTAAGACATGAGTGCACACAGGTCTTCCATCTTTATGTTTCGTTTCTAGTAGAGCTTGAGTGACCTTGAACCTTTCAAGTCTTCAGGCTTGTGGGTCAGGGAGAATAAATGGAGGAGGTGGAGGGAGTGAAGCATGATGTTGAGGGACATCATCTTCAAGAGGAAAGCTTGTTCCAAGCGATTTGGGAAGATCATAGTTGTCTGAACCAGACATCTACAATGGGAGAAAATCAAGTTAGTTGATTCAAGTCCTTAATATAACACCCAATATGAAATATTAAGGCTAGGATCCAACACAATATTTTATAACTTGGAAGAGGGATGCCGTAATCCAAGCTATAAAATATTTGAAGGTAGGCGAATGACGATTCACCAATTTCCACCATGAAAAACGAAATAATTTATTAGGTTTTAATTGGATTTGAAACTCCTAGATCTTTTGAGATTCATTGAACTTTTCAATGGCATGTTTCAATCTCGATTGTGCCCTCTCAAGTTTTGTGACTGGGATGCCGAGGATCACAAAACAAGGTGTGAATAACCACGCAAACTCACTAGGTACCCTTAATATTATCACCTAATCGATGTGCCGGTTAACCACACACGCTCCACCGATCTATGATAAACATTAAGTCACCCTTTGTGATCCTTACTAGTCCAAGTTAGTGTGCCGGTTAACCACACACGCTCCACCAACGACTTGGTAAGGTAGAAAGTGTGAATTCCTTGGACTAGCACCAAGTTCACATTTTTCCTAAAGTAACTAAGATTGGGAATTAAAATATTTAGTTACTTTATAATAATCATTATACTTTTAATGAGGATTTAAAGTCATTGTCCTACCCGTTCGGCTAACGACCCTCCACCGATCAAGGAAGCGGTGGGTGAGAGTGGACACCCATTAAGTTGCCATTTTATAGGCAACAACCTTATACCCCCCTTATAGACCGGCTTCGTGAATGAGGCCTACTAACGGTAAAACGACTTATTCTTATACATATATATAATAATTAACCATTAATGTTATAAATAGTATAAGTGTTGAATTTTAACTATTAAAACTCTAAGGGTTGGAATTAAATTTTATTAAAGTGTGTGAAACTTTACAAATTCCAAAACTTGAGTGCAAGTTTTGTAACTATCCAAAACTTTTCATTTCATAACTTATGAATTAAAGGTTCATAAAAATGAAGACTCTTCATTTTTATGTAACTTATGTGTTTAAATGTGTGTTTAAAAAAGTGACCTTTGGATATCCATAACTTGTGGACAAATTATGGACTCCATTAAAACACATAAATGATCAAGAATTAATCCTAAACAATTCAACAAATAATTCCTATCATCTTCTAAATTCATAAGAACATGAACATGATCATCAAAGTTTCAAGAATTATATGAACACATACAAAGCATGAAATTTTGATATAAGCTATTGTAAATGGATTAGAACAACCATTACACAAACTAAAACAAGTTTTAACACACCAAAACAGTTTAGGGTAATGTTTCTAGTCCATTTCCAGCAGCAAAAGTGGAAAATCTGCATTCTGAGGCTCCTACTCGCCGAGTGCACGAACCTACTCGGCGAGTAGGATGAGTTTAGTCATGGAATCGGCGAGTCCCCCAATGGACTCGGCGAGTTCATCATGCAGACACCAAGAAAATCGACTTTTTCCACTATTTTGCATCAAGTATCAAACAAACAAGCCTAGGCTCTGATACCACTGTTGGGTTTTGAGCATTCTAACACTTCCTAAGTGTACATGCAACCCTAATAAACCTTGGATCTATGTTTGTCTAAGGTACATGCAAAATATTATTTTCCAAGGGTTATAACCTATCTAGCATGGCATGGGGTACTTTTAAACATAAAAGAACTAGATGAATTACATACCTTTTGTTGATTGTTGATTCCTTGGAGTTTGAGAGCCAAGCACCAATAATGTGAATGCCTCAAATGGAAATAACAAATCACCACAAACTTGGAAAATATATGAGAGAGTATACTAACTCTTAGATTTCGGCCACCACTATTACACACACACTAGGGTGTTTTTCATGCAACATAAGCTTGTTTATATAGTGTGCATGGTTAGGGTGAAACCCTAATAACCCATGTCTTTTCCTCTTCCAAGGATCCATGGGTTAAAAGCTCCATGGATCATCCATGGACTTCCATATAAGCTTAGCCCATTAACAAATGAGCATTAGCCCACACCATATAAATATAATAGCCCATGATTTAATTAGTCTTCCTTTTAATCACTAAATCAATTCATAATTAATTCAAGATTAAAACTAATTAAATAACATGACTTTATATTAATATATTATAACTTATAATATATTAATAAATCGTAAGTATACAATTCTCATAAAATTATCCATAAACAGTTTGGGTGAAGTGCAACCCAAATGAACCATGTCGAGTCGGGTCAAGTATATACCAAATAAGTTATGGACTTAGACACCTTATCCAACAATTAAATAATATGATTTTATATTAATATATTAGGACTTATAATATATTAATAAATCATAACTTATACTATTCTCAAACGATTATCCATAAATTGTTCGGGTGAAGTGCAACCCAAATGGACCATGCCGGGTCGGGTCAAGTACATACCAAATATAGTTATGGACTTAGACACTATATCCAACAGTCTCCCACTTGGATAAGTCTAATAACTATAGTTGCAAGTATGACTTCAGGAACCAATCAGCAATCATAGCTCTTTAAACTTTGTTGAACTATGAAGCGCCATTTTAGATAAGTGATCATATAATCCTCTGTTCTAGATATCAGCCGGACAAATACATGGAACATGGTCTCGCTTATTGTCCAGCATTTGTTTCCCGATTTCCGATTTGTTTGACATTGAACTTAACTGAACACATCAATTTAGTTCTGACCGGGCCCGATACATAGGTCAAAACAAAATCATCGAGGGGCCCAGATATCGCTTCTAATCCTAGAAGGAACAGATAAACTTCGACTCATATGTTTGCTCTACTACTTGTTGAATTACACACAAAATCACGGTTTATAACATCCAGTTACCAATGCGTTTTCGTGCAATCAATGGATAACCAACTCATAGGCAACAAATCATATCTCTAGGTTTGAAGACTTATATGATATTACCGTCTCACGATCACTAGAGATAAATTCCATGAAGTGATACAAGTGAGCGTGGGTTGAATCCAATACTCAGAACTTATGAGCACTCATGAGTGTTGTAGCCCCGCTTTGTCTAACATCTTAGACCTCTACAAGCCAACCCATGACAGTCTTGATTCATATCTACTTCCAACATATGACCGACTGTGGAGAGTTTGAATAATATGATATAAACCATAACATAGTTATTCTGGAAGTCAAAACATACAAAAAGAAATAATAGTAAACGATTGACAAGAGATAGCAACACTTTACACATAAATAACAACTTTTATTTATCATCAAATGTCAATTACATTTTAAAAATTTCAAGATTATCTAACTACTAAAACTAATATCATCCTTCAGCCCTATGCTTCGAGCATGCTGGAGATGCTTAGCCCGAGTCTGTCAATGTGTATGGATCTCCCATGATCTCTTTGTTCCTTGGCTAAGGCAACCGCACTATTGCTGTCACAGAAAATCTCCATTGACTCCTTTATAGCTAGTACAACTCCAAGGTCTCCGATGAAGTTCTTTAGCCATATAGCCTCCTTTGCTACCTCGCTTGTTGTAATATACTCTGATTCACAAGTGGAATCAGCCACTGTCTCCTGGTTGGAACTTTTCCAAGTAATTGCCCCTCCGTTTAGAGTAAAGACCCAGCCCGGCTGAGAGCGGAAATTATCCCTCTCAGTCTGAAAGCTAGCATCATTGTACCCTACAACTCTCAAGTCCTCACTGCCACCGAGGGTAAGGACCCAGTCCTTAGTCCTCCGTAGGTACTTGAGGATATTCTTTACCGCAGTCTAGTGTGCCTTGCCAGGATTCCCCTGATACCTGCTAACCATGCTCAAAGCAAAGGCTACATCAGGTCGAGTACACGTCATAACATACATGATCGATCCTACAGCTGAAGCATAAGGTATTCGACTCATTTCTGCTATCTCAGCCTCAGTACTAGGGCTTTGTGTCTTACTCAATCTGGCGTTACTCTGGATGGGTAACTCTCCTTTCTTGGAGTTATGCATGTTGAACCTTTTCAACACTTTGTCCACATAGGTGCTTTGACTAAGTCCAATTAGTCTTTTACTCCTGTTTCTCAAAATCCTTATCCCTAGGATATAGGCAGCTTCTCCAAGGTCCTTCATAGCGAAACACTTCCCAAGCCAGGACTTTACTTCCTGCAGGGTTGGGATGTCATTTCCTATGAGTAGTATGTCATCCACATACAATACCAAAAAGCTGACTATACTCCCACTAGCCTTGATATAGACACAAGATTCATCTTCACTCCTTGAAAAGCCAAATTCTTTGACTTTCTCATCAAAGCAAAGATTCCATCTGCGAGGTGCCTGTTTTAATCCATAAATGGATTTCTCGAGCTTACACACTCTACTGGGGTACTCTGTACTGACAAAACCCTCTGGCTGAACCATGTAAACATCTTCAGCCAACTTTCCATTAAGGAAAGCGGTTTTGACATCCATTTGCCATATTTCATAATCATGAAATGCAGCAATGGCTAACAGAACCCTAATGGACTTAATCTTGGCCACTGGTGAAAAGGTCTCATCATAATCAACTCCCGGAGTTTGAGAATAACCCTTTGCAACCAGTCGTGCCTTATAAGTGTGTACATTACCATCTATGTCGGTCTTCTTCTTGAAGATCCATTTGCACCCAACTATCTTACGATCAGGTACATTGTCAACCAAGTTCCAAACTTGATTGTCATACATGGACTGTATCTCGCTATCCATAGCCTCTTTCCATTTAGCAGCCTCAGGGCCTGCCATGGCTTCCGTGTAGCTGTTAGGCTCATCCAGATTTACCAGTGTGTTATCACTGATAAGTGTCTCACCTTCTGCAGTAATATGAAAACCATAATATTGCTCAGGTGCATTCCTAACTCTGGTGGAACGCCTCAGAGGTATAGATTCTTCAGTCGGCTCAACAGGAGTTTCCTCCTCAGGTTGAGGGCTAGGGTTTGAGGTTCCTTCACCACTTGACTTTTGAATTTCCTCAAGGTCAATTTGCCTCCCACTGTCTCCTTGGCTCATGAATTCTCTCTCTCGAAAGAATCCTCTTCTTGCTACAAAGACCACATTATCACTGGGTCTGTAGAAGATGTAACCAAATGATTTCTGTGGGTAGCCGATAAAAATACACCTTTCGCTTCGGGGTTCGAGCTTATCGTGAGTCTCGCGTCTCACGAAAGCCTCGCAACCCCAAATCTTGATGTGGTCTAGATTGGGAACTTTTCCAGTCCACACCTCGTGAGGTGTTTTGGCAACCTTCTTTGTAGGGACTAGATTAAGGATATGGGTGGCAGTCTCTAAGGCATACCCCCAAAATGAGATTGGTAGCGAAGCTCGACTCATCATGGAACGAACCATGTCCAACAAGGTCCGATTGCGCCTCTCAGCTACACCATTCAACTGTGGTGTCCTAGGAGGTGTTAATTGTGAGACAATCCCACATTCCTTAAGATAGTCAAGGAACTCAGTACTAAGATACTCACCACCACGATCGGATCGAAACATCTTAATGTTCCTGCCCAACTGATTCTCCACTTCTTGCTTAAACTCTTTGAATTTCTCAATGGTTTCTGACTTATGCTTGATTAGGTAGACATATCCATATCTACTAAAATCATCAGTAAAAGTCACATAGAACCGATTAGCATCTCTTGTGGCGGTTCTGAAGGGTCCACACACATCCGTGTGTATGAGGTCCAACAAACCTTCACCCCTAGCACAAGTGCCAGTAAAAGGTGACTTTGTCATTTTACCAAGCAAACAAGATTCACAACTATCATCTGACTTTAGGTCAAATGACTCCAAGACTCCATCCTTTTGGAGTTGGCCTATGCGTTTCTTGCTTACATGTCCAAGACGACAATGCCATAAGGATGCTTTATCTAAGCTAGTGGAAGAGTTAATACACAATACATTATTTCCTAGATTATCTACAACAGATACAATTTCATACACGCCATCACAAGGTAATGATTTAAAATAAAGAACATTATTAAAGAAAGCATCAATACTACCATTATTATTATCAAAATAATAGGTAAAACTTTGTTTATACAATGCATGAAAGGAAATAACATTTCTTGCCATTTCTGGTGAATAATAACATTTATTCAAATCTAATGTAAACCCACTATTTAGCACTAAGGAATAAACTCCTATCTTGGTGACAGGTGAAGCTTTCCTGTTTCCCATGATCAAGTTTATCTTTCCCTGCTCCACATTCTCACTTCTTTTTAGTCCCTGCAAATCACGACATATGTGAATACCACAACCTGTATCAAGGACCCAAGACTTAGAATGAGGTGAGTTATTAGACAATATAGTGTATATACCTGCATGGTTGGGTTTTACTTTCCCATCCTTCAAATCTTGCTGGTACTTTGGGCAGTTTCGCTTCCGGTACGACTTTTCATGGCAATAGAAGCATTCAGCCTCATTAGGGTTAGCAGAAGGAGTGACAAAACCTTTCTTGGTTTTGCTTGAAGAGGAGCCTTCAAGGGTCTTACCCTTGGTACCCTCATAAGGGTTCTTTCTCTTCTTCCCTTTTCCATGCCCGATTGCCAAGACATTGGCCGCAGTTGTAGTAGGAGTAGGAGTAGTAACAACCGACTTACCCTTTAGACCACTTTCGGCGGTCTTCAAGAGTCCTTGAAGTTTGCTGAGGGTGACTTCTTCCTTGTTCATGTGATATGTCATGCGGAATTGATCATAACACGATGGCAAGGAGTGCAAAATGACGTCTATTGCTAACTCCTCAGGGAAGTTCACATTCAGCTTCAGTAAACGGTCCACATACCTTTTCATTTTCTGCATGTGGCCCGTGATGGGTTCACCATCCTTCATTCGGGTTGTTATCATGGAGGAGATTATTTCATATCGCTCTTGACGAGCACTTTGATGGTAGCGGTCCATCAAGTCCTGGTGCATCTCAAAAGGATAATAGTCCTCATAGGACTTTTGGAGCTCGGCTGTCATGGTGGCCATCATGATGCATGCCACTTTTGTAGCATCTCTTTCATGTACCTCATATTCAGCAAGCTCTTCAGGAGTAGCAGTTGGCTCGGGTACCTTCAGCTCCTTGTCGAGAACATATTCTTTGTTCTCATACCGAGTGACCATTCTGATGTTTCTGATCCAATCTGTAAAGTTGGACCCATCAAAGATGACTCTCCCACAAAGATTCATGAGAGAGAAGGAGCTAGTAGGGTTTGAGCCAGAAGCATTGTTATTGGAAGACATCTGAAAAGAAGAGGGAATAGATTAGATTAGATATAGAGATAGTCCTTAACAAAACACCCAAATCTAATATTAAGGTTAGGACCCAACATAATATTTTATAACTTAGAAGAGGGATGCCGTAATCTAAGCTATAAGATATTTGAAGGTAGGTGAATGACGATTCACCAATTTCCACCATGAAAAACGAAATATTTAATTAGGTTTTAATTGGTTTAGAAACTCCTACATTCTTTGAGATTCATTGAACTTTCTTCAATGACATGTTTCAATCTCGAGTGTGCCCTTCAAGTTTTGTGACTGGGATGCCGAGGATCACAAAACAAGGTGTGAAGTAACCATGCAAATTACTTGGTACCCTTAATGTATTACCCCTCAATCGATGTGCCGGTTAACCACACACGCTCCATCGATACTATGATAAACATTAAGTCACCCTTTACCTACCTTGTTAAGTTCTAGTTAGTGTGCCGGTTAACCACACACGCTCCACTAACGACTTAAACAAAGTGTAAAGTGTAATTTCATGGATTAGCACCTTATTCATATTTTCCTAAAATAACTAAGATTGGGAATTCAATAAAGTTTAGTTACTTTAGTATTATCATTATACTTTTAATGAGAATTTATAAGTCCTTGTCCTACCCGTTCGGCTAACGACCCTCCACCGATCAAGGAAGTGGTGGGTGAGAGTGGACACCCATTAAGTTGCCATTTTATAGGCAACAACCTTATACCCCCCTTATAGACCGGCTTCGTGAATGAGGCGTACTAGCGGTAAGACGACTTGATCTTATGCATATATAAATATTATTAAACTTATAATATTATAAAGTATAAGGGTTGAATTTTAACTTTTAAAATTCTAGGGGTTGGAACTAAAGTTTTTAATATGACTTTACATGTTCCAAAACTTGAGGCCAAGTTTTGTAAACTTTCAAAACTTTTTATTTCTCATAACTTATGAGTTAATGGTTATTAAAAATGAAGACTCTTCATTTTTTGTAACCAATGTGTTCTTTTAATGGTTATTTATAAATGTGACTTTTGGTTATCCATAACTTAAGAACTAGTTATGGACCCCATTAAAACACATAAAGATCAAGAATTAATCTAATCAATTATTAACAGATAATTTCTATGATCTTCTAAACTCATATGTTTATGAATGTTCATATCAAAAATTTCAAGAATCGTAAGTACATATACAAAACTTGAAATTTTGATACGAGCTTTTGAACAAAACTTCGAGTTTCAAGTTTTTTTTTTTTTTTGCATCAAGTATCAAATAAACAAACCAGGCTCTGATACCACTGATGGGTTTTGAGCATTCTAACACTCCTATGGTGTACATGCAACCCTAGAAACCTTGGATCTATGTTTGACTAAGATACATGCAAATAATTATTTTTCCAAGGTTCTTATCCTAACTAGCATGGCATGGGGTACTTGAATCAAATAAAACTAGTAGAATTACTTACCTTGTAGTAGTAGTTGATTGCTTGGAGTTTGAGAGCCTAGCACCAATAATGTGGATGCCTCAAATGGATGTCACAAATCACCACAAACTTGGAAACTTGAGAGAATAGTCACAAACTTCTTGAAATCGGCCCTCTTAGTTTACACACATCAACTAGTGCAATTTCAAGAACCAAAGCCTCCTTTATATAGTGTGGTGGATTAGGGTTACATCCATGCCTAATACCCATGTCTTTTCATTTCCATGAGATCCATGGGTTAAAGCTCCATGGAGTATCCATGGACTTTCCTTGCAAGCCTAGCCCATTCCAAATAAGCATTAGCCCACACTATGTAAATACAAGAGCCCATATTTAATTAGTCATACTTTTGATCTCTAAATTAATTCTAAATTAATTATAGATCAATACTAATTAAATAATATGATTTTATATTAATATATTAGGACTTAGAATATATTAATAAATCATAACTTATACTATTCTCAAACGATTATCCATAAATTGTTCGCTTGAAGTGCAACCCAAATGGACCATGCCGGGTCGGGTCAAGTACATACCAAATATAGTTATGGACTTAGACACTATATCCAACAGTATTGTACCCAAGTAGGGTAGGGACCTATCCCGTAAAGAACCTCTTTACACCCTGTTCCTTTAGCAATACCCTAAAAATAGACGAGATGCTCTTGTATTTAACCGGATCGATCTGACTAGACAACATATCACGTGAAAAAACCATGAGATATGGCAAGTTCAATCTTTTGATTAATCCACCACCAGAAATAGAGAGGGTTCAATTTTGAAAAAGATCTAGCAGAAAATAAGTGGAGATGATTCCACAGAGGTTGGGGGATGGTGTGTGTGTGTGAGAGAGAGAGAGAGGCATACCTGAAATTGCATGAGAAAATAGTATGTGCATCGATGGAAGTGTAACAACCCAAATTTCCAAATAAAATTTTCATTTTTAAATAACCAAAACATTACCATAAAATATGAAATCTCAATAACAATTGTTTTCAAATTCCATAACATCAAACATTTTATTCATAATATCAGAGTGTCCCTAAATAAAATGTCGGAGAGTGCATGTCGCGCCATCAAGCCTTGGCCTTGACCTTAGGCTCTGAAATACCTAAACCAACCAACAAAATGTAAGCTAATGCTTAGTGAGTTTCCCAGAGCATACCCCACACAATCCACATAATCACATAATCCATATTAGCTATAACAGCTACACAAACCACATAAGCCATGCATACAAACATATAGGGATGCCATGGAAACCCTCCAAGGTCTTATACCGAGTGCCACTGGAATCCCCACGTGGTCTTAACTATCTGCCATGGGAACCCCCATATGGTCTTTACTAACTGCCAGTGGAACCCCCACATGGTCTTATCTACCTGCCATGGGAACCCCGACATGGTCTTTACTAACTCACATTGGAACCCCCGCATGGTCTTAGCTAACCAAAGAAATATCATACAAGCTAAATAGGCAAACATACTAGGATGCCATGGAAACCCTCCAAAGTCTTATACCAAATGCCATGGGAACCCCCACATGGTCTTAATCTACTGCTACAGAAACCCCTCGGGGTCTTTCATACAAATTTGATACCAACATATAACATAATCAACTAACAATCCACATATCATATAATGGGCCGGCCTTGGTGCCTTAGACCTATTGGTATGGTGAGGAGACTCACCTCTGTCTGCTGAATCAGAAAGCTGCTCTCCTAACAGTCTGGAACCACCCGTGCTTAACAGTAATGGCTTTAACCCAAAATTAGGATTAACAAAATCTAATTAAAGAGCCCAATTACCTAAGCCCAAATCCTTCCATAATGGCCCAATAGTCTTTCCTTTACTGATGGGCCCAAAGTCCATGTCCAAAGCTATTAATGGGCCGCATGGCCCAATAAAGCCCAACCATAGCAACCATGTCCCAATACAGATAAATTGGACCACCAACTCAAAACATGACCAGTCCCAATAACTGATTAAGGTCCAAAAGGGCTTACAAGTCCAAAACAAGCCCAAACCCATTTGACTGCCTATGCCTTGCATACCACTCCTGTACGCTCAGCGTATTGGCTCCTTTAGCCGTACATGCTCCGTAAATGCTTCTACGAGCAGCGTACTAGTCTGGCATGCATAAATGACCATTAAGTTCTTAATGCTTGGGATATAAATGTCAAGCTTTAGATCTGAGTCCATTAAGACGTTCTAGGGCATAAGTTTGGCAACCTTATGCCTTTGCATGCTCCATACGTCCCCAACAACCCCTTATAACACATGCATGAGGTCAAAACACCTATCAAGATTGCATTTTTATGGTATGAATGAACTAAGGGACCTCAAATCTACTCTTCCTAAGCTCTGGAGTTGCTCAAACTCCCAAGAGATTATCCATGAACACAAATGGGACAATAAAGGAAACCCTAGCTCAATCCAATGAATAAGATGGCAAGATTAAAACTTTATACCTCCAGAAGATCCTCAAGGTGAACTAGATGCAGGATCTTAAACCCTAATGCCACACCAAGCTTCCTCACTAACTTCTTCTTCTTGAATAAGCTCTAAAATGGTCACAAATACACTCCTTTAGCTCAAAAACACATTGACAAGGAAACTCTGGGGAAAAAAAGGCGAGATGAGGCTATGGAGGCTGATTTGGGTTTGGTCCAAGAGGCTTAAGGGTGTTTAAATAGGTGTCAAGTCCGAGAATTATAGTTTTACCCTTCTGTCGTGTACGCCCCCGTACGCGGCCACCCTCCACGATCATATATCCTTAGTATGCTAAGCGTACTCCTGGAGTACGCCCCGCGTACTAAAGGACCATTATGCCATATTTTCCATTTCAAGGGTCCAAAGAGTAATACCTAATTTGCAGTGTTACAACTCTCCCCCACTCGAACTAGACTTCGTCCTCGAAGTCCACCAACACAAATAGACTCGGGTAATGCTCTCTCATCTCCTCCTTCGGCTCCTATGTTCATTCGGAGCCTTTTCGGTGCTGCCACTGCACCTTCACTAGCTTCACCTCCTTGTTACTAAGAACCTTAGTCTTTCTATCCAGAACCGTGATGGGTTTCTCAATGTAGTTCAGGATCTTATCTACCTGAATGTCATCTAGAGAGATAACTGTAGTCTTGTCAATGACACACTTCCGAAGCTGGGACACGTGGAAGGTGTTATGGATCTGAATCAGCTCATCCGGGAGGTCCAGTCGATACGCAACCTTGCCGATTCGGGTATAAATCCTAAACGGACCAATAAATTGGGGACCCAACTTGACCCTCTTCCAAAACATAATGTTAACCTTCCATGGTGACACTTTCAGTAAGACGAAATCTCCCACCTGAAACTCGAGATCCGAGCGGCACCGGTCAGCATAACTTTTCTGAAGGCTCTGTCAAACTCGTAGCCTGTCGCTCGCCTGTTGAATCGACTCGGTAGTCTTAAGCTCCACTTCGGTGCTTCCCATGACTCGATGCCCTACCTCACCCCAGCAAACATGAGCCCTACACCTCCGACCATACAACATCTCAAACGAGGGTCGATCGATACTAGCATGATAACTATTGTTATATGAAAACTCTGCTAGTGGGAGGTACGTATCCCAACTCCCTCTGAAATCTCATACGCAAGCTTGAAGCATATCCTCGAGCGTCTGAATCGTTCTCTCGCTCTAACCATCGGTCTTAGGGTGGTACGCGGTGGTGAAATGTAACTGGGTGCCCAATTCTTCATGGAACTTTCTCCAGAATCTGGATGTAAATCTGACATCCTGGGCAAAGACCACCGACACTGGCACGCCGTGCCTAACCACCACCTCTCGCACATAAATATCTGCTAATTTCTCAACAGAGATGCTCTTGGAGATTGTAATAAAATGGGCACTCTTCGTCAGTCTATCCACAATGACCCAAATGGAATCCACGCCTAACCTCGCCGTCCTTGGTAACTTCGTGATGAAGTCCAAGGTGATATCTTCCCACTTCCACAATAGGAATGGGTAGCGGCTGGACCTTGCTATGAGGCCTTTGATGTTAGGCCTTGACCTTCCTACAGGTCAAACACCGCTCCACAAACCAAGCGACCTCCCGCTTCATGCAAGGCCACCAGTAACTCAACCTCAAATCTCTATACATTTTCGTAGCCCCCGAATGTATAGAGAACTTCGACTTGTGTGCCTCCTCCAATATCTTTTGTCTCACTCCCCCAGATACCGGTACCCACACCCGGCCACATTATGTCAAAAGTCCCCGACCATCTCGAACAAGCAAGGGAATATGACCCCGAATCCGCTCCATCTTCCAGTTCTCTTTCTTCAAACCCTCCACCTGACATCTCCAATAAGGGGGGAAATCACTGTCATCCTCAAACAGACATCTCCAATCGGAGCACTCGCCTCCTTGCGGCTCAAGGCCTCGACCACCACGTTGCCCTTCCCTGGATGGTATAAAATCTCGCAGTCATAATCTTTCAGTACATCCAACCACCTCCTTTGTCTCATGTTGAGGTTCTACTGATCCATCAAATATTTCAAACTTTTGTGGTCTGTATAGATGGTGCACCGAACTCCGTACAAGTAATGCCTCCAGATTTTGAGGGCAAACACAACCGCCCCCAATTCTAGGTCGTGAGTGAGGTAGTTTGCATCGTAAGGCTTTAGTTGCCTCGAGGAATACATAATCAAATTCCCTCTCTGCATCAAAACAGCCCCCAATCCTGTGATAGGTGCATCATAATAAACCACCAAATCATCCAGCCCCTCGGGTAATGCTAAAATCAGGGCCTCACATAACCTCTGTCTCAAGGTCTCGAAAGCCAACTGATGATCCGGGCCCCACTGAAAAGTCACATTCTTCTTCGTCAAGCGAGTCAAAGGTACCATAATCTTGGAGAAATCCTGAATGAATCTTCCATAGTACCCCGCTAGACCCAAGAAGCTACGGAGCTTTGATGCATTCTTTGGCACTTCCCACCGCATTACTGCCTTAATCTTGGCTGGACCAACCAAAATACCCTCTTGATTGATGATGTGCCCCAAAAACTGCACCTCTCGTAACCAGAAATCACACTTCGAGAACTTGGCATAAAGCCTTTCCGTCCTTAGTGTCTCCAATACCTCCCTCAGATGCTGCTCGTGCCGCTCCTTAGTCTTAGAATAGACCAAGATATCATCAATAAAAACGATCAACGACCGATCCAACATCGGCCTATACACCATGTTTATGAGATCCATGAACGTTGTTGGGGCATTGGTGAGCCTGAATGGCATCACCACAAACTCATAGTGACCGTACCGAGTCTTGAAAGCTGTTTTTGGTACATCCTCATCCCTAATCCTCATCTGATGGTACCCCGACCGAAGATCAATCTTGGAAAACCAAGATGCACCCTGCAACTGATCGAACAAATCATCAATCCTCGGGGGCGGATAACGGTTTTTCACCGTTATCTTGTTCAGCTCTCGATTATCAATGCACATCATGTGTGACCCATCCTTCTTTTTCACAAACAGAATCGGTGTTCCCCACGGAGAGTTGCTCGGACGGATAAACCCGCGATCTAGCAGCTCCTGAAGCTGCGTAGACAGCTCCTGCATCTCAGGCAGAGCTAGCTGGTACGACACCTTAGCTATCGGGTCGGCACCCGTCACCAAATCAATATGAAACTCTATTTGCCTCTCCGGAGGCACCCTAGGCAACTCCTCGGGAAAGATATCCCGAAAATCCCGAACAACCAACATACTGCCCAAATCTGTCGTGGTCTCAACCCTCGTATCTGAGATATACGCGAAAAATCCCGAACAACCCTGATGGAGAAAGTCTCCTAGCCCTCACAGTTGAACAGAGGGTTGGCCCCTGTGAGGCCCTCTCCCCATGAATAACTAGTTTCCCCCACTTGGGGTTCGAACCCTCACCAGCTAACGCCCGCAATCTATCATGGCCCCATTGGCCCCCAACCAGTCCATCCTGACGATCACCTTCAGCCCTCACAATGGTATCAGAACCAAATCAACACGGAACCTCTCCCCAAAGACATTGAGGACACAGTCCCGATATACCCTTGTAGCACTCACGGTGCGGTCATCCGCAATCTCAACCTCAAGCGGGGAATCCAAAGTTTCCGGAACTTCTTGCTAAGCGTAAGAGATACAAACGATCGGGTAGCTCCCGAATCGAAAAGAACATGATTCGACATACCATTGACCAAAAAGGTCCCTATACAAGAGCACATATATACACATAAGCAATACAAATCAAATATCAAGCTGAAAAATAAAATACGTACTAGCCACGACGTCTGGCGCTGTCCGAGCCTCCTCGGTAGTCAACTGAAATGTGCAGCTCTTCACCGCAGGAGCATCTGCCTTGGCAGGAAGGCCATCAGTGATCCTCATTATGCCGGGCGCAGGCGGCGCCACTGCTCCTCCTCCTCCCTGCAACCTCGGACAATCGGCCTTTTTATGGCCGGTCCGGTTGCAGTGGAAACAAATCAAGCCCTTCTTGGGGCAATCCCTGCTCAGGTGGCCCGACTGGCCACATGTATAACACACCCGACCCATCCCCCGGCAAACCCCACCGTGCCATCTCCCACATTTGGCACATTGGCCACGGCCCTGCTGGCCCCTACCAGAAGAATCCGAGGTCTTAGGATTTTGAGCCTGACCTACAACTTTCTGAACCTGATCTGGCTTCCACTTGGCGCGAAGCTCCAACTCCATTTCCCGCTCTCGGGCCTTCTCCACCATCTCATTCAGGCTTTTGCACCCTGTAAAGTTCACAAACTCACGGATATCATCCCTCAGCATGGAATGATACATCGTCCTCCTCATATTCTCATCCGCAGCATACTGCGGGATCAACAGTGCTCATTCCTAAAAGTTGGCGGTGATCTCTGCCAAAGTCTCGGTGGTCTGCTGGAGCTCCTGGAAGTCCCTTACTAACCGTTGCACCTCAATAGATGGTGCAAACTCCAGATCAAAGTTCCTGAAAAACTCCTCCCATGACATCTCAGCCACACCGGCTGATCACACCTGGCTAGTCACCTCCTCCCACCAATCCCTGGCTCGGTCCCTCAATATACACGAGACAAACCCCACCTTTACCGCATCGAGGCAAAAGCTCGTGCACTGTGCATTCTCCATGTCTGCCACCCATCATCGACTAGCTATAGGGTCCCCAACCCCGAAGAAATCAGGCACTCCGCACACCTTGAACTCCCGGAATAAGAGAGTTCGGGCCCCAACCTGGCCCACAGCAATCTCGGCTTGGAAAGACCTGAGCCACTCATCCATGATCTCCATCATCCCTTCCTTGACTGTCCCAAAAATCACTGGGGTAGCGTCAAGGATGCCCCTCGTAACCTCGGCTGCAATAAGCTCACGCAGCCTCTCATCAATGGGCTCGGTACCGTCGCCCCAACTTGATCCGGGTCCTGATCCGCCTGCTCCATGTCGTGTCACCACCATTATGATCTGAAATACCATAAGACAGAATGATCAAGATATCCAAAAAGGGAATCCCTCCACACTGGTTCTCCTCAGAGCATCCAGATCTAACATTAGTTCGGGTACGGTCCTGTGCTTTCATTAGTACAGGCCCAATACTACCTTCCACAACTACTTGTACCTTCCCCAAAGCTCTACCTGATAAATCTAATTCGTCCCAGAACAAAACATATCTCACGGGCTACTGCATAACTCAAATCCTAGGCTATCCTAAGATTTGCTCAATCCCATCAAACCAGAACTCAAATCAATCATAACAGGTTGCCCTATGCATGCAAATTATACACAGAACATGATCACACAGACTTTCGATTAACAGACTCTACCCTAGGACCACAACCAGACGAGGAACATGATATAAGTCCAAATTAATCATTCTAAGGCTATAAGATCCTAACCGTATATAATTTTCAAAGCATACACATACCAAAATCCATCCGAATATCATAATCAAAATATCAGTATAACATGGCTAACATATTGGGGGAACCACTTACTTGAGCTCGGCTGATTACGTGCATAGCACTCTCCCCTTTTCGATTTTAAGAAGTTTTTAACTTTTGATTTTTGAAAACAATTTTACCATTTCCTTAATTTGAGTCCTGACACGCCCGAGAGTGTGCCCGAATCCATCAAACCAAGGCTCTGATACCAACTTGTAACAGCGCAAATTTCCAAATAAAATTTCCATTTTTAAATAACCACTACATTCCCATAAAATATGAAATCTCAATAACCATTGTTTTCAAATTCCATAACATCAAACATTTTATTCATAATATCAGAGTGTCCCCATATAAAATGTCGGAGATGCATGTCATGCAATCAAGCCTTGCCCTTTCCCTTAGGCTCTTAAGTACATGAAACAACCAACAAACTGTAAGCTAATGCTTAGTGAGTTCCCCAGAGCACACCACACATAATCCACATAATCACATAATCCATATTCGCTATAACAGCTACACAAACCACATTAGCCATGCATACAAACATATAGGGATGCCATGGAAACCCTCCAAGGTCTTATACCGAGTGCCACTGGAACCCCCACGTTGTCTTAACAATCTGCCATGGGAACCCTACATGGTCTTTACTAATTGCCACTGGAACCCCCACACGGTCTTATCTACCTGCCATGGGAACCCCCACATAGTCTTCACTAACTGCCACGGGAACCCCCACATGGTCTTAGCTAACCAAAGAAATGTCATACAAGCTAAACATGCAAACATACTAGGATGTTATGGAAACCCTCCAAGGACTTATACCAAATGCCATGGGAATCCCCACATGGTCTTAATCTATTGCCATGGGAACCCCTTGGGATCTTCCATATAAATGTCATAACAACATATAACATAATCAACTAACAATCCACATATCATATAATGGGCCGGCCTTGGTGCCTTTTACCCATTGGTATGGTGAGAAGACTCACCTCTGTCTGCTGAATATGAAAGCTGCTTTCCAAACAGTCTGGAACCAACCGTCCTAAACAATAATGGCATTAACCCAAAATTAGGATTAACACAATCTAATTAAAAGCCAATTTACCTAAGCCCAAATCCTTCCATAATGGCCCAAGATTCTTTCCTTTACTAATGAGCCCAAAGTCCATGTCCAAAGCTATTAATGGGCCACATGGCCCAATAAGGCCCAGCCATAGCAACAATGGCCCAATGCAGATAAATTGGACCACCAACTCAAAACATGACCAGGCACAATAACTTATTAAGGCCCAAAAGGGCTTACAAGTCAAAAACAAGCCCAAACCTATCTAAGTGTGTATGCCTTGCATACCAATCCTGTACGCTCAGCGTACTGGCTCCTTTAGTCGTACGCGTTGCGCACATGCTACTTCGCGCATCGTACTAGTCTGACATGCATAAATGACCATTAAGTTCTTAATGCTTGGCATATAAATGTCAAGCTTCAGATCTGAGTCCATTAAGACGTTCTAAGGCATAAAGTTGGCAACTTTATGCCCTTGCATGATCCATACGTTCCCAACAACCCCTTATAACCCATTAAGACCTTTCCAAGGGTCTTAACTTGTGCATGAGGTCAAGACACCCATCAAGATTACATCTTTATGGTATGAATGAACTAAGGGACCTCAGATCTACTCTTCCTAAGCTCTAGAGTTGCTCAAACTCCCAAGGGATGATCCATGAACACAAATGGGACAATAAAGCAAACGCTAGCTCAATCCAGTCAATAAGATGGCAAGATTAAAACTTTATACCTCCAGAAGCTCCTCAAGGTGAACTAGATGCAGGATCTTGAAGCGTAATGTCATACCAAGCTTGCTCACTAACTTCTTCTTGAATAAGCTCTAAAATGGTCATAAATACACTCCTTAAGCTCAAAAATTCTTTCACAAGGAAACTCTAGGGGTAAAAGGGCGAGATGAGGCTATGGAGGCTGGTTAAGGTTTGGTCCAAGAGGCTTAAGGGTGTTTAAATAGGTGTCAAGTCCGAGAATTAGGGTTTTTCCTTCTGTCGTGTACACCCCGCATACGCGGCCACCCTCCGTGATCATATATCCTTAGTACGCTAAGCGTACTCCTGGAGTACACCCCGCGTACTAAGGGACCATTATGCCATATTTTCCATTTCAAGGGTCCAAAGAGTAATACCTGATTTGGAGTGTTACAAGAAGAGAGATGAAGATGAGTACACATGTTATGTAGCAGCCAATTAGGGTTTTGTTTAAGTGGAGGATATGGTCAGAGGCTTTCTTGTAGAGAAATCCTGAGTTGTGGTTAATGGAAAACAATAATCGGTGGATGAATGGAGAAGGGTTGGAGGCAGTGGAGGTAGGTGAAGATGAAGGGCCTTGTGGATTTTGTAAAGGCAATGAAAGCTGGAAACAAAGGGTTGAGAAGAAACAAGGCGGCCTTTTTCAAATTTTTTTTGGATTCTATTTCCCGCTAGCTATTAATGAGGACGCGCTGCCTAAAAAAATTATAAAACGACAGATAATTTTAGGACACGCAAAAAAGCGTGTCCTAAATCCCTCAAATTTTTGGAGAATTGACATTATTTGTGTGTGTGACCCTTGCATGTGTTGTATGTATGTCGGGCAGGGCCTGATGAGTGCGTTGGGAGGGGCCCATTGCATATTACTGGCAGATTTGTATCGGGCGGGGCCCGATGGATGGTGGGCATGCCCATTATATGTATGGGGTGGGGTGTAAAGTTCGCGTTTCTCGCTAAGCATTAATAAGATGATGTAATAATTATGGTAAAAATTGTAGCCTATTTGACGTAATAAAGAAGAATTATGTGAATTATTATATGTTTCATTATTATTATAATATAAAAAAATATGAAAAATCAGCCGAATCGCCCGTAAATCGTAAAAATAAGTGCGCCAAAACATTTATATTATTATATATTTAGAAAGTACATGTCGTCTCGATCCCAAAAATATAAATTTCGTAGAAATCCGACTAAGTATGAATTAGATATGATTTTTATAAAATATAAAAGTCAGTCGTGCACAAGGAATGTGTGACGTAAAAAGTTACGAAGAGAACGGTAGACTTTTAGCTAAAGTCATCAAAAAGAAAATCGTAGTACTCTTTAAAATAGGAATTTTCAGAAAACAAATGCTAAAAACGGAGTCCGTGTGAGAGAGTTGTGATTTTAGCAAAATCATTTTATTTTATAATAAATGGAAGAAAAATAAAGTCAAAATTAGCCAACGAAGTCTAAACGAAAGTTGTAGATCTCGTCCATAGCTATGCGTGGATATAAGGAACATAAAAAACGTAGTTCGTATGTGTCACAACCAGGAAATTCTATGCTTTTGTAATCATTATCAAGGACAAAATTGTAAACAAAATCTGGAAGCATGCATGATATTTATTCAATGAAAACAAAATTACATCAAAAACTCTATACAAACACTTCAAATGGTCAACGAAAGATTGGAAACCCTAAAAATCCTAGTTTAACTCGGTTATGGACTAGGATTTGCTTATTGGGCCTAATGGGCCAATAAGCTTCCAATTTGACTATTTTGGACTTGGAACCCTTAAATGGGCTCCTATTTAACCCACCTTCATGAGATTTAACATTTTGGGCCATATTTGGCTTAAAATGGAATAAAATACTCCAATAAGCCTTATTGGGTCATAACTAACCTAATTAGCTTTAATGGGCCATACAACCCATTCTCTCATGCTAATTGGGTCGTGAACCATCCAAAGAAGCCCAATGGGCCGAAAAGTAAGTATGGGCCTAAGAAATTCGATCAAAGCTAAGAGATTAAGCCCAACATTGTTCTCTTCATATCTCTAGGCCCATTCTCGGCCCAATGAGTAAAAAAATGTATAATGCAAGAGTGATTAGTGAGGTGCCACCTCACTAATAACCATTAGTCCTCCATGAAAAATACACAACATACATCCATAAAATCTCATGTTTCCATGCACCCATCATTTCAAGCTTCTCTCCCCTCTCTTCTTCTTATCTTCGGCCGAGAATCAACACACACACACACATTTTATCAAACTCGTTCTAAGTATACATTCAAGAACACCTCTCCTCTTTCATCAAGAAATTTCGAGACTTAGAAGCATTTCAAGGAGGTTTCAACCAAAAATCACTTCAAGTTACACTCTAGTGGTAAGATCTTACAGATCTAAGTAAAATACTTTCTTTTTGAACTCATTCATTCTTCTTACCACCTTAATTTCGTGATCATGCTCCCTAGAACCCATCTAAGTTCGAAATCCACTCAAAGAGCTTGCTAGAACCAAAAACAACACCATCTTCTTCCATTCTTCTTCAAAAACCGAGAACAACAAGCAGAGGTGAGTTCATACCCCCTTGTTTTTGGTTTTTACTTGTTTTTGGGGGGAGAATATACGTGTTATGTGTTAATCTATGCGTGTTTGCATGTTATATGTGATATCCTTGGTTTGGGTTGTGAAAAATCATGTTATTAATTGCTATACTTCGAGATCCATAACAAAAGTGTGAAAGATTCATAAACAAGAACATAAGTAACAACATAATACAAAGATCTAAGAGTCTTTATGGTTAAAGAAGTGAAAAACAAAGCCAAAGATTTTATAAGGGTCATTTTTGCAAAACCAACAAGGATTTGGTTAAAAGATGACATTTTCGGTTTTTATGAGGGTAATATGGTATTTATTTAAATAAAATCTGATTTTATGAAAATAATACTTTTCAAGGGGTCAAAAATATAAATTTTAGCCTATTGGGCTTAAAATTTGGCCTCACGGATATTTGGGCCCAAAATATCGAAAATGAAGATGTTTGGGGTTGAAATTGTAAATTTATTAAAGTATGAGTCTAAAATATAAATAAACTATTTCAGGGGCTGAAAATGATCTTTATTGCAAAAAGTTGGACTAAAATGCAAAGTTTTTGGAATTTGGATCTAAAGAGTAAACCTTACGGAATTTGGGCCAAAAGTGTAAATCTTTTTCAATTAAGGGCCGAAAATGTCAAATAATATATTTTGGGCTGAAGTTGTAATATAAATTATAATTGGGCCGAAATTGCAAAGAAAATGGTTTAAGGAACAAAAATGTAATTTTTCATTAAAAAGGACTAAGAATGCCACTTTTATTAAGAAAGGGCTGAAAGTGTAACTTTATATGAAAAAGGGTCTGAAATTGTCAAATAAATATTTTAAGGTCAAATATTTTGATATTTAAATAATTGGGCCAAAAAATTTAAATTATAGCATATGGATTTTTAACGATATATATATATATATATATATATATATATATATATATATATATATATATATATATATATATATATATATATATATATATATATATATATATATAACCAAAGTTTCGTTATAAAACAAACGTCAAAGTATTTTTAACATTGCGAATAAACATTTAGCATACAACAAATACCTACACTACGAACTTAAAATCGATAAACTACAAATGATTCAATGATTGGGCCCAAAATCTTCTGTCTGTGCTATTGGGTCTTTGTGGCCCAATATCATGGTTATTGGGCCCAATATAATCAAAACATGTTTATTGGGCCTTGATGACCCAATTACATGCCTAATGGGCCTTCATCAGCTTAAACATGCTATTGGGCCTTAGTGGCCCATTTGCATTGCTAATATGGCCCAAAACTTTTATCATATGCTCAATGGGCTATAACGTGTTCGTAGCATACTCGACAACCTATAATGTGACATCCCCAATTTCACGGCCAGAAAAGACCGATTTGTTTATGCTTTGTTTTTAAAATCAGAGTAATCTTTTAAAGAAAACGGTTGCGGAATTTGTTCCCAAAACAAAATATGATAAAAATTATCAAAGCATTTCTTTAAAGAAATGTATTTTCATTATATAACAAAATCTTGGGATGTCATGTTCAATACAGATCAAAAGCTTAAACAGTACAATTTGACCTTACAGCAGTTATTTAGAACTACTGGTCTATTATCCAACACTCTCTCGTCAAGTCCACCAACTTATACTCTTGTGCCATTACCTGTAATACAAAGAAAACTGAGTGGGTCAGGCTTGGGGGCCTGGTGAGCATATAGGGTTTTCATCCCACGATGTTATATCATATATTTATATATATATAACATTCAAACTTGTACAATTTCACCATATAAAGGCAACTCTTATCCCACCCCATCGATCCTCACAACGACACGATCTAAACTCTCGTATCTAAAAATTTTCCTCTTTACCTGATCCCTACTCACGTATCTAAAACTATCCTCTTCACCCGACCCATACTCACGGATCTAAAACTAACCTTTCCACCTGATCCATACTCACGGATCTAAAACTAACCTTTTCCCCTGATCCATACTCACAGATCTAAAACTACCTGATCCCTACTCACGGATCTAAAACTATCTCCTGATCTGATCCATACTCCCAGATCAATAGTTATACCCAATCCATACTCCCGGAATAAGGACAATTAACTATATCTTAATCCTGATCTGATCCATACTCCCGGATCAATAACTGCACCTAATCCATACTCCCAGAATAGGGACAATTAATTATACCTTAATCTTGATCTGATCCATACTCCCGGATCAATAACTGTGCCCAATCCATACTCCCGGACTAGGGACAATTAACTTAGTCTTAATCCATACTCCCGGACTAATAACAAGTTTTATCTCTTTACCTGATCCATCATCCCGGATCTAAAACTAACCTCTTGGTCTAATCCGTACTCACGGATCTAAAACTAGCCTCTTGATCTGATCCCTACTCACGAATCTAAAACTAACCTCTTGATCTGATCCATACTCACGGATCTCATCTACCCATGTACTACCCAACATATTTGTAGTTATAAAATACATATACAGTTTAACTCATTAAAACCTATATAGTTCATCCATTCCACCAACATCTCAAATAAACGAAAATATATAAACACATAGCACATATTTCATAGCAAATACTTCATACTTATGTGTTAGAAGAAAGTAACTATACACTCACTTGATCAGAAGATGATCGGACAGCACTACGGCTTGTAGAAGTAGTATTCTTCGGTAGATCTGGAAGATCTTCACAAAAACCGGGCTCCTCGCGGGCAGAGCTTCGGCTCGGGAATTTCACTTCTCGGGATCCTCGGGGCCTCGGGACTTGCTTCGGGGCTCGGGAATGATACCGGGGCTTCGGGATATAATTGGCACGCAAAACGATGCAAATCTTAGAGAGAAAGTAAGAAAATTGGTAAAAGAAATCGGCAGCCTCGCATGCCCTTTTATAGGGGCTGGACCTCGCACGTACGCTGGGCGTACGAGGCTACGCGGGGCGTACGCCTCGGATCGTCAGCGCTTACGTCATCGGAGCACTTGAGTGCGAGGCGGGTCACGCTTCGGTATACGCTGGGCGTACTCAACTACGCTGGGCGTAGTTCGGATCATGTCGACGACTCCTTCGGATAATATCGGTATTAATAATTAAATTTAAATTTTAATTAATTAATAAACTTCAAAAATTCATATCTTCTTCATACGAACTCCGTTTTCGACGTTCTTTATATCCACGCGTAGGTGAGACCACGCTCTACAACTTTCGTTTAGACTCCGTCGGCTAATTTTGAATTTTATTTTTATTATTTATTTTTAGTAGGCCGGGACAGGAAAACTCCGTTATAATTTCATAACTTCTTCATCTTATGTCCGTTTTCGTCTGTCTTTTCAGCAATGCACTGCTATCGACGAGATCTTTGATTCTCGTTTAGATTGTTTAGACCAACAATCACTCAATCTCAAGTTCGAGTTTCGGGCTGCATACTACTAAGTCGAAACTTAGAAAAATCATAACTTCCTCATACGAAGTCAGATTTGGACGTTCTTCTTATGCACGCTCTCGGTTTAACGAACTCTACGACTTTCGTTTAGATCACTAGGGCTAAATATCGCTCGAACGTAATTTCACCATTTACGTCGCGCTGTGTCGTGCCGGTTTTGTCGCGAAACTTCGACAGGTCATAACTTCTTCGTTATAACTCGGATTTGGACGTTCTTTATATGTACGAAATCCTTGTAACATATATTACAACTTAGTTAAAATTATTCATTCTAAATAATCTTCTATCAAAAAGTCATTTTTGACGCTTAACGTCTCTAAATTGACTAGCCCTTATCTACGGGCGTTACATATAATAACATACATGATTAGTGGGCCACCGTTGTCCTCTTTCGTGCCTATTAGGCTTACTTCATATTCACGTAAACATCATTCGGGTTGTAAAACAAAGTTATTCAATTTCATGGGATTTAGTGAGAAATAACGGGTGGCACCAATAAGTTTCGGCCGTAGCCCGTAGTTATAATCAGAGTCTCCTGGAGGGAGAGCGAGAGTTTGTGTATAGATCTATACGGGGATGACTCCCCCACACCTGAGCTGTTCGCTACAGGTAGACTCGGCCACTCTAGGGTGACAAAATCTTGATCAAAACCGGCGTTTGGAAAAATGCCAAGACAGGCGAATTAGTCATTATTATGCATGGTTATAACGACTCACATAGAGATCCAATACCATTTTAGTATTCATGGGAAATCATATTCATACACGGTGACGATGCAAAGTGATTCATACAATAATACAAAACTATCATACCATTTAAATTGGAAAACATCGGGTTTTCCGGGGAAACAACATTATTCACTTCTACATACAACAACTATAATACGAGGAACAATTATGAAGAACATTCACTTTTACATGTTTTGAAATCACATACATATGCACTTATGGGATCATCACATCTTTTTCACAAACAATTTTTGTTACAGAAAATATCAGATTTTCTGGGTTTTACAAACAATACAAACTAGTTTTATATCAAACATGCTTATGAATTCACCAACATTATATATGTTGACCGTTTTCAAAATAACTTGTATTCTCAGGAAATAGTTAGACTGAAGAACCTCCAAGTGTGTCTCAGGAAATTTCTTTTGTGTGAAATGTTAATCATCAGACAATTTATGTTTTGAAATATGTCATGTAAACAATATACTTGATGTGAACAAGGTCAGTTGTAATGTATTAATGCATAGCGATGTTTATGTTATGTTTCCTGTATATTCATTGTGATGATATTTCAGTTTAAGTCACACGAACCCCCGTACGTTTCCGCCGTCTGGTTCGGGGGTGTGACAGGTTGGTATCAAAGCTTTGTTTATAGTGAACTAGCATATCTAACCACACATGATATGTAACTATAAACATAATGGGAATAAATAACTCTGAACAAAACAAAAATCTCACACTTATGTGCGCATACTAGGTTAACGATCTAACAAACATCTAATAAAAGCTTCTGGAGGAAATTGAACGCTATGATTAAACCTGGGCAGTTATGTAGTCATATTAGGGATAAATATAGCCTGATAAACTATATTTATTTAGAATATGACCAACATGTGTTCGGGAGTAATCATAGCGGGAAATGAATCCCAAAGCCTACCCTACTCTCCAAAACTCTAGGGAACCCAAAACTTAAATAACTAAAAAAAATATACTATGGGAAATATTCAAAATGTGATTTATTTTACGCAGCCTCGTGCAGACAGTATGGCTGGTTTCCACCACATGGAGATCCCTACATTCCCAATCAGGAAAATAACGGATGGCTAGAGGAATTCGACGAGGAACCTGAAGAGGACCCCGTGGAAGAAGAGGAACCGGAAGAAGAAATCGAAGAGGGACCTGCAGAACCTGTGGCAGACGTTGAAGAAGAAGAGTCTGGTGACGACAGCGACGATCATTCATACACTAAGTCTGTAGTCATCAACCCCCCACACCCAGTGAGGGTGCCAGCTCAACGAATGGGACCTAACGGCCCTACCCGTCCCTGGGGTATCGACATTTGGAGATGGAGCACACAAAAGGGACAGCGACCCCCGTTTGGCATGGCTCGTGAGTTATATCACTTGTGGGATGGAGGACCGGCTGACCGAGCACTTCCTGTTATGGTGAGGCGGTTACGGAACATTGGTGATATTTATGCAGGGTGCACGTTAACATTTAACCACCACACTTTCCAAATAAACTTGATGCCTGTAAATATTAGGAGTTTCGATGTGATCATCGGCATGGATTGGTTGATCCCCCATCATGCCGATATTATGTGCCGCGAAAAGGCCGTTCGCCTTCATCTCCCTAACCACGAAACCCTAATCATATACGGAGACAAACTCGGTACGAACCTTCGTCTTATCTCATGTATTAAGGCACAAAAGTGTCTTCAAAAGAAGGACTCTGCCTTTCTGGCTCACATTGTGAATAAAACCAAGGAGGAGGTTAATATACAAAATATCCCAGTGGCTTGCGATTTCCCTGACATCTTTCCAGAAGATCTTCCGGGGATACCCCTAGAAAGATAGGTCGAGTTCCGAATCGACCTTGTGCCAGGAGCTACGCCCATCGCCAAATCACCCTATAGGTTGGCTCCTGTGGAAATGCAGGAATTGTCAAGCCAACTTAGCGAACTCTTGAACAAAGGATTCATCAGACCCAACTTCTCGCCCTGGGGAGCTATGGTTCTTTTTGTTAAGAAGAAGGACGGATCCTTTAGGATGTGCATCGACTATAGAGAGCTGAATAAGCTCACTATCAAAAATCGCTACCCACTTCCACGAATCGACGATCTATTCGACCAACTTCAAGGAGCAAATTGCTTCTCTAAGATAGATCTGCGATCCGGCTATCATCAACTCAAGGTCCGGGAGGATGATATTTCCAAGACCGCTTTCCGAACTCGCTATGGACATTATGAATTTGTTGTAATGCCCTTTGGTCTAACGAATGCCCCTGCCGTATTTATGGACCTGATGAATCGAGTTTGCCATCCATTCCTTGACAAATTTGTAATCGTTTTCATCGACGATATCTTGGTCTATTCTCGAAGCGAAGAAGAACATAGTCGCCACCTCCGACATATTTTGGAAAACCTGCGAGCCGAAAGGTTGTACGCAAAACTCTATAAGTCTGAGTTCTGGCTCCGTAGCGTAAACTTTTTAGGTCATGTTGTCAGCCGAGAAGGGATACATGTGGACCCTTCCAAGGTTAAAGCCATTGAAGGATGGGCAGTCCCAACGACACCCACATAAATTCGTCAATTTCTGGGTCTCGCATGATATTACAGAAGATTCATCCAGAACTTCTCCAGAATAGCCAAGCCTCTTACCACCCTTACACAAAAAGGCGTACCATTCGAATGGACAGATAAGCAGGAAGATGCCTTCCAAACCCTGAAGAAAGCCCTCTGCAGTGCACCTGTACTATCATTACCAGAAGGAACCGGAGACTTTATAGTCTACTGCGACGCTTCAAATCAAGGTTTGGGATGTGTACAGCAAGGAAAGGTGATAGCCTATGCATCCCGACAACTAAAGACACATGAGGTGAATTATACCACCCATAATCTCGAATTGGGAGCTGTGGTCTTTGCTTTGAAGATTTGGAGGCATTACCTTTATGGTACAAAGTGCAACATTTTCACTGACCACAAAAGCCTCCAACACATTTTAAATCAAAAAGAGTTAAACATGAGGCAGCGAACATGGGTTGAGCTGCTAAACGATTATGAGTGTGAAATCAAGCACCACCCAGGCAAGGCTAACGTGGTAGCTGACGCCTTGAGTCGAAAAGAATACTTGAATCGTCGTGTGAAAACTCTTTCGATAACCATTCAATCCCATCTATTCTCACAAATCAAAAAAGCCCAGTTTGATGCCATGAAGGCAGAAAACAAAACCAGCGAAGCATTACGTGGAATGGAAAAGAACTTCGAAGTCAAGGAGAATGGAACATATTATTTCATGAACCGAATTTGGGTCCCTAAACTTGGGGGATTCAGAGAGGTAGTCATGAATGAGGCTCATAAGACACGATACTCCATCCATACGGGTTCAGATAAAATGTACCTAGATATCAAACAACATTATTGGTGGCCTAACATGAAAGCAGAAATTGCCCACTTACGTTAGCAAGTGCCTCACTTGCGCTAAAGTGAAAGTAGAATATCAAAAGCCCTCGGGACTATTAACACAGTCGGTAATACCCGAGTGGAAATGGGAAAGGATTACGATGGACTTTGTGACCAAATTACCCAAGACAACTGATGGATTGGATGCCATATAGGTGATAGTCGATAGATTAACAAAATCCGCCCATTTCCTGCCAATAAAGGAATCTTACAAGATGGAAATACTGACCCGAATCTACATCAAGGAGATTGTGGACTCCATGGAGTGCCAATATCTATCATCTCAAATCGAGATAGTAGATTCACTTCACGCTTTTGGCAATCACTTCAGAAGACTATGGGAACACAACTCGACATGAGCACTGCTTACCACCCTCAAACAGACAGACAAAGCGAGCGCACCATCCAGACCCTTGAGGACATGCTTAGAGCATGTGTGATCGACTTCGGGAAATCTTGGGACACCCACTTTCCACTGATTGAATTCTCATACAATAACAGTTATCACACGAGCATCAAGGTTGCTCCTTTCGAAGCGTTATACGGTCGCAAATGCAGGTCACCTCCATGCTGGGCTGAGGTAGGTGACACTCAGCTAGCAAGAGGATAGACACCAAACAATGCTTTAGCAGGGCCATAAATCATATGTGAAACAACAGAAAAGATAGTTCAACTCAGAGCTCGAATTCAAGCATCACGAGATCGACAGAAGAGCTATGCTGATAAACGGCGAAAGCCCCTAGAATTTCAAGTCGGGGATCGGGTGTTATTGAAGGTCTCTCACTGGAAACGGGTGATTCGTTTTGGGAAACGGGGGAAAATAAACCCACGACACATTGGACCATTCGAGATTCTAGCTAGAATCGGTCCAGTGGCCTATAGGCTGTAGCTACCTACTGAGCTCAGCAGCGTACACCCTGTGTTCCATGTTTCCAATCTGAAAAAGTGCTTATTCGACGAAACTCTTGTCATCCCATTGGAAGAAATCGAAATTAACGAGGATCTCCTGTTCATCAAGGAACCAATTGAAATCATGGACAGGGAACTAAAGCGTACTAAGCAAAGTTGTATGTGTCACAACCAGGAAATTCTATGCTTTTGTAATCATTATCAAGGACAAAATTGTAAACAAAATCTGGAAGCATGCATGATATTTATTCAATGACAACAAAATTACATCAAAAACTCTATACAAACACTTCAAATGGTCAACGAAGGATTGGAAACCCTAAAAATCCTGGTTTAACTCTGTTATAGACTAGGATTTCCTTATTGGGCCTAATGGGCCAATAAGCTTCCAATTTGACTATTTTGGACTTGGAACCCTTAAAAGGGCTCCAATTTAACCCACCTTCATGAGATTTAACATTTTGGGCCATATTGGGCCTAAAATGGAATAAACTACTCCAATAAGCCTTATTTGGCCATAACTAATCTAATTAGATTTAATGGGCCATAAAACCCATTCTATCATGCAAATTGGGCCATGAACCATCCAAAGAATCCCAATGGGTTGAAAAGTAAGTATGCGCCTAAGAAATTCGATCAAAGCTAAGAGATTAAGCCCAACATCATTCTCTTCATATCTCTAGGACCATTCTCGGCCCAATGAGTAAAAAAATGTATAATGCAAGAGTTATTAGTGAGGTGACACCTAACTAATAACCATTAGTCCTCCATGCAAAATACACAACATACATCCATAAACTCTCATGTTTCCATGCACCCATCATTTCAAGATTCTCTCCCCTCCCTTCTTCTTATCTTCGGCCGAGAATCAACACACACACACACACACATTTTATCAAACTCCTTCTAAGTATACATTCAAGAACACCTCTCCTCTTTCATCAAGAAATTTCGAGACTTAGAAGCATTTCATGGAGGATTCAACCAAAAATCACTTGAAGTTACACTCTAGTGGTAAGATCTTACAAATCTAAGTAACATACTTTCTTTTTGAACTCATTCATTCTTCTTACCACCTTAATTTAGTGATCATGCTCCCTAGAACCCATCTAAGTTCGAAATCCACTCAAGGAGCTTGCTAGAACCAAAAACAACACCATCTTCTTCCATTCTTCCTCAAAAACCGAGAACAACAAGCAAAGGTGAGTTCATACCCCCTTGTTTTTGGTTTTTACTTGTTTTTGGGGGGAGAATACAAGTGTTATGTGTTGATCTATGTGTGTTTGCATGTTATATGTGATATCCTTGGTTTGTGTTGTGAAAAATCATGTTATTAATTGCTATACTTCGAGATCCATAACAAAAGTGTGAAAGATTCATAAACAAGAACATAACTAACAACATAACACAAAGATCTAAGAGTCTTTATGGTTAAAGAAGTGAAAAACAAAGCCAAAGATTTTATAAGGGTCATTTTTGCAAAAATAACAAGGATTTGGTTAAAAGATGACATTTTCGGTTTTTATGAGGGTAATATGGTATTTATTTAAATAAAATCTGATTTTATGAAAATAATACTTTTTAAGGGGTCAAAAATATAAATTTTAGCCTATTGGGCTTAAAAATTGGGCCTCACGGATATTTGGGAGCAAAATTTCGAAAATGAAGATGTTTGGGGTTGAAATTGTAGATTTATTAAAGTATGAGTCGAAAATAAACATAAACTATTTCAGGGGCTGAAAATGATCTTTATTGCAAAAAGTTGGACTAAAATGCAAAGTTTTTGGAATTTGGATCTAAAGTGGAAACCTTATGGAATTTGGGCCAAAAGTGTAAATCTTTTTCAATTAAGGGTCGAAAATGTCAAATAATATATTTTGGGCTGAAGTTGTAATATAAATTATAATTGGGCCGAAATTGCAAAGAAAATGGTTTAAGGACCAAAAATGTCATTTTTCATTAAAAATGACTAAAAATGCCAATTTTATTAAGAAAGGGCTGAAAGTGTGACTTTATATGAAAAAGGGGCTGAAATGGTCAAATAAATATTTTAAGGTCAAATATGTTGATATTTAAACAATTGGGCCAAAAATATTAAATTATAGCATATGGATTTTTAACGATATATATATATATATATATATATATATATATATATATATATATATATATATATATATATATATATATATATATATATATATATATATATATATATATATATATATATATAACCAAAGTTTCGTTATAAATGAAACGTCAAAGTATTTTTAAGATTGCGAATAAACAGTTAGCGTACAACAAATACCTACACTACGAACTTAAAATCGATAAACTACAAATGATTCAATGATTGAGCCCAAAATCTTCTGTCCGTGCTATTGGGTCTTTGTGGCCCAATATCATGGTTATTGGGCCCAATATAATCAAAAAATGTTTATGGGGCCTTGGTGACCCAATTACATGCCTAATGGGCCTTCATCGGCTTAAACATGCTATTGGGCCTTAGTGGCCCATTTGCATTGCTAATATGGCCCTAAACTTTTATCGTATGCTTAATGGGCTATAACGTGTCCGTAGCATACTCGACAACCTATAATAAAATACATGATTAGTGGGCCACCGTTGTCCTATTTCGTGCCTGTTAGGCTTACTTCATATTCACGTAAACATTATTCGGGTTGTAAAACAAGGTTATTAAATTTCATGGGATTTAGTGAGAAATAACGGGTGGCACCAATAAGTGTCGGCCGTAGCCTGTAGTTATAATCAGAGTCTCCTGGAGGGAGAGCGAGAGTTTGTGTATAGATCTATACGGGGATGACTCCCCCACACCTGAGCTGTTCGCTACAGGTAGACTCGGCCACTCTAGGGTGACAAAATCTTGATCAAAACCGGCGTTTGGAAAAATGCCAAGAGAGGCGAATTAGTCATTATTATGCATGGTTATAACGACTCACATAGAGATCTAATACCATTTTAGTATTCATGGGAAATCATATTCATACACGGTGACGATGCAAAGTGATTAATACAATAATACAAAACTATCATACCATTTAAATTGGAAAACATCGGGTTTTCCGGGGAAACGACATTCTTCACTTCTACATACAACAAGTATAATACAAGGAACACTTATGAAGAACATTCACTTTTACATGTTTTGAAATCACATACATATGCACTTATGGGATAAGCACATCTTTTTCGCAAACAATTTTTGTTACAGAAAATATCGGATTTTCTGGGTTTTACAAACAATACAAACTAGTTTTATATCAAACATGCTTATGAACTCACCAACATTATATATGTTGACCGTTTTCAAAATAACTTGTATTCTCAGGAAATCGTTAGACTGAAGAACCTCCAAGTGTGTCTCAGGAAATTTCTTTTGTGTGAAATGTTAATCATCAAACAATTTATGTTTTGAAATATGTCATGTAAACAATGTACTTGATGTGAACAAGGTCAGTTGTATTGTATTAATGCATGGTGATGTTTATGTTATGTTTCATGTATATTCATTGTGATGATATTTCAATTTAAGTCACACGAACCCCCGGACGTTTCCGCCGTTTGGTTCGGGGGTGTGACAGTATGACAAGTTATAGTTTATAATAACATATTTATGTATTAAAATAAAGTATAAATCATATTTATGTATACATATATATACATATTTATATATCGTTAGAAACGTATCGACGATGCGGTCATTATAAGACTAATATTGAATACTTTCGATATTAGTTTAGTACAAATATCGTTAGATCTATTTAAAATAGTATTATAAATGGGTGTTTGGTCGTTTAAATAACTATAAGGTCGTTTAAGTAACTATAAAAGGTAATTTTTGAAAATTCAATTACTATAAATATGAGGCTCTAGGCTCTCATATTTCTTGCACCATTCTCTTGATTCAAGAGTATTTCTCTTCTTATCCCTGAACATTTCGGTCCCACGTGATTCTACTTCTCTTTCTATAGTTTTAGTATAGTAACGTGAGCGGTGAATCGCTACAAGAATCGTTTTAGAAATGCCCGTGCAAAGTCCGGTTTCTCACTAAACCACTTGTAAGTAGAGTTATGCTTACCGTGCTTTAAGTATAACTTATGTTTAAGTTCATTATCGTTATTATAAACCTATAAGCAAGATTTGTCAATAATTTCAAGTTGTTATACTGATTGATCTACTTACGAGAGAGGCATCTAGAATGGGCACGTTGGCTTGGTTTTTCGATTTCAGAAAAGCTATACGCTGAAATGGTCCTGCCTCCCAACTGTCCTGCCTGGTTGATCCATACTTAATAGATCTTGAAATAGACTTTAAATTAATGATGAATCTATACTAATAATTAGTCGCAATAAATATTAGACTAACACTTAGTGATAATGATACTAGGTTACGTTAAAGGAAAAGACAGTTGCTAGAAGCGAAGCGTTGTCCAAATTTTGAGTCGTCACTTTAACAAGTGAGTGCATAGTTACTTTCATCTTACACATAGATATGGAATATAAATTACATGCTATATGTGCCTATTATCTGTGTTCCTGATATCTATGTTGGATGAATGATTTATACGTGTTTTACTTGATTTAAACTGTATATGTATTTTATACCTATAATTATGTTGGGTAAAGATGGGTAGATGAAAGATGATATAGATGATGAAAGATGAAAGATGGGATAAATGATAAGAGGCCTTGACTTTAAAGATGATTGAGTCGTCTAGCAGAGTATAGATGACGACCACAGACTATTCTAGACAGCCCAATGGAATGCTGGCCTGTAGGTATTTTTGAACTAAGCATTCACCAGGTGTACTCCATCCCCCTCATGGTTGCGTTATTGACATATATTACTGAGGAATCCCCTATGAGTTATTGTCTATCCCGAAGATAATCCGTAGGATAGGTCCCTTAAATTAGATGCTTTAGGGACAAAAAGTGAGGATAACGATAACGGGTAATCGGGTAGAATGATTTAATGAAAACAAAGAATTTAATTATTATGGGTTGAAAACCCTTTGTGCTCACCAGGCTTCCAAGCCTGACCCACTTAGTTTCTTGTATTACAGGTAGTGGTACAAGAGCACAGTTGTGATGATCAGATGCGAGATTTATGGATTATAGGCCAGTACAACAATAGATGTTTGTAAGACATATGTTATTTCTGTTTATGCTTATGCATTGTATTGACGGTGAAATCCCAAAGTTTTTAATATAATGAAAATAGATTTCTTCGGAAATGTTTTGATAATATACTTATCATATTTTTGGGAACAAATTCTGCAATATTATTCTTAAAAAGGATACTCTGATTTTAAATAGAGCATAAACAAATCGGTCTTTTCTGGCCGTGAAATTTGGGATGTCACATGGGGTATTTTGGGGAACTCACTAAGATTTGTACTTACAGTTTTCAGTTTATGTTTCAGGTACTTTTGGTTCGAAGAGGAAGAGCTCGGGATTATCTCATTCCACACACCATGATTTTCCGCTTTATTAACTTTGATGCACTTTTGAATGAATTTTAACATACTTTGATTTTCTTATGGTCTGATAAACATGTTTGATTGTTGGTTTATTTAATATGAAAACAAAAAATTTTGGTTTTGAGTTTTTTGGGACGTTACAGTAATATAGTTGGATAGAGAAACAAAATCATTATTTGATTTGTAATTGATGGGTCGTATTGTTCTTACAAACAGTTCATGGATTATACCATGAATGAGTGTAACTAGAGTCCTTGGTCTTGTACTAACTAAGAAATTTTTATCCAACGCTCTATGACGTGGGATATTTTGTTTTAGAACCCAACTAAGTTTTTAGAACCCCTATGAGAACAAGGTATTTGTTTCTTTAAGGACAATCTTTCGAAAGAGAGAGCTGATATCCAAAAGAACTAGTGGGATCCACATTGATCTTGATAAGACTTAAGAATCAATTAACAAAGAGCCTATAGGAAAAAAGTAGCACTTATTTAGAGGTTAAAACCTATTAAAGAAAGTGACATTCTTCTATCTCTTCCACATAGATCTAATAGAAGACATCATGAACCTTGTTGACTCCATGTCACATGGGAAATGAGTCACTGATAGATTGCAATCAAAGTATATCAGCTATCGGAAGCTATGGAAGGCCCAATAAGCCAAAGTTCGAGGAAGTTATGAGGAATGAGATTCAATCCATATATGGTTAAAAGTTGAATAGATCTAAAAAACCATATAATGTTTGTGGATCTTCAAAAGATTACAATCATGAATAGAAACACACATATACTCAAACCAACATGGGGTGTGATAGCTATGTAGGCTTGAGAAGTCCATTTGATAGGTTCTAACAAACATCTTATGTTTGGATCATTTTCTTCAATGAGCAATTCAAAAGGTTGAATTACGAGAAACAAAAGATAGTCCATATAAATGCCACAACTAGTGGGAGTGATGTTACCCCTTGTATTGAAGTAGGATACAATGTCTTGACTTTGTTAAGTGTGAAAGCTTTACATAGCTTAGGAATTATCTTGCTATGAAACACATGTTTAGAGTCTATGGAGATAGATCTAAGTTATTCATTGAATTAAGCCAAAGTACTTGGAATCTTTAGGAAAACTCGAGATCCAATATTCTTAAAGAGTTTGTGCTAGTAAAAGTAATGGCTCATATGCCTTGTTCATGATAAGTCATATAAGATTATTTTGGCTATAAACAACGAATCAACGGATCAAGAATCAAGAATATTCTTTGGAATCCTAAAAGGAGAAAAGATATAATTTTTTTAGTATGGAAGAAATCAATGAAAGATTTACATTGATATTGAGTTCCTTACTAATAGAGACGTTTACGTTTATCAATTGAAGTTCGTGCTCTTAATAAATAATAAAGTATTAGCTTGGAAGAGTACCAAGTAATGCACCTAAGTAGATTTGGTATTAAGCTTAGAGTATATTGCAGTTAGCTTGATTGCAAACATAAACTATGTGACTAAAAGGAATTCAAAAGGTGACCCCAATGTTGTATTCAATCATTGATGGTTATCTTGAAGTTTCATGTGACTTTAAGGTGACTTTACCTCGAGTATGGATCCCAAGTCACATAAGATTATGTGGTAAATACTCAATAAGTATCTTCACGATTGTGAGGACATCATAAAGAGAATCTTGTAGATTCATTCCTTTAAACCAAAGCTCTAATCAAGGTTAATATTCACATAAAGATATAATGTTATTAGACTTGCATGTGTGTTAACTTGAGCACTTTGGTTTTATCTTGTTTTAATTTAGGAATTGATGCAGTTGTGGTCTCTATTTGATTTGACGATTATTAAGTGGAGAACTCAATATTTGATGGAGATTGGTCATTTCATTTAGGATATAACTGTGTTCCACTTTTGCACGTTAAGAACCACTTCCACATAATATATTATTCAAACTTCTATAATCAGCCCGACTCTTGGAAGATAGTAGTGAATTAAGATTGGCATAGTATTGGTAGATTGTTCATAGAGTTGAACATAGTTAAGTCTTGCGACCAATACTGATGAGTACTTGAAAATGGTTATTTTAGGTATTGGAGTAACCACGCTTAAAGATTTCTTCATGGATCATGTCATGAGTAAATTAAGATGAATTTATTTCTTATTCTTTAAATGGAGATGCATGAGGTTTTTCTCTACAGTCTGTTTTATCTTGGTTTTTCCCAAACGTTGTCCGTAACTGGAAGCTATAGAGGGTTTGACTAGATATTGCATGAGGAATAGTACTGACCTATGTAGTCAAAGTTTATTTGGTCATTCAGCCAGAAATAGGGAAGTAGATATCATTGGCCCCTCGATTATTTACTAATGACATCTAAAGTGCTTGACCGACCCTGACTAAAATTGATGTGTTCAATTTAGCAGTTAGACGCAATTGTCACAAATCTATGTCGGGAAACATAATCTTGAATTTTGAGATTGACTATTATCCATGTCTCGAATTCATACATATATCATAAAGATCAAAGGAATTTCAAATCACTATTCTTAGGACTATTTGTAGCATTATTGCGATAAGTACAATCGTTGTATTGGACTGCCACTCACTGTTGTTCCTAGTAAGTATTCGACCGGTCGTTTTTTTCCTAAGTGCAAGTGGGAGCTGATGCAAAATAGTGCACATAGCCATAATAAACCAGTAATATTACTATAAATAATAGTGTCCTTTTGGGTTATACATAAGAACAAAATAAAACATATCCGAAAATATTTTATGTGAGGGACTTATTTTGTTAATTAATTAATAGTTTAATTAATTAATAGTAAATAAGGGAATATGGAATATTCCAAAATTATTTGAATTCCGTAGATAATTATAATTAAGTTTGGTAATTATCTCTAGGATTTCAAATCGCCTCCTTATAAATAGAGGGCTCTAAATCTGGTTTTGACACATGAGGAAAATACCTCTTAGCCTCAAAAATTTAGAATCCTCAAAAACCCTAATAAATCCCAAAGTGCAGCTTCCATGTCATGGCATGATGTTCTCCATGTCGTGGTCGACCAAAAAATTAAGATTTCGGTTCTGTTTGAAGCTCATAGTTCGATGGTTGCTTACATCAGCTTGTATCTTATGTCTTAGATGTGATTTCAGAAGAGGAACCGTACATTGTGTTTTCAGTCTTATATCAAAATTGTTTGTTGTTTCCGCTGCCCAATGGTTGATCTTTGATAGGCTCAAAACCCATCAATATTGGCAGTAAGTATAGCGTTTGCACACATATTTCCAGAAATATTTGTATAAAAAATAGCGTTGAACTTCATCTTTTGTTGAAAAAATAACATTACGTTACCGGTAATAGTAGGTCACCAACCACATGGCATGCCACATGGTTGCTGACATGGATTTTACTGTTTATTATGTACACATTATTAAACTTTTTTGTATACAGTATACCATTAAACATTTTTTTGTACAGATTTTACCATTAAACGTTTTTGTATACATTTTAACATTATTCTTATATAATTTATTCAAAAAAATATCATTTAAAAAAATAAATATTGTTACATAAAAATGGGTTCTCTATCGCCCATTACGATTCCCCGATATTAAAAGGTTTATGGTAGAGGGTTCGCTTTGGCAATGATACTAAGCACTCCATTTTAGAACTACATCATGCATTTCTATTGGTCAGATTGAAACCCACAAGGTTTGAAGTTGAGACTTCCTTCTGGAGTGCCCAAGGGATATGCAATTATCCATTATTTTAGCTGAAGTTTAATAAACTTACCCTTATAAGTTATTTTCCTATCCATAAATGACATAATTTCAATGCATTTTTCTAAAAATCAACCATAATCAAGAATGGAGGTTTTTAAATCAAATATAATGGATAATTGAGTATTTATATATTTATACATTTAAATATATTAAATTTCAGCAAAAATAATGGATAATTGAGTATTCATGTATTTATACATTTAAATAATATAATATATAATATATGACCAACATATTGTTTTCTAAAAAGATGTTTAATCAATCGTAAATGTAAATCAGAGTACTAATTGAACACAAAATGTAAATAAGATCTTTGATTCAACTCAATATTCGGATTGGTACAAGTCGGAAGTAGAGAGAGAAAGTACAAGCTCATAATGGCAAAAAAGCTACTGACTTATGTACCTACCCTATTTATAGAGTACTCAACGGATGCAAAAAATATACTAGGAATTCGACATTACAAGCGAACCAACATAAGTGCCTAGTAAAATACATACAATATCGAAGTCTTGCGGTCATTTTGTTGTAATTTCCTTTCTTTCAGAAAATCTATTCTTTTCTTCCAATAAGCTTTGTTTTGAGCTTTATTTTTGGAAATTTCTTCTTTTGAAACAAATTTTTTATCATCATTTTTGAAAGTTTGAGTCTTTGCCTTTTGAGACTTCAAATCATCTTGTGAAGAGTTATCACAACTTACCTTTGATTTGCTTTAGACATTAGACTTGGTGGTTTTCACTACCCAAACACCATTTTTGTTATTTTTATTATCTTTGGAAAAAGATTTTTGACTCTTTTGATGTTGAAAAGTTTTTGATCTCTGATTCAAACCATTTTTCTCAATATTTTTACTTGAATAAAAACCTTTATCAGACACTTTTGAATTATCTTACTTCACCAATTCATTCAATTTTGGGTCAACTTTGTTCCTATTTCCTTTTGTAATGAATACTTGGTTTGGAAATTCATTATTAAATTGTGTATAAAGAACCGAATTTTGTTAAAGAAAATGTTTTCATTTTTCTTTCAAAATTTTTGTGAATTCCTTTGAGTCCTCAAACACTTAAGCTTCAACAACTCGTGGAATTTCTTTTTCACATTAATCATCATCACTGTCACTTTCATTGTTCGTTATGTCTTCGACAATAATAGACTCTTGAGAATCATCGCTTTTGGTTGTCGAATATGAATATGTTGGATTAGGTGTCTAAGCCCATAACTAAAACTGGTATATACTTGAATTGATAGTAGCACAATTCTTTTGGGTTGCCCTCAAACCTAGCAATTGGACAGGATGACTTTTACAGAGAGAGAGAGAGAGAGAGAGAGAGATTAATTTATTATGTGAATAATAAATTAAATAAATGGTTTATTAATGTGTTATGAAAATAATATATTAACTAGAAATCATATTTATTTAATTAATAATTAATCATAAACTAATTGGAATTAATTTTAGGATTAATTGGATTAATTAAAAGTACAGAGATTGTTTGGTTATTTAATGATAGTTGAGGAAGGAAGGCTCTACAACCTCATGGAATGAGGTGGACGAATATCATCTAGGGTAAGGCCTAGATGATTTCGTTCAAGGCCCCTTGGATAAGGGGATTGGACTGCTTGGTCACCAAGCAAGGGAATCTATGGCTTATTCATTAAAACCTAGCTTTAGCCCCAAGTATCTATGATAACCCGTAGATTTCTATCTTGTAAGTCAATCCAATCAACCAAAAGTCAGACTCGTTTCTATTGCCTTTTAGCCTTGTTAAGGGTCATTGTAATGAGTTCTAAGCCTAGTACACTTAAGGATTGAGTGTTTTGAAGTATTAGCTGGAGATCAGATGGCTGCACCCGAACCAGAAAACCCAACACATGAGGTTCACGGCCGTAAGCCCTGTTCATGGCCGTGAACACTCTTCTGGCCGTGAACCACCCTCCATAAATAAGAGATTGCTTCATTTTCTCTTCATTTCTCCAAGCTCCATCCATGAACTATCCATTCTCTCTCAAGTATCATCAAGTGAAGTCTCACTTTTCACTCCAAAACGTAAGCATCTCATCCCTATTCCTGTTCATGCTTAAAAACCCCTTTGTTCTAGCCTTGATTCTCCACCTTTCATCATCATCTTTGAGATCTTCAAGGGTTTACGGTCGTAAACCCTTCATAAGGGCCGTAAACCCTTAATAGGATCTTGGGTCGTAAACCCTTCCAAGGCCGTGAACTCCTAGAGTTTGGCCGTGAACTCCTAGAGTTTGGCCGTGAACTCCTTGTGATCAATCACATGTGATTCTCACACTCCATTGATAGTGTTTCCTAGTTCCTAAGGTTGTTTCATGTCACACTGTAACGCCCGGGTTTCGGGGCTAAGCATTATCAGATGATGTAATAATCTAGGTTAACTATTGTAACTCTTTTGAGATAATAAAGATGAAAGATTTGAGTATTATGTGAATTATGTGCCTTTATATGCTTATTACTTATTTATAAATGTGTAATAAATAAAGAATAAAAATAAGCGTCAAAATTAAAGTGTGAGATAAACCCGATATCACCACATAAAGTTGTAGTGTTCGAAACAAGGATTCCGGTGATATAAAGAACACCGAAATCCGAGTTATAACGAAGAAGTTATGACCCGTCGAAGTTTCGCGACGGAACCGGCACAACACCAGGAAGCGTAAATAGTGAATTTACGATAGAGAGACTTTTAGCCTTAGCGATCCCAACGAAAGTCGTAGGAAACGTTAAATCGAGAGCGTCCATAAAAAGAACGCCCAAATCTGATTTCGTATGAGGAAGTTATGATTTTTCGAAGTTTCGGCTTAGCAGTGTACAACCCGAAGTTCGAATATTAGATTGAGAAATTTTTAGCCGACACAACCTAAACGAGAATCGAAGATCTCATTAATAGTAGTGTAACGATAAAAAGACAGACGAAAATGGACGTCGGATGAAGAAGTTATGAATTTTTAACGGATCAACCCTGTCCCTGCCTGTTAAAAATATAACTTTTAAAATAAAGTCAAAATTAGCCTACGAAGTCTAAACGAAAGTTGTAGAGTACATTCCCGCCTACGCGTGGATATAAAGAACGTCGAAAACGGAGCTCCAATGAAAAAGTTTTGATTTTTAGAAGTTAAGTGTGCAATTTGCGAAGCTGATACATGAAATGATGACGTGGCCAAACCACAGCCGTTTGTCACACCCCCAAACCGGAACGGCGGAAACGTTCGGGGGCGGATGACTTCATGTGTAGTATCACAACAATTGTATCATAGTAATCAAAGTTAACACAACCATTGCAATAAATATATATAATAAGTGCTTACATTAGTTTGCTTCGTATTCTTATACATCCAAAAGTATAATAAAAGTAAAAGACGTGACTCTAGGTGCCCCGTCTTCTCAAAAGTCTATCGAGGTACCTGTCTAATGATTTCCTGAGAATACAAGCAGTTTGAAAAGAGTATCAGCATAAAGCTGGTGAGTTCATAAGCGTCTTTTGAAATAAAACCTGTTAATGAATCAGTGAAAATGTTTGTATGATTGGATTACCAGTAGATGTATTGTATGATAAGTTTTGTAAGAAAAATCTCTGTAATGATATGTTCTGTTGAAAACCCTGGTTATTACCAGTATGTATAGTAGTTTTACTTCTCATAAAGAAATCATGTATTTGTCCATACTTACGCTAAATAATCATTGTTCATGTATAGTATATTACTACATAAGTAAATCGTAGTTATCTATTTGCGAGCTTTATGACCATACATTAACTTGATCTGGCACGAATCGGGCACCAGTATCCTTTATGACTTTCTCACCCGTAGACCTGCCAGTCCTACTGTAGCTAGCAGCAAGGTGCGGGATAGTCAGTCCCGTATAGATCTATACACAAAAATCATGCTCTCCCTCGAGGAGACTCTGATCATAAGGGGTAGTCCTCCACTAGTACATGTAATTGTACCCAAAGACGTGTCTCTCAAGCTAGATTAATGATATTACAAGTAATAATATAGAAAAAAAAAACCTTTTTATGAATAACCGAAATGTTTGAAAACTGTTGTATGAATTACCAAATTATACCTTATATAGTTTGTGTGTTTGTAGGTGTATAACCTTGTATGTATCCCCAAAATATACCTATTATAGTTTGTGTGTTTGTATATGTATAACCTTGTATATATCCCCAAACTATACCTATTATAGTTTGTGTGTTTGTATATGTATAACCTTGTATGTATCCCTAAACTATACCTATTATAGTTTGTGTGTTTGCATATGTGTAACCTTGTATTGATCTGAAAACTATGTGGTTAAGCTTGTAAGTTGAAAAAATTCCCTATGCTAAGCATAATACAGAAGGGATAAAATATCTAAATATTTTATAAAAGTATAGAAACTGTATGTTTGTCTCGATTGTATCCGTTTTAAGTTTATTGAAATCCTTATTTTTTGTATAAATTTCATAAAATCATTTTTGTTTGGCTTGTATTCCCCCCTGAAAACATTAAAAACTCGGAAAATGTAGGGGTATGAACTCACTGTTGTGTGTGAAAACGTCGACTGGAAACGAAGATCATCCGGTTGTCGTACGGCACTTAATGGAATCCTAATAACAATCAAATACATAATGTATCTAAATTAGCGATTTCATTAGATAAAGTGTTACATAAACACTTGCTTTCGGTCAAGGAATGTTACCGGGACTTGGTTGAATCAGAAAAAGAGTTTTTCACTGCTCAAGAGACGTGTACGGCCGTGAACAGGGGTTTACGGCCTTGAAGGGAGTTTACGGTCGACAGGCAGTTTACGGGTGTGAACTAGGTTTATGGCCTTTGAAGATTCGAGGAGTGTACGGCCGTAAACTGAAGAACAATGATTATGGCCTTTGAAGATTTGAAGATCTGGAGTGTGTACGGCCGTAAACTCAAGAACAAGGGTGCTTGATTTCGCAGAAAACGTGCTCCAGATGCTCACAATCGACCCCAAATGATGATTTTTGATGTTTTTCCGAAGAAAAGAGGTGTTTTAGGTGTTTACGGCCAGGGGTTCTAGAGAGAGAATGAGAGAGTTTCCGGTCAAAAGTGTTCAAATGAGGGTGGGCTCTCATATATATAGGGGTTTTGTGGTCGGTGGGTGGGGGGTCCACCCGACGCTGGCCGTAAATGAGTGTACGACGTACATGGGTTTACGACTATAACTCACTAAGGCCTGAAATTGTTTTTCTTTTTCGAGAGATTCGGGTTTTCGCATGATTTGGTTCCGACTCGCATATATAATTTAATTATATAAAACTAGATGATTTTCTAAATCAAGAAGTTTGACGGAAAATTAATAAAATTCAAATTTTATTAACGGAAATCGTATAACAGAAACGGAAAAAGTTTCGGGTTGTCACATCATCCCCCCGTTAGAGGGAATTTCGTCCCGAAATTCAAACATAGAATACAAATCATGGAATCGGAAAGAGATGAGGGTACTTCTGTTTCATAGAATCTTCGCACTCCCAAGTGAATTCAGGTCCCCGCTTGGCATTCCAGCAAACCTTCACTATCGGGATGCGACTTTGTTTCGTTCGTTTGACTTCCTGATCCATGATTTCTACGGGTTCTTCTAGGAAGTGAAAGTTCTCTTCTAGTTCGATCTCATCGAGGGGACTCACAAGTGTCTGATTAGACAGACACTACTTTAGGTTCGACACGTGGGAGACAGAATGTACGTGACTAAGTTCTCGGGGTAACGAAATTTGTATGCTACGGGACCGATCCTAGTGGGAATCTTAAATGGCCTTATGTATTTTGGATTCAACTTTTCACGCTTTCCAAAGCGTATCGTGCCTTTCCTGGTTGAGACCTTCAAAATAACACGGTTATCATCCTGGAACGCTAAAAGGTTTTCGCGTCTTATCAGCGCGACTATCTTGTTTAACTCTTGAATATGGATTTCTGTTAGTCTCTAAGCTTAAACTCGACCCATTGGACGAGTGATAGTTCGGGAGGGTTTACTGGGTATACTTCGGAAGGGTTTCGGAGGGTAAGGTACTCCTCGCATGAGTACTTCGGGGTCTAGAATATGAGAGAAGTGATTCAGAGGTCTATGTCGGGTTGCCGTTACAAATGATGAGGGTTTCGTGAATTTGGCGGTCAAGGCGTTGGAAACGTATGAACTTAGTATGGTGATGACCACGCCAATCCATGATGAATGATGATAACGGACTCTTTACAGAGACAAAAGTTAGGCCGATTTGAAAGAAATGATTGCTATACGACGGTTTATCTTTAGTGTGTTCGACAATGTACTCTGTGTAAACGTTCTAGTGTTTTCTGTTTTTTGTTTTCTCTTTGATGCTATCACTGTCACACCTGTATCGCGATGAGCGAGTACAAACAGTGCAAGTGTCTTGATAAATAGTGAAGATACTTTATATTATGATTCTTCTTGGTACCTCTATGATCTCTTGGTATATACAAGTTATGTATAATTAAGATGAATAAGACGGTCGACTGAGTGGCTCTGCCCTGAATCCACAACCAGACAAGGAACAAGAATTAAGGCGGAATCACTCACTCTAAGTCTGCAACATCTCGGCTATACATAACCCTGATGTACATACTAAGCCATCATAGCTTACATGTATGGATTTTTACTCCTCTTATGAATGTTGTGACTTGTTCGTATGAGTGAGTTATTTACAATTACTTTTTTTTAATTTCCCCAAATTTTATATTAATATAGATTAAATCTTTAAGGAAATTTTATTTAGAAGCCGTACCAAAACCTCAAAGAGAGAGATTCCTCGTTGCCCCTATATGTCATGTTGCTATGCTCCTCCTTCATTTCTCTCCATCGGACAGTTTCTCTTGAAGTGCCCCATTTCACCACATGCATGGCATACTTGAATTTTACTAGCATCGGTAGTTGAAGTGATGTGTTGAGTCGGGGTCCTATGGGAGCGAGCTTCTTCGCCATTTTTAGTCCTTGGACAATTTCTTTTGAAATGTCCAGGTTCACCACAACTGTAACAAACCTGACCCATTTTCACACCAAGAGCTTGGGGAATTGTTTGTGCCGGTGCCCTGTAGAAACGAGTGGTGTGTCCTTGTCTGTTGCAGTTCTTACATCGCAATTCGCGGCATTTTCCTACGTGGTGGAAGTTGCATTTCTTGCAATCTGGTAGATTTCCAGTGTATCGTCGTACTGGCATCGGTGCTGGGGTGGCAGATGTCGTGGCTGCAGAAGTTGCCACAGGTTGTTGTCTCTTGGCAAGTTTCTGAGATAACTTGCGTTCCTTTTTGTTCCAGAATTTCCGTTTATTGTTCTTAGGTTTGTGAGTTGGAGCATTATCATGGCTAGGCCCCTGTTGGTTCCCTTGTGTGTTTCTATGGTTTGAAGTGTTGATACTGTTTTGATTCCCATTTGGGTTGTTGGCATTGAATTGCGCCATGACAACGTTTACGGCGGCTATAACTGTGGCCTGAAATGTAGCGAAGTTCATCTGCAGAAATGGTTTCTCGCCATTTGGTTGGTTACTCTCTTGTGAAGACATGGTTCTGTGGCATGCCGAGAAACGATCTAGTGTGTAATGATGGTCATCCGTAGTTGTATTTCACGAATCTATATACTTATAAATTCTTTGCCTTGGAGAACTACTCTGAATGGTTCTGATGGTATATTCTATGGAAGTGGGTATTGTGCGAGTGTTAATTAAGCTAGGTTATACTGGCTTTCGAGAGTATTATAATCCAACTCCTATAGTGTCCTGTTAATTATCCAATAAAGAAGTCTATACGAAATAAACTTTTGGAATTGAGTTGGCTATTCTTGAATGAATTTCTGACGAGACGTTTGTAAGGTGGCATTTCTCAGATATGAATTTCAAAGATGAACTAGTGGTATGACTTTGATAGAGTTACTTAATTTGCATGTTACTGATCTAGAATATATTTTCGATAATGATGATCTTTATCCGAAATAATATTGTTGTCACTGTAGCCGGTATTGAGATTACACAGAGTCTGGAAAATTTGACCTAGGAGTAGGTCTACAACATACCAACAGAGGGAAAATTTGACAGCATAAATAACTAGTGAAACAGTACTTGCAAGATAGGAATGTTTATGAGGAAAAGAGCCACTTAAAGCATAGATATGAAGGCTATTCCTTAACCCAAAAGAAAGGATGAGTAGAGTATTTCCTATCAGCGGCGGGCACCCCTCAGATGAATCCTTAATTCGGCCAGCTGACGCTCCACACCAAGCAGGCGTCTCTCGTATACTAACTGGCGTGCTCGGATCTCTATGACTTCAGCTCGAGTTGCAGCTAGCTCTCGCTGCAGTGCTTCATTGTCTCTCATAGCTCTCCCATGAGCAATTTCAAGGCGATGAACGCGATCCATGCTGGCGCTTGAATCCGCTTCGAGTTCCATAGTTCGTTGAAGGGTTGCCACACCTAGCTCAACATTGCGAGCCACTCAGCGTATCAGAATTGGAAGGGCCCTGTCTGCAGGACCTCCTTCGTCCAGATTGTAGAAGTTGCGGTTTCCGTTGTATCGGAGGGGTTGGCCTTGCTCGTAGCTCCACCTATTCAAACTCCTAACCCACATAGGCATTGGACCTTGGAATTCAAGTCGGTGATTAGGATTTGGTATTGGGGCCACTTGAGGTAGGTTTTCGACTTCAGGTTCTGAGTCGGTCTCTTCAGGGAATTATTCTTCGAAGTCATCGTCTAAAGGAATTTCATGATTTTCTTCTGGCTCTGCCTCGAGCCATCCATTATTTCCTTGGTTGGGAAAATACGGGTCACCAGGGAGATGGAGTCCAACCATCCTATCTACGCGAGAATAGGGGTCAAGATATAGTTAATAGACGTCGAATCTAATAATATTCCTATAGTATTATAATTGCATGCTCGATACTTTATTGTTATCTTATAGCAACTAAAATACTCCTATAGTATTTTAATGTTGTATGTTCTGTTCTATTGATCTCTTGATGTACATAAAGTTTGGTAAGTTTTAGGCTTGCTGCAACACCACAGTTGTCACACCCCAAAACCGGAACAGCAGAAACGTTCTGGGGTGGAGGACGTCATGTACAGTATCATAATAATGCATAATAGAAAAGACAAGCAACAACATCCATTGCATTAATATAATAATTGTAATACAAGCGTGTTCTGTATAGTTTGTAAGACACCCAAAAGTATAATCAAAATAAAAGATGAGTCTTGTATGTGCTCCATCTTCTCAAAAGCTTCATCGGTACCTGTCTACTGATGACCTGAGAATACAAGTTATTTTGAAAGAGTTTATCAGCATAACGTTGGTGAGTTCATAAGTATTTAGTGTCATTTCTTGTACGAAAAATGTTTGTAACAACTTAGTGTAGTAACTGATTTCAAATGTTTGTAAATAGTATACTCCCTAGAAAATCCTATATTTTCCAGTAAAATGTAGTCTTCTACCAAGACCCGATTGTTTGTATGTTTGTTCTTTCGTAACAGTAAGAGCTTTCCCCAGTGGAACTATCAATATGAAAATATAGTTTTAGACTTCACTCATGTAAGGTGATTACAAAATAAATGTACTAGGGGAAATTAATGTTTTACCCCAGCAGTATCACTGCTGACTGATAGTGATGAAAATGTAGACTCCATGTAGTATTAAATGTATAATACACCTCGGGGAGTCCGTTTTGCCTTCAATTATTAATTGGTTAATTAAAGGTTTGAACGTGAACTCGTATGTAACCATGCTGATCGACGACTGAATAACTAATGACCCTCCGGTGTCATATGTAGTGAGGTAACATTCTGTCACCCCTTGGCCTTTCGGCTGGGACTGTAGCTAGCAGTCGGGATGTGGGAGTGTCTGTCCCGTATAGATCTATACACACAATGCCCACTCTCCCTCCAGGAGACTCTGGTTACAAAGTGATACCACGATGAAGTGTCGTATCGAGAAGTAGTATGTCACATTCGGTTTATAGTATTCAAAAGGTTGTATAGTATGTTCTCTTGTATAGTGTATAGTATGTTCTCTTGTATAGTGTATAGTATATATTGTTTCTCACTGTAGTACTCATGTAGCAACTCATAAATGTACTGACTCTTGTATGTATCTTTGTAATAGTAGTAACGAGTAGTAATCCCTTAACTATACCTATTATAGTTAAATAGTAATGTGGTTTGTATGCCTTTGTTACACCAAGGCATTGAACTGAAGTGAAAGCTTTTATATCCAACACAAATATATATGATATATAATTAAGAGTTCAACGACATTCGGACAAATAACAGGATACCCTAAGTCCACAACCAAACAAGGAACAGGAAATAAGGTGAGCTATCAGTTCTAAGTCTTTCAAGTCTTACTTATATAAATATATTAGTGTAGATATGAGTTTGAAAACAATGCTAGTTTAAAAGAGTTTGGAAATAGTTTAAGTATCTAAAAGTTTAATAAAAGGTTTTGAAATGCTTGAAAACCATTAATTTGAAAGTAACTTGAAAGTAGTAGTAAATCTTTCTGTTTGTTCTAGTCGTTAATCACATGCGATTAAAGCAACAACTAGAATATTTCAACTTGTATTCCCCCCATAAAAGCATTTAAAATCATTTCAAAGGTTGATTAAGGGGTATGAACTCACCTGCAGTGAGTGGTTTGGATGGAAGTGTCAGATAGGATGCTAAGTGTCAAGTGAAGACTTGAACACACACACGGATCCTATTTAACATGTAATGACACATATATGTATCTAATTAGTCATTTAACAACTAATTAATCAAGTAAGGACACCCTAAAACATGGATAACACTTTGATTCAAGTGCTAGGAGTATCAAGGGGTTGCATCTAAAGAGAGTATGGCCTCACATTGGAGTTTATTGCCCATATGGTAACACCATATGAGTTTACGGTTTATGGTCATTTCCCCCATGAGTTTACGGCCGTAAACTCATGTGTGCTTGCTTCTTTTGCTTGTTTATGGTGCTATACTCCTCAAAGAAGTGATCTAGACTTGGTTCCAAGGCTCTAGAAGGGACTAGGGCTCATATGGCCCCCTTATTAGGGTTTACGGTTCATGGACCAACTCCCATGGAGTTTACGGTTTTGGGTTTACGGTCCAAGTGGGTTTACGGTCGTAAACCCATGGTAACTCCTACCATTTCGTGGTTTAAGGTCTTTAGCTCATGCATGTAAGGTTCTAGTCCAATACCCAAGCCCTAGAAGGTAATGGTGGCACATATGCACCACCTTATGGTGTTTACGGTCCAAGGAGATTGCCTTGGCCGTAAACCCATGTGTTCTTGGGTGTTGTTGATGTTTTTCAATGGTTTAACAAGTATTCTAAGTAAATAACTAGTTAGGAGGAGTGGACTTACTTATAGGAAGCTTGTAAGAATGTTTAAGGTCCAAGAACACTAGTGTGTGTTCTTGGTGTTTTGAAGAACACTTGAAGATCTATGAAAAAGACAAGATTCCATGGATGAAATCATGCATAACTACTAGATGAAGTGTTATAACAACAAATCAAGAGAAGAAACACTTACATTTTTGGTAGATTGGAAGAAATATGTTATGATACTTGAGAGAGAAATGGGGGTGTTCTTGAGGTTGGAAGTGAGAAGTGAGGAAATGAGGAGCAAACTCATGACTTAAGCATGAGTTCACGGCCAAGAGGCGTTTACGGCCCAAACTCCCAAAGTTTGGCCGTAAACACCTTGTTATTGTGTGAAATGTTTATTTGTTACACATCACTCCTAGAAGATATTTCCTTTTATTTGTTCGTTCGACGAATTTATAATAAGAACACCCAAACAGACTTTAAACCGGCTAAAATTAATAGAGATGAATTTGACTATTATTTGTAGTGCTTGACTGAAGGGTTTGAGCAAATATATATGTCGGGTTGTCACATCATCCCCCCGTTAGAGGGAATTTCGTCCCGAAATTAGAGTTCAAGCAACTAAGTTATTACAAAAACTAAGTAAAAAGGTGAGGATATTTAAGTTTCATTTGATCCTCGCGCTCCCATGTGAATTCCGGTCCTCGCTTGGCGTTCTAGCGAACCTTCACGATTGGGATACGGCTTTGTTTCGTTCGCTTGACCTCTCGGTCCATGATCTCTACAGGTTCTTCCATGAAGTTGAGGCTCTCGTTGATCTCGATCTCGTCGAGTGGTATTACAAGAGTCTCGTCGGATAGGAACTTTTTCAAGTTCGAGACGTGGAAGGTAGGATGTATGTTACTAAGCTCACGGGGTAAGTTGAGTTTGTAAGCTACGGGGCCGATTCTAGCGAGAATCTCGAAAGGCCCTATGTATCTTGGATTTAGCTTTCCACGCTTTCCGAAGCGTATCAAGCCCTTCCAGGGTGAGACTTTCAAAAGGACTCGGTCTCCCACCTGGAATTCCAAAGGTTTCCTCCGTTTGTCTACGTAACTTTTATGTCGGTCTCTAGAGGCTTTTAATCGTTCACGAATCTGAACGATCTTCTCTGTCGTTTCCCGAATGATCTCCGGACCCGTGAGAGTGCTATCAGGAACTCGTCCTTTAGCTAACTGAGTGTCACCCACCTCAGCCCAGCACAGAGGGGATCTGCACTTCCGGCCATAGAGGGCTTCGAATGGAGCAGCCTTGATGCTCGTGTGATAACTGTTGTTGTAGGAAAACTCGACTAGGGGTAAGTGAGTATCCCATGCCTTCCCAAAGTCGATCACACAGGCTCGCAACATATCCTCCAAGGTTTGGATAGTTCTCTCACTTTGCCCGTCGGTCTGTGGATGGTAGGCTGTACTCATGTCCAGCCTCGTTCCTAGGAAGCTTTGTAATGACTGCCAGAACCTCGAAGTGAATCTACTATCTCTATCGGAGATAATAAATATAGGAACACCCTGCCGTCGTATAATCTCCCTTATGTATGTTCTTGTGAGCTTCTCCATTTTTTCCGTTTCCTTGATGGGCAGGAAGTGTGCGGATTTGGTCAATTTGTCGACAATGACCCAAATGGTATCAAGCCCACCCGTTGTCTTGGGTAGCTTGGTTATGAAGTCCATAGTGATCCGCTCCCACTTCCATTCAGGTATCTCTGGTTGCTGAAGTAAACCTGATGGTTTCTGGTATTCGACCTTAACCTTTGCGCAAGTAAGGCATTTACTTACGAAGGTAGCAATATCTGCTTTCATGTTAGTCCACTAGTATAGCTTTTTAAGATCCAGATACATCTTATCTGAACCTGGGTGGACGGAATAACGAGTGTTGTGTGCTTCCTTCATGACCAAGTCTCTGAAGCCACCATGTCTCGGTGTCTAGATCCGGTCCACAAGATATAAGGCTCCGTCACCCTTGACTTCCAAGTTCTTATCCATTCAACGTAGGGATTCTCCCGCCACATTTGCAGGTTTTAAGGCCTCGAACTGAGCGTCCTTAATTTGTGCGGATAGATGTGAGTGGATAGTCATAGTCAATGACTTGACTCTTCGCCCAGAATATTCTTTCTGACTTAGGGCGTCTGCTACTACGTTGGCTTTACCCGGATGATAACGGATTTCGCATTCGTAGTCATTGAGTAGCTCGACCCACCGTCAGTGTCTCATATTGAGCTCCTTCTGGTTGAATATGTGTTGTAGGCTTTTGTGGTCTGTAAAGATAATGCTCTTCGTACCATACAGGTAGTGTCTCCAGATTTTCAGGACGAACACAACCGCTCCTAATTCGAGATCGTGTGTGGTGTAGTTGACCTCGTGTGTCTTCAGCTGTCCTGAGGCGTAGGCGATGACCTTACCTCGTTGCATCAGAACACAGCCGAGCCCCTGGTTGGATGCATCGCAGTATATGTGACAACCCGAAATTTACTCCGTCACTATAATCCGTTTCCGTTAATAAAAATTAGTTGTATAAAAATTTTCCGTTAACTTATATTTATCTAAATAATTCATTTCTGAATTATTATTAGAATATATTTATTGACGGGATAAAAACAACTAAGTCGGGTTACGGTTAGTTTACCCGGTAAAAACATTTAGCTCCGTTTAAACGACAGTGTATGGTGGGTCCCCACTAGGCAGCCATATATAAAGGAGGAGTGTCCACCTTTAGAGCCTTTTCCCCACCTTGGAGCTTTCTCTCTCTACTTTCTCTCTCTAAAATCGGGTTTGGCTCAAGAACACCACTTTCAAGCCTCAAAAATCAAAGGTAATCTTCCTAACTCGTTGTTTAACTTAGTATTCATGCCATCTCAAATTTGAATCATCCAAATACCTCAACATGCATGTGTTTACGGTTTGGGGAGCCTCCCAAAACCGTGAACTCCTATATGCGGGTTTTGAAGCCCCAAAACACTTCCAAACCTTCTCTAATGCTTAGATATAGCTTAGATACTTGCATGCATGAACTAAGGAACCCAAAATCATGACTTTTTGGCCATAAACTTGAGTTTACGGTTCTTGAACATTCAAGAACCGTAAACCCAAAACCGTAAACACCTCAAATGGTGTTTTGATGCCCCTAAACCCTTCCTTAGCTTGTTTGATGAACTCGAAACTAGTGTAGATGAGCTTAGGACCCCAAAACATGAAATGGTTGAAGTGGTCAAGGGTTTACGGCCGTAAACCCTAGAGTTTACGACCGTAAACTCCCAAGGAGTGGTCCAAGGACCGTAAACTCCAAGGGAGTACCCAATTGAACCCTAATCACTTCCCAAGCCCTCGAATTGATCCTAGGAGCCTTCCTTGTGATGCATGAGACCTTTAGACACACAAAATCACCATTTCCATGATTTTACGGCCGTAAACTCATGGGGGAAAATGGTCTCCCAACCGTAAACACACTTAAGTGTGGCAAAGTGAAGTGTAAACTACATAGTGAGGCCATACACTCCTTAGACGCAACCTTTAGCACTCCTAACACTTGAAACAAAGTGTTTTCATACATTAAAGTGCCTTTACTCACTTAAATAATGATTACACAACTAATTAGATACTTTATACATCACTACATGTTACATAGGATCCGTGTGTGTGTTCAAGTCCTCACTTGACACCTAGCATCCTACCCGGCGTTTCCATCCACTTCACTCACTACAGGTGAGTTCATACCCCTAAATGAATCTTTTTTAAATGTTTTTAAATGTTTTATGGGGGGGAATACAAGTTGAACCAAATAAGTTAGAGTGAATTATAACTTGCAACCAAAAGGATTTTCTACACTATTAACTGTTTTTACCACCAAAAAGGGATTTTCTATACTTTCGACTATATTGCCAATTAAACTGTTTTCAAATGCTTACCAAATTCATTTTCGTGTAAATCACTATAAAACTATTTTCCAAAATTCGTTTAAACTATTTTTATTCCCAAACCATATCTACACCAATATATTTATATAAGTAAGACTTGAAGGATTTAGGACTAATAACTCACTTTACTTCCTGTTCTTGTTTGATTGTGGGCTTAGGGTATTTTGTTATTAGTCCGACTCTCGTTGAATTCTTAGTTATATATCTCATATATTTGTGTCAGATATAAAAGTTTTCATATCAGTTCAATGCCTTTGGATATCAAAGACATGCAACCAACAATACTATTTAACTATAATAGGTATAGTTAAGGGATACTACTCACTACTACTATTGCCATGACAACTACTAGAGTCAGTTCAGTTGTGAGTCAATATATGCTATGCACTATACAAGAGAACACTATATACTATACAAGAGAACACTATATACTATACGAGGAGAACATTATGTACTATACAAAGAGAACACTACATACTATACAAGAGAACTTACTAAAACAGAATGTGACATACTATTTCTCGATACGACACATCTTTGTGCTATCACTGTGTAACCAGAGTCTCCTGGAGGGAGAGTGGGCATTATGTGTATAGATCTATACGGGACAGACACTCCCACATCCCGACTGCTACCTACAGTCCCAGCCGTCTAGGCCCAGGGGTGACAAAATGTCACATCACTACATATGACTTGGAGGGTCAAAGGGATTCGATCGTCAATCAACATGTTTACGTACGAGTTCACATTCAAACCTTTAATTAATACTTTAAGAATTAAAGGCAACAGACTCCCTGAGGAGTATTGTACATTTAATACTACCTGGAGCCTGCATTTCATTTCATATGGTCGACAGTGATACTGTTGGGGTAAAACATTTTTCTCATTACTATACATGAATAAAGTCTAAAACTATATTTTCAAACTAATAACTACTGAGAAAACTTGTACATTATCAAAGGAACAAACAAACCATCGGGTCTTGGTGAAGACTACTTTTTCTGGAAAACATAGGGTTTTCTAGGGCTCATACTATTTTCGAACACCGAAACCTTCTTTTACAATGTATAATTGTGAATATTTTATACATGAAATGACACTAAATACTTATGAACTCACCAGCTTTATGCTGATAAACGTTTTCAAAATAACTTGTATTCTCAGGTCATCAGTAGACAGGTACGGATGCAGCCTTTGAGAAGACGGAGCACACATAAGACTCCACTTTATTTTGATTGTATTTTTGGTGTCTAACATTTGTAATGAACACGTTTGTATTACAATTATTATCTTAATGCAATGGATGTTGTTGCTTGTCTTTACTATTATGCTTTGTTATGATACTGTACATGACGTCCTCCACCCCAGAACGTATTCCGCCGTTCTCGGTTTTGGGGTGTGACAGATTGGTATCAGAGCACTGTTTATAGTGAATCAAGTATATCAACCCATAAAAGATATACAAACTATAAACACATCGGGACTAAAACATTCTGAACAAGAATATATACTTCTAAATAATAAAATATTTAACTAAGTATATATATACATTCATTCATACCAAGGGTCAGTATCATACTAGAACAGAACAAAAGTATTAAGATTGTTGAACATCACAGTTAGGCTTAGAGACATATGGCCAAAACTAGGCGGATGTAGCCTGATCAACTACATTTTCCTAGGAGTGGCTAGCATGTGCCTAAGAATGGTTGTGGTGTTGCAACAAGTCTAAAACTTACCAATACTGCTACAAGAACATCAGAACAAGAATACTATAGGAGTATTCTACATTCTAGTCACAACATATGTGAGAACTAAAAGGGTCGTTACTAGTAGGGCAATAGTTGCTAAGTGGATACACCACGGTTACATGTGACTAAGGCGTTATAGACTTAGAATCTGTGACCTTTGCTTCATTTCCTGTTCTTGTTTGATTGTGGGCTTGGAGTTAGGGTCACTTATTCGAAGGTCTATTCTGCTTCGATTACATGTAATTGGTATGCACTATGCAAATATTGGGTCGACTAATAACGATCATCTTATAAGTAATCTAGATTAGCGCGCCTATCAATTTCTTTCCCCATTCTCGCGTAAATGGCATCACCGCATCCCGAGCGGAAGCCGTGGAACTCCGAGCACGTCAGAGGACGCACGAGCGACATCTTCAGGGAGTTGTGCGCCAACTGGCTGATCTTAGGGTTTGCCCCAAAGGATCCCCGTCGCCAGTAAAAGATGCCAACTCATCCTTCCCTTTTTTTTATTAAGGAATAGCCTTCTTTTCTATAATCGATAGAGTACATGCCTGTAAACATTCCTAACTTTGGAAGTACTCTAGCCAGACTACTAAACTGCCAACATTTTTCCTTGATGGTTTGATGTAAGACCTCCTGTTAGGTCATTTTCTTTCCCGAACTCATTATACATCAGTAATACCAGTAATATTGGCAGTATCTAATCGATGGGGAAGTTGTGCTTTTGGGTATCCCTAACCTAGTAGTACATTCCCCTTTTGTTTTTCGGACTATAGAGATTTAGTCCAAGAAACACTCTTATCCTGTTTACAAACCAATTCTTACTATTGTCATCATTTTCGTAATCTTTCAGTACAGGATGCCGCCTCGCAAGCGTCCAACCAGGAGAACTCCCGCAACTCGAGCTCCACCCCCACCACCTACACCGCCGGTTCCTCCGCAGTTCGACCCGGTGTTGTTCCAAACAGCCGTGACTGCAGCCGTGACCGCCGCTCTGGCGCAAGTCAATTCTGGTGGTGCCAGTGGAGGTGGACTGGGAACTAACTCTAGCCAGGGTGAAACCCACCCCCGTGCTCGGGAATGCACCTACAAAGATTTCATCAGTTGCAAGCCTACCTACTTCAACGAGACCGGGGGAATCCTCGCCCTAACCCAATGGTTCGAAAGAACCGAAGCAGTATTCGAAATGTGCTCCTGCCCCGAAGGGAGCAAGATAAGTTTGCTACTTGTACCCTTACCCAAAGGGCCCTAACATGGTGGAATGGCCATGTCAAAGCACTCTCCCTGGTAGCAGCTAACGCCATGGGTTGGGATACACTGAAAGACCTAATGATGACAGAGTACTGCCCAAAGGGAGAAATTCAGAAATTGGAGGAGGAACTCTGGAATCTCAAAATGCAGGGTTCCGATATAGTAGCTTACACCACCCGGTACTGCGAGCTGGTAGCCCTATGCCCTAACATGATTCCCTCGGAAGCTAAGAAGATTGAGCGATACATCGGGGGCCTAGTGCCTCCGTATCGTGGGAACGTTCTATCATCAAGACCAACGACATTTGAAAGTGCCAAGGAGTTGGCCCAAATGCTTATCGATCATGAAGTTCCCCGTGCTCCATCAACAACTACAACCATCACTACTGCTCCAACTCACGCCTCCGACAACAAGAGAAAGCGGGGAGATCGAAAGAAGGGTAAATCAGTCAAATCCTCTTCCAGTAACCAATAAATGGTGGCTGTCCATGCTGCCACTACTCCTACTGCCCCTGTGCCCGCCAAAACATATGCGGGGAATCTACCCAAGTGCGATAAGTGCGCCTTCCATCATAACGGCCCATGCCGTGAAATGCACTGCACCAATTGCGACCGGAAGGGCCACACCATCCGGTTCTGCAGAGCACCTCCCAAACCTATTTCCCAATTTCCCAGTTCGGGAGCGAGCCAGGCCTGCTATGGCTGTGGCGAAGTCGGACATTTCAAAAGGAATTGTCCAAAGACTGGCAACGCGGGAGGAGCAGGTAGACTACTTGCTATTGGCCATAATGAGGCTGTAGCAGACCCCACCGTAGTCACGGGTACGTTCCTTCTCGATAACTATTATGCTTGTATTCTATTCGATAGTGGGGCAGAAAGAAGTTTCGTAAATCAAAACTTTAAACACTTACTCAAACAATCACCGCAATCACTGAAAGAAACCTTCGTCGTAGAAATGGCTAACGGCAAAACGGAAAGTTCTAACGAAATCTACATAGGTTGTACCCTCACGCTAGATAATCATTCGTTTCCTATCGATCTCATACCAGTAGCGATCAAGAGCTTTGATGTCATCATAGGCATGGACTGGTTGAGTCTCCATCATACCGACATCCTGTGTTTCGACAAAGCCATCCGTTTGAACTTGCCCAACAATGAAACATTGATGATCTACGGAGACAAACCCAGTACGAGCCTTCGCATCATCTCGAGCATTCAAGCTCAGAAATACTTGCGCAAGGAATATCGCGCATTCCTTGCACACGTTGTCGACACGAGCCGGAAAACGAAAGAACTAAAATATTTCCCCGTCGTGTGCGACTTCCCTGACATCTTTCCAGAGGAACTCCCAGGTTTACCTCCTAAACGTCAAGTCGAGTTCAGAATCGATTTAATTCCAGGAGCTACCCCCGTAGCTAAATCGCCCTATCGTCTAGCGCCTGGTGAGATGCAAGAACTATCCGGCCAACTTAACGAACTGCTCAACAAGGGCTTTATAAGACCAAGCTTCTCACCCTGGGGAGCGCCAGTCTTGTTCGTAAAGAAGAAAGACGGATCGTTCCGCATGTGCATCGAGTACAGAGAACTCAACAAGCTGACAATCAAGAACCGTTATCCCCTTCCTCGTATAGACGATTTATTTGATCAACTGCAAGGGGCGAGTTACTTTTCCAAAATTGATCTAAGGTCCGGGTATCACCAGTTGCGAGTGCTCGAGGAGGATGTTCCGAAGACAGCCTTCCGGACTCGTTACGAGCACTACGAGTTCGTAGTGATGCCGTTCGGACTGACCAATGCGCCCGCAGTCTTCATGGACTTGATGAATAGAGTATGCCGTCCTTACTTGGATCAGTTCGTCATCGTCTTCATTGATGATATACTTATCTACTCTAGAAGTGAGGAAGAGCATAGCGATCATCTGCGACAGGTCCTGGAAACTCTACGATCGGAGAAGCTTTACGCAAAGTTCTCAAAGTGCGAATTTTGGATCCGAAGAGTCGAATTCTTAGGACACGTGGTTAGCAAAGAAGGAATCCACGTGGACCCATCCAAGATTAAAGCTATTGAGAACTGGTCAGCACCGAAGACGCCTACAGAAATTCGCCAATTTCTAGGCCTCGCTGGCTACTACCGAAGATTCATTCAGCATTTCTCTCGGATCGCGAAGCCTCTTACGGCATTGACCCAGAAAGGCGTGACCTTTGACTGGGAAGAAAAGCAAGAGAAGGCATTTCGAACCCTAAAGCAAGCCTTGTGCACCGCGCCGATACTGTCCCTCCCCGAAGGGACAGATGACTTCGTAGTATATTGCGATGCATCCAATCAGGGGCTCGGCTGTGTTCTGATGCAACGAGGTAAGGTCATCGCCTACGCCTCAAGACAGCTGAAGACACATGAAGTCAACTACACCACGCACGACCTCGAGCTAGGAGCGGTCGTGTTCGCCCTAAAGATATGGAGACACTATCTGTATGGTACAAAGAGCACCATCTATACCGACCACAAAAGCCTCCAACACATCTTCAACCAGAAGGAGCTCAACATGAGACAACGACGGTGGATCGAGCTACTCAATGACTACGAATGTGAAATTTGTTACCACCCGGGTAAAGCCAATGTAGTAGCAGACGCCCTAAGTCGGAAGGAATATTCTGGGCAAAGAGTCAAGTCCCTAACCATGACTATCCATTCGCATCTACCCGCACAAATTAAGGGAGCACAGCTTGAAGCTTTGAAACCGAAAAATGTGGCGAGAGAGTCCCTGCGAGGAATGGATAAGAATCTGGTAGTCAAGGATGACGGAACTTACTACCTCATGGACCGGATCTGGACACCGCGACACGGTGGCTTCAGAGACTTGGTCATGAAAGAAGCGCACAACACTCGATATTCCATTCACCCAGGTTCAGATAAGATGTACCTGGATCTCAAGAAATCGTACTGGTGGCCTAACATGAAAGCGGAAATCGCTACCTTCGTGAATAAGTGCCTTACTTGCGCTAAGGTCAAGGTCGAATACCAGAAACCCTCGGGTCTTCTCCAACAGCCAGAGATACCTGAATGGAAGTGGGAGAGAATTACTATGGATTTCATTACCAAATTGCCCAAATCTCCGAGTGGGTACGACACCATTTGGGTAATTGTTGACCGGCTAACCAAATCCGCCCACTTCCTTCCTATCAAGGAAAATTTCAAAATGGAGAGACTTATGCGAATTTACATCCAAGAGGTAGTCCGACTACACGGTGTACCTATGTCCATTATTTCCGATCGGGATAGCAGGTTCACCTCGAGGTTCTGGCAGTCCCTGCAAAAGGCTCTTGGAACTAAGCTGGATATGAGCACAGCATACCATCCTCAAACCGATGGACAAAGTGAGAGAACTATCCAAACCTTGGAGGATATGTTGCGAGCCTGTGTAATCGACTTTGGTAAGGCGTGGGATACCCACTTACCCCTAGTCGAGTTTTCCTACAACAACAGTTATCACACAAGCATCAAAGCTGCCCTATTCGAAGCCCTATACGGCCGAAAGTGCAGATCCCCTCTGTGCTGGGCCGAGGTAGGCGACGCTCAATTAGCTAAGGGACGAGTTCCTGACAGCACTCTCACCGGTCCAGAAATCATCCGCGAGACCACCGAAAAGATCGTACAAATCCGAGCACGACTTAAAGGCTCAAGAGACCGACAGAAAAGCTACGCAGACAAACGGAGGAAACCATTGGAATTCTAGGTGGGAGACCGAGTCCTTTTGAAAGTCTCACCCTGGAAAGGCTTGATACGCTTCGAAAAGCGCGGAAAGCTGAATCCAAGATACATAGGTCCTTTTGAGATTCTTGCTAGAATCGGCCCCGTAGCTTACAAACTCAATCTACCCCGCGAACTTAGTAATGTGCATCCTACCTTCCACGTCTCGAACTTGAAAAAGTGCCTATCCGAAGAGACTCTCATAATTTCACTCGATGAAATCGAGATCAATGAGAGCCTCAACTTCGTGGAAGAACCTGTGGAGATCATGGATCGAGAGGTCAAACGAACGAAGCAAAGCCGCATCCCGATTGTGAAGGTTCGTTGGAACGCCAAACGAGGACCAAAGTTCACTTGGGAGCGCGAGGATCAAATGAAACTTAACTATCCTCATCTCTTTGCTTAGTTGTGTTGTAATAACGTAGCTGCTTGAATTCTGAATTTCGGGACGAAATTCCCTCTAACGGGGGGATGATGTGACAACCCGAAATTTACTCCGTCACTATAATCCGTTTCCGTTAACTTATATTTATCTAAATAATTCATTTCTGAATTATTATTAGAATATATTTATTGACGGGATAAAAAACAACTAAGTCGGGTTACGATTAGTTTACCCGGTAAAAACATTTAGCTCCGTTTAAACGACAGTGTATTGTGGGTCCCCACTAGGCAGCCATATATAAAGGAGGAGTGTCCACCTTTAGAGCCTTTTCCCCACCTTGGAGCTTTCTCTCTCTACTTTCTCTCTCTAAAATCGGGTTTGGCTCAAGAACACCACTTTCAAGCCTCAAAAATCAAAGGTAATCTTCCTAACTCGTTGTTTAACTTAGTATTCATGCCATCTCAAATTTGAATCATCCAAATACCTCAACATGCATGTGTTTACGGTTTGGGGAGCCTCCCAAAACCGTGAACTCCTATATGCGGGTTTTGAAGCCCCAAAACACTTCCAAACCTTCTCTAATGCTTAGATATAGCTTAGATACTTGCATGCATGAACTAAGGAACCCAAAATCATGACTTTTTGGCCATAAACTTGAGTTTACGGTTCTTGAACATTCAAGAACCGTAAACCCAAAACCGTAAACACCTCAAATGGTGTTTTGATGCCCCTAAACCCTTCCTTAGCTTGTTTGATGAACTCGAAACTAGTGTAGATGAGCTTAGGACCCCAAAACATGAAATGGTTGAAGTGGTCAAGGGTTTACGGCCGTAAACCCTAGAGTTTACGACCGTAAACTCCCAAGGAGTGGTCCAAGGACCGTAAACTCCAAGGGAGTACCCAATTGAACCCTAATCACTTCCCAAGCCCTCGAATTGATCCTAGGAGCCTTCCTTGTGATGCATGAGACCTTTAGACACACAAAATCACCATTTCCATGATTTTACGGCCGTAAACTCATGGGGGAAAATGGTCTCCCAACCGTAAACACACTTAAGTGTGGCAAAGTGAAGTGTAAACTCCATAGTGAGGCCATACACTCCTTAGACGCAACCTTTAGCACTCCTAACACTTGAAACAAAGTGTTTTCATACATTAAAGTGCCTTTACTCACTTAATTAATCATTACACAACTAATTAGATACTTTATACATCACTACATGTAACATAGGATCCGTGTGTGTGTTCAAGTCCTCACTTGACACCTAGCATCCTACCCGGCGTTTCCATCTACTTCACTCACTACAGGTGAGTTCATACCCCTAAATGAACCTTTTTTAAATGTTTTTAACTGTTTTATGGGGGGGAATACAAGTTGAACCAAATAAGTTATAGTGAATTATAACTTGCAACCAAAAGGATTTTCTACACTATTAACTGTTTTAACCACCAAAAAGGGATTTTCTATACTTTCGACTATATTGCCAATTAAACTGTTTTCAAATGCTTACCAAATTCATTTTTGTGTAAATCACTATAAAACTATTTTCCAAAATTCGTTTAAACTATTTTTATTCCCAAACCATATCTACACCAATATATTTATATAAGTAAGACTTGAAGGATTTAGGACTAATAACTCACCTTACTTCCTGTTCTTGTTTGATTGTGGGCTTTGGGTATTTTGTTATTAGTCCGACTCTCGTTGAATTCTTAGTTATATATCTCATATATTTGTGTCAGATATAAAAGTTTTCATATCAGTTCAATGCCTTTGGATATCAAAGACATGCAACCAACAATACTATTTAACTATAATAGGTATAGTTAAGGGATACTACTCACTACTACTATTGCCATGACAACTACTAGAGTCAGTTCAGTTGTGAGTCAATATATGCTATGCACTATACAAGAGAACACTATATACTATACAAGAGAACACTATATACTATACGAGGAGAACATTATGTACTATACAAAGAGAACACTACATACTATACAAGAGAACTTACTAAAACAGAATGTGACATATTATTTCTCGATATGACACATCTTTGTGCTATCACTGCGTAACCAGAGTCTCCTGGAGGGAGAGCGGGCATTATGTGTATAGATCTATACGGGACAGACACTCCCACATCCCGACTGCTAGCTACAGTCCGAGCCGTCTAGGCCCAGGGGTGACAAAATGTCACATCACTACATATGACTTGGAGGGTCAAAGGGATTCGATCGTCAATCAGCATGTTTACGTACGAGTTCACATTCAAACCTTTAATTAATACTTTAAGAATTAAAGGCAACAGACTCCCTGAGGAGTATCCCTGAGGAGTATTGTACATTTAATACTACCTGGAGCCTGCATTTCATTTCATATGGCCGACAGTGATACTGTTGGGGTAAAACATTTTTCTCATTACTATACATGAATAAAGTCTAAAACTATATTTTCAAACTAATAACTGCTGAGAAAACTTGTACATTATCAAAGGAACAAACAAACCATCGGGTCTTGGTGAAGACTACTTTTTCTGGAAAACATAGGGTTTTCTAGGGCTCATACTATTTTCGAACACCGAAACCTTCTTTTACAATGTATAATTGTGAATATTTTATACATGAAATGACACTAAATACTTATGAACTCACCAGCTTTATGCTGATAAACATTTTCAAAATAACTTCTATTCTCAGGTCATCAGTAGACAGGTACGGATGCAGCTTTTGAGAAGACGGAGCATACATAAGACTCCACTTTATTTTGATTGTATTTTTGGTGTCTAACATTTGTACTGAACACGTTTGTATTACAATTATTATCTTAATGCAATGGATGTTGTTGCTTGTCTTTACTATTATGCTTTGTTATGATACTGTACATGACGTCCTCCACCCCAGAACGTATTCCGCCGTTCTCGGTTTTGGGGTGTGACAGATTGGTATCAGAGCACTCTTTATAGTGAATCAAGTATATCAACCCATAAAAGATATACAAACTATAAACACATCGGGACTAAAACACTCTGAACAAGAATATATACTTCTAAATAATAAAATATTTAACTAAGTATATATATACATTCATTCATACCAAGGGTCAGTATCATACTAGAACAGAACAAAAGTATTAAGATTGTTGAACATCACAGTTAGGCTTAGAGACATATGGCCAAAACTAGGCGGATGTAGCCTGATCAACTACATTTTCCTAGGAGTGGCTAGCATGTGCCTAAGAATGGTTGTGGTGTTGCAACAAGTCTAAAACTTACCAATACTGCTACAAGAACATCAGAACAAGAATACTATAGGAGTATTCTACATTCTAGTTACAACATATCTGAGAACTAAAAGGGTCGTTACTAGTAGGGCAATAGTTGCTAAGTGGATACACCACGGTTACATGTGACTAAGGCGTTATAGACTTAGAATCTGTGACCTTTGCTTCATTTCCTGTTCTTGTTTGATTGTGGGCTTGGAGTTAGGGTCACTTATTCGAAGGTCTATTCTGCTTCGATTACATGTAATTGGTATGCACTATGCAAATATTGGGTCGACTAATAACGATCATCTTATAAGTAATCTAGATTAGCGCGCCTATCAATTTCTTTCCCCATTCTCGCGTAAATGGCATCACCGCATCCTCTTGTTGTCACGGTCTGTTGGTTCTTGGAAGTGGGTTGAGATGTCTTGCCCTTATTTCGGTCCCAACGCTTCCTCTTGTTGTCAGCTGTTTTGGTTGGTGCGGGGGCAGTCATTGTAGTTGTTGTTGGAGTAGAAGGAGTCTCGTGATCGATGAGCCTTTGGGCTAATTCCTTGGCACTTTCAAAGGTCGCCTGGTGTGATGCTAGAACGTTCCCTCGATATGGGGGTACCAGACCCCAGATGTATCTTTCAATTTTCTTGCTTTCGGTGGGGACCATGTTGGGACATAGAGTCACCAGGTCGCAGAACCTGGCCGTATAAGTCACTATGTCGGAACCCTTCATTCTGATGTTACAGAGTTCCTCCTCGAGCTTCTGAATTTTGCCCCTCGGGCAGTACTCTCTTGTCATAAGGTCCTTCAGTGTATCCCAGCCCATGGTGTTAGCTGCTACCAGTGAGAGTGATTTAACATGGACATTCCACCACGTCAGGGCCCTCTCGATGAAGGTGAAAGCAGCGAATTATATCTTGCTTGCCTCCGGGCATGAGCACATCTCGAAGATTGCTTTGTTCTCTCGATCCATTGGGACAGTGCAATGATCCCACCGGTTCCGTTGAAGTATGTAGGTTTGCAGCTGATGAAATCTTTATAGGTATACTCCCGTGCACTTGGATGGATTTCACCATGGCTAGAGTTGGTGCCAGTCCCCATTCCACTAACACCACCAGAGTTTACTTGGGCCATGGCGGCGGTCACAGCTGCGGTCACCGCTGCTTGAAACATTACCGCATCGAACTGCAGAGGGGGTGGTGGTGGTGGTGGAGTTTGATTTGCAGGCGTGTTTCTTGTCGGACGCTTTCGAGGCGACATCTTTTACTGAAAGTTCATAAAGATGATGATAATAGTAAGAATCGATTGTAAGTATGATGAGAGTGTTTTATGGACTAAATCGCCATAGTCTAACTATCAGATAGAGGCATAACAGTAGAATAGGGAAACACAAGAGTACAGACTTTCCCATAGATTAGACAACTACCAAGATTACAGGTATTAATGATGTAAAATGAGTTCGGGGAAAATGACCTAACAGTAGGTCTTACATCAAACCATAACGGAAAATGTTGGCAGCTTAGAAATCTAGTTAGAGTATTTTCAAAGTTAGGAATGTTTACAGACAAGTGCCCCATAGAGAACAGAAAGAAAGGCCATTCCTTAACCAAAAGAGAAAGATGAGTCGACATCTTCTACCGGCGACGGGTATCCCTCGGGCGAACCCTCAGGTTTGCCAGTTGGCATACAACTTCCTGAAGATGTCGTTCATGCGCCCTCTGACGCACTCGGAGTTCCATGACTTCGGCTCGTGATTCAGCTAGTTGCTGCTGCAGAGTCTCATTGATCCTCCTAGTCCTATCCATAGCTTCTTCTAGTTGGCGAATGCGGACCATGTTAAGGCCAGAGTTGGCGTCAATTTCCACTACTCGGTCAATGGTTGCATGACCTTGCTCGACGTTCCGAGCAATCCTACAGATCATGATGGGTAGGACTCGGTCAGCTGATCCTCCTTCTCTTAGATTTTAAAAACTCTGGTCCCCATTGTAAGGCAAGGGCTGACCCTTCTCATCACTCCAACGATTCAAGCTTGTTGCCCACAAGGGAGTGGGACCTTGAAATGTCGGGCGGGGGTTGACGTTTGGAACTTGACCTTCTTGGGGTAGGTTGTTAACCTCTGGTTCAGAGTCAGAGCCATCCGAAAAGCCTTCTGCGAGGTGATCATCCAAAGGGATTGGGTGACCATTTTCTAGCTCATCGTCAAGCCATCCACCAATGCCTTGGTTGGGATAATACAGATCGCCGGGGAGGTGGAAGCCAGCCATGATATCTACGCGAGAATGGGGAAAGAATAGTTAATAGACGTACTATTGAAGATCCTTTTTAGTTTGCACATAAGTAATTATAGTAACACAAAATACTCCTATAGTATTTTAGGTTTAAGTTCTAATCTAATGTTCTTGTTGTAGTAGTGTTGGTAATTTTTTTTGACTTGTTGCAACACCACAATCATTCTTAGGCACATGCTAGTCACTCCTCGGAAAATATAGTTGATCAGGCTATATTCCCCTAGATTTGACTATATGTCTCAAAGCCTAATCGTGTTTTTCAACAGTCGTAATACTTTTGTGCTAATCTAGTATGATACTGACCCTGGTATGAATAGATGTATATATACTTAGTTAAATATTTTATTATTTAAAAGTATAACTTCTTGGTCAGAGTGTTTTAATCCCGATGTGTTTATAGTTCGTATATCTTTTATGGGTTGATATACTTGATTCACTATAAACAATGCTCTGATACCAATCTGTCGCACCCCAAAACCGGAACGGCGGAAACGTTCTGGGGTGGAGGACGTCATGTACAGTATCATAACAATGCATAGTAGTAAAGACAAGCAACAACATCTATTGTATTAATATAATAATTGTAATACAAGCGTGTTCTGTATAGTTTGTAAGACACCCAAAAGTATAATCAAAATAAAAGATGAGTTTTGTATGTGCTCCATCTTCTCAAAAGCTTGATCGGTACCTGTCTACTGATGACCTGAGAATAAAAGTTATTTTGAAAGAGTTTATCAGCATAACGCTGGTGAGTTCATAAGTATTTAGTGTCATTTCTTGTACGAATAATGTTTGTAACAACATAGTGTAGTAACTGATTTCAAATGTTTGTAAATAGTATACTCCCTAGAAAATCCTATATTTTCCAGTAAAATGTAGTCTTCTACCAAGACCCGATTGTTTGTATGTTTGTTCTTTCGTAACAGTAAGAGTTTTCCCCAGTGGAACTATCAGTATGAAAATATAGTTTTAGACTTCACTCATGTAAGGTGATTACAAAATAAATGTACTAGGGGAAATTAATGTTTTACCCCAGCAGTATCACTGCTGACTGATAGTGATGAAAATGCAGACTCCAGGTAGTATTAAATGTACAATACACCTCGGGGAGTCCGTTTTGCCTTCAATTATTAATTGGTTAATTAATGGTTTGAATGTGAACTCGTATGTAACCATGCTGATCGACGACTGAATAACTGATGACCCTCCGATGTCATATGTAGTGAGGTAACATTCTGTCACCCCTTGGCCTTTCGGCTGGGACTGTAGCTAGCAGTCGGGATGTGGGAGTGTCTATCCCGTATAGATCTATACACACAATGCCCGCTCTCCCTCCAGGAGACTCTGGTTACAATGTGATACCACGATGAAGTGTCGTATCGAGAAGTAGTATGTCACATTCGGTTTATAGTATTCAAAAGGTTGTATAGTATGTTCTCTTGTATAGTGTATAGTATGTTCTCTTGTATAGTGTATAGTATATATTGTTTCTCACTGTAGTACTCATGTAGCAACTCGTAAATGTACTCACTCTTGTATGTATCTTTGTAATAGTAGTAACGAGTAGTAATCCCTTAACTATACCAATTATAGTTAAATAGTAATGTGGTTTGTATGCCTTTGTTACACCAAGGCATTGAACTGAAGTGAAAGCTTTTATATCCAACACAAATATATATGATATATAATTAAGAGTTCAATGACATTCGGACAAATAACAGGATACCCTAAGTCCACAACCAAACAAGGAGCATGAAATAAGCTGAGCTATCAGTCCTAAGTCCTTCAAGTCTTACTTATATAAATATATTAGTGTAGATATGAGTTTGAAAACAATGCAAGTTTAAAAGAGTTTGGAAACAGTTTAAGTATCTAAAAGTTTAATAAAAGGTTTTGAAATGCTTGAAATCCATTAATTTGAGAGTAACTTGAAAGTAGTAGTAAATCTTTCTGTTTGTTCTAGTCATTAATCACATGTGATTAAAGTAACAACTAGAATATTTCAACTTGTATTACTCCCCATAAAAGCATTTAAAATCATTTTAAAGGTTGATTAAGGGGTATGAACTCACCTGCAGTGAGTGGTTTGGATGGAAGTGCCGGATAGGATGCTAAGTGTCAAGTGAAGACTTGAACACACACAGATCCTATTTAACATCTAATGACACATATATGTATCTAATTAGTCATTTAACAACTAATTAATCAATTAAGGACACCCTAAAACATGGATAACACTTTGATTCAAGTGCTAGGAGTATCAAGGGGTTGCATCTAAAGAGAGTATGGCCTCACATTTGAGTTTATTGCCCATATGGTAACACCACATGAGTTTACGGTTTATGGTCATTTCCCCCATGAGTTTACGGTTGTAAAGTCATGTGTGCTTGCTTATTTTGCTTGTTTAAGGTGCTATACTCCTCAAAGAAGTGATCTAGACTTGGTTCCAAGGCTCTAGAAGGGACTAGGGCTCATATGGCCCCCTTATTAGGGTTTACGGTTCATGGACCAACTCCCATGGAGTTTACGGTTTTGGGTTTACGGTCCAAGTGGGTTTACAGTCGTAAAACCATGGTAACTCCTACCATTTCGTGGTTTAAGGTCTTTAGCTCATGCATGCAAGGTTCTAGTCCAATACCCAAGCCCTAGAAGGTAATGGTGGCACATATGCACCACCTTATGGTGTTTACGGTCCAAGGAGATTGCCTTGGCCGTAAACCCATGCGTTCTTGGGTATTGTTGATGTTTTTCAATGGTTTAACAAGTATTCTAAGTAAATAACTAGTTAGTAGGAGTGTACTTACTTATAGGAAGCTTGTAAGAGTGTTTAAGGTCCAAGAACACTAGTGTGTGTTCTTGGTGTTCTTGGTGTTTTGAAGAACACTTGAAGATCTACGAAAAAGACAAGATTCCATGGATGAAATCATGCATAACAACTAGATGAAGTGTTATAACAACAAATCAAGAGAAGAAACACTTACATTTTTGGAAGATTGGAAGAAATATGTTATGATACTTGAGAGAGAAATGGGGGTGTTCTTGAGCTTGGAAGTGAGAAGTGAGGAAATGAGGAGAAAACTCATGCCTTAAGCATGAGTTCACGGCCAAGAGGAGTTTACGGCCCAAACTCCCAAAGTTTGGCCGTAAACACCTTGTTATGGTCTGAAATGTTTATTTGTTACACAGCACTCCTAGAAGATATTTCATTTTATTTGTTCGTACGACGAATTTATAATAAAAACACCCAAACGGACTTTAAACCGACTAAAATTAATAGATATGAATTTGACTATTATTTGTAGTGCTTGACTAAAGGGTTTGAGCAAATAGAAATTTCGGGTTGTCACAACAGTCACTCCCAAGCACATGTTGGTCATGTCTCGAATAAATATAGTTAGTCAGCCTATATTGACCCTAGACATGATTACATAACTGCCCATGTTTAACCACAGTGTCCAACATCCAAATACCTTTGTTTTATTCTACCTATGACCCTGGTTCTGTTATGTATGTATATTTGTATACTTCTTATAAAATACTTATATATTTTTAAAAGTATACTTTTAGTTCAGAGTACTTCAGCCCCTTAGTGTTTATAGTTGTATACCAGGTAAGGTTCGGTATACTTAGTTCACTATAAACAATAACTCTGATACCAATCTGTCACACCCCCAAACCGGAACGGCGGAAACGTTCGGGGGCGGATGACTTCATGTGTAGTATCACAACAATTGTATCATAGTAATCAAAGTTAACACAACCATTACAATAAATATATATAATAAGTGTTTACATTAGTTTGCTTCGTATTCTTATACATCCAAAAGAATAATAAAAGTAAAAGACGTGACTCTAGGTGCTCCGTCTTCTCAAAAGTCTGTCGAGGTACCTGTCTAATGATTTCCTAAGAATACAAGCAGTTTGAAAAGAGTATCAACATAAAGCTGGTGAGTTCATAAGCATCTTTTGAAATAAAACCTGTTAATGAATCAGTGAAAATGTTTGTATGATTGGATTACCAGTAGATGTACTGTATGATAAGTTTTGTAAAAAAATCTCTGTAATGATATGTTTTGTTGAAAACCCTGGTTATTACCAGTATGTATAGTAGTTTTAGTTCTCATATATAAATCATGTATTTGTCCATACTTACGCTAAATAATCATTGTTCATGTATAGTATATTACTACATAAGTAAATCGTAGTTATCTATTTGCGAGCTTTATAATCATACATTAACTTGATATGGCGCGAATCGGGCAACAGTATCCTTTAAGACTTTGTCACCCGTAGACCTTCCGGTCCTACTGTAGCTAGCATCAAGGTGTGGGATAGTCAGTCCCGTATAGATCTATACACAAAAATCACGCTCTCCCTCGAGGAGACTCTGATCATAAGGGGTAGTCCTCTACTAGTACATGTAATTGTACCCAAATACGTGTCTCTCAAGCTAGATTAACGATATTACAAGTAATAATATAGAAAAAAACCCTTTTTATGAATAACCGAAATGTTTGTGAACTGTTGTATGAATTCCCAAACTATACCTAATATAGTTTGTGTGTTTGTAGGTGTATAACCTTGTATGTATCCCCAAACTATACCTATTATAGTTTGTGTGTTTGTATATGTATAACCTTGTCTGTATCCCCAAACTATACCTATTATAGTTTATGTGTTTGTATATGTATAACCTTGTATGTATCCCCAAACTATACCTATTGTAGTTTGTGTGTTTGTATATGTATAACCTTGTATTGATCTGAAAACTATGTGGTTAAGCTTGTAAATTGAAAACATTCCCTATGCTCAGCATAATACAGAAGGGATAAAATATCTAAATATTTTATAAAAGTATAGAAACTGTATGTTTGTCTCGATTGTATCCGTTTTAAGTTTATTGAAATCCTTTTTTTTGTATAAATTTCATAAAATCATTTGTTTGGCTTGTATTCCCCCCTGAAAACATTAAAAACTCAGAATATGTAGGAGTATGAACTCACTGTTGTGTGTGAAAACGTCGACTGGAAACGAAGATCCTCAGGTTGATGTACGGCACTTAACGGAATCCTAATAACAATCAAATACATAATGTATCTAAATTAGCGATTTCGTTAGATAAAGTGTTACATAAACACCTGCTTTCGGTCAAGGAATGTTACCAGGACTTGGTTGAATCAGAAAAAGAGTTTTTCACTGCTCAAGAGACGTGTACGGCCGTGAACAGGGGTTTACGGCCGTGAAGGGAGTTTACGGTCGACAGGCAGTTTACGGTCGTGAACTAGGTTTACGGCCTTTGAACATTCGAGGAATGTACGACCGTAAACTCAAGAACAGTGATTACGGCCTTTGAAGATTTGAAGATCTGGAGTGTGTACGACCGTAAACTCAAGAACAAGGGTGCTTGATTTCACAAAAAACGTGCTCCAGATGCTCCCAATCAACCCCAAATGATGATTTTTTATGTTTTTCGGAAGAAAAAAAGAGTTTTAGGTGTTTACGGCCAGGGGTTCTAGGGAGAGAATGAGAGAGTTTCGGGTCAAAAGTGTTCAAATAAGGGTGGGGTCTCATATATATAAGGATTTAGTGGTCGGTGGGTGGCGGGTCAACCCAACGCTGGCCGTAAACGAGTGTACGACGTACACGGGTTTACGGCAGTAAACTCACTAAGGTCGGAAATTGTTTTGATTTTTCGAGAGATTCAGGTTTCGCGTGATTTGGTTCCGACTCGCATATATAATTTAATTATATAAAACTATATGATTTTCTAAGTCAAGAAGTTTGACGGAAAATTAATAAAATTCAAATTTTATTAACGGAAATCGTATAACAGAAACGGAAACAGTTTCGGGTTCTCACACCGTTCGATGAGCCCGCTTCGGATTGCGACACGCCACCCTTCGCATTACGCCCTGCGTCCGAACTCAGTACGCCCAACGTACGCCTGAAACTCCTCGGCTCAGCTTCGTCCACGTCGCCCCACCGAGACTTCGACACCTGGCACCTTATCCGAATCTACGCCCCGCGTAGCAGTTCTGAACGCCCAGCGTTCCGAGAGGGCTCATGCCTCTAAAAGGCGTGCGAGGGCTGCCGACTTCCTTGCACCTTTCCACCTTCTTTCTCTCACTAGTTTCTCTCTCTACCACCCTTACCCCCCTCCTAAGCCTAGGTAAACCCCCTAGCACCCGAAGGAAGCCCCGAGGCTCCCGGAGTCCCGAGAAAAAGGGTCTTTCGGTTCGAAAACGCTGCTCCAAGCAAAGCTCGGTTTTCTATAAAACCCATTGTAAGTGAGCTACACATACGTTATTTTTAATATAGCTTTTATTTAATTATAGTAACATTATTAGGAACTTAAAATAATTATTTGGGCTATTATTATGAGTTATATAGAGTGTTGTTTAACGCTTATATAACAGTTTTAATAGCTAGACTATTAATTAGTTGCGGTTAACGTTAGACTAAACCCTAGTGGTATTGATACTAGGTTTTGTCAAGGGAAAATTGTTTTGAGATAACGAAGTGTTGTCCGAGTACCGAGTCACCACCTAATCAGGTGAGCGCATAGTCACTTTCATCTTACACATAGAGATGAAGTATTTAATATAAATTATGTGTTATGTGTGCATATTGACTGAATACTTGCTGTCTATGCTGATGAAAGATTTTTATACATGTTTCAAATGATTTAAACTGTATATGTATTTTATATCTACAAAATGATGGGGTAAAACATGGGTAGATGTAATAGAAGATGTGTGATAAAATGATGAGAGGCCTCGATGTTGTTGTTGTTGATTCTGTCATCTAGCGGAGTATGGATGACGACCTAGACTGTTCTAGACAGTCCAGTGGAACGCTAGCAGGCTCGCAAGCTGTAGGTGTTTGTGAACGATGTGTTCACCGGTGTACTCCATCCCCTTCATGGTAGCCTTAAGGACATTTATTGTTGAGGAATCCCCTTAGAAGTAGTGTCCATCCCGATGATGATCCTTAGGCTAGGTCCCTTATGATAGGTGTTTAGGGACGTAAAGTGAGGATAACGGGAACGGGTAATCGGGTTATTGTTGGTTGATGAAATTAAATAACTTATTAATTGTGGGTTGAAAACCCTATGTGCTCACCATGCTCCTAAGCCTGACCCACTAAGTTTCATGTATTATAGGTAGTGGCGTTCGAGCATAGATGTGATGTTTTGGATGAGGGATTACGGATATAGGCCTGTAGACATGAAATAATGTAGTAAGTCTTATTTTGTACCGTTTATGCTTTTGATCTGTATCGAACATGACATTCCGAGTCTTTTTAATGAAATACATTTCTACGGAAATGCTTTGATAAATCTTTATCATATTTTTATTTTGGGAACAAATTCCGCAACACTTTTACGTAAAATGTTACTCTGATTTTCAAACAAGAATAAACAAAATCGGTCTTTTCTGGCCGTGAAAATGGGGATGTCACAGTTGGTATCAAAGCATTAGTTGAAGCGAACTAGGAATTTGTAGGATTTCTAGACTTAAACTTAGAATGCGAAGCGATGATTGTGAGGTGTGAGCACTAGCTTATTTTAGGAATTGTGCCTAAAATGATTTTATGTGCTATATGCTTTATGCCTGACATGCTGTTATTTGTTCGGATCTATGGTCTGTTGCCGACCGGATCTGGAAACCTTATGTGTTTAGGATTCTAAATGTACGACTACGATATTAGAACTAGCATGTAAACGTTTCGGAGAGATAAGGATGATTTAAACGTCTATCCTAATTAAAGATCTAAATTCACCTTATTCGGTGTATAGATCAAAATGGCAAGAACCCGCAGTGGAGCTGGGAATGCAAATGGGAATAGGAATCAACCCCTAGTGATTCAGAAAATACCTGTTGTAGCAGATGCTCCTGAGCCAATCACGATGGTCGGAGTACAAGCTATGATCCAAATGATGTTGGATCGTCAAATGGAGGAAACTAGACGTTCGCTTCAACAGAATCGAGAAGAAGCCACAATACTGGTCGAACAGCCCGAGCTTAATGATGGGCGGTCAGAATGAGGGAACTACAGTGGGACTGTTGGTCAAGCAAACCCACCAATAGTTAGACGAAACAACCAGGATGGAGGAAATGACGGATGTGGATGCAAGTACAAGGATTTCATGGCATCCAAACCACCGTGTCTATCTGGAAACCCGACACCGGTGGAAGTCATGAACTGGATCTCCAAGATGGAGACAATGTTTGAAAGTTGCAAGTGTAGCAACAGACAGAAGACCGCTCTCGCGGTTCCTCTATTAAAATCTGGAGTACTAAGCTGGTGGAAGCTACTAGCTGATTCAATGCCCAAGGGTGAAGCAAGCAAGATGTCTTGGGAGGATTTTCTGGTGCAACTGAAGATGCAATACTGCTCGGAGCATGATCTTCTGGAAATCAACAATGACTTCCAGAATCTGAAGAAAGGAAGAATGAGCGTCGCTGAATACGCTGCAAGTTTTACAGAGAAAATGAAGCTTGTTTCGTACCCAGTCCCAACTAAACTCTCCAAGGTTAACAAGTTTGCCCTCATATTACCAGCGGACTTCGGTCCAATGGTCAAGCAAACAACTACTCTGAAAGCCGCCATCTGGGCTGCTAAGAATGTGGAGACCCAGATTCGAGAGAAGGGTCTGGAGAGGGCCGAGGTTGGTGAGAAAAGGAAATTTGATGGATCCTCGAGGTCTAACAAGAAAAGTAAATTCTCAAAGTCCGGTTTGAAGGGAGGAGGAGCCGAAGCAAAGTGGTGTGACAAGTGCAAGAAGAAGCACTCAGGAAAATGTGACGGAGGGGTCACCTGTTTCAAGTGTGGAAAGCCCGGGCACTATGCCAACGAGTGCACGTTCTCTAAGAAGGTCTGTTATGATTGCAACGAGGAAGGGCACACTTCAAAGGACTGCCCGAAGAAGAAGGAGGCAGGAAGACCCAACATTCCACCAAAGCCGAAGGCAAGAGCCTTCCAGATGACGCTCGAAGCTGCAAAGGAGGCAACATATGTCGCTTCAGGTACCTTTCTTGTAAATGTTTTGCCTGCCAATATCCTGTTTGATTCCAGAGCAAACTACTCCTTTGTGTCACATAAGTTTGGTGGGAAACTAGCATTGCCCGTAGAAAAACTTGATAATGCCATGATTGTAGAAGTTGCCAGTGGCAAATTCGTACATGTTAGTAATCGTATTAGGAACATCGTCATCGACCTAAACGGAAACGAATTCCATGGGGAGCTGTTACCCATAGAGTTGAACAGTTTCGATATCTTTTGGGAATGGATTGGCTTAGCGCCAACGACACCGAGATACTATGCAGAAAGAAGATAGTAAGGGTGAACCCACCCGGGAAAGAGTCATTTATGGTGTACGGGGACAAACGCAGAGTGAATTCTGGAATCATCTCCCTGATGAAAGCCAGGAAACGTTTGTCCAAAGGATGCGCATCATACTTGGCGTTCGTGATCGATGCCAAGGAGGAAAAGAAGGAGGTGCAGAATATACCAGTGGTGTGTGATTATCCAGAGGTCTTTCCCGAAGATCTTCCTGGATTACCGCCTGATAGACAAGTGGAGTTCAAAATAGACTTGTTACCAGGAATGACAACGATTGCAAAAGCACCATACCGATTAGCACCGACGGAGATGAATGAGCTTATGACGCAATTTCAGGAGTTGTTGGACAACGGTTTCATTCGACCTAGTTCATCACCCTGGGGAGCTCCAATGCTATTCGTGAAGAAGAAAGACGGAAGCATGAGAATGTGTATAGACTACAGAGATCTGAACAAGGAAACGGTGAAGAACAAGTACCCATTGCCGAGGATTGATGACATATTCGATCAACTTCAAGGTTCGAGCTATTTCTCAAAGATCGATCTTAGGTCAGGATATCATCAGCTGAAGGTAAGAGAGCATGATATTGAGAAAACTGCATTCAGAACAAGATATGGACACTACGAGTTCTTGGTTATGTCATTTGGACTAACCAGTGCTCCAGCATCGTTCATGGATTTGATGAACAGGGTTTGTAAACCATTCCTCGATAAATCCGTGATAGTGTTCATAGATGACATTCTCATCTACTCGAAAATCCAGGAGGAGCATGGACAGCATTTACGAGAAGTGTTGGAAGTCTTGAAGAAGGAGAAGCTGTATGCAAAGTTCTCCAAGTGTGATTTTTGGATCCGAGAAGTCCAATTCGTGGGTCATGTGGTTAACCAAGAAGGGATAATGGTTGACCCAGCAAACATCAAAGCGGTGATGAAGTGGGAACGACCGAAAAGTCCCACGGAGATTCGAAGCTTTTTGGGATTAGCTGGATACTACCGACGATTTATCCACGGCTTTTCTTCGATAGCTTCTCTATTGACAGCTTTGACCCACAAAGGAGCTACTTATACATGGAGTGAGAAGCACGAAGAAGCATTCGAGAAGCTAAAGATGAAATTATGTGAAGCACCGATTCTTTCTCTACCCGATGGAGTTGAAGACTTCCCGGTCTATAGTGACGCATCTGAAGTCGGGTTGGGTTGTGTTCTGACCAAAAGAGAAAAGGTGATAGCGTATGCATCTCGACAATTGAATGAGCATGAAAAGAACTGCCCCACTCATGATCTGGAGTTGGCAGCGGTAGTTTTTGCCTCGAAGATATGGAGGCATTACCTATATGGCACGAAGTGCAAGCTTTTCACTGATCATAAGAGTCTCCAGTATCTCTTTAATCAGAAGGAATTGAATATGAGACAACGATGCTGGCTGGAGTTACTCAAGGACTACGACTGTGAGATACTTTACCACCCTGGTAAGGCAAATGTTGTCGCTGATGCTCTCAGTCGGAAAGTAAACCTTCAAAGGAAATGGCCAAGAGCATTGAGAATAGAAGTTGTCTCGACGATTGTGGAAAGTATCAGGAAAGCTCAAGAAGAAGCTTCAGAGAAGAATGACCGAAAGGAAGAACGTTTGGTCAGAACGTAGTGTTCGGTACAAACAGTCAAGGACTGAAGGTATTCCAAGATCGGATTTGGGTACCTAAGACAGGAGGAGTAAGAGAACTTCTGATGGAAGAAGCGCACAAGACCATGTACTCACTTCATCCCGGCAGCACAAAAATGTATAGGGACCTAAAACCCTACTACTGGTGGCCGACGATGAAGCTCGATGTTGCAAAGTATGTGGCCGAGTGTGTAACTTGTGCAAGAGTTAAGGCACATCATCAAAAACCGTATGGGAGTTTAGAACCTTTACCTATACCCATGGGTAAATGGGAAGAAATCACCATGGATTTTGTGACTAAACTACCCAGAACGAAGAACGGTCATGACATGATTTGGGTAGTCGTGGATCGTTTCACTAAGAGTGCACACTTCATAGCAGCCAACGAGAGGTGGTCTATGGATAAGCTTGCAAATACTTACATGAAGGAGGTAGTAAGACTTCACGGTGTTCCTCTAACGATTGTATCAGATCCTGATAGTCGTTTCACGTCAAGGTTTTGGAGAAGTCTACAAGAGGAATTGGGTACGAAGTTGTGTTTAAATACAGCTTACCATCCGCAGACTGATGGTCAGAGCGAAAGAACGATTCAAACACTGGAAGATATGCTGAGAGCATGTACCCTAGAGTTCCAAGGTAATTGGGATGAGCACTTACCTCTGGTGGAGTTTTCCTACAATAACAGTTTCCACTCGAGCATCAAGATGGCACCCTATCAAGCTTAGTACGGACAGAAGTGTCGTACGCCGTCTTGTTGGCTTGAGGCTGGAGAAAAGCAGTTTATGGGCCCCGAGATAGTCCATGAGACTGCTGAAAAGCTGAAAGTAATTAGGGAAAGAATGTTAGCAGCTCAGGATCGTCAGAAGAGCTATGCTGACAAGAAAAGACGACAGATGACCTTCGAAGTTGGGGATTCGGTTTTGCTTAAAGTCTCACCGTGGAAGGGACTTATAAGATTCGGAAAACAAGGAAAGTTGAGTCCAAGGTTTATTGGACCGTTTAAAGTTCTTCAGAAGATTGGGAACCAAGCTTACAAGCTAGAATTACCCGAAGAACTAGATGGTATTCATAACACCTTCCATGTGTGTTACTTGAGTAAGTTCACGGGAGAAGTTCCCGACATAATTCCAATCTCAGAGTTAAGAATGGATGAGAATAAGAGGCTAAACGAAGAGCCCGAGGCAATCGTTCACCGTAAGACTAAGAAGTTACAACGCAAGATGGTCGACTTAGTGCTAGTCCGATGGAAACATTCGAATTGGCCGAATCTCACTTGGGAAACAGAGAGTGACATGATGAGTCACTATCCGCATCTGTTTACTGATGCATGATTCCGGGACGGAATCGTCCTAAGGGGGAGAGAATTGTAACGCCCGGGTTTCGGGGCTAAGCATTATCAGATGATGTAATAGTCTAGGTCAAGTATTGTAACTCTTTTGAGACAATAAAGATGAAATATTTGACTATTATGTGAATTATGTGCCTTTATATGCTTATTACTTATTTATAAATGTGTAATAAATAAAGAATAAAAATAAGCTTCAAAATTAAAGTGTGAGATAAACCCGATATCACCACATAAAGTTGTAGTGTTCGAAACAAGGATTCCGGTGATATAAAGAATGCCGAAATCCGAGTTATAACAAAGAAGTTATGACCCGTCGAAGTTTCGCGACGGAACCGGCACAACAATAGGAAGCGTAAATAGTGAATTTACGATAGAGCGAATTTTAGCCTTAGCGACCAAACGAAAGTCGTAGGAAACGTTAAACCGAGAGCGTCCATAAAAAGAACGCCCAAATCTGACTTCGTATGAGAAAGTTATGATTTTTCGAAGTTTCGGCTTACCAGTGTACAGCCCGTAGTTCGAATATTAGATTGAGAAATTTTTAGCCGACACAACCTAAACGAGAATCGAAGATCTCGTTAATAGTAGCGTAACGATAAAAAGACAGACGAAAACTATAACTTTTAAAATAAATTCAAAATTAGACGACGAAGCTCGTATGCGAAAGTTATGAATTTTAGAAGTTAAGTGTGCAATTTGCGAAGCTGATGCACGAAATGATGACGCGGCCAAACCATAGCCGTTCGATGAGCCCGCTTCGGATTGCGACAAGCCACCCTTCACATTACGCCCGCGTCCGAACTCAGTATGCCCAGCGTACGCTTCGCACTCCTCGGCACAGCTTCGTCCACGTCGCCCCACCGAGACTTCGCCACCTGGCACCTTATCCGAAGCTACGCCCCGCGTAGCAGTTCTGAACACCCAGCGTTCCGAGAGGGCTCGCGCCTATTAAAGGCACGCGAGGGCTACCGACTTCCTTGCACCTTTCCACCTTCTTTCTGTCACTAGTTTCTCTCTCTACCACCCCTAACCCCCTCCTAAGACTAGGTAAACCCCCTAGCACCCGAAGGAAGCCCCGAGTCTCCCGGAGTCCCGAGAAAAAGGGTCTTTCGGTTCGGAGACACTGCTCCAAGCAAAGCCCGGTTTTCTATAAAACCCGCTTTAAGTGAGCTACGCCTACACTATTTTTAATATAACTTTTATTTACTTATAGTAGCATTATTAGGAACTTAAAATAATTATTTGGGATATTATTATGAGTTATATAGAGTGTTGTTTAACGCTTATATAACAGTAGTAATAGCTAGACTATTAATTAGTCGCAGTTAACATTAGACTAAACCCTAGTGGTATTGATACTAGGTTTTGTCAAGGGAAATTTTTTTTTGAGATAACGAAGTACTGTCCGAGTACCGAGTCACCACCTAATCAGGTGAGTGCATAGTTACTTTCATCTTACACGTAGATATGAAGTATTTAATAAAAATATGTGCTATGTGTGCATATTGTCTGAATACTTGCTGTCTATGCTGATGAAAGATTTTTATACATGTTTTAAATGATTTAAACTGTATATGTAGTTTATATCTACCAAATTTTGGGGTAAAACATGGGTAGATGTAATAGACGATGTGTCATAAAATGATGAGAGGCCTCGATGTTGTTGTTGTTGATTCTGTCATCTAGTGGAGTATGGATGACGACCACGGACTCTTCTAGACAGTCCAGTGGAACGCTAGCAGGCTCGCAAGCTGTAGGTGTTTGTGAACAATGTGTTCACCGGTGTACTCCATCCCCCTCATGGTTGCCTTAAGGACATTTATTGCTGAGGAATCCACTTAGCAGTAGTGTCCATCCCGATGATGATCCTTAGGCTAGGACCCTTATGATAGGTGTTTAGGGACGTAAAGTGAGGATAACGGGAATGGGTAATCGGGTTATTGTTGGTTGATGAAATTAAATAACTTATTTATTGTGGGTTGAAAACCCTATGTGCTCACCAGGGTCCCAATCCTGACCCACTCAGTTTCATGTATTACAGGTAGTGGCGTTCGAGCGTAGATGTGTTGTTTTGGATGAGGGATTACAGATATAGGCATGTAGATATGAAATAATGTAGTAAGGCATATTTTGTACTGTTTATGCTTTTGATCTATATCGAACATGACATCCTGAGTCTTTTTAATGAAATACATTTCTACGAAAATGCTTTGATAATTCTTTATCATATTTTTATTTTGGGGACAAAGTCCGCAACACTTTTATGTAAAATGTTACTCTGATTTTCAAACAAGCATAAACAAAATCGGTCTTTTATGGCCGTGAAAATGGGGATGTCACACACACCCCAAAACCGGAATGGCGGAAACGTTCGGGGGTGGATTATGTCATGTATAGTATCACAACAATTGCATCATAGAAATCAAAGTAAACACAACCATTACATTGTTTAAGTAAAATTATCTACATCGTTTTGATTCATGTTTATATATATTAAAAGTATAACAAAAGTAAAAGACGTGACTCTATACGCTCCGTCTTCTCAAAATCTGTGTGAGGTACCTGTCTACTGATTTCCTGAGAATACAAGCAGTTTTGAAAGAGTATCAGCATAATGCTGGTGAGTTCATAAGCATGTTTTTGTAATGAAAACCTATCATTAACTCTGTAAAATGTTTGTATGCTTTCCAAGAAAATCCAATATTTTCTAAATAGATGTTAGATATTGTGTTCTGTAGTAGTGTACAATGTATTAGTTTGTATGCCTGGTTACCACCAAATGTATTGTATATCATTGTTTTGAATGAAAAACCCTTTGTATGAAAAACCTGGCCATCACCAGTAATGTATAGAATGTCCTATTTGAAAAACCCTGGTTACCACCAGTATGTATAGTTGTTTCATTTCTTAAAATAAAACTATGAGTTGAAATCCCTGGAATCCTCCAGTTGTGTTATGAACTAGTTTTATTAATAAAAATAAAACTAAAGAAGAATGAAATCTTGTTAACAATAAGGTTAGTTTATACTATTGTGAGTCGTATAACCATGTTTGATATGACCTAGTGACCTTTACGACGTTCTTCAGGCGTCGGACGGTATGATATTTGTCACCCCAGGCATGCCTGCCTAACTGTAGCTAGCAGTTCAGGTGTGGGATTGTCAGTCCCGAATAGATCTATTCATAAATCTCACGCTCTCCCTTCCAGGAGACTCTGGTGATACTATGATAGGATTTCACCTATACCTCGAAAGGTACAAAAGAAGAGTTGTCTCACAATCCTGTATTAACTAGTTTACGTGTGGTGCTGTATTGTTCTCTTGCATTTGAATACGTTGTATACTTGTAGTGTAATAATAATTATACTTAAAAAATTCTTAAATGTTGTACTCTTGAAGTCCAAATGTAGTAAAGTATATCATAAACTAAATCTGTCATAGTTTATATGTTTTGCAATGTGTAACTCTGAATTCATAAAACTGTGTATTGAAAACCTCAAACTATACCTATTATAGTTTGCATGTATGTTATGTACTTGGTTTGTGGATTGATCTGAAAACTATGCAAATATGGCTGTACATTGAAAACGTCCCTTATGCTCCGCATGTTACAAAAGGGATAAAATATCTAAATATTTTATAAACATGTGGGAACTGTATGATTGTATTAATTGCATCAGTTTTAAAGGTATTGAAATCCTTTTGTATAAATTCACAAAAACATTTGTGTTTGGCTTGTATCCCCCCCCTGAAAATATTAAAAATAGTAAAATAATAGGGGTATGAACTCGCTTGATTAGGAGTGACTTGGATGAATAACAAGAACAAAATGCTTGGTATGCTAAGTGAAGTCTCGAGCACAATACGGTCCTATTAAGCACATATTAACATGTATAGGCCTACAATTAGTGTCTAAAACCACTAAAAATCATAGGAAACACCCTTAGGATGTAGGAAACCCTTACAATGAAGTGTTAGAACCTAGAATGAGGGACAAGAAAGTGTTCACGGCCAAACCTCCATGGGTTCACGGCCCAAGAGGTGTTCACAGTCCATGAACACATGAAGGGTTTACGGCCCAAGATGTATTCACGGCCCAAGAACACATGAATACTTGAAGGGTTTTCGGCCCATTAAGAAGGGTTCACGGCCTATGAAGGGTTCATGGCCATGAACTATTGAAGACCTTGAAGATGGTGATGAAAAAGTGATGAATCAAGGCTAGAATCAAGGGGTTTCTAAGCATGAACAAGTAAGGGATGGAATACTTACATTTTGAGGCCTTTATGAGTGTTCATGGTTGAAGATAGTTAAGAGAGAATGGGGATGTTCATGGCTGGACCTTGAAGAAATGAGGAGAAAATTGTGTGAATCACATATATATATATATATATATATATATATATATATATATATATATATATATATATATATATATATATATATATATATATATATGGAGGGTGGTTCACGGCCCAAGCATGGGTTCATGGCCATGAACCTAGTTTGCGGCCATGAATTCCCTTTGAAGGTGTTCCAGGCTCGATTGCAAACTACGTATTCCAAGAAAACGCTTCCCAACATTCAACCCTTAAGTGTAGTAGGCTTAAAGACTCTCAAACTGATCCTGAATACAATAAGGCGATAACAGAAACAAGTCTGACTTTTATTGGATGGATTTGATATACAGCTAAAGATTTCGGGTTGTCACATCATCCCCCCGATAGAGGGAATTTCGTCCCAAAATTCGAACGTAGGAAACAATTATGGACTGGGAAAAAGATGTGGGTACTTCTGTTTCATCTGATCTTCGTGCTCCCAAGTGAGTTCAGGTCCCCGCTTGGCATTCTTGCGGACCTTCACTATCGGTATGCGACTTTGTTTCGTTCGTTTGACTTCCCGATCCATGATTTCTACGGGTTGCTCCATGAAGTGTAAGCTCTCGTCTAGTTCGATCTCATCGAGGGGTATCACAAGTGTCTCATCGGACAGAGACTTCTTTAGGTTCGACACGTGGAAGACGGGATGTACGTTGCTAAGTTCTCGTGGTAGACGAAGTTTGTAGGCTACGGGACCGTTCCTAGCGAGGATCTCAAAAGGTCCAATGTATCTCGGATTCAGCTTTCCACACTTTTCGAAGCATATTATGCCTTTCCAGGGTGAGACCTTCAATAGAACACGGTCGCCAACCTGGAACTCCAAGGGTTTTCGTCTCTTATCAACGTAGCTCTTTTGTCTATATCTTGAAGCTTTTAGTGGTCCTGGATTTGTACGGTATTTTCTATAGTTTCTCAGATGATTTCTAGGCCGATGAGACTACTGTCTGGGAATTGACCCTTAGCTAGTTGCGTGTCACCTACTTCAGCCCAGCACAAAGGGGATCTGCACTTACGGCCATATAGGGTTTCGAACGGCGTAGCCTTGATACTGGTATGATAACTGTTGTTGTAGGAGAATTCGACCAAGGGCAAATGAGTATCCCATGACGTGCCAAAGTCGATGACGCATGCTCTCAACATGTCTTCTAATGTTTGAATGGTTATCTCTCTCTGCCCATCGGTCTGTGGATGGTAAGTTGTGCTCATATCTAACTTAGTTCCAAGAGCCTTATGTAGTGACTGCCAAAATCTCGAGGTAAACCTCCTATCCCGATCGGAGATAATGGACACAGGCACACCATGTAGGCGGACTCTCTCTCGAATGGAGATTCGTGTCAGTCTCTCCATCTTGAAGTTTCTTTTGATTGGCATGAAATGAGCGGATTTAGTCAATCGATCGACAATTACCCAGATAGCATCGTGTCCACTCGGATACTTGGGCACATAGTAATGAAATCCATCGTAATCCTTTCCCACTTCCACTCAGGTATTTATGGCTGTTGGAGTAGACCTGAGGGCTTTTGATATTCCACCTTCACCTTGGCGCAAGTCAGGCACTTGCCCACGAAGGTAGCGATCTCTGCTTTCATGTTCGGCCACCAATAGATTTGTTTGAGATCCAGATACATCTTATCTGAACCTAGGTGAAAGAGTATCTAGTTTTGTGAGCTTCTTTCATGACAACCTCCCTGTAACCGTCGTACTTCAGGGTCCAGATCCGGTTCATGAAATTGTAGACTCCATAACCTTTGTTCTCCAGGTTCTTTTCCATTCCTCTCAAAGCTTCTTCCGACATGTTTTTTGGTTTTAAGGCTTCCAATTGAGCCTCTCTGATTTGAGCGGATAGATGGGAATGGATGGTCATTGTCAGTGCCTTCACTCTACGACCTGAATACTCCTTCCGGCTGAGGGCATCAGCTACCACATTGGCCTTGCCGGGATGATAGCGTATTTCGTACTCATAATCACTGAGCAGCTCTACCCATCGCCGTTGCCTCATATTCAGGTCCTTCTGATCGAAGATATGTTGTAGGCTCTTATGGTCGGTGAAGACAATACACTTGGTTCTGTATAGATAATGTCTTCAAATCTTTAAGGCAAACACCACTACTCCCAAATCTAGATCGTGAGTTGTGTAATTGACTTCGTGTGCTTTCAGCTGTCTCCAGGAATAGGCAATAACCTTTCCTCGCTGCATGAGCACACAGCCTAGGCCCTGATTGGATGCATCGCAGTAGACAACGAAGTCCTCCGTTCCTTCGGGCAGAGACAATATAGGTGCGCTGCATAAGGCCTGCTTCAATTTTTTGAACACAGTGTCTTGATTTTCTCCCCAACTAAAGGTTATACCTTTCTGAGTCAGGGTGGTTAATGGCTTAAGAATCCTAGAGAAGTTATGCATAAATCTGCGATAATAGCCAACGAGACCCAAGAATTGACGGATTTTTGTGGGTGTCTTCGGTGCTGACCAATTTTTAATCGCATTGATTTTGGAAGGGTCCACGTGTATGACATCCTCGCTAACCACGTGACCAAGGAAAGTTACTTTTCTGATCCAGAATTCACACTTTGAAAACTTTGCATAAAGTTTCTCCGCCCTTAGTGCTTCCAGCACTAGCCTCAAGTGCTGTTTGTGATCTTCTTCACTCTGAGAGTAGACAAGTATATCATCAATGAATACTATTACAAACTTGTCTAGGAAAGGGGGGCACACTCGATTCATCAGTTCCATGAATACAGCGGGTGCGTTGGTTAGACCAAAGGGCATTACTACAAACTCGTAGTGACCATACCGAGTTCAGAATGCTATATTGGGAACATCATTCTCACGAACTCGGAACTGATGGTACCCTGATCTCAAGTCTATCTTTGAGAAATACCTGGCTCCTTGGAGTTGATCGAAGAGGTCGTCGATTCTGGGTAGGGGATAATGGTTTTTGATGGTAAGTTTGTTCAGTTCTCGATAGTCTATGCACATCCGAAAGGATCCATCTTTCTTCTTCACAAACAAGACCGGGGCTCCCCAGGGTGAGGAACTTGGTCTGATGAATTCCTTGCTGAGTAACTCATTTAGATGGCTGGATAACTCTTGCATTTCTGCCGGCGCTAGACGGTATGGGGATTTAGCTACAGGAGTAGCTCCAGGAATTAAGTCGATACGGAACTCGACTTGGCGCTCGGGAGGGATTCCGGGAAGATCTTCGGGGAAAACATCAGGAAAGTTGCAGACTTCGGGGATGCTCTCAAGGTCTTTAACTTCCCGTTTCTCATTAACAACATGGGCTAGGAATGCATGGCACTCCTTTCGCAGATATTTCTGAGCCTTGATGCATGAAATGATACGGCGGTTTGAGTTGAGTTTATCGCCATATATAATAAGGGCTTCGCCGGATTGCAGATTGAGTCGTATGGCTTTTTCGTAACAATGAATATCAGCACGATTTTGGCTCAACCAATCCATGCCAATGATAATGTCGAAGCTTTTTATAGAAATTGGCATATGGTCAATTGGAAAAGAATGATCGTTTAAGGTAAGGGTACAACCTATGAATACGTTGTTAGTACTCTCCTTCTTTCCGTTAGCCATCTCGACGGTGAATATTTCTGTTAAAGGTTGGGATTTACACTTGAGTAGATGTTTAAATGCATGACTAACAAAACTTCTCTCCGCACCAGAATCGAAAAGAATGCATGCATTAGAGTTGTCGAGGAGGAACGTATCCGTAACAACAGTGGGATCAGCAACTGCCTCCTCCTGGCCCATCGCTAGCACCTTCCCTGTGTTCCCACCTGTTGTTGCCTTGGGGAAATTTCTCTTGAAGTGCCCAACCTCCCCACAGCCATAACAGGCTTGACCCACGCCCGCTCCAGAAGCTTGATTGGTCGGTTGAGCTGGTGTCTTGCAGAATCGCGTTGTGTGCCCCTTTTTGCCACACTTGTTACATTGCATCTCCCTACAATCTCCCAAATGATGGAAGTTGCATTTGTCGCACAGGGAAAATTTCCAGCGTAACGACTGGGAGTTGCTGGAGTAGTGGGAACAGCAGCAGGGGTGGTAGCGGCATGAACTGCCACTACTTGTTGTTTCTTGGAGGGCTCTTTCGAAGACTGGCCCTTACGCTTGTTCCATAATTTCTTCTTCCCACCACTCTCCTTTGATGGTTCGGTAAAGGTTGTTACTGCATCAAGATCAACCCTGTGATCTATAAGAGTTTGTGCTAAATACTTGGCGCTGTCGAAAGTGGAAGGTTTAGCAGCCAAGACATTTCCTTGAGTTGGGGCCGTCAATCCCCAAATGTATCTCTCTATTTTCTTGCTTTCCGAGGTGACCATCCCCGGACAGAGAAGAGCCAGATTGTAGAATCTAGCTGTATAGGAGGCAATGCCGGAACCCTTCATCTTCAGGTTCCAAAGCTCATGTTGCAACTTCTGCATCTCGCCCCTCGGGCAGTACTCAGCAAGCATGAGTTCCTTTACGCTCTCCCAATCCATGGCATTTGCCACTGGAGGAGTTAGGGATTTGACCCGGCTATTCCACCAAGTCAATGCTCTATCGGCGAAGGTGTAGGCGGAAAACTTCACCTTGCTTGCCTCAAAACATGCACAAATTTCGAAAATTGATTCGATCTTCTCGACCCATCAGGTTAGGGCAATGACTCATCCATTGCCGTCGAAAGATTTGGGTTTTGCATTCATGAAATCCTTATAAGAACACTCCTATTGATGTCCATGACCGCCGTTAAGGTAACGGGGATCGGGTCCACCTCCTGATCCGCCAGAGCCACCCGAATTTAACTGCGACATTGCAGCAGCCACAGCGGCCGTAACTGCTACCTTGAACAATGCAGGATCGAACTGAGGAGGTGGTGGCGGCGGAGGATTGTTGTTCTGTTTGTTGGGTCTCTTCCTGGGAGGCATGTTTCTCTAAAAGATACAAGGGAAAGAATGACGATAAGCCTCCTATATGATCATGGATCGAATATCTAAGCAAGATATATCTTAATCCAACAACGGAAATAAAGGCCTATAATGATAGCTACTAACATTAACAAAGAACTGCAGGACTTTCGTTATAAGGATTTGTACTAGTAGTGATGACTTTGTGGAGTGTTATAGTACCATAAAATCCTCCTATAGTATTTTAACCATGTGATTTCATCAACATAGGATTTGGTGAGTTTTAGACTTGTCGCAACACCGTAGTCACTCCCAAACACATGTTCGTCATATCTCAGACAAATATAGTTGATCAGGTTATATTGGCCCAACATATGACTACATAATTGTCCAGGTTTAACCGTAGTATCCAACTTGCCTTAAATACTTTTATGTAGTTCTTACTATGTTATGGCTTCTTGTACATATGTATGATTGTATACTTTTTGTAAAAATACTTGTATTTTGAGAGTATACTTTTAGTTACAGAGCACTTCAGCCCCTTTAGTGTTTATAGTTGTATACCATGTAAGGTTTGATATACTTAGTTCACTATAAACAAGAGCTCTGATACCAATCTGTCACACCCCCAAACCGGAACGGCGAAAACGTTCGGGGGTGGATGACGTCATGTATAGTATCACAACAATTGCATCATAGAAATCAAAGTAAACACAACCATTACATTGATTAAGTAAAATTATTTACATCGGTCTGATTCATGTTTATATACATCAAAAGTATAACAAAAGTAAAAGACGTGAATCTATACGCTCCGTCTTCTCAAAATCTGTGTGAGGTACCGGTCTACTGATTTCCTGAGAATACAAGTAGTTTTGAAATAGTATCAGCATAAAGCTGGTGAGTTCATAAGCATGTTTTTGTAATGAAAATTTGTCATTAAATCTGTAAAATGTTTGTATGCTTTCCAAGAAAATCCAATATTTTCTAACATTGGTGTTTGATACTGTGTTCTGTAGTAGTGTACAATGTATTAGTTTGTATGCCTGGTTACCACAAAATGTATTGTATATCGTTGTTTTGAATGAAAAACCTTTTTTATGAAAAACCTGGCCATCACCAGTATTGTATAGAATGTCCTGTTTGAAAAACCCTGGTTACCACCAGTATGTATAGTTGTTTCATTTCTTAAGATAAAACTATGAGTTGAAATCCCTAGAATCCTCCAGTTTTATTATGAACTAATTTTATTAATAAAAATAAAACTAAAGAAGAATGAAATCCCGTAAACAATAAGGTTAGTTTATACTATTGTGAGTCGTATAACCATGCTTGATATGACCTAGTGACCTTTACGACGTTCTTCTGGCGTCGGACGGTATGATATTTGTCACCCCAGGCATGCCTGCCTAACTGTAGCTAGCAGTTCAGGTGTGGGATTGTCAGTCCCCAATAGATTTATTCACAAATCTCATGCTCTCCCTCCAGGAGACTCTAGTTATACTATGATAGGATTTAACCCATACCTCGAAAGGTACAATTGAAGAGTTGTCTCACAATCCTGTATTAACTAGTTTACGTGTGGTGCTGTATTGTTCTCTTGCATTTGAATATGTTGTATACTTGTAGTGTAATAATAATTATACTTAAATAATTATTAAATGTTGTACTCTTGAAGTCAAAATGTAGTAAAGTATATCATAAACTAAATTTGTCATAGTTTATATGTTTTGCAATGTGTAACTCTGAATTCATAAAACTATGTATTGAAAACCTCAAACTATACCTATTATAGTTTGCATGTATGTTATGTACTTGGTTTGTGGATTGATCTGAAAACTATGCAAATATGGTTGTACATTGAAAACGTCCCTTATGCTCCGCATGTTACAAAAGGGATAAAATATCTAAATATTTTATAAACATGTGGAAACCGTATGATTGTATGAATTGCATCAGTTTTAAAGGTATTGAAATCCTTTTGTATAAATTCACAAAATCATTTGTGTTTGGCTTGTATCCCCCCCCTGAAAACATTAAAAATAGTAAAATGATAGGGGTATGAACTCACTTGATTAGGAGTGACTTGGATGAATAACAAGAACAAGATGTGTTGAATCATAAAAAGTGACGCTCTTGAACTTCAGCTACCGCAGCCATCCAGCACCCGCAGTCAACTTCCTTCTTCTCCAACCGCACCCAGAGTCTTCCTACCGCAGTCACTTAGCTAGATTACTTTACTTGTCTTTATTGTAATACACTCTATTGTCCAGTATGCCTTACATGGCTACTCATAGAGATGTAATCTAGTGTATATCGTGAGTCTCTATAAATAGAGCTCATTCTCTTATATTCAATACACACTTACACGTATCTATCTATTATGAATACACTTCTCTGAAATTATCTCTTCTCTCTCTATCTACGCATAACTTCTTACTCTCAACTATTACTAGAACATAACTGATTATAACCTCTCTCCGGAGCAAGTCTTCTGTGACTTAATCACTAAGTTTGATCTTCCTTATTAACTTGGTTTGAATGCATTCCTTGTTATGAATCAACTTATGTGTATACCTGATATAAAAATTGTTGTCATTTCTATTTCTTCACTTTTCCGCAACTAACTCTCTAACTATAACTTATTAATATTATTGTTGAGCTTTTAGATCCTTCGAGATTAACTATTCCGCAATCCACTTGTTCTAACGTTTGTTCAAGTGTGTCTCAAAATTTTTCTCTCAACAATTGGTATCAGAGCCATAGTGGTTGCTTTTTGAAAACGGAACTCTGATTTTCAAAGGGCCTTCTATACCACTGAAGCTCATTTCTTAAAAAAATTTCAAAATGGCACAATCGTTATCTCTGAATGTTTCCAACAGTGTTGGTGGTTCTAACCGACCCCTAATACTGGTAGCAAATGAATATCATCACTGGTCACAAAGAATGGAAAGATACCTAAGGAGACTTGGTAGAGATGTATGGCGATCCGTAGAAGAAGGACCACATGTCCCAGTCCTTACTCCAGTTCAAACTGACGGCGCTACAACCAGACTAGGAGGAGGTCAACCAGTCATGAACCGTCCCACCAAGGATGATCTCGATAAAATGGAAAATGATGCTGTTGCTTTTTATGAAATCACCTCTGGAGTTGCTCCTGACAACTTCGATATTATCATAAATTGCAAATCAGCAAAAGAGATCTGGGAAGTTCTCAAGAACTTGTAAGAAGGCTCAGAACAAGCACAAGACAAAAAGCTTACTACTGCACTCAATGAATTCAACAACTTCAAAGCTCATACTGGCGAAAGTTTGGAAGACTCCTTCAAAAGGTTCAACCTGATAGTCACCAAGTTATCCAATGCGGGCACCATCCGCAGTAACCATGAAACAAATCTTCAGTTTCTTAATGGTTTGGGAAGACATTGGACTACGACTAAGATGATAGTCCAGGGCGATAGAAAGATTCACTCCTTGTCACTCTACAAGCTCTATGGAGAACTTCAAGCACAAGAATCCACTGTACTCAAAGACTGTGCTGACTTCGGAGGACCACTTGCACTCATAGCACAAGCCCCACCGCAGTCACTCTACTCTCCCTCGTATGACACTCCACCGCAGTCATACGAAGCTGACTCAGATTATGACGATGAAGAAGAATTTTAGAAGGCTATTGCTCTTGTTAGCCAACAGTTCAACCGTCTACCACCTCCTTCCTTCCGCAAGAATCAACAGTTCAACAAACCTCCTTTCAATCGTAACTTTGGTTCCCAGTATATCCATCCTCGATATCCCAAAAGTTCTCATCCACCATCGCAATCTCAAAATAATCAACCAAAGTAGGTACCGCTGTCTCCTCAAACCACTGACTCTGGTACTCCCCCTGAAGACAAGACTTATGTAGTAATTTGTCACAAATGCAACAAAGAAAATCACTTTGCAAGAGATTGTAAGGCCAATGTAGTAAAAGACAGAGCATTCTACCTTAGAATGGCTCAAGAGTTGGAAGATAAGGAAAAAGCAAGGGCATACGTCGCCCATGTCAAAAGAGACCATCAAGTTTGGTCATCCAGAGACGAACATGAAGCCATCAGCAGTGTCAAAGGAAAAGGGAAAATCTACATGCTGGCCACTGCGGATGATGATGAGTCTACAATGCTGAACAAGAACTACTGCTACATGGCAAAGGATGGAACTCTAAGCATCGTCGAACAGGTAAAACTTATGATCCAAACTCTAAACTATAGCATGCATGACTGTCAGCCCTACATAGATGATCTTAATGACACTTGTGATGCCGTCCTTTCAGACTATAACAAAGCCTTAGACGAGAAGAACATTACGTCCCAAGAGATGTTCCACGTGAGAGGACAACTGGATAACAAAAGACTCAAATTGGCTATGTTAGAGAAGGACCTAGAGTTAGAAAAAGATGCAAGAATGTTGAGTGAAACCCAATTAGAGATAGCTTTGAACCTGAGAGATTTAGCTCAGAGTGAAATTGTACGCTTAAATCTCTTAATTGAAAAATTGTTTAATGAAAGTGAAGCTATTGAAAACTTGGTAAACAATGGAACCGTGGACAATACATACAATTGGGGTTGGTCGAATGGATATCCTACCGCAATAGATTCCTCACCCCGATTCAATAAAGACAGACTGTATGTCCCTCCAGACCGAGAATTTCATTTCCCAGTCAATGACAAGACGTTTCCCGAAGACATCAAAACTCACTTCGGTAGACTACATAGTCTAAGCAATAATTGTGTCATTGAGGAAATTGTGCCTGAGGTTTTGGGTCACACATGTGATCAAATTCCTATCTGTGGCACCACTTATTCAAATTCTCAAACCTCATCTGTAGTCGATGAAGAATTTGTCATTAAGGGCCCCGAAGTCTCGAAAGACATTTCATCTCTGCCCTCAGACCGCAGTGTTTCTCACTGTAGTCAAAAGTCCCACAGAAGTCACACCGAAGTCCCAACTCAGACTTACTCTGCAGTAGTCAAATCATCTCTACCGCAGTCATCAGTACAAGGAACTATGACTCTCCAGCCAATTCATCATGAATTACCCATAGAAAACTTTGAAGTAGGTCAATGCTCTCAAATCCCTGAATCCTCAAGTTCTGATGACTCAACCCCACGTTTTTAAAATCATTCTAAGAATTCCAGGAAACCGCAGTTGAACAACAATGACTGCGGTTCACCAAAATCCTTAGCCAAAAGGGCATTCAAAGAAGAAATTCGATCCCGTGGCACAAATAGACAAATTTTTTCGAAAAACAAGAAACATGTCAGATTTCCAAAATCCAAAAGTCCAGAAAAATTTGTTTTCTCACACTATTTTTCAAAAAACTCTCCTATCAAGAAAACAAACAAAAAAGAAAGTCCAGTTTCAAAAGTCACTCCTACTCCCTCTGACACAACCCAAAAGGGTGTTCAGTCTTTTCGAAACAATGGTTTTCAGGTCTATTCCTCAAATGATCCTAAATGGAAAGGTATTTTATCCACTCCAACACATTTAAAGTCACGTCAAAACTTCAACAAATGGAAGGGTATCCTACCAAATCCACCAAAAAGGACTCAAAGATCTACACGTACTAAACCTTGTTCAAAACAAACTTTACAGAAACCAAACAACACACATGTCAGATCTTTTCAACCTCGGACCGGTAATAAGTCCAATTCATCCTATGGACCGCTGACCAAACATAGTGTCAGATCCAATGATAAAAAAAACTTTTTGTAAATGTTAGTGTAGTTGCCAAAAAGATTCATCCTATGTCAAATCTAGTCGGAGTCAGAAACATAGTACTTTTTCAAAAACTCACAACACTCCAAATCTTTCAGAAATTCACCAATTGCCCCAGGCTCCAAACTAGTTTGGGTGCCTAAACTAACCGTGTAATTCTCAGGCCTTGTGCAAGGAGGAACAAGAAGAAGAATGGTTAATCGATAGTGACTGCTCCTTGTACATGACCGGAAGGTTAGAATACCTTTGGGATTTCAGGCCAATATGCAATGGTGGAAATGTCACATTCTGTCACACCCCAAAACTGAGGACGGCGGAAACGTTCTGGGGTGGAGGACGTCATGTAATGTATCACAACAATGTAAAGTAGTAAACAAGCAACAACATCATCCATTGCATTAATAATATAATTTTAATTACAAGTGTGTTCTTTGATAGCATAAACAACATAATGAATACTCAAAATAAAAGACGAGTCTTGACTGCTACGTCTTCTCTAAACCTTGCATCGGTACCTGTCTATTTGTGACCTGAGAATACAAGTTATTTTGAAAGCGAGTATCAGCAATAAAGCTGGTGAATTCATAAGTATTTTAGTGTCATTTCTTGTGAAAAAGTTGTTATGAAAGATTCGTAAAAAGTTGAGAAAGCAGTTTTGTATAAGTGTGAAAAACCCTAGAAAATCCCATATTTCCTACTAGTATAAAAAGTAGTCTTCTACCAAGACTCGAGTGTTTTGAAATTATGAACCTCTACGTAAGTGGAGGTTTACCTTGTACAGCTATTATTATTCAAATCTAATCTACCTCATCGATTATGCGAATGTGACACAAAATAACGGAAATAAGGAAAGATAACATAATAACAGAAAGTGTATCCTTTTGCACTAGGATAATCACGGCGTGGAAACTCGCCGAACAGTACAACCGTAGCCACCTGCCGATGTGCATTTTCCCTACTGTACTTAACAGCCTTGGGTGCGGAATGGTAAGTCCCGTAGTGTATATAATAGTATCTAATGTAATAGTATCTCTACATACAGCGTAATAGTATTTCTACATACATCATATAGGTAATCGTGTCTAGGTAAAAGTATCCATGTAATAGTATGTCTACATACAAAGTAGTAGTATTTCTACATACAGCATATAGGTAATCGTATCTGGGTAAAAGTATCCATGTAATAGTATCTCTACATACAACGTAGTAGTATTACTACAAACAGCATATAGGTAATCGTATCTGGGTAAAAGTATCCATGTAATAGTATCTCTACAAACAGCATGTATTCGTATAGACTCATGAATGAACTGACTCTTGTGTGATTCCTTGTACTAGGAATGGCAAGTAGTATCTCCTAACTATACCTATTATAGTTACTAGTAATGTACGAGTATAATCGAAAGTATATCTTTGCTACCCAAAGGTACTGAACTAACTGATGGAACTTTTATGACTATATAGGTATACATAATATATAACTAATATTTAAACGACCTTCGGACGGATAACCGATACCCTAAAACCACATCCCAACGATGAAAAGGAAACAAGGCGAGCTAGCCGTTCTAAGTCCTTTAAACATTACTTATATAGCTATACATATATAGGCATGCATTTAACAATCTAAAAGTATAAAAGAAGTTTTGTAAAAACCTTTGAAAAGTTTAATAATTAAGAAAAGATGACTTGATGTCAGTTTATAAAACGATTTGAAAACGGTTTGATAAGACAGTTTAAGTGAAGAAAATCCTTGTTGAAACACAGCTGTAACAGATTTTTGAAAGGAATTATACAGAGTGTAAGACAGTTTGATAAAGAGATTTAAACTAGTAAAAACGTTTTTGGAAAGCCATTAAAGTATTATATTTGGTAAAACAGATAAAAGTGTAGTAAATCCTTTTGCATGCGGGTTATTAATCACATGTGATTGATATGATAACTAGCATGATTCAACTTGTATTCCCCCCCCATAAAATCATTTAAAAATATTTAAAAGGTTAATTAAGGGGGTATGAACTCACCTGAAGTGAGTAACTTGAGCGAAAGATCGATATAGGATTGTTGGGAGTCAATTGGAGTCTTGAGCACAAACGAATCCTATTTAACATATAATTACACATATATGAATACATTTAATGTATATAACCACTAATGGTGATAGGGACATGCCTTAGGGACATAAAAACACTTAGAACTAAGTGTTACCAACACATATGGTTGCCCATAAGGGGTGTATGGTCCTATATTGTAGTGTAAGGCCACAAAACCAAGGGTTTTGTGTGTGTGCGGCCAGAGTATGCGGCAAGAGTGTGCGGCCAGGGTGTGTGTGCGGCCGCACACTCCCTATGAAATGTGCAAAAACGTAATTCCAAGTCTTAGGAATGTCCTAGGGAAGGTGTTTTGAAAAATGCTTAGCCGGAATGGGAGTTTGTTGCTATTTTGGACCCTTAAAAGTGTGTGTACGGTTACACTTGGTGTGTGCGGCCATAGTGTGTACGGTCGCACACTCCTAGCAAAAATGGTCCAAAACGTGTTCCGAAGTTCGTATCTTGTTCCCCTAAGTGTCCTTGATCATGTGCTTGAATACTACTTGAGTTTGAGGCTTTAAAACACCAAAATAAGGTGTGTACGGCCACATGAAGGTGTGCGGCCGCACACCCCTTTCAGATCGAGTTTTGGGGTTTTTAACAAGGCTCTAATATATCTAAACACATGTAGGAGTAGGGTACTTACAGTGTAGAAGCGTATGGGGGTGTTTGGAGCCCAAGAACTTAGTAGATGTTCTTGGTGTTCTTGGTGAACACTTGAAGATTCACTAGGATGAGCTGATTTCATGGAGGAATTCAGTGATTTACACTAGGTGGAGTAAGGAATCCATAAATCAAAGGCTAGAAACACTTACCACTTGAAGATTGGAGTGAAAAGTTGGATGATACTTGAGAGGATTTCGAGTTCTATCTTTGAAGGAGTGGCCAAAAAGTGTTCAAAATGACTAAGGGTTACATTTATAGGTGGGAGTGTGTGGTTGGAGTGGGTGTGTGTGACAACCCGAAATTTCTATTTTGTACAACCTTACACTTCAATAGAAGTCAAAACTGTTTCTGCTAACCTTCAAGTTTTTAGGAATAAGTTTGAGGGTTTATAGATTAGTACTTCTAGAGATAACAGGAGAAAGGATGCATTAGGGTTATTGTGCAACAATAACATTCCAAAACTCCAAGAAATTGGAGTTTACGGCCTAAACATAGGTGTTTACGGCCGTAAACCCTAAGGGAGGGGGGGTATATAAGTGAAACTTAGTCATTTTCACCACTTTTTCCACCTTTCAAGAACAAAGCTCATTTCTCTCTCAAGTATCTTCGACTTTTCCTTCTAGATCTTCAACTTGTAAGTGTTTCTAGCCCTTATAAGTTGATATACTACTTAATCTAGTGATCTAACACACTTCCATCCGTGAAATCATTCCAAAAGGTTAGATCTTCAAGTTTCACCAAGAACACCAAGAACACACACTAGTGTTCTTGGCCTTTTGGTACCTTTTCAAGCCTCTATCTTGTAAGTACTTATATCCTAGAGTATCTTAAGGCTTGTTACACTTCCATATATCAAGAAATCACCAAGAAAACAAAAGATCAAGGTGTTTACGGTCCAAGGTGTTATTGGACCGTAAACCCTATAAAGGGTGCCAAAATGTCCCTAGTCCCCTCACAAGCCTTGGAAACTAGTCTAGACTCTTTCCCTATTGTGCTTAGGATTCAAAACAATCAAAAGACCAAAACCTTAGGAGGTTTACGGCCGTAAACCCAAAAGGAAATGGTCCAAGGACCGTAAACTCCCTTTAGGAGTGAAATGGTGCCCTAATCACTTCCATAGGCTTATACTTGAAGGGGGGATACTTCTAATGGCTTGTAGAACTTCAAAACAACAAAGGGTCAAAGAAACATGAGTTTACGGCCGTAAACTCATGTGTTTATGACCGTAAACTCAAGGAGTTATGGTCTCCAAACCGTAAACTCCAAGGGAGTTTACCCTTGAACCCTAGACTCAATAGCAAGGTCCTACAACACTTAGATACCATCCTTATGACTTATAACACTTACATAAGGTGTTTTACATGTCTTAGGATGTCTTGAACCTTGTTAATTAGTTATTTAAAGACTAATTGGATACATATATGTGTGATTAAATGTTAAGTAGGATCATAGTGTGTGTACAAGTCTTCACTTGACACTTAGAATCCTACATCATCCGTTCATCCAAATCACCAACTACAGGTGAGTTCATACCCCTAAATCAATCTTTTAAATGATTTTAAATGCTTTAAGGGGGGGGGGGATACTAGTAGAAAACAATATGTTATAGAATCATTCACATGTGATTTATAACTGTGTTTTCAACCAACTGATTTCACATACTTCAAAATGTGATACACGCAATGGTTTTTAGTCCTGATATGCTTTGTTTATCAAATGAATTACTTTTGAAATGTTTTATAAAATGACCTCAAGTCATTGTTATTTATTCTTCAAAACTCTTAAATGTTTTACAAAACCTCTTTCATTCTTCATTTAGTTTCCACACTCTTGAGTAGCAAGGGTGTATAAACCTTCTTGGGCATCTATTACATTCCAGTAAACTATAATATGAATAGTTTAGGGGATACTAAACATTATTCCTATTACAAGGAATTACACCAGAGTCAGTTCATTCATGAGTCTATACTAAATGCTATATGAAGAGATACACTTACATAGATCCTCTTACATGGATACACTTACATAGATCCTCTTACATGGATACCCTTACATGGATCCTCTTACATGGATACACTTACATGGATATACTTACAGGGATACTGTTACATAAATACTATATGATGAGATAGTATTACATATTATATGAGTAGATACTATTGTATACGTACGGGACTAACCATTCTACACCCAAGACTGTTAGCTACAGTAGGGAAAATGCACATCGACGGATGGCTACGGTTAATACATTTACGGCGAGTTTCCACGTCGTGTTTATTCTAGTACCAAAGGATAATACTTATAGGATTTCCCCTTTTACTTTTTATTTTGTGACACATTCACATGAACAATGAGGTTGACTATATATTTATAATAATAGTCATTCAAGGGAAAAACCATCTTTGTTACATAAATGCATCTTTCAAAACAGTCAGGTCTTGGTAGAAGACTACTTTCAAAACAGTCATGTCTTGGTAGAGGACTACGTTCAAAACAGGCAGGTCTTAGTAGAAGACTATTTTTATACTAGTAGGAAATATGGGATTTTCTAGGGTTTTCACACTTATATCAAATGTTTCATCAACAATTACATGTTTTTCATAACAGCTTTCCAAACCAATGACACTTAAATACTTATGACTTCACCAGCTTTATGCTGATCTACACTTTCAAAATAACTTGAATTCTCAGGTCACCAATAGACAGGTACGATGACCAGGTTTTGAGAAGACGGAGCACAGACAAGACTCGTCTTTTATTTTGATTACATATTTTGGTGTCATATTACAATGAAAGAACACTCATGTATTAAAACTTTACTTTTAATGCAATGGATGATGTTGTTGCTTGTTTACTACTTTGCACTGTTGTGATATTGTACATGACGTCCTCCGCCCCAGAACGTTTCCGCCGTTCTTGGTTTTGGGGTGTGACAGATTGGTATCAGAGCTTGGTTTATAGTGAATTGAGTGTATCAACCCATAAAAGATACACAGACTATAAATACAATGGGAATAAAATACTCTGACCAAGAGTTTATACTTTTAAATAATAAAATATTTAATAAAGTATACATGCCTGCATTCATACTAAAATGAGTGTCACAATGACAAGAACAAAAGTATTACGATTGTTGAATATCACAAGTAACCTCGGGGATGTATGGTCAGTCCTGGGAGTGGCATAGCCTGATCAACTATGCTGGTCCGAGGAGTGATTAGCATATGCCCGAGAATGGTTGTGATGTGGCAACAAGTCTAAAAACTTACCAACACGACCACAATGAAATACCATAGGGGTATTTAGTGTTACTGTAATTACCTATCTGAGAACTAAATAGATCTCTATTAGTATGCCAATAGTTGTTTAGTGGATACACTAAGGTTATAGGTACTAGGATGTCATAGACTTAGAATCTGTGAATCTTTGCTTTACTTCCTGTCCTCGTTTGGTTGTGGGCTTAAAGTTAGGGTCACTTATTCGAAGGTCTATCCCGTCCTAACCACATATAACTGGTATGCACTAAACAAGTATTGGAGTAACTGATAAAGATCATCTTATAATTATCTAATTAGTACGTCTATTTTAGTTGATTCTTATATCCCTTTTCTCGCATAGATATCATGGTTGGATTCCATCCCCACAACGACCCGTACTTCCCAAACCACGGCAATGTTGGATGGCAAGAGGAAGGACCAGAAGATGACCACCCAATCCCTTTGGATGATCACCATGCTGAAGGCTATTCTGATAGTTCTGACTCGGAGCCTGAAGTCAACAACCTACCTCCAGCTGCTCAAAACCCAAACCTTAACCCTCGTCCAACATTTCAAGGACCCACACCTCTGTGGGCCACAAACTTGAATAGGTGGAGTCAAGAACAGGGTCAACCCATCCCCTACAATGGAGACCGAAGCTACTACAACCTCACTGAGGAAGGTTCAGCTGACCGGGTCCTACCCATCATGGTTCGTAGGATTTCCCGGAACACAGAACAAGGTCGAGCTGCCATCGACCGAGTCATGGAGATTGATGCCAACTCTGGCGTTAACACAGTCCGCATTCGCCAACTAGAGTCTGCTCATGAAAGGACTCTGGTCCACAATGCAGCTCTGCAAAGAGAACTTGCCGGAACCCAAGCTGAAGTCAGGGAACTTCGAGCTCAGCAAGTCAGATCTGACAGGCGTGTGAGGGACATAGAACGCCTTCTGTCGGAATCAAGAACTCACTCCAGTAGTTCTCGTCGCCGATAGAATCTTATCGACTGCTCTTTTGGATATAACCTAGTTTGTGTAAAACTCTGGTCTAATTTCCTACCTTTGTAAATCTTAGACCTGTTAGGTCTTGATTTAGTCATAGTTCTGTCAAAATTTTCCCATCTTGGTTGATGTAAGGCCTACTCATAGGCCACATTTCCCAAACTTGTTACATATGTAATTCCAGTACTTTTGACAGATATCTAATCTAATGGAAATTATTCTCCAAATGCTATTAGTTTTCAGTATTAGATCTTCATTCAAACGTGTCATTCAATTGTGCTATTGGACTATGGAGAGTTAGTCCATGAGTCACTCTCATTATTTCTTTATTCTTACCCGAATTGTCATCTTTCTAAACTTATAGTTAAAAGATGCCTCCTCGCAGAAGTACAAGGCGTACCAATGTTAACGAAACGCCGATACCACCTCCTCCACCAAAACCTATACCACCTCCTCATTTCGACGCTGCTATGTTCCAAGCGGCTTTCATGGTAGCCATAGCAGCTGCCGTGTCACACAATACTCCTGTCCCTAGTGGATCGGGAACAGGTGCACCTCCTTCCAACCATGGCAAGAGCCGTGGGCATCCTCGGGAATGCACCTACAAGGATTTTACGAATGCAAGCCCCGAAACTTCAACGGAACTGGTGGGGTTATGATCCTAACACAGTGGATTGAAAAGACAGAAGCGGTCTTTGAAATCTGTGCCTGCCCGGAGGGCAATAAGGTCAAGTTTGCTACTTGCACCTTTTCTGATAGGGCTTTAACTTGGTGGAATGGCCACGTTAAGTCCCTGACTATTGTTGTGGCGAATTCGATCAGCTGGGAAAACTTGAAAGCCATGCTGATGAGAGAGTACTGTCCTCGAGGTGAAATTCAAAAACTCGAGCAGCAACTCTGGGGTTTGGAAATGGTTGGCTCCGACATATCAACCTATACGAATAGATTCTGTGATCTGGCAATTCTATGCCCTGATATGGTTGCTCTTGAGAGCAAGAAAATAGAGAGATATATCTGGGGACTGTCGCCCCAGATCCAGTCAAGTGTGTTAGCTTCCCGGCATGTTACTTTTGACAGCACCAAGGAACTGGCACAATCTCTTATAGATCACGGAAACCACCAGAACCCGACAATCCCTACACCCGAGCCACAAAAGGGAAACAACAATAACAACAAGAAAAAGGGGTGGAACAAAAGGAAAGGCGGGACTTCGCAAGAATCCTCAAAGTGACAACAAGTTGTGGCAATCAATGCTGCCACGGTAACCCCTGTTGTCCCTGCCAATCCCTTTCCAACAAAGCTCTATGTCGGTAATCTTCCGAAGTGCAACAAATGTACCTTCCATCACAACGGACCTTGCCGGGAAATGCAGTGCTCTAACTGCAACAGGAAGGGGCATACTACCCGTTTCTGCAAGACTCCTGCAGGGCCGACCGCCCAAGTTCCTAATCCCGGGGTGGGCCAAGCTTGCTACAATTGTGGCGAAGTGGGCCACTACAAGAGGAACTGCCCTAAGTCATGGAGAGCTGGCGGAGTAGGAAGAGTTATGGACATAGGCCACGAGGAAGCCGTAGCTGATCCTATGATAGTTACTGGTACGTTTCTCCTTGATAACTCATACGCTTGCATACTTTTCGACAGTGGAGCAGAGAAAAGTTTCGTAAGCCATAAATTTGCACCCCTTCTTAAACAAAAACCTCGTGCATTAGATAAATCATTCACTGTAGAAATGGCAAACGGGAAAACGGAAAGTACTAACTGCATATACGTAGGTTGTACTCTAACTTTAGATCGCCATGCTTTCAAGATAGACCTCATGCCGGTTCCAATTAAAAGCTTCAACGTTATTATTGGCATGGATTGGTTGAGTCTTCTTCGCGCCAACATCATGTGCTTTGAAAAAGCAGTTCGTCTTAACTTCCCTAATAACGAAACCCTAGTTATCTACGGCGACAAACCTAGTACGAGCCTTCACATCATTTCATGCATTCAAGCTCAGAAATGCTTGCGGAAGGAAAACCATGCATTCCTCGCACACATCGTCGATACGAGTCAAGAAGTGAAAGACATACAGAACATCCCCGAAGTACGCGACTTTCCCGACATCTTCCCGGAAGAACTCCCAGGATTACCACCTCAACGCCAAGTTGAGTTCAGAATCGACTTAGTGCCAAGGGCTACTCCAGTAGCCAAATCTCCTTATCGTCTAGCACCGGCATGCAGGAACTTTCCAGTCAACTTAACGAACTTCTCAAGAAGGGATTCATTAGGCCAAGCTTCTCACCATAAGGAGCACCGGTCTTGTTCGTCAAGAAGAAAGACGGATCGTTTCGTATGTGCATTGACTACAGGGAACTCAACAAGCTTACCATTAAAAATCGTTATCCCTTGCCCCGCATTGATGATTTATTTGATCAACTTCAAGGAGCCAACTACTTCTCGAAGATTGATCTACGATCCGGCTATCACCAGCTACGAGTGCTAGAGGAGGATGTTACCAAGACAGCCTTCCGAACTCGTTATGGACACTACGAATTCGTAGGGATGTCGTTCGGATTAATAAACGTGCCCGCGGTATTCATGGATTTAATGAATAGGGTGTGTCATCCTTACTTGGATCAGTTTGTCATTGTCTTCATCGATGACATACTCATCTACTCTCGAAGTAAGGAGGAGCATAGTCAACACCTACGAAGAGTCTTAGAAACATTACGAGAGGAGAAGCTCTATGCGAAGTTCTCTAAGTGCGAATTTTGGATCCGGCGAGTCGAATTCTTAGGTCACGTGGTTAGCGAAGAGGGAATACACGTCGACCCTTCCAAAATCAAGGCCATTGAGAACTGGTCAGCACCGAAGACACCTACGAAAATTCGTCAATTTCTAGGTCTCGCTGGCTACTATCGCAGGTTTATTCAGAACTTCTCCCGCATAGCGAAACCTCTTACAACACTGACCCAGAAAGGCGTGGCCTTTGACTGGGAAGAAAAGCAGGAGAGAGCGTTCCAAACGCTCAAGCGAGCCTTATGCACCGCACCAATACTATCCCTCCCCGAAGGGATAGAAGACTTCGTTGTCTATTGCGATGCATCAAATCAAGGACTTGGATGTGTTCTGATGCAGCGAGGTAAGGTCATCGCCTATGCCTCAAGACAGCTGAAGACACACGAAGTTAACTACACCACCCACGATCTTGAACTAGGAGCAGTTGTGTTTGCTCTGAAGATCTGGAGACACTACCTGTATGGTACAAAAAGCACGATCTTTACAGACCACAAAAGTCTACAACATATATTCGACCAGAAGGAGCTCAACATGAGACAACGACGGTGGGTCGAGCTACTCAGTGATTACGAATGCGAAATTCGTTATCATCCGGGTAAAGCCAACGCGGTAGCTGATGCCCTAAGTCGGAAAGAATACTCTGGTCGTAGAGTCAAATCTTTGACTCTAACTATCCATTCACACTTGTCCACACAAATTAAGGAGGCTCAGCTCGACGCTTTGAAACCTGAAAACGTGGCGGGTGAAACCCTAAGAGGGATGGATAAGAATTTGGAAGTCAAGGGTGGCGGAGCCTTTTACCTCATGGATCGAATCTGGACACCGAAACACGGTGGCTTCCGAGACTTGGTCATGAATGAGGCACACAACACTCGTTATTCCGCCCACCCAGGTTCAGATAAAATGTATCTGGATCTTAAAAAGCTATACTGGTGGCCTAACATGAAAGCATATATTGCTACCTTCGTAAGTAAATGCCTTACTTGCGCTAAGGTCAAGGTCGAATACCAGAAACCCTCTGGTTTACTACAACAACATGAGATTCCAGAATGGAAGTGGGAGCGGATCACTATGGATTTCATAACCAAGTTGCCCAAGACAACGGGTGGACTTGATACCATATGGGTCATCGTCGACAGATTGACCAAGTCCGCACACTTCCTACCCATCAAAGAAACTGACAAAATGGAGAAGCTTACTAGAACCTACATTAGGGAGATTGTACGACTGCACGGTGTTCCTATATCCATTATCTCGGACAGAGATAGTAGATTCACTTCGAGGTTCTGGCAGTAGCTACAAAGTTCCCTAGGAACTAGGCTGGACATGAGTACAGCCTCCCACCCACAGATCGACGGACAAAGTGAGAGAACTATCCAAACCTTAGAAGATATGTTGCGAGCCTGTGTGATCGACTTTGGGAAAGCATGGGATACTCATTTACCCCTTGTAGAATTTTCATACAACAACAGTTATCACACAAGCATAAAGGCAGCTTCATTCGAGGCCCTCTATGGCCGAAAGTGCAGATCCCCTCTGTGCTGGGCTGAAGTGGGTGATACCCAGTTAGCTAAGGGACGAATTCCCGAAAGCACTCTCACGGGTCCGGATATCATTCGGGAAACGACAGAGAAGATCGTTCAGATTCCTGAACGATTGAAAGCCTTTAGAGACCGACAGAAAAGCTACGCTGACAAACGAAGGAAACCATTGGAATTCCAGGTGGGCGACCGTGTTCTACTGAAGGTCTCACCCTGGAAGGGATTAATACGCTTTGGAAAGCGTGGAAAGCTAAATCCAAGGTACATTGGGCCTTTCGAGATTCTTGCCAGAATCGGCCCTGTAGCTTACAAACTCAATCTATCGCGCAAACTCAGCAACATACATCCTACTTGCCACGTCTCGAACTTGAAAAAGTGTCTGTCCGACGAGACTCTTGTAATCCCACTCGACGAGATTGAGATTAACGAGAGCCTCAACTTCGTGGAAGAACCTGTAGAGATCATGGACCGAGAGGTCAAACAAACAAAGCAGAGCCGTATCCCGATAGTGAAGGTTCGTTGGAACGCCAAGCGAGGACCTGAATTCACTTGGGAGCGAGAGGATCAGATGAGACTGAAATATCCTCATCTTTTTTCTTAGTTATTTATAACTGCTTATTTGCTTAAATTCAAATTTCGAGACGAAATTGCTTCTAACGGGGGGATGATGTGGCAACCCGAAATTTCTATTCTGTACAACCTTACACTTCAATAGAAGTCAAAACTGTTTCTGCTAACTTTCAAGTTTTTAGGAATAAGTTTGAGGGTTTATAGATTAGTACTTCTAGAGATAACAGGAGAGAGGATGCATTAGGGTTATTGTGCAACAATAACATTCCAAAACTCCATGAAATTGGAGTTTACGGCCTAAACATAGGTGTTTACGGCCGTAAACCCTAAGGGAGGGGGGGTATATAAGTGACACTTAGTCATTTTCACCACTTTTTCCACCTTTCAAGAACAAAGCTCATTTCTCTCTCAAGTATCTTCAACTTTTCCTTCTAGATCTTCAACTTGTAAGTGTTTCTAGCCCTTAAAAGTTGATATACTACTTAATCTAGTGATATAACACACTTCCATCCGTGAAATCATTCCAAAAGGTTAGATCTTCAAGTTTCACCAAGAACACCAAGAACACACACTAGTGTTCTTGGCCTTTTGGTACCTTTTCAAGCCTCTATCTTGTAAGTACTTCTATCCTAGAGTATCTTAAGGCTTGTTACACTTCCATATATCAAGAAATCACCAAGAAAACACAAGATCAAGGTGTTTACGGTCCAAGGTGTTCTTGGACCGTAAACCCTATAAAGGGTGCCAAAATGTCCCTAGTCCCCTCACAAGCCTTGGAAACTAGTCTAGACTCTTTCCCTATTGTGCTTAGGACTCAAAACAATCAAAAGACCAAAACCTTAGGGGGTTTACAGCCGTAAACCCAAAAGGAAATGGTCCAAGGACCGTAAACTCCCTTTAGGAGTGAAATGGTGCCCTAATCACTTCCATAGGCTTATACTTGAAGGGGGAATACTTCTAACGGCTTGTAGAACTTCAAAACAACAAAGGGTCAAAGAAACATGAGTTTACGGCCGTAAACTCATGTGTTTACGACCGTAAACTCATGGAGTTATGGTCTCCAAACCGTAAACTCCAAGGGAGTTTACCCTTGAACCCTAGACTCAATAGCAACCTACAACACTTAGATACCATCCTTATGACTTATAACACTTACATAAGGTGTTTTACATGTCTTAGGATGTCTTGAACCATGTTAATTAGTTATTTAAAGACTAATTGGACACATATATGTGTGATTATATGTTAACTAGGATCATAGTGTGTGTACAAGTCTTCACTTGACACTTAGAATCCTACATCATGCGTTCATCCAAACCACCAACTACAGGTGAGTTCATACCCCTAAATCAATCTTTTAAATGATTTTAAATGCTTTAAAGGGGGGGGGGGGGATACAAGTAGAAAACAATATGTTATAGAATCATTCACATGTGATTTATAACTGTGTTTTCCACCAACTGATTTCACATACTTCAAAATGTGATACACGCAATGGTTTTTAGTCCTGATATATTTTGTTTATCAAATGAATTACTTTTGAAATGTTTTATAAAATGACCTCAACTCATTGTTATTTATTCTTCAAAACTCTTAAATGTTTTACAAAACCTGTTTCATTCTGTATTTAGTTCCCACACTCTTGAGTAGCAAGGGTGTATAAACCTTCTTGGGCATCTATTACATTCCAGTAAACTATTATAGGAATAGTTTAGGGGATACTAAACATTATTCCTATTACAAGGAATTACACCAGAGTCAGTTCATTCATGAGTCTATACTAAATGCTATATGAAGAGATACACTTACATAGATCCTCTTACATGGATACACTTACATAGATCCTCGTACATGGATACCCTTACATGGATCCTCTTACATGGATACACTTACATGGATATACTTACAGGGATACTGTTACATAAATACTATATGATGAGATACTATTACATATTATATGAGTAGATACTATTGTATACGTACGAGACTAACCATTCTACACCCAAGACTGTTAGTTACAGTAGGGAAAATGCACATCGATGGATGGCTACGGTTAATACATTTACGGCGAGTTTCCACGTCGTGTTTATTCTAGTACCAAAGGATAATACTTATAGGATTTCCCCTTTTACTTTTTATTTTGTTACACATTCACATGAACAATGAGGTTGACTATATATTTATAATAATAGTCATTCAAGGGAAAAACCATCTTTGTTACAGAAATGCATCTTTCAAAACAGTCAGGTCTTCGTAGAAGACTAATTTCAAAACAGTCATGTCTTGGTAGAAGACTTATGAATTCACCAGCTTTATGCTGATCTACACTTTCAAAATAACTTGTATTCTCAGGTCACCAGTAGACAGGTACGATGACCAGGTTTTGAGAAGACGGAGCACAAACAAGACTCGTCTTTTATTTTGATTACATATTTTGGTGTCATATTACAATGAAAGAACACTCATGTATTAAAACTTTACTTTTAATGCAATGGATGATGTTGTTGCTTGTTTACTACTTTGCACTGTTGTGATACTGTACATGACGTCCTCCACCCCAGAACGTTTCCGCCGTTCTTGGTTTTGGGGTGTGACAATGTGCGGCCGCACACACCTGTGTGTGGCCGTACACTCAAGTGTACGGCCGCACACTCCATGTGTTGGAGTGTTTGGGCCGATTTCGCTTGATATGCATCGTGTTTTCCCATTTCTAGGCTCCTTCCTTAATTGTACTATGTTTAGAACACTCAAATAGACTGTTGGATTAATGTCTAAGTCCATAACTATATTTGGTATGTACTTGACCCGACCCGACATGATCCATTTGGGTTGCACTTCACCGGCACAATTTATATGGATAGTCTTTTGAGAATAGTATATTTATGATTTATATTATTATATTATCAGTTCTAATATATTAATATGGAATCATATTATTTAATTAGTATTGATCAAGAATTAATTTAGAATTAATTAAGTGATCAAAAACAACTAATTAAATATGGACTCTTATATATATGGAATTGGCCAAGTTCATTTAGGTTGGGCTAAGCTTTCATGGATGGTCCATGGAGCTTTTAACCCATGGATCCTATGTAAATGAAAGGTCATGGGTATTAGGGTTTACATGGATGTAACCCTAATCCTCCATAATATATAAAGGGGTCCTTGGCTCACAAAATTGGCACAAGTGTGTGAAAATAAGAGTGGGCCGATTTTAGTGTGCATACATATTCTCTCAAGTTCTTCCAAGGTGTTTTGGTGATTTGTGATTCCATTTGAGGCTTCCACACTATTGGGGCTAAGCTCTTAAAGCTTGAAGACATCAAGCTACATCAAAAGGTATGTCATCTAACTAGAACTTTGTAGTATAGGTGCTTCATAATATGCTAGTTAGGATGAAACCTTGGAATAGTTAATATTTGCATGTATAATAGAGAAAACATAGATCCAAGGTTTATAGGGTTGCATGTACACCATAGGAGTGTTAGAATGCTCAAAACCCAACAGTGGTATCAGAGCCATGGGTTGTTTTCTATTATATTGACGCAAATGTTTTATTTTCAAGTTGGAAAAAAAAGGAAAAAAAAACATGACGTTTGTCAAATTTTAAGATAATTACTTGTTTTTGTGAAAAACTAATTATTTGTAAAATTTGAATCATTTGCTACATGAGTTGAATTAGGTCAAATTTAGAAAAAGATAAAATGATATGATTATTTTATTAGTTTTAAAAGTTTGATCTAAAGAGTTTTTTGAAACCTTCATAAGTTATGGATATGAACAGGTTTTTAAAAAAATTGATTCAAAGTTTTTTATGGAGTTACAAAACTTGGTCTTAATGTTTTAAAGAATTTCATAACTTGTTCTTAAGTTATGGAACATGAAAAGTTTCATCATAAAACAAGTATTTAACTCCATAAGTTATGGAATCCAAAAGTTTTCAAGAGTTACAAAACTTGCCCTCAAGTTTTGGAATTTGGAAAAAGTTTTTTTATAATAAAAAAAAAGAATTGAATTCTAAAACTCTTGGGTTCGTAACTTAAACAATTAATTAAATGGTTTTAATTTTGAATTTAATAATTGGAATTATGATGTTTTTATTGAATAATTCAATTAACTCTTATGGACTTTATTAATAGATAATTAAAGTGTTTAATTAAAACAGAATTAATAATTCCATAATGACATGGTTTAAATTTAATTAAATTAAGAGTATAGTTTAATTAATAGATTAAACCACCAAGTATTTTAAATGTCTAAAATACACCCTTATACTACTATAATATTAAAAGTTTAATATATTATATGTATAAGAGCAAGTCGTCTTACCATTAGTAGGCCTCATTCACGAAGCCGGTCTATAAGGGGGGTATAAGGTTACTGCCTATAAAATGGCAGTTTAATGGGTGTCCACTCTCACCCACCGCTTCCTTGACTGGTGGAGGGTCGTTAGCCGAACAGGTAGGACAAGGACTATAATTCTCCCTTCATTATAAGTATAATGATAAATACTAAGTAACTAAACACTTATAAATTCCCAATCTTAGTTACTTAGGAAAATGTGAATAAGGTGCTAATCCATGAAATTACACTTTGCACTTTGTTTAAGCTGTTAGTGAAGCGTGTGTGGTTAACCGGCAAACTAACCTGGACTTAACAAGGTAGGCAAAGGGTAACTTAATGTTTATCATAGTATCGTTGGAGCGTGTGTGGTTAACCGGCACATCGATTGAGGGGTAAATATTAAGGGTACCAAGTATATTTGCATGGTTACTTCACACCTTGTTTTGTGATCCTCGTCATCCCAGTCACAAAACCTGAAGGGCACACTCGAGATTGAAACATGCCATTGAAAAGTTCAATGAATCTCAAAAGAATCTAGGAGTTTCAAAACCAATTAAAACCTAATAATACATTTCGTTTATCTTGGTGGAAATTGGTGAATCGTCATTCACCTACCTTCAAATATTTTATAGCTTGGATTACGGCATCCCTCTTCCAAGTTATAAAATAGTTTGTTGGGTCCTAGCCTTAATATATCATATTGGGTAAGGACTTAAATCAACTTTACATGAATTTCTCATATTGTTGATGTCTGGTTTAGACAACAATGATCTTCCCAAACCAAGCTTTCCTAATGAATATGACTTCCCGAGTTTGGCTCATGGAAGTCATACTTCTCTTCCTCCACCTCCTCCAATTATTCTCCCTAACCCACAAGTTCAAGGTCACTCAAGTCCTAATGGCAAGCAAGGACTATGTGTGATCACATCTTAGAGATGAAGTCACATATTGACAAGCCGGGAGAGTTGGGTGTCAAAGTCTTGAGAAAGTTGGATGTTCAATCACTTTCTAAGTCACATAGTGAGTTCCTTTGGGACTACTATGAAACAGACTATGACATGAACCTTAATGATCATATCTATTTGCTTGGTGCTGCTGAATCAGCAGTGACTTGGAACGACAGTAAAGCAAATTTGATTAGAAGATCAACTTCCCAAAAAATTTATGGACAGTGACAATGGTGACACTGGAAATCCAGAAAAAGTATTCTCTTCCCAATGGAAAGGGATTGGCCATAGTCAACCCGGTTGACCAAATGGTAAAGAGAAAGGCTAAGTCTGAGATAGTCCCATTACCAAAGGGTCCATATGTTTATTTTGCCAAAGGAAGGGACGTTGATTGCAAAGCTGCCAAATTTACCTAAGGATGTTAAAGTCAATAAGTTTGACTCTACATCATGTAGAGCCTATTATCTAACTCTGTTAAGTTCTATTCTGAGATCCTCATTACATGATGTGACTGGGTCACATGTTGATCTTTTAAGAATCAAAGAATAGAGAGAAATCTTAAAGGAAGTATATGCTGATTCTGATCGCGAAGATGGATTTCGATCGCATCAGAATTTTGAGCAGTTGCTTAAGAAGTTATGATATATTGCTAAGGAATAGATAACAACAATTTTCCATGTGGATTGTAAGGATAAGTTTTTCCGCAAAGTTTTAGAATAAAAGAAAATTGTTTAATTTTATTTATTTGAAGTATCCTTACAATGGCATTTGTGGAAAATTGTTCCTTATATGATTCCACTGACAACAATATTGGAAAATGGATTTGATTCTTTCATTTGTGGTAGTGTCTAAATTTACCAAATCAGGAAAGTTCCTTATCTCCCAAGTTTCAATTGGACCGAAACTTGGAATGATGCAAGTTGAATAGTATGATGAATGAGAACTTTCAAGCATTGGAAAATCAAGACTAATTACTTGTTCACATGGATGTGTGAGTCAAGTGAAGGACTAAAGGGATCGAGTACACATTCTTGTGCACTGGTCATGTCCACCACAAAGCTCGTTAAGACTATTTGATTTACTAAATTTTAGTAAATATGGTTATACTTACAAGTTTAAGTATAATTCTGAAACATTGGAAAAGTCTCAATGTATGGCAGAACGAATGGGAAGAATCAAATTAGGCAGAAAAATAAAAGTTTCTCAAATCTGAAAAGATGGGAGAGTACTTTAGTATCATGTTTGTGATCATCTTAATGATTTAGAAATCATATCACAATTAGTCCTCTAAAGGTCATCTTAGTGCATTCTTATGACTAAGAAGAGGAGTCATGAATTGTTGAAATGGTTAGATCAGGAAGATGAGTCATACTTCGTTCCAAAACAATTCTTAGAGTCATACTCCAAGATTGTAACTTGAGTGACATATCTTAAAAAAAAGGTTTAAAACACTTGTCAAATGTAAGAGTAAAAGTGTCCTACTCTTGTACATTTGAAATTGGTAAGTTGTGATGTTTTGGATAAAACAAAGACCAACTAAGGCCAATTGTGTGAAGTGTTTGTCTTGATAAAGAATCCGCACTATCTCTTGAATATTTGGCAAGATAGTCTTATATGTCAAGAGGATAGTGGGAGTCTTAAAGATCCTAAAAAGAATTTCAAGAACTAATCAAGAATAAAACCTGAGGTTCTTCACTAGCACACGACTTGAGGTTTATAACCTATCGTGTTGACATATTCTGTGCCCATTCCAGTTAAAGTTGGCTTTGCATAGGAGTTCTGAAAGTTCTCAATTGGTTGCATAACAACTTGGAAGCAATGGCAGGCCCTGTACTGCCAGATGGCAAGAAGTTAAGATTGCATAAGTTCAGTCCATATGAGTTTGGATTTGTCATTATCCTTGTTTTGTGACTATGGTTTTGACGATTCACATGGATAAGAACACATACACCATAAAATCCAAGGGTCATAAGGTTTCTCTCCGATTCATGAAAATGATGGTGAGGAAACACTTCCACCAAGTAGATTTGAAGCATATGGCAAAAGGTCTAAACAATTGAGACTATGATTACGGCATCCCTTTTCATAGTTCTGAAATTGTTTAGACACACATGCATGCTATCTAAGGAAAGGTGTATGATTTTGATAAAGTTTTATCAAAGCATCTCGTATCAGAAATCTGAACTTTGGTAAGAAAGTCAATAAAGAATTGATTTCTAGAAGTCCAGCAGATTTCTAAGTACATGTCAAAGCTAGTGGGAGCATAAGTGTTATGCTAATAATCATCATGATTAGTGGGAGCATGATAATTATTGTTAGTGTTGCAAGTTAGCAATGTTAATTATAGAAAACAAAAGTTTCAATTTGTGAGGCTGCAGGGATTGAAAAAGTTGTTTTGATATAATTAAGGGAGAGGATATACTTCATTTCAGTTCTAAAGGTTTATATTGAGACCTTAATCATCTTTAGTCAAGAATATATATATGAATTTCATCTTGGATTGGTTCAACTTAAGGAAATTCTATATATTGCGTTCTCAAAATTCGATTATGATTACGGCATCCCTCTTCATAGTCAAATTTTGAAAACATGGCAAATAAAAATATTGTAGCAAAAGACTGGTCTAGAATCATGTCTTTATGTGAGACATCATGAATCGTGTACCATTCGCTTTGGGTACAAGATCGATTGCATGTGCTATAATATTTGTCATTTCTAAATTTTTCCAAATGCCCAGAGGCATTAAGAAGGGAAAAGGTCTAGAATTGGATATGACTAAAATGATTAAGCAATTGTCGAGGACAATCTGAGGTTTACCAAAGATTGGTTGCTCAGGGACAGTTGTCTCCATAGGTGGAAGTTATTTGTGTAAGATTAGAAAACTTAATGCAAGAAGCATGTCCAAAGCAATGTACTTTGAATATGAGACTTAGTTTCCATGGAGTTGATCTCCATTGGAATACCTTATAATGACTGTTGACAAGTCTTTGTAACTTTGTACATATTCATTACAGGAGGGTCAGTGCATATAAGTTTAAAATCTAAACAGATTTCGATAAATGATAGGAATTTGAAATTCTCACATTTTTCGATAAGGATTTGGGAGTGTGAAATTAGAATCATTGAAATTATGTTCAATTGGTTTATTTCACAAAGTAAGGATCATAGACAAACATAGAGTGCACACTTGGTGTATGGCAAAGCTATTGTTTAAGAAAAACATAGTGTACATGCTTGGAGCATGGGACAACTAGTGTTTTTAATTCAAGTATAAAGTTGATAAAACCGAAACAATGAATAATGAGTAATCAGTATGGTGATAAATAAAAGTGTTTATTTATATTCATAGGGTTTGATACCATATTTGATTCATTTATTCTTGTGTTTCACTTTGCATGTTTTGACTTCCAGAATAACTAAGTCGCTCTTCCTGAATGATTAAGTTATTCAAACCATCCACAGTCGGTCATATGTTGGAAGTAGATATGAATCAAGACTGTCATGGGTTGGTTTGTAGAGGTCCAAGTTGGTGGACAAAGTGGTGCTACAACACTCATGAGTGCTCATAAGTTCTGAGTATTGGATTCAACCCACGCTCATTTGAATCACTTCATGGATTTTATCACGAGTGATCATGAGACGATAATATCTTATATTCTTAAAACCTAGAGATATGAGTTGTTACTATGAGTTGGTTATACATTGATTGCACGAAAACGCATTGGTAACTCGATGTTATAAAACGTGCCTTTGTGTATGATTCAACAAGTAGTAGAACAAGTCATATGAGTCGAAGTTTATCCATTCCTTTTACCTTCAGGATAAAAGCGATATCGGTGGGCTCCTCGATGATTTAGCGATGACACATGTGAGTGCTTGGCCAAGCCAGGACTGATTTGATTTGTTCAATCAGTCAGTCATCATAAATCGAAAATCGGGAAACAACAAATGGACAGAGAGAATGATTATAATCCATGTCTCAGTCCATATGATATCTAGAATGGAGGAATATATGATCCCTTATCTAATGGGTCCTTATTGTTTGTTATTACTAATTCTTGTACAAGTGCTTTCCTCAGTTCCTTACTGCAGACATTCATCGTATCCATCCGCAATGACGTTTCTATCCGCAATGACGTTTCTATCCACAATCACTCTGATAATTTCTCAACTGTTTCATCAACCCTTGAATCTTTGTGTGCTATTTAATGATCCTTCATTAAATAAAACATTAAATAAAAAACATTCCCTTGAGAAATTGTCTCATTCTCTTTCTGAATAAAACTTGTCTCAGACCTATTTTTAGGTATGATGACAAAAAGATCGTTTTTCCATAATCACATCCTTAATTTGTCTTTTCCGCTTACCCAGAACGTCCCATCCGTTGCAACTTCCTTTCCCCTCACCCCACGATCTCCTGACGTATTGACATATGTCTGACCTTTCATTAAATGCAAACCCTCTTTTGGTAAATCTCAAAATTATTTTTAAACCGTTTCATTTTTATGTGGCTGAGATTAAATCCCCCCAAACCCCAAACGACGTTTTACCATATCCTCTCATTTTACCTAGGGTTAATTTTTTTTTTCATCCCTTTATAAACCCATCTTCTTCCCCAAAGTCACTTTACGCTTTCTGAACTCTGAACCTTCCCTCTCAAATCCTTCGCCTTCAAGAACTCTTTTTTTCTACTCTTTCTCTCAAGCTCATACAATGGTGAAATCCGGTGCATCCAAGAAACAATCCAAAGCTTCAGGATCAGTGAACCCTACTGGTTCAGACTCTCCAACGATTGGTTCAAGCAACTTTCGAGCAGTGTTTGAAGATCATTCATCATACAATGCTCCAACCAAACTGATGATCAAATTTCTGAAGAATCACCCTCTGTTTGTCCCTTTCGATGCTTTCACAAATGTTGTTCCAGTCTCGACCCTCTTCAAATGTGCATTCTCCGCTTATCGCCCAATCGAAAACCCTCAAGAAGTTCACCTCAACCTGATTAACGATTCTTTGGTCATCCTATCCAAAGAAAAGTTTCTTTCTGCAATAAACCTTCTGGTTCTCCCTCCATCAAGATCTTCTCTCCTTCCATGGTGGACGTTACCTCTGCCCTCTACCAAATGGGATATCAGAAACCAATTAGAGGGATTGGTGAATTCAAGAAAAATCAATTGCCTGTGGTATGGCAGTTTGTTTGCCATTTCATCATCCGCAGTCTATCCGGCAGAACCGGAGGCACAGACAACATGGGACTCAAGCTACTGGAATTGGTGTGGAGTATATTCACAGGACACGACGTAAACTATGGGCAACTCCTATGGGACGACTTCCTACAATACATTCCCAAAGAGAGCCCAAGAGAAAACCCAACCGAGCTCACATTTGCAAGGTTCTGGTCACTCTGCATTTCAGACCTTCATGCGGACGCTGGAATCGACATGGGCAGTGACATCAACTTCTTTGTCACTAAGGATCTCAAAAGGTACAATCCCTCTTCTGATCAAAATATTTTTGGACCAATTCGAAGACTCCCTACCTATATTCGTTCCACACTTGGTCTTGAGACTGCTGATGTCTCATATCACATAGAGGCTACGGAAGGTATTGCCCCATACCCTCCTACCCCGCCTCTTCCACATCCATCCGCAACCATCAACCCTGAAGGTACCGCAGTCCCTTCTGCCACGACTATTTCCAATCTTTCTCAATGAAGAAAGCAATTGGCCACCAAGAAGAAACAAAGAACACCCAAGAAGGATGCTCCCAAACGAACCGCACCCACCAAGAAACGTAAAGCCAAACCTACTGCAACCACACCTGATAGTAATTCAGATGAGGATAGGCAACCAATTGTTATCCTTAAGAAAAGAAAAACCGATACCTCTGGCCAAATGCGTGACCGGACTGATACTAAAGCCTCTCAAAGGCTCCGGCAGTCCTTGGGGTGGCTGCAGACCCATTCAACACCACCATCAAATACCACTCAAGCTCAGAAAGTGAGTTTGTTTCATCATCACTTCGTGGAGACTCCCCCCCAGTTCACTCCCACGAGGATGACACTGGCACTCGCCCTAAGGTCTCCAGGGCTTCCTGACTGCATTTCTTTTCACCTGAGGAGTTGCGCTCCATCCTTTTGAACGTCACCCAAACATTTCAAACACCTCCCCAACCACAGGGCACTTCTTCCGCCCATGCCAGAACTGAGCCGAGGCCAAACTTGACCACGTGTCAAGGAGACCAAGGAAGCTCAGGAAATCCTACTCTGCTTACATCAGTAACAGGTGGTTTAGGCACGGTGAGCACAAATGTGCAAGGATCCGTGGACCCGAAGGACACTTCGGTGCGTTTCCAAGGATTTGACAGCGATGAATCCAATGACTCATGGTTACGGTACACTCCGGTAACTGAGTCAGAAATCAAGAAATATGATGCCTTCAGGAGGGCATTCCAAGCCCGCAAGGAACAACAGATCAAGCAGCAACAGCAAAAGGAGCAAGAAATCCAGTCAGTGGCTAAGTATTGGGCAGACGCAATCAATAATGCCCATACCGTAGCCACCATTCTCAAGGTTCAAGACTGGATGACCAAAATGGCTGAAATACTCCTCAGAGCTCAAGCAATAGGTGAAGGTGCAGGTACCTCCAGAGTAACTCCAACTCCTACTCCAACTCCAAATCCAATTCCAACTCCAACAGTCCATGATTCACAAGACAAAGGAACCGCAATTGAAGTCAGTTCTGCTCCCACCTTCGGTCTTGATGATAAAGATATACAGGAAGTAAACAAGCCCAGTCCTTCTGATGGTGACCTCATGATGTTCGATGAGGAAGAGGAATCCAGTGGCTCTCAACATTCGACTTCTAAACCCAAAGGAAAGAAGAAAAAGAAGAAGAATGTTGTCACGAGGAAAGAATTTTTGAGCCTACAAGCCAAAGTCGATCAGATCCTAGCTGCGGTCAAGCCAACTCAACTGCAACCAGAAGATACCCCTGGGCCGCAGTCACTGATCGAATGTATAGAGTGTTTGGAAACAAGGGAGCTCTTGGCTGCTGAGAGAATTTCTCTCAAAGTGGAAATGGGGATCCGGTCCCTTGACAACAACCGCAAAGCAGATCACAAGGATTTTATGGCTGCTGCGGAACGCCTCATCACTGAGGTGACCGCAATCAAAATGGATCTCCAACCAGCCATTGCGGATCAAGCCAGTCAGTCTCAGAAACTGATAGCTGAGACTCACACTGCGTATGAGTCCACTATCTCAGTTCTTCAAGTAACAATCAATAGACTGCAACGATCCCTGTCCTCCAACTTCCATGGTCCCGAGATCCTCCAGCTCACCAAGGAAATATGCAGGCTACTCTTTAGCTCCTCCATTCCCAATAATAAACAGTTGGCCGAAGCCCTTAAATCTCAATTTGAAAACGTTTTTGCCAAGGTTGATGGCCTTAGAAAATGGCTTGAGGAAGCTCCTGGGTTGCATTCCTCAAGAGGGGGAAGTGAAGACGAAGTCCATCGAAGTGAAGAAGTCCATCACTCTGATCACTCCATTTCACAGCATCAGAGTCCTCCCATCATCACAGAAAAAATTCCTACACCACAGCCTTCACCGCAACCATCTTATCACACTCCACCTCATAACTCTCCACCGCAACAGAAGATCACTCCTGAAAAGCCAGAGACTCCCCCTCACTTCAAAAACCTGGCTGAGCACATGTCATCTCCAAGCTCAACTGACTCTCCTACCACCACCCAAAGAAAACATGACTGGAAGGCAGCCAAACTTGCAGAGCTTATATGGAGAGAATGCGGTTTTGATACTATGATGGACGAATCCTTGATAAACTCTTGGATCAATCCTCATCGCAGACTGTTGGACGAAGATTACAGACCCCACCTAACCTATGCTGAACCCCGTACTGATGGCTATTGGGATGTCCCAATCTCTCCAAATGCCAAATACTTCACAGTATTTGAGCAATTCGACCGCAGCCTTCCTGAGCACAAAAGACTGTCAATGGAATTTGAGAGACTTAGTCTTTTTCATGCTAAACATGACTCTTCCATTGAAAATATATGGTCTAACGATAGACCATCCGCAGTCAAGAACTATAAAATCCGGAAGTTCATGAAGGCTGACTACATTCAGTATACCCTCACTAGAAGGGAGCATGACTATATCCACACCCAGGCAGACTTTCCTTGTATGAATCCGGAAGAAATCTTCCTCATTGCCAAGGTGTTCCAAAACAAGTCAGAAAAGTACCCGAAAATGAAGATTGCGCTTGAAAAGGCCAATTCTTTTCTAAAGGAAACGGTCTGTGATTTTGCCAAGATCGATGCAGATATCTATCCTATCATTGCCAAGAAATTTGATCTGCCACCGCTCGAGCCTGCACCAATGCCTACCGAAGGCTATCAAGAAAGATCCTTAGGCGCAACAAACTTTCCTGAACTTGGAGTCATTTTCAAAAAGAAGATCGATAATGTCAAATATTTCATTCCTATGACTTCCATGCATCGCCTCACCAAGAAGCAACTTGACATCTGCCGAATCGCAGTTGAAAAATCGAAACACACTACCGCAAAAGTCAAGTTCGAGATCTTAAGAAGAATCATCTGGCTGGAAAACATCAGGAAGTTTTGGTGGATCCTGATCAAGTTCCTCAAACTTGATAGCTGAACCGAAGTTAAAGAGGTCACTTAGGGGGAAATTGTTGAATCATAAAAAGTGACCCTCTTGAACTTCAGCTACCGCAGCCATCCAGCACCCGCAGTCAAGTTCCTTCTTCTCCAACCGCACCCGGAGTCTTCCTACCGCAGTCACTTAGCTAGATTACTTTACTTGTCTTTATTGTAATACACTCTATTGTCCAGTATGCCTTCCATGGCTACTCATAGAGATGTAATCAACGTGAGTCTCTATAAATAGAGCTCATTCTCTTGTATTCAATACACACTTACACGCATCTATCTATTCTGAATACACTTCTCTGAAATTATCTCTTATCTCTCTATCTACGCATCACTTCTTACTCTCAACTCTTACTAGAACATAACTGATTATAACCTCTCTCCGGAGCAAGTCTTCTGTGACTTAATCACTAAGTTTGATCTTCGTTATTAACTTGGTTTGAATGCATTCCTTGTTATGAATCAACTTATGTGTATACTTGATATAACAATTGTTGTCATTTCTATTTCTTTACTTTTCCGCAACTAACTCTCTAACTATAACTTATTAATATTATTGTTGAGCTTTTAGATCCTTCGAGATTAACTATTCCGCAATCCACTTATTCTAACGTTTGTTCAAGTGTGTCTCAAAGTTTTTCTCTCAACAAGATGCTTGGTATGCTAAGCGAAGTCTCGAGCACAATACGGTCCTATTAAGCACATATTAACATGTATAGGCCTACAATTAGTGTCTAAAACCACTAACAATCATAGGAAACACCCTTAGGATGTAGGAAACACTTACAATGAAGTGTTAGAACCTAGAATGAGGGACAAGAAAGTGTTCACGGCCAAACCTCCATGGGTACACGGCCCACGAGGTGTTCACGGCCCATGAACACATGAAGGGTTTACAGCCCAAGATGTGTTCACGGCCCAAGAACACATGAATACTTGAAGGGTATTTGGCCCATTAAGAAGGGTTCACGACCCTATGAAGGTTTCACGGACGTGAACTCTTGAAGACCATGAATATGGTGATGAAAAAGTGATGAATCAAGGCTAGAATCAATGGGTTTCTAAGCATGAACAAGTAAGGGATGGAATACTTACGTTTTAAGGCCTTTAAGAGTGTTCACGGTTGAATATAGTTGAGAGAGAATGGGGATGTTCACGGCTGGAGCTTGAAAAATGAGGAGAAAAATGTGTGAATCACATATATATATATATATATATATATATATATATATATATATATATATATATATATATATATATATATATATATATATATATATATATATGGAGGGTTCCATATATATATATATGGAACCCTAGTTGCGGCCGTGAACCTAGTTGCGGCCGTGAACCTAGTTTGCGGCCGTGAACTCCCTTTGAATGTGTTCCAGGCTAGATTGCAAACTACGGATTCCAAGATAACGATTCCCAACATTCAACGCTTGAGTGTAGTAGACTTAAAGCCTCTTAAACTGACCGTGAATACAATCAGGCGATAACAGAAACAAGTCTGACTTTTGTTGGATGGATTTGATTTACAGCTAAAGATTTTGGGTTGTCACATTTCCTTACAATTTAGTGGATTATAAACACTAATTACACGCCTATATATTCCATTATATGTCATTTAGGACTCGTTTGTGTCTCGGGAATTCATTTATGGAACTTCTCATCCTTACACGAATTTTCAATTGAATCACCGACATAAGGTGAGTTCATACCCCTATAATCAATGTTTTAAATGTTTTAAATGCTTTTAAGGGGGGGAATACAAGTTGAACACAATGATATTGTGTAAATATTTACATGGGATAACCATCACATTAAAGGATTTCTTATGCCTTTATAAGTAATCAAATCAATTCAAAAACTCTTTTTAAAGATGTTAGTTTGTTGTTTATAAAACTTCATTCTTAAAGTACATGCTTAAATCAGTAGATAATTGAGTCTTTTCTGCAGGCCAGTAACAGTTCAAACAAACCTACTAGTAAACTATAATAGGTATAGTTTAGAGGGTTACTACTACTATGTCTAGAATAGTGAAACTTACACGAGTCAGTTCATACATGGGTTAGTTCAAACATACTATAACTAGAACAGGAAGGAACATATTATAACAAGAACAGAAAGGAACATACTATGACAAGAACAAGATAACAATAATGTGAAACCACTACTTCACGGCATAGCAATACACTTGTTATGTCGCATTTTGTAACCAGAGTGTCCTGGAGGGAGAGCGGGCATTGTGTGTATAGATCTATACGGGACTGACAATCTCGCATCCCGACTGTTTGCTACAGTTTGGCCGGCAGGCCAAGGGGTGACAAATGTCACATTAGTTTCGACGCCAGCAGGTCGTCGTGTTAAATACAAGTCAATCAGCATGGTTATAACCACATCACATTTTAAACTTAATTACACTTATTGGTTTTAAGGTAGTTAGTACTTCAGTAGTTATTTTATACAATACTACCGTGTACTTTCATTTTCCCATTTCATTCATATAGAGATATTCTCACATAAACGGTAATGCAAACTATTTTCTAGTAAAGATGGTCATAAAACTTGGGAAGACATATATTCTTACAAAAGAACAAACAAACATAACAGTCGAGTCTTAGTACATTCAGTTAGAAGGGGGCCTATAATGCTAACTTTATGATTCCTCGGTATATACATTAGGGATATATATATATATATATATATATATATATATATATATATATATATATATATATATATATATCCTGTATACACCTAGAAATAAGGGGAGTAACAGGTATGGGTCAGGTCACAGCATACAAATTCAGTACACTGCTTTCTAGTACAAAAACATACTTTTCGGATAGAACATTAAGTAGGCGAAACTAGAAACTTATTCCTAAAAGGTTTAATTCGTTTTATTAAACCAGTATAACTTAAAGGACCTTTAGTGGTTAATTCTATAATACCTTAGTTTATACATCAGAGTTATATATAGTTGATATCCACCAGGCAGTTGGGTGTGTGTTTCCCGCCTTATTTCCTGTTCCTTGTTTAGTTGTGGGCTTAGGGAAGATTTACACAATTAGCTGTCTGTTCGATATTAGATTATATATAGCTAGTATAAACTAAGTGATTATAGAAGAAGCTATTGTGGTTACCATTTTTACTAAAGGAAATATATGATTTTCTTAAAGAATGATTTCATCAAATATAAAAAAACTATTACAGTTAACTCCATAAGTACCAAACGAATACGCCAGGGTTATATACAACGAAGATTTAACAAACAATGGGATGTGTGACTTCCGCCTCATTTCCTGTTCCTGGTTTGGTTGTGGGCTTAGGGCAGATTCACATAATCGATTGTATGTTTCCTCCAAGTTTTATATAACTTCTATCCATTTAGTACTCATAGAAGGGATTATAGAGTTATTTTTTATCTTTCAACACATAAGAAAATATAGGATTTTCTGGAGGAACATGCGAACTTTTCTAAAAGAACTTACGTTTACTTTTCATCACTAAAATACTTATGAACTCACCAGCTTAAATTTTGATCTACTCTTTCAAAATAACTTGTATTCTCAGGGAACTAGTAGACAGGTATGCGCTCAGGGATTCAGAAGATGGAGCATAGTAGCTTCATGTCTTGTTTTGTTATTTACTTGAAGTCAATCTTTTGTGAATCACATACGTTGTAAAACACTTTAATATTAATGCAATGGTTGTTTGTTACTTTGATTACTATGATGCATGTGTTGTGATACTAAGTATGACGTCCTCCGCCCGCGAACGTTTCCGCCATTCCGGTTTGGGGGTGTAACAGATTGGTATCAGAGCATTGTTTATAGTGAACTGAGTGTATCAACCTGTAAAATATATACAACTATAAATACAATGGGGCCGAAGTGCTCTGACTAAAAGTATATTTTAAAAATATAACAATATTTTATAAAAGTATACATACCTGAATACATATATACATACTAGAACAAGTATCACAAGAAGAACATCATAGAAGTATTTAAAGGTTGGACACTGCGGTCAAACCTGGACAGTTATGTAATCATATCTGGGATCAATATAGCCTGATCAACTATATTAATTTGAGATATGACCAACATGTGTTTGGGAGTGATGTGGTGTTGCAACAGTCTTAAAACTTACCTAACTCTATACGCAAGGGATTTCTAGATCAGAACATAAAGTTAAAATACTATAGGAGTATTTTATGATACTATAATAAAACAACAAGTTTAAAGCATACCAAGTTCATTACATTAAAATACTATAAGAGTATTTTAGGAACTATAAATAACATATGTGAAAATTAAAAGACCCTTCTGGTAGGTCTATAATTCTGGAGTGTATACTCCCAAGGTTTTGTATAATTGAGATTTTATAGACTTAGAATTTGTGATATATGCTCTACTTTCTGTTCCTTGTTTGGTTGTGGTTTTAGAGTAGAATTACTTATTCGAAGGTCTATTTAATCTTAAATTATATACAACTTGTATACATTGTGCAATTATAGGAGGACCCAATCAGGATCAACCCATAATGTTTCACTTAATCTCATAGATTCTTTAGAAACTTCCATTCTCGCACGACAAACCCAGATAGATGTAACCACTCCATCATAACAGTCAGCAGAGGAGTCAAGGAGAAACAAAAAGAGATTCAAGAGAAGATTTCCAAGGAGGGATCAGCCGAAGAAATGAAAACGTCTTATGCATCACACTAATAAATAATAACCTTAAATGACTTAGTGAGCTAGTAAATACACTGCTCACATTATGTGTTAGGATTATTTCTTTTTCGTGCAACTGGTAACAGTTATTCAATTCACAGGAGATTCATTCGAGGATAGCCACTTCTGATTCAAAAAGTTTATTTTATATAGACTCCCATTATGAATTGTTTTCCAGAACCGTGTGAAAGTCAGAACTAGATACACTCAGAACTAGGATCACTTTGTCATTAAGCTTTCAGCATATAACCACTGCTATAGACTTATCTCCATTTCATCTTTGTTTTCATTCTAGCAAAAGATGCCTCGCGGTAGACCTGTAAGGCGCGTAGTCAATACCACAACAGAGAATCCACCACCACAATTCGATACTGCTGCTCTCCAAGCAGCGGTAACAGCCGCAGTAATAGCTACTATAACTCATATTCGCGTAAGTGGTACCAGTGGATCTGGTAGGGGTACCCACCTAACTAACCCCGAAGTTACCCACGGACACCCACGAGAGTGTTCGTATAAGGACTTCATGAACTACAAACCCGAATCCTTTAATGGAAATGGGGGAATCATTGCTTTGATGCGATGATTTGAGAAAACAGATTCGGTCTTCGAAATATGTCTTTGCCCAGAAGGGAGCAAAGTGAAGTTTGGTGCCTGCACCTTCTCCGACAGAGCCCTAACATGGTGGAATGGCCATGTTAAGTCACTGACCCTACCAGTGGCTAACTCGATAGGTTGGGAGAACCTAAAAGAGATGATGTTGGAAGAATACTGCCCAAGAGGCGAAGTTCAAAAGCTGGAGCAAGAACTATGGGAGCATACCATGGTCGGCTCAGACATAGTGGCCTACACTGACAGGTTTAGCGACCTGGTAGCACTGTGCCCCGAGATGGTTACCCCGGAGAGTAAGAAGATAGAAAAGTACATCTGGGGTTTATCTACCCCGATTTAAGGGGATGTACTGTCTTCTAACCCAGCAACCTTTGATAGTGTGACAACGCGAAAATTTTTAAATTTTTGCCTTGTAAAGCTTAGCCAGTCAACTCAACTGAGTGTCAGACTCATTTTTGCTATCGTTTAGCCTCGTTTAGAGTCTGTTTAAAAGTTCAAAGCTCAGTACATTCAAGCCTCGAGTATAGGAATGGATCGTGTACACGTCTAGCATCAAAATCGAGCCTTACACTCCAACTTAAGGAGTGTACGGCCGCACACCCCTCTCCTGGCAGCACACTCACGTGTATAAAGTTGGGAGTTAGCCTTCATTCATCCCTTTTCACCCTCCTAAGCCTAGAACTCGATTTTTCTCTCAACTATCATCCGATTTTCAGCCTAGATCTTCAAGAATGTAAGTGTTCTTCCCTTGATTTGTTGTTAATCCTTTCAAACTAGTAACACTCTTTGATTTCATCGATTGGAAATCATGTTTTGGCCAGATCTTCAAATCTTCATCCATTACACCAAGAACACACACTTGTTCTTGGCGATTTTGAGCCTTCTCGAGCCTCCGGATCGTAAGTACTCTTCCCCAATTCTTGAATCTTGCTTAGAACACTAGTGTAACACCTTAGAAATGTCTAAAACTCAAGAACATAAGGTGTGTGCGGCCGCACACACAGGTGTGGCCGTACACCCCTCAAAACACCCCTAATGGCTTCCATATTGTAAGTACCATCCCCTAATCTTGTTACTTACTAGATATGATCCTTAGAAAACGTCCAAACCATGTTCATCAAGGAGTGTGCGGCCGCACACACTCCATGTGGTCGTACACCCCTTTGTTTAGTGCTTAAGGACCTCTAAAGTGCCTTTCCAGCTTCAACACTTGATGAGCATTAGTCCTACAAGCCTCCCTACCATTGGAAAATGTTTTTGTGCACTCTTTACCATGAGTGTGCGGCCGCACACTCCCTGGCCGCACACCCATGGCCACACACTCCTCAAAGTGGCCGTACACACCCTTTTAGTGAATCACATGTGATTCCAACACTTGGTCAAAGTGTTTCCTAGTCCCGTAAGGTGTGTCCTTGCATTTGGTTGATTCTAAACACTATATTTATGTCAATATATTCCATTATATGTCATTTAGGACTCGTTAAGTCTCGAGACTTCATTCGTGGAGCTTCTCATCCTTACGCGCATATTCGTTTAAATCACCCACATAAGGTGAGTTCATACCCCTGTAATCAATCTTTTAAACTGTTTTAAATGCTTTTAAGCGGGGGGGAATACAAGTTGAACACAATGATAATTGTGTAAATTGTTTATTATAAACATTTTTAAAGGATTGCTTACGTCATTTATAAGTGGTCAAAACATTTCAAAAACTCTTTTAAAGTTATGTTACTTTATAGTTTAACAAAACTCCGTTTTTAAAGTACAAGCATAACTTAATAGAAAAATGAGTCTTTTCAACAATAGTTCAAGTAAATTACTAGTAAACTATAAGGGTTATAGTTTAGGGGTTCAGTTCATACTATAACTAGAAGATACTAAGATGCTAGATACTAGAGAATATTAAGATACTATAACGAGAAGATACTAAGATATTATAGCGAGAACATACTAAGATACTCTAACAGAACGAACATAATAAGGTGCTGCAGCATGGGATAACTACAAGATCTAATTATACCAATGAATCACTAACTCATTATTCTAAACAAAAGGTGATAGTTAAATTGGGTATACATGATCGTATAACTTTAATGTGAATTTACACGGCTAGCAATTGTTTGTTGCAGTTGCGTTTGGTCCCCAGAATGTCTTGACAGGGAGAGCGTATAGTATGGGTACTAGCCTTCACATTATGACCTTAATAAAAAAACATATTTTAAGGTAATCAGTACTGCAGAATGTCAGTTCATAAGACAACTGATTACTTATATTTTCCAAATACTTTCATAAGGTGACAGTTCCACTTGAAAGTTAATATAAACTATTTTCGAGTCAAGATAGTTATAAACTAGGGAAAACTTACATTTTTACAACCGACACACAGAACAGTCGAGTCTAGTACATTCTGTAGAAGGGGGCCTATAATGCTAACTTTATGATTCCTTAGTGTATGCATTCAGGGATATATATTAATCGGATCCGACAGGTAGTAGGATGTGTGCTTTTCGCTTCGTTTCTTGTTCCTTGTTTGGTTGTGGGCTTAGAGCAGATACACCCAGCCTACTATCTATCCGATCTTGGATATATATATATATATATATATATATATATATATATATATATATATATATATATATATATATATATATATATATATATATATATATATATATATATATGTTTCCGTATACACTAAGTAATCATAAGGGGTACCAAGTATGGGCCAGGTCATAGGACACTAATTCAATGCACCGTTTTCTAGTACACAAACATACTTTTCAAACAAGAACTTTTGGTATACAAAACTAGAAACTTACCAGTAAAGGGTTTAATCCATTTTATTAAACCAGTATAACTTAAAGGACCTTATGTCACACTCCCAAACCGAAATGGCGGAAACATTCGGGGGCGTTGGACGTCATGTCAAGTATCACAACACATGCAGTATAGTAATCAAAGTACAACAACCATTGCATTAATAGTATAAGTTTTTATATAGGTTACATTTAGCAATAACATCAAAGTAGATATAAAGAATAACATAAGATGCAGATCGGTACAAGTCTGACTTTGCAAAAGCTCCCGGAGTGTACCTGTCTACTGACGACCTGAGAATACAAGTTATTTTGAAAGAGAGGGTCAGCATTTTAATGCTGGTGAGTTCATAAGTATTTTAATGACATTGATATAAATACATGTTTTTCCTCAAAATAATCTCATTAGATGATGGTGATAAAAGTTTATAAAGTATTTGACTTCCTTCCAGAAAATCCTATATTTTCTAATAAAAGTAGTCTTCTACCAAGACTCGACTGTTTCATGTTTAAAAGAACGAGTTTCTCTACTAAAAGCAGTCTTCTACCAAGTCACGACTGTTTTGTGTAAAAGGAATGAGTAGTCTTCTACCAAGACCCGACTGTTTTGTGTTTAAAGATCATTTTTCCTAAATGTTACTGTCATTATCAAAATATAGTTTTACATTATCGTTTTATATCAAAAACGTTCTAAGTTAATGTATTAGGGAAAATATTATACTACCGTAGTTTTATATGTAGAAACTACCGTGGTACTAATTACCTTAAGGCCATGAATTATAAGGTAAATGTGAAGATACTCGTAACCATACTGATTGACGGATGTAAACACGACGACCTGTTGGCATCGAAATAAATGTGACATTTGTCACCCCTTTGCTTGGTCGGCCGGGACTGTAGCTAGCAGTCAGGATGTGGGATGGTCTGTCCCGTATAGATCTATACACACAATGCCCGCTCTTCCTCCAGGAGACTCTGGTTACCACTCGACAACGGTGAAATCCGTGTCATGAGGATGTATCTCATGCTCTGATTGCTATATACGTTTCTTTTTACTAAAAGTACATGTTTTAGAATATTGATATAGCTAGTTTCTCCTAATAAAAGTTAATGTTGGTTTCTAAATTATACCTACTATAGTTTACTTGAGAGGTTATTTAGGTACCTTTGCTACCCAAAGGCGTTGAACTGGAGTAAGAGTTTTAATATATAAACAGATATACATAATATATAACTAGGATTTCAACGACACTCGGACAAATAACCGGATACTCTAAGTCCACAACCAAACAAGGAACAGGAAATAAAGCGGGCTATCAGTCCTAAGTCCTTCAAACCCTACTTTTATAACTATATCTATATAGACATGAGTCTAACAAGAATATAAGTTTAAAAGAATTTGATAAAAGTTTAGTAATTTAAAAAGAGATTTGAAAACAATATTTGAAAACCTTTAGCTGGATAAAACAGTTTAATCATGCAAAAATCTATTTGATTGACAGTTATTAATCCCATGTGATTGATATAATAACTTAATAGTTCAACTTGTATTCCCCCCCCCCCCCCATAAAAGCATTTCCAATCATTTCGAAGGTTGATTAAGGGGGTATGAACTCACCTGAAGTGAGTAACTCGAAAGAAAGACTGATATAGGATCGTCGGGTGTCGAATGAAGTCGTGATCACAACCGGATCCTAGTTTAACATGTAATAACATATATATGAATACACTTAGGGTATATAACCACTAATAGACACATAGACACACCTTAGGGACATGAAAACACCTATAATTAAGTGTTACAAACAGCTATTGAAGTCCCTAAATGAGTGTAGGGCCTTAGATTTGAGTGTAAGGCCACCAAACTCGACTTTTATGTATGTGCGGCCAGGTGTACGGCCAGGGTGTGCGGCCAGGCCTGTATGCGGTCGTACATGGGAGTGTGCGGCCCTATTTATTGATGCTACACACATTCTAACCCTTCCTAAGACTCATATCTAGGTTGTACTAAGCCTAGACCACTCATATAGACCCACAACATCATTACAAAATAGCAAAACGAGGATAACTTTGATAAAAATGAAGAATGTACAAGTTAGAAATTTCGGGTTGTCACATTATCCCCCCGTTAGAGGGAATTTCGTCCCCAAATTAAAATCTTAACGAATACTCAAGGATAGGTGCGAAAGATACGGATACTTCATGCTCTATCTGATCCGCCCATTCCCTTGGGGAATCAGATCTATACTGAGTCCTTAACGAACATTTACTACGAGGTATGGCTCCTCCTCCGCTCTCTAGGCTACACGGGATAAGGTTTCATCAGTTTCCTTTACCGAGCTAGGTTTCTCCTGTTTCTCTTAACGAACGTGACTCTGGTTTTTATGGATCTAGTCAAGAAAATGATGGGAGTTTTGTCGGGTACTCCTGGTTCATTCGCTGAGACGTGAATAGGTTAGGGCGGAATTTATGGAATCCCCAAAGTAGTTGGGGTCTAGTGGATGCTGGACCAATTCTTATCAAGAATCTCTGATGGTCCTAAGTGCTTGGGAAAATAGAACGTTCCGTACCCAAAACATAATGTACTTCCATGGTGAGATCATCACTTGACCTGATCACCATCCTGAGGTTCCAAAAGTTTTCTCTTACTAGAGGTGTAGTCCTTCTGATTTGTTCCTAGGAGTCTCAGGTCGTATTCGGATTCGTATTTCTTACTGGTTGGCTTTCGGAGGTTTTCTGGATCATTGAAGATGCTGGCTATATGTTGGCATCGATTGGTCGCGCGACATCTACCTCAGTCCAATGCATAAAGGACCTGCACTTTCGACTCATGAGGGGCTTTGAATAGAAATACCTCAAATGTCGGGATGATAAGGAATTCTACCAGATTGCACTTAGATAACTCCTACTTCGTCATAGTCTATTAGATGATTTCTCAGCATGATCCTTAATCAGATGAATCGTTCTCTCATTTGGTTCGTTGTTGCATGGATAGCAGTCCCTGATTAGGGCTAGCTTCGCCCTTTCAGATTTTCTGAAGTGACTGACTATCTCGGGAGGTGGTCCTTCTATCTCTTAGAGATAATGTTCCTTGGAACATCTAGTAGTCTAACAAATCTCTAAGACAGACTCCATTCTCCATTGTGTCTGTTTCCCCTAGTTTGTAGGAAGCGTGTGATCTTGTATAACCCGTCGACTAACACCTTAACTGGTGTCGAGTCCACAATCTCTTTATGACCTGGGTTATAAAGGTTAACGCAACTTTCTTGTAACACCCCGTTTATTTATTAGATAAATAAATAAACTGATGAACGAATAGTAGCCCTAAAATAAATAATTATATATCAAAGGACTTAATTATTGGTGGTGTTGTTGTTAGCCAGTGATAAGACTGTAGGAACGTCACTGTAGTTATGAGATCATGGAAGCAATGGACCGAATAAGGTCGTTTGTGTTATCAGGCTACCTTTGGTCAGGTAGCAATCAATTTTAGCCTTGGATTCGATGATGACAGGATTCGACGCATGGACCCGATCGGGTAGATCAGGAAGTTGTTAGAGTCACAGTGTCATGATAACTAGTGGCAACTAGTTCCAGAGAAGGATTTCCTCCAGAAGTCGTGTGAGGGGACTAAGTAGGGAATCCTTTGGCTTCGCAGCCGGGCCGGAACCCAGTATTTCAGATGGTTGGTGAACGAATGGAGACCGGGTAGTTCTCGTTAGATTTTGGAAAGAAGCCATGTGACAACATACTGCTTCAGGCAGTTCAGTGTTCGGGCAGTTTCAGCATTTGGGCAGTATTAGTATTTGTGTTTTAGGTTGCAAGTTCGAACGGAATAACAGATTGCTTGGGTTATGCTAAACGACCTGCAGGAATAATTGGGTCTGTGATCTCAGTTCTCAAGCGGGAACCACAGGTTATCAAAAGATGAGTAGTCAGTTGAGGGATAAACAGACTCTTCAACGATAATGATTCAGTATGAGAGGTCTTTCAGGGATTCAGACCATCTCGAGACAGCAGATTTCGGACAGAGTACATGTGACCTTGTTGCGAGGAATTCGTTCACCTGCGGATTTAGGGCTTTACGAAGATTGGTCATGGCTACCCTGGGAAGGCTAGCGTGTGCCCATGACGGTGACCATGTTACTTGAGTGGTTTGGTGCATAAGAAATGGTAAGGAATGATTTCGAGGACGAAATCTAATTTAATTGGGGGAGAGTTGTAACACCCCGTTTATTTATTAGATAAATAAATAAATTGATGAACGAATAGTAGCCCTCAAATAAATAATTATATATCAAAGGATGGTCTCGAGGGGCTAATTGTCATAATTTTAGGAGTCGGGGGTTAAAAGTGTAAGTTCCGGATTGGTTTCGTAAATAATTATGAAGGCAGGGACTATTGGGTAATTATTGGGACTTAATATGAAGAGATTTTGGAAGCTAAGGGCTAAATGGTAAATTTTGGATTCGATTTGTAAAGAGTTTTGAAGGCAGGGGTTAAAAGAGTAAAATATGGACTTGGATTGTAAAGATTAGAGATGGGAGGGGCTGGAAGCGTCAATCCTCACGAAGTTTGTATGGGACATGGGTATTAAACCCGTTATCTTCTCCATGCCAAACCCTAAACCTAGTTGCTATGTTTCAGCCGCCATGTGAAACCTCCAGCCGCCACTCCCACTTACTCGACCTCCGGTGCCGCACCAGCACCTCCGTTGAGGTCGTCAACCACCTGATTCCGCCACAGCGCTGCCGCCAGATGTCTTGGGCTGCCGAGAACAAACCTTGAAGCTGTAAATGAAGTTTGCTGCCACCGCTACTCTGTCATCTCCTTCCTCTGCCGTTGTCATCTTCTACAGACAAACGACATCTGTCACCGGCACTACTCCGATCGTTCTTCACCACCTCCTGCCCAGCAGACACCGACGAAGTCACTGAAGTTGGTTCCTCCGTCGCCGACCTCCTCCTCCATGTCTGACGTGTTGATGCGCGGTGGGTGCTCGTTCTTTGCGTATGTGCATGAATCGTTGCTGCAATCATGTTTGTATGTGCGTTTGTTGGCTGGCCGGATGTTAAAGAGAGCCACCATGGCAGCCAACCATGGTGGTTGTCGCCATTTGTTTTCTGCCACCTTTGACCACCTATGTGGGGTGGCTGTGGGTTTAAATTGGTATGTGCACGTTCATTTTAGTGGAGATGTGTTGGGTGTTTTGTTAGCCGGAATTCACGGGAAAAAGCCACCACCACCACCGTGAGGTGGTGGCTGCCGCCACGTGCCACCGCCGGCCACCACAAGGGTGGTTATGGGTGTGTGTTTATTTAGTATAGTGTGTGTGTTTATTTCGTGAGTTCATTGTAAAATGTAAAAATTGGAATAGTGAAAGGAAAATCAAAACCACCACCTTAGGGTGGTGGCTGCCGCCTCCTGCCGCCACCGGCCGCCGTGTCGGGTGGCGGTGTGCTCGCCTCGTTGAGTTTGATTCGTTTGGGGTGCTAGATGTAACAACCGTCAAAATTCGAGTTAGTTCTAGATTTGATAAACTTAGTTGCACATATAGGCACAACACATATTAGACTTAGTAATTAGAAGCTAAGTTATAACCTACTAGAAACTTGGAAACAGATAGAAACAATGGATGGTGTACTTAGATTTCACCTTGATATGTGAATTCTACATCTACTAAGCTGTAGTGACTATCCATATTTGGATCACTCTTTGACTCGAACAATATTTTATGAATCATGTACACACATCATGTACTTGACCTAGAAGTAGAAGTTAGTTCAAAGTCTCATAGAAACTTAAGTCAAATTTGAAGACTAGGACTAGTATACTTAATTCCTCAATTTCGCTTGAATCTTGGAATCACTACATAGAATACCAATAAACCGATAAAAATAAATTACAAACATTATTTATAACTATAAAAGAGTTATAATACCATAAGATAATTTAAAGTCTCAAATATTCTATTTATTTTGATATTCAAAGTTTATTAAACTCCAAAATCCTAAAAGCCCTAAAAACTCATATTTATAAACTTTAACCTTAAAAATCCTATAAAAACAATTATGAACCTTATAATATTATCTTATCATAATAATTATTATGAAATAAAAATCAATGAAAAATAAAGATTTAGTTATTAACATTTACCCTTGATTTATAAGTCAAAAATCAAGAGTTTTATGCATAAAAACTAGGTTAAGGTGCACATTTTATAAAAAGTTGGATATTTTTATAAAAGATTTGAATTTTTATAAAAGAAACAAGAGAGAGAGAGAGAGCCTCTCCTCCCCTAAAATCGGATCCCTCTCTCCCCATATCTCTCTCACACTCTCATTCTCCAACACACACACATCTCTCTTCTTTCTCTCTCTAGAAAACTCTCTCTACCTTCTCTCTACTTTTTCTCTCCAAACACCACTCCATTCTCTCTTCCTCCCTCTAAGAACCAAGAAATTTTCCAGAAAACAAACCCAAGAACACTCCTCAAACTCGAAATCTTCATCATCTTGTGGTATTCTTGAAGGTAAAGTCGATTTCTACTTCACTTTTCCTTCAAGTTTTGCTCTTTTTCTTACACTTTCTCCTTCTTCATCTTCTTCAAACTTGTTTTCTTTTTGTTAAAATGGTTTTTACAACATCATGGATGTGTTTTAACACCATGCATGTATGATAAACAAGGTTGCATGTTCATGATCTAAGTGCAAAAATCGATTTTAAGGAGTAAAACATCAAACTCAAGTTAAGAGTTTTTGAGAAACAAAATTTTGTTCATAAATGCATGTATACATTTTGATAAGTTTTAATCTTTTGATCTCTGGAAACATGACTAAAATATGAGTTTATCATGATATATTTAAAATACTTGAAAAGATTTACTCAAGGAAATGATGAAAACCCACTTTTCTAACCAATCATCATGCATGCAATCTGCCAGATTTCTTTACCTGACTTTAAACTGTCATATCTCACTCATTTCTTAGCCAAAATTCGTGATTCTTTTTCTGAAATATAATATTTTGAGTTAGCTTTCAAACCCATCTGACCTCACTGGCAAAAATTCCAATATTTCGATTTTTACCAATTTTTACAAAACTGTTGCTCAAACAGCACTTTCCTTATGAACATTTGTTTTGTGTTGCATGTTCAAAGGACTTATTCATCACTACAAATCATTCAAAAATTATTTTAAACTCTTAATATCATGTATTAATAGGAACAAAAAGATCTTGATTCAAAAGTCTTTGTAACATGTTGCAAAAATTGTCAAAGTAACATCAATAATCTTTACATAAATCACAAGAACCAAGTTTTCTCTATACATTTTATTGAGTCTTTAGGCATGGTTTTCAACATCAAAAATAAGAAAACAATTTTTCATTGTTGTTAAATTGTATGAAGATGCATTCTGGAAATTTTCAGCTCAATATATATTTTCTTTATGTTTATATGAAAATAATAAGAAAATAGAGTGTTAAATCATATAAAATACTTACACTAGTAAATAAATTCTGGAAAAATTCTTGGATGATTCTTTAAGTTAATAAACATCTCCCATGAAGTTTCAATGGATTTTGTTACTGTTTAATATGGTTTTGAATTTTCTTTTTGTTTAGCCCCAATAAATCATAAAACCACTTTAGACAATTGGAAAAGGCTGTATAACAATTTTCGCAGCTTCAGAATTTTTCATAATGCATTCCTATTTTTCCCCGATTTTTGTATTTATAATGGCCTAAAAATAGAAAAAATAGTTCTGCTCACCCAAAATTCATGAAAATTTACCAGAACACTTTTTAGTATATTAGGAGGCTACATAAAATTTTTGATGATTTTTCTCTTCTGTATATTATTTTTCTCCTATTTTCTAAGATTAAATACACTTAAATACACAAAATCGGATTTTAGTATATAAAAACAACATTTGGTATTTTTCCCAGATTATTTACTCTGTAAATGAAGTGTACAAAAATTTTGGTAATTTACTTTAACTGTTTAATAAGTATTCTCCAATTAATGATTATTTAAGAGGATAAAACAAAGAAAAATAGAAAGACTAATTGAAAAATATATTTTATATTTTTCACAGCTTCTACATATATAATAAAAGTGTTACAAAAAGTTTGGATAATTTTGGAAACTGTTTTCTATTTATCCCCATTTTTATTAGAATAAATGCATAAAAATCATAAAATTGGGTTAAACATTTTAGAAACCCCTTTTTATATTTTTCCCAACTTAAGTATGTGTAATGACATTGTTATAAAAAGTTTGGGGTATTTTCATAATTGATTTCTATTTTTCTCGAATTTGTATCTATTTAGAGAATTAAATATGTGAAAAATGGTTATACATATTCATAATCCATGAAAATTTATGTAGAAGTCTTGTAGTACATTTAGAACCAAAATCTGAAGTTTGGTAATTTTTATTAACTGTTCAGTATTTTTCATGATTTTATGGTTATTCAAGAAACTAAAATCGTGAAAAATAGTCAGACAAATCAAAAATTCAAGAAAATTTATCTTAAGGTGTTTGACATCAATTAAAACTGAAATGCAAAGTTTGGGAAAGTTTAGAACTAAATTGATTTAGTTTTGAATATTTAATCATTGGAACACCTCTAAAATGTTAAATATTAACATTTCAATAATGGAAATTTTCCACTTAAATTGTTATATAACAATTGATTCTTTAAAATTTAATTTTCACAAAAAAATGTTTGTAACTTATCAATATTAAATTTTGACACAATATTGGCATAATTCTATTGTAGTAGTAACTATACTAGTGTTAGATTTCGATTAGAGACTCACTAGCGAATACCATTATTGTAGGAATCGGTAGTGGTACACGTGAAACGTAGTTCAAGGCATCATTTGCATCATCTCAATGCATAGTGAGTATTCACGCACTCCCCTATTTTTAGTTTTTATGTTTTGGGGTGGAAAAGCATGTCCCGAAAATCTATTATTTGAATGTTGTATTTAAATTGATTTGTATCAATCATGATTGCTATTTTATTGCTATGTCTCTCTATGTATGTCTATGCAACACGGAACATGAGAACTTATCGTACTAAGGCCCTTCCCTTATCTCTAACCATTAACTCTTTCAGCCAATGGTAATTATGGATAGCGCTATTAGGAATTGACAACTCCTCACTCGCCCTATTGTTGGAGTGCATGATACCATATTCATCTATGGAACGATAAGCATAGATCTTGATAGGGCTTCAGTCATAGGTTTGGTTGAGACTCATTGTTTGCTCATACACATACAAACTCGTCACTTATTATAGCAATAAACTTGTTTATTAATTATAGCAATGAACTTTGTTTCTCATTACAACAACGAACTGTTATTACTGAAAACTTATATACATGTTTTAGCAATGAAATTGTTTGCTCCTTGTAGCAACGAAATTGATTGCTCATTTTAGCAATGAAACTTGTTTACTCGTTTGAGTAACGAACTTTATCTTCCAGGAGAATATGAATGTTGCATCTTATTTGGGCAACATACCTTATCTCTCATGATGACAAAGAACTTTGTTTTTACAAACTTATTTACCCATCTTAACAATATACTTTTATTATTGGAAACTTTTATCAAAACTTTGATTTCAATTCATGGAACCAGTATTATTTTGTTTATCTGTGAGTACTCACCAACTATTTTTATAGTTGACGTTTGTTTTACATGCTTTTTCAGGAATCATCGAGTAAGTGGCACTTACGGACACTTCACTTTTAGGAGCATTCGCATGTGTTGTATTTCAATTTACATTGTAATTTCTTTTAAAAGTTGTTCAAACCCATTGTGAATTTGTAATGATTTTTAATACTATGGTTGGTGTTGTCTTTTAACTTTTGCGATGAAACCCTTTGTACTGCCACGCCCTGTGTTTTCGCTTTAGCTGGGTGTGACAGGAAATGGTATCAGAGCCGAAGGTTATAGAGAATACCGGTTTTCCTTTGGAGAACCACAACTATAGCCAAAAAAATTTCTAAGCGTTTTTAAAATACTGAACATACTACTGGTATAACTAATTCGAGTACGCATTATCAGACTTTAATTAAGTATAGCCTGGCCAACTATGCTTAATTAAGGAAACTTAATGTGAGGCTTGAAACGGTTATAGTAGAATTATGTTCAAAACGATTTTCAGTTTGAACTCTTGAAAAACAAAGTTTTTCGGTGTGCGTACGAGCATTGCATATTATAGGCATTCATCTAGGTACACTTAGAAACTAAGTGCACTTTTACCACAATGTCTTTATTTAGAAATATTCTTGTCCCTTATCAAGTGCTAGGTTAACCACTTAGGTTATATCACTAGCCACTCTAGGAGCAATGCACTTAGTACTGAGAATGAGTATTCCTTGGTAGCTATTGACTTTAGATGTAAGGTTAGTAGCTAGATATACACTAGTAATAATCATAAGTCGAAACCTATACGAATTATTCCTCAATACCTCTTCATCGTCTTCGTACTAGAGTTACAACTAGGAAAAAGCGTTTCGATACCGACACGGATGAGAATCAGAGCATCGCGTAAAAGGGTAGATGAGTCACCACTAAGTAATCATTTGGATACCATTGGTGGGCATTTCGGATTCGACTCACGAGGAGACACAGAGGTTTAACCCATACGTGAGACCTTATTACTACGCTACGATTTAGCTCTAGGTTGTTTCCACCTTGAGCTTAAAACTTAACATTAGATATCCATTTGACCTCTATAAAAGGTCGTAAACTGTATTGAGACCATAAAACGTTTTTCAAACAATTTTTCTTGTCCTTTATCTTGGGGGAAAAGACATCGGCACTCGCCTTAGACTCGCATTAGTATTTAGGTACGATCAGCTACACTAACATACTTATTCCTTACTTCTTAATCTTCCATCGAAAAATTACTTCGCTTCATCGTTTTCATTTATCATCGATAAAATATTTTATAACCACTTCATTCAACTTAGTATACATTTCCTAACAATTTAAGCCATATTCTCGCTAAAACTCTTTTGACAACTTGCTTTAACTTAACGCTTTTCTTCAAAACTCAATTTAACCAATATTGGTTTTTAACATTGCTATTTTAATTTCAATTCAAATCCATTTCAATGGATAGATATGCTTTTAAGGGCATATAAACCATTTTAAACCTTGTTTACCATTTTGACACGTTTTCGAAAAACTTAGAAACATTTTCTTTTATAAAAGTGTTTAAACTCTATGCTATAAAACTTAAACATATGACATTGAAGTTCATATTATGTGAAAAAGTTTCATTGAATCTTCAAAACACTTTTATTTGACTTTTTAACAGCTTTCTCATTTAGACATTGTAATTTACTTTAATGTGTTTTCTCGAAACCCAACATGATATTTATGAAAATTTCTACTTCAAACATGTTTATAAGACATCTCTAATGCTTGTATTTCAAAACATAGCTTATTTGTGTACTTTGCTTCAATATGGTTTTATAATCTATAACGTTTTTAAAATTTATAGCATTTGAAAACTTAATGCTCACTTTTAAAATTCCAGTGACGCACTTTCGACAATGCACAATTATTCATCTAAATATGTAAGTTTTTACCTTATCCGTTTTAACCATTGTTGGACCCCAGTCAAAAAAAAAAGTCAAAATTGTCAGATTTTCAATTGCCATTTGTAGGGCTTTTTTTTTCACAAATGGAGTTTAACTTAATATGTAGCTTATGAATTTTTAGCAATCCTTAGCAAACACTTTAGAACTCCCATATGTCTATTTAATCATCAATATACATCAAATATTGAAGTTTGAAATATATCTCAACTTGGTTTTTAATCTACCTATAGGTATTGTTCTTATAATTTTAACAATAACAATCATTGCCGCCGCTACCTTCCTTTTTCTTTCCCCCGCACTTGATTTCTTGCTCTCCTTATGATTTTAGATCTCGCACGCCCATAATAGTAACATAATACATTGTCTAATTTTGTTTCTTTCTATTTTGCTTCTCCTAGTATCATGTTCGTACACATACAGACTAGAAGTCTACCCTTTTCGTTTTGAGCGATTTATACGTGTATAGTCGTGAGACATAATTTTGATTTAGTCAACTTTGATATATATTCAATTGCGCCTTTTACCATATACATCTTGTTTTTATTTTGAAATCTACAATAAACAAGTATTCCTTATTTACATTTGCCCTTTCGTTCTAAATTCGGAAACTTGATTTAAAATGCAAGTTTCATTGTATTTTTCCTTATAAGTAATACAAAGATGAATACCCTTATGCTTATAATTTTTCTATATCTGAAAAATATATGTGAAGGATATATTTCCTTAGGTTTCTTCTTTTCTTTAAATACATCAAAAGTTTTGAATTTTACGATTATCTATTCTCTAAATGATTGTTTTTGTAAAAACACTAAACTATGAATGCACTATTTTCAAAGATTAACATTTTTACACCTTTCTTAAAATAGTATTTTACTTTGCAATTTTCAGTGAGTCCCTAAACTCTCAAACTTGTTTTCATAAATAGTCTGACCCGTAAGCTTGAATTTGTCCTGACTTAGACAATTGGACAATTTCTCAAAATTTTAATACAAATATTTCTATACAAATTCCTTTAATGACGACTTAAACCTTTAACCTTAATTAATCTTTATATTATTTTACTACTTTGTTGGATCGCCACACATGTATCTTCATTATCTTGGAATTATTACACATTTTGGTAATAGTGAGATTAATTATCATTTTTAAACACACATTTTGATAACAGTGAGATTTTTATCACTTCTAAACACTTAAAATGCTATCTACACAATGTGATTTAACTTATCATAAACTTTCATCGCTTCCATTTGCAACAATGACTCTCTAAATATATTTATTCTTCGAATAAGGTATTATTATTGTAAGAGTAACCGTAGTAGTAATTATAGCCTCGGAGATGCTCAATCATTTCGTAATTTATTTTGTCGACGACACTTAATTAGCCTTTACATTTGAGATGTACCAAAACTTCGTTGCCTACCCTTACTACGTATTTTTAGGAACTTACCCTCGACCGCTTCTCTTTCATTCGTGGTACCCCTTCTTATTTTGGAATATATCTTTTCCAGATTTAGTAGCCAACCCGAAAGTGAACAAATCGTTCCTAATCTCTTCTTTTTTTTTTTTTAAGCGGCGAAGTTACACTTAGTGTTAATTTAGAATGCGACTTAAGCATCAATGCGGATTTAACGCTCAGTGCAGTTGGTGCTTTAGCAAAACTTATAACGTTCTTTTAAGTTAGATAATATCTAACTATATAATCTTTTTCAACTAGGTCGCCATGGTTGGATCATGATTTCCATGATCCTAATTTCTCGCAATCTAGACTGTAGAACTCGAATTAGGGAACCATTAATTTGATTATAGCTAAAGAGTTGGGCTGTTCCCTTGAGGAATTAACCCAAAATAATCAAAGAGCTCTTCAAGTCATCATCTCTCCAATTATACAATTGTATTCGGCTGAGTTCTAATAGAATATGTCACGAAGTGAATTTCGGGACGAAATTCTTTCAACCGGGGGAGACTGTGACAACCGTCAAAATTCGAGTTAGTTCTAGATTTGATAAACTTAGTTGCACATATAGGCACAACACATATTAGACTTAGTAATTAGAAGCTAAGTTATAACCTACTAGAAACTTGGAAACAGATAGAAACAATGGATGGTGTACTTAGATTTCACCTTGATATGTGAATTCTACATCTACTAAGCTGTAGTGACTATCCATATTTGGATCACTCTTTGACTCGAACAATATTTCATGAATCATGTACACACATCATGCACTTGACCTAGAAGTAGAAGTTAGTTCAAAGTCTCATAGAAACTTAAGTCAAATTTGAAGACTAGGACTAGTATACTTAATTCCTCAATTTCGCTTGAATCTCGGAATCACTACATAGAATGCCAATAAACCGATAAAAATAAATTACAAACATTATTTATAACTATAAAAGAGTTATAATACCATAAGATAATTTAAAGTCTCAAATATTCTATTTATTTTGATATTCAAAGTTTATTAAACTCCAAAACCCTAAAAGCCCTAAAAACTCATATTTATAAACTTTAACCTTAAAAATCCTATAAAAACAATTATGAACCTTATAATATTATCTTATCATAATAATTATTATGAAATAAAAATCAATGAAAAATAAAGATTTAGTTATTAACATTTACCCTTGATTTATAAGTCAAAAATCAAGAGTTTTATGCATAAAAACTAGGTTAAGGTGCACATTTTATAAAAAGTTGGATATTTTTATAAAAGATTTGAATTTTTATAAAAGAAACAAGAGAGAGAGAGCCTCTCCTCCCCTAAAATCGGATCCCTCTCTCCCCATATCTTTCTCACACTCTCATTCTCCAACACACACATCTCTCTTCTTTCTCTCTCTAGAAAACTCTCTCTACATTCTCTCTACTTTTTCTCTCCAAACACCACTCCATTCTCTCTTCCTCCCTCTAAGAACCAAGAAATTTTCCAGAAAAAAAACCCAAGAACACTCCTCAAACTCGAAATCTTCATCATCTTGTGGTATTCTTGAAGGTAAAATCGATTTCTACTTCACTTTTCCTTCAAGTTTTGCTCTTTTTCTTACACTTTCTCCTTCTTCATCTTCTTCAAACTTGTTTTCTTTTTGTTAAAATGGTTTTTACAACATCATGGATGTGTTTTAACACCATGCATGTATGATAAACAAGGTTGCATGTTCATGATCTTAGTGCAAAAATCGATTTTAAGGAGTAAAACATCAAACTCAAGTTAAGAGTTTTTGAGAAACAAAATTTTGTTCATAAATGCATGTATACATTTTGATAAGTTTTAATCTTTTGATCTCTGGAAACATGACTAAAATATGAGTTTATCATGATATATTTAAAATACTTGAAAAGATTTACTCAAGGAAATGATGAAAACCCACTTTTCTAACCAATCATCATGCATGCAATCTGCCAGATTTCTTTACCTGACTTTAAACTGTCATATCTCACTCATTTCTTCGCCAAAACTCGTGATTCTTTTTCTGAAATATAATATTTTGAGTTAGCTTTCAAACCCATCTGACCTCACTGGAAAATTCCAATATTTCGATTTTTACCAATTTTTACAAAACTGTTGCTCAAACAACACTTTCCTTATGAACATTTGTTTTGTGTTGCATGTTCAAAGGACTTATTCATCACTACAAATCATTCAAAAATTATTTTAAACTCTTAATATCATGTATTAATAGGAACAAAAAGATCTTCATTCAAAAGTCTTTGTAACATGTTGCAAAAATTGTCAAAGTAACATCAATAATCTTTACATAAATCACAAGAACCAAGTCTTCTCTATACATTTTATTGAGTCTTTAGGCATGGTTTTCAACATCAAAAATAAGAAAACAATTTTTCATTGTTGTTAAATTGTATGAAGATGCATTCTGGAAATTTTCAGCTCAATATATATTTTCTTTATTTTTATATGAAAATAATAAGAAAATAGAGTGTTAAATCATATAAAATACTTACACTAGTAAATAAATTCTGGAAAAATTCTTGGATGATTCTTTAAGTTAATAAACATCTCCCATGAAGTTTCAATGGCTTTTGTTACTGTTTAATATGGTTTTGAATTTTCTTTTTGTTTAGCCTCAATAAATCATAAAACCACTTTAGACAATTCGAAAAGGCTGTATAACAATTTTCGCAGCTTCTACCAGAGGTATAAGACTTAGAAATATATTTTCAAAATTTTTCATAATGCATTCCTATTTTTCCCCGATTTTTGTATTTATAATGGCTTAAAAATAGAAAAAATAGTTCTGCTCACCCAAAATTCATGAAATTTTACCAGAACACTTTTTAGTACATTAGGAGGCTACATAAAATTTTTGATGATTTTTCTCTTCTGTATACTATTTTTCTCCTATTTTCTAAGATTAAATACACTTAAATACACAAAATCGGATTTCAATATATAAAAACCACATTTGGTATTTTTCCCAGATTATTTACTCTGTAAATGAAGTGTACAAAAATTTTGGTAATTTACTTTAACTGTTTAATAAGTATTCTCCAATTAATGATTATTTAAGAGGATAAAACAAAGAAAAATAGAAAGACTAATTGAAAAATATATTTTATATTTTTCACAGCTTCTACATGTATAATAAAAGTGTTACAAAAAGTTTGGATAATTTTGGAAACTGTTTTCTATTTATCCCCATTTTTATTAGAATAAATGCATAAAAATCATAAAATTGAGTTAAACATTTTAGAAACCCCTTTTTATATTTTTCCCAACTTAAGTATGTGTAATGACATTGTTATAAAAAGTTTGGGGTATTTTCATAACTGATTTCTATTTTTCTCGAATTTGTATCTATTTAGAGAATTAAATATGTGAAAAATGGTTATACATATTCATAATCCATGAAAATTTATGTAGAAGTCTTGTAGTACATTTAGAACCAAAATCTGAAGTTTGGTAATTTTTATTAACTGTTCAGTATTTTTCATGATTTTATGGTTATTCAAGAAACTAAAATCGTGAAAAATAGTCAGACAAATTTAAAATTCAAGAAAATTTATCTTAAGGTGTTTGACATCAATTAAAACTGAAATGCAAAGTTTGGGAAAGTTTAGAACTAAATTGATTTAGTTTTGAATATTTAATCATTGGAACACCTCTAAAATGTTAAATATTAACATTTCAATAATGGAAATTTTCCACTTAAATTGTTATATAACAATTGATTCTTTAAAATTTAATTTTCACAAAAAAATGTTTGTAACTTATCAATATTAAATTTTGACACAATATTGGCATAATTCTATTGTAGTAGTAAGTATACTAGTGTTAGATTTCGATTAGAGACTCACTAGCGAATACCATTATTGTAGGAATCGGTAGTGGTACACGTGGAACGTAGTTCAAGGCATCATTTGCATCATCTCAATGCATAGTGAGTATTCACGCACTCCCCTATTTTTAGTTTTTATGTTTTGGGGTGGAAAAGCATGTCCCGAAAAACTATTATTTGAATGTTGTATTTAAATTGATTTGTATCAATCATGATTGCTATTTTATTGCTATGTCTCTCTATGTATGTCTATGCAACACGGAACATGAGAACTTATCGTACTAAGGCCCTTCCCTTATCTCTAACCATTAACTCTTTCAGCCAATGGTAATTATGGATAGCGCTATTAGGAATTGACAACTCCTCACTCGCCTTATTGCTGGAGTGCATGATATCATATTCATCTATGGAACGATAAGCATAGATCTTGATAGGGCTTCAGTCATAGGTTTGGTTGAGACTCATTGTTTGCTCATACACATACAAACTCATTACTTATTATAGCAATAAACTTGTTTATTAATTATAGCAATGAACTTTGTTTCTCATTACAACAACGAACTGTTATTACTGAAAACTTATATACATGTTTTAGCAATGAAATTGTTTGCTCCTTGTAGCAACGAAATTGATTGCTCATTTTAGCAATGAAACTTGTTTACTCGTTTGAGTAACGAACTTTATCTTCCATGAGAATATGAATGTTGCATCTTATTTGGGCAACATACCTTATCTCTCATGATGACAAAGAACTTTGTTTTTACAAACTTATTTACCCATCTTAACAATATACTTTTATTATTGGAAACTTTTATCAAAACTTTGATTTCAATTCATGGAACCAGTATTATTTTGTTTATCTGTGAGTACTCACCAACTATTTTTATAGTTGACGTTCGTTTTACATGCTTTTTCAGGAATCATCGAGTAAGTGGCCTTTAGGGACACTTCACTTTTAGGAGCATTCGCATGTGTTGTATTTCAATTTACATTGTAATTTCTTTTAAAAGTTGTTCAAACCCATTGTGAATTTGTAATGATTTTTAATACTATGGTTGGTGTTGTCTTTTAACTTTTGCGATGAAACCCTTTGTACTGCCACGCCCTGTGTTTTCGCTTTAGCTGGGTGTGACACTAGAAACCCTAATGGGCCTTGTAAGCCCTAATGGGCCCAATGAAGCTTAATGGGCTTAGTGAAAACCCTAATGGACTTAATGATATTCTAGTGTGCCTAATTGGCCCAATAAATCCCTAATTGACCTAAAAGCCCAACAAATTGATAAATGGGCTAGTATTCGGGTCGGAAACCCTAATTAGGGTTTGGAAAACCCTAATGCCAATAAAGCCCTAATTTTGGGAATTAATCGGGACACACACACGAGAATTATTTAATAGCTTGAAATATTAAATAATAATCATTGGCAAAGATTAATCTAAGCAATATTTGACTTAGTGGATTAAGTCCTTAATGGGTTAAGTGAGAAACACTTAACCCTAATCGTCATTTTATGTGAAACCCTAATTTCACTTGGGTTTATTATTGGGCTTTTCTATTGGGCCTTGATGATTGGGTTATTAATGAGCCATCTAAGATCAAGAAAATGGACTAGAATAATTAATGGGCTCTGTGGTAAGGCCCATATGAGGAGTTGGGCACAATTTAGAAAATTGGGCCATAGATGGGCCATGGTTTGGGCATTTATGATTATGTGGTATTGGGCCATTAGAATGTTGAATGTTGGACTGGACTAAATGGTTGGGCCTTATGGTAAGACCTTGTAAAGGTTTGGGCCCAATTTGGAAAATTGGGCCATGTGTTGGGCTTTGATTCCTAATTGACTTTGGGCCTATGGATTGGGCCTTGGGCTTGAATAAGCCAAGCTTGGGGTAATGTAGTAATTATCCAAAGTATGTACTTATGATTATGTGGTGAAACCCAATTATTAATTGAGTGTTATTTGGGTGTTGATAGTTCGGGAATTTGTCATCCAACAGCTGGGGTTGAGTCTGCGGGACTTCAGCTGTATGGGATTGTGTCTACGGGACTTCAGCAGTGTGAGGTGAGTTACCTTCCAGTAGGAGTGGGTCTACGGCCACAATGTCGACCTACTAGTAGGAATTGTTTGTTAGATGATTGTCTTTGTGATAATTATCTGGTGTGTTGCTATTTGATAAGCTTTATGTGCTAGGATGCTATGATATATGTGTTAGTAGTGGTAGGGGTGATATAACCCCTAGTTACCGGTTGAAAGATACCGAACGGGTGGATAGTACCCATGCATGCCTAGTAGTATGATTATGATATGTTATTATGTGATAGTGGTAGGGGGTGAAATAGTCTCCCGTTACTGGTTGAAAGATACCGAAGGCAGTTACCGGTTGAAAGATACCGAAGGGGTAGACAAAACCCATGCATGATATGTTATAAAGTGATCAGTATGCTTATGATATGTTATTATTTGATAGTGGTAGGGGGTGAAATAGTCCCCGTTTACCGGTTGAAAGATACCGTAGGGGATGTTAGCTCCCAGTTACCGGTTCAAAGATACCGAAGGGGAGGTTAGCTCCCGGTTACCGGTTGAAAGATACCGAAGGGGAGGTTAGCTCCCGGTTACCAGTTGAAAGATACCGAAGGGGAGCCCAGCTCCCAGTTATGCCACACAGATACCGGTTGAAAGATACCGAGGGATAGTCATTATGTGGTATGTGGTATGATGGGGGAACTCACTAAGCTTCGTGCTTACGGTTTTCAGTTTTGGTTTCAGGTTCTTCATTTTCAAGTGAAAGGAGCCGGCTCGATCGCAGCGCATCACACTATGTTTTCCGCACATGAGATCTTTGGGATTACACTCTGATATGGTTTCATGATAACATGTTTTGATTACCGACACTTTGGTTTTGGCATGAGATGTTATTATGGATGTTTTCTTATACTGTGGGATTTATAATAACCTAATAAAAATGAAATTTTTGGCCTGTATTTTTGGGATGTTATATTGCTGTCTACTTTGCTCAAGAATTCCTGGTCGCGGAGGTAATCATGTGGTTCTTAGCATCCTAGTATTAACTTTGGTGAATGCAGATTATCATCTATAGGGCGACGGTAACTTTTCTTGCATGACGAGGCACTCTCACAACTCTTTTCGACCTAGGCATTTCTCGTCTGTATCTGGATGAACGAAGTGCTTGAGTAATATGAGCATCCCTTGAAACTACTCTTCCGATGTTACCGTGTTTCTCTATCTAGATTAAATCTAGATGGCATAAGACTCTGCCACTCAGAACCTCTAATTTCCTCATCCATTCTTCTCAGAGTTTAACCTGTCACAGCTTTCCAGGTTTCTTGGCTCACTACTGAGATGCTTAATTTGTGGGGTCAGGCGTGAATGGATGGTCGTAGTCAATGTTTTTGACCCTTACGACTTGAGTTACTTTTCCTAACTGAGGGTGTCAGTTACTATGTTGGCTTAACCGGGATGACAACAAATTTTGAATTTGTAGTCATTTTAGTAGATTAACCCACAATTGTTCTCTTGACTTCAGCTCCTTTCCTATTGGTATAGGATGAAGGGTTTTATTTTAAGGTTCATGGTAGGCCTCATATACGGCTCAATCACTATTACTCAGTGTATACAAGTCGTATATAATTGAGATTGACAGGATGTTCAGATGTGTGGCCCCACCCCAAACCCACAACCAAACAAGGAACAGGGAGTAGGGAGGAAGCACACATCTTAAATCTTATTGTCCTAAATTATATACCACTCTAATGCATATACTCAGTAGTAGTAAGTTAATCCCATAAGTTCTTTCTCTTGATTCACGAACTTGATCGTGCGGTGCAAGTGGTCTTTCAGGAGGATCTATTGAGTAGGCCTTGGGCGGTTATTGTCTTCTGGAATACCTGTAGAGCCTTTCGCTTTTTAATGTCTAATGGGGTTGGTCAACAACGCGCGGTACCCCTCTCCTGGGTACTTCTGAAGGTTGGATGAGAGAGACGACTGATGGGTCGAATTAGGTTTTCTTATTAGGTTCGAAAGAACCTTTATTTGACACCTATGATAATGTGAAAGTTCTTTTTACACAACACTAGGAATTCTCGCATGGTCGAACCAAGTCGAACCATGACCGACGGTGGTGCGGAAATTAATAGACATCGACACGATATGGAATGACGCTTGTTAGGACCATGTGTTGAACATGGCACACAAGTTCTTAGCGTCTCGGGTTTCGTCCATGGTATTACTATCGTGGATACTTGGACCGACATGATTGACGCTAAACGCTGGGGGTCCTGATGTTTTGGAATAATGTACTTTTCATGAATGGATTTCTCACGAGGCCTCTCTATAACCACCTAGTATACACTAGTCATGTACAATTAAGATTAAATGGACTGTTGACTGAGCGACTCCGCCCTAAATCCACAACCAAACAAGGAACAGGAGATAAGGCCGCATCACTCACTCGAGGTCTATCAATCCTAATTATAAATGTCCTTAACATATATACTAAGCCATCCTATCTTTACCTGATGGGTTTTAAGTTTTACAACAGTGCTGCGAATTTTGCCTTAACGAGGGAGTAATTACAATTAGAATTGATTATTTAAAGTTTTCGATTAGCTACTTAAGGTTGAGAAGCGTACCAAAATTCTACCGGGTTCCTTGATGTTCCTCTAGGTATTAGGGTTAAACTCCTCCTGCTTCTTTGTCATTTCTTTCAGTTGGGAAGTCCCTCTTGAAATGTCCAATTTCACCACATAGGTGGCATATTGGACTGGTCCCAACATTGGTGGTTGATGCAATGAACTCAATCGGAGTTCTGCAATTGCGAGCGGTATGCCCCTTCATGTTGCACCTAACGCAAAAAGGTTCTCGACAGACTCCATAATGATGGTAATCACACTTGATGCCCTTCGGAAGGTCCTTGCGTCGAGGTACTCCCCTTCTCGTTCCCAAACTTTCTTTTCAGGGGATTAGGTTGGAGCTCTTGGGTGGCTTTACACACCGGTGCTAGTTGTTGCTGTCCATTGCTATGATCGGGATTCCCGATAGTGCTCCTGCTAACATTTGCGTTGTTAGCATTCAGGTGAGTCATGACAGCTGCTACGGCTGCTGAAAAACTGTAGCTTGGAACGTAGCTTCATCGATCTGAAGAGTCGGTGTCTTGCTAGCGGGTTGGTTACGTTTCTTCGGAGGCATGGTTTTTTTTCCTACACGATGAGGAACACGAGTTGATGAGAAACGATGCTTACCCCTAGACGTATCTTTCTTTACTGGAATAAACGTTGATTTTCTTCGGGTACTTATATAGGGTTCTCTCCTCCTGTAGACATATTGAATCTCCGCTCCGCCTTACTTCCGATTCTGACTCTGATCGTCATCACTTCATAATGGATGACTGTAGTCTTGGAAGTTCAGGCAAATTTCCCACCGATGTCCCTAAAAGGCATAGGCACATGGTGATTTCAATAGTCTCATCACTGTTCATTTATTTCCTACTTGGAAATCTTTCTCAATGAACCTCTTCTGGGTCTTTATCGACTCCTCTGCCGATTACTGAAGTAGATAAGGTTTTCTAAAGGGGTTTATGTGAGAATGGGAATGTCTAAAGAATCTTATGATATTATTAAAACATTTTAATGTATGATCCATATCGGGTCCTTCGACAATTACATAGTGTACACAAATCATATATAACTTAGATCTAATAGGCCTTCGAATATGTGATACTACTCTATATCCACATCCAAAGAAGGAAAAGGAAGTAGAGGGAAACCACACATTCTTAGACTATGAGATCCTCACTATATATAACCTTGGGAGCATACTATGACAACCCGATTTTTTCATTTGTATAAACTCTATAGTCAAACACTTCAAATAATAGTCAAATTCATTTCAGCACATTTTTGGCCGGTTTAAAGTTCGTTTGGGTATTTTTATTTAATTTTCGTCAAACGAAACAATAAAAGGAAGTGTCTTTTAGGAGCAATGTGTAACAATTAAACAAACAACACCTTAACTAGGTGTTTACGGCCAAACATGAGGAGTTTGGGCCGTAAACTCCCTTTAACCATGAAGTCATGCATATAGCATGAGTTTACTCTCCATTCCTCACTTTACACCTTCAAACTCAAGAACTCCCACTATTCTCTCTCAACTATCATAAGATCATCTTCCAAATCCTCCAAAAATGTAAGTTTTTCTTCACTTGTTTTGTTGTTATAACACCTTATCTAGTGTTTATACATCATTTCATCCATGGATTCTTCATTTCTACTTAGATCTTCAAGTGTTCTTCAAAACACCAAGAACACCAAGAACACACACTAGTGTTCTTGGGCCCTATACACTCTTATAAGCTTCCTATAAGTAAGTACACTCCTCCTAACTAGTTACTTGCTTAGTATACTTGTTAATCCATGGAAAAACATCAAGAACCCTCAAGAACATATGTGTTTACGGTCAAGGGATCTCCTTGAACCGTAAACACCTTCAAGTGGTGCAAAAATGCCACTAACACCTTCTAAGGCTTGGATATTAGACTAGAACCTTGCATGCATGAGCTAAAGACCCCAAATCACGAAATGGTTGGAGTAACCATGAGTTTACGGCTGTAAACTCATGGGTTTATGACCGTAAACTCCCAAGGAGTGGTCCAAGGACCGTAAACTCCAAAGATGAGCCATTTTGAGCCCTAGTCCCTTCCTAAGCATTGAATACAAACCTAGAACACTTCCTTGAGGGGTATAAGACCTTGAAACACACAAATGTACCAATTACCATGAGTTTACGGCCGTATACTCATGGGGGAAATGGTCAAAAACCGTAAACTCATGTATTGTCCCCAAATGGAAGGTAAACTCCAATGTGAGGCCATACTCTCTTTAGACGTAACCCTTTAGCACTCCTAGCACTTGAAATAAAGTGTTTCCATGTATTAGGATGTCTTTACTTGATTAATTATTTGTTAAATGACTAATTAGATACATTTATGTATCAATACATGTTACATAGGATCCGCGTGTGTGTTCAAGTCCTCACTTGACACTTAGCATCCTATCCGACACTTCCATCCAAACCACTCACTAAAGGTAAGTTCATACCCCTTAATTAACCTTTTAAATGTTTTTAAATGCTTTTATGGGGGGGGGGGATACAAGTTGAATCATGATAGTTATCATATCAATCACATGTGATTAATAACTATCAATCTATGGATTTACTACACTTTTAGTTGTTTTACCAAGCAAACTACTTCCAAATGATTTCTCGAAGGCTTTTACACGTTGAACTCTTTATCAAATTTTTTTTCTAAACTACATCTTTCCTTTCAAATTCTGTTATGAATATGTTTCAAACAAAGGTTCTCATGTACTTCAAGCTATGTTCCAAATAAGGGATTTCTTATACTTTAAACTGTTTACATCAAACAAACTGCTTTTAAATTGTTTTACAAATTGACATTAAGTCATCAAGTCTTATTATTAAACTTTCCAAATGTTTTACAAAACTTCTTTTAAACTTTTAGATTATCAATTGCATGCCTCTATATGTATAGTTACATAAGTAATGTTTAAAGGACTTAGGACTGCTAACCCGCCTTATTTCCTGTTCCTTGTTAGGATGTGGACTTAGGGTATCCTGTTATTTGTCCGAAGGTCGTCTAAATATTAGTTATATATTATGTATACATATATAGGCATAAAAGTTCTATCAGTCAGTTCAATACCTTTGGGTAGCAAAGGCATACTTCCATTTATTCATATACATATATTGTTGAATCATAAAAAGTGACCCTCTTGAACTTCAGCTACCGCAACCATCCAGTACCCGCAGTCAACTTCTTCATCAGCAACCGCAACCGGAATCTCTTCCTACCGCAGTCACTTAGCTAGATTACTTTACTTGTCTTTATTGTAATACACTCTATTGTCCAGTATGCCTTGCATGGCTACTCATAGAGATGTAATCTAGTGTATATCGTGAGTCTCTATAAATAGAGCTCATTCTCTTTGTATTCAAAATACACTCACACGCATCTATCTATTCTGAATACACTTCTCTGAAATTATCTCGTCTCTCTATATCTACGCATCACTTCTTACTCTCAACTCTTACTAGAACATAACTGATTATAACCTCTCTCCAGAGCAAGTCTTCTATGACTTAATCACTAAGTTTGATCTTGCTTATTAACTTGGTTTGAATGCATTCGTTGTTATGAATCAACTTATGTGTATACTTGATATAACAACTGATGTCATTTCTATTTCTTTACTTTTCCGCAACTAACTCTCTAACTATAACTTATTAATATTATTGTTGAGCTTTTAGATCCTTCGAGATTAACTATTCCACAATATACTTGTTCTAACGTTTGTTCAAGTGTGTCTCAAAGTTTTTCTCTCAACAATTGGTATCAGAGCCATAGTGGTTGCTTTTTGAAAACGGAACTCTAATTTTTCAAAGGGCCTTCTATACCACTAAGCTCATTTCTTCAAGAATTTTTCAAATGGCACAATCGTTATCTCTGAACGTTTCCAACAGTGTTGGTGGTTCTAACCGAGCCCCAATACTGGTAGCAAATGAATATCATCACTGGTCACAAAGAATGGAAAGATACCTAAGGAGACTTGGTAGAGATGTATGGCGATCCTTAGAAGAAGGACCACATATCCCAGTCCTTACACCAGTTCAAACTGACGGCGCTACCACCAGACTAGGAGGAGGTCAACCAGTCATGAACCGTCCCACCATGAATGATCTCGATAAAATGGAAAATGATGTTTTTGCTTTTTATGAAATCTCCTATGGAGTTGCTCCTGACAACTTCGATATTATCATAAATTGAAAATCAGCAAAAGAGATCTGGGAAGTTCTCAAGAACTTGTACGAAGGCTCAGAACAAGCACAAGACAAAAAGCTTACTACTGCACTCAATGAATTCAACAACTTCAAAGCTCATACTGGCGAAAGTTTGGAAGACTCCTTCAAAAGGTTCAACCTGATAGTCACCAAGTTATCCAATGCAGGCACCATCCGCAGTAACCATGAAACAAATCTTCAGTTTCTTAATGGTTTGGGAAGACATTGGACTACGGCTTAGATGATAGTCCAGGGCGATAGAAATATTCACTCCTTGTCACTCTACAAGCTCTATGGAGAGCTTCAAGCACAAGAATCCATCGTACTCAAAGACTGTGCTGACTTCGGAGGACCACTTGCACTCATAGCATAAGCCCCACCGCAGTCACTCTACTCTCCATCGTATGACACGCCACCACAATCATACGAAGCTGACTCAGAGTTTGACGATGAAGAAGAATTTCAGAAGGCTATTGCTCTGGTTAGCCAACAGTTCAACCGTCTACCACCTCCTTCCTTCTGCAAGAATCAATAGTTCAACAAACCTCCTTTCAACCGTAACTTCGGTTCCCAGAATAACCATCCTCGATATCCCAAAAGTTCTCATCCACCACCGCAATCTCAAAATAATGAACCAAAGGAGGTACCGCAGTCTCCTCAAACCACTGACTCCGGTACTCCCTCTGAAGACAAGACTGATATAGTAATTTGTCACAAATGCAACAAAGAAAATCACTTTGCAAGAGATTGTAAGGCCAATGTAGTAAAAGACAGAGCATTCTACCTCAGAATGGCTCAAGAGTTGGAAGATAAGGAAAAAGCAAGGGAATACGTCGCCCATGTCAAAAGAGACCATCAAGTTTGGTCATCCGGAGACGAAGATGAAGCCATCAGCAGTGTCAAAGGAAAAGGGAAAATCTGCATGCTGGCCACTGCGGATGATGATGGGTCTACAATGTTGAACAAGAACTACTGCTACATGTCAAAGGATGGAACTCTAAGCATCGTCGAACAGGTAAAACTTATGATCCAAAATCTAAACTATAGCATGCATGACTGTCAGCCCTACATAGATGATCTTAATGATACTTGTGCTGCCGTCCTTTCAGACTATAACAAAGCCTTAGATGAGAAGAACATTACGTCCCAAGAGATGTTCCACGTAAGAGGACGACTGGATAACAATAGACTCAAAATGGTTATGTTAGAGAAGGACCTAGAGTTAGAAAAAGATGCAAGAATGTTGAGTGAAACCGAATTAGAGATAGCTTTGAACCAGAGAGATTTAGCTCAGAGTGAAATTGTACGCTTAAATCTCTTAATTGAAAAATTGTTTAATGAAAGTGAAGCTATTGAAAACTTGGAAAAAATGGAACCGTGGACAATACATACAATTGGGCTTGGTCGAATGGATATCCTACCGCAATGGATTCCTCACCCCGGTTCAATAAAGACAGACTGTATGTCCCTCCAGACCGAGAATTTCATTTCCCAGTTAATGACAAAACCTTTCCCGAAGACATCAAAACTCACTTCGGTAGACTACATAGTCTAAGCAATAATTATGTCATTGAGGAAATTGTGCCTGAGGTTTCGGGTCACACATGTGATCAAATTCCTATCTATGGCACCACTTATCCAAATTCTCAAACCTCATCTGTAGTCGATGAAGAAATTGTCATTGAGGGCCCCGAAGTCTCGAAAGACTTTCCATCTCTGCCCTCAGACAGCAGTGTTTCTCACTGTAATCAAAAGTCCCACAAAAGTCACACCAAAGTCCCAACTCAGACTTACTCTGTAGTAGTCAAATCATCACTACCGCAGTCATCAATATAAGGAACTGTGACTCTTCAGCTAATTCATCATGAATTACCCATAGAAAACTTTGAAGTAGGTCAATGCTCTCAAATCCCTGAATTCTCAAGTTCTGATGACTCAAGCCCACGTTTTCACAAAATTTCAAAAGGTTCTAGGAAACCGCAGTTGAACAACAAAGACTGCGGTTCACCAAAATCCTTGGCTAAAAGAGCATTCAAAGAAGAAATTCGATCCCATGGCACAAATAGACAAACTTTTTCAAAAAACAAGTAGCATGTCAGATTTCTAAAATCCAAAAGTCCAGAAAAATTTGTTTTCTCACACTATTTTTCAAAAAACTCTCCTATCAAGAAAACGAACAAAAAGGAAAGTCCAGCTTCAAAAGTAATTCCTACTCCTTCTGACACAACCCAAAAGGGTGTTCAGTCTTTTCGAAACAATGGTTTTCAGGTCTATTCCTCAAATGATCCTAAATGGAAAGGTATTTTACCCACTCCAACACTTTTAAAGTCATGTCAAAACTTCAATAAATGGAAGGGTATCCTACCAAACCCACCAAAAAGGACTCAAAGATTTGCACATACTAAACCTTGTTCAAAAAAAACTTTTCAGAAACCAAACAACACTCATGTCAGATCTTTTCAACCTCGGACCGGTAACAAGTCCAATTCATCATATGGACCGCTGACCAAACATAGTGCCAGATCCAATGACAAAAAATCTTTTTGCAAATGTCAGTGTATTTGCCAAAAAGATTCATCCTATGTCAAATCTAGTCGGAGTCAGAAACCTCGTACTTTTTCAAAAACTCACAACACTCCAAATCTGCACAAACACCCAGGACTAGGAATAAAAGTTGACAAGAGACCCGTCCCTGCAACCTCGGCCCATGCATCTTTCAGAAATTCACCAATTGCCCCAGGCTCCAAACTAGTTTGGGTGCCTAAACTAACCGTGTAATTCTCAGGCCTTGTGCAAGGAGGAACAAGAAGAAGAATGGTTAATCGACAGTGCCTGCTCCTTGCACATGACCGGAAGGTTAGAATACCTTCGGGATTTCAGCCCAATATACAATGGTGGAAATGTAACATTCGGCAACAATGCTAATGGGGTCATCCGAGGTTACGGTGTTCTCACTACGGGGAACTTTTCCATTCAGAAGGCGCTTATGTAGAAAGCCTTAAACACAATCTTATCAGTGTTGGCCAACTATGTAAAGCAGGACATCGAGTTGAATTTGATGATCAGTTTTGCTACATAATGACAAGTGATAGGAACACGTGTCTGATCAAATCCAGATCCGAAGGTACCATGTATCCTTTGGATGTCTCTCTGATCATTGGCAGACCGCAGTTGTGCTTCCTATCCAAAGCTGTATCCGAAGTCAGCTGGCTATGGCACCGCAAGCTAGCTCACCTAAACTTCAGGTACATCAACAATTTGATCACCGGAGAATTAGTCAGAGGTCTCCCTATTCTCAAATTCAGCAACAATACTCTCTGTCTGGCTTGTGAATGTGGAAAGCAATCCAAAGCAAGTCACCCCATGGTAGTTGAATCTTCAATCTCAGAACCACTGGAGTTATTGCACATTGATCTATGCGGTCCATCAACCGTAGCCAGTCTCCATCACAAGAAGTACATACTGGTTATAGTAGATGACTTTACATACTTCACATGGGTCTTCTTCCTCAGACTCAAGTCAGAAACACCGCATATTTTCATCAACTTTATCAAAGAAATTGAACTTCAGATCAAGCTTCCAGTAAGACGTATCTGCAGTGATAATGGAACCGAGTTTACTAATCATCTTCTCAACAGTTTCTTGGTGTCCAAGGGCATCTCTCACAATTTTTCAGCCCCCTACACTCCGCAACAAAATAAAGTAGTAGAAAGAAGGAACCGCACACTAGTAGAAGCAGCCAGATCCATGCTCAACTTCGCACACCTTCCTCTCTACTTCTGGGCTGAAGCTGTAGCAACCGCATGCTTTGTTCAAAACCGAAGCATTGTGTGGAAACGCCTCAATAAAACACCATATGAGGGCCTTAACAATCGCAAGCCAAATGTTCGCTTCTTTCATATTTTTGGGTGTAGATGTTTCGTAATCAAGAACAGAGATCAGCTTAACAAATTTGCACCGAAGTCTGATGAAGGCATCTTCCTTGGTTATTCCACTAATAAGGTTGCTTATCGGGTGCTCATCAGACGTACAAGGCTGATCATTGAAAGCTTCGATGTGAAATTTGATGATTCTCACATCCGCAACGCTCCTCCATCCACTAAAACCACCGCAATCATGGAAAGCGACATTCCTGCCTCTTCTGGTCCTTTAAATCTAGTTGAAGTTAATTATGACGATCTTTTCGATCCTGTTGAAATGACAAAACTATCCGAAGTTCTTGTTTCACTCGCAGCTCAACAACAACACGCTAATGTGTCTGGACCATCTCTATCTGAAGTAGCCTCTCTCAATACTTTCTCCTCTCCGGTTGAGGGGGACAGCTCTACTCCGGATCTAGCAACAACCGTCGAGGTTCCAATACTTGATGTTGTTCAAGTTCCCATCTGCAGAGAATCATTACCATCAAACGTATCTTCGGATTTGGATGATGAACTCATAGAGAACATTGACACTAGAACCGATCCAAGGATTATCATTCTCCCATCCGCAGTCCAGGGGGAACCTTCTCAGGTTCCAGAGGAACTCCCATCAGCAATCCAGGGGGAACCTCTCGCAACTGTTCAAGAAAACTCCATTCTCGTTCCAACAAACCAAGATGACTCACCAGGATGTTCTCAAGTGCAGGGGGAACTGCTATCTCCAACCGCAAATTCTCCTGATATTCAAGATATTCCCTCTACCGCAGCTGCTGATCATTTGCAGCCCCGTCTACACGTATGGACGAAGGACCACCCACCAGGACCAATCATCGGCAACCCATCCGCAGGTATGCAGACTCGATCTTCCAAGGACCTATCTGATCACTGCCACTACGCAGCATTTATGTCCTCGGTAGAATCCAGAACAATCAAAGAAGCATTGCTTGAACCTGACTGGATAGCTGCAATGCAAGAAGAACTAGAAGAATTTCAAAGAAACAAAGTTTGGCAGCTCATTCCGAAGCCATGTGGTCACTCTATTGTTGGCACTAGATGGGTGTTCAAAAACAAGCTGGATGAATCCGGTGCGGTAGTCAGAAACAAAGCAAGACTAGTTGCAAAGGGCTATAGTCAACTTGAAGGTGTTGACTATGATGAAACGTATGCTCCGTTAGCACGCATGGAAGCAATCCGGATCTTCCTAGCATACGCAGCCCACAAGAACGTCAAGGTACACCAAATGGACGTTAAGAGTGCATTTCTCAATGGGGAATTAAAAGAAGAGGTTTACCTTCATCAACCTCCAGGCTTTGAAAGTATTGAATTCCCTGACCACTGCTACAAACTTGAAAAAGCAGTCTACGGTCTGAAGCAAGCTCCAAGAGCATGGTACGAGACTCTCTCTGAATTTCTTGTCTCGTCCGGATACAAAAGAGGAGTAATTGATCCCACTTTATTTAGAAAAGCATATGGTGACCACCTTATGCTTGTACAAATATATGTGAATGATATCATCTTCGGATCAACTGATCAAGGAATGGTGGATGAATTTGCTAAGCTCATGACTAACAAATTCAAAATGAGAATGAATAGAGAGATAAACTTCTTTCTAGGACTTCAAGTGAAACAAGTTCCGCAAGGGATTTTCATTCATCAAGAAAAATACACCACTGAACTATTGAAGAAATACTGTATGGACAACTGTTCTTCGGCTAAGGTCCCTATGGCCTTCGGATATAAGATCTATGATGATCCCTCAGGCGAATCTGTGGATCACAAAACTTATAGATGTATCATAGGCTCTTTGATGTACCTCACTGCAAGCAAGCCAGAAATTGTCTTTGCAACTGGTGTATGTGCAAGGTATCAGGCTGACCCAAAAGTGTCACATATGACCGCAGCCAAACAGATACTACGATACCTGAAAGGAAGCAAGTCTCTTGGATTATGGTACCCCGCATACAATGATTTTAGCCTACAAGCTTTCACAGATGCAGATCACGCCGGATGCAGATTAGACCGCAAAAGTACCTCAGGAATATGTCAATTTTTGGTGGAAGACTCGTCAGCTGGTCATCAAGGAAACAAAATTGTGTATCTCTATCTACCGCAGAAGCTGAATATGTGGCCACAGCCAGCTGTTGTTCTCAAGTCCTTTGGATGAAAACTCAACTAATGGACTACGGGTATAGAATGCTGCGGATACCAATTTATTGTGACTCTGAAAGTGCTATTGCTATTTCTCACAATCCAATTCAGCACTCCAAGACTAAGTATATTGAACTACGGTATCATTTCATCAAAGACCACATCTTGAAAGGTAACATTGAACTCATCTTTGTCCATACTCATGAAGAGATTGATGATGTGTTTACAAAAGCGCTCGACTCCACAAAGCTTAACACCTTCTTGCAAATGTTAGGAATGATGAATCCAGACCCGCAATTCTTTTTGAGTTGTTAGATACCGCAGACCATCCTTGGTCTCCATTGCGGTTCTAACTGAGAGTTACTTATGATAGATGGTTTTAGTACTGCAGTCTAGGTACCGCAACCATATATCATATTTATCTCTCATGGGTCTTTATTATTTGTTATTACTAATTTTTGTACAAGTGTTTTCCTCAGTTCCTTACTGCAGACATTCATCGTTTCAATCCGCAATAACGTTTCTATCCGTAATAACGTTTCTATCCGCAATGACGTTTCTATCCGCAATGACGTTTCCATCCGCAATCACTCTGATAATTTCTCAACTGTTTCATCAACCCTTGAATCTTTGTGTGCTATTTAATGATCCTTCATTAAATAAAATATTAAATAAAAAAAACATTCCCTTGAGAAACTGACTCATTCTCTTTCTGAATAAACCTTGTGTCAGGCCTATTTTTAGGTATGATGACAAAAAGATCGTTTTTCCATAATCATATCCTTAATTTGTCTTTTCCGCTTACCCAGAACGTCCCATCCGTTCCAACTTCCTTTCCCCTCACCCCACGATCTCCTGACGCATTGACATATGTCTGACCTTTAATTAAATGCAAACCCTCTTTTGGTAAATCTCAAAAATTATTTTTTAAACCGTTTCATTTTTATGTGGCTAAGATTAAATCCCCAATTCAAAAGATTCCCCGCAAACCCCAAACGACGTTTTACCATATCCTGTCGTTTTACCTAGGGTTAAAAAAACTTTTTATCCCTTTATAAACCCATCTTCTTCCCCCAAATCACTTTACGCTTTCTGAACTCTGAACCTTCCCTCTCAAATCCTTCACCTTCATGAACTCTGTTTTTCTACTCTTTCTCTCAACCTTCAACAATGGTGAAATCCGGTGCATCCAAGAAACAATCCAAAGCTTTAGGATCAGTGAACCCTACTGGTTCAGACTCTCCAACGATTGCTTCAAGCAACTTTCGAGCAGTGTTTGAAGATCATTCATCATACAATGCTCCAACCAAACTGATGATCAAATTTCTGAAGAATCATCCTCTGTTTGGCCCTTTCGATGCTTTCACAGATGTTGTTCCAGTCTCGACAGTCTTCAAATGTACATTCTCCGCTTATCGCCCAATCGAAAACCCTCAAGAAGTTCACCTCAACCTGATTAACGATTCTTTGGTCATCCTGTCCAAAGAAAAGTTTCTTTCTCCAATAAACCTTCTGGTTCATCCCTCCATCAAGATCTTCTCTCCATCCATGGCAGACGTTACCTCTGCTCTTTACCAAATGGGATATCAGAAACCGATTAGAGGAATTGGTGAATTCAAGAAAAATCAATTGCCTGCGGTCTGGCAGTTTGTTTGCCATTTCATCATCTGCAGTCTATCCGGCAGGACCGGAGGCACAGGCAACATGGGACTCAAGCTACTGGAATTGGTGTGGAGTATATTCACAGGACACGACGTCAACTATGGGCAGATCCTATGGGACGACTTCCTTCAATACATTCCCAAAGAGAGCCCAAGGGAGAACCCAACCGAGCTCACATTTGCAAGGTTCTGGTCACTCTGCTATTCAGACCTTCATGCGGACGCTGGAATCGACATGGGCAGTGACATCAACTTCTTTGTCACTAAGGATCTCAAAAGGTACAATCCCTCTTCTGATCAAACTGTTTTTGGACCAATTCGAAGACTCCCTACACATATTCTTTCTACACTTGGTCTTGAGACTGTTGATGTCTCAGATCACATAGAGGCTACGGAAGGTATTGACCCATACCCTCCTACCCCGCCTCTTTCACATCCATCCGCAACCATCAACCCTGAAGGTACCGCAGTCCCTTCTGCCACTACTCTTTCCAATCTTTCTCAAAGAAGAAAGCAATTGGCCACCAAGAAGAAACAAAGAACACCCAAGAAGGATGCTCCCAAACGTACCGCACCCACCAAGAAACGTAAAACCAAACCTACCGTAACCACACCTGATAGTAATTCAGATGAGGATAGGAAACCAATTGCTATCCTTAAGAAAAGAAAAACCGATACCTCTGGCCAAATGCATGACCGGACCGATACTGAAGCCTCTCAAAAGGCTCCGGTAGTCCTTGGGGTGGCCGTAGACCCATTCAACACCACCATCGAATACCACTCAAGCTCAGAAAGTGAGTTTGTTTCATCATCACTTCGTGGAGACTCCCCCCAGTTCACTCCCACGAGGATGACACTGGCACTCGCCCTAAGGTCTCCAGGGCTTCCCGACTGCATTTCTTTTCACCTGAGGAGTTGCGCTCCATCCTTTTGAACGTCACCCAAACACTTCAAACACCTCCCCAACCGCAGGGCACTTCTTCCGCCCATGCCAGAACTGAGTCGAGGCCAAACTTGACCACGGGTCAAGGAGACCAAGGAAGCTCAGGAAATCCTACTCTGCTTACATCAGTAACAGGTGGTTTAAGCACGGTGAGCACAAATGTGCAAGGATCCGTGGACCCGAAGGACACTTCAGTGCGTTTCCAAGGTTTTGACGGCGATGAATCCAATGACTCATGGTTACGGTACACTCCGGGAACTGATTCAGAAATCAAGAAATATGCTGCCTTCAGAAGGGCATTCCAAGCCCGCAAGGAACAACAGATCAAGCAGCAACAGCTAAAGGAGCAAGAAATCCAGTCAGTGGCTAAGTATTGGGCAGATGCAATCAATAATGCCCATACCGTAGCCACCGTTCTCAAGGTTCAAGACTGGATGACCGAAATGGCTGAAACACTCCTCAGAGCTCAAGCAATAGGTGAAGGTGCAGGTACTTCCAAAGTAACTCCAACTCCTACTCCAACTCCAAATCCAATTCCAACTCCAACAGTCCATGATTCACAAGACGAAGGAACCGCAATTGAAGTCATTTCTGCTCCCACCTTCGGTCTTGATGATGAAGACATACAGGAAGTTAACAAGCCCAGTCCTTCTGATGATGACCTCATGATGTTCGATGAGGAAGAGGAATCCAGTGGCTCTCAACATTCGACTTCTAAACCCAAAGGAAAGAAGAAAAAAGAAGAAGAATGTTGTCACTAGGAAAGAATTTCTGAGCCTACAAGCCAAATTCGATCAGATCCTAGCTGCGGTCAAGCCAACTCAACCGCAACCAGAAGATACCCCCTGGCCGCAGTCACTGATTGAACGTATACAGTGTTTGGAAACAAGGGATCGCTTGGCTGCTAAGAGAATTTCTCTGTCACAACTAGAAATTTTGACACCTTGTAACAACAACAATGATACCATTTGTGAACCAACAATGTGAAAGCATGTAAGATGCTTATTCAATAACAACAAAACTTCCATCAAACACTTTAAACAAGCACTACAAATAGTCAACAAAGAATTGGAAACCCTAGAAATCCCGGTTTAAGTCCATTTTGGACTAGGATTTCCTTATTGGGCCTAATGGGCCAATAAGCTTCCAATTTGATTATTTTGAACTTAGAACTCTTAAATGGGCCCTAATTGGACCCATATACATGAAACTTAATATTTTTGGGCCTTATACGCCTGAAATGAACTAGGTTATCTTTAATGGGCCTTATTGGGCCATAACAAATCTAATTAGCCCTAATGGACCATAAAACTCATTCCTTGACTTATTTTGGGCCGTGAACCCTCTCCAAAGACCATTTGGGCCAAAAATCATCAAATTGGGCCATAAAGTGGACTTAAGCACAAAAAGCCCAAATTTCTTTTCTTCCTTCTCCTTCTCTCGGCCCAACTACACAAATGGGGGATAGAGTTGACTTTTTCTACTTGCCACCTCATAATTGTATATGGGGTATCCATGCGCCCTTCCCATGTTTCCAAGCATCCATCATTTCATCCCTCTCTCTTCTCCTCTCTTTTCTACTCTCGGCCGAGAACTCAAGAGAAAGACACACACACACACTTCACTCAAACACTCTCAAAGAACACTCTCACTTTCTCCATCAAATTTTCGAGAATTAGAAGCATTTCAAGGAGGTTTTTCCACAAAAATCATCATCTTAGGTAAGTTGATGCTTGGATCCATGATCTAGATTCTTTGTTTTATCAAAAAATCTCTTCTTAACTCATTTAAACTCATGATCACTATCTTAGAAACCTCTAAGTTCGAGATCTTCCAAGAAGGCTTGCTAGGACCAAATTTTCTTCATCTCTTCCTTCTAAATCGAAAACAACAAGAAAAGGTGAGTTCATACCCCTCTCTTTTCGGTTTTCATAAGTTTTATGGGGGAGAATACAAGAAAAATGTGTAGATCTATGTGTATGTGTATGCTACGTATGATTTTATGCATGTATGTGTGATTTTATGTGTTTTTGTGGTGAATATGTAACCAAAAAGACAAGAAATATCGAGATCTATGCCATAAGAAGGAAAACAAGCATGATCTAAGTTATATTACACTAAAAAGGTCAAGAATATTAACCTCTAAGATTATGATAAACATATTGCAACATAAAACCCATTTTTGGGCTTAAATTGTCAAATAAACAAAAGTTGGGTTGAAAAATTACTATTCACGGTTTTCTCAAGGGTTAAAAGAGTCCATACAGTAAAAATAAGTGTTTTTATGAATATCATACTCTTTTAAAGGTTAGAAATCAAATTTATGGCTTAATGGGACAAATTTTGGGCTTTTCGGCCCAATGGGTCAAAATTACGAAAAACCACATTTTCAAAGGGCTGAATGATAAATTTCACAAAACAGGAGGTAAAAAGTGTAAACAAAACCAATTCAGGGGTTAAAATGCTTTTATTTACCAAAAAGGATCAAAAATGTAAAGTTTTGGGATTTTGGGCCAAAATTGTAAAAGTTGCAAAACTTTGGGCTTTAATCGAAAAATACTTTTCTGGAAGGGCTGAAACTGCCAAAGAATAAGTTTTGAGCTAAAAATATCATTTGAACAAGTTTATGACTCAAAAGTGTCAAGAAAAGAGTTTAAGGGCAAAATGTCTTTTTTTTATATATAAGGGACTAATATTGTCGTTTTTATTAAAGGGCTGAAAAGGTCAAACCAATATTCTTAAGTCAATTATTTTATTTCTAGAATATTGAGTCAAAAATACTAAACTACGACTTACAAAAATTGAAAGATGAATATACGTATAACTCCAAATATCGTTATAAACAAATCGATCGGTCTCGAGTCGATACAAAAATAACAATCGTTCGATCAAACCTTCCAACAATTATGCAATACCTAAAACCAGTAAACATTCAAAACTTTGGGCTCGAAAGTTTCAATCATGCTTGTTGGACCCTTGAAATCCATTAGCATGATCTTTGGGCCCAAGGGATAATGACAATATATGTTATTGGGCCTTCTATGACCCAATTCCATATTAAAGGGACCCTCAATGGCTTTTAAGTGCTATTGGGCCTTAGTGGCCCATTAGCATTGCTAGTAAGGTCAAAGTTATCAAATGCGAAATGGGCCAACGTGTCCTTCGCATACCCAACAGCCTAAAATAACTCATGGAAGTAGCAGGACTTTGTACTCCTCTTCTCCTCGTTTGCTAGGCTTATGAGTAATCAAAGTAAACAGATTCAGGTTGTTAATCAATAGTAATCAAGGTTGTTTAGATTAAGTGAGTAATAACGGGCGACACCTCTAAGGATCGTTCGTAGTCTGTAGTTATAACTAGTCATTATCATGCATGGTTATAACGACTCACAACCATTAATTAATCCAATACCATCCGAGTAATCAAGGAAGAATAATCAAAATCATTCATTGTGGCGGTATAACAATTTAAGAAATAACTGTATTTTATGTATTCGGAAAACGTCGGGTTTTTCGAGGAAATCAATGTCACTCGCTTGTATCCCTCTATAACCATAATACAAAATTCCCTTTTATACACGTTTGAAATCACTCATGCATCAACTTATGGATCTTCACACTTTGTAAACAATTGTCTTTTCAGAAAATATCGGATTTTCTGGGTTTTACAAACTACACAAATCATTTTTATCACAACCCTGCTTATGCACTCACCAACATTTCATATGTTGACGTCCGTTTTCAAAATAACTTGTATTCTCAGGTAACAGGTAAACTGGAGGCTAATATCAAGTATGCTAGGATGTTATGTCTTTTTTTCAGACTCTTAAACAATTGATGTTATGGATGTGTAATGTTTAAAACCATGTACTGGATGTCAACAATATCAGTTGTAATGTATTGATGCATGGTGATGTTTATGTTATGATTCATGTATATTCATTGTGATGATATTCAATTTAAGTCACGCGAGCCCCCGGACGTTTCCGCCGTCTGGTTTCGGGGGTGTGACAGGTTGGTATCAGAGCTCTGTTTATAGTGAACTGGCATATCTAACCACACATTGATATGCAACTATAAACCAAAGAGGGACTAAAACAACTCCGAACAAAACAAAATAAAACGCAACGATAAAAAAATCTTTACTTGTACGATATAGGAAAGAGAACATAATACCAAATCAAATAAGATAACACTAACATCTCGGTTAAGTTGGGACTGTTTATGGTTGTAGTAAGGGGTGAATGTAGCCTGATCAACTACATTTTCTCCGAAGTACAACTATCACATGCTCCGGGGAAAACCTCGATGTTCAGTAAACTTGAAAACATACCCCTTGTTACCAAGGCATTCAGTTTCATCAGGAGTAATAATAGTTTACTCATATACCTCCTCTCAGTCGCAATGGAAAGAGAACACCAAGGCATTCAGTTTCATCAGGTCTTAGTGGCCCACGGGATGATCGAGGATGAGCCTGAGGGAGATCAGGGAGGAGCACACGGTGTGGGGCCCGACGAGTACACAGACACACATTACGAGTTTGATGGTACCGACGACGACACGGATGAAGAACAAGACTCAGGCAAGGATTCTGCCACATCACCTATCAGCGAGATGCAGCAAGACCACCCCGCCCCACAAGGGAATCCCGCAAGGGAGAATCGCACTCCGGAAGCTGAGATTGCTGCCCTGCGGCAACAGCTATTCGCCATGGAAGCACGAGCGGTGCAAGCTGGACAGGAAAGAGACGAAGTCATTGGAGAAATGACTGAGATGGCCCAGCTGTTGGCACAGAGGAGGTGAAAGTGAAGTTTGTCGCGTGCACATTTGTTGACCAGGCTCTCACCTGATGGAATGGACATGTAGAGGCCATGACTCTCCCCGAAGCCAACGCTATGCCATGGACGAAATTGAATGAAATGTTGATGGCTGAGTACTGCCCACGAGGCGAAATTCAGAAAATGGAGCAAGAGCTGTGGAATCTCGCCGTCCGAAACTCTGATATAGATGCATACATATCAAGGTTTAGCGAGCTGTCATTGTTGTGCCCTGGCATGATTACGTCAGAAGGAAAGAAAATTGAACGATTCATCTGGGGATTAACCTCCCCAATTCAAGGAAATGTAATTGCTGCAAATCCTGAAACCTTCGACAATGCCAAGAGGTTGGCCAAGAAACTGTACGACCACAACAACAAAAAGGGCGAGAAGCCAGCGGAAATTGAAGGCAAGAAGGAGAGTGACAACAAGAAAGGAAAGAACAACAAGAGAAAAGGGCGACAAGGCTCAGAGTAGACAAAGAAGCAACAAACAGTGACAGTCAATGCTGCAAACACCCAAGTTCCCTCCACACCACATGCTCCAGCCTCAGCTAATCCAAGTTCCCCTAAGCAGTATTCTGGGAATCTCCCAAAGTGCAACAAGTGCAATCTTCATCATAATGGCGAATGCAGAGAGATGCATTGTACCAGTTGCAATCGGAAGGGTCACACCGCAAGGTATTGCAGGACCTATCCTCCCCATAGCCAACAACAAGGAAACAACAACAACCGCAACAACAACAACAACAACAGCAACAACACCAACAATAGCGGCAATAACACAGGATCAAGCCCCACCTGCTATGGGTGTGGAAAGACTGGGCATATCCGTCGAAACTGCCCCAACATCAACAACCCTGGGAACGGAGGAACAGGAAGAGTGCTAGCTATGGGTCAGGGAGAAGCGGTGCAGGATCCTGCTGTTGTTACCGCTACGTTTCTCCTAAACCACACTTATGCATCCATCCTATTTGATACCGGGGCAGAACGACAAGATGCAGCCATGGGAGATTCCCGTATGGAAATGGGAGGACACCACCATGGATTTTATCACGAAGCTTCCTAGGATTGCGCGTGGTGTGGATTCGGTATGGGTCATCGTTGATTGATTGACCAAGAGCGAGCTTTTCATTCCAGTTCAGGAGAGTATTTCTGCATAGAAGTTGGCCAAGGTTTATATCAGGGAGGTTGTGGCACGTCATGGGGTGCCGGTATCGGTGGTTTCTGACACAGATGTCCGGTTTACTTCCAGGTTTTGGAAGAAGTTTCATGATGAGTTAGGCACTCGTCTCCACTTCAGCACAACATTCCATCCGCAGACGGATGGTCAGAGTGAGCAGACTATACAGACCTTTGAGGATATGCTACGAGCGTGCGTGTTGGACTTTGGAAGGAGTTGGGATACGTATCTTCCGTTACCGGAATTTTCGTATAACAACAGTTGTCACGCCAATATTGATCGACCTCCTTTTGAGATGCTCTATGGGAGTAAATGCAGGACCGCGATTTGTTGGGGCGAGGTCGGTCAACGGGTTATGGGGAGTACCGAGGTGGTACTCAAGACCACTGAGCTGATTCAGCAGGTTTGGAGCAGGCTCCAGACAGCTCAGAGTCGGAAGAAGAGTTATGTCGACAGGCGCCAGTCAGACTTAGAGTTCCAGGTGGGAGATATGGTTCTCCTGAAGGTGTCACCTTGGAAAGGCGGCATCCATTTCAGGAAGAGGGGCAAGCTGGCCCCAAGGTATATTGGTCCTTTCAGGGTTTTGGCTCGGGTGGGCCAGGTTGCTTATCGCTTGGATCTTCCAGATGAGCTCAGTCAGATTCATAGCATATTACATGTCTCTCAGTTGTGGAAGTGCTTAGTGGATGATTCTGCAGTGGTACCATTGGAGGATATTCAGGTGGATGACAGCTTGAATTATATTAAGAGACCGGTGTCGACTCTGGATCGGAAGACGAAAACCTTGAGGAACAAGGTTGTCAAGCTAGTAAAGGTGCAATGGCAGCACCGTAAGGGTTCGGAATGGACATGGGAGCCCGAGGATCAGATGAGGGAGCACTATCTGGAGCTGTTTAGGGCTGTGGACTTCCAGGACGAAGTCTGATTCAAGTGGGGGAGATTTGTAACACTTGAATCTTGGTATGTTTCATTATTGCCCTTTGTTATTTTAAAAGTTGAATTTTTGGTCCTTGTGTAGTACGCGGGGCGTACCACATGGTACGCTTAGCGTACAAGCTATGAAGCAAGTACGCGGGGCGTACGACATGGTACGTCTAGCGTACTGATGTGAGGTGGCATCGAGACTCCGGACACGTAAACGGGACGTATGCATATGTACGTGGGGCGTACGTGTCATTTAGTGAAACCCTAATTTATAGGGTTGGACACTATATAATCACACTTATGGCTCATGTTACCCTCATTTCTTAGCCTCCAGTGACCTTATAACCTCATCTTGAAACCCTAGACCTCTCCTTTGTGTTTTTAAGCTCATTGTGTGCTTCTTGGTGTGTTTTGGTTCATTATCAAGAAGAAGGAGTTTGGTGCAAGGTTGTTGATCAAGGAAGAGCTTGTGGATCCTGATTCTCTAGTCTATTTCTAGCTTGTTTGAGGTAAAAAGCTATGATCTTGTTCATTAGAAGCTTAGATCTACTTTATATGAGTTTTGGACCCCTTTTTGGCCCCATGAATGAGATCTAGTGGTTTGACACCACTCCAGGAGCGATGAATTACCACTCTTGATGTTTCTGAGGTTCAAAGTCCATAAAGTTGGCACCTTTAGGGTTTAGAATCACCCATGCATGAAATTATGTCCATTTAGTGAAAGTAAAGTGCTATATCTTGAAGTTGGGTCCTTTTGGAGCATGCAAAGTGACCAAGTCAGTGACTTTATGGTTCTAGACGCCTATTAGGGTTAGATCTGTGGTTTTGACTTCTAGTCTTAAGCATTAAGGGCTTAAAGTGGGTTTTTGCTTAATGGGTGAGTACGTTGGGCGTACAAACCATTTAGCGTGTACGCTTAGCGTATAGCTGAGTACGCCCTGCATACTCAGTCTGTTGGGTTTTGTGTTTTGGGCTTCGAGGTTGGGCCTTCCTTTTGGGCTTAAGTGCTTGGGTTCTTGTTGGGTCATCTGAGTGCAAGTGTTTTGGACTATGAGAATGGGTGGGTGTCACACCCCCGAACCAGACAACGGAAACGTCTGGGGGCTCGTGTGACTAACAATTGAATAATCATCACAATGAATATACATGAAGCATATCACATTCATCACCAACATTACATAATACAACTGGCATTGTTTACATCAAGTACATTGTTAAAATACATAAGTTCTAATTGTTCAAAGTAAGATAAGTGATGTTACATAAACAAAACCATACACTTGCTTATCTTCCAGCTTAACGATTACCTGAGAATACAAGTTATTTTGAAAACAGTCAACATATATAATGTTGGTGAGTTCATAAGTATAATTGAGTAAAGGTCTTTGTATCTTTCATAAAAACCCAGAAAATCCGATATTTTATGTAATATGTTTTGAAAATGATGTGAAGGTCAAGTATAAATGCATGTGTGAATTTAATAGATAAAACTTGTAAGAGTGTAGTTTAGGTTCATTGTATTTTGAATAAATGATAATTGTATATGAATAATTTCCCCAGAAAATCCGATACTTTTTGTTTTATAACAACGTCTAAATTCTTGCATCGTTAAATAAATCATTTTGTATTAACACAATTAAAGAGTTTATCATCAAAAGGTTATCTTTTGGTATAGAATCCCTATATGAGCCGTTATAACCATGCATAATAATGACTAGGTCGCCCGTCTTGGTATTTTTCCAAATGTCGGTCTTGACTAAGGATTTTGTCACCCTAGACTGGCCTAGTCTAGCTGTAGCGAACAACTAAGGCGTGGGGGGTCACCCCATATAGATCTATACACAAACTCCCGCATTCCTACCAGGAAACTCTGATTATAACTACAGGCTACGATAGTACACTCAGTGGTGCCAACCGACAAGTCTCACTAGATTCTTAACCTCTTTTGTATTATGTTTAATGTTTACGTATTTGTGAGATGTTTTGTATTCGAAAGGTACTTGAATAAATTTACAGAGTTTTATGATTTCATAAGGGTATCGTTACAACTTACTAACACATGAATTTTCCATTCCAAGCCCTATTAGTATGAAATTGGGCCACAAAGGCCCAATCACATGCATAAGGGTAATTTAGGCCCAATAGGCATGTAAATGGGCCACAAAAGCCCAATAAACATGTAATCCATAACTGAGGCCCAATACAACATGTAAGTGGGCCACAAGACCCAACAAACATATCTTGGAACACATTAGGCTCATTTCACACTCAATTGGGCCCTTAGGCCCAATGGCCAAGAAATGTGAATATTGGGCCCAATAAATAGTTTTTTACGTATTTCGTTCGTTCGTTTGATTCGATTGTTTGTTTTAGTTCGAGGCTTAATAGATTGATGATAAAAAGCTTTCATTTTGTAAAACTGACGTTTTTGGCCAATAATACTCAAATCTTTATTTAAGGCCCAAAGTTTTGTAAAAATGACGCTTTAGTCCATAATTTATAAAAGTTTGAAATTTTGTCCCCAAATGACTAGAAACTTATAATTTTAACCCAAAATGTTATGTTTTCACATTTAGAACCCTGTTTTGTAGAAAAATACATTTTCAGCCCCCTTTTTGGTAAAAGTTTACTTTTTCGGCCCAAATTTGGAAAACTTTACATTTTTGGTGCAATTTGAAAATAAATGACATTTTCACCTTTAAACTTGGTTTATTTACATTTATGACTCAAACTTTGGCCAAATAACATTTTTAATCCTGAAACCTCATTTTTTCGCAAATTGGGCCCTAAAGCCGTGAGGCCTAAAGGTTTGGCCCAATAAGCTTAAATTTGCATTTTTGATCCCTATGAAAACATGTTTAGCATAAAAATACCTTTTTATACATGTGGGACCAGTTTGGCCCTTTTAAAAACAGAATTTTTACTTTTTACCCTTATCTTTTGTTTTCTTGACAATTTTTAACCTTTAACAATATTTTTGTTGAGTTCTTTTGCATCTTAAACATATGTTCACTTTTGGCTTGATAATATGTTGTATATAGTGTTGTAGTTCTTAGATCTTTGTTACATACACTTAAAATTTCGAGATTCACTAAGATCTAACACATTTTTACCAAATAAACTAAAGATTCACACAAAACATGCATATAACACATAGATCTACACATTTTACTTGTATTCTCCCCAAAAATCATATGAAAACTGAAAAGAAGGGGGTATAAACTCACCTTTGCTTTGATGTTTCGGTTTTGAAGAGGAAATGAAGAAGATTTTGGTCCTAGCAAGCTTTCGTGAGTAGATTTCGAACTTAAGAAGTTCTAGGAAGCAGAATCACCAAAAACTTTGCTTAAAAGGGTGATCTAACATGAGAATGGAGTTATAAAACTTGGATGTGTAAAGACTTACCAAGAATGATGATTTTTGGTGGTGAAAACCTTCTTGATGATGCTCTAAATCTCGAAAATTAGAGAGGAAAGGATGAGTGTTCTTGTGAATGTCGGAGAGAAATTTGCAAATGGAGTGTGTGTGTGTGTGTGTGTATCTTCGGCCGAGAAGAAGAAGAGGAGAGGAGAGAAGGATGGTGTGACTTGCATGGAAACATGAGAGGGCTTGCCTTGTTATATGGTGAGTAATGAGGAGGTGGCACCTCCAAAGTCAACTCCTCCCTTTCCATTTCATTTTTCTTTTCTTTTTTTTTTTGTTAATGATGTTGGGCCGAAATTTGAGCTAGCAGGAAAGAGGATGAACTAGTTTGGCCCAATTCTTTCCTTGGTTCGAAATTATGAAGTCCATAGAGAAGTTTTCGGCCCATTGGGCCTTTAGGGTGGTTCACGGCCCAAATGGCATATAAAGTGGCTTTTATGGCTCACTAAGGTTAATTGGATTAGTTACGGCCCAATAAGGCCCATTAGGGTGAGAATGAATCATTCTAGGCCCAAATGGTCCAAAATGTTTTAGATTTATGGATTGGGTCTAATTAGGATCCAATTAGGACTTCTAAGTCCAGTAAAGTTGAATTGGGTGCTTATTGGCCCATTAGGCCCAATAAGGAACTCCTATTCCAAAATGGACTTAAACCATGGATCTTAGGGCTTCAGACTCTTTGATGAATATAGTTGATGAATCAAACTGAGCATTGAGTGAGATTTACTTAGAATATAATTTTGACAATAGTTGAAAGGTTACACGGGAATAGAATTTTCTAACTAAAATGCCAGTTGTGACATCATCCCCCCGTTAGAGGGAATTTCGTAGCGAAATTCTTTCGAAAACTAGGATTGTGAAGGAGGGAATAGGTGAGGGTATTTTTGCGTGACAACCCGAAATTTTTTTGCTTTGAAAGCACAGTCAGTCAACTCAACTGAGTGTCAGACTCATTGGTAACGAGTTCTAGCCTGGTTAAAGGTCATTCTAAGGAGTCTTAAGCCTAGTACACTTAAGGGATGAGTGTTAGAATGTACCTGCTAGAGACACTGGGCAACATTCGGGCCTTAATCCTCATCAAAAGGAGTTCACGGCCACAACACTTGATTTTACGGCCGTAAACTCAAGGTGGGCCGTAAACTCCCTCCTTATAGGCTCATATCCTTCAACTTTCCTCATTCTTTCATTTCCAACTCAAGAACACTCCATTTCTCTCTCAACTATCATCCCGATTTTCATCCTAGATCTTCAAAAGTTGTAAGTGTTCTTCCTTGATTTGTTGTTACACGTCATCTCCTAGTTACACTCTTTGATTTCATCCATGAAAATCAACTTTTCTTAGATCTTCAAGTTTCACCAAGAACACCAAGAACACACACTAGTGTTCTTGGCCAAGATCGACCATTTCAAGCCTCTATATCGTAAGTACTCTTCCCTATACATCATATCTAGTTAAGACTCTTGCTTAGGCTTGGATTTGAGGCTAAAACACTCCCATGTGCCTTGTAAGACCTTGAATCATCATCAAACTCATCATTTAGAGAGTTTACGGCCCAAGAGTAAACACCCTTGGCCGTAAACTCCATGTATGGTCAAGTTTTGGACCTTAAACACATCTAGGCTCTTGCTAAACCTTAGAACACTTGAACCATTGAGACTCCTTACCTTTAAGACCCTAAATGTGATCATTTAGAGAGTTTATGGCCAGGAGTAAACTCCCTTAGCCGTAAACACCTCAACACTCTCCATTGAGTTGGTCTTTCTCATCCTTGTGTAGAGCAAAAGTCCGTGAAGCTTCCCTATCCTTCAAACACCCTTATATGCATCTTTGACCATGAGTTTACGGCCGTAAACTCCCTTGGCCGTAAACACATAGCCGTGAACACCAAACCATGGGGCCATAAACACCCTTTAGGTCAATCACATGTGATTCTAACACTTGGCCAAAGTGTTTCCTAGTCCCGTGAGGTGTTTCCTTGAATTTGGTTGCTTCTAAGCACTATATTTATGTCAATATATGCCAATGTATGTCATCTAGGACTTATTGTATCTCGGGACTTCATACGTGGAACTTCTCTGTTGGGTTTTGAGCATTCTAACACTCCTAAGTGTACATGCAACCCTAAATACCTTGGATCTATGTTTTCTCTATTATACATGCAAATATGATTATCCAAGGTATTATCCTAACTAGCATACCAAAACATTGATACTAGGATAATAAAATAGATAGAATACATACCTTGTTGTTGTTGCTTGACTCCATGAAGCTTGAGATCCTAGTGCCCCAAGTGTGACACCTCAAATGGTTCACACAACATCATGAACTCTTGGAATAACCATGAGAAGAAGACATACATGTTCAAATCGGCTAGCCCTCAAAATATGTATCACTAGTGCCAATTTCTTGAACTAAAGGGGTTCTTATATAGTGTGGCTATTAGGGTTACACCATGTAGCTCATGACTTTACCCATTCCTTATGTTCCATGGGTTTTAACCTCCATGGAGTATCCATGGATCACCACATGGATTAAACCCAACATAAAGGAATCTTGGATCATCAGCCCACATATATAAGAATGAATGATTTACACAATCAATCCCCATATATTTAATTAGTCTCTTTTTGATCACTAAATTAAGTCCAAATTAATTCTTGATCAATACTAATTAAATAACATGATTTCATATTAACATATTAGAACTTATAATATATTAATATGTCACAAAATGTCTTTTCCTCATAAACGGTCTATCCAAATGTTCCGATGCCATGCAACCCAAATGGACCATGCCGAGTCGGGTCAAGTACATACCAATTATAGTTATGGACTTAGACACTAATCCAACAGTCTCCCACTTGGATAAGTCTAAAACTATTATTGTGTATGACTTCAGGAACCAACTGGCAATTGTAGCTCTCAAAAGCCGCTGTCGAACTCTGACCTTGTAGATGAACTCTGACCTTTGTCAATGACTTGTCCATTAGATAAGGGATCATATATTCCTCCATTCTAGATATCATATGGACTGAGACATGGATTATAATCATTCTCTCTGTCCATTTGTTGTTTCCCGATTTCTGATTTTTGACGACTGACTAATTGAACAAATCAAATCAGTCCTGGCTCGGCCGAGCACTTCCATTTGTCATCATCAAATCATCGAGGGGTCCACAGATATCGCTTTTATCCCGAAGGTAAAAGGAATGGATAAACTTCGACTCATATGGCTTGTTCTACTACTTGTTGAATCATACACAAAGGCACGTTTTATAACACCGAGTTACCGAATGCGTTTTCGTGCAATCAATGTACAACCAACTCATAGTAACAACTCATATCTCTAGGTTTGAAGAATATAAGATATTATCGTCTCATGATCACTCGTGATAAAATCCATGAAGTGATTCCAATGAGCGCGGGTTGAATCCAATACTCAGAACTTATGAGCACTCATGAGTGTTGTAGCCCCTTATCCAACATCTTAGACCTCTACAAGCCAACCCATGACAGTCTTGATTCATATCTACTTCCAACATATGACCGATTGTGGATAGTTTGAATAACTTAGTCAATCAGGAAGAATAACCTAGTTATTCTGGAAGTCAAAACATGCAAAATGAAACACAATAATAATAGAATCTAATATGGTATCAAAACCTATGAACATAAATAAAACACCTTTTATTTATCACCATATGATTACACATTATTCATTGTATACTGTTTCAGCTATCAACTTTATTCTTGAATTTAAAACAATAGTTGTCCCATGCTCCAAGCATGTACACTATGTTTTTTAAACACTAGTCATGCCATACACCAAGTATGCATACTATGTTTGTCTATGATCTTCACTTTGTGAATTAGATCAATTGAACATAACTCCAATGATCCTCTTTCACAGTCCCAAATCCTTACTGCAAATGCAAGAATTCCAAATTCATGCCATTTACTGAAATCTGTTAGATTCTAAACTTATATGCATTGATCCTCCTGTAATGATTATGCACAGAGTCAGAAAGACTTGACAACAACCATAACAGAGCATTCCAAAGGAGATCAGCTCCTTGGAAATATCCTTCTTGCATTAAGTTTCCTAATCTTACACAGATTGAATAATTTCCAACTTTGAAACATTTCCATATTCCATTTTGACTATCATTTCTCAACAAGAGTTGCCTCCTTACAAATTATGTGAATATGGTCCTTCCAGAATTATCACTATACTTCCAACTGTCCTTGAGCAACCAATCTTTGGTAAACCTTAGATTATCCTCGACAATTGCTTAATCCTTTTAGTCATATCCAGTTCTAGACCTTTTCCCTTCTTAATGCCCCAGGCATTTGGAAAATTTTAGAAAGGATAAATATAGCACATGTAATCGATCCTATATCCGAAGCATATGGGACTCGAGTCATGATGTCTCATATAAAGACTAAACCAGTCTTTTGCTATAACATTTCCATTTCTATTTGCCAATTTCTCATAATTCAGATTATGAAAAGGGATGCCGTAATCATAATCGAATTTTAGAACGCAAACAATGGACCCATATATAGAATTTCCTTATGTTGAGCCATTCCAACATGAAATTCATATATATATCCTTGACTAAATACGATTAAAATCTCAATCTAAGCTTTTAGAATTGAAATGAAGTATAATTTCCTCTCCCTTAATTATAGCAAAACAACTTTTTCAACCCCTGCAGCCTCACGAATTGAAACTTTTGTTTTCTATAATTAACATTGCTAACTTACAACCTTTATCATAATTATCATGCTCCCACTAACATGATGATTATTAGCATAACACTTATGCTCCCACTAGCTTTGACATGTAATCAGAAATCAGCTGGACTTCTAGAAATCAATACTTTATTGACTTTCTGACCAAAGTTCAGATTTCTGATACTAGATTGCTTTGATAAAACTTTATCAATATCATACACCTTATCTTAGATAGCTCACAGGTGTGTCTAAACAATTTTAAGAACTATGAAAAGGGATGCCGTAATCATAGTCTCGATTGTTTAGACCTTTACCACTTCTCACAAGTCCATGTTAGTGTGCTGGTTAACCACACACGCTCCACTAACGACTTTGAGAATGCAAATATCACAATTGCTATCTAGCTAAAATCTACTTAGTGAAAGTGTTTCCTCACCATCATTTTCATGAATCGGAGAGAAACCTTATGACACTTAGATTTTATGGTGTATGAGTTCCTATCCATATGAATTTTGTCAAAACCATAATCACAAGACAAGGTTACTGACAAATCCACACTTATATGGATTAAACTTGTGCAATCTTAAATTCTTGCCATTTGGCAACTCAAGGGCCTGCCATTGCTTCCAAGTAGTTGTACAACCAATTGAGAACTCTAAGAACTCATATGCAAAGCCAACTATAATTGGAATGGACACAGAAATAGTCAACACGATAGGTTATAAACCTCAAGTCGTGTGCTAGTGAAGAACTTTAGGTTTTACTCTTGATTAGTTCTTGAGACTTTCAAGACCTTTTAAGACTCCCACTGTCCTCTTGACATATAAGACTCTCTTGTCAAATATTCAAGAGATAGTGTGGATTCTAATCAAGACAAACACTTCACACAATTGGCCTTAGTTGGTCTTTGTTTTATCCAAAAACATCACAACTTACCAATTTCAAATGTACAAGAGTAGAAACCTTCTAATCTTACATTTGACAAGTGTTTTTAAACCTTCTTTAAGACATGTCACTCAAGTTACAATCTTGGAGTATGACTCTAAGAATTGTTTTGGAATGAAATATGACTCATCTTCTTGATTTAACCACTTCAACAATTCATAACTCCTCTTCTTAGCTACCAGAATGCACTTAGAGGATGAATTGTGATAAGGTCTCTTAATCATTAAGATGATAATATAACTTGATACTAAAGTACTCTCCCATCTTTTCAGATTTGAGAAACTTTTATCTTTCTGCCTAAGTTGATTCTTCTTATTCGCTCTGCCATACATTGAAACCTTTTCCAATGTCTCAGAATTACAATTAAGCTTGTAAGTATAACCATATTTACTGAATTTTAGTAAATAATGACGAATAGTCTTAACTATTATTTGTGGTAGGCTTGATCAGTGTACAAGAATGTGTACTCGATCCTTTACTTGAGTCACACATCCATGTGAACAAGTAGTTAGTCTTAATTTTTCCAATGCTTGAAAGTTCTTATTCATCATGCTATACAACTTGCATGATTCCAAGTTTCTATCCAACTGAAACTTAGGTGATGAGAATCTTTCCTTATTTGGTAAATTTAGACACTACCACAAATGAAAGAATCAAATTCATATTTCCACTCTTGCTCTTAATGGAATCTTATAAGCAACAAAAGTTTTCACAAATGCCATTGTAAGGATATTTTAAAAAAATAAAATAAAAAAAAAAATTCTTTTATTTTAAAACTTAGCGAAAAAACTATCCTTACAATGCAAAAGCACATGAAAACTTTGTTGTAATTTATTCCTAAGCAATATATCATAACTCTTAAGAAGTAGCTCAAGAATCCGATCTTCAAACTATGCGATAGAAATCCATCTATGCCATCAGATTCAGCATATTCTTTCTTTAAGTTTCTTCACTTTTTCTTTGATTCTTAAAACATCAACATGTGACCCAGTCACATCATGTATCAAGAATCTCATAATAGAAACTTAGCAGAGTTAGATAGTGGACTTTACCCGAAGTAGAGTCAAACTTATTGACTTTAATATCCTTAGGTAAATTTGGCAGCTTCGCAACCAATGCCCCTTTCTTTGGCAATAGACCCTTGATAATGGGACTATCTCAGACTTAGCCGTTCTCTTTACCATTTGGTCAACCGAGTTGACTATGGCCGATCCCTTTCCATTGGGAAGAGAGAGCTTTACTGGATATCCAATGTCATCATTGTCAATGTCCATAAAGTTTTAGGAAGTTGATCTTAGCAAATATATAAGATCATTAAGGGTCTTGTCATAGTCTGTTTCATAGGAGTCCCAGAGAAACTCACTATGTGACTTAGAAAATAGTTGAGTCACCAACTTTCTCAAGACTTTGACACCCAACTCTCCCGGCTTGTCAATATCTGACTACATCTCCAAGATGTGATCACATATAGACCTTTGCTTGCCAATAGGGCTTGAGTGACCTTAAACTTTTCAGGAACTTGTGGGCTAGGGAGAATAATTGGAGGAGGTGAAAGAAGTATGATTTCCATGGGACATCATCTTCATTTTAGGAAAATTTGTTTCAAGAGATTTGGGAAGATCATCTTTTGGGAGATATTCAAGAGAGTTGATTTAAAGTCCTTAATATAACACCCAATATGAAATATTAAGGCTAGGACCCAACAACCTATTTATAACTGGAAGAGGGATGCCGTAATCCAAGTTATAAAATAGTTGAAGGTAGGTAAATGACGATTTACCAATTTCCACCATGACAAACGAAATATAATTAAGTTTTAATTGGATTTGAAACTCCTAGATCTTTTGAGATTCATTGAACTGTTCAATGGCATGTTTCAATCTCGAGTGTGCCCTTCAGGTTTTGTGACTGGGATGCCGACGATCACAAAACAAGGTGTGAATAACCATGCAAATATACTTGGTACCCTTAAGTGTTTACCCCTCAATCGATGTGCCGGTTAACCACACATGCTCCATCGATACTATGATAAACATTAAGTTACCCTTTGCCTACCTTGTTAAATACGAGTTAGTGTGTCGGTTAACCACACACGCTCCACTAACCGACTTAAACAAAGTGCAAAGTGTAATTTCATGGGTTAGCACCAAATTCACATTTTCCTAAGTAACTAAGATTGGAAATTTATAAATGGTTTAGTTACTTAGTATTTATCATTAATACTTTTAATGAAGGGAGATTTCTAGTCCTTGTCCTACCCGTTCGGCTAACGACCCTCCACCAGTCAAGGAAGCGGTGGGTGAGAGTGGACACCCATTAAACTGCCATTTTATAGCCAGTAACCTTATACCCCCCTTATAGACCAGCTTCGTGAATGAGGCCTACTAACGGTAAGACTGACTTTCTCTTATACATATATATATTATTAACTTATAATATTATAAAGTATAAGGGTTGAATTTTAACTTTTAAAATTCTAAGGGATAACTTGGAATTAAAGTATTCATAAGAGAAAACTTTTCAAATTCCAAAACTTGAGGGCAAGTTTTGAAACTATTCAAAACTAATTAATTCCATAACTTATGTGTTTAAATTAGTTTTAATTAAAAAACTCTTCAAGTTCCATAACTTGAGGACAAGTTATGGAAGACTTTAAACTAATAAAAGAATGTAACTTTTCTTTATTTTGTAATTTATGGAATTAATTAAGGTTACACATTTTATTACTTAATGAAGTGACTCTTGAACCTCCATAACTTGAGGACAAGACTCTTCACTTTTGTAACCATTACCAACTTTTATGAGTTTTATGAAACTTAAATGTGACTTTTCATATAACTTGAGGACAAGTTACAAAAACACATTTTAGAATCAACTCTTAGATTAAAATGGATTGAAAACACATAATCAATTAACTTTTCTATTAATCTAAGCAACTCATAAGAACAAGATAATTCAAATCAAACTTTTTCATGTAATTAGCCTAATCACTAAACGAATACAAAACATGAATCTATTGACAATTATCTTTGAAATGGGATTAGTATGAACATTATCACATCAAAAACAAGTTTATAAGTTCAAAAACATCTTAGGGTAATGTTTCTAGTCCATTTCTAGCCAAAAAACTCGAAAATATGCTGTCTGGGGCTCCTACTCGTCGAGTGTATCAACCTACTCGCCGAGTAGGATGATTTTCTTCATGGACTCGGTGACTTCATCAGTGGACTCGGCGAGTCCAGTGCCCAGAATGCCCGAAATTCAACTTTTTCAGCATTTTTCAGCAATTTGCATCAAGTATCATTGAAAACAAGCCTAGGCTCTGACACCACTGTTGGGTTTTGAGCATTCTAACACTCCTAAGTGTACATGCAATCCTAAATACCTTGGATCTATGTTTGACTAAGATACATGCAAATAATTATTTTTCCAAGGTTCTTATCCTAACTAGCATGGCATGGGATACTTGAATCAAATAAAACTAGTAGAATTACTTACCTTGTAGTAGTAGTTGATTGCTTGGAGTTTGAGAGCCTAGCACCAATAAAACTAGTAGAATTACTTACCTTGTTGTTGTTGCTTGACTCCATGAAGCTTGAGAGCCTAGTGCCCCAAGTGTGACACCTCAAATGGTTCACACAACATCATGAACTCTTGGAATAACCATGAGAAGAAGACATACATGTTCAAATCGGCTAGCCCTCAAAATATGTATCACTAGTGCCAATTTCTTGAACTAAAGGGGTTCTTATATAGTGTGGCTATTAGGGTTACACCATGTAACTCATGACTTTACCCATTCCTTATGCTCCATGGGTTTTAACCTCCATGGAGTATCCATGGATCACCACATGGGTTAAACCCAACATAAAGGAATCTTGGATCATAAGCCCACATATATAAGAATGAATGATTTACACAATCAATCCCCATATATTTAATTGGTCTCTTTTTGATCACTAAATTAAGTCCAAATTAATTCTTGATCAATACTAATTAAATAACATGATTTCATATTAACATATTAGAACTTATAATATATTAATATGTCACAAAATGTCTTTTCCTCATAAACGGTCTATCCAAATGTTCCGATGCCATGCAACCCAAATGGACCATGCCGAGTCGGGTCAAGTACATACCAATTATAGTTATGGACTTAGACACTAATCCAACATTCTCATCCTTACACGCGTATTCGTTGAATCACCCACATCAGGTGAGTTCATACCCCGTAATGAATCTTTGAACTGTTTTAAATGTTTTTAAGGGGGGGGGGAATACAAGTTGAACACAATGATAATTGTGTAATTGTTTGTTATAAACTCTTTTAAAGTTATGTTACTTTATAATTTTACGAAACTACGTTTTTAAAGTACAAGCATAACTTAATAGAAAAATGAGTCTTTTCAATAACAGTTCAAGTAAAACATTAGTAAACTATAATAGGTGTAGTTTAGGAAGATACTACTCAATGAAGCATTCAAAGAGTCAGTTCATACATGAGTCAGAACACACTATTATGAGAAACAATACACACTACACACTATACAATAGAATATACTATACACTAGTACAGAAAGAACATTACTACGTTATGACTTACTATACAAACACGGATATACGATAAATTAATGTGACATACTATTTAAGGATACAACAATACAGTGTTGTATCATATTGTAACGAGAGTCTCCTGGAGGGAGAGTGGGCATTTTGTGTATAGATCTATACGGGACAGACACTCCCACACCCCGACTGCTAGCTACAGTCCCAGCCGATAAGGCCAAGGGGTGACAAATGTCACCTCACTACATATGACACCGGAGGGTCATCATTTATTCAGCCGTCGATCAGGATGGTTACATAGGAGTTCACATTTAAACCTTTAATTAACCGACTAAGGATTAAAGGCAAAAGGACTCCCCGAGGTGTATTGTACATTTAATACTACCTGGAGTCTGTATTTTATCACTTTATAGCTAGCAGTGTCACTGCTGAGGAAAAACATTATTTTCCCTATTACATTTACTTTGTGATCTTCTCACATATTCATTAATGTATAAACTATATTTAGTTAAAGATAGTCTCACTTGGGAAAATACACACTCATACAAGAAAAAATCACACATAACATTAGATGCCTTGGCAGAAGGCTACCTTTAGTAGAAAGGACCATAATGCTAACCTTATGATTCCTTAATGTATACATCAAAGGATACATATATATCAAATAGGATCCGACAGGTAATAGGATGTGTGCTCTCCGCTTCATTTCTTGTTCCTTGTTTGGTTGTGGGCTTGGAACGAATTCACCCAGTCTATTTTCTATTCGATTCTAGATATATATATGTTCAGTACACATTAAGTCATCATAAGGGTACCAGGTATGGGTCAAGTCATAGGACACAGAGTTAACACACAGTTTTCTAGTACAAAACATACTTTCCAAATCAGAACTTTTGGTATACAAAACTAGAAACTTACCAGTTAAGGGTTTAATCCATTTTATTAAACCAGTATAAACTTAAAGGACCTTAGGTGATTAATCCTATAATACTTTAGTTTATACATCATGGTTATATATTATTAAGACCCAATAGGTAGTTGAATGTGTGATTTCCGCCTTACTTCCTGTTCCTTGTTTGGTTGTGGACTTAGGGAAGATTCGCCCAATTAACTATCTATTCGATATTAGATCATATATAGTTAGTATAAACTAAGTGATTATAGAAGTAATGACTGTGGTCACCATTTTATTATAAGAAATAAGGGTTTTCTTAAAGAATCTTTTCATTAAATATAAAGGATCCTTTATAATTAACTCCATGAGTAACAAGTGAATACGCCAGGGTTATATACAACAATGACCTAACAAACAATGGGATGTGTGCTATCCGCCTTACTTCCTGTTCCTTGTTTGGTCGGGAGCTTAGGGCAGATGCGCACATTCGATTGTTTGTTTACTCTGAGTTTTATATCACTTGTATCCATTTAGTACTCATAGAAAGGATTGTAGGATCATTTTTACGTATCTTTCATCAAAGTAGGAAATATAGGATTTTCTAAGAGGAACAGGCGAACTTTTCAGAACTTACAACTTACTATATTTTTCAATTACATTTTACAACAACTTTCTACAACTTACTACATCACTAAAATCTTATGAACTCACCAGCTTAATTGCTGATCAACTCTTTCAAATAACTTGTATTGTCAGGAGCCTAGTAGAGAGGTACTCGTGCTGGGATTCAGAAGATGGAGCAGTATAGATTCAAGTCTTTTTTGTTATTTGCTTATGTATTCTATGTTTTGTGAACACACACTTTGTAAACACTTTCTTTCTAATGAAATGGTTGTTCATTACTTTGATTACTATGATGCATGTCTTGTGATACTAAACATGACGTCCTCCACCCCAGAACGTTTCCGCCGTTCCGGTTTTGGGGTGTGACAGATTGGTATCAGAGCATTGTTTATAGTGAATTAAGTATATCAACCAATAAAAGATAGACAACTATAAATACAATGGGGCTTAAGTGCTCTGGATAATGATATATTTTAAGAATATAAGGATAAGTTATAAAAATATACCTACTTGCTTATACATGTACATACTAGACCAAGTATCACAAGAAGAACAGAACTAAAGTATTTAAAGGTTGAACATTGTCGTCAAACCTGAACAGTTATGTAATCATAGCTAGGATCAATATAGCCTGATCAACTATATTTATTCGAGATGTGACCGACATGTGTTTGGGAGTGATGTGGTGTTGCAACAGTCTTAAAACTTACCTAAATACCAGTCAAGAGAATACTAGATCAAGTACATTAGAGTTAGAATATTATAGGAGTATTCTATGATACTATAACGCAATAACAAGTTTAAAACATACCAAGTAGATTACATTAAAATACTATGGGAGTATTTTAGGCACTATACAAATAACTTATGTGATAACTTAAAAGACCCTTACAGATAGGTCTATAATCTTACAATGTATACTCCCAAGGTTTTATATAATTGAGATCTTATAGACTTATAATTTGTGATCTACGCTTCGCTACCCATTCCTCTTATGGTTGTGGTTTTGGAGTAGGATCACTTATTCGAAGGTCTATTTAATCTAGAATTATATACAACTTGTATACCTTGTGCAATTATAGGAGGACTCTGTAAGGATCACCCCATAAAGTTACCTTAAATCTCATAGATTCTTTAGTCACATCCATTCTCGCACGACAAACCCAGATAGATGTAACCACTTCCTTATAGTAGACAACATAAGAGTCAGGAGGAAACGAGAGCAAGATCATGAGGAGTTTTCAAAGAGGGATCAACCGAAGTAACCAAAACGTCTTACACGTCACACTAATAAATAATAATCTTGTTAACTTAATAAGCGAGTGGAGACACTGCTCACATTATGTGTTAGGATTATTTTCTTACATGCAGCTGGTAACAGTTATTCAGGTAACAGATATTCATTCGAGGATAGCCATTTCAAATTTATAGATTTTATTAGGTATAGACTCTTTTATGAATTATTTCTAGAACCCTGTGGAAGTGAGGACCCGATGCACTCAGAACTAGGATAACCTTGTCTTTTCAGCTTTCAGCTTGTGTCCATTGCTTTAGACTTATTCCGTCTCATCTTTGTATTCTTTTAGCAAAGATGCCTCCTCGCAGATCGAATAGACGCACTACTATGATAACTCCAATTCAACCTCCACTACCCCCGCCACAGTTCGACCTAGCTGCTTTTAAAGCAGCGGTAACAGCAGTAACGACATCCGCCCTAACCCAAATTCATGCAAGAGGTATCAGTGGATCTGGTAGCGGTGCTAGCCTAAGCAACCACGGAGATACCCACGAATACCCACAGGAATTTACGTATAAGGACTTCATGAGCTGCAAACCCAAATCCTTCAATGGAGATGGAGGAGTCATCGCTCTGATGCAATGGTTCGAGAAAACAGATTCGGTCTTCGAAATCTGTTCATGCCCAGAAGGGAGCAAAGTCAAGTTTTCTGCCTGCACCTTCTTCGGAAGAGCCCTAACATGGTGGAATGGCCATGTTGAGTCACTGACTCTAACAATGGCTAACTCGATGGGCTGGGAAAACTTGAAGGAAATGATGATGGGAGAGTACTGCCCAAGGGGCGAAGTACAAAAGCTAGAACAAGAACTATGGGAGCTCAAGATGGTTGGCTCAGACATAGTGGCCTACACTGACAGGTTTAGCGACTTAGCAGCACTATGCCCCGGGATGGTTACCCTGGAGAGCAAGAAGATAGAAAGGTACATCTGGGGTCTGACTGCCACAACCCAAGGAGATGTGTTGTCTTCTAACCCAGCCACATTTGATAGTGCCAAACGTCTGGCCCAGCGACTCATCGACCATGAAGTCCACCATAGCGTAGAAGTCCCGGTTCCCGAGCCATCGAGGGAAGAGGACTATGGACAGAAGTCGGAAAACAAGAGGAGGAAGAAGCGAACAACACAGGACACCCCGCAGGAGGAACGAATGAGGACTATGTACACCACCACAACACCTGCTACTCCAGCACCTGCCAGACGATATGCTGGAACCCTTCTGAAGTGTGGGAAGTGCAACTATCACCACACCGGAGTATGGCGGAAAATGCAGTGTCTGAACTGCCACAGAAAAGGACACACAATTCATTTCTGCAGGGCACCGGCTCAACCGATCTCCCAAGTCCCCGGAGTTGAAGAAGACCAAGCCTGCTATGGCTGTGGTGAGACTGGACACTACCAGAGGGACTGCCTGATAACAAAGAACTCAGGCGTAGATGGAAGAATTCTAATGATCACCGTTGATAACAAAGAACTCAGGCGTAGATGGAAGAATTCTAATGATCACCGTAGGAGAATCGACCTCAGAGTCGCCATCGAGCAGTGGTACGTTTCGCTTTAGTAATTTCTTTGAAAATTAATTTATGTTTATATAAGATTAAAACTTGGGGATAACACTTAAAAGTAATTATAATAACTCACTCATAGGAACAAGTCTCAGTATTCAAGAAAACTAAAGGATCCGTTTAGAGAAGCTATGATGACTGAACATATACATCAGGGTTGTGCATAACTAAGATGTTGTAGACTTAGAGTGAGTAATTCCGCCTTAATTCCTGTTCCTTGTTTGGTTGTGGATTTGAGGAAGAGTTACTCAGTCGACCGTCTTATTCATCTTAAATATTCATAACTTGTATATGACAGGCGATCGTAGTGGTACCGAGGAGGATCACGATAAAAAGTATCATCGCCAGTTATCAAAACACTTTCATTTGTATGTATGCACACATAGCGGTACGATACGAAGGAGTGTTAACATCAAGGGGAAAATAGAAAGCACTAGAACATTTACAAAGAATACATTGTCGAACACACTAGAAGTACATTATCGAACACACTAGAAGTACATTGTCGAGCACACTAGAAGTACATTGTCGAATTCACTAGGAGTACATTTTCTAGCACACTAGGGATACATCATCGTATAACAGACGTTTCTTTAAAATTGGCCAAAACTTTGTTCAGTAAAGAGTCCGTTACTATCATTCGTCATGAATTGGCATGGTCCTCACCATACTAAGTTTATATGTTTCTATTGCCTCGATCATCAAGTTCTTGAAACCTTCTTCAACCGTATCGACTGTCTGACCTAAACCTCAGTTTTATCTTTCGTATTCTAAACCCCGAAGTACTCATGCGAAGAGTACTTTGTCCTCGGAAGCCTTGTCGTCAGAGGTCCGCAGACCGTCACGAAATACCACTCGTCCAGCAGACCAAGTTCAAGCATAGAGGCTAAGGACGAATACAGCCCACCTATCACTATTCAGTGTATACGCGAGGGTGGTATATGATTATGATTACGCAGATTTGTCGCACATCCGACCGTCTTACTAATCCTAATTATATACGACTTGTATACATGAGGTAATGATAGATGGACCAAGTACAAATCCTATCATGAACGCCAGGGCAAAGTTGCCAGGTCTACGAGTAGGTATTCTGCCAATCAAAGGAGCGCAACCCCAGTAGTATTGCTAAGAAAGCTAATTTCGGACGAAATTCCATCTAACGGGGGGATGATGTGACAACCCGAAAAAATTTGCTTTGAAAGCACAGTCAGTCAACTCAACTGAGTGTCAGACTCATTGGTAACGAGTTCTAGCCTGGTTAAAGGTCATTCTAAGGAGTTTTAAGCCTAGTACACTTAAGGGATGAGTGTTATAATGTACCTGCTAGAGACACTGTGCAACATTCGGGCCTTAATCCTCATCAAAAGGAGTTCACGGACACAACACTTGAGTTTACGGCCGTAAACTCAAGGTGGGCCGTAAACTCCCTCCTTATAGGCTCATATCCTTCAACTTTCCTCATTCTTTCATTTCCAACTCAAGAACACTCCATTTCTCTCTCAACTATCATCCCGATTTTCATCCTAGATCTCCAAAAGTTGTAAGTGTTCTTCCTTGATTTGTTGTTACACTTCATCTCCTAGTTACACTCTTTGTTTTCATCCATGAAAATCAACTTTTCTTAGATCTTCAAGTTTCACCAAGAACACCAAGAACACATACTAGTGTTCTTGGCCAAGATCGTCCATTTCAAGCCTCTATATCGTATGTACTCTTCCCTATACGTGATATCTAGTTAAGAGTCATGCTTAGAGCCTTGAAAACATCAAGAATGCAAGACCAAAAGGAGTTTACGGCCAAGCCATCTCCCATGGCCGTAAACCCCTATATGTATGCCATTTTGGCCATAAACTCTTCCTAAGGCTTGGATTTGAGGCTAAAACACTCCTATGTGCCTTGTAAGACCTTGAATCATCATCAAACTCATCATTTAGAGAGTTTACGGCCCAAGAGTAAACACCCTTGGCCGTAAACTCCATGTATGGTCAAGTTTTGGACCTTAAACACATCTAGGCTCTTGCTAAACCTTAGAACACTTGAACCCTTGAGACTCCTTACCTTTAAGACCCTAAATGTGACCATTTAGAGAGTTTAAGGCCAGGAGTAAACTCCCTTGGCCGTAAACACCTCAACACTCTCCATTGAGTTGGTCTTTCTCATCCTTGTGTGTTGCAAAAGTCCCTCAAGCTTCCCTAGCCTTCAAACACCCTCATATGCATCTTTGACCATGAGTTTACGGCCGTAAACTCCCTTGTCCGTGAACACTAAACCATGGCCATAAACACCCTTTAGGTCAATCACATGTGATTCTAACACTTGGTCAAAGTGTTTCCTAGTCACGTGAGGTGTTTCCTTGCATTTGGTTGCTTCCAAGCACTATATTTATGTTAATATATGCCAATGTATGTCATTTAGGACTTGTTGTATCTCGGGACTTCATATGTGGAACTTCTCATCCTTACACGCGTATTCGTTGAATCACCCACATCAGGTGAGTTCATACCCCGTAATGAATCTTTGAACTGTTTTAAATGCTTTTAAGGGGGGGGGGGGGAATACAAGTTGAACACAATGATAATTGTGTAATTTTTTGTTATAAATATCTTTCAAAAGATTGCTTATGTCTTTTATAAGTGATCAATAAATTTCAAAAACTCTTCTAAAGTTATGTTACTTTATAGTTTTACGAAACTCCATTTTTAAAGTACAAGCATAACTTAATAGATAAATGAGTCTTTTCAATAACAGTTCAAGTAAAACATTAGTAAACTATAATAGGTATAGTTTAGGAAGATACTACTCAATGAAGCATTCAAAAAGTCAGTTCATACATGATTCAGAACACACTATTATGAGAAACAATACACACTACACACTATACAATAGAATATACTATACACTAGTACAGAAAGAACATTACTACGTTATGACTTACTATACAAACATGGATATACAATAAATTAATGTGACATACTATTTAAGGATACAACAATACAGTGTTGTATCATATTGTAACCAGAGTCTCCTGGAGGGAGAGCGGGCATCTTGTGTATAGATCTATACGGGACAGACACTCCCACACACCGACTGCTAGCTACAGTCCCAGTCGATAAGGCCAAGGGGTGACAAATGTCACCTCACTACATATGACACCGGAGGGTCATCATTTATTCAGCCGTCGATCAGCATGGTTACATACGAGTTCACATTTAAACCTTTAATTAACCGACTAAGGATTAAAGGCAAAAGGACTCCCCGAGGTGTATTGTACATTTAATACTACGTGGAGTCTGTATTTTATCACTTTATAGCCAGCAGTGTCACTGCTGAGGAAAAACATTCTTTTCCCTATTACATTTACTTTGTGATCTTCTCACGTATTCATTAATATATAAACTATATTTAGTTAAAGATAGTCTCACTTGGGAAAATACACACTCATACAAGAAACAATCACACATAACATTAGAAGCCTTGGTAGAAGGCTACGTTTAGTAGAAAGGGTCATAATGCTAACCTGATGATTCCTTAATGTATACATCAAAGGATACATATATATCAAATAGGATCCGACAGGTAATAGGATGTGTGCTCTCCGCTTCATTTCCTGTTCCGTGTTTGGTTGTGGGCTTGGAACGAATTCACCTAGTCTATTTTCTATTCGATTCTAGATATATATATGTTCAGTACACATTAAGTAATCATAAGGGTACCAGGTATGGGTCAAGTCATAGGACACAGAGTTAACACACAGTTTTCTAGTACAAAACATACTTTCCAAATCAGAACTTTTGGTATACAAAACTAGAAACTTACCAGTTAAGGGTTTAATCCATTTTATTAAACCAGTATAAACTTAAAGGACCTTAGGTGATTAACCCTATAATACTTTAGTTTATACATCATGGTTAGATATCATTAAGACCCAATAGGTAGTTGGATGTGTGCTTTCCGCCTTACTTCCTGTTCCTTGTTTGGTTGTGGGCTTAGGGCAGATTCACCCAATTAAGTATCTATTATGTTGGGTTAATTAAGTGTTGCATCATGGGCTCGGTCCTTAGCCCAGTTTTGATATCCGGTTTGGGCCTGTCCAACCGTGATTAATTTGTTTAGGGTTTAGTATTTAAGGTGCATGCATGCAGCCTTTATGGTAAGCGCTTTGATAACTATTATTATTTTATACTACAAAACCCTAGCTCGCCTCTACAGTGGAAGTTCTTTGTTGAGCTCTGCTGAGGCGTGACTACGTTTGAATCATTCAGCATTATTTGATTCTATATTGTGTTCTCTGTGTTTGATTTTATTGTTTAATCTGTTGAAGATCTAATCGATCTAAGAGTTTTTCAACTCAACAATTGGTATCAGAGCAGGAGACTGTGTAATTCATACACATCTCTTCTGTTGAAGAATATCTTAGGGTTTTCCGCTTAGATTGATATTTAGAGAGCCGTCATCTGCTATTGACGTGGCTCTTTGGATATTTGATCTTACCCTAACGTTATTTACAAGTCTGATCTTAAGCAGGTTTAAACAAGCATCAACACATCCATGGACGATTCTCAGTCAAACCCAATCAACATCTCAAACAGCATATGATCGACGACTAGGATTCCTATTCTATACACTCAAGATTATGAGGTCTGGGTAAATCACTTTAAGACTACGTGATTGGCTCAGAAGATAATGGATACTTAATCTGGGAGGCGATCACTGTTGGTCCGTTCGTTCATGCAAGTACCTCAAGAGTTGTTAAAACTCAAAAGGAATATAATCAACTCATCGGTGACGTGAAAGATATACCTGAGGACGAGAAGGAAAAGTTTATGTGCAATATCAAAGCTTTAAGGATGATAAGGTTTACATTACAGTCAGACACGTTTCGGCTGGTAAGTTATGCACGATAGCAAAGGAAATATGGGTCAGGTTGAAGGACTTGTACTCTACAGATGAAGATCTTGAGCACTCAATCCAAACACTGTTGCTCTCAGAATTTGGTGATTTTAAGCAGAAGGCTGAAGAGAAGCTCGTTCAATCCTTCGATCGCTTCAATCATCTCCTAAGCAAGATGATTAAGCATGGGATCGAAAGGAAAGTCATTGAACAAAAGGTAACATTCATGAATGGCCTTAGGTCGGAATGGATGGCTGTGGTGTCAACTGTGAGGCACACGAACAGTTCAAAAGTTACTCTCTTGCTAAATTGGTGGGGATACTAAAATCGCATGACAATGCTTTGTCTAAAGAATCGAATGTAGTTTCCGGCATGGGATCGTTGGCTCTAATATCCAAAGGTAAGAATGTTGCTGAGGAAGAGGAAGATTTAGATCTCTCTGAATATGATCTAACAAGCGAAGAGTATTCTCTGATGGTGTCAAATCCCAAGAAGTTCATCAAGAGAAGATTTCCAACAAACAAAAACCGAAACTGGCAAGGTAGTTATAGCGTCGAGAAAGCAAAGGAGGAACCGAAAAGTGTTTCTCAGACGGAAGAACCAAAGAAGGAAATGAAACTTGGAGGTGACTCGGGCTTTACCTGTCACTACTGTGGAGGCAAAAATCACTTCGCAAAAGACTGCATGCTCAGAAAGATGTCTGAGAAGAACGAAGATGAGAACGAGGAAGCGAACCTCACAAGACGGTTGGAGGAAATCAGGAAGAAGAAAGCAGGATCTAACAACACCATGAATGCTCTTATTGTGCAGGGAAATGTGGTCGATGATGAATTTGGAGGCATTGAAATTTGGTCGACTGATTCAGAGGATGAAGAAGTGAGGAAGCCGACTCATGGCAAGGCTCTGTTGGTGACGGAAGAGGATAATACAGGAAGGTGTTTGATGGTGACGTCTGGAGTGTCACACATGCGAGGCTATACCACTGACGGAGGAAATGATGGAGAAAAGGAGAGAGAAGACTGTTGTTTCGCAGCAAAGCCTGTCAGTCAACAGATCAACGATTGCGACGAGTTGATCCAGAAGGTACAATCTACTCTCATCTCTCTGAAAACTCCAATCACTAACTACGAAAATGAACTTAATGGATTAAAATCTAAATTTTCTAGCTTAAGTGGAAGTTTAACACAAACTCGCGTCACAAACTCTAACCTAACTGATCAAATTAGCAGGGTGTCATCGAAGAGTGAGGAGAGGAGAATGTGGATTGAGCAAAAAGAGAAGGAGTTAATTAGGTCTAGGGATGAAACAATTTATTTGCAAAGAGATAATTTGAAGCTTTTAAAACAACGAAATGTTTTCTGTTTAATTGCTAAGCATTTATATACCAATATTACTCAATTGCATCTTGATTGTGAAATAGGGAAGAAGCTACATCGTATGATTTTACCCTTCCTTGAGTTAAAGGAGGATGAAATCGATGCTGATGCATATAACTGTGAAAATGTTGTTTCTTCTGAAGAAATTTCTCCTTCTTACAGAATTGGTCTTGACAAAATAGAGTCCTTCATAAAGTCCAAAGACCATAAGGACATGCTCAAAAATTTGTTGGATGAAAATGACAAATTGAAAATTCATACCGAAACAGTACAGAAATTTGACTTATTGAATGCTAAGTTTAATTCAGAAAACAAAATTGATGTTGAAAATACCTCTGAATTCGATGAAGATGATGATATGAGTGACATTTATGTGGATGATGTGGTTGATTGTTCAGAATTTGTCAAGAGCGAACCCGAAACTAACAAAAATCTTATTTCTAAAAATTCAGTTGAATTTGCTCGTTTATCCAAAGACATGACCAAAGTCCTTAAAGAAAAAGCCGTAGTGTATCAAAAGGTTCAAACTACTCCAAATCAGGTATACAAAGTTAATGGAGTCACTCTGCAACAAACAGCCAAACTAACGGCAATAGTTGCAGAAGATAATGTTGAAGGCTGTGATGAATTTTTCTAGTCAGCACCCATTGATAACGCTGATGAAACAGTAGGTTTGTCACAGAAAACTTCGTGGAGAGTGAAAGGAAGATATGTAGCCGAACCTCTTAATGATCCTACTCGTTTTGATGAGCCTAGCACAAGTGGTACCAAAAGGCCTTCAACCAAACAAGTCGCAGTCTCAAGCGAAATCTCTTCACTTAAAAGCGAAGCTTATGCTCAAAAATCTGAGAAAAAGGCTAACATTCATAGAAATCTGAAACAGGTGAAAGATCGAAAGCATCAAAGGAATGTGAGGTACAAGAAAAACCTTACTGAAAGGAAGCAGTTCTGGCGTTCTCAAAATCCCAACTATGTTCGCTATGAAAAACCTTCTAAGCAAAAGGAGGTAGGAAAAGAAAATTCTAGCACTCACACTCATGGCGGAAACAACCGAAAACAGAGTTTCGGTCCTCAATATCAAACCAACCGAAAGAAGAGTTTCGGTCCACAAAACAATCTCGACCGAAAGAAGTATAACGATTCTTATCATTACTCCAATCGAAAACAGAGTTTCGGTCCACCAAAGAATCTCAACCAAACACAAGGCTTCGGTTCTCGAGATGAGAAGAACCGAAAGGGTGGTTTCGGTTCCAGAATGAGCAGTGAGCAGAAACGAAAGGAAAGCAATTTTCTCTCTCAATCACAAAAGAGCCATATCCAAAAGGTTGACTTCGTTTCCAAATCTCATTTTTCTAGCTCTAACCTTCTCTCACAGAATGATCAAAAGGGAAAAGAATAGCTTTGTCCAGCAAATTCTAAGGATTTGTCAACTAAGTCTAATGTTGATCGAAAGTATGCTAATGTAAACTACACTTATTCGGCAACTCCACCTAAAGATAAAATCAAAGTTTTCACCTTAAAAAGCAAAGATGAAACAACGTTAATAAAAAGAACCTTTTTAGTTGATATTTCACTTACAAATCCCTGTTCTGTAAAAAACTCACGAGGACCCAAGACACTTTGGGTTCCTAAATCTGTTTGATTTTTACAGGTTATACGTGACGAGCATTTTGATGATGAATGGTACATAGACAGTGGATGCTCGCGTCACATGACAGGAAGAAGGGAAGAACTGAGGGAATTTCGATCTCTTACAAATGGTGGAACTGTCAAATATGGTAACAACTCCTATGGCACGATCAAAGGTTATGGTATGATTACCAATGGCGAGTTCTCGATAAGAAAAGTGGCATATGTTGAGGGTTTGCAACACAACCTGATCAGTGTTTCTCAACTGGTGGTTGGAACGGGACTAAAGGTGTCTTTCGATGACGAGAGATCAGAGATTGCTGAAAAGAAATCAAGCAATGTTCTGATTAAATCAAAGCGAAAAGGAGAGATGTACCCTTTGAATCTCAATCCCATTTGGGGAAAACCAGCGATATGCTTGCTATGAAAGGCTCAATCAAATGAAAGTTGGCTTTGGCACCGAAGACTCTCCCATATGAATTTTTAAGACATCAACAAATTGGTGCTTGGGGATCATGTTCGGGGTCTTCTTGTTCTGAAATTCGACAAAGAACACCTGTGCGCTGCATGTGAAATGGGGAAGCAAAGTCGACAGAGTCATCCTTCTCGCGTCAACACAAAAATAATTAAACCACTTGAATTACTTCATATTGACTTATGTGGTCCATCTTCAATTGAAAGTGTTGGTGGCAACAAGTATATACTTGTTATAGTAGATGACTTCTCTTGATTTACCTGGGTATTCTTCTTAAAACAGAAATCAGAGGCAACTCCTAAACTTAAGCTCTTCATCAAGCAGGTAGAAGTCCAGCTGAGGAAGATTGTTCGTAATATAAGAAGTAACAACGGGTTGGAGTTTAAGAATAAAGACTTTAAAGAGTTTCTTGTAGAAAAAAGGAACAACTCACAATTTCTCGGCTCCATACACTCCACAACAGAACGGCATTGTCGAAAGGCGAAACTGATCTCTGAGTGAAGCAGCCCGAACCATGCTAAGCTTCGCTTCACTACCTCTGTATTTCTGGGCTGATGCCATTGCTGCTGCTTGCTTTACACAGAACAGATCTTATCTCAACAAACGCTTTTCGATCACTCCATATGAGATCTTAAACAACCGAAAGCCAAATGTCAAGTTTTTCCATGTGTTCGGCTCAAGGTGCTTCATCTTTAATTCAAAGGAGCACCGAAATAAGTTCGATGTGAAAGCAGACGAAGGAATCTTTTTGGGCTATTCCTTAACCTCCAAAGCTTATAGGGTTCTCAACAAACGTTCAAAGAAAATCGAAGAGACCTATTATGTTACCTTCGACGATAACTACGCCAAGAGGCTCAAAACCACCAAAGGCTCTGTGGAGGATATATTTCCAACTTCTGGTCAAGTTACGAAACCAATTTCAAACTTATTTGACCAATACATGCTGTTGTTTGATGAGCCCGAAAAGGCTATTCTCTCTGAATCCAAAGCTGCAGACAACAAGGTAGATAACTTGAAGAAGATAATCGATGAAGCTGCAGCAAATGTGGAAGAAAACCAACCTGTTGAAACCAACAAGCCAGTCACAAGTGAACCTCAAAAAGATTGCTCTCATGCTTAGGGGGAGGGTTCGTCTGATATTCCAAACCCTGATTCAACATTCAAGGGGGAGAGCTCTGCAACTGAAAGTCAAGTCCAAATGCAAAATTCTGAGCCCGAATTTGAAGTGTTATCACCTTTTGAAGAGAAGGATTCTAATCCTGCAACAGAAGACGCATCATCGCTCGAGGGGGAGAATGTGAACATTAATGATGATGAAACTCAGTCGGAGCTTGAAGTAGAAGTAAACGCTGAACTGGATCCTTCATTCGATCACAATTATCCTCCACTCGTCAAATGGACCAAAGATCATCCCCAATCTCAAGTCATTGGTCATTCTACAGAAAAGGTTCTCACACGATCTCAATTAAAAGAGAAACGATCAGCACTCTTCTCCAAAGTAGAATTTTGCATGTTTAATTCTTTCGTCTCAAAAGTCGAACCAAAAACAGTCAAGACTGCACTTGATCATTCTGATTGGGTGCAAGTAATGCAGGATGAATTACATGAATTTGAACAAAGTAGAGTGTTGAAACTGATTCCAACACCAAAAGATGCTTCTATAGTCGGATTAAAATGGGTGTTCAGAAATAAGATGGATAAAGAAGGGAACGTGATACGCAACAAGGCGAGGCTGGTTGTGAAAGTTTACTGTCAAGAAGAGGGAATAGACTATGAAGAAACCTTCGCTCTAGTAGCAAGGCTAGAATCGGTTCGTATTTTTCTCGCCTATGCTGCACACAAAAACTTTGACGTCTTTCAAGTAGATGTAAAGTGTGCCTTCTTAAATGGAGAACTGGAAGAAACTGTGTATGTAGAGCAACCTCCTGGCTTTGTGAACGAAAAATATCCAAATCACTGCTACATCCTGGATAAGGCGGTCTATGGTCTCAAGCAAGCTCCACGGGCCTGGTATGAAACTCTAACTAGATTTTTGAAAATGTCCAAATTTAAACAAGGTTCGGTTGACCCAACCTTCTTTCGTAAGAAAGAGGGTAACCACCTTATGATCGTTCAAATTTATGTTGATGACATCATCTTCGGTCCAGAAATCCGAGCTTAACTGCTGAGTTCAGGAAGCTGATGGAAACTAAATTTGAAATGAGTTCAATGGGTCCTATTAACTTTTTCCTTGGTCTGAATATAAGACAGGGACCAGAAGGCATTATCATTAATCAAGAGGCCTACACGAAGACATTGCTTGCCAAGTTTGGTATGATGGGAGATTCAAAAGTAAAGGTTCCTATGGCGTTCGACACAAAGCTCACCCATTCACTGGACAAACCGGCCGCAAACATGACTCTTTATCGTCAGATGATTGGGTCTCTAATGTATCTCACCGCTAGTCGGCCAGATATAATGTTCTCTGTTTTTTATTGTGCCAAGTTTCAAGCAAATCCACGCGAACCTCATCTGTTGGCAGTAAAGAACATCTTTCGGTATCTAAAACGAAATACGTCTCTCGGGTTGTGGTACCCAGCCAAATCAGGGTTTTTTGTCCAAGCATTTTCAGACGCTGATCTTGGGGGATGTGGTCTAGACCGGAAGAGTACCATTGGAGGATGTCAATTTCTGGATGGCAAACTCGTAAGCTGGCAATCGAAGAAACAAACATGTGTATCTCTCTCTACTGCCGAAGCAGAATACATTGTCGCAGCATCATGCACATCTCAGGTCATCTGGATACAAAGTCAATTACGTGACTTCGGCCTAAACATGAAGAAAATTCCACTATATTGTGACTCCGAGAGTGCAATTAGGATTTGTCACAACCCAGTGCAACACTCAAAGACGAAACCCATAGCACTGAGGTATCATTTTATCAAAGATCATGTGGAAGATGGTAACGTTGAAATTCATTTTGTAAGAACCACTTATCAATTGGCTGACATCTTTACTAAGGCCTTGCCTGAAGCAGGTTTTAATAAAATCCTACACGGCTTAGGAATGATGGAAGCTGAATCTGTACCGAAATCTCTCATGTCTCAATAAAAATTAGAAGCGAAATAGAGCGAACGCTCGGTCCATTTCGGGTTCGGTTCTTCTGGGAACCGAAATGCACCGAACGCTCGGTCTATTTCCGGTTCGGTTTCATCGGGCTCGATTCGCCTCTAATTTCTATTTTATGGTTTCGGTTGTATACTATGTACACTCTTTTATTGCAACTTTCTTTATACATTTCAGAAAATTTCATAAAATCCAAAAACATTTCTTTCTGTTTTTAATTCTTTTTCAAAATATTTCATAAAATCCAAAAATATTTTTCTTTTTATTTTTGTTTCATGCTTACTTTCTGTACATGCTTTCTTTCACTAACGGAGCTGGGGAAGGTATCAATCTCACTCTATGTATTAGCTAAGTGTCCCTAGAAGCATGTTGCTGTATGTTGACTAAAGCCTCGAACGATTTTGAGTAAATCCTTAATGACTAGATATATACAAATCTTGTCTCACCAATCAGGCTGTCAAATTTGCTCTAATCTTGAGCTGCCTTACTCTTCTCAAATTGAGTCAAGAGTTTTTCTGCTTTGTCAATCTTTTATGGCAGAGGCACATTCGGTTCTCTTACCCACCTCGTTTTTCTCCATCACGGTTCGCTTCATATTTTGTAACCCTTGAGACTCTCAGAAATAACCACTGAGGTTTATGGTTACACAATTTCTGTGTTGATGATCTTTGATTCGTCCACCACGAATTAAGTGAAACCCAAGATCCAACTCCCATAATGAATTAACGGTGAACTCTTCAAAGTTCTAGCTATTATTTGTCACCTTAGGAAATCTCAAATTTTCTTTTTGCGAGATCTTTATGAAATTGTTTTTCACCAAGACTATTTCTTCCAAAGGATCCAGTTTTAATTTTTCTTGAGATTTCCTGTCAAAATTTGTCAACAAGTCACTGAATATGTTTCCTACCTACTTGTTTAACAGGCCACATTGGTCTCACAAGTACTTCGTTCTGTTTCGGTCTTATATCAAGTATCGAAATCATGAATTGAAGCGAAAGCCACCCTTAATAGCTTTAATTCAAAAGATGCCTTTCAATGCTTCTTAACAAGTACTTGATCGTTATTCAATGGGAATCCACACGAGCACTTTGAAGTCTCTCTTGACTTTGAAGGAAGAGATTCGTGCCCAGGATCAATCGCTTTATGTCTTAACAAGACATCACAGATTCCCACAAATTGTTTGCTTGATTTCTTTATCATTTACACTCTTACGCACACACTCTCTAAATCCCCAAAAAGGTTTAGTTTGGTTCTTTGCAAGTTAATACCGACGGTTTCGAAATTAAAACTGATGGTTTGGTGTAATGTCTTTGTGTTATTATGGAAATAGCATTTTCTTAAAGATTCATCTGATGACTCAGCATGAAGTTTAAATGCTTGACAATTTGAATTATGGATAAGCTTGGAAGGCGCCAGAATTTGAATTGGCCAGCATGCGTCATCTCTACTTTATCGGGGTAGCAAGCTGTCAAAATCACGCCTTTTCAGCAGTTGTTTCCAAGATTTCAGCAATCATCACCTACGATTTTTCTCTCTCCAAGATTGTATATAAGGGCTAACCTCAGTGCGACTGTTCCTTACCACACTTCAATTCTCTAGAGCAAAAACAGACGATTAATTTCTCACTGTTCATCATCTTCCTCGACACGCTTCATCAATGGCAAAATCATCTTCAATTCAGGAAACCACAGCACGCTCCACTCTTCTTGCAATCAAGCCAAATCAGAACTTGCTGATTGATCTCTCACCTTTCCTCTACGATACGTACATGTATCAAGTGGTGGAATGCCTGAAGTATTCCCCACTCGCTAAAGCCCTAACCACAATCGAAGTTGTGCCAATGTCATGTCTCTCTCAAATCTACTCCACTGCAACGTATGACAAAGGGGCAGATAAAATTTTCTTCGATATTCTCAATCAAAAAGCTTCAATCTCCAAGAATCGTTTTTGCTCTCTTCTAGGGCTTCCATATGAAGACTCCATGGTTAATCCCGATTCTATTGCCACCGGTCAACTCTTCTCAATGTTCTACAACATGGGTTATACTGAAACCCTAACCACTGTGACAAAGTTCAAGAAGTCCTGCCTTCCTCCTCAATCGAATGGCCTCTTCACTCTACTCTTCAAAGGGCTTTCAGAACGTAGTGCTGGTTCTGATGGAGCGAGTAAGTCCTTCATGACTTTACTTTATGGTGTGTACCATGGTCTTAATCTAGATTATGGAATGGTTTTATGACTTCAACTGATTCAAAGTTTATCATCTTCTTCACGCCACACCGAAATCTCTTGTGCTCGCTTCTGGACTATTATCACTCAATGGATAATGGATCGTTTTCATGTTCCTATCATGGCTGACTCCATGCTTTCTTCCATTGCTACGTTTCACACTACCAACATCATTGTGACTCATCCTTCAAAGTTTCTTTTTGTTGGGTCCATTCCTGAGTCGATGTCTGCCTTTGTGCCTCTCTCAAGCAAAATTATTCAGGAATACAAGAAGCTTCCCTCCTCTGGTCCAAGGGAACTTACTGTTGACATGGCGAAAAAAATCGAAGATGCAGACAAACCTGCCAAAAGATGCAAAAAGCCAGAAGTTAAAAAGGGGGATAAGAGGGGCCAAGTCTCAAAAGTTCAAACCCCTAGGAAGCGAAAGTCGGAAAAGGCTGCACCAGCTCAACCTAAGCCGAAGAAAGGTAAGAAACCTGCTCGCCGGCTCATTCTTCAATCCTCAAGTGATTCTGATTCAGAATATGTGCCGCCCAATCAACCCAAAATTCTTCCCAGTGGATCTGACAGCGAAATCTCAGAGGATGAGGGTTCCGTTTGTGGTGATACACCACCTCGCTCGCCTACACCAGAGGTACCTGTTCGGTCCCAAGCACCTTCTCCTCCACCGGTTTCTGTTCCTGTCTCCATCCCTCCGATTTTTCCTATCATTACATCTCAACCATCCTCTACTATTCCTATTTCTGCACCCATCATCTCTGAGGCTACTACTACCACCACTACTGGAGTTCGAACCAAAGTATCTGATACGGGGGCCCGTTCTTCAGCACCCGAACCCCCTGTCACTACCGAACCTCCTGTCACTACCGAAACCTCATCACCTACCCCATCTACCGAAACCAACACTGTTCTTGGAGGTGAGGACTTGGAGTTTGATTCCACTTACTTCAGTCCCTACCGTGTTCAAAGTGAGGATGATGACGATGCTCCTGTTACCAAGCGCCATCTAAAGACAGTTACTAACAAACTCGATCAACTCCTTTCTTCCACATCAACTGGTGCTTACTCCGAAACTGCTCTAAAGGCATTATTTTCTTCTGCTGTTGAATTGGGATAAGAGGGGCCAAGCCTCCACTTCTCAATGTCAGAAGGCCTCGCTTGCTGTTGAGGCCTCAACGAAAGAATGCAAAGATGCGACCGCAAAAGTCGAAAAACTAATTTCTGAGGCTCAGTTATTCCTCGATTCCTTGCAAGCTGCTGCTCAAAAGAATGCTCAGACAGTAAATACTACCGTTGAAAATCTGCAGCGTTCTCTTGAAACCGAACGGACTAATCTTGAAGCCGCTCGTCAGGCCATTGAAGTTGCCAATGTAAATCTTCATGATAATGTCAAGGAGCGTCTGACTCAGCTGGAAGCCAAACTGGCTGTTGAAAATCGCATTATGGATGAGCTTGACAAACGTACTTCTCAGCTCAAAATTCAAAATCTTAAGCTTCGCTCTGCCACCACTGAGCTTAATGATTTAAAGTCTGAAAGAGAAGTAATTCGAAGGTCCGTGGGTGACGTTCATTCTATTTTGTTACATCTTCTTGACGCCTATGACCCTATTCTGACTATATCCATCAGACGCCATTTAGCTGAAAAACTCAGACCTGCGTTGGAAATCCTTAGTCAGATAGAGGGTGTTTCGGTGACTTCTGTCCAGCCGAAACAAGGGGGAGAAAAGGAAAAGGAAAAGGTCAATACTCAACCTCCTTCCGAACCCAATTCAACAGCTGCACCGAAGGATAATGTAGCTTCGGGCAACAAAAGGGATAAGAAGAAGAAGAAGATTGGAGAAGATGATGAAGATGATGATGATTTTGAAGATATCTTGTGTGAAAATCCCTTTAACCCCTTTCAGAAAACGAAACCCACTGACAAGGAGCTTGCTGAAAAGATTAAAAAGGAATCGGTTGAGTTGGAGAAGAAGCTAAAAGAAAAGGAGCTCTTAGATAAAAAGAAGTCCATTTTTTCCAGAATGGACCATTGATTCGCTCCAGAAAGAAGCTATAGATGAACCGAGTACTCATTGGCTCGAACCTGTTATGTCGTTCGGTCTTGAAAACTCGAAGGACGCTCAATTTGATATGCCAATCACTCAAAAGGCATTTATATTTCATTTCTTCAACTCAACTGCTGTTATTCCCTCTCCGGACCCGAAGGTGGATCGGGATCTGCTGGAGTTTTATCTGGAATTCGCTCAGCCACAGTACTTGACCTGGAGCTTACAGAAAATTACTACGGTCAAGGTATTGAAGCCCTATTCAGCCGGGAAATTTGTCAACGTCAAATTTAAAGTGACCCGAGTCTCTGAAGGCTCGGTTCATAATTTTTCCCTGGCTGATCTACCGAACCTTAACCCTCACGACTGGATACTCCTCAACAACATACTGTTGTCCAATCCTCAGGAGTATCAGCCGATTATAGACCATATCAAGCGAATGCTTGTTTACTACATTCATGAAGTAGCAAAAATGGATCAAGAAATCGCGTCTGCCATTCACAAGCGACCAACGATCAAACCAACTGGAAAACCTGGCAATGTGAACGTGATGGTCAAAGGTAAAATCGACCCCAAATCTCATACAGTGATGTTCGTCAGGGGTGAAAATAAAAAATGTATCTTTGCTCTTTGTGATAAGCACTTGTTCTCTACTGCTTGCTTGGAGCATATTCTGGAGATCATTCACAGGTGTAATCAGAATTCTGCAGCTGACAAGAAGTTGTTTACTGACATGCTACGTTGGTATATTCAATTTCGGCAGACACTTCTTGCTATCATTCCTCGGCTGTTCAAAGTTGTGAAGACAGTGAAGGCTACTCAACAGAAATAATCTCTCGCCTCATTTTACGCAAAGGGGGAGATTGTTGGGTTAATTAAGTGTTGCGTCATGGGCTCGGTCCTTAGCCCAGTTTTGATATCCGGTTTGGGCCTGTCCAACCGTGATTGATTTGTTTAGGGTTTAGTATTTAAGGTGCATGCATGCAGCCTTTATGGTAAGCGCTTTGATAACTATTATTATTTTGTACTACAAAACCCTAGCTCGCCTCTACAGTGGAAGTTCTTTGTCGAGCTCTGCTGAGGCGTGACTACGTTTGAATCATTCAGCATTATTTGATTCTATATTGTGTTCTCTGTGTTCATTTGATTTTATTGTTTAATCTGTTGAAGATCTAATCGATCTAAGAGTTTTTCAACTCAACATATTCGATATTAGATCGTATATAGTCAGTATAAACTAAGTGATTATAGAAGTAATCACTGTGGTCACCATTTTATTATAAGAAATAAGGGTTTTATTAAAGAATCTTTTCATTAAATATAAAGGAACCTTTATAATTAACTCCATGAGTAACAAGTGAATACGCCAGGGTTATATACAACAATGACCTAACAAACAATGGGATGTGTGCTATCCGCCTTACTTCTTGTTCCTTGTTTGGTCGGGAGCTTAGGGCAGATGTGCACAGTCGATTGTTTGTTTACTCTGAGTTTTATATCACTTGTATCCATTTAGTACTCATAGAAAGGATTGTAGGATCATTTTTACGTATCTTTCATCAAAGTAGGAAATATAGGATTTTCTAAGAGGAACAGGCGAACTTTTCAGAACTTACAACTTACTACATTTTTCAATTACATTTTCAACAACATTTTACAACAACTTTCTACAACTTACTACATCACTAAAATCTTATGAACTCACCAGCTTAATTGTTGATCAACTCTTTCAAATAACTTGTATTCTCAGGAGCCTAGTAGACAGGTACTCGTGCTGGGATTCAGAAGATGGAGCAGTATAGCTTCAAGTCTTGTTTGTTATTTGCTTATGTATTCTATGTTTTGTGAACACACACTTTGTAAACACTTTCTTTCTAATGAAATGGTTGTTCATTACTTTGATTACTATGATGCATGTCTTGTGATACTAAACATGACGTCCTCCACGCCAGAACGTTTCCACCGTTTCGGTTTTGGGGTGTGACATTCTGCTTCATCTGATCTTCACGTTCCCACGTGAATTCCGGTCCGCGTTTCGCGCTCCATCGAACCTTCACAATCGGAATGCGACTTTGATTTGTACGCTTCACCTCTCTATCCATAATCTCGACTGGTTCTTCGACAAACAGGAGGTTCTCGTTTATCTCAATCTCTTCTAAAGGGACGACAAGGGTTTCGTCTGATAGACACTTTTTCAGATTTGAGACGTAGAACACTGAGTGTACGTTGCTGAGCTCGATGGGTAGCTGCATCTTGTAAGCCACTGGACCAATTCGGGCAAGAATCTCGAACGGTCCAATGTACCACGGGTTCAATTTTCCTCTTTTCCCAAATCGAATCATTCCCTTCCAAGGAGAGACTTTTAATAGTACGCGATCCCCGACTTGAAACTCTAGTGGTTTTCGCCGCTTGTCAGCATAGCACTTGTGTCGGTCTCACGATGCTTGAAGTCGAGCTTTGATTTGGACTATCTTCTCGGTTGTTTCACGAATGATTTCGGGTCCTGTAAGGGCACTGTCTGGCGATTGCCCTTTTTCTAGTTAAGTGTCACCCACCTCGGCCCAGCATAGGGGCGATCTACATTTACGACCGTAGAGAGCCTCGAAGGGAGCGACCTTAATGCTCGTATGGTAACTGTTGTCATAAGAGAATTCGATCAGAGGCAAGTGGGCATCCCATGTTTTGCCCAAGTCAATCACGCAAGCTCGGAGCATATCCTCGAGTGTATGGATGGTACGCTCACTCTGACCATCTGTCTGTAGGTGGTAGGCGGTGCTTATATCTAGTTGTGTTCCCATTGCCTTCTGAAGAGATTGTCAGAATCTTGAAGTAAATCTGCTCTCTCAATCCGAGATAATAGATACTGGCACTCCATGGAGCTTCACGACCTCCTTGATGTAGATTCGGGTCAGCTTTTCCATCTTGTATGACTCTTTTATTGGCAGGAAATGAGCGGATTTTGTCAATCTATCGACAACTACCCAGATAGCATCCAGTCCGTCTGTTGTCTTTGGCAATTTGGTCACGAAGTCCATAGTAATCCTTTCCCATTTCCACTCGGGTATCACTGGTTGATGTAGTAGTCCTGAGGGCTTTGGATATTCTACTTTCACCTTGGCGCAAGTAAGGCACTTACCCACGAAAGTAGCTATCTCTGCCTTCATATTAGGCCACCAATATTGTTGCTTGATGTCCAAATACATTTTATCTGACCCCAGATGAATAGAATATCGCGTCTTGTGGGCTTCATGCATGACTAACTCTCTGAATCCCCTAATTTTGGGAACCCAGATTCTATTCATGAAGTAGTGGCTTCCGTCGTCTTTAAATTCGAGCTCCTTCTCCATTCCTCGTAGCGATTCACTAGCGACATTCTCTGGCTTCAATGTGTCCAATTGAGCTTCCTTGATCTGGGAAGCCAGATGAGATTGGATGGTGATCGACAGAGTCTTCACACGATGATTTGCATTCTCCTTTCTGCTCAGGGCATCGGCTACCACGTTCACCTTGCCGGGATGATATTTGATCTCACATTCGTAATCGTTTAATAGCTCAACCCATCTTCGTTGCCTCATGTTTAGCTCCTTTTGATTTAGAATTTATTGGAGGCTCTTGTGGTCTGTAAAGATGGTGCACCTGGTACCATATAGGTAGTGCCTCCAAATTTTTAAGGCGAAGACCACCGCTCCCAATTCTAGATCATGTGTGGTGTAGTTTACTTCGTGGGTTTTCAGCTGTCTGGATGCATAAGAAATTACCTTTTCTCGTAGCATGAGCACACAACCTAAACCTTGATTCGAAGCATCACAGTAAACTATGAAGTCTTCGGTTCCCTCCGGTAAGGATAGCACTGGAGCACTACAGAGGGCTTGCTTCAAGGTTTGGAATGCATGCTCTTGCCTTTCGGTCCAATTGAAGGGTACGCCTTTTCGGGTTAATGTGGTAAGGGGTTTGGCTATCTTGGAAAAGTTCTGAATGAATCTTCGGTAGTAGCCTACGAGACCTAAGAATTGACGAATTTCTGTTGGCGTTGCCGGAGCTGCCCAGCTTTCGATTGCTTTGATTTTGGAAGGATCCACGTGTATTCCTTCCTAACTGACTACATGGCCCAGGAAGTTTACACTGCGGAGCCAGAACTCGCACTTGGAGAGTTTCGCATACAACTTTTCAGCCCGTAGGGTTTCTAAAATCTGTCGAAGGTGTTGGCTATGATCTTCTTTACTTCGAGAGTACACGAGAATATCGTCGATGAAAACGATGACGAATTTATCAAGGAATGGGCGGCATATTCGATTCATGAGGTCCATAAATGCATCGGGGGCATTTGTTAGACCGAAGGGCATCACGACGAATTCGTAATGACCGTATCGAGTTCGGAAAGCAGTATTAGGAATGTCCTCATCTCGGACTTTGAGTTGATGATAACCGGATCTCAGATCTATTTTTGAAAAGTAACTAGCTCCTTGAAGCTGGTCAAATAGATCATCAATTCGTGGAAGTGGATACCGGTTTTTGATGGTGAGTTTGTTTAATTCCCTATAGTCGATGCATACCTTGAAGGATCTGTCTTTCTTTTTAACGAAAAGAACCGGAGCTCCCCACGGCGACAAGCTGTTCTGTTGAATCCTTTCTCCAGGAGTTCGCCCAGTTGGCTCAATAATTCTTGCATTTCAGTAGGGGCCAACCTATAGTGTGATTTGGCTATTGGAGTGGCTCCAGGCACTAGGTCGATTCGGAATTCGATTTGCCGCTCTGGGGGTATTCCCTGAAGATCTTCTGGAAACACGTCCGCGAAGTCACAAGCCACTGGGATGTTGCGAATGCTCGCTTCCTCTTTGGTTTTGTCCACCACGTGAGCAAGGAATGCATATTTCTTCTTTTGTAGACACTGTTTTTCCTTGATACATGAGATAAGGCGAAGGTTTACGCCGGGTTTATCTCCGTAGATTATTAGGGTTTCGTGATTAGGAAGGTGAAGGCGAACGGCCTTCTCGTGACACATAATATCGGCATGATGAGGGCTTAACCAATCCATGCCGATGATCACATCAAAACTCCTAAAATTTACAGGCATTAAGTTTATTTGGAAGCTGTAATTGTTTAGTGTTAACGTACATCCTATATAGATATCTTCTGTTGTTTCTGATTTCCCATTAGCCATTTCCACCGTAAAGGTTTCGTTGAGCTTCTTGGGTTGTTGTTTTAGCAAGTTTTTGAATTTATTACTAACAAAACTTTGTTCCGCCCCACTATCAAATAGGATGCATGCATACGAGTTGTTAAGTAGGAACGTACTGGTGACAACGGCTGGGTCCTGCACTGCTTCACCCTGACCCATTGTCAGCACTCTCCCTGCTGCTCCTGCCCCTTGATTGTTCGCGTTGGTGCAGTTTCGCCTGAAGTGCCCGGTCTTCCCACATCCGTAACAGGGATAGCTGGCTCCAGCATTGGTGTTGTTGTTATTGTTGTTGTTTGTCATCTGGTTCTGGGGAAGCTGAGTCCTACAATATTTTGTTGTATGGCCCTTCCGGTTGCACCTTGTGCAACTCATCTCTCTACACTCTCCATGATGATGGAAGTTGCATTTGCCACACTTGGGGAGATTTCCCGAGTACTGCTTTGAAGCATTTGGTGTGGATGAGGCTGGAGCATGTGGTGTGGTGGTAGCTTGTGTTGCAGCATGAACAGACACCGTTTGTTGCTTCTTAGGCGATTCCGAGTTTTGCCTTCCTTTTCTCTTGTTGTTTTTCCCTTTCTTGTTCTCTTCTTCCTTCTTGACCTCCGCTTCCACTGTTTTGGCACCCTTCTTGTTGCCATGATCATACATTTTCTTGGCCAGTCTCTTGGCGCTATCAAACGTCTCAGGGTTTTCCGCAATGACATTCCCTTGGATAGGTGCAGTCAATCCCCATATAAACCTCTCAATCTTTTTCCCTTCTGAGGTGATCATCCCGGGACACAGAAGAGATAGCTCGCTAAACCGGGATATGTATGCGTCGATGTTGGAGTTTTGAACTGTGAGGTTCCACAATTCTTGTTCCATCTTCTGAATCTCACCTCTAGGATAGTATTCCGCTAACAGCATCTCCTTCAGCTCTTCCCAGGGCATCGTGTTTGCCATCGAGAGTGTCATGGCCTCTACGTGACCATTCCACGAGGAGAGAGCTTGGTCAATGAACGTGCAGGCTGTGAACTTGACCTTACACTCATCCGGACATCCTTAGATTTCGAAGACGGATTCTACCTTCTCGATCAATCTCTTCAGGGCTATCACGCCTCCTGTCCCGTTAAAGGTTCGAGGTTTGGCGTTGGCGAAATCCTTGTAGGTGCATACTCGTGCGGCTCCGTGGTTTGTCCCTTGATTGGTGCTTCCAGCTCCCTGCCAGTTGCCTTCTCCGTTGTTTCCATTGCGTATTTGCGCAAGTGCTGCAGTGACAGCAGCGGACACTGCTGCCTGGAATGCAACCGAGTTTATCTCAGGTGGGGTCGGTGTTGCGTTGTTTCCACGGTTGGGTCTTTGAGGCATCTTTCTATCATGGAGTGGAGAGATGTTGAGTGCCTATCGTTTTGTGTGTTTGTGATCCTATAGGTTAGGGGCATAGTGTGTGTATTTAAGTACTTTCATGCATTAACATTAAAACGAGGAAAATAAAACACATAGCAGATAACAATGTCATGATAAAACATAAAGCATTTTCATTAATACTAATAGTTTTGATAAATGAAAATTTGCCAGAAGGCATACAGAGCATAGAGCTATAAAATTCGGCAGCATGACAACCCTATGAGTAGTGTAGTCACTTAAACATAGAGTCGATGAGAAAATATAAAATATAAAATCCAGCAGCATAACGACTCTATGAGTAGTGTAATCACTTAAACATAGAGTCGGTAGTACATAGCATAGTACACCTAAGGGAAACCTAATACTAATGATAGCTACTGCTGGTCCTAGTCATGGTGGGATGTGCCAGGAGGTGGTGCTGAGGAAGTGGATGCTCCCTGAAGGCGAGCCACCTGTCGTTCCGCGTCTTGGATTCGACTCTCCCACCTCACCTGCCTCATGTGGAACTCCCGGATAATCTCTCGTGTTTCCTGCTGCGCCTGCTCAACCCTAGTCTGCATCTGGTGCATCTGATCGGCGGTGCTCTGAGCCAGATCGCCAGTGTCCCTCAATCATCTCACCATGACTGGAAGCGCTCGGTCAGCTGGTCCTCCATCCCTCAAGTCATAGAACTCGCGAGCCATGCCAAACGGGGTTCGATGTCCCTGTTGTCTGCTCCGTCTCCAAATGCCGATACCCCAGGGAGGGGTAGGGCCGTTAGGGCCCATTCGGTGAGCTGGCACCCTGGGGGGTTGATGAACACAGACTCATTGTCTGAATATCATCGCTATCGTCACCAGACTCTTCTTCTTCAATGTCTGCCACAGGATCTGCAGGTCCCCCTTCGATTTCTTCTTCCGGTTCCTCCTCTTCCACGGGGTCCTCCTCAGGTTCCTCGTCGGATTTCTCTAGCCATCCGTTATTTCCCTGATTGGGAAAGTAGGGATCGCCAGGGTGGTGGAAACCAGCCATACTGACTGCACGAGGGTGCGTAAATAGATCTCGTTTTGAATATTTCCTATAGTATATTTTTAGTTATTTAAGTTTTGGGTTCCCTAGAGTTTTTGGAGAGTAAGGTAGACTTTTAGATTCATTTCCCGCTATGATTACTCCCGAACACATGTTAGTCATATTCTGAATAAATATAGTTGATCAGGCTATATTTATCCCTAATATGACTACATAACTGCCCAGGTTTAATCATAGTGTTCAATTTCCTCCAGAAGCTTTTATTAGATGTTGTTTGATTATTATCCTAGTATGCGCACATAAGTGTGAGATTTTTGTTTTGTTCAGAGTTATTTAGTCCCATTGTGTTTATAGTTGCATATCATGTATGGTTAGATATGCTAGTTCACTATAAACATTGCTCTGATACCAACCTGTCACATCCCCGAACCAGACGGCGGAAACGTCTGGGGGCTCGTGTGACTAACAATTGAATAATCATCACAATGAATATACATGAAGCATAACACATTCATCACCAACATTAAATAATACAACTGGCATTGTTTACATCAAGTACATTGTTAAAATACATAAGTTCTAATTGTTCAAAGTAAGATAAGTGATGTTACATAAACAAAACCATACACTTGCTTATCTTCCAGCTTAACGATTACCTGAGAATACAAGTTATTTTGAAAACGGTCAACATATATAATGTTGGTGAGTTCATAAGTATAATTGTGTAAAAGTCTTTGTATCTTTCATAAAAACCCAGAAAATCTGATATTTTCTGTAATATGTTTTGAAAATGATGTGAAGGTCGAGTATAAATGCATGTGTGAATTTAATAGATAAAACTTGTAAGAGTGTAGTTTAGGTTCATTGTATTTTGAATAAATGATAATTGTATATGAATAATTTCCCCAGAAAATCCGATATTTTCTGTTTTATAACAACGTCTAAATTCTTGCATCGTTAAATAAATCGTTTTGTATTAACACAATTAAAGAGTTTATCTTCAAAAGGTTATATTTTGGTATAGAATCCCTATATGAGCCGTTATAACCATGCATAATAATGACTAGATCGCCCGTCTTGGTATTTTTCCAAATGCCGGTCTTGACTAAGGATGTTGTCGTCATAGACTGGCCTAGTCCAGCTGTAGCGAACAACTAAGGCGTGGGGGGTCACCCCGTATAGATCTATACACAAACTCCCGCTTTCCTACCAGGAAAGTCTGATTATAACTATAGGCTACGATAGTACACTCAGTGGTGCCAATCGACAAGTCGCACTAGATTCTTAACATCTTTTGTATTATGTTTAATGTTTACGTATTTGTGAGATGTTTTGTATTCGAAAGGTACTTGAATAAATTTACGGAGTTTTATGATTTCAAGGGTATCGTTACAACTTACTAACACATGAATTTTCCATTCCAAGCCCTATTAGTATGAAATTGGTCCACAAAGGCCCAATCACATGCATAAGGGTAATTTAGGCCCAATAGGCATGTAAATGGCCCACAAAAGCCCAATAAACATGTAATCCATAACTTAGGCCCAAACTAACATGTAAGTGGGCCACAAGACCCAACAAACATATCATGGAACACATTGGGCTCATTTCATACTCAATTGGGCCCTAAGGGCCCAATGGCCAAGAAATGTGAATATTGGGCCTAATAAATAGTTTTTAACGTATTTCGTTCGTTCGTTTGATTCGATTGTTTGTTTTAGTTTGAGGCTTAACAGATTGATGATAAAAAGCTTTCATTTTGTAAAAATGACGTTTTTGGCCAACAATACTCAAATCTTTAATTAAGGCCCAAAGTTTTGTAAAAATGACGCTTTAGTCCATAATTTATAATAGTTTGAAATTTTGTCCCCAAATGACTAGGAACTTATAGTTTTAACCCAAAATGTTATGTTTTCACATTTAAAACCCTGTTTTTCAGAAAAATACGTTTTTAGCCCTTTTGGTAAAAGTTTACATTTTCGGCCCAAATTTGGAAAACTTTACATTTCCGGTCCAATTTGAAAATAAATGACATTTTCACCTTTATACTTGGTTTATTAACATTTATGACTCAAACTTTGGCCAAATAACATTTTTAAACCTAAAACCTCATTTTTTTCGCAAATTGGGCCCTAAAGCCGTGAGGCCCAAAGGTTTGGCCCAATAAGCTTAAATTTGCATTTTTGATCCCTATGAAAACATGTTTAGCATAAAAATACCTTTTTATACATGTGGGACCAGTTTGGCCCTTTTAAAAACAGAATTTTTACTTTTTACCCTTATCTTTTGTTTTCTTGACAATTTTTAACCTTTAACAAGATTTTTGTTGAGTTCTTTTGCATCTTAAACATATGTTCACTTTTGGCTTGATAATATGTTGTATATAGTGTTGTAGTTCTTACATCTTTGTTACATACACTTAAAATTTTGAGATTCACTAAGATCTAACACATTTTTACCAAATAAATTAAAGATTCACACAAAACATGCATATAACACATAGATCTACACATTTTACTTATATTCTCCCCCAAAAATCATATGAAAACCGAAAACAAGGGGTATGAACTCACCTTTGCTTTGATGTTTCGGTTTTGAAGATGAAATGAAGAAGATTTTGGTCCTAGCAAGCTTTCTTGAGTAGATTTCGAACTTAAGAAGTTCTAGGAAGCAAAATCACCAAAAACTTTGCTTAAAAGAGTGATCTAACATGAGAATGGAGTTATAAAACTTGGATGTGTAAAGACTTACCAAGAATGATGATTTTTGGTGGTGAAAACCTTCTTGATGATGCTCTAGATCTCGAAAATTAGAGAGGAAAGGATGAGTGTTCTTGTGAAGTTTGGAGAGAAATTTGCAAATGGAGTGTGTGTGTGTGTATCTTCGGCCGAGAAGAAGAAGAGGAGAGGAGAGAAGGATGGTGTGACTTGCATGGAAACATGAGAGGGCTTGTCTTGTTATATGGTGAGTAATGAGGAGGTGGCACCTCCGAAGTCAACTCCTCCCTTTCCATTTCATTTTTTTTTTGTTAATGATGTTGGGTCGAAATTTGGGCTAGGAGGAAAAAGGATGAACTAGTTTGGCCCAATTCTTTCCTTGGTTCGAAATTATGAAGTCCATAGAGAAGTTTTCGGCCCATTGGGCCTTTAGGGTGGTTCACTGCCCAAATGGCATAGAAAGTGGGTTTTATGGCTCACTAAGGTTAATTGGATTAGTTATGGCCCAATAAGGCCCATTAGAGTGAGAATAAATCATTCTAGGCCCAAATGGTCTAATATGCTTTAGATTTATGGATTGGGTTCAATTAGGATCCAATTAGGACTTCTAAGTCCAGTAAAGTTGAATTGGGTGCTTATTGGCCCATTAGGCCCAATAAGGAACTCCTATTCCAAAATGGACTTAAACCATGGATCTTAGGGCTTCAGACTATTTGATGATTATAGTTGATGAATCTAACTGAGCATTGAGTGAGATTTACTTAGAATATAATTTTGACAATAGTTGAAAGGTTACACAGGAATAGAATTTTCTAGCTAAAATGCCAGTTGTGACAGTGGGCTTTAGGGTGAGGCCCATGTAAGGGTTTGGGCCCAATTTGGAAAATTGGGCCAAGTATGGGCCTTGAACAGTTGGTTGGATTTTGGGCCTTTTGGATTATAGGTTTGGGCTTAAGTCTTGGTCCAAACTAGGTCAAGGGTAAAATGGTCTTTTTACCCTAATCATGGACTGATAGTTATGGATTGGAATCCAATTATTAATTGGATGTTATTTGGTATTGATAGCTCTAGGATTCGTCGGTTCACAGCAGCAGCGAGTGTAGGATTATTTTTCTGTCGATTGAGGTGAGTTTCCTACCTAGATTTAGCGGGTCCAAGGCACCAATGTTGGCCCTTATTGTTTATGTTAGGATGCTAGGAGTCTGAGTGACCCTTGCATGTGTTATGTGCTGCTATGTATACCGGGCGAGGCTCAATGTCGGGCGAGGCCCGGAGACTGAATCGTATGCTATTGTTTTATGATCATTGTATGTGTTAGCATGATTATGTGATATATATTGTATGTTTATAGTGGGCAGGGCCCAATGTCAGGCAAGGCCTAAGAATAACAGATCTATATACCTAGTGGGGCTCGATGCCGAGCGCGAGCTTGAAGGAGGGCGGGGCCCGATGGAGGGCGGGGGCCGAGTATGTGATTTATTATGTATGGTATGGGGTAGTTTGGATAACTCACTAAGCTTTGTGCTTACGATTTTCAGTTTATGTTTCAGGTATTTCTGGTTCCAAGGGGAAGAGCTCGGGATGACAACATTGCACACACCACATAGTTCCGCTTTTCTGATTTACTCTCATTCGAGATGATGTTTGATACACTTACTTTATTTGGATTGTATCGATGATGTTTTTGGAATACTATTTTTATTAAATTAGAAAGGAAAATTTTTTGTTCATATTTTTGGGATGTTACAAATTCCATCAGTGGTATCAGAGTGTTTGGTTTGTTTTTTGTTGAATAGCTATAATAGAAGAACAGATCAGTTAGGGTTTATAGAAATTAAACCCTAAAAGGCCATGAATTTTGAATAGGGTTAGGGTTTCAGAAACCCTATCCCCTTCCCCAAGTTTTCGAAATTTAGGGCTATGGTTTTGAAACCCTAGCCTTCCTCCCTCAAGTATTTTTGAAAATGGTAGGTTATCATGGTTTCCAAATTTTAGATAATTGTTAGTATAATTTGATTAAAAGGGATAATTATAAAATTGGATAAATCCTATACCCTATTTTTCAAAAATTAGAGGGTAATGATTATGATTAAATTATTTGATTAATTTAATTAGATAATCCTTAATTGATTTAATTTATTAATTAATTGTTAATTAAAATATAATAATTAAATCATTATTGGTTTATTTTAAATTTAATTACTTAGATATTAATTTCGAAATTTAAAATATAAACCCTAGTATTTTGAAAAAAATACACCTTATATATATTATTATTAATTGTTAATATATTATATGTATAAGACTTAGTCAGTCAAGTCGTTAGCATGCATCATTCACGATGTCAGTCTATAAAGGGTATAAGGAAACTGCCTATAAAATGGTAGTGGAATGGGTGCACTCTCACCCACCGCTTCCTTGATTGGTGGGGGGTCGTTAGCAGAACGGGCTTGATATGACCTTAATTCACATTAAATAGTATAATGATATTAAAAAGTACTCGAACCTTCTTTTTTAAAATCTCAAATCTAGTTACTTTAGGAAAAATGTGAATTTGTATGCTAACCCATGAAATTGCACATTACACTTTACAAGTCATTAGTGGAGCGTGTGTGGTTAACCAACACAATAATAGGGACTAATAAAGAGTTGTAATGGGTATCTCATAAATTATCATTGTTGATGAAGCGTGTGTGGCTTACCAGCACATCAATTGGGATGATAAATGGCAATGAGGTTGCCAAGCACATTTGCATGGTTATTCACATCTTCTTTGTGATCATCGGTATCCCAGTCACAAATAGAAGAGCATAATCTGAGATTAAACATGCCATTGAATAGTTTCAATGAATCTCAAAAGACCTAGGAATTTCACTTAACTAAATTTTGTTTACTACTGGTGGAATTGGTAAATCGTCATTTACCTACCTTTATAAAATCTATAATTAGATTACGACATCCCTTTTCTAAGTTGTGAATTATATAGTTGGATCCTAGCCTTAATATTTTATTTTGGGTTACTATATTAAGGATTATTCTTATCTAACTAAAAATACCTTCCTTTTATAGATGTCTACTCCAACTGATGCTTCTGCTTCCTTCTCCTCCAACCACCATAACTTCTCCTTGCTCTCTATTTGCTCCAAAGTCATATTGGATGGTTCCAATAACAATAATTAGATGTGAAACATTAAGATGGACCTTCGATTTGAGAACAAAGAGTATATTCTCGAAAAGGAACTCATTGAAGTCGAAGAAGACAAAGCTACTCCTGAAGAATAAGCCTCCTACCAAAAGCACTACGATGATGCAACAAAAGTTGCTTGCATCATGGTAGCCACCATGACCCCTGAGCTGCAAAAGGTTTTATGAGGATTACTGGCCCTATGAGATGAACAAGGACCTTATGGAAAAGTACCATAAGCGAGCTCTTTAAGAAAAGTACGAAGTGGTCAGGTCCCCCATGGCGTGCAAAATAAAGGAAGGAGAATATGTATATGGCCACGTGCAAAGAATGCAACGTTACGTGGAGCGCTTTGTTAGGATGAATGTGCATTTTGATGAGGAGTTGGCTATTGATATAGTCCTAAACTCCTTACCTAGTTGTTATGATCAGTTCATTATGACCTATCATCTGAACAACTATGAGACCACCTTGGCTCAATTGCACAACCTCCTGCAGACAACTGAAGCAGGAATGAAGGGTAAAAGTATAGCCTCCACTCCTGCTAGTGCTTCCGTCCTAGCCATTAGACAGGGAAAGGGTAAGAAGAGGAAAGGTCCTCCCAAGCAAAACTGGAAGGGAAAGTCTCATGCAGGGTCATCCAATAGTGGCCCTAAAGGAAAATCCAGTTCTAATCATCCACCCTCTTTTGATCCTAAAGAGGTTATTTGATTTTACTACAACGAAAAGGGGCATTGGAAAAGAAGCTGCCTGAAGTATCTGCAAGATATTAAAGATGACAAAGTAAAGCCAACTTCTGTAGGTATATACACTAGTTCATCTAATAACTCATCATCTTCTCGTTCTTGGGTCCTTGATACAGGATGTGGATTTCACATTTGTTCTGATTTGTAGGGGCTAAGAAGAAGTGAGGAGGTGGAGCACGGTAGAATGAACTTGATTATGGGGAATAGGCAATCTTCTCCTATTAGTAAGATTGGAGTTTATAGTATAGTGCTTAGTAATGGTGTTAGTTTAGATTTAATAAATTGTTTCTACTCGCTAGAAATGACAAGAAACATTATCTCTTTTCATGCATTGTTCAGACAAGGGTTTAAATATTCATTTAATGATTTGAGTGGTTCTATTTTTGCTTATAAAAATGGTATTTTTTATTTTGAAGCTTTACCTTGTGATGATGAGTATGAAACTATGACATGTGTTGATAATTTAGGCAATAATGTATTTCAAATTGATTCGTCTAATGGTATAGATAAATCATGCTTGTGGCATTGTCGTCTAGGACGCATCAACAAGAAACACATCGCCCAACTCCAAAAGAATGGAGTGTTGGAATCATTTGACCTAAGGTCAGATGATGCATGTGAATCTTGTCTTTTTGGTGAGATGACAAAATCACCTTTCACTGGATCTTGTGAAAGAAGTGAAGGTTTATTGGACCTCATACACATAGATGTGTGTGGGGCCTTCAGATCCACCACAAGAGATGCAAATCGATTTTATGTAACATTTATAGATGATTATAGTAGATATGGTTATATTTACTTAATCCAACATAAATCAGAAACCTTTGAAAAGTTCAAAGAGTTTAAACATGAAGTCGAGAATCAATTGGGCAGGAAGATAAATATGCTATGATCAAATAGAAGCGAAGAGTATCTTAGAATCGAGTTCCACGACTACCTCAAGTAATAAGGAATAGTTTCACAATTGACCCCTCCTATGACACCACAACTTAATGGTGTGGCTGAGAGGTGCAATCGAACCTTTTTGGACATGGTTCATTACATGATGAGTCGAGCTACTCTTCCAATTTAATTCTGGGGGTATGTCTTAGAGACTTCCGCCCATATTCTTAATCTTGTCCCAACTAAGAAGGTTGCCAAAACACCTCACGAGATGTGGACAGGGAAATCTCCCTCGTTAGCACATATCAAGGTTTGGGGTTGTGAAGCTTTCGTTATACAAGAGACTCACGACAAGCTTGAACCTCGAAGTGAGAGATGTATTTTCATCGGCTATCCATAGAAGTCCTTTGGATATTTGTTCTACAGACCTAGTAAGAATGTGGTATTTGTATCATGAAGAAGAGTCTTTTGAGAGAGAGAGAGAGAGAGAGAGAGAGAGAGAGAAAGAAAGAGAGAGAGAGAGAGAGAGAGAGAGAGAGAGAGCTCATATGCAAAGAGGATAGTGGAGCACCATTAACCTTGAAGACATTCAAGAGGCCACCTATGAAAGAACCTCTGAAGACGTTAGGGTTCAAACAAAGGTAGAGATTCCAATTGAACCAGTTGACAATTCATTACCTCTTTGTCGCTCTAGTAAAGTTAGCATGCCACCTGAGTTCTATGGTTTCCATATAACTACAGATGGTGATACGTTTATTAGTGATAGTACACTGGTAATTTTGGATGAACCAGCTAACTACACAGAAGCAATGGCAGGCCCTAAGGCTGGCAAATGGAAAGAGGCAATAGACAACGAAATCAAGTCCATGTATGACAACCAAGTTTGGAATTTGGTTGATCAAGAACCTGGTCGGAAGACAGTTGGTTGCAAATGGATCTTCAAGAAGAAGACCGACATGGATGGTAATGTACACACATTTAAAGCACGACTGCTTGCAAAGGATTTACTCAAACCCCAGGGGTTGACTATGATGAGACCTTCTCACCAGTGGCTAAGATAAAATCTATTACGATAATGCTAGCCATAGCTGCCTTTCATGATTATGAAATTTGGCAGATGGATGTCAAAACCGCTTTCCTTAATGGGAAGTTGGTTGAAGATGTTTACATGAGTCAGCCAGAAGGTTTTGTTGATGCATAGTTTCGTAATAGAATGTGTAAGCTAGATAAATCAATATTTGGAATGAAACAAGCATCTCGCAGATGGAATCTTTGCTTCGACGAGAAAGTCAAGGAATTTGGTTTCTCTAGAAGTGAAGATGAGTCCTGTGTATATGTCAAAGATAGTAGGAGTATAGTAACCTTCCTAGTATTATATGTTGATGACATAATTCTTATCGGAAACGACATTCCAACTTTGCAAGAGGTTAAGTCTTGGCTTGGAAAGTGTTAAGCCATGAAGGACCTAGGTGAGGCTACCTATATTATGGGGATAAGAATTCTAAGGGATAGGAGTAAAAGACTAATTGGACTTAGTCAAAATACATACTTGGAAAAGGTACTAAAACTTTTTAGTATGGAAAATTTCAAGAAAGGAGAACTGCCCATCGAGAGTAATACCAAACTGAGTAAGACTCAGAGTCCGAGTACCGATGTAGAGATAGCATAAATGAGTCAGATTCCATATGCTTGATGGGTTTTGAGCATTCTAACACTTCCTAAGTGTACATGCAACCCTAATAACCTTGAATCTATGTTTTCTCTATATACATGCAAATTTCGTTTTCAAGGTTATTTCCTAACTAGCATGGCATGGGGATTACATAAAACATAATACTAGTAGAAATACATACCTTGTTGTTGCTTGGATTCCTTCAAGACTTTGTGAGCCTAGCACCCCAAATGTTGTGCCTCAAATGCTTCACACAACACCACAAAACTTGGAATAACTTGAGAGAATAATTCTTACGCTTGAAAAATCGGTTATGCCCTCTCTAGAAACACTCTTGTGCCCATTTTGCATGCTATAGGGTTTCTTTTATAGTGTGTCATAATTAGGAATTACAAATGTAAACCCTAATTGTCATGACTCTTCATTCCTCATGACCCATGGGTTTGTAACTCCCATGGACTATCCATGGAGCTCCATATGGTTATAACCAAACCCATAAACCATGGATCATTAATCCACCATAAAAGAATTGATGATTGTCATAATCAACCCTATATATTTAATTAGTCTCACTTTGATCACCAAATTAATACTAGATTAATACTTGATCAATACTAATTAAATAATACAATTATTAATATATTAGAACTTATAATATATTAATAATCACAAGTGTACTTTCTCTCATTTTGTCTATCCAAGTATTGCAATGCCATGCAACCCAAATGGACCATGCCGGGTTGGGTCAAGTACATACCAAATAAAGTTATGGACTTAGACACTATATCCAACAGTCTCCCACTTGGATAAGTCTAATAACTATATTTGCAAATATGACTTCAAAATCCGACTAGCAATCGTAGCTCTTTCAAAGTCTCTCGGAACTGAGATGATGATGATACGCCATTTAAGATAAGTGATCATATAATCTTCTGTTCTCATGATATCAGCCGGACAAACACATGGAACATGGTCTTACTTATTGTCCAGCATTTGTTTCTCGATCTCTGATTTGTTTCGACATAGAACTAAATTGAACACATCAATTAGGTTCTGACCGGGCCCGGTACATAAGTCAAAACAAAATCATCGAGGGGCCCAGATATCGCTTCTATTTCTAGAAGGAACAGATAAACTTCGACTGATATGCTTGTACTCACTACTTGTTGAATTATTCACAAAGGCACGTTTTATAACATCGAGTTACCAATGCGTTTTCGTACAATCAATGAATAACCAACTCATAGTCAACAACTCATATCTCTAGGTTTGAAGATTTATATGATATTACCGTCTCACGAATACTCGAGATAAATTACATGAAGTGATGCAAGTGAGCGTGGGTTGAATCCAATACTCAGCCCTTATGAGTACTCATGAATGTTGTAGCAACCATTGCATTGTCTAAAGCACTTTAGACAAATCATACAAGCCAAATTCATGACAGACTTGATTCATATCTACTTCCAACATATGACTGACTGTGGATGGTTTGAATAATATGATATATACCATAACATAATTATTCTGGAAGTCAAAACATGCAAAGTGAAACACAAGAATAATACTAATCTTATATGGCCCCAACACTTTGAGTGTAAATAAAAACACCTTTTATTTAAGCACCATATTGATTACTCATTATTTATGTTTCGATTAATCAACTTTATGCTTGAATTAAAACATTAGTTGTCCCATGCTCCAAGCATGTACACTATGTTTTTCCAAACAACAATTATGCCATACTCCAAGTATGCATACTATGTTTACATATAGATCAATTGACAATATTCCAATGATGCTCATTTCACAATTCCAATCCTCGTTGTAAATGCAAGAATACCAAACTCTTGCCATTTACTGTAATCTGTTAGATTCTAAACTTATATGCAATGATCCCCTTGTAATGACTATACACAGAAGTCACAAAGACTTGGCAACAGACATTACAAAGTATTCCAATGGAAAACAATTCCATGGAAATGAAGTCTCAAATTCAAAGTACATTCCTTTGAACATCCTTCTTAGCATTAAGTTCTTTAATCTTACACAGATTCAAAGAATAACTTCCACCTATGGAGACAATTCCATATTACCATTTTGACCATCACTTATGAACAAGAGTTGCCTCTTTTCAAAATATGTCAATATGGTCCTTACTCTATACTTCTAATTGTACATGAGCAACCAATCTTTGGTAAACCTCAGATTGTCCTCGACAACTTTGCTTAATCATTTTAGTCATTTCCAGTTCTATTCCTTTTTCCATCTTAATGCCCTAGGCATTTGGAAAATTTAGAATGGATGAATATTATAGCACATGTAATCAAACCTATACCCAAAGCATATGGGACATGATTTATGCTATAAATTTTTTTTATTTGCCATGTTTTCATAATTCGAACTATGAAGAGGGATGCCGTAATCATAATCGAATTTTGAGAACGCAACATATATAGAATTTCCTTATGTTGAACCATTCCAGCATAACATTCATATATATTCTTGACTAAAGTAGATTAAATTCTCAATCTAAGCTTGTAGAATTGGAGTGAAGTACAAAATCCTCTCCCTTAATTATAGCAAAACAACTTTTTCAAGGCGAATTGAAACTTTTGTTTTCTATAATTAACATCATCCTCCCACTAGCATAATGATTATTATCTTACTAGCATAACACTTATGCTCCCACTAGCTTTGACATGTATCCAGAGATCAGCTGGACTTTTAGAAACAACACTTTATTTTTCTACCAAAGTTCAGATTTCTGATACGCAATTTCTTTGATAAGACTTTATCAAAACCATACACCTTTCCTTAGATAGCTCACTTGTGTGTCTAAACAATTATGAAGAGGGATGTCGTAATCATAATGTTTAGACCTTTTGTCATTCTCACAATTGCTATCTACTCAAAATCTACTTAGTGAAAGAGTTTCCTTACCATCATTTTCATGAATCGAAGAGAAACCTTATGACACTTAGATTTTTATGGTGTATGTGTTCCTATCCATGTGAATTTGTCATAACCATAATCACAAGACAAGGTTAGTGACAAATCCAAACTCATATAGACTGAACTTGTTCAATCTTAATTTCTTGCCACCTGGTAGCACAATGTCCACCATTGCTTCCGGGTTGTTATGCAAACAATTGAGAACTCATAGAACTCACAAGCATAATCAACTTTTAACTGGAATAGACACAGAAATAAGAATATGTCAACACGATAGGTTACAAACCTCAAGTCGTGGGATAGTGATTAACAAAACTCTTGATTAGTTTTTGAAACTATTTCAGAATCTTTTAGACTCCCACTGTCCTCTTGACATATAAGACTTCTCTTTGTCAAGAACCATTTCTTGACAATACAAATATTCAAAAGCTAGTGCGGATTCTTATCAAGTTCAACACTTCTCACTATTGGTCTTAGCTGGTCTTTGTTTTATCCAAAACATCACAACTTACCAATCTCAAATGTACAAGAATAGGAAACATCTTACTCTACATTTGATAAGTGTTATGAACCTTCTAAAGACTATGTCACTCAAGTTACAATCTTGGAGTATTACTCCAGGATTTGTTTTTGGAACGAAGTATGAATTATCTTTTGATTTAACCATTTCAACAATTCACGATTCCTCTCCTCAGGCAACAAACACACTAAGGTGTCCTTAGAGGATCAATTGTGATATGGTTCCATAATCACTAAGATAATCATAAAATTAAATACACAAGTACTCTCCCATCTCTTTCAGATTGGAGAAACTTTTATCTTTCTGCCTTATTTGATTCTTCTTATTCATTCTGCCATACATTGAAACTTTTCCAATGTTTCAGAATTACACTTAAACTCGTAAGCATAACCATATTTACTAAACTTTAGTAAATCATAACGAATAATTTTATCTACCTTTGTGGTGGACCTGACTGGTGCACAACTTAATGTACCCGATCCTTTAGTCCTTCGCTTCACTCACATGCGAATGTGAACAAGGAATTAGTCTTAATTTACCAAAGATGAAAATTCTCATTCATCACACAATACAACTTGCATGATTCCAAGTTTCTATCCAATTGAAACTTGGGTGATGAGAATCTTTCCTTATTTGGTAAATTATGACACTACCACTAATGAAAGAATCAAATCCATTTACCCATATTGCTTATCAATGGAAACATATAAGCAACAACCTTTTTCATAAATGTCATTGTAAGGATACTTAAAATAAAATCAAAACCATTTTCTTTTATTTTTAAAACTTTGCGGAAAACTTATCCTTACAATCCATATGGAAAACTTGTTGTTATCTATTCCGAAGAAATATATCATAACTTTTAAGTAACAACTCAAAATTCTGATCACCGAACCATGCGATCGAAATCCATCTTCACGATCAGAATCAGCATATACTTCCTTTAAGCTTCTTCACTCTTCTTTGATTCTTAAAACATCAATATGTGACCCAGTCACATCATGCAATAAGAATCTCAGAATAGAAACTTAATAAAGTTAGATAATGGACTTTACCTAAAGCAGAGTCAAACTTTTGACTTTACTATCCTTATGGACTTTTAGGTAAATTTGACAGCTTCGCAACCAATGCCCTTCCTTTGGCAATAGAAACATATGGACTCTTTGGAAACGGTACACAGACTTAGCCTTTCTCTTTACCATTTGCTCAACCGAGTTGACTATGGCCAATCCCTTTCAATTGGGAAGAAAAAGTTTTTCTGGACATCCAATGTTACCATTGTCAATGTCCATGGGAGTTTGGGAAGTTGATCTTCCAATTAAATTTTGCTTTACCAATGCTCCAAATCATTGCTGATTCAGCATCATCAAGCAAATAGGTAAGATCATTAAGGGTCATGTCGTGATCTGTCATCAGGGAGTGACTGAAGAACCAAGTCAACAGCCAGCTACCTCGATACTTCGACACCCGGCTCTCCCGGCTTGTCAATATGGGACTTAATCTCCAAGACCTAAGCACATATAGACTTTGTTTGCCAATAGGGATTGAGTGACTTAGAACTTATCAGGTCTTGAAACTTGTGGGATAAGGAGATTTATTGGAGGAGGTGGAGGAAGTTAAGTATGATTTCCAGTCCCACTAATGCACAACAAAGGGATTGATCTTTCACCTTGGTTGCCATTTGCGATATCATCTTCATTAGGAAGCTTGTTCCTAAAGATTTGGGAAGACCATAGCTGTCTAAACTAGACATCTATAATGGGAGAAATTCAAGTTAGTTGATTTAAAGTCCTTAATATAACACCCAATATGAAATATTAAGGCTAGGACCCAACAACCTATTTATAACTGGAAGAGGGATGCCGTAATCCAAATTATAAAATAGTTGAAGGTAGGTAAATGACGATTTACCAATTTCCACCATAAAAACGAAATATAATTAAGTTTTTAATTGGATTTGAAACTCCTAGATCTTTTGAGATACATTGAACTTTCAATGGCATGTTTGAATCTCGATTGTGCCCTCTCAAGTTTGTGACTGGGATGCCGAGGATCACAAACAAGGTGTGAATAACCATACAAATTGACTTGGTACCCTCAACAATATTACCTAATCGATGTGCCGGTTAACCACACACGCTCCACCGATCTATAATAAAGTCAAGTTACCCTTTGCCACACTTACTAGTCCATGTTAGTGTGCCGGTTAACCACACACGCTCCACTAACGACTTGGTAAGGTACAAAGTGTAATTTTATGGGCTAGCACCAATTTCACATTTTCCTAAAGTAACTAAGATTGGGAATTTATAATGTATAGTTACTTTATAATTCATTATACTTTTAATGAGTATTTAAAGTCGTATCCTACCCGTTCGGCTAACGACCCTCCACCAATCAAGGAAGCGGTGGGTGAGAGTGGACACCCATTAAGTCACCATTTTATAGGCAACAACCTTATACCCCCCTTATAGACCGGCTTCGTGAATGAGGCCTACTAACGGTAAGAATGACATATTCTTATACATATCTATATAATAAAATAATAATAATAGTATAAGTGTTGATTTTTAAACTTTTTAAAAATCTAAGGTTCAATTTGGAATTAAAGTATTAAACTGTAAGACTTTTCAAATTCCAAAACTTGAGGGCAAGATTTGAAACTATTCCAAGTCTCTTCAATTTGTAACTTATGAGTTTTTAATGGTTCATAAAATGAAGACTCTTCATTTTATGAAACCTCTTTAGTTCTTTAATCACAATTTAAAGAAGTGACTTTTGGTTATCCATAACTTGAGGACAAGTTATGGACACCATCATTGCCATTAAGATCATGAATTAAACACACATGGAGGTTACACATAATTCCTATGATCTTTTAAAACTCATAAGAACACAAATTCATGTCAAGCAATTTCAAGAAATCATATAAACATATACAATACTTGAAAATTAATAAAAGTCATGTAAAATGGGTTAACATAATCATTATCCTTTTGAAAAAACAGATTTTACAAGTCCAAAACAGATTGGGATAATGATTTTAATCCATTTCCAGCAACAAAACTCGAAAAAAAACTGCCCAGCACGCTCCTACTCGTCGAGTGCATGATCCTACTCGACGAGTAGGACGAATTTGTTCATGGACTCGGCGAGTCCTCCCCATGAACTCGGCGAGTCCAGTCGTCAGAGTGCAGAATTTTCGATTTTTGAAGCAGTTTTGCATCAAGTATACAGAAAACAATCCTACGCTCTGATACCACTGATGGGTTTTGAGCATTCTAACACTTCCTAAGTGTACATGTAACCCTAATAACCTTGAATCTATGTTTTCTCTATATACATGCAAATTTCGTTTTCAAGGTTATTTCCTAACTAGCATGGCATGGGGATTACATAAAACATAATACTAGTAGAAATACATACCTTGTTGTTGCTTGGATTCCTTCAAGACTTTGTGAGCCTAGCACCCCAAATGTTTTGCCTCAAATGCTTCACACAACACCACAAAACTTGGAATAACTTGAGAGAATAATTCTTACACTTGAAAAATCGGTTATGCCCTCTCTAGAAACACTCTTGTGCCCATTTTGCATGCTATAGGGTTTCTTTTATAGTGTGTCATAATTAGGAGTTACAAATGTAAACCCTAATTGTCATGACTCTTCATTCCTCATGACCCATGGGTTTGTAACTCCCATGGACTATCCATGGAGCTCCATATGGTTATAACCAAACCCAAAAACCATGGATCATTAATCCACCATAAAAGAATTGATGATTGTCATAATCAACCCTATATATTTAATTAGTCTCACTTTAATCACCAAATTAATACTAGATTAATACTTGATCAATACTAATTAAATAATACTATTATTAATATATTAGAACTTATAATATATTAATAATCACAAGTGTACTTTCTCTCATTTTGTCTATCCAAGTATTGCAATGCCATGCAACCCAAATGGACCATGCCGGGTCGGGTCAAGTACATACCAAATAAAGTTATGGACTTAGACACTATATCCAACAATGCTTCCGCTGCTGGATCAATCATGTATGCTATGATATGTACTCGCCTTGACGTATCCTTTGCTTTGTGCATGGTCAGTCGTTATCAGGGAAATCCAGGTAAAGCTCATTGGATAGTAGTTAAGAATATTCTCAAGTATCTGCAAAGGACTAAGGACTGGTTCCTAGTACTTGGTGGCAGGGATACATTGACAGCAACTGGATATAGTGACGCCAACTTTCAAACAGATAGAGATAACTTATGTTCTCAATTTGGCTGGGTGTTTACCTTAAATGGAGGAGCAGTTACTTGGAAAAGTTCCAAGCAAGAGACAGTGGCTGATTCTACTTGTGAATCAGAATACATAGCGGCAAGTGAAGCATTGAAGGAAGCAATTTGGTTGAAGAACTTCATCTAAGATCTTGGAGTTGCTCCAACAATTAAGAAGTCGATGGAACTTTTCTATGATAATGAATGAGTGGTTGCCTTGACAAAGGAGCCAATAGATCATGGAAGATCAAGACATATCAACAGAAAGTACCATTTCATCAAACATAGAGTAGAAGAAACTCACCTCATTGTGAAGAGAATATCATCTGAACAGAATCCTGCAGATCCACTCACAAAGGGTATGAGTAGGGCTAAACATATTCAGCATGCCAGGAGCATAGGTCTGAGAGATGGTATCAGTTTTAGTAGTTAGTTTAATTTTGTTTGAAACTTGAAACATATTAAATGTAATTGATTTTGGTGATTAAGTAATAGAAAATTATTTATGAGTTTGTTTACTGCTTTGTCAATTATTTATTTATGTGTTTCAATTTTGCATGTTTTACTTCCCGAATAATTTGATTATTTAAACTCCACAGTCGTACATACTTTTGGAAGTAAGTAGTGAATTAAGACTATCATGAATTGAATTGTAGATGGTCTAAAGAGTTTTAGACATATCAATGGTATTTCTACAATGTTCATGAGTACTTTGAAATGGAGATTTAAGTATTGGATAAACCCACCCTCAGAGAATTACTTCATGGAATTTATCACGAGTAATTATGAGACGATAATATCTTATCATCTTAAAAGGAAGATATATGAGTTGTAGTTTACATGTTAGTTGTGCATTGAAAATACGTAAACGCATCAGTAACTTGATGTTATAAAACGAATTGTCATGCATGATTTGATGAGTAAATGGTGCAAGCATATAAGTCAAAGTTTATTCGTTCCTTTTGCCCTAACGTAAAAAAGCAATATCTTTTGGCCCCTCGGTGATTTGGTGTTGACTTATAGTGACGGGCCCGAACATGACTAAATTGATGTGTTCAATTTGAAGTTGTATGTCATTACAAATCAAAAATCGGGAAAAAAAGTCTTGGAAAATGAGATTGATTCTATTCCATTGCTCGTATTTGAATGATGTGATAACCCGTAATTTCTTTCTTGTAAAAGTCAAACTTGGTCAACTAAAGTCAAACATTCAATCAAGGGTCAAACTTATTCCTTTTATTATCTTAATATAGTTAGATGAAAGAGCTAAAAGTGTTTGGATCTAGCATTCTTAAGTGTTATGTGTTTTGGAAGGATAGCCTTTAAAACCATTTGGACCGAAGCCTCGGGCCGTGAATAGCCTCAGCCCGTGAACAGCCTTGAGCCGTGAACGAGCCTTCGGGTCGTGAACACCCTTCCAATCGTGAACCTCGGTTGGGCCGTGAATCTCGTTTGGGTCGTGAACCTTCCCTTCCTATGTATACAATAGTTAGTTAATTTTTACTTCACTTCTTCATTTCTGACCGTGAACTCGAGCCTTCTCTCTCAAGATCATCAACCGTGAACACTTTTTCCCTCTCAAATATCATCATCTTCCTCTTCTTCTTCAAGGGAACTTTCTTAGGACCTTCACTTATTCATCAAATCTCCAATATCTTTGGGCCGTGAACTCAAGAACATCGAGTGTTCTTGGGCCGTGAACTCCTTGCAGCCTCCCATCTTTGCTTATAACACTTCTTTATAAGTGTTTCTTGCATCCTAGGTTGTTTTCCAAATACCTTAGAGGTTATATTCACTAATTGTGTACATATATGCTATGTAAAATGCTATTTAGGACTTGTTTTGACCCAGGAACTAGCTTGTGAAATCAAACATCCTATATCGAACTTTCATTCGAATCACTCACACAAGGTGAGTTCATACCCCTACAAATTACAGTTTTAAATGCTTTTAAATGCTTATAGGGGAGAATACAAGTAGAACACAATATAAATGTGTTAAACACTTACATGTGAAAACGTCAAACAAAAGGATTTCTTATGCTTATTATTGTTCTTAAAATCATTTCAAAAACTCTTTTAAACTATTTTAGATTACTTTTATTATCAAAATCATATTCGTGTATCTATTTACGTATAAGTATGCTTTAACGAACTTAGGACTATTGCTAAATACCTTGACTCCTGTTCCTTGTTTGGTTGTGGGCTTAAAGTAGGATCACTAGTCCGACTGCCGGCTAAATCATAGTTATACTTATTGAATATATACATGAATATTTAAAACCACCCATTTTTAAAGAACATACTTAACTCAGTTGCTTATGTTGAACAATTGAGTCTTTTCTACAAATCAGTATCAGTCAAACGAACATGCTAGTAAACTATAATAGGTATAGTTTAGAGGATCACTACACACTATTTCTAGAACAGAGAAACATACATGAGTCAGTATCTATTGGGTTTTGAGCATTCTAACACACCTAAGTGTACATGCAACCCTAAATACCTTAGATCTATGTTTTCTCTATTATACATGCAAATATGAACTTTCCAAGGTATTCATCCTAACTAGCATAATAACATTGATTCATATGAATATATCAAGTTAGAATTACATACCTCATTGATGTAGAATGTCTTCATGAAGCTTGAGTGCCTAGTGCCCCAAGTGTGACACCTCCAATGGTTCACACAACACCAAATACACTTGGAATAGATTAAAGAGAAATCCACACTTCATGAAAATCGGCTAGCCCTTTCACACATATATCTAGTCCCATTTTGTCAACAATAAGATGCTTATATAGTTAGTGACAATTAGGATGAACCCTAATTGTCATGGTTTTTCCATTTCCTTGGATCCATGGGTTCAAATATACCATGGAGCATCTTATGAGTTTTAGCCCAACTTGATAATCCATGGAGCATTAGCCTACTATACAAGTATGGATGATTTACACAATCAACTCATATATTTAATTAGTCTTCTTTTGATCACTTAATTAATCCTAGATTAATTCTTGATCAATACTAATTAAATAATCTTATTAATATATTAGAACTTATAATATATTAACAAACCTTAAGTGTTATTTCTCTCATTATAGTCTATCCAAATGCATGATGCCATGCAACCCAAATGGACCATGCCGGGTCGGGTCAAGTCTTACCAATTATAGTTATGGACTTAGACATTAATCCAACAGTCTCCCACTTGGATAAGTCTAAAACTATTATTGCAAGTATGACTTCAAGAACCGACTGGCAATCGTAGCTCTCAAAAGCTTCTGTCGAACTCTGACCTTGCCGATGATCTCTGACCTTTGTCAATGACTTGTCCATCAGATAAGGGATCATATATTCCTCCATTCTAGATATCATATGGACTGAGACATCGATTATAATCATTCTCTCTGTCCATTTGTTGTTTCCCGATTTCCGATTTATGACGACTGACTAATTGAACAAATCAAATCAGTCCAGGCCCGGCCGAGCACTTACATTTGTCATCACCAAATCATCGAGGGGCCCACAGATATCGCTTCTATCCCGAAGGTAAAAGGAATGGATAAACTTCGACTAATATGCCTTGTTCTACTACTTGTTCAATCATACACAAAGGCATGTTTTATAACATCAAGTTACCGAATGCGTTTTCGTGCAATCAATGTACAACCAACTCATAGTAACAACTCATATCTCTAGGTTTGAAGAATATAAGATATTATCATCTCATGATTCACTCGTGATAAAATCCATGAAGTGATTCAAATGAGTGTGGGTTGAATCCAATACTCAGAACTTATGAGCACTCATGAATGTTGTAGCAACCATTGCTATGTCTAATGCACCTTAGACAAATCTTACAAGCCAGATTCATGACAGTCTTGATTCATATATACCTCCAACATATGACCGACTGTGGATGGTTTGAATAAAATAATTATTCTGGAACTCAAAACATGCAAAGTGAAACACAAGAATAATACTTAATCCTATATGGCCCCAAACTCTTGAGTGTAAATAAAAACCCTTTTATCTAAGCACCATATTGATTACTCATTATTCATGTTTTGATTAATCAACTTAATACTTGAATGGAAACAATAGCCATGCCATGCTCCAAGCATGCACACTATGTGTGACAACCCGAAATTTTCAAATGTATAAACTCTGCAATCAAGCACTTCAAAAATTAGCCAAATTTATCTCAAAACATTTTTGGCCGGATTTAAGCCCGTTTGAATATTTTAAATAATATCTGTCAAGCGAACAAAAATAAGGAAGTATAATTTAGAGTTTGCCGTGTATCACGTAAATCGCGAAACTCCAAAAGTTGGAGTTTACGGACGTAAACATGGAGTTTACGGCCGTAAACCCCAAAGAGTATAAATATGACACTTAGTCATTTTTGTCTCATTTCTCACTTCCAACTCCAAGAACACCCAAGATTCTCTCTCAACTATCATAAAATCTTTCCGTCAAATCCGCCAAAATGTAAGTGTTTCTTGCCTAGATTTGTTTATATAACACTTAATCTAGTGTTTAAACTCGATTGCATCCATGAAATCTTGTCTTTTTCATAGATCTTCAAGTGTTCTTCAAGAACACCAAGAACACACACTAGTGTTCTTGGCCAAAAATCATCATTCAAGCTCCTAAATCGTAAGTACACTTACCCTAGCTTCTTGTGTGCTTAATATGAACTTGGTTACATTCGAAAATCATCAAATCCCCATGTTCATATGTGTTTACGGTTTGGGAAGGCCTCCCAAAACCGTAAACACCTCCAAAAGGTGTTTAGATGCCCTTAATGCCTTCTAATGTTTGTATAAAGGAGTAGAACCTTACATGCATGAACTAGAAACCCCAAAAACATGAAAGGAATGGACAATATTGAGTTTACGGTTTAGGAAGGTCTCCCAAAACCGTAAACACCTTCTAAGGGTGTTTAAGTGCCCTTAACACCTTCCAATGCTTGAATAAGTGACTAGAACCTTGCATGCATAGCCTAGAAACACCAAAGCACGAAAGAAATGGCCAAACATGGGTTTACGGTCGTAAACCCATGTGTTTACGACCGTAAACTCCCAAGGGAGTGGTCCAAGGACCGTAAACCCCAAAAAGTGTCCATTTTGAGCCCTAGTCACTTCCTTAGCCCTTGATTCGAGTCTAGCATAATTCCTTGAGTAATATAGGACCTTTGAACACACCATGGCACCACTTCCATGAGTTTACGGCCGTAAACTCATGGGGGAAGTGGTCTGAAAACCGTAAACACCCCTAAGGGCCACCAATTGAGGAGTAAACTCCAATGTGAGGCCATACTCTCTTTATATGCAACCCTTGGTACTCCTAGCACTTATAGTTAAGTGTTTTCATGTATTAGGACATCCTTACTTGCATAATTAGTTATTAAATGACTAATTAGATACTTAAATGTATCACTACATGTTAAATAGGATTCGCGTGTGTGGTCAAGTCCTCACTTGACACTTAGCATCCTATACCGTCCGTTCATCCGAATCACCCACGTCAGGTGAGTTCATACCCCTGAATTAACCTCTTAAATGATTTTAAATGCTTTTATGGGGGGATACAAGTTGAACTATAGAGTTATTATATCAATCACATGCGATTAATAACTGTATAGCAAATAGATTTTTGCATGTTAAACTGCTTTATCCAGCTAAAGGTTTTCAAATCTTGTTTTCAAACCTTGTTTAAAGTATGAATATCTTTTATATTATTAAAGATTATCCAAAGGTTTTCAAAGCTTGTTTTATAAACTGACATCAAGTCATAAGTTCTTATTTATAAGTTTTCCAAAGGTTTTACCAAAACTTCTTTATTACTCTTATATCGTTAAATGCATGCCTGTATATGTATAGTAATATAAGTAATGTTTAAAGGACTTAGGAAGGCTAACTCGCTGAAATTCCTTTTCCTCGTTTGGATGTGGTCTAAGGTATCGGTTATCCGTCCGAAGGTCGTTTAATTATTAGTTATATATCATGTATACATATATAGTCATAAAAGTTCTCTCAGCCAGTTCATTTCCTTTGGGTAGCAAAGGCATCCGTCCATTATTCATATACCTGAAACATTAGTAACTATTATAGGAATAGTTAGGAGATTCTATTTACTCTCTCTCTCTCTCTCTCTCTCTCTCTCTAGTACGAAGAATTTCTCAGGAGTCAGTTCATTGTAAGCCTATACTATTATTTTAATACTTTAAATAGAATGTGACGTACTATCTCTCGATACGACGCTTTCAAGCGCCATCACCGTGTAACCAGAGTCTCCTGGAGGGAGAGCGGACATCATGTGTATAGATCTATACAGGACAGACACTCCCACATCCTGACTGCTAGCTACAGTCCGAGCCGGTAAGGCCCATGGGTGACATAATGTCACAACACTTCGCGTGACCTGGAGGGTCATCAGGTATTCGATCGTCAATCAGCATGGTTACATACGAGTTCACATTCACCCCTTTTGTATTAGACTGAGCCAGGCGTATTGTTCACTCGATACCCTCCTGGAGTCTATGTTTTACTCACCTTTAGATTTGGCCAAGCGTATTGTCCATTCGATACCCTCCTGGAGTCTATGTTTTATATCCTTTTAGACTTTGCTAGCCGTATCGTTCATTCGATACCGTCTGGAGTCTGTACTTTATTCTTTTAGACTTTGCTAGCCGTATCGCTCACTCGATACCGCCTGGAGTCTATGTTTTATCTACTTTTCTTTAGACTTTGCGAGGCGTCCCGCCTGGAGTCTATGATTTATTTACCTTTAAGCTTTGCGAGGCGTCCCGCCTGGAGTCTAGGTTTTATTTACTTTTAGCCAGCAGTGTTACTGCTGAGGTAAAACATTATTTTCCCTTATTACTTTTACTTGTGATTTTTCTCACAATTCCTTTAAAGTAAAAACTATATTTTGATAATGATAGTACTTTTTGGGGAAATTACTCTTTAAACATAAAACAGTCGGGTCTTGGTGGAAGACTGGTTTTAATAGAGACACTCCTTAGTTTAAACATAAAACAATTGGGTCTTGGTAGAAGACTGCTTTTATTTAGAAAATATAGGATTTTCTGGAAAGAATTCTAACACTCTGTAGATTCTAAACCACCATCTTTTATGAGTTTATTTTGAAGTAAAACATGTATTTATACTAATGTCATTAGATACTTATGAACTCACCAGCATTAAAAATGCTGATACTCGCTTTCAAAATAACTTGTATTCTCAGGTCATCGGTAGACAGGTACACTCCGGGAGCCTTTTTTGAAGACAGCCTTGTACCGAGCTGCATTATATGTTATTCTCTGTATTTACTTTTGATGTTGTTGCTAAATGTAACCTATGCAAAATTATTACTATTAATGCAATGGTGGTTGTACTTTGATTACTATATTGCATATGTTGTGATACTTGACATGACGTCCTCCACCCCAGAACGTATTCCGCCGTTCTCGGTTTTGGGGTGTGACACTATGTTCGTCCAAACAATAGCTATGCCATACTCCAAGTATGCACACTATGTTTACATGTGGTCCTCTCTTTGTGAAACAGATCGATTGACATCATTTCAATGATGCTCATTTCACAATCCCAAATCCTTTACAATAAATGTAAGAACACCAAATTCTTGTCATTTACCGTAATCTTGTTAGATTCTAAACTTATATGCAATGATCCTCTTGTAATGAATATGCACACAAGTCACAAAGACTTGGCAACAGACATTACAAGGTATTCCAATGGAAAGCAATTCCACGGAAATGAAGTCTCAGATTCAAAGTACATTCCTTTGAACATCCTTCTTTCCATTAAGTTCTTTAATCTTACACAGATTCAAAGAATAACTTCCACCTATGGAAACAATTCCATATTCCCATTTTGACCATCACTTTTGAACAAGAGTTGCCTCTTTTCAAAATATGTCAATATGGTCCTTACTCTATACTTCCAATTGTCCATGAGTAACCAATCTTTGGTAAACCTCAAATTGTCCTTGACAATTGCTTAATCATTTTAGTCATATCCAGTTCTAATCCCTTTTCTCCTCTTAATGCCCTAAGCATTAGGAAAATTTAGAATGGATAAATATTATAGCACATGCAATCGATCCTATATCCGAAGCATATGGGACACGATTCATGCTATAAAATTTTTTATTTGCCATGCTCTAATACATGAACTCGTCGAGTTTTCCTCTAGAACTCGTCGAGTTTCAGGTCCTGACAGATTCTTGGCTTCGAAAAATCAGTTTGCATCAAGTATAATCGAAAACAGCCCTAGGCTCTGATACCACTGTTGGGTTTTGAGCATTCTAACACTCCTAAGTGTACATGCAACCCTAAATACCTTAGATCTACGTTTTCTCTATTATACGTGCAAATATGAACTTTCCAAGGTATTCATCCTAACTAGCATAATAACATTGATTCATATGAATATATCAAGTTAGAATTACATACCTCATTGATGTAGAATGTCTTCATGAAGCTTGAGTGCCTAGTGCCCCAAGTGTGACACCTCAAATGGTTCACACAACACCAAATACACTTGGAATAGATTAGAGAGAAATCCACACTTCATGAAAATCGGCTAGCCCTTTCACACATATAATCTAGTCCAATTTTGTCAACAATAAGATGCTTATATAGTTAGTGACAATTAGGGTGAACCCTAATTGTCATGGTTTTTCCATTTCCTTGGATCCATGGGTTCAAATATACCATGGAGCATCCATGGAGCATCTTATGAGTTTTAGCCCAACTTGATAATCCATGGAGCATTAGCCCACTATACAAGTATGAATGATTTACACAATCAACCCATATATTTAATTAGTCTTCTTTTGATCACTTAATTAATCCTAGATTAATTCTTGATCAATACTAATTAAATAATCTTATTAATATATTAGAACTTATAATATATTAACAAACCTTAAGTGTTATTTCTCTCATTATAGTCTATCCAAATGCATGATGCCATGCAACCCAAATGGACCATGCCGGGTCGGGTCAAGTCTTACCAATTATAGTTATGGACTTAGACATTAATCCAACAGTATCTACATACTATTTCTAGATCAGAGAAACATACATGAGTCAATAAATTCATACTATAACAAGAATAAGAAGGAACATATATACATACTATAACAAGAACAAGATAACTAAAATGTGAGATACTATTTCTTGATATAGCAATATACTTGTTATGTCATGTTTTGTAACCAGAGTCTCCTGGAGGGAGAGCGTGAGTTTGTGTATAGATCTATATGGGATTAACCATCCCACACCTTACTGCTAGCTACAGTGGGACCTGCAGGTCTACGGGTGACAAATGTCATACCATTTTTCGACGCCTGAAGAACGTCGTGTTTTATACTAGTCAATCAAGCATGGTTATAACCAAATCACATTTAGCCTAAATTAACCAATTTGGTTACAAGGTAGTTAATGCATCAGTAGCTTATCTTGTAAATATGGAAAACTTTCATTTTATACTAAGTCAAGTACACACATATATTTTTACAAGAGAACAAACATACAAAACAGTCGGGTCTTGGGTAGAAGACTAAATTTCACTTTTAGAAGAAAATATAGGATTTTCTGGGTTAAATACAAACACTTTACTAAACAAACACAAACATTTTCATGAAACAAATATAAACTTTTGACATTAACTACTTATGCACTCACTCAACTTTTATGTTGATACTCTCTTTCAAAATAACTTTTATTCTCAAGTCACCAGTAGACAGGTACACTGGACCAGATTTTGAGAAGACGGAGCATGTTCAAGACTCGTCTTTTAATTTGATATATTTTTGGTGTCTTACAACTACTCACAGAACACACATGTATTAACTATTCTATTAATGCAATGGATGTTATTGCTTATTTTACTATGATGCATTGTTATGATACTGTACATGACGTCCTCCGCGCCCGAATGTCTCCGCCATCTCGGTCTGGGGGTGTGGCAGATTGGTATCAAATCATTGTTTATAGTGAAATGAGTATATCAACCCATAAAAGATATACAACTATAAACACATCGGGATTAAAACACTCTGACCAAGAGCATATACTTTTTAAATAATAAAATATTTTACTAAAAGTATACATACATGCATTCATACTTAGAACAGTGTCATACAAGAACAGAACAAAAGTATTGCGGTTGTTGAGCAGCACAAGTAGGCTTGGGGACATATAATCAAGTCTGGATTTAATATAGCCTGATCAACTATATTTTTCCCAGAAGTGATTAGCATGTGCCTAGGAATGGTTGCAGTGTTGCAACAAGTCTAAAAACTTATCAACTCTACTACAATGAAGCACTAGAACATAACATAAATTTAAAATATTATAGGAGTATTTTGTTGTACTATAACTACTTATGTGAAAACTAAAAAGGGTCTTTACTAGTCGGTCAATAGTTACTGAATGGATACGCTAAGGTTATATGTGACTAAGATGTTATAGACTTAGAATCTATGATCTTCGCTTTACTTCATGTTCCTTGTTTGGTTGTGGTCTTAGAGTTGGATCACTTATTCGAAGGTTTATTCTATCTTAGTTATATATAGCTGGTATGCACTAAGTAAGTATTGAAGTAACTGGTAAGGATCATCCTATAAATATCTTTAGTAATACGTTTATTATACGTCTCTTACACCTCTTTTCTCGCTTAGATAACATGTCTGGATTCCATCTCCCTGGCGACCCGTACTTTCCCAATCAAGGGAACGGTGGATGGCTTGAAGCTCAACCCAAAGAAGAGAACCCGGTGGTCCTAGTAGAAGAAGACCCCAAGGGGCGTTATGAGGAAGAGAACGAAGAGGATAAGCAGGAGGACTCTGACTCAGAACCCGAGGTCTATAATCCGCCTCAAGTTGGCCAGAATCCTAACCCTCGACCAGCATTTCAAGGTCGACGCCTCTATGGGCAGTGAACTTGGGAAGGTGGGTGTGACATCCCTATTTTCATGGCCAGAAAAGACCGGTTTTGTTTATGCTTTATAAAAATCAGAGTACCTATTTTAATAAAAATGTTGTGGAATTTGTTCCCAGAAAAACATGATAAATACGTTATCAAATCATTTTCGAATAAATGTATTTTTATTCATTTTAAAACATTGGGATGTCATCGTCAATACAGAAACATAAGCATAAACAGAACTTACACTCATTATCACTAGTGATTTATATCTCCTTAATCCCTTGGTGTAATGTAACTTCATATAGACACCTCTGATACAAATAAACTGAGTGGGTCAGGTTGCGAAACCTGGTGAGTACATAGGGTTTTTAACCCACAATAATATAATTATTATGTTTAAAGATCAAACAATCAACCTAATTACTCATCCCCATTATCTTCTTTATTCTTAAGTATATACCCTAAGAATCAGTTATTCCTCGTTCATTCATTCCTAAGGATCATCCTAAGGAATCGGCACGAAGTCCATCGTTGCCACGGTTTACAAAATGGGCACTAAGTCTGCATAGTCGCCAGGGTTTAGGCACCAAGTCTGCATGGTCGCCAAGGTTTATGCACCAAGTCTGCATGCTCGCCAGGGTTTAGGCACCAAGTCTGCATGATCGCCAAGGTTTAGGCACCAAATGTGCATGATCGCTAGGGTTTAGAGTACATATGGTGAGCACATCGTTCACAACACCTACAGGTTGCGAGCCTACTAGTTTTCCATTGGACTGTCTAGAATAGTCTGTGGTTGTCATCCATACTCTGCTAGATGACGGGGCCACGCTTGGGTAAAAGGCTTCTCTCATTGTTCACCTCTCACCCTTATCTCATGGTCTATATCACCTCTTATCTCAACATTCAATTCATATTTCATCTACTCATGTTTTACCCAACATATTTTGTAGATATAAAATACATATACAGTTTAAATCATTAAAAACATGTATAAAATCTTTCATTCAGCATAGACAGCAAGTACTCAGACAATATACACACATAGCACGTAATTTATATAAAATACTTCATATCTATGTGTAAGATGAAAGTAACTATTCACTCACCTGATAAGGTGGTGACTCGGTACTTGGACAGTGCTTCGTTACTCTTAAAACAATTTCCTTCGACAAAACTTAGTATCATTACCACTAGGGTTTAGTCTAATATTCACCGAGACTAATTAATAGTCTAACTATTATTACTATTATATAAGAGTTAACACAATACTTTTCACCCACTATGTACAGACAGGGGCCATACATGGAACACCGGAGGGCAGGATCATTTTGGCATATAGCACTTCTGAAATCCAGCAACCCAAGCGGCCCTCCAAACCAGATTCTCCGTACCGCGAGTGGTTAAAAAGATATTATAACGACACTTATATAACGCATAATAATAGCTCAAATAATTATTATAAGGTCCTAATAACGTTACTATAATTAATTAAAAGCCATATTAAAAATAGCGTAGGCGTAGCTCACTTACAACGGGTTTTCTCGAAAACCGGGCTTCTCTTGGAGCAACGTTTCCAAGCCGAAAGACTCTTTTTCTCGGGGCTTTGGGAGCCTCGGGGCTTCCTTCGGGTGCTAGGGGGTTTACCTAGACTTTAGGGGGCTTCTAGGGATAGAGAGAGAACTTAGAGAGAGAGAGAGAGAGAGAGAAGGCTTTGAAAGGTGTGAAGAAAGTGGTTGCCCTCGCAGCCTTTTTATAGTGCGAACCTCGGATGTATGTTGGGCGTACCGAGGCCCTACGCTGGGCGTAGTCTTCGCTCCGTACAACACGCGTCGGATACAAGGTGGGGCGACGTGGCTTGCTCTGGTCTGCGGAAGACAGACGTACGTTGGGCGTTCCGAGCTCGGACGTGGGGCGTAGCGAGGCCAGGTGTCCGAATCCGAAGGCCATCCGTGATCAGCAAGCGACGGCTAGGATCGTGCCACGTCAGCACATCTCGCATCTGCTTCGCAAATTGCACACTCAACTTCTAAAATTCGTAACTTTTGCATACTAGCTCCGTTTTCGGCGTTATTTATATCCATGCGTAGGTGGGATCGTACTCTAGAACTTTCGTTTAGACTCCGTCGGCTATTTTTGAATCTATTTTTAAAGTTATATTTTTAACAGGCCGGGACATGATTAGTCCGTTAAAAATCCATAACTTCTTCATCCGATGTCCGTTTTCGTCTGTCTTTTTATCATTACGCTACTATTAACGAGATCTTCGATTCTCGTTTAGGTTGTGTTGGCTAAAAATGATCCGATGTAATATTCGAGTTCTGGGTCGTGTACTGTTGATCCGAAACTTAGAATGATCATAACTTCCTCATACGAAGTCAGATTTGGGCGTTCTTTTTATGGACGCTCTCGGTTTAACGAACACTACGACTTTCGTTTAGATTACTAAGGCTAAAAATTGCTCTATCGTAAATTCACTATTTACGCCGCGCAGTGTCGTTCCGGTTCTGTGGCGAAACTTCGACAGGTCACAACTTCTTCATTATAAATTGGATTTCGGCGTTCTCTATATGTACGGAACCCTTGTAACATATACTATAACTTGGTTAATATTAATCCTTCTAAATAATCTTCCATCAAAAACTCATTTTTGACGCTTATTGTCTCTTAAATTGACTAGCCCGAATATGCGGGCGTTACAGTGGGGCCATGAACAGGGACAACCACCTCCCTATAATGGAGGCCAAAGTTTTTACAACTTAAGCGAGGAAGGCTCGGCTGACATAGCCCTCCCTATCTTGGTTCATCGTGTTGCTCGTAATGATGAGCAAGGAAGGACAACCATCGACAAGGTTATGGAAATCAGGGCTAACTCCGGAGTCAACACAGTTCGTCTCTGCCACCTGTCTTATGACCAAGGGTTAACCAGGACTCACACCGACGCACTACAGATGGAACTGAATGCCAGTCGATCAGAAGTTAGAGAACTTCGTCAGGGTCAAGTAACATTGGAAAGGCGTGTGTGGGAAACAGAACAACAGTTGGTTGGGTCCAGGGCAGAATCTAGTACCAACCGGAACAACACTCCTAACGAGTAGAGCTTATGCTACTCACTCTTTTGGATATAGCTTATGTCTACTTATACACTCTAGTATTATTTCCTATTTATGTTTAGACCTTGAACTTTCAGTTTCCATTATGTCTTTGTGTTGTCAAAATTTTCTCTATATTGATATGTTGTAGACCTTTGCAAGGTCAAATTTTCCTGAACTCTATTCATCTATAATACCAATGATATTGAGAGACATCCAATCCTCTTGGAAAATCTCTATTCAAACACTTTCATCTTTCTAGTGGTAACTCTCTATTGGAAACACTCAAACAATTACATGTTGAACTACGGTGACTTAGTTCATGAATCACTCTCATTATTATTTTTCACTGCTGAATACTTCCCCATATCTTCATCTTTGTAAACTTATAGTTGAAAGATGCCTCCACGTAGATCAAACAGAAACAATCCACCACCTCCTCCACAATTCGATCTAGTAGTTTTTCAAGCTGCAGTAAACGCGGCTGTAATGGCAGCCTTAGCGCAGGTCAACGCTAGCGGAACTATTGGAGGTGGGACGGGTGTTAAATCCACCCAAGGTGACAGTCACAGGTATCCTAGGGAATGTTTATACAAAGACTTCACCAACTGCAAACCCAAAGCCTTTAATGGAAGTGGTGGAATCATTTCCCTCGTGCAGTGGTTCGAGAAGACGGAGTCTGTCTTCGAAATATGCTCCTGCCCGGATGGAAGCAAAGTAAAATTTGCTGCCTGCACCTTCGCAGACAGGGCCCTCACATGGTGGAATAGCCATGTTGTCATACCCCACTAAAGCGGAAACGCAAGGTATGACAGCGACAAAGGTTTCATTGCAAAACATAAAGATACATCACCATAGCAATATTTAAAAGTTTACAACACATAGCTTAAACAAAACAAAGTACAAGTTTTCCAAAATGACATTGTTCAAAATATATAACTTCATAAAATAACTTCCACACGATGCAGCATGCTCTATGATGATGAATCTCTATATCCACTTACTAATTATTTCCTGAAAAAGCATGTAAAACGAGCGTCAACTATGAAAATAGTTGGTGAGTTCACAGGTTTATAAAATCAAGATTTGGTATAAGACTTTTCATAAATACAAGTACATTGCTTTAATGAGAACAAAGTTCATTGCTATAATGAGAAACAAAGTTGATTGCTAAAATTGATAAACGAGTTTATTGCCATAATAAATAACAAGTTTATTGCTATAACGAGAAACGAGTTTGTATGTGTATGAGCAAACAATGAGTCTCAACCAAACCTATTACTGAAGCCCTATCAAGATCTATGCTTATCGTTCCATAGATGAATATGGTATCATGCACTCCAGCAATAGGGCGAGTGAGGAGTTGTCAATTCCTAATAGCGCTATCCATAATGACCATTGGCTCAAAGAGTTAATGGTTAGAGATAAGGGAAGGGCCTTAGTACGATAAGTTCTCATGTTCCGTGTTGCATAGACATACATAGAGAGACATAGCAATAAAATAGCAATCATGTTTGATACAAATCAATTTAAATACAACATTCAAATAATAGTTTTTCGGGACATGCTTTTCCACCCCAAAACATAAAAAAACTGAAAATAGGGGGAGTGCGTGAATACTCACAATGTTTCGAGTAGGTACAAGTAGTGCCTCGGAATATACCAACGCCTTACTACCGGGATCCTACGACATCAAACACACACTAGTGAGTTTCCATGTCGAAATCTAATGCTAATATACTAAACTCTACATATAGAGAAATGCCGAATTTATGTTCTAATATCGGTTTTATATTAATTGGTTACGATTTTTCTGAAATGGTGAAATTCTATAAGTCATGTGATTAAGAAAATTTTGGATATTAATTTTCCAGATTTAGTAATATAATTTGAGGGTATTTCAACACATTTAAAGGTGTTTTAAATTCCTAAAAACGCAAAATATTATCAAATAGTTTCCAAAAATTGTCAAACCTTGTATTTTCATTCTAAATACAATAGAGGTTTTCCAGAAAATTTCCCTTGAATTTTTTTTTGATATGGTTAACTATTTTTCCAAGTTTTTAAGCCTTCATAACCAAATAAATTCACGAAAAACAGCATTCAAAGGATGAAAATTCTCAAACTTTTTATTTTACTGTTATTACACATTACTAAGCTAGGAAAAATATAAAAATGGATTTCCAAGCTGTTTAATTATATTTTATGATTTTTAAGCATTTATTCTAATAAAAATTGAAATAAATAGAAAACAGTTTCCAAAATTACTCAACCTTTTTATTTAACTGTTATTATACATTACTAAGCTAGGAAAAATATAAAAATGGATTTCCAAGCTGTTTAATTATATTTTATGATTTTTGAGCATTTATTCTAATAAAAATTGAAATAAATAGAAAACAGTTTCCAAAATTACTCAAACTTTTTATTTAACTGTTATTATACATAACTAGGCTGGGAAAAATATAAAAGATATTTTTCAGTGGTTATTTATATTTTTCCTTGTTTTATCCCCTTAAATAATCATTAATTGAAGAATAAATAACAAACAGTTAAAATAAATTACCAAAAATTTTTGTAACATCATTTACAGTGTAAGTAATCTGAGAAAAATACCAAAAGTGGTTTTCATATTGTATAATCCGGTTTTGGGTATTTATGTGTATTTAAGTGTATTTAAGTGTATTTAACCTTAGAAAATAGGAGAAAAATAGTATACAGTAGAGGAAAATCATCAAAATTTTTATGTAACCTCCTAATGTACAACACGATGTTCTGGTAAATTTTCATGAATTTTGGATAATCAGAACTATTTTTCCTATTTTTAGGCCATTATAACTACCAAAAATTGGGAAAAATAGAAAGGCATGATGAAAAATTCTGAAATTATTTTTCTGAGTCTCCCACCACAGGTAAGAGCTGCGAAAATTGTTAGATACAATTTGCACACTCTTTAAAGTGGTTTTGTGATTTATTGCACCCAAACAAAAAGAAAATCGAAAATCATACTAAACAGCAACATAAATCGATGAAATTTAATGAGAGGTCATTATTCACCATAGGGGTCATCCACGAATTTATTCCGGATTTATAGACCTCTGGAAGTATTTTATGTGATTTATTCCCTTGTTTTCTTGCAACAATTTTAATAAATCAAGGAAACGATAAAAACTCTTGGGATTTTCCAGATATTCATATTACCTTAATGGGAATCTGGAAAAATTTTGATTTGAGCAGAAAAGAACTTTTAGATACTTTTCTAGACAAAATCATTTACATGCACTATTAACAATGTACTTTGATCATCAAGCTCTTTAGCTTGGTGTTCTTCACATGCATCACGGTTTGAAGACCATGCATGGACATATGTTTGTTATAGTGATGTTTTTAAAGGAAATACTTGAATGCATAAGGTGTATGAGCCTTTAAAACTTGTAAAAATCCGAACCTTAGTGTTTGACATAGGTTTTGGTCCTTGGATTTCACCATTAAACAACATGCATGTTGTTCTTGGGTGAAATCCTACCACCATCATCGTCAAACACGACATTCATGAACATGTTCATGAATGTTCATAAAGAATGGTGTAGAAGGAGGAGAAGTACAAGAAAACCCTTTAAAAACAAGAAGGAAAAGTAAGGAAAATGAAGGATTTTCGTGAATACCTTGAAGAACAACCTTAGAAGATGAAGATTTGAGTGTGGAGAGGTGTTCTTGGCTGATGATTTTCGTGGGTTTGGAGAGAGAAGAGGAGAGTTTGAGAGTTGAAAGGGTGGAGTGTGAGAGAGAGTGAAGAGAGAAGTGGAAGAGTGGGGATTGTGGTTTAATTATTGAAGTTTTGGGAAGAGAGAGGGCATGGGGGAGAGGATGCACGAATTTTATGAGTGAGAGAGGCTCCCTCTCTCCTAAATTCAAACTTTATAAAACTCCCTCCTTAATTTTTATAAAACCCTAATTTTTATAAAAGTGTTTATTAAAGCAATTCTTGATTTATTTAAAAATCTTGTTTTTAACTAATAAATTATGATTAATGTATGATAATTTAACTTTCTATTTCATTGATTATAATCCATAATTTTGATTAATAAAAATTTGATATTAGGAAGTTTATAGCCAATTTTATAAAGTTTTTAAGCTTTAAGGTTTATAAATTTGGATTTTTGGCTCTTTAGGGTTTTTGGAATATTGTTTGATATTCACTATCATATTGGAATGTAATTAGAATATTTTAATTTATTTTTAGGGTTTTATACCCTTTTTCAATTGTAACAAAGTTTGAAGTTTCATTCTAATTATGGTATTGGCATTTCCTATTGTAGTCAAGCAACTTACTAGAATCGTAAGAGTCAAGTATATTAGTCCTAGATCTTAGTTGGATCCTATTTTATGCAAGATTTTGACCTAATTTATACTACTAGGCCATGGCATGTTGTGCATGAATGGTTTTTATAAAGATGCATGAGTCCGAGAATGACCTGAATTGACAGTTGTCACAGTATCCCCCACTTAAAAAGAATTTCGTCCCGAAATTCATTCTATGTCATCATTTGTCATTGCATGGGAAAAGTTGTGGATACTTTTCCTTCATGAAGTCATCACGCTCCCAGGTGTACTCCGGCCCGCGTTTTGAGTTCCATCGAACTTTCACAATCGGAATCTTACTCCGCTTAAGTTGTTTCACCTTCTTGTCAAGGATTTCTATCGGTTCCTTAACAAAGTTTAGCTTATCATTGATCTTAATTTCCTCCAGAGGTACTATCAATGCTTCGTCGGCTAAACATTTCTTAAGATTGGAGACGTGGAATGTGTCGTGAATGGCGCTTAACTCTTGGGGTAATCGGAGTTTATATGCCACCGGACCAATCCTTTCAATGATCTCGAAGGGTCCAACATATCTTGGGCTTAGTTTTCCTTTCTTACCAAAACGTACAAGCCCTTTCCAAGGCGACACCTTTAGAAGTACCTTGTCTCCAACTTGGAATTCTAATGGTTTTCGACGATTATCCGCATAACTTTTCTGACGATCTCTGGCGGCTTTAAGCCTATCTTTGATGATAGCAATCTTGTCAGTTGTTTCCTGGATAAGGTCGAGTCTAGTCAATTGTCTGTCTCCAATTTCTGTCCAACACAATGGAGAACGACACTTGCGTCCATACAATGCTTCGTATGGGGCACATTGGATACTCGTGTGGTAACTGTTATTGTAGGAAAACTCAATTAGAGGCAAATGAGTATCCCAATTTCCTTTGAACTCAATGACACATGCCCGTAGCATGTCTTCCAATGTTTGTATTGTTCTCTCTGTCTGCCCATCTGTCTGAGGGTGGTAAGTTGTGCTCAAATTTATCTTGGTTCCTAGTGCCTTCTGTAACATCCACCAAAATCGTGATGTAAAACGACTATCTCTATCAGAAATGATGGATAGGGGTACACCATGCAGAGAAACAATTTTGTCGATGTAGATTTGGGCCAACTTTTCCATCTTGAAGTCTTCCCGAATGGGGAGAAAGTGAGCAGATTTCATCAGTCGATCCACTATGACCCAAATTGAGTCATGACCTTTAGCAGTTCTAGGAAGTTTGGTAACAAAATCCATAGATATCTGCTCCCATTTCCATTGGGGAATTTCAGGTTGTTGCAATAACCCGGATGGTTTTTGATGTTCAGCTTTGACTATTGAGCAAGTTAAACACTTCCCAACATGTAAGGCAATATCCCTTTTCATTCCAGGCCACCAATAGTACTCTTTAAGATCCTTGTACATCTTATCCGCTCCAGGGTGGATTGAGTATTTAGATCGATGAGACTCCTCTAGTACCATGTCTCTCAGATTGTTAACCCTTGGAATCCAAACTCTGTCCTTAAAATAACGAACTCCATCAGGTTTGGTTTCAAATCTCACTTCTAAACCATGTAAAGTTTCACCTGGAAGATTTTCCTTGAATGAAGCTTTCTCCTGGGCATCAATGATTTGAGATTTCAAGTTTGTCTGAATTACCATTCCCAAAGCTCTCACACGGGAAGGTTTCACTCTTTCTTTTCTACTAAGAGCGTCGGCTACTACGTTAGCCTTCCCTGGGTGATATCGTATCTCACAGTCATAATCACTAAACAACTCTACCCATCTCCTCTGCCGCATGTTTAACATTTTCTGATCTAGGATGTGCTGAAGGCTTTTGTGATCGGTATAAATGGTGCACTTGGTTCCGTACAAATAATGCCTCCATATTTTAAGAGCGAAAACTATTGCTCCGAATTCTAGATCATGGGTGGTATAATTCTTCTCATGCGGTTTGAGTTGTCTGGAAGCATACGCAATGACCTTATCTTTTTGCATTAACACACATCCTAGTCCTTGATGAGACGCATCACAATACACTACAAAGTTCTCTGATCCCTCTGGTAAAGCCAGAATTGGTGCATTACACAACTTGTTTTTCAGGATTTGAAACGTCTCTTCGTGTTTCTCTTCCCAGAGAAATTTTCTGTCTTTTTGGGTCAAAGATGTTAATGGTTGAGCAATCCTAGAGAAATTCTCAATGAAGCGTCTGTAGTACCCAGCTAATCCTAGGAACTGTCGTATTTCTGTCGGGGTTTTGGGGGCTTCCCATTTCTTGATTGCCTCGATCTTAGCTGGATCTACATGAATTCCTCTTTCGCCGATCACATGACCAAGGAAATGTACTTCCCGAATCCAAAATTCACACTTAGTGAACTTGGCATACAATTTCTGCTCCTTCAACAGCTTCAACACTAGCTTCAGATGTCTCTCATGATCTTCTTTGGTTTGCGAGTAAACAAGTATGTCATCGATAAATACAATTACAAACTTGTCTAGGTATGGTCTACAGACCCTATTCATCAAATCCATGAAAACAGCGGGTGCGTTCGTTAGTCCAAAAGGCATGACTAAGAACTCATAATGTCCATAACGGGTTCTAAATGTTGTTTTGTGAATGTCTCCTTCGTGAACTCTTAGTTGATGGTATCCTGATCGGAGGTCGATCTTTGAGAAGTATGAAGCGCCCTGCAACTGATCGAACAAGTCATCAATTCGAGGAAGAGGATATCGATTCTTGATTGTCAACTTGTTCAGTTCTCTGTAATCAATGCACATTCGGAACGACCCATCTTTCTTTTTGACGAATAACACTGGGGCTCCCCAAGGTGAAGAGCTTGGTCGAATAAACCCTTTGTCTAGAAGTTCTTGAAGTTGTCCGGACAGTTCTTGCATCTCGGATGACACGAGGCGATATGGTGCCTTTGCTACCGGTGCCGCTCCGGGAATTAAGTCTATCCGAAATTCGACCTGTCTGTGAGGGGGTAGACCGGGTAATTCCTCCGGAAACACTTCGGGATAGCTTTGAACCACCGGGATCTCCTTGAGTTGCTTAGCTTCAGGTTCTCTTTCTATCACGTGGGCCATGAATGCGATACAATCCTTTTTCAGGTACTTATGAATCTTTATGCTCGATACAATGTTTAAACTTCTTCCTGGCTTCTCACCGTGTATGATAAGGGTTTCTCCATTAGGGAGAGGTATCCTAATGACTTTCTCGTAACAACCAATGTCCGCTCTATTCTTGGATAACCAATCCATTCCTACTATTACATCAAAACTACCTAGCTCGATAAGAATTAGGTCAATGCTAAAGAGTTTATCAGCTAAATTCAGAGTACAGCCAGGAATTATTTCATTAGCCCTAATTTCATACCCATCAGCAAGTTCAATAGTATGAGTATTCCTCATCTTTTTTGATTTCAAGTCGAGTACCGGTCTAAATGCTAAAGAAACGAAACTCCTATCTGCTCCCACATCGAATATTACTGATGCAAAATGATTGTTCAGGAGAAACGTACATGTTATCACTTCAGGGTTCTGACGAGCTTCTTCTGCACCAATCACAAAGGCTACACCTCTTGGCCGCCCACCTTGATTTCCTTGGAAATTTTGCCTAGCTTGGCCTTGTCCATTGATACCAGGCCCCTTGTTCAGTTTGGGACAAGCACTACGCAGATGATCAGTACTCCCGCACTCGTAACATGCCCTTTTTCCATCCTTATTCAGCTTACAATACTTCGGGTAATGGCATGTCTGTTTACAGTTTTGGCACACTGGGCAAGCTCCCTTGTGATGGAAGTTACACTTATTGCACTTCGGGTGCGGTCCTGTGTATTGCTTTCGCTCCTGCACTTCCATAACTTTCTGTTCCTGAGTTTTCACTGGTTCTTGCTCCTGGGCTCTTACCATAAAGTTTCTTGAGACTTTCTGCTTCCTCCCCGACTTGTCTCCATACTTCTTCTCTCCCTGATCTGCTGGCTTCCTCTTGCTACTAGAGTTTTCCTTTGCCGATGCTCCCGTCCTTATCACATCATTGGTTAGTCGATTTGCTAGACTTACTGCACTTTGAATGGTAGTTGGGTTTGCTGAAGTAACCATTCCCCGAATCTCTGGTGCCAGACCCCAGATGTAACGGTCTATCTATTTCTCCTCAGGAGTAACCATGTGAGGTACCAGTTTTGCTAGTTCATGAAATCGGACTGTGTACTTCTCTATTTGTGTTCCAACCATAGAATGGTTCCAGAACTCAGATTCAAGCTTCTGAATTTCATCCTTGGGACAATACTCATCTATCAGCAGCTTCTTTAGGTCTTCCCAAGTTAGCTGATATGCCGCTGCACGACCTCGGGTTTGCACTAAAGTATTCCACCAGGTCAATGCCCTATCCTGAAGTAGACAAGTTGCATACTCCACTTTGTTGCGTTCGAGACATTTGCTAATGTGAAGGACCGACTCCATACTGTCAATCCATTTCAGCAACCCGACCGCACCTTCCTTTCCATGGAATTCCTTAGGTTTACAGGCCATAAAGGACTTGTAGTTGCATTCTCTTTCATTGTTTCCCCGGTTTCCTCCACTACTTCCTTGGTTAGCATTAAGACCCGCAGTTACTTGAGTGACAATGTTTGGGATTGCTGCCATGAGTTGTTGTGCTACCACTTGAGCAACATCGGGTGTTTCGTTCTGTAGGCGCCAGCGATTAGGCCTTCCTGACATGGTTCTAAGACACAAGAGAAGAAATACGTATGAATACATAAAATAATGTATAATTTTTTTTTGTTCACTACTATTTTGAAAACCATAAGTGTTGTCAAATTAATGGTTTGCATTAATACTATGCACATAGATTTGAGAAAGGAAAGAAAAAGAAAAATCTTTTTATTCAACTATTGACTAAATAAGTTCTAGGGTTTGACCTCATAGTAAAAGTTTTCAAACATAAAATAAACTTCTTCATTACCATTTGAAATAGTCTTAAAACCAAAACAATACATCAATCCCAAAATAAAGTTTGAATGTCTTTCCCCAAAAGATACCCAACATGGGTTTTCATTTCATGACACAATAAAATATTAAAATCAGAACCAAGTACGAATCGTTATCCCAACAAGAAACATCCACACCACAATCAGTAACAGCCCTCCAAACACATAACATGCGGTCATCGCACGACCTGCCACTCGTCTAGCAGCACTAATAGTGTCAGCAGTCTCCATCGAATGCTGAAACAGGATTTCCATCCTTGTCAACACTTCATCCAACACTTCCCGATGCTCAGCTATCACAGCAAGACTGTGATGTAGGCCCGCTGACATCGAATGCATCCTTCGGGACTCCTCTGGGGTCATACCTGACATGTATCCATATAACTCGCTGAGGTGGGGTGCTCTCGATCCTGCCATGCTGGTTCCTACCCGACTGGTTCCTGCCGTGCCAAGTCCTACTGTACTGGTTGCTATCCTTCCTGGGATAGGGACACTCTTCCTTGCTGTCCTCCGAATACGAAGCCCATAAAGTGGTGGTTGTGGCAACACCGATGCAGGCGATGCCTCACGTTGCTGACTCGGGGCGTTGTCATTGCTGATCTCCACCGAGTTTCCTGTATCTTCTGTGTCTTCCGAGGGGTCTTCCTCCACCGAGGCGGGGGGATCACGTCGAGGGATAACAGTGACGTAGCCGGACTCATCGGCTGAGGCGGTAGCGTGAGAAGATGACGATGTCGACATAGTGGACTGAGACATAGATTCAATGAGATATGAAATAAATGACAATGCATGCCTATAATATGCAATGCTTACACACACCAAAATTAACCTTTTTGAATTTTTGAAATAAAGTTTTCTCAAAAATTTTGTTGAACATATTCCCATTATAATTAGCTCAAGCTTTGTATAAATCTTTCCTTAATTAAACATAGGTGATCAGGCTATGTTTAATTGAGGTCCAACGATACAATTCCCGACCAAATTATATTAGTAATATGTTTGATGTAAAAAGAATTTTTATAAGTTTTGGTTATAGGTTGTGTTTTCTTAAAGGAAAACTGATGTTCTCTATAACTTTAGCTCTGATACCATTTCTGTCACACCCCGCTCAAGCGGAAACGCAAGGTATGACAGCGACAAAGGTTTCATTGCAAAAGATAAAGATACATCACCATAGCAATATTTAAAAGTTTACAACCCATAGCTTAAACAAAACAAAGTACAAGTTTTCCAAAATGACATTGTTCAAAATATATAACTTCATAAAATAACTTCCACACGATGCAGCATGCTCTATGATGATGAATCTCTATATCCACTTACTAATTATTTCCTGAAAAAGCATGTAAAACGAGCGTCAACTATGAAAATAGTTGGTGAGTTCACAGGTTTATAAAATCAAGATTTGGTATAAGACTTTTCATAAATACAAGTACATTGCTTTAATGAGAACAAAGTTCATTGCTATAATGAGAAACAAAGTTGATTGCTAAAATTGATAAACGAGTTTATTGCCATAATAAATAACAAGTTTATTGCTATAACGAGAAACGAGTTTGTATGTGTATGAGCAAACAATGAGTCTCAACCAAACCTATTACTGAAGCCCTATCAAGATCTATGCTTATCGTTCCATAGATGAATATGGTATCATGCACTCCAGCAATAGGGCGAGTGAGGAGTTGTCAATTCCTAATAGCGCTATCCATAATGACCATTGGCTCAAAGAGTTAATGGTTAGAGATAAGGGAAGGGCCTTAGTACGATAAGTTCTCATGTTCCGTGTTGCATAGACATACATAGAGAGACATAGCAATAAAATAGCAATCATGTTTGATACAAATCAATTTAAATACAACATTCAAATAATAGTTTTTCGGGACATGCTTTTCCACCCCAAAACATAAAAAAACTGAAAATAGGGGGAGTGCATGAATACTCACAATGTTTCGAGTAGGTACAAGTAGTGCCTCGGAATATACCAACGCCTTACTACCGGGATCCTACGACATCAAACACACACTAGTGAGTTTCCATGTCGAAATCTAATGCTAATATACTAAACTCTACATATAGAGAAATGCCGAATTTATGTTCTAATATCGGTTTTATATTAATTGGTTACGATTTTTCTGAAATGGTGAAATTCTATAAGTCATGTGATTAAGAAAATTTTGGATATTAATTTTCCAGATTTAGTAATATAATTTGAGGGTATTTCAACACATTTAAAGGTGTTTTAAATTCCTAAAAACGCAAAATATTATCAAATAGTTTCCAAAAATTGTCAAACCTTGTATTTTCATTCTAAATACAATAGAGGTTTTCCAGAAAATTTCCCTTGAATTTTTTTTTGATATGGTTAACTATTTTTCCAAGTTTTTAAGCCTTCATAACCAAATAAATTCACGAAAAACAGCATTCAAAGGATGAAAATTCTCAAACTTTTTATTTTACTGTTATTACACATTACTAAGCTAGGAAAAATATAAAAATGGATTTCCAAGCTGTTTAATTATATTTTATGATTTTTAAGCATTTATTCTAATAAAAATTGAAATAAATAGAAAACAGTTTCCAAAATTACTCAAACTTTTTATTTAACTGTTATTATACATTACTAAGCTAGGAAAAATATAAAAATGGATTTCCAAGCTGTTTAATTATATTTTATGATTTTTGAGCATTTATTCTAATAAAAATTGAAATAAATAGAAAACAGTTTCCAAAATTACTCAAACTTTTTATTTAACTGTTATTATACATAACTAGGCTGGGAAAAATATAAAAGATATTTTTCAGTGGTTATTTATATTTTTCCTTGTTTTATCCCCTTAAATAATCATTAATTGAAGAATAAATAACAAACTGTTAAAATAAATTACCAAAAGTTTTTGTAACATCATTTACAGTGTAAGTAATCTGAGAAAAATACCAAAAGTGGTTTTCATATTGTATAATCCGGTTTTGGGTATTTATGTGTATTTAGCTGTATTTAAGTGTATTTAACCTTAGAAAATAGGAGAAAAATAGTATACAGTAGAGGAAAATCATCAAAATTTTTATGTAACCTCCTAATGTACAACACGATGTTCTGGTAAATTTTCATGAATTTTGGATAATCAGAACTATTTTTCCTATTTTTAGGCCATTATAACTACCAAAAATTGGGAAAAATAGAAAGGCATGATGAAAAATTCTGAAATTATTTTTCTGAGTCTCCCACCACAGGTAAGAGCTGCGAAAATTGTTAGATACAATTTGCACACTCTTTAAAGTGGTTTTGTGATTTATTGCACCCAAACAAAAAGAAAATCGAAAATCATACTAAACAGCAACATAAATCGATGAAATTTAATGAGAGGTCATTATTCACCATAGGGGTCATCCACGAATTTATTCCGGATTTATAGACCTCTGGAAGTATTTTATGTGATTTATTCCCTTGTTTTCTTGCAACAATTTTAATAAATCAAGGAAACGATAAAAACTCTTGGGATTTTCCAGATATTCATATTACCTTAATGGGAATCTGGAAAAATTTTGATTTGAGCAGAAAAGAACTTTTAGATACTTTTCTAGACAAAATCATTTACATGCACTATTAACAATGTACTTTGATCATCAAGCTCTTTAGCTTGGTGTTCTTCACATGCATCACGGTTTGAAGACCATGCATGGACATATGTTTGTTATAGTGATGTTTTTAAAGGAAATACTTGAATGCATAAGGTGTATGAGCCTTTAAAACTTGTAAAAATCCGAACCTTAGTGTTTGACATAGGTTTTGGTCCTTGGATTTCACCATTAAACAACATGCATGTTGTTCTTGGGTGAAATCCTACCACCATCATCGTCAAACACGACATTCATGAACATGTTCATGAATGTTCATAAAGAATGGTGTAGAAGGAGGAGAAGTACAAGAAAACCCTTTAAAAACAAGAAGGAAAAGTAAGGAAAATGAAGGATTTTCGTGAATACCTTGAAGAACAACCTTAGAAGATGAAGATTTGAGTGTGGAGAGGTGTTCTTGGCTGATGATTTTCGTGGGTTTGGAGAGAGAAGAGGAGAGTTTGAGAGTTGAAAGGGTGGAGTGTGAGAGAGAGTGAAGAGAGAAGTGGAAGAGTGGGGATTGTGGTTTAATTATTGAAGTTTTGGGAAGAGAGAGGGCATGGGGGAGAGGATGCACGAATTTTATGAGTGAGAGAGGCTCCCTCTCTCCTAAATTCAAACTTTATAAAACTCCCTCCTTAATTTTTATAAAACCCTAATTTTTATAAAAGTGTTTATTAAAGCAATTCTTGATTTATTTAAAAATCTTGTTTTTAACTAATAAATTATGATTAATGTATGATAATTTAACTTTCTATTTCATTGATTATAATCCATAATTTTGATTAATAAAAATTTGATATTAGGAAGTTTATAGCCAATTTTATAAAGTTTTTAAGCTTTAAGGTTTATAAATTTGGATTTTTGGCTCTTTAGGGTTTTTGGAATATTGTTTGATATTCACTATCATATTGGAATGTAATTAGAATATTTTAATTTATTTTTAGGGTTTTATACCCTTTTTCAATTGTAACAAAGTTTGAAGTTTCATTCTAATTATGGTATTGGCATTTCCTATTGTAGTCAAGCAACTTACTAGAATCGTAAGAGTCAAGTATATTAGTCCTAGATCTTAGTTGGATCCTAGTTTATGCAAGATTTTGACCTAATTTATACTACTAGGCCATGGCATGTTGTGCATGAATGGTTTTTATAAAGATGCATGAGTCCGAGAATGACCTGAATTGACAGTTGTCACACATGTCAAGTCATTTACTCTGATAGTGGCTAAGTCCATGGGCTGGGAAGCTCTGAAGGAGCTGATGATCAGAGAATACTGCCCGAGGGGCGAAGTCCAGAAGCTCGAACAGGAGCTTTGGAGCCTGACCATGAAAGGCTCTGACATAGTATCCTACACAACTAGGTTTAGCGACCTGGTGGCTCTGTGTCCAGGGATGGTCCCCACTTAGGCAAAGAAGGTTGAGAGGTACATCTGGGGGTTGGTACCTCCATTTCAGGGGAATATATTGTCTTCAAACCCCGCTACCTTCTACAGTGCCAAACGATTGGCACAACGACTCATCGACCATGGAGTCCGCACACCAACAACAACCCATGCTGTTCCAGAACCATCCAAAACAATCGACAACAAGCGGAAGTTTTGGGACAGGAAGAAGAACAACTCGGCGTAGAACTCTGCCAAGAAGCAGCAGATTGTGGTTGTTCATGCCGCAACAACCCCTGATGCCCCTACTCCGGCGAAGCAGTACGCTGGGAGTTTGCCTAAGTGCAACAAGTGCAACTTCCACCACAACGGCCCCTGCCGGGAGATGCAGTGTGCCAACTGCAACAGGAAAGGGCACACATCCCGTTCTTGTAAGGCTCCGGCAAGTCCAATCACCCAGGTCCCTGGTGCTGGAGCAGGTCAGGCCTGCTACGGGTGTGGTGAGGTTGGACACTTCAATAGGAACTGCCCGAAAGCAGGGAATACCGGTGGAGTAGCGAGAGCACTCGCTATTAGCCATGATGAGGTTGTGGCAGACCCTAAGGTGGTCACAGGTATGTTTCTCCTCGATAACTCTTATGCATACATACTATTTGATAGTGGAGCGGAGAGGAGTTTCGTGAATCAAAAATTTGCACACTTACTTAAACAACCACCACGAGCACTAAAAGAAACGTTCACCGTAGAAATGGCTAACGGGAAGACTAAGTGTACTAACGACATATTCATAGGATGCGCCCTCTCTCTAGATAACTATTCATTCCAAATCGACCCCATGCATGTCTCAATTAAAAGTTTCGACGTTATTATCGGCATGGATTGGTTGAGTCTTCATTGTGTCGACATCATGTGTTTTGAGAAAGTCATTCGTCTTAATCTACCGAATAGAAAAACCTTAGTTATCTATGGCAACAAACCAGGAACAAACCTTCGAATCATCTCTAGTATACAAGCCCATAAATACTTACGAAAAGAATATCACACGTTTCTTGCTCACGTGGTAGATATGAGTCAAAAGGTGAAAGACATAAAGAACATCCCAGAAGTACGCGACTTTCCTGGCATTTTTCCCAAAGAACTTCCAGGATTACCTCCACAACGTCAACTCGAGTTCAGAATCGACTTAATTCCAGGAGCTACCCCTGTAGCCAAATCGCCTTATCGACTAGCACCAGCTAAGATGCAGGAACTATCCAGTCAACTGAACGAACTGTTAAGCAAGGGATTCATTAGACCAAGCTTCTCACCCTGGGGAGCACCAATCTTGTTCGTGAAGAAGAAATATGGATCGTTCCGTATGTGCATCGACTATCGCAAGCTAAACAAACTAACCATTAAGAACCGATACCCCCTACCACGGATAGACGACTTGTTTGACCAACTCCAAGGAGCGAACTACTTTTAAAAGATTGACTTAAGATCCGGGCAGCACCGGCTATGAGTTTTAGAGGAAGATGTTCCCAAAACAGCCGTTCGAACTCATTATGGTCACTACGAGTTTGTAGTGATGCCCTTCGGATTAACCAATGCGCCTGTAGTGTTCATGGACTTAATGAATCGGGTGTGTCGTCCTTACTTAGATAAATTCGTTATCGTATTCATTGATGACATACTCATCTATTCTCGTAGTAAGGAGGAACATAGTCATCACCTACATCAGATTCTAGAAACTCTACGAGCAGAGAAGCTTTATGTGAAGTTCTCTAAGTGCGAATTTTGGATTCGAAGACTCGAATTCTTGGGTCATGTGGTTAGCGAGGAGGGAATTCACGTGGGACCTTCCAAAATAAAGGCCATTGAGAACTGGTCAGCACTGAAGACGCCTACAGAAATTCGTCAATTTCTAGGCCTCGCTGGCTACTATCGCAGGTTTATTCAGAACTTTTCGAAGATTGTGAAACCCCTTACCACACTGACCCAGAAAGGTGTGACCTTCGATAGAAGATTTCGTTGTTTACTGCGATGCGTCCAACCAAGGGCTTGGCTGTGTTCTTATGCAACAAGGAAAGGTCATCGCCTATGCCTCAAGACAACTTAAGACACACGAAGTCAACTACACTACACACGATCTTGAGTCAGGAGCATTGGTATTTGCTCTGAAGATCTGAAGACACTACCTGTATGGTACAAAAAGCACTATCTTTATAGACCACAAAAGCCTTCAACATATATTCGACCAGAAGGAGCTCAACATGAGACAACGACAGTGGGTCGAGCTACTAAATGATTACGAATGCGAAATTTGTTATCATCCCGGTAAGGCCAACGTAGTAGTTGACGCCCTAAGTTGGAAAGAATACTCAGGTCGTAGATTCAAGGCATTGACTATGACAATCCATTCACATCTATCCACACAGATTAAGGAGGCTCAGCAGGAAGCCTTAAAGCCTGAAAATGTGGCAGGTGAAGCCCTAAGAGGGATGGGTAAGAACTTAGTAGTCAAGGGTGACGGAGTCTTATACCTCATGGATCGGATCTGGACACCAAAGTTTGGTGACTTCAAAGACGTTGTCATGAACGAAGCGCACAATACTCTATACTCTGTTCATCCAGATTCAGATAAGATGTATCTGGATCTCAAAAAGTTATATTGGTGGCCTAACATGAAAGCAGATATTGCTACCTTTGTGGGCAAGTTTCTTACTTGCGCTAAAGTTAAAGTAGAATATCAAAAGCCCTCAGGTCTACTACAACAACCAGAGATACCTGAGTGGAAGTGGGAGCGAATTACAATGGACTTCATAACCAAGTTGCCCAAGACAATGGGTGGACTTGATACCATTTGGGTAATCGTTGACAGATTAACCAAGTCCGCACACTTCTTGCCAATCAAAGAAACCGACAAGATGGAGAAACTGACCAGAACTTACATTAGGGAGATCGTACGGCTGCATGGTGTTCCCATATCTATCATCTCTGATAGAGACTATAGATTCACTTCAAGATTCTGGCAGTCGCTACAAAAGTCCCTAGGAACTAGGCTAGACATGAGTACAGCCTACCACCCACAAACTGATAGACAGAGTGAGAGGACGATACAAACATTGGAAGACATGCTGAGAGCTTGTGTGGCCGACTTTGGTAAAGCGTGGGATACCCATTTGCCATTAGTTGAGTTTTCATACAACAACAGCTACCATTCTAGTATCAAGGTTGCTCCATTTGAAGCCCTCTATGGCCGGAAGTGTAGATCCCCTCTGTGTTGGGCTGAGGTGGGTGAAACGCAACTAGCTAAAGGACAAGTTCCTGACAGCACTCTCACAAGTCCGGAAATCATCCGGGAAACAACAGAGAAGATTGTTCAGATTTGTGAACGATTGAAAGCCTCTAGAGACCGACAGAAAAGCTACGCTGACAAAAGACGTAAACCTTTGGAATTTCAGGTTGGTGACCTCGTTCTATTGAAGCTATCACCCCGAAAGGGCTTGATACGCTTCGGAAAGTGTGGTAAGCTAAATCCAAGGTACATTGGGCCTTTCGGGATTCTCGCAAGAATCGGCCCAGTAGCTTACAAACTCCGACTACCTCAAGAACTTAGTAACGTACACCCTACCTTCCACGTATCGAACCTAAAGAAGTGCCTTTCTGATGAGACTCTTGTTATCCCACTCGATGAAATCGAGATTAATGAGAGCCTCAACTTCGTGGAAGAACCGGTAGAAATGATGAATAGGAAAATCAAGCAAACGAAAAAAATTCGTATCCCGATAGTGAAGGTTCGCTGGAATGCAAAACGGGGACCCGAATTCACTTGGGAGCGGGAGGATCAAATGAAACATAAATATCCTCATCTTTTCCCTTAGTCCATGTGTAATTTTCTTAATTCTAATTTTGGGACGAAATTCCCTTTAACAGGGGGATGATGTGACAACCAGTAATTTCTTTCTTGTAAATGTCAAACATGGTCAACTAAAGTCAAACATTCAATCAAAGGTTAAACTTATTCCTTTTATTATCTTAATATAGTTAGATGAAAGAGCTAAAAGTGTTTGGATCTAGCATTCTTAAGTGCTATGTATTTTGGAAGGATAGCCTTTAAAACCATTTGGACCGAAGCCTCGGGCCGTGAACTGCCTCGGGCCATGAACGAGCCTTCGGGCTGTGAACGCCCTTCGGGTCGTGAACCACGGTTGGGCCGTGAACCTTGGTTGGTCCGTGAACCTCGTTGGGCCGTGAACCTCGGTTGGGCCGTAAACCTTCCTTTCCTATATATACAAGAGTTAGTTGATTTTTACTTCACTTCTTCATTTCTGACCGTGAACTCGAGCCTTCTCTCTCAAGATCATCAACCGTGAACACTTTTTCCCTCTCAAATATCATCTTCTTCCTCTTCTTATTCAAGGGAACTTGCTTAGGAAATTCACTTATTCATCAAATCTCCAAGAACTTTGGTCGTGAACTCAAGAACATCGAGTGTTCTTGGGCCGTGAACCCTTCATTGGGTCGTAAACTCCTTGCAGCCTCCCATCTTTGCTTATAACACTTCTTTTGTAAGTGTTTCTTGCATCCCAGGTTGTTTTCCGAATACCTTAGAGGTTATATTCACTAACTGTGTACATATATGCTATGTAAAATGCTATTTAGGACTTGTTTTGACCCGGGAACTAGCTTGTGAAATCAAACATCCTATATCAAACTTTCATTCGAATCACTCACACAAGCTGAGTTCATACCCCTACAAATTATAGTTTTAAATGCTTTTAAATGCTTTTAGGGGGAGAATACAAGTAGAACACAATATAATTGTGTTAAACACTTACATGTGAAAACGTCAAACAAAAGGATTTCTTATTCTTATTATTGTTGTTAAAATCATTTCAAAAACTTTTTTAAACTATTTTAGATTGCTTTTATTATCAAAATCATATTCTTGTATCTATTTACGTATAAGTATGCTTTAACGGACTTAGGACTATTGCTAAATACCTTGACTATTGTTCCTTGTTTGGTTGTGGGCTTAGGGTAGGATCACTAGTCCAACTGTCGGCTAAATCATAGTTATACTTATTGAATATATACATGAATATTTAAAACCCACCATTTTTAAGGAACATACTTAACTTAGTTTCTTATGTTGAACAACTAAGTCTTTTCTACAAATCAGTATCAATCAAACAAACATGCTAGTAAACTATAATAGGTATAGTTTAAAGGATCACTACACACTATTTCTAGAACAGAGAAACCTACATGAGTCAGTATCTACATACTATTTCTAGATCAGAGAAACATACATGAGTAAATACATGAGTAAATACATTCATACTATAACTAGAATAAGAAGGAACATACATACATACTATAACAAGAACAAGATAACTAAAATGTGAGATACTATTTCTTGATATAGCAATATACTTGTTATGTCACGTTTTGTAACCAGAGTCTCCTCGAGGGAGAGCGTGAGTTTGTGTATAGATCTATACGGGATTGACCATCCCACACCTTGTTGCTAGCTACAGTAGGACCTGCAGGTCTACGGGTGACAAATGTCATACCATTTTTCGACGCCTGAAGAACGTCGTGTTTTATAATAGTCAATCAAGCATGGTTATAACCAAATCACATTTAACCTAAATTAACCAATTTGGTTACAAGGTAGTTAATGCATCAGTAGCTTATCTTATAAATATGGAAAACTTGCATTTTATACTAATTCAAGTACACACATATATTTTTACAAGAGAACAAACATACAAAACAGTCGGGTCTTGGGTAGAAGACTATATTTCACTTTTAGAAGAAAATATAGGATTTTATGGGTTACATACAAACATTTTACTAAAAAAAACACAAAAAATTTCATGAAACAAATATAAACTTTTGACATTAAACACTTATGCACTCACTCAACTTTTATGTTGATACTCTCTTTCAAAATAACTTGTATTCGCAGGTCACTAGTAGACAGGAACACTGGACCAGATTTTGAGAAGACGGAGCATGTTAAAGACTCGTCTTTTAATTTGATATATATTTGGTGTCTTACAACTACTCACAGAACACACATGTATTAACTATTCTATTAATGCAATGGATGTTGTTGCTTGTTTTACTATTATGCATTTTTATGATGCTGTACATGACATCCTCCGCCCTCGAATGTTTCTGCCATCTCGTTTTGGGGGTGTGACAAATGATATCTCGTAGAACGGAGGATTATATGATCACTTATCTTAGGACATGTAACTGACTGGGTCAGAGTTCGATAACGGCTTTTGGAAGCTACAATTTGCTGATCGATTCATAAGTTATACTGGAAATTATAGTTATAGACTTATCTAAGTGGAAGACTATTGGATTAGGTGTTTGAGCCCATAACTAAAATTGGTATATACTTGAATTGATAGTAGCACAGTCATTTTGGGTTGCCCTCAAACCTAACAATTGGACAGGATGACTTTTAGAGAGAGAGAGATTTATTATGTGAATAATAAATTAAATAAATGGTTTATTAATGTGTTATGAAAATAATATATTAATTAGAAATCATATTATTTAATTAATAATTAATCAGAATTAATTGGAATTAATCTTGAGATTAATTGGATTAATTAAAAGTATAAGGACTGTTTGTTTATTTATTGATAGTTGAGGAAGGAAGGCTCTAGAACCTCATGGAATGAGGTGGACGAAAATCATCTAGGGTAAGGCCTAGACGATTTCTTCCAAGGCCTCTTGGATAAGGGGATTGGGCTGCTTGGTCACCAAGTAAGGGAATCTATGGCTTATCCTTTAAACCCTAGCTTTGGCCCCAAGTATCTTCAACTATATAAGGGACCCCTATCCCCTTGATTTCATTCACTCCTTCCTACTACAAGCCTTAGACGAAAATTGCTTCTCCCCTCTCCTCTCTCTTAATTTATCCTCTTGCTAGCTTGGGTGTGATTCCATTAGAGGCACGACATTTGTGGTGCTAGCTTCCAAGAGATTATAAAAGGGAATTTTTAGTTGTTTTCTATAACAACAAAAAGGTATGTAATCCTAAAACCCTCTCCTCTATTTTTCGAAAATATCCTAGGGTTTCTAGGGTTCTTTTTTGATGTTCTTAGTTATAGGTTCAATAGAGAAAACATAGATCCTATTAGGTTGCATGCAAACTTAAGGGTTTTATTTTTGTTTGTTTACCTAAATTCCATTAGAATCATTGTTTAGCTTCGATTTTGAATCATCATTTTCTTTTCTTTTGGGTAATTAAGTGATTTTAATGACAAACAATTTTTAGAAATCTACACATTCCTCTTCCTCAATTTCACTGATATTATCAAAATAATCTTCGATATCAGCAAAATTTTGTTGAGTACTTTGTGCTGTGTTCTCAGTTTTGTTTAAAATTTTCATTTGATTGTTTTTAGACAAAGTATCATTCACAATATCAACCAAATCATTAGCATCCAAACAATCATCGATATTAACAATACCATAAACATAAGAATCATCAGGAACTTGATCCTAATTCGCAACCTTATTCTCACAGTCATATGTAGTTTCATCAACTAACTCACATTTTAAAGTTCATGAAAGGGAGTAATTTCATGTGTTGTTTCTTATAAATCTCAGACGAATGATAGAGATGAGTTAGTTTACCATACAACCTTTTAGCAGTATTACAATATATGTTCCTTTGTTTCACTAGTAAACTATTATCCATTCTCATTGAATCTCTATCTACCATCACATTCGTAAGTCTCAAATCTAGGCTTTCTATCCTAGTTTTCTTCTCCTCCAACTTATTTCTCGCTTCATAAAGCAATGCCTTGTTTTTCTCCACTTCGTTACTCATAGAAATCAACATAACATTCAAGTAAGAACATGTATCATCAAAATAAGATAATATGATATTGTAAGAATTTAAAGGAACATTAAGAGAGATAAGAATATCACGTACCTTCTCGACCATAGGAGACTTTGAAGCAGTTGTCACAAAACATCTTCCAACAATCATCTCTTCCTCTTATTCACTCTCATCTTCTCTCTTATCTCCATTCTCCTTCTCCAATTCTTCCCAATCACTTTCCTCCACAAACTCACCAAACATGCTCTTATCACCCAAGTTATCAACAACATGCTTCGCATACATGACACCATGTGTAGGATGACACGTCTCTTCGTTATTGGAGCCTGAAGACCAAATTTTATAATTTCCATCATCATCATTTGAATCATTCGCAACCAATGAGAGATTCTTAAACTTTTCCCGAAGCTCCTCAGTCTTCATTGAAAAGTAGGCATCGTCTTTTACTCTCCTTCTTCTCTTCTTGCTTTCTCAACATGCAATCAAGAGCAAGATGATTCTTTCTGTGACAATAATTGCAATTGTAACCCGAATCTCCTTTAAGCTTCTTCTCAATCGTCTTCACTTCTTTTTTTCTTCCACTTTTTCAACACCTTTTTTACTAACACCAGAATTCGACAATGACTTCTTCCTAGAGCTGTTATTGAAGTTTCCACATATTGACTTCTTATAAAACTTCTTGACCCTATTATTTGAGTAATAGGCAACAACTTCGTCATCTAAATTCAACAAGAAACCTTCTTCATTCTCATCAGTTTCTCCACCAGAACCAACTTCCTTCACAGTTGTTTTCGAGATAAGAGCCATTAGAACTTCAAAGTTCATTTTGTTGTTTTCCTTCGCTATCTCTTTCACCTCTAACTCATGAGCATTTAAAATGTTATAGAGATTTGACAGCGAGTAAGTATCGAAGTTCTCCTGAGTCTTGATCATCAGACAAATATTCTTCCATTCTTTCTTCAACCCTAGAATGAAAGTTATGTTGAAATCGAGAATAGTGCGAACAACACCATACCTGGTACATTTGTTGATAAGCTCATTAAATCGATCGTAATAGGATTCGATAGATTCATACTCCTTTTGTTTGAAGTCTGCTAACTCCAATAGACATTGAGTCACCAAGCTTTTCTTAGTTCGCTTATTCCCTTGGAATTTTTCTTAAAGCTTGTTCTAGATTTCTTGTGTAGTAGTGTAACCTTGAGTGTAGTTATACACGACTGGTGGCAAAGCTCCACATAATTCACGAAGATGTTCGGCACGATAAGGACCACCACTAATCGATCTCTACATATCCTCATCAATTTATTGAGGTAATCTTCCATACGATCCACCCAATGATCGAAATATTCGAGAAGCAACGTCAGAACCTTTGTAGCAGATCCAAGCAGATTAACATAGTTCATCACAGTGTTGACATTCAAATTTTCCATTTGATAGAGTAAAAAGAGGATAAAATTGAAAAGAAAGAAATTAGATACAAAACGATTGATAAAACGATCGCAAAATCATTAAATCACAGTATTCGAACGAATAATTACGTTTTCACTTGCTGAATGATTGAATCGGAACAAATGATTCAATAAGATGAAAATGTTAACAAGATTCTTCAAACGATATGTCGATTCCTGCCCTGATACCAATTAAAAAGATGTTTAATAAGATCTTTGAGTTAGCTCAATATCCGGATTGGTACAAGTCAGAAGTAGATGGAGAAAGTACGAGCTCACAATGGCGAAAAAGCTACTAACTGACTTATGTACCTACTCTATTTATAGAGTATTCAACGGATGCAAAATGTATACTAGGACTTCGACATTACAAGCGAACCCACATAAGTGCCTAGTAAAATACGTACAATATTGAAGTCTTGATGACCTTCGACATTTACAAAACATTCGCTACCAAGACCGCTACCTAATCTTCGATATTATCACAACGAATAAGACTCTATATTTTCAAATGTCAAAATATGTATTTATACAGTGAAATATCTATTTATACACAAAAAAACACATATTTATTGTAAACATGCTTTATATGTATGTAAAAATACATATTTATACATTAAAATATTTTGTGCTTACTTGTAAAAATACTTTATATTTATATAATAAAATTAAATTGTCCGATTGGTAGCTTACCGGGTAAGGCTTAGGCACTCCAAAGGGAAGTTTCAAGTTGAAACCGTGTGAGTTTCAATCAAGGTATAACCAATATAAATGTACGATGTAGTTTTAAAAAGGAGTGTTTAGTATTATCGTAAAACCCTTTCCCCCAAACCTTGCAAATTGTGGAGCCGCAATGGTGATGGAGAACCCATTTTTATGTAATAATATATATTTTCTGAAATGATTTTTTTTAATAAATTAAGATTAACGGTAAAATCTATACAAAAAATTTTAATGGTAAAATATATATAAATTAATTTAATGGTATATTGCATATATAATAAACAGTAAAATCCACCTCAACAGCATGGCTGCTGGTGACCTACTATTACCAGTAACATAATTGTATTTTTTGAACAAAATGTGAAGTTTAGTGATACTAAGTGTAGAAACGATATTGTTGGTTGGCAATATATATACAAAAAAAAAGTTCAATAATATTTTTTTATACAATTTTGATACTTTCTTATCACTTGTATTATAGTTTTGTAACTAGATTATAACCCGCGTTAAACGCGGGGGAACGCATAAAAAAAGTACAAATCGTTGAATGACATATTTGTAGACAAATTTTTATGTTAAAAAGAATTGGATGCATTAATGGGTTAAAATGAATTTATTCAATTCTTCAATACATATATTAAACAAAATTAATATCATGAAACAAAATAAGAGATGCGTTGACGATTAAAAAAATTAACGCTACCTTTGATATCTTTTCCATCAGCCACTGATTACCATTGTGAATAATATCTTTAACATGACGGTCAAACAATACAAAAGAAGTAGACATAGTTTCATATTGAACACGAATTACGACCCTCACCTAAAAATTATAAAATGACACTTTAATGGAAATGAAATAAAATTGGAAACATTCGAATATAGATTAATGGCACAAGAACTTTACAAATGTAAAATTATGAACTTACTTGTTGTAAACATCAGAAACTCCACCACAACCATCACAACTAAATGGTTCAGCATTAGTATCATCATCATTCTTACATACTTTTTTTGAACAGTCATGACAATAAAAAGAATACTGGCCTTCGTCTAAATCAAAACTGATGACAGTAGCAATGATGGAAAAACCAATTTCCTATTTCATAAATTTTTTAAAAATATATAAAGAAAATTCATATATATATATATATATATATATATATATATATATATATTCATTGTGTTATGCGCCATAAATTTATAAAATTAATGAAGAAGTTAAACAATATAAATAATTAATGATTAAGAATAAGGAAAAACAAACATTAAGCTAGTAATTAATGATAAAATACATACGCTTTTTTGAATTCTGAAATGTGAGACATGTCATCATTAATATGCAATCTCGACCCAAACAAACAGTTACCCACTTGAGGCTGACCTGGAAATAACAATTAAAGTTATAAATTAATTTATCTTATAAATAAAATATTAATGTAATGACATGACATTTATAATAAAAAAAATATTCTTACCACCCCAAGTTTTGAGCTTTGTCATACATAGGAGGATGATAACACCTGCATTATCATTTTGATGTAAACAAATCATTTTACAGCAAGTATGTATAATAAGGCAATATCAAAAGTACATTGCCTTTTTTTACCTTTGGACAAAAAAACATATGTTGATTCAGAAACACAGATACAAACATATATTAAAGAAATATATGAATCATTCCCAAAAAAGTAGTTTTTATTGCAAGGGTAAATAAGTCATTTTGAAGAAATAATATATGTAGACACTAAACCTTTCGGGAAGGTACTCCACTTTTACTTTTCTTTATTTCTATTTTCATCCGATCTAAACACAGAATCAAATCCAAACACATAACTAATTAAACTGAATTTACATCATCAAATACAAACACAGAATCCAATCCAAACACACACACACACACACACTTACACACACTGAAACACAAACAGACACACACAACAAAGGTAAATAGGTCATTTTACAACAAGTATGTATAATACGGCAATATCAAAATTACATTTGCCTTTTTTTTACCTTTGGACAAAAATGCATAAGCTGATTGAGAAACACAGACACACACATATATTAAAGAATATACGAATCATTCCAATTAAAAGTAGTTTTTACAGCAAGCCTAAATAAGTCATTTTGAAGAAATAACATATGCAGACACTAAACGTTTCTGGAAGGTACTCCATTTTTACTTTTATTTATTTATTTTTTCATCCAATCCAAACACATAATCCAATCCAATTAACACAGAACTAATTAAACTAAATTTTACTTCATCCAATCTAAACACACACACACACATGCAAACACATACACACATATACATACATACACACACACACACATACACAAAGAGAGAGAATAGAATATCCATTTATCAAAAACCCACTAATAAGCCATTGATACATATACTGAACACATAAACTATAATCAGATGTAAGAAATTAATCAATAAATCAAAAAAATGCTAACCTTATGAAGCTGGTATTCGAACGTGATGCTGCAAAGTCCAGATTTCACGAAATTATGATAACAACTGCATGAGATTATACTTATACATAATTTTGAACAAAGATTTTGGAAAGGATATGAAGAAATTAATATTGTGATTCATATCTTACTATTTTGAATTCCTTGCTTTCATATTCTATAATAAGAAAAGTATATACAAATTACTTGATTTTAAAAAGGAAGAAACCATATTTATGTTTTGACAATTATGTTGACATTTATTTCACTTCATTGCACCACACACAACCTTGACCTTGGAAATAATAAGTTCCAATCCTTAAAGTCTATGAACATTACTTCTAGAACATCAGAAGCATAATCTTCGGGAACTATTCAGGATAGTTCCAGTAACCTACAGCCTTCGATTACCATAAAACTCAGCATCATACATTCCACATTCCACGTATTCAACCTTAATAAGTGTCAGACCGCCGAAACTCTAGCGATCCCACTCGACGAGATCAGGGTAAACAAGAACCTACACCCAAAGATGAGCATGTGGAAATCATAGACTGGGAAATCAAAAGAACAAGGTTAAACACTAACAGCGAAGATCCACTAGAACGCCAAGCGAGGATCTCTGAACAAGAAGATCATAAGGAATAAAAGTACACACATTTTTCCTCAACCCTTGATATTCCTCAGAGAATTTGAATTTCGGGAGGAAATTCCCTCTAACGGTGGGATGATGTGACAACCCGAAAAACATCAGGGCAGGCGTTCTCGTCATATCTGTATGGTTGTAAACAACTCACATAGAGTAGGGTCCTTTTGACATTGGAATTACATGGAATATAAACCCCTTATGTTTTATAAAATACAAAACTATGTTTCGTATATTTTGTAAACTGATTTCACAACTTCGTTCTTAGGGTTTTAAGACCACAACATCTTTTATATGCAGAAAATATAGGATTTTTTTGGGAACACCCTCTCTTCAGAAACAACAAAGGAAAACTAATGAACATGCAAGTAATTATACACGATTTTGGAACGAGACTCACAAACTACTTTTTATAAGAAAATATTGGATTTTCTATAGTTTTACAACTTACTATGAACAAAGATATTACGAAATTTTCTTACAAAAATGCTTATGAACTCACCGAGTCTTTAATTGACGCTTTTCAAAACGACTTGTATTCTCAGGGATCTAGTAAACAGGTATTCACCACGATCGAGGCCTGACATCGCTGCATTATGTTATTTCTACTTTTGTTATTCGTGTTTAACTTTTGAAGAAGAACGAGTATTGTAAACAATGTTCATCTATTATTAATGTATGAATGTTTGTGTTGCTATGTTTCATTTATATACAATTGTTATGATACTGTACAATGACGTCATCCGCCCTCGGAGGTTTCCGCCATTCCGGTTCGGGGGTGTGACATTAAGACCCACTATAATCGAATGTATAGTTTTGGTCGTGGGGGTACTCGACGAGTCCATTGGGTGACTCGGCAAGTTGGGTCGTATTTTTCCCCAATGCCTTCTGGAAGTGGTTTTTGGTTGAGTGGAGGGAACACTCAGCCTGTTAGGGGTTTTGTTGGACTTGAAGATCAAAGGACTCGACGAGTTCAAGGATGAACTCGGCGAGTTCAAGGCAATGTTCCAACCACATGAAGGTAGACTCGACGAATTCGAGGAGAACTCGGCGAGTCATAGACTGAACACATTTATACGATAAATATGGACTCGACGAGTTCAAGGATGAACTCGGCGAGTCAGTTGAAGAAGGTCCTGATGTTTGGTTGAAGGAGAACTCATCGAGCTCTTGCTAGACTCGACGAGTAAGGACGGGGTTGTAGCTTTCCGTGGAAGTGGGGACTCGATGAGTTGGCGGACCAACTCGGCGAGTCGAGTCAACTGGATGTTGACTTTGACCAAAGTTGACTTTGAATAGGGTTTGACTTTGGCTTTGACCTGGACTTGAGTTGACCCTTGTAAGGGAGGGTTGTGAGTATGAATTAGTAATTGAGAATGGTTTGTTGTGTAGGGATTGAGGAGTTGAGACGAGTGGATTTCCGTACCGAGGACTGTGCAGACACTACACGACATCGAGGTGAGTTTCCTTCTAGTAGAAGTAGGTCTACGGCCACAATGTCGGCCCACTAGTAGGAGTTGGTTTATAGATGATTGTCTTTGTGATAATTATCTAGGTTTGTTGCTACCTTATATGTTTTATGCGATTAGCATGTTGTGATATATGTGATAGCGGTAGTAGAGGGTGAAATAGTCCCCAGTTACCGGTTGAAAGATACCGAAGGGGAGGTTAGCTCTCGGTTACCGATTGAAAGATACTGAAGGGGAGGTTAGCTCCCGGTTACCAGTTGAAAGATACCAAAGGGGGAGGTTAGTTCCCGGTTACCGATTGAAAGATACCGAAGGGGAGCCCAACTCCCAGTTATGCCAGACAGATACCGGTTGAAAGATACCAAGAGACAGGCATTATGTGGTATGTGGTATGATGGGGGGAACTCACTAAGCTTTGTGCTTACGGTTTTCAGCTTTGTTTCAGGTACCTCTTCAGTGAAGGGGAAGGAGCCGGCGCGGTAGCTGCACATCACACGCACATCAGATTTCCACATTACGTGATTCATGGGATTGTACTATGATTTTATTACTACTTGATGATATGATTTTGAGACATGACTATTATGGTTTTATGGATTGATATGTTATCGAATATGTGTTGGCAAATGATTTTATAAGTTACTTACTTTAAAACAAAACAACTTGGCTTGAAAATTTGGGATGTTACAAATTGGTATCAGAGCCTTGGTTTGAGGGATTCGTACACACCTTTAGGGGTGTTTGGACTCAAAATTGAGGGTTTGAAAGATTTTTACAAGAAAATCATTTTTCTAAAATCTAAAATGAAAAGGTTTTAAGAAAGAACAAGGTGTATGATGTGTGCGACCGGCCGACCTCAAGTAAGTTTTCCCCAAGATACACATACATGTTATGTTATGATGCGATATGATTATAAGAACTGCATGCTAGACTAGGGCTAAGGATCTAGGAAGGATGCCTTGTATGCCTATTATATGATTATGAGAACTGCATGCTAGATTAGGGCTAAGGATTTAGGAAGATGCCTTATGTGCCTGTTATATGCGCCTATTGAGTTATATGCTAGAACTGATTAGTCAGTAATATGATGGCCTGAATAGGACATGCTTGGTATGGTTACTCAATGCTCGAATGCTGCTTGCTTTGTGCTTTTAGGAGTTCTAGTTATCTTTAACTAACTAGTAAACGAATACGTTAAGTTACATATTGCGAGGATTAAATAATTTCATAAGGTTAGGTCTAACCCTATTTCGTAGCTCTTGTTTGAGTCCAACCGTTGTAGGGTAGGACCTCTCATTCGAAGAATTATCTGGTCTTAGTGATATGTAATGGTATTTGCAAACTAGTTAGGTAAAGGTGGCAGGAATTCCTTATGCAGCTAATGGCGGAGAGTAGGCCAGGGAGATTGCCCTGGGCAAGCCTAGGATGGGAATTAGTGTTGAGAGCAGCAGTAGTAGAAGGGACTTGGTGAAGTCAAGGTAATCCTTGAGGAAAGTACGGATAGATGTGGAAGGTAGTATGGGCCCGTACTACTGGAAGCAGAGGATCCGTACTCGAGTCAAAGAGGGTCGAGAAAGAACCAGGGAACTTGTAGTATGTGAGACCTCCTGAGGTTATGTATGACCCTAATAGTTATTCGTTTTGTTTTAGAATGGTGATGATTACGCATCACGGAGGAGGATCAGGTTCAAGATTCGGTTCAGGATCAGGTTCGGGATCGGGTGCCGAGCCAGTTGATGAGGGACTACGTGAGTTCATTGCTTCTAAGATCACCAGAGGCATCCTTGATTTGACCCCGGTGATTTTCGGGTCGATCAAGGAAGGGATCGTTGAGCTGATGGAGGATCGCCTCAGGGCGTTTAAGAGTGACTGGGCGGCTAGCCAGTCAGGGTCGCGCACACTGTCCTTTAAGGACTTCAGGGGGAGTAGTGCACCAGATTTCCATGGGGCGAAGGACCCCATCGCAGCCAGGAGATGAATTGTAGACATCGAGTATGCACAGTTGACGAGCTTCTACCTTGAGGGGTCGAAGGTTCTATATGATGCAGGTTTTTTGAGGGACAGGGCTAGGGATTGGTGGGAGTCAGTTGGTGATTCCTTGGGAGCCTCAGCCATTGAGGCTATGACCTGGTCGGACTTTGTGACCAGGTTCAGGTCTGACTTTGCACCGGATATGGAGCTTCAGCAGCTGGCCAGAGTTTCTTGATATAAGGCAGACTACTGAGTCAGTGGCGGAGATTACCGCCAAATTCTGGGAGAGGGCATTGTTGGTGCCCCAGTATGCGGGAGACGAGGAGATGCGGAAAACCCGCTATCATGATATGTTAAAGGCAGATATCCGAGAGCATGTCAGCTACTCGGCATGCCCGACCATGGATTCCATGATTGCCAGGGCGAGGGAAAGGGAGATAGACTTGGAGCACATCAGGAAGAGGAAGGCGGAGGAGGGACAGGTTACTGGGGCTTCGGAGAAGAAGCCCAAGGGATTCGACTCTAGGTCGAAGGGCCAGCAGGGCCGGGCCGTTGTGGGAAATGCGGCAAGTCACATGAGGGTGTTTGCCGCACTGGGCTGGGATCAGGCCGCTATAAGTGCGGCAAGACTGGGCACTTTGGTAGGGATTGTACTGCCCCTGTCCCCACCTTTCAGACATCGGACTTGATTTTCTTTCATTGCAATCAGAAAGGCCATAAAAAGGCCAGCTGCCCGAGATTGATATCAGCAGCAGCGCCAGTGGCGGCGCCAGCTCCAGCGACCATGCGGCTCCCTGATGGCCGGCAGGGCAAGACCGAGGCTCCAGTGGTGAGGAGCCGAGCCTTCCAGTTGACTACCGAGGAGGCACGCGCTGCACCCGATGTGGTGACGGGTATGATTTTTTCTCCCTATATTTTGTTATTTGTTGCTTATGATATTTATGTGCTACGATATGTGTTTTGTTTAGAATCGTTCCATGTGAACGACTTTCCAGTTCAGGTGTTGTTCGATTCGGGTGCTACTCGATCATTTGTCTCTCTTGCACTTAGCAAGAGGTTCCCTGAGTCTTCAGGCATGTTGGATTGCCCGCTAGAGGTCGAGATTGCTGACGACCGATCAGTTCGAGCATCAGAGGTTTATAGAAATTGTGTTTTGAGATTGTTCGAGGAGCGTTAGTTGGTGCGTGTGATTGACTGTGCACAGCAGTTGGTGCGTGTCAGGACCCCAAGCGGGGGAGAGCTGGTGATTCAGGGCGAGAGACCACAGCACGGACCAGCTTTATGTTCAGCAGCGAGGGATAGGCGTGTGACAACCCGAAATTTCTATCTTGTACAGTCATTCAATTCAATCATAGTCATACTCGTTTATGCTATCTTTTAGCATTGTTTAGGGTCTGTTTGAGTGTTCTAAGCCTAGTACATTCAAGGTTTGGGTTTAGGCATGAGTTAACTTAAGTTCTTCGTATTGCATTCGAGCCAAACACTCCTTCAAGAGCAGTGTACGGCCGCACACATGAGTGTACGGTCCTACACTCAATATGGCCGTGAACTCATGCCCATCTATAAGTCCTTCCTTCTTTTTCCCTCACTTTTCACAATTCCAAGTCAAGAAATCTGATTCTCTCTCAACTATCATCAAGCATTTCATCTTGATCTTCAAAAGTGTGAGTATCTCTTCTATCTTCTAGTTAAGCTTGAGAAACACTTGATTTCTAGCCTTGAATCTTCATCTAATGCAAGAACACCAAAGGTGTACGGTCGTACACCCCTCTTATGGCCGTAAACCCTTGTTTGATGCATGTTTTGGCCTCAAACTCATCTTATGTCCCAACATAGGATCTTGAACACTTAATGGATGCTAGATAAGGCCGTAAAACACCACTTTTGCATGTTTCTTCCATGAGTGTGCGGCTGTACACTCCATGACCGTACACTCAATGGCCGTACACCACATTAGCCGTACACATCTTGGCCGTACACACCCTTGTGTGGCCGTAAACCCCTTTAGTACAATCACATGTGATTATAACACTTCAATTCAAGTGTTTCCTAGTCCCTAAAGTGGTTTCCTATCATAATTAGTTGTTATATACACTAATTATATCCATATATGTGTCATTATATGCTTAATAGGATCCGTTTCTGCTCGAGGCTTCACTTAACACTTAACATCCTATATCGACCTTTCACTCGAATCACTCACTACAGGTGAGTTCATACCCCCGTATTTTCATAGTTTTTACTGTTTTAAGGGGGGGGGGGGGAATACAAGTCTAACACAAATATTTTATGTTATAAACAAATGGTTTCAAATATCTTATCAAAATCGATTTCAGCTATAATCAAATCAAATAGTTTTCAATGATTCTATCAAAATGACATCAAGTCACCAAAATGTATTTCAAATTATTAAACTTCTTTTAAATGTTTTTATAAACTTATATTTCTTCCAGAAATCATACTTGTATATATATATATATATATATATATATATATATATATGTATATATATTTATATAAATAAGATTTAAAAGGCTTAGGACTGATAACCCACTTTGGTTCCTTTTCCTTGTTTGGATGTGGGATTATAAGTATCAGTTATTTGTCCGAGTGTCATTTAAATTTTACTTATATATATTTGTATATGTATACAAGTATAAAAGTTAATTCATTAAGTTCAATTACCCTTTGTAACATGTTGAGCAAGGGGTTGCATTCATGAATACTCGGTATCAATTCAGAAAGTACATATAAATTATAATAGGTATAATTTATGAATCACAGAAACATTAATTCATAATTCAAGTATACTAGAGTACATTGTTTTACAAGAACAAAGGCTTGATTCAAAACTAATCAAGGATATACATCTTTCAGATACATGTTAAGAATACTAATTCAAGAACATACTATCAATCATTTATTTCAAAATGATTGGGTTTTCATAACTATTATACATGTAACGTTTATATTCTTTTTATGAGTCATCTGATACAGGTTGTTTAGTTCATTTAAACAATATAGTTAAAGTCCTGACATTATAACCAGAATCTCCAGCCGGGGATCAAAACAATGTGTGTATAGATCTATATTGGGATTGACAACCCCGCACTCAGACTGCTAGCTACAGTCATGCATACACGCCTATGAGTGACAGTTGTTATCAACAGCTTTCAACGCCTTCAATGCGTTGGGTCAGGCCATCTAGTCTCAGTATGGTTATAATAACTCATATAAAAGATATTAATAATATGTTAGTGTATAATTAACTAAACTTAAGTACATTTTCAAAGTACTAGTTTACAAGATACAATTTACAGTATTACATTACAGTTTACAATAACAGTTGATGAAACCAGGCACACTCTCAGATACAAGTTTACAAAAGGATTACAACTACAGAACATTGGTTTACAAATAGAACAGTTTTATGTAATTAAAACTACTTTTCATATACAGCAGAAAATATAGGATTTTCTGGAACAGTTTACATATTCAAGAAACAAAAAACATTCTTTCAAACATAAATACTTATGCACTCACTCAACTTTATGTTGATACTCTCTTTTCAAATTACTTGTATTCTCAGGGAACCAGTAGACAGGTACTCCCTGAGCTTTTGAGAAGATGGAGCTATTTGTGTCTTGTCTTCTTCTTTTGTATAACTATTTGGTTTCAGTATACAATGATGAAACACATGTAAATACTTATACTTTTTAAATACAGTGGTTGTTTGTACTCTGATTACTATAATGCATGTGTTGTGATACTACAAATGAAGTCCTCCACCCCCGGACGTTTTCGCCATCTGGTTTGGGGTTGTGACAAGGCGCTACCTCCAACAGGGTTGCGCCGGGTATGTCGCCTATGTTATGGATACCCGGGAGGCGGGTAAGGCGTCGGTGAGCGATGTACCGCTGGTGCGAGAGTACGCGGATGTATTCCCGGAGGAGCTGCCTGGGATACCTCCGAAGCGACAGGTGGAGTTCAGGATCGACCTAGTCCCTGGTGCGGCTCCGATAGCCAAGGCACCATATCGGTTGGCTCCTCCCGAGATGCAGGAGTTGTCTACACAGCTGCAGGAGCTGCTAGACAAGGGATTTATCAGGCCGAGTAGTTCGCCTTGGGGAGCCCTAGTCTTGTTTGTCAAGAAGAAGGACGGGTCGCATTGAATGTGCATAGATTACCGGGAGCTGAACAAGGTAACAGTGAGGAACCGTTACCCGCTCCCGAGGATAGATGACTTATTCGACTAACTTCAGGGAGCATCTTGGTTCTACAAGATTGACTTACGATCAGGCTACCATCAGATGAGGGTCAGAGATGAGGATGTATAGAAGACTGCATTCCGGACTCGCCAATGCTCCTGCCGTGTTCATGGATCTCATGAACCGCGTATGCAGACCGATGCTGGATCGGTCTGTGATAGTTTTCATTGATGATATCTTGGTTTACTCCAAGACGCAGGAGCAGCATGAGGAGCATCTGCGAGAGATTTTGGATACCCTGAGGAGAGAGAGCTTGTACGCCAAGTTCTCCAAGTGTGAGTTCTGGTTGCACGAGGTGCAGTTTCTTGGGCACCTTGTCAACCAAGACGGTATTCTGGTCGACCCGGCTAAAGTGGAGGTCATGATGAGATGGGAGGTTCCGAAGTCTCCATCTGAGATTCGGAGTTTCCTTGGATTGGCGGGCTATTACCGGAGATTCATTTAGGATTTCTCCAAGATAGTCGTACCCCTAACCCGGCTGACGAAGAAAGCCGTTGTTTTTCGCCGAGGGCCTGAGCAGCAGGCAGCGTTTGAGACATTGAGACAGAGACTATGCGAGGCGCCGATCCTCGCCCTACCTGAGGGCGTGGAGGATTTTATGGTATATTGCGATGCGTCCATCGCAGGGTTGGGCGCGGTATTGATGCAGAGAGGACATGTTATCGCTTACGCTTCGAGGCAGCTGAAGCCTCACGAGGCGAACTAACCGACGCACGATTTGGAGTTGGGGGCGGTCGTCTTCGCCCTCAAGATTTGGCGACATTACCTCTACGGAGTCCGTTGTACCATTTTCACGGATCACAAGAGTCTGAGGTACCTCATGGATCAGCCAAATCTGAACATGAGGCAGCTTCGGTGGCTAGATGTGGTGAAGGATTACGATTGTGAGATCCTCTACCACCCGGGGAAGGCCAATGTGGTGGCCGATGCTCTTAGCCGCAAGGCTGCCCCGATCAGAGACGTTTGCTTACGGATGACAATGGTGACTCCGCTTCTGGAGCAGATCCGAGAGGCCCAACATGAGGCTATGAAGGAGGAACATCGAAAGAGCGAGCGTATTGTAGGACAGGTTTCCTCCTTCGACTACGATAGTCCTGGGTTGTTGACTCTACATCGTAGGGTGTGGGTTCCTTATCATGGGGGTGTACGCCAGGTTATGATGGAGGAGGCACACAAATCCTGATTCTCGATTCATCCCGGGGCGACGAAGATGTACAGAGATCTTCGACCCGATTACTGGTGGCCCTGCATGAAGCGAGACGTCGCCTGGTACGTAGAGCGATGCTTGACCTGCAGGAAGGTCAAGGCCGAGCACCAGAGGCCACACCGCAAGATGCAGCTGATAGACATTCCCATGTGGAAATGGGAAGATATTACCATGGATTTCATCACCAAACTTCCCAGGACCGCGCGAGAAGTGGATTCCATATGGGTCATCGTGGATCGGTTGACCAAGAGTGCACATTTTATACCGATCCAGGAGAGCATTTCGGCCGAGAAGCTAGCTGATATCTACATCCGGGAGGTTGTAGCTCGACACGAAGTGCCAGTCTTCGTGATTTCCGACAGAGATGTACGGTTCACTTCCAAATTCTGGAAGAAATTCCACGACGAGTTGGGTACTCGTCTGCACTTTAGAACCGCTTTTCACCCGCAGACGGATGGTCAGAGTGAGCGGACCATCCAAACTCTGGAGGATATGTTGCGAGCGTGTGTTTTAGACTTTGGAGGTAGTTGGGATACTTACCTTCCTTTGGCTGAGTTTTCCTATAATAACAACTATCATGCGAGTATCGACCGTCCTCCCTTCGAGATGTTGTACGCGAAGAAGTGCAGGACCCTGATATGTTGGGGTGAGGTTGGCCAGAGGGTCATGGGGAGTACCGAAGTGGTACTCAAGACTACAGAGAGGATCCAGCAGGTTCGGAGTAGGCTTCAGACTGCTCAGAGTCGGCATAAAAGTTATGCCGACAAGCGTCGATCGGACCTGGAGTTCCAGGTCGGGGATATGGTGCTCCTAAAGGTGTCGCCTTGGAAAGGCGTCATTCGCTTCAGGAAGCGAGGCAAGTTGGGCCCCATGTACATTGGACCTTTCAGGGTTGTCGCCCGGGTGGGCAAGGTGGCGTATAGGCTGGACCTGCCAGCCGAACTCATTCAGATTCATAGCACTTTTCACGTCCCCCAGTTACAGAAGTGTCTGATGGACGATTCGGCAGTGGTGCCTTTGGAGGATATTCATGTGGATGACATCCTGAACTACATTGAGCGGCCTGTGGCGATTCTCGACAGGAAGTCGAAGGATCTAAGGAACAAGAGGGTGGAGCTGGTGGAGGTGCAATGGCAGCACCGCAAGGGCTCGGAATGGACTTGGGAGCCAGAGGACGAGATGAGGGAGCACTACCCCGAGCTTTTTCAAGATTCAGCAACTGATTTCGAGGACGAAGTCTAAAATAAGTATGGGAGATTTGTAACACATGGTTCCTGGTACGTATTTAAATTCAAGTAACTTCATGTTTTGCTCTGGGACTCGGCGAGTTGGAGGCCCAACTCGTCGAGTAGACTCGACTTTTGATCGGGGGGTTAAGTGACCTACTCGACGAGTCGGGAGACCGACTCGGCGAGTAGGACTGTCTGAATGAAAACCTAATATTTGTGTTTGCACCCTATTTAAACAACTTATAACGCCCCAAACCAGCCTCCATTGTCCCTCCCAACCCAGAGAAAAGCCTAACTCGAACCCTAAGCCTCTATTGTGTGTTCTTGAGCTTGTTGGTGCCTTTTGTGTGTTTTGAAGTTGGAAAGGAGGAAAGAAGCTTGGGAGTTCAAGTAGAAGCAAGAAGATCTAGAGGTTTTGCTCCTTTCTCAGTCCATTCAAGGTAAAAAGCTGGAACCTTGACCATCTATCTCTTAGATTTTGATTTGGGGCTATTTTCTACCCTTCTTATGAGTTTAGTGAAGCTATAATCGGATTTTGTGTGTGTGCTTAGAGTGGCACTTCAGATCTGGAACCATTAGGGGTCCTTATGGCATAAAGGTGGCAACTTTGTTGCCATAAGCACCCCATGCATCTTGTAGACTTCTTTTTATGGTATTTTGAGTAAAAAAAACCCCATGCATGAACACCAAGATTGGAACTTTATGTATGAAATGGACCTTAGGAGGTCAGATCTATGGTTTTGATGCATTAAGACCCACTATAATCGAATGTATAGTTTTGGTCGTGGGGATACTCGACGAGTCCCTTGGGTGACTTGGCGAGTCGGGTCGCATTTTTCCCCAATGCCTTCTGGAAGTGGTTTTTGGTTGAGTGGAAGGAACACTCAGCCTTTAGGGGTTTTGTTGGACTTGAAGATCAAAGGACTCGACGAGTTCAAGGATGAACTCGGCAAGTTCAAGGATGAACTCGGCAAGTTCAAGGCAATGTTCCAACCACATGAAGGTGGACTCAACTTGTTCGAGGAGAACTCGACGAGTCATAGACTGAACACATTCATGCGGATGAAGATGGACTCGACGAGTTCAAGGATGAACTCGGCGAGTCAGTTGAAGAAGGTCCCGATGTTTGGTTGAAGGAGAACTCTTCGAGCTCTTGCTAGACTCGACGAGTAGGGACGAGGTTGTAGCTTTCCATGGACGTGGGGACTCGACGAGTTGGCGGACCAACTCGGCGAGTCGAGTCAACTGGATGTTGACTTTGACCAAAGTTGACTTTGACTAGGGTTTGACTTTGGCTTTGACCTGGACTTGAGTTGACCCTTGTAAGGGAGGGTTGTGAGTATGAATTAGTAATTGAGAAAGGTTTGTTGTGTAGGGATTGAGGAGTTGAGACGAGTGGATTTTCGTACCGAGGATTGTGCAAACACTACACGACATCGAGGTGAGTTGCCTTCCAATAGAAGTGGATCTACGGCCACAATGTCGGCCCAATAGTAGGAGTTGGTTGATAGATGATTGTCTTTGTGATAATTATCTAGGTTCGCTGCTACCTTATATGTTTTATGCGATTAACATGTTGTGATATATGTGATAGCGGTAGCAAGGGGTAAAATAGTCCCTAGTTACCGGTTGAAAGATACCGAAGAGGAGGTTAGCTCTCGGTTACCGGTTGAAAGATACCGAAGGGGAGGTTAGCTCCCGGTTACCGGTTGAAAGATACCGAAGGGGGAGGTTAGTTCCCGGTTACCGGTTGAAAGATACCAAAGGGGAGCCCAACTACCATTTATGCGAGACAGATACCGGTTGAAAGATATCGAGGGACAGGCATTATGTGGTATGTGGTATGATGGGGGAACTCACTAAGCTTTTTGCTTACGGTTTTCAGTTTTGTTTCAGGTACCTCTTCAGTGAAGGGGAAGGAGCCGACGCGGTAGTTGCACATCATACGCACATCAGATTTCCGCATTACGTGATTCATGGGATTGTACTCTGATTTTATTATTACTTGATGATATGATTTTGAGACATGACTATTATGGTTTTATGGATTGATATGTTATCGACTATGTGTTGGCAAATGATTTTATAAGTTACTTACTTTAAAACAAAAAATTTTGTCTTGAAAATTTGGGATGTTACATCGGGAAGGCATTCCATTTTTACTTTTATTTATTTATTTTTTCATCCAATCCAAACACATAATCCAATCCAATTAACACAAAACTAATTAAACTGAATTTTACTTAATCCAATCCAAACACACACACACATACAAACACACACACACACACACACATAGAGAGAGAGAGAGAGAGAGAGAGATAGAGAGAGTAGAAATTTCGTTTATCAAAAACCCACTAATAAGCCATTGATACATATATTGAATACATAAACTATAATCAGATGTAAGAAATTAATCAGTAAATCAAAAAAAAATTGTTAACCTTATGAAGCTGGTATTCGAACGTGATGCTGAAAGTCCAAATTTCATGAAATTGTGATAACAACTGAATGAGATTATACTTATACATACATTTGAACAACGATTTTGGAAAGGATATGAAGAAATTAATATTGTGATTAATATCATACTATTTTGAATTCTTTGATTTCAAATTTTATAATTATTAAAGGTATGTGCAAATTACTTGATTTTAAAAAGGAAGAAACCATATTTATGTTTTGACAATTATGTTGACATTTATTTCACTTCAATACATTCCAATTAAAAATTTCAGTCACCATTAATAAGTTTTCAACTTTCCAAACGTAATCAACTTAATTTAGTTGATATTAATTTTATGATTACGTCATCAAAATAATCCAATGGTTGAAATTAATCAAGAAAACACAATGAATGAGCCAGATTCTTGAAGGTGATGTAATCAAGTTTCTTTTTTTAATATACATATAAAGATTTGTAAATATTTCAATATATGTATGTATAAAATATTAGTATGTTAGATATATAATAATAATAATCCATAAATAAATATCAAGATTTGGAGTTAGAAATGCGAAAGGGGGAAAATGCATTGCAATTTGTTGAGGTATAAAGGAGAATGCAAATAATTTGCTTCAAATCAATCGCAACAAGATTTATGGTCTTTCCTTTTACCCTTTTTTCTTCTCATCTTCTACACAACCAACTCCCTAATTCAGACCAAATATCTTCATAATTACGTTTCACCATCCATTAATTTGCAAAACAACCCAAAATTAACTTAAAAACTCCTCAACCATCTTCATAAATCTCTCCGATTTCTTGCATTTTCCGCCTCTTGAACTGGCAATGTTGAATCGAGCACACAGAAAGCAAACGGGGTTGTGATAGCTGAGCAAACGAAAACCCTAAAAGCATCCACAATTATGGAAGGTATGACCACCCCTTTTGACCCCCTTGGTTCAATTCGAGATCACTTCGACTGAATTTTAATTTATTAAATTACCTTGTTGTTGTTCCATTTTCGATTGTATGCATCTGCTTTTTTGTTCACAAATATGATATGGTGTTTTTCTGCTACTTTTCGTTTGCATTCTTACAAACTATATGCAAATTTTAGTCGAACGACTTTATCAATCCGTTGTTCTTTGTGATACACTCCATCGTTTACAAAAGAAGGAACACTTTGATTCCCACGTCTCAGCTTCAAAGTTAATGTAAAGCTTCTACTTTTTTGTACAAAACTGATTATTACACCAAAAAACCCTATAAGAAGTTGGTGTTAAATTATAAAACAAAGTCAAGATCAGCTTTCTTAGAACAATACTAGGTTGATCTTAAAGATCAACGTGCAGCTCTTTTCATTTGACATTGGAGGAAGTGTGTTTGGGCATTTCATATTATTTTGTTCTATTATTGTAAAGAAGTTATAATTTGTAATCTATCTGTAATAGAGGAAATTGCTTGTATTTAATTATCTTGGATTACTTGAGTATTGTCAATATCATGGGGTGAATAATGATCAATTTAGGGGCTAAAGGCACATATATTATGTTTAGGGTTATAAAGCCATTGAACTATTTAAGATCTGAATCAATTGTAGTATTGGGCCAAAAAGAAAATAAATTACAGCTTAATTGCTATGTAGCCTTGTATTGGAACGGAGACCGATGTCAATGCAAAAGACGTAAATGCCCTCCTCATCCTCATCATGGAAAATAAATATACCATGAAAGGTCTGATTTCTTAACATATCCAAAAGCGGATAATTATTTTGGCATGAAGGGACATGAGTTTTATGTAGTTCTCTAAAATGGATTGCTTTCTAGAACTATCTTCAATGATGAGGATGAGGAGGGCATTCACGTCTTTTTCAATATACTATATATTTCTTTCCTGCTTATAATTATCAGTGTAGTTTATGAATCTTTTTGTGGTTTTTATTGTAGAACCTCAAGAAGTTCATACTGATGAGAATAGAGGTCTTCCTGAGAAGAAACAGAAGAGAATTGTCAAGACACCAGCTCAAGTTGCAGCACTAGAGAAGTTCTATAATGGTATGCTCATTTCATTGTAGAATATACATTAGTTTGATTTAGTTAAATGCAATAAATTGGAACATACTTTCATTATGTAATGTAAATATCCAACAAACAAATTTAGGCTTAGTGTAAAGATTGTTGATTCTGTTTACAGAACATAAATATCCAACAGAGGGAATGAAACAAGAACTTGCAGACTCAATAGGATTAACTGAAAAGCAAGTTTCAGGGTGGTTTTGTCACCGAAGATTAAAAGACAAAAAGTCACCAAATGATGAAATCCAGCCACCTGGCAATGGAAAACAAGATCGATCAAGTGGTGTCATACAGGATCGTGGCAGTGGCCTACGACAAGATTCCTGTGGAAGCACCAAACAAGGTGACAACAAACACAACTCCGATCCTAAAGAAGTTGAAAGCAGAAGATTCACAACTCAAAACATTCTTCCATTACAAATTCAACACAACAATATTATCATGGATCATCATCATGATGTTGATGTTGATGTTGATCATGATGGTAATGATGATGATGATGATGATACGTCTTCTGGAAGCAGCTCCCCATTGAAGGATAGCTTCCACCCGCAAAATGTCGTAGGGGCAATATCGTCAAAATACCCAACTCATGATTTTAAAAGTGTGAGGGGGAAGGGTGGCCCATCGGGGTATTTAAAGGTGAAAGGTCAAGTTGAAAATGCTGCAATTACAGCTGTCAAGAGGCAATTGGGCAGACAGTATAGAGAGGATGGCCCACCACTTGGTATTGAATTTGAGGCCCTTCCTCCTGGTGCTTTTGAGAATCCGGTCAAGATTCCGGTCAACCGTAAGTATCACCTTTTTTTTTTCTTTTTTATATTATATCATCTTATAATGCATTTAATATGCGGTTTTCTTTCTCTATACTTAAATAAAATCTTGTTTGTCATTTTTCATAACTTTCTCTATTAAGTCGTTATATCTGTAGTAAGTCAAAAAGAAACACTCATATATAGCTTATAGGATTAAGGGGTTTTTTTTTTTCACCATTAAGTAATGTATAGGTATAGTGGCTGAATGGGTGATGTTGAATAAACTGTCTGAATGAGACTAAATGACCATTTTATCCTTACATTCCTTAAAACAGATTTCACAAGAGCTATTATCATTCTGTTCAGATTAAGTCAAAAAGAAGCAACCATGTATAGCTAAAGGGTTTGTGTTTTAATACATTAAGCCAGTTTTTTTTTTTTTTTTTTTCCTTAGACCCAGTAAGTCATTCTGTTGAGATTAAGTAAAAAAGAAGCAACCATGTATAGCTATACATATTAAGTGCTTAACTCATTAAGCTCATTAAGTCAAAAAGAGCTATTATCGTTATGGGAAAAGCCTTGTTTCCCTCACTTCTTCTATTAAATCGTTATTTGATGCATTAAGTAGAAAAGAAACACACACACATATATATATATATATATATATATATATATATATATAGTTTATGTTACGAATTCTAATAAGTTTTTTCTGTAATAGGTTTGTCCAAATTATGTTTTACGATTTTACCCTTACCTATTACTTGTTGATGTTCTTCCAGAATCCTACTATGTTGGTGACCGCAGTGCAAGTGCACTTCATTCATCGGATGGTTCTAGAACATTTCAACCTCCTAATGCAAGCAAGGTATGCATTCTTTCTTCCAACTTTCTTGGGGGCAATTTAGGAACTTGAATTAATGAACTTAAGAATATCTTTTCTACATATACATTAACAATTACTTATCCTTAAACATGTTTGTTTTGCCTGATGGAATCATGGAATGGACCATTTTTATTAAAAGTAGATAATACATTTTTTTGATATAGTTTTCTTTGGGTTTTAGTGAGCTTTTATTATGTTTTACTTTTTATATTTTGTAAATAAAAGTTCATTGATTTTGATTAATATAATGTGTAGAGTAGAGTTGAAGTTATACACTGTATTTACATATATAAAAAATTTGAATGAAAGATTATGACTTTCATACATGCCTAAGAAACATGATCATGGAATGTAGTCACTCATTCCATTATGGAATGAAAGACTATGACATTCGTAAAACAATTCTATATATTATTTGAATGTAATTATAACAAAACTAAAAAAAAATAAACATAATAAAAGCTCATTAATACCCAAATGAGAATATAGTATAACAATATTTTCTAGTTATTTAAAAAGGAATCATAATTTAGTTAAGAATGGGTTATATTACAACTTTTCATTCCATTCCATTATGGAATGAAAAAAAAAACTAAAATGGAAAGAATCAGATTCCATGAGGAATGGTCCATTCCATTCCATTGGGCAAAGCAAACAACTTTTTATCATTCCATTCTTTCTCCAATTCCATCATTCCAAAACACTAACCTAATGCTTTCCTGTTTTTATAAGCAGATGTATGAAAGATACAATCCAAAGAGCTACAATTCCATGGATTTGGATAATTCACCTTTAGACATAAGGCATGCATCCAAACATCGTGAAAAACACTTTGACAACCAATATATTAATAATAATAATAATAATAATAAGCAAACACCTCATTTTTCCAAAAATAGACATTCTCAATCGATGGAAGTAAATGATGATTCTGCTGAAGAAACTTCAATTCATGACATGCGGGACCACTTTGAGACAAGAATAAAACATGTTCATGGTCATGCTCCAGTTGTAAGGAGACAACAAGATTCTGTAACTGTTTCCAATCGCCATCTAATTGGCTATGGGAAAAACATTAACCACAATATCAGGCCTCCACCAAAAGTCAACTATAGAGATCGTGTTGAATCTTTGACTTCTGATTTGACTGTTAAACGTGGTGAATTTCTTGAATTGGAGGACAGGGGGATGTCTAGGAAGATACCTAAGGTCTTAAAGTCTATAAACCATAACTTTTTTTTTAATTGATAAATGCAAGAAATAGCAACGTACTTTTGTTTATTTTTATTACAAAGTTGCATTTTGAAAAAATTCTATCCAATAGTAGCATTGAAATTTGCTATAGTTGGATAGATTTTTCAAATTACAATGATGTAATAGGTAAAATTGATATTAGGATATGCTATAACGAAAAATCAATGAAAGTACATTGCTATTTCTTGCATTTACCCCTTGTGTGAATTACCATTTTGCCCATTTTCTACAAAGAGGTTATACCCTAATGTATGGGAATAATGTGTAGGATGAAGAATTCGATGGAGAAAGAAGAGGAATAGATGAATACTCCAAATTGGTTTCTGCAAGAATTCATCCGGGAAATGAAATGAAAGTGAGTATATGCAAAATTACTTTAATACATAGGCATTGTTCAAATTTTGAATTCTTTTGTTTTATTTATTAATATTGAAGGTTACTAAGAGAAGTAGGGAAGAGTTTCTACATCAAATGTATCCACGGAAAGACGCGGTGATTGACATGCCTCCAAGAACCATCATGACCAAAAGGTCAGTGCTAAGCACTTTATACGTTTCTGACATGACAAAACAGGTTGTACTGTGTTTGACTTTGACTTTGACTTTGACATGCATTGGATTGAAAGTGGGACACATGTCAATGGGACAAAAATTGAAAATATTTTGTTCCACCCTAAAAGGTAGAACAAGGTGGAATAGAGACTTGCTCTCAGACTCTTGCCTATGCAAAAGACGAGAATGCCCTCGTTCTCATCTAGGGATATTTTCGTTGATGTGGATGAGGGTATTTGTGTCTTTTGTACAGACTCGAGAGTCGAGATCGAGAGATAGTCCATGTGACTATGTCCCACCATTTGGGTTGGGATTGGGACAAAATATTGTAATTTTTGTTGTTTTGTTATTCCTCTCTTTTGATAATTTTTCGTTGGATTTAAGCAAATTGTTAGGCTTTTTTCTTGGTATAATAAGACGAAAATACCCTCAATACAATATAGCACATGAAGTGTGATATCATCCATAAAGCAAATTACCACATACCTTGGCCAAGTTGACTTTAGATTTGACCAAACTTACTGCTCAATATCAAATGTACAAGGAAATGTTTCTTCAGTTGACTTTAATAATTTATACATACAATTACAAACTTGCCTTGGCTCAAAGGTCAAGGGATAAAATCGTCAAAACAGGTTCTTTGCAAAATGTAAGGAAAATGCCATGTAGGAAGAAGTCCTTATGCAACCCTGAAGGTGCTCAGCTTTGGTATGATGGAGAAGGAATGGAATGTATCATTCCATTGGAATGGACGATTCTTGAAGGAATGTAATTCCTTCCATTTTGTTAGTTTTCATTCCATCACGAAATGGAATAAAAAAAATTGTGATATAACCCATTTTTATTTATCCAACTTCTAACGAGTAATAACACAAATTGCTTTTTTTTTTCTTAAAGTTTTCATGATTTTTAATAAATTACAGTTTTTATTTAAACAACTAGAAAGTATATTCTTTATCATAATCTTTCTTAGGTTCTAACAGGCTTTTATCATGTTTTTTTTGTTTTGTAAACAAAAAACTCATCGGTTATAATTGAATAATGCATAAATTATAGTTAAAACTATGTATTGTTTTTACATATAACATTAAAAAATCATGAAAATTCGGTTGATGACCAAACATGACCATAGAATATTAGAATGTAATGATTCATTCCATTACTTCCTTTATTTCATCACCCTTTCCATCCCATTCTTTCGTGATTCCATTCCATCCAATCAAACAGACATTATTGTTTAGTATATTTACAGTTTGGAATTACACGAAAGAAAAGTTGAAAGTTTTTGTTTACTTTTTTTTTTTTTTTTTTATAAATTTTCTGACATGACATCACTTATTTTCAGGCCGCCTGCACAAATGACGTCTAGTTTTAGTGACGATGAAACCGCAGAAAACACTTCTTCAGCCGATTAAGAAAATTGACAACATTTTATGTTGTGAAAGCAAAATCTAGTTGTTTAATAGTGTTCGAATTGTAAGCATGATTCATAACTTAAGGTTTTAAGTTGCAAACAAATTTATTGCATTGCTTAACCTTTTCTTTTAAAGTTGTATATATAAACAGTTTTTGTCAAAAATATATTTGATGGAACAAGTCGATTTGTGCTTATCGTGCTTGATTGTTATGGACATACAAAATATCACAAAACAGAACAAGTTGTACTGTGTTTGTAGACTGAGAGTGCGTTAGACAGATGATGATGAGACAAAATTTGTAATTTTTTTTAAAAAAAGTGGGACATCTACTAGTGTGCAATAGATATAAATGTCCTCCTTGTATCCATGGAAGATGGTCCTAAACACAATTTGGGGGCCTATTAGACACATGCTTTACAACCAAAGACCTAAAAGAAGCAATAATTGTGTGGAAAATTTGGTTAAACTTCCCATCTAAGGCCCATCATTGGGATACCAGAAGACAATCACAAGAAGCAATATACAACTTTTAGGCGCGTAATAAGGACATGACATGTAATATGTTTAGCATATATTGGATTAAGACTGATATTAATTTCACAAAAAAGCTAATTAAAATTTCGATCCAAAAGAGGTGGGATTGAGATTGGTTCTTGATATATCTCTTATGCAAAAATGTAAATGTCGTCATCCTTGTTATTGAATAGTTGTAGAAAACTTGTTCGGGTTAGTTCCTCTAGTTTTTGTCATGTGTAAGGAGTACAATCTTATTGCACGAGGTATGCATGATTGTAGTTGATGAAGAAATGGAATAGGCAATAAGTTAGGCTTTATGGTTGTGGTAATGCTTGGTTTGATTATGGAAAATGATAAAAGGCATTTCATATCATGGGAGCATGAACATGGACATGTTAAAAAGTAGGAAGGACCATTTGATATTTTGATGTGGGCACAATTATGCCTTTTTTTTTTTCCCTTTGAGCCCCTAAAAGGTCCTTAAAAGGTTTATTATCCCCATAGTGTTGTACCCTATCAATGGTTTTCAATATCCAAAACGATTGGCTTAGTGATGAATCATTGTGACATGTTATCTCGTGTAACATCAGGTTTCAAGTTTTTTGTATGTCTCTTGGATTGAAAAGCTTAAAGGTTCTTTAAATCGTCTATTTTTTGGAGCTTTAAGTATGTATTGATATTATTTTGATAGAACATGTTTCTTTGAATATAGTGCTTATAGATATTTTCAAGTTATTGAAACTTACAATTTTCGAGCTATTTGAGCTTCCTAATCGAACTAAAATCTCCCTTGAGTTCATATATAGAGATTCATTGAACGATTGAATTAAGTTTAAGCCTAACATAACACTCTCGAATTAAGGTAAAGCTAGTCCATACTCGTTGGACTATTAGTATAGTCATTTTAAGACTTGCAATTAGCTAAGTTATAATATTAGTAGAAATTAAGACACAATCAAAGTTTGTCATGAAATGAGATATACTATAAGTAAAACATTTTTTTTTCTACTGTTATAGTTTGATACGTATGTTTAAGTTTATTTATCTTAATTATGAATGATATAAAATAATGGAAAATTGAGTAATCTAATCATTTTTTGGTGTATTTTTGAATAACCTATTTAAATTGTTTTTTTTTTTTTTTTTTTTGCAAAATAACATTTTTATCAGGAATAGGCCGTTTCGGAAACAATTTCGGTCTCCATATCTGCTGGGCCGGCCTATAAGTATCCTCCGAAATGCTCATTTTGGAGTAACAGTACGCATTCCGGACTTCCATTTTGAAATTCATTTTTCAGAATATATTCCGAAAAAATCTGGATCCCGATTTCATTATGGATCTCGATTTACAAACGCATTTCAAATTTCTGATTCTGATCTCCGATACACTCTCCGACATTCGACACACTCTGACTTTCTGATTCCGATCTCATGCATTCTGCTACACTCTGAATTATGTGATTCCGATCTCCGATATGCATTCCGAACTCTGACTTAAGATATGGAACATGATCTTGATGACCCAGATGTTTTACGGATAAGTCCTTTACTATTATAGTATTGTTATTTTTGTTTTAAGATTTTTTGTTTATAGAACTTCCTCCGGAATGCGAATAGCACCTCCGAAATGAACTGAACACGTTCCGGAGTAGCATTAGCTGATGACAGTGTATTAGGACCAACCTAACACATTCAAAATGAATTAACCACATTCCGGAGTAGGAATTTATGATGACAGTGCATTAGGATCAACCCAACACTAGTTTAGTTGTTTATATAATGTTATTATACATAGAAAACTAGTGTTCCTAAACAAAAAAATTGCATTCTGGAATGCGAGGAACTGGTCCGGAGCACGAAGAACGTCTCCGGAATGTTAAAAACATGATCTGAAATGGTCGTCACTGTTTGTTCCGGAGTTGAGAGACTATTACACTGTGAACCCAAAGTTTTCTATTATAATAAATTTTCTATTTGCAGCACGACAAGGTTTTTGATGCATCCATTACACTGTATTGTAAACCCAAAGTCGGTACGGATATTCTTACGGTAATCAAAGATAAACCGGAATGCGAGACTATGTTCCAAAATTCTTGTTTTGGAAGGTGGTTAGACATTCCTAAGGTAGATGAAGATCCTTTACTTCTACATTACGTGTTTTAACATGAAGTTATCACGCACTCCCGAAGCGAAGTAGAGGAAATGGTTTTTGAGATTGGGGGTTACGAGCTATTTTTCGGGAAGAAAGAATTTTGTCTTGTCACCGGATTCCACTTTGGTGACTATTTTCCCGCCTTTGGTTCCAACTCCCCCATCTGCTCCCATGCCTATGGTCTCAAGGAACGTGTCATTGAAATAAGACGATGTGATGAATGTGTTTAAACATTTGCTTAATAACTTATCGTAAGAGGATGCGGTTCATGTATTTCTTTTTTTATATATGTTAAAGAATGGTTTCAATGGGTGGTAGGCTAAACAACCAGTTTTAGAGGAGTATTTCTCTTTGATATCCAACATTGATGAATTCAATAGGTACCATGTCGTTAATTTATAAATACAAATTATAATTATCATTACCAATATTTTTTACAAATTTAATTGGGAACTTTTTATGTCACAAATATCCATGTGGGAGGATAATTTGGAATCAATTGTACTCACAGTTATTTATTGTATTCAATAAGGTTGAGAAGCTTATACATCCAGTCGAACCAAAAGCCAAACAACCTCAAAAAATGGCATACACCCTAAACAATTTTTTACACAGTTTTAAGGCAAGGTACATGATTAACAATTTATTATTTTTTTGTTTGATAACATTCTAATACATGATTCTTTCAGATATGGATTCTTGAGAGTTTTCCTGTGAGCAGTTTGTTTGGTACCCGACAACCAAATGTGATCCATCGGGCTGTTGCATGGTCGAAACTGAGGCCTTTACATGTGCTTGAGTGCAATCAGTTTATAACCATCAACGATGTGTGATTACTTATATATTTTATAATTTTCTTTTATATGTATAATTTATGTTTATTTATAATTTTATAATTTTGTTAGCTGGATAATAGACTTATACAGAAGTTGGAGCCTGTAACATTCAGTTCAGGTGAGCAATTCTCAAGTTTAAAAATTCAATGGGTTTTAACCCTACTCACGACGTGAGATATGTATGTCACGTCGTGAGGAGGTTAGTGCAATCGCACATCATCTTTGGGCTCACAATGTGAGCATATATGGCTCACGATGTGAGATCATTCTGAGAGGAAACCCTAATTTTGGGGGTTTTATTACGTATTTAAAGGAAGTAAGGACTAGGGTTAGCCCACCCTCAACCTCCATCACCTCCTTGCATTCCCCTTTCAAACCCTAGCATCCATATTTGATCTTGAACTTATTTGTCGTGATTCTAGCCAAGGAGAAGAAGAGGAAGAGCATCTACTCTAATATTTATGCATTCACGTCTCTCCATCAAGCATTCTCACACCTTCTGGACCTTTTGTGAGTTTCAAGTTCATTGCTTTATGAGTCCATAAGCTTAGATCTAGGTTTGTATGCTTAATCCTTCATATTCAAGATGATGTAGTGGTTGGAATCCATAAAGTTGCCAACTTTGTGGATCTTCAATGTCCCTTGAGTAGTATAGATGATAGATCTGGAATGTGGTTGAGTTTTAAGACTCTTGCATGAGATTTGGCGTCATTTTCTCATTTTGTGCCCTAGATAGTGTTTGAGACATGCATGTCCAAAAATCCATGATTTTTATGATGTTCTGGAGTAAATAGGACACTATGGAGGATTTGGTTGCTTGGCCAAAAGGGATTAAGAGTTTCATTAAGAGCTTATGATCAGAGTTCTCACAACGTGAGCATATAGATGTCACGACCCGAGGATGGTATTCCTCGACTGTTTTGACTTATTAGGTCACGACGTGACTAGTGGATTGTGGGACTTTCGAGTGTTGATTGATTTTGAATTTGACCAAGTTTGACCTAAGGGTATTTTGGGTAGTTTGAGTTGTATTTGAGATTGGTCACTATTTGATGAATATGTGATCGGTAGAGCTGATATTCGGAGCAATGTCCTGTTCAGCGATCATTTCAGATTGAGAGGTGACTTTTCCTCACTGTACTTGTGGCGCGAAGGCACCAAGGCCGGCCCACTGGATTTGATATTCTGATATATTGATAGATGTTATGCTGAGTATGCAGTAGATCTGTATGTTTTCTGATACTCGTAAGATTAGTAGAACTGTATGATTACCTGTATTGCTGGATATGCGTTAGACTGGTAGATCTGTAGGATTACCTATATTTGATGGCTTTTGATTGTTATGATATATGTTGATGTGTTATTGGCGGTTGGGTTGATGCGGTCATGCTTTATGTTGAAGGCCAAGATACCTAGGGTGGCCCGGATAGACTGAACGCTTGCGAGGCGGTCTAGTCAGACGGAAGGCCCAAAGAGAGGTACAGATAGGTTGTAGGCCCAACGCGACTTTCCTGTCATGCTGAAGGCTATGAGAGCGGTCTAGATAGGCTATAGGCCTAGTGCGGTTGTCTAGTCAAGTTGTAGGCTCATGTATGCATGTTGTTATTTGTATGATTGTGTGTGGTACTTTGGGGGAACTCACTAAGCTTTGGCTTACGGTTTAAGTTTATGTTTCAGGTACTTCAGATAATCAGGGGCAAGGTGAATGCGTGATCATACACATCCTTCAGTGTTATGTTTTAGAGATTTATGATACATTGATCTTTGGAAATATTTGTATTATGATACTTGATTTTGAGATGGGTTTTCTTGAAAACAATGATTTCCTTTAAATTAAAAATGAATTTTTTTATCATGTTTTTGGGATGTTACAAGTTGGTATCAGAGCCCTGGTTTGAGAGAATTGGATGAGCATTCATGTGAATCCAGACTAAAACTAAGGAACTGGTAAAGAATTCAAAATAATTTCCAAAATAAATTCCAAAATAGTTTTCAAAAGTTGTTTTCAAAGGTAACCAGAGAAGGACACGATGTGAACGATCAGCCAGAGCAGAAAGTATACCATAAGTTACCCACATTGTTATTTGCTTATGATGCTTATGATATAATTGAATGCTAGTGATAGTCTAGGGATCTTTAGGAATTGCATGATAGAATTGCCTAATGTATGATGCGTAATAGCCTAGGAAGACTTCTTGTATGAAATTAACATCATTACTGTAGTTGTTTATTGTGTGCACCATAGTTGTACATAACTAAGATTATATAGCCTAAGAATGTTGATTTGGCCTTACTTCCCGTTCCTTGTATGGTTGTGGTCTTAGGGTAGAATTAAGTATTCGATTGTCTATAGGATCCATCATTATGTATGATTAGCATGCACGAGTGGCTACGGGGTTGGTGGAAGTTTCATGGAAAAGTATGTGTGAACAATAGGCCAGATAAGGAATGATTAGCCACTCTCGGTAGAGTGAGGATAGGATGTATGCGTATTCTAAATGAGTATTTATTTGGGGTGTTGTGATGATCCTTGAGACAAACATGGGTAGGTGTGGAAGGTAGTATTGGCTCGTACTACTGAAAGCATAGGACCCGTACGCATAGCAAGGAAGTCATAAGCCCTGAGGGTTTAGTCTATATGTGATAGTGTGGCGATATGAATTGTGACATTTCTGATATAGTTTGATTCATTTTCAGTATGGTGTTCACGAGAGGAGCTGGTTCCGAATCTGGAGCGAGTGGCCATGATAGGCCAGGATTGACTGATGATCAGATACGAAAGATGATTGTCGTTGAGGTGGCTGCTGTTGTCCAGGGATCGATTTTCGGAGTTGTTGGGTATATCAACACCACCATTATTAAGCTCTTTGATGATCATTATGATACTCTTACTGAGGTTGTTGCTGCTGCAGCTACTGCAACTATTGTTGCTGCAGGGGTACGAGGGGAGAGAGCTTTCCAGTACCGGGACTTCAACAATACGAAGCCTCCTAGAGTTTGATGGGTTCAGGAATTCGACTATAGTGATGAGATGGCTATCTGATGTAGAGGGTTTTTGTCTTCACGTGTTCTTGCCCTGCTGACCAGAAGGTCAAGTACGCCCTGAACCTTCTCAGGTTGGGGGCGAAGGATTGGTGGAGGTTGGTGACTGGTGCTTACACTCCTGAGTAGAGAGCTGCTGTTACTTGGGAGTAGTTATCGGAGATGTTCAAGGAGAGATACGTTCCTTGGGTGGAGAGGGAGAGGTTGGCGTAGGAGTATTTGGATTTGAGGCAGACTATCGAGACTGTAACGGAGATCACCAAGATGTTTACTGAGAGGGCTCTTTTTTGCACTGAGTTTTCTACTTTGGAGCAGACTCAGATGAATTGGTACTTGAGCATGCTCAAGACGGATATCTAACAATTTGTGTCTATCCAGCGATACGGTACCCTCACTGAGCTTCAGGAGGCCGTGAGGAGGCGAGAGATTGAGATTGAGATGCAGACGAGGGAGCAGCGTCAGGCTCCAGTTTAGTCCAAGCTTGCGGCGAAGCGGTTCAAACCCACTGATTCGCGATCAGGATGTCTGAGGGGTCGTACTTGTGGAAAGTGCGGCAAGGTTCATGATGGGGTGTGTAGATCTTCTTCTTCTGGTTGCCATAAGTGTGGAAAGGAGGGGCAATAGGAATTTCCGTCAACAGACCCCGTCTGTGGGTCCCATGATTTGTTACCATTACGAGCAGGTGGGCCATGTGAAGGCTCATTGCACATTACTTGCCTCCAGGCCTGTTCAGGCACCAACTAATGCTACTCTAAGGATCACGGATTGGCGCCAGGGTAGGGCGGAGCCCCCAAGGGCTCAGTGTCGTGCTTTCTAGCTTACGACGGAGGAGGCCAGGTCGGCGCCCAACATCGTTACTAGTATGTTTCCATTTATTATTATTTCAGTTATTTTATGGTATGCTTGTGTTTAAATTCTGTTAGGTACCTTCTTAGTGAACTCATTGCCTGCTCTTATGCTATTTGACTCAAGTGCGAGTCGTTCCTTTGTATCTCAGTCCTTCAATAGGAGTTTTGCTATGACTCTTGGAGAGTTAGAGTGTCCATTGCGGGTCTCTATCGCCAACGAACATGGGGTTTCTACATCGAGTCTTTATCAGGGTTGTGTCCTGGAGATTCTTAGGGTGCCTTACCCGATTGATTTCATTCATATCCCCGTGGGGGGATGTGTGTGTGATAGTAGGGATGGATTAGTTGAGCAGGTTTGGTGCTATGATTAACTGTGAGGGTCAGCAGGTGGTAGTTCGAACCCCAAGTGGGGGAGAACTGGTTATCTATGAAGAGGGTACCAGGATTGGATCAGCCTTTTATTCTTCTGCCAGGGCTCGGAAGTATCTTCAACATGGTTGTTTGGGCTATCTTGCGTATGTGGTTGATACTCAGATTGGGAAGGAGGTTTCGGTTTCGAATGTACCTGTTGTTAGAGAGTTTTTCGATGTGTTCCCGGAGGAGTTACCCGGTGTGCCTCCTTAGAGGCAGGTTGAGTTCAGGATCGATTTGGTTCCAGGTGCGACCCCGATTGCTAAGGCGTCGTTCTGATTGGTACCACATGAGATGCAGCATTTGTCCTGACAGCTTCAAGAGATGTTGGGCAAGCAGTTTATTAGACCGGGTAGTTCGCCGTGGGGAGCGCCAATTTTGTTCGTCAAGAAGAAGGATGGTTCACACCGGATGTGCATTGATTACCGGGAGTTGAACAGATTGATGGTGAAGAACAGTTATCCACTTTCACAGATTGATGACCTCTTCGATCAGTTGTAGGGAGCATATTGGTTCTCTAAGATCGATTTGAGGTCAGGATATCATCAGATAAGGGTTAGAGAGGAGAACGTGGAGAAGGCCGCGTTTCAGACTCGTTATGGTCATTACGAGTTCATGGTGATGCCATTATGGCTCACCAATGCGCCTACGACATTTATGGATTTGATGAATCGGGTATGCGGGTGATGATCAATCGATCAGTCATCGTTTTCATTGATGATATCTTGGTGTATTCCAAGACCAGGGAGCAGCATGAGGAGCACCTTTGAGAGCTTTTGGGAGTATTGAGACGAGAGCATTTGTATGCCAAGTTCTCGAAGTGTGAGTTTTGGTTACGAGAGGTCCAGTTCTTGGGGCATCTCGTTAACCAGAACGAGATCTTGGTTGTCCCGGCCAATATTGAGGCTGTTATGCAGTGGGAGGTTCTGAAATCCCCATCTGAGATCAGGAGTTTCTTGGGAGGAGCAGGTTACTATTAGAGATTTATTTAGGTTTTGTTTAAGATTGTGTTACTCCTCACTTGTCTGACGAGGAAGGGTGTGGATTTTCATTGGGGGCCTGAGCAGCAGGCTGCATTCGAGACTTTGAGGCGAAGGTTATATGAGGCCCCAATGTTGACACTCCCCGAGGGTGTGGAGGATTTTGTCATCACTGGTTTGGGGGCGGTGCTTATGCAACGAGGGAGGGTTATCGCTTATGCTTCTTCGCAGCTGAAGCCGCATGAGGTTCGTTATCCGACTCATGATTTGGAGTTGGGAGTAGAGGTGTTTGCTCTTAATATTTAGCGGAATTATCTTTATGGGGGTCCGTTGTACCATCTACATGGATCACAAGAGTTTGAGGTATCTCATGGATTAGTCGGATCTGAACATGAAGCGACGCAGGTGGCTTGACGTGGTCAAGGATTATGACAGTGAGATTATATACCACCCAGGGAAAGAGAATGTGGTTGCGGATGCTTTGAGCCGCAAGATGGCTAGTTCTGTTGTTGGGAGCATTTGTATGAGGATTTCTATTGATTCGCCATTGTTAGGTATGATTAGAGAGGTTCAGGCGGATGGATTCAAGAAATAGAATTGGAAACAGGAGCGAATCAGAGGTGAGATCGACAGGTTTTCTACCGATAGTCGTGGATTATTGACCAGGTATGGCCGTGTATGGGTACCAGATTTTGGTGGGGTCAGGCAGGCTGTGCTGGAGGAGGCACACAAGTCCATATTTTCGATACACCCTGGAGCCACCAAGATGTATCGGTATTTGCGACTCAGTTATTGGTGGTCGTGCATGAAGAGGGAGATAGGCTGGTATGTCGAGCGGTGTTTGACTTGTCGGATGGTCAAAGCCGATCACCAGAGGCCGCATGACAAGCTTCATCCTTTGGAAGTTCGCATGTGGAAATAGGAATAGATAACCATGGATTTCATCACTAATTTTCCCCGGACTACTTAGGGTTTGATGCGATTTGGGTGATAGTGGATCGGTTGACCAAGACTACCCACTGCTTAGCCATCCGTCAGAGATCGTCGGTCGAGAAACTGGCCGATGTTTATGTGCACAATGTTGTCGCTCAGCATGGTATTCCAGTTTCTACTGTTTCATACCGAGATGTTCGGTTTACTTCACGGTAAGTTCCACAAGGAACTGGGTACGAGATTTCACTTTAGCACTACTAATCATCCGCAGACCGACAACCAGAGTGAGAGGACTATTCAAACACTTGAGGATATGTTAAGAGCTTGTGTCATAGATTTTGGTGGGAGTTGGGACTCCTACCTTCCTTTGGCGGAGTTTTCTTACAATAACAGCTATCACTCTAGTATCGATGCGCTGTCGTTTGAGCTTCTCTATGGGAGGAAGTGTCGTGCCCCAGTCTATTGGGGAGAGGTCAGTCACAGGGTTATGGGAAGGATTGAAGTAGTTCTTCAGACGAAAGAGCTTATTCAACAAATCAGAGAGAGGCTGCATACAGCTCAAAGTCAGCAGAAGAGTTATGCCGAAAAACGTTGACTATTAGTTGACTTTTAGGGTTTGGTCAATTTGTGGACTATTAAGGCCATGGAGGGGTAAAATGGTCTTTTACCCTTCTGAGAGCTTGTAGAAGGGTTATTCTAGCTTCTTTGAGAGCCGCTATTAATTAGGGATAATTATCGTATGTGTTAGGCAGAGGCTAGACCGGTGATTCGAGTTCGAGGTTATCCGATTTCTTACGAGGTGAGTTTTCTCACTATACTTACCATGAGTGGTATCTATGAGTGACCGGAGGGTCTTATGTGCTTATATGAGTTATGTGATATATATGCTATATTCTGTGTTTTACTGAGATAGGACCAGAGGGCCCAACTTGAGTTGTGGGACCGAAGGGTTTCCACTGAGACAGGACCGGAGGGTCCAACCCAAGTTGTGGGACCGGAGGGTTTCCACTGAGATAGGACCAGAGGGTCCAAATCGAGCTGTGAGACTGGAGGGTCCTCACTCAGACACATGACCGGAGGGTCCACATCGAGACGCATGAGACTAGAGGGTCCATGTCGAGTTATAGCCATGAGAGGCTTATTATTTGTGTATGTGGTATTTTGGGGAGCTCAATCAGCTCTGTGCTTACCGTGTGGTGAAATATGTGTTTCAGGTACTTCTCAGGATTGCGAGAAGGCCCTGACATGATTCTACACACCTGTTCGAGTCTATGTTGAGGATTCTGGGATTTGACTTTCGTTTGTGGATTTATGTTGACATTGAGACACTTGTGGTTTTTATGAAATATAATATATGAGTTTTATGTGTTTTAAAAATGAAAATTTTGGTTTGAAAATTTACGTCGTTACAAGTTGGTGTCAGTGCCTTGGTTTGAGGGATTCGGATGCACCTTCGGGTATGCCTGGACTCAAACTGAGGATTTGAGAAAAAATTTCAAAAGAAATGATTTTTCTAAACCGGGTAAGAGATTTTAAGAGAAAACGAGAAGGAGCCTTGTGTACAATCAGCCAGAGCCCGAACGGTGGTTTCCCAAAATACCCTTAACTGTTTACTTTCCGAGATATTTATGAGATACTTATGAGATATTAGAAATGCATGCTAGAGAGTAGGCTAGGTATTTCATATTCTAGGGATAGAGTTGCCTAATTTGTGATGCCTTAGCCTAGGAGATGCTTTTGATCAGTGTTATCTGTTATTTGCGCTGAGTATGTGCTGAGTTCTGAGTCGAGAGATAATCTAGGAAGAGATACCTAGATGAGCATATGAGTAGCCTACTGAGAGAGTAGCCTGATATTTATGAGAGATAGAGTACTTGTGAATTAGAATCCTAGGAGGAGGACTTGGGATGACTACAGGTTGGTGTGGAAGGTAGTATTGGGCCTGTATTACTGAAAGCACCGGATCTGTATGCCACCTAAGTAAGAATACTTAGGGTACCAAGGAGCCTGTAGGGGCAGGAATCAAGTGTGAGTATGCCCGAGCGAGTTTCTGATGATTTTTGTGTTGTGTTTCAAAGACATCATGGTAGGTACACGCCACAACCCCGAGGGCAGTGGGACCAGTGATGAGGAGATCCGCAGGATCATCCATGACGAGGTGGCCGCAGCCATTAGAGAGGCGATACCGGAGATGTTTGGGTCTATTAAGACCACCCTGATTGAGATGTTTGACGAGCGATACACTGCTGTTATTGAGGCTGTTGCTGCTACAGCCACTGCAGTTGTTGCTGCTGCTAGGCCACAGGGAGGTGACTCATTGTTGTTTTGGGAGTTCAGCAACACGAAGCCACTAGAGTTCGATGGGACACAGGATCCGATTGCTGCCATGAGATGGATTGCTGATATTAAGGGATGCTTTTATACTTGTTCATGCCCAGAGCATCTGAGAGTCTGGTTCGCCCTGAACCAGCTTCGCTTGGGAGCGAAGGACTGGTGGAAGTTTGTGATGATTGATTTTACCCCTGCAGATCATGATGAGGTGACTCAGGAGAGGTTCACCAAGTTTTTTTGAGATGAGTATGTTCCCCAGGTTGAGAGGGAGAGTTTGGCACAGGAGTTTCTGTCTCTCAAGTAGAAGACAGAGTCAGTAACTGAGATTACGAGGATGTTCCATGAGAGGGAGATGTTATACCCTGAGCACGTGTCCACTGAGCAGGCACGTGTGAGTCGGTATTTGAGCATTTTGAGGAGAGACATTCGGGAGTTCGTGGTGAACTCGTCTTATCGGACATTGGCTGAATTGCAAACCAATGCTCGGAGGAGGCAGATTGAGCTGGAGATTCAGTCCTGGGAGGAGGGAGAGCGGCAGGGGAGAGATAGGAGACCGACACAGTCGCATTCGGCGGATAAGCGAGCTAAGCCCACTGATTTGAGGACTGGAGGTCATAGGGGTCGCGCTTGTAGCAAGTGCGGCTAGACCCCCGAGGGATCTTGTCGGGCAGGGATTTGCTACAAATGCTGAAAGGAGGGGCACATGGCTAGGGATTGCCCCAAGGGATTTTATGTTTGTTTTCACTGCAACCAGACAGGCCATCGGAAGGCCGAGTGTCCCCAGCTTACACAGGGATCAGCCCAGACTACCACTCCTGCTGCTTTACGTGTTACTGATGGCCGGCCAGAGAAGGTCGAGCCTCCGAGGGCTCGTGGGAGAGCATTTCAGCTGACAGCAGAGGAGGTCCGCGCCGTGCCTGATGTTGTTTTTGGTACGTATCTCCTTATCTATGTTGTTTTAAGATTTGTTTATACTTACATTATGCTGTGTATAGGTACTTTCCTTGTGAATTCTGTACCCGCTTTAGTATTGTTTGACTCGGGTGTGAGTAAATCTTTCGTGTCCTTAGCTTTTAGTCGCCACATCAGTATCTGACGTGAGGCGTTGAGTCAACCTCTGAGAGTTTCTATTGCCGATGAGCATGCGGTTTTTGCTACTGATGTATTCCGAGGGTGTGTACTAGAGATTTTCGGTGTTGAGTTCCCGATAGACAAGGTACCGATCGTGATGGGTGATGTCTGTGTCATAGTGGGCATGGACTGATTGAGTCGGTTTGGAGATGTGATCGACTGTGAGCATCAAATGGTGACTATACAAGACCCTGTTGGGGGAGTGCTTACAATGTATGGTGAGGGTACTAGATCTGGATCAGCTTTTGGCTCTGCTGCCAGAGCGAGACAGAGTCTACAGCAGGGTAGTATGAGTTTTCTGGCGTACGTGATATATACGCGGGTTGCTACAAAGAGGTCGAGTTCTATCTCCGAGGTTCCGGTAGTGTGCGAGTTTCTGGATATTTTCCCTGAGCAGTTACCGGGTGTGTCTCCCGAGAGGCAGGTGGAGTTCCGGATTGATCTGGTTTCGGGTACGGCGCCTATTACCAAGGCACCTTATCGCCTTGCGCTGCCAGAGATGCAAGATTTATCCTCACAGCTCCAAGAGCTGCTGGGGAAGGGGTTCATCAGACGGAGTAGCTCACCGTAGGGAGCTCCGATCCTTTTTGTCAAGAAAAAGGATGGTTTACACCGGATGTGTATAGATTACCGGGAGTTGAACAAGCTGATGGTCAAGAACCGTTACCTACTTCCGAGGATCGACGATTTGTTCGATCAGTTGCAGGGGGCATCTTGGTTTTCCAAGATAGATTTGAGATCTGGGTATCATCAGATGAGGGTGTGCGAGGAGGATATCCAGAAGACGGCAATTAGGACTCGTTATGGGCACTACGAGTTTGTGGTGATGCCTTTCAAGCTCATCAACGCACCGGCAGCGTTCATGGACCTCATGAACCGGGTGTGCAGGCCTATGTTGGATCGATCAGTGATAGTGTTCATCGACGATATACTGGTATATTCGAGATCCAGAGAGCAGCATGAGGAGCATCTTAGAGAGATTCTTGGGGTTTTGAGGTCGGAGAGGCTTTATGCCAAATTCTCCAAGTGTGATTTCTGGTTACGAGAGGTCCAGTTCTTGGGACATCTCGTTAATCAAAATGGGATATTGGTCGACCCCGCCAAGATTGAGGCGGTTATGAGATGTGAGGTGCCGAGATCCTCGACTGAGATAAGGAGTTTTCTGGGTTTAGTCAGCTACTATTGGAGATTTATCAGAGATTTCTCCAAGATTTCTGTTCCTCTAACCAGGCTGACCCGGAAGGGTGTTACTTTTACTTGGGGTCCCAAGCAGCAGGCCTCATTTGAAACCCTTCGATAGAGATTGTGTGAAGCCCTGGTGTTAGCCATTCCCGAGGGAGTGGAGGACTTTGTGGTTTATTGTGATGCTTCTATATCTGGGATGGGTGCGATGTTGATGCAGAGGGGGCACGTGATATCATATGCATCGAGGCAGCTGAAGCCTCATGAGACGAGGTATCCCACCCACAACCTGGAGTTGGGGGTGGTGGTGTTCGCCCTCAAGATTTGGCGCCACTATCTTTATGGTGTCCGGTGTACCATATACACGAACCATAAGAGCCTGAAGTACCTGATGGATCAGGCCAACCTGAATATGAGACAGAGGAGATGGTTGGATGTAGTGAAGGACTACGACTGCGAGATCTTATATCACCCAATCAAGGCTAATGTGGTAGCCGATGCCTTGAGTCACAAAACCGAGAGCGCTCCACTCCGGGTTTTGTGTATGAGGATAACGGTGATGAATCTAGTCTTAGATACCATCCGAGAGGCTCAGGTGGAGGCTGTGAGACCGAAGAACCGCAAGAGAGAGCGTGTGATCAGACAGGTTTCCGAGTTTGAGACAGACAGTCGTGGGTTTATGACTTTCCATGGGCGGATTTGGGTGCCCTATACAGGAGGAGCTCGTCGTGTACTGATGAAGGAGGCAGATAGATCAAGATTCTCGATCCATCTGTGGGCCACTAAGACGTATTTGGACCTGAAGAGAGATTACTGGTGGCCCTGTATGAAGAGGGACGTGGCATGGGTAGTTGAGAGGTGCTTGACCTGTCGCCGGGTTAAGGCAGAGCACCAGCATCCACATGGCCCGTTACAGCCTCTAGAGATTCCCTAGTGGAAGTGGGAACATATTTCGATGGATTTTATCACCAAGCTACCGAGGACCACGCGTGGGGTCGATGCGATATAGGTGATTGTAGACCGGTTGACGAAGAGTGCTCACTTCTTTGCTATTAGTGAGAGCTCTTCTGCAGAGAAATTGGCCGAGATCTACGTTCGAGACGTGGTGGCACGACATGGGGTGCCAACATCGATAGTGTCAGATCGGGACGTGCGTTTTACTTCCAGGTTTTAGAAGAAGTTCCATGAGGAGTTGGGTACCCGACTGCACTTTATTATAGCTAACCACCCATAGGCAGACGGGCAGAGTGAGCGGACGATTCAGACGCTTGAGGACATGCTGCGTGCATGTTTTATGGACTTCGGAGGAAGTTGGGACACCTATTTGCCTTTGGCTGAGTTTTCATATAACAACAGCCACCATTCCAGCATTGGCATGCCTCCCTTTGAGCTTCTATACGGGAGGAGGTGTCGAATTCCCATCTGTTGGGGAGAGGTAGGGCAGCGAGTGATAGGTGGCACTGAGATAGTGCTGAAGATGACCAAGCAGATTCAACAGGTCGGACATTGGTTGCTGACAGCCCAGATTCGCCAGAAGAGTTATGCAGACCAGAGACGATCCGAGCTAGAGTTCCAGATTGTAGATTTTGTCCTCCTGAAGGTATCCCCGTGGAAATGGGTGATCCGATTCAGGAAACGGGGCAAGCTTGGCCCTAGATACATCGGTCCTTTCAGACTGACCGCTAGAGTGGGTAAGGTAGCTTACCGGTTAGAGCTACCTATATAGTTGATCCAGATTCATAACACCTTCCACGTGTCTCAGTTGAGGAAGTGTGTAGCCGATGGGACGACAGTGGTGCCATTAGAGGACATTCAGGTAGATGCGAGCCTGAATTATATTGAGAGGTCGATTGCGATTTTGGATCGGAAAGTGAAAGTTCTGAGGAACAAGGAGGTGCCCTTGGTTCAGGTCCAGTGGCAACATGGGAAGGGGTCCGAGTGCACTTGGGAGCCGGAGTCCGAGATGCACGAGCAGTATCCAGAGTTATTTTCGGAGCCTGACTTCGAGGGCGAAGTCTAATTCTAGTGGGGGAGAATTGTAACATCCCAAGGCCAGGTATACCTTATAAGCCCTTGTTCTTTTGGTAAATTGTCAAGTTTAGCCCTTATTGAGAAAAGGTGGTAAATGAGTACGCGGGGCGTACGTGAGTGTACGCTCAGCATACTCATATGCGTGTTTTTGACGCGGAAGCCACCTAGTACGCTAGGCGTACTAGAGGGTACGCTGGGCGTACTAGGCCCAGAGTGAAAACCCTAATTTAGGGTGTTTCCGTATATAAAGGATATGATGGCCTCATTCCTGGCCACCATTCTCAGACAAACAACCCTCTCAAATCCTAATCCTCGTTCTTGAGCTTGTGTGTGTCAATTTGAGAGCATTTGAGTGATTTTTTTGTGTTTCTTTGGAGTGAAGAAGGAGCCTTGAAGACGAAGGAGTGGGATTCCAGGCTTTAGATCTGAGCATATATGTGTTGGGAGCTGTTGGGTTTTGAGCATTCTAACACTCCTATGGTGTACATGCAACCCTATAAACCTTGGATCTATGTTTTCTCTATTATACATGCAAATATTAACTATTCCAAGGTTTCATCCTAACTAGCATATTATGAAGCACCTATACTACAAAGTTCTAGTTAGATGATATACCTTTTGATGTAGCTTGATGTCTTCAAGCTTTAAGAGCTTAGCCCCAATAGTGTGGAAGCCTCAAATGGAATCACAAATCACCAAAACACCTTGGAAGAACTTGAGAGAATATGTATGCACACTAAAATCGGCCCACTCTTATTTTCACACACTTGTCCCAATTTTGTGAGCCAAGGACCCCTTTATATATTATGGAGGATTAGGGTTACATCCATGTAAACCCTAATACCCATGACCTTTCATTTACATAGGATCCATGGGTTAAAAGCTCCATGGACCATCCATGAAAGCTTAGCCCAACCTAAATGAACTTGGCCCATTCCATATATATAAGAGTCCATATTTAATTAGTTCTTTTTGATCACTTAATTAATTCTAAATTAATTCTTGATCAATACTAATTAAATAATATGATTCCATATTAATATATTAGAACTTATAGTATATTAATATAAATCATAAATATACTATTCTCAAAAGACTATCCATATAAATTGTGCCGGTGAAGTGCAACCCAAATGGACCATGCCGGGTCGGGTCAAGTACATACCAAATATAGTTATGGACTTAGACATTAATCCAACAGTCTCCCACTTGGATAAGTCTAAAACTATTATTGAGTATGACTTCAAAACCTAACTGGCAATCGTAGCTCTTAAAGCCGCTGTCGAACTCTAACGTTGTCAATGACTTGTCCATTAGATAAGGGATCATATATTCCTCCATTCTAGATATCATATGCACTGAGACATGGATTATAATCATTCTCTCTGTCCATTTGTTGTTTCCCAATTTTCGATTTATGATGACTGACTGATTGAACAAATCAAATCAGTCCTGGCTTGGCCAAGCACTCACATGTGTCATCGCTAAATCATCGAGGGGCCCACAGATATTGCTTTTATCCCGAAGGTAAAAGGAATGGATAAACTTCGACTCATATGGCCTGTTCTACTACTTGTTGAATCATACACAAAGGCACGTTTTATAACATCGAGTTACCAAATGCGTTTTCGTGCAATCAATGTATAACCAACTCATAGTAACAACTCATATCTCTAGGTTTGAAGAATATAAGATATTATCGTCTCATGATCACTCGTGATAAAATCCATAAAGTGATTCAAATGAGCGCGGGTTGAATCCAATACTCATAACTTATGAGCACTCATGAGTGTTGTAGCACCACTTTGTCCACCAACTTGGACCTCTACAAACCAACCCATGACAGTCTTATTCATATCTACTTCCAACATATGACCGACTGTGGATGGTTTGAATAACTTAATCATTCAGGAAGAGCGACTTAGTTATTCTGGAAGTCAAAGCATGCAAAGTGAAACACAAGAATAAATGAATCAAATATGGTATCAAACCCTATGAATATAAATAAACACTTTTATTTATCACCATACTGATTACTCATTATTCATTGTTTCGGTTTTATCAACTTTATACTTGAATTAAAAACACTAGTTGTCCCATGCTCCAAGCATGTACACTATGTTTTTCTTAAACAATAGCTTTGCCATACACCAAGTATGCACTCTATGTTTGTCTATGATCCTTACTTTGTGAAATAAACCAATTGAACATAATTTCAATGATTCTAATTTCACACTCCCAAATCCTTATCGAAAAATGTGAGAATTTCAAATTCCTATCATTTATCGAAATCTGTTTAGATTTTAAACTTATATGCACTGACCCTCCTGTAATGAATATGTACAAAGTCACAAAGACTTGTCAACAGTCATTATAAGGTATTCCAATGGAGATCAACTCCATGGAAACTAAGTCTCATATTCAAAGTACATTGCTTTGGACATGCTTCTTACATTAAGTTTTCTAATCTTACACAGATAACTTCCACCTATGGAGACAACTCCATATTCTCATTTTGACTATCACTTCTGAATAAGAGATGCCTCTTTTCAGAATATGTCAATATGGTCCTTCCAAAATTAGCAATATACTTCCAACTGTCCCTGAGCAACCAATCTTTGGTAAACCTCAGATTGTCCTCGACAATTGCTTAATCATTTTAGTCATATCCAATTCTAGACCTTTTCCCTTCTTAATGCCTCTGGGGATTTGGAAAAATTTAGAAATGACAAATATTATAGCACATGCAATCGATCCTATACCCAAAGCAAATGGTACACGATTCATGATGTCTCACATAAAGACATGATTCTAGACCAGTCTTTTGCTACAATATTTTTATTTGCCATGTTTTCAAAATTTGACTATGAAGAGGGATGCCGTAATCATAATCAAATTTTGAGAACGCAATATATAGAATTTCCCTAAGTTGAACCAATCCAACATGAAATTCATATATATATTATTGACTAAAGATGATTAAGGTCTCAATCTAAGCCTTTAGAACTGAAATGAAGTATATCCTCTCCCTTAATTATAGCAAAACAACTTTTTCAATCCCTGCAGCCTCACGAATTGAAACTTTTGTTTTCTATAATTAACATTGCTAACTTGAAACACTAACAATAATTATCATGCTCCCACTAACATGATGATTATTAGCATAACACTTATGCTCCCACTAGCTTTGACATGTACTCAGAAATCAGCTGGACTTCTAGAAATCAATACTTTATTGACTTTCTTACCAAAGTTCAGATTTCTGATACGAGATGCTTTGATAAAACTTTATCAAAATCATACACCTTTCCTTAGATAGCATGCATGTGTGTCTAAACAATTTCAGAACTATGAAAAGGGATGCCGTAATCATAGTCTCAATTGTTTAGACCTTTTGCCATCTGCTTCAAATCTACTTGGTGGAAGTGTTTCCTCACCATCATTTTCATGAATCGGAGAGAAACCTTATGACCCTTAGATTTTATGGTGTATGTGTGCTTATCCATGTGAATCGTCAAAACCATAGTCACAAGACAAGGATAATGACAAATCCAAACTTATATGGACTGAACTTATGCAATTTTAACTTCTTGCCACCTGGCAGTACAGGGCCTGCCATTGCTTCCATGTTGTTATGCAACCAATTGAGAACTTTTAGAACTCCTATGCAAAGCCAACTTTAACTGGAATGGGCACAGAATATGTCAACACGATAGGTTAGAAACCTCAAGTCGTGTGCTAGTGAAGAACCTCAGGTTTTATTCTTGATTAGTTCTTGAAATTCTTTTTAGGATCTTTAATACTCCCACTATCCTCTTGACATATAAGAATATCTTGCCAAATATTCAAGAGATAGTGCAGATTCTTTATCAAGACAAACACTTCACACAATTGGCCTTAGTTGGTCTTTGTTTTATCCAAAACATCACAACTTACCAATTTCAAATGTACAAGAGTAGGACACTTTTACTCTTACATTTGACAAGTGTTTTAAACCTTTCTTTAAGATATGTCACTCAAGTTACAATCTTGGAGTATGACTCTAAGAATTGTTTTGGAACGAAGTATGACTCATCTTCCTGATCTAACCATTTCAACAATTCATGACTCCTCTTCTTAGTCACAAGAATGCACTAAGATGACCTTTAGAGGACTAATTGTGATATGATTTCTAAATCATTAAGATGATCACAAACATGATACTAAAGTACTCTCCCATCTTTTCAGATTTGAGAAACTTTTATCTTTCTGCCTAATTTGATTCTTCCCATTCGTTCTGCCATACATTGAGACTTTTCCAATGTTTCAGAATTATACTTAAACTTGTAAGTATAACCATATTTACTAAACTTTAGTAAATCAAATAGTCTTAACGAGCTTTGTGGTGGACATGACCAGTGCACAAGAATGTGTACTCGATCCCTTTAGTCCTTCACTTGACTCACACATCCATGTGAACAAGTAATTAGTCTTGATTTTCCAATGCTTGAAAGTTCTCATTCATCATACTATTCAACTTGCATGATTCCAAGTTTCGGTCCAATTGAAAATTGGGTGATGAGGAACTTTCCTGATTTGGTAAATTTAGACACTACCACAAATGAAAGAATCAAATCCATTTTCCAATATTGCTGTCAGTGGAATCATATAAGCAACAATTTTCCACAAATGCCATTGTAAGGATACTTCAAATAAATAAAATTAAACAATTTTCTTTTATTTTAAAACTTTACGGAAAAACTTATCCTTACAATCCACATGGAAAATTGTTGTTATCTATTCCTTAGCAATATATCATAACTTCTTAAGCAACTGCTCAAAATTCTGATGCGATCGAAATCCACCTTCGCGATCAGAATCAGCATATACTTCCTTTAAGATTTCTCTCTATTCTTTGATTCTTAAAACATCAACATGTGACCCAGTCACATCATGTAATGAGGATCTCAGAATAGAACTTAACAGAGTTAGATAATGGGCTCTACCTGATGTAGAGTCAAACTTATTGACTTTAACATCCTTAGGTAAATTTGGCAGCTTTGCAATCAACGCCCCTTCCTTTGGCAAAATAAACATATGGACCCTTTGGTAATGGGACTATCTCAGACTTAGCCTTTCTCTTTACCATTTGGTCAACCGGGTTGACTATGGCCAATCCCTTTCCATTGGGAAGAGAATGCTTTTTCTGGATTTCCAGTGTCACCATTGTCACTGTCCATAAAGTTTTTGGGAAGTTGATCTTCTAATCAAATTTGCTTTACTATCGTTCCAAATCATTGCTGATTCAGCAGCACCAAGCAAATATATATGATCATTAAGGTTCATGTCATAGTCTGTTTCATAGTAGTCCCAAAGGAACTCACTATGTGACTTAGAAAGTGATTGAACATCCAACTTTCTCAAGACTTTGACACCCAACTCTCCCGGCTTGTCAATATGTGACTTCATCTCTAAGATGTGATCACACATAGACCTTGCTTGCCATTAGGGCTTGAGTGACCTTGAACTTGTGGGTTAGGGAGAATAATTGGAGGAGGTGGAGGAAGAGAAGTATGACTTCCATGAGCCAAACTCGGGAAGTCATATTCATTAGGAAAGCTTGGTTTGGGAAGATCATTGTTGTCTAAACCAGACATCAACAATGGGAGAAATTCACGTAAAGTTGATTTAAGTCCTTAATATAACACCCAATATGATATATTAAGGCTAGGACCCAACAAACTATTTTATAACTTGGAAGAGGGATGCCGTAATCCAAGCTATAAAATATTTGAAGGTAGGTGAATGACGATTCACCAATTTCCACCAAGATAAACGAAATGTATTATTAGGTTTTAATTGGTTTTGAAACTCCTAGATTCTTTTGAGATTCATTGAACTTTTCAATGGCATGTTTCAATCTCGAGTGTGCCCTTCAGGTTTTGTGACTGGGATGCCGAGGATCACAAAACAAGGTGTGAAGTAACCATGCAAATATACTTGGTACCCTTAATATTTACCCCTCAATCGATATGCCGGTTAACCACACACGCTCCAACGATACTATGATAAACATTAAGTTACCCTTTGCCTACCTTGTTAAGTCCAGGTTAGTGTGCCAGTTAACCACACACGCTCTACTAACAGCTTAAACAAAGTGCAAAGTGTAATTTCATGGATTAGCACCTTATTCACATTTTCCTAAGTAACTAAGATTGGGAATTTATAAGTGTTTAGTTACTTAGTATTTATCATTATACTTATAATGAAGGGAGAATTATAGTCCTTGTCCTACCTGTTCGGCTAACGACCCTCCACCAGTCAAGGAAGCGGTGGGTGAGAGTGGACACCCATTAAACTGCCATTTTATAGGCAGTAACCTTATACCCCCCTTATAGACCGGCTTCGTGAATGAGGCCTACTAATGGTAAGACGACTTGCTCTTATACATATAATATATTAAACTTTTAATATTATAATAGTATAAGTGTGTATTTTAGACATTTAAAATACTTGGTGGTTTAATCTATTAATTAAACTATACTCTTAATTTAATTACATTTAAACCATGTCATTATGGAATTATTTATTCTCTTTTAATTAAACACTTTAATTATCTATTAATAAAGTCCATAAGAGTTAATTGAATTATTCAATAAAAACATCATAATTCCAATTATTAAATTCAAAATTAAAACCATTTAATTAATTGTTTAAGTTATAAACCCAAGAGTTTTAGAATTCAATTCTTTTTTTTATCATAAAAAACTTTTTCCAAATTCCAAAACTTGAGGGCAAGTTTTGTAACTCTTGAAAACTTTTGGATTCCATAACTTATGGAGTTAAATACTTGTTTTATGATGAAACTTTTCATGTTCCATAACTTAAGAACAAGTTATGGAATTCTTTAAAACATTAAGACCAAGTTTTGTAACTCCATAAAAAACTTTGAATCAATTTTTTTAAAAACCTTTTCATATCCATAACTTATGGAGGTTTCAAAAAACTCTTTAGATCAAACTTTTAAAACTAATAAAATAATCATATCATTTTATCTTTTACTAAATTTGACCTAATTCAACTCATATAGCAAATGATTCAAATTTTACAAATAATTAGTTTTTCACAAAAACAAGTAATTATCTTAAAATTTGACAAACGTCATGTTTTTTTTTCCTTTTTTTTTTCAACTTGAAAATAAAACATTTGCATCAATATAAGAGAAAACAACCCATGGCTCTGATACCACTGTTGGGTTTTGAGCATTCTAACACTCCTATGGTGTACATGCAACCCTATAAACCTTGGATCTATGTTTTCTCTATTATACATGCAAATATTAACTATTCCAAGGTTTCATCCTAACTAGCATATTATGAAGCACCTATACTACAAAGTTCTAGTTAGATGACATACCTTTTGATGTAGCTTGATGTCTTCAAGCTTTAAGAGCTTAGCCCCAATAGTGTGGAAGCCTCAAATGGAATCACAAATCACCAAAACACCTTGGAAGAACTTGAGAGAATATGTATGCACACTAAAATCGGCCCACTCTTATTTTCACACACTTGTCCCAATTTTGTGAGCCAAGGACCCCTTTATATATTATGGAGGATTAGGGTTACATCCATGTAAACCCTAATATCCATGACCTTTCATTTACATAGGATCCATGGGTTAAAAGCTCCATGGACCATCCATGAAAGCTTAGCCTAACCTAAATGAACTTGGCCCATTCCATATATATAAGAGTCCATATTTAATTAGTTCTTTTTTATCACTTAATTAATTCTAAATTAATTCTTGATCAATACTAATTAAATAATATGATTCCATATTAATATATTAGAACTTATAATATATTAATATAAATCATAAATATACTATTCTCAAAAGACTATCCATATAAATTGTGCCGGTGAAGTGCAACCCAAATGGACCATGCCGGGTCGGGTCAAGTACATACCAAATATAGTTATGGACTTAGACATTAATCCAACAGGAGCTTCATTTGGAGGTATAAAGCTCAAAGCTTTCTCACTCTTTTGTATTGGGCATCATGTTAGACCATGTTAGGGTTTTCGTCCCAAAGTTGGATGCTTTATGAGATATTAAGCTCCAGAGACTTTGATCAGCTCCTTTGAGTGTCTTTAGTGATATAGTGTCATAAAAATCGATAATTGGACGTGTGAATCAACCTATGCATGAGATATGAGCATTTTGTGATAAGAGAATGAGAGTTTTGGGTGTTTGTGACTTTATCATCCATGCAAAGGCTTAAATTCACAGACTTTATGGAGTAAGAGCCCTTAGGGAGTCCAAATTTGTGATATGAGCTAAGGTCTTAACGGATTAAGACCAAATGAGTAGGAAGAGAAAAACTTGTATGTACGATGAGCGTAATAATTGAAACTTAACATATCATCATCACACATGTAATATAACAACATTCAAAGTTTACATCATGTATTGTTTTTCAATATTACATGCCAAAAATAGTTAACGTATGATGAAACAACATATAACAAAATATCCATTGATTCGTTCTGCCCAACCTGCTCAACGGTTTCCTGAGAATACAAGTTAATTTTAAAAAAAAGGTCAACATAAAAATGTTGGTGAGTTCATAAGCATTTTTGAGAAAATGATTAGTATAACTTTGTAACCACCAGAAAATCCTATATTTTCTGAAAACAGTTTAGTATGTTTGTGTCCGATCTTGTATTAATGCATGTGTGTTATTGTTTACTAGAATGCAAAAAGAGAATGAAGAGAATGTAAAGAGAATGTAAAGAGAATACCCCCAGAAAACCCGGTGTTGTCTGTGAAAGAGAATGCTGGTATAACAACCCCCGAGGTTGAGTACCGACACGAGCAACTTACCGAGTAATCCAAAGAGAAAAGAGAATGATTTTCCCGTAAATTTTTATAATGTTAATTCCTCTAATCGAGTTGTTATAACCATACTAGATAATGACAATTTCGCCTGTCTTGGCGTTTATGGACACCGACGGAATAAGGTATGGTTTTCGTCACCCTAGACTAGTCTAGTCTAACTGTAGCGAACTGCTCAGGTGTGGGTGTCATCCCCGTATAGATCTATACACAAACCCCTGCTCTTCCTCCAAGAGACTCTGTTTATAACTACAGGCTACGATCATACACTCAATAAGTGTCAACCGACACGTCTCACTAGATCCTTAATCGAATTTACGCGAAAAGAAACATATAAAGCACATTCCAGGCCCACTGAACATGTAAGTAGACAACTAAGGCCCACTAAGCATGTAAAGTATTTCTAGGATCAAAAGGAATGAGATTATATATATCCCGGACCCAATATATATATATATATATGTATATATATATATATATATATATATATATATATATATATATATATATATATATATAAAAGGACAACTAAGGCCCATTTAACATGTATATTATTACAGGCCCAATAAGCACACAAGGAGTATCTAAGGTCCGTCGAGCATGTAAATGGGCCAACAAAGCCCAATAGACATGTAAAGAGTATTCAGGACCTATCAAGCATATAAATAGGTCACTAGGACCCAAAAAACATGAGAATGACGTAATTAGTCCGTTTGTTATTATATTGCTTGTTTTAGCTCAATTATTTACCAAAATGACATAAAAGGCCCACTTTTTGTAAGAATGACATTCTTGGCCCATTAAGCCGAAAATTTAGAGTTAAGGCACATTTTTGGTAAAAATAACATTTTAGGCCCCTTTAAGGAAAAAACTTGCATAAGGCTAGTTTTTCTAAAAATAACATTTTTAACTCTCTTATGTCAAAATATCATTTTTGGCTTGATTTTTATGAAAATGTGCATTCTTGGCCCATTTGTAAATAATTTTATCTTTTTGGCCCAAGTTCTAACAAATTCATATTTTTAGTTTTTCTTAGCAAAAATTTACATTTTTGACACAACTATGTTGAAATGACACTTAAGCCCACAAAGCCCAAAAAGCTACAATTTTTGGCCCAAGGCCGTGAGAAGCCTAAATAAGGCCCAATTACGAAATTTTTTACATTTTTAGTCCTTATAGGGTCTCAAATGTCGTAACTAACCTTGTTAAGCAAAAATAATCCTTTTTGACCCCTACTAACTGTGAATTACATAAATATACACATTTTTGGTCATTTTTTCACTTTTGGCCCTCTTATGAAATTTTTCTTAGTTTCAAGTAACTTGTATGCATTTTAAAACCATTTCCTTGTAAGATAAGTTGAAATGAGTGTTATGTTTAACAAATAGCATCATCTTTTAGTAGATCTTTAAGTTCATGGAGTTTATAACACATAATCACATATATAACATGAGAAACACACAAAATCATGCATACACACATAGATTTACACAAAACAACTTGTATTCTCCCCCAAAACATAGTAAAAACCGAAAATAGGGGGTATGAACTCACTTTGGTTTGTTATTTTTGGTCTTGGATAAAGGTTGAGAAGGATCTCGGCCCTAGAAGTCTACTTGAGAGGAGATCTTCGAATTCTAAGAAGTTTTAAGAGCATGATCATGAAAACATGTGCTCATGAGGATGGATCTATCATAAATTGAAATAAATCACTTTGAGTTTACATGATCTTACCTAAGTATGAAGCTTGAAGAGATTTTCCTTGAGACACACACAAGTACACACAAATTCTAGGAAGAATAGAGGAGGTTTCTTTGAGTGTTCTTAGACAGAATTGTTTGAGTGGGTTTGAGAGTAAAGTGAAGGTGGTGGTGGGTTGTTTGGGCCGAGAATACGAAGAAGAGGGAGGGAAGAGAGAGAGAGATGACAAGATTGTTGCATGGAAACATGAGATTTCCTAGAGACATGGTGTATAATTTGCTTAGTTATCCTTTAAACAATAATTAGGTGGCAATACTCTAATTATCATCTTGATTTTTTTTTGAAGTTGGGCCGAGAATGAGAGGGGAAGAGAAGAGAATAGGAGTTTGGGCCTTTTTCTTGATTAGGGTCGAAAATGTGAGGCCCATCATGAAGGTTCTCGGCCCATTAGGCCCTTCTTGAGGGTTCACGGCCCAAAGGTGGTAAAAGGATGAGATTTATGGCCTAATTACCATGAGAATATGGGTTTACGGCCCATCACAGTTCAATAGGGTGGTTCACGGCCCATAAAGGCCCATGAGAATAAGTGAGTTATTTTAGGCCCAACATGGCCCAATTGCTATGGTTTGACGAATGTGGGTCCAAATAGAGCCCAAATGGGTTTCATTGGCCTAAAATCATAAAATAGAAGGTTTACTGGCCCATTAGGCCCAACAAGAGGTTCCTTGTCCATACTAAATTCGAACCGGGATGTTTAGGGTTTCAGACCCATAGTTAAGTATATGAGATGCATTGTATTAGGTTTTGAACTTCACTCAGGAGTTTTGATTCAAATGGATGATTTTAATTGAGCATAGAGTATGATATCCACTTAGAGTACAAGTCTTACAATAGTTGATGTTTACACGAGGACAAAATTTCCTAGCTAAAAATGCTAGTTGTGACATCATCCCCCGTTAGAGGGAATTTCGTCCCGAAATTCTTTTGAAGGTTAGGATCATGAACGAGAGAATAAGTGAGGGTACTTCTACTTCATCTAGTCTTCGCATTCCCATGTGAATTCCGGTCCACGCTTAGCGTTCCATTGAACCTTCACATTCAGAATAAGACTCTTCTTCGTACGCTTCACCTCCCTGTCTATTATCTCAACCGGTTCTTCGACGAATAGGAGATTCTCGTTTATTTCGATCTCTAGCAGAGGAATGACAACGGTTTTATCTGTTAAGCACTTTTTCAAGTTCGAGATGTGGAACACAGGGTGTACGTTGCTGAGCTCCGCAGGTAGCTGCAGCTTATATGTCACCGGACCAATTCGGGCAAGAATCTCGAATGGCCCGATGTATCGCGGATTTAGTTTCCCTCGTTTCCCAAAACGGATCATCCATTTCCAGGGAGAGACCTTTAATAGTACCCAATCTCTGACTTGGAATTCCAGAGGTTTTCGTCATTTGTCAGCGTAACTCTTTTTTCGGTCACGCGATGCTTGGAGTCGGGCTTTGATTTGAATTATCTTCATTGTAGTTTCTCGAATGATTTCAGGTCCTGTAAGAGTGTTGCTTGGTGATTTCCCATTTTCTAGCTGGGTGTCACCCACCTCAGCCCAGCAGAGAGGCGATCTGCATTTGCGACCATATAAGGCCTCAAAAGGAGAAACCCTTATACTCGTGTGATAGTTGTTGTTGTACGAGAATTCAATCAAGGACAAGTGGGTATCCCATGACTTGCCAAAATCGATCACACAGGCTCGGAGAGAGTGTTTGGATGGTTCGTTTGCTCTGGCCAGCGGTTTGAGGGTGGTAAGCAGTGCTAATGTCTAGTTGTGTTCTCATAGCCTTCTGGAGTGACTGCCAAAACCGTGAAGTAAATATACTATCACGATCCGAGATAATAGATACTGGCACTCCATGAAGTCTCACGATCTCTTTGATATAGATTCGTGTTAATCTTTCCATCTTGTACGATTCTTTTATTGGGAAAAAATGAGCGGATTTAGTTAACCTATCGACAATAACCCACATAGCATCCAATCTGTCTGCTGTCTTAAGTAATTTGGTTATGAAGTCCATAGTAATCCTTTCCCATTTCTACTCGGGTATTACTGGATGTTGTAATAATCCCGAGGGCTTTTGATACTCCACTTTCACCTTGGCGCAAGTGAGACACTTGCCCACGTAAGTGGCGATCTCTGCCTTCATATTAGGCCACCAATAATGTTGCTTAATGTCCAGGTACATCTTATCTGAACCTGGATGGACGAAATATCGCGTTCTATGAGCTTCGTTCATGACTATCTCTTTGAATCCCCCAAGTTTAGGGACCTAGATTCTATTCATGAAGTAGTAAGTTCCGTCCTCCCTGACTTCGAAGTTCTTATCCATCCCACACAGTGTTTCATCTGTGGCGTTCTCCGGCTTCAATGCATCTGATTGGGCTTCCTTGATCTGTGAGGTTAAGTGGGAGTGGATGGTTATCGATAACGTCTTCACCCGACCACCTGAGTATTATTTCCTGCTCAGTGCATCGGCTACCACGTTAGCCTTGTCTGGGTGGTACTTGATCTCGCATTCGTAATCATTCAGCAGCTCAACCCACCTTCGCTGCCTCATGTTCAACTCCTTTTGGTTTAGAATGTGCTGAAGGCTCTTGTGATCGGTGAAGATGGTGTACTTCGTACCATAGAGGTAGTGCCTCCAAATCTTTAGGGCGAAGACCACAGCTCCTAGCTCGATATCATGGGTGGTGTAATTTATTTCATGCGTCTTCAATTGTCTGGATGCATAAGCTATCACCTTTCGACGCTGTATGAGGACACAGCCTAATCCTTGGTTCGAAGAAACACAGTAGACTACGAAGTCTTTGTTACCCTCCGGTAAGGATAGAACTGGTGCACTACATAGGGCTCTCTTCAAGGTTTGGAAGGCAGCTTCTTGCTTTTCCGTCCAGTTGAAAGATACGCCTGTTTGTGTCAAGGTGGTGTGGAGTTTTGCTATCTTGGAAAAATTCTGGATAAACCTTCGGTAGTAGCCCGTGAGACCCAAGAGTTGCCGAATTTCTGTTGGTGTCTTCAGGATCGCCCGTCCTTCAATGGCCTTGATCTTGGAAGGATCTACATGAATCCCTTCCTCACTGACTACGTGACCCAAAAAGTTTACACTGCGAATGCAGAACTCGGATTTGGAGGTTTTGCATATAATTGCTCAGCCCTTAGAGTTTCCAAGATTTGACAAGATGTTGACCATGTTTCTCTTTGCTTCGGGAGTATATGAGGATATCGTCGATGAAGACGATCACGAAATTATCAAGAAAGGGGCGGCATACTCGATTCATGAGGTCCATAAATGCTGCAGGGGCATTTGTTAGACCGAAGGGAATTACAACAAATTCGTAATGATCGTATCCAGTTCGGAAAGCAGTTTTTGGAATATCCTCTTCCCGAACTCGAAGTTGATGATAATCGGATCTTAGATCTATTTTGGAGAAGTAACTAGCTCCTTGAAGCTGGTCAAATAGATTGTCAATTCGAGGGAGTGGGTATTGGCTTTTGACAGTGAGCTTATTCAATTCCCTATAATCGATGCACATCCTGAAGGATCCGTCCTTTTTCTTGACAAACAAGACCGGAGCTCCCCAGGGTGAGAAGCTTGGTCTGATGAATCCTTTGCTCAACAATTCGCTTAGTTGACTGGATAACTCCTGCATTTCGGCGGGAGCTAACCTGTAGGGTGATTTGGCAATTGATGTGGCTCCTGGTATGAGGTCGATTCGAAATTCAACCAGTCTTTCTAAGGGTATTCCCGGAAGGTCTTCTGGAAATACATTCGGGAAGTCGCATGCCACTGGGATGTCTTTAATGTTTACTTCTTCTTTGGCTTTATCCACAACATGAGTGAGGAATGCGTAGTTTTTCTTGTGCAGGCACTTTTGTGCCTTGATGCACGAGTTGAGACGAAGATTGGCGCCAGGTTTATTATCATAGATTATTAAGGTTTCGTGATTGGGGAGGTGAAGGCAAACGGCCTTCTCGCGACACATAATATCAGCATGGTGGGGGCTTAACTAATATTTACTGGCATCAAATCTATTTGAAATGAATGGTTGTTTAGTGTTAATGTGCACCCTACATAAACATCTTTGATTTTTTTTTCAGTTTTCCCATTAGCCATCTCCACCGTGAAGGCTTCATTGAGCTTCTAGGGTTGTTGATTTAGTAAGTGTTTGAACTTGTTACTAACGAAGCTTCGCTCAGCTCCGCTATCGAATAAAATGCATGCGTAAGTGTTGTTATGTGGGGACACACCAGTAACAACCGTCGGGTCCTGAACTGGTTCACCTTGACCCAATGTCAATACCCTTCCTGATACTCCTGCCCCCTGGTTGTTGGCTTTAGGGCAATTGCGTTTGAAATGACCAGTTCCTCCACACCCATAACAAGTGTAACTAGCCCCAACATTATTGTTGTTGTGATTGTTGTTGTTGTTGTTCGGCTGTTGGTTCTGTTGAGGCTGAGATCTGCAGTAATGTGCGGTACGACCCTTTCGGTTGCAACTCGTGCAATGCATCTCCCTGCATTCTCCATGGTGGTGAAAACCGCATTTGTTACACTTGGGTAGGGTCCCTGAGTATTTCCTGGTAGTAGTTGGTGTAGATGAGGCTGGAGCATGTGGTGCTAAGGTAACCTGGGCAGTAGCAGCGTAGACTGCTACTGTTTGTTGCTTCTTTGATGACTTTTGGTTTTGTCGCCCTTTTCGCTTGTTGTTCTTGCCTTTCTTATTATCACCTTCCTTTTTAACTTCTGTTTCCCCTGCTTTGGCACCCTTCTTGTTTCCATGGTCGTATAGCTTCTTGGCTAGCCTTTTAGCGCTGTCATACGTTCCAGGGTTCGTTGCGATAACATTTCCTTAAATTGGAGAGGTCAATCCCCAAATGAATCTTTCAATCTTCTTTCCTTCAGACGTGATCATGCCTGGACACAGGAGTGACAACTCACTAAACCTCGAGACGTAAGCATCGATGTCAGAATTTTGGTATGTGAGATTCCACAGTTGTTGCTCCATCTTCTGGATTTCTCCCCTTCGACATTACTCGGCCATCAACATTTCCATAAGCTCCTCCCATGTCATAGTATTCGCCACAGGGAGTGTCATGGCCTCCACGTGACCATTCCACCAAGAGAGAGCTTGGTCGACGAATGTGCAAGCCGCAAAATTCACCTTGCACTCTTCAGGACATCCGTAGATCTCGAATACTGATTCCACTTTTTCTATCCATCTTTTTAGAGTTATCACGCCTCCCATTCGGTTGAAGGTTCGAGGCTTGGTGTTCGTGAAGTCTTTGTAGGTACAGGTGCTTGTGGGTCCTTGGTTCATCCCCTAGTTTGAACTTCCAGCCCCTTGCCCGTTACCTCCACCGTTGTTCCCGTGGTGAATATGAGCCAGTGCTACTGTAACTGCAGCTGAAACTGCTGCTTGAAATGCAGCTGAGTCCATTTCTGGTGGAAGCGGTGGTGTGGCGTTGCGGTTTCTACGTATCGGTGTTCGAGGCATCTTTCTGTCATGGAATGAAAAGATGTTGAGTATCCAATGTATTCTAGTTTCACGATTTCTTGATTATAGAAAAGTGTCGGTGATTCGGTTGTGTGTAAGTAATTGAGTGCATACAATCAACATGTAATAAAAGTAATAAAACTCATAGCAGATAACAACATCATGAGAAAAAATATATACCCGTTTTCATTAATGATAATCTTTTAAGTACATGAAAATTTGCCTACATAAGGCATACAATACATGAAATAAAACATGATAGAGTAACGAATCCATGAGTAGTGTAATCACTTAATAATGTAGTCGATAGTACATAGAGTTGTACATAAAGGAAAATCATAAAGGTAGCAGGTACCAAATGAACGAATACTAGTTGCGGCGAGAAGGGTCTGGTGGTGCTGACGATGAGGTGGATGCACCCTGGAGTCTGGCAAGGTGATGCTCGACGGCCCGAAGCCGGGCTTCCAATGCTATCTGTCGCGCCTGGTAGTCCCTGACTACCTCATGTGTCATCCTTTCCGCACGCTCAACCGTCGCTCTCATGGCAACCATTTGGCTGGCAGTTGCCTGTGTCTACTTGTCGATGTCGCGTGTCCTCTTTACCATCACAGGCAAGGCTCGGTCTGCAGGTCCACCATGAATCAAGTCGTAGTAGTCCCGGTTCATACCAAATGGGGGTCACACCCCTTGCTGGTGGCTCCACCTCCAGATCTCGTGTGCCCATGGGGGCGTAGGACCATTGGGGCCCATCCCGTATGGGGGCACCCTGGACATGTACGGTGGATTGATGACTTCAGACTCCGCCTCCGAGTCATCTGTGTCGCTGCCATCAGCCTCCTCCTCATTTGAGTCTGCTACTGGTTCTGCCGGTCCTCGTATATGTTCTTCCTCGGATTCTTCCTCTGGCTCTTCCTCTGGCTCCAACCATCCACCATTCCCCTGATTGGGGAAGTAGGGATCTCCTGGATGGTGGAATCCGGCCATAGTGTATGCACGAAGGGTGAGAAACGTGTAAAGAGAGTATGTGTAGATAAGATTTCAAAATACTCCTATAGTATTTTAATTGTTTATGTTTGAGTTCCTTAGAGCTTTTTGGATACGAGGTAAGTTTCTAGATTCATTTCCCAACATGATCACTCCCAAACACATGTTGGTTGTATTTTGAATAAATATAGTTGATCAGGCTCTATTTATCTCCAATATGACTACATAACTGTCCGGGTTTGACCACGGTGTTCAATTTCCTACAGAGACTTTTAGTGTTATTGTATTAATGCACACCTAGGTATTATTTTATTTAGAGTGTTTTAGTCCCATTGTATTTATAGTTGCATATCTTGTATGATTAGATATGCCAGTTCACTAGAAACAATGCTCTAATACCAATCTATCACACCCCCGAACCAGACGGAGGAAACGTTCGGGGGCTTGGTGTGACTTCATTTTTCTAGTATCATCGCAGAGTATATAATTGAAACTTAACATCATCATCATCATCACACATGTAATATAACAACATTCATAATTTACATCAAGTATTGTTTTTCAATATTACATGCAAAAAATAGTTAAAGTTTGATGAAACAACATATAACAAAATATCCATGGATTCGTTCTGCCCAACCTGCTCAACGGTTTCCTGAGAATACAAGTTAATTTTAAAAAAAGGTCAACATAAAAATGTTGGTGAGTTCATAAGCATGTTTAAAAAAATGATTAGTATAACTTTGTAACCACCAGAAAATCCTATATTTTCTGAAAACAGTTTAGTATGTTTGTGTCCGATCTTGTATTAATTCATGTTTGTTATTGTTTACTAGAATGCAAAAAGAGAATGAAGAGAATGTAAAGAGAATGCCCCCAGACAACCCGATTTTGTCTATGAAAGAGAATGCTGGTATAACAACCCCCAAGGTTGAGTACCGGCGCGAGTAAGTTACCGAGTAATCCAAAGAGAAAAGAGAATGGTTTTCCCGTAAATTTTTATAATGTTAGTTCTTCTAAGTGAGTCGTTATAACCATACTAGATAATGACAATTTCGCCTGTCTTGGCGTTTATGGACGCCGACGGAATAAGGTAAGGTTTTCGTCACCCTAGACTGGTCTATTCTAACTATAGCGAATAGCTTAGGTGTGGGGTGTCATCCTCGTATAGATCTATACACAAACCCCCGCTCTCCCTCCAAGAAACTCTGGTTATAACTACAGGCTAAGATCGTACTCTCAATAGGTGTCAACCGACATGTCTCACTAGATCCTTAATCGAATTTACGTGAAAAGAAACATATAAAGCACATTCCAGGCGTACTGAACATATAAGTGGACAACTAAGGCCCACTAAGCATGTAAAGTATTTCTAGGCTCAAAAGGAATGAGATTATATATATCCTAGGCCGAATATATATATATATATATATATATATATATATATATATATATATATATATATATATATAAAAGGACAACTAATGCCCATTTAACATGTATATTATTTACAGTCCCAATAAGCACGCAAAGAGTATCCAAGGTCCGCCGAGCATGTAAATGGGTCAACAAAGCCCAATAAACATGTAAAGAGTATTCAGGACCTATCAAGCATATAAATGGGTCACTAGGACCCAATAAACATGAGAATGACGTAATTAGCCCGTTTGTTATTATATTGTTTGTTTTAGCTCAATTATTTACCAAAATGACATAAAAGGTCCACTTTTTCTAAGAATGACATTCTTGGCCCATTAAACTGAAAATTTAGAGTTAAGGCACATTTTTGGTAAAAATAACATTTTAGGCCCCTTTAAGGACAAAACTTGCATTTAAGGCTAGTTTTTGTAAAAATAACATTTTTAACTCTCTTTATGTCAAAATATCATTTTGGCTTGATTTTTATGAAAATGTGCATTCTTGGCCCAAGTTCTAACAAATTCATATTTTTAGTTTTTCTTAGAAAAAAATTACATTTTTGACACAACTATGTTGAAATGACACTTAAGCCCACAAAAGCCCAGAAAGTTACAAATTTTGGCCCAAGGCCGTGAGAACCCTAAATAAGGCCAAATTACGATTTTTTTTTTTTACATTTTTAGTCCTTGTAGGGTCTCAAATGTCGTAACTAACCTTGTTAAGCAAAAATAATCCTTTTTGACCCGTACTAACCGTGAGTTACATAAATATACCCATTTTTGGTCATTTTGTCACTTTTGGCCCTCTTATGCAATTTTTCTTAGTTTCAAGTAACTTGTATGTATTTTAAAACCATTTCCTTGTAAGATAAGTTGAAATGAGTGTTATGTTCAACAAATAGCATCATCTTTTAGTAGATATTTATGTTCATGGAGTTTATAACACATAATCACATATATAACATGAGAAACACACAAAATCATGCATACACACATAGATCTACACAAAACAACTTGTATTCTCCCCCAAAACATAGTAAAAACCAAAAATAAGGGGTATGAACTCACTTTGGGTTGTTGTTTTCGGTGTTGGATGAAGGTTGAAAAGGATCTCGGTCCTAGAAGTCTTCTTGAGAGGAGATCTTCAAATTCTAAGAAGTTTTATGAGCATGATCATGAAAACATGTGCTCATGCGGATGAATCTATCATAAAATGAAATAAATCACTTTGAGTTTACATGATCTTACCTAAGTATGAAGCTTGAAGAGATTTTCCTTGAGACACACACAAGTACACAAGTATGTATTTTAAAACCATTTCCTTGTAAGATAAGTTGAAATGAGTGTTATGTTCAACAAATAGCATCATCTTTTAGTAGATATTTATGTTCATGGAGTTTATAACACATAATCACATATATAACATGAGAAACACACAAAATCATGCATACACACATAGATCTACACAAAATAACTTGTATTCTCCCCCAAAACATAGTAAAAACCGAAAATAAGGGGTATGAACTCACTTTGGGTTGTTGTTTTCGGTGTTGGATGAAGGTTGAAAAGGATCTCGGTCCTAGAAGTCTTCTTGAGAGGAGATCTTCAAATTCTAAGAAGTTTTATGAGCATGATCATGAAAACATGTGCTCATGCGGATGAATCTATCATAAAATGAAATAAATCACTTTGAGTTTACATGATCTTACCTAAGTATGAAGCTTGAAGAGATTTTCCTTGAGACACACACAAGTACACACGAATTCTAGGAAGAATAGAGGAGGTTTCTTTGAGTGTTCTTAGAGAGAAATGTTTGAGTGGGTTTGAGAGTAAAATGAAGGTTGTGGTGGGTTGTTTGGGCAAAGAATAAAAAAAAGAGGGAGGGAAGAGAGAGATGACAAGATTGTTTCATGGAAACATGAGATTTCCTAGAGATATGGTGTATAATTTGCTTAGTTATCCATTAAACAATAATTGGGTGGCAATACTCTAATTATCATCTTGATATTTTGTTTGAAGTTGGGGCGAGAATGAGAGGGGAAGAGAAGAGAATAGGAGTTTGGGCCTTTTTCTTGATTAGGTTCGAAATTGTGAGGCCCATAATGAAGGTTCTCAGCCCATTAGGCCCTTCTTGAGGGTTCACGGCCCAAAGGTGGTAAAGGGATGGGGTTTATGGCCCAATCACCATGAGAAGATGGGTTTACGGCCCATCATAGTTCAATAGGGTGGTTCACGGCCCATAAAGGCCCATGAGAATAAGTGAGTTATTTTAGGCCCAACATGGCCCAATTGTTATGGTTTGACGAATGTGGGTCTAACTAGAGCCCAAATGAGTTTCATTGGCCCAAAATCATCAAATAGTAGGTTTACTGGCCTATTAGGCCAAATAAGAGGATCCTTGTCCATACTAAATTCGAACCGGGATATTTAGGGTTTCAGACCCATAGTTAAGTATATGAGATGCATTGAATTACGTTTTGAACTTCACTCAGGAGTTTTGATTCAAATGGATGATTTTGATTGAGCATAGAGTATGATATCCACTTAGCTAAAAATGCTAGTTGTGACAGAATAGTTGATGTTTACATAAGGACAAAATTTCCTAGCTAAAAATGCTAGTTGTGACAGAATCCCCGATGCATGCATGGCGTTGGAGTACACCCAACGTCGGAGTCTGGTACGTGCGGTGTATGCGCTGCCATTGACTTTTAGTTGACTTTTAGGGTTTGATCAATTTGTGGACTATTAAGGTCATGGAGGGGTAAAATGGTCTTTTACCCTTCTGAGAGCTTGTAGATGGGTTAGTCTAGCTTCTTTGAGAGCCGCTATTAATTAGGGATAATTATCGTATGTTTTAGGCGGAGGCTAGACTGGTGATTCGAGTTCAAAGTTATCCGATTTCTTATGAGGTGAGTTTTCTCACTATACTTACCATGAGTGGTATCTATGAGTGACCGTAGGGTCTTATGTGCTTATTTCAGTTATGTGATATTATGCACTTTGTTTGTGTGATATATATGCTATATTATGTGTTTTACTGAGACAAGACCGGAGGGTCCAACCCGAGTTGTGGGACCGGAGGGTTTCCAATGAGACAGGACCGGAGGGTCCAAACCGAGCTGTGAGACCGGAGGGTACTCACTGAGACACATGACCGCAGGGTCCACACCGAGACGCACGAGACTGGAGGGTCCATACCGAGTTATAGCCATGAGAGTCTTATTATTTTTGTATGTGGTATTTTGGGAAACTCATTAAGCTTTGTGTTTACCGTGTGGTGTGATATGTGTTTCAAGTACTTCTCAGGACCGCGGGAAGGCGCCGACATGATTATACACACCTGTTCGAGTCTATGTTGAGGATTCTGGGATTTGACTTTCGTTTGTGGATTTATGTTGACATTGAGACACTTGTGGTTTTTATGAAATATAATATATGAGTTTTATGCGTTTTAAAAATGAAAATTTTGGTTTGAAAATTTAGGTCATTACAAATTTTTGAATTTGAACCGATATCCAGTAATACAACGCCACGTATTGTGTTGGTTACTTAACCGGCACCGTAAAAAGCTCCACGTCATAAAAGTGATCATCACATTCTCCTTTATTCCCGTGAAAATCCTGAATTGTCATTTGTCCATCGGATATTTCGTTGTTCCCAACTAGATAAGAACCATCACAAATTTTCAAACCTAAACCAAGTACACCATGTAATTCGACACCATGGTATGATCAAAACTTCGGCATGGAGGCTAGGCTCATTTGCTTTTGGGATTTGGAATCGAAATCATATGCCAAACTTTGTAAAATTTATGTTTCGAGTTGGTAAGATCCAAAACCTCAAGGATTTCAGTGCATTCGTGTGCCAAAGAATAAGATAGAAGCAATTAAAAAAATGTGGATATAGTGATATCAAATTTCATTTTATACGAAAGCATAATGATCTCAGACAAAGATCCATTCATTCAACAGTAATAGAGATAAAGAATTGCTTTTGTGGTATCCTGTGAATTACAATAGAATACTCGTTGATGAGTATCGAAGAGCTTCTTTTGCTTTGGTTTCGAAGGCGGCTTAAATTTTTCAGAAAGTCACAACTTAACATAAGTGTGATCCAATTTGAGCAAAATTACTTGGATGACCAGTGTAGTCAAGAACAAGTATGGTTGGTGATGAATTTGAGTGAAAAAGGTTCAGAAAAGACATTCCGATGGAAATCTCATTCCACAAAAGATTTTTGAGTATTGGATATTGTGGGGAAAAAACGTCTTGGTGTTAGAACATTTTATTAAGATCACGCAATTTGAATATAATGAGATTTTGAATATCGAATGGTACAAAGAAACAATTGTTTCGTGAAAATAGTGAACAATATAGTTTACCATCATTCGTTGATAGTTAGGTATGCTTGGTTTCACCATCATCATGGAAAAATGACTCAGGATCATAAACACAACGTTTTGACATATCTACATTCTGGTACGTTTTGACCAGAGATGTCGAGGATATGTAGTGTTGTGTGTGATCATGAAAGAAATTTTGATGAAAAAGATTTGGTGAAAGAACTCATTGTACCTCTGCTAAAATTTAGACCAAACAGAAAACTCTTTACTCATCATGAGAAGAGTAAGGTAGCTCTTCGACTAATGTGAATATATCCTGATTGGGAAGAAATTTTCATGTGAAAGATGTCATTAAGGCTTTGAACACAAAGAGTCTTTGAGGCTTTGATGACACATGCAACAACATGCTTCTAGGGACACGTAACTAGTACACAGTTTCGAGTAGTACCTGTTCCTTTGAGGAATATATGTGTTGGCATGCGAAACAGCTCCATGTTGTTACAATGAGACTTCAACGACAATATTTTTGTATTTTTGGTTTTATCAAAGAAAAACAAATTAAAGAAAATCTTTTTGAAAAAAAAAAGACAAAAATAAGAAAATGTCTTTGGATTTTTGATTTTTGAAAAACTCAACACAAATAAAGAAATCATTTTGGATTTTTGATTTTTGAAAAACAAAGCAAGAACAAAAAGAAACTAATGAAAAGATGTTACCTAGGTGTGTTCGACTCATGATCTTGCAGTTGTTCAACATGAGTTGAGTGTTGAAAGCCTCTCCACAGACACGAATTAGAATTCTGCACTGAACGATTCAAAGAGAAGTCGAATGCGAACACAGTCGAACACTAAATATGAACAGTAACCTCTGAATGTATCACAAACAGGTGAAATTGAGTTAAAACACACAAAGAAAATATCTATTAATCGAAAGTAACCATAACAATCGAAAGTAAGATAAAACTTATGTTTGTGTCAGTGTCAATCAGAATGAGGAACTGAACATGTTTCCATCATACCCAGACCATTCAAAATCCTTAAGAATGATTTTTCACCTAAAGTTTTTGACAAAATGGATTTCAATATTTCCATCTTCAACGTGGTCTTTGATAAAATGATAACGAAGAGCAATAAGTTGTGTTTTCGAGTGTTGGACCGGATTATGAAAAATTCGAATTGCACTTTGTGAAACAAAATACAAAGGTATTTTCATCATGTTGATTGCATAATCACACAATTGGCTTTGAATCCAAATCACTTGTGATGTGCACGCAACAGCAACAACATATTCTGTCTCAACATTTAAAATCAAAACACAAGTTTGTTTTTTTGATTGCCAACTCACAAGCTTCCCGTCCAATAACTGACACCCGCCTGTTGTGCTCTTTCGATCTAATTGACATCCACCTAGGTCCGCATCAGAGAATGCTTGGATAAAGAATCATGTCTTCGAAGGATACCATAATCTCAACGAAAGTGTTCCTTTGAGGTATCGAAAGATATTCTTAACTGCATTGAGATGGGGTTCTCTTAGGTTCTTGGTGCCTCGCACAATTACATACATCAAACATAATATCAGGTCGATTTGCAGTCAAATACAAAAGTGAACCAATCATGCTTCTATACGTCGTTAGATCCACAACAGGCTTATCCAATGAAGGACTTAAGCGTGTGCCAACTGCCATAGGTACTTTGACTTTTGTGTTATTCGTCATGCCAAACATTTCAAGCAAATTTCAAGTATATTTCTATTAATTGATAAAAATTCCTTCCCTACTTTGACGAATATGCAAACCCAAAAAGTTATTGATTTTACCAATCATACTCATTTCGAATTGACTTTTCATGAGTTCCTAAAATTCCTTAGACAATAAAGGACCAGTTGAACCAAAAATAATGTCATCGACATAAATTTGAGCGTGCATCAGATGATTACCTACCTTTTTTTGAAATAAAGTAGGATCAACTGATCCTTATTTCAAAAAAATTGTAAGAGTTGCATACCAGGCACGAGGTGCTTGTTTCAACCCATAGACTGCCTTGTCTAGAATATAACAGTGATCAGGATACTTATCGTTAACGAAACCCGATGGTTGTTCGACGTATACTGTATCTTCCAGAACACCATTTAGGAATGCACATTTGACATCCATCTGATAGTCGTCGAAGTCCTTATGAGTTGCATAAGCAAGAAAAATTTATACCGCCTCGAGTCTTGCGACAGAGGCAAAGGTTTCCTCATAATCAATACCTTCTTGTTGAGAATAACCTTTTACGACTAGTATCTCTTTGTTTCAAATAATATTACCTTCTTTGTCAGTTTTGTTCTTAAAAATCCATTTTAGACCAATCAACAAAACATGTTTAGGTTTATGAATCAATCTCCAAACCTTGTTTCGTTCGAATTCAGCAAGTTCAGATTGCACTGCAACAACCAATTAGAGTGTTCTAATGCAACCATTATTGTGTTTGGTTTTAATTTCAAAATGAAAACATTAAACATATAGATTTCTTGATGAACATTCAACACTTCATTTCTGGCACGAATATGGGCTCGAGTCAAGACACTAGAATTTGGATCACCAAGAATATGTTCTTTCGGATGATCTCTTATCCACTTATCCATTGGTGGATATGCAGGATCAAAGTCTAAAGGTGCATCTTCGAAAATGTCATCATCTTCTGAACCTTCTCTTGCAACTGATATATTATCAGTTAAATCATGAAAATCATTATTTTGATTATTACCATTATCATGATTCGATCCACTTGGCTCCCCCTTGACTAATAGATTTGAGATGTGATGCTCCCCCTCACCATCACCATGGTTAGGCATATGCTCCCCCTTGATATGATATATAGAGGAAATATTCTCCCTTCAACATTCGAATCATGTCTTTCGTTTTGAGACGTTGAACTCAAGTACTCCCCCTCCACTTGATCATCAATCGAAACAAGTATTCTTTCAAAATTTACCCTAGAGGTCGATGAAGAATGTGCATCATTTTCTTTATTTGTGATTGTCGAATGATCAGAGTGTTTTGATGCCTCAGGAACTTGATTATCATCATCATGGATTTCTGCATCAATGGCACTATCAGTAATCCTAAAAATCAAATCAAGATCAATATCATAAGTACCTATTATCTCAGATTCAACATTTGATTCAACAATAATTGGTTTTTGAACAAAAGGTTGTTCATTTCCTTTTAACATAATGATCATCGAATGTGAGGTTGAATGTTCCTTCGAGCTTCCTAGTTCGCTTGTTTAACACCCTATAAGCTACAGAATTTTGAGAATATCCCAAGAAAATCCCTTCATCAGCTTTTGACTAAAATTTGGAAAGATTCTCCTTGAGATTCATAATGAAACATCTGCACCAAAAAACATGGAAAAAAAATTAACATTAGGTTTCCTTTTGTTTATAATTTCATAAGGTTTTATGGTAAAATGACGATGAATGAAAGATCGATTTTGCGTTAAGCAAGCAGTCGAAGCCGCTTCTACCCAAAAGTATTGTGGCAAATTCACATAGGTAAGGATTGTTCTTGCCGCTTCACACAAGGAATGATTTCTCCTTTCGACAACACCATTTTGTTGCGGTGCTTATGGAGACAAAAAAATTATGAGATATGTCCAGATAAGTCAAAAATGAATCTAGAATTCGATTTTTGAACTCTGTTCCATTATCACTCTTTATGTTACGAACTTTCCTCTTTAAGCTCAATTCGATATTCTTAAAATCAATCATCACTTGAGAAGTTTTAGACCTTTGTTGAAGAAAGAATACCCAAGTAAACCTGGAAAAATCATTAACAATAACTAATATGAACTTCTTATTGAGAGTCTCAACAGTCGAAGGTCTACATAAGTCAATGTGACGAAGTTCCAAAGGTTCGACGATTTTTGAATCAAAGATGATCGGATGACCTTGACGATGTTGTTTTCCCTGTTCACATGCAGCACACAAAGAGTCATTATCAAAATTTTAAACAGGTAAACCACGAACAAGATCATTAAGAACAAGTTTGTTTAGATTTTTGAAGTTGAGATGAGAAAGACGTCGATGCCATAACCAGCTGATATCGGAGGATGCTTTCTATAGCAAACATATTGAGGGTACACCCACAATTGGTTTCTAGTTAAGAGTGAACATGTCTCCCTTTCTTTTCGACTTCAGTAGAACCTCCTTTGTTTCTTTGTTGGAGATAATACTTCCTTCCTCATGAAAGAGAACTTGATTTCCACTACCAACAACTAGTTGCGAAACACTAATAAGATTGTGCTTTAGGCCTTCAACATAGGCAACTCGATTCACAGTGAATTTCCCATTCGTTACTTTTCCATAACCTTAGAATTTACACTTGTCGTTGTTTCCAAACTTTACAACTCCATCATTGTTCAGCTTTCTAAAATCATGCAAATTTTCCTTCCTTCTAGTCACGTGATGCGAGCATCCACAATCAATATACCAGTTTTTGTCATATTGCTCGTCACATAGAACCTGCGATTAGTTAGAAGAATTTATGTCCCTAAGACCTTTTGGGTCCTTGGACATTAGTTTGGAACACATTATGCAACAAAGAACCTAAGACCCAATTACGAACTTTCTATTTGAAACTGTCAATTAAGTCAATTTCATTAAGTTTAGGCATCGAAATGTAATCATGCAATGTGGAAGGTTCAACATTGACTTTTACATTCTCATCCTTTTTCTGAGAAGTCTCAACTTTCTTCTTTGGAATTTAATTCCACTTTTGCATTGTAGGAGTCATTTCTTGAGACGAAGTACTTCTACACATCAAATCATTCAAATACTTCTTGTAGGCAGATTGAATTTGCTCTTGAGAATAATTTCCTTATTGATATTTTTTTCCTTTTCCCTCAAGCCAATGATTGATGTTCTTAATGTCACTTCTTCCTTTTGAGAACGATGTTTTCATCTTTAGTTTCGAATCAGGATTTGGAAAATGTGGATTTTTAGGTTTGAATGATTCACATTCTTTTCCTTTAACTTCCAATTTTTCAAATTCTCTTTTTGGAAATTACCTTTTTGGTTGATTTTGAAAACAATTTTGATATTGATTTCGAAAACCAACACCATTTTGTTGAAAAACTTTTCTATTTTGATCAAAACTTCTTTGTGCATGATTTGGACCAAAATTCCTTTGTCCATGATTTTGAACAAAATTTCCTTTTCCATAACGTTGACCAAAACTCCTTTGATCATGGTTTTGAACAAAACTCTTTTGTCTAATATTTTGACCATTCCTTTGAAAATCATTTGATCGAAATTGACTTTGGACATAATTTCGACTCTTTTGAAAACCACTTTGTTTTTTAGATTGTTTGTTTTGAAATCTCTTTGCATTATGTGAAAACGTTTTGACTGATTCAGGGGATTTTTGTTGAAAAACTTTTTGCTGATGAAAAGCTTTTACATTTTTCCAATAAGCTTTATTTTGTGCTTTTGATTTCGAGATTTCTTCCTTAGAAACCAGATTTTCTACGTTTGGTTTGAAAGTTAATGTTTTCACCTTTTGATGTTTTGAATCATTGGTTAAAGACTCAACACCTTTTTCTTTGTTTTTATCATTAACAACAGATTTTTCAGTGGTCACGACCCAAACACGTTTTGGTTTTTGTTGTTGAAAAGTTTTCGATTTTTCGTTCAAACCATTTTCGATTGTGTTTTGGTTCGAATAAAATCCTTCTTTTGTCACATCCACATTGTCTTCTTCTACCATCTTTTGAAATTCAGCATTTACTTTATTAGCATTTCATTGGGTATCGGAGACTTGATTTGGAAACACAACATTATCTGTATCCATGAGCCTAGGATAAATCACTGTATTTGATTAAAGATAATGTTTTCCTTTGTCTTTCAACACTTTTATGTACTCCTTTGATTCTTTAAAGACTTGTTCTACAACAACTCTAGGATTAGGTTTCTCATTCGAAACATCATCGTCATCACTCACATAGTCCTCAGCCACAACATGATCATGAGGATCATAGAATTTGGATGTTGAAGATTGATTACTGTTTACTTTTGACATTAAATCATTACATTTTTCTTTGCCTTTAGCCAATGAGTTAACATTAATGACAGATAATCGTGAGCAATCGACACACTCCTCAGCCTCAATTTCACTGATATTGTCAGAATCATCTTCGATGTCATCAAAATTTTGTTGAGAACAAAGAGTCGACTTTTCAGTCATGTTCAAAATCTTGACTTGTTCATTTTTATTAAGGTCTCATTCAAAATATGCACAAGATCATCAGCATTCAAATTTTCGTTAATATTTACAATCCCATATGCATATGAATCATTTGGAACTTTATCATAATATTCTATCTTACTTTCACAGTCATAAGTAGTTTCGTCTGTTTGTTCTCTTTTGAAGGCAAGAAAAGGAAGTAGTTTACGATACTGTTCACTACAAATCTTAGCAGAATGCTGAAGTTTATTCATTTTAGCATACAATCTCCTAGCAGGATTACAACAAATGTTGCGTTGTTTAACAAGCATAATGTTGTCTATGCGAATATAATCCTTATCAATCATCAAATTTGTGATTCTTAAGTCTAAAGATTCTATTACACCCTTCTTTTCGTCTAACTTAGTTTTAGCTTCATAGTAAAGGGACTTGGAATTTTCTGCTTTACTACTCATGGATATTAACATGTCAGTAAGATAAGAACATGTATTTTCAAATTCAGACAAAATATCTTTATAAGAAGATGAATGAATTTTAAATGAGTTAAGAAGATCACGTACCTTAGCAGTCATCGGTGATTTTTTCGAGTCAGTGGACATAAAACACCGGCCAGTAATCTCTTCATCACTCATCTCATCCAAAGCAACTTTATTTTCATCATCTTCCTCCAGTTTCGCATACATGGCTCCATGAGTCCGGTTTTGCATCTCATCATCATCTGATCCAGAAGACCAGATCTGATAAGTTCCTTCTTCATTGTCGCCTCCTCTCGCCACCAAAGAAACACCCTTAGTTCAAGCTCTAATATCCTCTATCTTCTCAGCATAGTACACTTCATCCTTAAATTTCTCCTTCTTTTCTTCTTTCTTCCTGAGCATGTAGTCCTTCGCCAGATGATTCGACCCATTGCAGTAGTTTCAATCGTAACTTGAGTCCCCTTTCAGCTTCAACTCCTTCTTCTCAAACGTACTCTGAACATCTTTCTTCTCCACTTTCAACTCATCATTCACACTTTTTCCAGTCGAAGACACATTCTTGTTCTCATAATTGTTCTTAAACTTTCCATTGAAAGGATTCTTGAAGAATTTCTTCACCTTGTTGTTCGAATAGTATGTAACTGCTTCATCATCACAGTTGAATAAAAATCCCTCTTCGCTATCCTTTGCTTCTTCTTTTGACCCAGACTCCTTACCAGCAACTTTCAATGCCAAAGCTAATGGTCCTCCAAGACTCGGTTTACTTTCTTCAGCAATGTCATTGATCTCGCTTTCATGAGCTTTCAAGACATTATAAAAATTTTCAAGTGAGTAACCGTCAAAACTTTCTTGATTTCTAATCATCAGAATGATGTTTCTCCACTCCTTTCGCAAGCCCATAAGAAAAGTGAGATTGAACTCCATAGATGAATGAGTCACTCCATATCGAGAACACTTGAAAATTAGTCCATTAAATCGATCAAAATATGATTCGATTGATTTATTGTCCTTCTGGTTGAATTCTCCCAACTCTAGCAAGCACTGTCTCACAAAACTTTTCTTCATTTTCTCATTACCTTGATACTTCACCTTCAAGTTATCCCAAATCTGCTTGGCAGTAGAACATCCGCGAACATAATTGTAAACTACTGGTGGAAGAGCACCATGTAATTCACGTAGACATTTCTTATCATTCGCCTTCATCTTGTTCCCTTGAGTGATCATATCATCATTTGTAGCATCAAATCCAAGAGTCATAAGCATCTCTAGAAGAAATAGACCTTTGTTGATGGATCACATCAAATCTTCATCGATCCTATTCATATATTCTTCCATCCTATCAGCCCGTTGCTCATAGTACTCGGGAATCAGCATCAGAATCTTATTTGATAATCTGAGCAAGTGAGAGAAGTTCGTCATTGTGTTTAGATTAAAGTCTGCCATTGTTGTACGGATTTTTTTAAGACAGAGGATTTTAGATTTAAAACAAGATTTAAGAAGAAAATCAAACAAAGATTGATATGAAATCAATCGATCTAACACACAGAGTTCATAATATATTCAAAACAATTGATCAACACAAGTTTTCTGATTCAAATTGCAGAAAATTTTGAATCGGAATGAACGATTAAAAAAATGAATAACACGAGAAAACTGTAATCGATTGAGAGAATCGTGCTCTGATACCAATTGAAGTGTGTTAGAACTGATTACGAACACAAAAGATTAATAGTAAGATACAAAAGTGAAGCATAGTTTTATATTTTATAAAACCAGTGAAGTGTATAATTTCGTAAATTCAAAATAACATTTGTTAATCCCTATGTGAGTCATTACAACCATACTTGATATGACTAAAATTCCTGTCATGACATTCTTCAGGCGTCGGTTTCGGTAAGATATTTTTCACCCTAGACTGGCCTAGTCTAGCTGTAGCGAACAGCTCAGGTGTGGGGGCGTCAACGCCGTATATATCTATACATAGTTACCTCGCTCTCCCTCCAGGAGACTCTGGTTATAACTACAAGACTTACGGTGTACGCTAGGTAGATATGGCGAAGGAAAGTCTCACAAGTGACTTAACAGATTTACGCGAACTTTGACTCCCATTATGGAATAATGAAGTTAATATTACTAGTGTAAATCCACAACTACAGTTTTATGACTCGCGTTTTTCTTTGTCGTAATAATTCCGTTTTGTATGCCGTTTTAGTTAAATTGTTTATAACACTTTTTTATAAATAATCGTAATGGACTTGTCTACTTGTAATATATGTTGTGTAAATAGCATAATCCTCTAAGTTTTCCAACTATTAAAATGGTGACCACATATTATGACTATTCTACTAGTAAAAATTATTTTTAGTAAAACAATCAAGTTTTGTAGTTTGATTAACACACCAAAATTTAGTTTAGGAGTTTTGTAACCCAAAACATATTATTTTGGTGTGACTCTAGCATGTCACGATTTTTACAAAAATACATATAGAAATCTTGAAATTTATTATATTCCATTATTTGTGTAAGTATATGTGTTAAAATTTCATAATACCAAAAGTTAACCATTTTTTAGTGTAAAACCCATATTTTCACCATTTTGAGTGAACAAACATATCCACAAAACCTTTATAGCACAAAAATGTTATTAACATATACTTTATGATTTTTAACGTATATTAAGAACCTTTTAGTGGTGAACTTATTTCATCTTCAACACATAACCATGATAAATGAAACTTTCCAAAGGATAGATTTACTCTAGCCTCATGAGACTTGTAAATCTCGAGTTTATGGAGTGCTAGCATGAAGTATTCAACATTTTAAACAAAAGTAATTACATAAACACACAAGTGCATGCAAAGATCCAAAGATTTAAACAAAACTTGACTTGTATTCCCCCCCCCCCCCCAAACAAAAAAAAAGATGAAAAACACAAAAATAAAATAGTGGGGTATGAAGCTCACCGTGGTTGATTTCGAGTGGTAGGAGGAAAGGAGAGTGATGGGATTTTCGAGCATAGCCTTGCACCTCTTGATGATACTCACAAAATTTCAAGGGTTCTAAGAGTTTTAACGCACAACAAAGGGTGTAAACAAGAGTTTTAGCTTGAAAGATGTAAAAATACTTGAAGTTAACAAGAACACTTACCAAGTTTATGAGCTTTTGGAGAAGATTATTTGGAGAACACCCTCACACACACGAAATTTTTTTGGAGAGAAAGGTGAGATGTTCTTGAGAGTGGAATGGAGTGAAAATGAATGTTGGTGAGGGTATGGGGAGGGGTTCGGCCGATCTTAAGAGAGAAAGAGGGAAAGAAGAGTTGACCTTTTGATAAATTGATGGGAGGTGCATGGATGTATGGAGGGCAATAGGTCTTGTTGCATGGAAGACAATTGTGAGGTGTCAAGGCTTATTATCCATTCTTTTTCCTTTTTTTTCTTAAGCCAACCGACCCAAGAGGGTTCTCGTCCCAAAGGGTGGCCCAAAAATAGTAGGCTTCGATTTTGGCTTGGCCCAATAAAATTTTCGGTCCAAAAGAAGGGTTCAATAGAGGTTAAGCCCTACGTGACCCTCTGTTGTTCAAAATCACTTTTAAGCTCTTAATACCTAAAGTCCAAACGTCCAATTGACAGATCTAAATCTTGGGAAGGTCTTAACTAATAAATTTGACAACTTTAAGCTTTTGCATGGCTTGATAGAGCCCAAAACCAAACCCTAGGTTCATAACTGTAACGTCACCAAATTCAAAACCAAAAGTTTTTATTTTCATATTAACTAAAACATCAACCAAACGTGTTTAGTAAAACCAAAGGGAAATCATAATGTATTTGTAATCTTCAAAAACACATCAGAGCCAAATAAGTGAAAAGTCATGGTGTGTGCGATGCGATCATCCCGAGCTCTTCCCCTTCGATCCAGAAGTACTTGAATCATAAAATCAAAACCGTAAGCACGAAGCTTAGTGAGTTCCCCAAAATAACGCATACCATACATATATTCCAGCTCAAGGTTGTGTCGGGTCCATTTCACCCCCGAGTCTATATCATCTCATATGCCAGCTCAAGGCTGTGTCGGGTCTATTTCACCCCCGAGTCTATTTCAACTCATATGTCAGCACAAGGCTATACCGGGTCTATTTCACCCCCGGATCCATTTCACCCCACATACATGTAGTAAACAAGCACACATGCATACAACACATACATCATGAGTCACAAAGACTACAAGAACATAGAATCCCTAGTGTCCTACAGTATAGTGAGCAAACTCACCTCAATCTGCTATCAGTCAATAGATGCTCGGGTTGCTAAACCGGAGAATCTGCGCACTAAACAACCAAATAAAACCCCAATTAATAATTAGGTCATAAACCATAATCGGGAATCGAGTTCATTGTTCCAACACTCAAGGTAAAAAACCATTTTACCCTTTCCTCACTTGGCGCAATATCTGAGGCCCAAACTCAATGGCACTAAAAGCCCAATAGTGGCCTAATTCCTAAAGGTTACCCAAAGCCCAATATGGGCCCAAATCCAAGAATTCCCAAAGCCTAAAAATGGCCTAAAGTTATAAAGGCTAGTGGCCCAACAAGGCCCAAAACCCTAATAGTCCAAATATGGCCTAAACCATAAACCCTAAGACCAGGTCTGGTATGTTGCGCGTACCAGAAGTACGCTCGGCATACTAGGTGGCTTGCCTGATCGGATACGCGCAACGTACGTGCCCATTAAGCACTTTCTGCCTTAAGCACTTAATGCTTACAACCAGACGTCCAAACTTCAGATCCAAACCTTGGGGAACGTCTTAATTCAGAAAGTCATTAACTTGGAACCTTTGTATGGCTCAAAAGAACTCAAACCCTAGATTTAGCATCATACTTTCACCAAATAGACATAAAAACATGCATGTTGATCTACAACCATCAAGATGTTAACTTTATGGACTAGAGATCATAGAAACATCAAGAGAAGCAACTCTTAACTTCTGCAGTGGAAGGATCCCACTAGATCTCATTCATGGGACTAAAAAGTGAACAAAACTCCATAATACTACATATAAGCATATAATGAGCAAGTTACAAGATTTATACCTCAATGAAGCTGGAAATGATGAGTTGAATGTGGATCTACAAGCTCTACCTTGGTCAAAGCTCTTTCTTTAAAACTTTCTTCCTCAAAGCTCAGCAATACACACTAAAACACACACAAAAAGGGTCAAATCTTCTCTAGAGGGGTTAGGGTTTCGAAATGAGGCTCAAAGGGTACTGGAGGCTGAGAAATGAGGGGATCATGGGTCATAATGTTTCTTAAATAGGGTCTAAACCCTAAAATTTAGGGTTTGTCCCATGGTTGCGTACGCCCAGCTGAACCCTTTCGGTGCTGCCACTGCACCATCACCATATCCACCACCTTGTTTCGCAGAGTCTTCGTCCTCCTGTAAATGATCACCACTGGACTCTCTATATAATTCAGGCAATCATCAATCTGAATGTCATCCAATAGAACCATTGCGAAATTATCAATCAAACATTTCCGCAGCTGAGAGACATGAAAAGTGTTATGAATCTGACTGAGCTCCTCCGGGAGATCCAAACGATACGCCACCCTGCCCACCCGGGCTAAAACATTGAAAGGGCCTATGTACCTGGGGCCCAGCTTGCCCCGCTTCCTGAATCGGATGAGACCTTTCCAAATGAAACCTTCATGAGTACCGTATCTCCAACCTGAAATTCCAAGTCACCGACGTACGTCTGCGTAGCTCTTCTGCCGACTCAGTGTTGTCTGAAGTCTGTCGCAGACCTACTGAAGCAATTCTGTCATCTTGAGTACCACCTTGGTACTACCCATGACCCACTGACTGACCTCTCCCCAACAAATCGGGGTCCTATACTTCCTCCCGTAGAACATCTCAAAAGGTGGCTGATCAATGTTGGCGTGATAACTGTTGTTTTACGAAAATTCCGCCAACGGAAGATAAGTATCCCAACTACCGCTGAAATCCATTACACATGCCCCCAGCATGTCCTCCAATGTCTGGATAGTCCATTCACTCTGACTATCAGTCTGTGGGTGGAAAGTCATGTTGAAGTGCAGACGAGTGCACAACTCCTCGTGGAATCTCTTCCAGAACCTCGAAGTAAACCGAACATCCCTATCAGAGACCATAGATTCTGGTTCTCCATGCCGCGCCACTACCTCCCGAATGTAAATATCAACTAGCTTCTCCACTAAAATACTCTCCTAAATCGGAATGAGATGCGCGCTCTTGGTCAATTGATCCACGATGACCCATATCGAATCCACCCCGTACGCCGTCCGAGGCAAGTTTGTGATAAAATTCATCGTAATTTCTTCCTATTTCCAAACGGAAACTTCCAATGGCTCCATTTTTCGTGGGGTTGCTGATGCTCGGGCTTAACTTTCCTGCAAGTCAAGCACCTCTCCACATACCACGCCACATCTCGCTTCATGCATGACCACCAATAGTCGGGCCAGAGATCCCTATACATCTTTGTCGCTCCAGGGATGAATAGAGAATCTCAACTTGTATGCCTCCTCCATCAATACCTGATGCACACCACCCCAATATGGAACCCACACTCTCCGGTAAAGGGTCAATAATCCTCGACTATCATAATCGAATGAATCCAACACTCGCTCTTCTGATGCTCTTTCTACATAGCCTCAACCTAATCCTCTCGTATGTTCTCTAAGAGTGGGGTAATCATTGTCATCCTCACGCACAAATCCCTGATCAAGGTAGCAATCATCTTGCGGCTGAGAGCATCGGCCACCACATTGCCTTCCCAGGGTGATAAAGGATCTCACAATTATAATCCTTTACCACATCCATTATGGGTTTTATGTACTATAACACTCCTATGGTGCACATACAACCCTAATGCTTTGGATCTAAGTTTTCTCTAGTTATACATGCAACAAAATCATCCAAAGCATGAAACCTATAACTAGCATACAAAATTAATATTGCAACATAAAAACAAGTTAAGTTATTACCTCTTTGTTGTAGCTTGTAGAGTTTTGGCCTTTTAAGAGCTTAGCACCCCAAGTGTGATGCCTCAAAAGGTTCACAAAACACCATGAACAAATGGAGGATAATAAGAGAGAGGTTATGAAGCTCCAAATTCGGCTAGGGTTTCATCTATGATCATATGTGTCGATTTTTGGAGTCTAGGGGTTACTTTTATAGTTTGGAATTCCTAGGGTCTAACTTATAAACCCTAATTCACTTCCTTGGTCCTTTAATCCAATGATCCATATAATAAGCCCTTTGGACTAACTCTTCATGGACTCCTACATAGAATTAGTCCATCCTAATCAATATGGATCATTAGTCCAAACTATAAATATCACTGATTTATCTAATCAGTCCCCGTTAATTTAATTAGTCTCTTTTGATCAATAAATTAATTCCAAAGTAGTTCTTGATCAATGCTACTTAAATAATATGATTTCTCAATTAATGTATTATACTTATAATATATTAATAAATCACAAATAACCTCTTTCTCAAATATCCATCCTATCAAATTGCTCTGGTGAATGCAACCCAAAATGGACCATGCTACTCTCGGGTCAAGTACATACCAATTATAATTATGGGCTTAGACACCTAATCCAACAGTATCCCACTTGGATAAGTCTAATAACTATAACTGTAAGTACGACTTCAAAAACCGTCTAGCAATCGTAGCTCTCAAAAGCCGCTGTCGAACTTTGACGCGTCCATTAGATAAGGGATCATATATTCCTCCATTCTACAAGATATCATAGGAACTGAGACATGGATTATAATCATTTTGTCTGTTCATGTGTTGTTTCCCGATTTCCGATTTATGACGACTAACTAGTTGAACAAATCAAATCAGTCCAGGCTTGGCCAAGCGTTTAGGGTTGTCATCATTAAATCATCGAGGGGCCCACATATATCGCTTTTATCGCGCTTAGGGTAAAAGGAACGGATAAACTTCGACTCATATGCTTGCTATATTTACTCATCAAATCACACACAATGATATGTTTTATAACACCAAGTTACTGGTGCGTTTACATATCATCAATGTGCAACCGACTTGTAAACTACAACTATATGCCTCCGTTTCAAGAATATAAGATATTATCGTCTCACAATCACTCGTGATAAAATCCATGATGTGATTCATGTGAGCATGGGTTTAGTCCAATACTCAAATCTTATTACAAGAGTACTCATGAAGACTGCAGCAAACTTATGCTTTGTCTAAACGCTTTAGACAATCTACAGTCGGATTCATGACAGTCTTACCTCATTACTTACTTCCAAAGTATGATTGACTGTGGATGTTTGAATAACCTAGTTATTCGGGAAGTAAAACATGCGAAGTGAAACACAAGAATAACTGAATCCAATATGGTCTCAAAACTTTTGAATATAAATAAAACATTTATTATTTAATCACCATATTGATTACACATTATTCATTGTATAATGTTTCGAATAATCAACTAAATACTTGAATTAAAACAATAGTTATCCCATGCTCCAAGCATGCACACTATGTTTACCTATGGTCCTTTATTTGTGTAACAGATCAATTGAAAACATTTCCAATGACAGTAATTTCACAATTCCAAATCCTTATCGTTAGTGTAAGAATACGAAATTCTCGCCACTATTAGAATGTGTTAGATTCTAAACTATCATGCAATGATCCTTTTGTAATATCAATGCACCAAAATCACAGAGACTTGGACAATGATATTACAAAGTACTCTACTGGAGATTGTTACAAGACAATTCTAGAAATACGAAGTCTCACATTCAAAGTACATTCCTTTGAACATCCTTCTTGCATGAAAGTTTCTAACTTACACATAGATTCTTAATATCCAACTCCCATTATGGAAACATTTTCCATATTTTCCATGTGACAACTCATTATTCATAATAATGTCAATATGGTCCATACATTACTATACTTCCAACTGCCCACAAGCAACCAATCTTCAGCGAACCTTAGATCGTCCTTAACAGTTGTTTAACTGTTTTAGTCATATTCGGTTCTGGTCCTCTTTTCCCTTTTAACGCCCTAGGCATTTGGAAAAACAAAACATGTGAATATTATAGCATATGTAATCGATCCTATACCCGAAGCATATGGGATACGATTCATAATGTCTTACATAAAGTCATAAAGACATGATAATTTACCAGTCTCTTGCTATAACATTTCCATATATAGAATTTCCTTATGTTGAATCATTTCATCATAACATTCATATATGTTAATGACTAAATTCTATAAAACTCAATTTAAGCTCTTAGATTTGAAATGAAGTATGAGTTCCTTCTAGTAGTTTGATTTATCGAGTAATGAAACGAGATCAAAATTAACAAGAAGTAAGAACACCGAGAGTAAATAAGATCTAGTTTCAGCTAAATTATGCTTTCGAGATACAGAGAGAGTTTAGACAGAATCGTTGGAAAAGTTCTATCTAGTCTAAGTATCTTTCCCTATTTATAGGAAAAAGAAAGCAAACAAAAAATACAAAGGACTTCGACATTACAGATTCGAAACTAACATTGCCTTTGTAAATAACATTAGAAAACTTTCGACACCTTACAACTAAACTTCGACCCTTACAATCTCCCACTTTGTAAGCAGTGTCGAAATCAAGTTATCAAAACTTAAGCAGCCATATGTAATGTCCTTCGAATCTCCGCATACCAGTTCATGACCTTCTTCAATTCTGTCTTATCCCCTTCATTGTTCTTCTTACAACTATTCATACGCACAATTAAGTTTGTATAGTGAGCATTTTTTATCTTTCAACATCACTTGATTGGAATAAGAACTTTGTTTGTTTTCCCTTCTTGCTCTTTCCCACGAAGACAACTCCAAAAGGCTTCAGACATATTTCTCCATCAACATACTGCTTCAAATCAGCTTGACTCTTCAACACTGATTGTGGAACAGTGATTTCCTTTCCCATTGACAATGCTAATTCAACATCAGTCAATGCTAGACAATCATAGTAATTTTCTATGAAAATCTTGATATGGCCCAATCCCAGATGTAACACTTCTTTACTTGTTCCTTGGAGTTTCGAAGCATCCGTGTCTTTGAGTATGTTTGCAACTTGAATCAGATCATTCAAGTTTATTAAGGGAAAATCAGCAATCAAAAAGTCAAGAGCAACATTGTTTGCCCTCACAACATGGTATCGAAAATTTTGAAGCATATTTTCGAATAACACATCCTTTGTTATGCTTATCACTCGAAAAATCTTCACAAGTGACCATAACTCCTCCTGATCTTTTCCCAACACAGCATGAAATCTCAGCTTCATATGGATAAAATCATCTTTATCCTTGAATTCATAAACAATCTTGTACTGAGCAGTAAGAAACATCATTTCATTGATTGGAAAATCAAGTTGATTCATATCAGAGTTCTCGATAGAATAACTTTTCCTTGGCTTCTTTTTCGAACTCATGCATCTCATTGTAAGCAACTTTGGCTTCAATATTCTCATAACTATGTAACTTCCTTGGATTGCCTTTGTCCATTGTAAGAGGATCATTTTTACGAAGCATCAAAATACTCTGAATTTGACGCTGCTTCTCCAACTCTGCTTCAATTTCAGCTTTTCTTTCTTCCTTAGACTTTTCTACAATAATCCCTTTTCCTTTTCCTTTATCTGTTTCATTTTGTTTGGGTTTCGAAGAAATCCCTCCTCCAGTAGATTCAATTACAATGCCTTTAGCAATTGGCCTTGTAGTAACTTTAGTTGCCATCACCGGTCCAGCCTTTGAAAATATTGGTTTTGTTGTAGGAACTTAAGTTTTGAAAACTTTTCCAACAACCTTTGTTTCTTCATTTGTTTTCCCAGAAACACTTTCTCCTTTACCAACACCTTTCTTTCTCCCCCTTGCACCTCTGTAGCAACAGGCGGGGCATTCGTTGGTAAGAGATTGATAAACTGAGACAAAGGAGCCAACACATTTTGAATTGCAGTCTCAAATGAACGAAACTTCTGATCTACAAACTCAGGAGCGAAGAGAGATGATGAGCCAGACTTCGAAACAAGCTCCTTCAATTCGACAAGCACGGTATTAAGTTCACCAAAACCGGTAACATCAGCAGTGGCTTTCGCATCAAACTTGGGAACAAAAGATTGATGTGTTTGAACAAACGTAGTAACACCAGCAGCAATAATATCAACTTTCTCAAGGATAGAAGAATACTTTTTATCCAAATCACTGAGCTCTGTAGACACACTTTCTTTCATTTCTTCAAGCTTTCGATTCACATTTTCACGAACTGTTTTTACATCTTGCACAAAAAGAACATGACGTTCCTTGGCAATACGTTTTAAATCCTTGAGCTCCTCATTAAAAGTCGAAGACGTAGACTTCACTCTTGACTCATTATTTTTATCCATAAGGTCAAGCTTGTCTTGAATTTGAGATTTTGAATCTTGTATCAACACATTCAATCTATTTAGAAGACGAAGCTCTTGTGCTTTGACCATAACATCTACTTCAATACTAGAAACAGAATTCCTGCCCCCTGCATCTGCTTGTGATTGCAACAAAGAGTTAAGCTTTCTGTTGAGAATCTTGAACTGTTTCCCCGACATAAGCATATGATTTGCAATGTTTTCTTCTTCAGGATCAAATTCCAAATCAGCAAATGATCCTCCAAACCCTCCATCATCAGTATCATCATCATTCATTGGTTTGGGTGGGTCAGTAGATTGAGACAAAATAGAGAAGTAATGGGTTGATTGATGATGAAATCAAAAGTAAGGGAATGTGTGGTTGTAGGAACAGTGGTGACAAATGGTGGTAAAGAAGTATTGGTAGTGATGACTGAGGTTTTGAAAATACCTTGAGTAGAAACTGGATTTTCGTTGTTCGAGATTCCTTCACCCATATTGACATTTACATCCGTATTAGATACGTGTGTAAAAATGCCTGAGGTTCGAACCTCCTCATAAGATGATTCGATTAACGAAACCTCGGGTGTTGAGACCAAAATCTGCTCAGGAGTTGAGACTTTTACAGATTCACCAAGAATAGTAGATGTTTCCACTAGAGAAGTTTTCACAGAGCTACTTGAAATTCCTATCTCCTCGGTATTAGACTTGATAGGAGATTTCTTCTTAGATGAAACATCACCCATCGGTGTTTCAGGAACTACTTCCTTTTCCATAGAATCTTCCCGAAGAATCAACTTTCTCTTCTTGCTTTTCTTTGAAATATGCTTAGCAACATCCTCAGCCCTTCACTTCTTTGAGGATGGAGAAACAAGAACAGGAACTTCACGAATAACAAGACCTTTCCGTGTAACATGTGGCTTTCTAACCATTTAAGTAGAAAAGTGTGACAACCCGAAAAGTTTTTAAATTTTTTCCTTGTAAAGCTCAGCCAGTCGGCTCAGTTGAGTGTCAGACTCATTTCTACTATCATTTAGCCTTGTTTAGAGCCCGTTTAAAGGTTCAAAGCTCAGTACATTCAATCATTGAGCATAGGAATGGATCGCGTAAACTTCTAGCACCAAAATCGAGCCTTACACTCCAACATCAGGAGTGTACGACTACACACTGGGTGTGCGGCCACACACCCCTCTCCTAGCAGCACACTCACGTGTAAAAGGTTGGGACTTAGCCTTCTTTCATCCCTTTTCACACTCCCAAGCCTAGAACTCGATTTCTCTCTCAACTATCATCTGATTTGCAGCCTAGATCTTCGAGTTTGTAAGTGTTCTTCTCCCGATTTATTGTTAATCTTCTTAAACTAGTAACACCCTTTGATTTCATCCATTTGAAATCATGTTTTGGCCAGATCTTCAAATCTTCAACCATTTCACCAAGAACACCAAGAAAACACATTTGTTCTTGGTGATTTTGAGCCTTCTCTAGCTTCTGGATCGTAAGTACTCTTCCCTTAAACTTAGAACTTGTTAAGAACATGAGATTAAGGCCTTGAAACTACCCAGAACTCAAGAACATATGGTGTGTGCGGCCACACACACAGGTGTGGCCGTACACCCCTCAAACATCCCTCAATACACCCTCAAAACACCCCTAAAGGCTTCTATACTGTAAGTGCCACTCCATAAGCTTGTTACTTACTAGATAGGACCCTTAGAAAACGTCCAAACCATGTTCATCAAGGAGTTTGCAGCCGCACACTCTCCATGTGGCCGTACACCCCTTTGTTTAGTGCTTAAGGGCCTCCAAAGTACCTTTCTAGTTTCACCACTTGATGAGCATTAGTCCCGCAAACCTCCCCACCTTTGGATAACGGTTTTGTGCACTCTTTACCATGAGTGTGCGGTCGCACACTCCCTGGCCGCACACCCATGGCCGCACACTCCTTGTTATGGCTGTACACTCCCTTTAAGTGAATCACATATGATTCCAACACTTGGACAAAGTGTTTCCTAGTCCCGTAAGGTGTTTCCTTGCATTTGGTTGCTTCTAAAAACTTCATTTATGTCAATATATGCCATTATATGTCATTTAGGACTCGTTAAGTCTCAGGACTACATTCGTGGAACTTCTCATCCTTACGCGCATATTTGTTTGAATCACCCACATAAGGTGAGTTCATACCCCGTAATCAATCTTTTAAATTGTTTTAAATGCTTTTAAAGGGGGGGGGGGGTGGGGGAATACAAGTTGAACACAATGATAATTGTGTAATTGCTTGTTATAAACATTTCAAAAGACTGCTTATGTCAATTTATAAGTAGTCAAAACATTTCAAAAACTCTTTTAAAGTTATGTTACTTTATAATTTAACAAAACTCCATTTTTAAAGTACCAACATAACTTAGTAGAAAAAAATGAGTCTTTTCAACAACAGTTTAAGTAAATTACTAGTAAACTATTAGGGGTATAGTTTAGGGGTTCAGTTCATACTAGATACTAGAGGATACTAAGATACTATAACACGAGAAGATATTAAGATACTATAACGAGAACATACTAAGATACTATAACAGAACGAACTTACTAAGATACAACAACTATAATGTGAGATACTACTTCATGGCGCGACATACAGAGCTATTGCATGTTTTGTACCAGAGTCTCCTGGAGGGAGAGCGTGAATTTGTGTATAGATCTATACGGGATTGACCATCCCACACCTTGCTGCTAGCTACAGTGGGACCTGCAGGTCTACGGGTGACGGATGTCATATCATTTCGATGTCTCGAACGTCGTGTTATACTAGTCAAATCAAGCATGGTAACAATAATATCACATTTTACCTTAATTAAACTAATAAGTTAGTGGTAAACAATACTGCAGGATGTCAGTTCATAAGACAACTGAGTACTTATATTTTCCTAATACTTTCATTTTGTGACAGTTCCACTTGAAAGTTAATTCAAACTATTTTCGAGTCAAGATAGTTATAAACTAGGGAAAACTTACATTTTACAACAGACGCACGAATCAATCGAGTCTAGTACATCCAGTAGAAGGGGGCCTATAATGCTAACTTTATGATTCCTTAGTGTATGCATTCAGGGATATATATTAATCGGATCCGACAGGTAGTAGGATGTGTGCTTTCGCTTCATTTCCTGTTCCTTGTTTGGTTGTGGGCTTAGAGCAGATTCACCCAACCTACTATCTATCCGATCTTAGATATATATATATGTTTCCGTATACACTAAGTAATCATAAGGGGTACCAGGTATGGGCCAGGTCATAGGACACTAATTCAATGCACCGTTTTTTAGTACAAATCATACTTTTCAAACAAAGAACTTTTGGTATTCAAAACTAGAAACTACCAGTAAAGGGTTTAATCCATTTTATTAAACCAGTATAACTTAAAGGACCCTAGGTGGTTAATTCTATAATACCTTAGTTTATACATCAGAGTTATATATAATTAATATCCGATAGGTAGTTGGATGTGTGCCTTCCGCCTCGTTCCCTTTTCCTTGTTTGGTTGTGGGCTTAGGGCAGATTCACACAATTAACTATCTATTCGATAATAGATTATATATAGCTAGTATAAACTAAGTGATTATAGAAGGAACTACTGTGGTTACCATTTTTACTATAAGAAATAAGGGTTTTCTTAAAGGATCTTTCATCAAATATAAAGGAACTATTACAGTTAACTCCGTGAGTACCAAGTGAATACGCTAGGGTTATATACAACGATGATCTAACAAACAATGGGATGTGTGTCTTCCACCACATTTCCTGTTCCTTGTTTGGTTGTGGTCTTAGGGAAAATACACACAACCGATTGTTTGTTTACTATGGGTTTTATGTAACTTGTATCCATTTAGTACTCATAGAAAGGACTGTAGAGTCATTTTTACTTATCTTTCATCAAAGCAGGAAATATAGGATTTCCTGGAGGAACAGGCAAACTTTTCTAAACAGAACTTACTACAACTTTCTTACTACTTACTACATCACTTAAATCTTATGAACTCACCAGCTTAAATGTTGATCTACGCTTTCAAAATAACTTCTATTCTCAGGAGACCAGTAGACAGGTTCGCGCACTGGGATTCAGAAGATGGAGCAGTATAGCTTCATGTCTTTTTGTTATTCGCTATGTATTCTATATTGTGTGAATCAAACTTTGTGAACACTTTCTTTCAAATGAAATGGTTGTTTATTACTTTGCTTACTATGATGCATGTCTTTGTGATACTAAACACGACGTCCTCCACCCCAGAACGTTTCCGCCATTCCGGTTTTGGGGTGTGACAAAAAGCTAGAAGATCTTTCGGGTTAATTTCGTGATCTATGAGCTTTCTTTTTGAGACGCTTGAATACACCAGTTTTCGAAGGAACAATTTCCTTTGAAGGTGTAGCAATTTCAGGCTCAACTCTTTTCTCTGACTTTTTCGAAACTATAATCACTACTCCAGCCTTCTTCTTGGGCGATTGATCAACCTTTTCTTCAGGAACATCAGCAGCTGTCTTTTGTTTTCGAGATTTCTTCGAAGAACCTTCATCACGTTTTTCCAACAAAACAACAGTTCCATCTTTTGTGTTTATAGTGAGCAAATAAGCCTCCAACATTGGATTCGAAGGATCAACCTTCTTCAGCATCCCATCAGGAATCCAAGCAATTATAGGAAATATACTCACATCATCTTCAATCATCTTTGGATAATGATACTTCATAAATTCTGCTTTAGGCTCATCAACAGGCACCAAAATACTTTCCTTTTCATAAGCATATTGAAGAATTAATCTCCAATACCTTGCACATGAAACCCCATCTACTGCATTCGTGTTTTCAACACTCTTCAAAAATTCTTTCCATATCTGAGGTGCATAGTCAACAGGTAGATCATAGTAAATACCTGCGACCATAGCATACACCTCCATTTGTTATTTATCTACACCAACACTTCGACCTGTAAGGCATTGAAGGTAAATCCCAAAAAGAAAATTCCATATACTGGGAAGACCGGACTTCTTGAATTCACTGATCTTCAAGAGAGTATGTTGATAACCCATATCATTGAATATGTGTAACACTTGTTCATTAGTGACTTTGTAGAAAGGTGGAGAATTAGGGATATCAAGGATCTTGGCAAACAACTTCTTGGTAAGACGAAACTTCTTATCATTCACAAGATTGAATGTTACCATATCCATCGTCTTGATGTATGAAGCAGTAGAACCAGCCATGGATAACCAAGACATTGGTACTTCAAACGAACTGAACATCACAAACGATAAAACGGAGTGTTTCAAAGCAACGATGAGCATCTTGAGTTCTTCAGAGTACACCGTAGCATCACTATCAACTTGATAGTTGGTACTATGAATCTTCATGATTGGTTGAGAAGATGTGTCATCTGTAGTGTTGGATTGAAGAGCAGCCATGATTAGGGTTTTTCTTGAACTCGTGAAGAACAGAGAGAAAAGATTGCTCAGATTGTCTTGAGAATTTTTAGTATGCGTCAATTGGAATGAAGACCCAATTACCCCTTTTATATGTATCTCTATTTTGAATCTCAAACGGTTACCATTTATGATCGTGACACGTGGCCCTTGAAAGTTGCACCATTAGCCGTCATATATGCCATGTCAGAAAAAGTGTATGGCACGATATTCGAGAAATACGCACAGTAACCAAACTGTCACATCAAAAGTCTATTCGTGAGTACTTGTGGATAAGGACCAAAACCTTCGTAATGGAGGTTGGGCTCTTTCGTTTTTGGGTTTGAAAACGAAGTCATGTACCAGACTTTCAAAATCATCAGTCTGCATTGGTAATACTTAGAACCTCAAGGATTTCGTGAGTGCAGTGTGCCAAAGAAAAAGATAAGAAGCAAAGTAAGAAAAATATGGATCTGTGATGTCAAAAATATAATTTCGACATAAAAGCAGATAAATCTCGGGCAAAGATTGTTTCGCGAATCATCAAGAGAGATGATCAATAGCTTGTGTGGTTTCCCGTGAATTACAATCGAATACTTATTGAGAAGTATCGAAGGGCTTCATGTAATATGGCTTCAAAGGTGGTTTAAAATTTCGTTACAAAGCACACTCAACATAAGTATGACAATTTGTAAACGAAACTACATGTTTGACGAGTGTAGTCAGTGACAAGTAAGCTTTGAAAGATTTATCAAGTAACGAAAGTTGAGAATGATACTCTTACAGAAATCATATTCTTGAAACCAAAATGAGACCTAAATCTTGTTAGGAAACAAATATCGTGGGTTTCTGTCACGCCTCGACAGGAAAAATAGTTTTCCTCATCCAAAATTCATGAAAATTTACCAGAGCACCTTTTAATATATTAGGATGCTACATATAAATTTTGATGATTTTTCTCTTCTGTATGCTATTTTTCTTCTATTTTCCCAAGATTTAATACACTTAAATGCACAAAAATCATATAAATTGGGTTAAACAGTTTAGAAATCTATTTTTATATTTTTCCCAGCTTAAGTATGTGTAATAACACTTGTAAAAAAAGGTTTTGTGAATTCTTGAAACTGTTATCTATTTATTTCTATTTTTATAGAATAAATACACAAAAATCAAAAAAATTGTGTTAAACTTTTTGAAAACACTTATTAATATTTTTCCCAGATTATGTACACTGTAAAACAGTTACACAAAAATTATAAGAATTTTTCATGATAATTTACTAATTTTCCATGATTTTATGATTATTCAAGGAATTAAATGGTGAAAAATAGTTAGACAAATCAAAAGTTCAAGAAAATTTATCTTATGGTCTTTGACTTCAATTAAAACTGAAATGAAAAGTTTGGGAAAGTTTAGAACCAAATTGATTTAGTTTTTGAATATTTAATCATTGGAACACCTCTTATAATGTTAAATATTAACATTTCAATAATAGGAATTTTCCACTTAAATTGTTATATAACAATTGATTCATTGAAATTTAATTTTCACAGAAATATGTTTTTAAATTATCAATATTAAATTTTGACACAATATTGGCATAATTCTATTGTAGTAGCAAATATACTAGTGTTAGCTTTCTATTAAAGACTCATTAGTGTGTAACATCCTGTAGGAATCGATAGTGGTACAAGTGGATCGTAGTTGAAGGCACCATTTGCATCATCTCAATGCATATTGTGAGTATTCACGCACTCCCCTATTTTCGGTTTTTATGTTTTGGGGTGGAAAAGCATGTTTGAAAAACTATTTATTGTTCGTTGTATTTAAATTGATTCGTATCAAACTCGATTGCTATATTTTGTTATAATTTGCCCTATTTTGCTATGTATGTCTATGCAACACGGAACATGAGAACTTATCGTCTTAAGTCCATTCCCTTATACTTTACTCCAACCATTAACTCTTTGAGCCAATGGTCATTGTGGATAACGCTATTAGGAATTGACAACTCTTCACTCGCCCGATTGTTGGAGTGCATGATACCATATAATCTATGGAATGATAAGCATAGATCTTGATAGGGCATCAGTCATAGGCTTGGTTGGTAACTCATTGTTTGCTCATACACATACAAACTTGTTATTTATTATGGCAATAAACTTGTTTATTAATTATAGCAATGAACTTTGTTTCTCATTACAACAACGAACTTTGTTTATGCAAACTTAATACTCATTTTTGCAATATACTTCTATTTATGGAAACTTTTATCAAAACTTTGATTTCGATTCATGAAACCAATATTATTATTATTATTTTCATCTGTGAGTACTCACCAACTATTTTTATAGTTGAAGCTCGTTTTACATGCTTTTTCAGGAATCATCGAATAAGTGGCACTTAGGGACACATCACTTTTAGGAACATTCGCATGTGTTGTATTTCAATTTACATTGTAATTTCTTTTAAAAGTTGTTCAAACCCATTGTAAATTTGTAATGATTTTTAATACTATGGTTGGTGTTGTCTTTTAACTTTTGCTATGAAACCCTTTATATTGTCACGCCTCGTGTTTCCGCTTTAGTGGGGTGTGAAAGTTTCGAACATTTGATCAAGATTAATATTCAAGAAAAGAATATGATTTTGAGTATCGAATATAGGTACTGAAACAAAAGTTTCGTGAGTTCTGGAACACAGTTCCCCGTCAATTCCTTAAAGTTGTTCGACATTTAGGGTTTCACTTTCATTATGGTCTCATGATGTTAGATCTTCAACACAGACTTTTGATATGTCTAGATCCTGATTGGTTTTTACCAGAGATCTCTTGGACATATGTCATTGTATGTGAATGTGTAAGAATTTTGGGATGGAAAAGATTGGTTAAAAAGAAACGAATGTACCTCTGCGTTGATTTGACCTCGCAGTAAACTCTTAACTCATTTGAGAAGAGTAAGGTAGCTCAAGGACTAATGTGAAGACAGACTGATTGGGAAGAAATTTTCGTTATGAAAACTTCATTAAGGCTTTGAAAACACACATTGAGTCAAAAGAGGCTTAGGTCAACATGCTGCAGCATGCTTCTAGGGACCACCTAACTAGTGCAAAGTTTTTCGAAAAATATACCTGACCCTAGAACTGCAAGCATGAACCATGGATGATCTTTGCCAAAAGCTGCATTAAGAAAATAAAATACAAACACTAAAAACCAAGAAAATATGTTTGTAGTTTTTGATTTTTCGAAATTTAAAAGACAAAACAAAAGTAAAATCTTTTTGTTCTTTTTGATTTTTCGAAAATTGAAAGACAAAACAAAAATTAAATCTTTTTGTTCTTTTTGATTTTTCGAAATTGAAAGACAAAACAAAAATAAAATATTTTTGTTCTTTTTGGATTTTTCGAAACAAACAACAAAAAATATTTTTGGTATTTTTGGATTTTTCGACATGAAAGTAACAAAAAAAAAAATTTTGTACAAAACTCACAAAAATTTGTGATTAAGCAGTGTGTACATAATGTCGAAATTGAAGCGTGTCGAAGCGCTGAACGTGAACAGTAACCTCTGAATGACATGCTATCTCCTCTGAATGAACACTCAGTACCTCTTAATCGACACTTTTACACCTTTTTCTCTTGTCATTCTTTCGTAATTAACCCAGGAACTGAATTTCCTTCGATCATTCCTAGACCCCCCAAAATTCTCACGGATGATTTTTCATCTAAAGGCTTTGTGAAAATATCATCCAGTTGATCAGTGGTTTTCACAAAGTGAACTTCGATATTTCCTTCCTCAACATGATCTTTTATAAAGTGATATCGAAGAGCAATATGTTTGGTTTTTGAATGTTTCACAGGATTGTGACAAATGCGTATGACACTTTGTGAATCACAATACTACGGAATCTTCTTCATGTTGATTGCATAATCACGCAGTTGGCTTTGAATCCATATGATTTGTGAAGTGCAAGCTGCAGCAGCAACATACTCTGCTTCTGGTGTGGAAATTGAAACACATGTTTGCTTTTTCGATTGCCAACTTACTAACTTCTCATCTAGTAGTTGACATCCGCCACTTGTGCTTTTTCTATCAAGATTGCAACCTCCTAAATCAGCATCTGAAAATGCTTGTATGAAGAATCCAGTTTTCGAAGGATACCACAATCCTAACGAAATTGAGCCTTTGAGATATCGAAAAATATTATTCACTACTGTTAAATGTGGTTCTCTGGGATTTGATTGATATCTAGCATAATTACAAACAGAAAACATAATGTCAGGTCGACTTGCCATAAGGTAAAGTAACGAACCTATCATGCTTCTGTATAAAGTAGGATCAACAGTTGGTTTATCTAACGAAGGTGAGAGCCTTGTTCCAACCGCCATTGGTACTCGTAATTTCGTGTTATTCGTCAAGCCAAAATTTTCAAGCAGATTCTTTGTGTATTTTTCTTGATTGATAAAAATTCCTTCTCTGCTTTGACAAATATTCAATCCTAGAAAGTTGTTTATTTTTCCCATTATGCTCATCTCAAATTGACTTTTCATCAGATTTTCGAAATCTCTAGACAAAGCAGGTTCAGTCGAGCCAAAAATAATATCATCGACATATATTTGAACAATCATAAGATGATCCCCAACTTTCTTTCGAAAAAGTGTGGGATCAACTGATCCTTGTTTAAATTTCGATTGTTTTAAAAAAGAGGTAAGAGTTGCATACTGTGACATCCCCATTTTCACGGCCAGAAAAGACGATTTTGTTTATGCTTGTTTGAAAATCAGAGTAACATTTTAAATAAAAGTGTTGTGGAATTTGTCCCAAAACAAAATATGATAAAGATTTATCAAAAGCATTTCCAAAGAAATGTGTTTCATTAAAAGACTCGGGATGTCATGTTCGATACAGACCAAAAGCATAAACAGTACAATATAAGCCTTACTACATTATTTCATATTTACAGGCCTATATATGTAATCCCTCATCCAAAACATCACATCTATGCTCGAGCGCCACTACCTGTAATACATGAAACTGAGTGGGTCAGGCTTGGGAGCCTGGTGAGCACATAGGGTTTTCAACCCACAATAATTAAGTTTATTAATTTCATCAATCAACAATAACCCGATTACCCGTTCCCGTTATCCTCACTTTACGTCCCTAAACACCTATCATAAGGGACCTAGCCTAAGGATCATCATCGGGATGGACACTACTGCTAAGGGGTTTCCTCAGCAATAAATGTCCTAAAGGCAACCATGAGGGGGATGGAGTAGACCGGTGAACACATCGTTCACAAACACCTACAGGTTGCGAGCTTGCTAGCGTTCCACTGGACTGTCTAGAAGAGTCTGTGGTCGTCATCTATACTCCGCTAGATGACTGGATCACCAACAACATCGAGGCCTCTCGTCATTTTATCACACATCGCCTTATTACATCTACCCATGTTTTACCCCAACATTTTTGTAGATATAAAATACATATACAATTTAAATCATGAAAAACGTGTATAAAAATCATTCATCCAACATAGACAGCAAGTATTCAGATAATATGCACACATAGCACGTAATTTATATAAAATACTTCATATCTATGTGTAAGATGAAAGTAACTATGCACTCACTTGATTAGGTGGTGACTTGGTACTCGAACAGCACTTCGTTATCTCAAAACAATTTTTCCTTGACCAAACCTAGTATCAATACCACTAGGGTTTAGTTTTAACGTTAACCGCGACTAATTAATAGTCTAGCTATTATTACTATTATATAAGCGTTAAATAACACTCAATATAACTCATAATAATAGCCCAAATAATTATTTTAAGGACCTAATAATGTTACTATAATTAATTAAAATCTATATTAAAAATAGCGTAGGCGTAGCTCACTTACAGCGGGTTTTCTTAAAAACCGGGCTTTGCTCGAAGGAGCGTTTCGAAACCGAAAGACCCTTTTTCTCGGGACTCCAGGAGCCTCGGGGCTTCCTTCGGGTGTTAGGGGTTCACCTAGACTTTAGGGAGGGTTTAAAACCCTAGAGAGAGAAAGTAGTGAGAGAAGAAATGAAGAAAGGTGTGAGAATTTCGGAAACGCTCGCATGGCTTTTATAGGCTGCTGGCTCGGACGAACGTTGGGCGTTCAGCAGCATTACGTTGCGTGTTCCCTCGGATAGGACTGTCACCTTGCTCCAGCTGTCTCGCACTCGTATCGGAAGGATAAGGCCGAAGGAACGCTGGGCGTTCCCACTTCGGATGCGGGGCGTAGCGAGGAGTGACGCGTCGCAAATCCGGAGCAAGGCTGATCTCCATCGGACGGCTGGGAATGTGCCACGTCATCGATTTCGCTCCAGACTTCACAATTTCGAATGCAATCTTTAAAAATTTGTAACTTTCGCGTACGAGCTCCATTTTCGACGTTCTTTATATTCATGCGAAGGCAGGAACGTACTCTACAACTTTCGTTTAGACTTCGTCGGCTAATTTTGACTTTATTTTAAAAGTTATATTATTAACAGACCGAGACAGGTTTGGTCCGTTAAAAATTCACAACTTCTTCGTCCGACGTCCGTTTTCGTCTATCTTTTTATCGTTACGCTACTCTTAACGAGATCTTCGATTCTTGTTTAGGTTGTGTCGGCTAAAAACCGCTAGATCTAATATTCGAACTTCAAGCTGTACACTGTTAAGCCGAAACTTCGAAAAATCATAACTTCCTCATACGAAGTCAGATTGGGGCGTTCTTTTTATGGACGCTATCGGTTTAAGATATTCTACGACTTTCGTTTAGATTGCTAAGGCTAAAAGCCGCTCTATCGTAAATTCACTATTTACGCTTCCCAGTATCGTGTCGGTTCCGTCGCGAAACTTCGACGGGTCATAACTTATTCGTTATAACTCGGATTTCGGCGTTCTTTATATCCCCGGAATCCTTGTTTCGACCACTACAACTTTATGTAAAGATATAGGGCTTATCTCACACTTTAATTTTGACGCTTATTTTTATTCTTTATTTATTATACATTTATAAATAAATAATAAGCATATAAATTCACATAATTCACATAATACTCAAATATTTCATCTTTATTTCATCAAAAAGAGTTACAATAGTTGACCTAGACTATTACATCGTAAAAATGCTTAGCCCTGAAACCTGGGCGTTACACATACCATGCTCTTGGTGCTTGCTTTAACCCATATACAGCTTTATCTAGGATATAACAATGATTAGGAAATTCTTCATTAACAAAACCTGGAGGTTGTTCAACGTAAACTGTTTCTTCAAGTTCTCCATTGAGAAAAGTACATTTGACATCCATCTGATAGACATAAAAATCTTTGTGTGCTGCATAGGCCAAAAATATTCGAACAGCCTCGAGTCTTGCGACAGGAGCGTATGTCACACCCCAAAACCGAGAACGGCGGAAACGTTCTGGGGCGGAGGCCGCATAAAGGCCTAACTAAAAGTACTTACAGTACAAGGTAGTTTCATAGAAAAGTGCCACATAGGGCATAGACAGGAAAAACGATTCCTTAAAACAAATAAGGAAAATAAACCATCTCCTACTGGCGACGGTCATTCCTCTGGTGAACTCTCAGCTCAGCCAGTTGACGTTCCATATCAAGCAGGTGTCTTTCGTACACCCTCTGGCGTACTCGGAGTTCTATGACTTCGGCTCGTGTTTCAGCTAGTGCTTGCAGCAGGGCCTCATGGTCTCTTTCAGATCTCTCACGAGTATCTTCTAGGCGAATGGTACGGATGGTATGCATTCTTGCATTGGCATCAACTTCTGCGATACGATGGAGAGCCGTCCTGCCCTGAATTTCGTTTCGGGCAACTTTACGGATCAGGATTGGCAGAATTCTGTCTATTGAGCCTCCTTCGCTTATGTTGTAGAAGCTTCGATCTCCATTGAATGGCATAGGTTGATCCTGCCCTTGGCTCCATGTTTCCAAGCTTTCCACCCATGGAGGCGTCGGGCCTTGAAAAGCCGGACGAGGGTTAGGATTTGGAACAAGAGCCACCGGGGGTAGGTTCTCCACTTCAGGTTCGGAGTCAGAACCATCCGCAAAACCTTCAGCTTGGTGACCATTCATAGGGATTGGTTGATCGTTTTCTGGTTCTGCTTCAATCCATCCAGCATTGCCTTCGTTCGGAAGGTACGGGTCGCCGTGGGGATGGAATCCAGCCATAATATCTACGTGAGAAAGGAGGTATAAGAAGTATTTAATAGACGTACTAACTAGGATAATTATAAGATGATCTTTATCAGTTACTTCAATACTTGTTTAGTGCATACTAGTTATATGTACTCAGGACAGGATAGACCTTCGAATAAGTGACCCTAACTCTAAGCCTACAACCAAACAAGGACAAGAAGTAAAGCAAAGATTCACATATTCTAAGTCTATGACGTCCTAGATACATATAATCTTAGTGTATCCACTCAACAACTATTGACCTACTGATAAAGACCTTTTAGTTCTCAAATAAGTAATTATAGTAACACCAAATACCCCTATGGTATTTCATTGTGGTAATGTTGGTAAGTTTTTAGACTTGTTGCCATATCACAACCATTCTTGGGCATATGCTAATCATTCCTCGGACCAGCATAGTTGATCAGGCTATGCCACTCCCAGGACTGACTATACATCCCCGAGCTTACTTGTGATATTCAACAATCGTAATACTTTTGTTTTTGTCATTGTGACACTGATTTTAGTATGAATGCAGGCATGTATACTTAGTTAAATATTTTATTATTTAAAAGTATAAACTCTTGGTCAGAGTATTTTAATCCCAATGTATTTATAGACCGTATATCTTTTATGGGTTGATATACTCAATTCACTATAAACAAAGCTCTGATACCAATCTGTCACACCCCAAAACCGAGAACGGCAGAAACGTTCTGGGGCGGAGGACGTCATGTAATGTATCACAACAATGTAAAGTAGTAAACAAGCAACAACATCATCCATTGCATTAATAGTATAATTTCACTTACAAGTGTGTTCTTTCATAGTATAAAACAACATAATGAATACTCAAATTAAAAGACGAGTCTTGACTGCTCCGTCTTCACAAAACCTGGTCGTCGTACCTGTCTATTTGTGACCTGAGAATACAAGTTATTTTGAAAGCGAGTATCAGCAATAAAGCTGGTGAATTCATAAGTATTTTAGTGTCTTTGATTTCTAAAGCTGTAAAGAAAAGACTCGAAAATGTTTGATGAAAAGTTCGTATAAGTATGAAAACCCTAGGAAATCCTATATTTCCTACTAGTATAAAAAGGTAGTCTTCTACCAAGACCCGAATGCTTTGAAGGTTTGCATCTCTGTAAGAATGAAGGTTTTTCCCATGTACAACTATTATTATAATAATATAGTCTACCTCATCGTTTATGTGAATATGTCACAAAATAAAAGTAAAAGGGAAATTATATAATATAGTCTACCTCATCGTTTATGTGAATGTGTCACAAAATAAAAGTAAAAGGGAAATTATATAATTTCCTAAGTATTATCCTTTGGTACTAGGATAAACACGGCATAGTAATTGCCGAATAGTATTAACCGTAGACATCCGTCGATGTGCATTTTCCTTCTGTAGCTAACAGCTGGGTGTAGAATGGTTAGTCCCGTACATATATAATAGTATCTATTCATATAATATGTAATAGTATCTCATCATATAGTTTCTATGTAAAAGTATCCATGTAATAGTATCTCTTCATATTGTATGTGATGTATTAGTATAGACTCATGAATGAACTGACTCTTGTGTAATTCCTTGTAATAGGAATTGTAATTTGTATCTCCTAAACTATACCTATAATAGTTTACTGGAATGTAAATTGCTTGTCCAAGTAGGTTTATACACCCTTGCTACTCAAGAGTGTTGGAACTGAATAATGAATGAAAGCTCTCATATCAATACATATATACATGAAACATGAGTGTATAGATATGCTTTTTAACAATAAGTTTAAAGAGGTTTTGTAATACATATAATAGTTTTGAACAATGAATAATATTGACTTGATGTCAGTTTATAAAACGATTTGAAAGCAGTTTGTTTGATAAGTACATTTTTAAGTATAAGAAAACCTTTGTTTGAAACACAATTGTAACAGAGTTTGAAAGGATACATACAGTATGTAGATAGTTTGATAAAGAGTTTTAACATGTAAAAACGTTTTGGTAAGTCATTTGGAAGTAGTATACTGAGTAAACAGTTAAAAGTGTGGTAGATCCATTTGTATGCTAGTTATTAATCACATGTGATTGATGTACTAACTAGCATGATTCTACTTGTATCCCCCCCCCCTATAAAAGCATTTATAAACATTTAAAGACATTTAAAAGGTTAATTAAGGGGGTATGAACTCACCTGTAGTGAGTGGTTTGGATGAACGGAATGTATAGGATGCTAAGTGTCAAGCGAAGACTTGAGCACACACACGGATCCTATTTAACATATAATAACACATATATGTATCCAATTAGTCATTTAACAACTAATTAACCAAGTTAAGACACCCTAGAACATGGAAAACACTTTGATTCAAGTGCTAGAAGTACCAAGGGTTGCATCTAAGGGTTGTATAGCCACTTAAAGGAGTTTTCGGTCCAAGTAGTATGTTTCTTGAGGTTTTCGGCCCAAAGGGTTTTCGGTCCATATGGTTTTCGGTCCATATGGTTTTCGGTCCAAAGAGGTTTTTGGTCCATATGGTTTTCGGTCCATATGGTTTTCGGTCCAAAGAGGTTTTCGGTCCAAATGGTTGACCGAAAACTCATGATGTTTGATGCATAAGGTGATTTCCAAGGGCTTTCAATAATAAATGAAGTGTTCTAGACTCAATACTAAGTATTTAAAGTCATTTTGCACCCTTCATAAGGGTTTTCGGTCTAAGGAGATGCACTAGACCGAAAACACTTTTTGTTCTTGGATAATGACGATTTCTAGGCCCTAAATCAAGTATCCTTACTAGATAACAAGTATAGGAGATAGATACTTACAATATGGAAGCAAAGAATGGTGTTTTCGGCCCAAAACACTAGTGTGTGTTCTTGGTGTTCTTGCTGTTCTTGAAGAACACTTGAAGATCTAAGAAAATGGAATGATTTCATGGATGAAATCATGTTAGATCACTAGGTTAAGCAAGATATCAACTTTTTAGGGTAAGAAACACTTACATAGTTGATGATCAAGAAGAAAGGTCGATGATACTTGAGAGAGAATTGATTTTTGGATCTAGAAATTGTGAAAAGTGATAAATAATGACTAGGTGTCATATTTATACCCTCTTTTAGGGTTTACGGCCGTAAACACCTTTGTTTAGGCCGTAAACTCCTAACTCTTGGAGCTTTGGGACATTATTGTTGCACAATAAACCCTAGGGCATCCTCTCTCCTGTTATCTCCTGAAGTACTAATCTTAAAATACTCAAACTTATTCCAAAAAGCTTGAAAATTAGCAGAAACAGTTTTGACTCCTATTGAAGTGAATGGTTGTACATAATAGAAATTTCGGGTTGTCACAGCGTAGGTTTACTCATAGTCAATACCTTCTTGTTGCGAATAACCTTTAACTACAAGCCTAGCCTTATTTCGAACAATATTACCATCTTTGTCTGTTTTATTTTTTAAAATCCATTTTAACCCAACAATCGAAACATCTTTTGGTTTAGGAATTAATCTCCAAACTTTGTTTCTTTCAAATTCAGACAATCCAGATTTCATTGCAACAACCCAATCTGAGTGTCACATTGCAACCTTAACTGATTTTGGTTCAATTTTCGAAATAAAGACATTAAACATGCAAAACTCCTAATGAACATTAAGGGCCTCATTCTTTTCATGAATTTGAGCTCTTGTTAACACACCATCTTGTGGATTTCCAAGCACTTGTTCTTTTGGATGATTTCTTGTCCATTTCTCCAATGGTGGATATACGGGATCAAAATCCAAAGGTGCATCTTCGAACATCTCTTCATTCTCTGAACCTACAATAGAATTATTATCGTTTAAATCATGAAAAGTTTCATATTGATTATTAGTCGGCACATTTAGCTCCCCCTTGACAATTTCAATTTATGGTTGCTCCCCATCGACAATTTCATTTGCTGGTTGCTCCCCCTCAACATCATCATTCATTCTCCTATTCTCCCCCTCGAAACAATGCTCCCCATCAACATGAGAATATGAATTCAAGTGTTCCCCCTCCACTTGATCGTTGTGCATAGTTTCGCTATTTTCAGGAGAATGTGTTGTCGAGTTTAAATCAACAACATCTTGAGTCATTGTCGAAAGGTCAGAATGCTTTAATGATTCAGGAATTTGATTATTTGGAGCATTGAATTCAGCATCAACAGCCCTATCTGGAACACCAAAAATTAAATCATAATCAAAATCAGATGAATTAATACTTTTAGATTCATCTTTTGATTCATTAAGTATTGGTTTTTGTTTAAAATACTTTTCAACTTGTTTGATGTAATAATCATCGAAAGTAAGATTGAATGTCTCTTCAATTTTCCGAGTTCGTATGTTCAACACTCGATATGCAACCAAACTATGAGAATAACCCAAGAAAATTCCTTCGTCGGCTTTGGACTAAAATTTCGAAAGATTATCCTTGAGATTCATGATAAAACACTTGCAACCAAAAACATGAAAGAATTTGACATTAGGTTTTCGATTATTTATAATCTCATAAGGAGTAATGTTGAATCTTCGATGAATAAACGATCTATTTTGTGTAAAACATGCAGTTGAGACTGCCTCTGCCCAAAGATATTGAGGAAGATTCGCATATGTGAGCATCGTTCTTGCAGCTTCACAAAGAGAACGATTTCACCTTTCAACCACCCCATTCTGCTGAGGTGTGTAGGGTGAAGAAAAATTATGCGAAATTCCTTGTTCTATTAAAAATGAATGAAGAACATTGTTCTTAAATTCAGCACCATTGTCACTCTTGATTTTTCGAACTTTCTTCTTCAAACTTGTTTCCATCTTTTTGATAGAATCAATCATTATTTGAGCTACTTCTGATTTTAACCTGAGAAAATAAACTCAAGTAAATCGAGAAAAATCATCAACAATGACTAAAATGTACTGTGTCTTGTTGAGAGTTTCAACAGTTGATGGTCCACAAAGATCAATATGAAGAAGTTCCAATGATTCGATAATTTTTGAATCGATGACAATTAGATGTCCTTGACGATGTTGTTTCCCTTGTTCGCAAGCTACACATAAAGTATCATTATCAAATTTTAAAGCTAGTAAGCCTCGAACAAGATCATTTACCACTAATTTATTGATATTTCGAAAGTTCAAGTGAGAAAGACGTCAATGCCAAAGCCAGCTAACATCAGATGAAGCTTTCGAAAGTAAACACACATAGGGAACGCCAATAATTGGCTTTATGTCGAGAGTGAACATATCTCCCTTCCTTTTTTATTTGAGCAAAACTTCATTTGTATTGACATTCGAAATAATGCTTCCTTCTTCATTAAACACCACTTGATTTCTAGTGCCCACAACAAGTTGTGAAACACTTATCAAATTATGTTGAATAACTTTGACATAAGCAACTCGGTTTACAGTAAACTTCCCATTTGTGAATTTACCATATCCCTTTACTTGACACTTTTGACTGTTACCAAACTTTACAACTCCAACATTTTCCAAACTTCGATAATCACGCAAATTCTCTTTCCTTCCAGTCATGTGATGAGAGCAACCACTATCGATATACCATTTTTCATCATATTGCTCATCACATAGAACCTGCAATCAGTGGAAAATTTTAGGTACCCAAATCTGTTTGGGTCCTTTATGATTAGTTTGAAACACATTATGAATTGAAGAACCTAAAATCCAATTATGAACTCTAGATTTGACACTATCAATTAAGTCCACTTCATTTGGTAAACGCTCAGAAATATAACTTTTCGAAAGTTTAGGACTTTCACTGACTTTCGCCTTTTTCTTCTCACATTGTAGCTTTGTTGCTTTTTCTTTAGAAACAGGGCGCCATGCCTTGACTGAAGATTTCGAGTCTTTCGATGATGAACTGACATTCGACATTTCGTTCAAATACTTTTCATAAGCAGTTTTTATTTGTTGTTGAGAGTATTTTCCTGTTTGATAAGACTTCCCTTTGCATTCAAGCCAATGATCGATATTTTGCACAGTTGATCTACCCTTGACATACGAAACTTTGAAAGCTTGTTTTGCTGGTGGATTAGGAAAATTTGGTTATTGAGGTGTGAATTTGACATTTCATTGTGAATGAACTTGATCAAACTTTTGATTTTCAACATTTGACCTAAACCTTTGTTGAGCAAAATTTCGACGTTGAAAAGATGACGAATTGGTTTTAGATGGAAATGATTTTGAAAAACCATTATTGGAAAACCTTGTTTGATTGTTAGAATTAGACTTCTTCAAAGATGGTGAATTTGACGAATTTGAAAATGGCTTTTCATTAGATGTGTGACTATGATTTCGTGACAAAAACTTTGTATCTTGATTTTGATTTTCGAAAAGTCTTTGTTTGAAGTTGATTGAGACAAATGCTTTTCAGACAGAACGGGATTTTTCTTTGTAACTGAACTTGTTGAAGACTTTGTCTTAACCTTTTCAAACATTGTATTTCCAGTTGTTTTCTTTTTCAAATCATTTGGTTTCTTTCATGACTCAACAATTTGCCAAAAGATTTTCTTTCGTGCTTGTCTCTTTGAAATTCCATTTTCTTTCGAAAAATTGTCAATTTGATCTTTAAATTATTTTGAGTTTATTTTCACTCTTTGTGATTCAACTTCCACTTTTGTTTCAACTTCTTTTGAAATTTTTGATTTTTCAACCCAAGTTCGTTGAGGTTTTTGTCTTTGAAAAGAATATGAATTCTTTGTTAGATTATTTTCAACAGTGCTTTGATTAGAGAAAGAACCTTCTTTCGATGTTTGCTTATTATCTTCTTCTACCAATCTGTTAAATTCAGGCTTGATGTTATCAACATTCCCTGTAGTAACAAATACTTGATTTGGAAAGATGTCATCATCAGAACACTTGAAATTTGGATAAACAACCGTATTTGTTTCAAGATAATGAGCACCCTTTTCTTCTAACACTTTGTCGAAATTTTCTGTTTCACCATACACTTGATCAACAAAAAATCTTGGAATTTCATTTTCTTTCGAATCATCAGTTTTTGGGGTTTTATTTTTCGAAATTTACTCATTTTCCTGCTCATCATCACTGTTGTCAGTGTGGCTTTCTCTAACACTCACATTATCAAAATCACAAACTTTCGAAATGGAGGCATGATCAGTGTCAGTCTTAACAAACGAATCATTACATTTTTCTTTGCCTTTACTAGAAGACGTGACATTAATGACAAACAACTGAGAACAATCGACAGATTTTTCTTCCTCAATTTCACTAATTTCGCTAATATTATTAGAATTATCTTTAATGTCAGCAAAATTAGATTGAGAATCAGATGTCGAATTCTCAGTTCTTTTCAAAATCTTTATTTGTTCACTCTTGGTTAAGGTTTCATTCACAATGTCAACTAATTCATTAGCATCCAAATATTCATCTATTTTCACAATTCCATAAGCAACCCTATTATCAGGAACTTTATCAAACTCAGCTATAGTCTTTTCACAATAATAGGACACACAATCAATCTTTTCTCTTTCGAAAGCTAATAATGGTAATAACTTCTTATGTTGCTCTTTGCTTATATCAGAAGAGTGATGTAAAGCAGTTAATTTCGCATAAAGTCTCTTAGCTGAATTACAATATATGTTTCTTTGAGCTAATAACCTGCGAACCTCATTATTTAAACTATCCCTATCACACATGAGATTAGTAATTTGCAAATCAAGATATTTTACTCTCATTTTCTTGGAATCCAACTGCTTCTGTGTCTCTAGTAATTGTGTACTAGATTTCTTAGCCTCATTGCTAGCAGAAATAACAAGATTGTTCACATAAGTAACATAAGCATCAAACTCAGTTAATACAGAATCATATGCAGATGAAGGAATGTTAAAGGATTGAAGTAGAGAACGTACATTCGCAGTCATTGGTGCATTATCTCTTGACTTCGCAACAAAACATCTGCCTGTCACATTCTCTTCTTCGACATCCTCATTCCTTGCATACATGGCCCTGTGGGTTGGATTTCTCATCTCTTCGTCATCAGACCCTGATGACCATATCTGATACTTTCCCTTATCTTCATCTTCTCCTCTAGCCACAAGTGAAAGATTTTTCGACTTTTTCCTGACTTCCTCCAGCTTCTTAGAGTAATAAGCCTCATCCTTCACTTTATTCTTCTTCTCTTCTTTCTTTCTCAGCATACAGTCATTAGCCATGTGGTTTTCCCCATGACAATAATGACAATCTATCCCTGAATCACCCTTCAGCTACTTCTTTTGTTTCGAATCCTCAGCCTTTACCTCTTTCTTCTCAAACCTCTTCTCATCACTAACCTTCCCAGAATAATTTCCCTTCATTTCTCCAGACTTCATCTTCGCATTAAATGGCTTCTTGTAAAACTTCTTCACCTTGTTGTTGGAGTAAAATGCAACAGCTTCATCGTCCGAGTTGACAATAAGACCTTCTTCCTCAGAACCTTCATTCTCAGAAACTTCCTTCTCACTTTCTCCACCACTGACCTTTGAAACTAGAGCTAAAGGACCACCCAAACTGATCCTTGACTCTTCTGTCATTTTATTCACTTCATTTTCATGAGTTTTTAGCTGGTTGTAAACATCATTCAAGGTAGAAAAATCGAAGCCATGCTGTGTCTTAATCATCAAACTTACACTCCTCCATTCTTTGCGAAGTCCCATAACAAAAGTAATGTTGTATTCCATGTTAGTCCTTTTGATTCCATACCTTTTGCACTTGTAGATAAGCTCGTTCAGACGATCATAATACATTTCAATCGTTTCTCCATCTTTCTGCTTGAATTCTCTTAATTCAATCAGACATTGTTTGACAGAGTTGATTTTGGTCTTCTCACTCCCTTGGTACTTTTCCTTCAACGTATTCCAGATATCTTTTGAAGTTGTGCAAGTGCGAACATGATTATACACCATAGGAGGAAGAGCACCACGAAGCTCTCTCATGCATTTCTTCTCATGCTTCTTCAACCTTTCATTTTGTTCAGTAACACTTGGAGTTGATGAAGAAGTACCTATGCTTTCAACAGAAGAAGGTGGAATTACATCATTAGTAATGCATTTCCATAGCTCTTCATCTATGCCATTCAAGTAATCCTCCATTCGATCAGCCCACTGATCGTAATACTCTGGAATCAGCATTGGACTCTTCGTAGACGACCCAAGGAGATGAGAATACGATGTCATCGTGTTCATGTTAAAATTCGCCATGAATGTACGGGCGAATTTTCAGAAAAACTTCAGAAACTATGAGAATTAACGGATGAATTGGACAGAAAGAACAAGAAGAACACTCGATTAAATAAACTAGTTGCAGAATCGAATCACGACTGAAGATCAAGGATGATTTTCAGTATCAATGGTGCGGAAAATTTTAAATCCAAGATGAGATTCAAAATACGATTGATACAGAATGAAAATCAGATCATTGCAGTATGACTCCTGCTCTTATACCAATTGTAGTAGTTTGATTTATCGAGTAATGAAACGAGATCAAAATTAACAAGAAGTAAGAACACCGAGAGTAAATAAGATCTAGTTTCAGCTCAATTATGCTTTCGAGATACAAAGAGAGTTTAGACAGAATCATGGGAAAAGTTCTATCTAGTCTAAGTATCTTTCCTTATTTATAGGAAACAGAAAGCAAACAAAAAATACAAAGGACTTCGACATTACAGATTCGAAACTAACATTGCCTTTGTAAATAACATTACAAAACTTTCGACACCTTACAACTAAACTTCGACCCTTACATTCCTCTCCCTTAATCATAGTAAAACAACTTTTAATACTATGCAACTTTTCGAATTTAAACTTTGTTTTCCATAATTAGCATTGCTAACTCGCAACACTTAACGTAATAATTGTGCTCCCACTAGCATAATAATTACATACTTACAAGCATAAAACTTATGCTCCCACTAGCTTTGCCATGTATTCAGAAATCAATTGGGCTTCTTGAAATCAATACTTATTGACTTTCTTACCGAAGGTCGGATTTCTGGTACGAGATGCTTCGATAAGCCTTTACCTAAGCTCATACAGTTTTTATTAGAAAGCTCATATGTGTATTTAAACTATTTCAGAAATTAGAACAATGAGTTCTGAATGTCCAAACTATTTGCCATTTCTCACAATTCGAACTATGAAGAGGGATGACGTAATCATAATCGAATTTTGAGAATGAAATTAACACAACTGCTATCTTCTCAAAATCTACTTGGTGAAAGTGTTTCCTCACAATCATTTTCATGAATTGGAGAGAAACCTTATTGATGGGTTTTAGATAAAACAAATAAACTAGAAAACAATTCCTAAGTTCACATGCAACCTACTTTGGATCTATGTTTTAACTATTGAACATACAACTTTGAATTGCAAAACAAGAACCCTAGAGGAGGAGGATATTTTCGAAAATAGTAAACTAGGGTTTAAGAGTTACATACCTTTCAATTGTTATAGCAAACAATTGATAATCCTCTTGATCTTGATTTTGATCTTCTTGGAAGCTTAGCACCACAAATGTAATGCCTCTAATGGAATCACACCCAAGAACTAGCAAGAAGGAAACTAGAAGGAGATAGGGTAGAGAGAGTATGCAATTTCGGCCCTAGGGTTTCTTCAAAGAAGGAGTGACCGAAAATGTGAGCCAGGAGGCTCCTTAAATAGCTGAGGGATCTAGGGTTTTGGGAAAACCCTAATGCTCCTTGCTTAAGGCCTAAGCAAAGCCCAAGGGCCTTATCTAGAACCCCTTGGACGAAATCTCTAGGGTTTCCCCTATGGATTTCGTCCACCTCCTTCCAAGGAGGTTCTGGATCCTTCCACTCAACTATTAGTTAATTGCAAACTAGTCCCTGCACTCTATAATTAATTCTTTTAACCCCAAAATTAATTCTGATTAATTTCTGGCTAACTACTAATTAAACAGAATGATTTCTAATTAATATATTAATCCACTAACATATTAATAAATCATTTATATATTAATTTATTAATCTTATAAATTAATATCTCTCCTTTCATAATTTCCTTGTCCAGTTGCTAGGTTGAGGGCAACCCAAAAGGACTGTGCTGCTATCAATTCAAGTTCATACCAATTATAGTTATGGGCTTAGACACCTAATCCAACAGTCTCCCACTTGGATAAGTCTGTAACTATAATTGCTAGTACGCCTTCTAAATTTGACCAACAAATTGTAGCTTCCAAAAGCTGCTGCCGAACTCTGACCCAGTCAGTTACGTGTCCTAAGATAAGTGATCATATAATCCTTCGTTGTGCTAGATATCCCTAGACATAAGACATGGAATGTAATCAATCTCTTTGTCCAGAATCTATGTTTCCCGATTTCTGATTTGTGATGATGTAGGACTTCTAATTGAACACATCAATTTAGTCCTGGCTGGGCCCAGCACATAAGTCAACACCAAATCATCGAGGGGCCCACAGATATCGCTTTTCCGGTTAGGGCAAAAGGAACGAATAAACGTTGACTCATATGCTTGTATCTTTTACTCATCAAATTATACATGACAATACGTTTTATAACACCAAGTTACTAATGTGTTTTCGTATCACCAATGTATAACCGACTTTGTAAAATACAACTCATATATCTTCGTTTCAAGATTATAAGATATTATCGTCTCAGTATTACTCGTGATGAATTCCATGAAGTAATACTCTGAGCGAGGGTTTATCCAATACTCAAATCTCAATTTCTGAGTACTCATGAACATTACAGCAATTCTATTGCCATGTCTATCCTCAGACAATCTACAATCTAGTTCATGACAGTCTTAATTCACTACTTACTTCCAAAAGTACGAGCGACTGTGGAGTTTGAATAATTAAATTATTCGGGAAGTAAAACATGCAAAATATGAAACACAATAACAACCAATCGACAAAAAGCAGTAAATAATACTTTATTATTTAATCACCAAAAGTCAATTACATTTACTTTGTTACAAGTTTCAGAACAAAACTAATCTAACTACTAAAACTAATATCATCTTTCAGTCCTATGCTCCGAGCATGCTGAATATGCTTAGCCCTACTCAGACCCTTTGTGAGGGGGTCTGCTGGGTTATCTTCAGATGACACCCTCTTTACTACAAGATGGCCTTCTTCTACTCTATGTCTAATAAAATGGTACTTTCTGTCGATATGTCTGGTTTTACCATGATCTCTTGGTTCCTTAGTCATGGCAACCGCTCCTTCATTATCGCAGAACAGTTCCATAGGCTCCTGGATGGTTGGAACAACTCCGAGATCTCCGATGAAGTTCCTCAACCAAGCTGCTTCTTTCGACGCTTCACTCGCTGCTATGTACTCTGATTTACAAGTAGAATCAGCCACCGTATCTTGCTTGGAACTTTTCCAAGTAACTGCTCCTCCATTCAGTAAAAATACCCAGCCTGATTGAGAACGGAAGTTATCTCTATACGTTTGAAAGATGGCATCACTGTAACCATCTACTCTCAAAGTATCATTGCCACCAAGTACAAGGACCCAGTGCTTTGTCCTTCGCAAATACTTGAGTATATTCTTAACCGCTATCCAATGAGCTCTACCTGGGTTTCCCTGATAACGACTGACCATGCTCAAAGCAAATATCACATCAGGGCGAGTACATGTCATAGCTTACATGATCGATCCGACAGCGGAAGCATAAGGTACACGACTCATGTCATCTATTTCCTCATCTGTACTCGGGCATTGAGTCTTACTCAATTTGGTATTGCTCAGGATAGGTAGCTCTCCCTTCTTGGAATTTTCCATACTAAACCTCTTTAGTACTTTATCCAAGTATGTGCTCTGACTAAGTCCAATTAGTCTCTTCTCTCTATCTCTCAATATTCTAATCCCGAGAATATAGGCAGCTTCTCCAAGGTCTTTCATGGCAAAACACTTTCCAAGCCAAGACTTAACATCTCTCAAGGTTGGAACGTCGTTACCAATGAGTAATATGTCATCGACATATAACACCAGAAAAGTTACTATACTCCCACTAGCCTTGATATACACACAAAACTCATCTTCACTTCTAGAGAAGCCAAACTCTTTGACTTTCTCATGGAAGCAAAGATTCTAGCTGCGAGATGCCTGTTTCAATCCATAAATGGATTTCTCAAGCTTGCACACTCTATTGGGAAACTTTGCATCAACAAAACCCTCTGGCTGATTCATGTAAACATCCTCAGCCAACTTCCCATTAAGGAAAGCAGTCATGACATCCATCTGCCAGATTTCATAGTCATGAAAGGCAGCTATGGCGAGCAATATCCTCATAGATTTAATCTTAGCTACTAGCAAGAAGGTCTCATCATAGTCAACCCCTAGGGTTTGAGTGAAACCTTTTGCAACCAGTCGAGCCTTGAATGTGTGCACATTTCCATCCATGTCTGTCTTCTTCTTGAAGATCCATTTGCACCCAACTGTCTTACGACCTGGTGCACTATCAACCAAATTCCAAACTTGGTTGTCATACATGGACTTAATCTCGCTGTCCATTGCCTCTTTCCACTTGGAAGCCTCTGGGCCTGCCATTGCTTCCTTATAAGTGACTGGTTCATATAAATTTACTAGTGTCCTATCACTTATGAATGTGTCACCTTCTGAGGTAATATGAAAACCATATAACTCAGGTGGCACACTCACCCTAGTGGACCTTCGAAGTGGTAATGAGTTATCAACTGGTTCAACAGGAACTGTTTCCTCTGGTTGAGAGCTAGTGTCATCTAAGGTTCCTTCATTGGCTAACTCTTGAATTTCTTCAAGTTCAATGGTGCTCCCACTGTCCTCTTTGAATATGAGCTCCCTTTCTAGAAAGACTCCTCTTCGTGCTACAAAGACCACGTTTTCACTAGGCCTGTAGAACAAATATCCAAAAGACTGTTTTGGGTAACCAATGAAAACACATTTCTCACTTCTAGCTGCTAGCTTGTCGTGAGTTTATCGTCTTACGAAAGCTTCACAACCCCAGACTTTAATATGTGCCAACGAGGGAACTTTCCCCGTCCACATTTCGTGAGGTGTTTTGGCAACCTTCTTTGTAGGGACAAGATTGAGGATGTGGGCGGCTGTCTCTAAGGCATACCCCCAGAAGTGAATAGGAAGCGAAGCACGACTCATCATAGAACGAACCATGTCTAACAAGGTTCGATTACGCCTCTCAGCTACACCATTTAACTGAGGTGTCCTAGGAGGAGTCAATTGTGAGACTATCCCACATTCTTTCAGATAGTCGTTGAACTCGATACTAAGATACTCCCCGCCTCTGTCGGATCTAAGTATCTTTATCTTCCTGCCCAATTGATTTTCGACCTCATGCTTAAACTCTTTGAACTTTTCAAAGGTTTCTGACTTATGCTTGATCAAGTAGATATAACCATATCTGCTATAATCGTCAGTGAAAGTCACATAGAATCGATTAGCATCTCTTGTAGTTGATCTGAAGGGCCCACACACATATGTGTGTATGAGATCCAACAGACCTTCACCTCTTTCACAAGACCCTGTGAATGGTGATTTTGTCATCTTTCCCAAAAGACAAGATTCACACATATCATCTGATTTTAGGTCAAATGATTCCAACACTCCATCCTTTTGGAGTTGGGCTATGCGTTTCTTGTTAATGTGTCCAAGACGACAATGCCACAAGCATGCCTTGTCTACACTATTAGACAAGTCAATATTAAGTACACTATTTCCTATGCAATCAATACAAGTCACTGTTTCATACACCCCATCACAAGGTAAAGCTTCAAACATAAAAACACCATTCTTATAAACAGAAATTGAACCATTCAAATCATTAAAAGAATATTTAAAACCTTGTCTGAATAATGCATGAAATGAAATAATGTTTCTCGTCATCTCAGACGAATAGCAACAATTTATCAAATCTAATCAAACATCATTACTAAGCAAAAGCTGATAAACTCCGATCTTGGTTACTGGTGAAGACTTTCTGTTTCCCATGATCAAGTTTATCCTTCCTCGCTCTATCTCCTCACTTTCCTTTAACCCCTGCATATCAGAACAGATATGAAAACCACATCCTGTATCAAGGACCCATGAACGAGAAGATAATGAGTTATTAGCAGAAATAGTGTAAATACCTGCCGAAGATGGCTTCACTTTGCCATCCTTGATATCTTGCAGATATTGTGGGCAAGATCTCTTCCAGTGCCCCTTTTGATTGCAGTAAAAGCAAACGGCCTCTTTTGGATCAGAAACATGGGGAGTGGAACCATTGGGCTTAGCCTTTGGGCCATTGCTAGATGACCCAGCTTGAGCCTTGCTCTTCCAGTTTTGCTTGGGAGGACCTTTCCTCTTTTTCCCCTTTCCCTGTCCAATAGCCAAGACAGGGGCACTTGCAGGTGTGGAGGGTATACTTTTACCCTTCATCCCTGCTTCAGCTATCTGCAACAAGTTGTGCAATTGGGCCAGAGTCTGCTCAGTATTGTTCAAATGGTAAGTTAGAATAAACTGACCATAACAATCAGGTAGTGAGTTCAAGACCATGTCAATGGCCAATTCCTCATCAAAGTGAATGTTGAGCTTGACCAAACGCTCTATGTAGCGTTGCATTCTTTGCACATGTGACACAACCGATTCCCCTTCTTTCATCTTGCAAGCCATGAGTGACTTGACTACTTCAAACTTTTCTTGACGAGCTCGCTTATGGTACTTTTCCATAAGGTCCTTGTCCATCTCGAAAGGCCAGTAGTCCTCATAGTACCTTTGCAGTTCTGGGGACATGGTTGCCACCATGATGCATGCCACTTTGGTAGCATCATCGTAATGTTTCTTGTAGGCAGCATATTCTTCAGGAGTAGCTTCAGACTCATCAAGCTCTTTGAGCTCCTTTTCAAGAACATATTCTTTGTTCTCAAAACGAAGCGCCATCTTGATGTTGCGCATCCAATCGTTATAGTTAGAGCCATCCATAACGACTTTGGAGTAGATATTGAGCAAAGAGAAGTTTTGGTTGGAGGAGGATGAAGCAGAAGTGTTTCCAGGAGTAGACATCTGAAAAGAAAGAAAGTTTTAGTTAGATTTCAAGATACCTCAATATAATAACCCAAAGATAAAATATCAAGGTTAGGATCCAACTATGAGGATTCACAACTTAGAAATGGGATGCCGATATCCAAGTGTAAATTTCATAAAGGTAGGTGAATGACGATTCACCAATTCCACCATTAGACGAAACAAACGAAGTGAAATTCCTAATTCTTTTGAGATACATTGAAACTATTTAATGGCATGTTTTAATCTCAGATTATGCTCTTCTATTTGTGACTGGGATGCCGAGGATCACAAACAAGATGTGAATAACCATGCAAATGTGCTTGGTAACCTCATTGTCTTTATCATTAACTATTGATGTGCTGGTAAACCACACACGCTCCATCAAAATGACAATTATGAGATACCCATTACTACTCTTTATTAGTGCCTTTTAGTGTGCTGGTTAACCACACACGCTCCACTAACGACCAATAAAGCATAATGTGCAATTTCATGGATTAGCATACTTTTCACATTTTTTCTAAAGTAACTAGAGTTGGGATTTTGTAAAATAATGCTCTAGTACTTTCTTTAATAGCATTATACTTTTAATGAGAAGTAGTTGTCCTATCAAATCCGTTCTGCTAACGACCCTCCACTAATCAAGGGAGCGGTGGGTGAGAGTGGACACCCATTCAACTACCATTTTATAGGCAGTTTCCTTATACCCCCCTTATAGACTAGCTTCGTGAATGAGTCATATTAGCGATTTGACTGACCATATTCTTATACATATATAATATTAAACATTTAATCATAATACATATATAAGGTATGTTTTAAACCTTTTAAAACTTTAAGGTTTATATAAATTTCGAAAATTAAACTATTAATTTAAATTTAAAATAAACCAAATTACTAGATTTAATATTTATCTATTAATTAACTTTTAATCAATTTATTAAATCTTGTAAGGATTATCTAATTAAATTAATCAATTAATTTAATCCTAATCCTTATCCCTCTAAATTTCGAAAATTAGGGTAAGGATAATTATCCAATTAACCTAATCAAGTAACAATTATCCAAAACAAGAAACCCTAAAACTTCTAGCATATTTGGAAATTTACAAGGGAGGAGGCTAGGGTTTTCAAAACCCTAACCCTAATTTCGATTAGGGTTCTTTGGAGGCTAGGGTTTTCGAAAACCCTTTTATCCAAAACCCTAATTTCAAAAATTTGGCCTTTAGGGTTTAATAGCTATAAACCCTAATTTGCAATTCAACAATTATAGCAATTCAATTTAAAACAAACAATGGCTCTGATACCACTGATGGGTTTTAGATAAAACAAATAAACTAGAAAACAATTCCTAAGTTCACATGCAACCTACTTTGGATCTATGTTTTAACTATTAAACATACAACTTTGAATTGCAAAACAAGAACCCTAGAGGAGGAGGCTATTTTCGAAAATAGTAAACTAGGGTTTAAGAGTTACATACCTTTCAATTGTTATAGCAAACAATTGATAATCCTCTTGATCTTGATCTTGATCTTCTTGGAAGCTTAGCACCACAAATGTAATGCCTCTAATGGAATCACACCCAAGAACTAGCAAGAAGGAAACTAGAAGGAGAGAGGGTAGAGAGAGTATGCAATTTTGGCCCTAGGGTTTCTTCAAAGAAGGAGTGACCGAAAATGTGAGCCAGGAGGCTCCTTAAATAGCTGAGGGATCTAGGGTTTTGGGAAAACCCTAATGCTCCTTGCTTAAGGCCTAAGCAAAGCCCAAGGGCCTTATCTAGAACCCCTTGGACGAAATCTCTAGGTTTCCCCTATGGATTTCGTCCACCTCCTTCCAAGGAGGTTCTGGATCCTTCCACTCAACTATTAGTTAATTGCAAACTAGTCCCTGCACTCTATAATTAATTCTTTTAACCCCAAAATTAATTCTGATTAATTTCTGGCTAACTATTAATTAAACATAATGATTTCTAATTAATATATTAATCCACTAACATATTAATAAATCATTTATATATTAATTTATTAATCTTATAAATTAATATCTCTCCTTTCATAATTTCCTTGTCCAGTTGCTAGGTTGAGGGCAACCCAAAAGGACTGTGCTGCTATCAATTCAAGTTCATACCAATTATAGTTATGAGCTTAGACACCTAATCCAACACTTATGTCACTTAGATTTTATGGTGTATGTGTTCCTATCCATGTGAATCTGTCATTCCCAACCATTATCATAAGACAAGGTCTATGACAAATTCAAACTCATATGGACTGAACTTGTTCAGTCTTAATTTATTGCCATTTAGTAGCCCAAGAGCCTACCATTGCTTCTAGGTTGTTCAACAACTCACCCTTACTGATCAATGAACTTTAACTGATCAAGATGCTTTGCCTTATGCAAACAGATGAGAACTCATAGAACTCGCATGCATAGTTAACTTTAACTGGAATGGGCATAGAAACAAGAATATGTCAACACGATAGGTTACAAACCTTAAGTCGTGTGTGACAACCGTCAAAATTGAGTCAAGTCAAAGTCAAACAAAGTCAACAAGTCAAAACCAATCGACTAAATTAACCCTTGTATATTAGGGTTTACACTATGTAATTACTGTACAATGCAATATCTTAATGAGAGAAACATCATTTGGAAAGTTTGTGTGTTGAATTTCCTAAGTAAACATTGAACCAAAACGATAAAACATTATTACACACTCATCGGGAGTGTGTACGACACCAAAACACGGTTTAACGGGGTTTACGAACCTTGCGTTGTGAAGCCGGACACTCAAATTAATCACAAACGAAACCTCTCTAAATCGTTTTCACTCTATCTCTTTCTATTTAAAATCTCTCCCAAATCTCTCTCAAAAGTTACTTTAACTTTTTGTAATCATTCGGGCCATCCCGACCCTTAACCGGGTCAAAACCCACTTGAAACGGGGTAAAAACGGGTAAAATAACCTTAAGGAACCAAAACCCTCCTATTAGAAGCGAAGCCTCTCAGGACCGAAGCCTCTCAGGACCGAAGCCTTTCATGAGAAGCCTCTCAGGACCGAAGCCTCTCATTAGAAGCCTCTCAGGACAGAAGCCTCGCATGAGAAGCCTCTCAGACAGCCCATGCGAGAGGTCTCGCAGACGGCCCCTTTTTACCGGTTTTTCGACTACGACTTCGTTTTAACTCCGTTTTTCATTATTTTAACATGGGATTTTCACCCAAAACTTTATTTTATAAACTAAGGCCCCAAAATATATAAATCTCCAGGGTTTTTATAAAAATATATTAAAAGAATTAGTGGTTGAACTAATTATTGAGGGAATATTTGCTTTTCCTTAATTTATGGCAAAAGCAAACCACCACCACCTCACTCTATGATTAGCCACCCTTTCCCACTACCCCTTGTCTCCTTAGTGGACCTTTACACCCAATCTCCAGCTCTTCCCACGTTCTAAGAGCTGGAGGATTGATCCTCTCTCCTCATTCTCCATAAAGTTCTTTCATTCTACACTTTGCAACCAAAGGACACTCTCCAAAATTCTCTCATCTTTTCTCTCAACTTCAAGAACTTCAAGGCTTTCTTCAGGGATTTCTTTCTTCAATTAGTAAGTATCTTCATCATTCATATAATTATTACACTCCATTCTACTCAAATCATTGATATCTTACACAAATTCCATCTTATTCGGTGTTAGATTCTCGAATCATCAAGACATCTTTTTAGTGTTCTTGGGTTGAACACTTCCTCTCTCTCACTTTCATCTACTGAAACCACATAAGGTGAGTTCATACCCCTACATTTACATGGTTTTCTTAAGTTTTAAGTAGGGGATACAAGTAAAATCATCAAGAACACAATTAAACTTTTTCTATCAAATTACATCAGAAAATATGAACTTCGATCACGGACTGTTTTGGTCAACTTAAATATTTTAGTTTTCAAAACTGTTCCAGGTGCAAGTAGCTCAAACTCTTAGCTTTAAAATGGCTACTTGCACATCTCCATATGATTTTTCTACAATTTATGGTGATTTTTACAAAACTGCCTGTCATTTTAGAGGCAAACCCGGACCAGTCTGTGATTATGAATATTTTCACCTCTGTTAGAGATCACTAAAAATCATGATAAAACTTACGAACAAACTAGACTCATATTCCAAACTCTCAGAATTTGCGGATTTGGATTTAGAGCCTTGATGATTTTTCTATAAATTTTCTAAGAACAGTAACAGAAACTGTATTCAACGAAAAGTTGCTGTCAATTTCATTTCACCTTGTAATATGTTGAGCAAGGTGTATATCTTTATGTGATTATATGTTATTGCAATATATGACATTTTATCTTAATATTTAGACTCACATCAGTTTACAAATGGATTTGGTCATATAAAATACAAAGAATAACAAGTGATTATAATCAAAGTACAATAGATACATTCAAACATTAAATAAACTATTTTGAATATAGTTTGCATACATTACCACGTACTACCCTTGGTTGATAAACTATAATAGGTATAGTTTATGATACATTACATAACACATACATTTAAAAAGGGTACATTTATACAAAGGATATTTTCATTAAGCAAGGTACGACCATACGGTACCAAGTTTTCATAACACGTAATTCCGTTAATGACTTTGTGAGACATTTACTTCAAATTACCATTAAGTCATGTATTGTAACCAGAGTCTCCTTGAGGGAGAGCGTGATAGTTGTGTATAGATCTATATTGGGTTTGACAAACCCACACCTAAACTGCATGCAGCAGTTAGACCGATAGGTCTGGGGTGACAAATGTCATAACATTTCCGACGCCTGAAGAACGTCGTTTTAGGCAACCTTGGTCATAGTATGGTTATAATAAACTCACATAAAGTATTAATAAACATTGGAATTTACGGGAACTTCATTAAAATTTAACGAGTTTATGTCGATTTAAACTTGCATTGTTTTACTATAAATATGACAAATTACTTGTACATTTCGGTCTTTGGGTTTTAAGACTACATTTGCACATTAAGGAAAATATTGGATTTTCTAACACAAATACTACTTTTACAAACGAAAGGCTTTTAATAATACCAAACAAAAGCTTATGAACTCACCAACCTTTGTGTTGACACTTTTTCAAACAACTTGTTTTCTCAGGAAATCATTAAACAGGTAACCAAGTGCTTTTGAGGATGGGGCGCTAAGGCGTCTACTATTTCATATTTTGTCAACATATTGTAATTGATTCGTAAACATGTAATTCATACAATGATGTCACTTTTTCAATTATATATATGTTGGTTGTGTTTGCTTCAATTACTATTACAATTGTTGTTATGATACTATACATGAAGTCCTCCACCCCCGGACGTTTCCGCCATCCTTGGTTTGGGGGTGTGACAGATTGGTATCAGAGCACAGTTTATAGTGAATTAAGTATATCAAACCACATAAGATATACAAACTATAAACACAATTGGGACTAATAGTCTCTGATTTGTGCATTTTTCAAATAAATATACTCTTAGAAAATAAATGATTTTCTTGATTAAAGTATACATACATACATTACATGCTCGCATGGTATCATAACTAGCGAAAACATAAAGCAAAAGAAGAAGAGTTGAACATTTTGAGTATGCCTTAGTATATGTGGATTAAATCTGGGAAGGATATAGCCTGATCAACTATATCTGTCCGGGAATTGACTTGCATATACCGGGGGATGGTCAGGATGGGCAACAAATCTAACAAACCTAATAACACACTACAAAGGATACTTTAAGAACTCAAAACTAAACATTTACAAATACTATAGGAGTATTTTGTGTTACTATAATAAATTATCTGAGAATTAAATAGGTCTTTATTTATAGATCAATAGCTGCTAAGTGGATGTGCTAAGGTCATATGTAACTAAGATGCTATAGACTTAGAATTTATGTATCTTTGTTTCACTTCCTGTCCTTTTTTGGTTGTGGTCTTGGAGTTAGGGTCATCTATTCGAAGGACTATTATATCTTAATCACATATGACTGGTATGCACTTTGCAACTAATTAAGTAACCGATAAAGATCATTTTAAAATATAATATATTAATTAGGTCCCGACTAAATTAGTATATGTGAAACTTTTACAAACAGTCATATACTTGGAAACAAGGAAACTCAAATAAAATATTTTATACTTTCATTTTACCTCATAACCCAATGTATTCGGTCAATTAAAAGTATAAAATCGTATGTATCGTAAACATACCGGAAAACAACGTAATAATATACTTTATGTATAAAAGATTTCTCTTCCTATAAATATACTTTTACTAAAAGTACACTGGTTTACGACTTATGACAGAACCATGCCGCCAAGGAGAAGACCAAGACTTTCCGGCAACACAGCAACACCTCCTCCGCCGCTGCCTCCACAGTTTGATCCAGCGATGTTCCAGGCTGCAGTAACAGCAGCCGTAGCGGCCGCAATATCGCAGATAGGGACAAACGGAGCTGGTGGTTCTAGATCGGGTGCTACAAACTCTAACCACGGAGACAGTACGTGGCGTGCAAGAGAGTGTTCCTACAAAGACTTCACCAATGGCAAACCCGACAACTTCAATGGGAGCGGGGGAGTCATCACTTTAATGCAATGGTTTGAAAAGACCGAAGTAGTCTTTCAGGTGTGCTCTTGCCCCGAAGCGAGCAAAGTTAAGTTCGCAGCCTTCACTTTCACCGGTCGGGCCCTTACTTGGTGGAACTGCCGGATTAATTCACTTACTCTCGAAGTGGCTAGCTCCATAACCTGGGCAGAACTAAAAACCTTGATGATGAAGGAGTACTGCCCGAGAGGTGAAATTCAAAAGCTGGAACAAGAACTTTGGAACCTCAGGATGACGGGCTCCGACCTTGAAACCTACACCACCCGATTCAATGAATTGGCTCTCCTCTGCCCAACAATGGTTACTCCGGAGGAGAAAAAGGTGGAGCGATACCTTTGGGGACTGTCTCCCCAAGTGCAAAGTAGTGTCCTGGCTTCAAGGCCAACTACTTTTGACAGTGCCAGGGAGCTGGCACAACAACTTGTTGACTACCGAGCCGGTCATAATACTACAACCACCACCACTTATCAATCAAAAGGGGGAAACAACAAAAGGAAGTTCTGGAACCAAAAGAAGAGCCAACCAGCACAGGACCCCGCTAAGAAGCAACAAACTGTTGCTGTCCATGCTGCCACTAATGCTGCCACTACTGCACCACCGAAGCCATATGCTGGAACCCTACCCAAGTGCAACAAGTGCAACTTTCACCACAATGGTGCTTGTAGGGAGATGCACTGTAACAACTGCGACAGGAAGGGACACACTGCTCGTTTCTGTAAAGCGCCGGCTCGACCAATCAACCAAGTCGCCAGTACGGGGGCAACCCGAACCTGCTACAACTGTGGAGACGCAGGTCACTTCAAAAGAAACTGCCCCAAAGCACAAGCCCCTAATGATGGTGGAGTAGGAAGAGTCCTGGCAATAGGACATGGGGAAGCAGTCGAGGATCCCACGGTGGTTACCGGTACGTTTCTCCTCAATAACTCTTATGCATGCGTACTATTCGATAGTGGAGCGGAGAGGAGTTTCGTGAGCCACCAATATAAACAATTACTTGAACAAAATCCCCAATCACTAAAGGATACTTATGTAGTAGAAATGGCAAATGGGAAAGTAGAACGCACTAGCGATATATACTCAGAGTGTACTCTCACTCTAGACAACCATACATTTAAAATTGACCTGATGCCGGTCACCATAAAAAGCTTCGACGTAATCATCGGGATGGATTGGTTAGTTCCTCACCGTGCCGACATTCTATGTTACGAAAGGGTCGTTTGCCTCAATCTACAAAATGACGAAACCCTTCTCATCTATGGTGACAAACCTAGTGCGAATTTACAAATCATCTCATGCATCAAAGCCCAAAAGTATCTCCGGAAGGAGTACCACGCCTTCTTGGCCCACGTAGTAGACAAGAAACAAGACGTAAAAGACATCAAAGACATCCCCGAAGTGTGTAACTTCCCGGATGTGTTCCCAGAAGATCTTCCTGGTGTACCACTCGCACGACAAGTCGATTTCAGAATTGACTTAATACCCGGAGCTACCCCCGTAGCCAGAGCTCCATACCGCCTCGCACCAACAGAAATGCAAGAGTTGTCCAGTCAGTTGAACGAGCTTTTGAGCAAAGGGTTCATCAGACCAAGCTTCTCACCTTGGGGAGCACCAGTCCTTTTTGTAAAGAAGAAGGACGGATCCTTTCGCATGTGCATCGACTATCGGGAACTAAACAAACTCACCATCAAGAACTGATATCCTCTACCCCGAATCGACGACCTTTTCGACCAACTCCAAGGAGCAAATTTCTTCTCAAAGATCGACCTAAGGTCAGGTTACCATCAGCTACGAGTTCAAGAAGAAGATATTCCCAAAACTGCATTCAGAACTCGCTATGGGCACTACGAGTTTGTGGTGATGTCCTTCGGTTTAACAAACGCACCTGCGGTATTCATGGACCTAATGAATAGAGTGTGTCGACCCTACCTAGACAAGTTTGTAATCGTATTCATCGACGATATCTTGATCTACTCGCGAAGCGAAGAAGAGCATCGCCTACATCTACGCCAAGTGCTAGAGACACTAAGAGCGGAGAAGCTTTATGCTAAGTTCTCTAAGTGTGAATTCTGGATTAGAGAAGTGGATTTCCTTGGACATGTGGTAAGTGAGAAAGGCATACATGTGGATCCCTCCAAGATCAAGGCAATCGAGAATTGGTCAGCACCCAAGACGCCAACCGAAATTCGACAATTCCTTGGGCTTGCTGGCTACTACCGAAGATTTATACAAAACTTCTCCAAGATTGCGAAACCACTCACCACCTTGACGCAGAAAGGTGTGATATTCAAGTGGGAAAATAAACAAGAAACTGCTTTCCAAACGTTAAAACAAGCCCTATGCAGCGCACCGATCTTGTCTCTCCCAGAGGGAACCGAGGACTTCGTAGTGTACTGTGATGCTTCGAATCAAGGCCTCGGATGTGTGCTCATGCAGAGAGGGAAGGTTATCGCGTATGCATCAAAACAGCTTAAGACGCACGAGGTTAATTATACTACGCACGACCTGGAATTAGGAGCAGTGGTATTCGCTTTGAAGATCTGGAGACACTACCTCTACGGCACGAAATGCACTATCTTCACTGATCACAAAAGTGTTCAGCATATCCTCAATCAGAAAGAGCTCAACATGCGACAGAGGAGATGGGTAGAGTTGCTGAATGACTACGAGTGCGAAATTCGTTATCCTCCGGGCAAGGCCAATGTAGTGGCTGATGCTCTAAGCAGGAAGGAGTACTCGGGCCGCCGAGTAAAATTCTTAACAATGACGATCCATTCCCACACGACCATACAAATCAAGGAAGCTCAACTAGAAGCTTTGAAACCAGAAAAGGTGGCAGGAGAGACGTTAAGGGGAATGGATAAAAACTTAGAAGTCAAGGATGATGGAGTACGTTATCTCATGAATCGAATCTGGACACCGAAGTTCGGTGGACTCCGAGACGTCATCATGAATGAAGCACACAAGACTCGATATTCCATCCATCCCGGGTCAGATAAGATGTATCTGGACCTCAAGAAATTATACTGGTGGCCGAACATGAAAGCTGAGATTGCTACCTATGTGAGCAAGTGTCTGACTTGCGCCAAGGTCAAAATCGAATACCAGAAACCATCCGGGCTATTACAACAGCCGGATATACCTGAGTGGAAGTGGGAACGAATAACCATGGACTTCATAACCAAGCTGCCTAAGACATCGGGCGGGCTTGACACCATATGGGTAATCGTAGACAAATTGACCAAATCAGCACACTTCCTACCGATAAAGGAAACCGACAAGATGGAGAAGCTGACTAGAATGTACATCAGAGAGATTGTATGACTCCATGGTGTGCCGATATCCATTATCTCCGATAGAGATAGTAGATTTACCTCACGGTTTTGGCAGTCTCTACAAAAATCATTGGGAACTAGGCTTGACATGAGTACGGCCTACCACCCACAAACCGACGGACAGAGCGAACGAACCATTCAAACGTTGGAAGACATGTTAAGAGCTTGTGTGATAGACTTCGGTAAAGCATGGGATACCCATCTACCGCTTATCGAATTCTCCTACAATAACAGCTATCATACTAGCATCAAAGTCGCTCCATTCGAAGCTCTTTACGGTCGCAAATGCAGATCACCCCTGTGTTGGGCTGAGGTGGGGGATACACAACTAGCTAGAGGGCAAGTCTCTAATAGCACCCTCACTGGCCCTGAAATCATAAGGGAAACCACAGAAAAGATCGTTCAAATTCGAGAAAGACTGAAAGCGTCTCGCGATCGGCAAAAGAGTTACGCAGACAAACGACGCAAACCCTTGGAATTCTAGGTGGGTGATCGTGTACTACTAAAAGTTTCCCCTTGGAAAGGAATGATACGATTCGGCAAACGCGGGAAACTAAATCCAAGGTACATCGGGCCATTCGAAATCCTTGCTAGGATTGGGCCAGTAGCATACAAACTTCGATTACCTCAGGAACTCGACAAAGTACATCCCACATTTCACGTGTCGAACCTAAAGAAGTGTTTGTCTGATGAGACACTCGTAATACCACTCGACGAAATCGAAGTTAACGAAAATCTCCACTTCGTGGAGGAACCAGTCGAAATCATGGATCGGGAAATCAAACGAACGAAACAAAGTCGTATTCCCATCGTGAAGGTCCGTTGGAACGCTAAACGAGGGCCTGAGTTCACCTGGGAACGCGAAGATCAAATAAAACAAAAATACCCACATCTTTTCCCAAACTCTTGATGTCCCAGTCAAATGCAAATTTCGGGACGAAATTCCTTCTAACGGGGGGATGATGTGACAACCGTCAAAATTGAGTCAAGTCAAAGTCAAACAAAGTCAACAAGTCAAAACCAATCGACTAAATTAACCCTTGTATATTAGGGTTTACACTATGTAATTACTGTACAATGCAATATCTTAATGAGAGAAACATCATTTGGAAAGTTCGTGTGTTGAATTTCCTAAGTAAACATTGAACCAAAACGATAAAACATTATTGCACACTCATCGGGAGTGTGTACGACACCAAAACACGGTTTAACGGGGTTTACGAACCTTGCGTTGTGAAGCCGGACACTCAAATTAATCACAAACGAAACCTCTCTAAATCGTTTTCACTCTATCTCTTTCTATTTAAAATCTCTCCCAAATCTCTCTCAAAAGTTACTTTAACTTTTTGTAATCATTCGGGCCATCCCGACCCTTAACCGGGTCAAAACCCACTTGAAACGGGGTAAAAACGGGTAAAATAACCTTAAGGAACCAAAACCCTCCTATTAGAAGCGAAGCCTCTCATGAGAAGCCTCTCAGGACCGAAGCCTCTCAGGACCGAAGCCTCTCATGAGAAGCCTCTCAGGACCGAAGCCTCTCATTAGAAGCCTCTCAGGACAAAAGCCTCGCATGAGAAGCCTCTCAGACAGCCCATGCGAGAGGTCTCGCAGACGGCCCCTTTTTACCGGTTTTTCGACTACGACTTCGTTTTAACTCCGTTTTTCATTATTTTAACGTGGGATTTTCACCCAAAACTTTATTTTATAAACTAAGGCCCCAAAATATATAAATCTCCAGGGTTTTTATAAAAATATATTAAACGAATTAGTGGTTGAACTAATTATTGAGGGAATATTTGCTTTTCCTTAATTTATGGCAAAAGCAAACCACCACCACCTCACTCTATGATTAGCCACTCTTTCCCACTACCCCTTGTCTCCTTAGTGGACCTTTACACCCAATCTCCAGCTCTTCCCATGTTCTAAGAGCTGGAGGATTGATCCTCTCTCCTCATTCTCCATAAAGTTCTTTCATTCTACACTTTGCAACCAAAGGACACTCTCCAAAATTCTCTCATCTTTTCTCTCAACTTCAAGAACTTCAAGGCTTTCTTCAGGGATTTCTTTCTTCAATTAGTAAGTATCTTCATCATTCATATAATTATTACACTCCATTCTACTCAAATCATTGATATCTTACACAAATTCCATCTTATTCGGTGTTAGATTCTCGAATCATCAAGACATCTTTTTAGTGTTCTTGGGTTGAACACTTCCTCTCTCTCACTTTCATCTACTGAAACCACATAAGGTGAGTTCATACCCCTACATTTACATGTTTTTCTTAAGTTTTAAGGGGGGAATACAAGTAAAATCATCAAGAACACAATTAAACTTTTTCTATCAGATTACATCAGAAAAGATGAACTTCGATCACGGACTGTTTTGGTCAACTTAAATATTTTAGTTTTCAAAACTGTTCCAGGTGCAAGTAGTTCAAACTCTTAGCTTTAAAATGGCTACTTGCACATCTCCATATGATTTTTCTACAATTTATGGTGATTTTTACAAAACTGCCTGTCATTTCAGAGGCAAACCCGGACCAGTCTGTGATTATGAATATTTTCACCTCTGTTAGAGATCACTAAAAATCATGATAAAACTTACGAATAAACTAGACTCATATTCCAAACTCTTAGAATTTGCGGATTTGGATTTAGAGCCTTGATATTTTTCTATAAATTTTCTAAGAACAGTAACAAAAACTGTATTCAACGAAAAGTTGTTGTCAATTTCATTTCAACTTGTAATATGTTGAGCAAGGTGTATATCTTTATGTGATTATATGTTATTGCAATATATGACATTTTATCTTAATATTTAGACTCACATCAGTTTACAAATGGATTTGGACATATAAAATATAAAGAATAACAAGTGATTATAATCAAAGTACAACCGATACATTCAAACATTTAATAAACTATTTTGAATATAGTTTGCATACATTACTACGTACTACCCTTGGTTGATAAACTATAATAGGTATAGTTTATGATACATTACATAACACATACATTTAAAAAGGGTACATTTATACAAAGGATATTTTCATTAAGCAAGGTACGACCATACGGTACCAAGTTTTCATAACACGTAATTCCGTTAATGACTTTGTGAGACATTTACTTCAAATTACCATTAAGTCCTGTATTGTAACCAGAGTCTCCTTGAGGGAGAGCGTGATAGTTGTGTATAGATCTATATTGGGTTTGACAAACCCACACCTAAACTGCATGCAACAGTTAGACCGATAGGTCTGGGGTGACAAATGTCATAACATTTCCGACGCCTGAAGAACGTCGTTTTAGGCAACCTTGGTCATAGTATGGTTATAATAAACTCACATAAAATATTAATAAACATTGGAATTTACGGGAACTTCATTAAAATTTAACGAGTTTATGTCGATTTAAACTTGCATTGTTTTACTATAAATATGACAAATTACTTGTACATTTCGGTCTTTGGGTTTTAAGACTACATTTACACATTAAGGAAAATATTGGATTTTGTAACACAAATACTACTTTTACAAACGAAAGGCTTTTAATAATACCAAACAAAAGCTTATGAACTCACCAACCTTTGTGTTGACACTTTTTCAAACAACTTGTATTCTCAGGAAATCATTAAACAGGTAACCAAGTGCTTTTGAGGATGGGGCGCTAAGGCGTCTACTATTTCATATTTTGTCAACATATTGTAATTGATTCGTAAACATGTAATTCATACAATGATGTCACTTTTTCAATTATATATATGTTGGTTGTGTTTTCTTCAATTACTATTACAATTGTTGTTATGATACTATACATGAAGTCCTCCACCCCCGGACGTTTCCGCCATCCTTGGTTTGGGGGTGTGACATCGTGTGCTAGAGATGAACAATAGGTTTATTCTTGATTAGTTCCTGAAACTTTTCAACATCTTTAATACTCCCACTGACTACTTGACATATAAGTTTCTCTTGCCAAGAAACTATTGGATTAATGTCTAAGTCCATAACTATAATTGGTAAGACTTGACCCGACCCGGCATGGTCCATTTGGGTTGCATGGCATCATGCATTTGGATAGACTATAATGAGAGAAATAACACTTAAGGTTGGTTAACATATTATAAGTTCTAATATATTAATAAGGTTATTTAATTAGTATTGATCAAGAATTAATTTGGAATTAATTAAGTGATCAAAAGGAGACTAATTAAATATATGGGTTGATTGTGTAAATCATTCATTCTTATATATGTGGGCTTGTGATCCAAGATTCCTTATGTTGGACTAAGTCCATGGGGTGACCCATGGATACTCCATGGAGGTTAAAATCCATGGAGCATAAGGAATGGGTAAAGTTATGAGTTACATGGTGTAACCCTAATAGCTACCATATAAAAGAATCTCATGGCTCAAGAAATCGTGCACTAATTAAATATGGACTCTAAGATATATGTGTGTGATGGGCCAAGTTCATTTAGGTTGGTCTAAGCTTTCATGGATAGTCCATGGAGTGTTTAACCCATGGATCATATGAAATGAAAGGTCATGGGTATTAGGGTGTAACCCTAATCTCCACACTATATAAAGATGTCCTTGGTTGGTGAAATTGGAACTAGTGTGTGTACACAAAAAGGCAAGGCCGATTTCACTAGAGAGAACCAAAGTATCCTTATTCTCAAGGTTATTCCAAGTGTTCATGGTGTTGTGTGAACCATTTGAGGTGTCACACTTGGGGCACTAGGCACTCAAGCTTCATGAAGACAAGTTACATAAAAAAAGGTATGTATTCTATCTATTTTATTACCCAAGTATATGATATTTGTATGCTAGTATAGGGTAATATCTTGGAAACTTCATATTTGCATGTATAATAGAGAAAACATAGATCCAAGGTATTTAGGGTTGTATGTGCACCATAGGATGTTGTAGTATACTAAAACCCAACAGAAACATTCCTTGACAAACTAATATCCAAGAGTTAGTGTGGATTCCTATCAAGACAGACACTTCACACAATTGGTCTTAGTTGGTCTTTGTTTTATCCAAAACATCACAACTACCAATTACAAATGTGCTATAAAGCTACATAAGATATGTCACTCAAGGCATAATCTTGGAGTATGAATCTAAGACTCGATTTTGGAACGAAGTATGATTCACCTTTTGATTTAACCATTTCAACAATTTGTGATTCCCCTTCTCAGTCATACAAGTGTACTAAGGTGCCATTAGAGGATCAATTGTGACATGGTTTGATAATCACTAAGATGATCATAAAACACGATACTCAAGTACTCTCCTTTCCTTTCAGATTGGAGAAACTTTTATCTTTCTGCCTGATTAATTTTTCTTTATTATGCTATACATTAAAACTTTTCAAGGTATTAGAGTTACACTTAAACTTGTAAGTGTAACCATATTTACTGAACTTTTAGTAAATCATGACGAATATACTTTATCGTCCTTTGTGGTGGACCTGACCAGTACTCATCAATGTGTACTACATCCTTTCATCTTTCACTTGACTTACATACATATGTAAACAAGGAATTAGTCTTAATTTCAAAATACCAAGATTTTCATACATCATATGATTCAAGGTTTCTATCCAATTGAAACTTAAGCGATGAGAATCTTTCCTTACTTAGAAAATTACGACACTACCACAATTGATATAACTAAAAATCAAACCATTTTTCAATATTGCTATTAATAGAAACATATAAACAACAATTTTCACATATGTCATTTCAAGGAAATATAAAATAAAATCAAAATTTCTTTATTTATAAAAAATGCGGAAAAACTTGTCCTTACAATGCAAATACTGTTGGATTAGATGTCTAAGCCCATAACTATTATTGGTATGTACTCGACCCGAGAGTAGCATGGTCCATTTGGGTTGCACATCATCAGGACAATTTGTTAGGATGGACTTTTGAGAGAAGGTTATATATATGATCTATTAATATATTATAAGTTCTAATATATTAATATGAAATAATATGTTTTAATTAGTATTGATCAAGAATTAATTTGGAATTAATTTAGTGATCAAAAGAGACTAATTAAATCTATGGGGACTAATTATGGTAATTAGTTATATTTATATGCGTTGGGCTTATGATCCATGTTGGACCAAGTTTATGTATGGATACATAAAGAGTTGGGCCACATGAACCATGGATCATAAAACCCATGGGTATGGATTTGGGTTATACCCATGACCCTTGGAATCCCACATATAAATAGGTGAGTACATAACCAAAAAGGTGACTAATGTTCTTGGAGTTCATATGGATGGTTTTTGGTGTATGAAGATTCTCTCTCAAATGTCTTCCTTTGTCCATGATGTGTTGTGACTTCATTTGAGGCTCCCACACTATTGGGGCTAAGCTCTTAAGGCCAAATACATCAAGACTTCAAGCTACATAAAAGGTATGTTACCCTAACTAGTATCTTATATGGTTTATGTCAAATACATGCTAGTTATAGGTTTAATGCCTTGGAAACCATTTGCATGTATAAATAGTGAAAACATAGATCCAAGGTAATTAGGGTTGTATGTGCACCATAGGATGTTGTAGTATACTAAAACCCTTGAGTGGTATCAAAGCCTAGGCTTGGTTTTCAATTATACTTGATGCAATTGCTGAAAAATTCGAAATTCTGGCTTTCTGGACTGTGGAATCGCCGAGTCCACTGGGGGACTCGCCGAGTCCAAGCGTAAATTCATCCTACTTGTTGAGTAGGTTCATACACTCGACGAGTAGGAGGCCCAGAATGCATATTTTAGACTTTTAAGGCTGGAATTGGACTAGAATCATTACCTTAAGCTGTTTTTGAACTTATAAACCTGTTTTTGATGTGGTAATGATCATTCTAATCCAATTCAAAAAATAATTATCAAAAGTTTTGTAACACCCATAAAAATTGAGTCAAATTAAAACATTTTCATTCATTCAAAAACCATTAACTTCATACATCTCGTTTTCAAAATGGTTTATTATCAGAGTATCCCCCAGAACCATATCATAAAAATCGTAAAACATGAGGAGCGGTACGATCACGCCTTCGCCTTGCCACGATCTCCTGAAGTACCTGAAACATAACACTACAACTGTAAGCCCGAAAGCTTAGTGAGTTACCCCCAAAATACCAACCACACATAACATACTCATATCATATCACAAATGGAACAGCCACGCATATCGGGTCTGCTGTGTAACTGGTCCGCCCGCACCGGGCCTTCAGTCCACCTGGTCCACCCTCCGAGTCTAACCATGTACATCGAGTCTACAGTGTGATTGGTCCGCCCGCACCGGGCCTTCAATCCACCTGGTCCACTCTCTGAGTCTACAGTATGACTGGTCCGCCCACACCGAGCCTTCAGTCGGCCTGGTCCACTCTCCGAGCCTCGGCACGTATGGTCCGCCCTCTCGGGGCCTTCAGCCTATCCGGGCCGCTCGCTGGGCCTTCGGAATGTCCGATCCGCCCTGGGTATGTTGGCCTACAGCACTAAGCAGGACCCGCCTCAACCCAACCCCCGTCAAACAACCATGTGCACATAAAACAAATAATCACATAACAACCCTCAACCAGACAACAGTCTAACAGATCACATAGCATATCAACATCCTAACCAGGATTCCGACCTAACCGGTCACTAGCATAACATTACCCTATATCCCGGGTACCGACCTTAACCAGCTCACTAACATAACACCATCCTAAATACCAGGATGCAGATCTAGCAAAACAATCACATAACAATCAATACCCGGATTTCCATCCGTTAAAGGGCCGGCCTTGGTGCCGTAGACCCTGTCGATATAGTGAGGATAACTCACCTTGCGACTGCCGAAATACTGCTGGTACCCTTCTGGCTGCTAACTGACAATCCCCGCACTGCCGCTCCTCTAGCTCCCCGAACTATCAATGCCACAAAAACACTTAGCCCAAAACAATATCCTTCTAAGGGTAAATTGACCATTTTACCCTTAACCCAATCTGGTCCATGACTAAGGCCCAACACCATAATATGAAGGGCCCAACACTAGGTAAGCTTCTCAAGCCCACTAGTGACCCACTAATGGCCCAATTTGCTACATTGGGCCCAATCCCTTAATGGGCCTCACCCTAAGCCCAAAATATATTCCTTGGTCCATATAATATGATTTTTGATGGCCCACTAAGGCCCAAATACCCAAACATGCCCCAAACCACGGCCCAAAAACTCACGATCCATACAGACAGAGTACGCGGGGCGTACCCCCCATGTACGCTAAGCGTACAGGCAGAATGGTGAGTACGCTGGGCGTACATCACTTTACGTGGGGCGTAAACTCGCTGAACTAAAAGTCCTCATAAGTTCTTAATGGCTTAAGCTCTTAAGCCCAAACTTCAGATCCATCGACCAAACACGCCTAGGATCCATAAAGTCTCAAACTTTATCACTTGGGACGTCCATAAAGCTCTTAACTCAAGGTCTTAATCCATTAAGACCCACCTACATCATACATGAGACAACCAAAGCCATTGGGACCTTATTTTTCTCACTCAAGACCTCTCCTAAGGTCTGAAAGGACAACTAATCTCAACCAACTCACATCATGCATCACTTTGGGGTTTTAGGACAAGAAATGATGTCAAAACTTCATAACACCAAGATCTACACAAAATAGATGACAAGCAAGAGACTTTATACCTCAAAAGGGCTCCAGAAGATGATGCCTTCCCAGATCTACGAGCTCCAGCCACCCAACTCCTTTCTTGACAACTTCCTCTTTTCCTCTTCCAAGCTTAAACCACCAAGATGAGCTTTCCAAGGCCAAGATCTCTAAAAATGGAGGTTGGAACGTTCTAGGGTTTCTTCTGAGGTTAGGGAGGCTGATATGGGGGCTAGGGTTGAAGCCATTATGTTCTATATATAGTGGCTCACCCTCAAATTAGGGTTTAAAGACTTTGGACGTATGTTGGGCGTACATCTTGTACGCTGGGCGTACGCCCCCAACATCCGCGTTCATTTATCCACTCTACGCTGGGCGTAACCTAGCTTACGTTGGGCGTACCCAGCCAATTACACGCATGCACTCCATGCATGCCTAGGACCCCTTTGCCAGATATTTCCTTTAGGGACCATTGTTGACACTATCTTCAAAGTGTCATAACTCCTTTATTCTAAGTCCGCTTCCGACGAACTTTATATCCACGAAAAGGTGGCGAGAAGCCCTATGCTTCTAGCAACACTCCCCGACCTGAAACCTTCTCGAATAAAACCCATTGCCCATAAAAGACCGAAACGCCCTTACTCTTAATCTCAGAAGTTCATAAATAAGTACTTTTCGAACGGGGCGTTACAAGTTTCATGTTTTTTATTAGTTTAATGGTTAGGCTAATTACATGAAAATTGTTTGATTTGAATTGTCTTGTTCATATGAGTTTAATCTAGATCATAGTTTTCTTGACATGTTTGTTAGTTTATTAGATGATCTAAATGGCCTTTAATGGATTCCATAACTTGTCCTCAAGTTATGTAAAACCAAAAGTTTTTGTGTTAAATCTTAATTAAAAGCCATAGGTTACACACTTGAAGAGTTTTTTCCATAAATTGTTTTTTGACCTCCATAACTTGTCCTCAAGTTATGGATTTTCAAGAGTCTCTTCATTAAAGTTTTTAAAACCTATATTAAACTCATATGTAATGAATTTGAAAATTTTTTCTGAATTGTTCAAAACTTTCCCTCAAGTTTTGGAATTTGTAAAGTTTCCCCCCATGAATACTTTAATTCCAAGTTAAACCCTTAGAATTTTAAAAGTTAAAATTCAACCCTTATACTATTAAAATATTAATAGTTAATATATATATATATATATATATATATATATATATATATATATATATATATATATATATATATATAAGAACAAAGTCAGTCTTACCATTAGTAGGCCCACTCACGAAGCCGATCTATAAGGGGGTATAAGGTTGCTGCCTATAAAATGGTAGTTTAATGGGTGTCCACTCTCACCCACCGCTTCCTTGACTAGTGGAGGATCGTTAGCCGAACGGGTAGGACAGGACATTATTTCTCCTTTCATTAAAAGTATAATGATAAGTCTAAAGTAACTAAACTTTATTAATTCTCAATCTTAGTTACTTTAGGAAAATGTGAATTTAGTGCTAACCCATGAAATTACATTTTGTACCCTGTTAAGTCGTTAGTGGAGCGTGTGTGGTTAACCGGCACACTAACCTGGGACTGACAGTGTGTGGCAAAGGGTAGCTTGATGTTAATCATATATCAATGGAGCATGTGTGGTTAACCGGCACATTGATTAGGTGGTTGTAACATTAAGTGTACCAAGTTAATTTGCATGGTTATTCACTCCTTGTTTGTGATCCTCGGCATCCCAGTCACAAACTTGAAGGGAACAATCGAGATTTAAACATGCTATTGAATAGTTCAATGAGTCTCAAAGGATCTAGGAGTTTCAATTCACTTAAGACCTAAAATTCTTTTTCGTTTTTCGTGGTGGAAATTGGTAAATCGTCAATTACCTACCTTCAAATATTTTGTAGCTTGGATTACGGCATCCCTCTTCCAAGTTATAAAATATTGTGTTGGGTCCTAGCCTTAATATTTCATATTAGGTGTTATATTAAGGACTTAAATCAACTAAACTTGAATTTCTCCCTCATAGATGTCTAGTTATGACAACTATGGTCTTACTTGTCCTTTTGGATAAAGCTTTTCTAATGAAGATGATATCCCACATGGCGATCAAGGTGAGAGATTAATCCCTTTGTTGCACATTAATGGGACTGGAAATCATACTTCACTTCCTCTACCTCCTCCAATTATTCTCCCTAGCCCACAAGTTCAAGGTCACTCAAGCCTTATTGGCAAGCAAAGTCTGTGTGTGCTCACATCTTGGAGATGAAGTCACATATAGACAGGCCGAGAGAGTTGGGTGTCAAAGTCTTGAGGAAGTTGGTTGTTGATTAGGTTCTTCAATCACTTCCTGAGTCACATAGTGAGTTCTTCCAGGACTACTATGTGACGGACCATGACATGACCCTTAATGATCTTACCTATTTGCTTGATGCTGCTGAATTAGCAATGATTTGGAGCACTAGTAAAGCAAATTTGATTGGAAGATCTATTTCCCAAACTTTCATGGACATTGACAATGGTAACATTAGAAGTCCAGAAAAGATTTCTCTTCCCAATGGAAAGGGATCGGCCATGGTCAAGTCATTTGACCCAATGGTAAAGGGAAAGGCTAAGTCTGAGATAGTCTCGTGTACCATTCCTAAAGAGTCCATATCTTTCTTTTTCCAAAAGAAAGGGCATTGGTTGCGAAGCTGCCCTATTTACCTGAGAGATCATAAGGATGGTAAAGTCAAAATGTTTGACTCTACTTCAGGTAAAATCCACTATCTAACTCTATTAAGTTCTTATTTGGAGATTCTTATTACATGGTGTGACTATGTCGCATTTTGATGTTTTGTAGAATCGAAGAAAAGAAAGGAAGCTTAAAGGAAGAGTAAGCTGATTTTGATCGCGACGATGGATTTTGATCGCATAATTCAAAGATCAGAATTTTGAGCTGCTGCTTAAGAGTTATGATAGATTGCTTAGGAATAGATAACAACATGTTTTCATTTGTATTTCCATTGTAAGGATAAGTTTTTTCCGCGATTTTAGAATAAAAAGAAAATTTTTGATTTTATTTATTTTTAAATATCCTTACAATGGCATTTGTGAAAAAATAGTTGTTTATATGATTCCATTGATAGCAATATTGGAAAATGGATTTGATTCTTTCGTTTGTGGTAATGTCATAATTTACCAAATATTGAAAGATTCTCATCACCCAAGTTTCAGTTGGATAGAAACTTGGAATCATGCAACTTGCATTATATGATGAATGAGAATTTTCATCTTTGGGAAATTAAGACTAATTCCTTGTTCACATGTATATGTGAATCAAGTGAAGGACTAGGAGATCGGGTACACTAGGTTGTTCGCTAATCAGGTCCACCACAAAGAACGATAATACTATTCGTCATGGTTTACTAAAGTTTAGTAAATATGGTTGTGCTTACAAGTTTAAGTATAGTTATGAAACATTGGAAAAGTTTCAATGTGTGGCAGGACGAATGAGAAGAATCAAATTAGGCAGAAAGATAAAAGTTTCTCCAATCTGAAAAGATGGGAGAGTACTTCAGTATCATCATCTCACAATTGATCCTCTAAGGACATCTTAGTGCATTTGTTTGACTAAGAAGAGGAATCGTGAATTGTTGAAATGGTTAAATGGAAAGATGAATCATACTTCGTTCCAAAATTGAGTCTTAGAGTAACACTCCAAGATCGAGCCTTGAGTGACATAATGTTAAGAAGGTTAAAACACTTATCAAATGTAGAGTAAAATGTTTTCTACGCTTGTACATTTGAAATTGGTAAGTTGTGATGTTTTGAATAAAACAAAGACCAACTAAGACCAATTGTGTGAAGTGTTTGTCTTGATAAGAATCCGCACTAACTCTTGAATATTTGCTTTGTCAAGGAATGGTTCTTGACAAGAGAATCTTATATGTCAATAGGTCAGTGGGAGTCTTAAAATATCTTGAAAAGTTTCAAGAACTAATCAAGAATAAAACATGTTGTTTATCACTAGCACACGACTTGAGGTTTGTAACCTATCGTGTTGACATATTCTTGTTTCTGTGCCCATTCCAGTTAAGTTGACTATGCATGTGAGTTCTATGAGTTCTCAGTTGTTTGCATAACTACTTGGAAGCAATGGTAGGCCCTTCTACTGCCAGGTGGCAAGAAGTTAAGATCGAACAAGTTCAGTCCATATGAGTTTCGATTTGTCACTAACCTCCTCTTATGGTTATGTTTTTGACAAATTCACATGGATAGGAACACATACACCATAAAAATCTATGTATCATAAGGTTTCTCTTCGATTCATGAAAATGATGGTGAGGAAACGCTTTCACTAAGTAGATTTTAAGTAGATAGCAATTGTGATATTTTTGCATTCTCAAAGTCGTTAGTTGAGCGTGCATGGTTAACCGGCACACTAACATGGACTTGTGAGCAATGGCAAAGCTCTAAACATTTGAGACTATGATTACGACATCCCTTTTCATAGTTCTAAAATTGTTTAGACACACATGTGAGCTATCTAAGGAAAGGCGTATGATTTTGGGAAGCTTAGATAAAGTCTTATCGAAGCATCTCGTATCAGAAATCTGAACTTTGGTAAGAAAGTCAATAAGTATTGATTTCTAGAAGTCCACCTGATTTCTGGATACATGTCAAAGCTAGTGGGAGCATAAGTGTTATGCTAATAATTATCATGTTAGTGGGAGCATGATTATTATGTTTAGTATTGCAAGTTAGCAATGTTAATTATAGAAAACAAAAGGTTTCAATTCGTGAAGTTGCAGGGGTTGAAAAGTTATTTTGCTATAATTAAGGGAGAGGAAATTATACTTCATTCCAATTCTAAAAGCTTAGATTGTGATTTTTTAATCAAATTTAGTCATAATTACATTATTTGCAATCTAAAATTCGATTATGATTACGACATCCCTTTTCATAATTTGAATTATGTGAACATGGCAAATAGAAATAGAAATATTATAGCAAAAGACTGGTCTAGTATCATGTCTTTATGTGAGACATCATGAATCGTGTCCCATATGCTTTGGATATAGGATCGATTACATGTGCTATAATATTCATCCGTTCTAATTTTTCCAAATGCCTAGGGCATTAAGAGGGAAAAGGACTAGAACTGGATATGACTAAAATGATTAAGCAATTGTCGAGGACAATCTGAGGTTTACCAAAGATTGGTTGTTCATGGACGGTTGGAAGTATAGTGTTAATTTTTGGAAAGACCATATTGACATATTCTGAAAAGAGGCAAAATCTTGTTCAGAAGTGATAGTAAAAAATGGGAATATGGAAATGTTTCCATAGGTGGAAGTTGTTCTTCAAATCTGTGTAAGATTAGAAAACTTAATGCAAGAAGTATGTTCAAAGGAATGTAGTTTAAATGTGAGACTTCGTTTCCATGGAATTGCTCTCCATTGGAATACTTTGTAATGTCTATTTCCGAGTCTTTGTGGCTTTTGTGTATAGTCATTACAAAAGGGTCAATGCATATAAGTTTAGAATTTAACAGATTTCGGTAAATAGCAAGAATTTGGTATTCTTACATTTACGAAAAGGATTTAGAATTGTGAAATGAGCATCATTGAAATGCTGTCAATTGATCTATTCCACAAAGAAAGGACCATATGTAAACATAGTGTGCATGCTTGGAGCATGGCATAACTATTGTTTTAATTCAAGTATTAAGTTGATTATCTGAAACATTATACAATGAATAATGAGTAATCAATATGGTGATTAAATAAAAGGTGTTTTCTTTACTCTCAAAAGTTTTGGGGCCATATAGGATTAGTGTTATTCTTGTGTTTCACTTTGCATGTTTTGACTTCCCGAATAACTAAGGTTATTCAAACTGTCCACAGTCAATCATACTTTGGAAGTAGGTATGAATCAAGACTGTCATGAATTGGGCTTGCAGATGTCTAAGGTGTTTAGACATAGCAAAAGTTGATGCAACATTCATGAGTGCTCCTGGAATAAGATTCGAGTATTGGATTAAACCCACGCTCATTTAAATCACTTCATTGATTTTATCACGAGTGATCATGAGACGATAATATCTGATATTCTTCAAACCTAGAGATATGAGTTGTTGACTATGAGTTGATTATACATTGATTGTATGAAAACGCATCAGTAACTTGATGTTATAAAACGTGCCTTTGTGTATGATTCAACAAGTAGTTAGTACGAGCATATGAGTCGAAGTTTATCCATTCCTTTTATCCTTGGAGGGATAAAAGGGATATATGTGGGCCCCTCGATGATTTAGTGATGACAAACGTAAGTGCTCGGCCGGGCCTGGGCTGATTTGATTTGTTTAATTAGTCAGTCGTCATAAATCAGAAATCGGGAAACAACATATAGACAGAGAGAATGATTATAATCCATGTCTCAGTCCATATGATATCTAGAATGGAGGAATATATGATCCTTTATCTAATGGACATATCATTGACCAGGTCAGAGTTCGATAGCGGCTTTTAAGAGCTACGATTGCTAGTCGGGTTTTGGAGTCATACTTGCAATAATAGTTTTAGACTTATCCAAGTGAGAGACTGTTGGATTAGATGTCTAAGCCCACAACTATTATTGGTCTGTACTCGACCCGAGAGTAGCATGGTCCATTTGGGTTGCATATCATTAGGACAATTTGTTAGGATGGACTTTTGAGAGAAGGTTATATATATATATATATATATATATATATATATATATATATATATATATATATATATATATATATATATATATATGATCTATTAATATATTATAAGTTCTAATATATTAATATGAAATCATATGTTTTAATTAGTATTGATCAAGAATTAATTTGGAATTAATTTAGTGATCAAAAGAAACTAATTAAATCCATAGGGACTAATTATGGTAATTAGTTATATTTATATGTGTTGGGCTTATGATCCATGTTGGACCAAGTTTATGTATGGATACATAAAGAGTTGGGCCACATGAACCATGGATCATAAAACCCATGGTATGGATTTGGGTTATACCCATGACCCTTGGAATCCCACATATAAATAGGTGAGTACATAGCCAAAAAGGTGAATAATGTTCTTGGAGTTCATATGGATGGTTTTTGGTGTATGAAGATTCTCTCTCAAATGTCTTCCTTTGTCCATGATGTGTTGTGACTTCATTTGAGGCTTCCACACTATTGGGGCTAATCTCTTAAGGCCAAATACATCAAGACTTCAAGCTACATAAAAGGTATGTTACCCTAACTAGTATCTTATATGGTTTATGTCAAATGCATGCTAGTTATAGGTTTAATGCCTTGGAAACCATTTGCATGTATAATTAATGAAAACATAGATCCAAGGTACTTAGGGTTGTATGTGCACCATAGGATGTTGTAGTATACTAAAACCCTTGAAATACTATGTTGTTATCTATTTATAATCAATCTATCATAACTCCTAAGCAGCGACTCAAAAATCTGATCCTTGAACCATGCGATCGAAATCCATCTCTTCGTGATCAGACTTGGCTTGCTTTTCCTTTAAGCTTCCTTTCTTTTCTTCGATCCTAAAAAACATCAAAATGCAATCTTATCGCATCATATATTAAGAATCAATAAATAGGAACTTAATAGAGTTAGATAGTGAACTTACCTGAAGTAGAACCATACAATTTGATTTTACGATCTCTTAGATCTCTCAAGTAGTCAGGGCAGCTTCACAACCAATTCCCCTTCTCTTGGAAATAGAAACAAACAGACTCTCTCGGAATGGTACACGGGACAATCACAGACTTAGCCTTTCTCTTTACCATTTGGTCAACTGGCTTGACCTTGGCCAATCCCTTTCCATTGGGAAGAGAAAGCTTTTATGGACTTCCAATGTCGCCATTGTCAATGTCCATGGAAGTTTGGGAAGTAGATCTTCCAATCAAGTTTGCTTTACCAGTGCGCCAAATCATTGTCGATTCGGCAGCAATAAGCAAATAAGTAAGATCGATAAGGGTCACGTCGTGGTCTGTCACATAGTAGTCTTTAAAAAACTCACTATATGACTTGGGAAGTGAATGAAGAACCAAGTCAACAGCCAGTTTCCTTGGGAACATGACACCCAACATTCCCAGCTTGTCAATATGCAGCTTTATGTCCAAGACGTGAGCACATACAGACTTTCCATCTTCATGTTTGCTTGCCAATAGGGCCTGAGTGACCTTGAACTTTTCAAGTCGACGAACATGTGGGTCAGGGAGAATAATTGGAGGAGGTGGAGGAAGAGAAGTTCCACTACAACACGAAGAAGGGATTAATCTTTCACCTCGATCGTCTTGTGGAATATCATCTTTATAAGGAAAGTTTTTTCCAAAAGGATAAGGTTGACCATAGTTGTCAGAACTAGACATCTACAAAGGGACAAATTTAAGTTAGTTGATTTAAGTCTTTAATATAACACCCAAAATGGAATATTAAGGCTAGGACCCAACACAATATTCTGCAATTCGGAAGAGGGATGCCGCAATCCAATTGCAAAATATTTGTTGGTAGATAAATGACGATTTACCAATTCCACCACGAAAACGAAATTTTAAATGGATTAGGTTTTAAATGAAATTCCTAGATCTTTTGAGATTCATTGAATTTTTCAATGGCATGTTTAATCTCGATTATGCCCTTCAAGTTTGTGACTGGGATACCGAGGATCACAAACAAGGCGTGAATAACCATGCAAACTAGCTTGGTAGTCTCGATGTCATTTATCACCTAATCAATGTGTCGGTTAACCACACACGCTCCATTGATCAATGATAATTTACGAGAAACCCATTGCCATCCTTCATTAGTCCACATTAGTGTGCCGGTTAACCACACACACTCCACTAACTGACCAATAAGGTGCAATGTCCAATTTTATGGGTTAGCATCAAATTCACATTTTCCTAAAGTAACTAAGATTGAGAACTTATAAAAGGTTTAGTTACTTTATATTTCATTATACTTTTAATGTGGGTTTAAATGTCCTATCAAACCCGTTCGGCTAATGACCCTCCACCGGTCAAGGAAGTGGTGGGTGAGAGTAGACACCCATTCAATCACCATTTTATAGGCAAATTCCTTACACCCCCCCCCCTTATAGACCAGCTTCGTGAATGAGGCCTACTGACGGTAAGACTGACTTTTTAACTTATACATATATAATATATTAGACTTTTAATTTTATATAGTATAAGGGTGTATTTTATACATTTAAAATACTAGGTGGTTTAAGCTATAAATAAATTAGACTTTTAATTTAATTAAACTTAAACCATGTCATTATGGATTTATTAATTCTCTCTTTTAATTAAACACTTACTTAATTTAATAAAACCATAAGAGTTGAATTTTAGACTTTTAAAATTCTAGAGTTTAGAATTAAAGTTTCATAAGTGAGACTTTTCAAGTTCCAAAACTTGAGGACAAGTTTTGTAACTATTCAAAACCTTTTGAATTTCATAACTTAAGGAGTTAATGTTTCATGAATGACACTTTTCAAATTCCATAACTTGAGGGCAAGTTATGAAACTCTTCAAGACTTTTGGATTCCAGACTTGATGGCAAGTTTTGTAACTCCTTAAAAAACTTTTGAGTTCCAAAACTTGATGGCAAGTTATGTAACTCTTCAAAAAACATTTAGATCAAATTTTAAACTAGTAAAATAATCAAATATTTTTATCTTTTGCCAATTTGACCTAATGCAACTCATATAGCAAGACAATTCAAATCAAATAATACAAATAATTAGTTTATCATATAATCTAGTAATTATTTTATAATTTGACAATTTATCTTTTAATTGGATGAGGATGATCACCATCATATCAGAAAAAACAGATTTTATGATACAAAATAGTTTAAGGCAATGATCCTAATCCAATTCTGGCAAAAAAACCCAAAAAATTGCAACCTGATGATCCAACTCGTTGAGTTGGATATTGGACTCGTCGAGTTGGCTTGAATGATGCTCGACTTGTCGAGTCAGTTCATAGGACTCGTCGAGTCCACTGTTCAGACATCTTTTTTTCAATTTTTTTTTAACTTTGAACAATTAACCAATGCATCAATATAACATAAAACACTCATGGCTCTGATACCACTGATGGTTTTTACATACTATAACACTCCTATGGTGCATATACAACCTAATGCTTTGGATCTAAGTTTTCTCTAGTTATACATGCAACAAAATCATCCAAAGCAGGAAACCTATAACTAGCATACAAATTTAATATTGAAACATAAAAACAAGTTAAGTTATTACCCCTTTGTTGTAGCTTTTAGAGTTTTTGCCTTTCAAGAGCTTAGCACCCCAAGTGTGATGCCTCAAATGGTTCACAAAACACAATGAACAGATGGAGGATATTGAGAGAGAGGTTATGAAGCTCCAAATTCGGATAGGGTTTCATCTATGATCACAAGTGTCGATTTTTAGAGTCTAGGGGTTACTTTTATAGTTTGGAATTCCTAGGGTCTAACTTGTAAACCTTAATTCACTTCCTTGGGCCTTTAATCCAATGATCCATATGATAAGCCCTTTGGACTAACTCTACATGGACTCCCACATAGAACTAGTCCATCCTAATCAAATATGGATCATTAGCCCAAACTATAAATATCACTGATTTATCTAATCAGTCTTCGTTAATTTAATTAGTCTCTTTTGATCACTAAATTAATTCCAAATTAATTCTTGATCAATACTAATTAAATAATATGATTTCTCAATTAATATATTATGCTTATAGTATATTAATAAATCACAAATAACATCTTTCTCAAATATCCATCTTATCAAATTGCTCTGGTGAATTCAACCCAAAATGGACCATGCTACTCTCGGTTCAAGTACATACCAATTATAGTTATGGGCTTAGACACTTAATCCAACAATCCAACCATCTACGTTGCCTCATATTCAGATTCGACTGGTCCATTAGATACCTCATGCTCTTGTGATCTGTGTAGATAGTACAGAGGACCCCGTAATAGTAATGTCGTCAAATCTTGAGGGAAAACACTACAACCCCGAACTCCAAATAATGCATAAGGTAATTCGCCTCATGTGGCTTCAGTTGACTCGAAGCGCAAGCAATCACATGACCCCGCTGCATCAACACTGATCCGAAACCTATGATTGATGCATCACAGTACACTATAAAATCCTCAACGCCCTCTGGTAGGGTCAGAATGGGCGCCTCACACAATCTTCGTCTCAGAGTCTCAAAAGCAGCATGATGCTCAGGCCCCCAACGAAACGCGATAGTCTTCTTCGTCAATCGGGTCAAAGGAACCACTATCTTGGAGAAATCCTACATGAATCTCTGATAATAACCCACCAATCTAAGGAAACTCCGAATATCAGGTGGAGACCTCAGAACTTCCCACCTCATCACCATCTCGAACTTGGCCGGATCGACCAGAATATCGTTCTGGTTGACAAGGTGCCCCAAAAACGGCACCTCACACAACTAGAACTCACACTTGGAGAACTTTGCATACAGTCTCTCCCTCCTCAGAGTCTCCAATACCTCCCTCAAGTTCTCCTCATGCTGCTCCTATGTCTTAGAATAGACCAGGATTTCATCAATAAATACAATCACATACCTATCCAACATAGGCATGCACACGCGATTCATGAGATCCATGAATGCGACTGGAGCATTGGTGAACCCGAAGGGCATCACCACAAATTTGTAATGACCGTAAAGAGTCCGGAAGGCTATCTTCTGCGTATCCCCCTCTCTCACCCTCATCTGATGATAACCTAAAAGTAGATCAATATTTGAAAACCAAGATGCACCCTGAAGTTGGTCGAATAAATCGTCAATCCTCGGGAGTGAGTAACAGTTCTTCATCGCTAGCTTATTCAGGTCTTGGTAGTCGATACACATCCGATGCGACCCATCCTTCTTCCTCACGAATACGATCGGTGCCCCCGATAACGAACTACTCGGCCAAATAAATCTCTTGTCTAACAGCTCCTGCAGCTGGCTAGACAACTCCTGCATCTCTGGAGGTGCTAACCGATAAGGTGCCTTGGCTATCGAAGCCGCACCAGGAACCAAGTTAATCTGAAATTCCACCTGCCTCTCCGTAGGCACCCCAGACAAATCCTCAGGGAATACATTTAGGCACTCTCGAACAATCGGTACATCGTCCACAGTCGCCTTACCCTTCTCCTGGTTATCCATCGCATATGCAACAAATCCGGAACAACCCTACTGAAGATAATGTCTGACCCTAGTTGCTGAACATAGAACTGACCTACGTTGAACACCCTCTCCATAAATTACCAACTCTCCTCTACTTGGGTTCCGAATACGCACCAACTGATGCTTGCAATCAATCATTTTCCCATTGGGGCTCATCCAATCCATCCCAACAATAACCTTGCTCTCACGCAGAGGAATAAGAACCAAATCAATCGGATACTGCTCACTGAACAACTCCAGAACACAACCCCAATGAACCCTCGATACCCGCACAGGACGATCATCAGCAATCTCAACCTCTAATGGACAACCCAGCTCCCCCGGAGCATCGACAAACCTCTTGCTGATCAGAATAGATACAAAGGATCGGGTAACCCTTGAATCAAACAATACCAAAACAGATATATCGTTCACAAGGAACGATCCTAAAACCAAAACACACAGATATAACTAGGAAAACCAACATAAATAAAGAGATAAGGAAAAGATACATACTTATCACCACGTCGGGTGTTGTACGAGCCTCCTCGGATGTCAGCTGAAATGTCCTACTCTTCATAACAGGCGCCTCGGTCTTGCCCTGACGGCCATCCGTAATCTGCAAGGTCGCTGAAGCAGGTGTTGCAACTGGTCCCACTGCTGCTAAACTCGGACAATCTGCCTTTTTATGGCCCCTCTAACCGCAATGGAAACAAATCAGACTCGATCCATGGGTGGTGGTTGTACAATCCTGACTAAAATGCCTAGTCGTGCCGCACTTGTAGCAGCCAGAACCACCTCCTCTGCAAGCTCTGTCATGCGACTTGCCACAGCAACCCCGACCCTACTAGCCCTTAAATCTCGAATAAAAAACCTTGGACTTCTTGACCGAACCCTCAGAGCCCTAAACCTGATCTGTCTTCCTTTTCTTCTCCATCTCCAAGTCAATCTCTCTCTGGCTCTCGCCATCATATCCTCATATGTCCTGCAACTGGATATACTCACAAACTGCCTGATATCGCTCCTCATCATATCGTGATACCTCGCCCTCTTCATCTCCTCATCCGCTACATATTATAGAACTAGCAACGTCCTCTCACGAAATATAACAGTGATCTTTGCTATTGACTCAATAGTCTGGCGAAGGTCCTGAAAACTCCCTCGCCAACTGTTGAACCACAATCACCAGTGCAAACTCAGCCCGAAATCCTCCCAAGTCATAAACTCAACCGCCTAGCCTCCCAAGGCGTGCCCAACCTCCTCCCACTAATCTTGAGCTACGTCTTTTCAGAAGACAAGAAGCAAGTCTGACATTTGCCCCCGAAATCGGGGAAACAGCTAGTCTGGAAGGCGTTCGTGGCATCTGCTAACCAAAGCCTGCTCGAAATCGGGTCCTTATTCCCGAAGAACTCCGGAGCTCTACATGCCCGGAACTCACAGAAATTCAAAGTGCGAGCTCCCATCATTGCCACCATCTCAGATCCAAAAGTGCCCAAGCACTCATCCAGAATCTCCAAGATACCCTCCTTGACCGTACCAAATATCACATGTGTCTGGTCAAGAATATTGCGGGTAATCTCTGCTGAAATAAACTCCCGCATCTGATCATCCATAAACTCGGCTCCAGAGCCCGAACCCAAACCATCTCCGGCACCAGTGCCGCCACTAGAACCTCCTCGAGTGATCACCATACTGAAAATAAACCATCAGAACATACTCGAAGAATCCCATAGTATACAAGCTTCATGTTATCTTCATGACTCTTTGACTCGAGTACGGATCCTCTGCTTCCAATAGTACGGGCCCATACTACCTTCCACATCTATCCGTACTTTCCTCAAGGATCACTTCGAATCCCCCCAAGTTACTTCCCTAACAATCCAAACAACCCTCAACAAAGCAAGGCTCTCGGCACTGAATCACCTCCTAGGTTTTCCTAGGGCTACTACCACATCACTCTCCGCCATCAGCTGCAGAAGGAACTCCCCTTAGCACCCTCTAACTATCTTATGAATACAATTGCATACCACCGACACCAGATAATTCTTCGAATGAAAGGTATCACACTACAACGGTTAGGCTCAAACAAGAGATGTGTAATAGGTTTAAACCTAACCTTCTAAAATTATCTACTCTCATTAATATGTAATTTAGCATATTCGCTTACTAGTTAGCTGATGTTAATGAAAACTCCTAAAAGCACAAAGCAAGCAGCATTCGAGCATTGATTAATCGGAATCAGGGCATAATCTAAACATGACATCCTATCACTGACTGATCAGTACTAGCATGCAAGTCCACAGGCTCATACAGTAGGCATATAAAGGCATCTCTCCTAGAATTCTATCATGCAAATCCTGAGCAAATCCGTAGCCCTAATATAGCATACGATTCACAAATTCTCAATTCAAAGCATTACACAAAACATGTATGGGTATTTTAGGAAAACTTACTCGAGCTCGTTCGATTACATGCACCAAACCCCTTTATTTTATTAGAAAACTCCTTTTTATAAAGCATTTCTTTTTATGAAAATCCGCACAAACCCTCAGTTTGAGTTCAGACATACCCGAGACTATGCTCGAATCCCTCAAACCAAGGCTTTGATACCAACTTGTAACGTCCCAAAATTCAAAACCAATTTTTTTTTTGTTTTCATGTTAATTAAAACATCAACCGAACATGTTTAGTAAAACCAAAGGGAAATCATAATGTATTCATAATCTTCCAAAACACATCAGAGTCAAATAAGTGAAAAGTCATGGTGTGTGCGACGCGATCATCCCGAGCTCTTCCCCTTCGATCTAGAAGTACCTGAAACATAAATTGAAAACCGTAAGCATGAAGCTTAGTGAGTTCCCCAAAATACCGCATACCATACATATATGCCAGCTCAAGGCTGTGCCGGGTCTATTTCACCCCTGAGTCTATTTCAACTCATATGCCAGCTCAAGGTTGTGTCGGGTCTATTTCATCCCCGATTCTATTTCAACTCATATGCCATCTCAAGGCCGTACTGGGTCTATTTCACCATTGATTCTATTTCAATTCATATGTCAATACAAGACTGTACCGAGTCTATTTCACCCCACATAAATATAGCAAACAAGCACACATTCATACAACACATACAACATGACTCACAAAGACTAAAAGCACATACAATCCCTAGTGTCCTACAGTATAGTGAGCAAACTCACCTCAGTCTGTTGTCAGTCAATAGATGCTCGGGGTGCTGAACCAGAGAATCCCCGCACTAACCAACCAAATAAAACCCCAATTAATAATTGGGTCATAAACCATAATTGGGAATCTAGTTCATTGGTCCAACACCTAGGGTAAAAAAACCAATTTACCCTTCCTCATTTGGCCTAATATCTGAGGCCCAAACTCAATGGCACTAAAAGCCCAATAGTGGCCCAATTCCTAAAGGTTACCCAAAGCCCAATATGGGCCCAAATCCAAGAAGGCCCAATGCCTAACAATGGCCTAAAGTCAGAAAGGCTAGTGGCCCAACAAGGCCCAAAACCCTAATAGTCCAAATATGGCCCAAACCACAAAGCCCAAGACAAGGCCTGGTATACTGCGCCTACCACAAGTACGGTCGGCGTACTAGTTGGCTTGACTGATCTGGGACTCGAATGCGTACACGGGGCATTAAGCACGTTCTCCCTTAAGCACTTAATGCTTACAACCAGACGTCCAAACTTCAAATCCAAGCCTTGGGGAACGTTGTATTCATAAAGTCATTAACTTTCACCAAATGGACATAAACACATGCATGGTTGATCCACAACCATCAAGATGCTAACTTTATGGACTAGAGATCTCAAAAACATCAAGAGAAGCAACTCCTAACTTCTTGAGTGGAAGGATCCCACTAAATCTCATTCATGGGACTAAAAAGTGAACAAAACTCCATAATACTAGAACTATGCATACAATGAGCAAGTTCCAAACTTTATACCTCAATGAAGCTGGAAACGATGAGTAAAATTTGGATATACAAGCGCTCCCTTCGTTAAAGCTCATTCTTCAAAACTCTTCTTCCTCAAATCTCACCAACACACACACACACACACACAACGAGGGTCAAATCTTCTCTAGAGGGGTTAGGGTTTCGAAATGAGGTTCAAAGGGTAATGGAGACCGAGAAATGAGGGGATCATGGGTCATAATGTTGCTTAAATAGGGTCCAAATCCTAAAGTTTAGGGTTTTTCCCCTAGTTGCGTACGCCCAACATACGAGAAGTACACCCAACGTACTCCCACTTTTCCGAAAATGGCAACAATGCCCCCTAGGGACCAAATTTGCAAACTATTTACACACCAAGGGTCAAAATGAAAAGTACATTGAAACGGGTGTTACAATAACTTCACATGATGACCAACAATTCATTTATGGGTGGAATTCAACCTTCAAGATCTGATTTTTATGACTTATTAACCTCGAAAATGACTAAAAAAATGCTCAAGGGTTATGGAGTAGCTCATACTCACAAGAACCAAAGCCATGAGACCAAAAACACATAAGGATTCACCAACCAACAAGATCTAGCAAATGAATCATCAAGGTGGGAGCTTTTTACCTTATGAAGAAGCTAGATGAACAACAAAATTTATGTCTACAAACAATGGACTCCCAAAAGTTCCACCAATGATCGCCTTGCTCACAAAATACACAAAATATCATTCTAAAAGCTCAAGAACCTCACAAGGTGGCTAGGGTTTCGAAATGGTGCTTTGGAATAGTGGGGGCTGGTGCTGAGGGAGGCCTCAAGGACTTAAGGTCCTTTAAATAAGTTCCAAACCCTAAAAATTAGGGTTTAGGGTCTGCATAAATACGCCCTGTGTACCTGTTGCGTACGTCATGCTACTCAAAGGAGTCCTGCCACCTTTTAATGAGTTATGTTAGGCGTACCCATGGAGTACGCCCCGCATAAGGACCAAAAATGCAAACTTTATATATAGTAAGCCGAAGTTGAAAATATCTGGAAACGAATGTTACAACTACAAGAGTGTGTGGAGCAAGAAATTACATTCATGAAAAGTTTGGAGTTTGGATTGTCAAGGAGAAGGTTGATGAAGGTCTTGAGATTGCAAGAGAAAAGGTGTTGGCATGACTTTGTGATTAAAAATGTATGATTTGGTAAATGCCTAATATTTTCATTTTTTTTATGTTTGGGCTGTGGTGTGTAATTTTTTGTTTAATGTATATGTAGAATTTTGATCTTTTTTTATTATGATGAATATATAGTAATTATCATGGACATTAAGATCTTTTAATATAAACGTTTTCAACTTAAGCTTCATTTCTTATGTTTACAACACCATTTTGTGTAACATATTAATTGTTTTTAATAAAAAAAACATAATTATCTTTTTTAACCATCACAACGTAATACTTAATCGACAATTTAATATAGGTTGTGAAAATGAAACTAATCGCAATATTTATATTTTAAAAATAAAATTTATTGTTATTTATTATAGTTTTTAGGGATGTTAACGGGTCCAAATGATGACGGAAGTAGCCTCTTCTTACTCCACCTTGGAATTTGTATGTTTCCCCTAATTTCAATCTGTATTCCCCCGTTTTCCACCCTTAATCTTTCCCTGTAATTCCGAGACCATCCCCATTTCCCCTAAATCCTCAATTAGCCACATTTTGTCCGAAATCCTCTATTAACCCTTATTTACTTTATTTTTTAACTTGTTTATTTCATTTAAACTTATATATTGCACTATTATTTAAATTCAAATCATATATTACACAATGACTATTCTAAATTTAAAATTTATTTTTATAAATCAAATAGTTAAATATAGGATAATTATTTTGAAGGCCAAGAAGTTTGAGATGAAACTTCTCATCCCAGTCATGTCCCGTATTTAAACCCAAAAACATTATAAAAATATCCCGTATAAAAACAAGTCCTGTAAAATACGGGTCCCACATGATTTTTTTTTTTTTTGGACATCTTCTTTTGTAATTTAGATATTAACTAGCCATACAACTACTTTTGTTTTAATGACTTGCATACCTTATTTTTTATTTTGTACATTCGCACCGACTCATGAAACAAACGTTCAAATTTTAAAAATCAAAACTCATTTACAAAGATTTAGATGTCAAAAAGAAAAAAAAACATTTAAATTTAAAGAAGGATATAAAATAAATATTATTTATGATTCATAAAATCAATATTTTTTTTATGATTTATAATTTTGATGGAATTTGATTCTTACTCAGATACTACTCTACTCAAACCTTTTTAGCACCCCCAACGAACTCTCTCTCTCTCTCTCTCTCTCTCTAACACCTGTAGTTAAAGGTGCCTCTATATCTTCTCTCTCTTCCTGCAGTCTGAACTCATTCCTGCACAGCTGATTACAAGATCAACCAGTCATTTACTTCATATTCGTCAGCCTGATCTAAGCTACAGCCGTCAAAGCCATTCAAATTACGCAACTTTTCCCCTCTCATTGTGATCGAATCTATCGCAAATTAACTCTCAAGAGTCGTTCGATTTCAGCAGACCTTCTGTTAGATACTGCGATTAATTGATTTTCAATCTTCTCTGCTGGTTGCGTTTTGTATTATGTGAATAAATTAAAGGGGTTGGGATGAATTTGATGAATGAGGGAATGATTTTCGTTTAATTAAGGACAAGGATGGGGTTGATTGTTATTGTAGAAGCTTTAGTTAGGTTTGGGATTCCGTAGTCTCAGATGATGATGATGCAGACTCCGAGGATGACTTCAGAGGCTAGTAGGACAGGTGGCCAAGTTGAAAGGGACATTGAACAGGTAAATTAGTTGTAATTATTTTAGAATTTTCTGCATGTTTCGTAGGGTTTGGAATAATTGTTCACAAATCATCCGCAGTAACAGAGACGAAATCAAAAACATCAAATCGATCACTTGCTATTTGTGTATCTAGGGCTTTGTGTGAAGTTAATATGTGTATGTTTCAAGAGATAACCATGATGCAGTGGCTTGGTATCTAATTTGCGTTTTTGGTATCTAAACACATACAGCTTATAATCACCTAAGAATTCGCTAGGTTTGAAATCAGAACTATAACAATGTTTATTCTGTTTGTAACGATTTGACTTTGTTTCTGAAATGTAGCAGATAATTTGTGGGTTTGTGCTTTTTTCTAGTGAACTTTGTGTTTTTCCCCTTTTCATTTCCTGTGCTTTACAACAAGTTGATATGGTTAAGTCAGTTAACTGTTATTCTTATCTATCTATTTAATTCAAGCCAATGTAGACACTGCCAGAGGTGACCTCCATTATGTTTGTGGGAAGGGTTTCCTTCTATTTTTGCTATCAATGCACACTGCCTTTTCAGCAACATTGTTAAGATGGATGTTTCTAGAGTTGCATTATGCTCTATCAATCTAAGTTGCTTTTAAAGATGTGTGTAATACTAGAGAAGTGTCCCTGTTTTCATTAGGTTTGGAAAGAAAGTGTAGATAATAAGAGTTTGACTGTTGCATTTTTGGCAATTCGTGGATTCTGGTTCCATATATCTAATGCAAAAGAAGGAATGTTTACCATGCCTAGTGTAGACTACATGTCTTTTCATCTTACACTATATAATGATGGTGGTACTTATAACTCAAGATATAGCAATCTGTAAGCAATTTAAGTGCACATCTAGTTATAGTAGTAAACATTGAAGATTAAATGTCAACCATGGTGGAAACTGGAAAAGAAAACATATATACAAACACATGGTCTGTAACTGAAAACCTAGGTTAAATATGTCTACAATTATGGATCATTAGTTCATTACTGTCAATGATGTTTTTAGTACTCTACTTGTACCAAGTATCCTATTTTCCTTTATTGGTCATGCTAAATTTTAGATGGACTTACTTTTTGAAAAGTACCAGAACATGTTTTAGAAGGTATCAGATAGGATTTGTAGTGGTTTTTTATTGAGGGAGTGTAAAATTTGCTCATGAACACGCAAAAATATAGTCCTTTCTTTCGCAGTAGAACTGTTATTAAACTTAATAAGTAGCATTTTATTTATTTCCATACTAGTTAAGCTTGTGTTATAAATAAGTCTATACTGTGAACACTTGCAACATTATAGATTTATCTCAGGTAAATTTAGAAGTTGAATTAAAAGTTCATATGTGATAATGTGATATCATGACACGTTCTTTATGTGGGAAAACTTTATCTTAATTAGACTAATTAGAGTATGATAATGTAACAAGATCATGATTTGTTACTTTTATACCAAATATGAGGATTGCAATTGGTCAACTAAGTGCATTATTGTTATATTCATTTAATGGCTCATGTTTGCTACAGGCCATTACTGCTCTGAAGAAAGGGGCTTATCTTCTTAAATATGGCAGAAGAGGAAAACCTAAGTTTTGTCCCTTCAGGCTGGCTAATGTAAGTTAGACACCATCTTTTGTTGTTTATTTATGAAATAGCAATGAAGTATATAAATTAAATGAAGTATTTAATAGTTTACTACTCAAAATAAATCTGGATTTTCTCTGATGTTTCAGGATGAATCTGTTCTCATATGGTTTTCTGGGAAAGAGGAAAAGATCCTTAAACTTAGTCATGTCTCCAGAATTGTTTCAGGGCAACGAACTGTAAGTTGTTTCCTTTTCAGAAAACAACACTTCTAAACTATACATTTTCATGTTCATCTTCAAAAATTTTAGTCTTACTTGTTAGGGCTGAATTCAAGAAACAGCAATGTACCTCCATTAATTTGTGTATTATAACATCCTACTTCATGTTACAGCATTGTACTTTTTTAACATGTCTTATTAATAGGAAGAATTGAAAATAGGATGTCATAACAAACAAATCAATGAAACAATGTTACTATTTTTTGGCATTCAACCTTATTTGTCATGTATGTGATTTTGCTTCTTATTTGTCTTTCTCTTGTTTAGCCAATCTTTCAAAGGTACCCACGACCCGAGAAGGAGTATCAATCATTTTCTCTAATATATAACGATAGGTCTCTGGATTTGGTAAGACTTTCATCCAATTTCTTGATTCTTTTATAGAATAAATGCAAGAAATAGCTATGTACTTTCATATGTTTGTGATTTGTATTAATCTTTTTGTGCTTGGTGGATGGATTGGATTGTTTATCTTTTAGATCTGTAAGGATAAAGATGAAGCTGAGGTTTGGTTTAGTGGTCTTAAGGCATTAATATCACGAGGCCATCAAAGAAAATGGAGAACAGAATCAAGAAGTGATGGAATCCCATCTGAAGCTAATAGTCCCAGAACCTACACACGCAGAAGCTCGCCTTTACACTCCCCATTTGGTAGTGGTGATAGCTCACAAAAGGTACATAACAATTAACAACAACATTACATTCACTTCGAAGTAGATGTGTATGTATTACAAAATTATAATTCATGTTATATATTTGCCAATTCAGGACTTAATTGATCAGATCCCCCTCCAGTCTCCATTCGGAAGCCCTCCAAAAAACATTCCAGACGTCAACTTCTACAAGATTCCTCCTCCCAAAGGTTTCTTCTCAGATTCCGCCACCGGTTCTGTCCATTCATTGTCATCTCGAGGTTCCGATAGCATCCATGGCCACACTAGGGCAACGGGAATCGATGCGTTTAGAGTCAGCTTATCAAGCGCCGTTAGTTCATCAAGTCAAGGCTCCGGTCACGATGACGGGGACGCCTTGGGAGACGTGTTTCTCTGGGGCGAGATCGCCGGAGACAGTGGCCGGAATTCAAACGGAGGTAAAATCGACTGTTTACTACCGAAGCCTTTAGAATCTGCTGTGGTACTCGATGTTCAAAATATCGCTTGTGGTGGACGACATGCTGCGTTAGTATCGAAACAAGGGGAGATCTTTTCCTGGGGTGAAGAGTCAACCGGAAGACTCGGACATGGCGTCGATTCCGACGTTTTGCACCCAAAACTTATCGATTCTCTTAGCAACACAAACATCGAGCTCGTGGCATGCGGTGAGTATCACACGTGTGCCGTGACACTTTCCGGCGATCTATACACATGGGGCGACGGACATTTCGGGGTACTCGGACATGGGAATGAAGTGAATCATTGGGTTCCAAGACGAGTAAACGGCCCTCTAGAGGGTATACACGTCTCCTTCATCGCCTGCGGACCATGGCATACCGCCGTCGTGACCTCCGCCGGCCAACTTTTCACTTTCGGTGACGGGACGTTCGGTGTTTTAGGCCATGGAGATCGGAAAAGCATCTCGAAGCCTCGGGAAGTCGAATCTCTTAAAGGACTTAGAACCGTTAGAGCCGCTTGCGGTGTCTGGCATACCGCCGCCGTCGTGGAAGTCATAGTCGGGAATTCAAGTTCTTCAGGGAAATTATTTACATGGGGCGACGGCGATAAAGGTCGACTAGGTCACGGCGATAAAGAAACAAAACTCGTACCCACTTGCGTCGCCGCACTCGTCGATCCCAATTTCTGCCAAGTTTCATGTGGGCATAGCATGACGGTGGCGCTAACAACCTCCGGTCACGTCTACACAATGGGAAGTCATGTGTACGGTCAACTCGGGAATCCTCAGGCCGACGGAAAACTCCCGGCACGTGTCGACGGCAAACTCTCAAAAAGTTTTGTCGAGGAGATATCTTGTGGGGCATATCACGTTGCGGTTTTAACCTCGAGAACCGAAGTTTACACGTGGGGTAAGGGCGCTAATGGCCGACTCGGCCATGGAGATATAGATGACCGAAATGCCCCTACTTTAGTGGAAGCTCTAAAAGACAAACAAGTAAAAAGCATAGCTTGTGGGACTAATTTCACCGCTGCTGTATGCCTTCATAAATGGGTCTCAGGATCCGATCAGTCCATGTGCTCCGGCTGCCACCTCCCCTTCAATTTCAAAAGAAAACGTCACAATTGCTACAACTGCGGACTCGTTTACTGCCATTCTTGTAGCAGCAAAAAGTCATTACGAGCTTCCATGGCATTAAACCCAAATAAACCTTATCGCGTATGCGATAATTGCTTTAATAAATTGAAAAAAGTCAACGACTTTGACTCCTCGTCACAGTCATCATCCGTTAGAAACGGAACCGGGAACGGGAACGGGAATGGGAATCAGGGTTTGAATATGAACGAGGGAAACAACAAAGAAGATAAGTCGGAATCGAGTTTCCGGCCTCGACTTGCGCGACTTTCATCGATGGAATCGTTGAGACCGTTTGAAAACCGGACATCAAAACGTAACAAGAAACTTGAGTTTAATAGTAGCCGGGTGTCACCTATACCTAATGGAAGCTCTCAATGGGGTGGACTTAATATTCCAAAGTCGTTAAATCCGGTTTTTGAATCTTCAAAAAAATTCTTTTCTGCTTCGGTTCCCGGCTCAAGAATTGTATCGCGGGCCACATCTCCGATTTCTAGACGCCAGAGTCCTCCTCGTTCCACTACTCCGATTCCGACTTTGGGTGGATTATCATCTCCAAAGATTGTAATTGATGATGCTAAAAGAACAAACGATGGAATCAGCCAAGAAGTTGTGAAACTAAGAGCACAGGTATGTGTTGTAACCAATAATATCAATGCACTTTATTTATACCCATAATAGAAACTTACTAATATTTTTTACTCACCATGCACTTATGTTTTAGCTACAACTATGAGCAATGTACTTTATTTGCTACATATCGATAGTATCAGTAAATAAAGGGTTGTTTCTTTTTGACTTAATGAGCTTGATAGGTTAAGCGCTTAATCTGGACCACTATATATGGCTGTTTCATTTTTTACTTGATTTAAACCGGATAGAATGACTTGATGGGTTAAGCTAAAAAACATGGCTTTATGTAGTTGTCCAGATGGAATGTAAGGATAAAATGGTCATTTAAACTATAACTCATCTAACATTAAAAACTTAATATTGTGAAAAAAAATGGAATGTAAGGATGAAATGGTCATTTAGTCTCATTCAGACTGTTTAAAAAAGATTATTTTTTTAATGCATAAATGACTTTATCCATTATCCATCAAGCCACTTTACCCTAAATGTAAGTAAGTTGTTATTATGGGTAAGGAAGTGTAAAGTAGGTTGCTGTTATATTATGTGTAAAGAAATGTAAGTACATTGCTATTACAGGAGAAAATTTAAGAGGATCTTTATTAACTGCAAAATCGGTAATCTCAGGTGGAAAATCTTACTCGTAAAGCACAACTTCAAGAGATTGAGCTGGAAAGAACATCTAAACAGCTAAAGGAGGCAATAGCTATTGCAGGGGAAGAGAGCTCAAAATGTAAAGCTGCAAAAGAAGTGATTAAGTCACTTACAGCCCAAGTAAGATCATTATGCTTTAGAGTAAATTACAAAATTGTCCCTGTGCTTTGTCAATATTTATTAATATGGTCCAATACTTTTTTTGTTCTTAAAGCACGTTTAGATGGGTTTCTTAAGGTCCCTAAATAGTTAATCATAAGGTTTAACTATTTATGGTTTTAAACTGTATAACTAATATTTTTATATCTAATAACAGCTTAAAGAGATGGCAGAAAGGCTGCCCGTGGGAGCTGCCCGAAACATAAAATCTCCTCCTTCCTTCACTTCCTTGGGATCCATCAATCTTGCTTCCAGTGACATTTCCCCAAATGCCCCTCCTCTTGACCAGCCCAACGGTCAAATATCATCATCACCACCACCACCAAAAGAACCAGATTCCAACGGTTCAAACAGCCCGTTAAACATAAAACCAACTGCCACCAACAACCGCCACAAACCGCCAGATGCCGCCACTAGAAACAGTAGCAGAAGCAAAGATGGTGAATCTCAGCCTCAGGGACAGGGTGAAGAGGAATGGGTTGAGCAAGATGAACCTGGTGTTTATATTACTCTCACATCCTTACCTGGAGGTGTCAAAGATCTTAAACGAGTCCGCTTCAGGTATGCATGCTTTTTTTTTTTTTTTTTTCTTAAAGCGGCTTATTTTCTATAAATTAATCGTGTTAAATGCGCATTTATGCAACAACGTTTCCTTTTTATAAGGTTTATATACAAAATTCCAAAAGATGCAATATTTAATTAGTAAAATGCTTAAATTGGTAAAAAAGGTGAAACATTGTTTTATGAATAAGAAGCATTATGGTATGAAATATACAATTAAACGGTTTTCTGAAGTTATTTACAAAATAAACATTTTCTTTTTCCAATTTATGCAATAATGTGGTTATTACTTATTATGCAAAATATGCAATTCATGTTTCGCGTTAGGACCAAAAGATGCAATATTTTACCTGTTAAATAATTCAGGTTTGTCGGTTGCATAAATTTGTAAAATACGGTAAAAAGGTGAAACATTTTTTAATAAAGTGGTTGTATATTTTGGTCCTATAATGAAACATAATTGCATATTTCGTCTAAAACACACTATGTTGCATAAATGTGCATTTAACTCTTCACTTAATCTTCACAAAAAGCTTTAATACAAGGACACGAAATAAACCTAATTACTCCTATACAGACCTAAATGTCCATGTTTCCTTTTTCGCTATGCATAAGTGATGTCTAAATAAATGATGTTTAAAAAGTATTTCCCCGAGTTTCTATATGAAGTCGTTTTCCATGTGCTAAATGCAACGTCTTAATTTCATTTCTTTCTATTGCAACATTATACTACCAATCTTTTTTTCTTATCAATACAATTTACTCTAAAAAATCCTACCAACTAGAGCAATGTACTTTCATATTTTTCTTATTAGGACATTTTATTTTGAAAAATCTTTCTCAATTATATAGCAATGAAATTTGCTTTGTATTTAGATAACATTGCTATAGTACAATATTATAACAGAAAGAAACGAAAGTAAAATGCTATAATAAACAAATAAACGAAAGACACTGATATAAAATATCGATTAAATCCAGCCGGAAGAGATTTAGCGAGAAGCAAGCGGAACAATGGTGGGCGGAAAACCGAACAAGAGTTTACGAACAATATAACGTCCGAATGGTCGATAAATCAAACGTAAGAATCGGAAATGAAGATTTAGCACATTGACATTTATAGGAATATCATGATCATGACGATATGTAAATGAATTTTCCCGATTTTCCCATGCATTTGTGCATTAACCAAAATCATAAACAAATGGTGGTCATATTGATTGGAAGCTTTTCAAGGATTTGTTAACCACAAGCAAGAGCAATATTAGATAGAGCTTTAGTTGTGATGGTGTTTTTTTTTTTTTTTTGGTCGACTTGTTTTGCAGTTTGGTAGTAGGTATTGGGGTTCTTCTTGAAAGCCGATAGTGTGTATATTCATAATATGAGTACAAGATAACATAGTTTGCCTTATATTTTTACCGAGTATGCATGCATTCTCTATTCTATTCTAAATCTTTATCTTTATGTTTGTATATTGTATTGTATCTAGTGTTTTGTATTTGATGTATGGGTAAAGAGTCCAATACTGAAATTGGAACGTTATTACTTTTAGAATTTGGATTCAAATCAATATTATGACGAAAACTGAAATTGGTTTAAAACCGACCAAAATCAAAGTTAGATCAAATCGCTTTGTGTCTTTAAATGGTAAAGAGATGATCAAAATGAACCCTAAGCTGATTTTTTATTAGGTCATCTGTTATACCCATCACTAACCATTATAGTGGTGGATGTCATATCATCACCACTAACTACCACTAAACATGTGGGAGACCCATCACTACCACTCCACTTTAAATTATTTTTGTTTTTTTTTTTAATTCAAAAATACAATAAAAATACAACTTTAAAATAATAATAAAAAAAAAGCATAGATTGAAACATTACATTAATAATAAATGTAGAATAATCAGGGTATATCTTATCACAAAGTAATCGTATTTGTATGAATGTCTGTTCACCATGAACGGCATATCAGGTGTTTTGCCGGTCCAAATATCGTTGAAAAGAGGAGACTGACCAAGAACATTAATGTCGTTGTTAGACCCCGCAACTCCACAAAACGAATGTCATATCCACAAATCCTGAGATGCAACAATTTCTAGTATTATAGTTGGCTCACCTATATCACATCGAATAAATTGACTGCACCACACATTTGGACATTTTTTCCAAGCCACATGCGTATAATAGCATACCCGAAAATCCATGTCTCTCTTCATGAACCAAATATAATCTCTCAATATCACGTGGAGTAGGTTTACACAAATATTTTTTGTGAAAACCTCATACATACATGCGCAAAGCCAATCTACACACTCAACTGCGGTGCTTTCAGATGCTTTCAAGTACTCGTCGGCTGCATCAACGGCTATACCGTATCCCAAATACCTAAATGCAGCCGCACATAAAAAATATATTGGAGTTGTTCCTTCAACTTATTTATTTACTTACATTTTGTTGACTTTCTAAAGTCTTTTTTAACTTGTTTCACTTGTTTATGTTATATCTTTATAACAGGTTTCTCTAAGTATTTTTTTTTTAAATCTCTAAGGTCCTTTAACCTTTTTTTTTTTTTTTTTTTTTTTTGTTTAGTGTTTACGTTGAATCATTACAAGTTATCATTTCTACAACTTTGTTTTTATGTGTTTTTTTTAACAAACTTGTATTCTCATATTTTATAGGTTTTTTACAGGCCCGGTCCAGACGATAGGCAACCCGGACGGTCGCCCATGGCTCATGTCTCTAATGGGCCCAGAATTCTTAGAATATATGGTATATATATATAAAGAAAAAAAAAATAAACTTATCTAAAAATACTAGGAAAAATATTTTTTTTTAAATTAGTTGTTTTTGTAATGTTGTGGCCATATTTTTGTTTTTTAGTATTAATAGTGAATTTTATAATTGTTTGTCTATTTTCAACTTTAGAGGCCTATTTTTTCTTTTGGTCCTGAGCTCACTATATCTTTGGACCGGCCCTGGTTTTTTACATCATCTTTTTTAGAGCTTATTTTTTTGATTCCTTTTTCACATGTTTTTAAATTTGTTACTTTTTCACAAGATTCTTTACAATTTCATTTTTCCACATGTTTTTCACTTCGCTTTGCACATTTTATAGAGGGGTTGTTTTGAAAACAATCAAGTGTAAATGAAATCTAAAAACTATATTTTATAGAGTTAATAACATGCAAATGCGATACAAAAATGTGTAAAAATGATGTTGTACAAAACATGTAAAGGATATGTTAAAACGAAGTTATGAAAAAACATATTCCATGTGGACCTTTATTGAAAGCAACATCATGATACTCCTTTCAATTGTTGAAAAGCTTTCGCTTTTAGTCTTCATCTTTTTTGTTAAATATTCATTACACATACTTGTTTGATTACTTTATTGTTATATATAAATATATTTATATATTAAAAATCAACTAACTTTTAATTTTAATAATTATTTTAACTACTATTTACTTTATAAAATAAATTAATACAACTACAATAAATTAAAAGGTTAATATACTTTAAAACGTTGACATACTTGTATCATCATCCATATTACGTCGAAAATGAACATGATTCATTATCATATATTAATTAGTTTGATTATATAAATAATGATGTTAACTCAAATATATATGCTTGGAATTTCGTAAAAGTCCTCTTCCTGTATTTGAGTGCGACATGTATCTTTGAAGTTATTATTATACGTTACACTTACAAATAAATAAGTCCTACAAATAAATAAGTCCAAATGAATTTGGTGTAAGAGATTTAAAATGAGTAAATGACGGATTAATGTAATGTTTGTTTTGTGATTAACTATTTAAATGCTAAATATATAAAGCTAATATCAAAATTTATTACTCCCTCCGTCCCAATATTATTGTCCACAGACAAAAAACACACATATTAAGAAAAGCATTAATTACCACTAATTTTATATAATAAAATGACAGTTTTGTCCTTACTTTGCATTTAATGTTCCATTAAATGCTTAGTTGGTTAAGTAATAATAAGGGGATATTTTGGTAAAAATATTATTTATTTTTAGAAGTGGACTATTATTTTGGGACAAATCAAAAAGGAAAGATGGACTATAATTTTGAGACGGAAGAAGTATTATTTATTAATATATATTTTAATAATTATTTTTTATTTAAATTAGAAATAAATATATTTATGTTAATTGATTATAAAATAACTTGTTAAAAATTAAAAAGAAGTTGTTGATATGGCACCAGAAATGTAAAAATAATTATTTTTAACTAATGTGACAGACTGAAAGATAAATAACATTACATTGGTATGAATGTTCTAAAAAAACTTTTCTAATTCAGTTACGTCTCATTCAACAATTGCAATTTTTGGAATAATCAGAATCAAATTAACTTCCAATTTTCACTGATGTTTAATGTTAAAAGAGAAAGAGATTATTTCTTATTTGTATAGAAAAAAAATACTTTCATCATCATAATGAATAACCTTGAAATGTTGAATCCATGGGTCAAATTTTTAAATCTTACCCCCAACAAAATTCAATTCTATATTCACTTGCAACCAAATACATGAACAAAATCAAATTAAATTCCAAGTTACATTTCTGTCTCATCTTGTTCTACCTTTTCTGAGAGAAAAAAAAATTGCAATTTTGTCCTATTGGCATCAATTCCAATGCACATCATGCACAATACAAGAAAACTTTGTTGATATAAAAAACAAACTAAACCCCATGTCAATGCAATACTCTTCAAACTCATCCAAACTTGGTTATACAGATTAAAAAAAAAAGGCAATAAAAGTGCTTGACTTTTAATTTCAAAGTTAATAAGAGAAATGTGCATATGAGCAATAAGATTTTATCAAAGTCGCAACTAATATTTATTATTTTCAAATATCAAAAGAACTCTTCTCAATACGACTTCCCACAATGTATCAAGCTCCCAGCCCCAAGAAAAAGACCAAAAATGGCAGCACTCCCGAGTGTTGTTTGTCCAATATATCTGATCTTCATAAGTCCTGGAACCTGTAAATATTGTTCATAAAATGCCAATGTACTCATGAGGATGAGGGTATTTATGTCTTTTGACAGAGGAAGGAAACCTGTTATGTCCTGGCCTAAAAGGTTTAAGAAGAATGATAAGATTGTACCTTGTACCTAACAGCTTCATAAGTTCCATAAACAGCACCTGGAAATTAATACATATATATATACAATCAGAATAGATATATAAACAATTGCTTAATAATAATATAATACTAACATGTCTCCAAAACATAAAACAAAAGACGTTTCTAGAATCTAGATGTAAGTTTTTGCAATGTAAAACAGATTTCTTAACAGATTTATATCATACATTCTACTAATAGAACTTGTTAAGGAGGCCATCTCCACTATGTCCTAAACTTTTACAAATTTGCCCTCATCAATTTTTTTCTTCCTATTCCTAAAGTGGCAATCATTTTCTTAAATATATTTATCCAACAACACTTCATTGAGACACCACTTAATCACTTAATGGTGAAAAGGAAACAGGGCCTAAGCACCTCATATGGATATTTGGTAAGGGGTAGAAGGCTTCCTAAGTATATATTTATGGACTACATAACATTACAAGAACCTATCAGCAAATCCAACTAACTAAATACAAAGATTACTGCATTTTATAGGCCAAATAGTTAGGGTTCTACTTGAACTCGTGGAGACCTATGAAATAAACCTAAGGAATGAACATTTTTCCAGTCCTCAATCATGAAACACAGATACAATCCCTAGGAACATATGCTAAAAACGAAGTATCAAATTAATTGAAAAGTTCTTAACACAATTGAATGTATCAGGCCTCGAAACGGTGAATTAGATTAAAAAGTTCACATTCAGTAAGCTAGAGAAGATTAATTCGATGGAGTTTGACGGATTAAGACAAGATAACATTGGAGATGATTAGGGTTTATGAGGAATAGCGGTTGGAAAGTAGATTTTACCGACAGCGCCTCCAACAGCACCACCCACGGCGACTCCGGCGGTTATTCTAGCTAGACAGCTGTCCCTTGCCATCTCTCTTTCTATCTCTCTCGTCTAGAAGTGCGATTGGTGTATGAAGGTGTGAAGACAAGGAAGAGAAGCTTTAGGTTTAGACTTTCAGAAACAGATTTTATATACGAGGGTTGACACCAACCTGTTTTTTTGTTCCTATTTTTTTCAGATTTTTAAACAAAAAAAAAAAAAAAAAAAAAGTTGTGATTTCAATATTGAAATCGAAATATGGTGAGAAAATCAATACCCGTTTTCAGAGAATATTTTAAAAAATTGTATTTTTTAATTGAAATTGCCAGATCTCGTCAAATATTTATCGTAATTTAAAGTTAATAATTACTTTTAGAGCTTTGGGTGTGGGCAACAAGGTGCAACACCAAATTGTGTCACCTCACATGTCACATAAGCAAATGATGTTATAACACCAAGTGGGGAAATGGGCAACAAGATGCAACAGCAACGGTCATTAAAACCAACGGTATAAAATCATGCCGTTTCAATTCGTCGCAACGCCCACGAGACTCGCCACGACGAGATGCAACGAGTTAGGGGGCGGTGTTCCCCCCATTAAGACCGCGTTATGGGCATCCAGACCAGCATCTCCCGTTCTCGTTATGGCTCATACCATGTGGTCTTAGTCATTTTAAATATTTATGACAGTTTAAAGAATGTCAAGTTATAAAAAAGTTATTATATTATTATAAAATTTTGATTTTGACATTGAGAGTATTTTTTTTTCAATTATTTCATTATATTTATAATTTTGTTGCAATATAAATCTAATAGCCGGTTCTTCTTGTTCTCCTATTAAACCACTTTATCTAAATTACAATAAAGTCATTAATTTTACCAAAATTTTGATTGACACCGAGTTTCAAATTACAAGAAGGCCATTATATTACCACAAAATTTCAATTAACACCGAGTTTTTTTTTTCTCAATTATGTCATTACATTTACAATTTTGTTGCAATATCAATCAATTGACCGATTCAAGAGATGTTATTATGGTTTAGATGCTCAATTTGTAGAACAAATAAATGAACGTTGGTCCAATGATTCAAACTAACTTACAAGTCAGCGAAAAGGGAATAATCACCATTTCAAGAGATTTTATTGTTGTTTAAAAGCTCAATTTGTACTACAAGTAAATGAAGACCCCTACAAGGTTGATTTGTACAACAAATAAATGAATACCCCTACAAGGTCGATCTATTTTTACAACAAATAAATGAAGACCCTTAGAAATGAAGATCCCTACAAACTCGCTTCTAAACCAATTGATCGGTTACCATCAATCTAGTAGGTTAGTAAATAAATGACATGACAATATTGTGATGTGAAAGCCACGTAAGATTGATCTTATGTGGTAGGATTGAGTTTCAAATATAGGTTTTGCATTGAATCCAATGTCACGTATCTTTTTAGGTCGATCCATTGGTTCAAAGTCACTTAAAAGTCGGTGAAAAAGGCGTACTCACCCTTTTAGGTGACACTTTTTATTATAATGTTTAATTTTCATTAGAGTATTTCTTCACAAATGGCGTCATAAGGTCAATCTAGTGGTTCAAACTCACATAAAGTCAGTGAAAATGGCGTACTCATCCTTTCAAGAGATGCTAATGTGGTTTAGAAGCTCAATTTGTAGAATAAGTAAATAAAGACCCTTACAAGGTCAATCTAGGAGATGCTTAGTGAGTTTGAACAACTAAATCGACCTTACATGGGTCTTCATTTACTTTTTGTACAAATTGAGCTTCTAAACCATAATAACATCTCCAGAAAGGGTGACTATGCCCTTTTCACTAACTTGTAAGTGAGTTTGAACCATTAGACCGACCCTCATTTATTTGTTGTACAAATCAAGATTCTAAATCGAACTTCTAAACCACAATAACATCTCATGAATCGGTTAATTGGTTGACATTGCAACACTATTTGTAAATGTAATAACATAATTGAGAAAAAAAACTCAGTATCAAAATCGAATTTTTTTTGTAATATAGTGACTTCTTGCAATTTGAAACTCTGTGTCAAAATCGAAATTTTGGTAAACTTAATGACTTTATTGCAATTTGGAGAAAGTGGTTATCGGGCAGAACAAGGATAACAGGTCATTTGGTTGATATTGCAACAAAATTGTAAATATAGTAACATAATTGAGAAAAAAATAACTCGGTGTCAGAATTAAAATTTTGTGGTAATATAGTGATTTTTTTGCAATTTGTCCTTTAAAGAACGTCAAATGTTATAAAAATCCTTAAATTTGCAAGTTTTTGTAGTTTTTACCCTAAGTCGTTTTTTATATCCACTAATGCTTCACATTTAAATAAGTTTCGTCATATTTTACTTTTTCATGTTTTCAATATCGCAGTCGGTCACTGTTTCCAACATGTATGTTTTGTGGCCCTTAACTCCCCCAACATGTAACATCCTGTGACATCCCCAAATTCACGGTCATTTTAAAAACTTTATTTATGCTTATTTAAAAATCAGAGTATTCTTTTTGAAGAATAATATTGCGGAATTTGTTCCCAGAAAAACATGATAACAATATTATCAAAGCATTTACGAAGAAATGTATTTTGTTTATATTAAAACTTTTGGATGTCATCATCAATACATAAACATAAGCATAAACAGACCTTACATTCATTTACACTAGTGATTTACATCTCCTTTAATCTCTCAATGTAATATAGCTTCGTATCGACACCTGTGATACAAATAAACCGAGTGGGTCAGGTTGGGAAACCTGGCGAGTACATAAGGTTTCAACCCACAATAATAAAGTTATCATGTTTCATCATCAAACAATTAACCCAATTACCCATCCCCATTATCTTCTTTATTTCTTAAGGATCTACCCTAAGAATCATCTATCACTCACTCATTCATTCCTAATGATTGTCCTAAGGAATATGCACGAAGTCCATCGTTGCCAGGATTTATTTAACAGGCACTAAGTTCATAGCTGCCGATGTTCATCTATAGGGCACTAAATGTGATAACCCGAAACTTCTATCTTGTACCTTAGTCAAACTTTATCAATGTTAAACTCGTTTCAGCTATCTTTAGCATTGTTTTGAGCCTGTTTGAATGATCTAAAGCCTTGTACAACCAAAGTTTGAATTAGGGATGGGTTGGTTTAAGATTTGGGGTTGCAAAAAGGCCAAACACTCCATCAAGAGGAGTGTGTGGACGCACACCCGAGTGTGTGGCCGCACACCCGTTATCTATATATAGATGAGGCTCATTTTCACTTCATTTCCCCTCTCCTCAACCGTACACACCTCTCTCTCTCTCTACTTTTATCATCCACAAACACTTCTAAGACTTCAAAAATGTAAGTATTCCATCCTTTTAGCTTGCTATACTTGAAAGACTTCATGATTTGAGCCTTGATTCACCTTAAAGTCGACCACTTTAGCATGATCATGAAGGGGTACGGCCGCACACCTTCTTGGTGGCCGCACACCCTAGTTTATTGCCCATCTAGGCCTTAAAACTCTTGTTATACTACAGGAATGGAACCGCAAACACTCAGGGTTACTAGATCTGACCCTAAATCACCATTTTTGCGTGTTTTCATGAGTGTGTGGCCGCACACTCTGACCGCACACACTCTGGCCGCACAATCTGACCACACACTCTGACCACACACTCTTTTGTGTGGCCTTACACTCCCTTCATACAATCATATGTGATTGTAACAGTTATCCCAAGTGTTTCCTAGTCCCGTAGGGTGTCACTTATCATGATTAGTTGTATTATACACTAATTATGTCCATACATGTATCGTTATATGTTAAATAGGGTCCGTTTGTGCTCGAGGCTGCACTTGACACTCAACATCCCTAACGATCTTACATTCGAATCACACGTCAAACGGTGAGTTCATACCCCTATATTTTCCGTGTTTTTAATGTTTTCAGGTGGGGGATACAAGCCAAACTCAAAGTATTTTATTAAGTTTTAAACTTATTAATACAGTCCAACGATTTCCACGTTTAATAACATACTCGGATACTTTATCCCTTTTGTAATATGGTGAGCATAAGGGAAACTGTTATTTTGGAAATCTAACTTCATAGCTTTCAGAAAGGTTTTACAAAGCATTTTTCCATATCAACTCTAATAAACTATAATGGGTATAGTTTGGGATAACCCTCTAGGCAGTTTCTACCAAATCAGATTTCATGGATGAATATATATATATATATATATATATATATATATATATATATATATATATATATATATATATATATATATATAAACTATGGTAGATTTAGTTTATGTTATATGTTTTCTCAGAAGTATAAAGTACATTTATTCAAGGATAATTACTGTTTTATACTGTTTCCCGCTAGTAAACTAGATTATACCGAATTGTGAGGCGCTACTTCAATACTGTACCCTTAGGTGTACAGGGATAAATCCTTTTAGTATAACCAGAGTCTCCTGGAGGGAGAGCGTGAGATTTGTGAATAGATCTATTCGGGGCTGACAACCCCACACCTGAACTGCTAGCTACAGTTAGGCGGGCACGCCTGGGGTGAACAAATGTCATTTAGCTTAACGCCTGAAGAACATTATAAAGGTCTCTAGGTCATATCAAGTATGGTTATACGACTCGCAAAATAAGTATAAACTAACTTTGGTTTACAGACTCTACTCTTCATTTGTTTTATTTTTAGTAATAAAACTACCTTCATATACACACTGATAGTAATCAGGGATTTCTAAACTTACATCTCTACCTCTAGGACGGATAACTTGTTTTTAAGGAAAATATGGGATTTTCCCAAGATAACACTGGCATTTCTAAAACTGATGGTTTATCTTCTACTAATAGATACTCTTTCAACACTACTTTTCATAAGAAAATATGGGATTTTCTTGAGGAACACTTTTCAAAAGAATCAAAGAACCTTTTCCACCAAAACTAAATGTTTATGAACTCACCAGCTTTATGCTGATATTCTTTTAAACTGCTTGTATTCTCAGGAAATCAGTAAACAGGTACTCCTTGGATTTAGAGAAGCCGGAGCAATAAGGGTCATGTTTTTTTTTATATTTTTACATACTTTTGATGTACTTAAAACAAGTTTCAAACTAATGTAAACATTTTACTTATATATGTATCCACTGTATTGGTTGACTTGCTATGTTTCCTATTATTCAATGGTTGTGATGCTAAACATGACGTCCTCCACGCCGGAACGATTCCGCCATTCTGGTTTCGAGGTGTGACACTAAATCAATAGCTGCCAGGGTTTATCTCTTTTATTGACAATATTATTTTAAGGAGTCCACCCATAATACATGTCAATTGGGTTTTTGAGTACATTTGGTGAACACATCGTTCACAACACCTACAGGTTGCGAGCCTGCTAGTGTTCCACTTGACTGTCTAGAATAGTCTGTGGTTGTCATCTATACTCTTCTAGATGACTGGGTCATCGCTTATCATCATCTTTCACCTCTCATCATTTATATCATGTGACAACTCGAAATTTTTTGGATCAAGCAAGGTCTAAACCTTAACCTTACACGAATGAATTCACAACATAACCTGATGCCCTAGAACACTGAGAGCCATGAAGGGCAAGTTTTATGTAAGTTGTTGTATACTTAAACTTTGAAAACCATATGATAAATAACCCCTCGAAAGTAAACAAGTTTAATAGAGCAAAACTAGTCAAATGGTGGGAATGGAAATCATGAAATTTGAACATGGTTTAAATAATATTTAGCCAAGTACCCCATCCACCCTAGAACACCCTTAGACCGAAATCAACTTATATAGAGGGATTAGGACCGAAAGCAACATATGTAGAAGGTTAGAACCGAAATCATCCCTTAATGGATGAGCTAAGGACCGAAATCACCCCCAAGTTATTCCATTATGGCCGAAAACTCCATGAGAGGCCCACTTAGGCCGAAATCACACTTCTAGACCACTTAAGGACCCCCACTATAGCCGAAAACACCATCCTAGGAAGCACCCAGGCCAAAAACAATTTCATATTAAAGTGTATAAAGGTGTTTGCGGTCATATAAGGAGATTAAGACAAGAAAAGTGACTTTATGATGGGAAGTTTCCTCCATTCCAATGCACTCACGGATAACCACAAATTGTCCAACAAATACCCATGTTATTATCCACCAGATTACCAAGCAAGCATCAACTCATTGTACCTCCCTATCTTGAAAACGTCCACTTTAATTCATCCCACCATATCTTCATTTTTCTTCCTATAACCTTTCCTTATCTCTCAAGAATTCTCTTCCAAGTTTCAAAGAAGATTTAAACCCAATTTCATCCTTAAAATTTCTGGTAAGCATCCTCGTGTATCCTAAGTGTTTTGTGCATTCTTAAGTTAAAATCACCATGTTTACACACATTTTCGTGTGTTAGTTTTCCTAGAACACTAATCCTTCCAAGAAGTTCTTGAAGCTTTTACCAAGAAACTAGGCTTGAAAATCACCAAGGTGAGTTCATACCCCTACATTTTCATGTTTTCTTCAAGTTTTAGGGGGGAATACAAATTACAACACCAAAACATAATCTAAACTTAAACATCAGCTTTCAATAGAAAAGTTATGGTCTATTCACGAACTGTTTTGACCATCTTAAACTTAATATTTTTCAAAACCGTTAAATATACAAATATTTCAGGTTTATACCTTTCTAAAGACTACTCGCACGCATTCATACGATTTTTCTACAATTTTTGACGATTTTTACAAAACCGCCTATCATTTCAGAAATGATTTCGGACCAGTCTGTGAAGATGAACATTTTCACACTGGTTTGAGACCACTAAAAATTATAATAAAAATTATGAACAAAGTAGACTCATTTTCTAAACTCTCAGAGCTTACGGATCCAAAATTTGACTTACGGTTATTTTTCTATAATTTTTCTAATAACATGGACAGAAAAGTCAAAAACTAGAAATTGTCTTTATCATACTAAAAGTTCTTATACTTGTGTTAGATGTAAGTTTATATGATATATTCTTTTAAAACATCTACATATGTTAACTTATATGTATTTATATATATGATTATATAAATTGTCTTGACAAACAAACATAATAAACTATAATCGGTATAGTTTGGAGGTCACAAACCACACTTTTCAAAAGTACACATAATTATTTAAAGGCATAATTATCTTATTTTGCAAGTAAAAGGGAGTTATAGTTCACGTAAATCTGTTAATGCTCTTGCGAGACTTTCCTTCACCGTACCTACCTAGCATACACCGTAATACTTGTAGTTATAACTACAGTCTCCTGGAGGGAGAGCGAGGTAATTGTGTATAGATCTATACGGGGTTGACACCCCATACCTGAGCTGTTCACTACAGCTAGATGGGGCCAGTCTAGGGTGACAAATATCTTACCGAAACCGACGCCTGAAGAACGTCATGACAGGCATATCAGTCACAATCAAGCATGGTTATAGCGACTCACATAGGGATTAACAATACGATTTTGGTTTACGGGAAGCTTACACTTCACTGGTTTATTAAACTATAAAACTGCAAATCATTTTTCAAATATCCAGCCTCTTACACTTCCAGTCTTAGGGTTTAAGACTATAGCTTTTCTTACATCAGAAAATATTGGATTTTCTGGGAACGTTCGCTTTACTTTTACAAACAAAAGATAACAAAGTACATGCATGCATATATTCACAGTTTTGGAACAAGACTTACAAATCATTTTCATAGAAAATATCGGATTTTCTGAAAGTACTACGAGAACTATTCTAAACAAGTGCAAAACCATTTTTATACAAAAATGCTTATGAACTCACCAACTTTTTAGTTGACGCTTTTAAAAACAACTTGTATTCTCAGGGAACCAGTAACAGGTAATCAGCTCTGCTATGAGATCAAGTGGTGCGACTTCATGAAATTTTACTTCTTGTCACTTTTGTGTAACTGATGAACAAGTACAAAATGTAAACTATGTAAGTGTGTATTTTCAATGTATGTCGCTTGGAATGCTATGTTTCATTCATATTCAATTGTTATGATACTGTACAATGACGTCATCCGCCCCCGGACATTTCCGCTGTCCTGGTTTGGGGGTGTGATATATCATCTTTCATCTTTCATCACTAATCTCATCTTTCATATCTCATCATTCATCTCATCTTTCATCTCTCATCTCATTTCATCTTTAATCTACCCATCATAATAATAGGTATAAAATATGTATACAGTTTAAATCGAATAAAACATGTATATTTTGTTCATCCAACATAGATAACAAGAACACAGATAATATGCACACATAGCACGTAATTTATATTAAATACTTCATGTCTATGTGTAAGATGAAAGTAACTATGCACTCACTTGTTAAAGTGATGATTCCAAACTTGGGCAACGCTTCGCTTCTAACAATTCTAGTTTCCTTCGGCGAAACCTAGTATCATTACCGCTAGATTTTATTCTAATATCTATTGCGACTACTTACGAGCGATATTGTTTTATAATTGTTAAACAATACTTTTCAACCACTATGTACAGACAGGGGCCATACATGAAACACCGGAGGGCGGGACCATTTTGGCATTATAGCACTTCTGAAATCCAACAACCCTATGCGACCATTCAAACCAGATTCCCCGTACCGCGAGTAATTAAAAGATATTGTAATAACACTTTGTATATTATATTTTATCATATATGTGTATATATATATATATATATATATATATATATATATATATATTATAGGTTCATAATAACGATATTGAACTTAAACATAAGCTATACTTAAAGTAGGGTAAGCATAACTCACTTAGTAGGAGGTTTGGCTAGGAACTGGGCTCTGCGGGGGCAGAACTTCCGAGTTGAAAACTCTTCTTCTCGGAGCCTTCTGGCCCTCTGGGACTCGCCTCTAGCACTCGGTAAGTGCTAGGGAATGGGAGGGGCTAAGAGAGGCGTTTGAGAGAGAAAGAATGGGAAAGGTGTGAGTTTTTGGGGTGATTTGCGCCTCTATTTATAGGCTGAGTCCAGTGCGAACGTGAGGCGTTACCTTGCTGAAAGCTGGGCGTTCATGGCCAGGTGTCATCATCTGGTGCCAAGCCTTGGTGAGGAAGCAGTTCCTATTAATGAAATATTCAATTCATAACTTTTTCATCCGACGTCCGTTTTCGACTATCTTTATATCGTTGAGCTCCTATTAATGAAATATTCAATTCTCATTCAAGTTATGTCGGCTAAAAATTGATCGTTCTAAAATTCGATTTCCAGGTTGTACACTGCTATGCCAAATCTTAGAAAAATCATAACTTTCTCATACGAAGTCAGATTTGGACGTTCTTTTTATGCACACTCTCGGTTTAACGTATACTACGACTTTCGTTTAGATCGCTACGGCTAAAAAGTATTTTATCGCAAAATCACGTTTTACGTCAGACAATGTCGTGCCGGTTTTGTCGCGAAACTTCGACAGGTCATAACTTCTTCGTTATAACTCGGATTTCAGCGTTCTTTATATGTATGCAACCCTTGTGACATATACTATAACTTAGTTAAGATTGTTTATTCTAAATAATCTTCTATAAAAAAGTCATTTTTGACGCTTATTGTCTCTAAATTGACTAGCCCGAATCTGCGGGCGTTACACATCCGGTTTCCTGTTATTTCTTATTTTAGGTCAGTTAGCTGGAAGTCGACCGTGTAAAGTCTTTGGGCCTTAAGGAGGTAAAGTTTAGAACTTTTGGAAGGAGGTAATGATGGTTAAGAGATTTAACCCATGAACTGTCTTTTGGGCCGAAGGGTCGAAAGGGAAAAGTCATAGGTCGGGTTCTTGCATGAAATATGGATTTTTGTCCGAGAAGTTTTTAGTCCAAGATATCTAGATAATATTGTGGGGCTCTTCAACACCATTTCGTGCATATAAAGAACGCCAAAATCGAAGTTGAATCGAAGAAGTTGTGGTAATTTAAAAGTGATTTGAAGTTGAGAAGGAGGCCGGTATGCTGGGTGTACCTTAGGTACGTTGGGCGTACCAACATAGTGAAGTTGTGCATTTAGAAGCGTACGTTGGGCGTACGCAATCAGAAACCAAACCATAATTTCGGGGTTTTGATCCCTATTTAAGCTCCTTAACTTCCCCAAACCCTTTCCATTCTCAACCTCCACCTCTCCAACATCCTCCCTTGAAACCCTAACCCTAGTTTGAGACTTGTGAGTTAAAGAAGGTGTTTTTGAGGTGGTAATAGAGCTTGGAAGCTTGAAGCAACTTTAGATCTGGAAGTTCTCCTCCCCTATTCATCTCCAGAAGGTATAAAGTTAGAAGCTTTATAAATGTTTCCTTAGATCTAGTTTAAGGTGTTAAAGTTATGTCCTTTTTGTCCCATAAATTGGAAGCTAGCACCATAAATCTCGTGCCTCTAATGGTTTGTACCCAAACCCTAGCAATTAGATCAATTTGAGGAGAGAGGAGGAAAGAGGAGATTTTAGGCTATTAGATCACTTTGAGGAGAGAGGAGGAAAGAGGAGCAATTAGATCACTTTGAGGAGCCAAGCCCAAACTACCTGAGTACGTGGGGCGTACTCAACTGTACGCTAAGCGTACATGCTGTATGGCTTGTATGCTGCGCATACGAGCTTGTACGCCCAACATACTCACCCATTGAGCCATTTCTCCAATAAGCTCTTAACCACTTAAGTCCAAGAGTCCCACTCACAGATCTGGGTCATATGCACCATCTTAAACCATAAAGTCGTCAACTTGGTGGCTTTGTATGCCCCAATGAGCCGAAAATCGAAATATAACATTCTACTTCCATAAAAATGGCCATTACTCATGCATGATTGGATTAAAGCTTCAAAGGTGGAAAATTTATGACTTTAGGACCCAAAGAGCACCAAGAGTAGCAACTCTAATCTTCATAAATGGAAATAATCCACAAGAGTTCATCAATAGGACCAAAAAGGGTCCAAAATCTAAAACATGGAGATCTTAGATTTTAAAGATCAAGATCAAGACTTTATACCTTGCACAAGCTAGAAATGGATTAGATAATCCGGATCTACAAGCTTCTCCTTGAACCACCACCTTGATCCAACCTTTTCTTCCTTGAAAATGGGACAAAACACACCAAAATACACTCAAAATACCTTTCAAGCTCAAGAATACTCAATAATGGGGTTAGGGTTTCGTGGAGGCTGTTTAGGGACAAGAGGGAGGCTGATAAAGAAGATCCTTAGGGCATAATGTTCTTTAAATAGTGCTAGAACCCTGAATATTAGGGTTTTGGGGTCTGGACACGTACGCTGCACGTACTCCTTTGTACGCAGCGCGTACGTTCATGGCACCCGCATCCAATCTACCTTAGTACGCCCAACATACATAGGATGGTACACCCCGCGTACTGCACACCATAAGCCCAATAAGAAAAGATCCAATGATTTCAAGGTCCAACTCATAACAATTAAATAACCATAATTTAAATAAATACCTCGGAGATATCGAGCATTACAATTCTCCCCCATTTGAATTAGACTTCATCCTCGAAGTCCGCTGTCTCGAACAACTCCGGATAGTGCTCCCTTATCTCTTCCTCGGGTTCCCAAGTCCACTCAGAACCCTTTCGGTGCTGCAATTTCACCTTTACCAGCTCCACTACCTTGTTCCTCAAGGTTTTCGTCTTCCGATCTAAAATTGCCACCGGTCTCTCAATATAATTCAGGCGGTCAGCCACCTGAATGTCCTCCAAAGGCACCACCACGGAATCATCTACCAGGCACTTCCGCAGTTGAGAGACATGAAACGTGTTATGAATCTGACTAAGCTCGGCTGGAAGATCTAGACGATATGCAACTCGGCCCACCCGAGCCAAAACCCTGAAGGGACCAATATACGTGGGGCCCAGCTTGCCCCGCTTCCTAAATCGGATGACACCCTTCCAGGGTGACACCTTCAGGAGAACCATATCTCCCACCTGAAACTCTAAATCTGACTGGTGTCTATCAACATAACTCTTCTGCCGACTCTGAGCTGTCTGGAGCCTGCTCTGAACCTCCTGAATCAGCTCAGTGGTCTTGAGTACCACCTCGGTACTCCCCATGACTCGCTGACCGACCTCGCCCCAACAAATCGGGGTCCTGCATTTCCTCCCATAGAGCATCTCAAAAGGAGGTCGATCAATGCTAGCGTGATAACTGTTGTCATACGAAAATTCCGCTAACGTAAGATACGTATCCCAACTCCCACCAAAATCCAACACACATGCACACAACATATCCTCAAGGGTCTGAATAGTCCGCTCACTTTGACCATCGGTCTGTGGATGAAATGTTGTGCTGAAAAGGAGACAAGTGCCCAACTCGTCATGAAACCGCTTCCAAAACCTGGAAGTAAAGTGGACATCTCTGTCTGAAACTACTGATACCGGCACCCCATGACGTGCCACCACCCCCCTGATATAAATCTCGGCCAACTTCTTTGCAGAAATACTCTCCTGGATCGGAATAAAATGCACGCTCTTGGTCAAATGATCCACGATGACCCAAATAGAATCCAATTTGCGCACAGTCCTGGGAAGCTTCGTGATGAAATCCATAGTGATATCTTCCCATTTCCATACGAGAATCTCCAATGGCTGCATCTTGTCGTGAGGATGCTGATGCACGGCCTTGACTTTCCTGCAAGTTAGGCATCACTCAACATACCATGCCACATCCCGCTTCATGCAGGGTCACCAATAATCAGGACGAAGATCCCTATACATCTTCGTCGCCCCGGGATAAATGGAGAACCTCGACTTGTGGGCCTCCTCCATAAGAACCTGGCGCACACCGCCCCAATAAGGAACCCAGACTCGCCGATGCAGAGTCAACATTCCACGACTATCATAATCGAAGGAAGCCACCTGGCCCACAATGTGCTCACTTTTCCGGTACTCTGTCACAACTAGCATTTTTAGCTAGGAAATTCTGTTTTCGTGTAAACATCAGCTACTATAAGACTTGTACTCTAAGTGAAAATCATACTATATGCTAAAATGAAATCGTCCATTTAAATCTAAACTCCTGAGTGAAGTTCAAAACCTAATACAATACATCTCACATATTCAACTATGGGTTGAATACCCTAAAAATCCCGATTCAAGTTCATTATGGACTAGGATCCTCTTATTGGGCCTAATGGACCAATAAACTTTCAATTTGACCCCTTTTGGGCCAAGAAATCCAATTTGGGCTCTAATTGGACCCACATCCATGAAACTAAAGTATTTTGGGTCATGTGGGCTTAGAATAATTCAGTTTATTCCTAATGGGCCATGATGGGCCGTGAATGGTTTCATAAGCCCTAATGGGCCGTAAACTATATTCATGGGCTTCATTGGGCCGTAAACCCTTTTACCTTATCACTATTGGGCCGTGAACCCTCATAAGGGCCCAATGGGCCGAAAACCATCAACTTGGGCCTCATAATATTGAAATCAAGCAAGTAAGGCCCAAATTATTTCTCCTTTCTTTTCTCCTCCCTTATTCTCAGCCCAATTAAAACAAAAAAAAGAGAGAAGAAATGTTTATGTAAACTAATACCATGACACCTCCTTATTGTTTTGTGGTAATCCAAGCATCCAATCTCATATATCTAGGTTAAATCCCTTAACCCCTATGTAATGCCCAACTAATCCTCCCCCCTTCCTCCATAAAAATTCTCGGCCCAACATCACCACCATCTTTCCTCATTCAAACTTCTTCAAGCATTTCTCCTTTAACATAAGAAGTTCCTTCCTTCATTCTTCAAAAAACGTATGTGCATGAATGTGTGTTCAAGAACTCTTCAACAAGATCACCTCTAGTTTCTAAGAGACATCCAAGTTTTTAAACTTCTCCTCAATAAGTGAGCTAGGCCGAGAACATCTTCAATCTCCTTCCAAAAATAACCGATACAAACCCCAAAGTGAGTTCATACCCCCTATTTTCGGTTTTTACTAAGTTTTGGGGGAGAATACAAGTTGTTTTATGTAGATCTATGTGTATATGTATGACTATGTGTGTTTTTCATGATTTATTTGGTGATTATGTGTTGTTTACTTCATAAATCTAAAAATATATTAAAAATATGAAGTTTATCACTTAGATCTTCATAAAAACTATGAGAAAGGTATATGTTGTCATGTAAACTTTCAGATCTGAGATTTATACACTCAAAATAGCAAAAACAAGTGTTGTGTTCAAAAATCTATAACCTAAACTCAAAAATCAGCTTTTAACAGAAAAGTTTTGGTCTAGTTACGGACTGTTTTGACCAACTTGATGGTAATATTTTTAAAAACTGTTTTACATGAAAAAATTTCAGGTTTATACCTTTAAAATGACCACTCTCACGCATTCATACGGTTTTTCTACAATTTTTGGCGATTTTTACAAAACTGCCTATCATTTCAGGAAGGATTTCAGACCAGTCTGTGAAGATGAACATTTTCACACTGGTTTGAGATCACTAAAAATTATAATAAAAATTATGAAGAAAGTAGACTCATTTTTCAAACTCTCAGAGTTGATGGATCCAAATTTCGACTTACAATTTTTCTATAATTTTTCTAAAAATAGAGACGTAAATGCCAAAAATTAGAAGGTTGTTTTAACTTACTAAAAGTGTTTATACTTTTGTTAGATGCAAGTTTATATGACTTATACATATTTTTAAAACATCTAGACATGTTAACTTATGTGTATTTAATATATATATATATATATATATATATATATATATATATATGATTACAAAAGTGGTATTTTTAAGTCCATTTGACAAATAATTGAACTAATACTAACAATAAAATAACAAACGGACTAATTTTGTCATTTGTATAATATTGGGCCTTAGTGGCCCATTAATATGCTTGATAGGTCCTGAATACTATTTATTTGTTTATTGGGCCTCACTGACCCATTAACATGCGCGACGGACCTTGGATATTAATTTCGTGCTATTTGGGCCTATAAATACCTTACATGTGAAATGGGCCTTAGTTGTCCTTTTACATATATTTTTGGCCCATGTTATATAATCTCATTCCTTCGGGCCTGAAAATGACTTATGTGTTTAGTGAGACTGTTGGATTAATGTCTAAGTCCATAACTATAATTGGTAAGACTTGACCCGACCCGACATGGTCCATTTGGGTTGCATGGCATCATGCATTTGGATAGACTATAATGAGAGAAATAACACTTAAGGTTGGTTAATATATTATAAGTTCTAATATATTAATAAGGTTATTTAATTAGTATTGATCAAGAATTAATTTGGAATTAATTAAGTGATCAAAAGGAGACTAATTAAATATATGGGTTGATTGTGTAAATCATTCATTCTTATATATGTGGGCTTGTGATCCAAGATTCCTTATGTTGGACTAAGTCCATGGGGTGACCCATGGATACTCCATGGAGGTTAAAATCCATGGAGCATAAGGAATGGGTAAAGTTATGAGTTACATGGTGTAACCCTAATAGCCACCATATAAAAGAATCCCATGGCTCAAGAAATCGTGCACTAATGTGTGAGTGTGAGGGCTAGACGATTTCAAGGAGTGTTCAAGTTTCTCTCAAGTTATTCCAAGTGTATTTGGTGTTGTGTGAACCATTTGAGGTGTCACACTTGGGGCACTAGGCACTCAAGCTTTATGAAGACATTCTACATCAAAGAGGTATGTATTCTATCTTGTTATATTTATTATTTTGTATGCTAGATTAGGATAATACCTTGGATGTTCATAATTGTATGTATAATAGAGAAAACATAGATCCAAGGTATTTAGGGTTGCATGTACACTTAGGAGTGTTAGAATGCTCATAACCCAACAGAGACTCCGTGGTCCGCTTACATGGTTCATTAGGCCCGGAATGAGTTTTATATGTTCTATTCGCGTAAAATTCGATTAAGGATCTAGTGAGACTTGTCGGTTGACACCTATTGAGTGTACGATCGTAGCCTATAGTTATAAGCAGAGTCTCTTGGAGGGAGAGCGGAGGTTTGTGTATATATCTATACGGGGATGACACCCCACACCTGATCTGTTCGCTACAGTTAGACTACATCAGTCTAGGGTGACGATAACCTTATTCTATTTTTCCGTTGGCGTTCACAAATGCCAAGACAGGCGAATTGATCATTAATTAGTATGGTTATGATGACTCACTTAGAGGAATTAACGTTATAAATTTACAGGAGACCATTCTTTTCTTTTCTTCTTTGGATTATTCAGAAACATACTCGTACGGGTACTCAACCTCGGGGGTTGGTATGGCAACATTCTCTTTTTCAGAAAACATAGGGTTGTCTTGGGGCATTCTCTTTACATTCTGTTTACCTTTTCTGCATTATCTATATACATTCTAATAAACAATAATACACATGAATTAATACAAGATCTGACACAAACATCCTAAACTGTTTTCAGAAAATATAGGATTTTCTGGTGGTTTCAAAGTTGTACAAATCATTTTCACAAACATGCTTATGAACTCACCAACATTTTTATGTTGACCTTTTTAAATTAACTTGTATTCTCAGGAAACCGTTGAAGCAGGTTGAGCGGAACAAACTAATGGATATTTTGTTATATTTTGTTTCATCATACTCTGACTATTTTGGCATGTAATATTCAAATACAATACTCAATGTAAACAATGAACGTTGTTATATTACATGTGTGATGATGATGATGTTATGTTTCAGTTATATACTCTGTGATGATACTCCAATGATGAAGTCACGCGCAAGCCCCCGGACGTTTCCGCCGTCTGGTTCGGGGGTGTGACATACTATTCCTTCATAACCTCTCCCTGAGCCTCACGAATCCGCTCCAACAATAGAGTAATCACGGTCATCCTCAAACATATATCTCTAATCGGATCCTCGACCGCCTTGCGGATGAGAGAATCGGCCACCACATTGGCCTTCCCAGGGTGATAAAGGATCTCACAATCATAATCCTTCACCACATCTAACCATCGATGGTGCCTCATGTTCAGATTCGGATGATCCATCAGATACCTCAAACTCTTGTGATCCGTGTAGATAGTACAACGAACCCCATATAGGTAATGCCGTTAAATCTTGAGGCCAAAAACCACGACCCCAACTCCAAATCATGCGTCAGACAATTTGCCTCATGAGGCTTCAGCTGCCTCGGAGCGTAAGCAATCACACGACCACACTGCATCAATACTGCCCCCAGACCGGATATCGAAGCATCACACTAAACCACAAAGTCATCAACACCCTCAGACAGGGTCAAAATCGGTGCCTCACACAACCTCTGTTTAAGAGTATCAAAAGCTGCCTGCTGCTCTGGCCCCCAACGAAATGTCACCGACTTCTTGGTCAGTCGGGTCAATGGAACAATGATCTTGGAGAAATCGTGGATGAATCTCCAATAATAACCAGCCAGACCAAGAAAACTCTGAATCTCAAATGGAGACCTCGGAACCTCCCACTGCATCACAACCTCGACCTTGGCGGGATCGACCAGGATAACCTTTTGGTTGACAAGGTGCCCCAGAAACTGCACCTCGCGCAACCAGAACTCGCACTTGGAGAACTTCGCGAAAAGTCTCTCCCTCCTCAAAGTCTCCAGCACTTTCCTCAAGTGCTCCTCATGCTGCTCCTGAGTCTTGGAATAAACCAAGATATCATCAATCAATACTATCACAGACCGATCCAACATCGGTCTACATACGTGGTTCATGAGATCCATGAACGCGGTTGGAGCATTGGTGAGCCTAAAAGGCATCACCATGAACTCATAATGGCCATATCGAGTCCGGAAAGATGCCTTCTGCACATCCTCATCCCTGAACCGCATCTGATGACAACTCGATCGCAAATCAATCTTGGAAAACCAAGATGCATCCTGAAGCTGGTCGAAAAGATCATCAATCCTCGGAAGTGGATAACGGTTCTTCACTGTTACCTTATTCAACTCCCAGTAGTCGATACACATGTTACCTTCATGTTCTTCACTGTTACCTTCTTCACAAACAGAATCGATGCTCCCCAAGGAGAACTGCTCGGTCTAATTAATCCCTTGTCTAACAGCTCCTGCAGCTGTGTAGACAACTCCTGCATCTCAGGAGGAGCCAACCGATACAATGCTTTGGCTATCAGAGCCGCACCTGGGACAGATGTGTAACACCCGAAATCTAGAAGGTTAATTGTGGAATTATGCCAATTTCAAATTGAACTCAACGAGTTGGAGGAGCCAGCTGGACGAGTTGAAGATGAAGAATCGTGAGGATTTAATGGGTATACTCGATGAGTTGAGGAGTCTCAACTCGACGAGTAAGAGTTGTTTTGGTCGCGAGGTTAATGAGACAACTCGGCGAGTTGGAGGAGCCAATTCGACGAGTTGGGCGCTGTTTAGGAAACCCTAATTTTGGGGTTTTCACCCTATTTAAACACCATAAGTTCCAGGTGTTGGCGTCATTTCCAGCCTCCATAGCCCCTAATCCTAATCTAGAAACCCTAGAGCCTCTAAGAGTGTTGTGATTCCTTTGTGTGTGTTTTGGTGTGTGTTTGAAGCTCATTCAAGGATGAGAAGCTTGGTGCAAGGTGGTGGTTCAAGAAGGAGCTCTTAGATCTTTATTCTCTGCTTCATTTCCAGCACATTTTGGGTATAAAGTTCTAACCTTGCTTAGTATTGGCTTAGATCTCTTCTTGGGTTTATTTGTATTCTTTTAGCCATGGATGGGTGGTTGTTGGGGAAGTAGAAGTCCCAAGTGTCTATCCTTTTCAGATCTATGATCTTTAAGAGCTCTTTTGGCATAAAGGTGCCAACTTTATGGTTTTAGGGGCTTCATGCATTCATTAAGTCCTTCTTTTGGCCTCTTTTGAGCTTTTGAGCTTCTTCTAGTCATGGATAAGTGTAAAGTTGGAAACTTTACATGACCATTTAGCCTTATGTGGTCAGATCTGCATTTTGGAGTTGTGTCCTTGTTGAATAAGTGTTTAATGATTAAGTCCTTACCCTTTTAAGTTTAGGGTTTGGGTTTTGAACCCATTTTGGTGGTTCTTAGGGGTAAAGTTGGAAACATTACCCTTCTTGAGGCCATTTCAGTTAAGATTTGAGTTGTAAAGCCCTTAGTTTCGAATAGGTCGGCTTAATGTATTAAGATGTTGGATTTCTGGAGAACTCGGCGAGTTTATGGGTGAACTCGGCGATTTGGTAGGGTTTTTCCCGATCTTCGTTAACTAATGAAGAAACTCGACGAGTTGAAGGACAACTCGGCGAGTTGGGTCAACTTGGACCGTTGACTTTGACTTTTGAGTTATGACTTTGAGCAAGTTTGTCCTAGGGGTAATTGAGGTATTTTGAATTGTAATTAAGGGAAGTATGGGCTTAGGATAAGGTCCATATGGGATTGGGCCCAATTTGGAAAATTGGGCCATTAGTGGCCCTTTGTGGATCTTTTAGTCTTGGGCCTTTTTAGTTATTGAAGTTGGGCCCCTGTTTTAGTTCTTATTGGGTTTGGGCCCAATTTGGAAAATTGGGTCATTGGTTGATTATTGGGCCTTTGGGTCTCTCAGATTGTAGCTTGGGTCATAGTTTTGGACAAGGCTAGGATAGGGGTAAAATGGTCTTTTTACCCCATGTATGAAGTTATGGTTAAGTATTGGAACCCAATTATTAATTGGGTGTTGTTTTGATATGTCAGTTCGGTGGTATCGATAGGGCAGCAACTAGGGGTTTCTTTCAGTGTGCTTCTGCATTTGAGGTGAGTTTCCTTACCGGGTTTAGCGGGTCGAAGGCACCAAGGCCGGCCCATGTTTATATTACGTTGTTAGTATGCTAGTTGTCTTTGTGACCCTTGGATGTGCTTGTGTTTATATCTTTTCCGGGCTAAGGCCCAATACCGGGCGGGGCTTGATGGATATTTGTATGCTATGTATCTTTGTGATTATTTCATGTGTATGTGTTTATTTGATTTATGTTATTGTACGTTGGGCGGGGCCCGTTTACCAAGCTCAGCTCGATACCGGGCGGGGCCCGATGCTGGACGGGGCCTGATGTTGGACGAGTTCCGAAGCCGGGCGGGCCCCCCTATATGTTTCGTATATGGTATGTGGTATTTGGTAAACTCACTAAGCTTTGTGCTTACGGTTTTTAGTTTATGTTTCAGGTACTCCGGTTTTCAAATGAAAGGGGCTCGAGACGATCGCAACGCATACACCCATGTTTTCCGCAATATGTGATCTTTGGGAATGAACTTTGATAATAGTTTTTATTTAAATGCTTTTCAATGTTTGTACAAAGTTACAATGGTGTTTTGAATATAATAAAAATGAATTTTTTTTAACCTTGATTTTTGGGATGTTACAAGATGAATCCTGAACTCCACCTGCCTCTTCGGAGGTACCTCGGGAAAATCCTCTGGGAACACATCTAGATAATCCCGCACAATCGGAACATCATCCACGGTCGCCTTACCCTTATCCCGGGTATCCATGATATAGGAAACGAAGCCCGAGCATCACTGATGAAGATAGCGTCTGGCCCTCGCTGCAGAACACATAACCGGCCCACGTTGCAGTCTCTCACCCTGAATCACCAACTCTCCCCCACTTGGGGTCTGAACCCAAACTAACTGCTACTCACAGTCGATCACTGTCCCATTAGGGCTTACCCAATCCATGCCCACGATGACCTTGTTCCCGCACAGAGGAATGGGAACTAGATCAACCGGGTACTGCTCGTTGAATAGCTGGAGGCTACAACCCGATGAACCCTTGCAACCCGAACTGTCTTATCATCAGCAATCTCAACATCATGAGGACAATCCAGCTCCCCCAGAGCTCCGACAAATCTCTTGCTAAGCGCAAGCGATAAAAAAGATGGGGTAGCCCCCGAATCAAATAATACCAAAAGCAGAGATACCGTTTACAAGGAATGATCCGAAAATGAAACATATAAACATAAGCAAAAAATTCAATATAAATAAAAAGATAAGGGGAAGATACATACCCGTCACAACATCAGGAGCTGCACGCGCCTCATCTGCTGTCAGCAGGAAAGCCCTGCTCTTCGCCGCAGGCACATCTACCCGGCCCTGACGGCCGTCAGTAATCCGAAGATTTGCTGGAGCGGGTGCTGACATCGGTCCTGCTACAGCTAAACTCGGACATTGGGCCTTCTTGTAGCCCCTCTATTTGTAATGAAATCAAATCTGATCTGATCCCTAGGTGTGACATCCCCTAATTTCTCGGCCAGAAAAGACCGATTTAATTTATGCTTTTTAAAATAAATTCAGAGAAATCTTTTTAAAAGATGTTGCGGAATTGGTCCCCAAAACAAAACATGATAAAAGTTTATCAAAACCTTTCTTTAAGAAATGTATAGTTTCATTTCATATCAAAACCTCGGGATGTCATGTTCCGATACAGATCAAAAGCATAAACAAGACATTATAAGCCTTTCAACAGTTATTTACAACTACTGGCCTATAATCCAAAAATCTCTCATCGTCCTCCGACTATGCTCGGGGTCCACTACCTGTAACATAAAAAGCTGAGTGGGTCAGGCTTGGGAGCCTGGTGAGCATATAGGGTTTTCAACCCACAATAATAATAAACTTATTGAGTTCACCAATCAACAATAACCCTGATTACTCATTCTCGTTGTCCTCACTTTACGTCCCTAAACACCTATCACAAGGGACCTAGCCTAAGGAATATCATCGGGATGGACACTACTGCTAAGGGGACTCCTCAGCCATACATGTCCTAAAGGCAACCATGAGGGGGATGGAATACGCCAACGAACGTATAGTTCACCAACACCTACAAGTTGCGAACCTGCTAGTGTGCCACTGGCCTGTCTAGAAAAGTCCGTGGTCGTCATCTATACTCCGTTAGACGACTTCAACAACAACAACAACAACAACAACAACATCGAGGCCTCTCACCATTTTAACACACACCGACTATTTCGTCTACCCATGTTCTACCCAACATATTTGTAGATAAAATACATATACAGTTTAAAACTTGTATGAAACATCTGTTCAACAGTCACCTCAAATAAACACTTAATATAATTACACATACCACGTATTTTATAGAAAATACTTCATATCTAGGTGTAAGATGAAAGTGACTACACACTCACATGATTTGATGATAATCGGGCAACAATTCGTTTCCTAAAACGATCGTTTCTAATAAAACCGGGAGTTTTATTGAGAAACCGGGCTCTGCAAGGGTCGGGCTTCGAAACCGAAAAGATAGATTTTCCGGGCTTCTCGGGCACTTCGTGGGGTATTCCGGGGGTTATAATCGATACCGGGGCTTTGGGGAATATTAAAATGAAGGAAATATGAAGAAATGGGCTAAAAGTGGCAAATTTCCAAATGTATCCGAGAAGGCTCGCAACCTTCTATTTATAGGGGGAGGCATCTGATCGGACGGCTGAGAAGCTTCCACGCGTCAGCAGATCTGAAGGCTCGCAGGTGGCTCGCACGTGGGCTTGCTGGCGGCTCCTGATTGGACCGAAGTCCGGGTCCGATGGGGGGGGGGGGGGTCCGTGGCACCATGCGAAGCTCGGACGCACGAGTACATTTTTATTACAAACAAAAAAAGCCAATTTAATGAGGTCTATAATTCAAACATGCCTGAGAGATTTAGTCTGTGTGCCTTAATTCATCATTTTCAAGCTCTACAAAATCAAATACAACCAAACGCTTTTTAGTACAACTTTTAGCAAGACCATGACTTTCGTTTTTTCAATTTTGCCTTTATTTATTCCATTTTCTCAAATCTTTATTATCCAGAAAACATTTTATCATCTATGTCTTACCAGGTCTCTGAGAAAGCTTCACTTCACTACCAGGTTTATTTGTATTGTTGTCTTTGCTGCAATGAAACCAAAAAAAAATAACTTTCTTATTAAATGACCTAAATACCCTCACAATCATCATAACAGACCTTGTAGGTGGCAATGGAGAGGACTGTCCACATGGCCTAGCATGATAAGCAATTGACGGAAGTCATAAACCTTTTATCCCCTTGAACATAGGATTGTATATTCTTAAATTCAAACGTAGGATAGGAAGAGATATCTTACTTGATGGTTCCTTTAGTGAAAGAGATTACAATCGGCTTTGCAAGAGGAAGGTCGATGGCAGAGGACGGTGCGGCGTTGGTGGAGGGTCGGCGATGGTGTACTAGGGGTGCTGGACAGTGGTGGGTTTGTCTCAAGGAACGTCAACTGGAATCGGGAAAGAAAGTGTACACGATGACACGGAAAATGGGTTAGGGCAAAGAAGAAATATGGTGATGGCGTGTCTGTTGTATCCTTGATCGACATCGACGACCAGGAAAGAGCACATAGCGGTGGTCGGAGTGTGAGGGGAAGAAGTAATTGGCGGTCGATGTGGGGAGGGGAAAGAAGTATCGTCGATTATGTTTGTGGGGAGAAAGAAAAATGCATCAAAAACGCTTAGGGCAAAGAGGGAAGTGAAATCGGGCTTTCTAATTTTTGGGCTTTTCTTTTCCCGCTTGTTATTAAAGAACTCGCGTTTCATTAAAAATTATAAAACGACATGTTTAGATGACACAAATTTTATAATAAGCGCCCTCCGTGTTTTTTTTCCTGACACTAATTTTAGGGCATGCAAAAATGCGCATCCTAAATCCTTAAAATTTCTAGAGAGCTAACATTATTTTTAGGTCACACACTTTTGCGTATCATAAGTCAATGTGTATCATAAATCGTGTGACATTAAAGGCCTGCTTTCTAGTAGTGCCTTTTCCTAACTATACTTTAACATGTGCTCATATTGAAGAACTTAGAGAGCTTTTGTAAAAGATAGTGATGTTGCAAATAGTTCTCGCAGTCATAAGATTTGATAATATTACTCTTAATGTCAGGGTCCTTTTAGATTACATGTAAGAACTAATATAAGCAATATTTGTTAGAGGAAAATTATAGAGATCTGGTTTGTTTTGTTTGTCTCCTCCGGTGACCAACATTTTTTTCCGTAAAAGGAACACAAAATATTCGCACACCACCATAGTCAACCCCAAAAAATCCTTATTTGTTACTATAACTTGTTAAGTACAAAAAAACCCATTTTGAATTCAAGAATTTTGAGGGTAGTGATGCATAAAATCCCCACTAAAAAAATCTTCAGTCACCCCCATCTTAACTAACGAAAAAATCCAACTAATCTTCTCTCTCTTTCTCTCTCTCAAATTACTCATGTAAACAAGAAATTTTGTGTTTTAGGTCAAACAAGAAATGGTATACAGTTTCTCCATTAATGTTTGTGAATATGCTTCATGATTGAGTATTTTGGGAAAATTGTAGGAAGATACTTCAAGAAGAAATAAGAGTGGTTAAATATACATCATGTAACATCCTGGTTCAGATCGTCAGTGGTTAGGGTTCGTGGGCTGCAACCCGGACATGAGGAAGTCTCGAGTTGCGACGAGTTGCTAGAAGTGTAAGGCATCTCGCCACCTTTCCGTGGGTATGAGGTTCTTTGGAAACGGAGTCATATCGAGGAAGCATTGGAAGTTTGAAGTGTTGGCAGGGTAAGTCCCTTAATTTGAGAAAGGTGGCAGCTGAGTACGCTGGGTGTACGTGTGTGTACGCTTAGCATACTCATGTGCGTGGTTTTTAAACGGAGCCACCTAGTACGCTGGGCGTACTAGACACATAGTGAAAACCCTAATTTTGGGTGTGTCCCTATATAAAGAATGAGATGGCCTCATTCCTGGCCACCACCTTCAGATTTCAACCCTCCTAAACCCTAAACCTTCGTTCATGGAGTTTGTGGATGCATTTGAGAGCCTTTGAGTGTTTTAAGTGTTCTTGTGAGATTTTGGAGTGAAGAAGGAGCATAGAAGAGAATAGAGTTGGAGTCCAGGCTTTGGATCTGAGCTTTTCTGTGGATGGAGCATCATTTGAAGGTATAAAGCTCAAAGCTTTCCCATCCCTTTGATTTGTGCATGTTATGGTCCATTTTAGGGTTTTTGGTCCCAAAGCTTGAAGCTTTATGAGTTGTTGCACTCCAGAGCCTAATGTTTGTCCTTTAGAGTATTTCTAGTGGAGAGGATCCATAAAAATGAGGTATTGGATGTTGGTATCAAGCCATGCATGAGTTATGAGCTTTTTGAGATAAGAGAGTGGGTGTTTTGTGTGTTTGTGACCATATCAGCCATGCAAAGGCTTAAAGTCACTGACTTTATGGAGTAAGAGCTATTAGGGAGTCCAAATCTGAGAAATGAGCTAAGGTCTTAACGGGTTAAGACCAAGAGATGGACTAAGCAAAACTGGGCGTACGCCCAACCTAATTCCAGTACGCCCCGCGTACTGTGTTGGTGTCCCCGATCAGATTCGTGCATGCAAGTGTACGCTGAGCGTACCATGGGAGGTACGCCCCGCGTAACCTCTCTGTGAGCTTTTGGGCTGAATTTATTATTGGGCCTTAAGGGTTGGGCCTGGATTTTTGGGCTTGTGTATTAGTGACTTTGAGCAGAGAAATATTATATTGTGCCTTGGGCCCTTGAGTTGGGCTTGCCATTTAGATTGAGAGTTGGGCCTTAGGAGAGCCCATTTATTATTGGGTCTTGGTGGGCCCAATGGGTTTTAGGTTATTGATGGGCTGGTTAGTGGACTACCTTTAGACCTAATGAGTGAGAGTTCGGACTTAGTTCCTAATTGGGTTAATTGTGGGTTTGGCACAGAGTTTGTGGCCGGTGCGTAGCAGCAACGTTTTAGGGGTTATTCATCATTCGAGGTGAGTCTTCTCACTATACTTACCATGAGTGGTATCCTTGTGTGACTGAGATGTATTATGTGCTTATTTGTGTGTTGTGATATTCTGCATTATGTCTCTGTGATTTATGTTGAGTATTGTTATTATGAGCTTATTGAGTTAGGACCGGAGGGTCCACCTGAGTTCTGGGACCGGAGGGTCCCACTGAGACATATTGACCGGAGGATCTTATCTGAGTATAGCCATGAGAGGCTACTGAGATGTGTGTGGTATTTTGGGGAACTCACTAAGCTTCGTGCTTACCGTATTATGTGTTATGTGTTTCAGGTTTTTCTCAGGATCGCGGGAAGGCACCGGCTCGATTATACACACCAGAGAAAGAGTTATGTTTTGAGGATCCTGGATTATTAAACAAACAATTATGGAGATGCGTTTTGTAAACTAAATAAATAAGATTTTGTGAAATGCGTTATGAGATTTATATGAATTTAAAATGAAAAAATTGTTTGGAAATTTACGGTGTTACAGATCAACAAACACTCGATAAATTTAAATTTTGGAAAAAAATAGGGTTGATTTCATTGGGGTAAACAAAAGCTTTGGGGATGTGGGGTAAGAAAAACCAGAGCTGAATCCTCGCACAACTCCGTCGTATTCATCATCTCTGACTCCAATTTTCCTCTCCAACCTCTAACTTTCTACCGCTGTCATTTTGATTTCCCTCTCCAACCTCCGATTTCTTCTTTAATCCTTGATGCCTACCTCGACTTATCATCTCTAACTCTGTCACTTCCCGCTTGTCAAACTCTCCACAAACTCATATAAGATTGCCAAGCTCTTCATCTAACAATGATGATCCATATGGTAATGGAATGATTTGGTTTAATTAGCTCATAACCTATACGTTAAAATTATTGAAGGAGATGAGAAAGGATAGTTGATTCGTGAAGCAGAAAAGGGAATACAAGTGACTTTATGATCTTTGACGAAGGGGGTAGGCAGCAATGTACAGTTGAGAGAGGGATGGAGAGAGAGAGAGAGAGAGAGAGAGAGAGAGAGAGAAAGAAAGAGAAATAACGAGAGAGAGAGAGAGAGAGAGAGAGAGAGAGAGAGAGAGAGAGAGAGAGAGAGAGAGAGAGAGAGAGAGAAGAGAGAGGATGGTATGGATGAAGATAGGATATAAGCATAGAGAGAAAATGGGGATATTAGATTATGATTCTTTACGAGATGTAAAATAGAGAGAAGATGGAAGATATATAATAAATTACAGAATTGGTCGTTGAGGTTTATTGATTATTTTTCCAGATTTGGTCAAAGGGTATACTGGTTATTTAAAAAGACGATTCAAAAGTTAGATTTTACATCTGAAGGACCTACCATGCAATAAAATGAAACCATAAGTACCATTGGTGTAGCAATTTCTAAATATATCCTAAAAGTGGCCTTTTTTGAAAAACAAAGGGAACACTTATGAAATTTTGTCCTATTATAACTAATACTATTTTTGTTGTTATATATATACTAGGTACGTCTTCAGCCGTGATAATCACGGCCCATGATATGCATCGTGAAGGTCCTTTGATGAAGCAAGACAAATATCTAGTTGGAGTGTCATTTATTCAGACTAATCTAAAGAAAGAGAGAAAAAAAAATCTGTCAGTGTGTAAAGTGACATTCAGTTTAACAGATCTATATGTACTTGCATTATATTACGGAACAACACACACCCAAAGAATGTGAATAGTGCTATAAAAAACCGTTATTCTACTATTAAAAAATGTATACGTTCCAAACAAAACTATTAATATAATAATTTGCATGATGAACACTTACGTGTCCAAGCAAAAGACCTATAATACCATCAAGCTTCAAACCAACAAATGATATAATCTCATGATAAAGCAAGAAATACGACAATTACCTCTGTACATCATCATTGGGCTGAGGGTATATGAAATTTCATTTCTCGTCAAAAAAAATATTCCTGTAATATATAATTATTCTTTTAAAATTAGGGTAAATGAAAATTGTGCAGCTAGTAGTTGTCTTTAGATAGTTTAAAAATCACAGAGACCTGATTATCCCATTAAGTTACAACAAGGTAATGTGCTTAATTCTAATCTACAACTAAGAGGAAAATTAGAACCCAAAAATTACAAAACACCAAACTATCTAAACATACTTTGGGCCTTGAATCACAGGGAAAATGGAATTAATTAAAGGTGTGAAGATGATGAAAATCATACTTCCTAAGCAGATTAGTACCAGCATTTTGAGACATGGAAGGGTTTTCGAAATTTATTTGGGCTTAAAACAAAAGAAAAGCAATTTGTAAGAAGTGGCAGTCAGTAATATTATCAAATGCATGTTATGTTTTCAAGGAAAATGAAACCTGGTACAAATATACAGTGAAAAAAACATTTCCAAAGCAGCTTCATAAGTGACTACACCCGAAAATCTTGAAAAAGTTTTCGCAACTTCACAGACTACGAATACAAATGACAAACTGGATCAGTCTTGCCTTCATCCGATTAATTTCTTAAACAATAGGGATTTGAAGATCTGGATTTTATTTTTTAAATTTAAATGTTTAACCTCAAGCCTTCTAATGACTTTTCCAAATGAGGCTAAAAAGGTGGAACTACGTTCTCATTCTTCATTTTCAACTTTGGAAAAGCCCCAACAATCAAAAGAACACTATGTTGATTGATATTACTCTTCATATTTATACACATATTTTATCATCTGTTTCTTCCATTTAAATGAACATGTAGGACAACATTCCAATGGTTCTCATTAGTTTTACACTACTTTGCTTCACCTAGAAATGGAAAAACGAATCCCTAATCAGTGAAATTTGAAAGTAAAAGGAGAAATTGGTATTCATCTACTTCAAGACCCTCAAGCCTCATCTGTGAAAATAGAAAGAAAATTATTAAAAAATCAGTCCTGTGTTGGGACTGTTTGTCTATAGATTAGAAATTATTATTGTACATTGTGCTTCATAATGGTTTACAGAGTGTAGTACAGGTACCAGAATTAAAATCATATGAGGTTCACTGATTAAGTGAAATGGAAAAGGATGATGGAGTGTAATAGTTAATTCTTAGTTGATGCACTTGGTAGGGAAATAGGAATGTTTCTTGTAACTATAGGACACATGCACCTTGAGTTTGTCGTCATAAGCGACACAACAGCCTATGATAACATTAACCCACATTATAAAATTGATGAAATTATTTACCAAAAGACGCACCAAAAAGACGTGGTGAAAATAATTTTACATAAACCATGGCCGTTGAGAAGTGAGAAAAGTGGATCAAACCTTTTAATAACTAAGATAATGAATTTTAGCTTTTGTTCGCTGATTATTGATAAAATTAGACATATACTCATTGATTTTTCCCTTTACCCATATACTCATTAAGCCTTTTAAGTCATTATGTTCAAATTAAATAAAAAAGGAACAATTCCCAAGTCTTGCCTGTATTTGAGTTAGAAGTTCACACCTTGATATATAAGAATCTTGAATGCTTTAAGGTTCGACAAACAGAGGAGTGGTCCTTGAAGGAATCCTTAAGCATCCTGATCATGGATTGTATTTTGAGTTCTTCACCAAATTTTTAGTTGACATCATCTGCACCAACAACCAATTGCATAATAATTAAAGACCATTAACAAAACAAATAAAATCAAGCAAGGGTAAACATATACAAGATATCCAAATACTCAACACTGTTATATATTAGTATATACCTCAGGTTGTGCCGTTGTGTTGTGTTATTTGTTGTAACATTAACATAAACTATAAACCGTGCTAATATGACTCTTCGTTTCATCCCTCGAGACAACTCGGATTCCATTGGCCCTCTACATCCTGTCAAATATGTTATCCAAGTTTAAAACAAATTAGAGAATACCCGATTGATAAATTTTCCAAATTTTTTACAAAAACCATCCAACTAAAAGAGACTAACAACATTAGTGGTTAAACTTAAGACGACTTACTCCCTTTATATGTGAAAAAAGGGATCACAAAATAACTAATTGTATATATATATATATATATATATATATATATATATTAGTTAGCATATTCCTAAAAGAGACCAACAACACAATGGTTGTTTACGTTAAAAGATATTAATTCAAATAAGATAAGCGTCGGAAATGTCTACAGTTTCATAAATTGATGCTTCTTGTGACAATAGTGGAAATACTACCACTAAAAATCATTATAGTGTTCCGTACTACAACATTAGAATGAAATGACTGCCTGTTTAGAGCATATTACTTGATCCCAACTATTGCAATCCACTTTCAGAACGAATTTAAAGAAAAATGAAATCATGAGTTTGATTCAAGATTGACTTCCATGAGGACAAACTAAATCAGATATAAAAATTCAATTAAATTTTCTCCTAAAGATAATGGAGAACAATTTTATCTTTCACACAGGGTAAATAATTAACAGCACTGATTTCATCCTCCATGGACAATAAAACAAATTTAGGGTTTGTCTAAAGGGGGGAGAAATGAGAGTGTGAATCGAAAAGAAAAGAAAATGATAAAGATGGCTAACCTTTTATGATAACTGTGTCTGGCATGAAACATCTTCAACAGACGAAATAAAAGCGTTGTCACTACTCCTGCTATAGGTCAATGAATCCCTGATTGTCGTCCTCAGAAGGGACTGATTAATTGCATGAGATAACAAAAAGAATTAAATGGAATTCAATCGAAATTTTATCTTACCTACCTAGTTGAGGATGCCTTAACTTCAATTACATTTACAGGGTGTCTTTCTATTTTGCGTTAGAGAGAGAGAGAGAGAGAGAGAGAGAGATGAAGCAGCAATGACACTGAGGGAAGAAGGTACTTGATTAAGGTTGAAGAACGAAGGTAGGCACATCCAACCGGAAGCCAACTGGAAAGTTTGGATTTTTCTGTGTCGTGTACATGCAATCGATTGAAAGATAAAGAAGAAAAGAAGAAAGAAGAATGAAGTTTATTGGAGAGAGAGAGAGAGAGAATGGTGATGGTGAGCTTTGGGGAAAGAGAGGAGTGGACATTGTGGGACGACCGGCGATACATGAGAAAGCCAACACAAAAGCAGTTAATGACTCATGGGGGAAGAGATATTAGGATCGAGACACTTAACATACCACTCTAAACACACGAACAACAAAGATTTAAGGTGGTTCGGTCTATTTCTGACCAACATCCACACGAGGTAACTAGGAGTTTATATTTCTTGGTGCTAATCTGCACTCACTCTTTGTTGCTTATTTTTACAATACAGATGAGACTCATATATAGAGTCTGAAGTAAACAATTGAACAAGAAAAGCAGCCATGAAACATACATCCGGGAAATATGGATCACCTCTCCTTTTCCACCTTTTTGACTTGCTTTTCTTCCATGTTTTCTGCCTTTTGACCAGCCCAATGGCTTCACACTCAACAATCTCCCACTTGAAGCCACGAAACAATCTTCACCATAGCTTCAACTGTGTATCTGTATTTCTGTAAAAACTTTTGATCTTGACTCCTTCCTAGTTACCCTGGCCTTCTCTTCAATTTACCTGAAGGCTAGTTGAAGCTTCCGTTAGCTCCAACACATCAGTCATGACTAAGTCTGCCACTGACCTGTTCTCTGTCTCCACCGGCTCCCACTGAAATGAACTGCCCGATCCTGGAACATCCTGAGAACAAACGACACTCTCCATGTGAAACAGATAATCTGGAGAGACTTTTACAGATGGAATACTGGTTCTCTTAACCCACTGTGTTCTGGGTATTCTAGCTGAAGCACAACCCTTGCTCCCACTGCTATGAATGCCCTTGACTGGTTTTTCTGAACCGTTCCAAACACGTTCAACCTGAATCTGACCTGTGACTCTGGGTTTGCCATCTGCAAAGCAAACCTTCTTCTGTCCACGAGACTCTATGAACCGGATTTTGTTTTTCTTCTGAACTGGGACGGTTACTCCCTCAGATGGTAATCTGACCATATATAATGAACCCTTCTTATGTCCACGAGCTATCACAAGATTTCCTTTGACAACCTTCCACTGCCCATTCCTGAACTTAACCTCGTGTCCCTGTTCATCCAACTGCCCAACAGAAATCAATTGTTTCTTCAGACTTGGAATTACCCGGACATCCTTCAAAGTCCATGGACCAACTGGAGTCTTCAAAACTAATTCACCTATGCTCGTCACATCAAGAACCTCATCGTTCGCCAGTCTTACCTTACCAAAATCTCCTTCTTTTAGATTCTGCAGTGCTTCACGGCTGTGGGTAGCGTGAAATGAAGCACCCGAATCCATAACCTAGGAATCCACATTGCTCTCCACACTACAGATCAAAACATCATCATCTGAATGGTCTACTGCAGCGTTAACTTCTTTCTTGTCTTTTGGACATTGATTCCTGAAATGTCCAACCTCTTTACAGTTCCAACAAGTCACATCATTTCGAGTCCTCGACTGACTCCTTCTCCTGTTCCCGCTCCCACTACCTCTGTTATTTTTTCTACCTCTGACCGCATTCAATTGTTCACTTGATGATTCCCCGGAATTTCTTCGTCTGACGTCTTCGCCTAGAATTAAATCCCGAATTCCCTCAAAAGTGAGCTCTTTCGATCCTGAGGAACTAGTAACGGTTGTAACTGTTCCGGACCAACTGTCAGGTAATGATGATAACAGTAGTAAAGCTTGAACTTTGTCCTCAAATTTTATTCCCACTGACCCAAGTCTGGATAAAATCGAGTTCAAATTGTTGATGTGTACTGTAACTGAACTTCCTTCCCTCATCCTCGTGTTGACTAGCTCCCGAATCAGGAAGACTTTATTTGCTGCCGACGGCTTCTCGTACATATTAGACAATGCCTCCATGATTCCCTTTGCCGAGGTCTCTTTCAAAATGTTGAAGGCAACATCCTTTGACAACGTCAGTCTAATAAATGTCTTGGCCTTCTTATCCAAAATCTCCCAGTTTGCCTGTGTTATCGCCTCCGGTTTTTCACCTAAAACTGCGTCCAAGTCTTTCTGCACGAGCAAATCTTCAATTTGCATCTTCCACCAACCAAAATCTTTCCCATCAAACTTCTCAATCTGAAGCTTACTGTTTTCTGCCATTTTCTGAAAGATTAGGGGCTAAACTGTAATTTTCTGAAAGTTTAGGGGCTAAACTGCAATTTTTCAAATCTGCTACAGTGTTGCTACAGTGCCTGCTGACGTCACCGCTGACGTCGTGATACAGTGCTTGCTACAGTTTCTGTTGACGTCCCCCGCTGACGTCGTGCTACAGTGCCTGCTACAGTGTCGTCTTCTCCGGCAGAACTCCGGTGCTACAGTGTCGTCTTCTCCGGCGGAACTTCGGTGCTACAGTGTCGTCTTCTCCGGCGAAACTGGTTTTTCCGGTAACTATTCCGGCAACCTTTGACCGGCGATTTGGACGTCTTCCGGTGGTCAAAAAATTCAGAAAAAAATATTTTCGGAATCTTCGGAACGAGACCTTTCCAACGGTATATACCAAAATCGTTTTTGACGAAAAAAAATTTCGACCAAAAACTGAAAATCACCTTCTGGAGCTAAAACCTTGCTCTGATACCACTTGTTAGGATCGAGACACTTAACACACCACTCTAAACACACGAACAACAAAGATTTAAGGTGGTTCGGTCTATTTCTGACCTACATCCACACGAGGTAACTAGGAGTTTATATTTCTTGGTGCTAATCTGCACTCACTCTTTGTTGCTTATTTTTACAATACAGATGAGACTCATATATAGAGTCTGAAGTAAACAATTGAACAAGAAAAGCAGCCATGAAACATGCATCCGGGAAATATGGATCACCTCTCCTTTTCCACCTTTTTGACTTGCTTTTCTTCCATGTTTTCTGCCATGTTTTCTGCCTTTTGACCAGCCCAATGGCTTCACACTCAACAAGAGATAGAGTCGTATCGGGAAAGCCAAGAAGCTCAGGTGGAATGTAATGGAAGACACAACTAATGTTGTTATTGGCTGAGAAGACGGTGGAGCACTCCATGGTGGAATAAAGAAAAAGATTTTCTTTTCATCACAGACACAATCTGATCTGCCTTGATGTTGACTGGGAGTCTCAAAAATCCTACAAAATTCCAAAAAATTCCTTAGAAAATCCACAAAGTTCTTCAAAAACCAACCCTTCTTAGCAGAAGGAGAAGCGGTAAAGGGGAAGTGACGACGTAAAGGGTTGAATCTGCGTACAGGTAAGTTTCATCGTATGGAGGATGGGTTATGATAAGGGATTAGAAGCGTGTGAATTTGTTCTGTCGGCACCGGAAAATTAGGGCTTCCAACCACCAGTGGCACCTTCCTTGATTCTGCTCGACCAAAAAGAAACAAAACTGAAATCTCTTTCTGCAAAGAGAAAGAGGAATAGAAGAAGTGGAAAGCCGTGATTTTTCCGATTGGAACCACTCCACAAAAGAAATCAAGATGAAGAAAGAAAAGAGAGAGCATGGGATGGAACGATGGTGGTTTAAGAAGAAAGTCGTGGTGGAGGTAGGATAATGGAGGAGACAAATTGAGATAAGTGGTGATGGAGGTATGGAAACCCCGATTTTTGACAGAATTTACTGAAAAAGGATTTGAAGTGTGAGAAAGAAGCCAACACATGTAGTGGATTACAACTGTATATTGGGAAACGTGAAATGAAACCAGGTTTCTCAAACGTGTCTTAATAAGGTTAAGACAGCAATGACTCGGATGACAAAAGAGGAACCAAGAGATCGCCGTCTGCTCTTCTTTACCAAAAAATCCCTAAAATTCAAACTAAAATCCATAAAAATCAAGGAAAAATCCACAAAATTCCTCCTATCCCACTTTGCTTAATTCTCAAAGCACAAGGCTAACTTATTTATATATATATATATATATATATATATAAAAGTTAGTTAGTTTATTGACCATTGGTTAGCTTTTAAGTTAAAAATAACTTATTAGCTAGCCTGTCAAACATAACCTCAATATAATTTGTAGGACTTCAAAATTCAGTTATTTTTATCCTAAAAAACTAAATAAATTATTATGAGGTAGTATAAAAACTTAAAAGAATATATATAAGATTCTATAACATATAAATTAATAAAAAATGGGTGGAAATTACACGAATGCTCCTTTGGTTTGTGATAATATGCGCATTTGGTCTTTAACTTTTTTTTTTAAAAAAAAAAGTTCGGAAGGTCTCTCAAACTTTATTTTGTTGCGTCTTTGGTCCCTACCAGACTTAAAAACCTATTTTTCCCTTATAAAATTTTTTGATTTTCTATTATTTATTTCATTTTTAGATTAAAAAAAATCATCGCCCACCCTCCTTCCCTTTTACCCCTATATCTCTTCCTCATCTCTCTCTCTCTCTCTCTCTCTCTCTCTCTCTCTCTCTCTCGGCCATCTAAGTGGTCCAATTATCTTCTCCGACTACCAGTCGTCACTTCCTTGTGGATACTTTCCCTTGCCATCGAAACAAATATTACACCACTAGAGACTTCCTCGCCTATCAACCCTAATCATCGCTGAGATCCTTTGTTCTGACATATCATCGATGCTCTGTCGACACGCTTTGCTGGTGTTGGATTTATACTAGAGGGGAGTCGATATGCCCTAGCTGTCGACCAAATTTTGATATTGGTTTTGGTTTTGAGGTTTATCAAGGTATGATTCAGATTTGATGCTAAACTTTGTACTGACTTTAATCTTGAGGTTTATAAATGTATGATTTCAATTTTTTTGTTTGATTTTAAGAATAGTTTTGATCTTAAGTTTTATCATTGTATGATTTCGTTTTTTGGTTTAATTACGAGAATGATTTTGATTTTTTTAGTGGTTGTTGGCAGAGGTGAACGAGGATGCCAAGGGTGGTTGCCAAAAGTGAATCTGCCCGTGGTAATCGGTGGTTGCCAAATCTTTGAACAAGAACGGTGGGGGAGGTGGGGTAGGGATTGGTGGGACCTGCTTTTTCAAATAAATAATAAAAACATTTATTTTAATTCAAACAAATTAGAAAAAATAAGATAAGGGCAAATGGTCATTTTACATCTATTAGGGACGAAATACGTAACAAAATAAAGTTGAAGGGAACTTCCGAGTTAAAAAAAATTAAGGATCAAACGTTAAAATTACCACAAACCTCAGGAACCATTCATGTAATTAACTCTAAAAATATGTTATACTTCTAGATTCAAGGCTCTAATATTTAATTAATCACCAAATGACTTCTAGCTTAACACACTGTTTGTCATTGCTTTTTGAGGTCGATGGTTCAAGTTTCATCGTTGATATAGTTAAAATTAATGAGTAGTTTAAGAATAGATTATATTTGTTTTTCAAAAAAATAAAAGATATTTAATTAATCTTTAATTAAATGTTGTTAAAACCAATGTTTTAAAAACCGGTTTGAACCGGCCGGTCGAACCGGTTGGACCGGGAACCTGGGAAATGAGCGGTGCAACTATCACTGGTTTTATGTCAATTTCTGAACCGGATTGAACCGGCCGGTTTTTAGAAGAACCCGGTTAAACCGATCAAAATATATCGGTTGAACCAGTTAAACCAAATAAAAACACATGAAAAAGAACCATTTTCATATTAAACTTTGGTAAATTTTTTCAAATCTATATAGTTTTTTATATAAATAAAAACATATGATAAATGTTATAAAGTTTTTAATGTATTTGGAGTGATCTACAACTTATTTGTATGAATACTTTTAATGTTTGAACTTGTCAACGTCAAATTCATGATTTTGTATATGTATGTATGTATAGGAAAATAGAAAAAAATATGAAAATTATAGAAACCGGTTGACCTGCCGGTCGAACCGGTTAAACCGGTTGAACCGAAACCGCTCGTTATACCGGTTCAACTAAAAAACCGGTTTTTAAAACATAGGTTAAGACTTTGTTAAGGTTTTGATGTAGTGAAGTTGCATAGACCAAGTAAAACCTTTAATTATTCTTTAATCAAATGTTAGTTAAGACTTTGTTAAGGTTTTGATGTCGTGAAGTTGCATAGACCAAGTAAAACCTTTGAAGAATCTTGCAAAACAATGGCCTTCTTGGCATCTTCATCCTCCTGTCGTGTCAACGCTATCATCCATACTAAAACCCTCTTTCTTCCACGATCCTACAAACAAGTTAACTTATATTTGATCAGATTTCAGTCGGAACAACAACAATCCACTCGTTCTTTTGATGGCCAATCCAACGGTAGCAACTGGCGGTGCGGCGAACAAAATAGTCGTTATTGGCGGCGGAGTTGCCGGCTCGTACATTGCTAAATCGCTCCAGTTTCATGGCAATGTAACACTAATTGATCCGTATGGTTTCTTATTCTTCTCTCTAATCCTTTTCTTTTCCAGAATTGCTACATGTTTTTATGTTTTGAGTCGTATTAGGTTTTTTATTTTTTTTTTACAATATTGATTCGTGAACAAATCAATTTTGGATTGGAAAATAGAATTCGGATTCATAACATTTAGATCCGAATATGAACAGGAAGGAGTATTTCGAGATTCCATGGGCAAGCTTGAGAGGAATGGTGGAACCAACTTTTGCGGAGAGATCCTTAATCCAGCATAAACATTACCTAACATCATCCCGTCTCATCGTCTCCAATGCTATCGGCATATCTGATTCTGAAATCCTCCTATCAGAAGGTCGATCGATCCCGTATAATTATCTCGTTATTGCTACAGGTCATGACGATCAAGTACCAAAAACTAGATCGGAGAGACTGAAACAATACCAATCAGGTAATCCCAATTTCAAGTTTCTTCCAGATTGATGGTAGTTTGAAGCTTATGAGCGCTGTTTAAACATCGCAGAAAATGAAAAAATAAAAGCTGCGGCATCGATTTTGATTGTTGGAGGCGGGCCCACCGGAGTAGAACTTGCCGGAGAAATTGCAGTTGATTTCCCGGAGAAGAAGATAACGTTGGTCCATAGCGGCTACAGGTTGGTGGAATTTCTTGGACCAAAAGCTTCTAAGAAGACATTAGATTGGCTAAAATCAAGACATGTTGAAGTGAAACTGGATCAAACTGTGAATCTGGAGGATGTTGCGGATTGTAGCAATGGCACCAAACTGTATACAACTTCAGCTGGTGAAACAATCAAAGCGGATTGCCATTTTTTGTGTACAGGGAAGCCATTGGCGTCTTCTTGGTTGAAAGGTACCATTTTGAAAGATCGATTGGATGAATTAGGGAGGTTGATTGTTGATGAAAATTTGAGAGTTAGGGGTCGGAAGAATATCTTTGCCATTGGAGATATTACCAACGTCAAGGTTAGTTTCCACTTTCCATTCCCTGTTCTAAGTCTTGCTTTTTTTAGATGATTTGTAGGCACCATAATTAGGCCTTGTTTTCTTATGCAATTTTGGTTTTTGCATAAACGAAAAAATCCAGTTTCTAGCCCCACAAAACTGTTTTTGTTCAATTTTTTCAAATTTGATTTTGATGTTTTGGGTTTCGTTTTTCTTTTTTGGTTGTTAGTTGCATAAAGCTATAAAAATAGCAATTGAATAGATAGATTTGTTGAAACCAAAATCACTAGTCCCTAGTGGAAACCCTAAATACCTTTAATAATTAATCAAGAAGAAACTTATATATATTATTTATAATGACATTGTATTAAAAATGCCTTTGGTTTGGTTTTCATTTCCAGTTTTAAAACACAAACAGAACCAACCCTAAAATATTTCTATTTTCTTTAAAACAAAAAACCAAACCATAGGTTTTTTTTAAACAGCTGAGCGTATCCAAAAGACGTAAATGCCCTTCTTATCTTATGATGATAACATGACATGTGAACAATAGGAAATGAAGCAAGGTTATTTGGCGAAAAAGCAAGCATCAGTTGCTGCTAAAAACCTGCAACTATTGATACGTGGAGGAGATGAAAGCAAGATGACAACTTACAAAATGAGTTCAAGTCATAAGGCGATTGTTTCACTGGGTAGACATGATGCAGTGGCTCAATTACATCTTACTACAATGATTGGATTAATCCCCGGATTAATCAAATCCAAAGACTTATTTGTTGGTAAAACAAGAAAGGAATTAGATCTCGACTCTCGTGATTGATGATTGTGTCATATAAACATTTTTTGTTATATAAACATTTTTTTTTCTTATAAAAATTTGGACTTATAGATTCATGTGTAAACAAGTCAAACACTTCTCCATCATCCATCAATATTGTTCTTTCAAATCTATATATATCTTTAATGTTTCAAATATGGTAGCTAATGTGTCTTTTAGCAATAATATTCTACTTCACAGGTACTAGGGATAGAAACTTTCTTAAATAGGTATAGTCTTACAACAATTGCATATGAATAAGTTATATATTGTATATATGTGTATGTTGTTTTTTATATAACAGGTGTTGGTATCTAAACTAAATTAAAAACACAAAAATCGCCCACATAATCTTGCAGGTTTAGTCCACAAGTTGATTTTGTTGCACATTTGTTCCCTATGTCGTTTTTACGTTGTACTCACAGTCCCTTGGGCAAACCACCCTCAAATGTTCATGTGCTAAGTGCCTTATAGGTTTTGCGTAGGAAGGTCTTTTGGTCATTTCAGGTAGCCCTCTCTTTTTCCTTCTTTAGAACATTGATTTTTCTTCCTTTTGCTTTGGCTTCTTCATCATTCATCGGTCAAGATTAGGGGTGGCAAATCGGGCAATCTTATCGTGTTTGCGTCTGACACGACACGACAATGTTTTATTTGACACGAACATGACACGACATGATGACGTGTTGTTTTTAACTAACACGAAAACAAATCAATTAAGAAACGATAAACATGACACAAGGAGTCAAAAATAACATATACTAACAATTAGTTTATTTAAGTATTATAACATATAATAATAATTACTTTATTTAATTAATACTTAATCATACATAACACGACAAATACGAAAAACATGAAAAACACGACATTCAAATGCTAAATCGTGTTAAATTCATGTCAAATTTGGAACACAAACACGACACGACGTGTCTTTTAAACTAGACATGAACACGAATTCGAATTTTAATTTCGTGCAAATTTCTTTTAATGTTGTGTCATTAATTGTCATCCCTAGTCACTAGTCAAGATAACATAAAACACCAAGAAAAAACATGTAATTTGCTATTTATTTTTTATTATTGGACAAAATTACACAAATGGTCCCTATGATTGGCAAAAAACCACACTGCAAGTCCTTTTGAGGAATTTATGTGAAATCGCACACGATTTTTACTTGTGACTAACACCGTCAGTTTACAAGGGTTAAATGCTCGTGAAATGACCAAATACCTTTATTGACTTTTTTTTCTTTTTCTTTTAAATGTTTTATAACGAATAAAACAAAAAAAATGGACTCACCACCTTAATCATTATAACTAATGACAAATCATTAAACTTATCTTGATTTTTTTACAAAGAACTCGAACATCTCTTTGTCACCTACATTGCCATCTATTCACAGAAAATCACCTAATTAAAATCATTCTATCATCATCACCAAAATCTGGTTCAAGAAAAAGACCAACTCAACCCAAATTAAAAACTAAATCAAATATAAAATCAAGAGCCAATAAGACCTTAAAAATACAAAATTTGTTCCATCATCATCACTAAAAACAACAAATTGGTTCATGAAGAACGTATTGGGAAGAGTAACATGTCAGAGTCGCCGGAGAAAGGGTTGGGGAGAAGAGCATGCACTTGAGATGAGGATGATTTTGAACTTAAAAAGACAAATCGTCTTCTTCTCCTACCCTTCGCCTACAATCAAATCTAGAAAGGGTTAATGAACAAAATCCATAGATGATTAAGATGTAAAACCTATTGTAGGAATAATATCCAGGTAATGTACGAAAACAAAAGAAAATAGAAAAACTGAGGCATGTGTTTAACACATTGTCTTTAAAACAAATTCGCCCGCTACCGGGTGTTTGTTTCCCATGATACAACAGTTTGAAGTGGTTCTTCTAGACCACCCGAACCCTCAATAGGCCTGGATTATATCATTAATATAGCTAGAAAAAGAAGAAGATGAAGTGGGGAAGAAGAGAGTTTTCTTGCATTCTTTTGGTGTACTCAAATGGTTGTAGAGTAGTGGTATTTATACTACACATTCTATAACCTCCATTTAAACACCTCTATTAATCATAAAGATTAATGTGTGTTACTATGTAATTAAATTATAATATTAATTACAATTTCAGTATGAAAGAAAGAAATATTTGCAAGAAAGGTCCCTGAACTTTTCTTTTCTTTCCCCCACCCATTAAACTCTTTTATTTACTTCTTCCAACACCCTTACTTTAAGGATTAATTTCTCATTCATATTAAATCCATTTTGTATGTGTGAAAAAAATGGGGAAAACCCATTTTTGTAAATTGGTTAACACCAATTTTCCAACAATCCCCCACATGAATGAAAATTGATCAAGCATTTTCAAGCTACCTAGATAAAATCCAACAGTTGAATCATGCATAGGATAGGTAGATGTTACCATTTGAACCTTCCCTTAAGATACATATATATTTTACTAGCGGACCAGTAGACTCGATGTCCTTGAACTGTTCTGCCGTTTGTGTAAATAATCAATATGTGTCTCACATGATTCTCCCTAACCTAGTTAGGTTCTCATTGATGTGTTCATTATGGTCATGGACACTTGCCTGGTTCTGTAAGAGCTCTTAGGAATGTGCCCATACAATTCCTTTTGAAGCGACCCCACTTCTCTCTCACATAGGTGATTCTATAATAATCATTAAAAGATAATTTGTGATGATGTCCAATTTATCATCCACGACTATAAGCTTAACCTGCATCACTATTTGTTTTAGGAATGGGTTGGGGTTAACCCCATAGTGATTCACAAATGTTATATGCAAGTAGGTTGTCCCATTGAACCTAGATCTTGGGATCTCCAGTCAACTAGGTTGGGTTTTCCTTCGTAATAACTTATTAATCTATGGGTTTTTGTACCATTCCCCATAACGGCCTCTCATTCCAAGCATTTCGTTAGCGGATCCTGTCACACCCCCAAACTAGAACGGCAGAAACGTCTGGGGGTGGATGACTTCATGTACAGTATCATAACATAATGAATAATAGTGATCAAAGCCATACAACCATCATATTAATAATTAAGAAGTTTACATTATATCCAAAACATTGTTTACTTGATACCAAATACATATGACAAAAGTAAATAATGTAACGCAGTGGGGCCCCATCCTCAAAACCTTTTTAGTTACCTGTCTACTGCTTTCCTGAGAATACAAGTGGTTTTGAAAAAAGTGTCAACTATTAAGTTGGTGAGTTCATAAGAGTTTGTACGAGAAAAATCGGTAACTTTTCCTTGTAAAATAATAGAGTGCACTTTCAGAAAATCCAATATTTTCTTTAAAAATGAGCTGTAAGTCTTAAACCCAAGATCAAAAATGTAAGTAGTGCTGTACTAGAAAATCGTATTATCCAGTTTTATCATTATATAAAACTAATTGAATGTATGTTAGCCCCGTAAACCAAATGTATTGTTAATACCCCATGTGAGTTATTATAACTGTGCTAGTGACTAGTGGCCTGCTACGACGTTCTTCAGGCGTCAGAATGTTATACATTTGTCATCCTAGATCTGCCGGTCTAACTGTATCTTACAGCTTGGGTGCAGGGTTGTCAGTCCCGTATAGATCTATACACAAGTGTCACGCTCTCTTACCAAGATTTTGGTTATAATTCAGGACTTTATTGTGTATGTACTCTGGTAGGTACGGTGAAGACTCTGTCTCACAGAATTGTAGCAACATGTTTACGTATAGTGTAATGAAAACCCTTTTTGTAAGTGGAAATATTGCATTTCCATAGTAATTACATAGTGTAAAATAATTATACCTTTAAATAATTATTCGTTTGCCCCAAAATGGTAAAATAGTGTTAATGACCCATAAACTACACCCATCATAGTTTATCATAAATGTTTTGTTGTCTATATATATATATATATATATATATATATATATATATATATATATATATATAAGTTAACATATTTAGATGTTTTAAAAGATTATATCATATAATTTACATCTAACACAAGTATAAGAACATTTAGTACGATAGAGACAATTTCTAGTTTTTGACTTTTCAGTCTATGTTTTTAGAAAAATTATCGTAAGTCAAAATTTGGATCCGTAAACTCTCAGAGATTAGAAAATGAGTCTACCTTGTTCATAATATTTTTTCATGACCTTAAGTGGTTCCTAACTAGAGTGAAAACGTTCATTTTTACAGACTGGTCCGAAAATGTTCCGAAGTGATAGGCAGTTTTGTAAAACTCACCATAAATTGTAGAAAAATCTTATGAACGCGTGCGAGTAGTCCTTAAAAAGTTATAGACCTGAAATATTTGCATATTGAACAGTTTTGAAATATATTAAGTTTAAGCAAGGCAAAACAGTCCGTGAACAGACCACAACTTTTCTGTAAAAAGCTGATTTTTAAGCTTAGATATGTTTTAGTGACATAACTTGTATTTTTAGTTTGCAAAGCCTTTAGATCATCCAAATAGGATTTGTTTACTTGTATTCCCCCCCCCCCCCCCTAAAACTTGGAAAAACTTGAAAACGAAGGGGTATGAACTCACCTTGAGTGGATTTCTTAGTGGATAAAGGGATGAAGATGAAGATCCTCAAGCTTAGAACACTTGAAGATGGTTGAAGAACACTTGAAGATGGTATTAACCTATGCATAATAACACATATAAATGTGTGTAAATGTAACAAAACTAGTATAAATGTATGTAAAAACACTAGATCTATGGAGGAAAGCTTACCAAAATTTGAAGAACCAATTTGTGGAGAATTAACCTTGAGAAAAATGGAGTGTTCTTGAGAGAAATTGAGAGAATGAAGAAGATGAAGATGTTGAAATGAGAGGGGGAGGGGGGGGGGGGTGGACGAAATTTATGGGGGAGCGGGAAAGGAGGGTGGTGGGGTGGGGTGGGGTGGGGTGATGGGATGTTTGCTTGGTTAGATGTTGTATAATACTTGGGTGTATGTTGGGTATTAGTTATGTTGGGAAATTAGAGTAGGATTTGACTCACTTTGGGGCTTTCCATGCACCCAAAGTCAACTCTTTTATCTTTTATAAAAAACTAAGAGTTTTTATAAAAAGATGAGTGTTTTATAAAAAAAAATGGTAAAACTAATGTCTAATTACCTAATTTGAATTATGAAAATTCAAATCATTATAAAAGAAGTATTATCAATAAAGATAATAGCACAATGTGTTCAAAATATTATTTATACTAAAATAATATATGTTGGAATTATCGAAATTAATGTTGCTAATCCAAAAGTAGGATTTTTTTATTCAACCGGAAATATCATTAAGCCCACTGAAATCACATGGTGATTTCGGTCCAAGTGCCACCGAGATCATAATGTTTTTGGTCCTAAACCGAGAACTCTAAAAGCAAGATCATAGTGTTTTCGGTCCTAAACCGAGAACTGTAAAAGCAAAGTATAAACCACAAATTTATGTCTTAATTAGTTGACTTTCGTTGACTTGTTGGACTTCTGCTGACTTGTTGACTTTGATTGACCCAGAACTACCAGTTGTCACATTATCCCCCCGTTAGAGGGAATTTCGTCCTGAAATTTGTTCTAGAGTGGATACTCATGAGCTAGGGAAAAGATGTGAGTACTTCTGTTCATTTGATCTTCTCGTTTCGAAGTGAATTCAGGCCCTCGCTTGGCATTCCAACGGACCTTCACTATGGGTATCCGACTTTGTTTCGTCCTTTTGACCTCCCTGTCCATGATCTCTACCGGTTCCTCGATGAAGTGGAGCAACCTTAATGCCAGTGTGATAACGGTTATTGTATGAGAACTCGATGAGTGGTAACTGGGTGTCCCAAGTTCTACCGAAGTCTATCACACAAGCTCTCAACATATATTCCAACATTTATTAGTTCCCTCACTCCGCCCATCGGTTTGTGGTTGGTAGGCTGTACTCATGTCAAGTCTGATTCCCAAGGACTTTTGTAGTGATTGCCAAAACCGTGAGGTAAATCTGCTATCTCTGTCAGAGATAATGGATATTAGCCAGCCATGTAATCGCACGATCTCCTTGATGTACGTCCCTGTTAGTTTCTCCATCTTTTCTCTCTCCTTTATTGGCAGGAAGTGTGCAGATTTGGTTAATCTATCGACGATCACCCAGATGGTGTCCAGTCCACCCGTCGTCTTGGGAAACTTGGTTATTAAGTCCATGTAGTATAAGGATTATGAATTCCACTACATCGTGTTATGAATATTCCGCTCCTACTTCCACTCGGGTATATCCGGTTGTTGTAGTAAACCCGAGAGCTTTTGGTAATCTACCTTGACCTTGGCGCAAATCAGGCACTTGCCCACATAGGTAGCGATTTTATGCCCTCATGTGTGGCCATCAATAAAGTTTCTTGAGGCCCACATACATCTTGTCTGAACCGGGATGAACGAAGTATTTGGTCTTGTGAGCCTCGTTCATGACAACGTCTCTGTATCCGTCGAATCTCGGTGTCCAGAATCGGTCTATGTGGTAACAAGCTCCTTCATCCTTGACCTCAAGGTTTTTATCCATTCCTTGCAAGGTGTAACACCCGAAAATCTAGAAGGCCAGTTAAGGAAAGAAAAACCTCAAATCAAGAAGGCAACTCGTCGAGTTTAAGGGTAATAACTTGACGAGTAGGAATATTGTCACGCGTGTTTTTGGAAGACCAACTCGACGAGTTGGAGGGGACCAACTCGACGAGTTGAACGGGGTTTGGGAAACCCTAGATCCGGGATTTTGCACCCTATTTAAACACTTTATGGTGTAACGCCCGGTTCCCGGTACATATTTTAAATACAAGTAATTGCATTTTTACACTAGGACTCGACGAGTTGGAGGCCCAACTCGTCGAGTAGACTAGACTTTGGACGCGGGTTTTAAGTAACCTACTCGACGAGTCGGGAGCCCGACTCGGCGAGTAAGACTGTCTGGATGAAACCCTAATATTTAGGGTTTGCACCCTATTTAAACACCTTATCCTGTCCCAATCCAGCCTCCATCGTCTCTCCTAGTCCAGAAAAGCCCTAACTCAAAACCCTAAAGCATTTAGAGTGTTCTTGAGCCATTTTTGCGTGTTTTGGTTGTTTAAAGATTGAAGAAGGAAGTGGAAGGTTGGGGGTTCCAGAAGAAGCAAGTAGATCTAGAGGTTTTGCTTCATTTCCAGCTCATTCAAGGTAAAAAGCTTCAACCTTGACCATCTATCTCTTAGATCTCTAGTTAGGGTTCATTTCTACCTTTTATAAGCTTTAGTAGAGCCATATTCGGGATTTTTTTTGGTTCTAAGAGGGTATGACTTCAGATCTAGAACCATTTAGGGTTCCCATGCATAAAGGTGCCAACTTTATTGCCACAAGAGCCCCATGCATCTTGTAGACTCCATTTTAGAGCATTTTGAGCCAAAAAACCCCATGCATGAACGTCAAGTTCGTAGCTTTACGTGAAAAATGGAACCTAGGAGGTCAGATCTATGTTTTGGATGCATTAAGACCATCTAAAATCGACTGAATAGTTTTGGACATAGAGGGACTCGGCGAGTCACTTATGTGACTCGGCGAGTCAGGTTGCATTTTCCCCAAAACCCCTTCTGATAGCGAGTATGTGTTGAGTTGGAAGAGGACTCAGCCAGTTGGGTTCATTATGGACCTGAAGATCATCGTACTCGACGAGTTCAAGGATGAACTCTGTGAGTCCAAGGAAATATCCCAAACATATAAAGATGAAGTCGACGAGTTCAAGGATGAACTCGGCGAGTCAAGGACTAAACATCTTAACTCAAATGAAGATGAACTCGACGAGTTCAAGGATGAACTCGGCGAGTCAGTTGTAGAAGGTCCCGACTTTGTTTAAAGGAGAACTCGGCGAGACCTTATGAGGCTCGGCGAGTAGGATCGAGTCTTGGCGTTTTCATGATTTAGGAACTCGACGAGTTGTGGGGCCAACTCGGCGAGTTGAGTCAACTGGATGTTGACTTTAACCTAGAGTTGACTTTGATCAAGGTGTTGATCTTGACTTTGACCTTGACCTGAGATGACCAGGAAATGGTAATTAAGGAAGATTGTTATGTGTAGGATATAAGAGGGGTTGATTCCGATGGCAAGGACAGTTCATACACTTTACGAGGTGAGTTACCTTCCAATAGAGGTGGGTCTAAGGCACCAATGTCGGCCCACCAGTAGGTGTTCATGTATGAGACGATTGTCTTTGTGATAATTGTCTGGGTTGCCACTATCTGATATGCTTTATGTGCTAGGATGCTCTGTGATATGTGTTAGTAGTAGTAGGGGTGAAATAGTCCCCGGATACCAGTTGAAAGATACCGAAGGGGTAGTCAGTACCCATGCATGCCTAGCAGTATGTTTATGTTATATTATTATGTGGTAGTGGTAGGGGTGAAATAGTCCCCAGTAGTCGGTTGAGATGAATCGATGGGTAAGTCAAGCACCCCAGAATGGCTTGACATGGATAAGTCAAGCACCCCAAAATGGATTGACCTGGGTAAGTCAAGCACCCCAGAATGGCTTGACATGGGTAGATTAGGCACCCCAAAATTTCCTGGCAGTATGTATGTGGTATGATGGGGGAACTCACTAAGCTTCATGCTTACAGTTTATAGTTTTGTTTTCAGGTACCTCTTCATTGAAGGGGAAGGAGATGGCGCAGTAGCAGCGCATCGCACACACACCCGATTTCCGCACTATGATGTCCTTCGGATTGTACTCTAACATTATTATTATTCCATGACATGTTTTTATGACATTTGACTTATGGGTTATGAGTTGATATGATATTGATGTTGTTTTTCAGTAAATGGTTTTAAAAATTACTTAATTAAATCGAATTTTTTTGGTCTTGAAAATTGGGATGTTACAAGTTGGTATCAGAGCCTTGGTTTGAGGGATTCAGACACACCTTCGGGGGTGTCTGGACTCAAATCGAGGGTTTGAAAGATTTTTACAAGAAAATAGTTTTTCTAAAATTTAAAAATAAGAAGGTTTGAGAAAGAACAAGGTGTGTGATGCGTGCAACCGGCCGAGCTCAAGTAAGTATTCCCCAAGATACCCATACATGTTATGATGTGATATGATTATGAGAACTGCATGCTAGATTAGGGCTAAGGATCTAGGAAGATGCCTTATGTGCCTGTTATATATGCTTATTGAGTTACATGCTAGAACTGATTAGTCAGTAATATGATGGCCTAAATATGATATGTTTGGTATGGTTACTTAATGCTCGAATGCTGCTTGCTTTGTGCTTTTAGGGATTCTAGTTATCTTTAACTAACTAGTAAACGAATACGTTAAGTTACATATTGTGAGGACTAAATAATTTCAGAAGGATAGGTCTAACCCTATTGCGCAACTCTTGTTTGAGTCCAACCGTTGTAGGGCAGGATCTCTCATTCGAAGAATTATCTGGTCTTAGTGATATGTGATGGTATTTGCAAGCTAGTTAGGTAAGGGTGGCAGGAATTTTGTATGCAGCTTATGGCAAATAGTAGGTCAGAGACTTACCCTAGGGTAAGCCTAGGATGAGATTAGTGCAGAGAGCAGTAGTAGTAGAAGGGACTTGGTGAAGTCAAGGCAATCCTTGAGGAAACTACGGATAGATGTGGAAGGTAGTATGGGCCCATACTACTGAAAGCAGAGGATTCGTACTCGAGTCAAGGAGGGCCGAGATAGAACCAGGGAACTTGTAGTATGATAGACCTTCTGAGGTTATGTATGACCCTGAGGATTATGTGTTTTGTTTCAGAATGGTGATGATTACGCGACACGGAGGAGGATCAGGTTCAGGATAAGGTTTGGGATCAGGTGTCGAGCCAGTTGATGAGAGACTACATGAGTTTATTGCTTCTGAGATCACTAAAGGCATCCTTGAGTCGACCCCGGTGATTTTCGGGTCGATCAAGGAGGAGATTATTGAGCTGATGGAGGATCGCCTTAGGGCGTTTAGGAGTGACTGGGCGGCTAGCCAGTCAGGGGCACGCACACTGTTCTTTAAGGACTTCAGGGATGCGGTGCGCCAGACTTCCACAGGGTGAAGGACCCCATCGTTTCCAGGAGATGGATTGAATACATGGAGTTTGATCAGTTGACTAGCTTCTGCCCTGAGGGGTCGAAGGTTCGGTATGCTGCTGGATGTTTGAGGGACAGGGCCAAGGGTTGGTGGGAGTCGGTTGGTGATTCTGTGGGAGCCTCAACCATTGAGGCTATGACCTGGTCGGACTTTGTGGCCAGGTTTAGGGCTGGGTTTGCACCGGCTGTGGAGCTTCAACAGCTGGCCAGGGAGTTTCTTGACATGATACAGACTACTGAGACGGTGGCGGAGATTACTGCCAAGTTCTAGGAGAGGGCTTTATTGGTGCCCCAATATGCAGGAGATGAGGAGATGCGGAAGACCCGCTATCATGATATAATGAGAGCTGATATTCGGGAGCATGTCAACTACTCAACATGTCCGACCCTGGATTCCACGATTGCCAGGGCGAGGGAGAGAGAGATTGATTTGGAGCACCTCAGGAAGAGGAAGGCGGAGACGGAGCAGGTTACTGGGGTTTCGGGGAAGAAACCCAAGGGATCCGACACTAGGTCGAAGGGCTAGCTGGGCCAGGCCCATTGCAGGAAATGTGACAGGCCGCATGAGGGAGCTTGTAGACTTGGATCATCGGGCTGCTATAAGTGCGGCAAGACTGGGCACTTTGGTAGGGATTGTACTGCCCCTACCCCACCTTTCAGACATCAGACCTGATTTGCTTTCATTACAATCAGAAGGGCCATAAAAAGGCCAACTGCCCGAGATTGACAGCAGCAGCAGCGCTAGCGGCGGCGCCAGTTACCTCGACCCTGCGGATTACTGATGGCCGGCAGGGCAAGTCAGAGGCTCCAGTGGTGAGGAGCCGAGCCTTTCAGTTGACTACTAAGGAGGCACGCGCCGCACCCGATGTGGTGACGGGTATGATTTATTCTCCATATATTTTATTATATGTTGTTTATGATATTTATGTGCCATGTTATGCGTTTTGTTTAGGATCGTTCCATGTGAACGGTATTCCAGTCCAGGTGTTGTTCGACTCGGGTGCTACCCGATCAGTTTTCTCTCTTGCACTTAGCAAGAAGTTCCCTGAGTCTTCGCGCATGTTGGATTGTCCTCTGGAGGTCGAGATTGCTGACGACCGATCAGTTCGAGCATCAAAGGTTTTCAAAGATTGTGTTTTGAGGCTGTTTGAGGAGCGCTACCTGGTAGACTTGGTTCCCATCTCTTTGCGTGGAAACAAGGTTATCATCGGTATGGACTGGTTAAGCCCTAATGGGACTGTGATTGACTGCGCGCAGCAGTTCGTACGTGTCGGGAGCCCAAGTGGGGGAGAGCTGGTGATTCAGGGCGAGAGGCCACAACGCAGACCAGCTTTATGCTCAGCAGCGAGGGCTAGGCGCTACCTTCAGCAGGGTTGTGCGCCGGATATGTTGCCTACGTCATGGATACCCGAGAGGAGGGCAAGGCGACTGTGAGTGATGTGCCAGTGGTGCGAGAGTACCCGGATGTGTTTCCAGAGGAGTTGCCTAGGATACCTCCAGAGCGGTAGTAGGGGTTTAGGATCGACCTGGTCCCTGGTGCGGCTCCGATAGCCAAGACACCGTATCGGTTGGCTCCTCCCGATGTCACACCCCCGGACCAGACGGCGGAAACGTCCGGAGGCGGGTGACTTCATTGTGCAGTATCATAACAATTGAATATAAATGACACATGGCAATCCAAACATCATACATTGAGATAAAAAACTTACATTGTTTACATATTGTGTTTGTTCTTCGAGTTACACAAAAGATACATAAGCAGAAAAATCCAAGTTACAGCTAAAAATCTTGCATCCGCGTCCCTTGTTACCTGCTTATTAGATCCCTGAGAATACAAGTCGTTTTGAAAAGCGTCAACTAAAAAGTTGGTGAGTTCATAAGCATTTTTGTATAAAATCGTTTACACTTGTTTAGAATCGTTCTCATTGTACTTTCAGAAAATCAGATATTTTCTATGAAATCGTTTGGAGTCTTGCCTTGAAAATTGTGGATATATGTGTGTATGTCATTACTTTTGTTCATCCTTATAAGGAGTGATCTTTGAAAAGTATTGTAATTTGTGAAAGCGAGTTGTGTCCGAGAATAGTTCTTTTGAATAGTAAAAATCAACCGTTTCCAGAAAAATCTCTTATTTTCAAAAAGGAAATATGGTTGAAAATCTTGTTCCTCTTATCGAGTAAAATTGAATGTGCGTTCTAGTTTATCGTTATCGAAATCGTTCTCTCCAGAAAATCCTATATTTTCTGCTATAAAATATTCGTAAGTTCTAGTTTGTCGTTATCGAAATCGTAGAAAATCGTTTTCCCTAGAAAATCCTATATTTTCTGCTATAAAATAATCGTAAGTTCTAGTTTCCAACTATGTATATGTGTGGGCTAGTTTATCGTTATCAAAACCGTTTACAAATGTTTTCCATAGAGTCCTACACTTTTTAATTTGTAAAAATAGCAGTAGTACGACTCTATACTTGTTAGGAGAAAGAATCAACATGGCTATTCTGAACATTCTACGCGATGAAGAAGGACAGTCAACACAACAAATGCGGACCATCACCTATCACGTGTAGGACAGTCAACACAACGTGCCAACATTTATTTATGAGGTTTTCCTTACATAAATTTCTAGTTAATAGAGCATATTCTAGTGACCCGTTATAACCATACTAATCTGACGGAGTGCCTGTTTTGGCGTTTCTCAGGCGCCCTCGTTTTGGAAAAGACATTTGTCACCCTAGACTGGCCTGTCTAGCTGTAGCGAACAGCGAAGGTGCGGGGTGTCAACCCCGTATAGATCTATATACAAATTCCCGCACTCCCTCCAGGAGACTCTGGCTATAACTCCTTACAGGATTTAGACGTACACTAATATTTTTATATTTAGGTACTTTTGAGATTTGTCTGACTAGAATAATAACAACCTTTTGAGCAATCGTTAGAGATCCATTATTTGTTAGATAAATAATGAAATTGATACTCATTGAATAGAAATATCGTTTTCGTTCCATATCGTTGATTGTGCTCGTTAACTAGGTGCTCGTGTTCGTTCCTTTTCGTTTATTGAAAAATAAGTCATTTTAGTCAAGAGAAAAAGTGTGAAGTTATAATTTGTATAAATTTATAACTGCCGGTTATGACACGCATTTTCTGTTTTATGACATATAGAACATTACTTATGTTGTTGGAGGTTTTACGACAGCATTTTTTGACATGTAAATATTTCTGTCATAAAAGCTCTATTGGTGTATTTTCTTGACGCAAACTTTTATGTTGAATATTTATAAATATTTCTGGACACCATTTCTAGTGATTTTTCGAAAATAGAAACTTTGTATATATGAAATTGAGAGGCTCTTTTGCACAAAGTATCTTCTGTTCTTTATGAAATTGAGAAATCCTACATTCATGAGTATATTACTAAAATATTAATTTAATAATATTTCACACACACATACAAACATACGTATATATGCAATCATTTAAAAGTTTAAGCAAGATTTGACTTGTACTCTCCCCCAAAAAAATTAAAACATTGAAAAAGGTGGGGTAAGAAGCTCACCTTGGGTTGGTTGAGGAGTTGTTTGGAGTTATGGAGTGAAGATCTCAAGCTTAAACTCTTGCTGAGATGAGGAACTTCCCTGGAAGGGATGCTTTCCTAAGGATGACCATCACATATTATTATGAGCAAAATAATATGGATTCATATTGAAATATTATAAAATATTAGATGAGTGGAGGAATTTACCTTACAATTTCCCAGGAGGAGGTTGAGAAATTTCCTTTCAGCAATATCCCATGTTCTTGCTTGAAGATGAGTTTTTGAGAGAAAATGGGAAAAGTGTGGGAGAAGGTGAAGTCTAAACTCCTTACTGACGTTGCTTTGAGGATGAAAAATGGAGGAATCTTTGGTGCATGGGGATCCGGTGGTCCTTGCATGGATATTTGGTGGGTAAATCATGGAATACTGTGATTTGCATGGGAAATGAGGATTTTCATCAAATCACAAAGTCAATCCCTTTGTCATTTTCTTGATTTAGGATAAGGTTTTCCTAAATCCCAACCATTTATTTTTATGAAGAATATGCTTAAAATAATTAATTTTAGCATAAAATAGGGGTCTAAGGGGTTTAGGATAGGAAAAATACGAGTTTGGTGTAATTTCCGGCGTCAAAATGCCTTAAAATGGTGAAAAAGTCCGAAAATAATGAAAATCCGGAGTGAAATCATGCTCCTGCGAAGGTCCGAAGGGCTTAGGAGAAGTTCCGGAGTCAGCTTCTAATTTCCGGAGTAAAGGAGTACATTTCCGAAGCACTTTCTCGGATTCCGAAGCCATCTGCTTAATTCCGGAGCGAAGCCAGCAGTCCGGACCGAGGGTTCTGAAGTCAGCTAAACTTTCCGAAGCGAGACTAGCCTTCCGAATGAGAGGATATTGCCAGATGGTCCGGATGAGAGGCTTCCGAGGCAAAGAAGGTTCCGAAGCAAGAAGCTTCTTGGTTTCTTAGAAGGTATCCGGACCAAGAGGGTTCAGGACCAAGAGGTTCCAGACCAAGAGGGTTCCGGACCAAGAGGTTCCGGACCAAGAGGGTCCTTTTGAGTTTCCTCTTTCGGTTTTGAGCTGTTTTCGACTAAGGAAGGTGCTTAGAGAGATTTGAGAGAGATTTGAGATACGTGGAGAGATTTGGGAGAGATTTCACATTCTTGGAGAGATTTCACATACTTGGAGAGATTTTGCATATAGGAGAGATTTAACATACTTGGAGAGATTTGGGAGAGATTTCACATTCTTGGAGAGATTTTGGAGAGATTCGATATACTTGGAGAGATTTCACATACTTGGAGAGATTTGGGAGAGATTTCACATACTTGGAGAGATTTGGGAGAGATTCGATATACTTGGAGAGATTTCACATACTTGGAGAGATTTGGGAGAGATTCGATATACTTGGAGAGATTTCACATACTTGGAGAGATTTGTGAGAGATTTCACGTTCTTGGAGAGATTTGGGAGAGATTCGATATACTTGAAGAGATTTGGGAGAGATTCGATATACTTGAAGAGATTTGGGAGAGATTTCTCACACTTGGAGAAATTTGCATTCTAACACTACATGGCTCGTTAGGAACTCATATAGTACACTTAGAAGTGTTAGCACACTCACAATAGTCCTTGCTTACTTGAGGATGGAATTTCCTAGCCAAAAAGGCTAGTTGTGACATCATCCCCCCGTTAGAGGGAATTTCGTCCCGAAATTCTTTCGAAAGGTAGGGTCATGAATCTGGAAATAGGTGAAGGTACTTTCGATTCATCTGGTTTTCGCGTTCGCAAGTGAATTTCGGCTCACGTCTAGCGTCCTCTCGAACCTTTACAATAGGGATGCGACTTTGTTTTGTGTTCTTAACTTTCCCGTTCATTGCCTTGATAGGCTGGTCAATGATTAAGAGGTTCTAGTTCACCTTAGTCTTGTCTAGTGGGACTGGGAGGGTTTTCCGATAGACACTTTCTAGGTTCGGTACATGGAATACAGGGTATGCGTTACTAAACTCGGAGGGTAATTGGATTTTGTAGGCTACCGGGCCGATCCGTGCGAGGATCTCGACGGGTCTGGTGCATCGGGAATTTAGTTTACTTTTCATTTCGACTCGAGTCACTCTTCCCCGAGGGGAGTTCTTAAATAATACCCCGATCTCCTACTTGGGATTTCAAGGTTTTAAGATGCTATCAGTATAGTTCCTTTGTCGGTGTTACGATGTTTGGGGTCGTGTTTGGGTTTGGACTATCCTTTCCGTGGTTTCTAGAATAATCTTGGGTCTAGTGAGTGTGCTATTGGGCGTTTGTCATCTTGTCGGATGGGTATCTCCCATCTTAGCCTAACAGAGGATGATCTGCACCTCTGGCCACACAGGGCCTCGAGGGGTGCAACTCCTATGTTCGAGTGGTAGTTGTTGTTATATGATTACTCGTTTAAAAGCAAGTCGGTATCCCAAACCTTGTCAATGTCCATCACACATGCTTCTCTTCGGGATGTGGGTTCTTGTTTACCTTGACCTTGCCAGGTGGAATTTCTAGAGTTTGGGTTGTTTGACACTTATGAGCGCTGAGCACATGGAAGGTGAATTGTCCAAAACTAGTTCCTTATGTTAATCGGAGGCTATGAGTTATCGGGTCCTTTCTTGGCGAGGCCTTTTGAATGGTCTTCTAGGGATCGGGATCCTGGTGTCCTAGAAGTAGAGTTTTCTGGGTCTTAGGAGTTGGTACTATGGTCACCAATGTTGAGTTTGCGTGATATAGTTGACCTTGTGAGCCTTAGATTATCTTGGGAGTTTTCTCCCTAGATTTTTTTTTCCAACCTAATGGTAGGTCGGCCTCTGCCAGTTCTTTGCTGGTGGTTGAGCGAACCTCCGATTCGGGGTAGGGAGTGTCGATCCTTGAGGATGGGTTTGTTTGGCTTACTCGTAGTCAGTGGTGCTTATGGTACTTTCGCCTTTCTCCCTTATGAGTTAGACAGGTGCTTCCTGTGTTTAGGGATTGGGTCTGATGTTTCCTTTACATAATATGCCGATCTTATGATCAGACACTATTCGTTCTTGTGACCGTGCTAAGTGGTGTCGGGTGTTTGGTCATTGAGGTGGTTCCAGGAGTCGAGGTGATTCTATCTCTGCTTAGCACATGGTTGAGGTGTCCTAAGAGATTTTGGGAATCTCTGGAGGAATGTTGGAAGCCATTCGGATTCCATTTTATGCCCTTTGCTCCTAAAGTTTCAATCTTTTCTGGGGCTAGGGAAGGGCGTGGTATTTCTTACGCCAGAACTTAGGCGTCTGGTTGATAGAGATTTCGTCGTTATCCACTGAAAGAGTTTTGTTAGTCAGTTGAGTAAGACGAAAGTCTATTTGCAGAGCTCGAGGTTTGTAGGTGAGAATCAAGCCTATCCGTGTCAACTGATGACATTGGACTCCTTGTTGTTACATCGATTTGAGGAGTATTGGTTGTTAGGAATGACAGGGTGTTCTATGTTCATGTTCTTATCGTTTCTAGTTTCATTTTCGTTGTTACCATTGGGTCTATCTCGTTTCTGCTTGTTATGTGTTCTGATGTCCGTGTTCTTATCGTTGCTAGTTTCGTTTTCGTTGTTACCATTGGGTCTATCTCGTTTCTGCTTGTTAGGTGTTCTAGTGTTCGTGTTCTTATCTTTGCTAGTTTCATTTTCGTTGTTACCATTGGGTCTATCTCGTTTCTGCTTGTTAGGTGATCTAGTGTTCGCGTTCTTATCGTTGCTAGTTTCGTTTTCGTTGTTACCATTGGGTCTATCTCGTTTCTGCTTGTTAGGTGTTCTAGTGTTCGTGTTCTTATCGTTGCTAGTTTCGTTTTTGTTGTTACCATTGGGTCTGTCTCATTTCTGCTTGTTAGGTGTTTTAGCGACACAAGGCGCTGTTATAAGTCAAGGGAATTCGTAATCTGACTTCTGCCAGGTTTTTCCCACTATAGATGGATGTGACCTAACCGCACATACTTAGGATCTCAAAAGGTAATTGACTGTGGGGCTCTGTTCTAATCAGCATTCAGACCAAGGACAGGAAAATGATGCGGGATCGCACGTTCTTAGTTTATGGAATCCCAACTATATATGATACTAACGTACATATGGGACCATCATGGTCCATTCGTAAGGATCCCTAGCTTCCCGTAATTTACAGGATTTGCTCTAACGAGACCATAGTTTTTGGATTATGTTTTTAATTGACAAAAACTTTTGTGATAGATCGATGTTTAAGTTTATCGTGTAACGTACCAAAAGCTGCGGTAGGGTTCCTTGTCGTCAACTCCTGTCTAGTTGTCGACTCCTTCGTTAGTCATCTCCGCTGGACAATCTCTCTTGAGATGTATAGTTGCACCGCACTTGTGGCAAACTGAATTTACTTCTGGGTTGCCGGTTGGGGCAACGCGTGGGACCGGGGCCCTACAGTAGCGGGGGGAGTGGGGTTAGTGGGGGTAGGGACTGATTCCACTTGTTGTCTTTTAGTAGGTCTCTGAATCGAACTGCCTCCTTTTTCGTTCCCGAACTTTCGTTTCTTGTTCTTAGGTTTAGGTTTTTGAGTGGATGGGTGAGTTGTTCTTCATTGGTTTCCTTGGTTATTGTTACGGTTGAAGTTACCGACACTGCTTCCAACTTCGCTTGTGTCGTTCGCATTGAAGTATGCCATGACGGCTGCCACAGCCGCTGTTACAGTGGCTTGGAGAGTGGCGGGGTCTATTTGTAGGACCGGTGCATGGTCGGGTACTGGTTACCTTCATGAGAAGACATAACTCTGTCGCACACGAAAAGTGAGCTTGTGAGTACTCGTAGTTAGTTTCAAGTGAGTTTAATCGTGTAATCTTAACGTACTGGTGTTAATCGGGTCAACCTACATCCCCATGATGCAGTTATGGTAGAGAGTGGAAACATGTATTGTCTGACGTAAAGTCCGTCAAAATAGCACATAGCTAGCAATATGGTTAAAAGATTCGGTTGTATGGATTCTTGGAGGACGTACTCCTCTTGGTTTACTACTACTGGTTGCGATTAAGGGCATTATGAACCTAAGGTGAGTAGTGTGGTGATCCTCTTTTGGCGCACAAAGTGCTTGGCCATTTTACTCATACCATGAGTGCCCTTTTTGTGATCCTTACGCTGCTAAGGCTGTCCTAGCCTTGATTGCTATGAGTTGCGGTCTCCAAATGACCATTTCCCCTTTTGAGGAGTGTACATGGTCTGCATAGTTTTCTGGTCCTACTTTTGGGTCTCGTAAGGCATTTGGAATGGCATTCTTGTTACTCGTGGGGGATCGGATTTACATTCCCATATATCGGGCTTTTTTTATGGTCTACATTACCCCATGACAGAGGGTTTGAAACCGAGAGTCACTTTGGGTTACTTGTGGTTTAAACAGATGTCTGATTCGTGAGGGCGTTGGCTATCGGAGTTTGGTGCACTTCGTTGTGGGTATCGTTTTGTTTCTAGGTATGTCTATTCCAGAAGTGCCTATATGGGATGTTTATGTATCTGGGAAGTGAGAGGTGAAAGGGTCTTCTGCCAATAGGAATAAGCTTGCTATGAGTTCCCTTGGCGCTTTCATCCTTGTTTGGCCCTTAGTCGAAATTCTCCCTTTCACGATTCATCTCTTGGTATTGCTTAGGATCCACTTCTGGATTTTTCCTCATGGACTTCTTCTGGTCTCCCTTTGCCCCATCTGTAATTTACCGTGACAGGGTAGTAGAAGTCTTGGCGAGGAATTTCAATTACTTTTTTGTGCGAGAATCGAGGTACGAGATATACGGGGAACATTTAAGTGTGGGAGGGTTTATAGTATCCTAAAATACTCCTATAGTATTTTAAACTTGATGTTCGATTCCAGTATTCTCTTGTACTCATAGTTGGTAGGTTTTAGGTTTGTTGCAACACCACCATCACTCCCAAGCACATGTTGGTCATATCTCAAATAAATATAGTTGATCAGGCTATATTTATCCCAGATATGATTACATACTGTCTAGGTTTGACTGTAGCGTTCAACCTTTAGTTACTTTTGTTTTCTTCTCGTTATGATACTGTGTTAGTAGATATGTATACTTTTATACATACTTATCTTCTTAAAGTATACTTTTAGGCAGAGTTTGTTTTAGTCCCATTGTATTTATAGTTGTATATCTCGTATGGCTAGATATACCAGTTCACTATAAACAATGCTCTGATACCAATCTGTCACACCCCCGGACCAGACGGCGGAAACGTCTGGAGGCGGGTGACTTCATTGTGCAGTATCATAACAATTAAATATAAATGAAACAGAGCAATCCAAATATCATACATTGAGATAACAAACTTACATTGTTTACATATTGTGTTTGTTCTTCGAGTTACACGAAAGATACATAAGCAGAAAAATCCAAGTTACAGCTAAAAATCTTGCATCCGCGTCCCTTGTTACCTGCTTATTAGATCCCTAAGAATACAAGTCGTTTTGAAAAGCGTCAACTAAAAATTTGGTGAGTTCATAAGCATTTTTGTATAAAATCGTTTACACTTGTTTAGAATCATTCTCATTGTACTTTCAGAAAATCAGATATTTTCTATGAAATCGTTTGGAGTCTTGCCTTGAAAATCGTGGATATATGTGTGTATGTCATTACTTTTGTTCATCCTTATAAGGAGTGATCTTTGAAAAGTATTGTAATTTGTGAAAGCGAGTTGTGTCCGAGAATAGTTCTTTTGAATAGTAAAAATCAACCGTTTCCAGAAAAATCTCTTATTTTCAAAAAGGAAATATGGTTGAAAATCTTGTTCCTCTTATCGAGTAAAATTGAATGTGCGTTCTAGTTTATCGTTATCGAAATCGTAGAAAAATCGTTCTCTCCAAAAAATCCTATATTTTCTGCTATAAAATATTCGTAAGTTCTAGTTTATCGTTATCGAAATCGTAGAAAATCATTTTCCCCAGAAAATCCTATATTTTCTGCTATAAAATAATCGTAAGTTCTAGTTTCCAACTATGTATATGTGTGGGCTATTTTATCGTTATCAAAACCGTTTACAAACGTTTTCATAGAGTCCTACGTTTTTTAATTTGTAAAAATAGCAGTAGTACAACTCTATACTTGTTAGCAGAAAGAATCAACATGGCTATTCTGGACATTCTACGCGATGAAGAAGGACAGTCAACACAACAAATGCGGACCATCACCTATCACGTATAGGACAGTCAACACAATGTGCCAACATTTATTTATGAGGTTTTCCTTACATAAATTTCTAGTTAATAGAGCATATTCTAGTGAGCCGTTATAACCATACTAATCTGACGGAGTGCCTGTTTTGGTGTTTCTCAGGCGCCCTCGTTTTGGAAAAGACATTTGTCACCCTAGACTGACCTGTCTAGCTGTAGCGAACAGCGAAGGTGCGGGGTGTCAACCCCGTATAGATCTATACACAAATTCCCGCTCTCCCTCCAGGAGACTCTGGCTATAACTCCTTATAGGATTTAGACGTACACTAATATTTTTATATTTAGGTACTTTCGAGATTTGTCTGACTAGAATATTAGCAATATTTTGAGCAATCGTTAGAGATCCATTATTTGTTAGATAAATAATGAAATTGATACTCATTGAATAGAAATATCGTTCTCGTTCCATATCGTTGATTGTGCTCGTTAACTAGGTGCTCGTGTTCGTTCCTTTTCGTTTATTGAAAAATAAGTCATTTTAGTCAAGAGAAAAAGTGTGAAGTTATAATTTGTATAAATTTATAACTGCCGGTTATGACACGCATTTTCTGTTTTATGACATATAGAACATTACTTATGTTGTTGGAGGCTTTACGACAGCATTTTATGACATGTAAATATTTCTGTCATAAAGGCTCTATTGGTGTATTTTCTTGACTCAAACTTTTATGTTGAATATTTATAAAATACTCCCTGATAGTTTGCAAAGTAGTCACAAAGTTTCTATTTTCGAAAAATCACTAGAAATGGCGTCCACTTAGTAAGGTCCCTTTTTATAGCTTTTATCTTTAGACATGAAAGCATAGATAAAGGGGTTAAGTTGGACACACTCAATAGTTGGGAGGCTCTTTTGCACAAAGTATCATCTGTTCTTTATGAAATTGAGAAATCCTACGTTCATGAGTATATTACTAAAATATTAATTTAATAATATTTCACACACACATACAAACATACGTATATATGCAATCATTTAAAAGTTTAAGCAAGATTTGACTTGTACTCTCCCCCAAAAACATTAAAACATTGAAAAAGGTGGGGTAAGAAGCTCACCTTGGGTTGGTTGAGGAGTTGTTTGGAGTTATGGAGTGAAGATCTCAAGCTTAAACTCTTGCTGAGATGAGGAACTTCCCTGGAAGGGATGCTTTCCTAAGGATGATCATCACATATTATTATGAGCAAAATAATATGGATTCATATTGAAATATTATAAAATATTAGATGAGTCGAGGAATTTACCTTACAATTTCCCAGGAGGAGGTTGAGAAATTTCCTTTCAGCAAGATCCCATGTTCTTGCTTGAAGATGAGTTTTTGAGAGAAAATGGGAAAAGTGTGGGAGAAGGTGAAGTCTAAACTCCTTACTGACGTTGCTTTGAGGATGAAAAAGGGAGGAATCTTTGGTGCATGGGGATCCGGTGGTCCATGCATGGATATTTGGTGGGTAAATCATGGAATACTGTGATTTGCATGGGAAATGAGGATTTTCATCAAATCACAAAGTCAATCCCTTTGTCATTTTCTTGATTTAGGATAAGGTTTTCCTAAATCCCAACCATTTATTTTTATGAAGAATATGCTTAAAATAATTAATTTTAGCATAAAATAGGGGTCTAAGGGGTTTAGGATAGGAAAAATACGAGTTTGGTGTAATTTACGGCGTCAAAATGCCTTAAAATGGTGAAAAAGTCCGAAAATAATGAAAATCCGGAGTGGGATCATGCTCCTGCGAAGGTCCGAAGGGCTTAGGAGAAGTTCCGGAGTCAGCTTCTAATTTCCGGAGTAAAGGAGTACATTTCCGAAGCACTTTCTCGGATTCTGAAGCCATCTGCTTAATTCCGGAGCGAAGCCAGCAGTCCGGACCGAGGGTTCCGAAGTCAGCTGGACTTTCCGAAGCGAGACTAGCCTTCTGGATGAGAGGATATTGCGAGATGGTCCGGATGAGAGGCTTCCGAGGCAAAGAAGGTTCTGAAGCAAGAAGCTTCTTGGTTTCTTAGAAGGTATACGGACTAAGAGGGTTCCGGACCAAGAGGGTTCCGGACCAAGAGGGTCCTTTTGAGTTTCCTCTTCCGGTTTTGAGCTGTTTTCGACTAAGGAAGGTGGTTAGAGATATTTGAGAGAGATTTGAGATACATGGAGAGATTTCACATAGTTGGAGAGATTTGGGAGAGATTTCACATTCTTGGAGAGATTTTGGAGAGATTCGATATACTTGGAGAGATTTCACATACTTGGAGAGATTTGCGAGAGATTTCACATACTTGGAGAGATTTGGGAGAGATTCGATATACTTGGAGAGATTTCACATACTTGGAGAGATTTACGAGAGATTTCACATACTTGGAGAGATTTGGGAGAGATTCGATATACTTGGAGAGATTTCACATAATTGGAGAGATTCGATATACTTGGAGAGATTTCACATAGTTGGAGAGATTTGGGAGAGATTTCACGTTCTTGGAAGGATTTGGGAGAGATTCGATATACTTGAAGAGATTTGGGAGAGATTCGATATACTTGAAGAGATTTGGGAGAGATTTCTCACACTTGGAGAAATTTGCATTCTAACACTACATGGCTCATTAGGAACTCATATAGTACACTTAGAAGTGTTAGCACAAGTCTCACAATAGTCCTTGCTTACTTGAGGACGGAATTTCCTAGCCAAAAAGGCTAGTTGTGACACCCGAGATGCAAGAGTTGTCTACACAACTGCAGGAGCTGTTAGACAAGGGATTCATCAGACCGAACAGTTCACCATGGGGAGCCCCGATTCTGTTCGTGAAGAAGAAGGACGGGTCGCATCGGATGTGTATAGATTACCGGAAGCAGAACAAGGTAACGGTGAAGAACCGTTACCCACTCCCGATTATTGATGATCTCTTTGACAAGCTATAGGGTGCATCTTGGTTCTCCAAGATAAATCTACGTTCAGGTTACCATCAGATGAGGGTCAGAGACGAGGATATACAGAAGACTGTATTCCGGACTCGCTATGGCCAGTACGAGTTCGTGGTGATGCCCTTCGGGCTCACCAATACTCCTGCCGCGTTCATGGACCTCATGAACCGCGTATGCAGACCGAGCTGGTGATTCAGGGCGAGAGGCCATAGCGCAGACCAGCTTTATGCTAAGCAGCGAGGGCTAGGCGTTACCTTCAGTAGGGTTGCACCGGATATGTTACCTACGTCATGGATACCCGAGAGGAGGGCAAGGGGACTGTGAGCGATGTGCCAGTGGTGCGAGAGTACCCGGATGTGTTTCCAGAGGAGTTGCCTGGGATACCTCCAGAGCGGCAGGTGGAGTTTAGGATCGACCTGGTCCTTGGTCCGAATGAGAGGCTTCCGAGGCAAAGAAGGTTCCGAAGCAAGAAGCTTCTTGGTTTCTTAGAAGGTATACGGACTAAGAGGGTTCCGGACCAAGAGGGTTCAGGACCAAGAGGGTTTCGGACCAAGAGGGTTCAGGACCAAGAGGGTTCCGGACCAAGAGGGTTCTGGACCAAGAGGTTCCGGACCAAGAGGGTTCCGGACCAAGAGGGTTCCGGACCAAGAGGGTCCTTTTGAGTTTCCTCTTCCGGTTTTGAGCTGTTTTCGACTAAGGAAGGTGCTTAGAGATATTTGAGAGAGATTTGAGATACATGGAGAGATTTGGGAGAGATTTCACATACTTGGAGAGATTTCGCATATGGGAGAGATTTCACATACTTGGAGAGATTTGGGAGAGATTTCACATTCTTGGAGAGATTCGATATACTTGGAGAGATTTCATGTACTTGGAGAGATTTGGGAGAGATTTCACATACTTGTAGAGATTTGGGAGAGATTCGATATACTTGGAGAGATTTCACATACTTGGAGAGATTTGGGAGAGATTCGATATACTTGGAGAGATTTCACATACTTGGAGAGATTTGGGAGAGATTTCACGTTCTTGGAGAGATTTGGGAGAGATTCGATATACTTGAAGAGATTTGGGAGAGATTCGATATACTTGAAGAGATGTGGGAGAGATTTCTCACACTTGGAGAAATTTGCATTCTAACACTACATGGCTCATTAGGAACTCATATAGTACACTTAGAAGTGTTAGCACAAGTCTCACAATAGTCCTTGCTTACTTGAGGACGGAATTTCCTAGCCAAAAAGGCTAGTTGTGACACCCGAGATGCAGGAGTTGTCTACACAATTGCAGGAGCTGTTAGACAAGGGATTTATCAGACTGAGCAGTTCACCATGGGGAGCCCCGATTCTGTTCGTGAAGAAGAAGGACGGGTCGCATCGGATGTGTATAGATTACCGGGAGCTGAACAAGGTAACAGTGAAGAACCGTTACCCTCTGCTGAGGATTGATGATCTCTTTGACCAGCTACACGGGGCATCTTGGTTCTCCAAGATAGATCTACGTTCAGGCTACCATTAGATGAGGGTCAGCGATGAGGACGTACAGAAGACTGCATTCCGGACTCGCTATGACCACTACGAGTTCGTGGTGATGCCCTTCAGGCTCACCAATGCTCCTGCCGCGTTCATGGACCTCATGAACCGCGTATGCAGACCGATGATGGATTGGTCTGTGATAGTTTCCATCGATGATATCTTGGTTTATTCCACGACGCAGGAGCAACACGAGGAGCACTTGCGAGAGGTGATGGATACCATGAGGAGGGAGAGCTTGTACGCCAAGTTCGCCAAGTACGAGTTCTGGCTGCACGAGGTGCTGTTTCTTGGGCATCTTGTCAACCAGAATGGGATTTTGGTGGACCCGGCCAAGGTGGAGGCCGTGATGAGATGGGAGGTTCTGAAGTCTCCATCTGAGATTCAGAGTTTCCTGGGATTGCCGGGCTATTACCAGAGATTCATTTAGGATTTCTCCAAGATAGTCGTACCCTTGACCCGACTGACAAAGAAAGTCGTGGTATTTTGCTGGGGGCCTGAGCAGCAGGCAACGTTTGAGACATTGAGGCAGAGATTATGCGACGCGCCAATTCTAGCCCTGCCAGAGGGAGTGGAGGATTTTGTAGTGTACTGCGATGCGTCCATTTCGGGTTTGGGCGCAGTATTGATGCAGAGAGGGCATGTCATCGCCTATGCCTCGAGGTAGCTGAAGCCTCACAAGGCGAACTACCCAAAGCATGATTTGGATTTGGGGGTGGTCTTCTTCGCCCTCAAGATATGGCGACATTACCTCTATGGGATCCGTTGTAACATTTACACGGATCACAAGAGTCTGAGGTACCTAATGGATCAGCCGAATCTGAACATGAGGCAGCGTCAGTGGTTAGATGTGGTGAAGGATTATGATTGTTAGATGCTCTACCACCCGGGGAAGGCCAATGTTGTGCCCGATGCTCTTAGCCGCAAGGCAGCCCCGATCAGAGACGTTTGCTTGCGAATGACAGTGGTGACTACGCTTCTGGAGCAGAACTGAGAGGCCCAACACAAGGCTATGAAGGAGGAACATCGGAAGAGCGAGCGTATTGTAGGGCAGGTTTCCTCCTTCGACTACGATAGTCGTGGATTGTTGACACTACACCATAGAGTGTGGGTCCCATATCATGGAGGGGTACGCCAGATTTTGATGGAGGAGGCATACGAATCCTGATTCTCGATTCTTCCCGGGGTGACGAAGATGTACAGAGATCTTCGTCCTGATTACTGGTGGCCCTACATGAAGCAGGATGTAGCCTGGTACGTCGAGAGATGCCTGACCTGCAGGAAGGTCAAGGCGGAGCACCAGTGGCCTCACGACAAGACGCAACCGTTAGAAATCCCCATGTGGAAATGGGAAGATATTACCATGGATTTCATCACCAAGCTTCCCAGGACTGCGCGGGTAGTGGATTCGGTTTGGGTCATCATGGATCGGTTGACCAAGAGTGCTCATTTCATACCGATCCAGGAGAGCATCTCGGCCGAGAAGTTGGCTGATATCTACATCCGAGAGGTAGTAGCTCGACACGGAGTGCCAGTCTCCGTGATTTCTGACAGAGATGTGCGGTTCACTTCCAGATTCTGGAAGAAATTCCACGACGAGTTGGGTACTCGTCTGCACTTTAGCACCGCTTTTCACCAGCAAACGGATGGTCAGAGCGAGCGGAGCATCCAGATTTTGGAGGATATGCTGTGGACATGCGCTTTAGATTTTGGTGGTAGCTGGGATACCTAACTTCCCTTGGCAGAGTTTTCCTACAATAATAGCTACCACGTGAGTATCGACCGTCATCCCTTTTAGATGTTATACGGGAGGAAGTGAAGGACCCCGATTTGCTGGGGTGAGGTTGGGCAGAGAGTCATGGGGAGTACCGAAGTGGTACTCAAGACTACGGATAGGATCCAACAGGTCCGGAGCAGGCCTCAGACTGCTCAGAGTCGGCAGAAAAGTTATGCCGACAAGCGTTGATCGAACCTGGAGTTCCAGGTTGGGGATATGGTCCTCCTGAAGGTGTCACCTTGGAAAGGTGTCATTTGATTCAGGAAGTGGGGCAAGTTGGGCCCCATGTACATCGGTCCTTTCAGGGTTGTAGCCCGGGTGGGCAAGGTTGCGTATAGGCTGGATCTGCCATCCGAGCTTAGCCAGATTCATAGTACCTTTCATGTCTCCCAGCTGCGGAAGTGCCTAGTAGACGACTCTGCAGTGGTACCTTTGGAGGATATTCAGGTGGATGACAGCCTGAACTACCTTGAGCGACCAATAGCTATCCTCGAAAGGAAGTTGAAGGATCTGAGGAACAAGAGGGTCGAGCTGGTAAAGGTGCATTGGCAGCACCGTAAGGGCTTAGAATGGACTTGGGAGCCGTAGGACGAGATGCGGGAGCACTACCCCGAGTTTTTTCCAGATGCAGCAACAGACTTCGAGGACGAAGTCTAAAATAAGTGGGGTAGATTTGTAACGCCCGGTTCCCGGTACGTATTTTAAATAAAAGTAATTGCATTTTTACACTGGGACTCGACGAGTTGGAGGCCCAACTCGTCGAGTAGACTAGACTTTGGACGCGGGTTTTAGAGCCTTTTGAGCCAAAAACTCCATGCATGAACGTCAAGTTCGTAGCTTTACGTGTAAAATGGACCCTAGGAGGTCAGATCTATGTTTTGGATGCATTAAGACCATCTGAAATCGACTTAATAGTTTTGGACATAGAGGGACTCGGCGAGTCAGATTGCATTTTCCACAAAACCCCTTCTGATAGCGAGTGTGTGTTGAGTTGGAAAAGAACTCAACCAGTTGGGTTCATTATGGACCTGAAGATCATCGTACTCGACGAGTTCAAGGATGAACTCGGCGAGTCCAAGGCAATATCCCAAACATATGAAGATGAACTCGATGAGTTCAAGGATAAACTCGACGAGCCAAGGACTAAACACCTTAACTTGGATGAAGATGAACTCGACGCGTTCAAGGATGAACTCGACGAGTTAGTTGTAGAAGGTCCTGACTTTGTTTAAAGGAGAACTCGGTGAGCCCTTGTGAGGCTCGACGAGTAGGATCGAGTCTTGGCGTTTTCATGATTTAGGAACTCGACGAGTTGTGGGGCCAACTCCAGTTTCTAGATCCAGAAACCTCACTCCATTTCGTCACTTTCTGGTAATCAAGTCTCAAACTTGACTAGTAGTTGGTTAGATCTCCATCTTAGCATCTTTTATGTGGTTTTTGGTCCAAATGATATGACTCTTGGGATTTGGACGTCCCAAGTGAAGAGCACTTCAGATCTAGTGTCTAGAGGGGCTCTCATGGCATAAAGGTGCAAACTTTATGGCCATGGAAGTCCCTTGCAACCTCTAAGCTTTTATTTTGGCCTTTCTAGCTCTAAATGGCCATGCATGTGGATAAAGCTTGAGGCTTTTCGTGATCTTCTTGCCCCTAGAGTCCAGATCTATGACCCTATGGTTTATCTTGTAGTTTTGGTGATGTTTGGATTAAGACCTTGGCCTTTTTGGGTTAGGGTTTAAGCTTAATCCATTTAGGAGAGGTATTAATGGGTAAAGTTGGAAACTTTACCCTTCTAGTGACAATTCCAATCTGGATTCGGAGTATACAGTGTAGATCTAAAGAATAAGGGATTAATGCATTAAGAAAGGCTAACAGACTAAAGAACTCGGCGAGTTCATATAGGAACTCGACGAGTTGGGTCGAGGAACCCCGATTCTGTTTAAGGGAAGAACTCGACGAGTTGGATCGCGATTCACAGTTCTGTGATTCATGGGAACTCAACGAATTGAGTCAACTGGGAGCGTTGACTTTGACTTTCATTTGGATGTTGACTTTTACCTTGACTTGGACTTTGACCAAGGTTGACCCTGGAGAGTTGTGAGGCATGGAATGGGTTCAAAAAGGCTGAGTAGAGTCCATATTTGGACAAGTGTATATGAGGGGTAGAATGGTCTTTTAGCCCAGTGAGGACTTATGGGTAAGTTATGAGAATCCCAACTTAATTAGTTTATATGATGACTAGTAGCTCGGGGAGTTGAAGGATCAGCAGTTCGGGGATTTGACAGCTAGCAGCCAGAGGATTATCTGCGAGATTTCAGCATCGAAGTGAGTTTCCCTTTGTAAGAACGGGTCTAAGGCACCAATTCTAGACCGTATATGTATGCATGTATGATTATATGTTTTGGACTACGGTCCGATGCCGGGCAGTGCCCGATGTAGGTTTATATGTTTATATGTTCTGAAATTCGGTCCAATGCCGGGGAAAGCCCGAGGAATGTTTGTATGCTTGATGTCTTTGTGATTCTTGCATGTGCTAGTTTTGTATGTTTCCGGACTTTGGTCCGATGTCGGGGCAAGCCTGAGGAATGTTTCTGGATTTCGGTCCGATGTCGGGCGGGGCCTAAGGAATGTTTATATGTATGTTTCCGGACAACGGTCCGATGCCGGGTGGTTCCCGAGGAAGGTATGCATGTTTAGTTATACTTGTTGTCTTTATGATACTCGTAGGTGCCTGGTAGGGAGGTGAGTGTGGGCGGGGTCCCGTATCTCATCACTAGCCGAGTGTGGACGAGGTTTCATATCTCATCATTAGCAGAGTAGGGGCAGGGCCCATGATAGGCGAGGACTTAGGACTGGATTATATAGTACTGTGTATGATTCTTTATGTGCTAGTATGATTATATGATATTGTTTGTATGTGTATAGCCGGCGAGGCCCAGAGACAGGAGGGGTCTGGAAGAAACGATATGTATACCGAGCGGGGCTCGATGCCAGGCGGGGCCTGATGCCAGGCGAGGCCTGATGCCGGATTAGTCCGATGCCAGGCGGGGCCCGATGTAGGGGCAGGGGCCCAGTGTATGTGATTATGTGTATGGTATGTGGTAGGTTGGGGAACTCACTAAGCTTCGTGCTTACGATTTTCAGTTTTGGTTTCAGGTACTTCCAGTTGTAAAGAGAGGAGCTCGGGATGACTGCATCGCACACACCATGATGATTTAGCTTGGGATGTGTACTCTGATGTTTAGATTTGGAAACTCTGATAATAATGTTTTGAAATACTTTGACTTATGTTTTGATGGAATGATTTGATAACTATGGTTTTATTTAATGGTTTAAAACAAAATTTTTTGTCATGATTTTTGGGATGTTACAAGTTGGTATCAGAGCCTTGGTTTGAGGGATTCGGGCGCACTCCCGGGTGTGTCTGAACTCAAACTAAGGACTTGGTATGAAAATTTTCAAAATAAAAGAAAACCATTTTTATAAAAAGGATTTTGAAAAGAGAAAAGGGTGTGGTGCATGCAATCAGCCGAGCTCAAGTAAGTTCTCCCAAATTACCCACACAAGTTGCTATGTTATGATATGATTATTAGAACTGCATGCTAGTTTAGGGCTAAGGATCTAGGAAGGATGCCTTATATGCCTGCTGTATGAGCTTATTGAACTGTATGCTAGTACTAATTAGTGATTAATATGATGGCCCGAGTAGGATATGCTTGATTATGGATACTCAATGCTCGAATGCTGCTTGCTTTGTGCTTTTAGGAGTTCTAGTTATCTATAACTAACTAGTAAATGGATATGTGAAGTTACATATTGCGAGGACTAAATAATTTCAGAAGGTTAGGTCTAGCTCTATTTCGCAGCTCTTGTATGAGTCCAACCGTTGTAGGGTTGGACCTCTCATTCGAAGAATTATCTCGTCTTTGTTGGGAATTAGAGTTGAGTCATTGTGTTTATTTAATTAGTTCATTTATGTAAACTGGCTTGGGCTTGTCCACCCATCATTTATTAGGGTTATAGTATTTTAGGTGCATGCATGCATCGTGTTTTGATAATTTTGGCAATATTCTTGTAACCCTAATCACGCCTCTATAGTAGCAATTCTTAATCGGTTTCTTCTAAGGCTGGGGCTTATAATCATTAAGCATATTTTGAATCATTGTCTTGTTCTTGTTCATAATCTGTTTTGAATCTAATCGATATTTCAAGGATTAATATCCTAAAAATTGGTATCAGAGCAGGAGACTGTGTAATCTATACGCATATCTTCTGTTTATAGAGTCATTAGGGTTTCCATTAATATTGGATCTGGTTTAGCCGTCATCACAGTTCTCTTGAAGCTATTCAGTGATCTGAATATTACCCTAAAACTACATCAGTTTACACGTCTGATTCTTAATAGGTCTCTCACATCAACGCCATAAACCTGTCTAGCAGCATTGGATCAACAACGAGGATCCCGATTCTTTTTCCCAATGAATATGAAGTATGGGCGCTTCACTTTGAAGATTATGTTCTTGGTCTAGAAGACAACGGATATCTGATATGGGAAGCCATCACTATTGGAGCATTTGTTCACACTAGAACCAGAAGAATCATTAAAACTCAATCTGACTACAACAAAATTCTTCTTGATGTTAAAGATGTCCCTCAGGATGAGAAAGACAAACTGATTAGTAATGTTTAGGAAATGAAAATCATTCGATTTGCTTTGCCAGCTGACACTTTTCATCTAATTAGTTCGTGTGACACAGCCAAAGCCATCTGGGATAGGCTTAGGGAACTCTACTCTACAGATGTAGATCTTGAGCACTCTACACAAACAATCTTGCTTTCAGAGTTTGGTGCATTTACACAGAAGCCTGAAGAGAGTTTGAGTCGGACCTTCAATCGTTATAATCATCTTCTAAGTAGGATGATGAAACATGGCATTGGACGTGAACTTACTGAACAAAAGGTTACATTCATGAATGGGCTTAGATCTGAGTGGATGGCGGTGATGTCTACAGTCAAGGCACATGAGCAGTTCAAGAATTATACCCTGGCAAAGCTTGTTGGAATCTTGAAGTTACATGAGAATGAGGTGACAAAAGAAGCGAAAGTTGTATCTGGGATGGGATCTTTGGCTCTCGTTGCGAAGGGCAAGAAAGTAGCAGAGGATGGTTCAGAATCTGATCTTTCTGATTGTGAGCTTACAAATGAAGAGTTTGCATTGATGGTGTCAAATCCAAAGTGATTCGCAAAGAAGTTTCCTTCCAAGAAGAACCGAAACTGGCATGGAAGCTACAGCTCTGAGAAGGTAAAAGAGGAAAGTGCGAATAGCTCACAAAAGGAAGAGGAAAAGAAGGAAAAGAAGCTAACTAGTGACTTTGGCTATGATTGTAACTACTGTCATGGCGAAAAGCACTTGGCCAAAAAGTGGATGCTGCGAAGGTTGAATGAAAAGAAGGAAGGAGAAGACGATGAGACATATCATCTCCGAAAGCTTGAGGAGATAAAGAAGAAAAAGAACTCTGATAATTCAACTCTTGCTTTAATTGTGCAGGAAAAGGAAGCTGATGATGAATTTGGCAGAGTGGAAGTCTGGTCCACAGATTCTAAAGATGAGGAGGTTCGCTGGCCTACTCATGGGAGAAGTTTCGTTGCGAAAGAAGGGGATTCGCATTCTGGAGGAAGATGTTTCATGGTGACAAGTGATGTGTCACAGATGCGAGGATACACCACTGATAGCGGACGTGGAAGTGATAGTTGTTTTGCTGTGAAACCAGTCTTTGAGCAAATCAGCGAATGCGATCAGATGATTAACAAGGTAAACTCCATTCTTGAATCTCTCAATATACCTGTGTCAAAATACGAAACTAAACTAATTGACTTAAAATTCACATTTTTTAGTATCAGTAATAGTTTGAAACAAACTCGCTTGACAAATTCTAACTTAACCGATCAAATCAGCAGGGTTTCATCAAAGAGTGAGGAGAGATGCATATGGATAGAGAAGATTGAGTCTGATTTAGCTAAGTCTAGTGATGAGTTAATTTACTTACAACAAGACAATTTAATGCTTTTGAAACAATGTAATATTTTTTGTTTGATTGCGAAAAGGCTTTATTATAATATTACTCAATTGCATCTTGATTGTGAGATTGGTCAAAAACTCCATAAGATGATATTGCCATTCCTTGAATTAAAGGAGGATGAGATCGATGCTGACTATTACAAGTGTGAATCTATCGTCTCATTTGACGAAACTTCGGAAGCTTACAAAATTGGTCTGGGCAAAATTGAATCGTTTAATAAGTCCAAAGACCACAAGAACATGCTAAAACAACTTTTGGACGAAAATGACAAAAAGCAAATTAAATCTGACACTGTACAGAAGTTTGACTCATTGGGTACAAAGTTGAGTTCAGATAACAAACTTAATGTTGATAACACATCCGAATTTGACGATGACAGTGATATGAGCAAAATATCTGTAGAGGATGAGGTTGATTGCTTAGAGTTTGTTAAAAACGAACCTGAAGTTGCGAAAGTCCCAATTTCTGAAATTTTTGTTGAATTCACACATCTTTCTAAAAATAATCCAAATGTCTTAAAAGAAATTGCGACTGTTTTTCCAAATGTCCAGACTGTGCCTAATCAGGTTTTCAAAATCAATGGGGTAAATAAAAATCAAACAGTTGAATTAACGTCCTTAGTCGAAGAAGATAACGCAGATGGATGTGATGAGTATTTTTGGTCAACTCCTATCGATAATGCTGACGAAAAAGTCGGTCTCTCAGAAAGAACCTCATGGAGAGTAAAAGGAAGATACGTAGCAGAACCTTTAAACAAGGTCAATTCCAGCTACGAGAAAGGAAGTCTCAGTGGAACTAAGAATGTTCCTAGCGACACATCCTCAGTACAAAACGAAACTCCAGCAAGAAAGCCAAGAGCGAAAGCTAATCTTCACAAATCCTCAGAACATTTCGCAGCACAGAAACGTCAAAGGAATGCGAGATATAACAAAAATCTCAAGGAAAGAAAACAGTTATGGCAATCCAAAAATCCTAACTTCGTTCGCATTGAAAAACATCTCAATCAAAATGCGAAAGTAGCATCACATGCGAATCCAAAGAGCTCTTTGCAAAGTCAGTTTCGCAGTCCACAGGACACTAAACAAAAAGTTTTTCAAAAACCTATTCTTTCAAAGCCAAAAAGCCCTGTGGAGAATCCTAAACCTCACAACTCACAAAACAAGTACGCTTCGCATCCTAACAAGACATTGAAAGAGGTTAAGGGAAAAGGAAAACTGGTTTCAGATCATCAAGCTCTAATCAAGAAGCCCGAAACTAACACAAAAGATACTAACCTAAAAGATAAGAGGATCAAGGTTTTTAAAATTACAAATAAAGACAACACCACTCTAATAAAACGAACCTATATGGTTGATCTTGCAATTGCTTTCCCTCTTTCTGTAAAAAGTCTCACAAGGACCCAAACAACTTTGGTTCCTAAATTTGCTTAATTTTTGCAGGTAATTTGTGACGAACAATTTGACACTGAATGGTATATCGACAGTGGCTGTTCGCGTTACATGACAGGAAGAAAGGAACTGCGAGAGTTTAGAGAATTGAAAAATGGTGGAAGGGTGAAGTATGGGAATAACTCACTTGGAGAGATTAAAGGTTACGAGATGATAACAAATGACGAATTCTCAATTCGTAAAGTTGCTTATGTCGAGGGTCTGCAACACAATCTTATAAGTGTTTCGCAGTTGGTCATTGGTACAGGATTAAAGGTCTCATTTGACGACGAAGGTTCTGAGATCATAGAAAAGAAAACCAAAGCAGTCCTTCTAAAGTCTAAACGTAAAGGCGAGATGTATCCGTTGAACTTAAAACTGATACGAGGGAAGCCAACCATTTGTCTTCTAATGAAAGCTCCTGCAGACGATAGTTGGCTATGGCATAGACGACTTTCGCACCTTAACTTCAAAGATATCAACAAGCTTGTTCTTGGTGATCATGTGCGAGGGCTTCCTCTCGTAAAGTACGACAAGGATCATCTTTGTGCTACTTGGGAAATGGGAAAGAAAAGCAGGAAAAGTCATCCGACGATAGTGAATACGAAAGTCATTGAGCCACTTGAACTTTTGCACATCGATATTTGTGGTCCATCTGCGATCGAAAGTATTGGTGGTAATAAGTATATTCTCGTTATTGTAGATGATTTTTATCGTTTCACTTGGGTTTATTTTCTTAAGCAGAAATCTGAAGCCACTCCCAAGCTCAAAGACTTCATAAAGCAGATTGAATTACAATTGTGAAAGCTGGTTTGCAATATTCGCAGTGACAATGGGTTGGAATTCAAAACCAGACGTTTGAAGAATTTCTGAATGCGAAAGGAGTCTCACATAAATTTTCGGCTCCTTACACTCCACAACATAACGGAGTCATTGAAAGGCGAAACCGATCATTGTGTGAGGATGAAAGAACCATGCTCTCATTTGCGAATCTGCCACTATTTTTCTGGCCTGATGCGATTGGGACAACTTGTTTCACCCAAAACCGTTCAATTCTCAATAAACGATTTTTTTTCACTCCCTATGAAATCATAAATAAACGAAAACCTTGATGGGTTTTATGTACTCTAACATTCCTATAGTGCACATACAATCCTAATGCTTTGGATCTAAGTTTTCTCTAATAGTACATGCAATAAATATTTCCAAAGCATGAAGCTTAAACTAGCATGCAAGGTGATATTTGAATCATAAAAACTAGTTAGAATGTTACCTTGTGTAGTAGCTTGTAGAACTCGGCCTTAAGAAAGCTTAGCACCTCAAGTGTGATGCCTCAAATGGTTCACAAAACACCAAGAGCAATTGGATGAATATAGAAGAGGTTAAGGAGACTCAAAATCGTATGCCTTCTTCTTGTGCATTGGATCACGATTTTGGACACTAGGGCACATATTTATTGTGTAGAATTCTAAGAGTCACATATAACCCTAATTCACACACTTAGGTTTATGATCCAATTGATTTGGACTACCACTTCATGGATTAACTCATAAGCTTAGCCCATAAACAAATCAATCATGAATCATTAGCCCAATCCATATGTATGACTGATTTACATAATCAGTCCCCGTTAATTTAATTAGTCTCTTTTGATCACTAAATTAATTCCAAATTAATTCTTGATCAATACTGATTAAATAATATGATTTCTCAATGAATATATCATATCTATAATATATTAATAAACCACAAATAACAACTTTCTCAAATATCCATCCTATCAAATTGCTTTGATGAATGCAACCCAAATGGACCATGCTACTATCGGGTCAAATACATACCAATTATAGTTATGGGCTTAGACACCTAATCCAATAGTCTCCCACTTGGATAAGTTTAATAACTATAACTGCCAATGTAACTTAAAATCCGATTAGCAATCGTAGCTATCAAAAAGCCGTTGTCGAACTCTGACGCGTCCATTAGATAAGGGATCATATAATCCTCTGTTCTACAAGATATCGTGTGGACAAAGACATGGAATAAAGTCATACTCATTGTCCAATAGTTTGTTTCCTGATTTCCGATTTGTTTGACATAGAACTAAATTGAACACATCAATGGAGTTCTGACCGGGCCCGACACATAAGTCAAAACAAAATCATCGAGGGGCCCAAGATAGCGCTTTTAATCCTCTTAGGATAAAAGGAACAGATAAACTTCGACTTATATGTTTGTACAAACTATTCATTGAATCATACACAACAGCACGTTTTATAACATCGAGTTACTGATGCGTTTTCGCACTATCAATGTACAATCAACTCATAATCGCCAACTCATATATCTTGGTTTGAAGACTATATGATATTATCATCTCACAATCACCCGCGATAAATTCCATGAAGTGATTCATGTGAGCATGGGTTTAATCTAATACTCAAATCTTATTTCAAGAGCAGTCATGAATGTTTGTAGCAATCTTTTGCTATGTCTAACACCTTAGACAATCTTACAAAAACCCATTCATGACAGTCTGTTTTCATAACCTACTTCCAAAGTATGATCGACTGTGGATGGTTTGAATAATTTTATTATTCTGGAAGAAAAAAAAATGAAACAATAGTAAATAATTAACACAAGACAGTAACTTTACTTATAAATAAAAACTCCTTTTATTCAGTCATCAAATGTCAACTACATTTTAGCTATTACAAGTTTCTAACTGTCTATCAAATCATTGAAACTAATATCGTCCTTCAGCCCGATACTTCTAGTGTGCTGCAAGTGCTTAATCCTGCTCAGTCCCTTCGTAAGGGGATCTGCTGGGTTTTCTTCTGACGATACCCTCTTCACCACGAGGAGTCCCTCATCTACTTGATGTCTAATGAAGTGATATTTTCTGTTGATGTGCCTGGATCTGCCATGATCTCTTGGTTCCTTGGATAAGGCGACTGCATTCTCGCTATCACAGAAAATCTCCATGGGCTCCTTTACAGCTGGTACAACTCCAAGGTCTCCGATGAAGTTCTTTAGCCATATCTCCTCCTTCGATGCTTCACTTGCTGCTATGTACTCTGATTCGCACGTTGAATCAACTACAGTCTCCTGTTTGGAACTTTTTCAAGTTATTGCTCCTCCATTTAGGGTAGATATCCAGCCCGACTGAGAGCAGAAATTATCTCTGTCGGTCTGAAAGCTGGCATCACTATACCCTATCACTCTCAAGTCATCACTCCCACCGAGGGTAAGAATCCTGTCCTTAGTCCTCCGCTGGTACTTGAGAATTTCCTTTGCCGCAGTCCAGTGAGCTTCACCAGGATTCCCTTGATATCTGTTAACCATGCTTAACGCAAAGGCTACATCTGGACGAGTACATGTCATAGCATACATGATCAATCCAACTGCAGAAGCATATGGTATTCGACTCATTTCTGCTATCTCAGCATCGGTACTCGGAATCTGAGTCTTACTCAGTTTGGCATTGCTCTGGATAGGTAATTCTCCTATCTTGGAATTTTCCATGCTGAAACGTTTCAACACTTTGTCCAAGTAGGTACTTTGACTAAGTCCTATTTGTATTTTACTCCTGTTTCTCAATATCCTTATCCCTAGAATATAAGCAGCTTCCCCAAGGTCCTTCATAGCGAAACACTTCCCAAGCCAGGACTTAACCTCCTGCAAGGTTGGAATGTCATTTCCTATGAGTAGTATGTCATCCACATACAACACCAGAAAGCTAACTATCCTCCCACTAGCTTTGACATATACACAAGACTCATCCTCGCTTCTTGAGTAACCAAGCTCTTTCACTTTCTCATCAAAACAGAGATTCCATCTGCGAGATGCTTTTTTTAATCCATAAATGGATTTCTCAAGCTTACACACTCTATTAGGGTACTTCGCATCAACAAAACCCTCTGGCTGATTCATGTAAACATCTTCAGCCAACTTCCCATTAAGGAAAGCAGTTTTGACATCCATTTGCCATATTTCATAATCATGAAATGCAGCTATGGCTAGCATAACCCTTATAGATTTAATTTTGGCCACTGGTGAGAAGGTCTCGTCATAATCAACTCCAAGAGTCTGAGTAAAGCCCTTCACAACCAATCGTGGCTTATATGTGTGTACTTTCCGATCCATGTCGGTCTTCTTCTTGAAGATCCATTTGCACCCAACCATCTTACGACCTAGTACATTATCAACCAAGTTACAAACTTGATTATCATACATGGACTGAATCTCGCTGTCTATTTCCTCTTTACATTTAGCAGACTCGGTGCCTGCCATGGCTTCCTTTCAGTTGTTAGGTTCATCCAAATTTACCAGTGTACTATCACTGTTTAATGTATCACCTTCAGTAGTAAGATGGAAACCATAAAACTCAGGTGCCATTCTAACTCTATTGGAACGTCTCAGAGGTAAGGACTTGTCAATTGGTTCAATAGGAGTTTCCTCCTCGGGTTGAGCACTAGTGTTTGAGGTTCCTTCATCACTTAACTCTTGAAGCTCTTCAAGGTCAGTTTTCCTCCCACTGTCCTCTTGGCATATGAGTTCTCTCTCGCGGAAAACCCCTCTCCTCGCAACGAAGACAACATTGTCACTCGGTCTCTAGAAGAGATATCCAAAGGATTTCTGTGGGTAGCCGATGAAAATACATTGCTCACTACAAGGTTCGAGTTTGTCGTGAGTCTCTCGTCTTACGAAAACCTCGCAACCCCAAACCTTGATGTGTGCTAACGAGGGAACCTTCCCTGTCAACATCTCATGAGGTGTTTTGGTAACCTTTTTAGTTGGGACTAGATTAAGGATATGGGCGGAAGTCTCTAAGGCATACCCCCAGAATGAGATAGGTAACCAAACTCGACTCATCATGGAACGAACCATATCCAACAAGGTTCGATTGTGCCTCTCAGCCACACCATTAAGCTGCGGTGTTCTAGGTGGCGTCAATTGTGAAACAATTCCACATTCCTTAAGATAATCTAGGAACTCGATACTAAGATACTCACCACCTCGATCGGATCGGAGCATCTTTATCTTCCTGCCCAATTGATTCTCCACTTCTTGCTTAAACTCTTTGAACTTTTCAAAGGTTTCTGACTTATGCTTAATTAAGTAGATATAGCCATATCTGCTATAATCATCAGTAAAAGTTACATAGTAGCGGTTAGCATCCCTTGTGGCGTTTGTGAAGGGTCCACACACATCGGTGTGTGTTAGATCCAATAAACCTTCACCCCTTGCACAAGAACCACTGAAGGGTGACTTGGTCATTTTTCCAAGCAAACAAGATTCACATGTGTCATCTGACTTTAAGTCAAATGACTCCAACACTCCATCCTTTTGGAGTTGGGTTATGTGCTTCTTGTTAACATGTCCAAGACGACAATGCGATAAGCATGCTTTATCCAAACCATTGGATGAATCAATATGCAAAACATTATTTCCTAAGTTATCTACAACCATCACAGTTTCATATATACTATTACAAGGCAATACTTCAAAATAAAAAATTCCATTATCATAAGAATTTATTGAGCCAATTTCATTATTAAACGAAAAAGTAAAATCTTGTTCATACAAACCATGAAAGGAAATAATATTTCTCGCCATATCAGATGAGTAGCAACAATTATTGAAATCTAATTTTAATCCACTACTAAGCAATAAATAATAAACTCGAATCTTGGTGACAGACGACTTTTTCCTATTCCCCATGATCAAGTTCATCTTCTCGTGATCCACATCCTTCTTTTTTGACCATGCAAATCAGAACAAATGTGAAAACCACATCCTGTATCAAGGACCCAAGAATTAGCATGTGATGAGTTATTAGACAAAATAGTGTAAATACCTGCAAAGGAGGGCTTGATCTTCCCACCCTTTATGTCCTGCAAGTATTTGGGGCAGCTTAGTTTCCAGTGCCCTTTTTCATGACAATGGAAGCACTCGACTTCCTTTGGATTGGAAGAGGGTTTAGCAGAACCAACTTTGGTCCCACTAGAGGAGGATCCATCATGGGACTTTCCCTTGTGGCTCCTGGAAGGAGTCTTCCTCTTCTTTCCCTTCCCATGTCCAATTGCCAAGACAGGGGTAGTAGCAGTAGGAGTAGGTACGACATATTTGCCTTTCAAACTGCTTTCAGCAGTTCTCAAGAGACCTTGAAGCTTGCTTAGAGTGACCTCCTCATTGTTCATGTTTATAGGTCATACAAAACTGATCATAACAAGGATACAAAGAGTGTAGGATAATGTCAGTGGCCAACTCTTCATCAAAGTTAACATTCAACTTCAGCAAGCGGTCCACAATTCTTTGCATCTTTTGCAAATGGGCCGTGATGGACTCTCCATCTTTCATTTTGGTAGTGATCATGGAGGAAATGATCTCATACCTCTCCTACCGAGCACTTTGATGGTACCTTTCCATCAAATCTTGGTGCATTTCATAAGGCCAAAAGTCCTCATAGGACTTCTAAAGCTCAACAGTCATGGTAGCGATCATTATACACGACACTTTGGTCACGTCCCTCCCATGAGTATTATACTCAACAATCTGTTCGGGAGTAGCAGTGTTTTCATCAATCTCCTTTAGCTCTTTGTCAAGGACATATTCTTTGTCCTCGTAGCGAATGGCCATGCGGATGTTTCGAATCCAATCATTAAAATTCGATCCATCAAAAATGACCCTCCCACATAAGTTCATGAGGGAGAAAGAGCCAGAGGGAACTGGGTTGGAAGCATTGTTTGAAGTAGACATTTGAAAAGTAAGACAAAGTTTGATTAGATAAGGATCCTTAATATATCACCCAAATGAAATATTAAGGCTAGGACCCAACACAATATTCTACAATTCGGAAGAGGGATGCCGTAATCTAATTGTAAAATATTTGAAGGTAGGTAAATGACGATTTACCAATTTCCACCATGAAAAACGAAATTGAAGATTAAGTTTTAAATGAATTGAAATTCCTAGATTCTTTTGAGATCCATTGAACTTTTTCAATGGCATGTTTAAATCTCGATTATGCCCTTGAAGTTTGTGACTGGGATACCGAGGATCACAAACAAGGTGTGAATAACCATGCAAATGTGCTTGGTACTCTTGATGTTACAAATCACTTGATCAATGTGCCGATTAACCACACATGCTGCATTGATCCATGATTAACGTTAAGCTACCCTTTTCTACTCTTGCCAGTCCCAAATTAGTGGGCCGGTTAACCACACATGCTCCACTAACGACTTAGCAAGGTGCAAAGTGCAATTTCCATGGAATAGCACCATTTTCACATTTTTCCTAAAGTAACTAAGATTGGGAATTTATAAAAGTTTAGTTACTTTAATAATTATCATTATACTTATCAATGAGAATTAATGTCCTATCCTACCCGTTCGGCTAACGACCCTCCACCAGTCAGGAAGCGGTGGGTGAGAGTGGACACCCATTAAACCATCATTTTATAGGCAGTAACCTTATACCCCCTTTATAGATCGGCTTCGTGAATGAGGCCAACTAACGGTAAGACTGACTTGTCTTATGCATATATAAGTATTAAACTTTAACATTATAATAGTATAGGGTTGAATTTTAAACTTTTAAAATTCTAGGAATTGGAATTAAGGTTTCATAAATGAGACTTTTCAAATTCCAAAACTTGAGGGAAAGTTTTGTAACTTTTCAAACCTCTTGAGTTATAGAATTTATGTTATTTAAATGTGACTTTCAAAGTTCCATAACTTGAGGACAGGTTATGTAACTCTTCAAGACTTTTGGAATTCTATAACTTAAAGTTTTAATGTTTCATGAATGAGACTTTTAACATTTCATAAGTTGAGGACAAGTTATGAAACTCTTCATGAACCAGTTAGATCAAATTTAACTAACACAATTAATCATATAATTTATCATCTAACAATTTGACCTAATACTAATCATATAACAATATAGTTTCAAATTTCACAAAAAATTAGTTTTTCATAAAATCAATTAATTATCTTAAAATTTGACAATCATCATGTTATTGGATGGGGATAATCATTACCATATCATTAAAATCGAATTTTATGAACCAAAACAATTTGTGGTAATGATCCTAATCCAAAACATGCCAAAAAATCGAAAATCCTGCTCACAGACGATCCAACTCGCCGGGTGCACTTATGAACTCGACGAGTTCATCTTCATAAGGCACCTACTCGTCGAGTTCATTGATGGACTCGTCGAGTAGGCCCTGGCAAAATCCAGAATTGTCATTTTTCAGCTTTTGAAAATTACACAATTGCATCAATATAATAGAAAACACCCATGACTTTGATACCACTGATGGGTTTTATCTACTCTAACATTCCTATGGTGCACATACAACCCTAATGCTTTGGATCTAAGTTTATAATTATACATTCAATAAACATTTCCAAAGCATGAAGCTTAAACTAGCATGAAAGGTGATGTTTGAATCATAAAAACTAGTTAGAATGTTACCTTGTGTAGTAGCTTGTAGAACTTGGCCTTAAGAAAGCTTAGCACCTCAAGTGTGATGCCTCAAATGATTCACAAAACACCAAGAGCAATTGGATGAATATAGAAGAGGTTAAGGAGACTCAAAATCGGTTATGCCTTCTTCTTGTGCATTGGGTCACGATTTTGGACACTAGGGTACATATTTATTGTGTAGACTTCTAAGAGTCACATATAACCCTAATTCACACACTTAGGTTTATGATCCAATTGATTTGGACTACCACTTCATGGGTTAACTCATAAGCTTAGCCCATCAAAAAATCAATCATGAATCATTAGCCCAATCCATATGTGTGACTGATTTACATAATCAGTCCCCGTTAATTTAATTAGTCTTTTTTGATCACTAAATTAATTCCAAATTAATTCTTGATCAATACTAATTAAATAATATGATTTCTCAATTAATATATCATATTTATAATATATTAATAAACCACAAATAACCTCTTTCTCAAATATCCATACTATTAAATTGATTTGATGAATGCAACCTAACTGGACCATGCTACTATTGGGTCAAGTACATACCAATTATAGTTATGGGCTTAGACACCTAATCCAACAAACCTAACGTAAAGTTTTTTCATGTTTTTGGTTCTAGGTGCTTCATCTTTAATTCTAAAGAACAAAGTAACAAATTCGATGTGAAAGCTGACGAAGGTATCTTCTTGGGATATTCGCTTACCTCTAAGGCATATAGGGTTCTTAACAAATGATCAAAACGAATAGAAGAAACCTATTATGTCACGTTCGACGACAACTACTTAAAGAGGACTCAAGCGAATGATAGTTCATCAAAAGAGATCTTTCCTAAACCAAGCCCAACTACGATTCTACTATCCAATCTCTACGAAGAATTCATGCTACTATTCGATGAGCCAAAGAAGGCTATCTCTTCCGAATACAAACCGGCTGACAACAAGGTCAATGAATTGAAGAAGATAATTGATGACACTACGAATGATATGCACAAATAGCAACCAAGTGCGAATGATGCAAATGACACGAATGCTACATTCCAGGGGGAGAGTTCTGAATCAACTTCCAATGCACCCTTTCAGGGGGAGCATTCAACTCCATAAGATACCCACGAAAGTCCACTCTAGGGGGGAGAATCCAACAACTGAAGAAGAGACATTCTCATCATTCGAGGGGGAGAAAGATAATACGGATGATGATGTGAATGTACAGTCAGAATTTGAGGACATAAATGCTGAATTGGATCCCTATTATGATCCTAATTATCCTCCTCTGACTAAATGGACTGGAGATCATCCAAAAACGCAGGTAATAGGCGAATAGTCTTCAGGAGTTCTTAGAAGAGCACAACAAAAGGCGAATCGAACAACTTTATTCTCCAAAGTATAATTTTGCATGTTTAACTCGTTCATCTCCAAAGTCGAACCCAAAAATGTTCAGATTGCTCTGGATCATTCAGATTGAGTACAGGCGATGCAGGAGGTGCTCAATGAATTCGAACGAAACAAAGTCTAGAGACTGATTCCTACTCCAAAGGATGAATCCGTTGTAGGGTTAAAGTGGGTGTTTCGCAACAAGCTTGGTAAAGAAGGAAACGTTATACGAAACAAAGCACGACTGGTTGTAAAGGGGTATTGTCAAGAAGAAGGAATTGAATACGAAGAGACCTTCACACCTGTTGCTAGGCTAGAATCCGTTAGCATCTTTCTGGCTTATGTGGCACATAAGAATTTTGAAGTATACCAGATAGACGTCAAATGTGCATTCTTGAACGAGTAACTTGAAGAGACAGTGTATGTGGAGCAACCACCTGGCTTCATAAACGAGAAGTATCCTCATCACTGTAACATTCTAGACAAAGCAGTTTATGTTCTGAAACAAGCTCCAAGGGCCTGACACGAAACTCTCACTCGTTTCTTAAAAATGTCCAAATTTAAACAAGGTTCGGTTGACCCAACCTTATTTTGAAAGAAAGAGGGTGACCACTTAATGATTGTCCAAATCTACGTTGATGACATTATCTTCGGATCAACTAATCCCAGCTTAACAGCTGAATTTCGAAAGCTAATGGAAATGAAATTTGAGATGAGTTCAATGGGTCCAATTAACTTTTTTCTTGGATTAAACATAAGACAAAGCCAAGAAGGTATATTTATAAATCAGGAGGCATATACGAAGACCCTGCTCGATAAGTTTGGAATGGTGGGAGACTCAAAAATGAAGGTTCCAATGGCATTCGGAAGGAAACTAACACCATCTCTGGAAAAACCATCTGCTGATATGACCCTTTATCGTCAAATGATAGGTTCATTGATGTATTTAAGAGCTTGTCGACCAAACATTATGTTTTCCGTTTGTTATTGTGCTAGGTTCCAAGCGAATCCTCGAGAACCCCACATGGTAGCTGTCAAGAACATTTTCAGGTTCTTAAAGCGAACGTCCTCACTAGGCATATGGTATCCATCAAACTCAGGTTTCTTCGTACAAGCATTTTCAGATGCCGATCTTGGAGGGTGTGGCCTGGATAGAAAAAGTACGATGGGAGGATGTCAATTCTTGGATGGCAAGCTCGTAAGTTGGCAGTCGAAAAAGCAAACTTGCGTATCTCTCTCAACTGCTGAAGCAGAGTACATAGCTGCTGCCTCATGCACTTCACAAGTCATATGGATTCAAAGCCAACTTCGTGACTATGGTCTGAATATGAAACAAATCCCCTTATACTGTGATTCCGAAAGCGCCATTCGCATCTGTCATAATCCAGTGCAACACTCAAAAACGAAACACATAGCACTGAGGCATCATTTTATCAAGGATCATGTGAAAGATGGTAATGTTGAAGTACACTTCGTAAGATCTGCTGATCAGTTAGCTGACATATTCACAAAAGCCTTGCCTGAAACAACCTTCAATAGAATTCTTCAAGGCTTGGAAATGATAGAAGCTGAATCTGTTCCAAAACCACTCTCATTTTAATAATGACACTTTCGTTTTTGGTTGGACTTTCGCACTCACAGTCTAAATCATGTCATGCAAATTGGTGCGAACGCTCATAGTAATTCGCAGTCATCTTTTGTTCCGCGAATCGGTGCGAACGCTCGCAACCATTCGTAACCCTTGTTTCTCTTGCGCTTCATGCGAAAGCTCTACATATCTCATGATCAACTGTTCTTTTGTGGTTTGGATCGTTTTATATCCTTTGTATATTATGTATATTTTTATTTTCATTTTTTTATATTTTATTTATTTAATTTTTTTAAGAAAATCAAAAATACAAAAACATTTTCTTTATTTTTATTTTTATTTTTCTTCTCTCTTATTTTATTTATTTTCAAGAATATCAAAATACAAAAACATTTTATTTTTTTTTTCTTTTGTTCAGCAAAACTCAAAATTCGAAAATATTTTTTTATTTCTTTCATTAACTATTTGTGCAGGTTTAAAAGAAAAATCTTTACTTTTCAAACACGAATGATGGGGCAGGTATAAAACTCTTTATCTATGTACTAGCTAAGTGTCCTTAGAAGCATGCTGTTGCATGTTGTCTAAAGCCTCGGCGACTTTATGTTGAAGCCTTAATGAATCGATAATACCAATCATTTTTTCCCAATTAGGCTACGAATTTACATGAGTCATGAGCTACCTTACTCTTCTCACATTTAGTAAAGAGTTAGCTGCTTGGTCATTTTTGCAAAGCAAAGGTACACTATCTTTCTTGAAACCACCTCATACTTTTCTCCATCACTTTCGCTTTCATGATCGTAACCCTTGAGACTGTTAGAAATTACCACTGAGGTTTATGGTTACACAACATCTGTGTTAATGATCTTTGTTTCATTCAACCACGAACTGAGTGAAACCCAAAATTCAACACACTTTTATGAATTGACGGTGAACAATTAAATGTTCTAGACTTTTCACCAAGGAATTAACGAAACTCCACTTTCGTAGTTTGTACAAAGAAATCTCTTTTTATTTTGCGAGATCTTCATGAAATGCTCTAGACCTAAGACATTTCTTCCATAAGGATCCAATTTTTTTTTTTTTTGCGATTTCTGCATCTATCCTAGTCACTAAAATAATTCCAAAGCTACTCGTTCAACTGACTACACTGGTCACACGAGTACTTCTTCTGAACGTTCGTACTTATATCAAGTTTTAGAGTTTGGTTGAAGCTAGAGCCACCCTATAAAGCCTAAAGAAAGGATGCCTTTCATTGTTTCTTAATAAACAGATGATCGTAACTCAACGGGGAACCACACAGACACTTCTTAGTCTCTCTTGACTTCGAAGGAAGAGATCTTTTCCCGGGATCCATTGTTTCGTGCCTTAAATAGACATCACTAAAATCCCACACATATGATTTGCTTTATTTCTTTATCTTTGGCACACTCTAGCATGAAGATCCTTGTGATTTTCCAAAAGTCTGGTTCATGGTACTTACACTCATTTTCAGTTTCGCAGTTCAACTCAAGTTTTCTTAAAGGCGAAAGTCTGTTTCTCAATGCGAAAGGTGGTATACACTTAAATGCGAAAGGGAAAAACTGGCATGACACTCTAATGGATACGAATTTAAATGGGCGCGTGAAAATTTGAACCAACGTTTCCTTTACCGCTGCCTGACACAGGTTTCTGACGTAACATTTGTCAAATCATGTTTTTGCAGGCGACTTATCAGTGCTCGATACAATCTCTCTCCGGATTTCTCTCACCAAACAAACGGTATAAAGGGTTTTTGACGCTACATCTCTCTTACCATTCTCAAATATTCTCAAAAATTTTCGGTGATCGAAAAGCTCTCAACTGTTCATCATCTTCATCTTCACGAAATCATCAATGGCGGGATCTTCTGAAACTCCTTCTGTTCAAGAACAATCAGGGCATTCCTCTCTTCTCGCCATCAAGCAAAACCAAAACTTTATTCTAGATCTCAATCCTCTTAAGTACGACAGCTTTATGTTACCGATCGTCGAGTGCTTAAAATACTCATCACTGGTTCAAGATTTGACAGCGTGTGAGATTGTTCCAATGTCTCTCCTATCAAAGTCTTACTCATCTACCTGCTACATCAAGGCAGAACAAAGAATCATGTTCGAAACTCTCGACAGGAAAACCTCAATCACTAAGTCTCGATTCTGTTCTCTGCGAGGGCTTGAATTCACCGTTGATATGGTAGACTCTGATTCCATCACTATTGTTGCCATTATGGAGATGTTCTATCAAATAGGTTACAAAGAAACCCTAACCTCAATCTCAAAGTTCAGAAAACCTAATCTGCCACCTCAATGGAATGGGATTTTTACTTTATTGTTCAAGAGCTTCTCTGAGCGTGAGACTGGCTCTGACTGCGCCATCAAATTATTCATGACCATTATGATGGGTTTTGAGCATTCTAACAACCTTAAGGTGCACATACAACCCTAAATGCTTTGGATCTTTGTTTTCTCTAATTATAGATGCAATTGATTTTCCAAAGCATTATCCTAACTACCATACAAAACATGGGTACTTGTATAACAAAAAACTAGTTAGATAACATACCTTTTGTTGTAGCTTGATTCCTTGAACCTTTAAGAGCCTAACACCCCAAATGTGCTGCCTCAAATGCTTCACACAACACCACCAACAATGGAGGACTTGAGAGATGATGTCTTGCACCAAATTCGTCTATAGCTCTTCCAAAGACTACTTAGGTGCCAATTTTAGGAGCTTAGGGTCTTCTTATATAGTGTGGCAAAACTAGGGTTACACCATGTAAACCGTAATGTGCATGACCTTCCATATTCCTTAGGCTCCATGGGTTTAAACCTCCATGGAGCATCCATGAGTTGTCACATTGGTTTAGCCCAACCTAAACAATAATGGATCATTGGCCCACATTAGAAGAATCAATGATTTACACAATCAATCCCCATATATTTAATTAGTCTCTTTTGATCACTAAATTAATTCCAAATTAATTCTTGACCAATATTAATTAAATAATATGATTTCATATTAATATATTAGAACTTATAATATATTAATAAATCATAAATAACCTCTTCTCAAATGTTCATCCTTCAGATTGTTCTGGTGCCATGCAACCCAAATGGACCATGCTACTCTCGGTTCAAGTACATACCAAATATAGTTATGGACTTAGACACCTTATCCAACAGTCTCCCACTTGGATAAGTCTAATAACTATAGTTGCAAGTATGACCTAAAACACCGACTAGCAATCATAGCTCTTAAAAGCCTCTGTCGAACCGTGACACGCCATTTTAGATAAGTGATCATATAATCCTCTGTTCTCAAGATATCAGCCGGACAAATACATGGAGCAATGTCATACTTATTGTCCAGCAGTTTGTTTCCCGATTTCCGATTTGTTTGACATAGAACTTAATCGAACACATTAATTGAGTTCTGACCGGGCTCGTCACATAAGTCAAAACAAAATCATCGAGGGGCCCAAGATATCACTTTTAATCCTCCAAGGACTAAAAGGAACAGATAAACTTTGACACATATGCTTGTACTAACTACTCTATAAATTATACACAATAACACGTTTTATAGAAACAAGTTACTGATGCGGTTTCGTACTATCAATGTATAACCAACTCATAGTCAACAACTCATATCTCTTGGTTTGAAGACTTATATGATGTTATCGTCTCATGATCACTCGAGATAAATTCCATGAAGTGATACAAGTGAGCGTGGGTTTAATCCAATACTCAGACCTTATGAGCACTCATGAATGTTGTAGCAAACTTTGTTATGTCTAATACAATTCATACAATCTACAAGCCAAATTCATGACAGTCTTGCCTCAATACCTACTTCCAAAGTATGATCGACTGTGTATAGTTTGAATAATATAATTATTCTGGAAGTCAAAACATGCAAAGTGAAACAATAGTAAATGACTGACACAAGATAGTAACATTACTTATAAATAAAGAACACCTTTTATTTAATCATCAAATGTCAATTACATTTCAACTATTACAAGTTTCAAAACTATATAATCATTAAAACTAATATTGTCCTTCAGCCCGAAGCGCCTCGCATGTTGTAAGTGCTTAACCCTACTCAGTCCCTTCGTGAGGGGATCTGCTGGGTTCTCCTATGACGATACCCTCTTTGCTACGAGGAGTCCTTCTTCTATTCGATGTCTTATGAAGTGATATTTTCTATCAATGTGCCTGGATCTGCCATGATCCCTTGGTTCCTTGGCTAAGGCAATCGCACTCTCTCTGCCATAGAAAATCTCCATAGGCTCCTTTATAGTTGGTACAACTCCAAGGTCTCCGATGAAGTTCTTCAGCCATATCGCCTCCTTCGCCGCCTTGCTTGCTGCTATGTACTTAGATTCGCACGTTGAATCAACTACTGTCTCCTGCTTGGAACTTTTCCAAGTTATTGCTCCTCCATTCAGGGTAAATACCCAGCCCGACTGAGAGCGGAAATTATCTATGTTGGTCTGAAAGTTGGCGTCACTATACCCCACAACTCTCAAGTCATCACTCCCACCAAGGGTAAGGACCTAGTCCTTAGTCCTCCGCAGGTACTTGAGAATGTTCTTAACCGCAGTCCAGTGAGCTTTGCCAGGATTCCCTTGATATCTACTGACCATGCTCAAAGCAAAGGCTACATCAGGGCGAGTACAAGTCATAACATACATGATCGAGCCAACCGCGGAAGCATATGGTATTCGACTCATCTCAGCTATCTCAGCCTCTTTACTCGGACTCTGAGTTTTACTCAGTTTGGCATTGCTATGGATTCCTAAGTCACCTTTCTTGGAATCCATCATGTTGAATCTTTTCAACACCTTTTTCCAAGTAGGTACTTTGACTAAGTCCAATTAGTCTATTACTCCTATCTCTCAATATCCTTATCCCAAGGATGTAAGCAGCTTCTCCAATGTCCTTCATAGCGAAACACTTCACAAGCCATGACTTAACTGATGGGTTTTGAGCATTCTAACACTTCCTAAGTGTACATGCAACCCTAATAACCTTGGATCTATGTTTGTCTAATAATCATGCAAAGTTGAATTCCAAGGTTATATTCCTATCTAGCATACATGGGGAACATTTTTAACTTGAATGAAAGATAGAATAACTTACCTTGTTGTTGATTATGATCCTTGAAACCTTGTGAGCCTAGCACCCCAAGTGTGATGCCTCAAATGCTTCACACAACACCAAATGCAAAGGAGTAAACTTTGAGAGAATCTTACACTTGCAAAATCGGCTCTAGCCCTCTTGTTTCTTAGTGTCCGATTTTGGTGGAGAATGGGTTTCTTATATAGTGTTGACACATCTAGGGTTACACCATGTAAACCCTAATGTGTCATGACTCTTCATTTCCATGACCCATGGGTTTGTAACTCCCATGGAGCATCCATGGAGCATCCTATGGGTGGAACCCAACTTGATAATCCATGGAGCCTCTTAGCCCACTATATAAGATATGGAAGATTTACATAATCTACCCATATATTTAATTAGTTATCTTTTGATCACTTAATTACTTCTAAATTAATTCTTGATCAAACTAATTAAATAATATTATTAATATATTAGAACTTATAATATATTAATAAACCATAAGTGTTATTTCTCTCATTTTAGTTTATCCAATTGCATGGTTCCATGCAACCCAAATGGACCATGCCGGGTCGGGTCAAGTACATACCAGAAATAGTTATGGACTTAGACACCTTATCCAACAGTCTCCCACTTGGATAAGTCTAATAACTATAACTGCAATACTTCAGGAACCGATCGACAATCGTAGCTATTTCAACGTCTCTCGGAACTGAGAAGATGATGATACGCCATTTAAGATAAGTGATCATATAATCCTCTGTTCTAGATATCAGCCGGACAAATACATGGAACAATGTCTTACTTATTGTCCAGCAGTTTGTTTCCCGATTTCCGATTTGTTTGACAAAGAACTTAATTGAACACATCAACTTAGTTCTGACCGGGCCCGGTACATAGGTCAAAACAAAATCATCGAGGGGCCCAGATATCAGCTTCTAATCCAAGAAGGAACAGATAAACTTCGACTCATATGTTTGTTCTACCACTCATTGAATTATACACAAAAGCACGTTTTATAACATCGAGTTACCAATACGTTAACGTACAATCAATGCATAAGCAACTCATAAGTAACAAATCATATCTCTAGGTTTGAAGACTTATATGATATTAGCGTCTCACGATCACTCGAGATAAATTCCATGAAGTGATTCCAGTGAGCGTGGGTTGAGTCCAATGCTCAGAACTTATGAGCACTCATGAGTGTTGTAGCCATGTCCAACAACTTAGACCTCTGCAACCAATCATGACAGTTTTGATTCATACCTACTTCCGACATATGACCGACTGTGGAGGTTCGAATAATATGATATACCAAACATAATTGTTCTGGAAGTCAAAACATGCAAAAGAAATATAGTAAACGATCGACAAGAGATAGCAACACTTTACTCATAAATAAAACACCTTTTATTCATCATCTAATGTCAATTACACTTTACAAATTTCAAGGTTATCTAACTACTAAATCTAATATCATCCTTCAGCCCTATGCTCCGAGCATGCTGGAGATGCTTAACCCGAGTCAGTCCCTTCGTGAGGGGATCTGCTGGATTCTCATCCGATGATACCCTCTTTGCCACAAGGAGTCCTTCTTCTATTCGATGTCTGATGAAATGGTATTTTCTGTCGATGTGTCTGGATCTCCCGTGATCCCTTGGTTCCTTGGCTAAGGCAACTGCACTTTCACTATCACAGAAAATTTCCATTGGCTCTTTAATAGCTGGTACAACTCCAAGGTCTCCAATGAAGTTCTTCAGCCATATCGCCTCCTTTGCTGCCTCGCTAGCCGCTATATACTCTGATTCGCAAGTTGAATAAGCCACTGTCTCTTGCTTGGAACTCTTCCAAGAAATTGCTCCTCCATTTAAGGTAAAGACCCAGCCTGACTGAGAGCGGAAATTATCCCTATCAGTCTGAAAGCTAGCATCACTATACCCTACAACTCTCAAGTCTTCACTCCCACCGAGGGTAAGGACCCAGTCCTTAGTCCTCCGTAGGTACTTGAGGATATTCTTTACCGCAGTCCAGTGTGCCTTGCCAGGGTTCCCCTGATACCTGCTAACCATGCTCAAAGAAAATGCTACATCAGGTCGAGTACACGTCATAGCATACATGATCGATCCTACAGCCGAAGCATAAGGTATTCGACTCATTTCTGCTATCTCAGCCTCAGTACTAGGGCTTTGTGTCTTACTCAATCTGGCGTTACTCTGGATGGGTAACACTCCTTTCTTGGTGTCCTGCATGCCGAATCTCTTCAGCACCTTATCCAAGTAGGTACTCTGACTAAGTCCAATTAGTCTTTTACTCCGGTCTCTCAAGATCCTTATCCCTAGAATATAGGCAGCTTCTCCTAGGTCCTTCATAGAGAAACACTTCCCAAGCCAGGACTTAACTTCTTGCAGAGTTGGGATGTCATTTCCTATGAGTAGTATGTCATCCACATAGAATACCAAAAAGCTAACTATACTCCCACTAGCCTTGACATATACACAAGATTCATCTTCACTCCTAGAAAAGCCAAATTCCTTGACTTTCTCATCAAAGCAAAGATTCCATCTGCGAGGTGCTTGCTTTAACCCATAAATGGATTTCTCAAGCTTACACACTCTATTAGGGTACTCTGTGTTGACAAAACCCTCTGGCTGACTCATGTAAACATCCTCAGCCAACTTTCCATTAAGGAAAGCGGTTTTGACATCCATTTGCCATATTTCATAGTCATGAAATGCGGCTATGGCTAACAGAACCCTAATAGACTTAATCTTGGCCACTGGAGAAAATGTCTCATAATCAACTCCCGGAGTTTGTGAGAAACCCTTTGCAACCAGTCGTGCCTTATAAGTGTGTACATTACTATCCATGTCGGTCTTCTTCTTGAAGATCCATTTGCACCCTATAGTCTTACGACCTGGTACATTCTCAACCAAGTTCCAAACTTGATTGTCATACATGGACTGTATCTCGCTGTCCATTGCCTCTTTCCACTTGGCTGACTCAGGGCCTGCCATGGCTTCCGCGTAACTGTTAGGTTCATCCAGACCTATCAGTGTCTCATCACTAATAAGTGTATCACCTTCCGCAGTAATATTGAATCCATAGTAATGCTCAGGTGCATTCCTAACCCTTGTGGAACGCCTCAGAGGTACAGACTTGTCAATTGGCTCAACAGAAGTTTCCTCCTCAAGTTGAGTGCTAGGGTTTGAAGTTCCTTCACCACTTGACTCTTGAATTTCTTCAAGGTCAACTTGCCTCCCACTGTCTCCTTGGCTTATGAACTCTCTCTCTCTCGAAAGAAAGCCCTCCTAGCTACAAAGACCATATTCTCACTAGGTCTGTAGAAGAGGTAACCAAAGGATTTCTGTGGGTAGCCGATGAAAATACACCTCTCACTTCGAGGTTCGAGCTTATCATGAGTCTCGAGTCTCACGAAAGCCTCGCAACCCCAAATCTTAATGTGGTCTAGTTTGGGTACTTTACCAGTCCACATCTCATGAGGAGTTTTGGCAACTTTCTTTGTGGGAACTAGATTAAGGATATAGGCGGCAGTCTCTAAGGCATACCCCCAAAATGAGATTGGTAGCGAAGCTCGACTCATCATGGAACAAACCATATCTAACAAGGTTCAATTACGCCTCTCAGCTACACCATTCAACTGCGGTGTCCTGGGAGGTGTCAATTGTGAGACAATCCCACATTCCCTAAGATAGTTGAGGAACTCTGAACTAAGATACTCACCACCTCGATCGGATCGAAGCATCTTAATGTTCCTGCCCAATTGATTCTCGACTTCCTGTTTAAACTCTTTAAACCTCTCAAAAGTCTCTGACTTATGCTTGATTAAGTAGACGTATCCATATCTACTGTAATCATCAGTAAAAGTCAAATAATAACGATTAGCATCCCTTGTGGCATATTTGAAGGGCCCACACACATCCGTGTGTATAAGATCCAACAAAACTTCACCCCTCTCACAAGAACCTATGAAGGGTGACTTTGTCATTTTTCCAAGTAAGCATGATTCGCAACTATCATCTGACTTTAGGTCAAATGACTCCAATACTCCATCCTTTTGGAGTTGGCCTATGCGTTTCTTGCTTATATGTCCAAGACGACAATGCCATAATGATGCTTTATCCAAGTTATTATCATTAACAGAATCAATACACAATACATTATTTCCTAAGTTATCAACCACAGATACAGTTTCATACACACCATCACAAGGTAATGCTTTAAAATAAAGAACATTATTAAAGAAAGCATTAATCGAACCAACTTCATTATCAAATGAAAATGTGAAACCTTGTTTATACAATGCATGAAAGGAAATAATATTTCTTGCCATTTCTGGTGAATAACAACATTTATTCAAATCTAAACTAAACCCACTACTTAGCGATAAAGTATAAACTCCAATCTTGGTGACAGGTAAAGCTTTCCTATTCCCCATGATTAAGTTTATTCTTCCATGCTCCACATTCTCACTTCTTCTTAGTCCCTGCAAATCAGAACAGATATGAATACCACAACCGGTATCAAGGACCCAAGAGTTAGAATGGGGTGAGTTATTAGATAAGATAGTGTAAATACCTGCATGGTTGGGTTTAACTTTCCCATCCTTCACATCTTGCTGGTACTTTGGGCAGTTCTGCTTCCAATGTGACTTTTCATGGCAATAGAAGCATTCAGCCTCTTTAGGGTCAGAAGAAGGAGTGACAAAACCTTTCTTGGTTCCACTTGAAGAAGAGCCATCAAGGGTCCTAGCCTTGGTACCCTTCGAAGAGCTCTTCCTCTTCTTCCCTCTACCTTTCCCGATTGCCAAAACCGGGGCGGAGTTTGGAGTAGGAGTGTTAACAACCGACTTACCCTTAAGACCTGTTTCTGCGGTCTTGAGGAGTCCCTGAAGTTTGCTGAGTGTGACCTCTTCCTTATTCATGTGATATGTCATGCGGAATTGATCATAGGAAGATGGTAAGGAGTGCAAAATGATATCTATTGCAAGCTCCTCAGGGAAGTTCACATTAAGCTTCAGCAACCGATCCACATACCTTTGCATTTTCTGCATGTGGCTCGTGACGGATTCCCCGTCCTTCATCATGGTTGTTATGATAGAGCATATGATTTCAAACCTCTCTTGTCGTGCACTTTGATGGTATCTTTCCATCAGATCTTGGTGCATTTCAAAAGAGTAGAAGTCCTCATAGGACTTTTGGAGTTCCGCTGTCATGGTGGCCAACATGATGCATGCCACTTTTGTAGCATCCCTTTCATGTGCCCGGAAGTCAGCGATCTCCTGGGGAGTTGCAGTGGTCTCATCAATCTCCTTAAGCTCCTTGTCAAGGACATATTCTTTGTCCTCGTAGCGGGTAATCATCCTGATGTTTCTGATCCATTCATTGAAGTTGGATCCATCAAAAGTGACTTTCCCACACAAGTTCATAAGGGTAAAGGAGCCATTAGGATTAGAGCCAGAAGCAACATTGTTTGAAGACATCTGAAAGAAGAGAACAAGATTAGTTTAGATATTTAGAGAGTCCTTAATAAAACACCCAAATGTAATATTAAGGCTAGGATCCAATCACAATATATTATAACTTAGAAGAGGTATGCCGTAATCCAAGCTATAACATATTTGAAAGGTAGGTGAATGACGATTCACCAATTTCCACCATGAAAAACGAAATATAAATATTAGGTTTTTAATTGGTTCTTAGAAATTCCTAGATTCTTTTGAGATTCAATGAACTTTTCAAAGGCATGTTTCAATCTCGAGTGTGCCCTCCAATTTTTGTGACTGGGATACCGAGGATCACAAAACGAGGTGTGAAGTAACCATGCAAATCACTTGGTACCCTCAAGGTTTATCACTCAATCGATGTGCCGGTAAAACACACACGCTCCACCGATGCTATGGTAAACCTTAAGTCACCCTTTACCTACCTTGTTAAGTCCAAGTTAGTGTGCCGGTTAACCACACACGCTCCACCAACGACTTAAACAAAGTGTAAAGTGTAATTTCATGGATTAGCACCTTATTCACATTTTCCTAAAGTAACTAATATTGGGAATTTAATAAAAGCATTTAGTTACTTTATAATATTCATCATACTTTTAATGAGAATTTATAAGTCCTTGTCTTACCCGTTCGGCTAACGACCCTCCACCGATCAAGGAAGCGGTGGGTGAGAGTGGACACCCATTAAGTTGCCATTTTATAGGCAACAACCTTATACCCCCCTTATAGACCGGCTTCGTGAATGAGGCGTACTAGCGGTAAGACGACTTGACGTTATATATATATATATATATATATATATATATATATATATATATATATATATATATATATATATATATATATATATATATATTAGTAACTTATAATATTATAAAGTATAAGGGTTGAATTTTAACTTTTAAAATTCTAAGGGTTGGAACTAAAGTTTTAATCAAGACTTTACATGTTCCAAAACTTGAGGGCAAGTTTTGTAAACTTCCAAAACTTTTCATTTCTTATAACTTATGAATTAATTGAGTAATAAAAATGAAGACTCTTCATTTTTATAACTCTTGTGTTCTTTTAATGGCTTTAATAAAAGTGAGACTTTTGGTTTTCCATAACTTGAGGACAAGTTATGGACTCCATTAAAACACATTATGATCATGAATTAAACTACCATGAAGGTTACAAACAATTCCTATGATCATCTAATCTTCATAAGTTCAAGAACATGAATATGAACACTTTCAAGAATAAAAAAATTACACTTAAAAAAAACTTGTAATTTTAATAATTGCCATTGTAAATGGATTAGCATAAACATTACACCATCTAAAACAAGCTTTAAAACATCAAAACAGTTTAGGGTAATGTTTCTAGTCCATTTCCAGCAACAAATGTGCAAACTTTCATACGAGCAGAAAACAGAAAAACGATTTTTTTTTTCAAGCTGTTTGCACAAAAAAAAACATCAAACGAACCATTCTCTGATACCACTGATGGGTTTTGAGCATTCTAACACTTCCTAAGTGTACATCCAACCCTAATAACCTTGGATCTATGTTTGTCTAATAATCATGCAAAGTTGAATTCCAAGGTTATATTCCTATCTAGCATACATGGGGAACATTTTTAACTTGAATGAAAGATAGAATAACTTACCTTGTTGTTGATTATGATCCTTGAAACCTTGTGAGCCTAGCACCCCAAGTGTGATGCCTCAAATGCTTCACACAACACCAAATGCAAAGGAGTAAACTTTGAGAGAATCTTACACTTGCAAAATCGGCTCTAGCCCTCTTGTTTCTTAGTGTCCCGATTTTGGTGGAGAATGGGTTTCTTATATAGTGTTGACACATCTAGGGTTACACCATGTAAACCCTAATGTGTCATGACTCTTCATTTCCATGACCCATGGGTTTGTAACTCCCATGGAGCATCCTATGGGTGGAACCCAACTTGATAATCCATGGAGCCTCTTAGCCCACTATATAAGATATGGAAGATTTACATAATCTACCCATATATTTAATTAGTTATCTTTTGATCACTTAATTAATTCTAAATTAATTCTTGATCAAACTAATTAAATAATATTATTAATATATTAGAACTTATAATATATTAATAAACCATAAGTGTTATTTCTCTCATTTTAGTTTATCCAATTGCATGGTGCCATGCAACCCAAATGGACCATGCCGGGTCGGGTCAAGTACATACCAGAAATAGTTATGGACTTAGACACCTTATCCAACATTAACTTCCTGCAAGGTTGGGATGTCATTTCCTATGAGTAGTATGTCATCCACATACAATACCAAAAAGCTAATTGCACTCCCACTAGCCTTGACAAATACACAAGACTCATCCTCGCTTCTCGAAAGGCGAAACTCTTTGACTTTCTCATCGAAACAAAGATTCCATCTACGAGATGCTTGTTTCATTCCATAAATGGATTTCTCAAGCTTACACACTCTATTAAGGTACTTTGCATCGACAAAACCCTCTGACTGACTCATGTAAACATCCTCATCCAACTTTCCATTAAGGAAAGCGGTTTTGACATCCATTTTCCATATTTTATAATCATGAAATGCATCTATGGCTTGCATAACACTAATAGAATTAATTTTTGCCACTGGTGAGAAGTTCTCATCATAGTCAACTCCCGGAGTTTGAGTAAAGCCCTTCGCAATCAGTCGCGCCTTATATATGTGTACTTTCCCATCCATGTCGGTCTTCTTCTTGAAGATCCATTTGCACCCGACTGCCATACAACCCGGTACATTGTCAACCAAGTTCCAAACTTGATTGTCATACATGGACTGAATCTCACTATCCATAGCCTCTTTCCATTTAACAGACTCGGGGCCTGCCATGGCCTCCTTTTCGTTGTTAGGTTCATCCAAATTTACCAGTGTACTATCACTGATAAATGTATCACCTTCAGTAGTAATATGGAAACCATAAAACTCAGGTGTATTTCTAACTCTACTGGAACGCCTAGAGGTAAGGACTCGTCAATTGGATTAATTGGAGTTTCCTCCTCAGGTTGACTGCTAGTGTTTGAGGTTCCTTCACCGCTTGACTCTTGAAGCTCTTCAAGGTCAATTTGCCTCCCACTGTCTCTTTGGCCTATGAGCTCTCTCTCGCGAAAGACTCCTCTCCTTGCGACGAACACAACATTGTCACTCGGTCTGTAGAAGAGATAACCAAATGATTTCTGTGGGTAGCCGATGAAAATACACCTCTCACTTCGATGTTCGAGCTTGTCGTGAGTCTCACGCCTCACGAAAGCCTCACAACCCCAAACCTTGATGTATGCTAACGAGGGAACCTTCCATGTCTACATCTCATGAGGTGTTTTGGCAACCTTCTTAGTTGGGACTAGATTAAGGATATGGACGACAATCTCTAAGGCATACCCCCAGAACGAGATAGATAACGAAGCTCGACTCATCATGGAACGAACCATGTCCAACAAGGTTCGATTGCGCCTCTCAGCCACACTATTAAGCCGTGGTGTCCTAGGTGGCGTCAATTGTGAAACAATCCCACATTCCTTAAGATAGTCTAGGAACTCGATACTAAGATACTTACCACCCCGATCGAATTGGAGCATCTTTATCTTCCTGCCCAGCTGATTCTCCACTTCTTGCTTAAACTCTTTAAATTTCGCAAAGGTTTCTGACTTATGCTTGATTAAGTAGACATAGCCATATCAACTGTAATTATCAGTAAAAGTCAAATAGAAGCGGTTAGCATCCCTTGTGGCGGTTCTGAAGGGCCCACACACATCAGTGTGTATGAGATCCAACAAACCATCACCCCTTTCACAAGTACCAGTGAAGGGTGAGTTGGTAATCTTTCCAAGTAAGCAAGATTCGCAAGTGTCATCCGACCTTAAGTCGAATGATTCCAAAACTCCAGCCTTTTGGAGTTGGCCTATGCGCTTCTTGCTGACATGTCCAAGACGACAATGCCACAAGCATGCCTTATCCAATTCATTGGAAGAATCAATGTGCAACACATTATTTCCTAAGTTGTCTACAACCATCACAGTTTCATACACACCGTTACAAGGTAATGCTTTAAAATAAAAAAAAACACCATTATAAAAATCATTAATAGCACCACATTTATTATCAAATGATAAACTAAAACCTTGTTTGTACAAACCATGAAAAAAAATAACATTTCTCGCCATTTCAGACGAGTAGCAACAATTATTCAAATCTAACTCTAACCCACTACTAAGAAATAAAGAATAAACTCCAATCTTAGTGGCAGGTGAAACCTTCCTATTACCCATCATCAAGTTTATCTTCTCGTGCTCCACATCCTTACTTCTTTTTAGTCCCTGCAAATCAGAACAAATATGAATTCCACAACCTATATCAAGGACCCAAGAACAAGAATGTGATGAGTTATTAGACATAATAGTATAAAGACCTGCATGGGTGGCCTTAACCTTCCCATCTTTGACATCCTGCATGTATTTGGGGCAGCTTCACTTCCAGTGGCCTTTATCGTGACAGTAGAAATACTCTGCTTCCTAAGGAATGGAAGAGGGAGCAGCCGAACCAGCCTTGGTCCCACTTGAAGAGGATCCATCAAGAGACTTTCCCTTGCGGCTCTTAGAAGGAGCCTTCCTCTTCTTCCCTTTCCCTTGTCCAATTTCCAGAACAGGGGCAGTAGCTGTGGGAGCGGTTACAACAGATTTTCCTTTGAGACCACTTTCAGCAGTCCTTAAAAGGCCTTGAAGTTTACCCAGAGTGACCTCCTCCTTCTTCATATGATAAGTCATACGAAACTGATCATAACAGGGAGGTAGAGACTGTAGAATGATATCTATGGCCAACTCTTCATCGAAATTAATATTCAATTTGAGCAAACGCTCCACAAACATTTGCATTTTCTGCAAGTGGGCCGTGACGGGTTCACCATCCTTCATCTTTGTTGTAATCATGGATCAGATGATTTCATACCTCTCTTGACGAGCACTCTGATGGTATCTTTCCATCAGGTCTTGGTGCATCTCAAAAGCGTAGAAGTCCTCATAGGACTTTTGGAGTTCAGCTGACATAGTGGCAAGCATGATACAAGCTACCTTGGTGGCATCCTTTTCATGTGCCCTAAACTCAGCAATCTCCTGAGGAGTAGCAGAAGACTCATCAATTTTCTTTAGCTCCTTATCGAGGACATATTCCTTGTCCTCATAGTGAGTGACCATCCTGATGTTCCTAATCCAGTCATTGAAATTAGTACCATCAAAGATGACTCTCCCACAAAGGTTCATGTGAGAGAAGGAGCCAATAGGGTTTGAGCCAAAAGCAGTGTTGGAAGACATCTTAAAAAGAAAAGAACAAAGTTTAGATTAGATAATAGTCCTTAATATAACACCCAAATGACATATTAAGGCTAGGAACCAACACAATATTTTATAATTTGTAAGAGGAATGCCGTAATCCAACTTGCAAAATATTTGATGGTAGGTAAATGACGATTTACCAATTTCCACCATGAAAAACGAAATTGATGTAACAACGTAAATTTCCAAAACAATTTTTCATTTTTAAAAGATACTTTTATTCATAAGGTAATGTCAAAACATAATGTATCCAATGTTATCATAACAAAACATATCCCAGAATCTCAAGACATAAACTCCATGAGTGTGTACGGATCATGCCGGCGCCATCCCGCGATCCTCGCTAGTACCTGAAACACATAACACAACAACTGTAAGCATAAATGCTTAGTGAGTTCCCCAAAATACCACATACGCACATACGCCACTCAAGGCTATAAGACCTTCCGGTCATTGTGTCTCTGAGGACTTCCGTCCCACAACCCTGGTAGACCTTCCGGTCCTACCCATAATAACCTTCCGCTCCATATCATCATGACCTTCCGGTCCACATCATAATGACCTTCCGGTCCTTCTCATTCATAACATACATAACACATACATATCATATAACAGCATACAACACATACATCTCATAGCATATAAGACCTTCCGGTCACACATAGGTACGATCCTAGGTACAGTATAGTGAGAAGACTCACCTCGCATGATGTCGGATACCCTCTCGTGCTCGATAACCCGACCTAGCCTCCTCCTATCAAAATGATAACATCTCTAATCAAAATCCTCTCAGGTTCTCATCCCTAATAATGGATAGAAGACCATTCTACCCCTCTCTGACCTCTCTTGAATCAGCTTGACCAAAACCCCAAGGTCAACTGAAGTCAATTCTAGTCAACGGTCAAACTTTGACCAGACTCGTCAACTGCACATGAGTGACTCAGCGAGTCCAAGCGTGTCCTCTGAATCCTCCTATGGCCTCTCTCGGCTCGTCGAGTTAACCCTTCACTCGACGGGTTACCACGGGTCACGAATCGCGGGGCAACCCGACTCGACTCGTCGAGTCCCCATATGGACTCGGCGAGTTCCCTCCATAGCAACACTCAAATGACCTTCTGAGGTCAGATATGTTTCTCTAACCTATAGATCTGACCTTCCCATACACAATAATCACATAAAGGTCCAACCTTTACACTCATGCAACACTCATAGGGCTTCTTTTGGTGAAATAACTTCTAAAATGGCAACCTAGGTTCATATCTCCAAAGGAATAGTATAAAGTAGGATGTTTGGGACTCTCTGGACCTCTTAAGATCCAGATCTAAGAAGCATTCCACCTTGGGATCTCATATTCTTTGAATCCAAGCTAAAGAAGGCATAAGAAAACCCTAGATTCAACTAGATCACCATATACACGAGAATGAGCATAGATTAATACCTCTAACAACCTCTTCTGATCAAATGGAAGTAGATCTAAGCTCCACAATCCGTCTAGCTTGCCCTCCTTCCTTCTTTCTTGCAAAGATCACACTAGAAGTGGTGAATATGGCTTCCTTTCTCACTCACAACACTCTCTGGTTCTCTGGTGCTTTCAAGGGTGAAGGTGGCCACAAATGAGGCCATAAGATCCCTTAAATAGGGCACATGCCCGAGGATTTAGGGTTTCTGTCCACAGCGCGGACTCGTCGAGTCCACCCATCGACTCGTCGAGTCCCTTCATTAATCCAGTCAGCAAATCGCAATCCTACTCGACGAGTCTAGGCGTCAACTCGTCGAGTCCCTCATCATAACTCAAAAAGAAATACTCAAATTGTCATGCCTGGAAATCCGGATGTTACAATTCTCCCCCACTTGAAATAGATTTCGCCCTCGAAATCGCTCCTCAACCACATAGATAGAAACCAAACACTCGAAAAGCACCACTGACAGGTTCTCACACCAAAATGATATCTTTCTCCATGAATACCTGGATCCGACCAGGAACTCCAAATTTGGAACAAAACCGGCCCCTCTGTCACTAAAATACCCCTTTCTGACCTTCCCAGAATCGGGAAACTCTAGTGGCCTGGCATGCCGCCAGACCGCCCACTCACGCTATCACCATGATATTCGCTCTTCGAACATCAAACCCTGATAACTCACTTCTCCTCTGATTCTCACAAGACAAAATCCGAAAATCGGCTACCGATCACTCATACCAACGTACGAAAACAGTCTGAATCACGCCCCAAGGAACGAAAGGGTTTACATCCCACCAGGGCTCGTCCACTGAACTACTATCAGAATCCATCCGAACAATAAACTTTCAACATCCTGTTCTCTGACACAAGAGAATCATGCTCGCTCAGAAGTCCTCAGTCATCTAAAATCATAAGCCTCAGCTGCATCCCTCGTATTCCTTTTTTTTAATACTGAGTACCAGGTCTGATCTCGACCCAACAGTTGAACCTCCAGGGTCATCCGTTGCATTATCCCAACCGTCTCCATGGTTTCCTTCTTACTATAACCACATCGGCCCAATGTGACACACAAGTAACGAAGTTCGCTTAACCCTAAGCGAATGCTACCTTCCCAACTGGAGATCGACTTAACCCCGACCTCTGTCATCTGTTACTCATCGTTCCATGCAACTTGCGGTACCTCCCGTACCCGAGTACTGACACACACAGGTCTAAGACATCAGATGACAAACAATACTCCTCAACATGGAACCCACCTCAGAATCCAGAATCTCATCTCGCCTATCCAACGCACCACCAGAGCCAAACTAAAACTCGAGAGTTTGGTCTGACCCAGAGTTGGAACCACTCGTCCCAACGAAGCACTCAACTCAGAACTCATTTCCCGCAACCCATGCGTACCTCACTTATCCCATTCTTTCGGATTGCGATGACCACACCTTACTCAGAACATAATGACTCCCTATCATTGAGGAGACCCCGGTCCCGCCCCTGGTCCGACCACCAGGTTCCCAAAAACTCGTAAATTAGGGCCATCCCATGCCTAAAACTCTTATGCGCCATGCTATGATCAAAGAGTACTTTATCATGACAACTTCTCGCTGACTAGTGTGTACTACATCTTCCCGTAGCATCACATCAACCTCTCACTGACTGGTGAGTACTACGGCTTCCTGTGGTATCACCACAACCTCTCACTGACTGGTGAGTACTACGGCTTCCCGTAGCATCACAACAACCTCTGACTAGTGAGTACTACGGCTTCCCGTAGCGTCACAACAACCTCTGACTAGTGAGTACTACGGCTTCCCGTAGCATCACAACAACCTCTGACTACTGAGTACTACGGCTTCCCGTAGCATCACAACAACCTCTCACTGACTGGTGAGTACTACGGCTTCCCGCGGTATCACCACAACCTCTCACTGACTGGTGAGTACTACGGCTTCCCGTAGCATCACAACAACCTCTGACTAGTGAGTACTATGGCTTCCCGTAGCATCACAACAACCTCTGACTAGTAAGTACTACGACTTCCCGTAGCATCACAACAACCTCTCACTGACTGGTGAGTACTACGGCTTCCCGCGGTATCACCACAACCTCTCACTGACTGGTGAGTACTACGGCTTCCCGTAGCATCACAACAACCTCTGACTAGTGAGTACTACGGCTTCCCATAGCATCACAACAACCTCTGACTAGTGAGTACTACGGCTTCCCGTAGCATCACAACAACCTTTGACTGATTCACAATCTGCGGATCAATCATAGATAGGTGCATGCACTTACCCAAATTATGCATCACTATATCTGGCGGCAATCGTCATAACAAAACACCCTTCCCTGCTACGATCCATATTCTTGGACAATCTCACTTGCTGTCATTAACCGAAAGGGCTCCCACTGGAATCATCTTTGCTTGACCCACCACTTTCCGTCTCCACTCAAGACTCAAAATTATCCGAAATCCAATGCATTAAATTCGGATACCTCGATACACCACATAGGACCTCACGACGTCTCGTCTCATCCACTGATCTTCCTGTTCCACAACCTGAAATTGGTTGTCTTATCAACTTCTGCCTTTTCCAAGCTGAATAACAGCCCCATCATTGGACTAGAATTTCTCAACCGCCGAACTCACCCTACGAGCCAACCATCTCGAATTCACCATTATGACCTTGAAGAATTCTCGTTCACCCCAAGGTCTCTGATCAACGGCCACTTGCCGTGGAGGCACTCATCCTTGTCAAACATAACACATAAATTATCTCGCTCTGCACCTCGTCTCAATCACCAACAACCTTGGGCTCAATGAATTCACACCGCCAGTCTCTATATCCAGATCTCTAACCATTCTCGATCGAATCTCTGATCCCCTCAATAAAATACCTGGTTCTCCCCCACTTAGGGTTCGAACCATCCCCAATCGGCGCACCAGCAATCTATCACACCGACTGTTTCCACCAGTAATCATCACACCTACTCTTGGAAGTTGCTACGCAACGCTCGATGATCTCCCGACAGAGATCGAGCAACTCCAAATGCCCTGAAACTCAGATGAAATCCTCAGAACTTCCCACCATGACTGCCTCTAGTCATTCAGAATCTCACACCATTCCATCACCGGACCTCCCAACTGTCCAGTATTAACCTTGACTCTTAGTATGGAAGTAATGATCTACCGTACTCCTCCTCAACCAACGTTCCATCACGTCACTTATCATAAGAGCAGAAACCATATTTCCACTCTTAATACCCATCAAAGACAATAAGGGCCACCGCCCTGATATACTGCTCTTGATCGTCCGACGCTGCAGCTAACACATGCCCTACTATACTCAATTAGGGTGTATCCTGGTCCTTGACCATCTCAGTCCCCACTGACTACCTGTTCAAGCTATATCTTTACCTCGCGGTAGACCTACTGCCATATACTATGGTTGGAGATTACCATCCATGCAATCCCACAGGGCTCACCCCCAAACTTAAAAACGAAATCTCATCACCTCTTACGTCTCCCACAGGAAACGAAAATAGCACCACTCGGGTCACAGAAAGTGACCTCTCCACTATCGGACGGTCGCCCAGCCCAGACCGTATTCTCCCATAATGCACCATTCCTACTCATCCCTGAGTCTTACGACTCCAACTAGCATATCACCCACAATCCCTAGGAGCTCACTGGATTTCCTTTTTCAAGGGATGCTCAACTAAAACTTGTTCATCAAGGCCTTCTGGCCCTTATACTCATTCACCTCTGATCTCAGTCTAGACAATCCCCACGGAATGACCGGTAAAAACCAGAAATACTAACCGTCACATGTCATGGTACTCAAACCATGTGGCCACCTCTCGATCTGCTATAAATCATTGTACATGCACCATGTTATCTCCTCTTAATCTTCTACGAATCATGGTACTCGAACCATGTTCCCTATTCTCATTCCACCTCACATCATGGCACTCGAACCATGACATCACCTCTCGACCTGCTACAACTCAAGGTACTCGAACCACGACGTCACTTCTCAATCCGCTACTTATCATGTGTAACGCCCGTAGATCAGGGCTAGTAAATTTAGAGACGATAAGCATCAAAAATTACTTTTTGATGGAAGATTATTTAGAAGGATTAATCTTAACTAAGTATTAGTATATGTTACAAGGATTCCGTACATATAAAGAACGCCGAAATCCGAGTTATAACGAAGAAGTTATGACCTGTCGAAGTTTCGCGACAGAACCGACACGACACAGCGCGACGTAAATAGTGAATTTTCGATAGAGCGATATTTGGATTTAGCGATCTAAACGAAAGTTGTGAGTTCGTTAAACCGAGAGCGTGCATAAAAAGAACGTCCAAATCTGACTTCGTATGAAGGAGTTATGATTTTTCTAAGTTTCAGCTTAGCAGTGTATAGCCCAAAGTTCGATTTTGAGATCGAGTGATTTCTAGCCAAATCAATCTAAACGAGAATCGAAGATCTCGTCAATAGTAGTGCAACGGTAAAAAGACAGACGGAAACGGACGTCAGATGAAGAGTTATGAATTTTTAACGAACATTTCCTGTCCCGGCGTACTAAAAATAATATAGCCGACGGAGTCTAAACAAAAGTTGTAGAGCATAGTCTCACCTACGTGTGGATATAAAGAATGTCGAAAACGGAGCTCGTATGCGAAAGTTATGAATTTTTGAAGATCGGGGCACGCATACCAAAGCTTATCCGAAAAGAGCCTGGGGATGCGAGGTACACCCAACGTACAAGGAGGTACGCCCCGCGTACATGTCGACACCGAAGTACGCCTTGCGTACGAGATGGGTACGCGCAACGTACTGCTGCTTTCCTCGGTCCAGAAGAGGCCACATTCCTCCACCGAGACTTCGCCACGTAGAAGCCTTATCCGGAGTACGCCCAACGTAGGGCCTCGGTACGCCCAGCGTAGTCCGAGGTCTCGCTGCTATAAAAGGGCATGCGAGGCTGCCGACTTCTTTTGCCAAAATTCTTTCTTTCTCTCTCCAAATTTCCTTGTTTTGCGTGCAAGAAATACCCCGAAGCCCCGGTATTATTCCCGAGACCCGAGGCTAGTTCCGAAGCCCCGAAAATCCCGAGAAGTGAAGTTTTCGAGCCGAAACTCTGCCCGTGAGAAGCCCGATTTTCAAGAAAGCATCCCGGTTTTATCGGAAAAGATTATTTTAATAGACGAGGTGCTGTCAGATCATCGTCTTATCAAGTGAGTGTATAGTCCCTTTCTTAAACACGATTTTAATACAAGTATTGTTTGAAGGTATTAAGTATATGTTTTGGGTGAGCGTGTAGTCACTCTCTTCTAACACATAAATATGAAGTATTTGCTATGAAATACATGCTATGTGTTTATATATTGTTGTTTATTTTAGATGAGTGCGAAATGGATGTTTTATATAGTTTTAAATGAGTTAAACTGTATATGTATTTTATATCTACGAATATGTTGGGTAGAACATGGGTAGATGAGATAGTTGGTGTGTGATAAAAGATGAGTTGGATAATGAGATCAAGAGGTTAGTTTTAGATCCGGGAGTATGGATCAGGTAAAGAGATAAACTTTGTATTAGTCCGGGAGTATGGATTAAGACTAAGTTAATTGTCCCTAGTCCGGGAGTATGGACTAGGCACAGTTATTGATCCGGGAGTATGGATCAGATCAGGAGATTATTTTTAGATCCGGGAGTATGGATCAGGTGAAGAGATTAGTTTTAGATCCGGGAGTATGGATCAGGTGAAGAGATTAGTTTTAGACCCGGGAGTATGGATCAGGTGAAGAGATTAGTTTTAGATCCATGAGTAGGGATCAGGTAAAGAGGAAGGTTCTAGATACGAGAGTTTAGATCATGTCGTTGTGAGGATCGATGGGGTGGGATAAGAGTGCCTTTTATATGGTGAAATTATATAAGTTTGTGAGTTCTAATATATATATATATATATATATATATATATATATATATATATATATATATATATATATATATGATATAACATTGTGGGATGAAAACCCTATATGCTCACCAGGCTCCCAAGCCTGACCCACTCAGTTTTATTTGTATTACAGGTTATGGCACGAGAGCATAAGTTGGCTGACATAACGAGAGATTTTGGATTATAGGCCAGTAGTTATGAATAACTGTTGTAAGGTCTATTTTGTTCTGTTTATGCTTTTGGTTTGTATTGAACATGACATCCCGATATTTTGTTATATAATGAAAATACATTTCTTTAAAGAAATGCTTTGATAAATTCTTATCATATTTTGTTTTGGGACCAAATTCTGCAACTGTTTTCTGTAAAAGATTACTCTAATTTTAAAAACAAAGCATAAACAAATTGGTCTTATCTAGCCGTGAAATTTGGGGATGTCACATCATGGTACTCGAACCATGACATCACTTCTCGATCCGCTATTTATCATGGTACTCGAACCATGTCATCACTTCTCAATCCGCTACTTATCATGGTACTCGAACCATGTCATCACTTCTCAATCCGCTACTTATCATGGTACTCGAACCATGTCATCACTTCTCCATCCCCTACTTATCATGGTACTCGAACCATGCCATCACTTCTCAATCCGCTACTTATCATGGTACTCAATCCATGACATCACTTCTCAATCCACTACTTAAAATCCTCCGGATTAGCCTTCCGGATCGCCGCGGTCATTTCGTCATGAATCATACGGCGAATCTCATCATCGCTAACACCGCTGCTCTCCGGTGTGTGTGGTGTACCAACCATGATATCTCTGAAACACAACACAAAGATACCAGAGACTCGATCGAGTATACTCGCACTCGATCACCCAAACCTAGTTGTTCCTTGGTACCCTAAGGATTCTTACTTGGACTGCTCACTGATCCGGTGTTTCCAGTAGTACGGGCCCTATACTACCTTTCATACCGCATCAATATTCATCCCAAGTCCTCTTCCTAGGATCCCAGATCGCAAGTACTCTACACCTCGCTAAGCATAGGCTACCCTTCGGTAGACCTTTCATAAGCTCCTCACTGCTACCTACTCACTCTCGAAGCATCACATAGCAGCTGTAATCTCCTAGGCTAAGGCATCACAAATCAAGCCACTCTAGTCCTAATATGAATACCTAGCCTACTCTAGCATGCATAGCATATCAAATCATATCTCATAATACATAATGTAAGGGTATTTTGGGAAATCACCGTTCGGGCGCTGGCTGATCGTACACACTGCTCCTTTCTGCTTTTCTCAAAATCTTTTACTCTTTTAGAAAAATTGTTCCTTTTTATGAAAAACTTTCTCAAATCCTCAGTTTGAGTTCAGATACGCCCGAAGGTGCATCCGAATCCCTCAAACCAAGGCTCTGATACCAACTTGTAACAACGTAAATTTCCAAAACAATTTTTCATTTTTAAAACATACTTTTTTTCATAAGGTAATATCAAAACATAATGTATCCAATGTTATCAGAACAAAACATATCCTATAATCTCAAGACATAAACTCCATGAGTGTGTACGGATCATGCCGGCGCCTTCCCGCGATCCTCGCTAGTACCTGAAACACGTAACACAACAACTGTAAGCATAAATGCTTAGTGAGTTCCCTAAAATACCACATACGCACATACGCCACTCAAGGCTATAAGACCTTCTGGTCACTGTGTCTCTGAGGACTTCCGTCCTACAACCCTGGTAGACCTTCCGGTCCTACCCGTAATAACCTTCCGCTCCATATCATCATGACCTTCCGGTCCACATCATAATGACCTTCCGGTCCTTCTCATTCATAACATACATAACACATACATATCATATAACCGCATACATAACATACATCTCATAGCATATAAAACCTTCTGGTCACACATAGGTACCATCCTAGGTACAATATAGTGAGAAGACTCACCTCTCATGATGTCGGATACCCTCTCGTGCTCGATAACCCGACCTAGCCTCCTCCTATCAAAATGATAACACCTCTAATCAAAATCCTCTCAGGTTTTCATCCCTGATAATGGGTAGAAGACCATTATACCCATTTCTGACCTTTCTTGAATCAGCTTGACCAAAATGATGGGTTTTGAGCATTCTAACACTTCCTAAGTGTACATGCAACCCTAATAACCTTGAATCTATGTTTTCTCTATATACATGCAAATTTCTTTTTCAAGGTTATTTCCTAACTAGCATGGCATGGGGATTACATAAAACATAAAAACTAGTAGAAATACATACCTTGTTGTTGCTTGGATTCCTTCAAGACTTTGTGAGCCTAGCACCCCAAATGTTGTGCCTCAAATGCTTCACACAACACCACAAGACTTGGAATAACTTGAGAGAATACTTCTAGCACTCAAAATCGGTTATGCCCTCTCTAGTAACACTAGGTCCACTAGCTCCACTTTTTGCTAGCTATAGGGTTCCTTTTATAGTGTTGTCACAATTAGGGTTTACACATGAATGCCCTTAATTGTCATGACTCTTGATTTCCCATGACCCATGGATTTGTAACTCCCATGGACCATCCATGGAGCTCCATTTGGTTACATCCATAACCCATAAACCATGGATCATTAATCCACCATAAAAGAATTGATGATTGTCATAATCAACCCTATATATTTAATTAGTCTCACTTTGATCACCAAATTAATCCTAGATTAATACTTGATCAATACTAATTAAATAATACTATTATTAATATATTAGAACTTATAATATATTAATAATCATAAGTGCCTTATTCTCTCATTTAGTCTATCCAAGTATTGCAATGCCATGCAACCCAAATGGACCATGCCGGGTCGGGTCAAGTACATACCAAATAAAGTTATGGACTTAGACACTATATCCAACAGTCTCCCACTTGGATAAGTCTAATAACTATATTTGCGAATATGACTTCAAAATCCGACTAGCAATCGTAGCTCTTTCAAAGTCTCTCGGAACTGAGATGATGATGATACGCCATTTAAGATAAGTGATCATATAATCCTCTGTTCTCATGATATCAGCCGGACAAACACATGGAACATGGTCTTACTTATTGTCCAGCATTTGTTTCTCGATCTCTGATTTGTTTCGACATAGAACTAAATTGAACACATCAATTAGGTTCTGACCGGGCCCGGTACATAGGTCAAAACCAAATCATCGAGGGGCCCAGATATCGCTTCTATTTCTAGAAGGAACAGATAAACTTCGACTGATATGCTTGTACTAACTACTTGTTGAATTATTCACAAAGGCACGTTTTATAACATCGAGTTACCAATGCGTTTTCGTACAATCAATGAATAACCAACTCATAGTCAACAACTCATATCTCTAGGTTTGAAGATTTATATGATATTACCGTCTCACGATCACTCGAGATAAATTCCATGAAGTGATGCAAGTGAGCGTGGGTTGGATCCAATACTCAGCCCTTATGAGTACTCATGAATGTTGTAGCAACCATTGCATTGTCCAAAGCACTTTCAGACAAATCATACAAGCCAAATTCATGACAGTCTTAAATCAATACTTACTTCCAAAGTTTGACTGACTGTGGATGGTTTGAATAATAACATAATTATTCTGGAAGTAAAAACATGCAAAATTGAAACATAGTAAACAATCAACACAAGATAGTAACACCTTACTCATAAATAAATAACAACTTTTATTTATCATCAAATGTCAATTACATTTTACAAGTTTCAGGAATCTAATTATTGAAACTAATATCATCCTTCAGCCTAATGCGCCTCGCATGCTGTAAATGCTTAACCCTGCTCAGTCCCTTCGTGAGGGGATCTGTCGGGTTCTCATCTGATGATACCCTCTTAGCCACGAGGAGTCCTTCTTCTATTCGATGTCTGATGAAATGGTATTTTCTGTTAATGTGCCTAGATCTCCCGTGATCTCTTGGTTCCTTAGCCAAAGCAACCGCACTTTCGCTGTCACAGAAAATTTCCATTGGCTCCTTTATAGCTGGTACAACTCCAAGGTCTCCGATGAAGTTCTTTAGCCATATCGCCTCCTTAGCTGCTTCACTTGCTGCTATGTACTCTGATTCACAAGTAGAATCAGCTACTGTCTCCTGCTTGGAACTTTTCCAAGTAATTGCCCCTCCATTTAGGATAAAGACCCAGCCTGACTGAGAGCAGAAATTATCCCTATCAGTCTAGAAGCTAGCATCGCTATATCCTTCCACTCTCAAGTCATCACTGCCTCCGAGGGTAAGGACCCAATCCTTAGTCCTCCGCAGATACTTGAGAATGTTCTTTACCGCTGTCCAGTGTGCCTTGCCAGGGTTCCCTTGATATCTACTGACCATGCTCAAAGCAAAGGCCACATCAGGGCGAGTACAAGTCATAGCATACATGATCGAGCCCACAGCGGAAGCATATGGTATATGACTCATCTCAGCTATCTCAGTCTCTGTACTCGGACTCTGAGTCTTACTCAGCTTGGCATTACTCTGGACGGGTAATTCCCCTTTCTTGGATTCTTGCATGCTGAACCTCTTCAGCACCTTATCCAAGTAAGTACTTTGACTAAGTCCAATTAGTCTCTTACTCCTATCTCTTAATATCCTTATCCCTAGGATATAGGCAACTTCTCCAAGGTCCTTCATAGCGAAACACTTCCCAAGCCAGGACTGAACCTCCTGCAAGGTTGGGACGTCGTTTCCTATGAGAAGTATGTCATCCACATACAACACCAAGAAGCTAACTATGCTCCCACTAGCCCTGACATACACACAAGACTCATCCTCACTCCTAGAAAAGCCAAACTCTTTGACTTTCTCATCAAAGCAAAGATTCCATCTGCGAGATGCTTGTTTCAATCCATAAATGGATTTATCAAGCTTACACACTCTATTAGGGTATCTTGTATCGACAAAACCCTCTGGTTGAGCCATGTAAACATCCTCAGCCAACTTTCCATTAAGGAAAGCGGTTTTGACATCCATTTGCCATATTTCATAATCATGAAATGCAGCTATGGCTAACAATACTCTAATAGACTTAATCTTAGCTACTGGCGAGAAGGTCTCATCATAGTCAACTCCCGGAGTTTGAGTAAAGCCCTTCGCAACCAGTCGCGCTTTGTAAGTATGTACCTTCCCATCCATGTCGGTCTTCTTCTTGAAGATCCATTTGCACTCAATTGTCTTACGACCTGGTACATTGTCAACCAAGTTCCAAACTTGATTGTCATACATGGACTGAATCTCGCTGTCCATAGCCTCCTTCCATTTAGCAGACTCAGGGCCTGCCATGGCTTCCCTGTAATTATTAGGTTCATCCAAATCTATTAGTGTACTATCACTAATAAATGTATCACCTTCAGTGGTGATGTGATAACCATAATAAAAATCAGGTGTGTTCCTCACCCTAGTGGAACGTCTTGGAGGTACAGACTCATCTATCGGATCAACAGGAGTTTCCTCCTCAGGTTGGTCGATAGCATTAGAGGTTCCTTCACCACTTGACTCTTGAAGCTCTTCAAGGTCAATTTGCCTCCCACTGTCCTCTTGGCTTATGAATTCTCTCTCACGAAAGACTCCTCTTCTTGCTACAAAAACCACATTATCACTGGGTCTGTAGAAGAGGTAACCAAAGGATCTCTGTGGGTAGCCGATGAAAAAACACCTCTCACTTCGAGGTTCAAGCTTATCATGAGTCTCACGCCTCACGAAAGCTTCACAACCCCAAATCTTGATGTGGTCCAAATTGGGAACTTTCCCAGTCCACATCTCGTGAGGTGTTTTGGCAACCTTTTTAGTAGGGACTAGATTAAGGATATGGGCGGCAGTCTCTAAGGCATACCCCCAGAAAGAGATTGGTAATGAAGCTCGACTCATCATGGAACGAACCATATCCAACAAGGTTCGATTGCGCCTCTCAGCTACACCATTCAACTGTGGTGTTCTGGGAGGTGTCAATTGTGAGACAATCCCACATTCCTTAAGATAGTCAAGGAACTCAATGCTAAGATACTCTCCTCCTCGATCGGATCGGAGCATCTTGATGTTCCTGCCCAATTGATTCTCAACTTCCTGCTTAAACTCTTTGAACTTTTCAAAGGTTTCTGACTTATCCTTGATTAAGTAAATATATCCATATCTACTATAATCATCAGTAAAAGTCACATAATAGCGATTAGCATCCCTTGTAGCAACTCTGAAGGGCCCACACACATCCGTGTGTACAAGGTCCAACAAACCTTCACCCCTATCACAAGTACCTGTGAAGGGTGACTTTGTCATTTTTCCAAGTAAACAAGACTCGCAACTATCATCTGACTTGAGGTCAAATGATTCCAAGACTCCAACCTTTTGGAGTTGGCCTATGCGCTTCTTGTTAACATGTCCAAGACGACAATGCCACAAGGATGCTTTATCCAAGCTATCTGAAGAATCAATATACAACACATTATTTCCTAGATTGTCTACAACATTCACGGCTTCATATACACCATCACAAGGTAATGCTTTAAAGTAAAATACATCATTGTAATAAACATTAATAGCACCATTTTTATTATCAAATGAAAATGTAAAACCTTGTTTGTACAAGCCATGAAAGGAAATAATATTTCTCGCCATTTCGGGCGAGTAACAACACTTATTCAAATCTAACATTAACCCATTATTAAGCAATAAATAATAAACTCCTATCTTGGTAACAGGTGATGCTTTCCTGTTGCCCATGACTAAGTTTATCTTCCTGTGCTCCACTTGCTCACTTCTTCTTAGTGCCTGCAAATCAGTACAAATGTGAATACCACACCCTGTATCAAGCACCCAAGAATTAGCATTAGATGAGTTGTTAGACAATATTGTGTAAATACCTGCATGGGTGGGTTTAACCTTCCCATCCTTTAGATCTTGCAGATATTTGGGGCAGCTTCGCTTGAAGTGTCCCTTATCCTGGCAATAGAAGCATTGTGCTTCCTTTGGGATTGAAGAAGGAGTAATGGGACCTTTCTTTGTCCCACTTGAAGAGGAACCATCAAGAGTCTTACCCTTGGTACCCTTCGAAGGGCTTTTCCTCTTCTTACCCTTTCCCTGCCCAATAGCCAGAACAGGGGCTGTTGAAGGAGTAGAAGTAGCAACCGCTTTACCCTTAAGGCCATTTTCAGCTGTCCTTAAGAGTCCTTGAAGTTTGCTAAGTGTGACTTCCTCCTTGTTCATATGATAAGTCATACGAAACTGATCATAACTTGGAGGTAAGGAATGGAGAATGATGTCAATCGCCATTTCCTCAGGAAAGTCAACATTTAGCTTCAACAACCGGTCAACGAACCTTTGCATCTTCTGCAAGTGACCGGTGATGGGTTCACCATCCTTCATCCTTGCGGTTATCATGGAGGAGATGATTTCATACCTCTCCTGACGCGCGCTCTGATGGTACCTTTCCATCAGATCCAGGTGCATCTCATAGGGGTAGAAATCTTCATAGGATTTTTGAAGTTCAGGAGTCATGGTGGCCATCATGATGCATGCTACTTTAGTAGCATCCTTTTCATGTGCAACAAACTCCGCAAACTCTTCAGGAGTAGCAGTGGCTTCATTCACAACCTTAAGCTCCCTATCGAGGACATATTCTTTGTCCTCGTAGCGGGTAATCATTCTGATGTTTCTGATCCACTCATTGAAATTGGATCCATCAAAGATGACCTTACCACACAAGTTCATAAGGGAAAAGGAGCCTGTTGGGTTTGAGCCAGAAGCATTGTTGGAAGACATCTGAAAGGAAAGAAAGACAAGTTTTATTAGATTAGGAATCCTTAATAATTCACCCAAATGAAATATTAAGGCTAGGATCCAACAAACTATTTATAGTTGGAAGAGGGATGCCGTAATCCATACTATAAAATATTTGAAGGTAGGTAAATGACGATTTACCAATTTCCACCATAAGAACGAAATATTTTATTATTAGGTTTTATTGGTTTTGAAACTCCTAGATCTTTTGAGATACATTGAACTTTTCAATGGCATGTTTGAATCTCGATTGTGCCCTCTCAAGTTTGTGACTGGGATGCCGAGGATCACAAACAAGGTGTGAATAACCATACAAATTGACTTGGTACCCTCAACAATATTACCTAATCGATGTGCCGGTTAACCACACACGCTCCACCGATCTATAATAAAGTCAAGTTACCCTTTGCCACTCTTACTAGTCCATGTTAGTGTGCCGGTTAACCACACACGCTCCACTAACGACTTGGTAAGGTACAAAGTGTAATTTTATGGGCTAGCACCAATTTCACATTTTCCTAAAGTAACTAAGATTGGGAATTTATAATGTATAGTTACTTTATAATTCATTATACTTTTAACGAGTATTTAAAGTCGTATCCTACCCGTTCGGCTAACGACCCTCCACCGATCAAGGAATCGGTGGGTGAGAGTGGACACCCATTAAGTCACCATTTTATAGGCAACAACCTTATACCCCCCTTATAGACTGGCTTCGTGAATGAGGCCTACTAACGGTAAGAATGACATATTCTTATACATATCTATATAATAAAATTATAATAATAGTATAAGTGTTGATTTTTAAAATTTTTAAAAATCTAAGGTTTAATTTGGAATTAAAGTATTAGAGTGTAAGACTTTTCAAATTCCAAAACTTGAGGGCAAGAATTGAAACTATTCCAAGTCTCTTCAATTTGTAACTTATGAGTTTTAATGGTTCATAAAATGAAGACTCTTCATTTTATGAAACTTCTTTAGTTCTTTAATCACAATTTAAAGAAGTGACTTTTGGTTATCCATAACTTGAGGACAAGTTATGGACACCATCATTGCCATTAAGATCATGAATTAAACATACATGGAGGTTACATATAATTCCTATGATCTTCTAAAAACTCATAAGAACACAAATTCATGTCAAGCAATTTCAAGAAATCATATAAACATATACAATACTTGAAAATTGATAAAATTCATGTAAAATGGGTTAACATAATCATTATCATTTTGAAAAACAGATTTTACAAGTCCAAAACAGATTGGGATAATGATCTTAATCCATTTCCAGCAACAAAACTCGAAAAAACTGCCCAGCACGCTCCTACTCGCCGAGTGCATTATTCTACTCGTCGAGTAGGATGTATTTGTTCATGGAATCGGCGAGTCCTCCCCATGGACTCGGCGAGTCCAGTCGTCAGAATGTAGAATTTTCGATTTTTTAAGCAGTTTTGCATCAAGTATACAGAAAACAATCCTAGGCTCTGATACCACTGATGGGTTTTGAGCATTCTAACACTTCCTAAGTGTACATGCAACCCTAATAACCTTGAATCTATGTTTTCTCTATATACATGCAAATTTCTTTTTCAAGGTTATTTCCTAACTAGCATGGCATGGGGATTACATAAAACATAAAAACTAGTAGAAATACATACCTTGTTGTTGCTTGGATTCCTTCAAGACTTTGTGAGCCTAGCACCCCAAATGTTGTGCCTCAAATGCTTCACACAACACCACAAGACTTGGAATAACTTGAGAGAATACTTCTAGCACTCAAAATCGGTTATGCCCTCTCTAGTAACACTAGGTCCACTAGCTCCACTTTTTGCTAGCTATAGGGTTCCTTTTATAGTGTTGTCACAATTAGGGTTTACACATGAATGCCCTTAATTGTCATGACTCTTGATTTCCCATGACCCATGGATTTGTAACTCCCATGGACCATCCATGGAGCTCCATTTGGTTACATCCATAACCCATAAACCATAGATCATTAATCCACCATAAAAGAATTGATGATTGTCATAATCAACCCTATATATTTAATTAGTCTCACTTTGATCACCAAATTAATCCTAGATTAATACTTGATCAATACTAATTAAATAATACTATTATTAATATATTAGAACTTATAATATATTAATAATCATAAGTGCCTTATTCTCTCATTTAGTCTATCCAAGTATTGCAATGCCATGCAACCCAAATGGACCATGCCGGGTCGGGTCAAGTACATACCAAATAAAGTTATGGACTTAGACACTATATCCAACACAAAACCCCAAGGTCAATTGAAGTCAACTCTAGTCAACGGTCAAACTTTGACCAGACTCGTCGAGTGCACATGGGTGACTCGGCGAGTCCACGCATGTCCTCTGAATCCTCCTATGGCCTTTCTCGGCTCGTCGAGTTAAACCTTCACTCGACGGGTTACCAAGGGTCACGAATCGCAGGGCAACCCGACTTGACTCGTCGAGTCGCCATATGGACTCGGCGAGTTCCCTCCATGGCAACACTCAAATGACCTTCTGAGGTCAGATCTGTTTCTCTAACCTATAGATCTGACCTTCCCATACAAAATAATCACGTAAAGGTCCAACCTTTACACTCATGCAACACTCATAAGGCTTCTTTTGGTGAAATAACTTCTAAAATGGTAACCTAGGTTCATATCTCCAAAGGAATAGTATAAAGCAGGATGTTTGGGAGTCTCTGGACCTCTTAAGATCCAGATCTAAGAAGCATTACACCTTGGGATCTCATATACTTTGAATCCAAGCTAAAGAAGGCATAAGAAAACCCTAGATTCAACTATATCACCATATACACGAGAATAAGCATAGATTAATACCTCTAACAGCCACTTCTGATCAAATGGAAGTAGATCTAAGCTCCACAATCCGTCTAGCTTGCCCTCCTTCCTTTTTTCTTGCAAAGATCACACTAGAAGTTGTGAATACGGCTTCCTTTCTCACTCACAACACTCTCTGGTTCTCTTGTGCTTTCAAGGGTGAAGGTGGACGCAAATGAGGCCATAAGATCCCTTAAATAGGGCACAGCCCCGAGGATTTAGGGTTTCTGTCCACAGTGCGGACTCGTCGAGTCCACCCATCGACTCGTCGAGTCCCTTCATTAATCCAGTCAGCAAATCGCGATCCTACTCGACGAGTCTAGGCGTCAACTCGTCGAGTCCCTCCTCATAACTCAAAAAGAAATACTCAAATTGTCATGCTTGGAAATCCGGATGTTACAATTGATTATTAAGTTTTAATTGGATTGAAATTCCTAGATTCCTTTGAGATTCATTGAACTTTTCAATGACATGTTTAAATCTCGATTATGCGCATCAAGTTTGTGACTGGGATACCAACGATCACAAACAAGGTGTGAATAACCATGCAAATTTACTTGGTACTCTCGATGCCATTTATAACCTAATCGATGTGCTGGTTAACCACACACGCTCCACCAATCTATGATAAACGCCAAGCTACCATTTACCACCCTTACTAGTCCATGTTAGTGTGCCGGTTAACCACATACACTTTACTAACGACTTGGTAAGGCGCAAAGTGCAATTTCATGGATTAGCATCAATTTCACATTTTTCTAAAGTAACTAAGATTGGGAATTTAATAAAAGTTTAGTTACTTTATAATTTTCATTATACTTTTAACGAGAATTAATGTCCTATCCTACCCGTTCGGCTAACGACCCTCCACCAGTCAAGGAAGCGGTGGGCGAGAGTGGGCACCCACTAAACTGTCATTTTATAGGCAGTAACCTTATACCCCCCTTATGGACCGACTTCGTGAATGAGGCCTACTAACGGTAAGACTGACTTGTCTTATATATATATATATATATATATATATATATATATATATAATTATTAAACTTATAATATTATAATAGTATAAGGGTTGACTTTTAAACTTTTAAAATTCTAGGGTTTGGAATTAAAGTATTCATAAGTGTGACTTCACAAATTTCAAAACTTGAGGACAAGTTTTGACACTATTCAAAACTTTTCATTTTCTTAACTTATGAGTTTAATGACTTTTAAGGAAAAGACTTTTGGTTTTACATAACTTGAGGACAAGTTATGGAGTCCATTAAAACCATTAAGATCATTAATTTAATTAACACAATAATGAAAAATTCATGCATGATTTAGTTAAACTCATAAGCACAAGATAATTTATATCATCAATCTTCAAGAAATTAGCCTGATCATATAAACTAATACAAATCTTGAAATTATGATAATTATCTTTTAATTGGACAAGCATGATCATTACCTTATGAAAAAACAGTTTTCATGGTTTAAATAACTGTTTGGGGTTAATGATCCTAATCCAATTTTTGGCCAAAAGTCGAAAATCTGCCGACTGGAGCACCAACTCGGCGAGTATAAGAACTGGACTCGTCGAGTTGGTCATTTTATGAGTGGACTCGGCGAGTCACCAGTGGACTCGGCGAGTTCACTGAATAGAATGTAGAAATTTGATTTTTCAACTTTAAAAACCAATAAGACATCAAGTATAATAGAAAACAATCCTAGGCTCTGATACCACTGATGGGTTTTGAGCATCCTAACAACCTTAAGGTGCACATACAACCCTAAATGCTTTGGATCTATGTTTTCTCTAATTATACATGCAATTGATTTTCCAAAGCATTATCCTAACTAGCATATAAAACATGGGTACTTGTATAACAAAAAACTAGTTAGATAACATACCTTTTGTTGTAGCTTGATTCCTTGAACCTTTAAGAGCCTAGCACCCCAAATGTGACGCCTCAAATGCTTCACACAACACCACCAACAATGGAGAACTTGAGAGAGAATGTCTTGCACCAAATTTGGCTATAGCTCTTCCAAAGACTACTTAGGTGCCGATTTTAGGAGCTTAGGGTCTTCTTATATAGTGTGGCAAAACTAGGGTTACACCATGTAAACCATAATGTGCATGACCTTCCATATTCCTTAGGCTCCATTGGTTTAAACCTCCATGGAGCATCCATTGGTTGTCACATTGGTTTAGCCTAACCTAAAGAATAATGGATCATTGGCCCAAATTATAAGAATCAATGATTTACACAATCAATCCCCATATATTTAATTAGTCTCTTTTGATCACCAAATTAATTCCAAATTAAATCTTGACGAATACTAATTAAATAATATGATTTCATATTAATATATTAGAACTTATAATATATTAATAAATCATAAATAACCTCGTATCAAATATCCATCCTTCAGATTGTTCTGGTGCCATGCAACCCAAATGGACCATGCTATTCTCGGATCAAGTACATACCAAATATAGTTATGGACTTAGACATCTTATCCAAGACATTATGTAGGGGATCTACACAGGGGAAAACCTCGACTTTGGGGCAGTTCTTTGGGCTCAATTAGTCCAAACTACCCATTCTTCAACCCGACATAGTGAGATTTCACGTGCTCGATTCTGGACGATTGTTGTTCAAGGGGCCATTGAGAAACTTAAACTTCCGGTGATACGAGATTCATGTATGTCTGCTATTTCGATCTTTCACACTATGAATTTCATCATTGCTGACAACTCAAAGTTTTTGTTCGTGAGTTCAATTCCTGAAGCCATGTTTCGCTCTGTTCCTATTGCAAGCAAGATACTTGAGGCTTACAGGAACATTCCGGTCTCAGGCTTTCGTCCTTTGACTGATGAGATGTGAGAGATATTAGCAGAGGCTGATAAGCCTAAGAAAGGAGGAAAGAAGAAAGCTGTGAAAGAAGGTACTTCAACAATAGCTGCAACTCCCAAGAAACGAAAGGCAAAAGCTGGCTCATCTGTGCTAGCTCCTTCTCCACCCAAAAAGCGAAAGGGCAAGAAAGCAACTCGGAAGACCAAACCTCCAACTCCCAGTGAAAGCGAGCATTCACAGACTGACCCTTAATCAGATGTTTGCATTGAAGTGGATGATCCTTTCCAAATCGAAGACACTGCTGCAACTTCAAGTCCTGAGGTTTCGTAGCCGATTTCTACAAACCCAAAGGTAACCTTTTGAATTCCTGTCTCAGTTCCCATTACCGATGACTTCTTTGATAATGTCTATGTTCCCTCTCCCACTGCTACTGTTTCTACACCAATCTCCATTGCTCCATGCCTATCTATCTCATTGGGTGTTTCACAACCCCCTCCTATTTTCACCGATTCTACCACCACTAACACACCCATGACCAATGAACCTCCTGTCACTATCAACACATCTGATACGGGGGTAGGGTCTTCATGTTTCACTATTAGTCATTCATCACCTCCTATCTCTCCTCTACGACACGACGATGCAAATACATTTTTTTGAAGGAGATGGGTTTGGTTATCAATCCTTTCAATTCAGTCCCTTCATAGTTTAGGAGGATAGTGATGATGATGCCCCTGTTACTTAAAGACAGTTCAAAGCAATCAATGACAAGTTGGATTCGTTGATTAGTGCTTCTCAAGCTTCCACTAGTGACGTGTACTCTAAGGTCATCGTTGAAGCCTTTTTCCAAGCCATGACAACGGAACATCAGGCAAATCTGGACAAGGCATATAAGACAGTTTTTGATTCTACTGCTTTGTGTACTGAGGTGACTGAAAAAGTCAAAAAACTCCTCTCTGAAGCTCAGGCTTTCATGACCACCTTAAAAAAATCTGTTGAGTCAAACACACTGAAGGCGAATGAGGCGATCGTGGGTCTTAACAACACACTCCGAAAGGAGAAAGAAGCTCTTTTGCAAGTTCGTACTGGTCTGCAAACAGATAACACTGAGTTTCAAGCTTCAATTTCTACAAAGATGAACAGGCTTGTTGATGATCTGGAAGCTGAAAACTCCATTATGGACCAACTTGTTGTTCACACTACGACAGTCAAAGTTCACACAGCCAAACTTGCCCACGCCAACAAAGAAATCAAGGAACTTCAGTGTGAGCGAACAGTTGTTAAAAGCTATGTTGGTGATGTAAATGCCTTGCTCTCCAACATTCTCGATTCTCATGACCCTATTCTAACAATCTCTATTCGAAGGCATGTAGCTGAAAAGTTTCGTCCTGCTCTTGCCATGCTAAATAGAATTGAGGGTGTTTCGGAGACTCCTGTTCTTCCAAAACAAGGGGGACATTCATCAAAAGAACCATCTGCTCATGATGAGCAAAATCTGAAAGTCTTAAGTGAACCGAAGGTTAATTTAGCTTCGAGTTCCAAAGGCAAAGAAAAACTGGTGAATAGTGACCATGAGGAAGAAAGCGAAGCTGATAAATTGAAGCGAAAGGCTCGTGATCAGCTTCTTGATGAAAATGCTCGCATTGCGAGAGAAGCAGAAGAAAAGGAGTGAGCAGAACGTGAAGCTCAGGTCAACTTGGAAAGTCGAAAGACTTTGTTTCCACCATGGACCTTGGAGCGAATCATAAATGAGGTTGTCAATAATCCGAGCATGCATTGGCTGGAACCTGTAACCTCCTTCGATCTGGAGAATTCGCAAGATTCGCCATTCGACATGCCCATCACTCCGAAAGCGTTTCTCTTTCGTTGTTTTGATGCAACTGTGAATGCTCCAGCATCTGATGCGAATGTTGATAAATCCTTGATAGAGGTCTACTTGTCCCAGGCCAAGCCTCAGTTCCTCACCTAGAGTGCACAGAAGATTACTGTTGTGAATGTCGTAGGGGCAATTGAAACAGGGAGCTTCGTGGATGTCAAATTCAAAACAACAAGAGGATCCAAAAGTGCTCTTCATGAATTCTCCTTGGCTGACTTACCATGCCTAAATCCCTATGACTGGATCGTTTTGTTGCATTTCCTCCTGAGAGATGAAAAGAAGTACGAACCTGTTTTGGTGCACATAAAGCGAATGCTGATTTCGTACATCTATGAAGTGGTGAACTTTGATATTGAAATCGCTTCGGTTCTGAAGAGGAAACCCAGTGCTCCTCTTACTGGCAAGACGAAAGATATCAATAATATGCAGATGGGGAAGATAGAAAAAGAAAATTTGACTGTGATGTTTCATCGTGGTTCAGGAGCTAGTTTGAAGAAGTGCCTCTTCGCATTGCCTGATAAGGATATGCTCTCTACAGTTTGCTTAGAGTTCATTCTGTACATCACCGGTCAATGTAAACTGAATGGTGAAGCTGCGAAGAAGAACTACTCTGATATGATAAGATGGTACAATGCTTTTCGTATGCATCTTCTCGCAGTCTTTCCCAAGCTCTTCAAGACTACAAAGAAGACACAGCAGTGAGGAGCCTCTCGCCTCAATGGACGCAAAGGGGGAGATTGTTGGGAATTAGATTTGCGTCATTGTGTTTATTTAATTAGTTCATTTATGTAAATGGGCTTGGGCTTGTCCACCCATCATTTATTAGGGTTATAGTATTTAAGGTGCATGCATGCCCCGTGTTTTGATAACTTTGGCAATATTCTTGTAACCCTAATCACGCCTCTACAGTAGCAATTCTTAATCGAGTTCTTTTGAGGATGTTGCTTATAATCATTAAGAACATTTTGAATCATTGTCTTGTTCTTGTTCATAATCTGTTATGAATCTAATCGATCTTTCAAGGATTAATATCTTAACAATCTTAGTGATATGTAACGGTATTTGCGAGCTAGTTAGGGAGAGATAGCATGGACTTTTTATGCAGCTGATGGCGGAGAGTGGGTCGGTGATTACCCTAGGGCAAGCCTAGGATGAGATTAGTGCTGGGAGCAGTAGTAGTGAAGGGGACTTGGTGAAGTCAAGGAAATTCTTGAGGAAAGTACGAATAGATGTGGAAGGTAGTATGGGCCCGTACTACTGAAAGCAGAGGATCTGTAATCGATTCAAGAAGGGATGAGATAAGACCAGGAAACTTGTAGTATGTGTGTGATCCCTCGGTAGTGATGAATATTCTAATGGTTGTTATGATATTTTGTAGCATGGTGATGCTGCGTACTAGAGCAGTTGGCAGTTCAGGTGCCGATGAGGGATCAGGCTCGGGCTCTGGAGCCAAGCAGCTTGATGAGCAGATGAGAGAGTTTATTTCAGCTGAGGTTACATGTAGTATCCTTGACCGGACTCCTGTAATCTTCGATACAGTTAAGGAGGGTATCTTGGATATTATGGACGAGAGGTTGGGTGCATTCCGCACCGAGATGGCGGCCATAATAGAGGCGCGCACGTTGACATTCATGGAGTTCCGAGCAGCCGGTGGTTGGCAGATGTCGCCAACGCCTTCCGTTCTAGCCCGTGTCCCAAGGGGGACAAGGTCCGGCTCGCATCCTATCTTCTGAAGGACAGAGCATGTGACTGGTGGGAGGAGGTTGGACATATTATTGGAGATGATGCCGCTTTGGATGCAATGACATGGAGTGACCTCTCGGCCAGGTTCAAGGCCGAGTTTGCACCAGTGATTGAGGTGAAACAGTTAGCATGGGATTTCCAGTACCTCCAACAGACTACAGAGACGGTGGCTGAGATCACCGCTAAGTTCAGGGAGAGGGCCCTTCTTATGCCGCAGTACGTAGCGAAGGAGGAGACGAAGAAGACCCGATATCACGAGATGCTGAGGAGCGACATCATGCAGTTTGTGAGCCGGTCTAGCTGCAAGACGCTGGAGGATATGATCGCTCGGGTCAGGGAGAGGGAGATTAACTTAGAGGCGGATAGGAAGAGGAAGCCATATGAGGTTCAGACATTCGCAGGATCGGGCAAGAGGCCCAAGACATCAGACTCTAGAAGGAGGGGTGATCAGGACCGTAGCCGCTGTGGCAAGTGCGGCAGGACACACGAGGGTGCGTGTAGGAGTGGTAGTGATGGTGATTCTAGTTACTTCAAGTGCCGTCGGATCGGTCATTACAACAGGGATTGTACTGCTACCACCACCCAGTGATCATACTTGATCTGCTTTCATTACAGTCAGCGGGGCCACAAAAAGGCCCAATGTCCGAGTTTGGCAGCAGTGGGTCAGGTGATAGCACCTGCCCCTGCGACATTGAGGATCACCGACGGCCGTCAGAGCCGGGCAGAGGCGCCTGCAGCGAGGATCAGGGCTTTTCAGATGACTACAGAGGAGGCACGGGCAGCTTCCGATGTTGCAGGTGTGTATCTTTTACTTCCTATCAGTTTTTATTTATGATTTTATTTCTATTGTCTTTTATCGATATGAGTAAGTGTATCTTGGAGTTATAATTTCTACTTATGTTCGGGTTGTATGCCATCTGCATACCACCAATCTTAGAGTAGCAGTTTGAGGTGGTCTCTTCATATAGTGGGTTCCAACGATGCGGTAGCTGTAGCAGGTGTGATTGGAACTCGAGAAGTGTTCTGTTAGTCTTCAAGGGTTGTAACGTTGTAGTGATTGGATAATTTTGGAACACTAACAGTGATAATTTTTGGTTTCCAGCGGATTGATTATTGGATGGTAAAAGGGATTGGGAATCCTTCTAGTCGTATGTGTTTTGAGATTTTAGTTGAATCAAAGTGGGGGAGAATCATTCGGGGATTCAGGAACAGAAGTACGTGCAAAGCTAAGATGAGTTCGCATTTCCCGCTGGAAAGGAGGACGACCCAAGTGGTTGTTTGGGTCGAGAAGTGTGTGAGTTGGGAGTTTGGGAAACTTCCCAACGTAGGGTTCGCGTCTTTTGGTGTTTAATAGTTCGTTTTGGGAAACCAGGTTGGAGAATTCCCGTCAGAACGCGAGTTCAGGCAGGATGTTAGGTCATGTGTGAGCTCAAGGAAGGATGTGTTCGGGCTGGCGATCAGCGGTTGAGACAGCGTGGAAGGTGTTGTAAGACTGCAAGATAGTCGTAGCATACACTAGCGGGCAGATAGCAGGGGAAAGTATGGTACGACTGCGGGGCATTCGTAGCATTCTTCATGTGGACAGATATTGCGAGGAAGTGTTGTTAGACTATGAAAATAGATGTAGCACTCACAGGCTCGTTCAGATAAGTTAGGCCCAGGTGGTCCGTTCGTAGGATTGTGGGAAGGCCGCAGCGTGATTGGAATCAAGAAAGGATAGGTCGATGGGATTCGTGATGGAGTTGGCCCTGTGTAGTCCTAGTTAGCGGAGTGTGGGCGGGGGCCCGTATCTCTTGGATTAGCAGAGTGTGGGTGAGGCCCGTATCTCCTATTTATAGAGCCAAGAGTAGCAATGTGGATAGAGTAGTTTTGATAGCCGAAGTTTTCTTCGGAAATCGTTGGGAGCTAATGAGAGGGTGTTCTTGGGTTTAGCAACCAGGTGGGAATCTGGTGTTCCGGATAATGGCAGTTAAGTTGGGACCAGGGTGGTCTCGGTTCATTCGGAAAGTAGACAAGGGGCATCATGATGTTCAGGTGGAAGTAGTGACGTGAGGATTCTTGTGCGAGGAGTAGTTTGTTGATCGAATGTGCTAAGTCACTTACATTTGGATTAAATAATCTCAGAGTAATTGATTTGACCCTATTGTGCAGCTCTCGTCTGAGTCTAACCGTTTCAGGGATGAATCTTCTACTCGAAGGATTATCTGAACCTTCTGTCAAGTATAAGTATTCTACATCTGGTTATGGACAGGGATTTTGTTTCTGATGGTAGCATCGAGATAATCGGGGTGGGAAGTTTTATGATTGAACAGTTATTCGATGAGGTATTGGCATGGTAGTTTTTGGAGCATAGACGGTCCGTTAGGGAGACAGACCATTATAGATTTCAGATCTCAGAAAGACAGAAGTAGTTCTCTGTATGACAGTAAGGATTACCCTTCATCAGGTTTGGAAGGTCTTGGTAGTCGGGTTCAGTTGCCTTGGGACGACCATTGATTACGCGGGATGACGGTTGTACCTTCAGGATGGCGGGTGCCAGTACTGTGGGAATCGTCAGTTGGTTCAGGACAAGTAGGAGGAAAGCTGCGGGCTTGGCTCATGAGATGTTTGCGAGGTAGGTGACCGTAGAGGACTTCGAGGACGAAGTCTAGTTTAAGTGGGGGAGAGTTGTAACACCCGAAAATCCAGAAGGCCAGTTAAGGAAAAAAAAACCTCAAATCAAGAAAGCAACTCATGGAGTTCAAGGGTAATAACTCGATGAGTAGAAATATTGTCACACGTGTTTTTGGAAGACCAACTCGACGAGTTGGAGGGGACCAACTCGACGAGTTGAATGGGGTTTGGGAAACCCTAGATCCAGGATTTTGCACCCTATTTAAACACTTTATGGCCTAGGGTTTGGCCTTATTTCCAGCCTCTATTGTCCAAACCCTAGATCTCGAAACCCTAATGCTATTGTGAGCCATTTTGAGTGTTCTTGTGAGTGCTTGAAGAGCTTGGAAGGAAGGAAAGCTTGAAGGAACAAGGAAGAGTTGCTAGATCCAGAAACCTCACTCTATTTTCGTCACTTTCTGGTAATCATGTCTCAAACTTGACGCTGGAGGGTTGTGAGGTCTGGAGTGGGTTCAAAAGGGTTGAGTAGAGTCTATATTTGAACAAGTGTATATGAGGGGTAGAATGATCTTTTACCCCAGTGAGGACTTATGGGTAAGTTATGAGAATGCCAACTTAATTAGTTTATATGATGACTAGTAGGTCGGGGATCCGAAGGATCAGCAGTTCGGGGATTTGACAGCTAGCAGCCAAAGGATTATCTGTGGGATTTCAACATCGAGGTGAGTTTCCCTTTGTGTGAACGGGTCTAAGGCACCAATAACGGCCCGTACATTTATCCATGTATGATTATATGTTTCGAACTACAGTCCGATGACGGGCAGTACCCAATGTAGGTTTACATGTATATATGTTCCGAACTTCGGTCCGATGTTGGGGAAAGCCCGAGGAATTTTTGTATGCTTGATGTCTTTGTGATTATTGCATGTGCTAGTTTTTTTATGTTTCTGAACTTCGGTCCGATGCCGGGGCAAGCCCGAGGAATGTTTCCGGATTTCGGTCCGATGCCGGGTGGGGCCCAAGGAATGTTTATATGTATGTTTCCGGACTACGGTCCGCTTCCGGGCAGTGCCCGAGGAAGGTATGCAAGTTTAGTTATACTTGTTGTCTTTGTGATACGTGTATGTTCCTGGTAGGGAGGTGAGTGTGTGCGGGGTCTCGTATCTTATCACTAGCTGAGTGTGGACGGGGTTCCATATCTCATCATTAGCAGAGTAGTGGCGGGGCCTTAGGATTGGATTATATAGTACTGTGTATGATTATTTATGTGCTAGTATGATTATATGATATTGTTTGTATGTGTATAGCGGACGAGGTCCAGAGACAGGAGGGGCCTAGAAGAAACAGATCTGTATACCAAGCGGGGCTCGATGCCAGGCGGGGCTTGATGCCGGACTAGTCCAATGCCGAGCGGGGCCCGATGTAGGGGCGGGGGCCCAGTGTATGTGATTATGTGTATGGTATGTGGTAGGTTGGGGAACTCACTAAACTTTGTGCTTACGGTTTTCAGTTTTGGTTTCAAGTACTTCCAGTTGCAAAGAGAGGAGCTCGGGATGACTGCATCGCACACACCATGATGATTTAGCCTGGGATGTGTACTCTGATGTTTAGATTTTGAAACTATGATAATAATGTTTTGAAATACTTTGACTTATGTTTTGATGGAATGATTTGATAACTATAGTTTCATTTCATGGTTTAAAACGAAATTTTTTTCATGATTTTTGGGATGTTACACAAGGCATCACTTGTGACATTCTTGGGTTTCAAGGTTTCAAGTTGTGCCTCCTTGATCTGCGAGGACAGGTGTGAATGGATGGTCATGGTCAATGATTTTACTCGGCGGCCCGAGTACTCCTTAGAGCATCTGCTACTACGTTAGCCTTGCCCGAATGATAGTGAACTTCGCGTTTGTAATCATTTAGCAGTTCCACCCATTTATGTTGTCTCATGTTGAGTTCTTTTTTATTGAGAATGTGCTGGAGACCCTTATGGTTAGTGAAGATTGTGCACTTTGTGCCATAAAGGTAGTGTCTCTAGATTTTTAAGGTAACACTTTTGCCCCTAAATCAAAGTCGTGTGTGGTGTAGTTGACATTATGAGTCTTAAGTTGTCTCGGGGGTATCTTCCTCCAGAACTCTGAGCTGGTGGTATCCCGACCTTAGATCAACTTTATGAGAAATAGCTTGTTCCTTGAAGTTTGTTGAACAGATCGTTGATTCGGGGTAGGGGGTATCGGTCCTGGATGGTGAGTTTGTTCGACTCTTGACAGCCAACGCACATACGGAATGATCCGCCTTTCTTCTTTATGAGCAAGACTGGCGCTCCTCAAGGTGAGAAGCTTGGTCTTATTAAATCCTTTACTCATTAGTTCGTTCAGTTGACTAGACAATTCCTGCATTTCCGCCGGCGTTAATCGATATGGGAATATGGCTATGGGAGTGACTCCAGGAATCAAGTCAATTCTGAACTCGACTTGGCGCACGGGTGGTATTCCTGGAAGGTCTTCTGGGAATACATCGGGAAAGTTACAGACTTCTGGAATATACTTGATGTCTTTCACTTCCTCTTTCTCATCCACAACGGGGGCTAGGAAGGCGTGGTACCTCTTATGTAGGTACTTCTGAGCCTTGATGCAAGAGACGATTCGGTGGTTTGCATCGGGTTTGTCATCATAGATGACAATGGTTTCATTATTTGGTAAGTTAAGTTGAACGACCTTTCGTAACACATGATATTGTTATGGTGAGGACTTAAACAAAGCATGAAAATGATCACGTCGAAGTTTCTTATTGTCACCGGTATTCGGTTGATTTGGAAGGAATGATTGTTTAGAGTTAGGGTGCATCCTAGGTATGTGTCGTTGGTGGTTTCGGTTCTTCCCCTAGCCATTTCTATGGTAAATGCTTCATTAAGTGTTTGAGGTTTTTGTTTGAGGAAATGTCCAAATTTATGGTTCACGAAACTCCTCTCTGTACCGCTATCGTAAAGTATGCATGCATATCAGTTATTTGAGAAGGAACGTACCGGTAATCCCAGCACGGTCCGTTGTCACTTTCTCATGTCCCATTGTTGTCACTCTCCCTACACCTCTGAAATTTTTGTTTCTAGTCTTTGGGCACTCCCTTTTGAAATGCCCCGCCTCCCCACAACTGTAGCAAGCCTGCCCCACTCTAGCATTGGTGGCTTGGGTGGTCTGTTAAGCTGGCACCCTACAGAAATGAGCGGTGTGCCCCCTTTTGCTACAGTTGTTGCAGTACCTCTCTCGGCAGAATCCATTATGATGGAAGTTACACTTGTTGCATTTAGGAAGCTTCCCAACATATGGTTTCGTTGGCATTGAGGAAGTAGGGACAATGGTGGTATGGACTGCCACAGTTTGTTGTCTTTCAGCAGGCTCTTGAGTCGAATGACCCCGTTTCTTGTTCTAGAACTTTCATTTCTTGGGCAGTACTCCTCCATTGTCGTAGGAGTTCTTAGGTTTGTAATTTGGGAAGTCTTTGCAGGAGCACACTCGTTGGTGTCCTTGGCTGTCACCATGATTGGAACTGTTGGTACTATTCCCGTTTCCGTTTGTGTTGTTAGTACCAAGTTGTGCCATGACTGCTGCCACGGAGGCTGCTACATTGGCTTGGAATGTAGCGGGGTCTATTTGTAGAACTGGCGTTGCGCCGGTACGCTGGTTACTTCTGCGTGGTGGCATGATTCTATTATATGGTATGAAACAAGTTTGTAAGTAACTATGGTTGTTGCTAGGTGTATCCCATCTATATTTATATATACATATAAATTACATGTTTTGTTGTACGATTCCGAATGTTTCGACCAACATTATCATAATGTACTTATGGTAGTAAGTAGTAGTAGGTATTGTACAAATGTTAAGTTACCAAAATGGAACATAGATGTTAAAACATTATGTTAATTCGGGTTACATTGGTTTTGGAGGGTGTACCTCGCTTGATTCACTACTACTAGTTGCGATAAAAGATGCAATAAACCTAACACATAGTGTGAGTAGTGTAGTCACTAACTCACTAGGCTATACTAGTCTATCATATACAATGACGCAAAAAGTGCCCTGCCATCTCACACATCTCGTGAGTGGCCTCCTCCGGTCTCTATTCCGCTATGACTGTAGCTTCAGCTGCAAGGATTTGTTGTCTCATGGCGGCCATCTCCTCTTCTAAGGAGTGTAGGCGGTCCGTATTGTTCTCCTGATCTGCTTGTAGGTTCAGTATGTCATCCGTATGGTGTTCTTGTTCCTCGTGGATGTGTCGAATTTGCACCGTCGCGTTTCAGGCCACACCACCGATCTCCATTACCTCGTGATAGAGAGCCTGAACCCGAGTGTCCAAGCGGGCCACTCGTGGTACAATCAGAGGTAGTGCCTGGTCTGTGGGGGTGCTGGGACTCGGAGCATGGTGTAGTGGGTGCATGTCGAATGTGGATCGTCGGTCGTCTTCTCTAGTCCATGCTTGCAGCTGGTTTGCCCATTGTAGGGGCGCATCCTGGACATAGGCAGATGTTAGCAATAAAGTTGGCCTTTGAATGGGCAATATTCTCTTACGAGGAATGTTCACCCAAGGAGGACCCCCATTGGGGTGTCTATATACCTGGAAGGAGGGAGGTGAAAGGGTCTCATGCCTTCTCTTGATAGGGTAAGGTTCATTAACAATCTCCCCAGCGCCTTCCTCCTCATCTGATCCCTTATCAGAATCCTCCTCCTCGTAATCCATCTCTTGGTACTCTTCAGGATCCTCTTCTTGATCCTCCTCATGAACCTCTTCTGGCTCCTCCTCGATCCATCCATTGCCTGCCATGGCAGGGTAGTAGGGGTCTTCGTGGCTAAATCCGGCCATGTCGTCTGTGCGAGAATAGAGGTATAAGAGACACATAAATAATCTAGTTGTATGGTTCTATAGTATCATAAAATACTCCTATAGTATTTTAAACTTTATGTTTGGTTCTTAGAGTTTCATTATAAGGGGGGGGGGGGGGGTTGGTAAGTTTTAGATTCGTTGTTCACCACGACCATTCTTAAACACATGTTGGTCATATCTCGCATAAATATAGTTGATCAGACCATATTTATCCCATATATGATTACATAACAATCTAGGCTTAATCGTAGCGTCCAACTTATCTTAATACTTTTATATGGTTCTTGTTATGACACTGTTTTAGTATATATGTATGTACTTATACTTTTAATAAAATATCATTATATCTTAAAAGTATACTTTTTAGTCAGCGTGTTTTAGCCCCATTGTATTTATAGTTGTATATTTTACATGGTTTGATATACTTAGTTCACCTTTGATAACAATCTGTTACACCCCCAAACCAGAACGGCGGAAACGTATGGGGGTGGATGACTTCATGTATAATATCATAACATAATGAATAATAGTGATCAAATCCATACAACCATCATATTGATAATTTACAAGTTTACATTGTATCCAAAACATTGTTTACTTGATAACAAATACATATGAAAAAAGTAAATAACGTGAAGCTGCATCGCCCCATCCTCAAAACCTTTTTGGTTACTTGTCTACTGATTTCCTAAGAATACAAGTGGTTTTGAAAAAAGTGTCAACAATTAAGTTAGTGAGTTCATAAGAGTTTGTACGAGAAAAATCGGTAACTTTTCCTTGTAACATGATATGTGCGCTTTCAGAAAATCCAATATTTTCTTTAAAAATGAGCTGTAAGTCTTAAACCCAAGACCAAAAATGTAAGTAGTGATGTACTGGAAAATAGTATTATGATGTTTTATCATTATATAAAACTAATTGAATGTATGTTAGTGTAACACCCAGAATCCAGAAGGCTAATTAAAGGAAGAAAAACCCCAAGTAAAAAAAGGTCTACTCGCCGAGTCCAAGGAAGATAACTCGACGAGTAGAAGCAAATCAAAGACGCGGGTGGAAGGACCTACTCGCCGAGTCAGGGAGGACCAACTCGACGAGTTGGTTTGAGTTTGGGAAACCCTAAATCCGTGTTTTTGTACCCTATTTAAGCATCCTATTCTCCACCTTTCAGCCCTATTTCCAGCCTCCATTGTCCAAACCCTAGATCTTGAACCCTAATACTATAGTGAGCCATTTTTTAGTGTTCTTGTGAGTGTTGAAGCTTGGGAAGGAAAGAGAAGCTTGGGGGAATCAAGAAGAAGCTAGTAGATCCAGAAACATCTTGAATTTCTCATCATTTTTGGGTAAGAAAGTCTCCACCTTGCTCATTGAGTACTTAGATGTTCTTAGCACCTTTTCTAGTGGGTTTTGGTCCAAGAAGCTTGACTCTTGGAATTTGGACGTCCCAAGAAAGGAACACTTCATATCTAGTGTCTAGAGGGACTCTCGTGGCGTAAATGTACCAACTTTATGGCCATGGAAGTCCCATGCAACCTCTAAGCCTCTATTTTGGTCTTTTTAGCTCCAAAAGGCCATGCATGTAGATAAAGCTTGAAGCTTTACGTGATTTTCTTGCCCTTAGAGTCCAGATCAACAACCCCATGGGTTATCTTGCAGTTTTGGTGAAATTTGGATGAAGATCTAAGTCTTAAAGGACTAGGGTTTGAGCTATAGCCATTATGTGAGAGTATTAACGGGTAAAGTTGGAAAATTTACCCTTAAAAGGACATTTTCAGTGTATATGAGAAGTATGAAGCTTAGATCTGAAGAGTAGGGGCTTAATCCGTTAAAAAGGCCCAACAACCTGAGGAACTCGGCGAGTCCAAGGAGGGACTCGACGAGTTGAGTTGGTTTGTCCCGATTTTGTACAGGAGGAACTCGACGAGACTGTGAAGGGACTCGACGAGTTGGTTCGTGTTTTCGCGACTAGGAGTAGCAAGGGAACTCGGCGAGTCAGGGGGTGACTCGACGAATTGAGTCAACCTCGGAGCGTTGACTTTGACTTTGACCAAGGGTGACCTAGTTTGACTTATGAAGGCATTTGGACAAGAGTATGTGAGGAGTTGAATGGTCTTCTACCCCGATGAGGACTTATGGTTAAGTTATAAGAATCCCGGACTTATGTAAGTTGTATGATGATCAGTAGCTCGGGGAGTCGAGAGATCAGTAGTTCTGGGATCTGCCAGCTAGCAGCGAGGGGTTTATTCGCGGGATTCAGCAGTCAACTTATGAGGTGTGTCTCCTCACTGTTTGTATGGGTCTACGGCCACAATACCGGCCCATTTAGTTTATGTATGGTAGGAATGTTCGATTAGTGTCTAAGCCCGTAACTATATTTGGTATGTACTTGACCTGGTTGTGCATGGTCCTTTTGGGTTGCCTTCACCAAAGCAACTTGATAGGATGATTTATGAAGAGAGAGGTTATTATGGTTTATTAATATATTATATGAATCATATATTAAAGTAGAAATCATATAGTTTAATTAATATTACACAATAATTAATTAGGAATTAATTATGTGGCTAAAAGACATTGATTAAATAAAGTGGACTTAAACTGTCAAATGTGTGATAGTTGAATATTGGGCTGGGAAGCCTTATAGACTAGGCATGGACGAAATTAAGGATGTGTCCATCTTAATTTCGGCCATAAGGGCCCTATTCCAGAAGCTTCCTTGGATTGATTAAGGCCTAAGTTGTCCATTAGGGTTTTGATTGAAACCCTAGCAGCACAAGTATATATAGAACCCCTAGGGCATCAGTTTTCGGCCACTTGAAACCCTAGAAGAGTTCATAGCCTAAAATTGTGTCTCTCCCCTCTCTACAATATCATCCTCTTGCTTGTGTGGTGTTTGTAAGCCATTAGAGGAGTGACATTTGTGACTCTAAGCTTCAAGACAAGAAGATCCAAGCCATTGTTGAAGAGGTAACCATCTAGATCTGTTTTCATATGTTATTTTCGAAATATACATGCTATATCTAGGGTTCTTAAGTCTTGGATGAATTGCATGTACAATAGAGAAACCTAGATCCAAGCTTTAGGGTTTGCATGAGCACATAAGATGTTCTTTTTGTATAAAACCCATCAGTGGTATCAGATCCATGATTGGTTTCTATTGTATTGATGCTTTGTGTTTTCATTCTTGCTTTAAAATCGATTTTTTGGCTACCTGACTGACAGACTCGGCGAGTCCCAAAGTGGGCTCGACGAGTAGGATGAACTCGACGAGTCCATGAAGGGACTCGGCGAGTCGGGATGTCAGACAAAGAGATTCTCGGGATTTCTTGTTGTTTTGTTGAAGGATAATTACCAAAATTGTTTTTGACTAATAAAATCCGAATTTTATTATTAATATGTGATTATCCTTACCAAAACAAAAGATAATTACCAATTATTTGAATAATAAATTCCTTATATGATAATATTTGATTATTTAAATTATTTGGTAATTATCTTGTGAATAAAATGGAATAGGTCAAATTTAGATAATCATTTAATTAAATGTTTAATTTATATTATTTGCTATTTGATCATATGTGTTTTGAAAAGTTCAAAACTTGCCCTCAAGTTTTGAAATATAAATTTTAATTAAAAGTTTAATTTGAATTATTTAAATTTCAAACCCTAGAAATTTACAAGTTTAAAATTCAACCTTATACTTTATAATATATTACAAGCTTAATATATATATATATATATATATATATATATATATATATATATATATATATATATATATATAACTTAACTGCTAGTCTTACCGTTAGTAGGCCTCATTCACGAAGCCGATCTATAAGGGGGGTATAAGGTTATGGCCTATAAAATGGCCATTTAATGGGTGTCCACTCTCACCCACCGCTTCCTTGATTGGAGGAGGGTCGTTAGCCGAACGGTTAGGATAGGGCAACCCTTTCCGCATTAAAAGTATAATGAATTTATAAAGTAACTAAATGTTTTTTACAAAATTCTCAATTTTAGTTACTTTAGGCAAAAGTGAATTGATGCAAATCCATGAAATTACACTTTGTACCCTTGCTAAGACCTTAGTGGAGCGTGTGTGGTTAACCGGCACACTAATTGGTCTCTAAGCAAAGGTGGAAAAGGGTGACTCAATGTTTGTCATAGTTCGATGGAGCGTGTGTGGTTAACCGGCACGTCGAATAGGTGACAGTAACATTGAGGGCACCATGTACATTTGCATGGTTATTCACACCCGCTTTGTGATCCTCGGCATCCCAGTCACAAATTTGAGGGGCATATCGAGATTTAAACATGCCATTGAAAAGTTCAATGAATCTCAAAAGATCTAGGAATTTTCAATACATTTAAAACGTAGCTTTAATTTGTTTTTCATGGTGGAAATTAGTGAATTGTCATTCACTTACCTTCAAATTATTTACATGTTAGATTACGACATTCCTCTTCTAATTTGTAAATAATGTTGTTGGGTCCTAGCCCTAATTTCTCATTTGGGTGTTTAATTGGGGATTCATTTCTAATCAAACTTGTCTCTTTTCTATTTCAGATGTCGAACGTCAACAAGAACGCTTCCGGCTCAAATTCCTCTGGCTCGTTCACACTCATGAACTAGTGTGGGAGAGTGATCTTTGACGAGTCCAATTCAATGATTGGATCCACAAAATCCTAATGGTCACTCGTTACGAGGACAAAGAGTATGTCCTCGATGAGAAGTTGAAGGAAATCAACATCAACACTACCTTTGCTGAAGAGATCGCGGCCTTTGAGACCCATGAGCGTGATGATACGAAAGTCCATTGCATCGTGCTGGCGACCATGATTGCATAACTCCAGAAGTCCTATGAGGACATGTATCCCTATGAAATGCATCAAGATCTGCTGGACCGGTACCACCAAAGCGCTAGGCAAGAAAGGTACGAGATCATCACTTCGATGATCACTGCCAAAATGGGTAATGGAGAGTCCCTTACTGCTCATCTGCAAAAGATGTAGAGATATGTCGATCGCCTGCTAAAGTTGAATGTGAAATTTGATGAAGAGCTGGCAATTGACATCATCCTTCACTCCTTGCCTCCCTGCTACAACCAGTTCCGTATGACCTACCACATGAACAAGGAGGATGTAACTTTGAGCAAGCTTCAAGGCTTACTGAGGACTGCTGAGAGCAACCTCAAAGATAAATTTGTTGCATCAACTCCTACTGCTGCCCCAGTCTTGGCAATTGGGCAAGGGAAGGGTAAGAAGAGGAAGGCTCCCTCAAAGAGCCACCATAAGGGAAAGTCCCATGATGGCACCTCTTCTAGTGGAACCAAGGTTGGTTCTGCTAAACCTAACTCCAACCCCAAGGAGGCAGAGTGCCACAACTGCCACGAAATAGGGCATTGGAAACGAAGTTGCCCGAAATATCTGCAATATATCAAGGATGGAAAGATCAAGCCGTCCTACGCAGGTATTTACACTATTATATCTAATGATTCATCACATGCTATTTCTTAGGTACTTGATACAGGATGTGGTTTTCACATTTGTTCTGATTTGTAGGGCCTAAGAAGAAATAGGGATGTGGAACATGGGACGATAAACTTGATCATGGGGAACAGAAGATCGTCGCCTGTCACCAAGATTGGAGTTTACTATTTAGTGCTTAGTAATGGATTAGGATTAGATTTAAATAATTGTTGCTATTCGCCAGATATGGCAAGAAACATCATTTCTTTTCATCGTTTGTATAGACAAGGTTTTAGTTATTCATTTGATAATGAAAAGGGTTCTATTAATGCTTATATTAATGGTGTTTTCTATTCTGAAGCGTTACCTTGTAATGGAATATATGAAACTGTGATGGTTGTAGACAATTTAGGAAATGATGTGTTGTGTATAGATTCTTCCAATGATTTGGATAAAGCATGCTTGTGGCATTGTCGTCTTGGACATGTCAACAAGAAACGCATAGCCCAACTCCAAAAGGATGGAGTGTTGGAGTCATTCGACCTTAGGGACGATAACGTGTGCGAGTCTTGTTTACTTGGAAAAATGACCAAGTCACCCTTTACTGACACTTGTGCAAGGGGTGAGGGTTTATTGGATCTCATACATATAGATGTATGTGGACCCTTTAGATCCACCACAAGGGATGCGTGCCGCTTCTATGTGACTTTCACCGATGATTATAGCAGATATGGGTATATCTACTTAATCAAGCACAAGTCAGAAACCTTTGAAAAGTTCAAAGAGTTTAAACAAGAAGTGGAGAATCAGTTGGGCAGGAAAATCAAGATGCTTCAATCCGATCGAGGTGGAGAGTACCTAAGTCTTGAATTCCACGACTACCTCAAGGAATGCGGAATCGTTTCGCAATTAACGCCACCTAGGACACCGCAGTTAAATGGTGTGACTGAGAGGCGTAATCGAACCTTGCTAGACATAGTTCGTTCCATGATGAGTCGTGCTTCTCTACCTATCTCATTCTAGGGGCATGCCTTAGAGACTGCCACCCATATCCTTAACTTAGTCCCTACGAAGAAGGTTGCCAAAACACCTCACGAGATGTGGATAGGGAAATCTCCCTCGTTGGCACACATCAAGGTTTGGGGCTGCGAGGCTTTCGTAAGACGAGAGACTCACGACAAGCTCGAACCTCGTAGTGAGCGATGTATTTTCATCGGCTACCCGCAGAAGTCCTTTGGATATCTCTTCTATAGACCGAGTGAAAATGTTGTCTTCGTTGCGAGGAGAGGGGTTTTCTGAGAGCGAGAACTCATAAACCAAGGGGACAGTGGGAGGAAAATCGATCTTGAAGAGCTTCAAGAGTCGAGCGATGAAGGAACCTCTAACACTGGCGCTCAACCCAAGGAGTAAACTCCGGTTGAACCGATTGATGAATCCCTACCTCTTAGACGTTCGAGTAGAGTTAGTGTTCCGCCCGTGTTGTATGGTTTTCATATATCAAGTAAGGGTGATACGTTTATTAGTGATAGTACTCTAATAAATTTGGATGAACCTAACAGCTACAAGGAAGCCATGGCAGGCCCGAAGTCTGCTAAATGGAAAGAGGCTATGGACAGCGAGATTCAGTCCATGTATGACAACCAAGTTTGGAATTTGGTTGACAATGTGCCAGGTCGTAAGATGGTCGGGTGCAAATGGATCTTAAAGAAGAAGACCGACATGGATGGGAAGGTACAGACCTATAAGGCGCGGTTGGTTGCGAAGGGTTTTACTCAAACTCCCGAAGTTGACTATGATGAGACCTTCTCACCAGTTGCGAAGATAAAGTCTATCAGGTTGATGCTAGCCATTGCTGCATTTCATGACTATGAAATATGGCAGATGGATGTCAAAACTGCTTTCCTTAACGGGAAGTTGGCTAAGGATGTTTACATGAGTCAGCCAGAGGGTTTTGTCAATACGAAGCATCCCAATAGAGTGTGTAAGCTTGAGAAGTCCATTTATGGACTAAAACAATCATCTCGCAGATGGAATCTTTGTTTCGATGAGAAAGTCAAAGAGTTTGGTTTTCTGCGAAGCGAGGATGAATCATGTGTATATGTCAAATCCAGTGGGAGTATAGTAAGCTTCCTCGTATTATATGTCGATAACATACTACTCATAGGAAACGACATCCCAACCCTGAAGGAAGTTAAATCCTGGCTTGGGAAGTGCTTCGCTATGAAGGACCTCAGAGAGGCTGCCTATATTCTGGGAATAAGGATAGTGAGAAACAGAAGTAAGAGACTAATATGACTTATTCAGAATACTTACTTGGACAAGGTACTAAAGCGTTTTAGTATGGAGAATTCTAAGAAGGGGGAGTTACCAATCCAAAGTAATGTCAAGTTGAGTAAGACTCAAAGCCCGAGTACCGAAGTCGAGATAGCAGAGATGAGCTTAGTACCATACGCTTACGCATTTGGCTCAATCATTTATGCTATGACTTGTACTCGCCCTGATGTGGCCTTCGCTTTGAGCATGGTCAGCAGATATCAAGGGAACCCTGGCAAAGCACATTGGACCACAGTCAAGAATATTCTTAAGTACCTTCGGAGGACAAAGGAATGGTTTCTAGTCCTCGGTGGGAGTGATGAATTAAGGGTGCAAGGGTATAGTGACGCCAGTTTTCAAACCGACAGGGACAACTACCGTTCACAGGCTGGGTCTTTACCTTAAATGGAGGAGCTGTGACTTGGAAAAGTTCCAAGCAGGAGACCGTAGCTGATTCAACGTGCGAATCAGAGTACATTGCGGCGAGCGAAGCGTCAAAGGAGGCGATATTGTTGATGAACTTCATTGGAGACCTTGGAGTTGTGCTAGCCATAAAGGAGCCAATGGAAATTTTCTGTGATAATGAAGGAGCGGTTGCCTTGACCAAGGAACCGAGGGATCATGGTAGATCCATGCATATCGACAGGAAATACCATTTCGTTAGACATCGGGTAGAAGAAGGGCTCCTCGTAGTGAAGAGGGTATCGTCGGAGGATAACCCAGCAGATCCCCTTACGAAGGGACTGGGTAGGGTTAAGCACTTGCAGCACGCTAGAAGCATCGGGCTGAAGGACGATATTAGTTTAGATTAGATAGTTTAGAAATGTGTAATAGATAAATGTAACTGACATTTGATGATTAAATAAAAGAGTATTATTTATAAGTAAAGTTACTGTCTTAAGTTAATTGTTTACCTATTGTTTCATTTTGCATGTTTTGACTTCCTGAATAATAAGATTATTCGAACGTTCCACAGTCGCTCATACTTTGGGAGTAGGTATGAAAGAAGATTGTCATGAATTGGTGTGTACATTGTCTAAAGTGTATTAGACATAGCAAAGATTTGCTGGAACGTTCATGAGTGCTTATGAATACGTTTTGAGCATTGGATTAAACCCGCACTTGCTGGAAACACTTCATGGAATTTATCTCAAGTGATCGCAAGACGATAATATCATATGGTCTTAAAACCCAGATAAATGGTTTATTGTTTGCAAGTTGGTTGTGCATTGATAATGCGTAAACGCATCAGTAACTTGATGTTATAAAACACATTGTTGTGCATGATTTGATGAGTGAATGGTAGATGCATATAAGTCGAAGTTTATCTGTTCCTTTTATCCTAAGAGGGTAAAAGCGATATCTGGGCCCCTCGATGATTTGGTTTGATTTATGAGTAGGGCCCGGTCAGAACTGAATTGATGTGTTCAATTAAGTTCTATGCCAGACGAATCAGAGATCGAGAAACAAACAGCTGGACAATAAGTAAGACTATGTTCCATGTATTTGTCCGCAAGATATCTAGAACAGAGGACTATACGATCCCTTTGTTGGATTAATGTCTAAGTCCATAACTATATTTGGTATGTACTTGACCCGACCCGGCATGGTCCATTTGGGTTTCACTTCACCGGCACAATTTATATGGATAGTCTTTTGAGAATAGTATATTTATGATTTATATTAATATATTATAAGTTCTAATATATTAATATGGAATCATATTATTTAAATAGTATTGATCAAGAATTAATTTAGAATTAATTAAGTGATCAAAAAGAACTAATTAAATATGGACTCTTATATATATGGAATGGGCCAAGTTCATTTAGGTTGGGCTAAGCTTTCATGGATGGTCCATGGAGCTTTTAACCCATGGATCCTATGTAAATGAAAGGTCATGGGTATTAGGGTTTACATGGATGTAACCCTAATCCTCCATAATATATAAAGGGGTCCTTGGCTCACAAAATTGGCACAAGTGTGTGAAAATAAGAGTGGGCCGATTTTAGTGTGCATACATATTCTCTCAAGTTCTTCCAAGGTGTTTTGGTGATTTGTGATTCCATTTGAGGCTTCCACACTATTGGGGCTAAGCTCTTAAAGCTTGAAGACATCAAGCTACATCAAAAGGTATGTCATCTAACTAGAACTTTGTAGTATAGGTGCTTCATAATATGCTAGTTAGGATGAAACCTTGGAATACTTAATATTTGCATGTATAATAGAGAAAACATAGATCCAAGGTTTATAGGGTTGCATGTACACCATAGGAGTGTTAGAATGCTCAAAACCCAACAGTGGTATCAGAGACATGGGTTGTTTTCTGTTATATTGATGCAAATGTTTATTTTCAAGTTGGAAAAAAAAGAAAAAAAAACATGACGTTTGTCAAATTTTAAGATAATTACTTGTTTTTGTGAAAAACTAATTATTTGTAAAATTTGAATCATTTGCTATATGGGTAGAATTAGGTCAAATTTAGTAAAAGATAAAATGATATGATTATTTTATTAGTTTGAAAAGTTTGATCTAAAGAGTTTTTTGAAACCTCCATAAGTTATGGATATGAAAAGGTTTTTAAAAAAATTGATTCAAAGTTTTTTATGGATATGAAAAGGTTTTTAAAAGTTTGATCAAAAGAGTTTTTTGAATCGTCATTCACCTACCTTCAAATATTTTAGAGCTTGGATTACCGCATCCCTCTTCCAAGTTATAAAATAGTTTGTTGGGTCCTAGCCTTAATATATCATATTGGGTGTTATATTAAGGACTTAAATCAACTTTACGTGAATTTCTCCAATTGTTGATGTCTGGTTTAGACAACAATGATCTTCCCAAACCAAGCTTTCCTAATGAATATGACTTCCCAAGTTTGGCTCATGGAAGTCATACTTCTCTTCCTCCACCTCCTCCAATTATTCTCCCTAACCCACAAGTTCAAGGTCACTCAAGCCCTAATGGCAAGCAAGGTCTATGTGTGATCACATCTTAGAGATGAAGTCACATATTGACAAGCCGGGAGAGTTGGGTGTCAAAGTCTTGAGAAAGTTGGATGTTCAATCACTTTCTAAGTCACATAGTGAGTTCCTTTGGGACTACTATGAAACAGACTATGACATGAACCTTAATGATCATATCTATTTGCTTGGTGCTGCTGAATCAGCAATGATTTGGAACGATAGTAAAGCAAATTTGATTAGAATATCAACTTCCCAAAAACTTTATGGACAGTGACAATGGTGACACTGGAAATCCAAAAAAATCATTCTCTTCCCAATGGAAAGGGATTGGCCATAGTCAACCTGGTTGACCAAATGGTAAAGAGAAAGGCTAAGTCTGAGATAGTCCCATTACCAAAGGGTCCATATGTTTATTTTGCTAAAGGAAGGGGCGTTGATCGCAAAGCTGCCAAATTTACCTAAGGATGTTAAAGTCAGTAAGTTTGACTCTACATCAGGTAGAGCCCATTATCTAACTCTGTTAAGTTCTATTCTGACATCCTCATTACATGATGTGACTGGGTCAGAAAAACATATTGCTAAGGAATAGAAAAACATATTACATGATGTGACTGATTCTGATCGCGAAGGTGGATTTCGATCGCATCAGAATTTTGAGCAGTTGCTTAAGAAGTTATGATATATTGCTAAGGAATAGATAACAACAATTTTCCATGTGGATTGTAAGGATAAGTTTTTCCGCAAAGTTTTAAAATAAAAGAAAATTGTTTAATTTTATTTATTTAAAGTATCCTTACAATGGCATTTGTGGAAAATTGTTGCTTATATGATTCCACTGACAGCAATATTGGAAAATGGATTTGATTCTTTCATTTGTGGTAGTGTCTAAATTTACCAAATCAGGAAAGTTCCTCATCACCCAAGTTTCAATTGGACCGAAACTTGGAATCATGCAAGTTGAATAGTATGATGAATGAGAACTTTCAAGCATTGGAAAATCAAGACTAATTACTTGTTCACATGGATGTGTGAGTCAAGTGAAGGACTAAAAGGATCAAGTACACATTCTTGTGCACTGGTCATGTCCACCACAAAGCTTGTTAAGACTATTTGATTTACTAAAGTTTAGTAAATATGGTTATACTTACAAGTTTAAGTCTAATTCTGAAACATTGGAAAAGTCTCAATGTATGGCAGAACGAATGGGAAGAATCAAATTAGGCAGAAAGATAAAAGTTTCTCAAATCTAAAAAGATGGGAGAGTACTTTAGTATCATGTTTGTGATCATCTTAATGATTTAGAAATCATATCACAATTAGTCCTCTAAAGGTCATCTTAGTGCATTCTTATGAATAAGAAGAGGAGTCATGAATTGTTGAAATGGTTAGATCAGGAAGATGAGTCATACTTCGTTCCAAAACAATTCTTAGAGTCATACTCCAAGATTGTAACTTGAGTGACATATCTTAAAGAAAGGTTTAAAACACTTGTCAAATGTAAGAGTAAAAGTGTCCTACTCTTGTACATTTGAAATTGGTAAGTTGTGATGTTTTGGATAAAACAAAGACCAACTAAGGCCAATTGTGTGAAGTGTTTGTCTTGATAAATAATCCGCACTATCTCTTGAATATTTGGCAAGATAGTCTTATATGTCAAGAGGATAGTGGGAGTCTTAAAGATCCTAAAAAGAATTTCAAGAACTAATCAAGAATAAAACCTGAGGTTCTTCACTAGCACACGGCTTGAGGTTTATAACCTATCGTGTTGACATATTCTGCGCCCATTCCAGTTAAAGTTGGCTTTGCATAGGAGTTCTGAAAGTTCTCAATTGGTTGCATAACAACTTCGAAGCAATGGCAGGCCCTGTACTGCCAGGTGGCAAGACGTTAAGATTGCATAAGTTCAGTCCATATGAGTTTGGATTTGTCATTATCCTTGTCTTATGACTATGGTTTTGACGATTCACATGGATAAGAACACATACACCATAAAATCTAAGGGTCATAAGGTTTCTCTCCGATTCATGAAAATGATGGTGAGGAAACACTTCCACCAAGTAGATTTGAAGCAGATGGCAAAAGGTCTAAACAATTGAGACTATGATTACGACATCCCTTTTCATAGTTCTGAAATTGTTAAGACACACATGCATGCTATCTAAGGAAAGGTGTATGAGTTTGATAAAGTTTTATCAAAGCATCTCGTATCAGAAATCTGAACTTTGGTAAGAAAGTCAATAAAGTATTGATTTCTAGAAGTCCAACTGATTTCTGAGTACATGTCAAAGCTAGTGGGAGCATAAGTGTTATGCTAATAATCATCATGTTAGTGGGAGCATGATAATTATTGTTAGTGTTGCAAGTTAGCAATGTTAATTATAGAAAACAAAAGTTTCAATTCGTGAGGCTACAGGGATTGAATAAGTTGTTTTGCTATAATTAAGGGAGAGGATATACTTCATTTCAGTTCTAAAGGCTTAGATTGAGACCTTAATCATCTTTAGTCAAGAATATATATATGAATTTCATGTTGGATTGGTTCAACTTAAGGAAATTCTATATATTGCGTTCTCAAAATTCGATTATGATTACGGCATCCCTCTTCATAGTCAAATTTTGAAAACATGGCAAATAAAAATATTGTAGCAAAAGACTGGTCTAGAATCATGTCTTTATGTGAGACATCATGAATCGTGTGCCATTTGCTTTGGGTATAGGATCGATTGCATGTGCTATGATATTTGTCATTTCTAAATTTTTCCAAATGCCTAGAGGCATTAAGAAGGGAAAAGGTCTAGAATTGGATATGACTAAAATGATTAAGCAATTGTCGAGGACAATCTGAGGTTTACCAAAGATTGGTTGCTCAGGGACAGTTGGAAGTATAGTGCTAATTTTGGAAGGACCATATTGACATATTCTGAAAAGAGGCATCTCTTATTCAGAAGTGATAGTCAAAATGAGAATATGGAGTTGTCTCCATAGGTGGAAGTTATCTGTGTAAGATTAGAAAACTTAATGCAAGAAGCATGTCCAAAGCAATGTACTTTGAATATGAGACTTAGTTTCCATGGAGTTGATCTCCATTAGAATACCTTATAATGACTGTTGACAAGTCTTTGTGACTTTGTACATATTCATTACAGGAGGGTCAGTGCATATAAGTTTAAAATCTAAACAGATTTCGATAAATGATAGGAATTTGAAATTCTCACATATTTCGATAAGGATTTGGGAGTGTGAAATTAGAATCATTGAAATTATGATCAATTGGTTTATTTCACAAAGTAAGGATCATAGACAAATATAGAGTGCATACTTGGTGTATGGCAAAGCTATTGTTTAAGAAAAACATAGTGTACATGCTTGGAGCATGGGACAACTAGTGTTTTTAATTCAAGTATAAAGTTGATAAAACCGAAACAATGAATAATGAGTAATCAGTATGGTGATAAATAAAAGTGTTTATTTATATTCACAGGGTTTGATACCATATTTGATTCATTTATTCTTGTGTTTCACTTTGCATGTTTTGACTTCCAGAATAACTAAGTCGCTCTTCCTGAATGATTAAGTTATTCAAACCATCCACAGTCGGTCATATGTTGGAAGTAGATATGAATCAAGACTGTCATGGGTTAGTTTGTAGAGGTCCAAGTTGGTGGACAAAGTGGTGCTACAACACTCATGAGTGCTCATAAGTTCTGAGTATTGGATTCAACCCACGCTCATTTGAATCACTTCATGGATTTTATCACGAGTGATCATGAGACGATAATATCTTATATTCTTAAAACCTAGAGATATGAGTTGTTACTATGAGTTGGTTATACATTGATTGCACGAAAACACATTGGTAACTCGATGTTATAAAACGTGCCTTTGTGTATGATTCAACAAGTAGTAGAACGAGCCATATGAGTCGAAGTTTATCCATTCCTTTTACCTTCGGGATAAAAGCGATATCTGTGGGCCCCTCGATGATTTAGCGATGACACATGTGAGTGCTTGGCCAAGCCAGGACTGATTTGATTTGTTCAATCAGTCAGTCATCATAAATCGAAAATCGGGAAACAACAAATGGACAGAGAGAATGATTATAATCCATGTCTTACTCCATATGATATGTAGAATGGAGGAATATATGATCCCTTATCTAATGGACAAGTCATTGACAAGGTCAGAGTTCGACAGCGGCTTTAAGAGCTACGATTGCCAGTTAGGTTTTGAAGTCGTACTCAATAATAGTTTTAGACTTATCCAAGTGGGAGACTGTTGGATTAATGTCTAAGTCCATAACTATATTTGGTATGTACTTGACCCGACCCGGCATGGTCCATTTGGGTTGCACTTCACCGGCACAATTTATATGGATAGTCTTTTGAGAATAGTATATTTATGATTTATATTAATATATTATAAGTTCTAATATATTAATATGGAATCATATTATTTAATTAGTATTGATCAAGAATTAATTTAGAATTAATTAAGTGATCAAAAAGAACTAATTAAATATGGACTCTTATATATATGGAATGGACCAAGTTCATTTAGGTTGGGCTAAGCTTTCATGGATGGTCCATGGAGCTTTTAACCCATGGATCCTATGTAAATGAAAGGTCATGGGTATTAGGGTTTACATGGATGTAACCCTAATCCTCCATAATATATAAAGGGGTCCTTGGCTCACAAAATTGCAACAAGTGTGTGAAAATAAGAGTGGGCCGATTTTAGTGTGCATACATATTCTCTCAAGTTCTTCCAAGGTGTTTTGGTGATTTGTGATTCCATTTGAGGCTTCCACACTATTGGGGCTAAGCTCTTAAAGCTTGAAGACATCAAGCTACATCAAAAGGTATGTCATCTAACTAGAACTTTGTAGTATAGGTGCTTCATAATATGCTAGTTAGGATGAAACCTTGGAATAGTTAATATTTGCATGTATAATAGAGAAAACATAGATCCAAGGTTTATAGGGTTGCACGTACACCATAGGAGTGTTAGAATGCTCAAAACCCAACACCCTTATCTAAAGGACAGGTTACCGATATGATCAGAGTTCGACAACGTCTTTGAGAGCTACGATTGCTAATCGGATTGTACTTACACTATAGTTACTAGACTTATCCAAGTGGGAGACTGTTGGATTAGTGTTTAAGCTCGTAACTATATTTGGTATGTACTTGACCCGGTTGTGCATGGTGCTTTTGGGTTGCCTTCACCAAAGCAACTTGATAGGATGATTTATGAAGAGAGAGGTTATTATGGTTTATTAATATATTATATGAATAATATATTAAAGGAGAAATCATATAGATTAATTAATATTAGACAAGAATTAATTAGGAATTAATTCTGTGGCTAAAAGATATTAATTAAATAAAGGGGACTTAAACTGTCAAATGTGTGATAGTTGAATATTGGGCTGGGAAGCCTTATGGACTAGGCATGGACGAAATTAAGGATGTGTCCATCTTAATTTCGGCCATAAGGGCCCTATTCCAGAAGCTTCCTTGGATTGCTTAAGGCCTAAGTTGTCCATTAGGGTTTTGACTGAAACCCTAGCAGCACAATTATATATAGAACCCCTAGGGCATCAGTTTTCGGCCACTTGAAACCCTAGAAGAGTTCATAGACGAAAATTATGTCTCTCCCCTCTCTCCAATATCATCCTCTTGCTTGTGTGGTGTTTGTAAGCCATTATAGGAGTGACATTTGTGACTCTAAGCTTCAAGACAAGAAGATCCAAGCCATTGTTGAAGAGGTAATCATCTAGATCTGTTTTCATATGTTATTTTCGAAATATACATGCTAGATCTAGGGTTCTTAATGTTGGGTTTTGAGCATTCTAACACTCCTATGGTGTACATGCAACCCTAGAAACCTTGGATCTATGTTTTATCTATGATACATGCAAATTTGTTTTTCCAAGGTTCATAACCTATCTAGCATACATGGGGAACTTTTAAACATAAAAGATAGTAAGAAATACATACCTTTAGTTGCTTGGATTCCTTGAGAACCTTGTGAACCTAGCACCTCAAGTGTGATGCCTCAAATGTCTCACACAACACCAAATACACTTGGAATCACCTTGAGAGAAATAGAACACTTCTAAAATCGGCTATGCCCTATTGTTCTCACACTAGTGCCGATTTTGGTTGCTCACATATTCTTTTATAGTGTGTCATAAGTAGGGTTACACCATGTAAACCCTAACTTGACATGGATCTTCATTTCCATTATCCATGGGTTCAAAGACACCATGGAGCATCCATGGAGCATCCTATGGATTTTAGCCCAAATTGATAATGCATGGAGCATTAGCCCACTATACAAGTAATGGGTGATTTACACAATCAACCCATATATTTAATTAGTCTCTTTTTGATCACTTAATTAATTTCAAATTAATTCTTTGATCAATACTAATTAAATAATATTATTAATATATTAGAACTTATAATATATTAATAAATCTTAAGTGTTATTTCTCTCATTTTGGTCTATCCAAATGCATGATGCCATGCAACCCAAATGGACCATGCTAATCGAGTCAAGTACATTCCAGAAATAGTTATGAACTTAGACACCTAATCCAACACTTAATTATTGGATGAATTGCATGTACAATAGAGAAACCTAGATCCAAGCTTTAGGGTTTGCATGAGCACATAGGATGTTCTTTTTGTATAAAACCCATCAAGGAAGACCTGGGGGTTAGCCCTAGGCATTATGCATGAAAGACCAGGAGGCGGCTCTTGGCACACAGTATGCTATTATGTATAGTAGGAAGACCCGGGGGTTAGCCCTAGGCAATATGTATGAAAAACCGGGAGGTGGCTCCTGGCACATTGTATGTTCATTAGCTAAGTAGAGTAGTATGTATGTTATTTGTCTTTGTGATACTTGCATGGAATACCAGGAGGCAGCTCTTGGCACTTGTCTGTAAGACCCAGGGGGTGGCCCCCGACTTGGCTAGAAAGACCACCTGGCGGCCCGTGGCATAACAGCAAGACTATGTGCGGCACAAAGCAACTTATTTGATATATGATTGATATGTATGGCTCACAGTATGTATGGCATGTATGGCCCAGTTGATATGTATGGTATGTGGTATTCGGGGAACTCACTAAGCTTCGTGCTTACGGTTTACAGTTTTGGTTTCAGGTACCTTCAGGTTTCAGATAAAGAGCTCGGGACGATCGCATCGCATTCACCCATATTATTCCGCATTACGTGATCTTTAGGATTAGACTCTGATATTTATTTTAAATGAAATGTTTTCAAAGTTTGGAACAAAGTTATTAAATGCTTTTCTTTTATTAAAAATGAAATTTTTGGTCTTGAATTTTGGGATGTTACAGTTAGCCCCGTAAACCAAATGTATTGTTAATACCCCATGTGAGTTACTATAATTGTGCTAGCGACTAGTGGCCTGCTACGACGTTCTTCAGGCGTCGGAATGTTAGACATTTGTCACCCTAGACCTGCCGGTCTATTTGTAGCTAAAAACTTGGGTGCGGGGTTGTCAGTCCTGTATAGATCTATACACAAGTGTCACGCTCTCTTACCGAGATTCTAGTTATAATTCAAGACAATAGTGTGTATGTACTCTGGTAGGTACGGTGAAGACTCTGTCTCACAAAATTATATCAACAAGTTTACATATAGTGTAATGAAAACCCTTTTTGTACGTGGAAATATTGTCTTTCCATAGTAATTGCATAGTGTAAAATAATTATACCTTTAAATAATTATTGGTTCGCCCCAAAATGGTAAAATAGTGTTAATGACCCATAAACTACACTCATCATAGTTTATCATAAATGCTTTGTTGTGTCCATATATATATATATATATATATATATATATATAAGTTAACATATTTAGATGTTTTTAAAAGATTATATCATATAATTTACATCTAACACAAGTATAAGAACATTTAGTATGATAGAGACAATTCTAGTTTTTGACTTTTCTGTCCATGTTTTTAAAAATATTATAGAAAAATCATCGTATGTCAAAATTTGGATACGTAAACTCTCAGAGATTAGAAAATGAGTCTACTTTGTCCATAATATTTTTACCTGACCTTAAGTGGTTCCTAACTAGAGTGAAAACGTTCATTTTTACAGACTAGTCCGAAAATGTTCCGAAATGATAGACAATTTTGTAAAAATCACCATAAATTGTAGAAAAATCGTATGAATACGTGCGAGTAGTCCTTAAAAAGGTATAGACGTGAAATATTTTCATATTGAACAGTTTTGAAATATATTAAGTTTAAGCAAGGAAAAACAGTCCGTGAACAGACCACAACGTTTCTGTAAAAAGATGATTTTTAAGCTTAGAGATGTTTTAGTGACATAACTTGTATTTTTAGTTTTTAAAGCCTTTAGATCATCCAAATAGGATTTGTTTACTTGTATTTCCCCCTAAAACTTGGAAAAACTCGAAAATGAAGGGGTATGAAATCACCTTGAGTGAATTTCTTAGTGGATAAAGAGATGAAGATGAAGATCCTCAAGCTTAGAACACTTGAAGATGGTTGAAGAACACTTGAAGATGGTATTACCCTATGGATAATAACACATATAAATGTGTGTAAATGTAACAAAACTAGTATGAATGTATGTAAAAACACTAGATCTATGGAGGAAAGCTTACCAAAATTTGAAGAACCAATTTGTGGAGAATTAACCTTGAGAAAAATGGAGTGTTCTTGAGAGAAATTGAGTTAATGAAGAAGACGAAGATGGTGAAATGAGAGGGGTAGGGGGGTTGGACAAAATTTATGGGGGAGGGGGAAGGGAGGGTGGTGGGGTGGGGTGATGGGATGTTTGCTTGGTTACATGTTAGACAATACTTGGGTGTATGTTGGGTATTAGTTTTGTTGGGAAATTGGAGTAGGATTTGACTCATATTGGGGCTTTCCGTGCACCCAAAGTCAACCCTTTTATCTTTTATAAAAACTAAGAGTTTTTATAAAAATATTGGTGTTTTATAAAAAATGGTAAAACTAATGTCTAATTACCTAATTTGAATTATGAAAATTCAAATCATTATAAAGGAAGTATTATGCCTTTGACAAATATGTCTAGACTCACCATTATTTACATTATCGTGTACATATATAGGAGTTATTGGCTCGTTTTGAGGGAGTACGCCCAAAATGTAAAATCTTGAAGTGATCGTTTTGCATATATAAATTTGAAAGGATCTTTATATATATATAAAACCAAAGAAATGATTTAGATTTAGGATACCGAAAAACGAGGGGATCTTCAGGAGTACACCCAATTTCTGATTTCGTTTATATTTTCGTTTTACTATAATATTTTTCCTACACTATTTAGTTTTAACATGAACCTCTTGTTATTCAAAACTCATGTTCCGTTTCCTTAGCCATCCAACCTTTATGTGTCGGGTGATGTGGATATTCAAAACTCATGTTCCATTTCCTTAGCCATCCAACCTTTATGTGTCGGGTGATGTGGATCTTTGCATCCCCTTAATTGTCGATAATGCCCAATTACTTGAAAGTCTATTTCAAGTGTAGTAGTTTCTCCTTATAAATGTCTCGTTATTAAGTTCCCTATTGATATTTACAGTAAAGATATTTTGGATTAATAATATTAATTTGCGACTGGTACCATCATACTAATATCCAAGCTAACATTCAACTTCGTCCTTGTGCCTTCATTGTTTGTGTCACCGACACAAATTCATAGGCAAAAAAAACATATATCATGAAACATCTTCCCATAAGTGATGAGAAATCTCATTCAAAAGATACTTTATTAAAAATGAAGATGGAAGTTTTTCTTAAAATGAAAATTTTAGTAGTGTTTCTTAACATTTCTATTTATGAGTAGTAATATGGGCAAACATACATGCAATACTTTTTCTAGAGTAGTTTGAGTGAATTTAAAGTGTTTAACTTAGTTTTTGTAGGCGTAACATGTGTATAATCACCTTTCGTTTCTCTTTAGTAATAAAAATATCCCCATATTTCCTATGGACATACACTACACCAAAGTGATAGTTAATTAGTTAGACCATTTTGTCATCGTAACTGATTTCATTTTCATTTATTGATCGAAAATTATCAATCTAATTTATTTTCTGGAATCGTAATTGGTCATTCAGTTAAGGATCATAAATTTGATAACTTCGTGTTACATTTCAATACCAACGAATTTGAATTTTCCTTTTCAGTCATGTGTTTACCATTTACTTAAGATAGACGAAACCATTTAAGGTGGCCTTCAGTTAAGGATCATAAATTTTCCTTTTCTGTCATCGTAACTGATTTCATTTTCATTTATTGATCGAAAATTATCAATCCAATTTATTTTCTGGAATCGTAATTGGTCATTCAGTTAAGGATCATAAATTTGATAACTTCGTGTTACATTTCAATACCAACGAATTTGAATTTTCCTTTTCAGTCATGTGTTTACCATTTACTTAAGATAGACGAAACCATTTAAGGCGGCCTTCGGGTTGGCCTTGGTACCGACGATACGGTTAGGAACACAAACCTGATCGTCATGGTACCACAAAATTTTCACCATTCACAACTAGCTTGAAGAACCCCACCAACCTTCCTCTTCCTCCCTGTTCTCATGATCGTTGAACGACTATTTTTTTTAAAACTAATTTACTATCTATTTAAACCCTTCTCAATCTCTTTAAAAACTACACCAATCTTCACAATTCTCTTCAATTACATTCCAAATCTCTCTAGTTCCCATTCCAAACTTTTGTATGTTCCATTTCATGCTTTCATGTACCATTCCAAATAAGTTTTAGCCATGGAAATTCCACTAAAACTAGTTCAAGGAAAAAATAAGTTGTGGAAGCAAAAGAGGGTCCGGTGGGAACTAAGAGTGATTTATGGTTGGAAGTTGTAAAATTTATAGATGTCCGTTTTAATTATCATTTTAGGATTTTAGCTGCTGTTTTATGATTTTAGTTATCGTTTTATGATTTTAATTATAGGTTATAGGATTTTAATTAATGTTGTAGTAGTGTTTTTTAACAAAATTTTACTTTTAATTTGTAACGTCCCAAAAATTACCAAGAGATTTTTCATTTGGAAACTGATTAACTGATTAACCTTTAACTTAAAAGCAATAAGTGGCATTCATTTGATAATCAATTGATCCTAATTATACTCATTGCATAGATTTTATTTAGTGCATTAATTAACATTTATTTTTGTGAATTGTGTTTTGTTCTTTAGCATTTGACATAAAATTGAGACAAAGAGAGTACTCTTCTTGCAATTATAAGTGTGTTAACTTTATCTACATTAAAAACAAGGGATACTACACAATAGGTCTTTTTACAAATGGGTTCGCAGTGGTTTGATCAACGAACGTTGATTTATTTTTGTCATTTGTTACACGTAGAACCAAAGAAGAAGCTCAACAACTCTTCCACTCCTTGCATTGATCAATCTCGTGAATCGACTAACACCAAATAAAGAAAAATACTTAATCCTCAACCCAAAATCTCTAATTTTGACCTATTGTCAAACTGGTCAAAAGTCAACGATAAACCAAGTCAATGGTCACCATGACGTGGAGACCTCCTGGCTACATCGTGGGCATGCTAAGACAAAACAGTCGACATGCAGGATACCACCACCTCGTGGGCCCTCTATGGCCACATCGTGGTTTCTGCCAGAAATGCCAGAACTTAATCAGTTAAGGTCATTCATTATGTTAAGATCCTTAAATATGGAAGAAACCCTAAAAATCTCGGGCTTGGGTTGCAGCAACCACCATATTGTGGCCTCCTTCTTTCCACGCCATGGTGTTCATCCGGAAGTGCCATGCCACATCGTGGTCATCAACACACCACGTCGTGACATAAGGTTTTCCCCAAAAACCTTATCTTTGACCCCTCTAAGTCTGCAACTGATCCTGAAAAACGGGTGTTACAAAATTTTAGTTTTATTTATTTAATTTTAATTTTTAAAATATTTTAATTTTAAAAATATGTGAGTTTGGATAGTTGAGAAGATTTCATTTCCAAGTGTTGTTTGTTGGTGAAGTTGAGAAGAGACACAAAACTCATATGACGCCAAGTTGAAATTAGGGTTAGAAGGAGCGGGATAGATGAACTACCTCGAGTATTTTCTTGTTTATGCTTTTGCGGAAGTCGCATTTACGAGTTAGTCAGTATGCTATCAAACAGGGGCGAATCCACATTGGATCACGGGGTAGCCTGGGATACCCCTCAAAATCGATCTAGGAGTAATAGTGCATTGGTTGCGCTTGGAATCAGAATAGTCATTGGCGGTGCGATTGTACTTGTACTTGTGTTCGTTGGCGTATTCGTTATTTGGTACAAGAGATGGAAGGGACGCCGTCGTGCCTTGTCGGAGTCTTCCGCTCCATTAGGGTTCAAAGGTTAGGCGTTGATACTCCCTCTTGCCTACTATCGATTATAGATATTTCCAGACATGATGTTTTTCGTATCTAAAAATTGATAAGAAAGCATGCTTTTTTGACCACATCTAAAAATTGACCACAACTATATGAAGCAATTTGGACTGATTATTTGGGGCAGAGTTGAGTTCAGATAAGGTGGGTAGTTTTAATTATCAATTGTATGCTGTGTGAAAAATAACCAAATATGTTTAGTCGTCTGCAGACTTAATGACCATATTGTATTAAATTCTAAATGTTCTCCATATTTTGTTTCAGAAAAATATTATATGTAAGGCTGTGAACTCATTTGATTTGCAAATAACTTAAATATATGTCATTGACATAATTTTTCTTTGTGGTTAGGTCAAGCATGTTCGAGCCAAAGAGGATTTTGCTTAGAGTTACATATACTTCAAGTGTAGGTACATACATTTTGTCTTGTCAACTCTACCCTCTATTGGTAATAGGTTTACTTTTCGAAATGAGAGGTGAAAAACACTATGCATTGCCTTAATTATACACTCTTGCTTGCTTATTGCTTACCAAAACCAAACAAATACTAACCTGGCTGTTAGATCTCTCTTCTAGGCACATCCTTGGGATGGTTCTTAAAATTTCTTTTCTTTTGAACCATATTGATTTATTTACACACAATACTCACTCTGTCAAAGATGAAGTGCTACCGTTTGAATTTTGATATGAACTAATTAACTAAATCTAAACTTCATAGTGAAATTTAAATGCATTACAATTCATAGAACAATTGCTTCAATTAGTTCATTGACTGAATCAAACTAGTGGTGTAGAGGATTAGATGTAGAATTGAATGTTAGAGTTTATACATAAAATGGCCTAACCTATTTAGTGCATTATTAAGTTACTAGGTGTGAGACTCGTGTACTATACGTGTTGATTAAAAAAAGTTATATATGAAGATATAAATATTAAGTATTTTTTAAAGAAAATGTTAAATATCAAAGTGTAAACATTAAATACTTTTTAAATTAAAATTTCAAAATAAATACAAACGAATTGAAAAATAAATAAATAATTTAATTTATACTAATAAAACAAACTACGTAGAAATAATTATATTTTGGTCATATGTGTGACTTAACCATATTTTTTTAGTTTAATCAATGAAAAACAACAAAGTTTGATTATTTTTCGTATATATATTATTTGGTTTAAAATGACAATGAACTTTGAAAAAACATGTCAACTTTAAATTATATACATTGAAAGAAACATATTAAAATTTGAAAATATAAGGAAACAAATTAACGACACATTAATTACTTTCTATAAGCTAAAAATTATAATAGTTAATTAAGAAAATCAAAAATTACCACAAAATGATAAGTGAAAATTAATTTCTAAGAATTAATCACAAAATTACATGTGTCAAAATACATGAGAATATGACAAGTGGCATAAATAATTTTTATTTATTAGAATAGAAGTAGATACTATATGCTATATATTGTTGATTTCAATGGGAAAGGACAATGAAACACTTTTAGAAATTCAAGTGTTGAAGTTGGCTCTAATTTCTAAATGAATAATGATAAAGTTTCTTAACCTTACCCAAACTATTAGTATCAATCCATCATGAGTCATGACTGAAAGTAGAATTAGTTAGAAGAAGATCAAAGATCCTAACCTAAAACTTCATAAAAATGATGGTGTTGATCGTTTCATATGCTAATTACGTGTTGATATGCATAGCATAATCAACATTACTAATTAATCCCAATGCCTATTCAGAAAATTTGGTTTTATGTTGTAATGATACTCTGGAAAAAAAAATAGGCTACCTTAAAAAAAAAAAAAAAAAAAAAATAGGTTATCATTTACTTTGATCTAGCTCCGCCACTGCAATCAAAACTACTCTATGGGTGACTTTGTCACACCCACATGAGTTAATTTCATGCGGTACCGAAAGTTTCATCCTGACTTCCGTAGTTGGCTTATTTGAGTCGTTCATAGCTTTGCGTGCATTTGATATTGAAAAAGAAGAAAAGTGTTGGTGAAAAATGGGTATGAAAAGTATTTGAGACCGAAATTATGTGTTTGACCAGCCAAAAAGAATAAAGAAAAGGTAGATAAAGACATGCCCACCACTTATATCGACATATTTCTACCTAAAAATGATTACATATACATTCATAACAATGTCTCAACTTTTCTTTGTTTTGCCACTCAGATGTCAAGGTGGTGGGATGTAACTATTAGACACAAATCACCCTCAGTGTTAATTGTAACTCTCATTCATATAAGTTGACCAGTTCCACCTTTTTAACCAAATTTTATTTTAGTAAATGTTTTACACATCAATCAAGTTATAAATAAAATATAGCCAAAATCAGTATATTTAGAGTCAAATTTGACATCTCTATTAATCAACATTTCCACTTGTGTGGTTATTCTTATATATTCATATATATTAATAAAAAGATTTACATTATTAAGTTAACTGCAACTATATTCTTAATGTATTGTTGAGTTTTGTCGTTAATTTCAGATAATTAGAAGTAAAAAAACTTCTATTTTTATATTAGGTGTTAGAAAAATAAAAAAAGTGATGGTTGAATACCTATAATTAAATTGTTGTAACTTGGGGCCTAATTAAAATCTTAATCAACGCAAGGATTTGAATATATTTAGATTCACAAAGTATTACTCCAATCTCTAGCAAAAACGTTATTTATTTATTTTCGTTAAAAAAAGCGATATAATACACTGTATTGTTTTTTTATAATTTAATTTTCTAATTAGTAACGGTCTGTTAAAAAGTAGCAACTTATTACCAGGATTGTTTTACGTGAAATCCAAAAAAAAAATGTCATTTCACAAATCTTGCTCATTCAAACTTATTCGTCATGACTGCTCTCCAAATTCATGACATAGTAGATCATTTCTTAAGTTAAATATGATTTCATCTACATATATCTAGGGGTGTCAATTCTCGACCCAACACGTAACCTGACACGAAAATAAACGGGTTTGAGTTAAGATTTCTGAACCGCCAACCCACCAATATGTTTATTTGATGGGTTAGATTGGGTTACCTATTTGAGTTTGCAGGTCAACCCACCAACCCGACTATATATATTATATTTAAAAAAATTAAAATTCTTTTTTTTGAATCAATATAATATACGACACAATTGCACTTTACATGAATGTTTTCAATTTCATTTGTATGTTTCTTATTAAGTTATTATGTTAGATTCGTATTTTATTGTTTATTTCATTCTAGTAAATGTAAAATGTAAATTATTAACTAATTTCGAAATTTATATAACCAAGGATATTGTATGCCCAACAATCATTATAGAATGATACTGATAATAACATATGATCTTAAAGGGTCATGCCTTATAACAAGTTACCACTAATTGATTATTTATTAGTATAATTTAATTATTAATAAATATAATCAATACTTGTATTTAATTAGCAAACCATTATTTTATGAAAATTAATATTTACCAATATATTGAGAATTATTGTTTCTAGAAAATAATAATAAATATAACAAAACTAGTGAATTATCATATTGTATGATTATTTATGTCATGTACAAATGAATGGACACTTTGAGTGACTACCTAGTTAGTATATGAAATTAGTTAGTTGGTATAAAGTAATTTGCATTTAAAGATTGTCTCCTTGGACTCCAAAACCGTAGTTTACTTTCTTAAGGGGGGAACATGCTTTTTCATTTGTTTATTCACTATACTATGTTTGTAAGAAAGTCTTACCTCCTAATTTACTGTCTTGTCTTTTGACCATGTTTTTGTACATATAAGAAAGGCATAAAACAAGAGTTTGAGCTAGCTTTTCTACTCTCTAAATCTCGAAAATATGGGTTGCCAAAATCAGATTTTTGGAGCTCTTTCTCTCTCATCTTCTTCTTGCAAATGGTGAAAGAATTGAAGACTAATAAGTTGGTTTCTATTAAGACTTATATGGATATGTCTTAATAACTTAAAATTAACTTATTAACAAGTGTATACTAGCATATTTTGGTGGTTTAATATTGTTTGGTGGATATCTCCAGAGAGTTTCTTCCTTGGAGCTTAAGGTCACACTTCATCAACTTTCAATGTCCCAAAGGTTGTAACACTTAACTTTTCTATGGTTATTTTAATCTTTCTAAGTCTTGCAAAATGATCATTGGTGGGTTAAAATGATTTTTTTATTCAAATCATAAAATGCTTCCATTGTTAATTACTACAATTTTGTTTTTAAAATTTGACTATTTTCAATAAAAACCCAACAATCGTCATCATAGCCATTTTTGCAAGTTTGGTTAAATCATTTGTTAAGTTGATTTTATCTTTGTTTTTGGAAAACATGGATGATTTTCTCTTTGCAAGAAAAATCTATACATAGTTTCTTTAACACATGTAATTATTATTTTTTGGTGACAAAAGTTACATACATTTTTTGTCACAAAAGTTGTTTTATAAAAACAAAGAATTGTCTTATATAGTTTTGAGTGTGTATATATATATATATATATATATATATATATATATATATATATATATATATATATATATATATATATATATATATATATATATATATATATGTGATGTGCATAAACTAGCTATGAACCCTTGTGTTGTTGTTTGTGTTGATTTGTGTAAATAGTTGTAATATTTATTTATTCATATGCTATGTAATAACTAAATAAATAGTTTTCGTTTTCTTTATTTTTGTAAGTAATAGATTAGTTTTAGAAATAATTTATTTTGTATAAAAATATAACAAGAAATGAAGATGGAGCCATTTTGATGATAAAAAAAGGTTGATTTTTGATATTTATAATAGCAGGGGAAAACACAACCTTTTCTATAAAGTATTGTTGTTGGGAAGTGTTTCATCAGATACCACAAGTTGCTGGTCCTAAGGCAACCTTTTCTGAGAAGTGTGGCATGTTGTTGAAATAATACCTTTCAATAAGTTTTCAACATTTTTGCAAGTATTGTATGTTTTCGTAAGTAGGAGCTTCAACAACTATATCACTAGAAGTTTTTTGGCCCTTTAATGTCAATTTAGGAATGGACTTGACATTTTTATGATGGCTCACAAAACTGTTACTAGACTTGGTTGGTTTATGCACATATGTTTTTGCATCTTTTTGTTGTTTAATTTATGTTGTTATAATTATGTTATGGTTGATAAATTAGTTTTCAAATGATAAATAATATTTGAACATAAATAACATCAAGAAGGTGTTTGGTTTTAATTAAATTTACCTTTTAACATAAGAATAAAACAAATTTTATCGTTAAAACTAGGTAACGGTAGCAAACGCTACAATTCGTCGATTAAAATAGTATAAGTTTAAAATTGAGATTTTATAAACTTATCAAACTCCAAACCTTATTTTACAAAAGGAAATTTTATTAAAATGTTTACAAATGTTCTAAAGCGCTCAAACAGTAAACCCTAATAGTAGCTATTAATTTTAAAATTTGATCGCGTCAATTATACAAACCAAGTTTTATAAAAGAACATTGTTAAAATGTGATTTTACATAAAATAAGATTTTTTAAAAGTATAACGTGACTTATTGGATGCATGCAATAAGCATGATATAACAATCTTTTTAAACTAGAATTATAAAAACATCAAATACCCCTTAAAAACCTCAAATCTATGCAATCCGCTTTGAAAAACACTTGCATGTCACTTGTACGGTGTTACACCACCAAACCGGATGGCGGAAACGTCTGAGGGTGGAACGATGATCACAATAACTATATACATTGAAACACAAGTACATAAACAACCATCATATCATATGATTATATCAGTTACATGACCTAAATGTTACTTGGTATCAAAATACATTACAAGGTTTGCATGTTATCAAATAAAGTAGTTCTCGTAATGATATTTGGTGTCTTGTCTTCAGAAGTAGCTCCAATAACCCGAGCTTAATTGTTTCCTGAGATTACATGCCGTTTTAAAAGTCAACATATAATTCGTGAGTTCATAAGAGTTCAGTTGTAGAAAAATTTGATATTTTTCCTTGTATAAAAATCGTATCCTTGTAAAATGTTTTGTATTTGTACGCCTTCAGCGTAAAAGAAGAATGTATATGTGTAGTATGTATCCAAAAGCATTTATAAAATAAAAGTTCACATAACTTCTAAACTTATAAAAAGTGTGACTTGTCATGTGATTTTTATTATCCAAAAATCAAGTGTATAAGTAAATAACCATACTTGTAAATGTAGTATATAGGTAAATAACTATACTTATAAATATTGTGTATAATTAAATAACCATACTTATAAATGTTGTGTATAAGTAAATAACATACTTATAAATGTAGTGTATAAGTAAATACCCACACTTATAAATGTAGTGTATAAGTAAATAACCATACTTATAAATGTAGTGTATAAGTAAATAACATTACTTATAAATGTAGCGTATAAGTAAATAACCATAATTAAAAATGTAGTGTTGGTTCCCAGAAAATCCAATATTTCCTTTAAAATGAGTTGTAGTCTTAAAAACCCTAAGACCAAAAATGTATAAGTATTTCTATACTTAAAGTAGTATTACGTAGTTTTATTCTTATATAAAACCATTTGAACGCATGTTAACCTGTAAACAAAATGTATCGTTTATTTCCCATGTGAGTTATTACAACCATGAAAAAACCGAAGTTGGCCTGCTGCGATGTTCTTCAGGCGTCAGAATGTTAGACATTTGTCACCCCAGACCTGCCGGTCTAGCTGTAGTAGCAGCTTAGGTGCGGGATTGTCAGTCCCTTATAGATCTATACACAAGTATCACGCTCTCTTATCGAGATTCTGGTTATAATTCAGGACTTTAGTGTGTACTCTGGTAGATACGGTGAAGACTTTGTCTCACATAATTGTTTCAACAAGTTTACGTTTTGTTGTAATGAAAACCCTTATATGTGTAAATATCACTTTTCCATAGTATTAATATAGTGTATAATAGTATTACCCATTGGATAATGGTATTATCTAAGGGGTAATGGTTTTATCCAATGTGTAAACACAAAGTTTTAATCTTTCAAAAGTGGACTTTTGGTAAAAATGTTAGTTTGTGTGTTATCCAATGTGTAATAATATTGTCGAATGGATAAAGGCATTATCCATCATACAATAGATCTAATACTAGAAACTTGTGCATATAAGGGAATGAGTGTGACAACCCAAAATTTTCATTTGTATAAACTCTCAGTCAAACACTGTAAGTAGTAGTCAAATTCATTCAGTACATTTTTGGCCGGTTTAAAGCCTGTTTGGTTGTTTTTATTTAAAATTCGTCAAACGAAAAAATAAAAAGAAGTATCTTCTAGGAGGAATGTGTAGCAAATAAACACTTCAACACCATAACAAGGTGTTTACGGCCAAACTTGGGGAGTTTGGGCCGTAAACTCCTCTTGACCTTGAACTCATGCTTAAGGCATGAGTTTACTCCCCATTTCCTCACTTTACACTTCCAAGCTCAAGAACACCCAACTTTTCTCTCAAGTATCATAACACATTTCTTCCAATCTTCCAAAAAAATGTAAGTGTTTCTTCTCTTGTTTTGTTGTTATAACACTTCATCTAGTAGTTATACATGATTTCATCCATGAAATCTTGTCTTTTTCATAGATCTTCAAGTGTTCTTCAAAACACCAAGAACACACACTAGTGTTTTTGGGCCTTAAACACTCTTACAAGCTTCCTATAAGTAAGTACACTACTCCTAACTAGTTACTTACTTAGAATACTTGTTAAACCTTTGACAAACATCAAAAACCCCCAAGAACACATGGGTTTACGGTCAAGGCATCTCCTTGAACCGTAAACACCATCAAGTGGTGTATAATTGCCACCAACACCTTCTAGGACTTGGATATTGGACTAGAACCTTGCATGTATGAGCTAAAGACCCCAAACCACGAAATGGTAGGAGTTACCATGAGTTTACGGCCGTAAACTCATGGGTTTACGACCGTAAACTCCAAGGGATTGGTCTATGAACCGTAAACTCCAATGAAGGGCCATTTTGAGCCCTAGTCCCTTCTTAAGCCTTGGGTACAAGCCTAGATCCCTTCCTTGTGTGGTATAAGACCTTAAAACTCAAAATGGTACTAATTACCATGAGTTTACGGCTGTAAACTCATGGGGGAAATGACCAAAAACCGTAAACTCATGTATTGTTACCAAATGGGAAGTAAACTCCAAGGTGAGGCCATACTCTCTTTAGATACAACCCTTTAGTACTCCTAGAACTTGAATCAAAGTGTTATCCATGTATTAGGGTATCTTTACTTGATAAATTGGTTGTTAAATGAATAATTGGATACATATATGTATCATTACATGTTAAATAGGATCCGTGTGTGTGTTCAAGTCCTCACTTGACACTTAGCATCCTATCCGGCACTTCCATCCAAATCACTCACTACAGGTGAGTTCATACCCCTTAATCAACCTTTGAAATGATTTTAAATGCTTTTATGGGGGGGGGGGGGGGAAATACAAGTTGAAATATTCTAGTTATTGCTTTAATCACATGTGATTAATGACTAGAACAAACAGAAGGATTTACTACTACATTCAAGTTACTATCAAAATTATGGTTTTCAAGCGTTTTAAAACCTTTTATTAAACTTTTAGATACTAAAACTGTTTCCAAATATTCTAGTTAACCTTTTATTCAAGGGCTTAGAACTGATAGCTCACCTTATTTCATGTTCCTTGTTTGGTTGTGGACTTAGGGTATCCTGTTATTTGTCCAAATGTCGTTGAAATCTTAGTTATATATCATATATATATGTGTTGGATATAAAAGCTTTCACTTCAGTTTAGTACCTTTGTGTAGAAAAGGCATACCTACAACATTACTATTTAACTATAATAGGTATAGTTAAGGTTTTACTACTCACTACTACTATTACAACGACACATACAAGAGCCAGTACAGTTATGAGTCAATACACGCTATATACTATACAAGAGAACATACTATACACTAGTACAGAGAAAACATTACTACACTATGACATACTACATAAACATTTGAATACTATAAACAGAATGTGACATACTACTTCTCGATACGACACTTTATTGTGCTATCACCTTGTAACCAGAGTCTCCTGGAGGGAGAGCGGGCATTATGTGTATAGATCTATACGGGACAGACACTCCCACATCCCGACTGCTAGCTACAGTCCCAGCCGAATGGCCAAGGGATGACAAAATGTTACTTCACTACATATGACCTGGAGGGTCATCAGTTATTCAGCCGTCGATCAGCATGGTTACATACGAGTTCACATTCAAACCTTTAATTAACCAACTAAGAATTAAAGGCAAAAATAGACTTTTCGAGGCGTATTTTTCATTTAATACCACCTGGAGTCTACATGTTACTACTTTAGACTCCCCGAGGTGTACTGTACATTTAGTACTACCTGGAGTCTGTATTTCATTACACTGTGATTTTGTCACATACACGTTTAAATAAACTATATTTTTATAATGATAGTTTCACTGAGGAAAAACTCCTACACTACATAAGGAACAAATACACAAACAATCGGGTCTTGGTAGAAGACTACATTTTTACTGGAAAATATAGAATTTTCTAGGGAGTATACTATTTACAAACAGTTGAAATCAGTTACTACATTAAGTTGTTACAAACATTTTCATACAAGCAATGACACTAAATACTTATGAACTCACCAGCTTCATGTTGATAAACTCTTTCAAAATAACTTGTATTCTCAGGTCATCAGTAGACAGGTACAGATGAAGCTTTTGAGAAGATGGAGCACATACAAGACTCATCTTTTATTTTGATTATACTTTTGAGTGTCTTACAAACTATACAGAACATGCTTGTATTACAATTATAATATTAATGCAATGGATGTTGTTGCTTGTCTTTACTATTATGCTTTGTTATGATACTGTACATGACGTCCTCCACCCCAGAACGTTTCCGCCGTTCTGGTTTTGGGGTGTGACAGTGAGACTTGTGTGCTTTCTTCGAAAACAAGAATATATGTATATATCTTCATAAAAAGAACATAAACATGCATGTAATAGTATTACCCAAAGGTTAAAAGTTTTATCCAACATATATTAGATCTAGGACCTTTTTGTAAATTTATTGTCCAAAATGTATTTTGTTTGCATGGCATGTAACCTCCCCCGAAAGTGTAAAATGAGTGAAAACTAGTAGAAAAGGGGGTATGAACTCACCTTTTGTGCTTTCCTTAGAATATGGCAAGAAATTGTGAGAAAGATGAAGTAGGAATCGCTTTGGAAGACAACACCTCGTTGAACATCAAGGTCTTGCCTAGGTTTTTGATCCTAGATTATGAGTAAAAATAACCAAAAGATGATGATGGATGGTGGTGAATCTCGAAAATTAGGAGGAACACTTACCAAAAGACTTGAAAAAACACTTGTCAAAAGCCTTCAATTAACTAGAGAATTCTTGGAGAGTTTAGAGAGTATAAAAGTGAGATTGAAGATGAAATGGTGGGGAGGGAGGTCTCTTGGCCGAATTTATAGAAGGAGAGGGAGAGAGAAGAGTGGTGGTGGTTTGCATGTGGAAGGGAAGAGGTAAATTGTTGTGAATATTTAATTTAGGGTAAACTTTCTCCTTTTTTTTATTCATGTAAGGTCCTTTGATTAAAATAATCAAGTAAGGCATTTGGATTATTATATTCATGGTATGGTTTTTTTTATTTCTTTATTATATAAATGATATGATGATGTTGGATATGGGGAGATATGTTGGGAGAGAAGAGACATAATTTATCTCATATAGTTTTTATAAAAACCTAGCCCTTTTCATAAAAGTTTGTCATTTTTATAAAAGTGTGGAGAGATTTGAGAAATTGGTAAGGTTTAATAACTAATAAAAATATTGTTATTTAATATTATTAACACTTTATAATTAAATTGGTTTTCTCAAATTGGTTGTATAAAATGTGAGCGTTAAACGTGATAACATTTTGTTTTCTTGATGTATGACCTCTTTCCAGAATAACCACCGGAGTATCAACTAAATACTAGGTCATATGATGTTTAAAACGTGTTTATGGATTTGTGAACAAGTAAACCTCGTGTTATGAACATTACCAAATTCCCGATAATATTTGTGTGTTTTATCGAATCACTACATTACCGTAGTTTACTGATCGCTATAAAAGCGTTTATTCGATAACGGATTTCAAAATAGCGTGCGTAGTATTGTAATATTCGATAATACATTAGGGATGTTACGAAAATCACATTTCGCCTTTTTGACCTTATATACGCACAATTGACTTTTGTTGACCTTTGTTGACTTTTGTTGACCAAATTTCACAAATGTCACATCATCCCCCCGTTGAAAGGAATTTCGTCCTGAAATTAGTCTTAGATATCGGGTTCCTAGGGATTTGGGAAAAGTTGGGGATACTTCTGCTTCATTTGATCCTCACGCTCCCAAGTGTACTCAGGTCCCCGCTTAGCGTTCCAACGGACCTTCACTATTAGAATGCGACTTTGTTTCGTTTGTTTTACCTCCCTATCCATGATTTCGACAGGTTCTTCGATGAAATTTAAGCTTTCATTAACCTCGATCTCGTCTAATGGAATGACAGGGGTTTCATCGGGTAAACATTTCTTGAGGATTGATACATGGAAGGTGGGGTGTACATTGCTGAGATCGTGTGGTAGTCGGAGCTTGTAGGCTACAGGACATATCCTTGTAAGGATTTCCAAAGGTCCTACATACCGTGGATTGAGTTTACCTCGTTTTCCAAAACATATCATCCCTTTCCATGACGATACTTTTAACAGTACTCGGTCGCCAACCTGAAATTCTAAAGGCTTGCGCCTCCTGTCTACGTAGCTCTTCTGTTGATCTCGGGATGCTTTCAGTTGTTCTCGTATATGAATGATCTTCTTTGTTGTTTCTTTTATGATCCATGGGATAGAGAGGGTGCTATTGGTCGCTTGACCCTTAGCCAGTTGGGTGTCTCCAACTTCAGCCTAACATAATGGTGATCTGCACTTACGTCCGTATAGTGCCTCAAACGAAGCGACTTTGATGCTGGCGTGGTATCTTTTGTTATAAGAGAACTCAATCAGTGGTAGGTGAGCGTCCCATGATTAGCCAAAATCTACCACACAGGCACAAAGCATGTCTCCCAATGTTTAAATGGTTCTCTCAATCTGACCATCTGTTTGTGGGTGGTAGGCTACACTCATATCGAGTCGGGTCCCCAAGGACTTTTGCAATGATTGCCAAAAACATGAAGTGAAGCGGCTGTCCCTATCTAAGATTTTGGACAACAGCACACCATGCAGCCTTACGATGTCTTTGAGATACGTTCTTGTCAGCTTTTCCATCCTATCCGTCTCTTTAATTGGTAGGAAGTGCGTGGATTTGGTTAATCTGTCTACGATCACCCAAATGGTATCGTGTCCATTCGTAGTCTTGGGAAACTTTGTTATGAAGTCCATGGTAATCCGCTCCCACTTCCACTCAAGTATTTCTGGTTGCTGCAACAATCCCTAGGGTTTCTGGTATTCCACTTTAACCTTAGCACAATTTAGGCACTTTCCCACATAAGTAGCAATCTCAGCTTTCATGTTTGGCCACCAATATAACCTTTTCAGGTCCTGGTACATCTTGTACGAGCCAGGATGAATGGAATCTTTTGTCTTGTGTGCCTCGTTCATGATCAAATCCCTAAGGCCACCAAACTTTGGCGTCCAGATTCGATTCATGAAACACTGAATTACTTCATCTATGAGCTCAAAGTTCTTATCCATTCCCCGCAGTACTTCCTTTGGGGCGTTTTCCATTTTCAGGGCTTCAAGTTGAGCATTCTTGCTTTATGCGGGTAGGTGTGAGTGTATGGTCATCATTAATGATTTTACTCAACGTCCTGAGTACTCTTTCCGACTCAAGGCATATGCCACTATGTTCGCCTTGCCCGGATGGTAACGAATATCACATTCACAATCGTTTAACAATTCGACCCATATCCGCTGCCTCATGTTAAGCATTTTCTGTTTGAGGATGTGTTGAAGGCTCTTGTGGTCGGTAAATACCATACACTTAGTGTCGTACAAGTAGTGTCTCTAAATCATCAGGGCGAAGACTACGGCTCCAAGCTCAAGATCGTGGGTAGTGTAGTTGACGTCGTGTGTTTTGAGTTGCCTAGAAGCATAAAAGATGACATTCCCTCTTTGCATGAGTACGCATCCCAACCCTTGATTCCAGGCGTCACAATACACGACGAAGTCCTCCGTGACTTCCGGAAGGGATAGGATTGGTGCGCTACACAATGCTTGCTTCAATGTTTGAGAGGAATCCTCTTATTTGTCCCTCTAGTCAAAACTCACCACTTTTTGGGTTAATGTTGTGACGGGTTTAGCTATCTTGGAGAAGTTCTTGAAGAATCTCTGATAGTAACCTGCAAGACCTAAGAACTGGCGTATCTCTATCGGTGTCCTTGGTGCCATCCAGTTCTCTACTGCCTTTATCTTGGATGGGTCCACATGTATTCCTTCTTTGCTGACTACATGTCCTAGGAAGTCTACCTTCCGTATCCAGAACTCTCACTTTAAGACTTTGCGTAAAGTTTCTCTTTTCGTAGTAATTCTACTATTGATCGCAAGTGTTGCTTATGCTCCTCCTCACTTCGTGAGTATATCCATATATCATCGATGAATACGATCACGAATTTGTCTAGGTATGGTCTGCATATATGATTCATGAGGTCCATGAATACTGCAGGAGCATTGGTCAAACCGAATGGCATTACTACAAACTCGTAGTGGCCATATCATGTTCTGAACGCCGTTTTTAGGACATCTTCTTCCTGAACTCTAAGTTGGTGGTACCCTGATCGCAATCGATCTTAGAGAAGTAATCAGATCCTTGTAATTGGTCGAACAGATCATCGTTCCTTGGAAGCGGGTACCGGTTCTTGACGGTCAGCTTGTTCAGTTCCCAATAGTCAATACACATTGTAAAGGATCCATCTTTCTTTTTCACGAATAAATGGCGCTCACCAGGGTGAGAAGCTTGGTTTAATGAATCCCTTATCTAATATATCGTGTAGTTTACAGACAATTTTTGCATTTCCGTGGGGGCCAATCTGTATGGAGACTTTGCTACAGGGGCTGCTTCTGGGATTAAGTCGATTTTGAATTTGACTTGTCGTATAGGTGGTAACCCCGGGAGGTCTTCTGGAAACATATCAGGAAAATCACAGACTTCTAGTCCACTATGTGTGCTAGAAATGCATAATACTTGTTGTGAAAGTACTTCTGCGCCTTGATGCACGAGATGATTCAGAGGCCCTTGCTTTGTTTGTCACTGTATACCACGAGGTTTATGTTGTTTGGTAGGTTGAGTCGGACGGCTTTCTCGTGACACATGATGTCAGTGCGCTGAGTGGTTAACCAATCTGTGTCAACTATTATGTCGAAGCTTCAAATAGTCATAGGCATGAGATTAATTTGGAAGGCGTGGTCATTTAGTGTTAGGGTGCAGTGTAGGTAAATTTCCTTAGTGTTTTCGGTTGGCCCGTTAGCCATCTCTATTGTATAGATTTCCTTAAGTGTTTGTGGGTTCTGGTTTAGTAGTTGTTTGAACCTATGACTAATAAAGCTTTTCTCGGAACCACTATCGAAAAGTACGTAAGCATACGGGTTATTGACATGGAACGCACCAGTTACAACGGTGGGTCCTGCATTGCTTCTCTTGCTCCCATGGTCAATGCCCTTCTTTGTCCTTCTCCACCTGAATTCTTTGTTTTTGGGCAGTCCTTCCTGAAGTGTCATGCCTCTCCGCATCCATAGCAAGAGCGGGTTGCTCCTGAGTTGGAAGTTTGGCTGGCCACTTGGGTCGGGGCTCTACAGAACTTGGTAGTGTGTCCCTTTTGTCTGCAATTGGAGCAATATATCTCCATACAGGCGCCTATATGGTGATAGGGACACTTGTCACATTTTGGGAGGTTCCCAGAGTATAACTTCGTTTGGTTGGTGGGTGCAGGTGTGATAGCGGCAACAATTGCCACTGTCCCTTGTTTCTTCTGGGGACCCTGCTGGGGTCTTTCCTTCTTTTTATCCCAGAATTTCCTCATGATATCTCTCCCTTTGGGAGGGTCAGCTTTCTGAACCATGGTTCCTTAGCGGATGCCTTGGTCAGTCAACTGATGAGTGATGCGCTTTACGCTGTCAAGGGTGGTTGGTCGAAAAGAAATGACCATCCCTTGGATTTTTGGGGTAAGATCCCAGATGTATCTCTCTATATTTTTGTACGCAGGAGTAACCATTCCTGGGCACAAGACAGCCAGATCATTGAAGCGGTTGGTATAAGCCGCTATCTCTGAATCTTTCGTGGTGAGATTCCAAAGTTCTTGTTCTAAGCCTTTCATCTCACTCCTCGGATAATATTCCTCTATCATCATGGCTTTCATCTCTTCCCAACTCATGGTGTTCGCAGTAGTGAGACCCATAGTCTTTACATAGCCATTCCACCATGACAGGGCAGAATCCATGAATGTGCAGCCAACGAATTTCACCTTGCACTCGTTCATACAGAAGCTGATCTCAAACACTGATTCAATCTTCTCGAACCAGCGTGTTAGTTCGATCACACCCCCGTTGCCATAGAAGTTTTTGGGTTTAAAGTTGCAAAAGTCCTTGTATGAGCAAATCCGGGAGTTCCCTCAGCTATCACTGTGAGAGATGTGGTTATTGTGTCCTGATCCTTTATGCCTTTCAGTATTAATGTTTGCTACGGCAGTCGCCACCCTTTGTGCGATCATTTCTTCGATCGCAGTCGCGTCCATTGATGTTGGTATTTGAGTTCGTGTTGGTGGTGGTGTTGGTGTTGGTCCTATACAGACTCCTGATCTTCGTCTGAGTGGCATGAACTTAATAGGCTAACCTATCTATCAGATGCCAAAATAGCATACAAGGTGTCCAACCATCGCACTCATCTCACGAGTAGCTTCTTCTGCCCTTTGCTCCATAGCCGCTGCACTAGTCTCAGCTACTAGGGCTTGTCACTCCAAGGCGACCATTCTTTCCTCTAAGGAGTGTACGTGTGTCGTAGTGTCCACCTGCTCACCCTATAGAGCTAGTATGGTCTCCCTATGATAGTCTTGCTCTTCGTAGCAGCGTTGAACTCGTGCCACCGTGATTTGGGCCTCGCCTCCGATCTCTATTACATCATCGATGAGGGTTTGTACTCTGGTGCCCAGGCGGGACACTCATGGTACCATAATAGGTACTGCTTGGTGTACGGGGGTGTTAGGGCCTGATGCATGCCAAATGTGGGTCATAGACCATCCTCTCTCGCCCATAAGTGTAGTTATGCCACCCATCGTGGAGTCGTATCCTGAAAATAGGGAGGGCGAAGGGGATCATCTGTTCCCTTGATGGGATAAGGCTCCTTAATGATCTCTCTGATGTCTATCTCCTCATCTGACTCCTCTTCAGAATCCTCTTTTGGATCCTCCTCAGGGTCTTACTCGTAAATATCCATTAGCTACCATAACAGGATAATAGGGTCTCCATGGTGGAATCCCGCCATGTCTAAGAAAGAAAGGGCGCAAAAGTGTGTGCACTATGTGATTCCTATTATGGTAACTAATACTACTAATCTGCTAGTGCAAACTCTTGACAGGATTATTAAGTGTTTTTGTGTAGATTACTCGAGTTTTTATATTGTTGTCCACTATGCCCGCACTTAGTTACGTGTCGGTCAAACCCTATTCAGGCGTAGTTGATCAGGATACGTCTGTGCATGATTCGACAACAGGTTATACTAAGTGTATTCATGGTGTCCAACCTAAACTTGGATGTTGTTGGTTTGTTTTATTGTGACACTGCCTTTGGTTGTCTATTTATACAATTATATAATATTGTTACTATATTCTAAAGTATAATTGTATGATGGAATTTTTAGTCAGAGGTATTAGTCCCCGTATCTATAGTTGTATTTCTTACATGGAAGAATATACTTAGTTCGCTATAGAGAATTGCTCTGATACCAATCTGTCACACCCCCAAACCAGATGGCAGAAACGTCCGGGGGTGGAACGATGATCACAATATCACAATAATTGTATACATTGAAACATAAGTACATAAACAACCATCATATCATATGATTATATTAGTTACATGACCCAAATGTTACTTAGTATCAATATACATTACAAGGTTTGCACGTTATCAAATAAAGTAGTTCTCGTAATGATATTTGGTGTCTTGTCTTCAGAAGTAGCTCCACTGACCCGAGCTTAATTGTTTCCTGAGATTACATGCCATTTTAAAAATCAACATAAAGTTGGTGAGTTCATAACAGTTCAGTTGTATAAAAATCCGATATTTTTCCTTGTATAAAAGTCATCCTTGTAAAATGTTTTGTATTTGTACGCCTTCATCGTAAAAGAAGAATGTATGTGTGTAGTATGTATCCAAAAGCGTATATAAAATAAAATTTCCCATAACTTCTAAACTTATAAAACGTGTGACTTGTCATGTGATTTTTATTATCCAAAAATCGAGTGTATCAGTAAATAACCATACTTGTAAATGTAGTATATAAGTAAATAACTATACTTATAAATATTGTGTATAAGTAAATAACCATACTTATAAATGTTATGTATAAGTAAATAACCATACTTATAAATGTAGTGTATAAGTAAATGCCCATACTTATAAATGTAGTGTATAAGTAAATAACCATACTTATAAATGTAGTGTATAAGTAGATAACCTTACTTACAAATGTAGCGTATAAGTAAATAACCATACTTAAAAATGTAGTGTTGGTTCCAAGAAAATCCAATATTTCCTTTAAAATGAGTTGTAGTCTTAAAATCACTAAGACCAAACATGTATCAGTATTTCTATACTTAAAGTAGTATTACGTAGTTTTATTCTTATATAAAACCATTTGAACGCATGTTACCCCGTAAACTAAATTTATTGTTGATTTCCCATGTGAGTTATTACAAGCATGATATACCGAAGTTAGCCTGCTGCGACGTTCTTCAGGCGTCGGAATATTAGACATTTGTCACCCCAGACCTTCCGGTCTAGCTGTAGCTAGCAGCTTAAGTGCGGGATTGGAGTCCCGTATAAATCAATACACAAGTATCACGCTCTCTGACCGAGATTCTGGTTATAATTCAGGACTTTAGTGTGTACTCTGGTAGGTACGGTGAAGACTTTGTCTCACATAATTGTTTCAACAAGTTTACATTTTTGTGTAATGAAAACCCTTGTATGTGTAAATATCACTTTTCCATATTATTAATATAGTGTATAATAGTATTACCCAATGGATAATGGTATTATCCAAGGGGTAATGGTTTTATCCAATGTGTAAACACAAAGTTTTAATCTTTCAAAACTAGACTTTTGGTAAAAATGTTAGTTTGTGTTTATCCAGTGTGTAATAATATTTTCCAATGGATAAAGGTATTATCCATCATACAATAGATCTAATACTAGAAACTTGTGCATATAAGGGAACGAGACTTATGTGCTTTCTTTGAAAACATGAATATATGTATATATCTTCATAAAAAGAACATAAACATGCATGTAATGGTATTACCCAAAGTTTAAAAGTTTTATCCAACATATATTAGATCTAGGACCTTTTTGTAAATTTATTGTCCAAAATGTATTTTGTTTGCATGGCATGTAACCTTCCCCGAAAGTGTAAAATGAGTGAAAACTAGTAGAAAAGGGGTATGAACTCACCTTTTGTGGCTTTCCCTAGAAGATGGCAAGAAATGGTGAGAAAGATGAAGTAGGAATCAAGCTTTGGAAGACAACACCTCCTTCAACATCAAGGTCTTGCCTAGGTTTTTGATTCAAGATTATGAGTAAAAATAACCAAAAGATGATGATGGATGGTGGTGAATCTTGAAAATTAGGAGGAACACTTACCAAAAGACTTGAAAAAACACTTGTCAAAATCCTTGAATCAACTAGAAAATCATTGGAGAGTTTAGAGAGTATAGAAGTGAGATTGAAGATGAAATGGTGGGGAGGGAGGCCTTTTGGCCGAATTTATAGAAGGAGAGGGAGAGAGAAGAGTGGTGGTGGCTTGCATGGGGAAGGGAAGATGTAAAGTGTTGTGAATATTTAATTTAGGGTAAGCTTTCTCCATTTTTTTTATTCATGTAAGGTCCTTTGATTAAAATAATCAAGTAAGGCATTTGGATTATTATATTTATGGTATGGTTTTTTTATTTCTTTATTATATAAATGATATGATGATGTTGGATATGGGGATATATGTTGGGAGAGAAGAGACATAATATGTCTCATATAGTTTTTATAAAAACCTAACCCTTTTTATAAAAGTCTGTCATTTTTATAAAAGTGTGGTGGGATTTGAGAAATTGGTAAGGTTTAATAACTAATAACAATATTATTATTTAATATTATTAACAATAATATTAACATCTTATAATTAAATTGTTTTTCTCAAATTCGTTGTATAAAATGTGAGCGTTAAACGTGATAACATTTCGTTTTCTTGATGTATGACCTCTTTCCAGAATAACCACCGAATTATCAACTAAATACTAGGTTATATGATGTTTAAAACGTGGTTATGGATTTGTGAACAAGTAAACCTCGTGTTATGAATATTACCCAATTCCTGGTAATATTTGTGTGTTTTATCGAATTACTACATTACCATAGTGTACTGATCGCAATAAAAGCATTTATTCGATAATGGATTTCAAAATAGCGTGCGTAGTATTATAATATTCGATAATACATTAAGGATGTTACGAAAATCACATTTCGCCTTTTTGACCTAATATACGCACAATTGACTTTTGTTGACCAAATTTGACGGATGTCACATACGGTTATTGTTGGCTAAAGGTCACCTAACCACTTGGATTCATCTTTTGATTGACGAGGTAGTTTTATACTTTCTAATGGGATAAAGGTCACCTACCTGCTAGTTATGTGTCAATTCTACATGTTTTTCAAATTGGATGATTTGATCATAAATCTTTAGTGATGAAGGTCATCTAAGCAAGAGAGATCCAAAGCATAAATGAGATGAAACATGTCTATTAAACTTTGTTATTAGCGATCCCATAAATCTAGGAATTATATACTAGTATATAATTGATAATCTATATCTACCTAGTTGGATTCAGATAAATGGGTTAAAGGTCTCCTAAACATTTTATTTGTTTTGCAACTTGGATCCTAGACTTTGATAATTATATTTTTTAGAAACTAATATGGTATTAATTATTAAATATTAAATATTGAAAATACTAAATGAATTTTGTTAAAATTTTGTAGATAAATAATTTGTCCTCATTACCATGTATCATCATTTTCTAAATGATCTGAAAAACAATAACATTCAATAGATACAATTTCAATGAATGAGTTCATGTCTTGAGAGACCGAAAAATATACACTGTTAAAGGACCTATTCATAAACCACATGCTTTCAGCAATATACCTAAACATGATACATGGTAAAGACATCACTGTGATGCTTAAGATGTTTCTAACATCATAATAGGAACAATTATTCATGACTTCCATGAAGTCTTGGATAATATAGATGTATATATGATGATATAACAAGTTATACAAATATTCCTACAATAAAGTGATATTATGTTTTAAGCCAATTCAAACAATGAAATAATGAAAGGCTAAAAGGGTCACCCTATCTGATCTAAGAGGCACATAGTTTATGGAATGTATAGCTTTAGGCCCATGAAATCCAAGAAGGCCCACATAGATGGATCATGTTTCTTTTATGGAGAAACAAGATATTGAAAAATGAACTGCTCCTTTATTTGAAAAGAAAGTATGGACAAGACTACTACTACAAGTATCTACTAAATATAACTTATGATTTTCATTTAACACTCAAGTACTTGGTACTTAAATGTTAATCTAATATTTGTAACTTTCTTGCAAATATTTTTAGAAGAGTAACCAGTTTAGCACATGCAAGTTAGAACTTCACGCTCGGAGTTTGGTTTATAATTTATGCTTAGAACATAATGTACTTGTATTGTAAAAACATTATTTGTTTTAGAACAATGTATGTTTTTTTAATTGAGCATGTCTTAATATATGTCTCAGTTAATTTATTAGTATTTGATTATTTACTTAAATCGTTTCCCATAACGATAATATTCATCTTCTCAAATGATTAACTTTTATTTATGAGACTAGATCTCATAAAGGAATAATAAAGTAAATATCAATGTCTTATAACTAACAAGTTCTATATGCACACATTTTTGAATTAAACTTGTTTTGAATCAAAGTTATATATGACATTGTTATCTTTATTATATAAACTAGTTGTGAAACTCATGTATTACATGAATTAGTTTTTTTTAAAAAAAGTTAAATATATAAGTTAAAATATTTGAGAACTTTGAATTTATAAGAAAATAAGAAAAATAATGAATTACTATAATGTAAATGTTTTTATCTTTTAAATTTAAACAAATAATTTAAATAAATAAAAGAAACTAATAAGCTTTAATTTTGGGAATTTTGAAATTAAAAAGTAAGTTCATTAATGAAATTGATATACATTTATTACTACATTTATTGCAATTATTACATTAAAATAAAAAGTGGAATTTAATAAAATAGAAAAACTCATAAAACGACAAGTGGAAAAAAAATAATTCAAAATAACCACAAAATGAAATTTGGCAAATTGAATGAGAAGTGGCAAAAAAACCTTCATTTATTAGATAGGATGATATTCATATATTCCAATTTCAAGAAAGAGATATTTGAAGGAATATAATGTAGTTTATTTGATATATGTGAATAATATTTATATATAAGAGATTCCTAATGATATTTTCACTAAACTGTAAAAAGAATAACTATTAAGGAACTATACACTCTGATGTATAATTTTTTTTCTAGTGAATGTCTAAGATTCATAAAAGATACCAAACAAACTTTATAAACATCTATAGTCGTTGTAATTATATTTTACATGTTAATACATGATTGTGAAATAGTTTTTAAAGTTTTAATATATAATGTTGAAATATAAACCAGTAATACCATTTAAAGCCTTAGTGAAAATAAAGGATGAACTAAATCTTACTTGATAAAGTTTACTTTCTAATCGATGGATAAAAACACTTTATAAGATTTTGTATGGAAATGCTCCATCCTTATCTTACTTGATGTTTATGGATTTAAAGCCGATGTTAGACTAAATCTTATAATCCTAAATTCTACTAAATATGTATTTGTAGAATACTCTAAAAGGTTGTTTAGATTAATATATATAAACCCACCAAGAATAAGTTCCCTTATTTCTCTAAAAGCCGAGTTAGCATAAAACAAGCTTCTAATGAAAAAGCAAGTAGGAGGCACATGGAACTTGAAGTAACTCAAGAACTATAGTTGATGTAGCAAGAGTTGGCACTAGTTTCAAAAAGGGATTGTTAAACTTGAATAACAACTATTCATAAACGCTAATTGTTCGCATTAATGGTAGAAATAATCTATGACTTGAGAAATGTGGAATCTCTCATTGATGAATTATTCTTGATGGTTTCTGGCAGATCCATTAACAACCAAAATGTTATATCAAATCTTGAATCTGGTTAATGACTAAGAGTCATGAACACTGAGAATTTATCCATATCTAGTAATCAAGTTTGGGCTTGGTTAATATTCCTCTCTACAGCAAGGCTACAACGAGTAAGTAATTCTTTTAGAAAGAATATATACATGGAGATATATACACATTCATCAAGACTTGTCATAAGAGGATTTTCTTATACTTCAACAAGGATATTATTGACTATAACTACTTATTCTTAATATGAGACATAGCAAATAGATTTTAAGAAAAACCACATTCCTTAATGGACACCTACTTGAGGATGTATATATAGCTTATCCTACAAGTTTTCTTAATCCTACTTATCCTAACAAAATGTGTAAAGCTTAATATCCAATTGTGAATATAAAGCAAACATCTCAAGGTTGGAATCATCATTTTAATATATGAATACAAAGTGTACTTTTATTTCAAAATGAAGATGAAATTTGTGTTTATTAAGAACTAGTGGGGGCATAATGATATTCCTAATATTGTATGAATGAGACATACTTAATCATGAGAAATTATATTCTGCCCATGGCAGACTTTCTCACCTTGACTCGGAATGTGTTTCTAAAAGAAAGACTTAGGAATAACAAGATACATTCTTGAAATGTAAACTATAGAGATAGATAAAGATGAATGTTAAAGTTTTTAAAATGTTTATGCATACATTGACAATGTCTTGACAAAGATCAAGATACAAGATTCCTTTGGAGGACTCTTGGAATTGCCACATGACATTAACTTTTAGATAGACTCAAAAGGACCTAGCATATAGGTTTGAGCTAGATAAAATGATTTATATTATTATATTTGCTTGGCAAATAAATCCATCATTTAGGCCATAATATACACAAGACGAAGTATATGATTATGGTATTAACATATCATAAGATACAAATTGGATACATGTGTAAGACACTAGATGACTATAAGAACATTCTAAGAGTACTTAGGAAGAACTAAGAGAATGTATAAGAGATAATTAATTTAGAAGAAGACATTTATGTAAATAGATACATAAGTTGCTAACTTCAAAACAAATAGATATGATTATGAATTATAATTGGATTATGACTTCATTATGGAATGAAGAGTAAGTTTTGTTGGAATGGGGTCCAAGCAAAGCATAATTTCTGACAATCGCAAAAATAGACCCCAAATCGCTAATAAAAGACTTTGAAAGCAATAGTTTGTGAAACGCAAGATTTCAAACTCTAACACGTAAGAAAAACCAGTCTAAGTAAATGAAAAGCGAAAAAATAAGTACACACAAAGTTACGAAGATTGGTATAAAGAATAATATATTCCGAAAGTGCATGTGAACACGTATCCAAAAAAATAAATTTCGTAAAAATCTAACTCTGTATAAGTTAGTTATAATTATTGAAAAACTAGTTTATAACCCGCAGGAACCATGGTTACAAGCTTCATTAAACTTTCATAGTAAAAACTCAAAATTATTAATCAATTATTTTAAATAAATTATTCATTAAGATATATCTTTTTAGTTATATAAAATTATCATCGATGATTTAAATAAATATGTGATCTTATAATCTGTATTAATTTTATTTTAATTTTTATTATAATGTTATTAATTTAATCAAATTATAATCGGAAATTTAAAATTTGAAAGTTGAAATAAAGAATTAATAGGTTGACAAGTGACATGACATTAATTAGAATGCCTAATAAAGTGACACATGACAAAAGAAGAATAAACTTATTCTTTTATTAGAATAAGGATGAGTCGTGTGTAAGAAGTTACAACGCTAAAAAGCTACGAAGAGAATGGTCGAACCTTGGATAAAGTCACCAAAAGGAAAATCGTAGTACTTTTCGAGATATAGATTTTGAGACAAAGAAGGCAAAAAATGGAGTCCGTATAAGAGAGATACGATATTTGCAAAATCATTTAGAATTATAAAAATAAGGGCTAAAAATAAAGTCAGAAATAGCCAATACAACCTAAAGGAAAGTTGTAGTACTCAACGATAGCTACGGGTATATATAAAGAACGCCGAAAACAAAATTTATATGAGAGAGATATGAATTTTTGAATAACGTTTTCTTGCATGTGTAACACGCACTCTGATAACCAGATTCATCGAGATTCAAGAAGACATGAAAAAACGAGAGGATGAAACGTGTCCAATGTTGGGTGGACCCAACGTGCACATGCGCGTCGCGCACAACAAAACTAGACACTATAAATAGAGACCGTCACTCACTCTCTTTTTACACCTCACACCACTCTTTACTCCCTCTCAATCGATCTTTATAAATTCCATTCTTCCGAATGGATCAAGCCTCCCGATGCGAAGTTCCGAAACAACCGAATCACGCTACAAAGGTGAGTTCACGACCCCACTTTTACAATTTTCAAATGTTTTACCGGGGGGGGGGGGGGGGGGAGAATACATGTTATAATAATACACTATCGATTTTACAAAATGTTATTATTTGTAATATATCAGTAGTTTTATAAAATACATGAACCCCTAGGATGATATTATGCCTAGTAGTTATCTTGCCAAAATTTTAGAAATAATATTATGCGTGGTCGTTATGCTACACAAAACCATATAATAATATTATACCTGGTAGAAACTCTGTCCAAAACTATATGATAATACAACATGTATTATATGGATCCACAGAAGAAGAAGATCATTCCAAAGGAGTAAACAACGCAAGTAAATGGATAGATTATGACATGTTAAATTTTCCATGTAATCAATTGATTTAAATATTATGTTGGCTTTATGTCTTATGGTTATGATATTCAACTAACGTCGCACAACTCAACGTTTCTGCATCCGGCTGAGTGTGTAACAAATTAGTATTAGATCCATAGGTTATAGAGAACTGGTATTTTCTAGTAAAAATTACGACTGTAGCCTAGGGCATATACTCTGATAGGGTTTGTCCTTAAGCCTATAAATAAAAATATTATTATTAACTACACTACCGATAGACTACTTACGGGAGTTGTGACTAGGCTGGAACTGTCGCGTTGGGTTGCTGGATTTCACATCGGCTATACGCTAAAATGGTCCTGCCCTCCGACACTTCCTACCTGGCCGATCCTTATCTAATAATCTAGAAGTACAAAAAAATTATTTAAAAACGCCAATCCAGAACATGCAAAAAGAATAAAGCCAAGTACTTAACATATGGTACATATGTTAAGCCACAACTAGACATAGAGTGATCACTTATGTCCTAATTTTAGGTTAGATCAATGTAAAACTAAAAACAAGAAGTAGTAAATTAACAAAGATAAGAGTTACAAAGACATAAACCATAATAATATCCAAAAGTAGTGATAAGTGTTGTACAAAAAAAAGGCCACAAAGTGTATCCTAAATATAAAAACACAAATACACCGCCTACAAACCTCCCATAATATCATCATCGTCATCACCTTCCTCACCATCACTCTCCTCCTTGTCTCCCTCCTCCTTCTCCTCCTCCCCCCTCCTCCTCCTAATCCTCCTCATCCTCTTCACTATCATCACTGTCATCGCCATGATGTGTCCCAGATGTACCAGAACCATCGCCAAACTGTGGGAAGGGTGGATAATCGATCCGCAGATGATCCATCACACTAGTAAGAGATATCATAATCCAGTTCTGACTTCGCAAGATGACCTGGTGTTCCCTACCCAATACATCCATACGAAGATCTAAGTAACATAAATTGATCTTAGGTCCATGCCCTTGTTGAACAGCTAGTGATGCACGCCTAGCTCTCTGCCGCCTATGACGTGCAGGATCAGGCTCAGGCTCAACCAAGCGAAGAGGTGCCACTATATCATCAGGAGGAATCCTCACAGTCCCATCAGGTCCACGTACATCCACTCGTATCTTTATCTGAGCGCTCTTATCAAGATCCTTAATAAGATATGAAACCATCCCACTAGTATCTTCCCCGTAAGAACTAGCGAGGCAACTGACGAAATGACCTCCACAAACCTTGCTCTTTGGAAAGGGACCCACAACTAGGCTAAATAGATAAACAACAAGGATAAAAGGAAGGTTGAGGCAAACCCCGGTATGAATCAGACACCAAATGAGAAATAGATCGCCGTTGGGTACCTTGTCACACTCCCTACGATGACAAATGGTCGAGGCGATCTATCGATGAATCAGTCTCATAGTAGGAGATCTGAATGCACTCTTCTTGGCTACTCTAGCCACATAAATGCCTCTGGAATGAGCGCATACCTGTATCTGATTGTACTCCTATGGTGGTGAAGAGTGATAAAACTATCAAGATAAGGTAGGAAATGAGGACTTGTAATCCCCTCATCAGTGTAGACCCCTAAACGTCGTCCCAAATCCATGACACTACAAGAGTAGGATACTCCTCCTAAACAGAAGGTAAGAATCGATGGATTAGTCCAGAGTGTGGACTCCTTGTCAAACTGAATGGTAGAGAAAAACTCCTAACATAGCTCCTGGTAAATAACCTCTCATATCCAAAAGATACGACGTCGCCCTGGCAAGTAAAAAGCTCGAGATCATCATCATCATGAAGTAACCTAGTAAGGTACGACTCCAGACGATCTGTCAAACCCGACCTATCTATAATCATCCAATGAAAAGACTGGGGTATGCAAATCTTCTTGGAGAGAAGGGCAGACATCCACGAAACGAAAGAGTTCTAGTCCTTAACCGAAAGGATGTCCTGAAACTGTAGAAATGGGTGTGATGGCCAATTATGTGGCAAGTGACGATGTCTACCTCCATGAGACATCATAAAACCTAAGAAAAAAAACAAAACAATTAGTATTATTGATAAAATAAATAACATGCTTCCAATACTCAAAACGAGTTAAACGCACACCAAGAAATGCGCCGCGCGCAGCTTGCAGATGCACCTCGTGCACTAGCATTTGTGTGGCGTGTGCTAAGAACACGACGAACAATTGACTTCAAATCATCAAATTTTCCAAATTCCAACTTAAAAATCAAAGGGGTTCGATAATCGGGGATTAGATAAGCAGAATACACTATCACTTCGTCCCCAAAACACAACTGATAAATTTGAGTATAACCCTAAAATTTTGCCCAAAAACGAAAACCTCAAACTGAGGTTAGTCCTGAATAATCTCATTATTCTAAAAGTTCATAGCCGGTTATAATTGTTGGAGAAATTATGAAATAAGGCTAATGTGAATTGGATTGGTTGAGTCTCACCAGATGAAAATAGACAAGTAGTTGTAACCAAGTTTCATAGGTAGTTGTCAAAGAACTGGTATTGAACTGAACCGCATCAAGATCACCTCATAGATCCCTGTTATAAGTGAAATATATTTAAAAGGTACTATCTTTGTATCCTTAACACCTGAGATACATAGTGGTACTTAACTGTAGGGAGTGGCGTGCTTAGATATGGTCAAATGTTGAACCTTAGATGAGCAATTATAAAAGCCATTTTTAGGTATGGTGTGAACTAGAAAGAGGCTTATATAGTCAATATGATACTATTTCCTCTTATGCGTTAAGAGTTAGACATCTACCGCGGTACCCAAAGTTGAACACCAAATGAGATTGATTGCGATCTAAGTCTCATGTTCAACATGATGTCTATAAAAAGGAATAACTAATAAACTTACCTTATACATCAATTGAATCTTTGAGCATTTGGGAATTGGATGTTGATGAATGGAATTCTTCGTCATGTGTTATTGGGGGCACTGAAATGTTGCTAGACGTTCACCACTGTCTATATCAATATATGATGAGTCTTGTGCAAGTGGGAGATTGAAGGATCTTATATGATCAAGAGTCATTCTAGAATGATATTGCTAATAACATATGATCCTATAGGGTCACACCTTCTAGCAAGTTACCAATAATTGATTACTTATTAGTATAATTTGATTATTAATAAATATAACAAATACTTGTATTTAATTGGAAAAACATTATTTTATAAAAATAATATTTATCAACATATTGGGAATTATTGTTTCTAGGAAATAATATAAAGAGAACAAAACCAATGAATTATCATATTGTATGATTATTTATGTCATGTACAAATGAATGTGTAACGTCCCGAAAATCCAGTAATTTTTTTTCACTTTTAAAACAATAAATCATACAAACGAGTTATTCCAAAACCGATCAAAGTGAATATATCATTTAAACATTAGAGTAATATCATTAATTGCCAGTGCGGAAAACTTTGGGGGGTGTTGTGCAGTCACGCCAAACTCTTCCCTTTCGAACCGAAAGTACCTGAAACCATAGATATGAAACCGTAAGCACAAAGCTTAGTGAGTTCCCTAAAATACCACATACCAAAACATACAAACGTCATGGGCTACCCCCATGGTCTTTCCTTGCAATGCCGAGGGCCAAATCCTGGTCTTACATATAAGTGCCAAGGGCAGATTCTAGTCTTTCATACAACTGCCATGGGCCAGATCCTGGTCTTTCATACAATTTCCAAGGGCCAGATCCTAGTCTTTCGTATGATTGCCATGTGCCAGATCCTGGTCTTTCATGCAAGCATCATAGAGACAACTAGCATTCCACATAACAAGTAATGGGTCGACATTGGTGCCTTCGACCCACGAATATAGTGAGAAAACTCATCTCACAGTCTATAAGAATAGCTGCATCGATCACTGCTCTAAATGCTATATCTACCAGTCACCTATACAATTAATAGGAACCTAAATCTCAAATTATAAATCAAATTACCCAAAATGCCCTTATGTCAAACTTGGTCAACCCTGGTCAAAGTCAAAGTCAACGATCAAGGTCCAAAAGTCAATATTTCTTCCCAGCGGAGTACCCCTGCGTACTAAGAGAGTACGCCCAACGTACTCTGATGTTGACCAAAAGCGAGGCGCTGACCGCGTACGCATAACATACCACCAGGTACGTCCAGTGTACGCAAACCAATCCCAAAACTCCATTAAGAGCTTATTCCATTAAGCCCTTACGTCCAAAAATCAGATCCAAGCCCAAAATGATGTCCTAAGTCATAAAATTTCCAACTTTATGACTTTGCATGGCTATAAAGTGCTTAATGTCCAAAACCCTAAGTTCTTAACCCAATAAAAGCGACAAGATCACATTTTTATGGTTTATAATAGCTCCATAATTGATAAAGTTTCCAACTTTATCCATTAGAATGGTCCCAACAAACAAGATCTAGTCTTTAAATCTCAAAAGGACCCAAAAGTGGATCTTTTTCAACTTAATCCATTAAGTCCAAGTCTCCAACCTTCATAACTGAATCAAAATGATGTTTAGATGGATAAAGTTTCCAACTTTGTCCATAAAAAGGTCACAAACTTTCAAGATCTAAACTTTATGCATTTAAAGTGACCAAAAGCTCATAACACCCAAAACTAGCTAGATCTAATAATTTAATCATCAAGATTCAAAATTTATACCTCTAGAAGAAAGATCAAGGTGAACAAAGTCTGGATCTACAAGCTCCAATACAACCAACACTTCTTTAATGAGTTCCTTCCTCTCTAAGTTGTACCAAGAACACTCCAAAGCACTTAAAAACACCTTCTTTTTGTTCACAAGGCTTAATCTAGGGTTAGGGTTACAAGATAGTGTGTTGGAGAGGTGGAGGCTAAGAATGGAATTGGTTTGGGGAACTTAAGGAGCTTAAATAGGGCTCAAACCACAAAAATAGGGTTTGTGCACTGATTGCGTACGCCCAGCGTACTCAATTTAAGCCTAGTGTACTAGGGATGTCCTAGTACTCCTAGTGTATACGTTGAGTACGCCAACCATACGCGGCTCAACCCAAAACCATCCTAACTTTAAACAGTCATAACTTCTTCATTCCAACTCCGTTTTCGACGATATTATATCCACGGAAAGGTATTGAAGAGCTCTATAATATTATCTAAATATCTTGGACTATAAACTTCTCGAACAAAAATCTGTATTTCATGCAAGAACCCGGCCTATGACTTTTCCCGTTTTACCCTTTGACTCCAAAGCATAATTCAAAGGTTTAGATCTCATAACCATCATTACCTTCTTCGAAAAGGTCTAAACATCGCCTCCTTAAGACCCAAAGCCATTACACAACCGACTTCCGGCCCACGACCCTAAATCACAGAATGATCACAAATAGGGTGTTACAGAATGGGCACTTTGAGTGAATACATAGTTAGTATATAAACTAGTTAGTTGGTATATATAATTTGAATTTGAATATTGTCCCCTAGGCCTCCAAAACCATAGGTTACTTTCTACATGGGGGACATGTTTTTTCATTTGTTTATTCACTATACCATGCTTGTAAGAAATCTTTACCTCCTACTTTATTGTCTTGACTTTTAACCATGATTTTGTACATATAAGAAAGGCATAAGACAAGACTTTGACATAGCTTTTCTACTCTCTAAATCTCAAAAATATAGGCTGACAAAATCAGATTTTTGGAGTTCTTTCCCTCTTGTCTTTTTCTTGAAAATGGTGAAAGATTTGAAGACTAATAAGTTGGTTTCTGTTAAGACTTATTTGGATATGTCTTACTAGCTTAAAAGTAACTTATTAACAAGTGTATACCATCATATTTTTATTGTTTAATCTTGCTTAGTGGATATATTTAGAGAGCTCCTTCCTTGGAACTTTAGGATGAACTTTAGGAGTAGACATAAAGTGTAGACTTTGGTTCCTAGACCACCATGGAGACCCTATTATCCTGTTATGGTAGCTAATGGATGGATCGAGGAAGAACCAGAGGATATTTACGAGTAAGACCCTGAGGAGGATCCAAAAGAGGATTCTGAAGAGGAGTCAGATGAGGAGATAGACATCAGAGAGATCATTAAGGAGCCTTATCCCATCAAGGGAACAGATGATCCCCTTCGCCCTCCCTATTTTCAGGATACGACTCCACGATGGGTGGCATAACTACACTTATGGGCGAGAGAGGATGGTCTATGACCCACATTTGGCATGCATCAGGCCCTAACACTTCAAGTCAAGTGAAGCCTTAAGCTACTAGTCTAGCTTTTTTCCTAGTAACCACACCATTTCCATCAAACTTGTTTGTGTAAACCCATTTTGTGCCAATAATGATGTTATTAGGTAGTCTAGGAACCAAAGTCTACACTTTATGTCTACTCCTAAAGTTCATCCTTTATTGCCTTGAACTAGAACGATGTGGCGTACAAGATGGCTGAAACTATCGAGATGGTCTGTTTGTTGTGGAGACCTTTGCTGTTGTTTTGCCTTGTTAACTAAAAATGGTGTAACATCCCAAAAATACTAAGTAATTTTTTTTTTTTGATTTTAATTCACCAAAACCATACAACCATTTAATCAAAACCAACCAATTTATATAAAATTCTTAAAAACATTCGAGTGTATCAAAAGATAGTACATAATAAATCTTTGGGGGATGCAATGCGATCAGGTCCTGTCCCTTTCCCTTGGAACCAGATGTATCTGAAACATTTAAACATATACTGTTAGCACAAAGCTTAGTGAATTCTTCAGAATACCACATACCATACACAACATAACGAGTCTATTTCAACCCCAAGTGAACAATGGGCAAAATCATAGTATTACCATCACTTCCTGCCATAGGCCAAATCATGGTTTTAACTTGTATAAGTGCAAAGGGCCAAATCATGTTCTTCCATACAATTTCTAAGGACCAAACCCTAGTGTTTAATACAAATTCCGGGAGCCAAATCCTGGTCTTCCATGCAAGTGTCATAAAGACAACTAGATTCCTATATAGTATAGTGAGAAAACTCACCTCACAAACACAGTCTACAGCAAGCAGGCTCACACATTCGAACAAGCAGGTCTACACACCTCCTAATGAATCATACAAGGTAATCTCTCAATTTACCTTATAAAGCTATCCATTTGACTAAAATTCAAACCAGGTCAAAATGTCAACGATCAAAGTCAACTCTAAAAGACCTCCACGTTGTGGCCAGCCAATGGTAACGTCGTGGCCGTCATACTTGTTCCCGATTAAAATCCGCTACTACTTCGTGGCAGGCATGCCACCACGCCGTGGCAGAGTCCAGAAAAAACGGCCACGCCCAGACTAGTCTCCACGTTGTGGCAAGCAATCACCACGCCGTGGAACTGCATAAAGACAACTTAATGGATTAAGCTCTCAATCCGTTAAGCCTTCAGTTCTAACGTTCCAGAATGCTTCTTGGGACCTTAGTGGTTTAGAAAAAATGGAAACTTTATGGACATGCATGACCCATGAATGTCCTTTATTCCACTAGGTCAAAATAAATATAAATTGACCTAAAACTCATGCAAGATTCTCCAAAACTCAAACAAATTCTAGATCCAAAAGATATGGTTACTTAGGAACAAGGTGAGCTATAAAGTTGCAAACTTTATCTCATCTAACCAACCCAAACCCAACAATGAGCCAAAACATGAAGTAAAACCTAGATCTAAGAAGAGAGAGCCAAAAAGGTGGAAACTTGAGGACTTACAATGAGTCCATAAGATGCACCAAGTAGAAGAAACGAGTCGCTTGAAGATCTAAGAACAAAAACTCCTTCTTCTTCCGTCTAAGATCACAAAAATATTAAAAGTGAACCAAGAACTTCCAAGGGAGGCTAGGGTTTATCAAAGGTGCTTTGGGAGGTGATGGAGGCTGAAGGTGGAGGAAACCCTAGCTATTATTTCCCTTAAATGGTGCACACAACCAAAAAATTAGGGTTTGCCAAAAATGGGTCGCCATGCCGTGACAATTAAATGACCATGTCGTGGCAGCCAATTAAATAAGATACACAATTCTGGTAAAATTCCATGTTGTGGTGATCCCTTCAGCACGTCGTGGCCATCAAAATTTTCACAATTTCATATAAATCATACCTGGAATCCGGGTGTTACAAATAGACATTGGGACTTCCAGTGATTATTTTGCTTGAAAAGCCATTCATCGAAAGGTAACTTCAGGGGCTGGTCGAGACTGATTTGCAGAATGACGTCGTGGTGGAACAAAAAAAACAACGAATGTAGTGGAAGCTTTAGTTGTCAACTTGAGATTTCATACTAGTTTCTTCTAAACTTATCTCGTGAACAATCATACAGTGGGAATAGGGGTACGATGGAGAATTGTTCGATATGGTCCTTCAAAGTAAAATCACAATTCCATAAAAACAACAACAAATACAGCTCTTTCCTCTTAGCATTGTAGGATCAGAAAGCTTTCATCTCATCATACTCTTTGAGAGCTAACTGGATTTCATAAATCAACATAGCAACATAAAAATCATGAACACTCATAGTATTTTGTTGGAGGGATCGAACATCACCCTCAAATTGGTATTGTTTAGAAAAGTTAGACCGAGTGTACATTCTATCAAAGTAATCCCGAATTCCCTATTTCGTATCACACGTTGCCAATTGGGTGCCAAATGACTGAACTACAAAGTTATTGATCCAAGTGATAATATTAAAATTATAAGATTTCGATGCATCTAATAAAGCTACATAATTAGCGACTTTCTCATCCGCCGATTTTTATTTTACACTAGTAACAATACCCCTGTTGTGACATGCTCTACAGGGAACTGGTTGCTTGTTGACGGGATTGTCCTGGGGGTTTACATGAGAACACAACACATAAGAATCATTAAAGGACGACCGGGGGTTCTCCTGGGACGTAGCTCCGACAATAAAGTTAGTTCTTACTCTGAGAGATTTAGGTAAAACTATATATGGGAGAAGATGGATCCCTTCCTTGGGCAGGAAGAGATCCTTTTATACCTGTTACTAACGGAATGAAGTGACTCTCCCATGTGGGAGTGAGACGTGGCACTCTCTAACTGGGAGAAGTCTGCCCACGATAACTAAATGTCAGGTGACGTCAGTTCTGGGCGTCATCAGGCTCCTTGTCATGACCTGATTGGTCGTGAGAGAATGAGAAGATCACGAGGAATATTCTTTCCTCGTGATGAAAAGTGGGCTATCATCTCGGGGCTGGCCTACTTGGGCCAAGACTGGGCCCTGGCTTGATAACGTTCCGTTAGTGCTTTCCGTCAAGTTTAACGTGGCCGCATACGGTAACGTTAACAAGTCCCTTAGACCAGTAGGCTTCTGCGTTTGGGGAAATAGTAGAGTCGTTATGGTCTAGTAATAGACACGAGGTGGACTAATATTGCTAGTCCGTACGGCTGACAAGACGGAGTTGCCGTTGTGCGGCGGTTTCATCATGAGACGGTTCACTGCCCTTTTGTGGCATTTAAACCATTGTTTCTCTTGGCATTTCTATCTCACTCTATGCCTTTTTCGATTTGATTCCTCGTTCCAAAGAAGCCTTTCGCCCTTTTCTTGCATTCTTCCATGGTTGCCGCTCGTTCTTTAAGAAAGGAACTTACTGCTGAGGATTGGGAATCCTTCCAGTTCCGGTTTGGGTTTGTCCCCGAACATGGGGATCACATCCCTCTTACCGATGCATCGCTCTATAGTCCCCCTGAGGGCAAGGTCAACATTCTGATTTCCTTGTTCGAGGCGGGTCTGCGTTTTCCTACTACGGACTTTTTCAACCTGATCATTCGTGAATATGATTTTCTATAAGGGTACTGAACCTAATCGCCATAAACAAGATAAATGGCTTTGAGCTTCTCTATCGTGCCCTAGGCCATCAGCCGACTGTCCTGGCGTTCAAGCACTTTTTCAATGCTTCCACCCAGTCTGGGACTCAGACCCTTTCTCGTCGGCGCGGAGTCCCTACCCTCATCCATGATAAAAAAAATCCAAAAAGAATTGGCAGGAGAAGTTTTTGTGGGTGAACAACGACCTTGTGGTGCTTAGCTATCCAAGGACTAAGGTGTATGTGGACCGCGCTCCAACGCTCTTTGGTGCTGACAAAGAGCTTGCTGATGCCCTAGAGAAGGTTAGCATCAATGGTGAGGACTGGCTTAACTTTTTCTTGGCTGCTGGTGGGATGAGCGCCGCTTGGCGGGCTCGTAGGAAAATGCCAGAGTTCTTCGTCGAGAGAGAAGGTATGACGCTTCTTCTTCAACTTTCCCTAGCCCCCCCCCCCCCCCCATTTTTTACTCAGCAAAGTGCTTTTCAATCCGTAATCTTGTTAACCAGTGTTATCTTTGCTTTTTGCCAGCTGTGGAGGAGACTCTCCAGCCACCTGTCTCCGGTCGGGGTATCCGGGCTATACCAGGGTCTCCCACCGGTTCAGAGGATGTCGTCGGCGCTGGCAAAGAGACAGATATGTAGGACGTCGTTGTTACTAGTGCTTCTTAGAAGGATCCTGCTCCTTCCGGGTCCCCAAGGAGTCTCCGCTGTGTCAAGAGGCGACTCGCTTTGCTAGAAGCCTCTTCCGGCGGTAGTGTTGAGACGACTAGCACCAAGCCCCCACTTCGCAAGAAACATAACTTGAGTCTCTTGCTAGGGGGTTCCAAAGGTTCCACCAGTGTCCCCGATGAAAGTTCTTCTAAACTGCTGGAGAGGGCACACAATAGGGCGACTGAACTTCCCGGTGATAAAGAGAAAAAGAGCACCGATGTGACAGACCCCGATCCTGCTGTTGAGAGAGCCAAGGCGAAGGCCGGATGTGTGCCTTCTTGTGGGCATATGTCGACTTCTCCTGGTAAAACAGGAGCTATCCTTCCGCCTTCAGGGTCTTATTTGGGTATCTATAGGCCATCTTGGAGCTTAACCCCCAGAGACCTCATGTCCGACCACGACACTGCTCTTGCGTGGTGTCAGCATGCTTTTTCACCCGCCACAACTAAAGCTTTGACCGTTTTAGCGAACGAGCACATGGCCTACTGTCTTTGTTATGCCGCTAACCAAGTGTCATCTTACCTGGTTTCAGCTACCGAGCGCATTTCCAACATAGAGGTTATCCAATCTCATTCGGACAAGATGAGCATTGAATATGCAGAGTTGAAGGTCCAGGTGGTGAAGATGGAAGATGACAAGCGCAACTGGGAGGCCCAGCAAGTGCTTGTGTTGTGTGAGAAGGCAAGCCTGGAAAAACATGTAGCAAGGCTGGACGGGGAGGTGAAGCGCTTGAACGATTGTGTAGGGGCTCTGACCTTCGAGAACGCTGGCCTGAGCGAGCGAACGACAGAGACGGAGGCAGACCTGGTTGGGGAAAGCACTACAAGAGAGGTGCTGGAGAAGGACATAGCGTGGATCCTTTGTGATGGGCTCAGCCGGGTTGTGGACAAGATGATCGAAAGCTCCTAGTTTCTTAAGGCCTTGGTGTATGTGCAGGCTGCTTGTGTGGCAGCGGGTGTAGAGCATGGGAAAGGAGGTTCAAGAGAACTGGTGGTTGTCGGGAAGTTTGACCCAGAGGTGGAGGTGGATATGGCCACCAAGACTCGGGAGATGGAGGACCCAGAGGTGGAGGTGGATATGGACACCAAGACTCGATAGATTTTGCTGGCTATCTCCGCCTTCGTGACAAAGATTTGGCTGGGCTCCGTGTTCTTTGTCAGGATGCTCAGAGTGATGAGTCGGGTCCTAGCCCAAGCTCTCCACCTGGTGATGGTACTACCCCTGCTCACGAGTAACGTTATTTTCCTAATTTGTTTTGATATATCTTTTGTGAACTATATTTTCTCTTTTCTCTCTCTTTTTTTTTTGTCTTTGTTGCCCTTCATGGCAGCCCTAAAGTCCGGGAGCCCGGCGAATTACAATGTTTGCTTTTGATTCATGGATGTGAATGTTTCCTATTATCGTATATATTCTTTTGTTTGATTGCTTCGTAAATGGTTTATGTTGGCCATCACGTAGTATTTATGCAAGGCTTGCTTAAATCGCTAGTATGAGTCCTTTTACTTGTGAACTCTTTGTGCTTTACTCATGCTAGTCTTTGAGAAATTTGTTCTAATTTGCTGCTTAAAGACCCTAGGTCTAGCCAAGATCATCATCATGAGCCCCACCCGGTTGTGCTTTTCTCATTAGTGGAAGGTTAAGACTCCTCTACACTTATGTTACATGTTCTTTTGCACGTTTGTTTTTGGGAACGTTTGCTATAATGTGAGTAATTGAACATGTTTTGGGGGAAAGGTTATGAACCTTTTTTATATAAACCCCCTAGCTGCCTCCTTGTATTGATTTTGCTCATGTGACGTTGGATGATCAATCCTTGTTGTCATATGGTAAATGTACACAACCTCTTTATTTTATTTTTCAAGCTTGAAAATAAGGAGCATCTGAATTGCTTTTTCTCTTTTTTCTAATTTTATTGTTGGAGTGTCATAAGATTGGAAATGGTAAAGTAATTCATACTGGTTAAATTTACATTCCAAAACTAATATACAATGCCTTTGCTAACATTCAACTTATCTTTGACACTCGTTTAAGAATAGAAATGGCGTAGGCTCTGCGCATTCCAAGTTCTTGGGATTGCACGCCCGTCCTGGGCTTCTAGTATGTAAGCGCCATTCTTATGGGCTTCCACAATTTTGTACGGTGCCTCCCAAGTGACACTGAGTTTTCCCAATGGCTCGGCATGGCTGGACTCGTTTTTCCTTAACACCCATTCTACGACTTTGAAATTCTTGATCCGGACTTGGTGGTTGTAATAGTTTTCGGTATGTGATTTGTACAATGCTTGGCGCATCTGTGAAACCTCGCGTTTTTCATCTAGCATGTCTAAGTCCTGGCGTCGCCATGCTTCATTCGCTGTTTCCTCGAAATTCTCTGTTCGCAGTGAGCCAGCCACTATTTCCAATGGGAGGACTACTTCCGTCCCATAGGTAAGCTGAATGGTGTTTCTCCCGTGCTTGACCTTGCAGTGGTACGATATGACCACAACACTGTTGGGAGCTCATCCACCCAGGCAGACTTTGATCTGAGTAACCTTTTCTTCAAACCATTGACTATAGTTTTGTTTGATATATAAGTTTGTCCATTAGCCTGAGGGTGCGCCACAGACGTGAACCGGCAGTGAATTTTCTTGTTTTCACACCACTCCTTGAAGGGGATCCCTTCAAATTGTGTGTCGTTGTCACTTATGAGAACTCTGGGTGTACCAAAGTGAGCCAATATATTTTTGATCATGAACTTTATCGTTTGCTTTCCCATAACGGTGGCCAGCGGTTCCGCCTCTATCCAATTTGTAAAATATTCCACATCGACGAACAAGAATTTCACATCCCCTGGCGCTGGTGGGAATGGTCCCACTATTTCAATCTCCTATTAATGGAAGGGCCAGGAGCTGGTGATGCTGGTCAACGGCATGGCTGGTTGATTCTAGAAAGGAGCGAATGTCTGACATTCTTTGCATTTCTTGGTTAGGGTTGTTGCCTCGTTGTATACGTCTGGCAAATATACTCATAGGCGGAGTATTTTGCCTATGAGTGCTCGAGCGCCTTCGTATGTTGCCGCCATTCCGGAATGGCATTCTTCCAGGAGCGTTTGTCCTTCTTTCTTAGAGATGCACTTTAGCCATGGGCTTAAATACCCTCTTCGATACAGTTGGTTGTCTCTGATTGCGAAATGTGACGCCCTGGCCTTGGCTTTTCTCGCTTCTTCTGGGTCGTCTGGTAGTACGCCATGGCGTATGTAATCGACGTATGGTTTGGTCCATTCTGGGGTAGTCGAGACTGTATTAACCTTTTGGTTATCAATGCTTCTCTCTGGGAGCACTTCAACTAACACATTCTTTGTTAGGTGATCATTGGAAGTTGAGGCTAGCTTGCTGAGAGCATTCGCCCTCGCATTCTTTCCACGGGAAATTTGGTTTATTGAAAAGTTTTTGAATGTGTTGGTTAAGCTACGGACTGCATCTAGGTACTTCTGCATCCTTGGATCTTTGGCTTCATATGTTCTGTTTATCTGGTTTGCGATGAGTAACGAATCACCAAGAGCTGCTAATTGCTTGGCACCAACCTCCTTTGCCAACCTCGGGCATGCTAGGAGTGCTTCATACTCTGCCTCATTATTAGATACTTGGAAATCGAATTGCAGTGCGTAAGTGATTTCTTCACCTTTGGGGTTTTGAAGGATCAGGCCTGCGCCTGAGCCTGCCTTACTTGCCGCACCGTCGGTGTATAACTTCCAAAGTTCTTTTCCGACTTCATGCTCCAATGGGTCGACGGAGATTGTCGTCGGTACTCCCTTGATAGTATCTCAGATTTTGACTAGGAAATTTGCGAGGGCCTGGGCTTTGATGCTAGTCTAGTGGTGATAAATGATATCGTGTTTGCCTAATTCAATGGCCCACTTTGTCAAGGCACCTAGACTTTTTCGGCCTTAGCAGAACTTTCTTTATCGGATAGTTGGTTAGGACATCCACCTTGTGGGCTTGAAAATACCACCGTAGCCGCCTGGCAACGTATACCAGGGTGAGGACCAGTTTCTCTAAGGTCGGGTAATTAACCTCTAGCCCTTGCAAGGCCCTACTCACAAAGTGGATGGGGTCCGGTTTTCCATCCCTCTGCACCGCCAACACTGAGAAGATAGCTTCTTCCGAAGCTGCTAAGTACATCTGTAGTGTCTCCCCTGGTAGCGGGCAAGCGAGGGACGGTAGTTGGTATAAGGCATATTTCAGTCGTTCCAATGCTTCGTATGCTCTTTCTGTCCGTTTGAACTGCTTATAATCTAAGCACCCTTTAAGGGTTTGGTACAGAGGAAGCGCCTTTTCTGCTGATTTGGCGATGAATCTTCCCAAAGTCGTTAGCCTACCGTTGATCTCTTGCGCACCCTTGAATGTTGTGGGGAGTTTTCGACTCAACGATGTAACATCCCGTGTTTCCAGGTATTTTCAAATCCGTGCTTCAGTAATTTAATATGTCTTGTTGGTCTTTGAATTTGGTGAAATTTAGCCCTAAGAGGCCCGAGGGGCAAATTGGTAATTTTGGTCGGAGGGACAGTATGCTAGGCGTATTAGGGAGCGCCCTAGTACGCAGGGCGTACGTATGTCCGAGTGCAATCCTAACTTTTAGCGTTTGTTGGGTATTTATGTCACACCTTTGAACCAGACAGCGGAAACGTCCGAGGGCTTGTGTGACTAACAATTGAAATATCATCACAATGAATATACATGAATCATAACACATTCATCACCAAACATTACATAGTACAACTGGTATTATTCACATCAAGTACATTGTCATAGATTATATAAATCCAAAGTATTAATAGCACGATGAGTGACATTACCCAAAATAAATCCATACACACTTGAAAGTCCTTCTGCTTAACGATTTCCTGAGAATACAAGTTATTTTGAAAACGGTCAACATATATAATGTTAGTGAGTTCATAAGCATGTTTAAATGAAAGTCTTGGTATTGTTCGTAAAACCCAGAAAATCATATATTTTCTGTAAAAAGTCTGAAAAATGATGTGAAAATCGAGTATAAATGCATGTGTGAATTTCATAGTAGTAACATATAGGAATGAAGTTCAAATTTCTTTGTATTCTTTCTGTTGTAAGTAAATAGTATTTGAATAATAGTACTTTCCCCAGAAAATTCGATATTTTCTGATTTATAAAAATGTCACGGTCTTTGTACTATCGAAATGTTTTGTATCAATATGACTTACGAGTTTTTAATTTTCCGTAATGCCGTGATGGGAATAGATCTCTATATGAGTCCTTATAACCATACATGATAGTGACTGATTTGCCTGTCTTGGCATTTTTTCAAACGCCGGATTTTCGATCACGGTTTCATCACCCTAGACTGGCCTAGTCTAACTATATCGAACAACTTAGGTGTGGGGGAGTCACCCCCGTATAGCTCTATGTAACATCCAGATTTTCAAGGATATTATTGTGTATGTTAATCTTGAGATTAAAGGAGAGACTCGACGAGTTGAGGGTCCAACTCGCCGAGTCAAATCGAGTTGCTCGCGTGGATTTAATGAATGGACTCGACGAGTCAGAGGAGGGACTCGCCGAGTAGGTACTGGGCAAAGAAACCCTAATTTCCCGGGTTTGGGACCTATTTAAAGGCACTTATAGCCTCATTTGCGGCTACCCTTCCTTGATAGAAAACCCTAAACGTGCATAGAGAGCCATGAGAGTCATGGAAGCTAAAACTTGAAATAGACTAGTGCATCTCTTGAGGAGAAGAGGAGATCATCCAAGAAGGAAGCTAGTGAATCAGTGGATCTTGTGTAACTCCATGCAAGGGCTTGAGTAAGAGGTAAAAGCTTGCACCTTTCTTGTTATTTTTCTTAGATCTTGTTGCTTTGGAAGATTAGGGTTTCTTCCACCATTGTTGGGACTTTGATGCATAAGGTCCCTTTTGAGGTCTAGATTTCAGATCTGGACTCTCTGAGGTCCAGAAAGTCCAAAGATTATAGCTTTATTTAGCCATATAAGAGTTAGTGTGGTTAATCATGCCTGTTGGAGTTATATTGGCATTATGAGCCCTATATGCCATGTTTAAACGTAATACTTGCAGCTTTACGTGACAATCGACCCTTAGGATGGTAGATCTAGTGTTTGGGGTCATGGATCTGCCATAAATCTTTGGAATGAGGAATCTGATCGAAAGGACACGCCGAGTCCATGGCCTGACTCGACGAGTCGGTTAGCGTTTGTCCCGATGAGTTTGATCAAGCGATAACTCGGCGAGTTCGGGGTTAACTCGACGAGCTGAGCTAGACTTTCTGGAGATTTCTGAGGAAAAGAGGGGACTCGACGAGTTGCATGAGTGCACTCGACGAGTCAGGTCAAACATGGACTATTGACTTTAGTTTGACTTTTGTTGACTTTAGGGTTTAGTCAACGTGAGTAATGGAGACCATGGAGGGGTAGAATGGTCTTTTATCCACTTCAAGAGTTAGACAGAGAAAGAGGGTAGCCTTTGGAATAGACGAGTATTAATTGAGCATTAATTAGAGATATTTATCCTATGTGATAGGTGAAGGCTAGTTCGATATTTCCGAGTACGAGACTGTTATTGCTGGCTTGACAGGTGAGTCTTCTCACTATACGTTACCTAGAGTGGTATCTATGTGCGGACCGGAGGATCTTATGTGTTATGTGTATGTTTGAGATTATGTGTATTGTGATATATGTATGCTATGTGTTATATAGACCGGACTGGAGGGTCCAACGACTTACGAGGCCAGAGGGTCTTCGAGTAGACCGGACCAGAGGGTCCAACGATTTAGACCGGACCGGAGGGTCCAACAAGCTACACTGGACTGGAGGGTCCAACGAGCTACGGGACTGGAGAGTCCCGCTGAGACACATTGACCGAAGGGTCATACCGAGTTATAGCCTCGAGTGGCTTATGTGTTGTATGTGGTATTTTGGGGAACTCACTAAGCTTTGTGCTTACCGTGTTATGTGTTATGTGTCTCAGGTTTCTCAGGATCGCGGGACGGCGCTGGCTTGATTGTACACACCAGAGAAGGAGTTATGTTTTGAGTATCCTGGATTGTTAATGGGGTTGTGTTCTGTAATTTGAATAAACGAGATTTTTATACAATATGTTATGAAAGGTATGTGATTTTAAAATGAAAAATTTGTTTGAAAATTTCGTCGTTTCAAGTTGGTATCAGAGCCTTGGTTTGAGGGATTCGGATGCACCTTCGGGTAAATCTGGACTCAAACTGAGGATTTGAGAAAAAATTTCAAAGAAATCATTTTTCTAAAAACGAGCAAGAGTTTCTGAGAGAAAACCAGAAGGAGCAGTGTGTACAATCAGCCAGAGCCCGAACGGTGATTTCCCAAAATACCCTATTTTTGTGTTATGAGATATTTTGTGATATTCTGCATGCTAGAGGATAGGCTAGGTCTTTCATATTTTAGGACTAGAGTGGCCTGATTTTGTGATGCCTTAGCGTAGGAGTTGCTGTTATCTATGAGGTGATATCGAGTATATGCTGAGTAAGAGTATCCAGCATGAATATTACAGAGATAGAGTTTCGAGTAGAGGAGTAGTCATGGAGAGACACCTAGATAAGCATCGAAGGATGCCTACTGAGAGAGTAGTTATATGCCCGTGTGGGGTAGAGTGCTTGAGTTCGGTGACACCTGTTGTGTGTGGATAGAGCAAGTGGAGTTGTAACCTAGAGTGGTTTACGTATTGGTGGAGATTATCCGATGCCCGAATGCTGCTTGCTTCGTGCTTTGTGGAACTCTCGATGATGGGAGTCAGCTACTAAGTGAATATGACGATATTCAGGAGGGAGATGGCTGGCATCATTAGGAGTTCTTCAGCAGCTAATGGCAGAGAAGAGTGAGCACCTAGGAAGAGCCTAGGGGGTGACCGTGGTCAGATGAGTGCGCGGACAGAGTAGAGCATTTCGTTGGGGAGCGAACACGTGTAACGGGATGGACGAACGAGAAGGTTGCGCAGCTACTTAGGAAATCTGGGATGGTCCGTGTGGAAAGTATGGGTAGATGTGGCAGGTAGTATGGGCCCATACTACTGAAAGCAGAGGACCCATACTTGATGCAGGGAGTATTCTGGAGATTCTAAGTAGCAGATCGAGAGGTGATGCCATGGTTCGAGTACCATGCTAAGTGACAGATTGCTTGGTGATGCCGTGGTTCGAGTACCATGCTTTGTAGCGGACTGAGAAGAGAGAACATGGTTCTGTTGGATTAGTGTCTAAGTCCATAACTATTTTGGTATGTACTTGACCTGATTATGAGCATGGTCCTTTTGGGTTGCCTTCACCATAACAATATGTGGGATGAATTAAGGAGAGAAAGGTTTAATTATGATTTATTAATATATTATGAGAATAATATATTAAGGGAGAAATCATATTGTTTAATTAATATTAGTCAAGAATTAATTAAGAATTAATTTTGTGGCTAAAAGAGATTAATTAAACTTAAGCGACTTATTGTGTAATTATAAGATAATTACATAATTGGGCTATGGATCACCTTGGAATAATAGGTTGGACGAATTCTATGGGGAAGCCCATTAGAAATCGTCCAAGGCATGTTCCAGAAGGGGTCCATGGGCTGCTTAGAGCTTAAGCAGTCAAATTAGGGTTTCCTTGTTAGATAACCCTAATTGCCTACCTATTTAAGGAGCCCCTAAGCCCTAAAAACGTGGACAAGTAATGCTTTAGGGTTTCCAGCCGTTTTTGGTGCCTCCTCTCTCCTCCCTCTTCATCCAAGTTGCTTAGTGGTGTTTGTGACTCCATTAGAGGTGCAACACTTGAGGCACTAAGCTTTCTGAAGCCAAGGATTGATTGTTATTGCTATATAACAATCAAAGATAAGATCTAAACCCTAATTTCAGTTATAGTTTATTAGATCTAGGGTTTATGGCTTTGGATTATCAATTACATGTTCATTAGACAAACTAGATCCAAAGCTATTAGGGTTTGCATGTACACTATAGGATTGATGTATTGCTCAAAACCCATCAGTGGTATCAGAGCCTAGGGCTGTTTGTTAGTGAATTTGATGCTTTTTTGATCGATTTTTGGCTGAAAATCGAATTTTTTGAGGTGTTTCGACTTGACTCGCCGAGTCAATTGGGTGACTCGACGAGTCCATAGTGAACTCGACGAGTCCAAGCCTGACTCGACGATTCAGAGGGTCAGATGGAGCAGATTTCGGGATTTTGACCTGTTTTGGCTGTGGATAATTACCTAAAATGAATTTTATTAATAAAAAACGATTTTTATCAATATTTGGAGATTATCCTTGCCAAAATAGAAGATAATTGTCAAAATTTAGATAATCTTTTGTTTTATTAGATAAAGATTGATTATTTGTTATTTAGATTTGAATTATTTTGTGAAAAAGTTTCAATTTTCCCCTTTAGGTTTTATAGTTTAAATTTGAACTTAAAAGTTTTGTTTTTTTTTTGAAATTTAAATAGTTAAACCCTAATGTTTTGAAAAGTTTCAAAACTTGCCCTCAAGTTTTGGAATTTAAATTTTTTAATTAAAAGTTTAATTTTGAAATATTTAAATTTTAAACCCTAATGTTTTGAAATGTTTCAAAACTTGCCCTCAAGTTTTGGAATTTAAAATTTTGATTAATAGTTTAATTATGTAATATTTAAATTCTAAAACCCCAGTATTTTGAAAAGTTCAAATTACACCCACATGGTTTTGTTAAGTTAATTAAAAGTTTAATTAAAAGAAAAAGTTAATAAAACCACCTAGTATTTTAAAAGTGTAAAATACACCATATACTATATATATGTAACATTAAAAGTCTAATATTATATATATATATATATATATATATATATATATATATATATATATATATATATATATATATATATATATATATATATATATATATATATATATATATATATGAGTAAAGAGTCAGTCTTACCGTTAGTAGGCCTCATTCAGGAAGCTGGTCTATAAGGGGTGTTTAAGGAAATTGCCTATAAAATGGCGATTGAAATGGTATCCACTCTTACCCACCGCACTCTTGACTAGTGGAGGGTCGTTAGCCAAACGGGTAGGATAGGACGAAACCTTCCATTATAAGTATAATGAAGTACAAAGTAACTACATGCTTTTACAAATTCCCAAATTCTAGTTACTTTAGGCAAAATGTGAAATTGTATGCTAATCCATGGAATTACACTTCGTACCCTTGTCAAACGTTAGTGGAGCGTGTGTGGTTAACCGGCACACTAATTTGGGATTGACATTGGTGGCGAAGGGTGGCTCGATGTTTATCGTAGATCAATGGAGCGTGTGTGGCTAACTGGCACATTGATTAGGTGATAGTAGCATTGGGTGCACCACGTGATTCGCACGATTATTCACACCTTATTTATGATCCTCGGCATCCCAGTCGCAAACCTGAAGGGCATAATCGAGATTAAACATGCCATTGAAAAAGTTCAATGAATCTCAAAAGATCTAGGAGTTTCAATTCATTTAAAACTTAAATTTCTTTTTCGTTTTTCATGGTGGAAATTGGTAAATCGTCATTTGCCTACCTTCAAATATTCCGCAACTAGATGACGGCATCCCTCTTCTAGGTTGTAGAGTATTGTGTTGGATCCTAGCCTTGATGTTTCATTTGGGTGTTACATCAAAGATTCTAATCAACTTGACTTGAATTTCTCCCGTTTTGTAGTTGTCTGAATCTAACAATGGTCTTCCCAAATCCCATGGAACAAGTTTTCCATATGGAGATGATATTCCACGATATGATCGAGGAACCAGAGATCATGCTTCACTTCCTCCACCTCCTCCTATTATTCTCCCCGACCCACAAGTTCGAAGGCTTGAAAAGTTCAAGCTAACTCAAGCCCTTTTGGCAAGTAAAAACGAAGATGGGAAACATGTGTGTGCACACGTCTTAGAGATAAAGTCACACATTGATAGGTTAAGGATGATGGATGTCGATATCTCAGGTGAGTTGGTTGTTGACTGGGTTCTTCAGTCACTTCCAGAATCGTATAGTGAGTTCGTAAGAGAGTACTATATGATGGAACACGACGTGACCCTCATTGATCTCACCTATTTGCTTATAGCTGCTGAATCAGCAATGATTTGGGGAGCTGGTCAAGCAAATTTGTCAGGTGAATAAAACTCCCAAACTTCAATGGACATTGAAAATGGTGAAATTGGAGATCCAGAAAAGGAAAATTATGATATAGTTCCTTGTGCCATTCCAAAGGAGTCCATTTGCTTTTATTGCCAAGAGAAGGGGCATTGGAGACGAAGTTGCCCTATTTACCTGAGAGATCTAAGAGATAGGAGAGTCAAGACATATGGCTCTGCTTCAGGTGAAATCCACCATCTAACTCTTTTAAGTTCCTATTCTAGATTCTTAATACATGATGTGATAAGATTACATTTTGATGTTTTGAAGCATCGAAGAAAAGAGAGGAAGCTTAAGGGAAGAAGTGAGCTGAATCTGATCGTGAAGAAATGGATTTCGATCGCATTGCTTAAAGATCAGATTTTTGAGCTGCTACTTTCGAGTTAGAATAGATTGCTTAGGAAATTGAAATAGCATTGTTTTCATTTGAATTTCATTGTAAGGACAAGTTTTTCCGCAATAAAATGAATTTTGATTTCGTCTTATTTATTTATCCTTGCAATGGCATATGTGAAAATGGATGTTTATGTATTTCTAATTTTAGCAATGTTGAATTGGATGTAATTTCTTGATTTTGTTATTTGTGGAAATGTCGATAATTTACCAAATAGGGAAAGTTTCTCATCGCCCAAGTTTTAATTGGACAGAAACTTGGAATCATGCAACATGCATTGCGTGATGCATGAGAAACTTCATATTTGTGAATTAGACTAAATCTTTGACAAAGTGTCAAGTGAAGGACTAAGAGATCAAGTACACTAGGTTGTACGTTGATCAACTCCACCACAAGAGTGATAAAGATATTCGTCATGATTTACTAAAGTTTAGTAAATATGATTATACTTATAAGATTAAGTGTAATTCTGAGTTGATTTAAAGAGTTTCAATGAATAGCAGAGCGAATAAAGAAGAATCAAGTAGGCAGAAAGATAAAAGTTTCTCCATTCTAAAAAGAAGGGAAAGTACCTTTTATTGTGTTTTATGATAAGTCTTAATGATTAAGAACCATATCTCAATTGATCCTCTAAGTGAGTATTAGTGCATTTGTATGTCTAAGAAGAGGAATCGAGAACTGTGGAAATGGTTAAATCAAGAAGTCAATCATACTTCATTCCAATATCAGGTCTTAGAGTTATACTCCAAGATTGTAAATTGAGTGACACGTCTTTAGTAGCTTTATAACACTCAACAAATGTGGAATTGGGAAAAGTTTTCTTATTCTTGCACATTTGAAATTGGTAAGTTGTGTTGTCTTGGATAAGACAAAGAACAACTGGGGCCAGTTATGTGAAGTTTTTTGTCTTGATATGAACTACACTAACTCTTGAATATTTGTTTGTCAAGAAATGTTTCTTGACAAGAGAATCATATATGTCAAGAGGTCAGTGGGAGTCTCAATTGTCTTGAAAAGTTTCAAGAACAAATCAAGAATAAACCGATAAGTTAATCACTAGCACACGACTTGAGGTTTGTAACCTTTCGTGTTGACGTAATCTTGTTTCTGTGCCATTCCATTTTAAGTCATCTATGCATATGAGTTATGTGAGTTCTCAATTGATTGCATAAAGGCAAGGCACCCTGATCAATGGAAAGTACATTGATAAGGTAAGGGTGAGCTTGTTAACAACCTGGAAGCAATGGTGGGCATTCATGCTGCCATATGGCGAGAAATCAAGTATGAACAAGTTCAATCCATATGAGTTGGATTTGTCACAAACATTGTCTTATGATTGTTGTTATGAAAAATTCACATGGATAGGAACACATACACTTTAAAATCTAAGTGTCATAAGGTTTCCCTCCTTCATGAAAATGATTGTAAGGAAATGCTTTCACTAAGAGAGATTTTAAGAAGATTGCAATTGTGAAAATTGTATTCTCAAATTCGATTATGATTACGGCATCCCTCTTCATAGTTCGAATTGTGAGATTTGGCAATTAGTCTGAACATTTGGGACTTAGTAACATAAGCTCTGAAGTTGTTTAGACACACATGTGAGCTTTCTAAGACAAAGGTGTATGAGTTTAAGAAGCTTAGATAAAGGCTTATCAAAGCATCAGGTATTTAGAAATATGAACTTAAGGAATTCAATAAGCATTGTTTTCTGGAAGTTCAGATGTTTTCTAAATATATGTCAAAGCTAGTGGGAGCGTAAGTGTTATGCTTGTATGGTAACAATCATCGTGTTAGTGGGAGCATGATTATTATTTCATGTATTGCAAGTTAGCAATATTAATTATAGAAAACAAGGATTCACTTTGCAAAGTTGTAGGGGTTGAAAAGTTGTTTTGCTATAATTAAGGGAGAGGATATTATACTTCATTTTCAAATCTAAAGGCTTAGATTGTGGAATTTTTTAATCAAATTTAGTCAAATATATATGAATGTTGTGTTGGAATGGTTCAACATGAGGAAATTCTATATATGGAAAGAATAAATGCATTCTCAATATTTGGTTATGATTACGGCATCCCTTTTCATAATCAAAATTGTGAGAACATGGCAATTAGAAATATTATAGCAAAAGACTGGTAAAGTATCACGTCTTTATGTAAGAAATTATGAATCGTGTCCCATACGCTTCGGGTATAGGATCGATTGCATATGCTATAATGTTTGATCATTCTAAAATTTTCCAAATGCTTAGCGCATTAAGAGGGAAAAGGGACTAGAACGGTTTTTTGACTAAAATAATTAAACAACTATCAAAGGACGATCTAAGGTTCGCCAAGGATTTATTGCTTGTGAGTAGTTGGAAGTATAGTGTTGGATGGACCATATCGACATTATTATGAATAGATAAGATTCTATTAAGAATGAGTTGTCATATGGCAAATATGGAAATGTTTCCATATTGGGAGTTGGAAATTAAGAACTTATGTCTAGATTAGAAAATTTTATGCAAAAAGGATGTTCAAAGGAATGTACTTTGAGTGAGAGACATCACATCTATAGAATTGTTTTGTAACAATTTCTGATAGAGAACCTTGTATTTTCATTGGCCAAATCTTGGTGACTTTTGTGCTATGACTTTGCCAAAGGATTGTTGCATAAAATGTTAGAATCTAACATATTCTAGTAGTGGCGAGAACCTTGTGTTCTTACACTAACGATGAGGATTAGGAATTGTGAAATGAGCATCATTGGAAAAGTTTTCAATTGATCTAATTCACAAAGCATGGACCATAGGAAACATAGTGTGCATACTCGGAGCATGCGACAACTATTGTTGTAATTCAAGTAATAAGTTGATTTTCTGAAACAGTAAGCAATGAATAATGAGTAATCAATATGGTGTTTAAATAAAAGTGTTTTATTTACGCTCAAAAGTTTTGGGGCCATATAGGATTAAGTATTATTGTTGTGTTTCACTCTGCATGTTTTGACTTCCAGAATAACTAGGTTATTCAAACATCCACAGTCGGTCATACGTTGGGAGTAGGTATGAAGGAAGACTGTCATGAATCTGTCTGTAGATTGTCTGAAGTGTTTAGACATAGCACAAGTTTGCTGCAGAGTTCATGAGTGCTTTGATAAGATTAGAGTATTGGATTAAACCCACGCTCACTTGAATCACTTCATGGATTTTATCACGAGTGATTGTGAGATGATAATATTGTATATTCTTGAAACCGGGACGTGTGAGTTGTTATTTGTTGATCGGTTGCACATTGATAGTAAGTAAACGCACCAGTAACTTGGTGTTATAAAACTTATTGTTGTGTGTAATTCGATCGGTAGGAGCAAGCAAGCATTTGAGTCAAAGTTTATCCATTGCTTTTACCCAAAGTGGGATAAAAGCGATATCTATGGGCCCCTCGATGATTTTGTGATGACACCCTAAGCGCTTGGCCAAGCCGGGACTAAGTTGATGTGTTCAATTGTAGTCTGTTGTCAGTCGTCATAAATCGGAAGCCGGGAAACAGTATAGTGAGAATGATCAAATTCATGTCTTGTGTCTATACGATATCTTGAGAATGGAGGAATATATGATCCCTTATCTAAAGGACACGCGTATCTGATAAGATCAGAGTTGACAGCGGCTTTTGAAAGCTACGATTGCTGATCAGGTTCTGAAGTTATGCAAAATAGTTATTAGACTTATCCAAGTGGGAGACTGTTGGGTTAGTGTCTAAGTCCATAACTATTTTGGTATGTACTTGACCTGATTATGAGCATGGTCCTTTTGGGTTGCCTTCACCATAACAATATGTGGGATGAATTAAGGAGAGAAAGGTTTAATTATGATTTATTAATATATTATGAGAATAATATATTAAAGGAGAAATCATATTGTTTAATTAATATTAGTCAAGAATTAATTAAGAATTAATTTTGTGGCTAAAAGAGATTAATTAAACTTAAGGGACTTATTGTGTAATTATAAGATAATTACATAATTGGGCTATGGATCACCTTGGAATAATAGGTTGGACGAATTCTATGGGGAAGTCCATTAGAAATCGTCCAAGGCATGTTCCAGAAGGGGTCCATGGGCTGCTTAGAGCTTAAGCAGTCAAATTAGGGTTTCCTTGTTAGATAACCCTAATTGCCTACCAATTTAAGGAGCCCCTAAGCCCCAAAAACGTGGACAAGTAATGCTTTAGGGTTTCCAGCCGTTTTTGGTGCCTCCTCTCTCCTCCCTCTTCATCCAAGTTGCTTAGTGGTGTTTGTGACTCCATTAGAGGTGCAACACTTGAGGCACTAAGCTTTCTGAAGCCAATGATTGATTGTTATTGCTATATAACAATCAAAGGTAAGATCTAAACACTAATTTCAGTTATAGTTTATTAGATCTAGGGTTTATGGCTTTGGATTATCAATTGCATGTTCATTAGACAAACTAGATCAAAAGCTATTAGGGTTTGCATGTACACCATAGGATTGATGTATTGCTCAAAACCCATCAGGTTCGAGTACCATGATCTGTAGCAGATTAAGAGGAGATAACATGGATCGAGTACCATGGTTTATAGTAGATCGAGAGGTGGCCACATGGTTCGAGTACCATGACCCGTGGCGGTTAGTGTTACTGGTTCTACCAGTTATTCCATTGTGATTGGTTAGACCGAGATCGGATGCGATAGAGTATGAGGTCAGAAGGCCATGTGGAACAAGTTCCAACGAAGCATCCCTTGTGAGGGAAGTCGAGATGATTCCAAGGTATTTTTGGTGAGATGTCAGATGGAGTCGCAAGACTCAAGGATAAGTAGGGATGGCGTTTATGGGGGATTGCGGCCCGAGTTGAGCAATCAGCCGATAGTGGAGATGTCACCTTCTGTGACCTAAATGGTGTTATTTCCGATTCCTGTGGGAAACATAAGAGGTGTTGAGGTTTCAGTTTCTGAGCTTGGGGGTAAAACCATGCGGGTTAGCATTGATGGCGACCTTTCATCAGAGTATTTGGGCAGTATGTCTGCCGAGAGGTAATGATAGAGCATGAGCAGGTTGTCAGTGGGGACTGAGATGGTTAAGGACAAGGATACACCCTATTTGAGCATAGTAGGGCATGTATTAGCTGCAGAGGCTGGCAATCAAGAAGAGGTTATCGGGGTGGTGGCTCTTATTATCTATGATGAGTATTGAGTGTGGGAATGAGGTCCCCGCTCTTATTACAATCCACGTGATGGAACGTTGGTTGAGGAGTCAAGGATGAGGAGTATGATAGTTCATTATTTTCAGATTAAGAGTCAGAGCTACTACTGTACAGTTGAGATGTCCGATAATGGGATGATATGAGATTCTGTATGATTAGAGGCAGTCATTATGAGAAGTTTCTGAGGATTTCATCTGAGATTCGGGGTATTTGGAGTTGTGGGGTCTTTACCAGGGGGACCACCAAGCATTGCGGAGTACCTTCCAAGAGTAAGTGTGATGTTCCTGGTGGAAACAGTCTGTGGAACAGATTATTGGTGCGCCAATTGGTGATGGTTCGAACCCCGAGTGGGGGAGGACCGAGTATTTTATAGAGAGGATCAGAGATTTGTTCAAGAGCGGTTAGGGAGTTGGATAGAGACATGCACTATGGATTCATGAGACCAGGGTTATTGGTGGTCGAGGTGAGTTGCAGAGGGAGTTAATGCATGTTGTACGCGTTCAAGAAAGGATGAGTGTCTGCACGGCAGGTGGTCGTTGGTCAGAGGCCTTGTGGTAGATAAGAATTTTTCGAGGTGGTTGGTTCGTAAGGATACTTCGGAAGTTGGGAAATTTTGGTTCGATGAATGGATTTCTCTATGTTCTTTGGGAAGGGTAAGTGATGATCGGGCAGCTAATTTCCGAGTCGGCATGCGTAATCTCCCTTGGTTTTGAGCAATAAAGGAAAGAGTTTCGGAGGGTCATCTTCGTGTTCTGAGTCGTTGGCGATTTCTCCGTGTTTCAAATTGGGAGATGGAGTATTCCGGGGTTACAAGTGGCACGAGAGAAAGATCGGTTGCGAGATTCCGAGGAAGCAATGCAGTATCTGAGTATGATGCCTTGAGTATGAGATCAGTGGTAGAGTCAAGACACTAAGAGGAGCTGTGATGGTGTACCAGGGTATCTGGGTTTAATGTCCAAAATCTCGAATTACTTTGAGTTTTGAGATGGCAAGTGGTGTATCAATTATCTACGGTTCCAGTGGGAGCCCTTCAGCCAATTGACATCAAGCGAGATTATTCGAGAATGTGGATTATAGCAGGGAAAGGTGTTTTGTTATGGCAGATGTCGTCAGAAATAGAAATGCATAATTTGGGTAAGTGTGTACACCTATCTATGGTTGGTCCGCAGGGCATGAGTTAATGATCGCGATGTGGCGTCGACCTGAGGATGAGATTGTGAAGTGGTAAGAGTAAGTGCGGTAAGACTGCGGGGAGCTGTAGTTTCAATGAGTTAGTGCAGAGAGGTTGTGGTGATGCTACAGGGAGCGGTAGTACTCACTATTTAGTGAGAGGTTGTGGTGATGCTACGGGGAGCCGTAGTACTCACTATTCAGTGAGGGGTGTGGTGATGCTACGGGGAGCCGTAGTACTCACTATTCAGTGACGGGTGTGGTGATGCTACGGGGAACCGTAGTACTCACTATTCAATGAGAGGTTGTAGTGATGCTACGGGGAGCCGTAGTACTCACTATTCAGTGAGAGGTTGTAGTGATGCTACGGGGAGCCGTAGTACTCACTATTCAGTGAGAGGTTGTTGTGATGCTGCGGGGAGCTGTAGTACCCACTAGTCATCGAGAGAATGTTGTGATGAAGTACTATCTGATCAGAGCATGACGCAGAAGAGTTTTAGGCTTGGGTAGCCCTAATATTTGATTTTGTAGGAGCCTGGTGGTCGAACCAGGGGCGAGACTGGGGTCTCCATATTTGTCGGGAGTCGTTATATTCTGAATTGAGTAGTGGTTTTCGCGACCAAAGGGAAGTGGATCAGTGAGGAATGCATGGGTTGCGGGTCATGAATCATGAGTTGAGTGGTTCATTGGGACGAGTGGTTCCAACTCTGGGTCAGATCAAACTCTCGAGTTTGAGTTTGGCTCTGGTAGTGCGTCGGGTAGGCGAGATGAGATTCCAGATTCAGAGGTGAGTTCCATGTTGAAGGGTATTGGTTGTCATCTGGTGTCTTAGACCTGAGTGAGTCAATTCGTTGGTATGGGAAAACCACGAAACGCATGGAACTAATGAGTAGTAGACGACAGAGGTCGAGGGTGAGACGAATTCCGTATTCGCTTGAGGTAAAGAGAACTTCGTGACTTGTGTGTCACACTCGGCCGAGATAGTTGTATCGATAAGGAAGTTAGTGAGACGTTTTGGTACATGCAATGGGTAACCTTTGGAGGTTCAACTGCTGGGTCGGGAGAAGACTTGGTGCTCAGTCTTGAAAGGGATATTGAGAAGGGAGCTGAGGTTTATGTTTGTTAGATGTCGGAGGACGCTTCTGAACAAGCATGATCATTTTTCGTGCTTGAGGTCGGGTGTTGAGGGTTCGTTGTTCAGAAGGGTTGTGATTGCAATACAGTGGATGGGTCCCTGGTGTGATGTGACCCTTTCACTCCTTGGTATATGATCTGGATTGTTTATCATGTCTGGGACGAGTGATCAGTAGCCAGCTTTGGGCATGGACTTGTTTTTATTGGCCCCCACTAGAGAATCAGAGGGGCAGTGAGTTATCGGGGTTTGTTATTCGAGGAGCGAATGACGTGGTGATATCTTGAGAGGGAGGTCTGGCTGTGTGTCAGGCTACTAGAGTTTGCAGATTCTTGAGAGTCAGAAGGGGTAGCGTAGTGGCAGATGGGTCTGTCCTTTTCCAGGGAGGAGTTCCTGTTTGGATTCAGGTGTCCAGAGAAGAAGATAGCTATGTGGTATGAGATCCTTTCGATGGTACTGTTTGGTTATTAGATTAGATCTGTTTGTTGTTGAGGAGCGATTTCGAGGGCGAAATCTAATTCAAGTGGGGGAGAATTGTAACATCCAGATTTTCAAGGATATTATTGTGTATGTTAATCTTGAGATTGAAGGAGAGACTCGACGAGTTGAGGGTCCAACTCGCCGAGTCGAATCGAGTTGCTCGCATGGATTTAATGAATGGACTCGACAAGTCAGAGGATGGACTCGCCGAGTAGGTACTGGGCAGAGAAACCCTAATTTCCCGGGTTTGGGACCTATTTAAAGGCACTTATAGCCTCATTTGCGGCTCCCCTTCCTTGAGAGAAAAACCTAAAAGTGCATAGAGAGCCATGAGAGTCTTGGAAGCTAAAACTTGAAGTAGACTAGTGCATCTCTTGAGGAGAAGTGGAGATCATCCAACAAGGAAGCTAGAGAATCAGTGGACCTGGTGTAACTCCGTGCAAGGGCTTGAGTAAGAGGTAAAATCTTGCACCTTTCTTTTTATTTTGCTTAGATCTTGTTACTATGGAAGATTAGGGTTTCTTCCACCATTGTTGGGACTTTGAATGCATAAGGTCCCTTTTGAGGTCTATATTTCAGATCTGGACTCTGTGAGGTCCAGAGAGTCCAAAGATTATAGCTTTATTTAGCCATATAAGAGTTATTGTGGTTAATCATCCTTGTTAGAGTTATATTGGCATTATGAGCCCTATATGACATGTTTAAACGTAAAGCTTGCATCTTTATGTGACAATCGACCCTTAGGATGGTAGATCTAGTGTTTGAGGTGATGGATCTTCCTTAAATCATTGGAATGAGGAATTTGATCGAAGGGACTCGCCGAGTCCATGGCCTGACTCGACGAGTCGGTTAGGGTTTGTCCCGATGAGTTTGATCATGCGATAACTCGGCGAGTTGGGGTCAACTCGACGAGTTAAGCTGGACTTTCTGGAGATTTCGGAGGAATAGAGGGGACTCGACGAGTTGCATGAGTGCACTCGACGAGTCAGGTCAAACATGGACTATTGACTTGAGTTTGACTTCTGTTGCTTTAGGGTTTAGTCAACGTGAGTAATGGAGACCATGGAGGGGTAGAATGGTCTTTTATCCACTTCAAGAGTTAGACATAGAAAGAGGGTAGCCTTTGGAATAGGCGAGTATTAATAGAGCATTAATTAGAGATATTTATCCTATGTGATAGGTGGAGGCTAGTTCGAGATTTCCGAGTACGAGACTGTTATTGCTGGCTTGCCAGGTGAGTCTTCTCACTATACATTACCTAGAGTGGTATCTATTTGCAGACCGGAGGGTCTTATGCGTTATGTGTATGTTTGAGATTATGTGCATTGTGATATATGTATGCTATGTGTTATATAGACCGGACCGGAGGGTCCAACGACTTACGAGGCCAGATGGTCCTCGAGTAGACCGGACCAGAGGGTCCAACGATTTAGACCGGACCGGAGGGTCCAACGAGCTACACCGGACTGGAGGGTCCAACGAGCTACGGGACTGGAGAGTCCCGGCTGAGACACATTGACCGAAGGGTCATACCGAGTTATAGCCTCGAGTGGCTTATGTGGTGTATGTGGTATTTTGGGGAACTCACTAAGCTTTGTGCTTACCGTGTTATGTGTTATGTGTCTCAGGTTTCTCAGGATCGCGGGACGGCACTGGATTGATTGTACACACCAGAGAAGGAGTTATGTTTTGAGGATCCTGGATTGGTAATGGGGTTGTGTTCTGTAATTTGAATAAACGAGATTTTTATACAACATGTTATGAAAAGTATGCGATTTTAAAATGCAAAATTTGTTTGAAACTTTCGTCGTTTCACTCTATACACAAACTCTCGCTCTCCCTCCAGGAGACTCTGATTATAACTACAAGCTACGGCCATACACTCAGTGATGTCAACCGACACGTCTCACTAGATCCCATTTGTCTCCACATGAATTTGTATAATGTTATATGTATTTAGAAGTTCGACACTAGATGATGCATGAAATGAAAAGATAAGGCCAACAAACATGAAGAAAAGTCAACTATGGTCATTAGACGTGTAAGTTATTTCCAGGCTAAATTAGCATGTAAGTGGGCCACTAAAGCCCAATAACATGTAAAAGCTAAATTAGGCCCATTTAGCATGTAATTGGGTCACTGAGACCCAATAGACATGTGATGAATACATTGGGCCCAATAAATATGTAATTGGATCACGAAGACCCAATAGATATGTATAGCAAATACTAGGCCCAATAATCGCACCATTGTTGTATTTCGTTTAATCGAATTATTTATCCATAGCGTTATAAAAAAAAGTCCAATGTTTTGTTATAATGATATTTTTAGTTTGATACGTCAAAATTCTATAATTTGAACCCGTATTTATTAAAAATTACACTTTAGGTCCCTTCAGAACTAATTTGAACATTTAAAGGCTTATTTTTACATAAAACGTCCTTTTGGTCTATTTTAAATTAAAAATAACATTTTAATCCATAAATTTATAAAAATTTATATTTTCCCCCCAAATGTTTAGTGATTGACAGGTTTGGCACAAAAATACATGTAATGACATTTTCAGTCCGTTTTTGCAGAAAATTACAATTTCAGCCCTTATTTGCATAAAATAACACTATCGGCCCAATTTTTATAAAATTAACATTTTTGGTCCAAATCTTGAAATAGTGTCATTTTCAGCCCATAATCTCGTTTATTCTCATTTTTGGCTCAAGTTTTGATTAAATAACATTTTACTCCCCAAAATTTTATATTTTTGGAATTTTGGGCCCAATAAGCCGTGAGGCCCACATTTAGGCCCAAAATGCCAAATTTTACACTTTTGACCCTTAGGAAAATATCATTGTTATAAAAACTCATATTTAAGCTAATAATACCCTTTTAGCCCCTATAAAACCGTAGGTGTCACTCTTGACCCCAAACTTTTGTTTATTTGACAAACATGATCCTTATACAAGATTTTGTTTTGTTTTTCACAACTTAGGCATTTATAACAATTTTAACTTTGTAGTATGGTGTCTAGAGGGTTTTTTGTTTGTGAATCTCACTTATTTTTGTTAGAGTTTTATAGATCAATCGAGTTTATCACACAAACACAACAAAAGCCAAGAAAATCACACATAACATGCATATATACATAGATCTACACATAAACACTAGTATTCTCCCCCAAAAACAAGTAATAACCGAAAACAAGGGGGTATGAACTCACCTTGCTTGTTTGATCTCGATTTGAAGAAGATGTGAGTGAGTTTTCGGCCCTAGCAATCTTTCTTGAGTAGATTTCGAACTTAAGATGTTTGTAAGAGTATGATCATGGAGTAAAGCTATGTAAGAAGGAGTTCTTAATATTAAAATGAAAGGAGATGTTTGTGTTTGATAATAACTTACCAAAGATTGAAAATACTTGATGAAGATCCTTGAAACACAAGAAAATTTTCGAGATCCTTGGAGGAAGAAGGATGATCTCGAGAGTGTTTTGGAGAGGATTTGAAAGTGTGTGTGTGTGTGTGTGTGTTTTAGCTCTCGGTTGTGAGTAGAAGAAGAGAGGGGAGAGAGAGTTGAAGTGATAGGTGCATGGAAACCTGCCATGCAATAAAGAGGTGGCAAGTTCACATTAATCTTGTTTTCTTCTTCTTTTTTGTTACTTATATATATATATATATATATATATATATATATATATATATATATATATATATATATATATATATATATATATATATATATATATATATATATATATATATATATATATATATATATATATATATATGGGCCGATCAATTGGGCTAGGAGGAAGGAATGGGTTATCTTGGGTCATTCCTTACCTTTGTTCGAAATCATGAAGCCCAAAAATTATTTTTCGACCCATTGGGCCCTCCTTATTGTTCACGGCCCAATATGATACAAAGGAATGAGTCTATGGTCCATTAGGGCTAATTAATTCTCTTATGGCCCAAATAGGCCCATTAGGGTTAGAATGAATCATTCTAGGCCCAAATGGTCCAAAATGTTATAGATTTATGAATTGGATCCATTAAAATCCAAATAGGGTTTCTAAGCCCAATATAGTTGAATTGAATGCTTATTGGTCCATTAGGCCCAATAAGGAAGTCCTAGTCCATAATGAACTTGAACCTGGATCTCTAGGGTTTTCACTCCCCAATTGACTATTTGGATACTTTGTGTAGAGTTTTGAACTTCACTTGTGAATCTTGATTAAGTGTGTGATCATAGAGTGTACATAGTGTATGATATCAAGTTAGAGTTACAAGTATTATCATAGATGACGTTTACATGATCACAAAATTTTCTGACAAAAATGCCAGTTGTGACATCATCCCCCCATTAGAGGGAATTTCGTCCCGAAATTCTTTTGAAAACTAGGATTATGAAGGAGAGAATAAGTGAGGGTACTTCTGCTTCATTTAATCTTCGCGTTCCCATGTGAATTCCGGTCCACGCTTGGCGTTCCATCGAACCTTCACAATCGGAATGCGGCTTTGCTTTGTACGCTTTACTTCCCTATCCAATCTCTCGACTGGTTCTTCGACGAACAGGAGATTCTTGTTAATCTCGATCTCTTCCAAAGGAACGACATGAGTTTCATCTGATAGGCACTTTTTCAGATTTGATATATGGAACACGGGGTGTACGTTGCTGAGCTCAGCAGGTAGCTGCAACTTGTAAGCCACTGGACCAATCCGGGCAAGAATCTCGAACGGTCCAATGTATCACGGGTTCAGTTTTCCCCGTTTCCCAAATCGAATCATTCCTTTCCAAGGAGAGGCCTTTAATAGCACGCGATCCCCGACATGAAATTCTAGTGGCTTTCGCCGCTTGTCAGCATAGCTCTTCTGTTGGTCTCGCGATGCTTGATGTCGAGCTTTGATTTGGATAATCTTCTTCGTCGTCTCACGAATAATTTCTGGCCCTATTAAAGTATTGTTCGATGATTGCCCTTTTGGTAGTTGGGTGTCACCCACCTCGGCCCAGCATAGGGCTGAATTGCATTTACGTCCGTAAAGAGCCTCGAAAGGAGCAACCTTGATGCTCGTGTGACAACTGTTGTTGTAGGAGAATTCGATCAAAGGCAAGTGTGCATCCCATGACTTGCCGAAATCAATCATGCAAGATCGTAGCATATCCTCAAGTGTCTGGATGGTACGCTCGCTCTGACCATCCGTCTGTGGGTGATAGGCAGTGCTCATATCAAGTTGTGTTCCCTTTGCCTTCTAAAGAGATTGCCAGAATCTTGAAGTGAACCTACTATCTCGATCCGAGATAATAGACACTGGCACTCCATGGAGTCTCACGATCTCCTTGATGTAGATTCGGGTCAGCTTTTCCATCTTGTAGGATTCTTTTATTGGCAGGAAATGAGCAGATTTTGTTAACCTATCGACGATTACCCAGATAGCATCCAATCTGTTTGCTGTCTTTGGTAATTTGGTCACGCAGTCCATAGTTATCCTTTCCTATTTCCACTCGGGTATCGCTGGCTGTTGCAATAATCCCGAGGGCTTTTGGTATTCCACTTTCACCTTGGCGCAAGTAAGACACTTGCCCACGTAAGTGGCTATCTCTGCCTTCATATTAGGCCACCAATAATGTTGCTTGATATCCAGATACATCTTATCTGACCCCGGATGAATAGAATATCGCGTCTTGTGAGCTTCATGCATGAGTACTTTGCTGAATCCCCCAATCTTGGGAACCCAGATCCTGCTCATGAAGTAGTGAGTTCCGTCCTCTTTAACTTCAAATCCCTTATCCATTCCCCGTAGTGATTCACTAGCGACATTCTCCGGTTTCAATGCATCTAATTGGGCTTCCTTGATCTGTGAGGCTAGATGAGATTGGATAGTGATTGATAGAGTCTTCACGCGACGACTTGAATACTCCTTTCGGCTCAAGGCATCGGCTACCACGTTAGCCTTGCCTGAATGGTACTTGATCTCACACTCGTAGTCATTTAGCAACTCAACCCATCTCCGCTGCCTCATGTTTAGTTCCTTTTGACTTAAAATGTGCTGGAGGCTTTTATGATCGGTGAAAATGGTGCACTTGGTACCATAAAGGTAGTGCCTCCAAATTTTCAAGGCGAAGACCACCGCCCCCAGTTCGAGGTCATGGGTGGTGTAATTCACTTCATGAGTTTTTAGCGGCCTGGACGCATATGCAATTACCTTCCCGCGTTGCATAATGACACAACCTAAACATTGATTCGAAGCATCACAGTAGACTACGAAGTCTTCGGTTCCCTCCGGTAAGGATATCACTGGTGAACTACAGAGGGCTTGCTTCAAGGTTTGGAAGGCAATCTCTTGCTTCTCAGTCCAGTTGAAGGGTACGCCTTTTTGTGTCAATGTGGTGAGGGGTTTGGATATCTTGGAAAAGTTCTGAATGAACCTTCGGTAGTAGCCTGCAAGACCCAAGAATTGGCGAATTTCTGTTGGTGTTGTCGGATTTTCCCAGCCTTCGATGGCTTTGACCTTGGAAGGATCTACATGAATTCCTTCCTTGCTAACAACATGACCCAAGAAATTTACACTGCGGATCCAAAACTCATATTTGGAGAGTTTCGCATACAACTTTTCAGCCCGTAGAGTCTCTAAGATCTGTCTGAGATGTTGGCTATGATCCTCTTCGCTTCGAGAGTATACGAGAATATCATCTATGAAAACAATTACGAATTTGTCAAGGAATGGGCGGCAGACTTGATTCATGAGGTCCATAAATGCAGCGGGGGCATATGTCAGACCAAAGGGCATCACGAAAAATTCGTAATGACCGTAGCGAGTTCGAAAAGCAGTCTTAGGAATGTCCTCATCTCGGACTTTGAGTTGATGATAACCGGCTCTCAGATCTATCTTCGAAAAGTAACTAGCCCCTTGAAGCTGGTCAAATAGATCATCGATTCGTGGAAGTGGATACCGGTTTTTGATGGTGAGCTTATTTAATTCCCTATAGTCAATGCACATCCTGAAGGATCCGTCTTTCTTTTTAATGAAAAGAACCGCAGCTCCCCATTGAGAGAAGCTTGGTCTTATGAATCCTTTATCCAGAAGTTCACTCAGTTGGCTTGATAATTCTTGCATTTTAGCAGGAGCCAGCCTATAAGGTGATTTGGCGATCGGAGTGGCTTCAGGCACGAGGTCGATTCGGAATTCGAATTGCCTTTCTGGAGGTATTCCTGGAAGATCTTCTGGAAACACATCCGGGAAGTCACACGCCACTGGGATGTTATGAATGTTTAGCTCTTCCTTGGTTTTATCTACGACATGAGAGAGGAATGCGTAGTTCTTTTGTGTAGACACTTTTGTGCCTTGATACACGAGATAAGGCGAAGATTTGTGTTGGGTTTATCTCCGTAGATCATTAGGGTTTCGTGATTGGGAAGAGGAAGACGAACGGCCTTCTCGTGGCACATAATATCAGCATGATGGGTGCTTAACCAAGCCATGCCAATTATCACATCAAAACTCCTAATATTTACAGGCATCAAATCTATTTGGAAAGAGTGGTTGTTTAGTGTTAACGTGCATCCTATATAGATATCTTTAGTTGATTCAGTCTTCCCATTATCCATTTCCCAAGTGAAGGTTTCATTGAGCTTCTCGGGTCGTTGTTTTAGTAAATGTTTAAACTTGTTACTAACGAAACTTCGCTCTGCTCCACTGTCGAATAAGATGCATGCATATGTGTTGTTAAGTAGGAAAGTACCGGTGACAACGGTAGGGTCCTGGACTGCTTCACCCTGTCCCAAAGTAAAAAATCTTCCCGATCCTCCAGCTCCTTGATTGTTAGCATTGGGGCAAATACGCCTGAAATGCCCGGTTCTCCCACATCCGTAACAGGTATGACTGGCCCCAGCATTGGTGTTGTTGTTGTTGTTATTGTGGTTGTTATTATTGTTGTTGTTTGGCGTCTGGTTTTGTTGAAGCTGAGTCCTACAGTACTTTGATGTATGGCCTTTCCTGTTGCACCTTGTGTAAATCATCTCTCTGCATTCCTAGTGATGGTGTAAGTTGCATTTGTTATATTTGGGGAGATTTCCTGAGTACTGCTTTGGAGCATTTGGCATGGATGAGGTTGGAACATGTGGTGTGGTGGTAGCTTGAGTTGCAGCATGGACAGTCACAGTTTGTTGTTTCTTTGATGATTCGGAGTTCTGTTTTCCCTTTCGCTTGTTGTTTTTCCCTTTCTTGCTTTCACCTTTTTCTTAACCTCCGCTTCTACTATTTTGGCACCCTTTTTGTTGCCATGATCATACAATTTCTTAGCCAGTCTCTTGGCGCTATCAAACATCTCAGGGTTTGCCGCAATGACATTCCCTTGGATAGGTGCAGTCAATCCCCAGATAAACCTCTCAATCTTTTTCCCTTCTGAGGTGATCATTCCGGGACACAAGAGAGATAGTTCACTAAACTTGGTTATGTATGCATCGATATCGGAGTTTTGAACCGTGAGGTTCCACAATTCTTGTTCCATTTTCTGAATTTCACCTCTTGGACAGTATTCAGCCAGCATCATTTCTTTCAGCTCTTCCCATGGCAACGTGTTCGCCACCGGGAGTGTCATGGCCTCTATGTGGCCATTCCACCAGGAGAGAGCTTGATCAGTGAATGTGCAGGCCGCAAACTTGACCTTACATCCATCCGGACACCCGCAAATTTCAAAAACTTATTCCACCTTCTCAATTCACCTTTTCAGGGCCATTACACCTCCTGTTCCATTGAAGGTTCGAGGTTTGGCGTTGGTAAAGTCCTTGTAGGTTCATGTTCGGGTGGCTCCGTGTTTTGTTCCTTGATTTGTGCTTCCGGTTCCCTGTCCGTTGCCTTCTCCGTTGTTTCCATTGCGAATCTGCGCAAGTACTGCAGTGACCGCAGCGGACACTGCTGCTTGGAATGCAACCGAGTTTATCTCCGACGGGGTTGGTGTTGCGTTGTTTCCACGATTGGGTCTTTGAGGCATCTTTCTGTCAAAGAATGGAAGGATGTTGAGTACATATCGTATTCCGAGTTTAGAATTCCATAGACTCGGCGTATCGAGTGTGTATTTAAGTAATTCCATGCATTAACATAAAACAAGGAAATAAAACACATAGCAGATAACAACATCACGATAAAAACATAAAGCATTTTCATTAATACTAATTGTTTTTAATACATGAAAATTTGCTAGAAGGCATACAGTACATGGTGAAATATAAAATTCGGCAGCATGACTGCCCTATGAGTAGTGTGATCACTTAAGCATAAGGTCGATAGTACATAAAGTAAAACATAGGGATGGAAATCGTAACAGGAGCACATGAACAGGTGTTAACCGCGGTGGGGTGGATCTGGTGGTGCTGATGATGAGGTGGAGGTGCCTTGAAGTCTAGCCAGATGGCGCTCGGCGTCCAGAAGTCGGGATTCCAACGCTGCCTGATGCATCTGGTAGTCCCTGACTACCTCGTGCGTCATCCTCTCCGTACGCTCCATCACGGCTCTCATGGCCACCATTTGGCCAGCGGTTGCCTGCGCCTGCTCGCCGATGTCGCGAGTCCTCCTTACTATCACCCGAAAGGCTTGATCGGCGGGTCCACCGTGACTCAGATCGTAGTAGTTTCGGTCCATACCAAACGGGGGCCGCATCCCCTGCTGGCGTCTCCATCTCCAAATGTCGTGTGCCAATGGGGGGTGGGTCCGTTGGGGCCCATTCGGTATGGGGGAACCTTGGCCATGTAAGGAGGGTCGATGACCTCGGACCCTGTGTCCGAGTCATCTGAGTCGCTGCCCACTGCCTCATCCTCGTCCGAGTCGGCTAACGGCTCTGCCAGTCCTCCCACGGGCTCCTCTTCGTGTTCACCTTCGGGTTCCTCCTTGGGTTCTTCTTCGGGTTCTAGCCGTCCTCCATTTCCCTGATTGGGGAAATAAGGATCCCCAGGATGATGAAATCCCGCCATAAAGTCTGCACGAGGGGTGTAAGACGTTGTAAAATAAATCACGTATGCATATAGTATTTCCAAAATACTCCTATAGTATTTTAATTATTTATGTTTGAATTCCTGAGAAGTTTTGAATATGAGGTAAGCTTCTAGGTCAACTTCCTGCCATAATTACCCCCAAACACATGTTGGTCATATTTTGAATAAATATAGTTGATCAGGCTATATTTACCCCCAATATAACCACATAACTATCCGGGTTTAATTACATCGTTCCATTTCCTCTAGAGACTTTTAATGTTATAGTTTTAATGTATTCACTTTATTTAGAGTGTTTTAGTCCCATTGTATTCATTGTTGCATATCATGTATGGTTAGATATGTCAGTTCACTATAAACAATGCTCTGATACCAACCTGCCACACCCCCGAACCAGACGTCGGAAACGTCCGAGGGCTCGTTTGACTAACAATTGAAATATCATCACAATGAATATACATGAATCATAACACATTCATCACCAAACATTACATAGTACAACTAGTATTGTTCACATCAAGTACATTGTCATAGATTACATAAATCCAAAGTATTAATAGCACGATGAGTGACATTACACAAAATAAATCCATACACACTTGAAAGTCCTTCTGCTTCACGATTACCTAAGAATACAAGTTATTTTGAAAACGGTCAACATATATAATGTTGGTGAGTTCATAAGCATGTTTAAATGAAAGTCTTGGTATTGTTTGTAAAACCCAGAAAATCCGATATTTTCTGTAAAAAGTCTGAAAAACGATGTGAAAATCGAGTATAAATGCATGTTTGAATTTCATAGTAGTAACATATAGGAATGCAGTTCAAATTTCTTTGTATTCTTTCTGTTGTAAGTAAATAGTATTTGAATAATAGTAATTTCCCCAGAAAATCCGATATTTTCTGATTTATAAAAATGTCACGGTCTTTGTACTGTCGAAATGTTTTGTATCAATATGACTTAGGAGTTTTTAATTTTCCGTAATGTCGTGATGGGAATGGATCTCTATATGAGTCGTTATAACCATACATGATAGTGACTGATTTGCCTGTCTTGGCATTTTTCCAAACGCCAGATTTTCGATCAAGGTTTTGTCACCCTAGACTAGCCTAGTCTAACTGTAGCGAACAGCTCGGGTGTCGGGGAGTCACCCCCGTATAGCTCTATACACAAACTCTCGCTCTCCCTCTAGGGGACTCTGATTATAACTACAAGCTACGGCCATACACTCAGTGATGTCAACCGACACGTCTCACTAGATCCCATTTGTCTCCACATGAATTTGTATAATGTTATATGTATTTAGAAGTTCGACACTAGATGATGCATGAAATGAAAAGATAAGGCCAACAAACATGAAGAAAAGTCAACTATGGTCATTAGACGTGTAAGTTATTTCCAGGCTAAATTAGCATGTAACTGGGCCACTAAAGCCCAAAAACATGTAAAAGCTAAATTAGGCCCATTTAGCATGTAATTGGGTCACTGAGGCCCAATAGACATGTGATGAATACATTGGGCCCAATAAACATGTAATTGGATCACGAAGGCCCAATAGACATGTATAGCAAATACTAGGCCCAATAATCGCACCATTGTTGTATTTCGTTTAATCGTATTATTTATCCATAGCGTTATAAAAAAAAGTCCAATGTTTTGTTATAATGATATTTTTAGTTTGATACGTCAAAATTCTATAATTTGAACCTGTATTTATTAAAAATTACACTTTAGGTCCCTTGAAAACTAATTTGAACATTTAAAGGCTTATTTTTACATAAAACGTCATTTTGGTCTATTTTAAATTTAAAATAACATTTTAGTCCATAAATTTATAAAAATTTATATTTTCGCCCCAAATATTTAGTAATTGACGGGTTGGGCCCAAAAATACATGTAATGACATTTTCAGACCGTTTTTGCAGAAAATTACAATTTCAGCCCTTATTTGCATAAAATAACACTTTCGGCCCAATTTTTATAAAATTAACATTTTTGGTCCAAATCTTGAAATAGTGTCATTTTCAGCCCCTAATCTCGTTTATTCTCATTTTTTGCTCAAGTTTTGATTAAATAATATTTTACTCCCCAAAAATTTATATTTTTGCAATTTTGGGCCCAATAAGCCGTGAGGCCCACATTAAGGCCCAAAATGCCAAAATTTACACTTTTGACCCTTAGGAAAATATGATTGTTATAAAAACTCATTTTTAAGCTAATAATACCCTTTTAGCCTCTATAAAACCGTAGGTGTCACTCTTGACCCCAAACTTTTGTTTATTTGCCAAAAATGATCCTTATACAAGATTTTGTTTTGTTTTTCACAACTTAGGCATTTATAACACTTTTAACTTTGTAGTATGGTGTCTAGAGGGTTTTTGTTTGTGAATCGCACTTATTTTTGTTAGAGTTTTATAGATCCATCGAGTTTATCACACAAACACAACAAAAGCCAAGAAAATCACACATAACATGCATATATACATAGATCTACACATAAACACTTGTATTCTCCCCTAAAAACAAGTAAAAACCGAAAAAGGGGGTATGAACTCACCTTGCTTGTTTGATCTCGATTTGAAGAAGATGTGAGTGAGTTTTCGGCCCTAGCAAGCTTTCTTGAGTAGATTTCGAACTTAAGATGTTTCTAAGAGTATGATCATGGAGTAAAGCTATATAAGAAGGAGTTCTTAATGTTCAAATGAAAGGAGATGTTTGTGTTTGATAATAACTTACCAAAGATTGAAAATACTTGATGAAGATCCTTGAAACACAAGCAAAATTTCGAGATCCTTTGAGGAAGAAAGATGATCTTGAGAGTGTTTTGGAGAGGATTTGAAAGCGTGTGTGTGTGTGTGTTTTAGCTCTCGGCCGTGAGTAGAAGAAGAGATGGGAGAGAGAGTTGAAGTGATAGGTGCATGGAAACCCACCATGCAATAAAGAGGTGGCAAGTGCACATTAATCTTGTTTTTTTTTTGTTACTTGTATATATATATATATATATATATATATATATATATATATATATATATATATATATATATATATATATATATATATATATGGGCTGATCAATTGGGCTAGGAGGAAGGAATGGGTTATCTTGGGTCATTCCTTGCCTTCGTTCGAAATCATGAAGCCCAAAAATTATTTTTCGGCCCATTGGGCCCTCCTTGATGTTCACGGCCCAATATGATACAAAGGAATGAGTCTATGGTCCATTAGGGCTAATTAATTCTCTTATGGCCCAATAAGGCCCATTAGGGTTAGAATGAATCATTCTAGGAGCAAATGGTCCAAAATGTTATAGATTTATGAATTGGATCCATTTAGAATCCAAATAGGGTTTCTAAGCCTGATATAGTTAAATTGAATGCTTATTGGTCCATTAGGCCCAATAAGGAAGTCCTAGTCCATAATGAACTTGAACCTGCATCTCTAGGGTTTTCACTCCCCAATTGACTATTTGGATAGTTTGTGTAGAGTTTTAAACTTCACTTGTGAATCTTGATTAAGTGTGTGATCATAGAGTGTACATAGTGTATGATATCAAGTTAGAGTTAGAAGTATTATCATAGATGACGTTTACATGATCATAGAATTTCCTGACAAAAATGCCAGTTGTGACAATTTAAACCCCATTATGGACCCTTTACCCCCAACCTTTCAGCCTGGAAGTCCTGAGATCGTTTCTTGGCAACCCTAGCTTCTCTTTTGTATGTGTGTGAGGTAAGAGTGTGTTTCTTGTATGGTTGAAGAAGAAGAAGTTGCATCAACGTGTTTGGAGAGTAAAGCAAGCTTGTAGATTTGAGATCATCTTGTCATTTAGAAGCTCCAGAAGGTAATAAGCTTCTGCCTTTGTGCTTGTAGTGTGTGGATCTTGTTTTGTTACCTTTTTGGTACTCTTCTTGTCCCAAAAGTCCCAATATTGGGCATGAGTTCTCTTGGACGTTTTGAGCTGTCCTTTCAGACCCTAGAAAGGGTTCTAAGTTATAAAAATGAGGTCTATTTGGCTAGTTTGGCTTCATGTTGCTTATAGGAGGTCTTAATGGATTAAGAGCATCCATTAAGGACTTTTTGGATGTCCAAAGTCTTAAAGTTTGAGACTTTATGGTTCTGAGATATATTTGGTCGATGGATATGGAATTTGGGCTTAAGTGCTTAAGTCATTAAGCACTTATTAGAGTTATGAACTCTGCGAGGGTATGCCCCGCGTAAATGGAGTACGCCCCGCGTACACAGTCAACGCCCCCGTTTACAGTCAATGCGAGGCTCGCATAACCCCTGCGTAGCCTCGGAGTATGCCCAACGTACACTCTCTTTTGGGCTTTTACGAGTTAGGCTTCGGTTTTGGGCCATCTTTGAGCCAGTTTAGGTTTAGGCCCTTAATGGACTTTCTGAGTAGGAGTATTCTGGGCCAGTTAAGGGAATTGGGCCTTAGGATGAGGTCTATTAGGGAGTTGGGCCCAATTTGGAAAATTGGGCCAATTATGGGCCTTGTATATTTTGAACCTTTTGGATCAAGGTTGGACTTGGGCTTTGGCCCAACTAAGGAAGAGTTAATGGAAAATTATGAGTTAAGAGATTTGAGGTGATAACCCAAATATTAATTGGAGGTTTATTTACTATGATAGTTTGAGGTTTTCGTGAGCTAGCGGCGAGAGGTTCTGTTTGATATGTTAGTGTAAGGTGAGTTTTCCTCACTGTACTTACGGGTCGAAGGTGTGACAACCGTCAATTTCTGGTCAAGTCAAAGTCAAATAAAGTCAACAAGTCAAACCGGTCAACTCAATTAACCTTGCATGTCAGGGTATACATTATGTTACTACTGTACAACTCGCTATTTTAATAAGAAGATATCACTTGAAAAATCCATATGTTGAGAATTCTCAAACCCTAATCAGGATAAGTGATGGAACTACTTGGTAAAACACTATCCCATACCCCTCGGGGGCGTATAACATTCGTAACGAGACTTAACGGGATTTACGAACCTTGTGTTGCGAAGCCAAACACTCAAAAAGGTCGCAAACGAAATCTCTCTCAATCTCTTTCACTCTATCTCTCTTTATCTCAAATCTCTCTAAGTATGAGAAATCTCTCCCAAATCTCTCTAAGTATGAGAAATCTCTCCCAAATCTCTCTAAGTATGAGAAATCTCTCCCAAATATGTCATTTAGGACTTGTTGTGTCTCGGGACTTCATTCGTGGAACTTCTCATCCTTACACGCGTATTCGTTGAATCACCCACATCAGGTGAGTTCATACCCCGTAATGAATCTTTTAACTGTTTTAAATGTTTTAAGGGGGGAATACAGGTTGAACACAATAATAATTGTGTAATTGTTTCTTATAAACATTTTCAAAAGATTACTTATGTCATTTATAAGTTGTCAAAACATTTCAAAAACTCTTTTCAAGTTATGCTACTCTATAGTTTAACAAAACTCCTTTTTTAAAGTACAAGCATAACTTAGTAGTAAAATGAGTATTTTCAACAACAGTTCAAGTACATTACTAGTAAACTATAATAGGTATAGTTTAAGGGTTCAGTTCATACTATAACAAGTACATAGAGGAACATACTATAACAAGTACATAGAGGAACATACTACAACAAGTACATAGAGGAACATACTATAACAAGTACAAAGAGGAACATACTATAACAAGTACATGGAAGAACACACTATAACAAGTACATGGAAGAACACACTATAACAAGTACAAGGAAGAACACGCTATAACAATTACATGGAAGAACACACTATAACAAGTACATGGAGGAACACACTACACTAAGTACCGGGAAAAACACGTTAATATATCTTTCCGGGTTTGCGTTGACACTGGTACGATTTCACGTACCAGGACTAGCAGGCACGAGGTGATAAACTTAATAATATATCTTTCCGGGTTTCCATTGACACTGGTACGATTTCACGTACCAGGACTAGCAGGCACGAGGTGATAAACTTAATAATATATCTTTCCGGGTTTGCATTGACACTGGTACGACTTCACGTGCCAGGGTTAGTAGGCACGAGGTGATAATAATATTCAACCTAAGTTATTTATAAAGGATACATCTGTAAAGTACCCGACGATAATAAACAAGATACATAACTTCGTCATAACATGAACATTCAGTAGAAAGGGACTTATAATGCTATTCCATATTCACCCAGTAATCAATAGGGGTACCATGTATGGGCCAGGTCATAGGACACTAATTCAATGCACAGTTTTCTAGTACAACACATTTTATACGAATCATAACCTTTGGGTTACAAAACTAGAAACTCACCAGTAAAGGGGTTTAATGCATTTTATTAAACCAGTATAACTTAAAGGACCTCAAGTGGTTAACTTTATAATACCTTAGTTTATACATCAGCATTATATATAATTAATAACTGATAGATAGTTGGATGTGTGCCTTCTGCCTCATTTCTTGTTCCTTGTTTGGTTGTGGACTTAGGGCAGATCAACATAATTAACCATCTGTTCGATATTAGATTATATATATAACTAGTATAAACCAAGTGATTATAGAAGGAACCATTGTGGTTGCTATTTTATTATAAGAAATAAGGGTTTTCTTAAAGAATCTTTTCATCAAATATAAAGGAACTATTACAATTAGTTTCGTGAGTACCAAGGGAATACACCAGGGTTATATACAATAAGGATTTAACAACCAATGGGATGTGTGTCATCAGCCTCATTCCCTGTTCCTTGTTTGGTTGTGGCATTATGGCAGATACACACAATCGATTGTTTGTTTACTCTAAGTTTTATATAACTTGTATCCATTTAGTACTCATAGAAAGGATTGTAGAGTCATTTTTAGTTATCTTTCATCAAAGCAGGAAATATAGGATTTTCTGGAGGAACAGGCGAACTTTTCTGAACAAAACTTACAACTTACTACAACTTACTAAACTTTATACAACTTACTTACATCACTAAAATCTTATGAACTCACCAGCTTAATTGTTGATCAACTCTTTCAAAATAACTTGTATTCTCAGGTAACTAGTAGACAGGTACTCGCACTGGGAATTCAGAAGATGGAGCAGTATAGGTCCAAGTCTTGTTTTGTTATTTGCTTATATATTCTATGTTTTGTGAACACACACTTTGTAAACACTTTCCTTCTAATGAAATGGTTGTTTATTACTTTGATTACTATGATGCATGTCTTGTGATACTAAACATGACATCTTCCACCCCAGAACGTTTTCGTCGTTCCGGTTTTGGGGTGTGACAGATTGGTATCAGAGCATTGTTTATAGTGAACTAAGTATATCAACCGATAAAAGATATACAACTATAAATACAATGGGGCTTAAGTACTCTGGATAATGATATATTTTAAGAGTATAACGATAAGTTATAAAAATATACCTACTTGCTTATACATGTACATACTAGACCAAGTATCACAAGAAGAACAGAACTAAAGTATTTAAAGGTTGAACACTGTCGTCAAACCTGAACAGTTATGTAATCATAGCTATGATCAATATAGCCTGATCAACTATATTCATTCGAGATGTGACCGACATGTGTTTGGGAGTGATGTGGTGTTGCCACAGTCTTAAAACTTACCTAAACACCAATCAAGAGAATACTAGATCAAGTACATTAGAGTTAAAATACTATAGGAGTATTCTATGATACTATAAAGCGATAACAATTTTAAAACATACCAAGTAGTTTACATTAAAATACTATAGGAGTATTTTAGGCACTATATAAACAACTTACACGATAACTTAAAGGACCCTTACGGATAGGTCTATAATCTTGCAATGTATACTCCCAAAGTTTTATATATAATAGAGATCTTATAGACTTAGAATTTGTGATCTACGCTTCACAACCTATTCCTTATTTGGTTGTGGTTTTGGAGTAGGATCACTTATTCGAAGGTCTATTTAATCTTGAATTATATACAACTTGTATACATTGTGCAATTATAGGAGGACTCTGTAAGGATCACCCCATAATGTTTCACTTAAATCTCATAGATTCTTTAGTCACTTACATTCTCGCACGACGAGCCCAGATAGATGTAACCACTTCCTCATAGTAGACAACAGAAGAGGTAGGAGGAAACGAGAGCAAGATCATGAGGAGCTTTCAAAGAGGGATCAACCAAAGTAACCAAAACGTCTTACACGTCACACTAATAAATAATAATCTTGTTAACTTAATAAGCGAGTGGAGACACTGCTCACATTATGTGTTAGGATTATTTTCTTACATGCAGCTGGTAACAGTTATTCAGCCAACAGATATTCATTCGAGGATAGCCATTTCAAATTCATAGAGTTTATTAGGTATAGACTATTTTATGAATTGTTTCTAGAACCATGTGGAAGTCAGGACCCGATACACCCAGAACTAGGATAACCTCGTCCTTTCAGCTTTCGGCTTGTGTCCATTGCTTTAGACTTATTCCGTCTCATCTTTATATTCTTTTAGCAAAGATGCCTCCTCACAGATCAAAAAGACGCACTACTCCAATAACTCCAACTCAACCGCCACTACCCCCGCCACAGTTCGACCTAGCTGCTTTTCAGGAAGCGGTAACAGCAGCAACGACAGCCGCCCTAACCCAAATTCACGCAAGTGGTATCAGTGGATCCGGTAGCGGTGCCTACCTAAACAACCACGGAGATACCCACGAACACCCAAGGGAATGTTCGTATAAAGACTTCATGAACTGCAAACCCAATTCCTTCGACGGAAATGGTGGAGTCATCGCTTTGATGCAATGGTTCGAGAAAACAGATTCGGTCTTCGAAATCTGTTCATGTCCAGAAAGGAGCAAAGTCAAGTTTGCTGCCTGCACCTTCTCCGGAAGAGCCCGAACATGGTGGAATGGCCATGTTAAGTCACTGACCCTATCAGTGGCTAACTCAGTAGGTTGGGAGAACCTAAAAGCGATGATGCTGGAAGAGTACTGCCCAAGGGGCGAAGAACAAAAGCTGGAACAAGAGCTATGGGAGCTCAAGATGGTTGGCTCAGACATAGTGGCCTACACTGACAGGTTTAGCGACTTGGCAGCACTATGCCCCGGGATGGTTACCCCGGAGAGCAAGAAGATAGAAAGGTACATCTGGGGTCTGACAGCCCCGACCCAAGGAGATGTGTTGTCTTCTAACCCAGCCACATTCGATAGTGCCAAACGCCTGGCCCAGCGGCTCATCGACCATGAAGTCCACCATGGCATAGAAGTCCCGGTTCCCGAGCCATCGAGGGAAGAGGACTATGGACAGAAGTCGGGGAACAAGAGGAAGAAGAAGCGAACAACACAGGACACCCCACAGGAGGAACGAACGAGTACTATGTACACCGCCACAACACCTGCTACTCCAGCACCTGCCAGTCGATATGCTGGAACCCTTCCGAAGTGTGGGAAGTGCAACTATCACCACACCGGAGTATGCCGGAAAATGCAGTGTCTGAATTGCCACAGAAAAGGACACACAGTCTATTTCTGCAGGGCACCGGCTCAACCGATCTCCCAAGTCCCCGGAGTTGAAGAAAACCAAGCCTGTTATGGCTGTGGTGAGACTGGACACTACCAGAGGGACTGCCCAATAACAAAGAACTCAGGCGCGGATGGAAGAATTCTAATGATCACCGCAGGAGAATCGACCTCAGAGTCGCCATCGAGCAGCGGTACGTTTCGATTTAATAATTACTTCGAAAATTAATTTATATTTATATAAGATTAAAACTTGGGGATAACACTTAAAAGTAATTATAATAACTCACTCATAGGAACAAGTCGCAGTATTCAAGAGAACCAAAGGATCCGTTTAGAGAAGCTATGGTGGCTGAACATATACATCACGGTTGTGCATAACTAAGATGTTGCAGACTTAGAGTGAGTAATTCCGCCTTAATTCCTGTTTCTTGTTTGGTTGTGGATTTGAGGCAGAGTTACTCAGTCGACCGTCTTATTCATCTTAAATATTCATAACTTGTATATGACAGACGATCGTAGTGGTACCGAGGAGGATCATGATATAAAGTATCATCACCAGTTATCAAAACACTTTCATTTGTATGTACTCGCTCATCGCGGTACGATACGTAGAAGTGTCAACATCAAAGGGAAAACAGAAAGCACAAGAACATTCACAAAGAGTACATTGTCGAACACACTAAGAGTACATTGTCGAACACACTAAGAGTACATTGTCGAACACACTAGGAGTACATTGTCGAGCACACTAGGAGTACATTATCGAACACGCTAGGGATACATCATCGTATAACATACATTTCTTTCCAATCGGCCAAACTTTGTTCAGTAAAGAGTCCGTTGCTATCTTTCGTCATGAGTTGGCGTGGTCCTCACCATACTAAGTTCATATGATTCTATCACCTCGATCATCAAGTTCTCGAAACTTTCATCATTCGTATCGACAGTCCGATCTAAACCTCAGTTTTATCTTTCATATTTTAAACCCCGAAGTACTCGTGCGAAGAGTACTTTGTCCTCCGAAGCCTTATCGTCGGATGTCCGCAGACCGTCACGAAATACCACTCGTCCAACAGACCAAGTTCGAGCACAGAGGCTATGGACGAATACATCCCACCTATCACTATTCAGTGCATACGTGAGGGTAGTATATGATTATGATTACGCAGATCTAGTATGTGTGTTTCCGCCCTATCTCCTGTTCCTTGTTTGGTTGTGGATCTGGGGTAGAGTCGCACATCCGACCGTCTTACTAATCCTAATTATATATGACTTGTATACACGAGGTAATGATAGATGGACCAAGTATAAATCCTATCATGAACGCCAGGGCAAAGTTGCCAGGTCTACGAGTAGGTATTCTACCAATCGAAGGAGCGCAACCCCAGTAGTACTGCTAAGAAAGCTAATTTCGGGACGAAATTCCATCTAACGGTGGGATGATGTGACAACCCGAAATTTTTTTGCTTTGAAAGCTCAGTCAGTCAACTCAACTGAGTGTCAGACTCATTGGTAATGAGTTCTAGCCTGGTTAAAGGTCATTCTAAAGAGTTTTAAGCCTAGTACACTTAAGGAATGAGTGTTAGAATGTACCTGCTAGAGACACTGTACAACAATTCCAGCCTTAACCTCATCATAAGGAGTTCACGGCCACAATGTCAATGAGTTTACGGTCGTAAACTCATGTGGCCGTAAACTCAAGACCATATATATGGCCCTTGATCATTTCTAGCCATTTCTTACATTCCAACCTCAAGAACACTCTGTCACACCCCCAAACCAAGGATGGCGGAAACGTCCGGGGGTGGAGGACTTCATGTATAGTATCACAACAACGAGTATAATAGTGCTCAAAGTAAATACAACCATCATAAATATAATTGAAAATGTTACATCATAGTATATGTTTACATGTTTCAAAATCAATTACATTATGATGACAAAATGAACTGTTTGACGATTTAACGTCCCATCCTCAAAATGCTGTTGGTTTCCTGTATCACTGATTTCCTGAGAATACAAGTAGTTTTGCAAAGTGCCAAAAATTAAGTTTGTGAGTTCATAAGAGTTTTGTTTGAGGAAGAAACCGTTTTCCTTGTAAAAGCGACAGAGTATGTTTCCATAAAATCCAATATTTTCTTTATTAAGTGTGAAATGAATGCTCCTATGTTATGCGGTAATGTACCCTAGAAAGACCCATAGATTCCTTCTATAATCACCCAGCGTATATAAGTTATATAAAATTTAAGTTAAATAAACCGTTGAATATAATGGGTCTGCCCTAGGTCCACAACCAAACAAGTAACAGGAGATAACGCGGGCCCACCAATTCTAAGTCGATTTCAATTCAATTTTATATAACTCTAACATGTACACTTAGCGATTATAGCTGAAAACTAACAATTCTAAAAGATATGTAGTTTTAATACCCTAAAACTATTTTTATGTAAACCCGGTACTTTGTATTCGTACCCCGTTTATATGAAAACCCGGTACTTTGTAATGTACCTCTTTTTGTATAAACCCGGTACTTTGTAATGTACCCCTTTTATATGAAACCCGGTATTTTGTAATGTACCCCTTTTTGTATAAACCTGGTACTTTGTAATGTACTCCTTTTATATGAAACCCGATACTTTGTAACGTATCCATTTTTGTATAAACCCGGTACTTTGTAATGTACCCCTTTTTGTATAAACCCGGTACTTTGTAATGTACCCCCTTTTATATGAAAACCTTTTGTAATGAGTTCGTAATGTAAATGAAACGTAAACTATACCTATTATAGTTTATCATAATGTTTTTAATGTATATGCAACCTAACTATACCTATTATATTTTAGGATATTTGTTTGTGGTGTATAAAAATCCTTTTCTAGGTAAGTCGAATGTGTAGCAAAAATATAAGTATGTTTATCCTGCCTTGTTTTGTACTATTGGTAATGATGGAGGGTTCTTACAATTCAGTGAGTATTTTCTGTTATATAATTATACCACAACAAGAAACACATGTAAAATATGAAATCCTCAAAGATTAACACTTTGCTCAACATGTTACAAAGTTTGACGAAAGTTATAAGCTGTTATCTAGTTTTTGACCTTTCTACATTGTTTTAGAAAAATCATAGAAAAATCATACAAAGTTGAAAACTGAATTCGTAAATTCTGAGAGTTCACAAAATGTGCCTAGTTTATTCATAATTTTTATTATGATTTTTAGAAGTCTTTAACTTGTGTTAAAATGTTCATGTTCACAGACTGGTCCGAATGCGTTTCTGAAATGATAGGCAGTTTTGTAAAACTCACCATAAATCATAGAAAAATCGTATGGAGATGTGCAAGTAGTCATTTTAAAGGTATTAACCTGAACTATTTTCATAGTAAACAGTTTTGAAAGATATTAAGTTTAAGATAGTCAAAACAGTCCGTGAATAAGACTTAAATTTTCTGATGAAAGCTGTTGTTTGAGTTTAGTTAAGTTTTTTGGTGTTTTAACTTGTATTCCCCCCCCCCCCCCCCCCTTAAACTTGAAGAAAATATGAAAATGTAGGGGTATGAACTCACCTTGAGTGATTTCAGAAGATGGATGATGAAGAAAAGAAGTGTTCAACTCAAGAACACTTAGAAGATGCTTGATGATTCGAAGATCTAACAACAAATATGACGATATTTGTGTAAGGAACCTGTAATTTGAGTGAAGAAGTGTAAGGAAATCAAGTGTGGGAAGAGATTTACTTACCAAGGTGTGTGAAGAGCTCAAGATCAGCCTTGAATCTCGAATTCTTGGTGAGAGGAAGTGAGAGAGAATGTGTTTGTTCTTCTTTGAGAAAGAGTGAATAAGGTGGAAGGAGAGAGGAGATTTTCAGCTTTTGAGTATTGAATCTTGCTGGAGAGGGGTGGTGAAATGACAATGATTGACTAGGTATGGGTGAATAGTGACTGGGAATAGTCAAGGAGTGGGTATGGGAGGTAACGTGTGTCCTTGCCCAAAGGATAAGTCAACACTCCACCTAAATATCTCACCAAATAGATTTTATTCTTAGGCAATGATTTCCCCCAAAAATATGATTAAAAAGGAATATTTAGGGTCTCTTATATTAAATTACGAGTTTTGGTGAAAATCCCGCGTTAAAATCACGAAAAACGGGCTTAAAACGAAGATTGGGTCAAAAACCGGGAAAGAAATAGGAAAATCCGAAATTGGGGCCGAAGTTGCGAAGGTTCGGTCTTAGGAGCATAGAACCGAAGGTAGGGTTCGATTGTGTATTGGAACCGAGAGATCTCGCAGGCGACTCATCAGAAGGGACCGAAGGTGAATCTTGTCAGAAGCGAATCTTGTCAGAAGCGAAGGTGAAGTTCGGTCCAGGAGGCTTCTTAGGGTTTCGCTTCTTAGGGTTTCGGTTCCTAAGAGGGTTCGGCTCCTTAAGAGGGTTCGACTCCTTAAAGCTGTTTTTCGCGTAAACTTCCGTTTTCGAGCGGTTTTCGACTAAATTACAGGTTGGGATGCCCCGACTGATTATAAGAAGTTGAGAGAGATTTTGAGAGAGATTTGGGAGAGATTTCACATACTTGGAGAGATTTCTCATACAGAGAGAGATTTGGGAGAGATTTCACATACTTGGAGAGATTTCTCATACAGAGAGAGATTTGGGAGAGATTTCACATACTTGGAGAGATTTGGGAGAGATTTCACATACTTGGAGAGATTTCTCATACAGAGAGAGATTTGGGAGAGATTTCACACACTTTGAGAGATTTCTCATACAGAGAGAGATTTGGGAGAGATTTCACATTCTTGGAGAGATTTCTCATACAGAGAGAGATTTGGGAGAGATTTCACATACTTGGAGAGATTTCTCATACAGAGAGAGATTTGGGAGAATTTCACATTCTTGGAGAGATTTCTCATACAGAGAGAGATTTGGGAGAGACTTCACATACTTGGAGAGATTTCATTTGCGACCTTTTTGAGTGTTTGGCTTCGTAACACAAGTTTTGTACATCCCGTTAAGTCTCGTTATGATTGTTATATGCCCCCGAGGGTTAAGGAATAATGTTTTATCGAGTAGTTTCATCACTTGCCCTGATTAGGGTTTAGAATTTTCGAACACGTGAAAACTCTAAGTGATACTTTGTATTAAGATTTGCGAGTTGTACAATAGGAAGCATAACAGAAACCCTAATATACAAGGGTTAGATAAGTTGACCGGTTTGACTTGTTGACTTTAGTTGACTTTGACTTGACCAAAAATTGACGGTTGTCACACACTCCATTTCTCTCTTAACTATCATCCCGATTTTTCATCCTAGATCTTCAAAAGTGGTAAGTGTTCTTCCTTGATTTGTTGATACATCTCTTAATCTAGTATCATCTAATGATTTCATCCATGGAAATCATCTTTTCTTAGATCTTCAAGAAACACCAAGAACACCAAGAACATACACTAGTGTTCTTGGACCTTAATCACCATTTCAAGCCTCTATATCGTAAGTACTCTTCCCTATACTTGATATCTAGTTAAGACTCATGCTTAGAACCTTGAAATCATCAAGAATGCAAGACCAAGAGGAGTTTACGGCCAAGCAATCTCCCATGGCCGTAAACCCCTATAAGTATGTCACTTTGGCCATAAACTCTTCCTAATGTTTGGATTTGAGGCTAGAACACTCCCTTGTGCTTTGTAAGACCTTGAATCATCACCAAACTCATCATTTAGAGAGTTTACGTCCCAAGAGTAAACACCATTGGCCGTAAACTCCAATTATCGTCAAGTCTTGGACCTTAAACACTTCTAGACCCTTGCTAAACCTTAGAACACTTGAACCCTTGAAACTCCTTGCCTTTAAGACTCAAAATAAGACCATTTGATGAGTTTACGGCCATAGGGTTTACACCCTGGCCGTAAACACCTCAACACTCTCCATTGAGTTGGTCTTTCTCATCCTTGTGTAGAGCAAAAGTCCCTCAAGCTTCCCTAGCCTTCAAACACCCTCTTATGCATGTTTGACCATGAGTTTACGGCCGTAAACTCCCTTGGTCGTAAACCCATGGCAGTAAACTCATGGTAGTGCCATTCCACTTTCCTTTGACGAATCACATGTGATTCCAACACTTGGTCAAAGTGTTTCCTAGTCCCGGAAGGTGTTTCCTTTCATATAGTTGCTTATAAACACTATATTCATGCCAATATATGTCATTTAGGACTTGTTGTGCCAGGGTTTACATTGACACTGGTACGACTTCACGTGCCAGGGTTAGCAGGCACGAGGTGATAATAATATTCAACCTAAGTTATTTATAAAGGATACATCTGTAAAGTACCCGACGATAATAAACAAGATACATAACTTCGTCATTACATGAACATTCAGTAGAAAGGGACTTATAATGCTATTCCGTATTCACCCAGTAATCATAAGGGGTACCATGTATGGTCCAGGTCATAGGACACTAATTCAATGCACAGTTTTCTAGTACAACACAGTCTATATGAATCATAACCTTTGGGTTACAAAACTAGAAACTCACCAGTAAAGGGGTTTAATCCATTTTATTAAACCAGTATAACTTAAAGGACCTCAAGTGGTTAACTTTATAATACCTTAGTTTATACATCAGGGTTATGTATAATTAATAACCGATAGATAGTTGGATGTGTGCCTTCCGTCTCACTTCCTGTTCCTTGTTTGGTTGTGGACTTAGGTCAGATCCACACAATTAACCATCTGTTCGATATTAGATTATATATAACTAGTATAAACCAAGTGATTATAGAAGGAACCACTGTGGTTGCTATTTTATTATAAGAAATAAGGGTTTTCTTAAAGAATCTTTTCATCAAATATAAAGGAACTATTACAGTTAATTCCGTTAGTACCAAGGGAATAAACCAGGGTTATATACAATAAGGATCTAACAACCAATGGGATGTGTGTCATCTGCCTCATTTCCTGTTCCTTGTTTGGTTGTGGGATTAGGGCAGATACACACAATCGATTGTTTGTTTACTCTAAGTTTTATATAACTTGTATCCATTTAGTACTCATAGAAAGGAATGTAGAGTCATTTTTACTTATCTTTCATCAAAGCAGGAAATATAGGATTTTCTGGAGGAACAGGCGAACTTTTCTAAACAAAACTTACAACTTACTACAACTTACTAAACTTTCTACAACTTACTTACATCACTAAAATCTTATGAACTCACCAGCTTAATTGCTGATCAACTCTTTCAAAATAACTTGTATTCTCAGGTAACTAGTAGACAGGTATTGGCACTGGGAATTCAGAAGATGGAGCAGTATAGCTCCAAGTCTTGTTTTGTTATTTGCTTATATATTCTATGTTTTGTGAACACACACTTTGTAAACACTTTCCTTCTAATGAAATGGTTGTTTATTACTTTGATTACTATGATGCATGTCTTGTGATACTAAACATGACGTCCTCCACCCCAAAACGTTTCCGCCGTTCCGGTTTTAGGGTGTGACATAATATAAGGTCAAACTTTCCTGAACTCTATGAACTAGAGTATATCAATAAAATTGGCATGCATTTAATTCATTGGGAGTTTACCACATATTTCATAACCTGTTATTACAAACGATTTGCTTATGGTAACTCTAAGATTACTTAATGTATACCTCAAGATTATGTGTAATTAAGAGACGATCGGCTTAGAAATGGTAAGTTCGCCTTAGGTCCTGTTCCTTGTTTGGTTGTGGACTTAGGGCAGACTCATTAAGTTCAACGGCCTGTTGGACCTTAATTACACACAACTGGTATACATCGGGTGATCTTAGGAGTGGATCAGGCATGGAACAAATCACAAGATTACATTAGAGTCATTTCTACTAAATTCATAAGTTTATTTATATAAACCTCTGCTATGAATTGTTTGCCACATTCAAAAAATCGGGAAATACTATACTTGAAAACTAATAACCTAGTTTTGCGACACTCCTACTATCAGTACTAGTAACATCAAAACGAATCAATTGCAGTAACAATAAAATTGATCAAAACAGAACACACTGAAAAGAAGCACAAGATGCTCTATCACTCTAACGAACATTTCGTGCGAATACAGCTTAACACATGCTTTACCTAAAAAGATATTGTTGTCGTCATTCGATTTCGATTGGTATAGTCCTCACCTTCCCGATTAAACGGCTATGAAAGGACCCTTCACCTAACCCATTGAATATTGAAACCTTCGTCTCTCATAAACACAAATCCGACACGGACCTCCGGGTCATCTCTCGCTGTGAAACCCCAAAACACTCACCAGAGGAGTATTATACCTTCCGAAACCTTTCCACAAGTATTTCCAGAAAACCCTTCGGGAATGTCACGCATGCAGCAGATAAGGTTCAAGCACAAAAGCTTGGGACGAATACGGTTAGTCTATCACTACTAAGTGTATACACGAGGATAATATATAATTAAGATTCTACGGACATTGGATGTGTGTTTCCGCCCTATTTCATGTTCCTTGTCTGGTTGTGGACTTGGGGCAGAGTCACCCATCCAACCGTCTTACCAACCTTAATTACATACGACCTATATGCGCAAGTTAACGATAGATGGACCAGGTACGAGTCCTACCATGAACTTCGGGACAAGGCTACCCAGGAGTGCGAGTGAATGTTCTACCATCCGAATAAGTCTAGTCGTGTAAACCGAACCCATATGTTCCCTACCGATCTAATCAAACGAGAAACACTAAAGCAGGCCCTATGCAGCGCTCCAAGGAGAAGTTATCACTTATGACTTAGTACAAATTCGAGAAAGGCTGAAAGAATCTCGAGAACACGGCAAAACCCGAATAAGTCTTATCATCTATATAAAAACGCAGGGTTTTTACTAGTGAATCTATGATGGCTAGTGTAAACATTATGGTCATATATCATTAAGATTCTATGGACTTAGAATGTGTGATTCCGCCTCATTTCATGTTCCTTATTTGGTTGTGGGCTTAAGGCGGGGTCACTCATCCGAATGCCCTTGCAATCTTAATGATCTACAATTAGTTTACACCAAGCAATTATAAAAGATCTGGTAGGACTTATAATGCAAATTTCATCACAAATTGTTGAAGCATTCGTAATACTAGTACTCACTAACTACAACCTGGAATATGCGTAATAGTAACAACAAGGATAAAACGGGGAGCATAAAGGCACACATAGAATACACTATCATTCCAAAACAATAACTCCTTTTAAATCGACTCATCTCAAGTTACAATAAGAAATTCCAAGGTCGTTATTTAACATCAGGCGGATTGGTCCCCGCCATATCAATTCCATGTGCTACGAAAAGTACCCACATCTTTTCCCCAAACTCTCGTAGTCAAAGTCAAAACGCTAATTTCGGGACGAAATTCCTTCTAACGGGGGGATGATATGACAGCCGTCAATTTCTGGTCAAGTCAAAGTCAAATAAAGTCAACAAGTCAAACGGGTCAACTCAATTAACCTTGCATTTTAGGGTATACATTATGTTACTACTGTACAACTCGCTATTTTAATAAGAAGATATCACTTGAAAAATCCATATGTTGAGAATTCTCAAACCCTAATCAGGATAAGTGATGGAACTACTTGGTAAAACACTATCCCATACCCCTCGGGGGCGTATAACATTCATAACGAGACTTAACGAGATTTACGAACCTTGCGTTGCGAAGCCAAACACTCAAAAAGGTCGCAAACGAAATCTCTCTCAATCTCTTTCACTTTATCTCTCTTTATCTCAAATCTCTCTAAGTACGAGAAATCTCTCCCAAATCTCTCTAAGTATGAGAAATCTCTCCCAAATCTCTCTAAGTATGAGAAATCTCTCCAAGTATGTGAAATTTCTCCCAAATCTCTCTAAGTATGAGAAATCTCTCCAAGTACGTGAAATCTCTCCCAAAGCTCTCTAAGTATGTGAAATCTCTCCCAAATCTCTCTAAGTATGAGAAATCTCTCCAAGTATGTGAAATCTCTCCTAAATCTCTCTCAACTTCTTATAATCACTCGGGGCATCCTGACCCTTAATTTAGTTGAAAACCGCTCGAAAACGGAAGTTTACGCGAAAAACAGCTTTAAGGAGCCGAACCCTCTTAAGGAACCGAAACCTCTTAAGGAGCCGAACCCTCTTAAGGAGCCGAAACCTCTTAAGGAGTCGAACCCTCTTAAGGAGCCGAACCATCCTAAGGAGCCGAAACCTCTTAGGAACCGAACCTCCCTTAAGAACCGAAACCTCTTAGACCCGAAACCTCTTAGAACCGAACTCCTCTTATAGGGTCGAACTCACCTTCGGTTCAGTGCACCTTCGGTCCCTCTTCTGATGTGTTCGCATGCGAGACCTGCTCGGACCGAGACCTCCCCCTCTCTGTTCCAATACACCAACCGAACCAGCCTTCGGTTCTAACCCTCTCAAGACCAAAGCTTCGGCCAGACTTCGGATTTTCCCTTTATCTTCCCGGTTTTTTACCCCAACTCCGTTTTGAGCCCGTTTTTCATGATTTTAACGCGGGATTTTCACCCAAACTCATATTTTGGCATATAAGACCCTAAATATTCATTTTTAATTATATTTTGGGGGAAATCATTGTCCAAGAATAAAATCTATTAGGTTAGATTTTGTGATAGAGTGTTGACTTTATCTAGAGTATGACACAAGCAACCACCCCCCCCCATACCTTCATAGTACAACCCTCAGTCACTATTCCCCCTACCTAGTCAACTATTTGTCCTTTGACACCCCTCCTCCAGCTGTAAAGGTTTATCAAAAGCTGAAAATCTCCTCTCTCCTTCCATTTCACTCACTTTTCACCAAAAAGCAAAACACATTCTCTCTCACTTCCTCTCACCAAGAATTCGAGATTCAAGGCTGATCTTGAGCTCTTCACACACCTTGGTAAGTAAATCTCTTCCCACACTTGATTTCCTTACACTTCTTCACTCAAATCATGAGTTCCTTACACAAATATCGTCATATTTATTGTTATATCTTCGAATCTTCAAACATCTTCTAAGTGTTCTTGAGTTGAACACTTATTTTCTCCATCATCCAACTACTGAAATCACTCAAGGTGAGTTCATACCCCTACATTTTCATGTTTTCTTCAAGTTTTAGGGGGGGGGGGGAATACAAGTTAAAATAGCAAAAACTTAACTAAATTCAAACAACAGCTTTCATCATAAAAGTTGAGTCTTATTCACGGAATGTTTTTACCATCTTAAACTTAATATCTTTCAAAACTGTTTAATATGAAAATAGTTCAGGTTCATACCTTTAAAATGACTACTTTCACATCTCCATACGATTTTCCTACGATTTATGGTGATTTTTACAAAACTGCCTATCATTTCAGAAACGAATTTGGACCAGTCTGTGAATATGAACATTTTAACACAAGTTAAAGACTTCTAAAAATCATAATAAAAATTATGAATAAACTAGACACATTTTATGAACTCTCAGAATTTACGGATTCAGTTTTCGACTTCGTATGAGTTTTCTATGATTTTTCTAAAACAGAGTAGAAAGGTCAAAAACTAGTTAACAGCTTACAACTTTCATAACACTTTGTAGTATGTTGAGCAAAGTGCATAACAGTAAGTTCTAAATATTGAATGTATTTTCTTGTTAGTTTATCATCATAAACTGAAATTTAGTCATTCATGATAAGGATTCTTCATTTATTTCGAACACATATAATAAACTACAATAAGCATAGTTTATGGATTTTTACTACATGAAAAAGATTTTACTCTCAAAACAAATGGGTTTTTCATATACTACATGATAAACTATAATAGTAATAGTTTAAGGATTTCATATCACTAATTTATTCATAAAAGGTGATTTCCCTTCCACCACGGAAGAGGTTTTATAATCAAACTATGTGTAAACTAGTTAACGTAAGTTGTGAGACAATTCTCTCCCCGTACGCCTAGAGTACGGGATTCCAATTCCTGTAAGTTATAACCAGAGTCTCTTGTAGGGAGAGCGAGATAATTATGTATAGATCTATATTGGGATTGACACCCCACACCTCGCTGCTAGCTACAGCGAGACCTGCAGGTCTACGGGTGACAAAAGTCATAACAAATCTTGACGTCTGAAAAACGTTGTTGCAGGTTATTTCTCGTTATAGTATGGTTATAGCGACTCACATAGGGAGTTAACAATCTTTCAAGTTTACAGGGAAAATTCTACTTTGAAAAGGGGTTTTACTTCTAAATTAAACGAGTTTATGTCGATTTAAACTTGCATGAATTACTTTAAGTATGGAAAAATACTTGTACATTTCGGTCTTGACATTTAAGACTACATGACTTTTATAAGGAAAATATTGGATTTTCTTTGGAATCACATTTCTATTAACACTACATTTCACCTAGAATTGTTAGACTTCAGTTATAATTGCTAAGTGTATATGCTAGAGTTATATAAGAATCTAGTCACAATCGACTTAGAATTGGTGGGCCCGCCTTACTTCCTGTTCCTTGTTTGGTTGTGGACCTAGGGCAGACCCATTATATTCGACGGTTTATTTAACTTAAACTTTATATAACTTATATACACTGGGTGATTATAGAAGGAATCTACGGGTCTTTCTAGGGTACATTATCGCATAACATAGGAGCATTCATTTTACACTTATTAAAGAAAATATTGGATTTTCTGGAATCATACTCTGTCGCTTTTACAAGGAAAACGGTTTCTTCCTCAAACAAAACTCTTATGAACTCACCAAATTAATTGTTGACACTTTTCAAAACTACTTGTATTCTCAGGGAATCAGTGAAACAGGAAACCAATAGTATTTTGAAGATGGGAGGTTAAATCGTCAAACAGTTCATTTTGTCATCATAATGTAATTGATTTTGAAACATGTAAACATACACTATGGTGTAACCTTTTCAATTATATTTATGATGGTTGTATTTACTTTGAGCACTATTATACTCGTTGTTGTGATACTATACATGAAGTCCTCCACCCCTGGACGTTTCCGCCATCCTTGGTTTGGGGGTGTGACAGAAGGCACCAATGCCATCCCAGTGATTGATATTTTGTTATGCGTGTCGCTATGCTATTATGATCGGTTAGATTGGCACTCTGGTAGATAGGATGTTGCAATGCTTAGTCGTCAGTTAGACCTGTTTGTCTGGCTATAGGCTGTTATGTGATTATCTATTATATGTGCACATATTTGATTGGTGGCTAAGGCTTCACTGCTTTGTGCGTAAGCCAATAGGCCGGGGCATTCCGAACCGATGGTTGAGGGCCTAGGGTATTCCATCCCGAGGATGATTGGACCCATATTATGTTGGCATTCCAACCCGATGGTTGAGGGGCCTGGGGTATTCCAACCCGATGGTTGATTAGACCCATATTATGTTGGCATTTCAACCCGATGGTTGAGGGCCTGGGGCATTCCAACCCGATGGTTGATTAGGCCCATAGTATGCTGTTATTATTTTTGTATTGTTGTTTGCATCGGTATTTTGGGGAAGACTCACTAAGTTTTGGGCTTACAGTTTCTGTTATGTTTCAGGTACTTCAGATGACCGCGAGAAGGTGAAGGCTTGATCGTGCTCCTCCTTATGTTTTGTGTTATGATTTATGGGAAAACTCTGATGTGAAACTTATTTTGAAAATAAATTGTAATGAAGATTGGTTTTGTGTTTATTAAAAGTTTAAAATTTTCAAAAAAAAAATTGTGAGCGTTACAAGTTGGTATCAGAGCCTTGGTTTGAGTGAATTGGAGGAACACTCGTGCGAATCCAGTCTCAAACCAAGGAAAATATTTTCAAAATAGTTTTCCAAAGGGTTTTTAAAATATTAAAGGAGGGTGCGATGTGTACGATCAGCCGGAGCCAGTAAGTAGACCCCAGAATACCATACTATTGTTTGTTATTGTGATAAGTTAAAACAGCATGCTAGTGATAGGCTAGGGATCTTCAGGAATTGCATGATAGAATTGCCTGATTATATGATGCCTGATGGCCTAGGACCTTTACTTTTGTGGAATTGACATCAGTACTGTAGTTGCTTAATATATGCATCACGGTTATATATAACTAAGATCTTATAGCCTGAGGATGCTTGGTTTGGCCTTATTTCATATTCTTGTTTGATGAAGGGCTTAGGGTAGGGTCAGGTATTTGAATGTCTATAGGGTCCAGTGTTATGTATGGCTAGCATATATGAGTCCTGCAGGGTTGGTGGAAGTTTCATGGATGAGTTGTAAGGGGTCAGTCGATCAGTAGTGAGATGTTTAGTTTTCCTCTAGGAGTGAGGACTGCGCGTTCATTTATGCTTGGGTGTTGTTAGGGTGTTGTGATGATCCTTGAGACAAACATGGGTAGGTGTGGAAGGTAGTATGGGCTCGTACTACTGAAAGCACAAGACCCGTATGCGTATCAAGGAAGTCACAACCCCTAGGGCTTTGTTGGGAGTTGGATCCCCGTTATTTATGTGTATTTTCTGATATCTTCCTGGTGTATTTTCAGTATGGTCGTTACGATACGATTCGAGACCAGATTCGGGTCGGGATCGGGAGCTAGCAGTCAGGGTGGGCCAGCCTTGTCAGAGAACCGTGCCAGGGAGATCATCCGTGAGGAGGTGGTTGCTATCGTTCGGGGTCAGATCCCGACGATGTTCGGGTCTATCAAGACCGCGATGATGTAGTTCTTTGGTGATCGATATGTAGCCATTGCTGACACGGCTACTGTTGCAGCCTCCGCAGTCGTGGCGGCTGCAGGTTCGAGGGCAGGTCCGACTTTTCAGTATCGGGACTTCGATAATACGAAGCCCCCAATTTTTTATGGAGTTCATGGCCCAATTGTGGCCATGAGGTTTCTATCTGATATGGAGGGATGCTTCTTGACTTGTTCATGCCCTGCTGACCATAGGGTTAGGTGCGCTTTGAACCTCCTGAGGTCCGGAGTGAAGGATTGGTGGAGACTTGTTACGGGATCATACTCCGATGAGCAGAGGGCTATAGTATATTGGGATCAGTTCAGGGATATGTTTCATACTTGCTACATTCCTCAGATAGAGTGGGAGAGGTTGGCTCAAGAGTTCTAAGACCTGAGGCAGGGATCGGAGTCGGTGACGGAGATCACCCGGATGTTTACTGAGAGGGCGATGTTTTGCCCTGAGTTTGCTTAGGACCAGGCTTAGATGACCCGTTATCTGAGCATGCTCAAGACGGACATCAGACAATTTATTTCTACTTAGCGGTGTGATAATCTGCTGGAGTTACAGGAGGCCGCCAGGCGGCGTGAGCTTGAGATTGACTTGCAGTTGAGAGAGCAAAGGCAGGCCCCGGCGCAGTCGCAGCCAGCGCCGAAGGGGTTCAAAGCCGTCGATTCTAGGTCGGGAGGTCATCATGGCCACACTTGTAGGAAGTGCGGGAAGGTTCATACTGGAGCATGTCGATCTAGTAGTGGGTGCCACAAATATGGAAAGCAGGGCCACATTGCGAGGGATTGTCGACAATAGACTCCAACTTCTGGCATCAGACTTTGTTATCATTGTGATCAGGTGGGCCATATGAAGGCCCAATGTCCCTTGTTAGCCGCCAAGCCGGCACAGGCTCCAGTGCCGGCTACTTTGAGGATTACCGACCGGAGTCAGGGCAGGGCGGAGCCCCCAAGGGCTCGAGGTCGCGCTTTCCAGCTCACTACCGAGGAGGCCAGAGCGGCACCTGATGTTGTGACCGGTATGTCTTTATCTATTATCTATTGTTTATAATTGTTTTGTACTCATGTGTTTTTACCTCTGTTAGGTACGTTCTTAGTGAACTCTTTGCCTGCTCTGGTGTTGTTTGACTCGGGTGCGAGTCGGTCTTTTGTTTCTCGATCCTTTAGTAAAGAGTTTGTTTTGCCCATGGGAGAGTTGGAGTGTCCATTGCGAGTTTCCATCGCCAATGAACACGAGGTTTTTGCTTCTTCGATTTGATTCTGATTCCTATGGGGGATGTCTGTGCGATCGTGGGTATGGACTGGCTGAGTCGATTCGGTGCCATGATTGACTGCGAGGGCCAGCGGGTGGTAGCTCGAACTGCGAGTGGGGGAGAATTGATTATTTATGGAGAGGGCACCAGGTTGGATTTAGGGTTTTGTTCGGAAGTCAGGGCTCAACAGTATATTCAGCACAGGTGTGCTAGTTATTTGGCTTATGTAGTGGATACGCGAGTTGGGGGTCAGGCGTAAGTGGTTGATGTCCCGGTTGTCAGGGAGTTCGCTGATGTATTCCCGGAGGAGTTACCCGGTGTGCCTCCTAAGAGGCAGGTCGAGTTCAAGATTGACCTTGTGCCAAGTACGGCCCCTATTGCCAAGGCGTCGTACTGTTTGGCATTGCCTGAGATTCAGGAGCTGTCATCTCAGATGCAGGAGCTGTTAGGCAAGCAGTTCATCCGCCGAGCAGTTCTCCGTGAGGAGCGCTGATTCTCTTCGTCAAAAAGAAGGATGGTTCACACCAGATGTGCATCGATTATAGGGAGCTGAACAAGTTAACGGTTAAGAACCGTTATCCCCTTCCATGGATTGATGATCTCTTTGATCAGTTGCAGGTAGCATCTTGGTTCTCCAAGATAGATCTGATGTTTAGATACCATCAGGTCAGGGTGAGAGAGGAGGACGTGGAGAAGACCGCGTTCCGGACTCGTTATGGGAATTAGGAGTTCGTGGTGATGCCATTCGGGCTCACCAATGCGCTTGCAGTATTTATGGATTTGATGAATCGAGTATGCAGGCCGATGCTCGATCGATCGGTTATCGTGTTTATCGTTGATATCTTGGTGTATTCCAAGACCAGAGAGCAGCATGAGGAGCACCTTCGCGAGCTACTGGGGGTTTTGATGCGGGAACGACTTTATGCTAAGCTCTCGAAGTGCGAGTTTTGGTTGCGATAGGTTCAGTTGCTTGGACACCTCATTAACCAAGATGGGATTTTGGTCGATCCGGCCAAAATCGAGGCGGTGATGCAGTAGGAGGTTCCGAAGTCTCCCTCGAATATCAGGAGTTTCCTGGGTTTGGCAGGGTACTACTGGAGATTCATTCAGGATTTCTCTAAGATTACAGTACCCCTCACTCGTCTGACGAGGAAGGGGGTGGATTTCCGGTGGGGCCCCGAGCAGCAGTCAACATTCGAGACCCTTCCGCAGAGACTTTGCGAGGCCCCAGTCTTGACCCTCCCGGAGGGAATTGAGGATTTTGTGGTTTTCTGTGATGCATCCATCACCAGTTTGGGAGCAGTCCTCATGCAGAGGGGAAGAGTGATAGCTTATGCTTCGTGGTAGCTGAAGCCGCATGAGACGAGATATTCCACACATGATCTTGAGTTGGGAGCGGTGGTTTTCACTCTCAAGATTTGGAGGAATTACCTTTATGGGGTCCGTTATACCATCTACACGGATCACAAGAGTTTGAGGCATATTATGGATCAGCCGAACCTGAACATGAGGCAGCGCAGGTGGCTGGACGTAGTCAAGGATTATGATTGCGAGATCCTTTACCATCCGGGTAAAGCGAACGTGGTGGCGGATGCCCTGAGCCGTAAGTCGACTGGACCTTCTGTTGAGGTGGCGTGTATAAGGATATCCATGGATTCTCCACTTGTGGGTTTGATTAGGGAGGCTCAGACTGAGGGTGTCCGAGAGGAGAATTGGAAGATTGAGAGGATCAGGGGTGAGATTACCATATTTGTACCGGACAGTCGTGGATTGTTGACCCGTTGTGGTCGGGTGTGGGTTCCTGTGTCTGGTGGGGTTAGATAGATCGTGTTGGAGGAAGCTCATAAGTCTCGCTTTTTTATCCATCCGGGGGCCACCAAGATGTATCGGGATCTGAGATTGAGTTAGTGGTGGTCGTGCATAAAGAGAGAGATCTCTTGGTATGTAGAGAGATGCCTGAACTGCAGGATGGTCAAGGCCGAGCACCAGAGGCCGCATGGCAAGCTTCAACCTCTGGAGGTTCCCATGTGGAAATGAGAATATATGTCGATGGATTTTATCCCCAAGTTTCTGAAGACAGCAAGGGGTTTGGATTCCATTTGGGTCATCGTGGATTGAATGACCAAGATAGCCCATTTTATGGCCATTCGGGAGAGTTCGTCGGCTGAGAAATTGGACGATATGTATATACGCGAGATCGTTGCTCGCCATGGGGTTCCGGTCTCTATTGTTTCAGACCGTGATGTTCGGTTCACCTCCCGTTTCTGGCAGAAGTTCCATGAGGAACTGGGCACGAGGCTGCATTTCAACATATCATATCATCCGCAGACTGACAGCCAGAGTGAGCGGACTATTCAAACTCTCGAGGATATGTTGCGTGCTTGTGTCATTGATTTTGGTGGGAGCTGGGACTCCTACCTGCCTCTTACAGAGTTCTCCTACAACAAAAGCTTTCACTCCAGTATTGGCGCCCCGCCTTTGAACTTCTGTATGGACGGAGATGTCGTACCCCAGTCTGTTGGGCGAGGTTGGCCACAGGGTCATGGGTCGGACCGAGGTGGTTCTGCAGACTACAGAGATGATTAAGCAGATCAGGCAGCGTTTGCAGACTACACAGAGTCGTCAGAAGAGTTATGCCGGCCGACTCCGATCTGAGTTGGAATTTTGGGTCCGTGACATGGTGTTGCTGAAGGTCTCACCTTGGAAAGGTGTGATTTGCTTCAGGAAGAGGGGGAAGTTGGTCCCCCGATTTGTTGGAGCATTCTGGGTTATTTCCATGGTTGGCAAGGTTGCTTATAGATTGGATCTTCCGGAGGAACTCAGTCAGATCCATAGCACTTTCCACGTATCGTAGCTGCGAAAGTGCGTTTTGGACAAGGATGCAGTGATATCATTGGATGATGTTCAGGTTGATGAGCGCCTGAACTATATCGAGAGGCCGCTAGCTATCCTAGAAAGGAAGGTGAAGGTTGTGCGTAGCAAGGAGGTACCTTTGGTGAAGGTACAGTGGCAACATCGCAGGGGATGCGAGTGGACCAGGGAGCCGGAGGCTGAGATGCGGGAGCATTATCTGAATTTGTTTGCTGCGGCAGACTTCGAGGACGAAGTCTAGTTTGAGTGGGGGAGAATTGTAACGTCCCGTGTTTCCAGGTATTTTCAAATCCTTCCTTCGGTAATTTAATATGTCATGTTGGTCTTTGAATTTGGTGGATTTTAGCCCTAAGAGGCCTGAGGGGCAAATTGGTAATTTTGGTCGGAGGGGGACTACGCTAGGCATACATATGAGTACGCTAGGCGTACTAGGGAGAGCCCTAGTACGCAGGGCATACGCATATGTACGCAGGGCGTACGTATGTCCGAGTGCAACCCTAACTTTTAGGGGTTGTTGGGTATTTAAACCCCATTATGGACCCTTTACCCCCATCCTTTCAGCCTCCAAGTCCTGAGATCATTTCTTGGCAACCCTAGCTTCTCTTTTGTGTGTGAGTGAGGTAAGAGTGTGTTTCTTGTGTGGTTGAAGAAGAAGAAGTTGCATCAAGGTGTTTGGAGAGTGAAGCAAGCTTGTAGATCTGAGATCATCTTGTCATTTAGAAGCTCCAAAAGGTAATAAGTTTCTTCCTTTGTGCTTGTAGTGTGTGGATCTTGCTTTGTTAGCTTTTTGGTACTCTTGTTGTCCCAAAAGTCCCAATATTGTGCATGAGTTCTCTTGGACGTTTTGAGCTGTCCTTTCAGACCCTAGGAAGGGTTCTAAGTTATAAAAATGAGGTCTCTTTGGCTAGTTTGGATTCATGTTGCTTATAGGAGGTCTTAATGGATTAAGACTATGCATTAAGCACTTTTTGGACGTCCAAAGTCTTAAAGTTTGAGACTTTATGGTTCTGAGATACATTTGGTCGATGGATCTGGAATTTGGGCTTAAGTGCTTAAGCCATTAAGCACTTATTAGAGTTTTGAAGTCTGCGAGGGTACGCCCCGCGTAAATGGAGTACGCCCCGTGTACGCAGTCAATGCCCCCGTTTACAATCAATGCGAGGCTCGCATACCCCCCGCATAGCCTGGGAGTACGCCCATCGTACGCTCCTTTTTGGGCTTTTGCGAGTTGGGCTTCGGTTTTGGGCCATCTTTGGGCCAGTTTGGGTTTAGGCCCTTAATGGACTTTCTGAGTAGGAGTATTCTGGGCCAGTTAAGGGAATTTGGCCTTAGGATGAGGTCTATTAGGGAGTTGGGCCCAATTTGGAAAATTGGGCCACTTATGGGCCTTGTATATTTTGGACCTTTTGGATCAAGCTTCGACTTGGGCTTTGGCCCAGTTAAGGAAGAGTTAATGGACAATTATGAGTTAAGAGATTTGAGGTGATAACCCAGTTATTAATTGGAGGTTTATTTATTATGATAGTTTAAGGTTTTCGTGAGCTAGCAGCCAGAGGTTTTGTTTTACACGTTAGTGTAAGGTGAGTTTTCCTCACTGTACTTATGGGTCGAAGGCACCAATTCCAGCCCAGTGATTGATATTTTGTTATACGTGTCGCTATGCTATTATGATCGGTTAGATTGGCACTCTGGTAGATAGGATGTTGCAATGCTTAGTCATCAGTTAGACCTGTTTGTCTGGCTATAGGCTGTTATGTAATTATCTATTATATGTGCACATATTTGATTGGTGGTTGAGGCTTCACTGCTTTGTGCGTATGCCAATAGGTCGGGGCATTCCGAACCGATGGTTTAGGGCCTAGGGTATTCCATCCCGAGGATGATTGGACCCATAGTATGTTGGCATTCCAACCCGATGGTTGAGGGGCCTGGGGTATTCCAACCCGATGGTTGATTGGACCCATATTATGTTGGCATTTCAACCCGATGGTTGAGGGCCTGGGGCATTCCAACCCGATGCATGATTGGGCCTATAGAATGCTGTTATTATTTTTGTATTGTTGTTTGCATCGGTATTTTGGGGAAGACTCACTAAGCTTTGGGCTTACAGTTTTGGTTATGTTTCGGGTACTTCAGATGACCGCGGGAAGGCGAAGGCTTGATCGTGCACCTCGTCATGTTTTGTGTTATGATTTCTGGGAAAACTCTGATGTGAAACTTATTTTGAAAAGAAATTGTAATGAAGATTAGTTTTGTGTTTATTTAAGAGTTTAAAATTTTTTAAAAAAAAATATGAGTGTACTAGAGGAACTCTTGGATTTTGATGGGATTGGGTAGAATCCCCTCCTTGGATATCTGATACCCAAGGAATTGACCTTCATCTACACCGAAAGTACACTTGGTTGGGTTTAACCTCATCTATGCTTTAGCTAGTGTTTTAAAAGTTTCTTCCACATCATGGAGTAGTGTTTCTTCGTTACGGCTCTTGATTACCATGTCATCAACGTAGACCTCGATATTCCTTCCAATTTGATCAACTAATATCTTGTCCATTAGTCTCGGATATGTAGCGCCCGCGTTTTTGAGTCCAAACGACATTTTCTGGTAGCAGAAAGTGCCCTTCTCGGTGTGAAAGGTTGTTTTCGACTCGTCCTCTCGTTTCATATGTACTTGATGATAACCTTTGTACGCATCAAGGAAACATTTGAACTGAAACCCTTCAAGCGATTGGACTTTCTGATCTATCTCCGGAAGGGGATAACAATCCTTTGGACAAGCGTTATTAAGGTCTGAGTAATCAATACACATTCGCCATGACCCATTGGCTTTCTTTACCATAACAGGATTTGCTATCCATGTCGGGAACATTACTTCCCTGAGTATGCCGACACTCACTAGGTCGGATACTTCTTTATTTGTATCCATGTTCCGGTCTTTCGCCTGGCCCCTCTTCGTTTGTATGACAGGATGCTTTCGGGCGTGATATTGAGACTATGCTCTATAACCTGTCGATCTACACCTGTCAGATCTGTTGGCTTCCAGGCGAAAACAGCGGAATATTGCTTCAAGAGCGCTACCAGTCATGCCTTGGTCTCGTCTGATAGGTGAGCACCGATTTGCACAAGCTGCTATGGGTATTCCACGTTTATCTGGTGTTGTTCAGTTGAACAACCCTCCTTCGACTTCTTTGGAACTCGCACCCACTCGAAAGCAGCTATAGTCTAATGGCAATGATGTGCCCTGGTGTTTGTGGCAGTAATTTTTGTTGATCCCTGGCATGTGCTAAATTTAACTATGTCATGTATCGTTGATGGCACGAACTGTAGTAGGGAGAATGCTGACCGTCCAAGCAGAATATTGTGTTCTGCTGGAAACCGGATCACATAGAATTCGATTGTTCTTGTGATTCTGTCCCTTTCGTCATGACTAACCAATGTTAAGGGCAGTCGGATAGTGCCCAATGGCCACAAGCTGTGACCGGTGAACCCCACCAACAGTCCTCCAGTTAGGGGCCTTAGCCCCTCCTTCCATGTTTCTGGTAGTTTCCTGAAACAATGCTCATAGAGTATGTCGGAGCAACTACCATTATCGATGTATATCCGATGGATTTTTGTATGACGAATGAATCCAGATATAAGGAGTGGATCTCGCGGATCCCAGTTCAACGGCCTGGGATCGCTACTCGAAAAAGTGATATTGAGTAGATTTCTCGAGAGTACCTTTATCTCATCCTCTGTTTGGTGAGTTGCGTTTCTCTTACGGGATTTAGAGATAGTGAGTACCTCGGTGCCATCATACGGAGGTTCCTGCAACAAATCGGAATGTGTTATCGTCATTTGAGGCAGCGAACCTTCTGACGACAGTTGCCAGCAACTGCTCTTGAGTACTGGCTCTGCTAATTCTGTCGTAATCAGCGGGACCTGTGCCATTACCACCTGGATTGGGGCTTGTGTTCTACACTCGCGGTGATGGTCATTGTTTACTATCACCGGTATTCTGAACAGATCTTCTACTACCGTCCCAGATGCTGTTGGGTTTAGATCCCCCTTTTGCAGAGAACCATCGTCGTCTATTGGCTGTATCACTCTGAGGATACGTCCGGAGGGCCCCAAATGTTGTGACATGCTCTACAAGGAACTGGTTGCTTGTTGACGGGATTTTCCTTTGGGGACTACCTGAGAACACAACACAGAAGAATCGTTAAAGGACGGTCGGGGGGTTCTCCCAGGACGTCACTCCGACGATCAAGTTAGTTCTTACTCAGAGAGATTTGGGTAAAACTGTATATGGGAGAAGATGGATCCCTTCCTTGGGCAGGAAGAGATCCTTTTATACATGTTACTAACGGAATGAAAGTGACTCTCCCATGTGGGAGTGAGACGTGGCACTCTCTTACTGGGAGAAGTATGTCCACGATAACTAACTGTCAGGTGACGTCAGTTATGGGTGTCATCAAGCTCCTTGTCATGACCTGATTGGTCGTGAGAGAATGAGAAGATCACGAGGAATATTCTTTCCTTGTGAGGGAAAGTGGGCTATCATCTCGGCGCTGGCCTACTTGGGCCAAGACTGGGTCCCGGCCAAGGCCCTGGCTTGATAATGTCCCGTCAGTGCTTTCCGTCAAGTTTAACGTGGCCGCATACGGTAACGTTAACAACCTCATATCTATTAACCACTAAAAAAGTTCATCATTACATAACTACGGTATGCATAGTTCTTGCCATCAAATCGAGTACTAATCAACTCAAGATAATCATTTTTTGGAGCCATAATGTCCGAGCAAAATATAGATAACCAACAACAAAAAACGAGAACTAAACCATCAACAAATGATAACAACGAGAATCAGATACTAACGAGATCGTAAAACACACCCAACAAAAAAAAACCAAAACCAGAAAATACGATTGAAAAAACATACTTAACAAAAACTAGATCAAAATAAATAAAAAATTTGATATCAATCCGCAATAATGGTGTGAATCCGCTACAAATTCTTCTACAATCATAAAATCAACATACATAGATCCGTGTATGGTAATAAAAATATAAAGGAAATAAAACTATGGTTTATTATCGAAAGGAAAAGATAATTACAAAGAAATGAAAAGACAATTATAAATAGAAAAGCTATTTAGAGTTAATCTAACTAAAAAACTAAATAAATGTCTAATATAAAATAAATAAATGCAAATACTTTATTATGCTAACATATATATCGACATATTTATCCAGATCATATTCAATGTCGACGTATTTCTGTAGTCCAATTTTATGCTAATGGAGTATTCTTTTATGATGGGTTTCAACAATCTCTAGAATACTTTTAGAGGGTAATATGATGATCTCATATGAGAAAAGCAAAAAAGCCAAAAAGGGAAGCAGTCTTGAAGCGGAAGATTTTCTAAGGCAAATAATTCTACCAAAGTGTTTGCATACAGTTGCGGGGGCCATTCTTGGTGCAAAAATAATATATTTGTTCAGAGAATTTCATCAGTCTGTTTTCATTTGAAATGTAATATAATAGTAGAATATTGAGACAACATCATTTTTGCCAAGACAATCACCACTATATTCTCACTTCACGTGGCCCACTACTCAATGCCTTCTTATATTAATTTCTTTAACTTAATCTGTGTAAATTGTAATTAAACTCCTAAAAATCACTCTTATCATTTTCTTACAACATAAACTTGAAAATTATCTGAATTCACTTTCTTTTGTAAGCTATAAATACAATATACTCTAGAACGAAAAATGCGCTACATAACTCTTATTTTTTATCTTCTCAATATTAAATATAATTTCCAAGGTACCATTAGTTCTTTAGTAACAAACTACAAATAGGAACATGCATATATAAATCATTAAGGGTCCTTTATACTCCTCCAAAATCTTTTCATTTAGATAATTACCCATATTTAGGATATAGGAATATTATATTGAGAAAATGATAAAAATAGCCAATTATCCTAATTACTTTAGCGGAAAATAGCCAAAAAAATCGAAATTGCAAAAATGGTCATGAAAATCGCAGATGGGAATGGTCCATCTGCGATTTGACTTTTCCATCTGCGAATGTACAAGTACCTAAAGCACAGTTGTGCTTTAGGTACTTGTACATTCGCAGATGGAAAAGTCCATTTGCGATTTTCACTGTTCACCTGCGATTTTTCGCAGGAAATTCTATAAAATGATTTTTTTTTTTCCTCATTTTTCACTCTTCAATATAGAAAAACTCTCTCGGGGATTCCTTTTGACGATTTCTTGAAGAAAATGGACGATTACTTCAACAATCCCGAAAATATGGTTAGATTTTAACTCTTTTTATGTTTTAATGAACATTTATTTAGTATATGTGTTTATTATTTTATTATTTATTGTATTAGTTAGTGTAAAAAAAAGAAATTATATTGTTTGTGATAGGGTAATTTTGTTGTATTTGATAGTTTTAATATTTGTTATTACCAAAACTTGAAGTTGAAATGCTATTTTGTTAGTGGTTGTATAAATGTACAAGTAGAGACTGCGTAGAGTGTGCATCGGGTAGTTGTACATTTAGTAAATGGTTAGAATATTCTTATTTTTTTAAGTTATTAGTTAAATAAATTGTTAGAATAATGTTTACAATATGTTTGGTTAGTGGTTTACAATATGTTTGGTTAGAATATGTTATTTTATATAAATTGAAACTTAAAAATTGTTTGTATATTTGTCGTATAAGTTGAAAAATTGTTAGTTTAGTTGTTGTTTTAGTTGAAAAATTGTTTGTTTATATGGTTAGAAAATGTTATTTGATATAATTAGAAGGATAAAAATCGTTTGTATATTTGTCGTATTACTTGGAAAATTGTTTATATAGTTGCCGTTTAAGTTGAAAAATTGTTATAGTATGTTATTGTTTTTTAGCGTAAATATATAAATTATTTATTAAATATTTGTATTTGCATTGTTATTATGTTATTATTGCATTTAATAATAAAATATTTTAAAATGAAATAGTTGTTTAGTTTTCTAATATGTTATTGTGTTTTTTGCAGCATAATTCTAATTATTTCGATGTGAAAGCTATTGTAAACTTAAAGGGATCGGGGTGTAACATATGGGAAGTGTTTGAAGTGTTAGATGGTGTGAGACGTGATATATTTAGAGATACAATATTTGGTTACTTGTTGGACGTCCCTCGTTTACAAGGGGACGGATTGCTGTTCCACAAAATGTTCCTTCATCAGATACGACCGGACGCTGTTTTATCTCCAGATGAAATAAAACGGTTATATTTTAGAGTAGTCGATACGAAATTGGTATATGGGCCGGAAGAGTTTTGTTTGATAACCGGATTGAAATTTGCGGAGTATCCAAAAAACATCGGGAAAAAAGTGTCAGAAAAAATAGTTAGTACTAAAAAAAGATGTTTATTAAGTGAGCGGCTATTTCCGAACCATACAAATAGTTCGGTGAAAATCGGTGACCTGAAAAGTTTTATTTTAAATCAACCATTCTTAGAAGTTGACGATGCCGATGCAGTTAGAGTATGTTTGATTTACATTTTATGTGAAGTTTTTTTTGGGAAAAGAAATAAATGATCGCGTGCCACAAGATTGGTTTTTTTTTTGCTGAGAATTTGGATGTTTGGAACATGTATTTTTTGTTTACTTTGATACTTTTATATTATTAATGTTAAGTTATATTATAACTAAATTTTTTTTGTTTTGTTAGTTTCGCTTGGGGTAGTTATTTATGGGATTTTACGTATGATGACCTTGAGGATACATGGAACAAGATAAATAAATATTTATCACTTCCTGAGCGTCGTCAAACTTTAAAATACACCGTCTCAGGATTTACGGCTCCAATTAGGGTATAAAAATTTACTTATATTTAAATGGTTTTATTGTTATGTTAGTTATTTTAATTTTAACTTTTATTACTATAATTGTAAAAATTGTAGATATGGATATATGAGATGCTTCCGGCTGTTCGTGCCTGTGGATTTATATTGAGAAAAAATAGAGACATGCCTCAGATGAAACGATGGAGTGAGACAAAAAAATTGAAATAGGTTGATGTGAACAAGATTTTTTCAAAGATACAAGTTTATAAATTTTTTTAATTATTAATAAAATTCATTATTATACATTTATATGCATTTTTAATATGTTCAATTTTTTAGGAGGGACAACCACCAAGAAATAAAATGTCACCGAGTGATGATGAGATGACATCTTTTTCAGCTTTCTGCAGTGACTTATCATGTCAAACATTTATTTATGTCTTGTCACTTAAGAGTTTGACTACGATTTGCAGGTTACTGCAGTGACTTGTCATTAATGTCTAGCCATTTCAAAGTTGGACTATGAAGTAGAACTCTGACTACGAAATGGTAGCATTTAGACTAGTATGTATAAATACCACTTATAGCACCAATTTATTATAATGTCGAGTTTATTATGAGTTCCTCACACAAATTCGAAGTTTGCTCATGCAACGAAGTAGATTGTTACTACTGTGATTCAGTCGACCTTTTTTTTACACCCTCTTCAGTCGGGCCATATATGTCAGATGAAAATTTTGAAGAATTGAAGAAGGCTGAAGAACAACAAGAAGAGGACAAAGAGTCATCCCGACTTCTCACTCAACGTGGTAATGATATTGCATCGGAATGCAAACAAGCTCAAGAAATGGATAGACCTCAATAAAAACAAAATCAAAGAGCATGAAGATTGGATAAAAAAGACTAAGAAGGCAATCAAAACGACTGAAAAATGGCTTGCTGAGAAGGACGAGCAGTTGATACACATTATGGTGCAAAAGGATCGTTTGGAAGACAAAATGAGAATTAGGGATGACTATATAACAATGGAGAAAGAGAAGTACCCATTGCAGTTCCCTGAGTTTAAAAATTAGTTACAAAATTGTTGTAATATTATCATGATACATATTAGGTTGCAAAAGGATCGTTTGTTGTTTTTTTTAAATAACATGTTGTAATTGTTATAATCTGCAAACTAAATTTTATAATATAAAAGCTTCATTAATTGTTATAATCTACAAACTAAACTAAAATATGAAAGCATAGCAATGTCTTGTAAGATTTAATAAAAAAATTACAATACATAATAAGTTAACAACTCTTCATTTCAAGGTTGTTTTATATCAAAATCAGCGTCATAGGTTTGTGAGCAACTCGCTGAACCACCAATATTAAATGCCATTTCTGCAGTAGAAATTGTGTGACGTGCTCCACTACCGGACGCCCTTCCAGTACAATTGTTTCTCGTGTGTCCTAGTTGACCACATGTAGAACACTCTTTTCTAATTGGACCCTCGCCTTGGGATGGAATGCGGTCTGTGTTTCTTGACCTGCCTGGCTGACGTTTATCCATTATAGGTGGCTTAACAATCATCAAATCATCAGGGATATCCCATTCGGATGGCTTTGGCAAAGGATTTATTGATTCCTCATACGTTTTCCTCAATGTTTCGGTAAAGTAAGCATTTAATGCATACCTCGAGCAGTCTTGGTAATTGTTCACTGTTAAACATCTTATGACATGACCATAAGGTATCCCATCAAGTTGTCAATGCCTACATGTACATGTCATATGTTGGAAATCAACAATCACATTTTGTGCCCCCTTTTTGACCTCGCATTTCGTATTTGAGATCATGCGAACATCCCACTTAGTAAAAGTTTTTTTGTTTTCTTTTACAATTTCATTGGCCCAAGGGGTAAGTATTGTTGTTGCTTCCGCTTAAAAAACAGGCAAAATGAAGAAGTTAAGATCAATAACATTAAATTAATAAAACATTAATATTAAAAATTTACTTAATACCTGCAAATTTACGTCTTTGAAACCACCATTGTTGCATTGTTGCACGAAAAAAATTGATCAACATAAGTATTGGCACCTTACGTGCGTGTCTAGATAATGTATTTATAGACTCCGCACTGTTGGACGACATAAGATTGTATCGGTTCCCTTTAAAATGTGCCCTTGACCAAGTTTCTGGATTTATACTTTTTAAGTACTCCCATACTGGTTCTTTTGTATTTTTCATAACATCCATGGCAGCGTCAAAAGCATCAACTGTGTACGCCCTACAAGCCTCCCAAAAAATTCCTTTAACTGTGTTACTCTTCCCGAATCTAGATACTATGTTGAAATACAAATGGACACCACATATTCCATGATGAGCGTGAGGAAAAATGTTAGCAACGGATGTTGCTATAGATGGAGACCTATCAGATATAATTGTAAGCTCCTGCATATTTCCTATGCAATCACGTAGTTTTTGAAAAAACCATGTTCAAGAATCGGTACGCTCATTTTTGCATATACCATATGCAACCGGTAATATTTGGTTTTGTCCGTCCTTAGTAACTGCAAGTAACATGGTACCTTTGAACTCGCCCTTTAGGTGGGCTCCATCTACTACTAGGGTCGGTTTACAAAATTTGACAAAAGCGCGTACCTACAATACATTGTATATATCTATTCAAATACACTAAAATAAAAATGAAAAAATTAATAAAATATTATAATACTAACCGAGCAACCGAGTGCGGCGTACAAAAACTCAAAGCGATCATCACCATCTGTTTTAACATGTGTCACCGTACCCGGATTATGTTTGACCAAATTGTGACAATACGCCGGAAGTTTGGTAAAAGAATCCTCTTTTGTACCCCTTAACAACAACAATGCATATTGCTTCGCACGCCATGCCTGATGGTATGAGATATTGATATTCAATTGAGCATTCATATCATTAATAATATCTTTTCCCCGATAAACTCTACTATAGTCTTCAGCCAAAACATCAGCAAGATATTCACCCAAAACATATTTGTTTGCTTGTCGATGATTAGGTTGCAAAATTGTTGAAGAACATGTGTGTACATCAACAAATTTATTAACTTGGAAAAGTCCATCAGAATTTTTAATTGCTTTTGCTCTTAGTAACCAAGAACAATTTTTCGAAACACACACAACTTCATACCTTGATTTGGTGGATCTACTTGTCCTCGTCTGAAAACCTTCTCGAAGACATTTTTTACCAATACACCGCTTTAAAAGTTCTTTGTTCTTAAATATACTCTCACATTCAATCTTTTGAAGATTCATGTCTACCATCTGTGTTGGGATATCTTCATTAATATCAACTGGGCATGCTGGTACAGGGGGCATACCGTAAAAAAGGTTATCGGGAAACTTAGCTTTAACTTCATCAGCTAACTCATCTCTATCTGAATTGCTTTGTAGGTCGTTTATATCTAAACGTACATCAGCAACATCAACATAATCCCCGTAAACATGCTATTTTTCATTTTTTTTGACTCGAATTTTTTTTTCTTTTTACTTTTATCTACTACACGCCTATTCATAACTTTAACTTCTTGTTCGGCAACATCATCACAACGACCACCCACATCATTAAGATATGTACCAACATCATCACCAACATACTTGTAATTCTCAGGATCCACATAGTTAATAGGTGAATAACTAACATTAACATTTTCAGCAACACTGTGAAACTGAGGTACACTAGGAGTATTGAAAAGTACCTATCGGATCGTTGCTCCCTTTATAGCTGCATAAATTACCAACCGGCTGATTTCCACTGTGACCACCCTCATTAACCTCATCTACTTCATCAACCATCACAAACACTTTCACAGCCCTTCCTCCACTACATTTGATTACATTTATCAACATTCTAACATCCATGTCTTCAACTATAGCTATATAATAATTTAATTCAGGATGATGAAAACGAAGACTAATTCTATATTTGTCTAACAAACCAATTTTGCTTCTCACCAAAGATACAAAATCACTATAACTAATATACTCAGAAAATATCAAAGCGAATTCAGAAATAGCTCCCTGTGGACATACGTATTCCAGATTTGTTTCAATAACTTGCCATCTCCCACCGGTTACAAGACAAACCAAATATTCAATCATTTTTTAGAGAGATTTTAGAGAAATTTCCTAAACAAAAACAACTAAACTGATAATTTTCTACAAAAGTTTATATATAGTAACATTATTTCGTAGTCAAACCAATTGATCTCATAGTCAAATTAAAAAAAATTAAAAAAAAACGTTAATTTGCAGATGGAATATAGAGAAAATCACAGATGGACACAGTCCATCTGCGATTTTAAGCCTGAAATGCCCTATATATACAGAAAAAAAATTAAAAATTCAATCCACCTGTGAATGTACAAGTGGCTAAAGCACACTTGTGCTTTAGCCACTTGTACATTCGCAGATGGAATGTGCAAATCACAGATGGACCATTCCCATCTGCGATTTTCATGGCCATTTTTGCAAATTCGATTTTTTTTGGCTATTTTCCGCAAAGTGATTAGGATAATTGGCTATTTTTGTCATTTTCTCTATTATATTTAAAGAAACTGAATTTTTTAATATAGATAGTCCTACATTTGTTCATGATGTAGATTACAATAAATTCGACTTACTTTGTAATCTAGTGTTAATGCTACTAAAGAAATCATCAAGTTATAATTTATACACCCTATTCTCAAATAAGCATGTACAATTAGTATTTGATTTAAGAACCGTTTTCTCTCTCTCTATCTCTCTCACACGCACACACACACACACACACATATATATATATATATATATATATATATATATATATATATATATATATATATATATATATATATATATATATACAGAGAGAGAGAGAGAGCGCTACGTTCAAATGTGGATTGACATCTATTGTACGGACGTGTGGACAATGCTATTCTGTGAGAATGATAAAGAAAATATGTTGTTTGGTAATGTGAATACGTTCAATCTTTCATAATTATTGTCATTATCACTCATTTTCACTAATTAAATCGTCTATAATGTTATTATAAACTTTTTATTATTATTCTCATTCTGTCAGAATGTTGTCAGAATGTTTATTGTTTCGTATTCTGTAAGAATGAAAATGAGTAAAAACGATGCGTGAGAACAAAAATAAATAAGAATTAGTGAAAATGAATGAAAATGACGATAGTTGTGTAAGGTTGAACGTATTCACATTAGCAAACAACCTGTTCTCTTAGTATTTCTCATAGAGAATAGCATTGTCCACACGTCCGCACAATAGATGTCAATCCACATTTGAACCTAGCTCTCTCTCTCTCTCTCTCTCTATATATATATATATATATATATATATATATATATATATATATATATATATATATATGAAAAGTGAATATACCTTATAAGGTATATAAGCTTAGATACTCAAACTCCCATATTAAGTCGTTTTGTATCATATATATACATTACAATGTTCTTCAACTTTAACCCTAACTTGATTTACTTCTAATATTTTCGAAATTTCATTATTATTTTATTCTTACATCATATCTTTCTGTTGAACGCATATCAGCCTATATATATTATAGTTGGAAATGAAAATTATATAAGAGGAAGATAATAGTGAAATTTCTAAAAATCTTAGAAGTAAATCAAGTTAGGAGTTAAATTTTATGAACTGTGGACGATTACAATGAAAATACATAATACAAAACGACATAATATGGTGAGTTTGAGTGCTGTAACATACTGATTTTTACCACAAAATGTTTTATTTTTATTTTAGAAAACCCACATGTATCATAAAAACCAAGTCATGAAAAATCCTAGGGATATCAATACAATCATCCCAATCAGAGTATCAAAATGTGGAAAACATAAAATCTACGAACCGGAGTGTACAGTTAACCTTCGCCTTCCCACGATCGTCCGAAGTACCTAAACCACATTTTATCCATAACTGCAACCATAACGCTTAGTGAGTCCTTCCCAAAATATCCATACACCATAACAAAATAAGCAACTACGGGTTATCCGTAACCTTGAGGATTATAAACAATCCTAGTGGGCTAATTACACGCCTTGTGGATTAACAGCATGTTCCCGAGGTTATCAGCAACCCTAGGAATTCTCAAAAATCCAAAAGTTATCAGTAATTCAATTCAATTCACACATAACAATAATCAATAATTAAGACCCAACTGGTCACAAACATAAATACCATATAGGTAAATGTAGTGAGAAGACTCACCTCACAAATATCAACTAAATCAAGACAACTCTCACACATAGAATACTGGTACTACGAAACACCTAACAACAATAAATACATGCCCACTCAATCTATACCATAAATACTCTAAATTGAACAGAAGTCAACTATGGTCAAAAGTCAACGGTCAAAGTCAACTTGACACGCTTCTATGTCGTGGCCACCCATAGGCCACGTCATAGGCACTCCAGGACAAAACAGTCGGCAACCAATCGATTCCCACACTGTGGCCACCTTTGGTTATGTTGTGGCAACGCCCAACGAGATGGTCGCGGAAACACCAGTCGCCACGTCGTGGCAACTGGTCGCCACACCGTGGGTACTAGGAACCAACAACTTAATGGATTAAGTTTTTATACTCAATCCCACCAACTCTAATGCTCAGATCTGGTTCCCCTAAAGTTCTTGATGGATAAAGTTTCCATCTTTATCCATTGAGACATCCTATTAAGACAATATCTTAAGTTCTAAGTCCTAAATGACAATACCAAGGCATAGACTCACTCAAAAAGCCATGCAAGCCAACGTTCCAACCAATACCAAGATCCAGAAGCTAACAAATGCACTCAAGGGTTTCAGAGTTCACTCAAACTCGAAGAACAAGAATATTTGGGACCAAAAGCTTATTAGATGACCTAAAACTAGATCTAGAGAAATAATGAGCAAGGTAGAGACTTTATACCTCTAATGAGTCAAAATATTTTTTATGCAATTGTACCTCCAAAAGGAAGAGGTATGGAAAAAAATGTAAAAATACATAGGGCATACGAAGCAAATGGTAAGTGGTCTCTTAAGTTGGCATTTGACAGGGATACTTACATTCTAGTTGGTCATGTATACGATTATTTCATTCGGAAAGTTGGCAGTTAATTGTGGCACGACATCGCTTTTGATTGGACATCTGGAAAGTTGTTTCTGAAGCCGAAAAGAATGGCATGTTACTGCATCTTTCGGTAAATTATTTATAAAGTTATATTTAATATGTTTAATTTTGTTTTGTTTTTAATTTTTCTAATTTTTTTTGTAGACATGGTTTTATTTTCAATCAATTTCAGCCCGAGGCTCCAATCTTACGGGCGTCCCTTAACGCCTAGATATGTGTATGGTATAGAGGCTGCAAATATAGCGCAAGACAACATTTTAAAGGGTTGCAAAGGGTATGCAGATGTGGATGGAGCAAGGGCTCAACCCCCACATGTATGAATGTGCGACATTGGAATGCTACTCTTGACCATTTCTTAACAGAGAAGCATAAAAAATGATCTAATGAAAACATATAATGCCGAAAGAAGCAAGTAATTAAGAATCGTGGAGGGACGAGAACCTATAGTAGTGCTTGTTTCAAGAAAGTAAGTTACAATAATGTTTATTCAAGTATAACATATTTTCTAATGATTATTCGAGTATAACATATTTGGTAATGTTAACCATAATTTGAATAGCCTTGAAGCATATCACTGTGTGTATGTCAGTAAACAGGTGGAATTAGTTGACCCATTAGTCGAAGAGCAATACGTAAGTTTTTATTACTTAAAAGTGAATTAGATTGTTGTTTTTTGCATTAGATTTGAAGTATATTGATAATCTTTTTGAAATTCATAATGATTTAGTTCATGAGATTACTCTAAAAACTCAACTCATAACTTCCTCCGGTGGTGATCCGAGCACGATTGATTGCACACACATATTTGAGAACGTGTTAGGTGCTCCAAGGGGATATGTGAGAAGCATTAAGTGTAAACCTCCTTCCGCAGCGGGTACTAGTTTGCAATCACAGGCACAAGCACTGCAACAAACTCAAACTCTTAAGGACTTCGGTAGCTTGGTACTTTGGAACTTTGTTATATTGTTAAGGACTTGATGCATTTTATAGTGAATTTTGGTAATTTGGTACTTTACTTATTTTCTAAGTGCTTAATGTATTTTTTATGAATTTGTTAGTTTGGTAGTTTGTTAATTTGTTAAAAACTTTATTGATTTGGTAGTTTGATACTTTGTTAAATTGTTAATGACTTAATTAATTTTGTAGTTTGATAATTTGTTAAATTGTTAATAACTTCATTGTTAAAGACTTAATTGATTTGATAGTTTGATAGTTTGTTAAATTGTTAAAGACTTAATTGATTTGATAGTTTGTTAAATTATTAATAACTTAATGTGTTTGTGACATAATTGTTAAGTAATAATTTATTTTTTCTTAGTTTGTTATTTTAATTTATATACTTACTTTGTAGGACGTTGATGTTAATGTTTTTCTTTAAAATTGACGTTTGTAACGACATTTAGAGATATTATTCACTCATTTAATAAGCTAGTCGACATAAAAAACAATGTGAGCGACGATGAGGAAGAATAGTAGTATGTTTTGTTTTTTGTTATGAATGATGTTATTATAATATTATTTAAGATATTATGTATTTATTAGATCGTATATGGATTAAAACATTAAAACGGTATAATTATGGATTAGATCGTTTATGTAATGTAGATTTCTAGATTATAATTTCTGCATTTTTATTATATAAATTACTGAAAATATAAAATTTATATTTAAAAAAGAAATTGTTAGCGGCGACGTACATTTGCGACGACTTTTGCCATTGTCACGACTTGTAACTCCGACAACCTTGGCCGGAAAAACTCTGACCGGTGTACCCCAGAATTGTAAGTGCATCGCCACCATTTGCGACGGCAACCTATTTTAATGACACCTAATAGGGATGACGCCATAAGCGATGTTTTTATGAGTATTAGACACAAAGTAATAGGGAAGACTCATTTTCGACGATCACTTGTCGTTGCTAAAGGTATTAGCTACGATTTATGTAATCAATTTTGTCGACGTTAAAAGCGAATTTTTTTGTTGTGTGGGTTACATTTAATAAATTTCCATTTCCATGATGAGTTGGAGGAAATTGGTTTATTGATAGTACTGTGACATTTTTGTTAAGGGGCCATGGTTAATAGCCACCCTTACCCTACACATTTTACATTGTAAAAGGTCAAAAAGTATTAAACTTGGAAAATTTTAAAGTGTAATCGATGGCCAGTTTATTAATGTTGTCTTTCATAATGATGAGACTTCATATATATATATATATATATATATATATATATATATATATATATATATATATATATATATATATATATAAAACCTCATTAAAATTTTTGGTAATTGTTAAATTGCGAATGACCTAACAGTATGGAGTGACTCTTTCAAACATATAGTCATGGGTTCAAGTCTTATATGTGGTTATTTAGGAGTAGATTAGTTAGTTTAACGCTAAAAAAAATTGGTAATTGTTTTCTTATCATGTTATATGTTATACTGATAATTATCTTTTTAATATTCATTATAAATCAACAACTGTGTAAAAAAAATTAAGATTTCAACATAAATTTTGATACAAATGTAACTTATTTAAAAGAAAAGCAGTCAATAAATATATAAAGGAAGTATATAAATGGTGGTAATGATTTGAAAATCATCTAAACGTCTCAGCAATAAACATATATATATATATATATATATATATATATATATATATATATATATATATATATATATAATAAAATATTTTCCTTTTTTTAAACTAAAAAACTATTGAGAGATGATTGCTAGACGTTAATATCCAATATTTGGCCAAGTAAAATTTAATTTAATTAAATTTTTTTTTTTTTTTGTTTTTTTTTGTTTTTTTTTTTAACAAATCCACGGACGCGTATATTCAAAATATGTTCAAGTTCAACACATTCTTTTGGGAGCCAAACTATTAAAAGACATCAGGTGGCATCTCTCTCTCTCTCTCTCTCTCTCTCTCTCTCTCTCTCTCTCTCTCTCTCTCTCTCCTTAAGTTTCAGAGCTTAAGCTTCCAAAGTTGGAACATTGCAGAATCCAAAACTACCTAATAAAGCCTTCATTCATTCTTTTATAAGAATTCCTACACACAACTCTTCTAATTTAACACCAAACCCTAGAAATATGACAAGTCGAAGTAAAGCATTTCTCTTATTTTCTTTCTTCGTATTGCTGTTGCTACAGTTACAATTTGTATCTTGTGTTCAAAGGACTCCTTATTCTTCCTCAACTACATACAATATTTCACATCCTCATCATCATGAGCATCATGTTAAATGTAGACGTATTGGTCTAAAGTGTCAAACAGATAAACAAGAAGAAGATGATCGCGTTGCAGAATATGGTGATGACAAGAGGAAGATCCATACGGGTCCAAACCCCTTGCACAACAGATGAAACAAAAGGCTACTAAATTTCAACGACGTGTAAAGAGATGGTTTTGGTTAAAAGTCAAAGGAATAAACTTGCATGATAAATAAAGAGCCATAAAGGTAATTTAGTATGCAATTACTGTATATCCTTTTCTTTTTCTTCTTATCACTCACGCATATCATAAAGTTTTGTTATTAAAAATCTAGGTTTTCCTTCAAGAAATGGTTGAGATATAGTATTAAAAAGATTTTGGTTGTAAAGAGTATGAACGAAAGATGGAGATTGTTTCTATATATGTCCAATATAAAGGACGTCTACATATTTTTGGAATGGCAAAATGAATATATTGACTTTCAGTTTTATGATACTTCCTTTTGTGGAAACATTTGAATTTCCCCTTACGATAATTCCTCATTTATTAAATACTAGTTTATAAACAGTGAGAACCACGGTTATAAAATTAATTAAATTTTTATAATAAAAATTTATATATATTAATCAGTTATTTTAAATATGTCATTTTAAATATGTTATTAATTAAGAGATATATCAAATTTTTAAAGTTATTATAACTTCAAATTTAACATATAATTGGAAAATGTAAATTTGAATTTTGAAATGAGTTTCCTAATATATCTACATGACACATGTCATAATATTAATGATAAGTTGTATTAGAGTGACACTTGACAAAAGGAAATTAAAACTATTATTAGAATAGAGATTTTCGACATCAAATTTTTACTGACCTCTTAGGTAATGTCAAATTTTGTAATTTTTGTGAAGCATGGGGATAATTTTTGTAATGTCGCTATTAGGCAGAGATCATTTAAGTAGTTTTGTTAAATACATGGACCATTTGTGTAATTTCGTAAGTAGGCATGGACAATTAATTATGTTGTTTTGTGGAACGAATGGATCATTTCTTTAATTTTCTATTAGGTAGGGTAATTTTTGTAAGTTTTGTTATTGTATGGCCCATTTATGTAATTTAATGAAATAGTTCGCCAATTTATGTAGATATACTATTAGGCATGGACTATTTATATAACTTTGTAGAACACATGGACGATTTAAGTAAATTCTCTAGTAGGCATATACTATTTGTGTAAGTTTAAGAAACAAAAGGACCATTTTTTTAAAAAAATTCTAGTGAGAAGGCCAATTTCAATAAATTTGCACGCACTGTCTATTTCTCTAATTTTATAAATCATAGGGCCATTTTAAGAACTCGGGGACCATTAATGTAATTTTATAAATCATAGGGTCTATATTTCAAATTTTACCTAAGTGGGGACCATTTATATTATTTTGTAGAAACACTGGACCATTTCTATAAATATGCTGCTACGTAGGGGCCATCTTGTAATTTTTTGTGAAACATAGAGACCGTTTATATAATTTTGCTATTTAGAAAGGACCATTTCTGGAATTCACCATTAGCCAAGGACGTTTTTGTAAAACACAGGTCCATTTCTATAAATTCGCTTAGAGAAAAAATATTTTTGTGAATATATGGAAACCAGACGAAGATTCGTCTGGGCGTGCGTTGGTGTTGGTTTGGATTGGTCTGGCTATTTTTTGGTCAACAAATTATTTATTGGTTGAATTTTATTAAATAGAGTAAAACATAAGGTTTTTTAGAGTCTTTTTATTGTAAAAGAATGGAAATATTAAAGGAAGAGGAACGTTCAAACGAGCAAAAAAAACACATTATCTATAAAAGAAATCAGTTAAGAAGGCTTAACATTGAGTAATGCAGGTCAGTCAATTTTTCGGGAATTAAGAGGGAGTCACACAAGGTTTGTCCATTAGTCTACTATACCAGCACAAGCTTAATCCAAACAAAACTTGAAAGAATCACTTAAAACGTTTTTTTTAGCAATTCACCACCTCAAAATTGAAGACCAAAACAACTTTGTCATTTATAAATGAACAATCATTTGAACTCAAAAAACGACGATTCTATTATTTTGTTTAAATTACCATTTTATGTATGTTGGTATTAAAATAAGAATAAACTTCAAAGTAAAGAATTAAATCTATAATCTTTTTAAGATACCTTATGTACAAACTTATTTTTCACCATATATGAACTTGAAATTATATATACCTTCATCTGGATCTCCGACCTTCTTGACCCTATATATTTGATGAAGCAAACCAAAAACTTAAATTTCGTAAAAAACCATTTTCACTATAAAATACAAAATTAACCGTTCGATACTATAAATGATATTGTCTTTCTTGAATAAAGAAAGTAACTACCTGAGATGCTTCTTGACATAAAAGATGTTAAGGCCTTCAATATTCATAAAATAAAAAACTTATCCTGACGTCATTCCAACACCATGAAGTTTGAAATCAAATTAAGTTTCAATATATAATTAAATCAATAACATAAATCATATATGAAAATGACACTCTTTATAGAATTTTTGCATTATTAAGGAGGCACTCTTTAAAAATTTTGCATTATTCATTCTACATTCTGTTGATTAATCATGTAATGAGATGATCTTACCTCTATAAATTTAGAGTCAAACCAGCCGTCTAGCCCAAAGAAAGAGTAGCAAGACATTTGATCAAAATAAATCTATAACATAAGTACCATACTGAATGTTACTGTAAAGTTGATTTTCACCCCACCCAACACCTTGAGGAGATCTTCAAATAGATAAACTTATCAAATGGAGAATTATAATTGATGCGAAATTGGGAGGTGAATGCGAAAGTCACTTGTGTATGGAAGGTGATCCAATTTTGTCTACTGAATGTGAATCTATTTAGACTATTGATGGTTGCAATCCATTGTGAATGTATGCGGTTGATCACAACTTGTTGCAATCATTGGAGGTGTTTCGTTGCGAAGCTGTTCACATTCATTTGTAGATCGTTGCGAAGAAGAACTTGGATGCGAACGGATGTGAAAGTGACTTCCAGTCTAGGAAGTCAGGATGCGAATGTGAGGCCTCAGAAGACTAAGAGTTGCCTCGGAACTGTAAGTCCTCGGAAGCTGAAAAGAAACCTAGGAACGTTCAAAAGCTACTGGAAACCGATTTCTTTTAATAAATCTTTAATGTTTTAAGTAAGGCATTAAATGGCATAATAATTAGGTGTCTTTTGATTTATTTTTTTCGTTATCTTTTGTAAGGCTACAAAAGCCAAGTTCTATCATTTGTAAGGAAGTAGTTGATTGAAATATAAAAACTTTGAACTTGTGTTCATTCAAATTGTTGCGTGAGCAACCCATGTATGTTGAGGAATTGAAGGTTACTGAATTGCCTAAGTTCACAGGAGGAGCCGATCCAGAGCGTTTTTGTCACACCCCCAAATCGGAACGGCGGAAACGTTCGGGGGCGGAGGACGTCATGTACATTATCACAACAATTGTAAAATAGTAATCAAAGCAACAACAACCATTGTATTAATAGTATCATGTTTACATTGTATTCATTTCATACATAACTGACTCCAAAAGTAAATAACAGTAAAGACTCGAAGCTACTATGCTCCATCTTCGAGAAACCCGGTGCGAGTTCCTGTCTACTAGTGTCCTGAGAATACAAGTAGTTTTGAAAGAATATCAGCGTTTAAGCTGGTGAGTTCATAAGCGTTTCGTTTTAGAAAACAGGTTCTTTGTTCTTTGAAAAGCGTGATGTTTTCTCCAGAAAACCCTATATTTTCTGATGTAATGAATGATAAGTAAGATGATTCGTACCAGTTCCTCCGTTGAGTACGTAGTGTATACAAGTCATATACAATCCAGATCGAACAAACAATCGATTGTGTGGTTCTGCCCAAGCCCACAACCAAACAAGGAACAGGAAATGAGGCGGAGGCCACACACCCCACTGGTTGTGGGATCCTCATGTATATAACCCTGTCGTATTCACTAAGTACTTACAGAGTTAACTGTATTAGTCCTTTGAAATTTGTTGAAAGTGTTCCTCAAGAAAATCCGATATTTTCTTAGTAAGAGTATGATATTACCAGTTCCTTCTATAACCACTTAGTTCATACTAGCTATGTATAAACCAATATCAAACAGACAGTTGATTGTGTGGATCTTCCCTAAGCCCACAACCAAACAAGGAACAGGAAATGAGGCGGAAACCACACATACCACGGTCTATCAGATATTCTTCATACACAACCCGGATGCATAAACTAAGGAATTATAGAATTAACAATGTATGTTCGTTAGTCGAATGATAAACCGATTATTTGTAAAATACTGATGTTTGTCCTGGAAAACCCTATATTTTCCATACTTCTGTTGTTAAAGCATTGTTCTGTTTGAAAACCCTGGCTACCACCAGTATGTATAGTATGTTCTGTATGTAAACCTTTGTATGAAAACCCTGGCTACCACCAGTATGTATAGTATGTTCTGTAAACTGGAAGTATTGTTAATACCCTTCTGTGATCACTTAGTACATACGAGTTATAGAAATCTAGATCGAACAGATAGTCGATTGGGTGATTTTTCCCTAAACTCATAACCAAACAAGGAACAGGAAATGAGGCGGAAGTCACACATTCCACTGCATGTTGGATGTTAATTTCATATCACCCTAATGTACATACTAAGTAATCACATAGTTACTAACCCTGATGACTGTTTGTTAAGTATATTATTACGTGAATGAGTCGTTGTTTTCCGTGTGAGTTCTTATAACCATGCTGATGGACGATAAACACTACGACGTACTTCGAACGTGGTAAACTGTAATGACGTTTGTCACCCCAGGTTGACTGTAGCTAATAGTCAGGGTGCGGGATTGTCAGTCTCGTATAGATCTATACACAAACTCACGCTCTCCCTCCAGGAGAATCTGATTACTAAGGGGTAGACTTCCCAGAAGACGTGTCTCACAATATGGTTCTCTCAATGAATCCACGAATAATACAATGAAAATCCCTTTTTGTTAATGACATGTATCTTTGTAAAAAAATAGTTCGTTAGTTCCATAAACTATACCTAAACTAGTTTATGAGTTCGTTTCCGTGTTAAAATCTATGCTTGTAAATACTTAAGTCTTAACGTGTTTTTGTAATTTGTTCGTAAGTCTAGTAGTCACAATGTTTGCCGTGTTTAGCAAGTTTCATGTTCAAAAGCATGCGAACGGTAAGAAAATATAATAAACAAAATTATATTTTTAAACACAAGATTTCTTGTGTTTTACTTGTATTCTCCCCCTTGAAAACATTGAAAAAGCTTGGAAAATATGGGGGTATGAACTCACTGTGGTTTTATGTGTATGTGCTGGACAGCGAGGCTGGAAAGATGACCCTCGAGTTGACGTAGACGGGACTAATGGTATCCTAATAATATTAAACACATAATTGTATTTAAATTAGCGAAAACATTAATTAAAGTGTTAGAAAACACTTGCTTTTGGGTTAAGAATGTTACTGAGACTTGTTTAAAGTTGAATAAGAAGGTCTACAACCAAAGTTCACGGCTCAAGACTGTTTGCGGTCGTGAACAGGTTTGCGGCCATGATCGGTTTGTGTCCTTTGAAGATTTGAAGGTTGTTCTTGGTGTTCTTGGTGAAAAACTTGAAGATTTGAAGATTCGATCTTGATGATATGAATGTTCTTGGGAGATTCTTGGGAGAGATTTGAGAGAGTTTTTCGGTGAAAAAGATGAAAAATGAGGAATCTCTCTAGGAAAATATATATATATCGTTTGGGTTTACGGTCGGGAATGGGTTTACGGCCGTGAACTGGTTTACGGCCGTAAACACTGAGCTGAACGATTTTTGCTGACATTTCGAAGGAAACTGGATTTTTCGAATGATTTTTGGTCCCGACACTTATATAAATTTTATTTATATAATTTAAATGATTTTCCAACCCTTATGAACTTAACAGAATAAATAAAATTCGAAATTTTATTTGACGGAAATCGACTTTTGTTGACTGGAAAGTATTGGGTTGTCACATCATCCTCCCGTTAGAGGGAATTTCATCCCGAAATTCGGATTCTTAGTGGTTGGTTAAGTATAAGGGAAAGAGGTGGGTACTTTGGCTTACTTGTCTATGTTCATTCAACTGGTAGGATGTCCACTCGCATTTCTAGGTAGCTTTCATCCTGAAGTTCATGGCAGGACTCATACCTGGTCCACTCATCATCGCCATGTGTATACAACTCGTATATAATTAAGATTGATGAGACGGTCAGATGTGTGAATCTGCCCCAGATCCACAACCAGACAAGGAACAGGAGATAGGGCGGAAACACACATCCTAAGTCCGTAGAATCTTAATTATATACCACCCTCGCGTATACCCTTAACGGTGATAGGCTAACCGTATTTGTCCCTAGCCTCTGTGCTTGAACTTAACTTGCTGCACACGTGGTATTCCCGAAGAGTCTACTGGGGATACTTCGGGAAGGTTACGGAAGGATATCATACTCCTCGCATGAGTACTTCGGAGGCTTGAAGCGAGAGACAATTCCGAGGTTCGTATCTAGTTTGTTGTTATGAGTGACGAGAGTTTTGTTATTCGGTCAGTTTAAGGCGAAGGGTCTCCTCGGTGACACATGGGATTAGTATAGCGTGGACCCAGCCAATCTAGGCGGGATGACGTCGTCGGATCACGTGTAAGGTTGGTTCGGAAGGAGTGTTTGTTAGAACATTAGTGCATCTGTGTGTACGTTTCTAGTGCTTTCTGTTTTGACCTTGTTATTACTACTGTGAACGTTTTGTACTGTATTAAGTGTGTACTAACTGTAGAATTGTTCTGATGGATGATATTGATACCAATTGTAAGTCCCGATTTCAATGATCCAAACCAGTGATCAAACAGATAGTAATCAATCAGAACAAGAATGGAGTAGAGGAAAGATTAAACCAAGCATGTACACGTTAATATCACAAAAATGTCAGGTACACCTTGGATACACACACATACGTCACTCAATGACTGACACTGAAAAGCTCTATTTATAGGACCACTAGCCGAACACCCGTGTACGGCCGTACACAGGAGTACGGCCATACACTGTAACGCTCTGTTCCGAATTGACTTCTACTCTGAGGCCGTGGGCCGAACGTTGGTCATCATAAGGAGTACGGCTCTGGAGAAGGTAAGATCTAGGCCCATTTGGGTGCGGGTGATGTATTAGAAGTGATTCGGGTGTTCGGTTTGTGTTTTGGAGCTTAGGGGTATTTCGGTAAAGTGTCAGTTCGGGCTTTAGGGAAAATGGATTTTTGTTCGGGAGGTCTAAAGGAATATATGAGTTGATAGATGTGTAGAGATTCTCGTCACCTTTCCCTGGATATAAGGATCGTCGGAATTGGGCTTGTAACGAAGAAGTTATGGCCTTCAGAAGTTTCGTGGTTTTCAGGCTTAGTCGAGTACGCGGGGCGTACACAAAGTGTACGCGGGGTGTACTAGTAAAGAGGGTAGTACGCTAGGCGTACCTTGGAGTACGCTGGGCGTACTGACCAGGATGGTCGCGAAGGTTCCCAGGAGTACGCTGGGCGTACCATATGTACGCTGGACGTACTCCAGTCAGATCAGAACCCTATTTTAGGGTCTTGGACCTTATTTAAGCTCCTTATCTCATAACCTAACCCTAACATCTTCAGCCTCCACCCCTATAAACCCTAGAAATCGTCATATATCATCCATGGTGGCATTTTAAGCTTATGGAGTCCATTTTTGGGGTGTTTGACCCATTTTCAAGAAGATGAAGTTTGATGCAAAGATGGGAATCAAGAAGGAGCTTATGGATCTGGCTTTTAGGACTCATTATCAGCTTGATGAAGGTATAAAGATTTGAACTTGACCATTGAATGCTTAGATCTATTATGTTGAGTTTTTGGATCTTTTGGTCCCAAGAATGAAGCTTTATGGTTCCAAATCTGTCTTTAGGCTTGGGGTTGCCACCCTTGATGCTATTTGAGTCCCTAAGGCAGAAAGTTGCCATCTTGATGGTCTTAATGGATTCATGCTTGAGTTAGGGTCACTTTTATGGAAGTAGAATGCCATTTTTGGAGTTTGGGTTTGTTTGGGACATGAAAAGTCACCAAGTCAGTGACTTTATGGGTTTAGACGTTAAGTATAGCTCAGATATGTGATTTGGACTTATTGGATCAAGTATTAAGCACTTAATGGATCTTGTGCATGAGTCGTTTGTACGTTGGGCGTACAATGTTGTACGCTGCGCGTACAACTCTTTTGCCCAGTACGCTAAGCGTACAGAAGAGGTACGCTGGGCGTACGCTCTCAGGAGGTCTTGGGCCTTAGTGAACTTCGGACCTGTGGGCCCTAATGGTTTTGGGCCTAGGCTTTCGGTTTGTTGGATCTGAATGTATCTTGAGCCAATTCTTAGACTAGGTTGTTGTGGGCCTTCGTGGGCCATTTGGGTCAGGATTATTGACTAAGGAGAATATTGGGTTTTAGTATAAGGTCCACTAGAAAGGTCTGGGCCCAATTTGGAAAATTGGGCCATTGATGGTTTATGGACATTATAATGTTAGGTTTTTGTTTTGGGTTTGGGCCTTAGTTTTGGATCATATTGGAGCAGGGGTAACATGGTCATTTTACCCTATGCATGGATTAAGGATTATGGTATGGGACCCAATTGCTAATTGGGTATATTGATTGGTAGTGGCAGCTCGGGAGGCTAGCGGGGCAGTAGCTAAGGAATTCTTCAGGAAGCTTCTGCATTCGATGTGAGTCTTCTCACCATACCCATGGGTCTAAGGCACCAAGGCCGGGCCATTATGTTATTAGGGTATATGTGTTAGTCATTCTGTGAGATATGCTATGTGATTGTATGTTATTGCATGGAAGACCCCGGGGGGAGCCCGTGGCATTGGATGTAAGACCATGTGGGGTAGCCCATGGCATTCCTACGTAAAGACCATGTGGGGTAGCCCATGACACAATGGTGTAAGACCCTGGGGGGAGCCCACGACATCCTTACAGGTTTATTTGTGTTATGTGTTGATATTTCTGTGATATATGATATGTTTATGTGATATGTGTTATGCTTGTTGTCTTTGTGATACTTGCATGGAAGACCACGGGGGGAGCCCGTGGCAATTAGATATAAGACCATGTGGGGTAGCCCATGACATTCTCAGGTTAAGACCATGTGGGGTAGCCCATGGCACAATGGTGTAAGACCCTGGGGGGAGCCCACAACATCCTTACAAGTTTTTGGTATGCATGGCTTATGTGTTATATGTAGCTTTTATAGCTAGCAGGAAATGTGATACAGGTAGCTTTTATAGCTAACATGATATGTGTTATGTGGATTGTGTGTGTGTGGGGTATGCTCTGGGGGACTCACTAAGCTTTGTGCTTACAGTTTACAGTTTTGGTTTCAGGTTTCATCAATTTGGAAATGAAGGGCTCGGATTGATCGCAGTGCACACACCTATGATTTCCGCAATGATTGATTTTGGGATGAACTCTGATAAATGTTTTACTTAATGAGGATTTGACATGTTTGAAATAAATGGTATCAATTTCTTAGCTGTAACAAAAATGAAATTTTTACCCCTGATTTTTGGGTCGTTACAAGTTGGTATCAGAGCCTTGGTTTGAGTGATTCGGACATACTTTCGGGTGTGTCTGAACTCAAACTAAGGATCTGTTAAGGAAAATGCTTTAAGTAAAGAATTTCTAAGACAAGAAAGGGTGTGGTGCATGCAATCAGCCGAGCTCGAGTAAGTTTCCCCAGAATACCCACATTTGTTAATAGTTATGATCTAATTATGAATTTGTGAATCACATGCTAGTTAGGGCTAGGGGAGATGCATGTATATGTTGTATGAACTGATAGACTTGCATGCTAGTGCTGAGTGGTCAACAATAGGTTGGCCTGATATGTGGTGCTTGTAGCCATGAGGATATTGGATGTCATGCTGGAATGAGAATGATAATTGGTATTTGTAACTGCAATGTGTATGTTTTGAAAATTGTATACAGTTAGGATCTTATAGCCTTAGAATTATTGACTTGGCCTTATTTCCTGTTCCTTGTCTGGTTGTGGTCCTAGGGTAGAGTCTATTATTCGACAGTCTATTAGATCCTGTTCTGTGTATAATTTGCATGCATAAGGCAGCCGACAGTGAGGATGGATGGATGTGGACAGCGCAAGTCGCGACATGTGGACGGAAAGTTCATGATAGTTCTTTGGATCGGAGTGCTACTGCACGAATGCTGCTTGCTTTGTGCTTTGTGGAACTCTGGAATGATGGGAGTCAGCTACTAAGTGGATATGACGATATCCAGGAGGTGGATGGCTTGCATCATGGGGAGTTCCTCAGCAGCTGATGGCAGGGCGAGGTTGAGAACCTAGGAAAGCCTAGGATATGCTTCAGCGAGTTAGTTCGGGCGGTTCAGTGAGGTTGGGAGCCTGGGGGGAAGCCTAGTAGGTGCTTCGGTGGATATTGTGTTGTTGTTTGGCAGATATTTGGCGCATCAGTGGGATAGGTGACTTAGAGGAATCGGGAGGATTGCTAAGGAAAGTATGGATAGGTGTGGAAGGTAGTATGGGCCCGTACTACTGAAAGCACAGGATCCATACTCGAATTAGTGAGAGTCTTGGAGAATCTAAGAAGCTGATGGGAAGGGGAATTCTTGGTTATGTTCTGATAGTGGGGATAGCTGCGGTGCAGAGTACAGATGAGCACGCGAGGGGAAGGACCAGGGTTTGGTCCCGGCTCCGGTGGTGAGCCAGTTAGCGGAAGGACTGCCAAGAGTTCGAGTTCGCCTTGGATCTCTTGTATCAGGCGGCAAGGGTTGACTGTGCGATTTTTTTTGCGCTTTGGGATTTAAAACTATGTCATGGGAATAGTTTATAGTCGGTTTAGAGTAGAGGATGCTCCAGCTATTATAGTTCAGCCATTGGCGATTGAGTTGGGTGAGTGTCAGGGTGCGAGACCCTGAGTGATATGGATCACAGAGCCGAGGACGAAAGATTGATTAGGAGTACCTCAATGAGAGAGGTTCAGGTCAGGTGAATTTATTGGAGGGTCTTGGGCAGAGACCCAAGAGTTTGGATCAACTTTTGAGAGGCCAGTAGGGTCGGATCCAGTGCAATGCTTGTAGAAACTACGCGATGAAGTTTCGTTCCAAGGGTTGGATTGTCATTTGGATCGGAATGAGGTATTACATCATGTTCTCAGGGTGGTCGAGGTATCATAGGAGAAGGTAGTCAGGATTCCTTCAGATGTTTGCGGATATGCTATCTTCTGCCACTTCAAGTGGACGTCGAGAATTTGCATCAGTTTGGAATTATGATGGGTTAGGTCTCGGGCCGGCTTTCTGCTATTGTCTGGGTTAGCAAGGGTTTTCAGATGCCATTCAACATGTCGAGGAATCTTTGAGAGATCTTCAGACGAACGTATCTTGCTGAACGGATTCCGCATGTACCGTGATTGCTCTGAGTCATTGTCGGAATCTGGTCAGTGATCTGGGTTGCTATAGGTGTAGCAGGTTTGGCCCCGTCATCAGGGATTGCCCATAGGGAGAAAGCCCGTTATATTTTCGTTGTGTTCAGGTGAACGACAAGGAGGTCGACTGTCTGACGATCAGGGAGGAGCAGTGAGTGCACCTGCTCCAGTCATTTTCGGGGTTCGTTCAAGGGGTTGAACGAGGGAATTATGACGAGGTTCCAGTAACCTTAGCAATTATGTTGGAAAGGTTTTTGGGGTTGTCAAAGGAAGAGAGAAGTGGTCGCCAAAAGTGTTGTGGGAGCATCCGACTTTTGGACTCTGAGATCTGAGTGTGATATCAGTTTGAACAGCTAGAGTCATTGGCATTGTTGGGATTCAAGAAGTGTTAGCTGGTTTTCAGGAAGCGTATTGTTTTGGAAGGATTATTCATGGTGTTAAAGCTTTGTTAAGCACCGGCCGTCAACAGATTGATCATTGGAACGAGAGAGGGTTTAGGACTCCTTCAATTCTCATATGTTGAGCGGAATTAGTTGAATCTAAGTGGGGGAGAGTTATTCAGATATCCAGGATAGAAGTGAGTGTAAGACGAGGATGTGTCTCACCTTCCCCTTTGGGGGAGGAAAGTCGGCCTTAGGGGCTGACTGAATATAGGATATCGTGGATAGGAGTTCGGGAAACTCCCAAACATTTGAATCGTGTCATCTGATGTCATATAGCAGGATTTGGGGGAGGGAACCAGGTAGTGTTCCTGCCAGTATTTGAGTTCAGTTAGGAGGATAGACCGCGTGGGTCCTCAACATTGAGATATATTCGGATTGATAGGTGAGTAATAGGGTCATGGGTAGCGATCATGTAGTATGAAAGTGTTGTAAGACTACGGGAGAGTCGTAGCATTCACTAATGGACTGTTAGGGTGAAGGTGTTGTAAGACTACGGGGGAGCCGTAGCATTCACTGTGAAAGTGTTGTAAGACTACGGGGGAGCCGTAGCGTTCACTAATGGACAGTCAGGGTGAAAGTGTTGTAAGACTACGAGGGAGCCGTAACATTCACTAGCAGTCGGATAGTGTGGAAAGTGTTGTAAGACTACGGAGGAGTCGTAGCATTCACTGTGAAAGTGTTGTAAGACTACGGGGGAGCCGTAGTATTCACTAGCAGTCGGATAGTGTGGAAAGTGTTGTAAGACTACGGAGGAGTCGTAGCATTCACTATCGGTCAGATAGTGTGGGAAGTGTTGTAAGACTGCGGGGGAGCCGTAGCATTGACTAGCAGTAGAGAGTGTTGTAAGACTGCGGGGGTGCCGTAGCATTCACGGATTCTTCCAAGTGATTTGGACTAGGGCAGGCTAGTTCGCAGGGTTGTGAGGGAGCCACAACTTAGTTAGGATCAGGACCAGAGGTGATTGACCGATCAGTTATCCGGGGGCGAGCCCGGATGGTTATGAGAATTTAGGACGGAACTGGTAGAGGCTGTTGAGTCGCAGGATCTTGTGGATAAGTGGTACGTGACGCAGGAGGGCTACGGCTGGGTAGTCCTGATATTTGATCTCTCGGGGACCTGGTGGTTGGACTGGGTGCGAGACTGGTAGTCTCGGGGATCGGTTAAGGGTATGTATTTACCGATAAGGTAAGGGATGTCGGAAGTTATGGTACATTATGGATCTCGAGGTAGTAACGGGGGTATCAACTCGTTTCAGAAAGGATTCCGAATCGGGGTTCGCACATATTCAGTGCAGGGTTTTATTACAGTGAGATGGGATTTGGGAGCATCAGGATGCCAAGGGCATCAAATGCAGGATACCACAGTAATGAATGGGTTGGTTCGATGGTCGATTAAGCCATCATGATATGTCTCGGGCTGGTTTCATCAGCAATGGGGCCACAACACGATGGGATCAGGAAATGGCAGGACGAGGGAGACTGGGAATGAAGAAAGACTACCGTATTCGGGTGGCGCGCACTATTGTATTGAATTCAGTGGTGACGGGTTGTCAGGGTACGATGGTTGGATGTGTCAGAAGGATTGACAGAGTCAAGAGTGTCGGTATGGCAACTACGACTAGACGAGGTCGCTTCGGAGGTCGCTTGGGGCGAGTGTGTGGTTGCTAGTCGGTTCAGCAATCGGAAAGGCGTCCGGTGTTCCGAACAGATGGCAAACAGGTTGGGACCAGAGAGGTCCCCGAGTGTTCTCTAGGAAAGCAGCCATATGGCAGCAAGAGGAGTAGGAGCGACTTAAGTGATTTCGGGTCTGTATGTGGAATTGCTTGTTATTCGGTAGACGCAGTTGATTGGTGATTTTGTTCTTTAGGAATCCTCAAGGTATTATGAGTGGGAAGTATTCTATCTAGGCTGTTTTCTTGTAAAATCAGTTCGATGTGGGCAGTCTGTCAGGGAGACAGACCATCTCGAACTTCAGAGTTCGGATGAAGTAGATGTGATCAGGTTGCAAGGAATTCGTCCATCTTTGGGTTCTAGAACTCTGCGAGAGTTTGTTTCAGTTGCCTTGGGAAGGTTGTGGCGGTGTTGCTCAGGTTGTCTGGTATGACGGGGATAGTAATGCATGATTTCGAGGACGAAATCTAATTTAAGTGGGGGAGAGTTGTAACGCTCTATTCCGAATTGACTTCTAGTCGGAGCTGTGGGCCGAAGGTTGGTCATCATAAGGAGTATGGCTCTAGAGAAGGTAAGATCTAGGCCCATTTGGGTGCGGGTGATGTATTAGAAGTGATTCGGGTGTTCGGTTTGTGTTTTGGAGCTTAGGGGTATTTCGGTAAAGTGTCAGTTCGGGCTTTTGGGAAAATGGATTTTTGTTCGGGAGGTCTAAAGGAATATATGATTTGATAGATGTGTAGCGCTTCCCGTCACCTTTCCGTGGATATAAGGATCGTTGGAATCGGACTTGTAACGAAGAAGTTATGGTCTTCAGAAGTTTCGTGGTTTTTAGGCTTAGCCGAGTACGCGGGGTGTACACAAAGTGTACGCGGGGCGTACTATTAAAGAGGGTAGTACGCTGGGCGTACCTTGGATGTGACAACCGTCAAATTAAAGTCAAAGTCAACAAGTCAAAGTCAAAGTCAACAAGTCAAACCGGTCAAACTTAATTAGTACTTGTATGTTAAAAGTTATTCTATGTATAAAAATGTGCATTTGTATGTCAAGAATTCAAAGTGTCTCGAAGAATCTATGTGTTTAGCAATGTAAAAACCCTAAAAAGGGAGTTAAACGCATCAAAACACGACTATGGACCCTTTTGGGGACTTAAAACAATCATAAACGAAGCATAACGGGGTTCACGAACCTTGCATTACGAGATTATACGATAATAATGGCTAAGATTAAATCTCTCCCAAATCTCTGCAAGTATGTGAAATCTCTCCCAAATCTCTCTAAGTATGTGAAATCTCTCCCAAATCTCTCCAAGTATGTGAAATCTCTCTCCAAATCTCTTCAAGTATGTGAAATCTCTCCCAAAATCTCTCTCAACCTTTTTATAGTCATCCGGGTCATCCCGACCCTTAAGTTGGTCAAAAACCGCTTAAAACAGAGAGTTATATAGAAAAACGGCTAATTAGGGCCGAAACCCTTCTTAGGAACCGAACCTCTTAGGAACTGAACCTCTGAGGAGTCGAACCCTCCTATTAGAGCCGAAGCCTAAGAGCCGAACTAGCATGCATGACCGAAACCCCCTACAACCGAAATAGGCCGAACCCTCGGTCCATTTCGGTTCCATAACCATTTCGGACTGAGCCTCCACCTTCGGTTCCTCCTCTCGCACCTTCGGTTCCTTCTCCCTTCTCTCGGTTCCTTCTCCCTTCCTCTCGGTTCTCACCTTCTAAGAGCCGAACCTCGCAGGTTCGGTCCATAATGCCCGGTTTTCGACTACTTTCGCTTCCTAAGCCCGTTTTTGACGTTTTTGACGGGATTTTTTCACCAAATTCATATTTTTACCATTTTAAACCCCCAAAACTCATATTTTAATTATTTCTCAAGGATTTATTAAGTAAAATCATTATTTTATATTAAGAGGAGTATTCTACCCCACAAGTGGGTCAAGTGTGCCCACTTGCCTCCATGTGTCATCTCTTCATTAGTCCAACCCTATCCACATCACACAAACCAATGCACACATCCCTTCAACCTTGCTACTTGCTCCAGCAACATCTATATAAAGAAATCCCTAGAGGATTTCTTTGTTCACTTTGATCAAATCCTTCACTTACACACTTCTCAAACCACCTCAAGAAAGCTTCTTTTCTCTCTACTTCCCACCACTTTGTGCTAGTGTTCTTGAGCTACTACTTCACTTTTTGGTAAGTATTATATCTAAACTCAGGTGTCATTCCATGTTTTCCTAACATCCTTGAATCATCTACACACATTTAATACCAAAAGTCGTTCTTAGGATCATCCAAGCTTTCACGTGTTCATCAAGTGTTCTGGACTTGATACTCTTCGTCTTCGACCTTCCATTCTTCAAGAAATCACTCAAGGTGAGTTTATACCCCTACATTTTCCCGTTTTCTTTAGTTTTCAGGAGGGGAATACAAGTTAAAACACCAAAACATATTTGAAACTTAAGTTGACAGCTTACAACAGAAAAGTTGTGACCTGTTCACGAACTGTTTTACCCAACTTAAACTTAATATTTTTCAAAACTGTTTAATATGCATGTAGTTCAGGTTTATACCTTTAAAATTACTACTTGCACATCTCCATACGATTTTTCTACAATTTATGGTGATTTTTACAAAACTGCCTACCACTGCAGCATCAAAGTCTGACCAGGTTGTGAAGATGAACATTTTCACCCTGGTTTGAAATCACCAAAAATTATAAGAAAATTTATGGACACAGTAGACTCGTTTTCCAAATACTCAGAGTTTACGGATTTAGTTTTTGGCTTACGATGATTTTTCTATAAATATTCTAAAACAGTGACAGTTAAGGGTAAAACTGTCAAATACATGTTTAAGAGTTATTCACACCTTGTAACATGCTGAGCAAGGTGTGTACGATTTACACATTGTATTTTAAATATCACTTTATGGAAATACAAAGACATGAATAACAAGGTTTCATTTAAACACACAACACTTTTGATAAACTATAATAGGTATGGTTTGAGCACTTTGTTTGACAAAGAAAACAATAACTCAATCGACTTACAAAACAAGTATTTCATTACACACTACGTGAACTTGTTAATAAATAAATTTGTGAGACATTCTCCTTCGGGGTACTCTTAAGTACCACAGTAAAGTCCTGTAGTTATAATCAGAATCTCCTCGAGGGAGAGCGTGATAGTTGTGTATAGATCTATATTGGGTCTGACAAACCCGCACCTAAGTTGTTTGCAACCGCTAGACCGCCAGGTCTGGGGTGACAAGTGTCATAACATTCCGACGCCTGAAGAATGTCGAGTACGAGGTCTTCGAGTTTAGTATGGTTATAACAAATCACATGGGAAATTAACAAAACACACAGTTGATAGGGATTTAAGGAGTTTTATTTAAATATAAAACCACACACACACAAGTGTAACAATTTACTTACATACACTAAGTCTTGGTTTAGTTAAGACTATAACAAACCTTTAGAAAATATTGGATTTTCTGGAAACAAACTTGTAACAAACAAAAAGGAACATCATTCTTTTTTTTATTCATAAATTGCTTATGAACTCACCAGCTTGATGCTGATACTCCTTCAAAACCACTTGTATTCTCAGGTAATCAGTAAAACAGGTAATCACAAGATTTCTGAAGTCAAGACGCTAAGGCGTAGATTCTTTTGCTATATTTTGACATCATATGTAATTTATTTGGAAACATGTATTTTTGCAACGATGTAACCTTTTAAATTATATTTATGATGGTTGTGTTTACTTTCTTCACTATGGTTATGATACTGAGCATGACGTCCTCCGCCCCCGAACGTTTCCGCCGTTCTGGTTTGGGGGTGTGACATTGGAGTACGTTGGGCGTACTAACCAGGATGGTCGCGAAGGTTCCTAGGAGTACGTTGGGCGTACCATATGTACGTTGGGCGTACTCCAGTCAGATCAGAACCCTATTTTAGGGTCTTGGACCCTATTTAAGCTCCTTATCTCATAACCTAACCCTAACATTTTCAGCCTCCACCCCTCTAAACCCTAGAAATCGTCATATATCATCCATGGTGGCATTTTAAGCTTATTGAGTCCATTTTTGGGGTGTTTGACCCATTTTCAAGAAGATGAAGTTTGATGCAAAGATGGGAATCAAGAAGGAGCTTATGGATCTGGGTTTTAGGACTCATTATCAGCTTGATGAAGGTATAAAGCTTTGAACTTGACCATTGAATGCTTAGATCTATTATGTTGAGTTTTTGGATCTTTTGGTCCCAAGAATGAAGCTTTATGGTTCCAAATCTGTCTTTAGGCTTGGGGTTGCCACCCTTGATGCTATTCGAGTCCCTAAGGTAGAAAGTTGCCATCTTGATGGTCTTAATGGATTCATGCTTGAGTTAGGGTCACTTTTATGGAAGTAGAATGCCATTTTTGGAGTTTGGGTTTGTTTGGGACATGCAAAGTCACCAAGTCAGTGACTTTATGGGTTTAGACATTAAGTATAGCTCAGATCTGTGATTTGGACTTATTGGATCAAGTATTAAGCACTTAATGGATGTTGCGCATGAGCCGTTTGTACGCTGGGCGTACAATGTTGTACGCTGCACGTACAACTCTTTTGCCCAGTATGCTAAGTGTACAGAAGAGGTACGTTGGGTGTACGCTCTCAGGAGGTCTTGGGCCTTAGTGAACTTCGGAGCTTTGGGCCCTAATGGTTTTGGGCCTAGACTTACGGTTTGTTGGATCTGAATGTATCTTGGGCCAATCTTGGACTAGGTTGTTGTGGGCCTTCGTAGGCCATTTGGGCCATGATTATTGATTAAGGAGAATATTGGGTTTTAGTATAAGGTCCACTAGAAAGGTCTGGGCCCAATTTGGAAAATTGGGCCATTGATGGTTTATGGACATTATAATGTTGGGCTTTTGTTTTGGGTTTGTGCCTTAGTTTTGGATCATATTGGAGCAGGGGTAAAATGGTTATTTTCCCCCATGCATGGATTAAGGATCATGGTATGAGGGTATATTGATTGGTAGTGGCAACTCCGGAGGCTGGCGGGGAAGCAGCTAAGGAATTCTTTAGGAAGCTTCTGCATTCGAGGTGAGTCTTCTCACCATACCCATGGGTCTAAGGCACCAAGGCCGGCCCATTATGTTATTAGGGTATATGTGTAAGTCATTCTGTGATTTGATATGATATGTGATTGTATGTTATTGCATGGAAGACCCCGGGGGGAGCCCGTGACATTAGATGTAAGACCATGTGGGGTAGCCTATGGCATTCCTAGGTAAAGACCATGTAGGGTAACCCATGACACAATGGTGTAAGACCCTGGGGGGAGCCCACGGCGTCCTTACAGGTTTATTTGTGTTATGTGTAGATATTTCTGTGAAATATGATATGTTTATGTGATATGTGTTATGCTAGTTGTCTTTGTAATAGTTGCATGGAAGACCCCGGGGGGAGCTCGTGACAATTAGATATAAGACCATGTGGGGTATCCTATGGAATTCCTAGGTAAAGACCATGTGGAGTAGCCCATGGCACAATGGTGTAAGACCCTGGGGGGAGCCCACGACATCCTTACAAGTTTTTGGTATGCATGGCTTATGTGTTATATGTAGCTTTTATAGCTAGCAGGAAATGTGATACAAGTAGCTTTTATAGCTAACATGATATGTGTTATGTGGATTGTGTGTGTGGGGTATGCTCTGGGGGAATCACTAAGCTTTGTGCTTACGGTTTACAGTTTTGGTTTCAGGTTTCATCAATTTGGAAATGAAGGGCTCGGATTGATCGCAGTGCACACACCTATGATTTCCGCAATGATTGATTTTTGGGATGAACTCTGATAAATGTTTTACTTAATGAGGATTTGAAATGTTTGAAATAAATGGTATCAATGTTTTAGCTATAACAAAAATGAAAATTTTACCCCTGATTTTTGGGTCGTTACATACACATGACCACGGCCGTACAGAACTACAAAAATTACATATACCAAGATAATGCCCAAACCCCTACAAAGACTTATACAAGATGGATGCCTAGCCCAAACCACTAAATTATGACCTAACAATCTCCCCCTTGGTTTATGGCTAGCATAGACTCAGTCTTTCTCAATGACAATCACATCTGACCCCCCCATGGCACCAAGCCACATCTCCTTCTGGATGATCTCCGCAACCATTATAGTGTATTCTTTGGCAGCACTCTCAAAAATATCTTCTACAACCTTGATTTGATGTTGAGCCAGCTGGTGAATATCCCACCTTCCAAATTGAAATAGATCTCTCTTGTCAAATAAGCAAAAGCAACCATCTGGAAATCTGATGACAGCAGAAGCTGTGGTTTCATCATAAACCTAGTAGAGCATATTTCTCAGAGATCCATCGCAAAAATGCTGCAAAATGGGGATCTGTCTCACTTGATTGGTAGGTGGCCACATTACCGTCTGGAAAGGCTTGTTAGTCTTCGGATCAATTACGTCAGGAAATCTTCTGATGAAGGACTCAGCAGTCTTCATGTCAGAAAATCCCTTCTTCACTTGATTTTCAAGAAAGAGCTTGAAGTGAGTTGCTTTTGGATCATTTGATGGATTAGCAAATGGAGCATTAGCAAGCTCAGAAAGGTCAACCCTTGTCCATGAGCTGAAATCATGAAAGTCTTTGTAATACTCCACGCTTGAACTTTTTCGCTTCATGATCCACATGTTTAGTCTGTCATGAAAACCCCACGAGACAATCCCTGATCTATCACCGTACTTGTGTCCAAATCGTTTTTCTTCAAGATCAGTTACAGTGATTTTGGGTTGATCTTCACGAGCATTTTGATCAGAACTCTTCTTGAATAACAATTGTGGTTTCTTTGCAGATGCTGCCAATTTGGCACGTTTTAACGAAACCACATTAGGAGCTTGAATAGGTTCTTTTTCAAATCGATCAACCACCGTTGTGGTTCTGGGAGAGGGTTGATCTACCTGGTTGTCATGAGGAGGAGACTGAGCTTGAGCACTGGAGGCATCTACATTAGTTGGAGGCTGTTGAAATAAAGAATTAAACCTATCACCAGACTCTTCAATAATTTTGTTCTTTAAGCTGAAATAGAATGCAGTCAAGGATCCAAGATTAGTCTGCAAGTCAGATATTTGCTTTGACTTTAGAGCATTATCAGCTTCAAGTTCAGCAATCCTTATATCATGTTGTTCAATCAAAATGTCCTTCTCAATGTTTTTCTGATTTAGAATGTCGATTTCTTCTCTGAGCTTGGACATAGTAGGATCATCATCCCCTGAATGAACTTCCTCAATATATATTCCTTTTCCACGTGAGTAAGGTATTGGACTGTGTTGTTGTGATAAGTGCCTTGCTAGCCTGATAGAGGCTTCATCTAGCGAAGGCCTTGAAGGGGAATATCCTTAAACAGCTGAAGATCCTCCAGATTCATATATAGAGCTTGGGCCTTGTTGGGTTGGTACAGGTGGTGCAGTAACAGATGTAGTTGTGATTGTGGATTGAGCTGGTGGTGCTTGTTCTTGGATAAAAACTCCCTGCCTTGGATCAAGTCGTCATCTTTTCGCAGAAGGCTGGGAGGTTTGAGTTGTCAGAATATCACTCACAGATGGCACAATAGTTGGAATAGCACCATCAAGGGGAGGAATCCCTGAAGTTGCATCCATATGACTTGAAGTGACAACCATCAGCTTTGGGGTAGGAGGTAAAGTTTCTTGAACATCTTTAGGATCCCTTATCTTCGTTGCTTGTTGAGCAACATCATTGATATTGTCAAAGAAAATGTCGAGGTCTTCATTTGTTAGGGGAGCCTCATTGCCAAAATTTAAAGGAATGTCGTCCTTATCAAAACCTGAAAGATCAATATAATTAAAAGAATCATCCTCATCATCATTCACAGAAACATTTTCCATCATACTTTCACTGAAATTGCTTTGAACTTGCACAGATGTCAACTCATTTTCCTCAACCACGATTGCGACTGGGGGAGCTCTGTCTTCCTCATGTTCATGCTCTGAGGCTGAGATGGCAATTTCCTCAGTTTCTGTAGGGCTTGAGAAATCATCAGAATCAGAATCATCACCTACTTCAGCAAAATTTCCAAACTTAACCAAGGGATACTTTGCTTCAAAAGTAAATTTTCCCGGCCTATTCTGCTTCATAAGACCAAAAGCACTAGGACCAACAGACTTGAGTTCCAAAGTCTCTCCTCTTCTCTCAATCTCTTGGTGCATAGAGTTGAAGATTATCTGAAGAAATCTTGGATACATAAGGAACTTATTCCTTGCCTTTTCTTCAATGTTTAAAATCATCTCATTCAAAATAAACTTTGAGTAGTTGAAATCCACTCCTAAAGCTAGAGCTACAATTGCACCAATGTTGACTAGTGAGATTTCATCAGCTCCTGATTTCCGACCAGAGATACAACTCACAAATACATGAGCTAAATATCTCCAGTACGGAGGTAACAATTTCTTAAGAGTAGGAGGGAACACCCCTTCGTATCCCATTTTATCCAATATTTCTTGAGTCTGATCCATTTCAATCTCCTTTGGAAATTCTGGTTCATCATTAATCTGCAAAGCTTCACGGAGAATATGCTCATTCACCAAGATCTTCTTTCCTTTGACAGTTGATTCAAGGGACTTCATTTCTTTCTCATCTTTAAGAACAACAGCATTGCTCCAGAACTCTTTTATCAACCGCTGATAGATGACAGGACTGGTGGTGAGAGCAGTAGACAAACATCAATTTCTCAATCCATGGATCATGGACTTGAAGTCAGAATGAGCCTCTGGAGGATCAACCAAGAAGATGGCCAAGTTGTGAACTTCAACAAACTTAAGTCCAACCATATTGAACTTCACAAAACAAGCTAAGTAAGAAAAACACAGAATTTAATCAATGAATATCAAGTGTTTCCTGTATAACAATTAATTTAAGCTTTTAATTTTTGAGTTACACAAAATTGCATTTTAGGGAAAAGTTGGGGTCTACGGCCGCACACGGGGTCTACAGTCGTACACCTTCAACAGTGCCAAAATGCCGACTTTCTTCAATTGACCCTTGATTTATGGTCGTTTTTGATCAAGATTAGCTTTATTGAGATCGTCTAGGAGATACCTACACAGTGGAACAGTCAATTTTAGGAACAATCGAGAACTTTGAAGGATGATTAGAGAGAGTTCTAAGACTATGTACGACCATACTCAAATATGTGAGAAGAAGAGTGATTGGTCGGACACCTTGGCTTATATACTCCAACCATAACGGGCTGCAATCCAACTAGCTTAAACTCCAAGCCCAATGACACAATTAATTTTAAAAACAACACATTTTAAGGACTCAAAATAAAAATAAAAATAAAATTAAAATAAAATAAAAATAAAAATAAAAAATAAAGTAAAATTAAAATAAAATAAAATAAAGATGAATTAATTTTAATTTCCATTTTTCACCAGAGTAGATAATAATTTTGTGTGTTTCGGATCAAAGTTATTAGACAACCTTTATCCATTTGTCGGTACCTCTCCCTTCATTAATAAATATGGTGAATCGTTGGTATTGTGGTCCACTTAAACACGAAAGATTTTGACAAAATTTAGGACATGCTACAAGTGACAAGACATTTAGACCTTATGTTTCTAGATAAAATTCCTAAGGACCATTTATATGACGACCACCAAGGATATTGTTGTCCACCTAAATTGAGCAGCGAGATCTACAAATAACCTATTAATTGTTCAGTTTTAGATGTACTAGAACATGTTTCCCTTTTCCTGACATGCCCCAATAATCAAGGACTTCCGAGATACTCCTTACTTCAGGTAAGCAGACAATTATTAAGGGAGAAGACTGATTTAGAATGCATATGTTGTACACCCAGGTCGGATCTCTTCCAATCACACAAAGGGTGAAACATATGACTAACTAGAGTTTAGAGGGATTGAGAAGTAGAATGGTGCATATGTTGTGTTCCAGGCCGAATTGTTAATCACGCAAAGGAGACAACATATGGCTAACAGGTAGAAAGAATTGTATAGAAGGAGATGCAGAGAGATAGAATTGCATATGTTGCAGTCCAGGTTGGATCTTTCGATCACAAAGAGGAGGTAACATATGACTGACAGAAAGAAAGCAATGAAATAATTTCCTACATACCTAATTTATCGGATTTCACCGGTTACCCCGTCAATACCGGAATTAAGGATAGAGTCCACACATCGAAGAGAAGTTAATCCACAGTTCTAGATATATAACATTTAGTGTATCTGCAGATTCCCATGTATATCTCCCTGCTCAACCTATCTGAGCATCATATTGTCAGGCTAAACGGATCCAGCTAGGTCAGAATTTTGATGGGTTTTGTACATAACAAACAATCCTATGTGTGTATGCAACCCTAATTTGAGGATCTATGTTTTCACTATTAGACATACAAACATTGAACACAAAAACTAGAAAACCTAGGAGGCACATGTGATTTTTGAAATTAACATATAATTAGGGTTAGGATACATACCTTGATTGTTATATTGTAATCACAATCAAATCCTTGAAGATCTTGAACTTTGGTAGCAAGCGCCATAAGTGTCGCGCCTCTAATGGCTCACAAACAAACCTAGCAACCAAGGATTACTATGGAGAGAGAGAAGTAGAGTAGAATTTCGGCCCTTAGCCTTTCTTGGAGTGCCTTGGACGAAATCCAACCCTATAGGATTTTATATAGGTGATAAGGAAGGTTTAGGATAAGGCAGGTGTATCTTAGATAACCCTAATCCCTTAACTTCCTCCCTAAGGCTTCCAAGGCACCCTTAGAGCCCAAGGAAACCCTAGGACACTCTAGATTTCGTTCCCCACCTCTAAGGGAGGTTCTAGAATGCTCAATGCATAACTTTTGAACATTGTCACCTTTAGTCCCTGCAGTTTCAATTAATTCCTTTAATCCCAAAATTAATTCCAAATTAATTTCTGATTAAATATTAATTAAACAATATGATTTCTAATTAATATATTATATCCATAATACATTAATAAATCATTTATCTTGATTATTAATTTATTAACCAAGCAATAAATTAATCAAATCATTCTTCTCTCTCTAACAATTATCCTATTCAATTGCCATGTTTGAAGGCAACCCAAACGGACATTGCTACTATCAATTCAAGTACATAACAAATATAATTATGGGCTTAGACAGCTAATCCAACAGTCTCCCACTTAGATAATTCTAATAACTATAATTACAAGTATAACTTCAAAAATTGACAAGCAAATTTTAGCTACCAAAAGCCGCTGTCGAACTCTGACCTAGTTAATGACGTGTCCTTAGATAAGGGATCATATATTCCTCCATTCTCAAGATATCGTATGAACTGAGACATGGATTTTAATCATTCTCTCTGTTCATGTGTTGTTTCCCGATTTCCGATTTATGACGACTGACTAATTGAACAGATCAAATCAGTCCAAGCTTGGCCAAGCGCTTTGGGTGTCATCACTAAATCATCGAGGGGCCCACAAATATCGCTTTTATCCCCTTAGGGTAAAAGGAATGGATAAACATCGACTCATATGCTTACTCTATTTACTCATCAAATCACACACAACAATACGTGTTATAACACCAAGTTACTGGTGCGTTTACGTATTATCAATGTGCAACCGATTTGCAAACTGTAACTCATATCTCTTTGTTTCAAGAATATAAGATATTATCATCTCACAATTACTCGTGATAAAATCCATGAAGTGATTCAAGTGAGCGTGGGTTTAATCCAATACTCTAATCTTATTAAAGCACTCATGAACTCTGCAACAAACTTTTGCTATGTCTAAACACTTTAGACAATCTACAGACGGACTCATGACAGTCTTGCTTCATACCTACTCCCAATGTATGAGCGACTGTGGATGTTTGAATAACCTAGTTATTGTGGAAGTCAAAACATGCAAAGTGAAACACAATAATAATACTTAATCCTATATGACCCCAAAACTTTTGAGTATAAATAAAACACCTTTTATTTAGTCACCATATTGATTACTCATTATTCATTGTATACTGTTTCAGATAATCAACTTAACACTTGAATTATAACAACAGTTCTCCCATGCACCAAGCATCCACACTATGTTTACTTATGGTCCTTTCTTTGTGAAATAGATCAATTGGAAAACATTTCCAATGAAACTCATTTAACAATCCCCAAAACTCATTGTTAGTGTAAGAATATAAAATTCTTGCCACTATTGGAATATGTTAGATTCCAACATTTTATGCAACGATCCTTTCGTAATGTCACTGCACAAAAGTCACCAAGACTCAGCCAATGAAATTACAAAGTTCTCTACCGGAGATCGTTTCAAGACAATTCCATAGACGTGAAGTCTCACATTCAAAGTACATTCCTTTGAACATCCTTCTTGCATAAAAGTTCCTAATCTTGACATAAATTCTTAATATCCAACCCCCATTTATGGAAGCATTCCATATTTGCTATATGACAACTCATTCTAAATAGAATCTTATCTATTCATAATAATGTCGATATGGTCCATCCAATACTATACTTCCAACTACTCACAAGCGAAAAATCCTTAGGAAATCTTAGATCGTCCTTTGACAGTTGTTTAATCTTTTTAGTCAAATCCGGTTCTAGTCCCTTTTCCCTCTTAATGCTCTAGGCATTTGGAAAATTTTAGAACGGTCAAATATTATAGCATATGCAATCGATCCTATACCCGAAGCGTATGGGACACGATTCATAATGTCTCACATAAAGACGTGATACTAGACTAGTCCTCTGCTATAATATTTCTAATTGCCATGTTCTCAAAATTTTGATTATGAAAAGGGATGCCGTAATCATAACCAAATTTTGAGAATGCAATTATCCTTTCCATATATAGAATTTCCTTATGTTGAACCATTCCAACATAACATTCATATATATTTGACTAAATTTGACTAAAAACTCACAATCTAAGCTTTTAAATTTGAAATTAAGTATAATATTCTCTCCCTTAATTATAGCAAAAACAACTTTTCTACCCCTGCAACTTTGCAAAGTGAAACTTTTGTTTTTCTATAATTAATATTGCCAACTTGCAATACTTAAATAATAATCATGCTCCCACTAACATGATGATTATATCCATTCCAGCATAATATTTATACTCCCACTAGCTTTGACACGTATTTAGAAACCAGCTAAACTTCTAGAAAACAATACTTATTGACTTCAAAAGTTCATTGTTTCTAATACGATATGCTTCGATAAGCCTTTATCTAAGCTTCTTAAAATCACACACCTTTCCTTGGACAGCTCACATGTGTGTCTAAACTAATTCAGAACTTATTTTACTAAGTCCCAAATGTTAAGACTAATTGCCAAATCTCACAATTCAAACTATGAAGAGGGATGTCGTAATCATAATCGAATTTGAGAATGCAATTTACATAATCGCTATCTTCTTAAAATATCTCTTAGTGAAAGCGTTTCCTCACAATCATTTTCATGAAGGAGAGAAACCTTATGACACTTAGATTTTATGGTGTATGTGTTCCTATCCATGTGAATTTTCCATAACCATAATCGAAAGATAATGTTTGTGACAAATTCAAACTCTTATGGACAGAACTTATTCATTCTTAATTTCTTGCCATCAAGGGTCCCACCATTGCTTCCAAGTTATCTAGTAGCTCACCTATGCCAGTCAATGTACTTTCATTGAGCAAGGTGCTTGCCTTATGCAGTCTATTGAGAACTCGTAGAACTCATATGCATAATCACTCAACATGATTGGCACAGAAAAAGAATTTTGTCAACACGATAGGTTACAAACCTCAAGTCGTGTGCTAGTGTTTAATAGGTTTACTCTTGATTAGTTCTTGAATCTTTTCAAGATTTTCAGACTCCCATTGACCTCTTGACATATTAGATTCTCTTATCAAGAAACATTTATTGATAAACAAATATCCAAGAGTTAGTGTGTGTCTATATCAAGGCAAAACATTACACACATTTGGTCTTAGTTGGTCCTTTTCTTCTCTAAGACATCACAACTTACCAATTTCAAACGTGCAAGAGTAAGAAACACAATTTTCTACTTCACATTTGATGAGTGTGTTAAAACTTCTTAAGACGTGTCACTCAATTCACAATGTTGGAGTATGACTCTAAGACTTGATTTTTGGAACGAAGTATGACTCATCCTTTCGATTTAACCATTTCAACAATTTCCGATTCCTCTTCTTAGCCATACTAGTGCACTAAGATGTCCTTAGAGGATCAATTGTGATATGGTTATTAATCATTAAGATGATCACAAAATCTGATACAAAAGTACTCTCTCTTCTTCTTAGATTTGAGAAACCTTTTATCTTTCTGCCTTCATTGATTCTTCTTATTCGTTCTGCTATTCATTGAAACTTTTCAATGATTCAGAATTACACTTAACCTTGTAAGTATAACCACATTTACTAGACTTTTAGTAAATTATGACGAATAGTCTTATTGCTATTTGTGGTGGACTTGACTAGTGCACAACGCTGTGTAATTAGTCCTTTAGTCCTTCACTTGACTCACATACTTGTGTGATCAAGGAATTAGTCTTAATTTCCTAAGTACCAAGATTTCCATACATCACATGATTCAAATCATATGATTCCAAGTTTCTGTCCAATTGAAACTTAGGTGATGGGAATCTTTTCTTACTTAGAAAATTTTGACATTACCATAAATAACATAACTAAGAATCACATCCATTTATAGAAATACACAAACATCAATTTTTTCACAACGATTTCATTACAAGGATATATATACAAATAAGACAAATCAAAATTTATTTTATTCATAAAGGCAGCGGAAAACATATCCTTACAATGCAAAATCAACTGAAAAACTATGTAATCAAATATTCCTAACAACTCTATCATAACTTTCTAAGCTCAAAATCTGATCTTTGAATCCATGCGATCGTGATCCATTTCTACGTGATCAGACTCATCTTGCTCTTCTATCAAGCTTCCACTCTTTTCTCTGATCCTGCAAAACATTCAAATGTAATCTTATCACATTATGTATTAAGAGTCAATGAATAGGAACTTAATGGAGTTAGATAGTGGATATTACCTAAGGTAGAGCCATACTTCTTGACTCTCCCATCTCTTAGATTCTTCAGGTCCTCTGGGCAGCTTCGGAGCCAACGTCCCTTCTCTTGGCAGCAGAAACATGTGGCTTCTCCTGGAGCGACCACGAAAGCATGGTTGGTTGAATTACCAGACAAATATGCTCCATTACTTTGCCAAATCATTTCTGATTCAGCAGCAATAAGCATGTAAGTTAGGTCAATGAGGGTCGCGTCAAAATCCATCATATAATACTCTCTTACGAACTTATCATATGATTTAGGTAGTGACTGAAGAACCCAGTCTACAGCCAACTTCTTTGGAAAATATGCACCCAACATTGTCAACCTATCGATGTGTGATTTCATCCCTAGGACGTGAGCACACACGGATTTTCCATCTTCATGTTTCATTGCCAACAGGGCTTAAGTGATTTTGAACTTTTCAATTCTTCGATCTTGTGGGTTTGGGAGAACAACAGGAGGAGGTGGAGGAAGTGAAACCAAGCTAGTCCACAATTTAGGGATCAATCTTTCACCTTCATTGTGTAACAGACTTTCACTTTGAGCAGGAAAACCTTTTCCATGGGATTCGGGAAGACCACGGTTAGATTCAGACATCTACAAAACGGGAGAACAAAATCAAGTTAGTTTATTGATTGAGTCCTTAATAAATTACCCAAATAAGATATTAAGGCTAGGACCCAACACAATACTCTACAACTTGGGAGAGGGATGCCGTAACCCAAATTGCAGAACATTTGAAGGTAGTGAATGACGATTCACTAATTTTCCACCATGAAAAACAAAAAAGAGATTAGGTTTTAAATGTATTGAAAAACTCCTAGATCCTTTGAGATTCATTGAACTATTCAATGACATGTTTAAATCTTGATATGCCCCTCGATTTGTGACTGGGATGCCGAGGATCACAAAATAGGGTGTGAATAACCATGCAAACTTACATGGTGCTCCCAATGTTACAATCACCTATTCGATGTGCCGGTTAACCACACACGGTCCACCGAACTATGACAAACATTGAGTCACCCTTTGCTACCTTTTCTTAGAACCAGTTAGTGTGTCGGCTAACCACACACGCTCCACTAACGTCTTCGCAAGGGTACAAAGTGTAATTTCATGGAATTGCATCAATTCACTTTTACCTAAAGTAACTAAGATTTGGGAATTTATAAAAGCATTTAGTTACTTTGTATTCATTACACTTATGATGGAAGGTTGTGTCCTATCCTACCCGTTCGGCTAACGACCCTCCACTAGTCAAGAGTGCGGTGGGTAAGAGTGGATACCCATTCAATCGCCATTTTATAGGCAATTTCCTTAAACACCCCTTAGAGACCAGCTTCGTGAATGAGGCCTACTAATGGTAAGACTGACTCTTTACTCATACATATATAATATTAGACTTTTATTTTAATATATATATATATATATATATATATATATATATATATATATATATATATATATAGTATAAGGGTGTATTTTACACTTTTAAAATACTAGGTGGTTTTATTAATTTTCTTTTTTAATTAAACTTTTAATTAACTTAATAAAACCAAAATGGTGCAATTTGAACTATTTTGATTTAATAATTATTCAAAATTAAACAATTAATTAAATTATTAAATCAAATAAGGATTACCAATTTAAATTAAATATGTATTAACTTAATTTAATCCTATATCCATGGATTTCGAAATTTAGGCAGGGATATCTTTAATTATCCAATTAAACAATTAACAAGATAATTACCAAAAATAACAACCTACTAACATATTCCTTAGATTTCGAAATCTTCTGCTTGGAGTGGAAGGCAAGGCTTTCAAACTTGCCTAAAAATGAAAAACCCTAGGGGTTAGGAAACCCTAGATTTCGACTCCAAGGTGGCCAAAGGAAAGGGTTTGAAAACCCTTAGGGATTTCCGAAAAATAGGGTTCTTAAACCGTAATTTTCGAAAATTTAAAGGCCTTAGGGTTTAATAGCCATAAACCCTAATTTTGTCTAGTTCAATCAATTGTACCAAATCTAATTGAAAACAAAAACCATACGCTCTGATACCACCGATGGGTTTTGTACATAACAAACAATCCTATGTGTGCATGCAACCCTAATTTAAGGATCTATGTTTTCACTATTAGACGTACAAACATTGAACACAAAAACTAGAAACCCTAGGAGGCACATGTAATTTTCGAAATTAACATATAATTAGGGTTAGGATACATACCTTGATTGTTATATTGTAATAACAATCAAATCCTTGAAGATCTTGAACTTTGGTAGCAAGCGCCACAAGTGTCGCGCCTCTAATGGCTCACAAACAAACCTAGCAACCAAGGATTACTATGGAGAGAGAGAAGTAGAGTAAAATTCCGGCCCTTAGCCGTTCTTGGAGTACCTCGGACGAAATCCAACCCTATAGGGGTTTATATAGGTGATAAGGAAGGTTTAGGATAAGGCAGGTGTATCTTAGATAACCCTAATCCCTTAACTTCCTTCCTAAGGCTTCCAAGGCACCCTTAGAGCCCAAGGAAACCCTAGGACACTCTGGATTTTGTTCCCCCACCTCTAAGGGAGGTTCTAGAATGCTCAATGCACAACGTTTGAACATTGTCACCTTTAGTCCCTGCAGTTTTAATTAATTCCTTTAATCCCAAAATTAATTCCAAATTAATTTCTGATTAAATATTAATTAAACAATATGATTTCTAATTAATATATTATATCCATAATACATCAATAAATCATTTATCTTGATTATTAATTTATTAACCAAGCAATAAATTAATAAATCATTCTTCTCTCTCTAACAATTATCCTATTCAATTGCCAGGTTTGAAGGCAACCCAAAAGGACATTGCTACTATCAATTCAAGTACATAACAAATATAGTTATGGGCTTAGACACCTAATCCAACAAATTTCTCATGTCTTTAGATTCCTTAAGTTCATATGTGCCTAGTTAAGTCCATTTAAATCTCTCGTGCCTACCAGTGCATCGAACACAGAGCCTAGACAATTCAGCTTTGGTACCTTACACAAATTCAGATTGTCTGTTATCACTTGTTGATATCACTTCCCAACACATCACCTGCAAACAAACTTCATTAAAAAAATATTTTTTTGGAATTTTCATATTTTTCTTGATTTTTCAAATTTTTTGATTTTTGTTTGGTTTTTGTTTATTTCTCCCCTAAATTTGTGCATGGGTGAGAATGAAAATAAAATGCGCAAATTTAAACTATTCTAAAACAAAAATTAGTCCTCAAAGCGTATCATTTTCAAAAATCCCATAAGCATATCGAATCGAGCTTTGTTAAACGGTTTTGTAAACAAGTATGCCACATTATTAGTAGTGGGAACCTGTTCCAACCGAATGTGCGAGCGCTCATTACAATCTCGGATAAAATGCACTTTGATATCGATGTGCTTGGTTTTCGAGTGTTGGACAGGATTTTTAGCAATTTGAATTCCAGCCTCATTATCGCAAAAAATAGGGGTTTGTAGAAAATTCAAACCGTAATTCATGTGCTGATGTTGTATCCAGATAACTTGAGAACAACAAGCAGAAGCAGCGACATATTCCGCTTCTGCTGTTGAGGTTGAGACTGTGTGTTGTTTCTTGCACTGCCATGACACCAGCCGGTCTCCAAGAAATTGACACCCACAAGAGGTTGATTTCCTGTCAAGCTCACAGCCTCCATAATTACTGTCATCAAAAGCATATAAATCGAATTCAGAATTTTTCGGATACCAAAGACCCAATTTTGGATTGCCTTTGAGATATCGAAAAATTCTTTTGACAGCAATAAGATGTGAAAGTTCAGGATTAGCCTGATATCGTGCGCACTGACAAACCGCAAACATAATATCTGGCCTGCTTGCAGTTAGATACATCAACGAACCGATCCTCGATCTGTAATCAGTCTGATCTACGGATTTGCCATCAATATCCGGAGTCAACAGGGGTATCTCAGCCATCGGCGTCAGTGCAGGTTTTGCGTCTCGAAAACCGAACTTCTCTAGCATATCTTCAACATACTTGGCTTGATGTATCAGGATTCCGGTTGAATCTTGTTTGACCTGAAGCCCCGGAAACATGGTCATTTCTCCCAGAGAACTCATCTCGAACCTCTTCTTCATAACGCTCTCGAACTCTTTGCACAGCTGTGGACACGTGGACTCGAAAATGATGTCATCAACGTAGATCTAAACCAGAATTTGATCGGCACCAACATGCTTGATGAATAGGGTTTGATCAATTGTTCTTTGTGAATAGCCGTGCTTAAGCAAGTGCTTTGTAAGAGTTTCATGCCACGCTCTTGGAGCTTGATGTAACCCGTATAAAGCCTTGTCCAACTTGTAGACGTGATTCGGAAACTTCGAATTGATAAACCCAGGAGGTTGATCAACATAGATTTCTTCCTTCACAGCGCCATACAGGAAGGCCGTCTTGACATCCATCTGGTAAACCGTGAAATTCATGTAGGAAGCATACGCAAGGAAGATGCGAATGACCTCCAAGCGAGCTACTGGAGCATAAACTTTGGTGTAGTCAAGACCCTCAATTTGGTGAAATCCTCGTACAACCAATCGAGCCTTATTTCGTACAATGACCCCTGAATCATCTTGCTCGTTCCGATACACCCAACGCGTATCGAGTAACTTCTTGCCCTTAGGTAATTCAACCAACTTCCACACCCCATGCTTTTCATATTGATTCAATTCCTTATGCATAGCATCCACCCAGCTGGGATCTTTCAAAGCCATTTGAACATTCTTTGGCTATATTTGAGATATGAAGCAAGAATAGAGACATGTATTTACATCTCCACTCTGACTTCTTGTTTGAACATCGTCGCCCAGCTGACCAATGACGTTTTCCATCCGGTGATCGTGTTGAATTCTGGAAGTTATATCCTGGCTGATGTCATTAAGCGTTACGGGAAGGTTGTGACTGTTTACAAATCCATCATCTGCTGAATGATCCACCTCAGACGGTCTGGCACCGTGAGAGGGGCTTGCCAGAAACTCGTTAGCGATTGGTTCAGGAAAGAGAAGTTCCATAAAAGTTTGAGTAGCAGCGGAAGCATCTCTGGACATGAACTATCTTTCATCAGGAGTAAAAGGAGTAGCATCAGCATCTGGAATATGTTGTTGACATGGAGACTCTGACGAATCACTTGGAACAGGTTCATCCACTGGAGGAGTCGAAGAGGACACCACCGGCGGTCTATAAACTGTTGGGTTTTGAGCATTCTAACACTCCTATGGTGTACATGCAACCCTATAAACCTTGGATCTATGTTTTCTCTATTATACATGCAAATATTAACTATTCCAAGGTTTCATCCTAACTAGCATATTATGAAGCACCTACACTACAAAGTTCTAGTTAGATGACATACCTTTTGATGTAGCTTGATGTCTTCAAGCTTTAAGAGCTTAGCCCTAATAGTGTGGAAGCCTCAAATGGAATCACAAATCACCAAAACACCTTGGAAGAACTTGAGAGAATATGTATGCACACTAAAATCGGCCCACTCTTATTTTCTCACACTTGTGCCAATTTTGTGAGCCAAGGACCCCTTTATATATTATGGAGGATTAGGGTTACATCCATGTAAACCCTAATACCCATGACCTTTCATTTACATAGGATCCATGGGTTAAAAGCTCCATGGACCATCCATGAAAGCTTAGCCCAACCTAAATGAACTTGGCCCATTCCATATATATAAGAGTCCATATTTAATTAGTTCTTTTTGATCACTTAATTAATTCTAAATTAAATCTTGATCAATACTAATTAAATAATATGATTCCATATTAATATATTAGAACTTATAATATATTAATATAAATCATAAATATACTATTCTCAAAAGACTATCCATATAAATTGTGCCGGTGAAGTGCAACCCAAATGGACCATGCCGGGTTGGGTCAAGTACATACCAAATATAGTTATGGACTTAGAGATTAATCCAACAGTCTCCCACTTGGATAAGTCTAAAACTATTATTGAGTATGATTTCAAAACCTAACTGGCAATCGTAGCTCTTAAAGCCGTTGTCAAACTCTGACCTTGTCAATGACTTGTCCATTAGATAAGGGATCATATATTGCTCCATTCTAGATATCATATGGACTGAGACATGGATTATAAATCATTCTCTCTGTCCATTTGTTGTTTCCCGATTTCCAATTCATTGTAACTGACTGATTGAACAAATCAAATCAGTCCTGGCTTGGCCAAGCACTCACATGTCTCATCACTAAATCATCGAGGGGCCCACAGATACCGCTTTTATCCCGAAGGTAAAAGGAATGGATAAACTTCGACTCATATGGCTTGTTCTACTACTTGTTGAATCATACACAAAGGCACGTTTTATAACATCGAGTTACCAAATGCGTTTTCGTTCAATCAATGTATAACCAACTCATAGTAACAACTCATATCTCTAGGTTTGAAGAATATAAGATATTATCGTCTCATGATCACTCGTGATAAAATCCATGAAGTGATTCAAATGAGCGCGGGTTGAATCCATTACTCAGAACTTATGAGCACTCATGAGTGTTGTAGCACCACTTTGTCCACCGACTTGGACCTCTACAAACTAACCCATGACAGTCTTGATTCATATTTACTTCAAACATATGACTGACTGTGGATAGTTTGAATAACTTAGTCATTCAGGAAGAATGACCTACTTTATTCTGGAAGTCAAAACATGCAAAATTAAACACAAGAATAAATGAATCAAATATGGTATCAAACCCTCTGAATATAAATAAACACTTTTATTTATCACCATACTGATTACTCATTATTCATTGTTTCGGTTTTATCAACTTTATACTTGAATTAAAAACACTAGTTGTCCCATGCTCCAAGCATGTACACTATGTTTTTCTTAAACAATAGTTTTGCCATACACCAAGTATGCACTCTATGTTTGTCTATGATCCTTACTTTGTGAAATAAACCAATTGAACATAATTTCAATGATCCTAATTTCACACTCCCAAATCCTTATCGAAAAATGTGAGAATTTCAAATTCCTATCATTTATCGAAATCTGTTTAGATTTTAAACTTATATGCACTGACCCTCCTGTAATGAATATGTACAAAGTAACAAAGACTTGTCAACAGTCATTATAAGGTATTCCAATGGAGATCAACTCCATGGAAACTAAGTCTCATATTCAAAGTACATTGCTTTGGACATGCTTCTTGCATTAAGTTTTCTAATCTTACACAGATAACTTCCACCTATGGAGACAACTCCATATTCTCATTTTGACTATCACTTCTGAATAAGAGATGCCTCTTTTCAGAATATGTCAATATGGTCCTTCCAAAATTAGCACTATACTTCCAACTGTCCATGACCAACCAATCTTTGGTAAACCTCAGATTGTCCTCGACAATTGCTTAATCATTTTAGTCATATCCAATTCTAGACCTTTTCCCTTCTTAATGCCTCTGGGCATTTGGAAAAATTTAGAAATGACAAATATTATAGCACATGCAATTGATCCGGTACCCAAAGCAAATGGTACACGATTCATGATGTCTCACATAAAGACATGATTCTAGACCAGTCTTTTGCTACAATATTTTTATTTGCCATGTTTTCAAAATTTGACTATGAAGAGGGATGCCGTAATCATAATCGAATTTTGAGAACGCAATATATAGAATTTCCTTAAGTTGAACCAATCCAACATGAAATTCATATATATATATATATATATATATTCTTGAATAAAGATGATTAAGGTCTCAATCTAAGCCTTTAGAACTGAAATGAAGTATATCCTCTCCCTTAATTATAGCAAAACAACTTTTTCAATCCCTGCAGGCTCACGAATTGAAACTTTTGTTTTCTATAATTAACATTGCTAACTTGCAACACTAACAATAATTATCATGCTCCCACTAACATGATGATTATTAGCATAACACTTATGCTCCCACTAGCTTTGACATGTACTCAGAAATCAGCTGGACTTCTAGAAATCAATACTTTATTGACTTTCTTACCAAAGTTTAGATTTCTGATACGAGATGCTTTGATAAAACATTATCAAAATCATACACCTTTCCTTAGATAACATGCATGTGTGTCTAAACAATTTCAAAACTATGAAAAGGGATGCCGTAATCATAGTCTCAATTGTTTAGACCTTTTGCCATCTGCTTCAAATCTACTTGGTGGAAGTGTTTTCTCACCATCATTTTCATGAATCGGAGAGAAACCTTATGACCCTTAGATTTTATGTTGTATGTGTTCTTATCCATGTGAATCGTCAAAACCACAGTCACAAGACAAGGATAATGACAAATCCAAACTCATATGGACTGAACTTATGCAATCTTAACTTCTTGCCACCTGGTAGTACAGGGCCTGCCATTGCTTCCAAGTTGTTATGCAATCAATTGAGAACTTTCAGAACTCCTATGCAAAGCCAACTTTAACTGGAATGGGCACATAATATGTCAACACGATAGGTTATAAACCTCAAGTCGTGTGCTAGTGAAGAACCTCAGGTTTTATTCTTGATTAGTTCTCGAAATTCTTTTTCGGATCTTTAAGACTCCCACTATCCTCTTGACATATAAGACTATCTTGCCAAATATTCAAGAGATAGTGCGAATTCTTTATCAAGACAAACACTTCACACAATTGGCCTTAGTTGGTCTTTGTTTTATCCAAAACATCACAACTTACCAATTTCAAATGTACAAGAGTAGGACACTTTTACTCTTACATTTGACAAGTGTTTTAAACCTTTCTTTAAGATATGTCACTCAAGTTACAATCTTGGAGTATGACTCTAAGAATTGTTTTGGAACGAAGTATGACTCATCTTACTGATCTAACCATTTCAACAGTTCATGACTCCTCTTCTTAGTCATAAGAATGCACTAAGATGACCTTTAGAGGACTAATTATGATATGATTTCTAAAACATGATACTAAAGTACTTTCCTTTCTTTTCAGATTTGAGAAACTTTTATCTTTTTGCCTAATTTGATTCTTCCCATTCGTTCTGCCATACATTGAGACTTTTCCAATGTTTCAGAATTATACTTAAACTTGTAAGTATAACCATATTTACTAAACTTTAGTAAATCAAATAGTCTTAACGAGCTTTGTGGTGGACATGACCAGTGCACAAGAATGTGTACTCGATCCCTTTAGTCCTTCACTTGACTCACACATCCATGTGAACAAGTAATTAGTTTTGATTTTCCAATGCTTGAAAGTTCTCATTCATCATACTATTCAACTTGCATGATTCCAAGTTTCGGTCCAATTGAAACTTGGGTGATGAGGAACTTTCCCGATTTGGTAAATTTAGACACTACCACAAATGAAAGAATCAAATCCATTTTCCAATGTTGCTGTTAGTGGAATCATATAAGCAACAATTTTCCACAAATGCCATTGTAAGGATACTTCAAATAAACAAAATTAAACAATTTTCTTTTATTTTAAAATTTTGCGGAAAAACTTATCCTTACAATCCACATGGAAAATTGTTGTTATCTATTCCTTAGCAATATATCATAACTTCTTAAGCAACTGCTCAAAATTCTGATGCGATCGAAATCCACCTTCGCGATCAGAATCAACATATACGTCCTTTAAGATTTCTCTCTATTCTTTGATTCTTAAAACATCAACATGTGACCCAGTCACATCATGTAATGAGGATCTCAGAATATAACTTAACAGAGTTAGATAATGGGCTCTACCTGATGTAGAGTCAAACTTATTGACTTTAACATCCTTAGGTAAATTTGGCAGCTTTGCAATCAACACTCCTTCCTTTGGCAAAACAAACATATGGACCCTTTGGTAATGGGACTATCTCAGACTTAGCCTTTCTCTTTACCATTTGGTCAACCAGGTTGACTATGGCCAATCCCTTTCCATTGGGAAGAGAATGCTTTTTCTGGATTTCCAGTGTCACCATTGTCACTGTCCATAAAGTTTTTGGGAAGTTGATCTTCTAATCAAATTTGCTTTACTATCGTTCCAAATCATTGCTGATTCAGCAGCACCAAGCAAATAGATATGATCATTAAGGTTCATGTCGTAGTCTGTTTCATAGTAGTCCCAAAGGAACTCACTATGTGACTTAGAAAATGATTGAACATCCAACTTTCTCAAGACTTTAACACCCAACTCTCCCGGCTTGTCAATATGTGACTTCATCTCTAAGATGTGATCACACATAGACCTTGCTTCTCATTAGGGCTTGAGTGACCTTGAACTTGTGGGTTAGGGAGAATAATTGGAGGAGGTGGAGGAAGAGAAGTATGACTTCCATGAGCCAAACTCGGGAAGTCATATTCATTAGGAAAGCTTGGTTTGGGAAGATCATTGTTGTCTAAACCAGACATCAACAATGGGAGAAATTCACGTAAAGTTGATTTAAGTCCTTAATATAACACCCAATATGATATATTAAGGCTAGGACCCAACAAACTATTTTATAACTTGGAAGAGGGATGCCGTAATCCAAGCTATAAAATATTTGAAGGTAGGTGAATGACGATTCACCAATTTCCACCAAGATAAACGAAATGTATTATTAGGTTTTAATTGGTTTTGAAACTCCTAGATTCTTTTGAGATTCATTGAACTTTTCAATGGCATGTTTCAATCTCGAGTGTGCCCTTCGGGTTTTGTGACTGGGATGCCGAGGATCACAAAACAAGGTGTGAAGTAACCATGCAAATATACTTGGTACCCTTAATATTTACCCGTCAATCGATGTGCCGGTTAACCACACACGCTCCAACGATACTATGATAAACATTAAGTTACCCTTTGCCTACCTTGTTAAGTCCAGGTTAGTGTGCCGGTTAACCACACATGCTCCACTAACAGCTTAAACAAAGTGCGAAGTGTAATTTCATGGATTAGCACCTTATTCATATTTTCCTAAGTAACTAAGATTGGGAATTAATAAAAGGTTTAGTTACTTAGTGTTTATCATTATACTTATAATGAAGGGAGAATTATAGTCCTTGTCCTACCTGTTCGGCTAACGACCCTCCACCGGTCAAGGAAGCGGTGAGTGAGAGTGGACACCCATTAAACTGCCATTTTATAGGCAGTAACCTTATACCCCCCTTATAGACCGGCTTCGTGAATGAGGCCTACTAATGGTAAGACGACTTGCTCTTATACATATAATATATTAAACTTTTAATATTATAATAGTATAAGGGTGTATTTTAGACATTTAAAATACTTGGTGGTTTAATCTATTAATTAAACTAGACTTTTAATTTAATTAAACTCAAACCATATATTTATGGATTAATAATACTCTTTTAATTAAACGTTTTAATTAACTATTAATAAAGTCCATAAGAGTTAATTTGAACTATTCAACAAAACATCATAATTCCAATTATTAAACTCAAAATTAAAACCATTTAATTAATTATTTAAGTTATGAACCCAAGAGTTTTAGAATTCAATTCTTTTTTTTCATAAAAAACTTTTCTCAAATTCCAAAACTTGAGGGCAAGTTTTGTAATTCTTGAAAACCTTTGGATTCCATAACTTATGGAATTAATTGTGTTTTATGATGAAACTTTCCATGTTCCGTAACTTCAGAACAAGTTATGGAATTCTTTAAAACATTAACACCAAATTTTGTAACTCCATAAAAACTTTGAATCAATTTTTTTTTTAAAAAAACTTTCATATCCATAACTTATGGAAGTTTCAAAAACCCATAAGATCACAACTTTAAAAAAAAACTTTTGAGCTCCAAAATTTTATGACAAAATATGTAACTCCTTAAAACATTTAGATCAAACTTTTAAAACTAATAAAATAATCATATCATTTTATCTTTTACTAAATTTGACCTAATTCAACTCATATAACAAACAATTCAAATTTTACAAATAATTCGTTTTTCACAAAACAAGTAATTATCTTAAAATTTGAGAAACGTCATGTTTTTTTTTTTCCTTTTTTTTCCAACTTGAAAATAAAACATTTGCATCAATATAACAGAAAACAACCCATGGCTCTCATACCACTGTTGGGTTTTGAGCATTCTAACACTTCTATGGTGTACATGCAACCCTATAAACCTTGGATCTATGTTTTCTCTATTATACATGCAAATATTAACTATTCCAAGGTTTCATCCTAACTAGCATATTATGAAGCACCTATACTACAAAGTTCTAGTTAGATGACATACCTTTTGATGTAGCTTGATGTCAAGCTTTAAGAGCTTAGCCCTAATAGTGTGGAAGCCTCAAATGAAATCACAAATCACCAAAACACCTTGGAAGAACTTGAGAGAATATGTATGCACACTAAAATCGGCCTACTCTTATTTTCTCACACTTGTGCCAATTTTGTGAGCCAAGGACCCCTTTATATATTATGGAGGATTAGGGTTACATCCATGTAAACCCTAATACCCATGACCTTTCATTTACATAGGATCCATGGGTTAAAAGCTCCATGGACCATCCATGAAAGCTTAGCCCAACCTAAATGAACTTGGCCCATTCCATATATATAAGAGTCCATATTTAATTAGTTCTTTTTGATCACTTAATTAATTCTAAATTAAATCTTGATCAATACTAATTAAATAATATGATTCCATATTAATATATTAGAACTTATAATATATTAATATAAATCATAAATATACTATTCTCAAAAGACTATCCATATAAATTGTGCCGGTGAAGTGCAACCCAAATGGACCATGCCGGGTCGGGTCAAGTACATACCAAATATAGTTATGGACTTAGACATTAATCCAACATAAACAACTTCTTCTTCTTCATCTTCAATCACAGTCTTCGAACCAGAACTGGAACCAGATACATCATTTGAAAACCCATTGATTGATTTGAAAAGAGATGTGTAGTCAAATAACCAATCTGGACCGACTCTAGCATCCGTCTCGTTCTCCTCCAACCAGCGCACGTCGAAGGATTCTACGATTTGCTTTGTCTTCTTATTGTAGACCCTGTACGTCGTGCGAGCAGCATACCCCACATAGTAACAATCATCGGCTTTGGCATTGAATTTGGGGTTGGATCCCAGATGAAGGAGGGTGCAAGAACAGCCAAAAATACGGAAATGACTGACAGATGGCTTGTGACCATACAAAATTTCATATGGAGTCTTCATCTGAGCCTTGTTGATCAGGACACGATTTTGGACATAGCACGCCGTGTTGATCGCCTCGGCCCAAAAGAAAACCAGAAGTTTGGAGTCACATAACATCGTCCTTGCAGCGTCTTTTAAAGTTCGATTTCGCCGCTCAACAACACCATTTTGTTGCGGTGTGTGAGCAACACTATATTGACGCACAATCCCTTTTTTGGCACAAAAATGATCAAGGACAACATTCTTGAATTCCGCCCCGTTATCAGTTCTGAGAGCCTTCACCCGGTGGTTGGTTTGGTTCTCTATCATCACAATGAACTTCTTAATCAAGTTAGTGACCCCAGTTTTGTTGGACAGGAAGAAGGCCCACGTAAAACGCGAGAAGTCATTGATCACAACCAGACAATACGAATTTTTGTTGATGCTAAGGACATTGACCGGACCAAATAAGTCCATATGCAATAATTGGAGCACCTGGTTGATTGAATTGACTTGTTTTGGCAGGTGTGGTTTTCTATGATGCTTCCTTGGGCGCATGATACACACTTTTCAAATGTGATGAAGTCTCTGACAGGAAGTCCATGTACCATATCATTCTTTTCAAGACGATTCAAGTTCTTTGCGTTAGCATGTCCGAGTCTTCGGTGCCACAGCATAGCATTTTGTTCGGAGACTTTATAGAAAAGGCAAGTGACTTGTTCTGGAATATTACTGTTCATGTCAGTGATGTATGCATTGCCATCCCGCTTTGATTTCTCAAGAATCCAGTCTTCCGGGATGACAATGCCTGGCTTCAGAATCAGACATTCTTTATCAGTGAAATGAGTCGAATATCCTTTGTCACAAATTTAAGAGACACTCAACAGGCTATGCTTTAATTTGGGAGCGTAGTTGACATTTTCGAAACTCAGCACTCCATTTGAAACTGTTCCTCTTTGAGTGATCTTTCCGCCTTCACCTCCCGCAAAGGAAACATACCCCCCATTAAATGTTTGAATTTCATGCAGTTGGGAGATGTCTCCTATCATGTTCCTGGAACAACCGCTGTCGACATACCAAGGTCTGGCGACATTCCTCCGCAGCTGTTCCTGCACAATGAGCGGGATTATTTAGATTTTGGGACCCAGGTCATTATAACCCTGGGTTTACCCTGGACTTTGATAGATTTATCCTTTTGATTTTTCAAAATTGCATTAGTATCAGAAATACTTTCGGAGGATGAAGATGATCGGACAACTGTAGAATTGGGCACCCATTGATATTTAGGTTTTAAAATATTCACATGTGATTTAGAAACATTTTTCCTTCTCTTTGAGCATTTAGATTTTCGGCCATAATTAGTCGAAGATCCAGATGCACCCTTCGACGAAATTGACCTTGGCTCAACCGCAGTCGATTTCGGCAAAGTACCTGTGGTTGGTTTAGAGAAAACCTGTTTGTTCGGTTTAGTATTGGCCCTTTTCTCATTATTACGAATTTTACGATCATTATCACGAAGGCGATATCTCGAGGACTTTCTCGTTAGAGATCTTCCTCGAGACTCGTTTTCTTTCCTCAGTTTCGAGAAATGCACAAATGCTCGGTTGGAAAAATTTAGAGCAATGTGGCCGGCAGTACCACAATTGAAACAAATTTGCTTATTATCTTTAGACTTGGTACTGCCATTTTAAGATTTCATGCTCTTATGGACCTTTCTAACCTTCCCACATGTGCAACTGCAGGAATTAGAATGTGTGACAGATGTAGAGGATGTGGATGTGTTAGCACCAGATTCAGTGGATTTTACAAAAACAACATCAGAAACATCAGAAACGTTTAAGTTTGACATCACATTTTCACAAGTAAAAACATCAGTCTTAACATTAGACATAGACTCATCACAAATAGGAACACCAAACTTAGACACCAAATTATTTGACTCAAACTTCTCATCCCCTTGCTTTCCTTGATTTACTGACACATCTGCATTTGAAGTAGAAATGCTAGTATCCAAAACACTAGTATTAGGTCCTGTTGCCTGTTCGGCAGCTGGTTTACCATAAACTATATAAGGTTCTCTGTCGATCTCTTCTTTTGTTAAAGGATTAACATAATACGAATGATTAAATGGAGGAGGGACACTCTCATATCCTATACCTACTTGTTTTTGGTCTCTCCACTGCATTTGTTTTTCAATTATTTTTGCAACCTTTTCACTTGACCCATCGAACTTCTTAAAATTAAAATCAGCATTTTCAAAATGAATTTTCAATGTGTGAAGTTCTTTGGTTACAACAGCAAGTTTGTTTTTGATGTGATCATAATTCTCACACTTGTTGCTGTAATCTTCTTGCAGTTTCCTAAAATCATTTGTTTTAGCTTCTAATTTTTTCTTTTAATGGTTTTTGTCCTTTTCTGAGTTGATATCCTTCGTATTTTAGGTCCTCATTTTCTCTCTTAATCAACTCGATTTGGTCATGCAAAAATTTGACAGTTTTAATGCAGGATTGAGAACAAACATTTTCACTAACCTCTGGCTTTGCAGGCTCTGGCGAAGTTTGGACCATGAATGCAAATTGGAGTTCCATCATTTCTGCTTCTGGGTCAATTTCAGCTTCTCTTTCAGCAACATCATTGATCTGGGCAAGATGAGCATTTTCAGGTCCTGAGATGTTCAGGGTCTGAATTTGATCCTCCCAGTCAAATGACTGAGCCACTATAGCAAGATTTGCGGTCTGGTTGCTGATGGTAGCTACCCTGCTGCTATTTACTGGCACCATAGTTCTTTCACTGTTTTCCCTTCTGTCAGGCTTTGGGCAATCTCTGGCGAAATGACCGAGTTCATGGCAGTTGAAACAACGAAGTTTTCCTTTGTTGAACCCAACCTTCTTTTATGCATTCATTCCCCAGTTATTTTTGCCTGTCTTTTTGGAGAACTGTTTAGCTCTGAACACTGCCATAGCAATTTGCCATGTTATGTCCATTTCTTTAACATCTTCAGGATGAATTTGGTCCAAATCAGCAAATGACAATTGAGGGGGCAACTCACCAGCTACAAAAGCATTATAACAATTGACAAGACCCGTTGCAAGGGCCAAATTCTCGTTGTTTTCTTTGGAAACCGGAGTTGAAGCAGGAGCTGAAGCGGAAACTGGAACAGGTGTTTTTGAAGAAGAAGCAACTTGCGGATAAAATAGTGGAGACTGAACACTTTGCATGAATGGTGTAGCATATGATGATGATTGAGAAGCAGCAAATGGTTGAACTTGAGGATTAGTGAAAGATAAAAAAGCATTGTTTGACTGAATCTCGAGATTGGCAGAAGAATATGAATTAACATGGTTGATCTTTCTTTGTTTGTAAACTAGATCACAAGCTTTAATGATGGCCATGAGTTCAGCCAAACTCAATGGATTAAGATTCTTGGTTTTCTTGATGACAACAACATTCATATCCCATGTCTTTGGGAGAGAATTAAGCAACTTCTTGTTAACCTCTGATCTTGGCACTGAAACCCCAACGGAACTCATTTCAGTGGTGAGTGTGATAAAGCGTTGCAATTAAACTTCCAAAGCTTCTCCATGAATGTGATTAAACATATTGAATTTCTGTCTCAGCATGTCTTGACGGCTTTGTTTCATATCCTCATTCCCTTCATATACTTCAATCAAAGCTTCCCACAGAGCCTTTGCTGAAGTGTATTCTATAAAACCTTGTGCAATCTCTAGGGATAATGCCATTGTGAGTGTAGCCAGTGCTTTTTCTTGCTCTTCAATTTTTTGAAAGTCAGCATCAGTGTAGTGTTCAATTTTCTTGTCAACGACTGTTTCATCTTCGAGTGTTGTGGTGATACGAATTGGTCCTCTTAAAATGCTTCTCTAAATTTTGAAGTCTTTCATTTTGATATATTTCTCTATGCGGTATTTCCATTCTAGAAAACCCTCAACAGATAATAATCTAGGAATGCGTGAGGTGGTACCCATGATGGCATCCAGTTCCTGATGAGCAACTGTGGTGTGAGATTCCATTTTGTTTTTGGTTTTTCTGAGATGATCAAACAGACAATCTAACAAGAAGAATACTAAGATTTAAAATAATCAAATAACAAATGAGTGGGTTTACGACCGTACAAACGATTATGACCGTACAAGGAGATTACAGCCGTACAAAGGACTACACCCGTACACGTCAACCGTACACAGTCAAGGTTTTTACGACCAATGATCTTGAATGGTTTACGGCCGTACACTTGATTACGGCCGTACACTCTTCAACTATATTCAAACGTACACATGACTACGACCGTACAAGCTTCAACAATGTTCAACCGTACACACGACTACTGCCATACAAGCTTTAACAATGTTCAACCGTACACACGATTATGGCCGTACAAGCTTCAACAATGTTCAACCGTACATACGAAAATTAGCAGTTTTCCAAACAAATTCTGATCCAACAGCCTTGTATGTCGATCAAAAGCAGATATCCAATTAGTAATCTTGAATTATCCTAAAAAATGATGACATAAGTCTGGCTGTACACACGAAGATCCAAATTGACACCAGTTTGGCTCTGATACACATTGTAAGTCCCGATTTCAATGATCCAAACCAATGACCAAACAGATAGTAATCAATCAGAACAAGAATGGAGTGGAGGAAAGATTAAATCAAGCACGCACACGTTAATATCACAAAAACGTCAGGTACACCTTGGATACACACACATACATCACTCAATGATTGACACTGACAAGCTCTACTTATAGGACCACTAGCCGAACACCCGTGTACGGCCATACACAGGAGTACGGCCGTAAACAACTACAAAAATTACATATACCAAAATAATGCCCGAACCCCTACAAAGACTTATACAAGATGGATGCCTAGCCCAAACCACTAAATTATGACCTAACAATACTTAGTGTTATGATCCCTATCCGATCCCTCTATAATCGCTTGGTGTCTACAAGTCATATATAATTAAGACTGATAAGACTGTTGACTGAGTGACTCTGCCCTATATCCACAATCAGACAAGGAACAAGAGATAAGGCAGAATCACGCACTCTAAGTCTATAGGTTCTTAATTATATATGGCCCTAATGTTGACACCAAGTCATTATAGCTTACCTGATAGGGTATTTAGTTTCTATATAGACTATGTGCTTTGATTTTAACGAGGAAGAAATTTTTATAGTTAGGATCTAGTTGGCAATGATTTTTCGTGAAAATGTAAGTTTTACGAATGTTTCGAGTTGGGAAACGTACTGCTGTTCCCCGGTGGTTCCGGGGTAGACTCTCCTGCGGTGATCATCAGAACCCTTCCCTCTTCTCCAGGGTTTCTGGTCAATGGACAATCTCTCATGCGGTGCCCCGTTTCACCACATTTGTAACAGGTCTGACTTACTTCCTCATATGGGACCTGAGAGATTGGTCCTGCCGGTGACCTACAGAAATGGATGGTGTGTCCCCTTCTGAGGCAGTTCTTGCAATAAATCTTCTGACACCTTTCGGTATGATGAAAGTTGCACTTATTACATTTAGGGAGGGTTCCAGTGAATCGACTGTCGGGGGCTGGAGTGGCTGGTGTCGTGGCCGCATGGACCGCACCTGTCCGTTGTCCATATGAGGGCTCTTGTGTTGATTGTATTTTCTTCCCGCTCCTGGATTTCTGTTTATCATCACATCCTTTGGTTGACTCAGGAACGGGGGCCATTATGCCTTGGCGGATTTCATGGTCCACGAGTGTTCGAGCTAGATGTTTAGCACTGTCGAACGTAAGGGGTTTCGCAGCTATCACGTTCCCTTGGATTGGAGAAGGTAGTCCCCAAATGTATCTCTCTACCTTCCTGCTTTCCGGGGTAACCATCCCAGGGCATAGTGCAGCTAAATGCCGAATCTATCAGTGTAGGATACTATGTCCGAGCCTGTCATGGTAAGGTTCCACAACTCTTGCTCTAGTTTCTGTATCTCGCCCCTCGGGCAGTACTCTTCGGTGGCATCTTTCTGCCATAAGGTTTAAAAGATGAAACGAGGGTAAGTATTTAGTGGTGGTTACAAGTCGAGTGTTATTTGAATAGAAGTTATCTTAGTTCCGAGTGTATCATGTTCTGACTCTTGAAGCAATTCATAACAGAGGTCTATGCAAAATAGACTTATGAATTTTTGATAGTAACCACCTTTGAGGTGAAATCCTATGATCTGGTTTACTATTACTAGTTGTTATGATCAAGGCGATAAGTCTAACACATAGTGTGAGTAGTGTAATCACTAACTCACTAGATTATATTAGTTTGTTCATTGTTAATGTGACTTATATAATGCTCAGTCTCTTCACATGTTTAGTGGGGTTCTCTCTGTTCTATGTTCCTGACGTGATTATCTTAGATTCAGTTGTAGGGATTGGTTGTCTCTGGACCTTCCTATGGTTTTCTTGCTCTCAATAGTTCAGCGGGTCCTATCACTGATCTCCATCACTTCATGATGGAAGGTTTGACTCCGAACTTTTGATCGAGCCTCTCATTCCTGCTCAGGATCGGGTAAAGGTCCTCAGTGATTTCTCTTGTTCTTTACTCCTTGCCTCTTCTGTTGGTTATTATAGTGGAGTGGCTATATCTATCTGGGTTGTTCGTGAGAGAATGGGAATGTCTAAAGAATCTTATGAGATTAAGTAAAACATTTCTTTTGAAGTTTTTGGTGATCCAAACTGGGTCCTCCTATAGCCACGCAGTGCATGCAAATTGCATATAACCAAAATCAAATAGACCTTCGAATAGGTGATCCTACTCTAAAACCACAACCAAACAAGGAATAGGTAGTAGAGAGAAGATCACCAATTCTAAGTCTATAAGATCCCAATTGCCTAAGTTCACAGGAGGAGCCGATCCAGAGCGTTTTTGTCACACCCCCAAACCGGAACGGCGGAAACGTTCGGGGGCGGAGGACGTCATGTACAGTATCACAACAATTGTAAAATAGTAATCAAAGCAACAACAACCATTGTATTAATAGTATCATGTTTACATTGTATTCATTTCATACATAACTGACTCCAAAAGTAAATAACAGTAAAGACTGGAAGCTACTATGCTCCATCTTCTAGAAACCCGGTGCGAGTACCTGTCTACTAGTGTCCTGAGAATACAAGTAGTTTTGAAAGAATATCAGCGTTTAAGCTGGTGAGTTCATAAGCGTTTCGTTTTAGAAAACAGGTTCTTTGTTCTTTGAAAAGCGTGATGTTTTTCTCCAGAAAACCCTATATTTTATGATGTAATGAAAGATAAGTAAGATGATTCATACCAGTTCCTCCGCTGAGTACTTAGTGTATACAATTCATATACAATCCAGATCGAACAAACAATCGATTGTGTGGTTCTGCCCAAGCCCACAACCAAAAAAGGAACAGGAAATGAGGCGGAGGCCACATACCCTACTGGTTGTCGGATCCTCATGTATATAACCCTTTCGTATTCACTAAGTACTTACAGAGTTAAGTGTATTAGTCCTTTGAAATATGTTGAAAGTGTTCCTCAAGAAAATCCGATATTTTCTTAGTAAGAGTATGATATTACCAGTTCCTTCTATAACCACTTAGTTCATACTAGCTATGTATAAACCAATATCGAACATACAGTTGATTGTGTGGATCTGCCCTAAGCCCACAACCAAACAAGGAACATGAAATGAGGCAGAAACCACACATACCACGGTCTATCGGATATTCTTCATACACAACACGAGGGCATAAACTAAGGAATTATAGAATTAACAATGTATGTTCGTTAGTCGAATGATAAACCGATTGTTTGTAAAATACTAATGTTTGTCCTGGAAAACCATATATTTTCCATACTTATGTTGTTAAAGCATTGTTCTGTTTGAAAACCCTGGCTACCACCAGTATGTATAGTATGTTCTGTATGTAAACCTTTGTATGAAAACCCTGGCTACCACCAGTATGTATAGTATGTTCTATAAACTAGAAGTGTTGTTAATACCCTTCTGTGATCACTTAGTACATACGAGTTATAGAAATCTAAATTGAACAGACAGTCGATTGGGTGATTCTGCCCTAAGCCCACAACCAAACAAGGAACATGAAATGAGGCAGAAGTCACACATTCCACTGCATGTCGGATGTTAATTTTATATCACCCTAATGTACATACTAAGTAATCACATAGTTACTAACCCTGATGACTGTTTGTTAAGTATATTATTACGTGAACAAGTCGTTGTTTTCCGTGCGAATTCTTATAACCATGCTCATGGACAATAAACACTACGACGTACTTCGGACGTCGTAAACTGTAATGACGTTTGTCACCGCAGGTCGACTGTAGCTAATAGTTAGGGTGCATGATTGTCAATCCCGTATACATCTATACACAAACTCACACTCTCCCTCCCGGAGACTCTGGTTACTAAGGGGTAGACTTCCCAGATGATGTGTCTCATAATATGGTTCTCTCAACGAATCCACGAATAATACAATGAAAATCCCTTTTTGTTAATGACATGTATCTTTGTAAAAAAATAGTTCGTTAGTTCCATAAACTATACCTAAACTAGTTTATGAGTTTGTTTCCGTGTTAAAATCTACGCTTGTAAATAGTTAAGTCTTAACTTGTTTTTGTAATTTGTTCGTAAATCTAGTAGTCACATTGCCGTGTTTAGCAAGTTTCATGTTCAAAAGCATGCGAACGGTAAGAAAATATAATAAACAAAATTATATTTTTAAATACACGATTTCTTGTGTTTTACTTGTATTCCCCCCCCCCCCCTGAAAACATGGAAAAATCTTGGAAAATGTGGGGGTATGAACTCATCGTGGTTTTATGTGTACGTGATGGACAGCGAGGCTGGAAAGATGACCCTCGAGTTGACGTACACGGGACTAACGGTATCCTAATAATATTAAACACATAATTGTATTTAAATTAGCGAAACCATTAATGAAAGTGTTAGAAAACACTTGCTTTTGGGTTAAGAATGTTACCGAGACTTGTTTGAAGTTGAATAAGAAGGTCTACAACCAAAGTTCATGGCTCAAGACTGTTTGCGGCCGTGAACGGGTTTGCGGCCGTGATCGGTTTGCGGCCTTTGAAGATTTGAATGATGTTCTTGGTGTTCTTGGTGAAAAACTTGAAGATTTGAAGATTCGATCTTGATGATATGAATGTTCTTGGGAGGTTCTTGGGAGAGATTTGAGAGAGTTTTTGGGTGAAAAAGATGAAAAATGAGGAATCTCTCCGGGAAAATATATATATCGGTTGGGTTTACGGCCGTGAACTGGTTTACGGCCGTAAACACTAAGCTGAACGACTTTTGCTGACATTTCGAAGGAAACTGGATTTTTCGAGTGATTTTTGGTCCCGACACTTATATAAGTTTTATTTATATAATTTAAATGGTTTTCCAACCCTTACGAACTTAACGGAATAAATAAAATTTGAAATTTTATATGACGGAAATCGACTTTTGTTGACCGAAAAGTATCGGGTCGTCACAGTTTTTTGGAATGGGAAAAGAATATGGAAAGAATATTCACGCTCAAGGGTTTGGATGATGTTCAGCGTTGCAAGTACACGATTGTGACATTGTGGGGTGAAGTGTCATCTTGGTTTGAAGGATTAAAGGGCAAAAGAAATCGAGAAGGAAAAAAAGAATATCTCTTTTTGGTAGTCTTAGAAACGTAAACTCCGAAAGAAGTGTATTCCAACCACCTACAGGAAAATTACTGATGTGAAGCAAGGGTTTGGGCATATTCAACATGCTTAGCCAAATAGAAGAATGGAGACGATTATAGAAGAAGTTGCAATCCGAGGTGAAGTGTTGGAAGAAGAGAAGTTAGGTGATACTTCTATGATTGAAGAAGTCGAAGTAGTAGATGCGAACACCTACATCTACAATGCCAAATTCTGGTGTGAACCAGAGGATGACGTTGATGTGGTTGCACTCTCCAATCCTGAATTGCAGGAGGAAGTTGTTGAAGAAGTTGAAGAAGAGGTGTAGCAGATTGATGTGGTTATGGTTAAAGAAGCATTTAAAGTAAAGATGAATAATGTGGCTAAAGACAAAATCGTTGAAGCGGTTGTGGAAGACATCAATTTTGTTGTTGAAAAGTAAGTGATTTTTGTTGAACGGTAAAAGGAATACCAAGAACCTATGACGTTTATAACCATGAAGCCAACAAATTACGAATAGTTCTGAAAGTTGAGTTTGACTTTGTTAACAAGTGAAAGGGACGCTGAAGAGAAGGTTGAAGAATGTGAGGATCCGGTTGTAGGTCAGAAGGACGCGAAAGTGGATTAGGTGGTACGAGAAGATGACCCAAAGGCGAATTTGCCCATGGAGTGCCAAGGTGCAATTCTATCTAATGAGGTTGCATGTAATTGCGATCCAAACGAGTCCAAGGGATTGTGAAAGCCAGTTGGTGAATCTTTAAATATGGGTATTTATTGCGAAAGTTCTAGTGTCTATGGTGTTCCAAGTCCTAAGTATTCAAGTGTGAAGGAGTTTATTATGTTCAGACTTATATTCTTTTGGTGTGCTTTAAATTAGGAAGCTTTGATGTTGGGATTTGTTGATCATAAATTTACAAATACAAATCATGATCCATTATTTCAAATTCTTACTGTTAATCCTTTAAATTATTGCAAGGTTAATTTGCACGATATCAATCTTATTCATGGGAATGTGCGACAGTGGTTCTTAATCCAAAAGTGGAAAATACGGTTGGGTAATCCAACAAGTTCTTTGAGTTGTTTAAAGAAGAACAAGTGTATGTGGAGGAGAGACAAATTGGAGAAGGAGTTAGCATCACTGCGATCAGAAAGAAGCCACCATCATTGCGATTGGTGGCATCATTGCGATCGGTGGTATCGTTGCCATAGGGTCAGTATCGTCGTTGCGACTAGATCAGCTGCATCGTTGTAATTGGAAGAGAATTAATATTAGTTCATTCGAGTCGATACGAAGTTGCTTGGAACAAAGAGAATCAATACCATTCTGTTCGACTCGATAGAACGTAAAAGAGACATAATTAGAAACAATTTAAACTCATAGCCTTTATACATATGGTGTAACACTCCAAATCAGGTAAACCGTTCTAACCCCTTAAAATGATTTAATTTGGCAAATATGGTCCCTTTGGTACGTTGGGCGTACCTAAGTGTACGCTTAGCGTACTATGGAGGAAGGATCGTGAAGGAATATTGAGTACGCGGGCCGTACATATAGGTACGCGGGGCATACGCGATGGAGGACCAAAACCTTAAAACCTGGACTTGAAACCTATTTATTCATCCTTAAGCCACTTGGACCAAACCCTAATCAGCCTCTAGAGTCTTAAAATACATATATAGTTTAAATCAAGTGAAGCGTGTATATTTTGTTCATCCAGCATAGATATCAATATCACAGATAATATGCACGCATAACACATAATTTATATTAAATATTTCATATCTATGTGTAAGATGAAAGTAACTATGTACTCACCTGATATAACAAGTGTATATTGCAGACCGTAATTAGTTCTGAGAGTAACTTCCCAATCTCATATTAGCTGAAATGTCCCCTTTTCAAAATATCTTCTAGTCTTTCTTTCTAAATTTATGTGAATTGTATGTTGCGGAATATATAAAAAAAATCCTATTTATACCCATGATGAAACGTGATACCTAATCTTATCAAAATCAACACGTATGTACGATTATAATTGTCTTAGTCATCTTGTAAAACAAAGACGTATATCCTTTTATTAAATGAAGTTGTACGATCATATATTTAAACAACACGTGTTATTTTTAATTAATAATATATGTACGACCTTTCTTATATTTTTACACATATGTTGGTTGGATCATTTGCATTTCACAAATCAATTATAATTACATTTATTGTCCCTCATTTATTCTTGTATTAACACAATATATCATTCAAGTTACACTATAGTCCTTTAACTATTTATTAATAAAATCATTATACCCATTATAATAAGATCTTATCCAAATCATTTAATTCGCTCCTATCCAAACCTTTTATGATTAACTAACTCGATATGTACGTGTATTCTTGAATTTGTATCGACGAGTACTACAACTTTCGTTTAGACTCCGTCGGCTAATTTTTGACTTTATTTTTCGTCCATATATTTATAAAATTAAATGATTTTGCTAAAATCATAACTCTCTCATACGGACTCCATTTTTGACATTATTTTTCTCAAAATTCCTATTTTAAGGAGTACTACGCTTTTATGTTTGGTGACATTAGCTAAAAGTCAACCATTCTCTGCGTAGCTTTTTACGTCACACATTCCTTGTGCGCGTCTGACTTTTATATCTTATAAAAATCATATCTAATTCATACAGATTCAGGTTTCGATGAAATTTATATTTTCGAGATCGGAACGATGTGTACTTTCTAAATAATATATATATATATATATATATATATATATATATATATATATATATATATATATGTTTTGGCGCACTTATATTTATGATTTACGGACGATTCGACTGATTTTTCCTATTTTATTATATTAAAATAATCATGAAACACATAATATTCATATAATTCTTCTTTATTACGTCAAATAGGTTACAATTGTTGACCCTAACTATTACTTTGGTTAAGATTATTTATCATATATAATATTCTATAAAAAATCATTTTTAACGCTTACTATATCTTAATTGACTAGCCCAAATCTGCTTCATCGGACGTCGAATAACACTTGTATATATATAAAGAAATTTATCCTGCCAGGATTGTAGTTATCAATCGCAAGTATTGGTGTCAACCCCGTATAAATCTATACATATCTTTCTGGCTCTCACAAGATTAATGATTAAGGGTCTACTTTCTTTGAATATAGTTAGATCATGTGTTATTTGATTGTTTCCTCATTCGGAGGAACGAGAGAGCAAATATGTGAATTTTAATAGTTGGGTGTTAGACCCAACAAGGGGCTAGATATTTGCGGTTTTTGGTGGAAAGTATGGCAGTGTGGGAATGCACAATCGGATTTTTATGGTATGGTTTCCTTGGGATGAGATCAAGGGTCTGCTTTCTTTGAATATAGTCAAGTCAGGTTCTAGTTGATTGTTTCAGGGATCATGGAAGGGAATCGGGAATGAAAAACTTTTGTTGTCTCTGATGTATCCTGACTATGAGAATGATACCTCTTATATTTATGAATGAGTATGAAGATGAATTGATGGTTGGGGATTTATAGGCAAGGTGTGTGGCAGTCCAATTGTTTCTAGATAGAGAAACAGTTTTATGAATGGAATGTTAGAATTATGGCTTGTGCATCTGCATGAGATTCTTGATGTTAGAAGCAGTTATGATTGGGGAGTTTTCAACATCTCCTACTGAGATTTGGAATCTCCTTGAGGTTGGTTGGTCTTTATCTGGAGGATCAAGTTGCGTTGTATTATACATTCCAAGACTCAGGAATGTTATGTATCTGGCTGAGCCGGTTTGGGATTTGGTTTGTTACAGTGTCAATTTGTGGTATTTTGAACCCTAAGTGGGGGAGAACTGGGGTTTTACTACTTAGAGGATCATCGATCTTCTCGAGTTTATGGATTCAGAATAACGGATCTCAGGTATCTACGGTTCGAGTATGTGAGATTTTGGTTTAAGATTTGGTGAAAACAGGGCATAGATCAAGTTACCATCAGATGTATGTGCTCAGGAATGCAAGAATTTTCTTCATGGTAGGAAGCTGTTGGACAAGGAGCTCATTGTATCTTGTGGTTCTTTCGGGATCGCCAATGATTAGGTCATGAGATGTTTGGGTCGCTTAGGTTGAGTATCGGTTGTTGAGGGATTTGTTGGCATGTTGTATAGATTGCTATCTATAGTATAGGATGATCAGTTGATGAACTATCAATAAACTTCAGAGTTTGGTATGTGTAGTTCCAATTGGGAATTGTTCAGTAGTGTTTTGGGACAGAGGATTGTTTTTAGTGCACTCTTGAGCCTTGGTCTTTTTGTTCATCGTCAATAGCTGAGGTTCTTCGAAAGTTTCGAGATGTATTACTGGAACTTCAATGGATGCGTCAACCTATCGTCAAAAGCTGTACAATGTACCTTTTCGTTTCTGGGTATGGTTACTCTTAATTGTTGGTTATGGAAGTAATGTTCATAGTGGGCTCTGGTTTGGCAGCTGTCCTTAGTTATTAGGAGTTCGGACGTCAGAGCGGTATTGTTTAAGTTTTTAGGCGTGACTTTGGATCTACGCAAAATCCACTTTTGGTATGTCGTGTCGACAGGGTTGGTATTTGGATTGATCCGACCAGGGTTTTCTTAGTATTTTTGGATAAATTTGGAAGTTTTATCGAGCTAGATATATATTGGTGGAATCTATTCAATTTCAGTCAAACGGTAGGATCTTATTTCAGACATTTATGTGGATGTTTTTGTTAACGATTGAGGTTCCTCATTTCATTAGATCTAGTTGTACTCCACCCTTTGGGTAAGGTTGGGAGGAAAAAGGAATGTAGTAGATCCATGGTTGGTTATGGGTTCTCTTGAGGGTGTGTATTGTTGTAAGTTCATTAGCTATTATCGTGAAGGGTGTATGTGGACCGAACAAGAAAGCAAGGAGCACTTGGTTTGAATTATAGGCAATGGTCTTATTTGGGTTATAGCCTTTGAATTGGAACAAGAGTACAACAACCTATCTCATTCTCCGATTGTGTGTGACCATGTTTTCGTCTAATTTTTACTTGGTAGCAGCCTGTTATGTGAAAAGAATTGTACGTTATAGAAGGGTATAGCTGATGTGGTGTTTGGTTAGTGTTGAGAGGGATATTGATTGGGTTCCTGCAAGTCAGTGAGTTGATGGTTGTGTATCTTTAGGCCACTGTGGTGCTGGTCGTGAGTCTTCAGGCCAATGATGGAATGACGACAAGATCGGCATAGTACCGTGAGCTTATCATTTTAGTGGTTAGAAGGTGTCACGATGTATCGTGAACTAGTAGATGTATGATTCATCTGGGTGGGACCCGGTAGTCATTTGATTGAGACTAGTAGTCAGGATACCTAGTGACCAGCTAGTTTGGATCATGTGGACAATAAAAGTTTTTTGGGTATCTATTATGATATCTCGAGTCATGAAGTTGATTGTAAATGAACCACTTGGGTTGTGGTGACTTGGTAAGGCATGTGGAAGATATGGTGGATAACCTATTGACCCATGTTCAAATCCTGGCACCACTCAGCCCTTGTGGCCATGGAGGTTCGCCTGCAGTGACTCCAGGGCATGATGCAAAGCTTCATGTTTGTAGCGGGGGATTAGTCGGTGCGCGAAAGCTGGCTCGGAAACCCTCGTTAGGGAAGTTCCCTTTCCAAAAAAAAGTTGATTGTAAATGTGTTGATTGATTTTTCATGTGGATGTACACCTGAGTTGATGAGGTATTTGGATGAAACATGATATTCTTGGATTTACCATCATTATATTCGTGGGGGCAGCAGGTTGGTGATGACTTTTCCGGAAGTCAAGTGTGTATTTAAGGTTTTTGGGCACATTTTTTGGATTTAGGATTAGGAGAAATTCACGATCAGGATGTTTTGAGTATTCTTTCTGCATGGTTTGTGGTGTTCCTAGTTTGGGAACTAGGGGTAGTTAGGACGATTGGATGATCATCAGTCCTAGGGTATCGTTTCTGAAGTTTAGAGTAATGGGATTTTGTTTTCGGAGAGTATATTGATGGTTTCATTTTGTGGTCATAGTTTTGAGAGTTCCTGATTTGAGGGGGTTTCTCAGGAAGTTGGGTCATACAGTTAAGAGAGAAAGATAGTTGTTACGATTGAGTATTTTTAAGTTACTGGGTTGTTAGTTGGCATATTTAGGTTCGCGAGTGGTCTCCCAAGTTTCTTTATAAGATTCCTTGATTTCAAAATGGTTTGAGGTAGATTATGGAATATGTTGGCGTTGTTTCAGAGATCCTAACCAAGACGGATTTTGAGGATGAAATCCAGTTTAAGTGGGGGAGAGTTGTAACATCCTGTTTCGAGAAGTTTCTTATTTCAGGATTGTGGAAAATAAATGGATTAAGTAAAGGCCTTGGGCTTCAAGGGAATAGGGTTTAGACCCAATTGGATGTTGATAATACTCGTTATGAGATCCAAGCACTTAGTTTGTGCTTTGGAGTCAAAGGGTAAAACGGGAAAAGTGATGATTCAAACTTTTTTCATGAATTAAGGATATTAGTTTGGTATGTTTTAAGTCAAATATAGTTAGATAGAGTTGTGAGGCTCTTCAATACATTTCTATGCATATAAAGAATGCCGAAAATGGAGTTGAAACGAAGAAGTTACGGTTGTTTGAAGTTGAAGTGGAAATTAGGGGGTTGTCCTACGCAGGGCGTAGGAAAGTTATGCAGGGTGTAGCTGTTATGCATGACATAACTAAAAATTATACAGTGCCTAACTTGCTGAATTATGGACGCGTGTTTAATAACATACGCATAGCATAGGTTATGTTACGCAGGCCTCTGACTTATGGGAAACCCTCTCATGACCAACTGTAACATCCCCTAATTTCTCGGCCAGAAAAGACGGATTTAATTTATGCTTTTTAAAATAAAATCAGAGAATCTTTTTAAAAGATGTTGCGGAATTGGTTCCCAAAAAAACAAAACATGATAAAAGTTTGTCAAAACCTTTCTTTAAGAAATATATAATTTCCTTTTATATCAAAACCTCGGGATGTCATGTTCCGATACAGATCAAAAGCATAAACAAGACATTATAAGCCTTACAACAGTTATTCATAACTACTGGCCTGTAATCCATAAATCACTCATCATCATCATCCGACTATGCTCGGGGTCCACTACCTGTAATATAAAAAAACTGAGTGAGTCAGGCTTGGAAGCTTGGTGAGCATATAGGGTTTTCAACCCACAATAAATAAATTTATTGTACTTAAACATCAATCAATCAACCAAATTACCCCAACCCCATTATCTTATTTATTTCTTAAGGGTTTACCCTAAAAATCAACTATCACTCCTTCCTAAGGATTCATCCTAAGGAATAGACACAAGGTCACACCATCACCAGGGTTTATACAACAGGGGCTAAATTCATAGCTCTTATTTATTGACAGTATTATTGACAGTATTCACCCCTGTCATACATGTCAATGGGTTTTTAGAGTACTCCAAATGAACATATAGTTCATTACACCTACAGGTTGCGGGCCTGCTAGTGTTCCACAGACCATCTAGAATAGTCCATGGTTATCATCCCTACTCTACTGAATGACGGGGGCCAACATTTTGGGTAAGTGATTCTCTCAAATTTCACCACTCACCCTCAACTCTTGGTCAATATTACTGATCATCTCCTTTATCCAACTCACCTTTCATCACACACCCATTATTTCATCTACCCATGTTTTACCCAACATTTTTGTAGATAAAAATACATATACAGTTTAAATTATTTAAAAACATGTATAAATCACACCTTCAACATCCAACTCAAATAAACAAACAATAAATATTCACACAGCACGTATTTTACGTAAAATACTTCATATCTATGTGTAAGGTGAAAGTAACTACACACTCACCTGATTTAATGAAAATCGGGCAGCAATTCGTTTCCTAAAACGATCGTTTCTAATAAAACCGGGAGTTTTATTGAGAAACCGGGCTCTGCGAAGGAAAAATTACGCTCTACAACTTCCGTTTAGACTTCGTCGGCTAATTTTGAATTTAATTTTTATATTATTATTTTTAACAGACCGGGACAGGAAATCCGTTAAAAATTCATAACTTCTTCATCCGACGTCCGTTTTCGTCAGACTTTTCACCCTTGTGCTACTAATGACGAGACCTTCGATTCTCGTTTAGGTCGTGTCGGCTAAAAATCACTTGATCTAAAATTCGAGTTTTTAGCTGTCTACTGCTAAGCTGAAACTTCGAAAAATCATAACTCCCTCATACGAAGTCAGATTTGGGCGTTCTTTTTATCGAAATTCTCGGTTTAACGAATACTACGAGTTTCGTTTACATTACTAAGGCTAAAAAGTAGTTTATCAAAAACTCACTTTTTACGACATTCGGCACCGTGCCGGTTTGTTGCGAAACTTCGACAAGTCATAACTTCTTCGTTATAACTCGGATTTCGGCATTCTTTATATATCCGTAATCCTTGTCACGCCCACCACAAGTTTCTTAATAGATATCGGCTTTATCTAAAATTTAATTTTTAACGCTCATTTTTATTCTTAATTATTTAAACCCTAATAATTAAGCATAAAACACATAAAACACATAATATTCACATAATTCCTTTTCATTTCTCCAAAATGAGTCACAAAGGTTAACCTAGACCATTATGTCAATATTAATGCCTAGCCTAGAAACACGGGCGTTACAACTCTCTCCCCTTTAGGATGATTCCGTCCCCGGAATCACACAACGACAAACAACTACGGGTAGCGACTCACCATGTCACTCTCCATTTCCCAGGTGAGATTTGGCCCATTTATATGTTTCCAACGCAAAAGCACTAAATCGACTATCTTACGTTACAACTTCTTAGTCTTACGGTCAACGATTGCCTCAGGTTCTCCAATTTACCTCTTACTCTCATCCAACCTTAATTCAGAAATGGGAATTATGTCGGGCACACCTCCCGTGAACTTCCTCAAATAACACACATGAAATGTGTTATGAATACCTTCTAGTTCTTCCGGTAATTCTAGCTTGTAAGCTTGATTCTCGATCTTCCGAAGAACTTTAAATGGTCCAATAAACCTTGGATTCAACTTTCCCCTTCTACCAAACCTTATAAGTCCCTTCCATGACGAGACTTTAAGTAAAACCGAATCTCCAACTTCGAATGATATCGGTTCTCTTTTCTTGTCAGCGTAGCTCTTTTGAGCAGTTAACATCCTTTCCCTAATCACTTTCAACTTTCCAGCAGTCTGATGGACTATTTCAAGTCCCATAAGCTGCTTTTCCCCAGCTTCCAGTCACCACGACGACATTCAACACTTTTCCCCATACAAAGCGTGATAAGGTGCCATCTTGATGCTTGAGTGGAAACTATTACCTAGAAAAATTCTACTAAAGGCAAAGGTTCATCCCAGTTACCTTGGAATTCCAGGGTACAGGTTCTCAACATATCCTTCAACATTTGAATCGTTTATTCGCTCTGACCATCGGTTTGCGGATGGCAAGCCGTATTCAAACACAACTTGGTACCCAATTCCTCTTACAGACTCCTCCAACAGCTTGAGGTAAAACGGCTATTACGATCGGATACAATCGTTAACGGAACACCGTGAAGCCTCATAATTTCTTTCACATAAGAATTCGCAAGTTTATCCATAGACCATTTCTCGTTGGCTGCTATGAAATGCGCACTCTTAGTGAAGCGATCAACGACCACCTAAATCATGTCGTGACCGTTCCTTGTTCTGGGCAGTTTAGTCACAAAATCCATAGTGATGTCTTCCCATTTGCCCATGGGTATAGGAAAAGGTTCTAAAATCCCATACGGTTTCTGATGTTGTGTCTTAACCCTAGCACAAGTTACACACTCGTCCACATACTTTGCAACATCGAGCTTCATCGTCGGCCACCAGTAATAGGGTTTTAGATCCCTATACATTTTCGTACTACCAGGATGAATCGAGTACATGGTTTTGTGACCTTCTTCCACCAGAAGACCTCTTACTCCTCCCGCCTTAGGTACCCAAATCCTATCTTTGAATACCTTCAGTCCTTGACCGTTTGTATCAAACACCAACGTTTTGCCCAAACGTTCCTCCTTTCGGTCATTTCTCTCTAAAGCTTCCTCTTGAGCTTTCTTTATACTTTCCACAACTGTCGAGACAACTTCAATCCTCAACGCTCTTGGCCTTTTCTTTTCAAGATTTACCTTCCGACTGAGAGCATTAGCAACAACATTTGCTTTACCAGGGTGGTAAAGTATCTCACAGTCGTAGTCCTTGAGTAACTTTAGCCAGCGTTGTTGCCTCATGTTCAATTCCTTCTCCATACCTTTAAGGCGAATACTACCACTGCCAACTCCAGACCATGAGTGGGGAAGTTGTTTTCATGCTCTTTCAATTGCCTCGATGCATACGCTATCATTTTATCCCTTTGGGTCAGAACACAACCTAACCCAACTCTAGAGGCATTACTATAAAATGTGAAGTCATCAACTCCTTCAGGTAACGAAAGAATCGGTGCTTCACACAACTTCTTCTTTGACTTCTCAAAGCTTCCTATGCTTCTTATTCCAAGTATAGACAGCTCCTTTGTGGGTCAAAGCTGTCAATGGAGCCGCGATCGAAGAAAAGCCTTAGATAAATTAGCGATAATATTCAGCTAATCCTAAAAAGCTTCAGATCTCCATAGGACTTTCAATCGTAACCTTCGAGTTACAAAATAAATCCTTATTGAGGACTTCTTCTTCTTCTTCTTAGAATAAGTATTTTCCTTCGTTTATTGTAACAGACCGATGGGTCATGTTCTAATGATCTCTCATTGTATACTGCACTACTTAGACTCAGATCTCCTAGGGACAAATTTCGGAGCAAACTATACGTTCCTTCATGTTCTAATGTGATACAATCACAGTTAAACATGTATCATTTCTAATTACCTACTTCTTTAACAATGAGTGTGATACTTCTATTGATCGCTTTGATCATTTCTCACTTCAATCTTCTGGTTTAAATCAAATACTACATCGAACTTGGTTCTCTGAACCACATAATAAACTCATCTTAGTCGGACTCGATTCGATATGACCTCTAAGGTCGGAATAACAATCATCTTCTTAGTCATTACCGAAACAATGGTAACGACAGACTAGAATAAGACGAAATCAATTGCTAGTTTCTTGGTAACCTTGTGACTTTCCCTGATCCAAGTGTGAGTCCTGTGCTTCCAGTAGTATAGATCTCTACTACTATTCACACCTACTCATACTCGTCCCAAGTACTGTCTCGCAGTCCCCAAGTCCTAAAATCACAAAACAATTTAACACATACGAATGTGTCCAATTAATCATAAAATTTTCCTAGACTCTACTAGGATTTCTTCCATACGTCTCTTCAATCATCAATTCTGCTTCAACTTGGTTGGTGATGGAAATTCCAGACGATTGGGACAACTTCAAGAATTACACCAACCATTCCATTCATCAGATGACAAAACCAGGGTTTATATTATTTCCTTGAAACGATTACACAAAGGTTCAAGTTTACCCTATACTATGCCTCTAATAGGCTAAACCACTTGTTACTAACTACATTGCTACTTTATGTCTTAGTTTTGGGAATATAAGGTCCTTACTCATGATCCCTTATATTTCCATCTGCCTCATTAAGGATCATTTGGCATGCCTTTGGTTTTGGTTTTGGTGGAACATTAGGCATTGCTGCCTCTTTCTTCTTTGGGTAGTCTTTCAAAATATGCCTTTCCTCGTTACATCGATAGCACATCCTCTTGTTGGACGGACACTCGTTGGCATAATGCGCAGTCTTTCCACACTTGTAGCAGGTCACCTCTTCACTACATTTCCCGAAGTGCCTCTTTTTTTCACCTCTCGCACCATTTTACTTCGCCTTCTCCTCCTCCATACTTCGAGAATTTTCTTTTCTCGTTGGACCCTGAAGTCCTTTCAAACTTTCTTTTCTCGCCAACTTCAACCTTGCTGGCGGCTCTCCCTTTAATCATATCTTCAACAGACTTGGCAGCCCAGATAGCTGCCTCCAAAGTAAGTGCCTGACGTACTGGCACAGTAAGTTCATCCTTACTTTGTTGAAGTAAATGTTTTGTTTCTTCCATCTGTTGATCCAACATCGTACGCACCATTGCCTGCACCCCATCCATCGTAATTGGCTCAGGCTGTGGATTATCGTTTCCAAATCCACTTTGAGTACTCGCCATTTCGATCTATACACCAATCATAGGTGAATTTAGATCTTTATTTTCGATAGGCGTTAAATCTTCTTTATTAATCCGAAATGTTTACATGTTAGTTCTAATCTCGTAATCATACGCTTAGAATCCTACACACATAAGGTTTCCAGATCCGGTCGGCAACGGACCATAGATCCGATCAAATAATAGCATCATTATAGCTATAACACAAAACATTTAGCACATAAAAGCATTTTAGGCATCCTTCCTAAAATAAACTAGTGCTCGTGTCAATTTAGGTGTACTACCTAAAATATAATAGACACACTCAACTCACAATCATCGCTTAGCATTCTAAGTTTAAGTCTAAAACTCCTACAAATTTCCTAGTTCGCTTAAACAAATGCTCTGATACCAACTGTGACATCCCCTAATTTCTCGGCCAGAAAAGACGGATTTAATCTATGCTTTTTAAAATAAAATCAGAGAATCTTTTTAAAAGATGTTGCGGAATTGGTCCATAAAAAAACAAAACATGATAAAAGTTTGTCAAAACCTTTCTTTAAGAAATATATAATTTCCTTTTATATCAAAACCTCGGGATGTCATGTTCCGATACAGATCAAAAGCATAAACAAGACATTATAAGCCTTACAACAGTTATTCATAACTACTGGCCTATAATCCATAAATCACTCATCATCATCATCCGACTATGCTCGGGGTCCACTACCTGTAATATAAAAAAACTGAGTGGGTCAGGCTTGGAAGCCTGGTGAGCATATAGGGTTTTCAACCCACAATAAATAAATTTATTGTACTTAAACATCAATCAATCAACCAAATTACCCCAACCCCATTATCTTATTTATTTCTTAAGGGTTTACCCTAAAAATCAACTATCACTCCTTCCTAAGGATTCATCCTAAGGAATAGACACAAGGTCACACCATCACCAGGGTTTATACAACAGGGGCTAAATTCATAGCTCTTATTTATTGACAGTATTATTGACAGTATTCACCCCTGTCATACATGTCAATGGGTTTTTAGAGTACTCCAAATGAACATATAGTTCATTACACCTACAGGTTGCGGGCCTGCTAGTGTTCCACAGACCATCTAGAATAGTCCATGGTTGTCATCCCTACTCTGCTGAATGACGGGGGCCAACATTTTGGGTAAGTGATTCTCTCAAATTTCACCACTCACCCTCAACTAATGATCAATATTACTGATCATCTCCTTTATCCAACTCACCTTTCATCACACACCCATTATTTCATCTACCCATGTTTTACCCAACATTTTTGTAGATAAAAATACATATACAGTTTAAATTATTTAAAAACATGTATAAATCACACCTTCAACATCCAACTCAAATAAACAAACAATAAATATTCACACAGCACGTATTTTACGTAAAATACTTCATATCTATGTGTAAGGTGAAAGTAACTACACACTCACCTGATTTAATGAAAATCGGGCAGCAATTCGTTTCCTAAAACGATCGTTTCTAATAAAACCGGGAGTTTTATTGAGAAACCGGGCTCTGCGAAGGGTCGGGCTTCGAAACCGAAAAGATAAATTTTCCGGGCTTCTCGGGCACTTCGTGGTGTATTCCGGGGGTTATAATTGATACTGGGGCTTTGAGGGAAGTTGAAATGAAAGAAATATTGAAAAAAGAGCTAAAAATGACAAGTTTTCAAAGTTTACCCGGGAGGTCTCGCACCCTCCTATTTATAGGGCCGAGCCTCCTGATCCAACGGCTGAGAAGAAGCCACGCATCGCAGATCCGAGGGCTCGCAGGGAAGGCTCGCACGTGGGCTCGCACATGGCTGCGCATGCGAGGGCCTCGCTGGAGGCTTCTGATTGGACCGCTTCGGACAGCTGGTGCGACACGCGTCGGGGCGAGGTAAGGCGGTTTCGGATGGAGGAGCCAACTGGCACGCGTCGGACTCTCGGCTGCACACGCGTCACTCCTTGGATGCTTCCACGACTTCGGTGACTCATCAGAATTTCGGACACGTGGCACCTGCGAGGCGAGGACACGTGGCCGAAGTCCACCTATGCGAAATTCCTCGGTTTTGGGAATTTTTCTCGTTTTTCGTGCCAAAACTTCTAAAATCCATAACTTTCGCATATGAGCTCTGTTTTTGACGATCTTTATATGCACGCGTAGGAAAAATTACGCTCTACAACTTCCGTTTAGACTTCGTCGGCTAATTTTGACTTTAATTTTTATATTATTATTTTTAAGAGATCGGGACAGGAAATCCATTAAAAATTCATAACTTCTTCATCCGACGTCCGTTTTCGTCAGACTTTTTACCGTTGTGCTACTAATGACGAGACCTTCGATTCTCGTTTAGGTCGTGTCGGCTAAAAATCACTCGATCTAAAATTCGAGTTTTTAGCTGTCTACTGCTAAGCTGAAACTTCGAAAAATCATAACTTCCTCATACGAAGTCAGATTTGGGCGTTCTTTTTATCGAAATTCTCGGTGTGATGAATACTACGAGTTTCGTTTATATTACTAAGGCTAAAAAGTAGTTTATCAAAAACTCACTTTTTACGACATTCGGCACCGTGCCGGTTTGTTGCGAAACTTCGACAGGTCATAACTTCTTCGTTATAACTCGGATTTCGGCATTCTTTATATATCCGTAATCCTTGTCACGCCCACCACAAGTTTCTTAATAGATATCGGCTTTATCTAAAATTTAATTTTTGACGCTCATTTTTATTCTTAATTATTTTAACCCTAATAATTAAGCATAAAACACATAAAACACATAATATTCACATAATTCCTTTTCATTTCTCCAAAATGAGTCACAAAGGTTAACCTAGACCATTATGTCAATATTAATGCCTAGCCTAGAAACACGGGCGTTACACCAACCTCCATCACCTAATATGATTCCTTGAGAAACCATAGCCTCATCTTACTTGTTTTTTTGGCCTTGACATCATTTATGAGCTTATTTCTCCATTGGAAGGTTAAATCTTGAAGACCAAGGTGGTGGAAAAATGTATATAAGAAGGGTTCAAATATAGATCTAGCAAGGTTACTTCAGTCCTGGACCATTGTGAGTAAAAAGCTTCTAACTTTCTTTATGGTTTCAAAGATCGAGTTATTTTTCATATATGCCACCTTTTCGTCCCTTGAGCTTGTGTTTTTGGAGTTGGAAGAACTCCAACACCTTTTGAGCTACATGGAATACTCTTGGGACTTATTGGACATGGAAACTTGTGCTTTGGTGCTTGTTCATTAAGCCATTCAAGTTGTGTTAGTATTTTTGGTCATTTTAGTGCCTAAAGTTTAGATCTTGAAAGTTTGTGACAATGTGATGGATAAAGTTGGAAACTTTATCCATCTAAACATCATATTGATTCAGATCTGAAGGTTAAAGACTTGGACTTAATGGATTAAGTTAAGAAAGATGCATTTTTGGTCCCTTTGAGACTTAAAGACTAGATCTTGTTTGTTTGGACCGTCCAAATGGATAAAGTTGGAAACTTTATCCATTATGAAGCTATTTTGAAACATATATGAGCTTTGAGTGAAAGGTCTTAATTTATTAAATGCTTAGAATGAAGTTTGGCAATAGACACTGTATGCGAGGTGTAATTTGGGCCAACAGTCACTTATGTTCATATGTGTCCATTTATGTATGTTGGACTGGGCCCATAGTCACTTATGTTCAGATGTGTTTTCTCTGCTTATCGATAAAAAGATGATCTTGATCAAATCAGATTCAAGCTAGCTGGTGATTCAATGGTTGTTCTAACCAAATCAAATTTTATAGAATCAAACCAAAAAATGCACTGCAAACCCTACTGGTACCGAAGAGCCATGACACCTTGAAGATTTGGTTAATACTAAGGATACATGGCTCACTACAAATCCCATTCCCACTAGAGAGCATATTCATACTGAAGAGCCCATACCAACATATGAACCAATCATCACTGAAGAGCCCATCAATATGGCTGATCCCATTGACACCAATGGTCAATCTCTGTCTATTTCACAAAATATCTTTTTCAAGCAAAAGTTGAAACTTACTAGCCTACCTAGCCAAAAGTAACCCAAAAAAACCACTGGAGTCTCTCAAAAGACTCCAAGTGTATTTTGATTCAACATTGAATCATCCGAAAGAAACCCATCTATCAACTATGATACAAAAAGTATATCAGTTTCATCAGAGGAATATGGAGATATAGCCCCCATCAGCATTCCAAGTGGCTCCTAATGTTTTTGAACATCCAAAGGTCTCCAGGATTAAGTAATTTCATGTCTTTATCCTTGAGGAGATGAACTCCATTTTTTTGTCACTCACACATACACTCCACACACCTATTTCACTGTAAGATCCTATTTCAGAGACCCTAGCCAGAACAAGACCGAGGCCAAACTTGGTTTTAGAGCAAGGAGATAAAGGAAGTCCTAAAAATCCTATACTGCCAACATTACCTACAAGCGAATTAGGCATTGGGAGCACCAGTATGCAAGGATCCGTGAACCCAGGGGACACCCTGGTGGCTACTGGTTTCAATTGTCTTTTTTCAGGTGACAGTTGGATGAATTATTGTCCCACAATAGATGAAGGAAAGAGAAATCTTGTAGCATTTCAAAAGTTAGTAAGAGCCCACAAACCTAGATCCGTACAGCTACAGAAAAGAAAGGAAGATGAATTGTGCTAAGTCGCAACGTATTGGGCTAACTAGTTAGTAACTACAAAAATGTCTATGACTTGGAAACAACTCGAGTTTGGATAACAATGATGAAGAAGATGATGCAAAGAGCCCATGAAGGCACTGGAAATGAAGCTGAAGGAACGAATGTTGCTGAAAAACCATATCTGAATGAAGACTCCAAAGAGGATTGCACCGAGGTTCCAATCATTGATGAACTAACGTTAGGGTATGATTTAAGTGAGGAAGAAGTTCAGAAACAAACCAAGAACAAAGACTTTCAGATGTACATGCCATAATATGAATCCAGTGGTTCTCAACACTCTATTTCAAAGCCAAAGCCCAAGAAGAAGAAGAAGCATGTGGTTTGTTAGGTGCATTTTGTGCACCTTTTTGCACACATTTTAGTCCTTTTTGTGCATCCATTTAGCATAGTTATCTTTCATTTTTCTTGCATTTCATCAAAGTCATGTTAGTCTCTAGAACAACCTTATTTACATGCTTTTATGGGATTTTCAGGTAAACCAGAGGTTGAAACGCGTTTTGGGAGGTGCCGGGAAGCACGGGTGAAGATTCCGGGATGATTGGATGCAAAACGGAAAATTTGGAAAAATCAAGGTTGAACTTGGAAGCAGGAGCGTACACGGGGCGTGTTCGATTTGCACTGAAAAATAAATACGGGTTGTGTTTTACCAAGAAGAAGCTGTTGACCATGCTTAACACAACCCGTGTCAGTTTAGCCTATTTTAACACGGGCCGTGTTGACCATGCTGAACACGACTTGTGTCAGTTTAGCCTATTTTGACACGGGCCGTGTTCGACCCCAAAACTGCCTTTTGACAGTTTTTCATATCTTTCATATTACGAGATTAGGGTCATTTTTAGACACACGCATGATATCAGAGCACCATTGTGAGAGGATTTCAAAGGCTTTTTCAAGGATTTGATCATTTATCATTTGGAAACATTCTTTGTCTTATTTGTAAGTTGTAATTGCGTACTATTTCCATCTTTTCAACTTATGATCTTGTTCTAGCCATCTGTGGCTAGAACCCTAGTTTCTCCAACTTTATGTCTTGACTTTTAGTTGTGATTTCAATCATGTGATTTGATGTTTGTTTCAAATTTCTATCTACTAAATTTGATTTTGCCTTAATCGAATGTTTGATTCTAATTGCAATTCTTATTGGCCATTTGAATTAGGTTTAGGTCATTCAAGTTATCTGTTTTGCAAAATATGTAATTGTTTTGTGAAATAGAGCAAGTAACAAGAACTAAATTGAATTCTTTTGAATAAATCTATTGTAAATCATATTCACACATTCTTACGCTCCCGAGCTTGTGAGGAGTATTGAATGTTTTTGGGAACATTTACATAAAGCTTAACGCAATCTTTCAACCTAATTCTAAGAGCTTGTTTAGATTAGATTGGTGAGGTTAGGGTTAATCAAAGAGCTTATTTTTGTTAATTAATGTGGTGAATGGAAAATGTTAGAGGTTGTTTAGATTAGATTGGTAGAATTGAACAAATATCATGTCATCTTGGAATCACATAGCTAAGTCATTACACATAGAGTTGGAGTCCTTAAAAATTTTGAATTTACTTTAATCAGCTAATCGTTTGTTTGTCCATTATATTACTTATTTGAATTGTTACATACAAAACCCCCCTTTTACTTTTGGTGATCAAAGTACCTTCCGCAAAGAGGTATAGACTGATTGCCGTGTGTCTCTATGGTTCAACCCTGCTTTCCTTCTACTACCTTTTACTGCAATATAGTAGTGTTCTTTTGGAGTATATCATACCCTATTATTTGTTGGGTTTGACTCGCCTAACATGGTTTCAAGGAAATAATTCCTTGATCTCAAAGGCAAAATTGGTAAAATCTTCACTGTAGTCTCACGTGCTGAACCACCACAGACCCCTCCTACTTCCCTGCTGTAAAATTTAGAGCAAAGGATCATAGAGATTGAAGCAATGGATAAATTTACTGCTGATTATATCTTGCTATGAATTGAAATGGGAATCAGACAACTGGATGCCCAAAGGCAGCAATATCATCAGTAGTTCAACAAAAAAAAGAAGATTTCTTGATAGAAGTCAATGCATTGAAAGAAACGTTAGCAAAAGTTTTAGAGGAACAAGAGCAGAAAATGAAGTATCTCATTGAAAAGACCCATAAAGTGATTGAAGTTGGGTATGCAGAACTGCAACACACCATCAGAGGACTCTCGAGGCGATGTATGTGGATTTGAAGGCGATGTTTGAGGAAAGGTCTAAGCCTTCTTCCTCAAAAGGAGGAAAGGCCATTATTGAAGTAAGATCCTCTTATAAAGGCTCTAAGTCACCCTCTCCACTCCAAAAATATCCAATGCCTCCTTTGGAAAAATCCAACTCCTCCTGCTAGGTATCCATCTCCTCCTCCAAAACACAAAACTCCAACTCTACAACAATCACCTAAGAAAACCTCGCCTCCAAAAGAGACCACTCTAGAAGACTACATGTATGATGAAAAATCCAACGACACTTCGGTCACTAGACAATGAAAAGTTGTTTGGAGAGAAGGAAAGTTTGTTGAATACATATAGATGGCTCAAGGGTTTAATAATTTAATTAATGAAACTCTTATTTGATCATGGGTGAATTCGTTCAGGAGACTAGTTAACAAAGACTAAACTCCTCATTTGACCTATATCGAGCAACAAACCGACATGTACTAGGATATTCCTTTATCCCCCAATGCTCATTTCTTTCAAGTCTTTAAGGAACTTGATCCTCAAATCCCAGAATACCATAGAATGCTAATGGATTTTGAAAGACTGAATCAATTCCACAACAAGCATGAAAAGAAGATTGAATACATATGGTCAAATGATGCACCAGAAGCCGTCAAAACTTACAAGCGTTGGTCTTTAAAAAATGTAACCTTCTTCCAATATACTCTTATGATATTTGGTAAAGAGTACGTCTCAAGCATACTTTGTTTTAAGGAATCCATAGGAGATATTCTTGATTTCTAGAGTCTTTAGTTTTAAGATCGAGAAGCATCACAGGAGGAAGGCCGCATATGATAAAGCTTGTGAATTTATCAAGTCTTTAGTGTGTGATTTTGCAACAATAGATGCTAAAATTCATGTAGTTCTTGCAAATCGAATGGATATCCGTCCATTTGATCTACCAACGATGATTATCGAAGGCATTGAAGAAATGAGCTACAGAGCCACCAACTACCCTGATGTCGGTACAATCTCGAGAACTTCCAAAGATACTAAAAAGAACATCCTCCTTACAAGTAAATTTCATCCGTGCAACAAGAAACAAGTAGAATACATTCTTAAGCTTATGGAAAAATCCAAGTTCACCATCCAGGAAGTGAAGTTTAAATTTCAAAGAATAATGAAGTGGCTGTTTGCTGTAAGGAAGTTCTACTGGCTCCTTATCAAGTTTCTCAAACCGGACAAGTGAAGAAGTTAGTTGTGAGGTCACTTAGGGGAAATTGATGAAGCATAACCTGACCCTCATCAACTAAAGGATACTTGAGAAGGTGTGAAGTGTTAAAGCTCTATTGATGTGAAGAGTTGCTTGTTTTTGATGTGTTGAAGAATGTATGAAGACACGAGATGAAGGAGATGTAGCAAAGAGTTGCTGGCAGTTTGTCTTTTTGTACGACCAATGAGTTAATACAGTGATCAACTTTTGCTAACATTGAGTGTTTGGTTGTATGTGTCAGGTTAGGCGTGGCAAGCATGGCCGCCTATCATTATCTTGCTTTTTGTATTGACCAGTTCGAGACATGTACTCTTTGCTTCTATAAATACATGATCTTGTTGATCAATACAAGTTTTTCCAATCTTATCTTCCTTGTAATTTTCTCGATATTGAAATACAAGGCTCCTTATCTCCATTTTCTCAATATTGAAATGCAAACCTTGTTAAAATTCAACAAGTATATTTAACTTGTTTACATTTATTGTTGTATTTTGTGGCTATGTTTCCATCCTAATTTCACTATCTTATTATTGTGAAGCTAACTAAAGATCCATGAGATTAACTTAAAATTCCACACTATAATCTCTTAAGCATAAGTTCTTCTCTCGACATAGGGATGTCAGAGTATAGTTACTTAATAATTATTTCTCTTTATATTTTAGTTAAAATGTTATTAGGAATCTTTGATATATAAATAAGATTAACATATGTGAAATAAACTACATTATTTGCCTTCAAAAATCGATTTCTTGAAGTTGGAATATGTGTATATCATTTATATAATAAAGATAACAATGTCATAGATAATTTTTAATCAAATCACGTTTGAGTCAAAAGTGTTTACATGTAGAACTTATTTATTTAGATAACATTGATATTTACTATATAATTCTATCATGATATCTAGTTCCTAAAACCAAAATTTTAATCATTACATAATATGGAGATGATAGTAATGAAAAATGATTAAGTAAATAATCAATTATCTAATCAATTAAGTGAGATACATATTTGGACAAACTAAATTAAAACATACATTGTTCCAAAAAAAAATAATGTTTTACAATAAAAGTACTTTATGTTATAAGCATAAATAATAAACTAAACTCTGAGAGTGAAGTTACAACTTGCTTGTGCTCAGTTGCTTACTCTTATCGAATATATGTAAACATTTACAAATATTTGATTAACATTAAGTATCAATTAATTGATTCTTATATGAAAATTATAAGTTCTATCTAGTAGATACATGAAGTACTAGTCTCTTTAGACTTTTTTTTATGATAAGAGGGATAGTTCCTTTTCCTGTGTCTTGTTTCCTTACAAAAGAATCATGAACCATTTTTGTGGACCATGTTGGATTTCTTGGGCCTAAAGGTATATTTTCTATGAACTAAGGGCCTCTTAGAGCATACAGGGTGACTCACTTTAGCCTTGCATTCTTTCCAAAGTTTGAACTGGTTCATACCAACATATCATTGTATTTTAGGTATATCTGCTTTGTTGGGCTTATTAGTGTTGTGTCAAATATGTTTAGTATGGGCTTATTTATTCTGAGATGGGCATGTCCATTCTCGTGTTTTGTGCTTATAGTCTAGCCTTTATATACTGCATGCATGTATAGATTAGGGTTAACGATTGTATCACATATAGGTTGACGTTGAACTCTTCTAAAGCTTTGATAATTAAAGCATTCGACACTACTTTGATCTTCATTGTTCTTGTTATTTAATTCACATCTCTTATAGAATCTGTCGATCTAAGTTTTATTGTTTCTACAATTGGTATTAGAGAAGGAGATAATGTAATTCAGTCACTACTCTTCTGTCGAGTTCGATTAGGGTTTTGTGTTTTTCTTGGATCTTTTCTCGTCGTCTCTATCGTTTCTATCGATTGTAGACGTCAGATCTGAATCTTTGGTTTTTACCCGAAAACTCAAAGTTTCGTTTTACACATCTGATTCTATATCGAGGTTTCATTTTACACTCGAAGTTTCGTTTTACACATCTGATTCTATCGTTTCTATCGATTGTAGACGTCAGATCTGAATCTTTGGTTTTTACCCTAAAACTTGAAGTTTCATTTTACACATCTGATTCTATATCTGAAACCATTTCTGAATTGACGGTGAACAATTAAATGTTATAGAATTTTCTCCAATGAATTGATGATTAAAACCTCTTTGTACCATTATCGTGTGAAATCTATATTTCTTTTTGAGTGGTCTTAATGAAATGCTCTCTTCCTAAGACGTTTCTTCCCAAAAGATCCAAAATTTTATTTTTCTTGAGGTTTCCTTTATATCCAACCACTTACACAATATCCAAAACATACTTGTTCTTATGGCTACACTGGTCAAACAAGTACTTCTTTCAAATTTTCTAACTTATGTTGAGTTTCGGAATTTGAATGAAGCTCAAGCCACCTTTGCAGCCTTCTTAAAAGAAGCCTTTCACTATTTCTTAATAAATAGATGATCCTAATTCAATGGGATGCCACACAAGCACTTTCGAGTCTCTCTTGACTCAGAAGGAAGAGATCGTTGCCTTGGATCCATCTGAATTTCATGTCATTTTTATTTGACATCACAGAATCCCAAAAAAAAAATTTATTTCTTTTTCTTTGGCACAATCTTGCACAAAAATCTTTATGATTTTTCCAAGTCTGGTTCTTATTCCGATTGATTATTGTTATTCACAGAACATGTTATAGTGGAGTGATATCTTATTCCGAATGAGTCTAAACTGAAACGACGGTTTCTTGGGGGTAAGGATTCAAATAAGGCGCGTATATTTTGAATTCCTGACATGACACGTGTCAGTTACAACATGTCTGACATATGATTAGCTGTCTCGCTATCATATGCTTCTTTTACGGGATATGGGAACGTCAACTGGCAATTTTCTCTCACCACTCATGACGTATAAAAGGGTTTTTTTTCGATTGATTTTCTTTCACCACTCACAAAGTATTCAAACTCTCAAGGCAAACACCCATTTTCTCTTTCTCTCTGTCTCTCTCTCTCTCTATTGTTTGTCTTCTTCCTTGCTGCTTCAATGGCCGGATCATCTGAAACAACTTCTTTTGCTGATCAATCTGCTTCCGTCATGATGTTGAATGTAAATCCAAGCCAAAATCTCACTCTTGATCTTGACTCATCTCGCTACACTGAAGTCTTACGACCGATGATTGAGTGTTTAAAGTTCTCGACACTGGCTCAAGCCTTGAGCATTGTAGAATCTGTTCCCTTGGTTCATCTTTCCAAGGCGTATTCATTTGCTATCTACACTCAGCAAGATGGAGTTATACATTTCGAAGTCGCTTCTCACAAATCTTCGATCTTTAAAGCCCGTTTTTGCATACTTTTAGGGTTTGCTTCAACTGAAGGGCTCATGGACCCTGACTCAATTTCCTCTACTACTCTCATAGAGATGTTTTACCAGATGAGTTATATTGGGGATATCTCTCTTTTGTCCATGTTTAGGAAACCCAATCTTCCTCGAATGTGGAATGGGCTATTCACACTTTTGTTCAAGAGCCTTTCTGAAAGGGTAGCTGGATATGATAGCACAAGTAAGCTGTTTTGTACTTTAATCTACGGCCTTTACACCTGCGTTAACTTGGATTATGGTTCTATTCTCTGGGCAGAACTTATTCAGAGCACAGTCTCCATTTCTTGCCATTCAGAGATCTCCATTGCTTGTTTCTGGTCTGTTATTGTTAAACGAGCCCTATCCCACTTCAAGGTTCAGTTGGTGGATGATGCTGTTATAGCCACTATTCCATTTCTTCAAACGTCGACTTTGATGATCTCTGATGCAAGCAAATTCAGATTCGTTGGTTCTATTCCAGAAGTGATGTTGGAGAAAGTTCCTTCTGACAATGTGATAGTGAATGAGTATCGCAAGCAACCTGTTTCTGGTGCTCTCCCTATTCCCGATGACTTGTGAAAGTCGATTGAGGAGGAAAATAAACCGAAGAGGGGTGCAAAACGAAAGGGAAATGCTGGTCCTTCTGAGGTTGTCAAACCTCCAAAGAAGACGGTTAAGAAGTCCGCTAGGAAACCATGGTCACCATCTCCAGTTGTTCAGTAGGCTTCGAAATCTAGAACACAATCTGATATTCTCAAGGGTGGTCCAATTCAAAACGATATTGATGATGCATCCACTACTTCGGAACCACCTACAACCGCACCAATTCCGAAGGTATCCACTCCACCTACTTCTTCTACCCCTTTTTCCAACTTTTTTCAGATGAACAATCCACCATCCTCTCCGATAACCACTTCCACTCCGATCACTACTACAATACTGATCACTATTGCTCCACTACCACCGAAGATTTATGTGGGTGTTTCTTTTCCACAGATTTCTGTTCCACTCTCTACCCCATTCTATACAGATTCAACCGCTACCACAACAACCACTGTTAGTACACTTGGAGTTACTGTCAACGTATCTGATATGGGGGCACATGTCAATTTTGGTGTTACTATAGGTCCAGGCACATCTACAACTTTGTCTTTTCGAGATGACGATCCAACCATCATTTTTGTTGATGCTCAGGAAGCTTTTCATGATTTTACTTTCAGCCCCTTTACCATTCATCAAACAAGTGATGATGACGAAGCCTCGATGACCCAAGGGCAGTTTAAACAACTCAGTGCTAAGTTGGATTCTATTATGGAGTCATCTGTAACCTCATCCAACTATAAGTTTATGATGAAGTCCCACAGAGCAACGGTTGAGATGCTCACAAAGGAGAATGAAAAAGTCCTTGCTGAATCTACAAGGATTCTCCAAGCATCAGAGAAAACCATCTTAGAAACAACCGAAAAATTCGAAAAACTACATGATGAAGTGATGAAATTCATGGCTGAGTTCCGACGCTCTTCTGATGAAAACACTGAGAATGTTAATAAAGTGATTGCGAGTCTTGGTTCTGCTATGTAAACTGAGAAAAAGGCGCTTTCCCATGTTCGATCAGAAATCAAGCTTGACAATACCAAGCTCAACACTTCTGTTGTCTTGAAGTTAGACCAACTTCAGAAAGACCTTGCTACAGAGAACAACCTCATGGATAAACTGGCTCAAAAGATTGAGAAAGCTAAGATTCTGTCGGTCAAGCTGCAATACGTGAACAAGCATCTAGATAGCTTGGAATCGGAGAAAACTATTCATAAGAGCTGTGTTTTGGAGGTTAATCAATATATACAAAGTATTATAGAGACTCGTGATTCACTGCTCACCGTCTGTAACAATCCGAAAATTTTATTCTTATAGAAGTCAATTTTGGTCAACCAAAAGGAAACTTGTTCAATTAAAGGTCAAACTTAATCCTTTAATTATCTTATTATAATATAGTGTGTTAAGGAGGAAAATCCTTAGGAACCGAGAGCCTTCGCATGGACCACAAACCTTCGCAGCCGCAAACCAACTCAGACCCATGAACTCCTCGTCCACAAACACCTCCCTATATATGTTCATGATCGATTTTATCCTCATTCTTCCTCTCTTGGCCGCAAATCTCCCTTTCTCTCTCAAGTATCATATACCAAGAACACCATTTTCACTCTTTTCATCCTTTTTCCTTTTACATCTCCTTAGTATACCACTTAGGACCTTCAACCACTTGCCAATCATCAAGATCTTCAAGTGTTATTCCCTGTTTTGGGCCGTGAACCCTTCTTAGGGCCGTGAACCTTCATGAGGTCGTGAACCCTTTATGGGTCGTGAACCCATCAATTCCTGGCCGTGATCAACTTCCAGCCTTCCATTTTTCGATTCTAACACTTCTTTGTAAGTGTTCGCTACTTCATAGGTTGTTTCCTTTGCACTTTAGATGCTAAATACACTAACTGTATACATATATATATATATATATATATATATATATATATATATATATATATATATATATATATATATATATATATATATATATATATATATATGTCACGATATGCTATTTAGGACTCGTTTGTGCTTCGGGACTTCGTTCGTGAGTATAACATCCTTATTCCAGTCTTCAATCGAATCACTCACATAAGGTGAGTGCATACCCCTATGATCTACCTTTTTAAATGATTTTAAATGCTTTTTAGGGGGAATACAAGTAAAACACAAGAAATCTTGTGTTTATAAATGTAATTTTACATATTTCGTTATCTTGCCATCAAAATGAAAGAACATGAAACTTGTTAAAACATGGAAATAAACTTATAAACTATGATAAATATAGTTAATGGAACAAATGGATCTTTTTACAACACTATTAGTTGTTTATAAAACGGTTTTCGCATTATTACTTGTAAAGTCGTTAATCTAGTTTGTGAGACGCGTCTTAGGTACTTACTTAAGTACGAGTAGAAGTCCACCTTTATGATCCAGAGTCTCCTCGAGGGAAAGCGTGAGTTTGTGTATAGATCTATATGGGACTAACAATCCCTCACCTCTACTGTTAACTACAGTTGGACCGGCAGGTCTGCGGGTGACAAACGTCATAGAACGATATCGACGTCCGATTCTCGTCATATCAATAAGTATGGTAATATAACTCACAAGGAGAAATAACGATATATTTACGTAGTAATATACTTTTCCTAAACTTTCACAAGGAATATTAACTATATGATACTCAGTATGTACAATAAGGTTAGATAAAACTGAAGTCCGGTAGACAGTGGAATGTGTGACTTCTGCCTTACTTCCTGTTCCTTGTTTGGTTGTGGGCTTAGGGCAGATTCAACCATTCAACTGTTTGTTCGATATCGGTTATATACAACTCGTATGTATTAAGTTATCATAGGAGGGTAGTATCGCCGTATCAGGTGTTCAGGGCATGCAAATCTTCAGCCAGCTAAACTAATCTACAAAAGTAGATATCATTAAAGTAAATACTTGTACTTTTCGGTCTTGGAACGAATAAGACTACCAGTCAGTTTTATAGAAAATATAGGATTTTCTATGGTAAATATCGTTATCTAAAGGTAAACAGTTTTCGATAGAACTTTCTGAAAACAATAACATTTATTACTGAAATCAATGTTTCACAACAGAGTAAGTGAAACTAGAAACTTATTTATAAAAGGTTTAGTACTTCTTATTAAATTAGTATAACATAAAGGACCTTAAATGGTTAATTCTATAATTCCTTCGTTTATACATCAGAGTTATATATAATTAATATCCAATAGGCAGTGGAATGTGTGACTTCCGCCTTACTTCCTGTTCCTTGTTTGGTTGTGGGCTTAGGGCAGATTCACACATTTAACTGTCCGTTCGATATTAGATTATATATAGCTAGTATAAACTAAGTGATTATAGAAGGAACTATTGTGGTTACCATTTTAATAAAGAAAATATATGATTTTGTTAAGGAATATTTTCATCAAATATTAAAGAACTTTTACAGTTAACTCCGTTAGCACCTGGTGAATACGTCAAGGTTATATACAATGAGGATCTAACAAATATAGGAATGTGTGACTTCCGCCTCATTTCCTGTTCCTTGTTTGGTTGTGGGCTTAGGGCAGATCCACACAATCGATTGTCTGTTTGACCTGGATTGTATAAAACTTGTATTCATTAAGTACTTATAGAAGGAATTGTAAGAGTCATTTTTACTTATTATTCATCACATCAGAAAATATAGGATTTTCTAGAGGAATAGGAGAACTTTTCTAAAGAAGATATAGTATACCTTTTCTAACAAAAATACTTATGAACCCACCAACTTAAATGTTGATACTCTCTTTCAAAATCACTTGTATTCTCAGGAAACTAGTCAGGTACACGCACCGGGATTTAGAAGATGGAGGATAGTAGCTTCATGTCCTTGTTTTGTTACTTACTTTTGGAGTCAATCTTTTGTGAATCGAACTCAATGTAAACACTTTAATATTAATGTAATGGTTGTTGTTTCTTGTTTTACTATTATGCATTTGTTGTGATACTGAGCATGACGTCCTCCGCCCCTGAACGGTTCCGCCGTTCCGGTTTGGGAGTGCGACACCGTCTCTGTACGACAAAGTCTTGTAGATAAACTCAAACCAGTTTTTGCTATGCTTAAAAGAATTGAAAGGGTTTTGGAACGTGATGCTCTTCCGAAACAAGGGGTAGATAAAGAAAAACTTAAACATAAGACTGGTGAACCTACTAATGAAACTGAGCAAAAACCGAAACTGAATCCTAAGGATCGGAAGGATAATGAAGCTTCTGGTTCTAAAGGTAAGGAGAAGGTGCTTGATGATGAAAAAGAAGAGGAAGAGTTATCTGAAGGTGAAAAGCTCATAAGAAAGAAGCATGATAAGGAACTTGATGATCTCTTACGAGTTCACAAAGTGTTGGAAGATCATGAAATGGAAGCCAAATTCGCGAAAGTCACTCTGGAAACTCAGAAGTCGCTCTTTCCTCCATGGAAATTGGAAAGAATTCAGAAGGAAGCAGTTGATGATCCAAGCACTCACTGGTTGGAGCCTTTGGTATCATTCGAGCTGGATAATACTACTGACTCTCAACTCGACTTTCCGATCACTCCTAGGGCTTTTCTGTGCCGATGCCTTGAGATTATTGAGAAAGCTCCACTTTCTGACTATGATGCAAATCATATGTTCTTCTCTTTCTATCTCAAGTATGGAAAGGCTCAATACAAAACATGGAGTTTATAGAAGAATGTTCTTGTGAAGGTCTATGCACCTGTTCAGGCTGAAAACTTCATAAACATCAAATTGAAAGGATTTAGAGGGGCAAGTCGTACTGAAGTTGAGATCACATTTGTTGATCTTCCTTTCATGAATCCATATTATTGGATTTTCTTTATTTTAGATTTTATCAAAAGATAAACAGAAGTACGAGCCAATCTTAACTCATCTAAAGAGGATGCTTGTTTGTTACATTCATGAGATCGCAAAGATGGATGTGGAAATAGCATCTGTTCTGAAAAAGAAGCCAATTCTGAAACATGAGGAGGAAGTGAAGGATCTCCACAAGATGAAGCTAGGAAAAATCCAAAAAGACAATTGGAGTGTGGTGTACCAAATGAAGGTTGATCAAAAAGTTCAGAGGTGTATGTTGTTGTTGCTAGACAAAAACTTATATTCAACTTCAACTCTGAATTACATCATGGATTTAACCGAAGCTTGTAAAGAGAATGATGCTGCTGATCAGAAGTGCTTTTTGGATATGATCAAGTGGTACAAAGTTGTCTAAAACACCCTTCTGAGTTTAATGCCAAAATTATTCAAGGTTCAGAAGAAACAACAATAAAGAATCTCCTTCGCAATTTGACACAAAGGGGGAGATTGTTGGGCTTATTAGTGTTGTGTCAAATATGTTTAGTATGGGCTTATTTATTCTGAGATGGGCCTATCCATTATCATGTTGTGTGCTTATAGTATAGCCTTTAAATACTACATGCATGTATTGATTAGGGTTAACGATTGTATCGCCCTACCTAGCTCTTACAGAGAAGTTCACATTGAACTCTTCTAGAGCTTTGATAATTAAAGCATTCGACACTAGTTTGATCTTCATTATTGTTGTTATTTAATTCACATCTCTTATAGAATCTGTCGATCTACGTTCTTTTGTTTCGACATGCTTAACCTAAAGAAACATATGCAATGCCTATAAGTTTTTCTAAGTCCCTTCGAAGGGCAGGAATAACTTTTCCCATTGTGATGTTAGTGACATTGTCAGCATCACAATGACGTTTCTACTAGGCATCATGTTCAGGTCTTCTACATAAAATAGGTGGTTTAGGAATAGGTTCTTTAAGAATGAACAATTTCTGATCTCCCTTCATATTGACTCTCGAGACATGAACCCATTCATTGAAATTTTAGCCATCAAATGTTATAGACTCTTGTAGATCAACAACATAAAGATGATGCATGATTATGAGATCAGATTTTATTTTCATCTACAAAATGTTAACAAATTCATTTAGTACTTTCAATATTTAAATCTTCAATAATTAATACCATTATGTTTCCAGTAAACATTAATTAGCAAAGTCTACGATCCAAGCTGCAAGACAATTAAATGGTTAAGTATCCTTTATCCCATTCATTGAATCCAACTAGTTAGATATTGAGTATCAACTTTATTCTATTATATAATTCTTAGCGTTATGGATCGCTACAACAAAATGAAGCTAATGCAACCGCACTTAAAGGTTACATAAGGGATTGAAAAAGTTGCATAATGCCTAAAGCAACCTTTTACCAAATGTTGCATTCTACCTAAAGCAACCCTTTTCTTGGAAAATAAAACTCTTTCTGAAATGGTTGAAAATCATTTTAAGATGCAACCTTTTTATGCAAAAGAAAATTTTTTTATGCTCATATGCAACTTTTTTTACACTTAGAGGCAACCTTTTTAACTCTTTTAGTTACAAAAATGCAACTTTTTTATAATCAATTGCAACTTTTATTATGTCTCTAGTAAAAAATTGCAACCTTTCTCAATGGTATATACAATGTTTGTTATGTCTTTAATTACGAAAAAATGCAACCTTGTTACAGTCAAATGAAAGTTTATTTTTGTGACTTTTCGCTAACACGACATCTTTTTTTCAATTCATGCAAACGTTACATATGTTTTACTACAATGATATGAATATTCATTACTACTAAAATTACACCATAACAATATTAACATAATTATGTTATATAACTTTATGGTCACCTTTGATATCTGTAAATTCAAAATAACATCCATAAATAAAATTCAACACATAGTTGTAAACTATAATCACAAAAAGTATAAAAAACGTCTTAGACGTGTACTAAGCATAGATAATAAATCATATTAGTAACTATCTACCTTATGGAGGTTGTTGTTCCGTAAACATCCACAACATAGCTTCAAAGTTTCTTGTTGGTTGTTAATATCTATTCACATAGCTTCTAATTCAGCCTGTTTTTTTCATGGTCCTCTTGAATCCCTTTTCGCATTTCAATCAACATATTTCTTTCAAATTCAATTACTTTGCATATTACTAACAATACAATGAATATTACCAAGAAAACGAGACAATTCTTCTGAACTGTACAATCATTTTATGGAAGAAAACTAACAATGGACTCCAAAACTTGTGATCATCTTCACCTTGAATAGAAACTATATACCATAGAAACTCCTTGACTTTCTACTGCATATAACAAGAGTCTTTGCAAGGTAACTAAAACAAAAAGGTATTACAAGTTTTAAATCACACAAATGGGTGTTGAAGATAAACTAACATCTTACCTTATAACCTCATTTAAATAACAAAAATAAATTAAATCTATATAAGAACATATGAGAAACAATCTCCTATTGGAAGGAACTGGAACTCAATCGATTCCATTTAAGTTCAGTGTGTATGAGTATATAAGCAAACCACTAACATTGCAACAATAGTTGCAAGAAAAAATCTCAAAATCCATTCCATTTAACTTCGTATTAGAAATAATATAATTAAAGATACATGCCATTTTGCACAACCAAAACACGTATAGGTGTTGAAGATACATGCCATTTTGCACAACCAAAACACTTCACAACCCTCCTATAATAGAAATTAATAGAGTTAATTGCTAGCCTTTAGCCCTAAATATATAAATAAGCTACTTGACTTATTTTCCAGATTATGACCTAAAATACCAGTCTGTTCAAAACTTATTTTTCCATCGTTAAACCCCAAAACTCCAGATTATTATCCCTTATTCAGAACTTTCAGCTCAATACCTTTTTAGGTACTACTTGCACAAGTCCATACGTTATTTCTATAATTAATTATGAATTTACAAATTAACCTATCATAGCTGCTAATTTCGGACTAGTAAAAAACAATGACACTTTTCACCCTAGTTATAGCCATCAACAAGTCAAGGAAAAAATCATGGAGTTACTAGACTCAATTTATGAACTTTGGGCACTTATGGTGCCTAAATTCGACCTTCCATGATTTGTCTATAATTTATATAAAACCTGGACAAAATATGGTAATTACATAATTTCCTAGATTGATCTTTTTAGATTAATTTGGCTTCTTAACCCATTAAATCAAAATGACCACTTGAATTGCCAACACCACCCAAAGTATGTTGTTTAAAGTAGCAATTCAATGTACAATGTTTTAATTATAACCTCACAAGTTTCTAGGGTTTATGTTTCTACTAATGATCCAAGGGCTCAAAGGTATCAATGGAGCACCACCCACTACTACCCTAGCACGGTGACTAGTGGTGGTCAGCGATTGTGGCCATGACATGCAACCATGGAATTCATGGTGGTTGTGGTGGTGATTCCGAACAAAGAAAATTGGAGAAAAAAGGGAAAATTGTTGATGCCTTCCAATCAAGTACTCCTAGTCAATAATCCTTCCACTGTTGACTACCTCTTGCTTCTCCTTCATGATGGCAAACATTTTTCTTCTTCTCTTTTGCTTGATCATACCTTTCTCCCCATTCCTCTTTCTTTCATTTTGGGCGACTACACCAATAACACACACACACCCAATACAAATCTCCAACAAAAGAAAATAAGGATTGACCCTATACCAAGGGGTTGAATGATTTGGACTAAGGTTGCAAGGGAGGTCTGATCAAAGTCTCTAAACCTCCAAAATGTGAGCTTAAAACCGCAATTTACATTGTTAATTAAATAAATCTTTAGATTTCACTTAATTAAATTTTTTTAATTTGTTACTATTACAAATTTTATATTATTATTATTAATCATTATTAATCCTATTTATTTAATTTCATCTATCCCAATATTTCTTAAATAAATAATCAAACAAAAAACTCGGTGTTACATGATCGACACCTTCATGGGGTGTTACTACAATTTTTGCAATATAGCCCCTTAAAATTCGGTCTTGAACCCCTTTTCCCTAACCCTAGATAATTTAACATACCAAGTCTCTTTTTATCACATTTCAAACCCTTTATTTCTTTTATACCCTTTTTAATGACTTGGATTTACCATTTACTTCCCCAAATCGATTTGACTAGATTATATATATTCCTCGTAATTATCGACTTATTCTTTTACATATTAATTAACACCATTTTATTTCATTTATTGCGTTGTAGTAATCCTAATTTCATAACAAGAATTATTTAAGTAAGGAAAACTAAAATCTTTAACAGAATGACTTTTGAGTCGTTACAATAGTGGCAAGAAAAGCATTTTAACTCCTAACTTCTGAAATGTTACCCATTATAAAAAAATATAGTTGCTGGAAATTAAAATTAACAATGTAACTTTTCTAATAAAAGTTGCAATTTTTAATAAGATTTGCAACCTTTTTTTAAAAAGTTGCAATTTCCAATAAAATTTGTAACTCTTTAAAAAAAAGTTGCATCTTTTATTTAAATTTTCAACTTTTTAAAAATTTGGTTGAAATTTTAATAAAATTGGCAAATTTTTAAACAAAGTTGCATTAAATCTTCTAGTGCAACTTTTTTGTTCGTCGAGACCTTGTTTATCAACAAATGCAATTGTTGTGACAAGGTTGCATGTAAAAGGTCGCATTAGACTCATTTTTTTAGTACATGTTTGATCTCATCTATGCCTCGAATCTATATTGCTTATGTAACATTCCGTTTGAAATTTAATAAATAATAAACTCTAAAGCTCTGAGATGTAATTTTTATTATTATTTTATATTATTGTAGCCAAAATCAATAATATTTAGCGGAGAGTTGGTTTCGGGGAACCAAATGATATAATTTCGATTTTTGGGGGTTAAAGTGTATTTCCGATATTGATTTTGTAAATATTTTCAGAAGTAAGGGGGTGTTTGGTAATTATTGGACTTAGATTGAAAGGATTTTGGAAATTTGAGGGTTAAATGGTAATTTCTGGGACTAGAATTGTAATGATTTATTAAAGATGGGGGTTATTTGGTAAATAATGGATTGAAGTTGAAAAAGAATTTGGAGGGAGGGCTAAAAGTGGATTATGGTCAAAGATTTCATGTGATCGGGTATAAACCCGTCACCTTCTCCATACCAAACCCTAAACCTAGCTCTTATTCTCAGTCGTCGGGTATGATCCTTCAGCCGCCACCACCTGTTTCGCTCACCTTCCGATCTTCCATGGCCGCCAAACGACTGCCGATCCCAGCCAACGTCGTTGCCGTCAATGGGAGCCATCAACAATCCAGTCCCGCCGTTCCTTCTGCCGCTGTGCCGTTCCTGTTGAATATGGAGCCGCCGACGAACGACCACCGTTCTGTTGCTGCCGCTGCTGGGCTGTTCCGATGAGATCGTGGCAGCTCCAATCGCTTCTTCTTCCTCGGTGTTTGTTCAAACATTTTGTCCGCCGCCGCCTGTGAAATTCTTTTGCTACTCCAGTCAACATCCGCCACCCCAAGGGAGGCTGTTGTGTGTGTTTTAGCCCGTATGTTGCAAGTATGTATGAGTATTTTGGTGTTGCTGTATGTTGAGGATGTGCTCGTTGGCCAGAAAACCGAGAACAACCACCATGGCAGCCAACCATGGTGGCTGTCGCCATTTCTACGCTTCTGCCGCCACCAACCGAAATGTTGGGTGCTCGCGCACATGAGTTACTGCGTGTGTGTGTGTGCGTGTGTTATATTGTGTGTGTGTGTGTGTTTATTTTGGGATATTATGTTGTATAATCGGATTTTTGGCCTGAGTAATCAAGGAGAACGCCACCACCACCACCATCGTGAGGTGGTGGCTGCCGCCTTCTGCCATCACCAGCCACCGTGTTGGGTGGCAGTGTGTATTTGCATGTTATTGGATTGCTTTTGGGATGATTGGACATGATTGGAGTAGAATCATAACCACCACCACGAGGTGGTGGCCGCCACCGTGAGCCGCTGTTGACCACCACTACCCGAGGTGATAGTGGATGGTGCCCGACTTGTGAAACCCTAATTGACCTAATGAAGCCCTAATTGACCTAAAAACCTAACCATTTGACTAATGGGCACGCGATTGGGTTGGAAACCCTAATTAGAGTTCAGAAAACCCTAATTTTGGATTTGTTGGTTTGGACTTATCGGGACGCGCGTTTTGGGCCATTGGAATTGAATTATGAATTACACCCGATCATACCGGGTATACCTCTCATATTTTAGATCCTCAATTTCTCTTTTAATCAACTCGATTTGATTACGTAAAAATTTGACAGTCTTAATACAAGATTGAGAACAAGAAACTTCAGTGACCGGGATGCTTGAGGAACTCATTTTTATAAAAATATGCCCTTTGACTAAAAATTTAAAAGTCAACCTTAAAAATCAAGCTTAAAAAGTCAAACTTAAAAAGTCAAACCGAAAAGCTAAAATTGAAAATTTAAAGTTAAACGAGAAAGTCAAAGTTTAAAGTCAAAGGTCAAACTTTAAAGTCAAAGTCAAAATTTTAAGTAAAAAGTCAAAATTATATGTCAAAAATTAAAAACTAAATTTTTTTGTTTGAAAATGGAATTTAAAATTAAAAGAAATTGATTTTTGGGTTAAAAGTGTCAAAAATGCGAAGTGGGAATCGAAATCGAGAAGCCTTTTGAATTAAATTGCGAAGGAAAGGAACGTGTGGCAATGTAGATCAAGTGGTAAGGCGCTGACTTAAAGATGTAGGAGACCCGGGTTCGATCCCCGACACCCCCAATGCGCTTCCTTCTTTTTGCTGATGCGAGGATGCTGCGTGCGAAGCCTGTCTGAAGTTGGAACCGATGCTGAGCCATGAACGAGGCGAGGACCGCAAACTTCCGAGAACCGTACACGTGCGATGCTGCAGACCACAAACTCGGACCGTACACGTGCGATGCTGACCGTAAACCTCGGACTGTAAACACCGAGGCCGTAAACCTTGGACCGTAAACTCCGAGGGCCGTGAACTGTTTACGGTCGTAAACTCCCTTCGGGCCGTAAACACTGCTTCAGATCGCGAAAAAAAACGACGTTTTTCACCATTTTTGCTCCAAAACTCGATCCAGAACTCGTGTTTATGAAAAACGCGAAGAACAACCCCCCCCCCCCTAATTTTCAGAGATCTATCCAAAAACACAAAAACCCTTGAAAAATAAGATCAAATAAGCTCCAGATCTGACAAAATTGACTGATACAATCAAAGCTCTGATACCACTTGTAAGTCCCTAAATCTGCTTGTGTATCAATCAGATTCGTTTGATGGTGCGGAATCCTAATCCAACGGATGATTCCAGATCAAAATAAAAGAGAAGAAGAAGAAGAATAAGTGAATCTATGATGTATTCAATAAATAGAATGATGCTCCATACACATAGTTCACACACACTAGCTCTTCTCTCTAGTTTCGCTCTCTAGAACACCTTGGGTTTCACACACTTAAGCTCTCCACTCTCAGCCTTACACTCCTCACATGCACTCCTCACTATATATAGTAGACATGGGTCGTGAATGGGTTTACGACCGTAAACCTGTTCACGGCCGTAAACACAGCCGTAAACTCATATATAGCTGTAAACACCAAGCTGTTTACGGTCCTAGACATAAAAATACATTTGTCTACAAAAGCAAAGTATAAACCAAATTTTGACCCAACATGTCGTTAGAGACACAAAACTGTGGATCCCGGGCACGAATCGCTTCCTTCAAAGTCAAGAGAGACTAAGAAGTGTCTGTGTGGTTTCCCGTTGAAGTACGATCAAATGCTTGTTAAGAAGCAATGAAAAGCATCTTTTCAATATTCGGCTGTAAGGGTGGCTTTCGCTTCAACTAAACTACGGACCTTGATATAAGACCAAAGTTAAGTGAAGTACTTGTGTGGCCAGTGTAGCCAAAAACATCAAGTAGGTTTGTGGATTTTTTAGTGACTTGGTGATAATATAGAAATCTCAAAACAAAATTATAACTGGATCATTTGGGTAGATATATCCTTGTGTTGGAACATTTCATAAAGATCTCACAAAAAAAAAGAGATTGCATGGTATCGACCACAACGCGTGGTTTCGTTAATGCATGGGTGAAATACTAGAACATTTGATTGTTCACTATCAATTCAGTTAAGGTATTGGATTTTGGGTTTCACTTAGTACGTTGTGAAACGAAACTAAGATCATTAACACAGATTTTGTGTAACCGTAAACCTCAGTGGTAGATTCTGAGAGTCTCAAGGGTTACGTTTATGAAGCGTAATGTGATGGAGAAAAGTATGAAGGTGGTTAAAGAACCGAAAGTACCTCTGCTATACAATTAGGACCGAGTAGATAACTCTTAACTCATTACGCAAAGAGTAAGGTAGCTCGTGACTTAAGTGATATTTGCAGCCTGATTGGGAAGAAACGAGTTGTATATTTCGAATCAGTAAGGCTTCACTTAGAGTCTTAGAGGCTTGAGACTACATGCAACAGCATGCTTCTAGGGACACTTAACTAGTACAAAGAGAAAGAGATTTATACCTGCCTCAGCTCCATCACTCGAATTCGTCCATGAACATTTCAATGAGATAAACGAAAATAGAAGAAAAAATATTTTTGTATTTTTGATTTTTCTGAAAATAAATAAAAGCAGAAAGGAAAAATATTTTTGTATTAATTTTTCTGAAAATAAATAAAAACAGAAAGGAAATATATTTTTGTATTTTTAATTTTTCTGAAAATAAATAAAATCAGAAAGGAAAAATGTTTTTGTATTTTTAATTTTTCTGAAAAGAAATAAAAACAGAAAGTAAAAATGAAAGTGTACAAAATTATACATAAAGTATCAACCGAACGCTCTCCTTTGGATAGATGAGGCGAAATATACCGAGTGTTTGGTACAATTCGGTTACCGAAAAAGTCGGAACCAAAATAGACCGAGCGCTCGCTCTATTTCGCTTGTTAATTTTTAAAGAGGCGAAAGCGAAAGTGAAACTTAATGAAGTGAAGATGGTTTCGGTATAGATTCAGCTTCCATCATTCCTAAGCCTTGGAGTATTCTATTGAAGGTTGCTTTAGGCAAGGCTTTAGTGAATATGTTAGCCAATTGATCAGCAGATCGAACGAAGTGAACTTCAACATTACCATCTTCCACGTGCTCCTTGATAAAGTGATATTGTAGTGCAATGTGTTTCATCTTGGAATGCTGCACTGGGTTGTGACAAATACGGATTGCACTTTCTGAGTCGCAGTATATGGGAATTTTTTTCATATTCTGGCCATAATCTCTTAGTTGGCTTTGGATCCAGACAACCTGTGAGGTACAAGATGTTGCGGCTATGTATTCAGCTTCAACAGTAGATAGGGATACACATGTTTATTTCTTGGACTGACAGCTGATGAGTTTACCATCAAGAAATTGACAAACTCCAGTTGTGCTCTTTCGGTCTAGACCACATCCTCCAAGATCGGCATCGGAGAATGCTTGAACAAAGAAGCCTGGTTTGGCTGGATACTACATTCCGAGAGATGAGGTTCGCTTCAAATATCTGAGGATGTTCTTAATAGCCACCATGTGAGGTTCGCGTGGATTGGCTTGGAACCTGGTACAATTGCAAACAGAAAAGATGATATCCGGTCTACTAGCTGTAAGATACATTAGTGACCCTATCATTTGACGATAGAGGGTCATGTCAGCAGCTAGTTTATCCAGGAATGGTGTCAGCTTCGTTCCAAATGCCATTGGAACCTTCACTTTTGAGTCTCCCATCATGCCAAAATTTTCTAGCAAAGTCTTTGTGTAAGCCTCCTGGTTGGTAAATATGCCTTCTGGTCCCTGTATTATGTTCAAGCCAAGGAAAAAGTTAATTGGACCCATTGAGCTCATCTCAAATTTAGTCTCCATCAACTTTCGGAATTCAGCTGTTAGGCTGGGATTCGTGGAACCGAAGATGATGTCATCAACATAAATTTGGACAATCATCAAGTGGTCACCCTCTTTCTTGCGAAAGAAGGTTGGGTCAACCGAAACTTGTTTGAATTTAGACAATTTTAAAAAGCGAGTTAAAGTTTCATACCAGGCTCTAGGGGCTTGTTTTAGACCGTAAACTGCCTTGTCCAGAATGTAGCAATGATCAAGATATTTCTCATTCACAAAACCTGGTGGTTGTTCAACATATACGGTTTCTTCCAACTCCCCATTCAGGAAAGCACACTTGACGTCCATTTGAAAAACTTCAAAATTCTTATATGTTGTGTATCCCAGAAAGATCCGCACGGACTATAACCTTGCTACTGGAATGAAGGTTTCTTCATAATTGATCCCTTCTTCCTGACAATATCCTTTCACAACAAGTCTCCCTTTATTCTGTATCACATTCCCTTCTTTATCCATCTTATTACGGAAAACCCATTTTAAACCAACTACAGATGCATCCTTTGAAGTAGGAATCAGTCTCCAGACTCGGTTTCTCTCAAACTCGTTAAGTTCGTCTTGTATAGCCTGTACCCAATCAGAATGATCGAGTGCAATGTAGATAGTTTTCGGTTCTATCTTGGAGACAAACGAATTAAACATGCAATATTCCACTTGAGAGAATAAAGCAGTTTGTCGCTTTAACTTGAGAACGTGTAAGGACTCCCTCAGATGATTCACCAATCACTTGAGTTTTCGGATGATCTCTTGTCCATTTAGTGAGTGGAGGGTAATTTGGATCCTAGGCAGGATCCAGTTCAGCATTTACTTCCTCTTCGAATTCTGATTGAACATCCGAATTATCATTTGTATTTTGATTCCCCCCCCCCTCGAATGATGAGGCGGTTTCAACATCAGGTTCAGAATTCTCCCCCTCGATTGGACTTTCATGGGTCATGGTTGGAGATGGGTTCTCCCCCTGGAGAGGCGAATCCTGTTTACTTGATGGAGACGAATCATCCCCCTACAGTGGTGTGCTATCTTTTGGAGGTTCGCTTGAAGTATGAGGTTCGCTTGGACTCTGAGGTTCGCTTGGACTATGAGGTTCATTTTCCATGTCTTTTGCAGCATCATTGATTATCTTCTTTAGGTTATCGATTTTGTTATCGGCTGCCTTCGCTTCAGAGTCGATGGCCTTTTCTGGTTCATCAAAGAGCAACATGTATTCTTCAAATAGGTTGGATATCGGTGCTGTGACTTTACTAGTTTCAAGAAAGATTTCCTCCATTGAACCTACGCTTGATTGGAGTTGCTTCATGTAATTGTCCTCAAACGTGACATAATAGGTTTCTTCTAACTTCTTTGATCTTTTGTTGAGAACCCTATATGCCTTGGAGGTTAGAGAGTACCCCAAGAAAATCCCTTCGTCAGCTTTCACATCAAACTTGTTTCGGTTTTCTTTAGAGTTGAAGATGAAACATCTGGAACCAAAGACATGGAAAAAGTTGATGTTAGGTTTGCGATTATTAAGAATTTCATATGGAGTGATAGAAAATCGCTTATTGAGAAAGGATCGGTTCTGGGTATAGCAAGCAGCAGCAATAACATCGGCCCAGAAATACAGCGGAAGAGAAGCGAAGCTAAGCATGGTTCAGGCCGCTTCACATAAAGATCGGTTGCGTCATTCAACTACTCCATTCTGCTGTGGAGTGTAAGGAGCAGAGAAGTTGTGTGTGACTCCCTTTTCGGCTAGAAATTCTTCAAAATCTTTGTTCTTGAATTCCAATCCGTTGTCGCTTCTGATGTTACGAACTAGCTTTCGCAACTGAACTTCCACTTGCTTTATAAAGTTCTTCGGCTTTGGAGTGGCCTCTGATTTCCGTTTAAGAAAATATACCCAAGTGAAACGGGAAAAATCATCAACAATAACAAGTATATACTTACTACCGCCGATACTCTCAATTGCGGACGGTCCACATAGAACAATATGAAGAAGCTCAAGAGGCTCGATTAACTTTGTGTTGACAAGAGTTGGATGACTCTTTCTGGTTTGCTTTCCCATTTCGCATGCAGCGCATAGATGCTCCTTATCAAACTTCAAGAGGCGAAGACCTCGCACATCATCACCAAGAACGAGATTGTTGATATCTTTAAAGTTGAGGTGCGAGAGTCTTCGGTGCCATAACCAGCTTTCATTAGAGTGAGCCTTCGTTAGCAGACATATAGCAGGCTTCCCTCGTATCAGATTTAGATTAAGTGGATACATCTCACCTTTTCGCTACGACTTCAGTAGAACCGTTTTCGTTTTCTTCTCTATGATCTCTGATCCTTCATCATCAAACGAAACCTTCAGACCAGTTCCTACAACCAATTGTGAAACACTGATTAGGTTGTGTTGTAATCCTTCCACATAGCCAACTTTACGGATTGAGAAATCTCCATTTGTAATCATCCCGTAGCCTTTTATCGTGCCATAAGAGTTGTTTCCATACTTGACACATCCACCTTCTTTGAGAGAACGAAACTCCCTCGGCTCTTCCTTCCTTCCTGTCATGTGACGCGAGCATCCACTATCAATAAACCATTCGTCGTCGAACTGGTCTTCACGTATAACCTGTAAGAGTTAAGCGGATTTAGGAACCCAAAGTTGCTTGGGTCCTGGTGAGACTTTTACAAAAGATGGAAAAGAAATCGAAAGATCTACCATATACATTCGTTTTGTTAATGTAGTTTCGTCTTTTCTTTTAATAGTGAAAACTTTGACTTTATTTTCTTTCACATTTGGTTCGTTTGAATCAGATTGCTTAATTTTATTTTGATTTCTAATAGATTCTTTCTTAATCTTTCTAGGGTTAGTGGTCGTCTTGTTTGTTTGACCTTCAAAATCTGCGACGAGCTTTACTTTCTCTTTAACATCCTTGAGAGGAGTTTGATTTGGTTGAGAGTGAGGATGGTTATGTTTCTCGGTGAACTTTCTTGGTGATGATGACCTATGAGCAAGATTTCCCTTTTGTTTCTGCGAAGCACAGGGATGACAGTGAGAACACTGCTTCAGTTTCGTCTGCGAATTTGCTTTCGCTCTTTGACTGGAAGCTTTTTCATTATGCACATAGTTAGAGTTTTGGGATTGCCAAAACTGCTTCCTCTTGGTGAGATTTTTCCGATATCTCTTATTTCGCTGACGTTTTTGCTCTGCCAGTTGCTTGGAAGATCTATGAATGTTTACGTTCGGTTTCGGTTTCCTTGCATAAGTTTCGCTCCTTACTGACTGAGATTCACTTGGCCATTTGGTTTCGCTTTGAACTTCTTTTGTACCAGTTGTACTTGCTTTAGCGAAGCTAGATGGCTTATTGATTGGTTCAGCCACGTATTTGCTTTTCACCCTCCACGAGGTTCGTTCTGATAATCCTTTCGTTTCATCTACATTATCAATCGGGGCAGACCAAAAGTACTCATCACAGCCATCGGCATTTTCTTCATCTACCAAGGTAGTTAGCTCAACAATTTGCTTCTTGGTAACTCCAGTGGTGGCGTACACTTCATTTGGTACAGTTTGTACCTTTTGGTATACCACAACCTTTTCTTTCAGGACTTTGTTCTTGTCCTTAGACGATCGAGCGAACTCAACAGAGTTTTCAGATATAAGGACTTTTGTTGGTTCGGGTTCGGTTTTAACAAATTCAGAATAGTCAACCTTGTCCTCTACAGAAATTTCACTCATATCATTGTCCTCGTCAAATTCAAAAGTATTGTCAACATTAATCTTGTTTTTTGAACTTAACTTGGTACTCAATGAAGCAAATGTTTGTACGGTTTCGGTATTAATTTTCAACTTATCATTTTCGTCCAATAAGTTTCTAAGCATGTCCTTGTGGTCTTTGGACTGAATAAAGGACTCAATTTTGTCCAGACCAATCCTATAGGCATCAGAGGTTTCTTATGATGAGACGATTGATTCACAGTTATAGCAATGAGCATCTATTTCCTCTTCCTTTAGTTCAAGAAAAGGTAAAATCATTTTGTGAATCTTTTTGCCAATATCGCAATCTAAATGTAACTGAGTAATATATGTATAAAGACGTTTAACAATTAAACAAAAAATATTCCTTTGTTTCAAAATTTTCAAATTGTCACGTTGCAAATATATCAATTGGATGTGTTGTTGAGATTCGGGGGAGTTGCACTCGCTTGTGCCGAATCAGAGGATGGTGGATGAGACGCAACGATAGATCCTTGGATCTCAATTTATGAGTAGACCCGAGTTATCTTCATGGAGGTATTCCAATCTAGGGTATTCCATCCTGAGGATGACCGGATCCTATGATTGATTGGACCTGGTATGTTTGGTATTCCAAACCGAGGGTTGATTGGGCCAAACACGTATGGAGATACGAGGGTATTCCATCCTAGGGATGACTGGACCCGTCGTAGGCATGCCAGGTATTCCAGCTCGAGGCTGATTGGGCCAGGCATGAGTGTTCATGTTATTGGTGGGTTGATTACGTATGAGATTTTGGGAGCTGAAGGACGCTTTATCTTGTCAGCACAAAAAGGTTCGCTTCAGGAAGAGGGAAAGTTGGGTTTCCGATACTTTGGGTCATCAGGATTTTGTCTGGTTGGCCGGTAGTTGTAGAAATATTGTTGGTGGGAATCGTTTGCGGGACTGTATTCTATGGATGTGGTGGACGAGAATAAGCGACATGGTAGATTATCGTCAGTATAATATGGACATCTTATCCAGATGGTCTATTAGGTGGCATGTTGTGCTCAATCGGGCTGAGGCGGTCCTGCTCTATGCAGTAGGCCAAGATGCCCGATGTGGGCCTATAGTAAGTCGTAGGCTCAGGGGTTCAGCAGAAATGATCCATGGTTCTATTTTCGGATAGGAACCTCAGGATTCCAGGGTTGAACAGTCTGTTAGTAGTGCTGGGAAGAGAACTAGCGATGGTTAGAATGAGTGGTCTGTCAGGGAGCCAGACCGAATTTAGGTTTCCAGATTGCGGGTTTAGGCAGAGTAAAGTTGTGTGTTGCATGGGTTTATGGATTCGTCCAGCACTCCATCCTGGAGGTACTCACCTCCCCCATTGCCCAAGAAGGCCTAATCATTGTCCTTCACAACACCAACAAGTGTCACAGTGCTGAAACCACACCCTACACTATCCACTTGTAGAACAAGTTGCTACCCCATAACACATATATACTCAGAACCTGATCATATAACTAACAAAACCCATACAAAGTCTTCAACATACTCCATCAACATGTTCAATACTTGGGGATAGACCTACTGATTCCTATAGCATAGCAGCGTACTCAATACCCGCACATAGATCTACAAACACTTACAGAGTCTTCAGCATGATTGGACCGCCTCACCAGGCCTTCAGTCTATCCAGACCACTCTAAACTGTTGAGCATCTTCCTGGACCACCCCTCCTCGTGATCATTCCCATGCAGACTGTATTCTATGGATGTGGCGGACGACAATAAGCGACAAGGTAGATTATCATCAGTATAATGTGGACATCTTATCCGGATGGTCTATTAGGTGGCATGTTGTGCTCGATCAGGCTGAGGCGGTCCTCATCTATGCAGTAGGCCAAGATGCCCGATGTGGGCCGACAGTAAGTCGTAGGCTCAGGGGTTCAGCAGAAATGATCCATGGTTCTATTTTCGGATAGGAACCTCAGGATTCCAGGGTTGAACAGTATGTTAGTAGTGTTGGGAAGAGAACTAGTGATGGTTAGTATGAGTGGTCTGTCAGGGAGCCAGACCGAATTCAGGTTTCCAGATTATGGGTTTAGGCTGAGTAAAGTTGTGTGTTGCATGGGTTTATGGATACTTCTTCGCTGGAACGAAAAGATTTCCATTGCATTTAGTCTCCTTAGAAATCGTCGGATGTCATGGGTATGAGGTGCCCTCAGGATATCAGGTTGCTGGGGAAGGTAAGGAATGATTTTGAGGACGAAATCGAATTTAAGTGGGGGAGAGTTGTAACATCCCATTTTTCAAGTAGCTTCATATTCATCCCTCAGATTTGAATTATGTCACTTTTGGCCCTTGGTTGGAAGGAAGTGGCAAGAAAGGACCACACTTGCAAAGGTGGCAGCTGGGCGTGTACGCCCAACGTAAGCTGGGGTACGCCCAACGTAGGAGGTTAAATGGTCGTGGGTGTTGGAAGACATACGCCCAGCGTATGAGATGTACGCCCAGCGTACGCTCAGTAGCACAAAACCCTAATCTTAGCGTCAAGCACTATATAAAGAACATGAGGACTGGAACCCTGCCCCCCTTATCAGCCTCCCCAACCTCAGAAAAACCCTAGAACGTCTCATCCCTTCATTCTTGTGTGATTTTAGCCTTGAGAAGCCCATTTTTGGTGATTTTAAGCTTGTAAAGGGAAAAGAAGAAGTTGGTAAGGAAGAACTTGGGAAGTTGGAGCTCATAGATTTGGGATAGCATCATCATTTGGAACTCCTTGGAGGTATAAAGTTCCTAACTTTACCTAAGAGTGCTTAGATCTAGTAAGGTTTAGTTTTGAAGTAATTTTGGTCCAAAGGTGGAAGCTTTATAACCCAAATCTGATTTCTAGGCCAAGGGTTGCCATCCTTGGTGCTAAATGAGTCCCTAAGGCAGAAAGTTGCCACCTTGATGGTCTTAATGGATTCATGCAAGAGTAAAGACCGTCTTCATGGAAGTAATACATAATTTTTGCAGTTTCGACTTGGTGGGGACAAGTAAACTCACCAAGTCAGTGTCTTTATGGATTAAGATGTTGGAAAGGACGTGGATCTGTGATTGTAGCTTCTGAATCTGAGTATTAAACACTTAATGGGAAAATGACTTATCATGGGAGTACGCTGAGTGTACAAGCAGGTATACGCAGCGTACGCACCATTTGGCTAGTACGCTTAGCGTACATTGGACTACGCCCAGCGTACTCATAAGTTATGGGCCGTATGGATTTTGGGCTTCGGTTTGGGCCATGCAAGGGAATTTTGGCCTTGGGCCTTGGTGGGCCATCAGGAGTCAGATATTGTGGGCCAATAAGATGTTTGGGCTTTGGGTAAGGCCTATAAGAGGGATTGGGCCTAATTTAGCAAATTGGGCCATTAGTGGGCCACTAGTGGGTTGGGAAGACCATCCAGTGTTGGGCTTTTTATATTACGATTTTGAGCCTTAGATATGGACCAAGTTGGACTAGGGATTAGATGGTGATTTTACCCTAAGGAGGATTATTGTTTGAAGTAAGTGATATTTTGGTATTGATAGCTTTGGGAGTCGAGAGATCACTTGTTCGGGATATTGGTGAGGCAGCGATTCAGGAGTTCGATTCTTCGGTTCAGATCGGCAGTGCGAGGTGAGTTATCCTCACTATATCAAAAGGGTCTAAGGCACCAAGCCCGGCCCTATATGGATTGTATCCGGTTATGGCATGATATGTTATTGGTTTGCATCCTGGTTATAGGATGGTATTATGTGATATGCTAGTATGATCTGTTAGATCGGTATCCTGGTAGTTAGGATGTTATATGCTGTTACGATATGTTAGATCGGTATCCTGATAGATAGGATGATATATGCTGTTATGAACCGTTAGATCAGTACCCTGGTAGACAGGATGTTATATGTCGCTATGATCTGTTAGATCAGTATCCTGGTAGATAGGATGTTGTTATGTTGTTATGATCTGTTAGATCGGTTTGTCTGTTTGTAGACTGTTATCTGTTATATATGCACGTGTTTGTTTGGTGGTTGAGGCTTATCTGCTTTGTGCGAAAGCCGATAGATCTGGGCATTCCAACCTGTTGGTTGTGGGTCGTGAGTATTCCATCCCGAGGATGATTGGACTCATAATATGTGGGCATTCCAACCTGTTGGTTGTGGGTCTGGGGTATTCCATCCCGAGGATGATTGGACCCATAGTATGTTGGCATTCCAACCGGTTGGTTGAGGGCCTGGGGTATTCCAAACCGATGGTTGACTGGACCCATAGTATGTTGTTTATGATTATTTGTGTATTGTAGTGGGTGTGGGTATTTTGGGGTAACTCACTAAGCTTTCGGGCTTACAGTTTCAGTTTATTGTTTCAGGTTCAGCGGATGGCTGCGGGAAGGTGAAGGCATGACCGTACACTTCCTCGATTTATGATTATGATTTCTGGGAACTCTGATGTTTAAAATATTTTGAAAACAAACTGTAATAACTGAATGGTTTTATATGATTTAAAAAGTTTTAAATTGGCTCAAATTTTATGGATGTTACAGTTAGCATTTGTGAGGCGGGTTTGTTTTAGGCTACCACTTAGACTAGAAAATTTAAATTTTAAATCATTTAATTCCTTTTCAAAATTAGAAACTAGTATTTTGAGTGTTTCAAGGATGGAATTTACCTTCTTGATCAACTGATCATATTCGTTGATCTGTTCTCCAACCGGTTTCGCTGTGAAGCATCTATCTTCCTTCTCTTTCGCTTCATCATACCCGCTATCTGTAGCGTAACCTCTCATTTGTGACACACCAGCTGTCACCATCAGACACTTTCCAGCAAACTCAGAACCTTCTTCCTTTGCAACAAATGCCCTGCCATGACTGGGCTTGCGAACTTCCTCATCCTTCGAATCAGTAGACCATACCTCGACTCCACCGAACTCATTTCCTTCAATATTTTCCTTCACAAGTAACACATGCATGGATTTATCGTTAGACTTCTTCTTCTTGGCTTCTTCAAGGTTACGCATGTAGTAAGCTTCATCGTCTTCACCCTCTTTCTTCTCATTGAGTCTCCTTAGCATGCATTCCTTCGCTAGATGGTTTTAGCCATGACAATAATTACAATCATAGCCTGAGTCACCCACAAGTTTGCTCTCCTTCTTCTCTTCTTCTTTTTGAGGAGTGATTTTGATCTCCTCTTTCGCTTTCTCCGAACAGTAGCTTCCCTGCTAGTTTCGGTTCTTGGCGGTAGGGAACTTCTTTCTAGCAAACTGCTTGGGGTTAGACACCATCAACGCATATTCTTCATTAGTAAAATCACACTCAGAAAGATCTGACTCTGCTTCTTCTTCAATTGAATTCTTACCCTTTTAGATAAGAGCCAAGGATCCCATTCTGGAGACCACCTTCGTTTCCTTTGTCACAACACTTTCATGTGACTTGAGAATTCCCACGAGTTTCGCCAACGAGTAGGTTTTAAATTGTTCATGAGCTTTTATAGTTGAAACCACCGCCATCCATTCTGGTCTTAGGCCATTCATAAATGTGACCTTTTTCTCGATCACCTCTCTGCCTATTCCGTGCTTAATCATCTTACTAAGAAGATGGTTATAACGATTGAATGTTTGAATCAGACTTTCATCTGGCTTTTGCTTGAAGTCACCGAACTCCGTGAGTAGAAGAATTTGAATGGAATGCCCGAGATCCTCATCGGTGGAATAAAACTCCTTAAGCTTGTCCCATATCTCCTTTGCAGTAGTACACGAACTCACCAGACGAAAAGCGTTAGATTGTAAAGCGAATGTAATCATCCTCATAGCTTTTATGTTGCTAATCAATTTGTCCTTCTCATATTGAGGAATACCCTTCACATCGATCCTGAGCTGATTGTACTCTTTCTGTGTCTTTATGGTTCTATTGGTTCCAGAGTGAACGAAGGGACTTAATGTTATAGCCTCCCAGATCAAGTACCCGTTATCTTCTGAGCCAAGAACATAATCTTCAAAGTGAAGAGCCCAGACCTCATACTCGTGAGTATACAAAATCGGAATCCTTTTGATAGATCCAATGCTGTTGGAGATGTTGATGGGATTGGTTTGAGAGTCGTCGTGTGACATGATGACTTGATTTGATTACATGTCAAGAATCAGACTTGTAAAGCGGTATTAGGGTGATATCGAGATCGAGAAGCAACATCAAAGAAGAGATGACGGCTCCAGTAGATTCGATAAAAGCGGAAACCCTAAGGATTTTCTTCTAACAGAAGAGATGCGTATGAATTACACAGTCTCCTGCTCTGATACCAATTGATGAGAATAAAACTCTTTAAGATCGATGAGATCCTTAACAAGTAACGGAATAACACAAAGTAAATAAGAACACCAAATAAATCAATACTTATGTCGAATGATTAATAAGCCACAACCTCAGAAGAACTCTATGAAGAATTGCTACTGTAGAGGTGTGCTAGGTTTACAATACGATAAAAGAGAATTAACTATCAAAAGCGTACATACTATGGTGCATGCATGCACTCATAAATTAAACCCTAATAAATGAAACACGACTGGATAGGCCCAGTACCGTGAGAACAATGGACTTAGACCAAAAGCCCAATGACGCAACACATCTTAACCCAACAGAGGAAGAACCATCACTTCATTAAATGTGAAAGTAAGCTCTTGTAAGAAGGCATGAGTTCGAGACAAGTGAAACATGCCAAACACCCCATCCCGTAAAGGGATCTACGTCCTTGGAGACCCAAGATGGGATCTTATGGTGTCAATAGTTTCCAACTAATTGTTAAAGTATTATTTTCATGAAATAATAAATTTCCAATTAAATATAAGTGTGGATTACATTTATTAAAAATCAAATTACTCTAGTAAATAATCAATTAGTTGTAACTTACTATAAGGTGTGACCCTATAGGATCATATGTCATTAGCTTTTTTGAAATTCAATAATCAGGCCAACGTATCTATCCTAAACACCTATCCCCTAAGTAGACCAATTAGTACATAAATGGAATCAATGACTAATCTAACCCTTATATGGTTCATAACAATAACTACGAATATCACTAGTTATAGATAAGGCTTAGTGTTACTTACTAAATTTGATAAAATACGAATAGCCGTGAGCAGAACTTCGACCCCTACTTTCTTATATCCTTTTGAAACTTCCAGAGCTTCGCTAACCATATTAAAGAATAAGAAGTAGAATCACGAAGGACCGAAATGTTCGAGGGAGAGGGAGAGAGACTCTTTGAAAGAGAATGGGGAAACAAATGAGGGAGGCCAAGGCCTCTATTTTTAGGCTTGAAATTGAGAATGATGTGTCTTGCCCTAGAGGGATGTGTCATGCCCTATGATCAAATCTAACATCTTTCTTTCATGCACGTCATCTCGGATATTTTTATGTAACCTTGAATGTAGACTTCGGGTGCCTTAAATGTGGCGCTCCACGCCCCTTATAGATGCTTCGCGCCCTTGATAGGTGCCCCAATGCTTTCGGAATTGGTTGAAACTTTGAAAAATCGTGAACTTTCACATACAAACTATGTTTTCTATGTTCTTTATATCATGCGTTCGTATTGACATCTACTACAACTTTAATGTTGAACACTTTGGCTAAAAAGCAATATATATTTTCACATACTTTATTATGAATTTCAATAAACATTTCATTTTTTTATATAATTTCCCCAAATTTAATTTATTAATAAAATACCATATCCGAGTCCTCCCCGCCCTAATTGAGTACTCGTCACTCCCTAGTTGACCAAACGAGTACCAGATAGCGAGGTCCACAACATTGGCTAAGCATGTAATGTCCTAATTTAATTAATTAAATTAGGAATTGTGTGTATAATACGTGTGTATATGTGTGATAATTATAAATTATAAAGTATCATTATGAACTTAATTTTTAAGAAGGGAATTTTGGTCATTTACTGTAATTAATAAGTTAAATGTAGTTGAATTTATGAGTTGTGTTTAATACATTAAAAGATGATTTGAATTGATAAAAAAGGAAAGAGTTAATAAGATATAGCTAGAAGGGTAAAGAGGGGTATATTAGGAATAAAAAGAAGGAAATTCCTGAGTAGCAAAACCGCATCGTGGTGGAGGGAAGACCACGATGTAGAAGACAATGATAATTTTGACGTAAAAATGATAGCAACATACTTTGAAAGGTCCACGACTCGAAAAAGAGTATGCCACGACGTGGTAAAAGTAGATAGCTATGTATTTTAGTGACAAAATCTTTTTGTGGCGGATAAAAAGTGTCACGAAAAGTGACAAAATACGACGTAAGCATTTTTCATGTCACCACGGCATGGTGAGGATAATTCCATGACATGGTGATGGTATCAGAAGGAAAATATAATACGGTAACTCGTTCGTTTTAACCAAAAAACATACCACATTAGAATAGAAGCAATGTTTGACGATTTTTGGTTGACTTTCTAGCTGGGGTGTCAAACCAAAAAACATACCACATTAGAACGTAAGCAATGTTTGACGATTTGTGGGCGACTTTCTAGCTGGGGTGTCAAATCTTGAAGAGAGGTTGAAAGAATTAACAATAAAGCTTCATCTTTGGGTGTAGATTAAAGGTAATGAGTTTATTCCTTTGAATTCTCCTTGAAATCTTGGGAAATTGAATTGGGGCTGAGAACCCTAATCCGACATTAGCTATGATATGAATGAAATTGAAGTATAATTGGTTAATAGAAATATATACCATTCGAATATATGTGTATGAAGTGATTAACATGATTTAATCTTTGATTTGGGGATTTTACCTTATGAACCCTAATTGGGATTTCATATCAATAGTTAGGGTTTGGATGTATGAGATCGATTGTAGTAAGAATAGGTATGATAAGAATATTTGTGTAATTATTATGTTCCATATCATGATTTGAAAGTTGGTTGTTATAAACTAAAGTAATGAAAATGATGAAATGGTCATGTTAAGTATGTGGTTTATTAAATTAAGACCAAATTAAAGATAATTTCTAGAATTAACATGATTTGGTATGTTGGGATGTAGAAATAAATATACTAAATTGAGTTGAACCATTTCATATAAATGGTAGTTATACATCCAAATGATATGCCAAATAAACCTTAAATGGAGAAGCAACTTAATCACCGAAAACTACACTACACATTGCAAGAGTTGGAGAGAGGATGAGCTCCTAGAGCTCTCGACAATTTTAGAGAAAAAGAAAGGAGAAAGCCTGAGAAAAACTAACTAGTTTTTCTTCTTAACCTCTCTCTAAACAGAGGGACCTACGACTCTGACTAGTAACTAGTCAAAGTTGGTTTGTCTTTCATTTAACTTCTAACTAACTAGTTATATGTAGTAACCAGATGGTTACTCAAATTGCTCAAATAAATGTACATGATATATATATATATATATATATATATATATATATATATATATATATATACCTTATGAATATAACTAGTTAATTTTCTCTTTTATTATCATTTCCTAGAAACAATAATTCCCTTTATGCCGGTAAAATATTATTTCCTTAAAATAATAATTTTCTAGTAAAATACAAGTTTTGATTATATTTATTAATAATCTAATTAATTTAATAAATAATCAATTAGTAGTAACTTACTATAAGGTGTCACCCTATAGGAGCATACGTCATTTGCAAATATCATTCTATAATGACGCTTGGGCATAAAGATATTTCAAATTTACCCATTCTTTTATAACTCTCCTCAAATGACTTATTCATATTGTTTTAGACACTTCCATTCCTTCTTTTCTCAAGCAATAGCTTCATAGGGCAATATTCTTTTCTTTTAAAAACTTTAAACTTATAACATCAAATTTGATGTACAGAAGTACTTCTTGTATCTTTATAGGATTTCAAAAATTTCTCATTGTATTTCTTACATCTTTCTAAACCTCTCATTCGAAGAAGATTGGGGATTCATCTACTTATAATTCTTACATACCCTTGGGTTATACCCTACATCTACCTCCCATAAACTTCTATCTAATTCGGTTTCTATAAATTCATACTTGTAGATTCCATAATGTGATACTCATACACATATGGCTTATATTGCTCACTTCTTAAGTTATAAATATTATAATTATCCCATGGGATAGGACTCAAAACAACTGGAGATTTAAACAAACTATTAGGCTTCTTGTTAGTTTCTAAATGTAACATTAACTCCATGTCGTGACTAGGCTACATGGGTCATCTGTTCCTACATCTTATTTACTTTATGAAACTTTTTTTTATAACTCATGATTATTGTAACTAAATCATATTGTTTGTTTTAGTTATAAGTGGCTTTGAATGCTACGTCCCGAACCACATGATCAAATAGTACAATACAATGTCATTTTTACTATAAAATCCGTTTGCACCTTTTTTGCATTCTCTTTAATAACACTTATGTATTAATGAATTCTATAAACTTAGTACATTAATCCATGTACTTTTGAACTTTACATTAAAATTTGGATAACTACTCAATTTATCTACATAGGCCATACAATTTGATATGGTTATAAGGAACCATTTCCTTATTCCTTTAAAATTCATAATCTTTCTTCACACTTTCTAGTTGTGTCACAATATAATAACGATATTTTCAACATTATTACGTATGACCAGTTATAGGCCAAACTAAAAATGATAGTTGTTCTCTGATTGAGTACCAAGCACAAATGGACTCACATAATCTACTCAAACAATCTTCTAAGAATTTAGAAATCAATCTTTCATATCCCATATCTTGAGATTTATACTCCAAGTACTAATATTTGTACCATCCATATCTCCTTTCATTTCATATTTTACTTAGCTCCTTGTCCAAGTTTTGACCCCTTTTTTATTTTAATTATGGGTTTCATCATACTCATTATGATAAGTCATTATCTTACTCATTGGATTTATCATTAAGCACCAAAACTTTCAAAAAGGGCTTGCATACTTTCTTTACGTTAAAATGTTTCATCTTACCAAATTAGTGCATCAGGGATGTACATTAACAAAGTACAAATCAATGACATTTTACTAGTACTAATTTGTACCGCTTTTCAAAATTATGAAATACTTTGGAGTATTTCATAGAAAAAGTATCTTTCATTTGCTTTCAATTTATTCTCATTATAAAGAAATACTAGGAAGTCTTTCATAGTTCACTTCATTCAAATTAGGTATTACACCATACCTTGTTCTGACATTTGGTAGTATACTCTTACTTCAACAAGTTCTTAGTAATTTTATTCTTCACTTACTTTCATTACTCCTATTCGGAAGTCATAACTCCCCTTATTTATTTTCCTTATTTTTATTCGTCCACGTACTATTTTCTTACTTATTTTTCTTGGGTCACCTGTGCCATCAAGTAACGTGCCAAATTTCAAACTAGTTTTTAAAGTGTAAATAAATCATTCATTTTTCATAAAGGCAAATAATCAATAGTTCGAAAACCCAAAGATCATATCATATGAAAATCATCGTATCCGAAAACGTTAGATGTAGGGATGTCCAAAAACATAAACATAGGAGATGTGCATGCATTACAATCGAGTTGGAACCTTCCCACTTCTAGAAGCACAACCTGAAAAACATTTAATCCACAACTGTAGGCACAAAGCTTAGTGAGTTCCCCAAAATACTACATGTCACATTATACATACAATGCATACATACCACGCTCATAGACTACAGCTAAGAGGTCCTATAGGCACAAATTCATCATCCTAAAGACCTATACAACATCCAACCATAATCAATTCCTAGTCAACACCTCAGAGGGCCTATAGGTATGAGGCCTTCATCCCAAAGACCTGATGAACTTCCAAACAGACGTAGCTCATAGTTAACACCTCAGTGGGCCTATAGGTACATATTCATAATCTCAAAGACATGTTAAACTTCCAAATTCCATTCTAGTGGGCTTGTAGGCACATATTTATCATCCCATAATGAATACCAAAAAATATAGACTAACCAACCTAATACCTACCTATACTCTAACAGTATCCATACAACTAACCACACTATACATACAATGTCATATATAGTATAGTGACAAAACTCACATGAACAGGACTGAAGAATCACCATGGCACACACAAATACCCGCACAGATCAAACTCATGAACCGCCTAAATACCAAACAAAGGTCCAAACTCAACCTATAACTCATCCACAACAAAGTCGAAAATTCAAGGAAACACGTCAAAGGCGCTCTACACCCTTCCTAGGCGCCCAAATCGAAATTCTGGAAAAATCAGAGGCGCCCCGCACCCTCTAGGAGGCACCTTGCATCTACACCCAAAATGTCTTAATCAAATGACTTAATCAATTAAGTCCGAAGAACGAATTCTCATATTTAAAACTCCTTAATTTATTAATGGATAAAGTTTCCAACTTTATCCATTTGGATGGTCCAAACAAGAAATATCTAAAACCCTAGTTCATAAAGTGTCGACAACGCACTCATCTTCATGGAGAGATGAAATAGGTCTATTGCATGCTCTCTTTATTCCATCAAATGATCATATTTAAACCCAAACATCATCCATGAGCTCTGCAGTTCTTCAAACTCCATGAAACAACCTTAAAGGGACCAAAACTATATAAAATGAACCAAAAATCCAACAAACTCCTAATTGTATGGATGAAATAGGATAATGCTTGAATCTTTTGAACATACAAATGCCCAAAAGAGTATATAAATGTGATTACATAAGGTGATATGCTCCAATGATCAATCTTTCTTGTTTCATGCACTCGAGAACATAAAAACACGCCAAAATGATTTTTGTACAGAGGATGAGCTCAAACACTTCAAAAGAGGCTATGGATTCATTTAAGCTCTTAAATAGGAACAAATCCCGATGCCTAAGCTCATCTATGGGGTGATAGAGGCTGAAAATGGCAAAACCGTAGGGGTCATTGCTCTTAAATAGGAACAAATCCCGATGCCTAAGCTCATCTATGGGGATGTCTCATTCCATATTCCCAACACGTCATGCTCAAGAGGAATTCTTATGATTATTTCCATTTTGTGCTTCTCTCTTTGCTCTTTACTTGTACATTTCCTTAGACTTTAAAACCACCAAACATAGGATGGAAAAACTCAATCGGAACTCGGGTGTTACAATTCTCCCCCACTTGAAATGGATTTCGTCCTTGAAATTTGCATTGGCTAAATTGTAGAAGACAACCTTTATGAAAATCCCTTATGTCTTTTACAAAACCACTCACTAATTCAGCACATCAAACAAAAGGATTTTTGAGGCCCTTTGGAATCTAGGCAGTTCTACCATTTCAACCCAACCATCGAAAGTTACACAAATTGCAATAAATACCTCGCTCACCACCGATAATTCAATTAAACTCCTTGTAAGACAAATCAAAACCAGGAACTCCAACACTGCAACCACAACTCAAACAAAATGAGAAACTTCACAAGTCCGGAAATCCATTGGTCTGAAGCCTCAAATATCACACTCTATGATTGATGATCACCTTCCTGATATACATATCCACCATTCCCTTCCACATGGAACAATTCCATCCTACTATTAAGTGAGTATACATAACACTCCATCTGTAATGAGTACAAGTCCCCAATCTAGAAATCACGCCCAAAAGGACTTTTGATGCTCACTTGACTTCTTGACAAGTCATTATTATCCCATCGTTCACACAAGCATACTAATGAATGAATCATAACCTTACGTCGTATATAAAATACCATTACAGTTCATGCATGTAACAAATGATAGATCATTTAAGGATACTATAGTGAACTTAATAGTTCAAGATTTCTGGGACCAGTACCCCATCATTGGTAACCAAGCTCATAATAAGAAGCTCTTATAAACAAACATTAGGCCACGAAATAGAATGTCAAACATGGAGTTACCAATAGCCCTCTCAAATGTCTCTAAATGCCCAAACTATGCCATAAAGACTAGAGAACATAGACGTAAGAGTCTAAAAAAAATAGCGGTCAGATTCGACCTACAAAAGTCGTACACAAGTTTGTTCACAATACATCATGAAACCATTCATCTGTTGGATTAATGTCTAAGTCCATAACTATAATTGGTAAGACTTGACCCGACCCGGCATGGTCCATTTGGGTTGCATGGCATCATGCATTTGGATAGACTATAATGAGAGAAATAACACTTAAGGTTGGTTAATATATTATAAGTTCTAATATATTAATAAGGTTATTTAATTAGTATTGATCAAGAATTAATTTGGAATTAATTAGGTGATCAAAAGGAGACTAATTAAATATATGGGTTGATTGTGTAAATCATTCATTCTTATATATGTGGGCTTGTGATCCAAGATTCCTTATGTTGGACTAAGTCCATGGGGTGACCCATGGATACTCCATGGAGGTTAAAATCCATGGAGCATAAGGAATGGGTAAAGTTATAAGTTACATGGTGTAACCCTAATAGCCACCATATAAAAGAATCGCATGGCTCAAGAAATCGTGCACTAATGTGTGAGTGTGAGGGCTAGACGATTTCAAGGAGTGTTCAAGTTTCTCTCAAGTTATTCCAAGTGTATTTGGTGTTGTGTGAACCATTTGAGGTGTCACACTTGGGGCACTAGGCACTCAAGCTTCATGAAGACATTCTACATCAAAGAGGTATGTATTCTATCTTGTTATATTTATTATTTTGTATGCTAGATTAGGATAATACCTTGGATGTTCATAATTGTATGTATAATAGAGAAAACATAGATCCAAGGTATTTAGGGTTGCATGTACACTTAGGAGTGTTAGAATGCTCATAACCCAACATCATCTACTTAAACTATAAGTTGATGGTACAAAAACATTTTTTCCACCAACCCCTATTGGACCTAAAGACTCACAACCATACCTCGGTGGGCCTATAGTTACGCGGCCATCATCCCACTGACCTGAAGGAACCTAGTCATCATTCCCCTCTGACATCTAACAATCACAACATATACTAAGAAATGAACCAGTCTATACATGCAAACGAATTTGAAGTATATGCTAAACTTAAACATCACTATATGAATACATAGTATCATGTAGTCAAGAAATAAGATATACATTACAATGCTTGTTTATACTTGAAAGAAATATATCAGACAACAACCATGTAATAAAGTCAGATGAAGAGTTTGTAGGCTATTCAATTCAGATTACATGCAACCCTCATAGAATACACTTTGCTGGTCTACCAAAAATTCACACAACCCACAAACAAATAACTTTGCTAGAAATACCTACAATAGCCTATCTAAGGCTATCGCTTAATCGCATACAAATATAACACAACTTGACATGCCAGCCAAGGAAGGCATCCAACCTTGTGAAAATATGAACAAATTTCCGACGATGCCATACTATCCGACTAATACAACTAATCCCAGATAGAATTTGAAAATGCACCTACTTCGTTACTGCTTGCCTTAACTGAGTCGACTAAACACTAAAATTCAGGCTACCAAGGTCACACCTAAAACATTTGACTTAGAGTCGCTTCCTTAGCTGAACCCTTAATACTTAATGTTAAAGACCCTTGAATATTCTGATATATCGACGACTAACACCATAACTAATCAATTAACATTGGTCAAACAATACTATTCCGTCAATCCTATACATACTACTGCCACATAACAAATCCCAAATGGTATTACTGTTGGGTTTTGAGCATTCTAACACTCCTATGGTGTACATCCAACCCTATAAACCTTGGATCTATGTTTTCTCTATTATACATGCAAATATTAACTATTCCAAGGTTTCATCCTAACTAGCATATTATGAAGCACCTATGCTACAAAGTTCTAGTTAGATGACATACCTTTTGATGTAGCTTGATGTCTTCAAGCTTTAAGAGCTTAGCCCTAATAGTGTGGAAGCCTCAAATGGAATCACAAATCACCAAAACAGCTTGGAAGAACTTGAGAGAATATGTATGCACACTAAAATTGGCCCACTCTTATTTTCACATACTTGTGCTAATTTTGTGAGCCAAGGACCCCTTTATATATTATGGAGGATTAGGGTTACATCCATGTAAACCCTAATACCCATGACCTTTCATTTACATAGGATCCATGGGTTAAAAGCTCCATGGACCATCCATGAAAGCTTAGCCCAACCTAAATGAACTTGGCCCATTCCATATATATAAGAGTCCATATTTTATAACATCGAGTTACCAAATACGTTTTCGTGCAATCAATGTATAACCAACTCATAGTAACAACTCATATCTCTAGGTTTGAAGAATATAAGATATTATTGTCTCATGATCACTCGTGATAAAATCCATGAAGTGATTCAAATGAGCGCGGGTTGAATCCAATACTCAGAAGTTATGAGCACTCATGAGTGTTGTAGCACCACTTTGTCCACCAACTTGGACCTCTACAAACCAACCCATGACAATCTTGATTCATATCTACTTCCAACATATGACCGACTGTGGATGGTTTGAATAACTTAATCATTCAGGAAGAGCGACTTAGTTATTCTGGAAGTCAAAACATGCAAAGTGAAACACAAGAATAAATGAATCAAATATGGTATCAAACCCTATGAATATAAATAAACACTTTTATTTATCACCATATTGATTACTCATTATTCATTGTTTCGGTTTTATCAACTTTATACTTGAATTCAAAACACTAGTTGTCCCATGCTCCAAGCATGTACACTATGTTTTTCTTAAACAATAGTTTTGCCATACACCAAGTATGCACTATATGTTTGTCTATGATCCTTACTTTGTGAAATAAACCAATTGAACATAATTTCAATGATTCTAATTTCACACTCCCAAATCCTTATCGAAAAATGTGAGAATTTCAAATTCCTATCATTTATCGAAATCTGTTTAGATTTTAAACTTATATGCACTGACCCTCCTGTAATGAATATGTACAAAGTCACAAAGACTTGTCAACAGTCATTATAAGGTATTCCAATGGAGATCAACTCCATGGAAACTAAGTCTCATATTCAAAGTACATTGCTTTGGACATGCTTCTTGCATTAAGTTTTCTAATCTTACACAGATAACTTCCACCTATGGAGACAACTCCATATTCTCATTTTGACTATCACTTCTGAATAAGAGATGCCTCTTTTCAGAATATGTCAATATGGTCCTTCCAAAATTAGCACTATACTTTCAACTGTCCCTGAGCAACCAATCTTTGGTAAACCTCAGATTGTCCTCGACAATTGCTTAATCATTTTAGTCATATCCAATTCTAGACCTTTTCCCTTCTTAATGCCTCTGGGCATTTGGAAAAATTAGAAATGACAAATATTATAGCACATGCAATCGATCCTGTACCCAAAGCAAATGGTACACGATTCACGATGTCTCACATAAAGACATGATTCTAGACCAGTCTTTTGCTACAATATTTTTATTTGCCATGTTTTCAAAATTTGACTATGAAGAGGGATGCCGTAATCATAATCGAATTTTGAGAACGCAATATATAGAATTTCCTTAAGTTGAACCAATCCAACATGAAATTCATATATATATTCTTGACTAAAGATGATTAAGGTCTCAATCTAAGCCTTTAGAACTGAAATGAAGTATATCCTCTCCCTTAATTATAGCAAAACAACTTTTTCAATCCCTACAGCCTCACGAATTGAAACTTTTGTTTTCTATAATTAACATTGCTAACTTGCAACACTAACAATAATTATCATGCTCCCACTAACATGATGATTATTAGCATAACACTTATGCTCCCACTAGCTTTGACATGTACTCAGAAATCAGCTGGACTTCTAGAAATCAATACTTTATTGACTTTCTTACCAAAGTTCAAATTTCTAGTACGAGATGCTTTGATAAAACTTTATCAAAATCATACACCTTTCCTTAGATAGCATGCATGTGTGTCTAAACAATTTCAGAACTATGAAAAGGGATGTCGTAATCATAGTCTCAATTATTTAGACCTTTTGCCATCTGCTTCAAATCTACTTGGTGGAAGTGTTTCCTCACCATCATTTTCATGAATTGGAGAGAAACCTTATGACCTTTAGATTTTATGGTGTATGTGTTCTTATCCATGTGAATCGTCAAAACCATAGTCACAAGACAAGGATAATGACAAATCCAAACTCATATGGACTGAACTTATGCAATCTTAACTTCTTGCCACCCGGCAGTACAGGGCCTGCCATTACTTCCAAGTTGTTATGAAACCAATTGAGAACTTTCAGAACTCCTATGCAAAGCCAACTTTAACTGGAATGGGCACAGAATATGTCAACACGATAGGTTATAAACCTCAAGTCGTGTGCTAGTGAAGAACCTCAGGTTTTATTCTTGATTAGTTCTTGAAATTCTTTTTAGGATCTTTAAGACTCCCACTATCCTCTTGACATATAAGACTATCTTGCCAAATATTCAAGAGATAGTGCGGATTCTTTATCAAGACAAACACTTCACACAATTGGCCTTAGTTGGTCTTTGTTTTATCTAAAACATCACAACTTACCAATTTCAAATGTACAAGAGTAGGACACTTTTACTCTTACATTTGACAAGTGTTTTAAACCTTTCTTTAAGATATGTCACTCAACTTACAATCTTGGAGTATGACTCTAAGAATTGTTTTGGAACAAAGTATGACTCATGTTCCTGATCTAACCATTTCAACAATTCATGACTCCTCTTCTTAGTCATAAGAATGCACTAAGATGACCTTTAGAGGACTAATTGTGATATGATTTCTAAATCATTAAGATGATCACAAACATGATACTAAAGTACTCTCCCATCTTTTCAGATTTGAGAAATTTTTATCTTTCTGCCTAATTTGATTCTTCCCATTCGTTCTGCCATACATTGAGACTTTTCCAATGTTTCAGAATTATACTTAAACTTGTAAGTATAATCATATTTACTAAACTTTAGTAAATCAAATAGTCTTAACGAGCTTTGTGGTGGACATGACCAGTGCACAAGAATGTGTACTCGATCCCTTTAGTCCTTCACTTGACTCACACATCCATGTGAACAAGTAATTAGTCTTGATTTTCCAATGCTTGAAAGTTCTCATTCATCATACTATTCAACTTGCATGATTCCAAGTTTCGGTCCAATTGAAACTTGGGTGATGAGGAACTTTCCTGATTTGGTAAATTTAGACACTACCACAAATGAAAGAATCAAATCCATTTTCCAATATTGATGTCAGTGGAATCATATAAGCAACAATTTTCCACAAATGCCATTGTAAGGATACTTTAAATAAATAAAATTAAACAATTTTCTTTTATTTTAAAACTTTGCGGAAAAACTTATCCTTACAATCCACATGGAAAATTGTTGTTATCTATTCCTTAGCAATATATCATAACTTCTTAAGCAACCGCTCAAAATTCTGATGCGATCGAAATCCACCTTCGCGATCAGAATCAGCATATACTTCCTTTAAGATTTCTCTCTATTCTTTGATTCTTAAAACATCAACATGTGACCCAATCACATCATGTACTGAGGATCTCAGAATAGAACTTAATAGAGTTAGATAATGGGCTCTACCTGATGTAGAGTCAAACTTGTTGACTTTAACATCCTTAGGTAAATTTGGCAGCTTTGCAATCAACGCCCCTTGCTTTGGCAAAATAAACATATGGACCCTTTGGTAATGGGACTATCTCAGAATTAGCCTTTCTCTTTACCATTTGGTCAACCGGGTTGACTATGGCGAATCCCTTTCCATTGGGAAGATAAAGCTTTTTCTGGATTTCCAGTGTCACCATTGTCACTGTCCATAAAGTTTTTGGGAAGTTGATCTTCTAATCAAATTTGCTTTACTATCGTTCCAAATCATTGCTGATTCAGCAGCACCAAGCAAATAGATATGATCATTAAGGTTCATGTCATAGTCTGTTTCATAGTAGTCCCAAAGGAACTCACTATGTGACTTAGAAAGTGATTGAACATCCAACTTTCTCAAGACTTTGACACCCAACTCTCCCGGCTTGTCAATATGTGACTTCATCTCTAAGATGTGATCACACATAGACCTTGCTTGCCATTAGGGCTTGAGTGACCTTGAACTTGTGGGTTAGGGAGAATAATTGGAGGAGGTGGAGGAAGAGAAGTATGACTTTCATGAGCCAAACTCAGGAAGTCATATTCATTAGGAAAGCTTGGTTTGGGAAGATCATTGTTGTCTAAACCAGACATCAACAATGGGAGAAATTCACGTAAAGTTGATTTAAGTCCTTAATATAACACCCAATATGATATATTAAGGCTAGGACCCAACAAACTATTTTATAACCTGGAAGAGGGATGCCGTAATCCAAGCTATAAAATATTTGAAGGTAGGTGAATGACGATTCACCAATTTCCACCAAGATAAACGAAATGTATTATTAGGTTTTAATTGGTTTTGAAACTACTAGATTCTTTTTAGATTCATTGAACTTTTCAATGGCATGTTTCAATCGATGTGTCGGTTAACCACACACGCTCCAACGATACTATGATAAACATTAAGTTACCCTTTGCCTACCTTGTTAAGTCCAAGTTAGTGTGCCGGTTAACCACACACGCTCCACTAACAGCTTAAACAAAGTGCAAAGTGTAATTTCATGGATTAGCACCTTATTCACATTTTCCTAAGTAAGTAAGATTGGGAATTTATAAAAAGTTTAGTTACTTACTATTTATCATTAATACTTTTAATGAAGGGAGAATTATAGTCCTTGTCCAACCTGTTCGGCTAACGACCCTCCACCGGTCAAGGAAGCGGTGGGTGAGAGTGGACACACATTAAATTGCCATTTTATAGGCAGTAACCTTATACTCCCCTTATAGACCGGCTTCGTGAATGAGGCCTACTAATGGTAAGACGACTTGCTCTTATACATATAATATATTAAACTTTTAATATTATAATAGTATAAGGGTGTATTTTAGACGTTTAAAATACTTGGTGGTTTAATCTATTAATTAAACTAGACTTTTAATTTAATTAAACTTAAACCATATATTTATGGATTAATAATACTCTTTTAATTTAAACGCTTTAATTAACTATTAATAAAGTCCATAAGAGTTAATTTGAACTATTCAACAAAACATCATAATTCCAATTATTAAACTCAAAATTAAAACCATTTAATTAATTGTTTAAGTTATGAACCCAAGAGTTTTAGAATTCAATTATTTTTTTCATAAAAAACTTTTCTCAAATTCCAAAACTTGAGGGCAAGTTTTGTAATTCTTGAAAACCTTTGGATTCCATTACTTATGGAATTAATTGTGTTTTATGATGAAACTTTCCATGTTCCATAACTTAAGAACAAGTTATGGAATTCTTTAAAACATTAACACCAAATTTTGTAACTCCATAAAAACTTTGAATCAAATTTTTTTTTAAAAAAAAAACTTTCATATCCATGACTTATGGAAGTTTCAAAAACCCTTAAGATCACTACTTTAAAAAAAACTTTTGAGCTCCAAAATTTTATGACCAAATATGTAACTCCTTAAAACATTTAGATCAAACTTTTAAAACTAATAAAATAATCATATCATTTTATCTTTTACTAAATTTGACCTAATTCAACTCATATAACAAATGATTCAAATTTTACAAATAATTCTTTTTTCACAAAACAAGTAATTATCTTAAAATTTGACAAACGTCATGTTTTTTTTTTCCTTTTTTTTGAACTTGAAAATAAAACATTTGCATCAATATAACAGAAAACAACCCATGGCTCTGATACCACTGTTAGGTTTTGAGCATTCTAACACTCCTATGGTATACATGCAACCCTATAAACCTTGGATCTATGTTTTCTCTATTATACATGCAAATATTAACTATTCCAAGGTTTCATCCTAACTAGCATATTATGAAGCACCTATACTACAAAGTTCTAGTTAGATGACATACATTTTGATGTAGCTTGATGTCTTCAAGCTTTAAGAGCTTAGCCCCAATAGCGTGGAAGCCTCAAATGGAATCACAAATCACCAAAACGCCTTGGAGGAACTTGAGAGAATATGTATGCACACTAAAATCGGCCCACTCTTATTTTCACACACTTGTGCCAATTTTGTGAGCCAAGGACCCCTTTATATATTATGGAGGATTAGGGTTACATCCATGTAAACCCTAATACCCATGACCTTTCATTTACATAGGATCCATGGGTTAAAAGCTCCATGGACCATCCATGAAAGCTTAGCCCAACCTAAATGAACTTGGCCCATTCCATATATATAAGAGTCCATATTTAATTTGTTCTTTTTTATCACTTAATTAATTCTAAATTAATTATTGATAAATACTAATTAAATAATATGATTCCATATTAATATATTAGAACTTATAATATATTAATATAAATCATAAATATAGTATTCTCAAAAGACTATCCATATAAATTGTGCCGGTGAAGTGCAACCCAAATGGACCATGCCGGGTCGGGTCAAGTACATACCAAATATAGTTATGGACTTAGACATTAATCCAACAATTACTACAACCTTTAACGAATATAACCATCTTGGATGTTATTCTCAAATACTCATTTACTTTTACAATTATGATGATACTTGCCATAATGTTTTTAAAAGAAAGAACACATGAAGTCCACTTGAGACTCATGATACTTGCCATAATGTCTCCCTCCTTTACCAAAAAAAGAAAAAGAACACATGTCCTCCTATGAAAATGATCAACAATTTTCAATCCTTTACAATAAATAACTGATCCTTACTACGAAGTAACCAATCTCTTTAAATCCAATACACAATCTAGGCTACCCAATCCTTTTTTTCTCACGAAAACACTTGATGATCCCCATGGTGACAACTTGTCAGAGTGATTTCTTTGTCTAGGAGCTCCTATGCTACGAGGACAACTCATGTATCCCTGAAGATATAAAACTATTTGGCTATCCATGTTGTACCCATGATCTGTTTAATTCGTAAATTCTTCTTGAATCTTAGAAGCAAATCCAAAAAATCATTGAGAAACATAGAGAGAAAACTTTATAACCACGAGCACACTAGTGATAGACTGATTTCCTCCATTTTCTCAACAATAAGCTTGGACCGGTTGTTGGGTTTTGAGCATTCTAACACTCCTATGGTGTACATGAAACCCTAGAAACCTTGGATCTATGTTTTCTCTAAAATACATGCAAATTTGATTTCCAAGGTTTACAACCTAACTAGCATGTTATGGGGTACTTGTAATACAAAACTTTAAGTAGAATAACATCCCTTTTTGTTGTGGTTGATTGCTTGGAGTTTTAGAGTCTAGCACCAATAGTGTGGATGCCTCAAGTTGTGTCACAAATCACCCAAAACAACTTGGAAATACTTGAGAGAATATGATGCTCAGTAAAATCGGCCCACTCTTGTTTCTTACACACACTAGTGCCAATTCTAGAACCAAGGACCTCTTTATATAGTATGGAGGATTAAGGTTACACCCTAATACCCATGACTCTTCATTTACCTAGCATCCATGGGTTAAAAGCTCCATGGACTATCCATGGACTTCCATATACTCTTAGCCCATCCTAAATAAATCTTATCCCAATCCATATATGTGTAAGAGTCCATATTTAATTAGCCTCTTTTGATCATTAAATTAATTCCAAAATCAATTCTTGATCAACGCTAATTAAATAATATGATTTCATATTAATATATTATAACTTATAATATATTAATAGATCATAAACATCTTATTCTCAAAATTATATCCATACAAATTGTTAGATGAAGTACAACCCAAATGGACCATGCCGGGTCGGGTTAAGTTTATACCAAATATAGTTATGGACTTAGACACCTTATCTAACAGTCTCCCACTTGGATAAGTCTGATAACTATAGTTACAAGTATAACTTCAGGAACCAACCAGCAATCGTAGCTCTTTAAAACTCTGTTGAACTATGAAGCGCCATTTTAGATAAGTGATCATATAATCCTCCGTTCTCAAGATACCAGCCGGACAAATACATGGAACAATGTCGTACTTATTGTCCAGCAGTTGTTTCTCGATCTCTGATTTGTTTGATATAGAACTAAATTGAACACATCAATCAGGTTCTGACCAGGCCCGACACATAAGTCAAAACCAAATCATCGAGGGGCCCAGATATCGCTTCTATTGCTAGAAGGAACAGATAAACTTCGACTCATATGCTTGTACTAACTACTAGTTGAATTATGCACAAAAGCACGTTTTATGACATCCAGTTACTGATGTGTTTTCGTGCAATCAATGGATAACCAACTCATAGTCAACAACTCACATATTTAGGTTTGAAGATATATATGATATTACCGTCTCACGATCACTCAAGATAAATTCCATGAAGTGATACAAGTGACCGTGGGTTTAATCCAATACTCATACCTTATGAGTACTCATGAATGTTGTAGCAACCATTGCAATGTCTAATGCACCTTAGAAAAATCATACAAGCCAAATTCATGACAGTATTAATTCAATACCTACTTCCAACGTATGACCTACTATGGAGAGTTTTGAATAAAATAATTATTTTGGAAGTCAAAACATGGAAATTGAAACAATAGTAAACGATTAACATAAGATAGTAACACCTTCCTTATAAACAAACAACAACTTTTATTTAATCATCAAATGTCAATTACATTTTACAAGTTTCAGAAATAGCTATCTAATTATTAAAACTAATATCGTCTATCAGCCCGATGCTCCTTGCATGCTACAAATGTCTAACCCTAGTCAGTCCCTTGGTGACGGGATCTGCAGAGTTCTCTTCTGACGATACCCTCTTTGCCACGAGGAGTCCTTCTTCTATCTTGTGTCTTATGAAGTGATATTTTCTGTCAATGTGTCTAGATCTACCATGATCACTTGGTTCCTTGGCTAAGGCAACCGCACTATTGCTGTCACAGAAAATCTCCATAGGCTCATGTATAGCTGGTACTACTCCAAGGTCTCCAATGAAGTTTTTCAACCATATTGCCTCCTTTGCCACTTTACTTGCTGTTATGTACTCTGATTCACAAGTAGAATCAGCTACTGTCTCCTGCTTGGAACTTTTCCAAGTAATTGCTCCTCCATTTAGGGTAAAGACCCAACCTGACTGAGAGCGAAAATTATCCTTATCAGTCTGAAAACTAGCATCGCTATACCCTACTACTCTCCAGTCATCACTCCCACCGAGGGTAAGAACCCAGTCCTTAGTCCTTGGTATCTTCTGACCATGCTCAAAGCAAAGGCCACATCAGGACGAGTACACGTCATAGCATACTTGTCGAGCCAACAGCGGAAGCATATGGTAATCGACTCATCTCAGCTATCTCAGCCTCTGTACTCAGACTCTGAGTCTTACATAGTCTGGCATTATGTTGGATCGGTAATTCCCCTTTCTTGGAATTCTCCATGTTGAACCTCTTCAACACTTTATCCAAGTAGGTACTCTGACTAAGTGCAATTATTCTTTTACTCCTGTTTCTCAGTATCCTTATCCCTAGGATATATGCAGGTTCTCCAAGGTCCTTCATAGCGAAACACTTCCCAAGCCTGGACTTTACCTCCTGCAAAGTTGGGATGTCATTCCCTATGAGTAGTATGTCATCCACATACAGTACCAAAAAGCTAACTATACTCCCACTAGCCCTAACATATACACATAACTCATCCTCGCTCCTCGAAAAGCCAAACTCTTTGACTTTCTCATCGAAGCAAAGATTCCATCTGTGAGGTGCTTGTTTCAATCCATACATGGATTTCTCAAGCTTATACACCTTATTAGGGTACTCTGTACTGACAAAACCCTATGGCTGACTCATGTAAACATCCTCAACCAACTTTCCATTAAGGAAAGCTGTTTTGAGATCCATTTGCCATATTTCATAATCATGAAATGCAACAATGGCTAGCATAAGCCTAATAGACTTAATTTTTGCTACTGGTGAAAAGGTCTCATCATAATCAACTCCCGGAGTTTGAGAAAAGCCATTTGCAACTAGTCGCGCCTTATACGTGTGTACATTACCATCCTTGTCGGTCTTCTTCTTAAAGATCCATTTGCACCCGACTGTGTTACAACCTGGTACATTGTCAACCAAGTACCAAACTTGATTTTCATACATGGACGGTATCTCGCTGTCCATATCCTCTTTCCATTTAGCAGCCTCAGGGCCTGTGAAGGCTTCCGTGTAGCTGTTAGGTTCATCCACACTTACCAGTGTATTGTCACTGATAAGCGTATCACCTTCCGCAGTAATATGGAAACCATAGTAATGCTCAGGTGCATTTCTAACTCTCGTGGAACGCCTCAGAGGTATGGGCTCGTCAGTCAGATCAACAGGAGTTTCCTCCTCAGGTTGATTACTAGGGTTTGAGGTTCCTTCACCACTTGACTGTTGAAGCTCTTCTAGGTAAATTTGCCTCCTACTATCTCATTGGCTTATAAATTCTCTCTCACGAAAGACTCCTCTTCTTGCCACAAAGACAACATTCTCACTGGGTCTGTAGAAGAGGTAACCAAAGGATTTCTGCGGGTAGCCGATGAAAATACACCTCTCACTTTGAGGTTTGAGCTTGTCGTGAGACTCGCGCCTCACGAAAGCCTCGCAACCCCAAATCTTGATGTGGTATAAATTAGGAACTTTCCCTGTCCACATCTCGTGAGGTGTTTTGGCAACCTTTTTGGTAGCGACTAGATTAAGGATATGGGCGACAGTCTCTAAGGCATACCCCCAGAATGAGATTGGTAACGAAGCTCGACTCATCATGGAACGAACCATGTCCAACAAGGTTTGATTGTGCCTCTCAGCCACACCATTCAGCTGTGGTGTCCTAGGAGGTGTCAATTGTGAGACAATCCCACATTCCTTAAGATAGTCAAGGAACTCAATACAAAGATACTCTCCTCCCCGATCGAATATGAGCATCTTGATGTTCATGCCCAGTTGATTCTCCACTTCCTGCTTGAACTCTTTGAACTTTTCAATGGTTTCTGACTTATGCTTGGTTAAGTAGATATATCCATATCTACTATAATCATCAATAAAAGTCACACAGTAGCGATTAGCATCCCTAGTGGCGGTTTTGAAGGGTCCACACACATTTGTGTGTATGAGGTCCAACAAACCTTCACCCCTCTCACAAGAACCAGTCAAGGGTGACTTTGTCATTTTTCCAAGTAAACAAGACTCACAACTATCATCTGATTTTAGGTCAAATGATTCCAAAACTCCAGCCTTTTTGGAGTTGGCCTATGCGCTTCTTGTTGACATGTCAAAGACGATAATGGCACAAGGATGCTTTATCCAAAGTAAGAGAAGAATCAGTATGAAATACATTATTTCCTAAGTTGTCTACAATCGACATAGTTTCATATACACCGTCACAATGTAATGCTTTAAATAAAACACATCATTATAAAAAGCATCAATAGCACCAATTTTATTACCAAATGAAAATGTGAATCCTTGCTTGTACAAACTATGAAGGGAAATAATATTTCTCGCCATTTCTGATGAGTAACAACATTTATTCAAATCTAAAGTTAACCCATTATTAAGCAATAAGGAATAAACTCCAATCTTGGTCACAAGTGATGCTTTCCTATTGCCCATAATTAAGTTTATCTTCACGTGCTCCACTTCTTCACTTCTTCTTAGGCCCTGCAAATCAGTACAAATGTGAATACCACAACCGGTATCAAGCACCCAAGAGTTAGTATGCAATGAGTTATTAGACAATATGGTATAAATACCTGTATGGGTGGATTTAACTTTCCCATCCTTTACATCCTGCAAGTACTTAGGGCGGCTTCGCTTCCAGTGCCCCTTTTCGTGGCAGTAGAAGCATTGTGCATCCTTTGGGTTTGAAGAAGGAGGAATGGGACCTTTCTTGGTCCCACTTGAAGAGGAGCCATCAAAAGACTTTCCCTTGGTACCCTTCGCAGGGGTCTTCCTCTTCTTCCCCTTTCCCTGCCAAATTGCCAAAACAAGGGTTGTTGTAGGAGTAGGAGTAGAAGTAACAACCGATTTACCTTTAAGGCCACTTTTAGTGGTCCTTAAAAGTCCTTGAAGTTTGCTAAGTGTGACTTCCTCCTTGTTCATATGATAAGTCATACACAACTGATCATAACTTGGAGGTAAGGAATGGAGAATGATATCAATCGCCATGTCCTCAGGGAAGTCCACATTAAGCTTCAGCAACCGGTCCACGAACCTTTGCATTTTCTGCAAGTGACTGGTGATGGGTTCACCATCCTTCATCCTGGCTGTTATCATGGAGGAGATGATTTCATACCTATCTTGACACGTGCTCTGATGGTACATTTCCATCAAATCCAGGTGCATCTCATAGGGGTAGAAATCTTCATAGGATTTCTAGAGTTCGGGAGTCATTGTAGCCAACATAATGCAGGACACTTTAGTAGCATCGCTCTCATGTGCAGCATACTCTGCAATCTCCTCAGGAGTAGCAGTGGACTCATTGATAACCTTAAGCTCCTTGTCAAGGACATATTCTTTGTCCTCATAGCGGGGAATCATTCTGATGTTCCTAATCCATTCACTAAAATTAGAACCATCAAAAGTGACTTTCCAACACAAGTTCATGAGGGGAAAAGAGCCTGTAGGGTTTGAGCCAGCAGCAGTGTTGGAAGACATCTGAAAGAAAAGAAAGACAAGTTGTAATTAGATAAAGAGTCCTGAATAAGTCACCCAAATGAAATATTAAGGCTAGGATCCTACAAACTATTTCATAACTTGGAAGAGGGATGCCGTAATCCAAGCTATAAAATATTTGAAGGTAGGTAAATGACGATTTACCAATTTCCACCATTATAAACAAAATAAATTATTAAGTTTTAATTGGATTTGAAACTCCTAGATCTTTTGAGATACATTGAACTTTCAATGGCATGTTTAAATCTCGATTGTGCCCTCTCAAGTTTGTGACTGTGATGCCGAGGATCACAAACAAGGTGTGAATAACCATGCAAATTGACTTGGTACCCTTAATTTTATCACCCAATTGATGTGCCGGTTAACCACATGCGCTCCACCGATCTATGATAAAACTTAAGTCACCCTTTGCCACTCTTACTAATCCTTGTTAGTGTGCCGGTTAACCACACACGCTCCACTAACGACTTGCTAAGGTACAAAGTGTAATTTCATGGGTTAGCACCTATTTCACATTTTTCCTAAAGTAACTAAGATTGGGAATTAATAAAGGTTTAGTTACTTTATAATTTCATTATACTTTTAATGAGGATTAAGGTCCTATCCTACCCGTTCGGCTAACGACCCTCCACCAGTCAAGGAAGCGGTGGGTGAGAGTGGGCACCCATTAAAACGCCATTTTATAGGCAGTAACCTTATCCCCCTTATAGATCGGCTTCGTGAATGAGGCCTACTAACGGTAAGACCGACTTATTCTTATATATATATATATATATATATATATATATATATATATATAATAATTAAACTTTTAATATTATAGAAGTATAAGGGTTGAATTTTAAACTTTTAAAATTGTAAGGTTCAATTTGGAATTTAAAGTATTAAAGTTTGAGACTTTACAAATTCCAAACTTGAGGGCAAGTTCTAAAACTATTCAAGACTTTTCAACTTCATAACTTATGAGTTAATGGTTTATTAAAATGAGAAACTTTTCATTTTATGTAACCTATGTGTTTTTAATATGGACTTTAAAAGAGTGACTTTTGGTAATCCATAACTTGAGGACAAATTATGGATTCCATTAAACACATAATTAATCATTAAACAATTCAGCAAATAATTCGTATGATCTAACAATAACTAATAAGAACATGAACATTCATATCAAAATTTCAAGAATCATATTAACACATATAAAACATGAAATTTTGATATTAGCCAACTTAAATGGATTAGCATAAGCATTACACCATCTAAAACAAGTTTTAAAACACCAAAACAGTTTAGGGTAATGTTTCTACTCCATTTCCAGCAGCAAAACTCGAAAATCTGCATTCAGGGGCTCCTACTCGTCGAGTGAGTTCATGCAGCAGATAGCATATTTTTGAGCTTTTTCAACAAGTTTGCATCAAGTATCAAGAAGACAAGCCTAGGCTCTGATACCACTGTTAGGTTTTGAGCATTCTAACACTCCTATGGTATACATGCAACCCTAGAAACCGTGGATCTATGTTTTCTCTAAAATACATGCAAATTTGATTTCCAAGGTTATAAACCTAACTAGCATGTTATGGGGTACTTATAATACAAAACTTGAAGTACAATAATATACCTTTTTGTTGTGGTTGATTGCTTGGAGTTTTAGAGCCTAGCACCAATAGTGTGGATGGCTCAAGTGGTGTCACAAATCACCCAAAGCAACTTGGAAATACTTGAGAGAATATGATGCTCACTAAAATCGGCCCAATCTTCTTTCTTACACACACTCGTGCCAATTCTAGAACCAAGGACCTATTTATATAGCATGGAGGATTAAGGTTACACCCTAATACCCATGACTCTTCATTTACCTAGGATCCACGGGTTAAAAGCTCAATGGACTATCCATGGACTTCCATATACTCTTAGCCCATCCTAAATAAATCTTAGCCCAATCCATATATGTGTAAGAGTCCATATTTAATTAGCCTATTTTGATAATTAAATTAATTCCAAAATCAATTCTTGATCAACGCTAATTAAATAATATGATTTCATATTAATATATTATAACTTATAATATATTAATAGATCATAAACATCTTATTCTCAAAAGTATATCCATGCAAATTGTTAGATGAAGTGCAACCCAAATGGACCATGTCGGGTCGGGTTAAGTTCATACCAAATATAGTTACGGACTTAGACACCTTATCCAACACCAGTAACCTCTCATACGTACCACATATTCTTTTGACCCTTGACTCTAAAATCAAAGGTCACTTGCTCATCATACCCATATTCTACATAATTAGTTCTCCCCCACTTAGGGTTTGAACTATCATCGTTTGTTATCCACAATCATCATATCCTTGTACCTTCCTACCCTTACATACACTCCTTAATTCTCAAAGATAATACCTAATATAGAATCAAATACTCCATCGAATAATTAAATCCAACCAAGAACCCTATCAGACAAGAACATGAAGTAGGGCTAAGTCAAAATTCTAAGCCTATGTAACTCGATTATGCATAGTCACTTTCCAACCGCAAGAAACTGTTGAATGGATCACCAATGATTTCAATGCTCCCAAATCAACATGAAGCGTTTGCCAACAACAAATGATATGGTCACACAACTTGCTCACGAGTCAACAAACTAAGATATGGTCAGAGTCAATCAAAACATACCACTCAACATGAGCAATAAAATAATTACAAAAGGTCATCATAATATACCATAATATACACCAGCAACAATGACAGGTGCTGAATTCCATAACCTTTGCCTCCACAAGGCAAAAAATAGTGTGGAAAGCACCCTCTACCTCCTTTATCCATTACGTATTATGAACCTGATCCTTCCTTCTCTCAAACATGGTAGTCAGATACATAACCATATCATAACAAGCGACATTCCTAGTCATCAACTGCCCATCCCTAACAAAGGTTTCAATCCTCTCATCGATCATCTCGATCACTTCCTTTTTAAATCTCGCAAATGAAACCGGTATCACCTCAAACAAGGTCTTCGAGTCCTTAGAATCAACCAAATTGCACAGGTTTGTATCACCCAAACCCAAACTGCCGTAGCCATTCAGGCTGAACCAAAACCGGAGTCGTTCTCATTCTGTCTAGTCATAACCATACTACTGATAGAGACAAAAATAAGTTACAAACAAAACATAGTGTTATCTCGTACTATCTACCCATCTACTAGCTCCTTAGTACTTTTGAAACATTTTCTCATCCACATACGTATTATGTGATTTTGTTAGTACGGGTCATACTCATTCCACACCTATCTGTACTTGTCCCAATATTTTCCCTAAAGTTTGCAATTCACCACATACTACTACTACCACTACTACTAGGCATTCTAGGTTTCACACATGCGCCCAAACAAGAACATGCCACTACTCTTCCTAGACTCTAAATTTCAGATTCTTCCTACCCTCTCTCTCTCCCCCCCTCTCTCTCTCTCTTTCTCGTAACACTAGAAGTCTCTGCTAATGTCGATAGTCGCCTCGTGAATACAAGTCGCACATAATCAAAGATAAGATAGACATTTCAATAGATGTCTCCACCCTAAGGCCTTTATCATACAAGAACTAGAAATAACGTTGAACCAAGAATTCTATGGCTATCTAATGCTAATTATGTACAACTTTAAAAGCATTCACTAAATAAATAGTTAACAATAGCATGAACTTTAAATAGCAAATAGAAAGTAAAATCTAAGGAAACATGGCATCCTAAATTTCAGGAAATACTAACATGAAATTCCTGAAAACATCCTTAGCCTATATACTAGCATTCATTGCTAATAGTTCACATATCAAAAGATATAGCAAGTACAAATATATTGGGAATTAGTTTCTTTTTTGAGCTCTAGATAACTATACGCATCACATTTTTTTCTCCTGTGTATAAAATTCTTTTTTGAAAAAGGTTTGTAAAAAGGTTTTCTTTTCAAAAATTTCCATGAAAATCTTCTGGCCCTTAATTTGAGTTCAAAATCATACTTGCGTGTAAGTCCGAATCCCTCAAACTAAGGCTCTAAAACCAAATTATAACGTCCTAAATTTCAAACCATTTTTTAAAAACTGTAAATAAAACATTCGTTTTCCATAAAGGTGAAGAATAAGATAGTTCCAAAAACCCAAGGGCATAACATAAGAAAATAATTGTATCTGAAAACATCAGATGTAATGGAAGTCTAAAAAGGTAAACGTAAAAGATAAGCATGTGTCATAATTGAGCTGGAGCCTTTCGACTGCCAGAAGCACAACCTGAAAAACATTTAATCTGTAATTGTAATCATAAAGCTTAATGATTTCCCCAAAATACCACATATCACATAACACATAAAATGTGTACATAAAAAGTTGATAGACTACACCTTAGAGGGCCTATAAGTGTTGGGTTTTAGTTCAAAATTAGTTTCATAAACTAGTAAAATTGGCAAACAGAAGACTTAAGTTTTTTTCGAAATAACATAAAAAAATTTATACCCACCAAGGATCATCTTGTAAGTGCTAGAAAGATTTGAACACCAACCAAAGAAGAAGATGAGGAAATAAGAGCCTTTGTAGTTCTTTGGGTCCTCTTAGGAGGCGTGGACGTTGATGGAGAATGATGAACCTTAGAGACACCAAAAATGACTCAACTTGATGTAGATGCTAGTCCATAAACTCTTAATCTCTTAAGCTTTTTATTCTCATCAAAACAATAACTAAAAGAGAGAAAAGGAGGTTCAAGTAATCTTCAAAAGAATGAACAAAAATAGAGAGAATGTATGTGTCTATACATGTTACTGTTGTATAAGGTGTCTAAGTCCATAACTTTATTTTGTATATACTTGACCCGACCCGGCATAGTCCATTTGGGTTGCACTTCACCCGAACTATTTGTATGGTTAAACCTTTGAGAATTCTATGTTTATGATTTGTTAATATATTATAAGTTATAATATGTTAACATGAAATCATATTATTTAATTAGCATTTGATCATAAATTAATTTAGAATTAATTTGGTGATAAAAAAGGTGACTAATTAAATATGGGCTCTTGTATTTATATAAGTGTGGGCTAATACTAATTTGGAATGGGCTTGGCATGAATGGGAGTCCATGGATAGTCCATGGAGCTTTTAACCCATGGATCCTTGGAAAGGAAGAGTCATGGGTATTAGGGTTTACATGGATGTAACCCTAATCCTCCACACTATATAAAGGAGCTTATGATGCTTGAAATGGCACTAGTTGTGTGTGTGCAAGAAGGTGGCCGATTTCCACAAGCAAACATACACTCTCATAGTTTTTCCAAGTTTGTGGTGATTTGTGATATCTATTTGAGGCATCCACATTATTGGTGCTTGGCTCTCAAACTCCTAGGAATCAACTCACTATTTAAAAGGTATGTAATTCGTCTAGCCTTTATGTTTAAAGTTCCCAATGTCATGCTAGATAGGTTATGAACCTTGGAAAAACAAATTTGCATGTATTCATAGTAAAACATAGATCCAAGGTTTCTAGGGTTGTATGTACATCATAGGAGTGTTAGGATGCTCAAAACCCATCAGTGGTATCAGAGCCTAGGATTGTTTTCTTGAATACTTGATGCAAACTGTTGAAAAATCAAAAAAATTGAGTTGTCTGGGCAATGGACTCGCCGAGTCCATGGGGGGACTCGACTAGTCCAAGTGAAAATTCATCCTACTCGTCGAGTAGGTTCCTGCACTCGACGAGTAGGACGCTCTGACTGCAGTTTTTCGAGTTTTGCTGCTGGAAATGGACTAGAAACATTACCCTAAACTATTTTGGTGTTTTAAAACTTGAAGTTTTGATATGATATTCATGTTCTTATGAGTTATTGTTAGATCATAGGAATTACTTCCTAAATTGTTTAATGATTAATTCTTGATCAATTATGTGTTTTAATGGAATCCATAATTTGTCATCAAGTTATGGATTTCCAAAGGTCACATTCTTTAATGTATATTTAAAACACATAAGTTACATAAAAATGAAGAGTCTTCACTTTTATGAACCATTAAATCATAATTTATGAAATGAAAAGTTTTTGAATAGTTTCAAAACTTGCCCTTAAGTTTTGGAATTTGTAAAGTTACACACACATGAAAATACTTTAATTCCAACCCTTAGGATTTTAAAAGTGAAAAATTCAACCCTTATACTATTATAAGATTAATGGTTAATATTTATATATATGTATAAGATCAAGTCGTTTCACCGTTAGTAGGCCTCATTCACGAAGCCGGTCTATAAGGGGGGTATAAGGTTGTTGCCTATAAAATGACAGCTTAATGGGTGTCCATTCTCACCCACCGCTTCCTTGATCGGTGGAGGGTCGTTAGCTGAACGGGTAGGACAATGACTTTAAATTCTCATTAAAAGTATAATGATTATTATAAAGTAACTAAATGTTTTATAAATTCCCAATATTAGCTACTTTAGGAAAATGTGAAAATGGTGCTAACCCATGAAATTCACACTTTGTACCTTACCAATTCGTTGGTGGAGCGTGTGTGGTTAAGCGGAACACTAACTTGGACAAGCAAGGATAACAAAGGGTGACTTAATTTTTATCATAGATCGGTGGAGCGCGTGTGGTTAACCGGCACATCGATTAGGTGATAATATTAAGGGTACCAAGTGAATTTGCATGGTTATTCACACCTTGTTTTGTGATCCTCGACATCCCAGTCACAAAAACTTGAAGGGCACAATCGAGATTGAAACATGCCAATGAAAAGTTCAATGAATCTCAAAAGAATCTAGGAATTTCAAAAACCAATTAAAACCTAATAATCTATTTTGTTTTCATGGTGGAAATTGGTGAATGGTCATTCACCTACCTTCAAATATGTTATAGCTTAGATTACGGCATCCCTCTTCTAAGTTATAATATATTGTGTTGGGTCCTAGCCTTAATATTTCATTTGGGTGTCTTGTTAAGGACTCTTTATATCTAATATAAACTTGTCTTTCTTCTTTTCAGATGTCTTCCAACAATGCTTCGGGTTCTAACCCTACCGGCTCCTTCTCTCTCATGAACCTTTGTGGGAGAGTCATCTTCGATGGTTACAACTTATGGATTGGATCCGGAACATCAGGATGGTCACTCCTTACGAGGACAAGGAATATGTCCTTGACAAGGAGCTTAAGGAACTCGATGAGACTACTGCTACTCCTGAGGAGATCGCTGAATACAGGACACGTGAGAGAGATTCCACCAAAGTGGCATGCATCATGATGGCCACGATGACAGCCGAGCTCCAAAAGTCCTATGAGGACTATTACCCTTTTGAGATGCACCAGGACTTGATTGAAAGGTACCATCAAAGTGCTCGTCAAGAGCGGTATGAAATAATCTCCTCCATGATAACAACCCGGATGAAGGATGGTGAACCCATCACGGGCCACATGTAGAAAATGAAAAGGTATGTGGAACGTTTGTTGAAAGTGAATGTGAACTTCCCTTAGGAGTTGGAAATTGACATCATTTTGCATTCCCTACCCTCGTGTTATGATCAATTCCGCATGACATACCACATGAACAAAGAGGAAGTTACACTCAGCAAGCTTCAGGGACTTCTGAAGACCGCCGAAAGTGGTCTTAAAGGTAATTCAATTGTTACTACTCCTACTCCTACAGCTACCCCTGTTTTGGCTATCGGGCAAGGCAAAGGGAAGAAGAGGAAGACTCGTTTGAAGGGTACCAAGGGAAAGTCTCTTGATGGCTCCTCATCAAGTGGAACCAAAGGTGGTTCTGCTACTCCTTCTGCCATCCCTAAGGATGTTGATTGCTTCTATTGCCAGAATAAGGGGCACTGGAAGTGAAAATGCCCAAAGTACTTGTAGGATGTCAAGGATGGGAAAGTGAAACCATCCCATGCAGGTATTTACACTATATTGTCTAATAACTCACCATATTCAAACTCTTGGGTCCTTGATACAGGTTGTGGTATTCACATATGTTCTGATTTGCAGGGCCTAAGAAGAAGTGAGGATGAGGAGCACGGGAAGATAAACTTAATCATGGGGAATAGGAAGGTTACATCTGTTACCAAGATTGGAGTTTATACTTTGTTGCTAAGTAGTGGGTTAAAGTTAGATTTGAATAAATGTGTTTACTCGTCTGAAATGGCGAGGAATATTATTTCCTTTCATGGATTGTACAAACAAGGGTTTACCTTTTCTTTTGATAATGAAGTTGGTGGTATTAATGCTTTCTTTAATAATGTTCTTTATTTTAAACCATTACCTTGTGATGGTGTGTATGAAATTGTGTCGGTTGTAGATAACCTAGGAAATAATGTGTTGTGTATTGATTCCTCTACTAGCATGGATAAAGCATCATTGTGGCATTGTCGTCTTGGACATGTAAGTAAGAAAGGCATAGGCCAACTCCAAAAGGATGGAGTCTGGGAGTCATTTGACCTAAAGTCAGATGATAGTTGTGAATCTTGTTTGCTTGGGAAAATGACAAAATCACCCTTCACTGGTACTTGTGAAAGGGGTGAGGGTTTGTTGGACCTTATACATACTTATGTATGTGGACCCTTTAAAACCGCTACAAGGGATGCTAATCGCTATTATCTGACTTTTACTGATGATTATAGTAGATATGGCTATCTCTACTTAATCAAGCATAAGTCAGAGACATTTGAAAGGTTTAAAGAGTTTAAACATGAAGTAGAAAATCAATTGGGCAGGAACATTAAGATGCTTCGATCCGATCGAGGTGGTGAGCATCTTAGTACAGAGTTCCTCGACTATCTTAAAGAGTGTGGGATTGTCTCCCAATTGACACCTCCCAGGACACCACATTTGAATGATGTGGCTGAGAGGCGTAATCGAACCTTGTTGGATATGCTTCGCTCCATGATGAGTCGAGCTTCGCTACCAATCTCTTTTTGGGGGTATGCCTTAGAGACTGCCGCCCATATCCTTAATCTAGTCCCTACAAAAAAGGTTGCCAAAACACCTCATGAGATGTGGACTGGGAAAGTTCCCAACTTGGACCACATCAAGATTTGGGGTTGCGAGGCTTTTGTGAGACGCGAGACTCACGATAAGCTCGAACCTCGAAGTGAGAGGTGTATTTTCATCGGCTACCCACAGAAATCCTTTGGTTACCTCTTCTACAGACCCAGTGAGAATGTGGTCTTTGTAGCAAGGAGAGGGGTCTTTCGCGAGAGAGAGTTCATAAGCCAAGGAAACAGTGGGATGCAAATTGACCTTGATGAAATTCAGGAGTCAAGTGGTGAAGGAACCTCAAACCCTAGCAATCAACCTGAGGAGGAAACTCCTGTTGATCCGACTGACGAGTCTGTACCTCTGAGGCGTTCCACAAGAGTTAGGAATGCACCTGAGCATTACTATGGTTTCCATTACTACGGCAGGTGATACTCTTATCAGTGATAGTACACTGGTAAATTTAGATGAACCTAACAGCTACACGGAAGCCATGGCAGGCCCTGAGGCTGCTAAATGGAAAGAGGCTATGGACAGCGAGATACAGTCCATGTATGACAATTAAGTTTGGAACTTGGTTGACAATGTACCAGGTCGTAAGACAGTCGGGTGCAAATGGATCTTCAAGAAGAAGACCTACATGGATGGTAATGTACAAACTTATAAGGCGTGACTGGTTCCAAAGGGCTTTTCTCAAACTCCGGGGGTTGATTATGATGAGACCTTTTCACCGGTAGCAAATATTAAGTCTATCAGGGTTATGTTAGCCATTGATGCATTTCATGACTATGAAATATGGCAAATGGATGTAAAAACCGCTTTCCTTAATGGGAAGTTGGCTGAGGATGTTTACATGAGTCAGCCAGAGGGTTTTGTCAGCACAGAGTACCCTAATAGAGTGTGTAAGCTTGAGAAATCCATATATGGATTGAAACAAGCAGCTCGCAGATGGAATCTTTGTTTTGATGTGAAAGTCAAAGAGTTTGGGTTTTCGAGAAGTGAAGATGAGTCATGTGTATATGTCAGAGCTAGTGGGAGTATAGTTAGCTTCTTGGTGCTGTATGTGGATGACATGCTGCTCATAGGGAATGACATCTCAACCTTGCATGAGGTGAAGTCCTGGCTTGGGAAGTGTTTTGCTATGAAGGATCTTGGAGTGGCTGCTTATATCCTAGGGATAAGGATATTCAGAGACAGGAGTAAAAGACTAATTGGACTTAGTCAGAGTGCCTACTTGGATAAGGTGTTGAAAAGGTTCAACATGCAGAATTCCAAGAAAGGGGAATTACCGATCCAAAGCAATGCCAAACTGAGCAAGGCTTAGAGCCCGAGTACAAAGGCTGAGATAGCTGAGATGAGTCGATTACCATATGCTTACGTTGTTGGCTCGATCATGTATTCTATGACTTGTACCCGCCCTGATGTGGCCTTCGCCTTGAGCATGGTCAGCAGATATCAGGGGAACCCTGGCAAGGCTCACTGGACTGAGGTAAAGAATATTCTCAAATACCAGCATAGGACTAAGGATTGGATCCTTACCCTTGGTGGGAGTGATGACCTGAGAGTAGTAGGGTATAGTGATGCTAGCTTTTAGACTGATAGGGATAACTTCCGCTCTCAGTCGGGCTGGGTCTTTACTCTAAATGGAGGGGTAATCACTTGGAAGAGTTACAAGCAAGAGACGGTAGCTGATTCGACTTGTGAATCAGAGTACATAGCAGCGAGTGAAGCGGCAAAGGAGGCGATATGGCTAAAGAACTTCATCGGAGACCTTGGAGTTGTACCAGCTATTAAGGAGCCTATGGAGATTTTCTGTGACAGCAATAGTGCGGTTGCCTTAGCCAAGGAACCGAGAGATCATGGTAGATCCAGACACATTGATAGAAAATATCACTTCATAAGACATAAGATAGAAGAAGGACTCCTCGTGGGAAAGAGGGTATCATCAGAAGTGAATCCTGCAGATCCCCTCACGAAGGGACTGACGAGGGTTAGGCATTTACAACATGCGAGTCGCACCGGGCTGGAGGATGATATTAGTTTTATAGATTAGATAGCTACTTCTGAAACTTGTAAAATGTAATCGACATTTGATGATGAATAAAAGGTGTGTTTATTTATGAGTAAGGTGTTACTGTCTTTTGTCAATTATTTACTATTGTTTCAGCTTTGCATGTTTTCACTTCCAGAATAAATTACTTTATTCAAAATTCCATAGTCGGTCATACGTTGGAAGTAGGTATGAATTAAGACTGTCATGAATTGGGCTTGTAGATGACTAAAGGTGTTTAGCCATAGCAATGGTTGCTACAAACATTCATGAGTACTCATAAGTTCTGAGTATTGGAATAAACCCACGCTTACTTGCATCATTTCATGTTATTTATCTCAAGTGATCGTGAGACGATAATATCATATAAGTCTTCAAACCTAGAGATATGGGTTGTTGCCTATGAGTTGGTTGTGCATTGATTCCACGAAAACGCATCAGTAACTTGATGTTATAAAACCTGACTTTATGTATAATTCAACAAGTAGTAGAACAAGTATATGAGTCGAAGTTTATCTGTTCCTTCTAGTCCTTGGAGGCTTAGAAGCGATATCTGGGCCACTCGATGATTTTGTTTTGATCTATATATCGGGCCCGGTCAGAACCTAATTAATGTGTTCAATTTAGTTCTATGTCAAACAAATTGGAAATCGGGAAAGAAACTGTTGGACAATAAGTACGACGTTGTTCCATGTATTTGTCTGGCTGATATCTTGAGAACATAGGATTATATGATCACTTATCTAAAATGGCGCTTCATAGTTCAACAGAGTTTTAAGAGCTACGATTGTCGGTTGGTTCCTGAAGTAATATAGGCAAATATAGTTATTAGACTTATCCAAGTGGGAGACTGTTGGATAAGGTGTCTAAGTCCATAACTTTATTTGGTATATACTTTACCCGACCCGACATGGTCCATTTGGGATGCACTTCACCCGAACTATTTGTATGGTTAAACCTTTGAGAATTGTATGTTTATGATTTGTTAATATATTATAAGTTATAATATATTAACATGAAATCATATTATTTAATTAGCATTTGATCATAAATTAATTTAGAATTAATTTGGTGATAAAAAAGATGACTAATTAAATATGGGCTCTTGTATTTATATAAGTGTGGGTTAATACTCATTTGGAATGGGCTTGGCATGCATGGGAGTCCATGGATAGTCCATGGAGCTTTTAACCCATGGATCCTTGGAAAGGAAGAGTCATGGGTATTAGGGTTTACATGGATGTAACCCTAATCCTCCACACTATATAAAGGAGCTTATGATGCTTGAAATGGCACTAGTTGTGTGTGTGCAAGAAGGTGGCCAATTTCTACAAGCAAACATACACTCTCATAGTTTTTCTAAGTTTGTGGTGATTTGTGATTTCCATTTGAGGGATCCACATTACTGGTGCTTGGCTCTCAAACTCCTAGGAATCAACTCACTATTTAAAAGGTATGTAATTCGTCTAGGCTTTATGTTTAAAGTTCCCAATGCCATGCTAGATAGGTTATGAACCTTGGAAAAACAAATTTGCATGTATTCATAGTAAAACATAGATCCAAGGTTTCTAGGGTTGCATGTACACCATAGGAGTGTTAGGATGCTGAAAACCCATCAGTTACGGTTTTAAGCATCAAGAAAAGGAAAGAGTTCAAGCCTTGATACAACTCTTTCTTTACATTTACGTCCTTAACCTTTTTAGCCATCCATGCACCTACACCTACATGTCCCTCATGCTTCATAATACAATCCATGCTTTTGATTAAATTAATCAAAAGCCCATGCCATCTTTTTCTTCTCTTAATTTTTGAAAATAAGAGTTAAAATATAACAAAACTTTTTTATTTTATAAACAAAGTTTATAAAATATAAACTTTAACTTTTTGGTAAAACACAAAAGAATTTATCTAGTCCAAAATGTTGTGCATAACTTATTACTTCATACCGTATAAATTATGTAATGTTACTTGCTAATGAAAATTATTATTTCCATGAAATAAATAATTTTCAATTAATTATAAGAGTTTATTGAATATTTATTAAAACCATTTTCTAATAACTAATCAATTGTATCAAGTTGTTGTTAGTATATGTTAATTAGAAATATCACTTTAAGATGATTCTTGAGCACATTAGATCTTTCGATCTCCCACCTGTGCAAGATTCATATTAGACTGATATAGAGAGTAGTGAACATCTAGCAACATTTCACTGCCCCCATCAACGTATGACTTTGTCCCATTCTATCAACGCCCAATTCCCAAAAAGCTCAAAGCTACAATTGGTGTATAAGGTAAGTTTATTAGTTATCCCTTTGTCACAGACATCATGTTGAACATGAGATATAGATCAAGATCAATCTTATTAGGTGTTTCACTTTTGGTAAGGCGCCTTGGATGTCTACATAAGCCTCGTGCGTAGTTCACACCATATATGAAAATGGCTTTTGTAACGGCCTAGTTAAGGACCATTATTTGACCATATCAAAGCATAACACTCCCTACACTCAAGTTCCACTATCTATCTCAGGTGTTAAGGATACAAAGATAGTACCTTTTAATCAACACTCCCTACACTCAAGTACCACTATCTCTGACAAGTACTTATGAAACTTGGTTACAACCCATTACCTACCTTCATTTGGTGAAAGTCAACCAATCCAATTCATATTATTCTTACTTCATAAATGTCCCTATAATTATAACAGACTATGAACTTTTAGAATAATAAGATTATTCATTGATTAAACATGTTAGTAAATAACACAACAAGTATTTATGTTATGATCATATCCCAATACATCAAAACATTATATAATAGTTGTTGTCACAATGTTCCAATATCCAAATACTAAATCCAAATCAAAATCCCATATAATAAAGTCTTACGGATGATGTATGACCATTCATAATTAGATTAAAAGAAGAACTTTGTCACACCCCAAAACCGGAACGGCGGAAACGTTCTAGGGTGGAGGACGTCATGTTTAGTATCACAAGACATGCATCATAGTAAGTAAAGTAATGAACAACCATATCATTAGAAAGAAAGTGTTTACAAGGTGTGTGTTCACGAAACATAGAATACATAAGCAAATAACAAACAAGACATGAAGCTATACTGCTCCATCTTCTGAATCCCAGTGCGAGTACCTGTCTACTAGGCTCCTGAGAATACAAGTTATTTGAAAGAGTTGATTAGCAATTAAGCTGGTGAGTTCATAAGATTTTAGTGATGTAGTAAGTTGTAGAAAGTTGTTGTAAAATGTTGTTGAAACTGTAGTTGAAAAATGTAGTAAGTTGTAAGTTCCTTTAAGAAAAGTTCGCATGTTCCTCTTAGAAAATCCTATATTTCCTACTTTGGTGAAAGATTCATAAAAATGATTCTACAATCCCTTCTATGTGTACTAAATGGATACAAGTGATATAAAACTCAGAGCAAACAAACAATCGACTGTGCAAATCTACCCTGAGCTCACAACCAAACAAGGAACAGTAAGTAAGGCGGATAGCACACATCCCATTGTTTGTTAGATCATTATTGTATATAACCTTGGTGTGTTCACTTGTTACTCATGGAGTTAATTGTGATGGTTTCTTTATATTTAATGAAAAGCTCCTTTATGAAAACCCTTATTCCTTATAATAAAATGGTGACCACAATGATCACTCCTATAATCACTTAAGGTCCTTTAAGTTTATACTGGTTTAATAAAATGGATTAAACCCTTAACTGGTAAGTTTCTAGTTTTATATACCAAATGTTCTTATTTGGAAAGTATGTTCTGTACTAGAAAACTGTGCATTAACTCTGTGTCCTATGACTTCACCCATACCTGGTACCCTTATGATGACTCAATGTATATTGGACATATATATCTAGAATCGAATAGATAATAGACTGGGTGAATTTGTTCCAAGCCCACAACCAAACAAGGAACAGGAAATGGAGCGGAGAGCACACATCCTATTAACTGTCGGATCCTATTCGTATATATGTATCCTTTGATGTATACATTAAGGAATGATAAGGTTAGCATTATGGTCCTTTCTACTAAACGTAGCCTTCTACCAAGGCATCTAATGTTATGTGTGATTGTTTCTTGTATGAGTGTGTATTTTCCCAAGTGAGACTCTCATTAACTAAATATAGTTTATACATTAATAAATATGTGAGAAGATCACAAAATAAATGTAATAGGGAAAATAATGTTTTACCTCAGCAGTGACACTGCTGGCTATAAAGTAGTAAAATACAGACTCCAGGTAGTATTAAATGTACAATACACCTCGGGGAGTCTAAAGTAGTAAAATACAGACTCCAGGTAGTATTAAATGGACAATACACCTCGGGGAGTCTTAAGTAATAAAATACAGACTCCAGGTAGTATTAAATGTACAATACACCTCGGGGAGTCTTTTTGCCTTTAATCTCAATTTGTTTAATTAAAGGTTTAAATGTGAACTCGTATGTAACCATGCTGATCGACGAATGAATAAAAGATGACCCTCCGGTGTCATATGTAGTGAGGTGACATTTGTCACCCCGTGGCCTTATCGGCTGGGACTGTAGCTAGCAGTCAGGGTGTGGGATTGTCTGTCCCGTATAGATCTATACACAAGATGCCCGCTCTCCCTCCAGGAGACTCTAGTTACAAAATGATACAACACTCTATTGTTGCATCCTTAAATAGTATGTCACATTAATTTATCGTATAACAATGTTTGAATAGCAAGTCATAGTATAGTAATGTTCTTTCTGTACTAGTGTATAGTATACTCTCTTGTAAAGTGTATAGTGTGAAATGTTTCTCATAATAGTGTGTTCTGACTTATGTATGAACTGACTCTTTGTATGCTTTATTGTATTAGAAGAAATGAATAGTGTCTTCCTAAACTATACCTATTATAGTTTACTAATGTTTTCCTTGAACTGTTATTGAAAATACTCTTTTATATACTAAGTCATGCCTGTACTTTAAAAACGGAGTTTTGTGAAACTATAAAGTAACATAACTTTAAAAGAGTTTTTGAAATGTTTTGATCACTTATAAAAGACATAAGAAATCCTTTGAAAGATGTTTTATAGCAAACATTTACACAATTATCATTGTGCTCAACTTGTATTCCCCCCCTTAAAAGCATTTAAAACGGTTAAAAGATTCATTACGGGGTATGAACTCACCTGATGTGGGTGATTCAACGAATATGCGTGTAAGGATGAGAAGTTCAACGAATGAAGTCCCGAGACACAACAAGTCCTAAATGACATACATTGGCATATATTGACATAAATATAGTGCTTGGAAGAAAACAAATGCAAGGAAACACCTCACGGGACTAGGAAACACTTCGACCAAGTGTTGGAATCACATGTGATTCATCTAAAGGGTGTTTAAGGCCATGCTTTGGTGTTTACAGCCATGTGTTTACGGCCAAGGGAGTTTACGGCCGTAAACTCATGGTCAAAGATGCATATGAGGGTGTTTGAAGGCTAGGGAAGCTTGAGGGAATTTTGCTCTACACAAGGATGAGAAAGACAAACTCAATGGAGAGTGTTGAGGTGTTTACCGCCAAGGGACTAGTTTTAAGATATTCATTTTAATGTATTTCGTTTGCCAAACTTTTAAGCTTTATGAAGCTAATTTTGAATATAAACCCAACAATTCGTATCAAGAGCCACCTTGAAAGTTTGGTTAGATTAAATGATATTTTTGGAAATCTTAGTTTTTTTAGAATATGGATAACTTCTTTTTGTATAAAAGTAAGTTCATACATATTTTCTTTGACAACTTTTTAATTGTTATTTTATGTGACAAAAACTTACATGCATTTTTTGTCACTTAAAGTTGTCTTGGAAAAACAAAGGTTGTTTTATGTTTATATGTATTTTTTGAGTGTATAAACAAGCCATGGATCTTTATGTTGTTGTTGTTGGTTGATTTATTAAAATGGTTTGTAATATATATTTTTTCATAAGGTATGTAATTAAAGTAGCTAGTTTTTATTCTTGTTATTCTTTATATAATGATTAGTCTTAGACTAGATTTATTTTATAAAATATGTAACAAGATGAAGATGGAGGCTATTTTTTGAAGACCTTGGAGGTACCAATGGTTTTATAACATCTTTATTAAATTTTATAACTTGTATAAAAGTTTTATAAACTTGCAACAAAGTAGATAGTCAATGCAAGTGGGAATTTAAAGTCAACATGAAGAACAACTTGAAGATTTTGGTCCATTTGGTCCCTTAGGAAAGGACTTGACACTTTTATGTTGGCTCATAAATGTGTCACTAGAATTTGGCTTGTTTTACACTATAATGCATGCTTGTGTTGTTTCTTTTTATGCAAATATTTTGTGTGGTTGATAAATTAGATTTTCACAAATCCAAACTATTTTTTGGACAAAATAAACATCACATGGAGTTTGGTTTTCAATTTACAAAATGAGAACATAAGATGTAACAAGTTACACTTTAAAACAAAAACCAATTTTATTAAAACGTTTATAACGGAAAATTTTGAAATTGTAAAATTATAATTCTAAAATGGTGATTTTATAACTTATTCAAACTCCAAAATATTAATAATAAAATGAAGTTTTATTAAGTAATAAATAAGGTTCTATCTGGCTCAAACTCAAACGTAATATTGGATATTATCGTCAAACTTGAACCGCATCAAAATATAAAGTCGGATTTTATATTTGAACCTAAAATGTGAATTTTTGGAAAAATGATGCCATGATCAATTGGATGCATTCAGTTATCATGATATCATATGTTTTTAAAACTAGAATTATAAAACATATCAAAGAACCTTTCAAGCCTCAAATCTGTACAATCCATCTTGAAGAACACTTGCACATCTCTTGTATGCACTAGTGGGATAAAGGTTACCCAACCGTTTAGTGTTACATTTTGATGACCGGGGTGTATTCGCTATTTTTATAACCAAGTTATAGGCCGATTACACAAGTTTATCAAATTGGATGTTTTGATCGGAAATCTTTTGTGATAAAGGACACCTAAGAAAGTGAAATTTGAGACATAGATGGGATCAAACATGTATAATTAAATTTTTTATTAGCGATCCCATAAGTCTAGGAATTATATAGTAAGATATAATTGATAATTGATATCTACCAGGTTGGATTCAAATAAATGGGATAAAGGTCACCTAACCATTTACTAGTTTTTCAACTTAGATCCTAAAATTTGATAATTAATGTTTTTGGAAAGTAAAAGGTTTTTAGTTGTTAAAGAGTTTAAATATAGAAAATACTAAATGAATTTTGTTAAAATTTTGTAGTTAAATAATCCATTCGCATTACCATGAAATTGTCATTTTCTTTAATGACTTAATGAAGCAATAAAATTGACTACATACAACTTCAATGATTGGGTTCATGTTTTAAGAAAAAATCTCATGAGAGATATGAAATTGTATACTCTTAAAAGTCCTTGTCCTAAACTATTTGCTCTGAGCAATTGACCTGAACATGACACCTACTAAAGGCATCATTGTGATGCTAAAGATGTTTCTAACATCGAATTAGGAATAGTTATTCATGACTTCCAAGAAGTCTTGAAATAATTTAGATATATATCTGATGATATAATAGGTTAAACAATATTCCAATAAATACAGTGATATTCTGTTTTGAACTAGTTCAAACACTAGAACAGTGCAAGGCCAAAAGAATCACCTTATTTGATCTAGGAGGCCCATGTTTTATGTAATGAACACCTTTAATCCCCAAGAAATCCAATAAGGCCCAAATAAATTGATCTTGTTCTTATTTTAAAACAACTAGACACTAGAAGAGGATATGATCTTCTTATCTAGAAAGAAATTCTAAGAGAGACTAGTACTTCAGTTATCTACTAGACAGAACTCATACTTTTCTTTTAACACTTAGGTACTTGGTACTTAAATGTTAAACTAATATCTTTAAATGGCTTACAGATATTTACAGAAGAGTAAAAAGCTGAGCACAATCAAGTTGGAACTACACTCTCAGAGTTTAATTTAGCTTGTCTAAATGCATGTCTCACTTATTTTAATTTATGAATGACTGATTATTTACTGAATTTGTTTTTCATAACGGTCACCTTCATATTCGGGAATGACTAAAATTCTTTGTATGAGACTAGATCTCTTAACACGAATTATATAGTAAATATCTAGTCTCATACAAAGAATTTCAAATCAAACTTATCTTTGACATTGTTATCTTTATTATATAAATGACATTCATACATTTCAACTTGAAGAAAGGGATCTTTGAAGGCAAATAATATAGTTTATTTGACATATGTAAATCTCATTTATATATATATATATATATATATATATATATATATATATATATATATATATAATATTCCTTCTTATATTTTCAATAAGTAGCAGAGAAAATAAATTATTAAGGAACTATACATTGTGATGTATGACTTCCATTCTAATTAATACCTAAGATAATGCATAATATACCAAACCAACTTTATTAACAATTATAGTAGTTATAATTATATTCTACGTGGTAAAACATAATTGTGAAATCTTTGTTTAAGCTTGCAAATATAAAGTTGAGATACAAACCGGTAAGAACTATCTAAAGCCTTAATGATAATAGAGGATTAATTAAATCTTACATGGTATGAGTTACTTTCTAATCGGTAAAAATGACCTCCTTTTATTTCCTTGGGATAACACCTAGAACGCTCTCAATATATACCTTGAGCACAAACACCAAATAATAAGTAGATATAACATTTTCGTCATAAGATTTTGTATGGAAAGGTGTCATCCCTATCTTATTAAATGTTTTGTGGATTTAATGTGACAACCGTCAATTTCAAGTCAAAGTCAAAGTCAACAAGTCAAACCGGTAAAACTTAACTAGTACTTCTATGTTAAAAGTTATTCTAGATTATCTTGGGAGTTTTCTTCCTATAGTTTTCCGAGCTAATGGTAGGTCGGCCTCTGCCAGTCCTCGTTGTTGGTTGAACATGTCTTCGATTCGGGGGGTATGGAGTATCGATCCTTGAGGATGGGTTTGTTTGGCTTATTCGTAGTCGGTGGTCCCTATGGTAGTTTCGTCTTTCTTCCTTATTAGTTAGATAGGTGCTTCCTGCGGTCAGGGACTGGGTCTGATGTTTCCTTTATCTACTATGTCGATCTCGTGATCAGACACTATCTGTTCTTATGACTGTGCTAAGTGGTATCGGATGTTTGGTTGCTGGGGTGTTTCCAGGGGTCGAGGTGATTCTATCCCTATTTACCAATTGGTAGAGGTTTCCAAGGTAATCCTTGGAAATCTCGTGAGAAAGGTTGGAAGCCTTTCGGATTCTCTTGATGCCTTTTGTTTCTTGATTTTCCCTCTTTGTTGGGGCTAGGGAAAAGTGTGTGGTATTTCTTACACCAGGACTTAGGTATCTGGTTACTAGGGATTCGTCGTTACCGGCTGAAAGAGTTTAGCTATCTGATTGAGTAAGACGAAAGTCTGTTTGTAGTGCTCAGGGTTTGTAAGGTGAGGATCAAGTCTGTCTGTGCCAATTGATGACATTGGACTCCTAGTTGTTACATCGATTTGAGGAGTATTGGTTTCCAGGAACGACAGGGTATTCTATGTTCATGCTCTTACTGTTGCTTGTTTTGTATTTGTTGTTACCATTGGGTCTATCTTATTTCTGCTTGTTAGGTGTTCCAATGTTTGTGTTCTTATCGTTGCTAGCTTCGTTTTCGTTGTTACCATTGGGTCTATCTCGTTTCTGCTTGTTAGGTGTTCTAGTGTTCGTGTTCTTATCGTTGCTAGTTTCGTTTTCGTTGTTACCATTGGGTCTATCTTGTTTCTGCTTGTTAGGTGTTCTAGTGTTCGTGTTCTTATTGTTGCTAGTTTCGTTTTCGTTGTTACCATTGGGTCTATCTCGTTTATGCTTGTTAGGTGTTCTAGCGACACAAGGGTGTTGTTATAAGGCAAGGGAATTCGTAATGCGAATTCTTCCAAGTCCTTCCACTATAGGTGGATGTGACCTAACCGTACATACTTAGGATTTTTAGAGATCATTGACTGTGGGGTTCTGTCCTAACCGCTATTCAGCCCAGGGACATAAACTAAGATGGAATCGCACGTTCTTAGTTTGCGGGATCCTAACCATATGTGATACTAACGTTCATATGGGACCATCATGGTCCATTCGTAAGGATCTCTAGCTTCCCGTAATTTACAGGATCTGCTCTAACGAGACAATAGTTTTTGGATTATGTTTTTAATTGACAAAAACTTTTTGGTGATAATTCGATGCTTTAGTTTATCGTGGAACGTACCAAAAGCTGCGGTAGGGTTCCTTGTCGTCTCCTCCTGTCTAGTTGTCGACTCCTTCGTTAGTCATCTCCGTTGGACAATCTCTCTTGAAATGTTCTATTGCACCGCACTTGCGACAAGCTGGACTCACTTATGGGTTGCGGGTTGGAGTGACGTATCGGGTCGGGGCCCTACAGTAGCCGGAGGTGTGCCCCATCTTGTTGCACCCTTTGCAAGAAAATGTTTGGCAGGCTCCCCAATGATGGTATTTGCACTTGTTGCAGGATGGATTGTTCCCAAGGTATGATTGTCTCGATGTGGAAAGAGTAGGGTTAGTGGGGGTAGGGACAGATTCCACTTTCTGCCTTTTAGTAAGCTTCTAAGTCGAATTTCCTCTTTTTTCGTTTCCGAACTTTCTTTTCTTGAGTTTAGGTTTAGGTTTTTGGGTGCATTGGCGAGTTGTTCTTCGTTGGTCTCCATGGTTATTGTTACGGTTGAATTTACCAGCATTGTATCTATTTTCGTTTGTGTTGTTGGCATTGAAGTATGCCATGACAGCTGCCACGGCAGCTGTTACAGTGGCTTGGAATGTGGTGGAGTCTATTTGTAGGACCGGTACATCGTCAGGGTACTGGTTATCTCCATGGTAAGACATGACCCTGTTGCACACGAAAAGTGAGCTCGTAAGTACATGTAGCTAGTTTCAAGGGAGTTTACTCGTATAATCGTGTCAACCTACATCCCCATGATGCAGTTATGGTTGAGAGAGTGGAAACATGTATTGTCTAATGTAAAGTCCGTCCAAACAGCACATAGCTAGCAATATGGTTAACGAATTTGGTTGTATGGATTCTTGGAGGCTGTACCCCTCTTGGTTTACTACTACTGGTTGCGATTAAAGGCATTATGAACCTAAGGCGAGTGGCACGGTGATTCTCTTTTATCGCCATGGCGCACAAGGTACTTGGCCTTTTTACTCCTATCCTGAGTGTTCTTTTTGGTGTTCTTTACACCGCTAAGGCTGCCCTAGCCTTGATTACAATGAGTTGTGGTCTCTAAATGACCACCTCCTCTTTCAAGGAGTGTAGATGGTCTGCATAGTTTTCTGGTTCTACTTGTGGGTTTCGCAAGGCACTTAGAATGGTGTTCCTGTTACTTGTGGGGGATCGGACTTACATTGTCGCACACTGGGCTTTGTTTACGGTCTCCATTAATACATGACAGAGAGTTCGAAGTCGAGAGTCAAATCGGGTTACTTGTGGCCCATACGGGGGTGATGCTTGATTCGCGAGGGTATTGGCTATCGGAGTTCGGTACACGTCGATTGTGGATCGGGGTGTCCTTCGTGAAGGTGCGCCCTAAATTGGATAGGAACCAATTTATTAACTTGTTTTTGAGTGGGTATCGTTTTGTTTCTAGGTATGTCTATTCCAGGAGTACCTATATAGGGTATTTATGTATCTGGGAAGAGAAAGGTGAAAGGGTCTTCTGCCAATAGGAATAAGCTTGCTATGAGTTCCCTCGGCGCTTTCATCCTTGTTTGGCCCTTAGTCGAAATTCTCCCTTTCACGATTCATGTCTTGGTATTCCTTGGGATTCACTTCTGGGTTTTTCCTCATGGACTTCTTCTGGTCTCTCCTTGCCCCACCCATAATTTACCGTGACAGGGTAGTAGAAGTCTTTGCAAGGAATTTCAACAACTTGTTTGTGCGAGAATCAAGGTACAAGATATACGAGGAAAGTTTAGGTGTGGGAGGGGTTTATGGTATCCTAAAATACTTATTTTAAACTTGATGTTAGATTCTAGTATTCTCTTGTACTCATAGTTGGTAGGTTTTAGGTTTGTTGCAACACCACCATCACTCCCAAGCACATGTTGGTCATATTTCAAATAAATATATGTGATCAGGCTATATTTATCCCAGATATGACTACATACTGCCTAGGTTTGACTGTAGCGTTCAACCCTTAGTTACTTTTGTTTTCTTCTCGTTATGATACTGTGTTAGAAGATATGTATACTTTTATAAAATACTTATCTTTTTAAAGTATACTTTTAAGCAGAGTGTGTTTTAGTCCCATTCTATTTATAGTTGTATATCTTGTATGGCTAGATATACCAGTTCACTATAAACAATGCTCTGATACCAATCTGTCACACCCCCAGACCAGACGGCGGAAACGTCCGGAGGCGGGTGACTTCATTGTGCAGTATCATAACAATTGAATATAAATGAAACAGAGCAATCCAAACATCATACATTGAGATAACAAACTTACATTGTTTACATATTGTATTTGCTCCTCGAGTTACACAAAAGAGACATAAGCAGAAAAATCCAAACTGCAGCTAAACAGTCTTGCATCCGCGTCCCTTGTTACCTGCTTACTAGATCCCTTAGAATACAAGTCGTTTTGAAAAGCGTCAACTAAAAAGTTGGTGAGTTCATAAGCATTTATGTATAAAATCGTTTACACTTGTTTAGGATCGTTCTCATTCTACTTTCAGAAAATCCGATATTTTCTATGAAATCGTTTGAAGTCTTGCCTTGAAAATCATGGATATATGTGTGTGCATGTCATTACTTTTGTTCATCCTTATAAGGAGTGATTCTGAAAAGTAGTGTAAGTAGTAAAAAGCGAGCTATGTACGAGAATAGTTCTTTTGAATAGTAACAGTCAACCGTTTCCAGAAAAATCCCTTATTTTTAAAAAGAGAATATGGTTTAAAATCTTGTTCCTCTTATCGAGTAAAATTGAGTGTGCGTTCTAGTTATCGTTATCGAAATCGTAGAAAATCGTTTTCTCCAGAAAATCCTATATTTTCTGCTATAAAATATTCGTAAGTTCTAGTTCCAACTATGTATATGTGTGGGTTAGTTTATCATTTTCAAAATTGTTTACAAACGTTTTCCATAGAGTCCTACACTTTTTAATTTGTAAAATAGCAGTATTACGACTCTATACTTGTTAGGAGAAAGAATGAACATGGCAATTGTGGACGTACTACACGATGAAAAAGGACAGTCAACGCAACAAGTGCGGACCATCACTTATCACGTGTAGGACAGTCAACACAACGTGCCAAACTTTATTTATGAGGTTTTCCTTACATAAATTTCTAGTTAACATAGCATATTCTAGTGAGTCGTTATAACCATACTAATCTGACGGAGTGCCCGTTTTGGCGTTTCTCAGGCGCCCTAGTTTTGTAAAAGACATTTGTCACCGTAGACTGCCCTTACTAGCTGTAGCGAACAGCGAAGGTGCGGGGTGTCAACCCCGTATAGATCTATACACAAATTCCTGCTCTCCCTCCAAGTGACTCTGGCTATAACTCCTTACATGACTTTAGACGTACACTAATATTTTTATATTTAGGTACTTTTGAGATTTGTCTGACTAGAATATTAACAACCTTTTGAGCAATCGTTAAAGATCCATTATTTGTTAGATAAATAATGAAATTCGTACCCATTGAATAGAAATATCGGTCTCGTTTCATATCGTTGATTGTGCTCGTTAACTGGGTGCTCGTGTTCGTTCCTTTTCGTTTATTGAAAAATAAGTCATTTTAGTCAAGGGAAAAATGTCAAGTTATAATTTGTATAAATTTATAACTGCCGGTTATGACACGCATTTTCTGTTTCATGACATATAGAACATTTCTTATGTTCTTGGAGGTTTTACGACAGCAGTTTATGACATGCAAGTATTTTTGTCATAAAGGTTCTATTCGTGTATTTCCTTGGTGAAATTATTTATCAAATATTTATAAATAATCCCTAATGGTTTGAAAATAGTCACAAAGTTCCCATTTTCGAAAATTAATAGAAATAGTGTCAACTTATCAAGGTCCTTTTTTATAACTTTTATCTCTAGACATGAAAGCATAGATAAAGGGGTTAAGTTCGACACACCCAATAGTTAGGAGGCTCTTTTGTACACAAAGTATCATCTGTTCTTTATGGAATTGTGAAATCTTACGTTTATGAGAATATTACTAAAATAATAAGTTAATAATATTTCACACACACATACAAACATACGTATACATGCAATTATTCAAGTATTTAGGAAAGATTTAACTTGTACTCTCCCCCAAAAACATTAAAATATTGAAAAGGTGGGGTATGAAGCTCACCTTGAGTTGTTTGAGGAGTTGTTTGGAGTTATGGAGTGAAGATCTTAAGCTTAAACTTTTGGCTGAGATGAGGAACTTCTTTGGGAAGAATGTTATCCTAAGGTTGATAATCACATATTATTATGAATAAAATAATATGGATTCATCTTGAAAATTATGTAAAATCTTAGATGAGTGGAGAACTTACTTTAGAAAAACTCTAGGGAAGATTTGAGAAATTTTGCTTCGAGCAAGATTCTTCAGTTTCTCTTGGAAGGAGTATTTGAGAGAAAATGGGAGTGTTCTTAGGAGTTTGCTGAATATGGGTATGAGAAGTGAGAGAGTAGTTCACGTTTTCAATAAGGGAAGATAAGGAGGGATTTGACATTTGCTTGGAGTACTGGTGGGTAAAACTTATTTTCTTATAGATAATGTGTGTTTATCTAGGATTTACACGGGAAATGAGGAATTAGCATCACATCATAAAGTCAAACCTCTTTGTCCTTATCTTGATTTAGGATAGGATCTTCCTAAATCCTAAACTTTTATTTTATGTAAATATGATTTAATAATTAAATTTGGCATAAAATAAAGGTTTTAGGGGTCTTAGTTAAGAAAAACACGAGTTTGGTGGGATTCCCGACGTCAAAATGCCTTAAAATGATGAAATGGTCCGGAAATGGCAAAAATCCAAAGCTTAGAGGCGAAATCCGGAGTCCTTATGAAATTTCTGGAGTCAAAATGTGAGGTCCGGAGTAGGGAGCAAATTTCCGAAGCAAATAGTACTTCCGGAGGGCTATTCTCGGATTCCGAAGGCAGGAGGCGGATCAGTGGTCCGGACCGACCAGGTGCGAAGCTGGCTGGAGAATCCGAAGCTGCCTCAAGCGAGATCTTCTGGAGCGAAGTTCCGAAGCAAGAAGGAGGGTTTCGAAATGAGTGGTCCGGATGAGAGGCTTCCGAGGTGCGATTCCTCTTGGTTTCCTTAGAAGACATTCCGGACTAAGAGGTTCTGGACCAGGAGGGTTCCGGACCAAGAGGGTTCCGGTCAAGAGGTTCAGGGCCAAGAGGGTTCCGGACCAAGAGGTTCAGGACCCAAGAGGGTTCCGGACCAAGAGGGTTCCGGACCAAGGGGGTTCCGGACCAAGAGGGTCCTATTGGGTTTTCTCCTCCAGTTTTGGGATGTTTTCGACTGATGAAGGTACGTAGAGAGATTTGGGAGAGATTCCACATACTTGGAGAGATTTGGAAGAGATTTCATATTCTTGGAGAGTTTTGGGAGAGATTTCACATACTTGGAGAGATTTCACATGTGGGAGAGATTTCTCGTACTTGGAGAGATTTGGGAGAGATTTCACATACTTGGAGAGAATTGGGAGAGATTTCACATACTTGGAGAGATTTCACATATGGGAGAGATTTCACATACTTGGAGAGATTTGGGAGAGATTTCACATACTTGGAGAGATTTGGGAGAGATTTCACATACTTAGAGAGATTTGGGAGAGATTTCATATACTTGGAGAGTTTCAGGAGAGATTCGATATACTTGGAGAGATTTCATTCTAACACTTCATGGCTCATTAGGAACTCATATTGTACACTTAAATGTGCTAGCACAAGTCTCACAATAGTCCTTGCTTACCTGAGGACGGAATTTCCTAGACAAAAATGCTAGTTGTGACACAATGGTAGGATTTCACTTGCCGGGTGACCCCTACTTCCCCAACCAAGGGAATGCCGGTTGGATTGTGGAAGACCCAGAGGAAGATTCCGTAGAGGAACCCATGGAAGATGAAGAACCCATGGAGGATGAAGAACCCATGGAGGATGAAGAACCCATGGAAGAGGAAGAATCAATAGACGGTGAAGAGGAAGAAGACTCATATGGAACCAACTCAGAACCAGAAGTCTACAATCCACACCCTGCCCCTATCCCTCTGTAACAATTCCAAGGCCCGACGCCCCGATGGGCCGAAAATACAAATAGGTGGAGCCGGGAGCAAGGTCAACATCATCCTTATGGCATGTAACGAGGTTTTTACGACCTCAGCAGAGGAGGATCAGCCGACAGAGCCCTTCCTGTCATAGTTCACAGTGTCGCACGCCACGAGGAGCAAACAAGGATAAACACCCGCCACCTCATCGAAATTGGCGCCACCAGCCAAATCAACTTCGTTCGTCTTCGCCGGTTGGATGATGACCACGATCGGACTCGAGACCGCACCGAGGTTCTTCAACGGGAAATGACCGCGACCCGAGCCGAAGTACAAGAGCTTCGGGAACACCGAGCCACTTTAGAAGGACGTCTGGCAGAAGCAGAACGCCAAGCGGCAGAATCCAGAGCTGAAATGAGGGCAACGAGGAACTTCGTGTCTTCACTTCGTGATCCTCAGAGCTTCAACCGCCACAAGTAGTGCTTGCACTGCTCGCTTCAGTTTAATCTAGTTTTGCGGATAAATATTGCTATTATATTCTAGTATTTTATGTCCGATCTCGCGATTTAAGTGTTTACACTTCCGGGATCCGTTAGGCGGTCAAATTTTTTCCAAACATTGATGTAGCATAGACCCCTCGTAGGGTCAAATTTTCCTTAAAAATATTATACACCAAGTTATATCAATGAAATTGACACCCTATTTGTTTTATTGGGAACATTACATCAAATTCATAATATGGATTATTTTCAGATTAAATTTACTGGTGGTCAATCTATGATGGCTTGATGTATAAATCAAAGTTATATATAATTAATGTCACACCCCAAAACCGGAACGGCGGAAACGTTCGGGGGTGGAGGACGTCATGTTTAGTATCACAAGACATGCATCATAGTAATCAAAGTAATAAACAACCATTTCATTAGAAAGAAAGTGTTTACAAGGTATGTGGTTCACATAACATAGACTACAAAGTAAATAACAAAACAAGACATGAAGCTATACTGCTCCATCTTCTGAATCCCAGTGCGCGTACCTGTCTACTGGTCTCCAGAGAATACAAGTTATTTTGAAAGCATAGATCAGCATTTAAGCTGGTGAGTTCATAAGATTTTAGTGATGTAATGTAAGTTGTAAGAAAGTTATAGTAAGTTGTAAGTTCTGTTTAGAAAATCGCCTGTTTCTCCAAAAAATCCTATATTTCCTGCTTTGATGAAAGATAAGTAAAAATGACTCTACAATCCTTTCTATGAGTACTACATGGATACAAGTTATATAAAACCCAGAGTAAACAAACAATCGGTTGTGTGTATCTGCCCTAAGCCTACAACCAAACAAGGAACACGGAATGAGGCGGAAGGCACACATCCCATTGTTTGTTAGATCATCGTTGTATATAACCCTTGCGTATTCACTTGGTACTCAAGGAGTTAATTGTAATAGTTCCTTTATATTTGATGAAAAGATTCTTCAAGAAAACCCTTATTTCTTTTAGTAAAAATGGTAACCACAGTGGTTCCTTCTATATATAATCTAATATCGAATAGATAGTTAGTTGTGTGAATCTGCCCTAAGCCCACAACCAAACAAGGAACAGGAAATGAAGCGGAAAGCACACATCCAACTACCTATCGAGTATTAATTATATATAACCCTGATGTATAAACTAAGGTATTATAGAATTAACCACATAAGGTCCTTTAAGTTATACTGGTTTAATAAAATGGATTAAACCCTTTACTGGTTAAGTTTCTAGTTTTGAATACCAAATGTTCTATTTGAAAAGTATGTTTTGTACTAGAAAACTATGCATTGAATTAGTGTCCTATGACCTGACCCATACCTGGTACCCCTTATGATTACTTGGTGTATACAGAATATATATATATATATATATATATATATATATATATATATATATATATATATATATATATATATATATATATATATATATATATATATATATATATATATATAGCTAAGATCGAATAAATGGTAGGCCGGGTGAATCTGCTCTAAGCCCACAACCAAACAAGGAACAGGAAATGAAGCGGAAAGCACGCATTCTGCTACGTGTCGGATCCGATTAATATATATCCCTGATGTATAAACTAAGGAATCATAAAGTTAGCATTATAGGCTCCTTTCTACTGAATGTACTAGACTTGACTGTTCTATTTGTAGTTTGAAAATATGTAAGTCTTCCCTAGTTTATAACCATCTTAACTCGAAAATAGTTTGCATTAATGTTCAAGTGGAACTGTCACAATATGAAAGTAATGGGAAAATGTAAGTACACAGTTGTCTTTTGAATTGACATCCTGACATAATGATTACCTTAAAACATGTTTGTTTTATTAAGGTCATAATGTGATGGATAGTACCCATACTATACGCTCTCCCTGCAAGAGATTCTGGGGACCAAACGCGACTTCGGCAAACAAATTCCTAGGCCGTGTAAATTCACATTAAAGTTATATGATCATGTATACCCAATTTACTATCACCTTTTGTTTAGAACAATGAGTTAGTGATTATTAGTATAATTAGATCCTGATTGTTCTCCTGCTATAACATTTAGTATGTTCTTTCTGTTATAGTATCTTAGTATGTTCTTTCTGTTATCGCGTATTGTATCTTCCTCCCTGTTTCTCTTTATAGTATGATCTCTACGTTATCGTGTATTGCATCTACCTCCCTGATTCTCTTTATAGTATGTTCTAGCATCTAGTATGAACTGAACCCCTAAACTATACCTACTATATTTTACTAGTATGTTTACTGGAACTTTTATTGAAAAGACTCATTTATCTACTAATTTATGATTGTACTTTAAAAAAGGAGTTTTATAAACTATAAAGTAACATAACTTAAAAAGAGTTTTTGAAATGTTTTGATCACTTATTAAAGACATAAGTAATCTTTTGAAAGATGCTTATAACAAACATTTAAACAATTATCATTGTGTTCAACTTGTATTCCTCCCCTTTAAAAGCATTTAAAACAATTTAAAAGATTGATTATACGGGTATGAACTCACCTTATGTGGGTGATTCAAACGAATATGCGCGTAAGGATGAGAAGTTCCACGAATGAAGTCCCGAGACACAAACGAGTCCTAAATGACATATAATGGCATATATTGGCATGAATATAGTGTTTAGAAGCAACCATATGCAAGGAAACACCTTTAGGGACTAGGAAACACTTGGACCAAGTGTTAGAATCACATGTGATTCATCTAAGGGAGTGTACAGCCACTAAATGGAGTGTGCGGTCATGGGTGTACGGCCATGGAGTGTACGGTTGTATACTCATGGTAACAAGTGCACAAAATGTGTCTTCTAATGATAGGGAAGCTTGTGGGACAATTTCTCATCAAGTATTGAAGCTAGGTTTTCACTTTGGAGGCCCTTTACGGGTGTTTTGAGGGGTATACGACCACACATGGGTGTACGGCCGTACACTCCTTTTGATCTTGAGTTTTGGTCATTTTTAGGGTGTTAATCAAGTGTTCCTAACATGTACTAAGCATAGGGAATGAGTACTTACGATTTGGAGGCTCAAGAGGGTTCACAATCACCAAGAACAAGTGTGTGTTCTTGGTGAAATGGATGAAGATTTGAAGATCTAGCCAAAAGATGATTTCCATGGATGAAATCAAAGGGTGTTACTAGGTTAAGAAGGATAACAACAAATCAAACGGAAGAAAGGCTTACATTCTTGAAGATCGGGGTGAAAGCTCGATGATAGTTGAGAGAGAAATAGATGTTCTTGACGTCGAAACTGAGGAAATGGCTTAGAAATGAAGGGGTATCACTCTTATGGAGGGGGTGTACGGCCAACATGGGTGTACGGCCGTACACACAAGTGTGTACGGCCGCACACTCATGTGTACGGCCGTACACTCCCTCTAACGGAGTGTTCGGCTCGATTTTGTCGCGAAGAACTTACGCAACTTAATCCTATACCCAAATTTTGAATGTACTGAGCTTTGAACCCTTAAAAAGACTCTAAACAAGGCTAAAAGATATCAGAAATGAGTCTGACACTCGGTTGGATTGAATGGCTGAACTTACAAGGAAAAGATTTTCGGGTTGTCACATCATCCCCCCGTTAGATGGAATTCGTCCCGAAATTAGCCTTCTTAGAAGTACTACTGGCGTTGCGCTCCTCTGATTGGCAGAATACCCACTCGTAGTCCTGGAAACTTTGCCCTAGTGTTCATGATAGGATTCCTACTTGGTCCATCTATCATTACCTCGTGTATACAAGCCATATATAGTTAGGATTAGTAAGACGGTCGGATGTGCGACTCTGCCCCAGGTCCACAAACTAACAAGGAACAGGAGATAGGGCGGAAGCATACATACTAAATCTACGTAATCATAATCATATACCATCGTCGCGTATACACTGAATAGTGATAGGTGGGTTGTATTCGTCCTTAGCCTCTGTGCTCGAACTTGGTCTATTGGATGAGTGGTATTTCGTGACGGTCTGTGGAACATACGACGGCAAGGCTTCGGATGGCAAAGTATTCTTCGCACGAGTGTTTCGGGGTTTAGAATACGAAGGACAAAACTAAGGTCTGGGTCGGACTGTCGTTACGAATGACGAAGGTTTCGTGAATTTGACGGTTAAGGCGATAGGAACATGTGAACTTAGTATGGTGAGGACCACTCCAATTCATGATGAATGATAGCAACGTACTCTTTATTGAACAAAGGTTTGGCTGATTTGAAAGAAACGGCTGTTATACGATGATGTACCCCTAGTGTGTTCGACAATGTACTCTTTGTAAACGTTCTAGTGCTTTCTGTTTTCCCCTTCATGTTTACACTTCTACATATCGTACCGCGATGAGCAAGTACATACTGTGAAAGTGCTTTGATAACTAGTGTCGATACTTTATACTACGATCCTCCTCGGTACCACTATGATCGCCTGACATATACAAGTTATGAATAATTAAGATGAATAAGACAGTCGACTGAGTAACTCTTCCTCAAATCCACAACCAAACAAGGAACAGGAATTAAGGCGAAATCACTCACTCTAAGTCTGCAAAATCTCAGCTATGCACAACCCTGATGTACATACTAAGCCATCATAGCTTCTCTGAACGAATCTTTTAGTTCACTTGAATAATGTGACTTATTCTGATAAGTGAGTTATTATAATTACTTTTAAGTGTTTTCCCCATGTTTTAATCTTATATAAATATAAATTAATTTTTAAAGTAATTCTTATTTTAATTCGAAAACGTACCGCTACTCGCTGGCGACTCCGGGGTTGATTCTCCTGCGGTGATCATCAGAATTCGTCCATCCGCTCCTGAGTTCTTTGTTATTGGGCAGTCCCTATGGTAGTGTCCAGTCTCACCACAGCCATAGCAGGCTTGGTTTTCATCAGCTCCGGGGACTTGGGAGATCGGTTGAGCCGGTGCCCAGCGGAAACAGACTGTGTGTCCCTTTCTGTGGCAGTTCAGACACTGCATTTCCCGGCATACTCCGGTGTGGTGATATTTGCACTTTCCACACTTCGGAAGGGTTCCAGCATATCGACTGGCAGGTGTTGGAGTAGCAGGTGTTGTGGCGGCATACATAGTACTCGTTTGTTGCTCTTGTGGGGGTTCCTGTGTTGTTCGCTTCTTCTTCCTCTTGTTCCCTGACTTCCGTTTATAGTCCTCTCCCTTTGATGGCTCGGGAACGGGGACTTCCACGCCATGACGGACTCCATGGTCAATGAGTCGATGTTCCAGACGTTTGGCACTATCAAATGTGGTTGGGTTAGAAGACAACACATCACCTTGGATCGGGGCAGTTAGACCCCAGATGTATCTTTCTATCTTCTTGCTCTCCGGGGTAACCATCCCGGGGCATAGTGCTGCCAAGTCGCTAAACCTGTCAGTGTAGGCCACTATGTCTGAGCCGACCATCGTGAGCTCCCATAGTTCTTGTTCCAGCTTTTGAACTTCACCCATCGGGCAGTATTCTTCCAGCATTATCTCTTTTAGGTTCTCCCAACCTATTGAGTTAGCCACTCATAGGGTCAGTGACTTAACATGGCTATTCCACCATGTCAGGGCTCTGTCGGAGAAGGTGCAGGTAGCAAACTTCACTTTGCTCCTTCTAGGCACGAACAAATTGCAAAGACTGAATCTGTTTTCTCGAACCAATGCATCAGAGCGATGACTCCACCATTTCCATTAAAGGAATTTGGTTTACAGTTCAGGAAATCCTTATACCAACACTGCTTTGGGTGTCTGTGAGAATCTTCGAGGTTGACTAAATGGGTACCACTACCAGATCCGAAGGTACCACTTTCGTCGAAGTGAGCTAGAGCGGTTGCCACTGCGGAGGATATCGTTGCTTGGAGAGCAGCAGGATCGAATTGTGGTGTTGGAGTTGGAGTTATCGGAGTAGCGCACCTATTTGATATGCGAGGAGGCATCTTTGCTAAAAGAATACAAAGATGAGACGGAATAAGTCTGTAGCAGTGGATATAAGTCGAAAGCTGAAAGACAAGGTTATCCTAGTTCTGAGGGTATCGGGTCCTGACTTCCACAGGGTTCTGGAAACAATTCATAAAAGAGTCTATACCAAATAAACTTTATGAATAAGAAGTGGCTATCCTCGAATGAATATCTGTGACCTGAATAACTATTACCAGTTGCACGGAAGAAAATAATCCTAACACATAATGTGAGCAGTGTTTCCACTAACTCATTAAGTTAACCAAGATTATTATTTATTAGTGTGACACATAGGATGTTTTGGTTACTTTGGTTGGTCCTTCTTTGAAAACTTCTCATGAACTTGCTCTTGTTCCTCCTTGACTCTTATGTTGACCGCTATGAGGAAGTGGTTACATCTATCTAGCTTGTCGTGCGAGAATGGAAGTGACTAAAGAATCTAAGAGATTTCAATGAAACATTATGGGGTGATCCTTACAGATTCCTTCTATAATTGCACAATGTATACAAGTTGTATATAATTTAAGATTAAATAGACCTTCGAATAAGTGATCCTACTCCAAAACCACAACCAAACAAGGAACAGGTAGTGAAACGTAGATCACAAATTCTAAGTCTATAAAATCTCAATTATATAAACCTTGGAAGTATACATTGCAAGATTATAGACGTATCCGTAATGGTCTTTTAAGTTATCACATAAGTTATTTATATAGTGCCTAAAATACTCCTATATTATTTTAATGTAATGTACTTGGTGTGTTTTAAACTTGTTATCGTGTTATAGTATCATAAAATACTTCCATAGTATCTTATCCTTATGTTCTGATCTAGAATTCCTTTAAATAGAGTTAGGTAAGTTTTAAGACTGTTGCAACACCACATCACTCCCAAAAACATGTCGGTCACATCTCGAATTAATATAGTTGATCAGGCTATATTTATCCTTGCTATGATTACATAACTGTCCAGGTTTGACCGCATTGTTCAACCTTTAAATACTTATGTTATGTTCTTCTTGTGATACTTGTTCTAGAATGTATATATGTATAACCATGTATGTATACTTTTATAAGGTATTGTTATATTCCTAAAATATATTATTATCCAGAGCACTTCGGCCCCATTGTATTTATAGTAGTATATCTTTTATCGGTTGATATACTTAGTTCACTATAAACAATGCTCTAATACCAATCTGTCACACCCCAAAACCGGAACGGTGGAAACATTCGGGGGTGGAGGACGTCATGTTTAGTATCACAAGACATGCATCATAGTAATCAAAGTAATAAACACCCATTTCATTATAAAGAAAGTGTTTACAAGGTATATGGTTCACATAACATAGACTACAAAGTAAATAACAAAACAAGACATGAAGCTATACTGCTCCATCTTCTGAATCCCAGTGCGCGTACCGGTCTATTGGTCTTCTGAGAATACAAGTTATTTTGAAAGCATAGATCAGCATTTAACATGGTGATTTCATAAGATTTTAGTGATGTAATGTAAGTTGTAAGAAAGTTATAGTAAGTTGTAAGTTCTGTTTAGAAAAGTTCGCCTGTTCCTCCAGAAAATCCTATATTTCCTGCTTTGTTGAAAGATAAGTAAAAATGACTCTACAATCCTTTCTATGAGTACTAAATGGATACAAGTTATATAAAACCCAGAGTAAACAAACAATCGGTTGTGTGTATCTACCCTAAGCCCACAACCAAACAAGGAACAGGGAATGAGGCGGAAGGCACACATCCCATTGTTTGTTAGATCATCGTTGTATATAACCCTTGCGTATTCACTTGGTACTCAAGGAGTTAATTGTAATAGTTCCTTTATATTTGATGAAAATATTCTTTAAGAAAACCCTTATTTCTTTTAGATAACTACAGTGGTTCCTTCTATAATCACTTAGTTTATACCAGCTATATATAATCTAATATCAAATGGATAGTTAGTTGTGTGAATCTGCCCTAAGCCTACAACCAAACAAGGAACAGGAAATGAAGCGGATAGCACACATCCAACTACCTATCGGGTATTAATTATATATAACTCTGATGTATAAACTAAGGTATTATAGACTTAACCACCTAAGGTGCTTTTAGTTATAATGGTTTAATAAAATGGATTAAATCCTTTACTGGTTAAGTTTCTAGTTTTGAATACCAAATGTTTTATTTGAAAAGTATGTTTTGTACTAGAAAACTGTGCATTGAATTAGTGCCCTATGACCTGACCCATACCTGGTACCCCTTATGATTACTTGGTGTATACGGAATATATATAAATAGCTAAGATCGAATAAATAGTAGGCTGAGTGAATCTGCTCTAAGCCCACAACCAAACAAGGAACAGGAAATGAAGCGGAAAGCACGCATCCTGCTACCTGTCGGATCCGATTAATATATATCCCTGATGTATAAACTAAGGAATCATAAAGTTAGCATTATAGGATCCTCTCTACTAAATGTACTAGACTCGACTATTCTGTTTGTAGTTTGAAAATATGTAAGTTTTCCCTAGTTTATAACCATCTTAACTCGAAAATAGTTTGCATTAACTTTCAAGTGGAACTGTCACAATATGAAAGTAATGGGAAAATGTAAGTACACAGTTGTCTTTTGAATTGACATCCTGACGTACTGATTACCTTAAAACATATTTGTTTTATTAAGGTCATAATGTGATGGATATTACCCATACTATACGTTCTCCCTGCAAGAGATTCTGGGGACCAAACGCGACTTCCACAAACAAATTGTTAGGTCGTGTAAATTCACATTAAAGTTATATGATCAGGTATTCCCAATTTACTATCACCTTTTGTTTAGAACAATGAGTTAGTGATTATTGGAATAATTAGATCATGTATTGTTCTCCTACTATAGCATTTAGTATGTTCTTTCTGTTATAGTATCTTAGTATTTTCTTTCTGTTATCGCGTATTGTATCTTCCTCCCTGTTTCTCTTTTTAGTATGATCTCTATGTTATCGTGTATTGTATCTACCTCCCTGATTCTCTTTATAGTGTGTTCTAGCATCTAGTATGAACTGAACCCCTAAACTATACCTACTATTGTTTACTAGTATGTTTACTGGAACTTTTATTGAAAAGACTCATTTCTCTACTAAGTTATGATTGTACTTTAAAAAAGGAGTTTTATAAACTATAAAGTAACATAACTTAAAGAGAGTTTTTGAAATGTTTTGATCACTTATTAAAGACATAAGTAATCTTTTGAAAGATGCTTATAACAAACATTTACACAATTATCATTGTGTTCAACTTGTATTCCTCCCCTTTAAAAGCATTTAAAACAATTTAAAAGATTGATTATACGGGTATGAACTCACCTTATGTGGGTGATTCAAACGAATATGCGCGTAAGGATGAGAAGTTCCACGAATGAAGTCCCGAGACACAAACGAGTCCTAAATGACATATAATGGCATATATTGGCATGAATATAGTGTTTAGAAGCAACCATATGCAAGGAAACACCTTTAGGGACTAGGAAACACTTGGACCAAGTGTTAGAATCACATGTGATTCATCTAAGGGAGTGTACGGCCACTAAATGGAGTGTGCGGCCATGGGTGTACGGCCATGGAGTGTACGGTTGTACACTCATGGTAACAAGTGCACAAAATGTGTCTTCTAATGATAGGGAAGCTTGTGGGACAATTTCTCATTAAGTATTGAAGCTAGGTTTGCACTTTGGAGGCCCTTTAGGGGTGTTTTGAGGGGTATATGGCCACACATGGGTGTACGGCCGTACACTCCTTTTGATCTTGAGTTTTGGTCGTTTTTCGGGTGTTAATCAAGTGTTCCTAACATATACTAAGCATATGGAAGGAGTACTTACGATTTGGAGGCTCAAGAGGGTTCACAATCACCAAGAACAAGTGTGTGTTCTTGGTGTTCTTGGTGAAATGGATAAGGATTTGAAGATCTAGCCAAAAGATGATTTCCATGGATGAAATCAAAGGGTGTTACTAGGTTAAAAAGGATAACAACAAATCAATACGGAAGAAAGGCTTACATTCTTGAAGATCGGGGTGAAAGCTCAATGATAGTTGAGAGAGAAATCGATGTTCTTGACTTGGAAACTGAGGAAATGGCTTAGAAATGAAGGGATATCACTCTTATGGAGGGGGTGTACGGCCAACATGGGTGTATGGCCACACACACAAGTGTGTACGGCCGCACACTCATGTGTACGGTCGTACACTCCCTCTAATGGAGTGTTCAACTCGATTTTGACGCGAAGAACTTACGTACCTTAATCCTATTCCCAAAGTTTGAATGTACTGAGCTTTGAACCCTTAAACAGACTCTAAACAAGGCTAAAAGATACCAGAAACGAGTCTGACACTCGGTTGGATTGAATGGCTGATCTTACAAGGCAAAGATTTTCGGGTTGTCACAATTAAGACCATGTCGACCTAGAAATGGTGGTTCCGCCTTTGATCCTGTTCCTTGTTTGGTTGTGGGCCCAGGGCAGACCCATTAGATTCGAAAGTTTATTTAATCTAAATTATATGTAAATATTATACATCAAACGATTGTTGGATGGGCCCGGTATGGACACTATCACAGACATTTCATGTAAATCAAAACTATCAAAATTCATAAAGTCTATATTTCATTATCTATAGACCTCTAGTATGAATGGATTCTTACAATATCTTTACAAGTCGGAATCATGATGAATATAAAGAACTAATAATGTTTAGTTTTAACTCTCGACTTGTGAGTGATATCAAAGACTTATTGTCTTTTCATTCTTGATATGGCAGAAGATGCCACCTCGTAGAAATCCTAGACGTGTCAGCGCCGCAGGGACTGCAACACCGCCACCGCCGCCACCCCCTCACTTCGACCCAGTTATGTTTGAGGCTGCCGTAACAGCCGCAGTAGCAGCCGCAATGTCCCAAATCAACACCAATAATGCGTGTGGTGCGGGTAATAGTGCCACGAATTCTAACCACGGGGATAGTTAGGGACGCTCGAGAGAGTGTACCTACAAAGACTTTACAAATGGCAGGCCCAAAACCTTCAACGGAAGCGGAGGTGTCATACCATTGCTGCAATTGTTCGAGAAAACCGAATCCATCTTCAAAATATGCGTGTGCCCTGAGGCAAGCAAGGACAAATTTTCAGCATGCACATTCTCTGAAAGGGCCCTTACCTGGTGGAATGGCCACGTCAAAGCATTGACACTTCCAGTGGCTAATTCGATAACATGGGAAGACCTGAAAACCATGTTAATGAAGGAGTATTGCCCAAGGGGCGAGATATAGAAGTTGGAAGAAGAACTTTGGGGTCTCAAAATGATAGGCTCTGACATCCTGTCTTGTACCTCCATGTTCAGCGATCTATCCATGCTGTGTCCCAAGATGGTTACTCCGGAAAGCAAAAAGGTGGAAAGATACATATGGGGACTATCTCCCCCAGTTCAAGGAAACGTATTGGCCTCTGAGCCAACTACCTTTGACAGTGTCTAACATCTGGCACAACAACTAATCGACCATTAAGCCAGTCATGGCACTGTGACAACCACCCCCGAGCCAGCGAAAGAGGGAAGCAACAAAAGGAAGTTCTGGAACAAAAAGAAGGGTCAATCTGCTCAAGACCCTGCCAAAAAGCAACAAGTGGTTGTTGTGCACTCTGCCACAACCACTGCCACCCCAACTCCGATAAGGTAATACGCCGGGAACCTTCCCAAGTGCAACTTTCACCACAACGGCACATGCCGTGAAATGCATTGCACCAACTGCAACAAAAAGAGGCACACCGCTCGATTTTGTAAAGCTCCAGTCCAACAAAATGCACAAGTTGCCAACGCCGGAGCAATTCGAACATGCTATTGTTGTGGAGAAGCAGGACACTTCAAGTGGGACTGCCCGAAGGCAAGAAATCCCAACCCTGGTGAAGTGGGCAGAGTTCTGGCGATAGGTCACGAGGAAGCAGTTGCAGATCCAACTGTGGTCACCGGTATGTTTCTCCTCAACAATACATACGCATGCATTCTGTTCGATAGTGGCGCGGAGAAAAGCTTGATGAGCCATCAATTTAAACACTTGCTTAAACAAAAACCACAAACACTAAAAGACACGTTCACCATAGAAATGGCTAACGGAAAAACAGAGAACACTAACGACATATACACCGGGTGTACCCTCACCTTAAACAATCATTCTTTCCAAATCGACCTTATACCGGTCACCATAAAATGTTTTGATGTCATCATTGGCATGGATTGGTTATGCCTACACCATACGGAAATCCTATGTCATGAAAAGGTCGTTCGCCTTAACTTCCCAGGTGGCGAAACCCTCGTCGTCTATGGCGACAAACCTAGCACAAACTTTCAGATCATCTCTTGTGTCAAGGCTCAAAAGTATCTCCGCAACGAGTACCACGCCTTCCTAGCCCACGTCGTAGACCAGAAACAAGAAGTGAAAAACATCAAAGACATTTCGGAGGTCTGTAATTTCCCCGACATATTCCCGGAAGACCTTCCAGGAGTGCCCCCTGCTCGACAAGTCGAATTCCGAATCGATCTAATTCCTGGAGCTACCCCTGTAGCCAAATCGCCATACCGTTTAGCCCCAGCCGAAATGCTCGAATTGTCCAGCCAATTGAATGAACTCCTAAGAAAAGGTTTCATTAGGCCAAGCTTCTCACCTTTAGGAGCACCGGTCTTGTTCGTCAAGAAAAAGGATGGATCGTTCCGAATGTGCATTGACTACCATGAATTAAACAAACTCACCATTAAAAAACGATACCCTTTGCCTCGAATCGATGACCTCTTCGACCAGCTACAAGGAGCAAGTTTCTTCTCAAAGATTGGCCTTAGATCAGGGTACCATCAACTACGAGTTCAAGAGGAGGATATTCCCAAGACAGCCTTCAGAACGCGTTATGGTCACTACGAGTTTGTAGTGATGCCTTTTGGCTTAACAAATGCACCCGCGGTGTTTATGGACCTGATGAATTGTGTGTGTCGACCTTACTTAGACAAATTCATGATTATCTTCATCGATGATATACTAGTCTACTCCCGGAGTGAGGAAGAACACAACCGACATTTACGTCAAGTCCTGGAGACACTGAGGGCGGAGAAATTGTACGCAAAATTCTCAAAGTGCGAGTTCTGGATTCGAGAAGTGGATTTCCTCGGACATGTAGTCAGCAAGGAAGGAATACATGTGGACCCTTCAAAGATCAAGGCAATCGAAAACTGGGCAGCACCAAGAACACCCACAGAAATCCGACAATTTTTAGGACTCGCCGATTACTATCGAAGATTCATTCAAACTTCTCCAAAATCGCAAAACCACTCACCACCTTGACCCAAAAAGGAGTGACTTTCGTCTGGGAGGACAAGCAAGAGGTTGCGTTCCAAACAATGAAACGAACTCTGTGCAGTACTCCGATTTTGTCCTTACCAGATGAAACAGAGGACTTTGTGGTTTATTGTGATGCATCAAACCAAGTTCTATGATGTGTGTTAATGCAACGATGAAAAGTCATTGCCTACGCCTCAAGACAGCTGAAGATGCACGAGGTAAACTACACGACGCACGATCTCGAACTGGGAGCAGTAGTTTTTGCCCTAAAAATCTAGAGACATTACCTCTACGACACCAAGTGCACTATCTTCACCGATCACAAAAGCCTTCAGCATATCCTCAATCAAAAAGAACTCAACATGAGGCAAAGACGATGGGTGGAATTACTAAACGATTACGAATGTGAGATTCGTTATCACCCAGGAAAAGCCAACGCGGTTGCAGACGCTTTGAGCAGAAACGAATACTCGGGCCGCCGAGTTAAGGCGTTAACCATGACCATCCATTCAAACCTGTCCGCACAAATTAAAGAGGCACATGAAGAATCCTTAAAATCAGAGAACGTGACAGGTGAAGCATTGAGGGGAATGGGCAAAAATCTTGAAGTCAGGGATGACGGGGTTTGTTGTCTCATGAACCGGATCTGGACACCAAAATTCGGTGGATTCAGGGACGTTGTCATGAACGAACCTTATAAAAATCTTTACTCCGTGCATCCCGGTTCAGACAAAATGTACTTAGACCTCAAGAAGTTGTATTGGTGGCCGAACATGAAAGCCGAAATAGCTACCTTGTGGGCAAGTGTCTGACTTGCGCCAAGGTTAAGGTGGAGTATCAGAAGCCTTCGGGACTACTTCAGCAGCCAGAGATACCCGAGTGGAATTGGGAGCGGCTTACGATGGATTTCATTACCAAGTTACCTAAGACGACGAGTGGACTTGACACCATTTGGGTAATCGTCGACAGATTAACCAAATCCGCACACTTCCTACCAATAAAAGAAGATAGACAAAATGGAGAAACTGAAAAGGATCTACATTAAAGAAGTTGTGCGACTTCACGGAGTACCGATATCCATTATCTCCATTAGAGATAGTCGGTTCACGTCACGGTTCTGGCAGTCACTGCAGAAATCTATAGGAACTAGACTGGACATGAGTACAGCCTACCACCCATAGACCGACAAGCAGAGTGAGAGAACCATTCAAACGTTAGAGGACATGCTAAGAGCTTGTGTGATAGACTTTGGTAAAGCTTGGGATGCTCATTTACCCCTTATCGAATTCTCATACAATAATAGTTATCACACTAGCATCAAAGTTGCTCCGTTCGAAGCCCTCTATGGCCGTAAGTGCAGATCACCCCTGTATTGGGCTGAGGTGGGCGATACGCAACTAGCAAGAGGGCAAGTTCCTAACAGCGCACTCATAGGCATGGCGATCATAAGGGAAACAACAGAAAAGATCGTCCAAATTCGAGAACGAATGAAGGCTTCGCAAGACCGACAAAAGAGCTACGCGGATAAGAGACGGAAGCCTTTGGAGTTCCAAGTTGGGGATCGAGTACTACTTAAATTATCACCTTGGAAGGGATAAATATGTTTTAGAAAACGTAGGAAACTAAATCCAAGGTATATCTGACCATTCGAAATCCTCGCCAGGATTGGCCCGGTGGCATACAAGCTACGATTACCACAGGAAATTGAGATCAATGAGAGACTCCACTTCGTAGAGGAACCTGTTGAAATCATGGATCGAGAGGTCAAATCGACGAAACAAATCCGTATTCCCATCATAAAGGTCCGCTGGAACACCAAGCGAGGACCCGAATTTACTTGGGAACGTGAGGACCAAATGAAGCAAAAATATCCACATCTATTCCCCAACCCTTGAAGTCCCACTCAAAATGCAAATTTCGGGACGAAATTCCTTCTAACGTGGGGATAATATGACAACCGTCAATTTCAAGTCAAAGTCAAAGTCAACAAGTCAAACCGGTCACACTTAACTAGTAATTCTATGTTAAACGTTATTCTATGTATGAAAATGTGCATTTTTATATCGAGAATTCAAGTGTCTCGAATATTTTATGTGTTTAACAATGTAAAACCCTAAGAAGGGAGTTAAATGAATCAAAACACGACTAATGACCCTTTTGGGGACTTAAATCAATCAGAAACAAAACATAAAGGGGTTCACGAACCTTGCATTGCGAGACTATACACTAATATTGACTAAAATCAAATCTCTCCCAAATCTCTCCTAAATCTCTCTCAAAATCTCTCTCAACTTTTTATAGTCATCCAGGTCATCCCGACCCTTTACTTGGCCAAAAATCACTCAAAACGGGAAGTTTACTTGAAAAACAGCAACATAGGGCCGAAACCCTAGGGAACCGAAGGGCTGAAGAACCGAACTCATCCCCAAGAACCGAAGACAGCCTCGGACCAAACCTCATAAACAACCAAAATGAACCGAGCCTTCGGTTCATTTCGCTTCCTTCTCACCTTCGGACCAAACTCCCCTTCTCTTCCTTCTCACTCTCGGTCCTCAACACCAAGAACCGAACCTTCGCAGGTTCGCCCCTTCTTGTCCGGTTTTCGACTACTTTCGCCTGTTAAGCCCGTTTTTGACGGGGATTTTTCACCAAATTCATATTTTTATCATTTTAAACTCCCTAAACTTATATTTTATTCATATCGCAAGGATTTATTAATTATAAATCATTATTTTCATTAAAGGAAGTATCTAAGGATATTTTACACCACAAGTGGGTCAACTGTGCCCACTTGCCTCCATGTGTCACCTTCTCATTAGCCCAACCCTATCCACATCACACAAACCAAGGCAAACATCCTCTTATCTTTGCAACTTGCTCCAGCAACCTTCTATATAAGGAAATCCCTGGAGGATTTCTTGATTTACTTTGATCATTTCCAAACTTTTACACTTTTCTTACCCCTCAAGAAAGCTTTTTTTCTCTCTACTTCCAGCCACTTTTTGAAGGTGTTCTTGAGCTATTACCTCACGATTTGGTAAGTATTTCATCTAAACTCAAGTGTTATTCTGTGACAACCCGAAACTTTTCCCGTTATCATTACCCAGTTTCCGTTAATAAAATTCGAGTTTTTATTAAATTCCGTCAAATTTCTTAATTTGGGAAGGACCTTAAGTTTTAAATAAATAATATGTATTTTATACGATTCGGAATAAACCGGGAATCACGCGAAAAACTTGAAACTTCCTCGAAAATCGCTGAGTTCACGGTCAGGACGAGTTTACGGGCGTAAACTCGTGTAGACCGTAAACCCAGTTTACGGTCGGTGCTAGGTGGACCCCACCCCCCCTGACCGAGAACTCCACCCTATATATAGAGTATTTGGCCTTCATTTCACACTTTAAACACTTCAAAGGCTTTCTCCCTCTACTCTCTCTCTACTTTCATCGAGTTTCTTCCAAGATCTTCAAGTTATCTTCAAGAATCCTCAAGAACACGGTTGTGTTTTGGACTGAAAACACCTTCTTTGCCTTCAAAAACCGTAAGTATCATCTTCCCCTTCATGAATCGAGTTAAAATCCTTCATTTTGGACTTAAGATCATCACTCTTTGCTTGAAAAAAAGAGTTTATGGTCCTATGAATCTTCATAGACCGTAAACCCTTATAAAGGGTGTTCTTATAGCCTTTACCCTTCCTAAGGCTAAGCATGGTCCTTAGAATCCGATGCCTTTGAATGAAGCCCTTGAAAACCATCATTTGTGCAAGATTGATGAGTTTACGGTTGAATCTCCTTAGACCGTGAACTCCATGACTGTAAGGTCATTGGACCGTAAACACTGAGACCGTACACACTAAGACCGTAAACACTAAGACCGTGAACACTTGGACCGTGAACTCCAATGGTCATACCTCTTTAACTGTAAACTCTATAGGGTGGCCATATACCCTAATTATGCAATCATATGTGATTGTATCCCATAAATCTTAGAGTTTCCTAGCCAATAAGGGTGTTACCCTTTCTTATTTAGTCGTCTATACACTAAATTCATACACATACATGTCTATATGTGTCTATTAGGATCGTTGTGTGCTCAAGGTTACACCTGACACTCTGCACTCCTCTTCCAACCACACGTCAGAACCACTCAATAGAGGTGAGTTCATACCCCTACATTTTCCGTGTTTTTAATGTTTTCAGGGGGGGGGGATACAAGCCAAATTCAAAGTATTTTATTAAGTTTTAAACTTATTGATACAATTCAACGATTTCCATGTTTAATAACATACTCAGATATTTCATCCCTTTTGTAATATGTTAAGCATAAGGGAAACTGTTATTTTGGAAATCTAACCTCAGAAAGGTTTTACAAAGCATTTTCCATAACAACTCTAATAAACTATAATGGGTATAGTTTGGGATAACCCTCTAGGCAGTTTCTACCAAATCAGATTTCATGGATGAATATATTTAAACAATGGCAGATTTAGTTTATGTTATATGTTTTCTCAGAAGTATAAGGTACTATTATTCAAGGTTAATTATTGTTTTATACTTTTTCTCGCTAGTAAACAAGATTATACATAATTGTGAGGCTCTACTTCAATACTGTACTCTTAGGTGTACAGTGATAAAACCTTTTAGTATAACCAGAGTCTCCAGGAGGGAGAGCGTGAGATTTGTGAATAGATCTATTCGGTACTGACAATCCCACACCTGAACTGCTAGCTACAGTTAGGCGGGCACGCCTGGGGTGAACAAATGTCATTTAGCTTAACGCCTGAAGAACGTTATAAAGGTCTCTAGGTCATATCAAGTATGGTTATACGACTCGCAAATAAGTATAAACTAACTTTGGTTTACGGACTCTAATCTTCATTAGTTTTATTTTGAGTAATAAAACTACTTTTATATACGCTAATAGTAATCGGGGATTTCTAAACTGGCATCTCTACCTCTAGGACAGATAACCTGCTTTTAGGGAAAATATAGGATTTTCCCAGGATAACACTGGCATTTGTAAAACTGATGGTTTATTTTCTACTAATGGACGTTCGTATTCATTCCATGACTCCTTGGATTGTGCGTATTTAGTACGAACCGGGAAGTCATGGAAGGAATGGGTTTTTCAAACATGCTTTCATAAGAAAATATAGGATTTTCTTGAGAAACACTCTTCAAAAGAATCAAAGAACATTTTTCCACCAAAACTAAATGCTTATGAACTCACCAGCTTTATGCTGATATTCTTTCAAAACTGCTTGTATTCTTAGGGAATTAGTAGACAGGTACTTCCAAGAATTTGGAGAAGTCGGAGCGTTAGAGTCACGTCTTTCCATTTTACTTTTGATATGACCGAAACTATGTATTAAACAATGTAAACCTTTTTCATATATGTGCATTCAATGTCTGGCTGTGTTTACTATGCTTGCTATGATACAATTGTTGTGATACTACGCATGACGTCAACCACCCCCGAACGTTTCCGCCGTTCCGGTTTCGGGGTGTGACATATTCCATGTTTTCGTAACATCCTTGAATCATCTATACACATTTTAACACCAAAAATTGTTCTTAGAATCATCCAAAATTTCACGTATTCATCAAGTGTTCTTGACTCGATACTCCTCATCTTCAACTTTTCCACTCTTCAAGAAATCACTAGAGGTGAGTTCATACCCCTACATTTTCCAGTTTTCTTTAGTTTTCAGGGGGGAATACAAGTTAAACTTAATATTTTTCAAACCTGTACAATATGCAAGTAGTTCAGGTTTATACCTTTCTAAGGACTACTCGCACGCGTTTATACGAATTTTCTACAATTTATGGCGATTTTTACAAAACCGCCTATCACCGCAGCAACAAAATCGGACCAGGCTGTGAAGATGAACGTTTTCACACTGGTTTGAGACTACCAAAAATTATAAGAAAATTTATGAATACAATAGACTCTTTTCCAAACTCTCAGAGTTTACGGATTCAGTTTTTGACTTACGATGATTTTTCTATAAATATTCTAAAACAGGGACAGTTAAGGGTAAAACTGTCAAAACAAGTTTAAGAGTTATTCACACCTTGTAACATGTTGAGCAAGGTGTTTAAGATTTACAATTAGTATTTTCAATGTCATTTTTATTGAAACACTCTTGATAAACTATAATAGGTATAGTTTAAACACCTCGTTTAACAAAGAAACGGTAATACAATCGATTTACAAAACGGGTATTTTATTACAAACTATGTGAACTTGTTAATGAATAAAATTGTGAGACATTCGCCTTCAGGGTATTCTTAAGTACCACAGAAAAGTCCTGTAGTTATAACCAGAATCTCTTGTAGGGACAGCGTGATAGTTGTGTATAGATCTGTATTGGGTATGACAAACCTGCACCTAAGCTACTTGCAACAGCTAGACCGGCAGGTCTGTGGTGACAAATGTCATAACATTCCGATGCCTGAAGAAGGTCGAGTACGAGGCCTTCGAGTTTTAGCATGGTTATAACAAATCACATGGGGAATTAACAAAACACACAGTTCACGGGGATATAAGAATCCCACAAAAAGGAGTTTTATTTAAATATAAAACAACACCTAAGTATGACGATTTACTTACATATACTAAGTCTTGGTTCAGTTAAGTCTCTAATAAAACTTTTTGAAAATATTGGATTTTCTGGAAACAAACTTGCAAAAAACTTTAAGGAACAACATCCCTTTTTCATTCATAAATTGCTTATAAACTCACCAGCTTTAATGCTGATACTCTTTGAAAAACAACTTGTATTCTCAGGTATTCAGTAATACAAGTAACCACAAAATTTGTGACATCCCCATTTTCAAGGCCAGAAAAGACCGATTTTGTTTATGCTTTATAAAAAAATCAGAGTACTTCTTTTGCTAAAAAATGTTGCGGAATTTGTTCCCAGTAAAACATGATAAATACGTTATCAAAGCATTTCCGAAGAAATGTATTTTTTATTCATTTTAAAACATTTGGGATGTCGTTGTCAATACAGAAACATAAGCATAAACAGAACTTACATTCATTTACACTAGTGATCTACATCTCTTTAATCTCTCAGTGTAATGTAACTTCATATCGACACATGTGATACAAATAAGCTTGAGTGGGTCAGGTTGGGAAACCTGGTGAGTACATAGGGTTTTCAACCCACAATAATATAATTATTATGTTTAATCGTCAAACAATTAACCCAATTACCCATCCCCATTATCTTCGTTATTCTTAAGGGTCTACCCTAAGAATCATCTATCCTGCATTCGTTCATTCCGAAGTCCATCGCTTCCAGGGTTCATATGACAGGCACTAAGTCCATAGCTGCCAATGCTCGTTCGTAAAGCACTAATTCCATAGCTGCTAAAGTTCATTCATCGTGTACTAAATCCATAGCTACCAGTGTTTATCTAATAGTTACTAAATCCATAGCTACCAACGTTTATCTAACAGGTACTAAGTCCATAGCGACCGACGTTTATTCAATAGGCACTAAGTCCATAGATGCTGATGTTATATATTAGGCACTAAGTCTATAGCTGCCAATGTTCACTCATATCATCTTTCATCCATCATCATTCATCTACCCATGTTTTACCCAACATATTCGTAGATATAAAATACATATACAGTTTAAATTATTTAAAACATGTATAAAATCGTTCATCCATCATAGATAGCAAGTATACAGGTTATATGCACGCATAGCACGTAATTTATATAAAATACTTCATATCTATGTGTAAGATGAAAGTAACTATGCACTCAATTGATAAGGTGGTGACTCGGTACTCGGACAACGCTTCGTTTACTTTAAAATAATTTCCTTCGACGAAACCTAGTATTATTACCACTAGATTTTAGTCTAATATTTACCGTGACTAATTATTAGTCTTATTATTATTATTATTATATAAGCGTGTAAACAATATTTTCCAACCACTATGTACAGACAAGGGCCAGACATAAAACACCGGAGGGCAGGATCATTTTGGCATATAGCACTTCTGAAATCCAACAACCCAGACGGCCCTTCAAACCAGATTCCCCGTACCGCGAGCGGTTAAAAAGATATTATAACGACAGTTATACAACCCATAATAATAGCTCAAATAATTATTATAAGGTCCTAATAACGTTACTATATTTAAATAAAAGCTATATTAAAAATTAGGTAGGTGTATCTTACCTACGAGGGGGCATAACTTCTTCATTATAGCTCGGATTTCGGCGGTCTTTATATGTACGAAACCCTTGTGACATATTCTACAACTTTGTTAAGATTAATCCTTCTAAATAATCTTCCATCAAAAACTCATTTTTGATGCTCATTGTCTCTAAATTGACTAGCACGAATGTGCGGGCGTTACAATTATCTCCCCCTTAGGATGATTACGTCCCGGAATCATCAACGAAACAGGGCTGTATAATGAATCCATACGTTATCTCTTCATCCTAGGTAATAATCGTAACTTCTATGTTTCTTCGAATGGGTATCTAACTCCTGGTCTTCTTGACTGCAAGCGGTGCTTGATCTTGCACCCGTTCTTTATGTCTTGTTACGCTTTCAATCATGACCTTCATGTCACAAACTCGCTCTTTATCAGAGACTCCTTCTTCTTCTTAACAAACTTAAGATAAGTTTATTTAATTTCCACGATAGACCGATGGGTCACGTTCTAATGAACTCTCATCGTATGTTGCAACGCTCAGACTCAGGTCTCTTACAGTCAAATTCCGGAATGGAATATACTTTCCTTCATGTTCTACTGTGATATAATCACATTTTAACATGTAGCATTTCTAGCTACCAACTTCTTTAACTAGCGCAATACTTCTATTGATCGCTTCGATTATCTTTCACTTCAATCTTCTGGCTTAAGTTAGATGCTACATCGAACTTGGTTCTCTGAACCACATAACATACTCATCTTAGTCGGACTCAATTTTATATGACTACTAGGGTCGAAACAACAACCATCTTCTTAATCATTACCAAAATGATGGTAACGACATACTTGAATAAAACGGAATCAACTACTAGCTTCTTGGTAACCTTGTGACTTTATGTGATCCAAGTGTGAGTCCTGTGCTTCCGGTAGTATATGCATCTACTACCATTCACACCTACTCATACTCGTCCCAAGTATTGTCTCACAGTTCTCCAAGTCATTATCATAAAAACAATTTTAACACATACAAATCTGTCCAAACAATCATATAATTTTCCCTACACTCTACTAGGACTTCTTCCATGCGTATCTTCAATCATCAACTCTGCTTCAACTCGGTTGGTGATGGAAATGTCAGACGATAGGATAACTTCATGGATTATACAAAAAATCTTTCTTTTCTGCTAATCGAAAGTGTACTTCTCCCGTACTAGACGTATTATTTCTTAGACGCATTTTAAAGGCAAGATATCACTCTTACGATATCTTCTGATAGGTACCACTCAGTATCGTAAGCCTTCTCATTTCCTCCATTTACTTAATTCACTACGTGTGTTCACCATGATGTTTTGCACACCAAAGCAGTCGTTTGGTCTATCGAGACGAGAATAAAGACAGAGGAAGGTTTAGACGCGTATTCCTCCTAATTACCTCGAAAAATTACATGCTAATTCTAGTATCGTAATTAAACGTTTAGAAATCTAAACACATAAAGTTTCCAGATCCAGTCGGCAACATACCACAGATCCGATCAAACGATAGCCTCATAAAGCATCACAAATCATTTAGCACATAAAAGCAATTTAGGCATCCTTCCCTAATAAGCTACTGCTTGTATCTATTCAGGTGTACTACCTAAATTATATTAGACACACTCCTTACGATCATCGCTTAGCATTCTAAGTTTAAGTCTAGAAATAAATCCTTATTCCTAGTTCGCTTAAACTAATGCTCTGATACCAACTATGACATCCCCATTTTCACGGCCAGAAAATACCGATTTTGTTTATGCTTTATAAAAAAATCAGAGTACTTCTTTTGATAAAAAATGTTGCGGAATTTGTTCCCAGTAAAACATGATAAATACGTTATCAAAGCATTTCCGAAGAAATGTATTTTTTATTCATTTTAAAACATTTGGGATGTCATTGTCAATACAGAAACATAGGCATAAACAGAACTTACATTCATTTACACTAGTGATCTACATCTCTTTAATCTCTCAGTGTAATGTAACTTCATATCGACACCTGTGATACTAATAAGCTTGAGTGGGTCAGGTTGGGAAACCTGGTGAGTACATAGGGTTTTCAACCCACAATAATATAATTATTATGTTTAATCGTCAAACAATTAACCCAATTACTCATCCCCATTATCTTCGTTATTCTTAAGGGTCTACCCTAAGAATCATATATCCTGCATTTGTTCATTCCGAAGTCCATCGCTTCTAGGGTTCATATGGCAGGCACTAAGTCCATAGCTGCCAATGCTCGTTCGTAAAGCACTAATTTCATAGCTGCTAAAGTTCATTCATTGTGTACTAAATCCATAGCTACCAGTGTTTATCTAATAGGTACTAAATCCATAGCTACCAACGTTTATCTAACAGGTACTAAGTCCATAGCTACCGACGTTTATCCAATAGGCACTAAGTCCATAGCTGCCGATGTTATATATTAGGCACTAAGTCTATAGCTGCCAATGTTCACTCATATCATCTTTCATCCATCATCATTCATCTACCCATGTTTTACCCAACATATTCGTAGATATAAAATACATATACAGTTTAAATTATTTAAAACATGTATAAAATCGTTCATCCCGCATAGATAGCAAGTATACATGTTATATGCACGCATAGCACGTAATTTATATAAAATACTTCATATCTATGTGTAAGATGAAAGTAACTATGCACTCAGTTGATAAGGTGGTGACTCGGTACTCGGTCAACGCTTCGTTTACTTTAAAATAATTTCCTTCGATGAAACATAATATTATTACCACTAGATTTTAGTCTAATATTTACCGTGACTAATTATTAGTCTTATTATTATTATTATTATATAAGCGTTTAAACAATATTTTCCAACCATTATGTATAGGGGCCAGACATAAAACACCGGAGGGCAGGATCATTTTGGCATATAGCACTTCTGAAATCCAACAACCCAGACGGCCCTTGAAACCAGATTCCCCGTACCGCGAGCAGTTAAAAAGATATTATAACGACACTTATACAACCCATAATAATAGCTCAAATAATTATTATAAGGTCCTAATAACGTTACTATATTTAAATAAAAGTTATATTAAAAATTAGGTAGGCGTATCTTACCTACGAGGGGGTTTGGCTAGAAGCCATGCTCTACAGGGGCAGAACTTCCGAGCCGAAAGCTCTTCTTCTCGGAGCCGTCGAGCGCTCTGGGGCTTTCTTCTAGCGCTAGGGGAGTTTTTGGGAGGTTTAGAGAGAGTGTAAAGAGAAGAAAGAATGGGAAAGGTGTGAAGAAAATGAGGGTGGGAGAGGTTCTATTTATAGGGTGAAATATGGCTGAACTTGGTGCCACATGTCACCATCTGGTGGCAAGACTTGGGGAGAAAGCAATGGCCAAGATTGTGTCACGTCACCCATTTTCGCACAGCACACTTCCGACTTCTAAAATCCGTAACTTTCGCATACGTGTTTCGTTTTTGACCTTCTTCATATCCACGCATAGGTAAAAAGAAGATCTACAACTTTCATTTTGACTCAGTCGGCTAATTCTAGACCGATCTTAAATTTAACAGTAGGAGGAGATTATACTGTTAAATGACCGCAAAAAATTCGTAACTCTTTCATACGGACTCCTTTTTAGTATTTCTTTTTATCGTTGACTTCCTATTAATGAGATCTTCAAATCGCATTTAGGTCGTGTAGGCCAAAAACTGCTCGATCTAAAATTCGAGTTTCAGGTCGTGCACTGCTATGTCAAATCTTAGAAAATTCATAACTTCCTCATACGAAGTCAGATTTGGGCGTTCTTTTTATGCACGCTCTCGGTTTAACGTATACTACAAAATTTGTTTAGATCACTAAGGCCAAATAGTCCTCTATCGTAAATTCGCTATTTACGTCTCTCGGTGCCGTGCCGGTTTTGCCGTAAAACTTCGACGGGCCATAACTTCTTCGTTATAACTCGTATTTCGACGTTCTTTATATGTACGGAACCCTTGTAACATATAATACCACTTGGTTAATATTAATCCTTATAAATAATATTCCATCAATAACTCATTTTTTATGCTTCTTGTCTCTAAATTGACTAGCCCGAATGTGCGGGCGTTACAAGATTTTGAAGGCAACACGCTAAGGCGCAGATTTTTGTACTATTTTGACATCATATGTAACTTATTTGGAAATATGTATTTTTGCAACGATGTAACCTTTTAAATTATATTTATGATGATAGTGTTTACTTTCTTCACTATTGTTATGATACTGAGCATGACGTCTTCCGCCCCCGAACGTTTTCGTCGTTTCGGTTTGGGGGTGTGACATTTAAAGCCTATGTTGAACTAAAGCTTTTAAGCCTAAAATCTACTAAATACATTTTATATAATACTCTAAATGTGTCTTAGATTATTATATGAAAACACGCTAAGAATAAATTCTCTTATTCCTCTGAGAGTTGAGTTACCAAAAAGCAAGCTTCTAATGATTACGCAAGTGGGAGGTACATGGAACTTAAAGCAGCTCAAGAACCGTAACCTGATGTAATAACAGTTGACACTAGTTTTAACAAAGATTGTTAAACTTGAATAATAGCTATTCAAAAACACAAATTGTTCGCATTTGTGGTAGAAATCATATATGACTTGAGAAATGTAGAATCTTTCATTGATCAACTTTATTATTGATGGTTTCTGGAAAATCCATCAAATACCAAGATACTATGTCAAATCTCGAATATCATTAATGACTTAGAGTCATGATCATGATATGTAATCCATGTATGATAATCAAGTATGGTCTTGATTGAACTTCCTCTCTATACCAAGGCTAGAAGGAGTAAATGATTCTTCTAGAAAGAATACATTACACGAATAACTATACACATTTAAAGTAAGACTTATTATAAAAGGATTTTCTCTTACTCATGTCATTGACTATGTTCCTTATCATACTCATGACGTTGACTAGGATCAAACCTTTTTCACGAGTAGCTATGATTAGATCAATAAGGATATTGTTTACTATAAATTCATATTCTCAATATGAGATATAGCGAATAGATTTCAAGAAAGACTATGTTTTTTAAAAGACATCTACTAGAAGATATCTATATAGATTAGCCTATAGGTTTTCTTAATCCATGTTATCCTAAAAAATGTGTAAAGCTTGAGATCCATTTGTGGATATAAAGCAAAAATCTCAATGTTGCAATCATTATTTTAATATAAAACTACAAGGTACGCTTTTATATCAAAATAAATAGAACATGTATGTTTATTAAGAACTGGTGGGAGCATAGTGACATTCCTAATCTTGTATGAATGAGACATACTTAATCATGAGAAATTACATTCTGATCAAACCTTCTTGGAATGTAAAATCCATAAAGATAGATAAAATGTATGTTAAATTTTTTATATCTTTATGCATATATTGACAGTATACATCTTGAAAGAGTTCAAGATATCAAATTCCTTTGGAGGAATCTTGACATTATCACATGATACTAAGTTTTGAGTCACACTCAAAAGGACACAACTCTTAGGTTTGAACAAGCTGAAATAATTCATATTCGATTTGCTTGGCAATGAATCCATCATGTATATCATATTATGCATAAGTGATAGATGCCATTTTATGAATCTTTTAGGGTACTTTTTATTAGCATTTTGTATCATAATTTGTACATTTGCATGTCATTTGTTTAAATAATGTTCAGCTCATGTCTTATATTAGAATTCTCGTACTGCTAGCACTTTTGTGTCATATTCAGATATTTCGAGTGGAGCGGTACTTTAGGAGCAGCTGGATGCATATTTGGAGCTTAAATGGAGTTGGAACTGAAGAAGGATGCTAAGGAATAACATGGAGTACTTAAAATGAAGAATTGCGTCGGAATCAAGTAGAAAATCAATATCTGCTATCGCATTTTTCTTTTCTGCGATCGCATAAATGCATCAAAGTTTTCCAGGGTCAAAATAAGTCATCTGAAGAAAAAAAACTCATTTTTGCGATCTTATATAGCCCTTCAGTGATCGCATTTTTTTCACGCAACACTAGAAACTTCGGAAATGGCATCGTACTTCATTTAAACGCAATTCAGGAGAAAATTCAAAAATTTGCGATCACATTTATGTATCGAAGTTCCAAAAATGTTGAAAATAGCATCGTACATAATTTAAGGGTAAATCTGGAAAAAAAACCATAATTTCTGCGATCACATATCTGACATCTGCGATCGCATTTTTCGTCAACTTTCTCCGGAAGTTTCTGTTTTGCATATAAATACGACCCTCATAATCATATTCGGAGTGTACATGGTTCCAGACAACGAAAAACACTTCTGAAGATGATTTATGATGCCTTTTAGTGATTTTAGAAGATCTGAAAGCTATGAATCATCTTATACACCTAGTTTAGAAGATGAATTAGTTCGTTTGTCTTTTAATTAGTTTAGATTCATTTTTAGTCATGTCTGGCTAAAACCCTAGTTTTCAGTTTTGCATTAGACTAGTACTTTTCATGTGATTAGTTATCAGATCTTGTTTACTTTTTGTGTTTCTATCTGGATTTTTCAGTTTTAAGCTTAATGAACGTTTGATTTTATTTCTTGTTAGTCTGATCACCTAGCTAGGGTTTTATCATTCTAATTAATCAGTTAATAGAATCCGTAATTGTTCTTGTCAACTGGTAATAAGTAACAAGTATCAGATTATTTCCGTGTTTGGGATTTAACTCTGATATAACTATTAAAAATCATACATTTACGCTTCCGAGCTTGTGAGAAGTATTAGGTATTGCTGGGATTTTTACACATATCGTAAAGCTGCTTTTCTGATTTAATTAAGAGCTTGTTTAATTGAACAATAAAAAGTTAGGGTTAATTCAAAGAGCATGTTTTGGTTAACTAATTTTGGTAAAAGAGATCATACTAGAGCTTGTTAGTTTTTCTCAGTACCAGCTTGGATAGAACGCATTCTGAATAACCAGATCTTAGCTGATTGCATGATTAGGAAAGTAGCAGCAAAACTGAATTTGTTTTCATTATTAACTTTCGTTTAATTTATTTTCACTGAAATTTTTAGTTTTTAGTTTAATTCAAAAACCCTCCTTTTATTAATTTCTATTTTGTTGACTAGAATGTGCCTGATGCAAAAAGGCATTGACCATTAGGTTGTGTCCCTGAGGATTCGACCCAACTTCCTTGTGCTATATTTTTAGTGCAACCAGGAGTGAAAATTTATTTTTTAATACGCACGCGACAATGTGTTAACAGTAAGACCTGTTATATGATAACGCTATGAGCATATCATAATATACAAATTGAATACATGGTTAAGTCACCAAATGACAATAGGAACATTCTAAGAGTACTTTAGAAGAACTAAGAGAGTGTATATGAGATAACTACTTTAGAATGAAATCTTCATGTAAACACCTACATAAGATTTTGATTTCTAAACAAATATATATAATTATAAATTGTAATTGGATTATGACTTCATTGAGGGATGAAGAGTAAGTTTAGTTGGAATAAGGTCTAAGCAAAACAAAAAGACACATACTACTATAAGACAAAGAATACACTACTTTATAAATTGAGATAAAATATGATTGGATGAATGGGTTCATTGAAAAACTATGTTGATTTCTACCATTCAATGATCATATATAAATACTTATGAATTTGTGAGTATACTTAATCGAGCTAAGACTCTATGTCACGAAAGAACACCAATCATATACCCAAGATATTTAACTATACCTAGAGTAAGTCAAATATAGAGATGATAGTATTTGCAAAATTCACACAAATTAAGTTCAGTCAAACACATTAATAAAGTCCTTCTTCTGAGCTAAGTATTAATGGTCACATTTCAGCTATAAGACTTTATCATTCTAGAAAAGATATTTGGATTTGGATTTATTATTTGGATATTGGAACATTGTGACAAAAACTATTATATAATGGTTTGATATACTGGGATATGATCATAACAACAATACTTGTTGTGTTCTATATTAACATGTTTAATCCATGAATAATTTTATTATTCTAAAAGTTCATAGTCGGTTATAATTGTGGGAACAATTATAAAGTAAGACTAATATGAATTGGATTGGTTGACTTTCACTATATAAAAGTAGACAATGGGTTGTAACCAAGTTTCATAGGTACTAGTCGAAGACTTGTATTAAACTGACCTACATCAAGTTCATCCCATGGATCACTATCATGAGTGATACTTGATTAAAAGGTACTATCTTTGTATCCTTAACACCTGAGATACATAGTGGGACTTAAGTGTAGGGAGTGTTGTGATTTGATATGGTCAAATGTTGGTCCTTAATCGGGTAGTTATTAAATCCATTTTAAGGTATGGTGTGAACTATGCAAGAGGCTTATGCAGTCAAGATGGGATTTTTTCCTCTTATGTGTTGAAAGTTAGACATCTAAGGTGCCTTACCAAAAGCTAAACACTAGATGAGATTGATTGCGATATGTATCTCATGTTCAACTTGATATCTGAGATAAAGGGATAACTGATAAGCTTACCTTATACACCAATTATGGCTTTGAGCCTCTAAGGAATTGGGCGTTGATAAAATGGGACAAACTCGTTTGTTGATGAATGCAGTGAAATGTTGCTAAACGTACACCACTTTATATATCAGTCTAATATGAGTCTTGCGCAAGTGGGTGATTGAAAGATCTAGTATGCTCAAGAGTCATATTAAAGTGATATTACTAATTAACATATGATCCTAAAGGGTCACACTAACAACAATTTGATACCATTGATTATTTATTAGAAATTGATTCTAATAAATATTCAATAAACTCTTATAATTAATTGGAAATTATTTATTTTATGGAAATGTTAATTTACATTAGCAAGTAACATAATATATATCATATGGTATGATTTGTTAAGTCATGTACATTATTTTAGACTAGTAAGACTTTTGTCTTTTAGCCAAAAGCCAAAGTTTATATTTTATAAAAGATGTTTAAAAAAATTATAAACTTTTGTCTTCTTTTATATTTTTATAAGAATGAATAAAAGAAGCATGGCCTTTTGATTATATTAAGTAAATGAAAGCATGGCTTAAAGGTATGGGGAACATTAGGTACATGTAGTTCTTAAAACTGTTAATACCTTAAGAGTATTACCTTTTCTTTAATACCATAACATGGGGCTTTCATTTTGGCATGCTTTAGACATGCAAAAACCATATTTCCTCCATCTATCTCTCATTCTTCTCTTTCAAAGTGTTAATGGTTATTTTTTTCTTGCATTTTTGCTCTCTTTAAGTCATATTTTGATATGCACTTAAAGCTTAAGAGCTTAAGAGTTTAAAGACTAAAACCATCACCAAGTTGGATTATTGTTGGTGTCCACAAAGGAAAAAGTTCTACTCATATTCTCCATCAACTTCCTAACCTACCATTGAGGATTCAAAGGCTTCAAAGGTTGTTATGTTCTTCTTCTTTGGTTGTTTTTTTCTTTCCAAACTTTGCAGGAAGATCTTTTATGGGTTATAAACTAGTTTTAAGATATTCATTTTCAAACTTCAACATGCCAAATTTTTGAGTTTTATGAAATTAATTTTAAATCTAAACCTAACGTAGCAACTATCTTCGTATGGAAGGTGCTCAAATGCTCCTCCATGAGCTCAATAATCCCCTCATTGATCGACTCGAGCATGGCATGGGTCGCCTTAAGGATATCTCGTTTGATCTACGATGATATAAAATAACGCAATACAACATCAATAGGCTTAACACTAGAGCCTGAACCCGAACCAGAACCTCATCGAGTAATCACCACCATACTGAAAGGAAACAATACAAAAGATCATAACATACCCAAAGAATCTCTTATTATACAAGATTCCTAGAATTTCCATGACTTTCCTTGATTCAAGTATGGATCGTGTGCTTTCATTAGTACGAGCCCAATATTACCTTCCACACCTATCCGTACTTTCCTCAAGAATTATCCCGAATCTTCTAAGTCACCCCATTTTGGTGCTTCTATTGCAGCTTTGAGAAACCCACTACCTTTTTGTGCAAGCTCTTCATATTCCTTTTAAGAATCACAATAGGTCTCTTCATATAATTCAGGTACTCATCGAATTGATCGTCATCCAAAGGAACGACTGTGGAATCATCATCCAAACACTTCCGCGACTAGAAGACATGAAATGTGTTATGGACCTTCCTAAGCTCCATAGGAAGATCCAACCAATAAGAAACCTTGTCCACTCGGGCAATAACCCTGAAAGGATCAATGTCTCTAGGGCCCAGCTTGCCCCACTTCTGCAATCGGATAACACCCTTCCATGGTGACCCTTTCAGAAGCACAAAGTTCCCCACCTGAAACTCGAGATCAAAACGATGTTGGTTAGCATAACTCTTATGTCTGCTCTACATGGTCCGCCACCTACCATGCACCTATTTTATCAACTTTGTGGTCGTGAGCACTACCTCAGTGCTCCTACACTCGCTGACCGACCTCACCCTAAGGAATAGGGGTCCGAAATTTCCTCCCATAAAGCAGCTCAAAGGGAGGCATACCAATGTTGTCGTGATGAATGTTTTTATAGGAGAATTTAGCAAAGAGAAGATAAGTATCCTAGATCCCACCAAAATCAAATACACATGCACGAAGCATATCCTCGAGTGTCTGAATGGTTCAATCACTCTGACCATCCGTCGGTGGGTAGTAAGCGATACTAAAAAGCAACCGAGTATCCAACTCCTCGAGAAACTTTCTCAAGAACCTTGAAGAAAATTGCACGTCACGATTTGAAACAACCGAAACTAGAACCCCATGGTGTACAACCACCTCCTTGATGTAGATCTCGGTTAGCTTCTCAGCAGGTGAACTCTCCTTAATCATGATGAAGTGGGCACTCTTGGTCAATATGTCGACAATAACCCAGATAGAATCAACCTCACGTGTCGTCCTGGGTAACATCGTGATGAAGTCCATGGTGATCTCCTCACATTTCTGCATGGGGATGTATAACGGTTTCTCCTTATGCTGCTCCTTTATCTTGGAGTAGACCAAGATATCATCAGTAAATACAATCACCAAATGGTCTAACATTGCCCGGCACACCCGGTTCATGAGATTTATGAACGTTGTCGGTGCATTGTTGAGCCCAAAAGGCATCACCACAAAATCGTAAAGACCATAACAAGTCCTGAAGGACGTCTTCTGCACATCCTCGTCCTTGATCCTCATCTGATGATAACTTGACGTAAAGTTATTCTTGGAGAACCAAGATACACCCTGAAGCTGATTAAACAAATCGTTGATCCTCGGAAGTGGATAATGGTTCTTCACTGTTAACTTGTTCAGCTCCCTGTAATTGATACCCACCATATGTGAACCATTATTCTTCTTTACAAATAGCGTTGGTGCTCTCCGTGGTGAACTGCTAGGCCTGATAAACCCTTTGTCTAACAGTTCTTGCAGTTGTGTAGACAACCCCTACATCTCCGGAGGTGCTAAGTGATACAGTCCCTTGGTTATCGGAGCTGCACCCAAAACTAAATCACTCGAAAATTCTACCTGCCTCTTAGGAGGCACTCTTGAAAAATCCTCAGGAAACACATCGGGGAACTCCCAAACAATAAGTACACCATCCACCGTCTTCTTCTCCACATTCTAAGAATCCATAACATATGCCAAAAATCCAAAGCATCCCTATTGAAGATACCTCCTAGCCCTCACAACTAAGCAGATAGTTGGTCTATGTTGATTTCACTGCCATGAATAACCAGTTCTCCCCCACGTGGGGTTTGAACCCATACTAGCGGGCGCTCACATTCAATCAAGGCCCCATTCTGACTCAACCAATCCATGCCCACGATGATCTTCGTACATCATAGATTAATAAGGACTAGGTCTATCAACCACTTCTTGTGGAACGACTTGAGAACGCAACCACGGTGAACCCTTGGAGCACTCATTATATGATAATCAACAATCTTAACCTCTAATGGGTAGTGCAATGCTTCTGGAACGTTATCAAACTTCTTCCTAAGCGTAAGAGGCATGAAAGATCAGGTAGCACCCGAGTCGAAAAGAACATGAGCAGTCATACCATTGACTAAAAACGTCCATAATCACAAGCAGAAAAACATAAGCATAAATAACAAAAGAATTAAGAGATATGATAGGGATACTAATGTGCAAAAAAGTACCTAGTAATCTTAAATTTATAACCTAACAAGCTCTCACTAACTATGCACTTATAGGTAGTATACCTAGTCAGATTATATTTTAGCTCAGGTAAGTCGGGTGTCGATCACAGGCAATGAAATTCAATTAAATAAATTAACTACTTCTAATTAAACTATGAAAGAATATTTCGGCTTAGATCCGGTTTCACTTTCTCATATGGTTGACTTCTAATGGGTGGGTTATATTGTCCAATTTACTCGCTATTATGATCAAATATCTAGGCCTACAAATTTATGAATGAAAAAGCAATGACCATGCACAAGTTAAACACCAAATTCATAATAGCACAATTGGACTACGAATGATATTAGTTATTCTCCTATGGTCAAGTTAAGCAACCAAGCACTAATTAAGACTAATTATGCTCTCTAAGATAGTTAAAGTTACTAGCTTTCAATTACTTAAACAAAGGTGTGATTTATCGTAGCTCTAATTATCTAATAAACATAAACAATTATGAGATAGATTCATGCAATTAATATGATCAATTAACACATAAAATCTGATTTATAAGCAATGTAAACTAGAACTAAAATATGTTAGGCTTTATAAATATCAAACATAAGTAAAATCAAACATAATCATCCAAACATCAAAATCAACTCATATGGATCAAGTTCATTTTCACCAAACAGAAGTAAAAGGTATTTAGTCTCTCATATTAGATGAAAAACACAATAGATCCATGTAAAATAAACTAAACATAAGTATGAATAGCAAACCAACTAGATCAATAATGAATTCTTCTTAATCTTCTTTAATCCTTGAGCTTTAATTGAATATCGATCTTCTTCTAGGTTTCTAATGGTTTTTAATCTCAATTAACCTCGGAAAACCGAATGCATCTCTCTAATTTCGACCTAATATCAAGGATTTTATAATTGTCTAAATCTGACCACCATGTCGTGGTTGACCCCCACCACAACGTGATCTTCAAGTAAATCTCGTGTCTGCCAAGTCAGCTTTATGGGTCACGAATATTCTATTCGCCACGTCGTGTTGGAGATCACCATGACGTGGTCTTCAGTCTTCTTTTCTTCTTCTTTTGTTTTAGCTCACGTTTCCTGCTTCCATCTCCTCGTATGCTTCCTTTTTCTCATGAGCAAATCTTCGCCGCTAAAAAACATATTTTAAACATAATAAGTATCTTTCTTCCAAAAATAAAATAATTGTAGCTTAAAGTATTAGAAATATGCATTAAATATGTAGTTAAATATGCACATATCAAAACACCCCACACTTGGGTTTTACTTGCCCTCAAGCAAAACTGATTTGCTTATCATCATATCAAGACTTTAGCTACCAACATCGCACAAGACAATCCATTTTGTGCCTCTCCATAACTCCAAGACCGCAATGCATGTATTTGTGTCTATATTTTTCCGAAGAACTTCCCCAATCCTAAATACTCACAGTCTTCATAAATACTTCCCCACTTCTTTTGAACAACACTCATTTTATGTATCCATATGAATCCGTCCCCAAAAAACTTTCTTAACCTCAAGGTATTTTGGGTTAAACCTCCCAAGCATACATATGGAAAAATAACCTAGAAATAAAAATACAATAAATAACTTGGAAAAATTCGCCTTATTCTTGAGTCTTCGATAATTTGGAGCTTTTATTGATGATATTTCTTGATCACCATAGCTTTGTAAACTCTTATTTCTCAAGCTTTTGCAACCTTTTTTCTTTTTTCTCTTTTTTTTTCTTTTTCTCACTTTTTTCACTCAAAACTAAAAATCTTGTAAACACATATGTTTAAGCAAGGGAACTTAACTTCAACCCTTATTGGTTAAATGTATTAGTCAAATGTGCAATGACTACATAAGCTCTCCTGGATACATTTCTGGTACACGATGCTAAACATAGTGTAGCCCTCAAACTAAGCAAGGTCGTGTTTTTTTTCCATGATTTTGCTAGGATAGGGAAGCCACAAATACACTATAACATATATTGGCTCAAATAAACATTGAAATTATCATTAGATCATCCCACACAACACTAGCAACCTAGATCTCAACATAACAATTTTTTAACTAGATTCAATTTTAGATTATTGTTTTCAAATATTTCTAATAATTTTTTAAAATCCTAGTCATTTTTTCAATTTTTATCAGTAAGTTTGCATTCCTATATTCAACCCCCTACCCCACACTTACATGATGCAATGTCCCCATTGCATGCTTAAACAATAAAAGAACATAAAATTAAAGAGGGAGAATGGGAACATACTCCCCTTCGGTAGTAATGGCAAGATTAAATTCTGAAACTTGTGTGGTAAATCTTGGACTTCTTGTATAATGACTGGAAACAGTACTTCTGGACTCTTCTCATGTGAATGCAGATGTGTCAGATCGACATCAATCAAAGAACTATTCTTTAATAGTGTGTTGAACTTCAAACACGTCGTGGGAAAGTAAAGCCACGTCGTAGTATTGAGCTTGAAGTCGTAAATGGTCGTGGATTTTAAAATATCCACGACATGGTCTAAGTATGCCACATCATGGTTCAGACAGATGCAGTCGCGATAAAATCATTTGCCTCGACGTAGTGATGATGTCCACGTTGTGGTGTCTTCTCAAATTCTCTTGCAAGATCGAAATAATGCACCGACTCTTCGTAACGTTTAGGTCCATTCCCGATCTTCTATTCGATTAAATATTCTTCAAAATGCTCTTATCTTCATTATGTGAGAACCCTACACTTATTCAAAAACATGGTCTTTAATTATGATCTTCAAAAATGTGCACGACTTCTTATCCATTAAGGTCCTTCACCGCTTCACGTATTTTCCTTTTTCACTAAAAATTAAATTTAGAAGACAAGATAAACACATGATCAATTGGCTAAGCTAAAAGTAAAAACTAAAACTAAAATAAAATGAAAAAACGGAAAAGAAATCAAAAGGAAAAGAAATTGCAAACTCTAAAAATCGTCTTGCCTTCCGAAAAGCACTTCTTTTTTAGGAGTCGTGAGTTGGACTCCTTCCTACTCTACGTTGTTGTGGTTGGGAGTGGGATCTCGCTTTTCTTGTTTTGCTCCTTCCATTCTCATTTTTAAGCTTGAATGCTTCTTTTGTATGCCTTCTTCGAATTCTACTTCTTCTTTTGAATGGCACCATCTTCATGCTTGCGCTTTACCCCTTTGTCTTGCTTTTTCACCTTGTTTATCTTATTGTCATCTTCTTTAGGACCATCCTTAACTAACTCCATCTTCACCATTGTAGGATCCTCTAATTCCCCACTCATTTCTTCCTCAAGTATTTCCATTTCTTCATACAAGTCCTCTTTTATCTTATCAACTTCCTCTTCCTCTTGAACCTCGGGAGTAGTGAATGTGATCACCTCAAATTTCATAGGAATTATGGCTACTGGTTTCGAATGTTTGACTTTTTTACCATGGGGATCCTCCCAAACCTTCAACTCTTCTTCCATCATTTTTTGAATTGCAACAAGCTCTTCTAAATCTTCTTTCATAACATCCATCTTTGACAATTCATCTTTTGGTACTTCATGACTCACTTTAGGACTCATCTCAAAGGTAACTGCTTCATCTTCCACATGGAGTGTGAGATTTGAGTCGTGGATATCAACTAATGCTCTTGTGGTACTCAAAAATGGACTTCCTAAAATAATGGGAAGTTCTTTATCTTCCTTCATGTTGCGAACCACAAATTCAATCAGAAAAACAAATTTTCCCACCTTTACTAACAGGTCTTCAATTATTTCTTGAGGGTATGTGAGTGATCCGCCATTCGAATGGTCTTCCTTGTGTCTTGGAGCTTTGGTAATCCGAGCTTTTGGTAGAAAGAGTATGGCATGAGGTTGATGCTTACCCCCAAATCGGCTAAAGCATTAATAGAAGCGAAGTTGCCAATTTTACAAGGTAAGGTGAGTTGACTTGGATCTCCCATCTTGATCGCTAATCCTTTGATAATCGCGGCTGAACACAACTCATTAAGAACTATTGTTGAGGTTTTTTCCAACTCCTTCCGATTAGTCATCACATCTTTTGCAAACTTTGGAAGTTTAGCCATTGATTTGAGGAATGGGGCGTTAATCGAGAGTGAGAGCACTTGTTCCATAAATTTCCTCTATTTGGGCTCCAGAGAATGTTTGATTGCTCGAGATGGGAATGGCAAAGGAGGATGATATGAATGAAAAGGTGAGAAAATTTCCTCTCGGACCACGACATGGTGAATCATCAGAGAACGATTTACTTTTTGCTCTTTTTACTTTGGGCTTCTCTTCTTCTGAACACAACGTAGGTTGTATTGTAGCTGTTTCATGGGCCATTACTGGATCAGAATGAACCTCTTCTTTGGCGTAGATCGCCATGACATGATGTTCTGATTTTGGTCTCGATTTTTAGGAGTTAATCTCTCACTGACAAGTGTAGTTAGTTGCCTAAGTTGAGTTTCTATATTCTTGATGGAAGCTTGATGATTTCTCACATTTGCATCAGTAGTATCATGTCTCTTTCAGATGCTTCCACAAATCTATGAAGTATCGACTCGAAATCCATCTTCTTTTTGAGTGGTGGTTTCTCTTTTTTTATAGAAGCCTCTATCGGTTTGTCTATACTTCTCATCTTTTTGCTTCTTATACACTTCATATGGAAATCATTCCTTCTTGGGTTTCCTCCAATCATCATCATACTTTTCACCACTTGAGTAGAACACATGTGCCTTCTTGTTACCATTTTCATCTTAGTCATAATCCTTGGTTAAATGTGGACCACTACAATTATCACACCCAACCCTTATGGCATGAATGGATTGATCCAATTTCGTCATTCACCTATCCATATTATCTAATTTAGCTATGATTGCAGCCAAGTTCTCGGTCCCTCCATCTCCTTTTCCTCTAGTAACATCGTCTTGTGAATTATGGTACTCACGTGAGTGCTTCACAAACTCTTCAATCAATTGTTTAATAGTTGACGGTTCCTTTTCGTCATAGGCCATTGCGAGTCAGGAAGTTGTCTAGTAATTACATTCATGTCATCTTAGAAGATGGAAACTTCTTGTTGGACATTGAAATCATGTTGAGGGAAACTTGTAAGCAAGCCCTTAGACCTCTCCCATGCTTCATACAAGGACTCTCCGACCTCTTGATAAAAGTTATATATCTTCTTCTTGAGCTTTGAAATCTTTGAAGGTGGACTAAATTGCTCAATAAAAGCATCACGAAGATTTGCCTATGTGGTAATGGATCCGAGTGCAAGAGACTTCAACCAAACCTTGGCTTCACCGGTAAATGTCACCGGAAGCATCCTAAGTAACACGGATTCTCTTGGCACATTAGGAACATGAAAGTAGTATGCAATGTGTTTGACCTCATCAATTTGCTTGAAAGCATCTTCATACTCTTCCATGGCGAAAGGTATGTCCTTGAGCATGGATACAATGTGACCTTAGAGATCGAAACTTCTCTCGGCTGGTATCTCGGGTGGAACAAGACCTGGTCCATGTTCTTCACGTATCCTCTTCTTATAGTCTCCCATCGTCATTCTCTTAATATTTGTCATCTCTTCAACCTCGCTTTTTACCTCTTCCTCGTCTGAACTTTCTTTGGTAGATGTTTCTGGCTCGTATCCTACTTCCTTCTTACTTGCATTTTTCTCAAAAAGTTCGAATTTGTCAGATTTGAAAGTGTTGCTCGATTCGCCATTCTTGTCTTTTTTCTTATGGAAAGCAGATTTTGGATCTTCTAGTAGAGGAACAATTGGAGTTTTAGATCCTCGGGTCATAAATCACTAAAATAAAACAAAAATAAAAGAAAAACGCATAAAAGGAATAAAAATCACTAAACTAATAAATTAGCTGAAGCAAGACCACGACGTGGTTGTTCCGCAGAGAGAAAAGCAAAATTAACTAATTGCAGAAAAGTAACTTCTTGTGGTTTTTACCCCACAAAAATGACCGAATAACTAAAAGCAATTAAATTATAAAGCAAATAAACCGTTCCCTGGCAACAACGCCAAAAACTTTCATGTGCACAAAAGTAGCTACTAGTATTAAATTTATAACCTACCACACTCTCACTAACTATGCACTTATAAGTAGTGTACCTAGTCAGATTCTAGTTTAGCTTAGGTAAGTCGGGTGTCGATCACAGGTAACGGAATTCAATTAAATAAATTAACTACTTCTAATTAAACTACGAAACAAACTATGATCGGGGGGTTTAACGGATTTTTTAATGATCATAATAACTTAATATCACCTAAGCAAATAAAAAAAGTAACTTCAAGAATTAAAAGAATATTTCTGCTTAGATCCGATTTCACTTTCTCCTATGTTTGATTTCTAGTAGATAGTTTATATTGATTACCAGTTTTCTAGATATTATGATCAAATACCTAGGCCTACCAATTTACGAATGACAAAGCAATGATCATGCACAAGTTAAGCACCAAATTGATAATAGCACAATTAGACTATGAATGATATTATTTACTCTCTTATGATCAAGTTAACCAACCAAGCACTAATTAAGACTAATTATGCTCTCTAACATAGTTAAAGTTACTAGATTTTAATTACTTAAACTTAGATGTGATTAATCCTAGCTCTAATTAACTAATGATCATAAACAATTAGGAGATAGATTAATTCAACTAATATGATCAATTAGCACAAAAAATCGGATTTATAACCAATGTAAACTAGAACTAAAATATGCTAGGGTTTATAAATATCAAATACAAGTAAAATCGAATATAATCATCCAAACATCAAAATTAACTCATATGGATCAAGTTCGTCTTCACCAAACAAAAGTAAAAGGTATTTTGCCTCACATTGTAGCAGAAAAACACAATAGATCCATGTAAAATAAACTAGACATAAGTATGAATAGCAAACCAACTAGATCAACATTGAATTCTTCTAAATTTTCTTTAATCATTGAGCTTCAATTGAATTTCGATCTTCTTCTGGGTTTCTAATGGTTTTTAATAGCATTAAACCTCAGAAAACCGAATGCATCTCTCTAATTTCGACCTAATGTCCGGGATTTTATAATTGTCTAAATCTGGCCACCACGTCATGGTTGACCACCACCACGACGTGGTCTTTGAGTAAATCACATGTTTTCCAAGTCAACCTAATGGGTCGCGAATATTCCATTCGCCACGTCGTGTTGGAGATGACCATGACGTGGTATTCAGTCCTCTTTTCTTCTTCTTTTTTTAGCTCTCGTTTCTTGCTTCTAGCTCCTTGTATGCTTCTTTTTTGCCCCGACCAAGTCTTCACCGCTACAAAACATATTTTAAACATAATAGGTATCTTTTGTCCAAAAATAAACATAATTTTAGCTTAAAGTATTTGAAATATGCATTAAACATGTAGTTAAATATGCACATATCAAAACACCCAATACATTGCTTTTGCTTGCCCTCAAGCAAAACTTATTTGATTATCATATCATATGTATACCAGTGACAATGTCTGGTGTAGCTCGGGCCTTAGTGGCCATCAACTGAAAATCACGTCTCTTAACTACATGAACCTCTTCCTTGCCCTGGCGGACATCTATGACCCTTGAGGTATTCAGCCATCCTACGCCCAACCTGGTTGCACTGAAAACAATTCAACGGCCTACTGGTGCAATCTCTATTAATGTGCCCCGTCTGACCGCACTTGAAGCAGATAAACCACTTAAGCGACAAACCCCATCATGCATCTTGTCGCACTTGCCACATCATCTCCGGTCCTCCTAGCCTCTAGAATGGGAATCAAAATTGTTGGGCTACTTCACCGAGCTCTATACAATCTGAACCGGAGTTGGTTTCCGCTTTAACATAATCTACAACTCAATCTCCTATTCTCGGGATCTATCAATCATATCATACAAGATCATTCATCCTAAAATGCTAACAAACTCCCTGACGTTAGCCCTTGGCATATAGAGGTATATCTTCTTCTTCATATCCTCATCCACAATATATTGTAGAACCAGCAAACCCTTATCCCTGAACATGGTGATGATCTCTGCCATAGTCTCTATCTTCTGACAATGGTCCTGGAACTCCCTCGCCAGCTGTTGCACCTCGATGGTTGGCATGAACTTTTGATTTGAACATGGTCCCAAAGTCAGTCCAGGTCATGGGTTCAATGGCCTCCACACCCAAATCATGACCAGCCTCCTCCCACCATTCGCACCTGGTCATATTTCGGGTGTCATGGTCCTCCCATGGTGTTTAATAACGGACACTATACTTGGAAAGTGCACAGCAAAGTAGTCCCAAAGATATAAAAAATGGTAAACATCGGAATCTTATTGGAGAAGTTATGATTTTATAAAAAGTAAAAATAATCATGTTAATAACTCTACTAAAGTCAAAAATGGTATAAGGAATTTGGTTGAGTTCTGGCTAACGTCGCTAAAAGGAAATCATAGTACTCAGAGAGATAAGAACTTTAAAAGAAAAAAGGTTAAAACGGAGTTCGTATAAAGAAGATACGATTTTCAGAAATATATAAAATACTGGTTAAAAATAAAAGTTCAAATTGGGTAATGTAGCCTTAAGGAAAGTTGTAGTACTAGTAGAGAGCTACATAAATATATAAAAAGGGTAAGAAATAAGATTCATATAACGAAGATATGAATTTTTATAAAAGATTTATAATTTCATGCCAAGTTCACGCCATGCTCGATGCACAAGTCTGACATGTCACACCCGCGAACCGGAACGGCGGAAACGTCCGGGGGCGGAGGACGTCATTGTACAGTATCATAACAATTGTATATAAATTAAACATAGCGACTTAAACATTCATACATTAATATTAAACTTACATTGTTTACAATACTTGTTCTTGTTCAAAAGTTAAACACGAAATAACAAAGGTAGAAATAACAAAATGCAGCGACGCCAGTCCTCGATCGTGGTGATTACCTGCTTACTAGATCTCTGAGAATACAAGTCATTTTGAAAAGCGTCAACTAAAAAGTTGGTGAGTTCATAAGCATTTTTGTATAAAAATAGTTTTACACTTGTTTAGAATTGTTCTCGTTGTACTTTCAGAAAATCCGATATTTTCTATAAAATCGTTTGGAGTCTCGTTCTGAAACCATGGATATAAGAATGCATGTCATTACCTTTTATTCATCTTTATAAGAGTGATTTTTGGAAAGTCCTATAATTTATAAAGGCAAGCTGTATTTGAGAATAGTTCCTTTGAGTTGTAATAACAAGTAGTTTCCAGAAAATCCCATGTTTTCTTAAAAAAAAATATAGTTGTAAGCTTTGTTTTCTTATCAGGTATAGATGTGTGTGTGTGTTCTAGTTGATTAACTTTCGAAATCGTATAAAAATTGTTTTCCACAGAAAATCCTATATTTCTTGAATGTGTGTAATCGTTTTTGGTCTTAAAACCCTAAGACTGGTGTGGTGTGAGAAATCAACAGGCGATTGTGGACAATCCGCACAATGCAAGTGGACGATCAACACAACGAATGTTGACAATCATTACCATGCATGGGGGCGGTCAACACAATGTGCCAATTTGTTTCTAAGGTTTTCCCCGCGTAAATTTCTAAATAACATTGTTATATTCTAAGTGAGTCGTTATAACCATACTAATATGACGGAGTTCCTGTCTAGACGTTCTTCAGGCACCGGATTCGTTTAAGACATTTGTCACCCTAGACTGGCCAGTCTAGCTGTAGCGAACAGCAAAGGTGCAGGGTGCCAACCCCGTATAGATCTATACACAAATTCCCGCTCCCCCTCCAGGAGACTCTGGTTATAACTCTTACAGGACTTTAAACGTACACTAATATATGTAGGTACAGTGAAGATGCGTCTGACTAGAATACTAACAGATGTTTATGCAAATCGTTGAAATCCGTTATTTATTAAATAAATAACAATAGTTGTACTCGTGACTAGATATTTCGTTTTGTTTCATAACATTGGTTGTGCTCGTTAACTAGGTGTTTCGTTTCGTTTTGTTTATTGAAATAATTCACTTTGAATCATATTTGTCAAAATTGACTTAGTATTATCAACTTGTCAAAAGTGGCCCTTCCTTTTTATAAATTATTCAATAAAACCCACATTTGTTAAAAAGTGTCATCGGTGATCCAAGAATACGAGAATTGTTGAAAATGGCCCATCTCTTCTAAAATTCTCATTTTAAACTTATATTTATGAAAATGTTGAAAAATGCCCTTATTTATCCCATAATTCCATTTTTGGTCCTTAATAAATCGAAGTGTTAAATCGAAGTGTTCAATAATTACTCAAATTTATTTCATGTTCTAAAAATGATATATATATATATATATATATATATATATATATATATATATATATATATATATATATATATATATATATATATATATGGCCGAAAATGGTCCAAAATATTATGTCCAACAACTTGTTTAAGCAAATTTTGAAGCAAATCCTTATGGTTTTTGTTATAACAATTTGTGACTTATACTTTGTAACATACTAGTTTTTGTTTCTATACATAATTTGTGAAATATGGCTCAAACTCTTGAGACTTGCTCAAGATTTCGATTTCTTGGACTAATTCATATAGAGTTTTCATAACTTTAAGACATATAACTTAGCATACATGCATAACAAGCAATTATATCAAGATTTAAACAAGGCTTTGACTCGTATCCTCCCCCAAAACAATGAAAAATTCTAAAATAGGGGTATGAAGCTCATCTTGGTTTGATTTGGTGGATGATTTGAAGAGATGATGAGAAGTTCAAGTCCTAACACTTGAAGAGTTTGATAAACTCTTTGAAACTTAGCATCTCCTAGGAACATCATCACATAATATCTTGTGTAACTATGGTGAAATAAACAAAATAATATGGAGAATTTCTAACCAAATATGAGTTACTTACTAGAATCTAGGGGATGCTTTGAAGAAAATAAGACTTGGAGCTTGAATACATTTGAGAGCAGTTTTTGAGTGTACAGAATGTGAATATGATAAATGGGATACAATGAGGAGTGGTTTACGCCCATAAAGGAAGAAGAGGGAAAAGGTTTACGTTCCTTGATAAGAGTGTAGGGTTGATATGATGCTTGCTTGGAGGACTATTGGATAATTCATAAAGATTCAAGATTGCATGGAAAGATGGCCAAATACAACTCATAATCCGTAAACTCTTAAAATATCTAAGTGTTCATGGCCTAGTATGCTTCCTAGGGAAGTGTTCATGGTCAAGTTTTGGAGTCTTTATGGAGTTTACGGCCTAGATGTTTCCTAGGATTGTGTTTACGTCCCAAGATGCTTTCCCCTTTGAGTTTACGGCCAAGATACTTCCTAGAGAAGTGTTCACGGCCAACCTAGGCTTCTTAGGGTAGTTCACGGCCAAAGGTGGTCCACTAATGGGGGTTTACACCCAGAACACCTCCTAGGAAGGTGTTCACAGCCAAAGGTGCTTCCTTAAAGATGTTCACGGTCTTGGATGGGTCCTAGGAAGGTTTTTATGGTCTTAATAAATAGAAAATACAATTATGTTGTCCTTATAATTTAATTGCTCAAGGTTGTGACACAATTACAAGTTCTTGTGTCTACACCATGTGATCCTTGTTTGATTGCATTGTAAATTGAATCCCAATTTATTTATCCCACTTTGTCTTGCTTAACTTGTTTACTTTTCCAAGAGGTTACCTTATATGTGACTTTCAAAGTGTATACTTCCTTATACGTGCACTTATGCTCTCATGGCTTTCAAGGTTCTCATTTTAATAGGGTTACAATTTAGACCTTGCTTGATCCAAATATTTCAGGTTGTCACATGACACCCAGATTCGTCGAGATTGGAGAGACGTGGACCATCAGAAGTGCAACACATGGAAAACTCTAGATGGAGCCACGAGTCGTGTGCACGTCGTGCGTGAAGTGTGCCACCCACATAAGCACTATAAATAGAAGTGCTCACTTATTATTTCTTCACACCCAAAACTCTCCCTCTCTCTATCTATTGAGCAATTTCGGGAGTCCTCCCAATGGCGCGAAGCTTCGGGTGTAGCAGTAAGGATTCTGTAGCGACATAAGAACATGGTTTGGCATGCGGAATTAAAGTTTGCACAATGAACATGGTGATTTGGGTGTTCAAGAGATGTATTGATTGTATATGGTGTTACACAAAAAGGATCTAGTTCTAGACTACATAAATAACACACACTTACACACTCACTTTTACATCTTTCAAGCACACCTCTACAAGTGGACTAAACCCACCTTATATAGAGGTGTTTACATGTCTCTCTCTTACTCTCACTAACACATGGGTCTAAAGGCTAATGCACCACATGCAAGTGGGTTTTACAAAAGTCAAACATTTACAAAGTCAATCATGAATAACTTTGTACCCCAACATTCTCCCCCTCAAAGTTAGGAATGAATGACCCACTTCAAATCTTCCAAAATCAAGCAACTACACAATTCGAGCCTCAAAGGTGACACATGTCGAAACAAACTTCAATCTTCAATTCTTCCATGATTCTTCAATTTGAGCTCTAGGATGTGAGACCATACAAACCGAGCATCAACGAATGATCACGAGCTTCTCAAACTCCAAATCGATCACCCAAAAGTTTAGCATAAAAACACATCCCAAAAATGTTCAATAAAACGAAACCCATTTCGAAAATAAATCATTTCCGAACATCCAATTGCATCATTTCGTAAGCTTCAAAACTTCAAGATCACTTCGGTCTTCAAATCCGCGTAATATGAAAAATTCAAGTTCGAATTTCCATATAAATTTCTCCCCCTTTTTATAATCGAAAATTGATTATAAAACCTTCAAGGAAAGAGAACGTGCTCTATTCGTAATTTTTCGTGTCAAAACTCCCCCTTAACATGTGGCATAAAGTTTGTACTTCAATCCGGAAAACCCAAAAAAATATTCAATTTTTAGCTTCGTTCACGGATCGCCTTTGACAAAATTTCTCAAAAATGGGTAGAAATTGTCAATTTCAAAATTCTGCAGTGACCCGGTGCGCCTAAAACAGCAAAATATGCAAAACTCTCCCCCTTTTCCAAAGCTGGGTAGAAAGCGTCAATTTGCACAAACTGTAGGGGCTTGAAATGCATTTTCTTCAATTTTCAGCAAAAACAGTCCTTTTTCGAATTTGGGTATGAACCGCCAAACATTCGAAGCCTAAGGGACTATTTTCGAAAATTCTGCCATTGTGCACCAAACATACGAAGAGTTGACCCAAACATTCGAAAATTCAGAAAATTTTCGAATTTGGGTGAAAAGTGTCAAACATTCGAAACTTCAATTAATTGTGGACGTTGCCAAATATTCGAAAGTTCAGGGGCTGAATTCGAGAAATCTGCTTTTTGATCAAAACATACGAAATTTTGATCGATCATACGAAGCCTTTTTCCAATTGACAACCATTCGAAATTTGAGGGACTACATTCGAAAATTTTTCTTCTCCATTCTAAACATACGAAAATTTTGCATCCAAACATACGAAAAAAAATTTTACTTCTCTCTCCCCTTCGTATGAAAATCATCTTCCCCAAAATTTTTCTCTCCTCTTCATACGAAAATTTTCCTAAACACACGAATTCGAAGCATTCGAAGCCTATCCAATGAACAGTAATGAACAGTAACTTCTTAGCCATTCATCCAACCTCTGAATCGAATTTTCGTTCTTACAGTTCTTCCCAAACCATCAACAATAAAGTTTCGTTCAATTTTCTCGACCCAATTCTTCGTTCTTTTCATTACAGGAACCCCAAAATCGATTTCCTTAAATCCTTAACTTCGCATAATCGATTCCAATATCCACTTAGACTCTGCATCGACCATCTGTTCGTCAATGGGTCCAAGTTTCCATCAATTCCAATCCTTCCAAGAACGAATCCAGACTCCAACATCATCCTAAATCAACCCAAAATCGAATTCATTATCAAGCCAAAATCGAATTCGTTCTCAAGAAATCAACCTAATCTAGCTTTCGTTCTTTAGCCCCAAAATATCTATATCCAAACAATAAACCATCAACAACAGCAACAGGTCAAATTCATAGCCTTCGCGATCATTCATCCAAACACTTCATCAACCCGTCGATTTCAAATCCTCGAAATCAAAATCAACTCAATCCAAGTTGTTTCCAAATGTCGACTTAACATCCAATACATTCGAAACAAACGATAAAATACAGTCAATATCGATTTCGAAAACAATCGATTCCAATTTCTTTCGATTTTGTCTAACCATCATCTGAGTTTGACTTCTTTTCACCAAAAGATTTAATTTCGACATCATTAACTTCAAACATGTTCGCAATCTGACTCGATTTAGTATTCTCCTTGCAACCATAAACATCGAAATCAACAATTCTTTGAACAATTTCAGATCAAAACACCCAATTTCAAAAATAGAACCATCTTCATCGTGTTATTGAGCATTCATCATTATCGTTAATTTCAAGTTTAAGAATCGATAGATGAATCAGAAAATCAATTTCAAAATCAGTTCAAAAATTGTGAGATACTATTTCCGATCGACAAAGAGAAACACAAAATTGCTGAAAAGATTAATCATGAAATTTCATGATTTTGAGATACGATTTACGATCGTGCGACTCAAACAACTCGATTGAAAAATTTTGTCAAATAAGCACATTGATTAAATCAATTAATCGTGAATTAATAGAAAGAACAAGTCAGATGTTGAGAAATCTAGATGTTTATAAACTTGCGAATAGATGATGCGACTATGAAGAATATTCACTGAAAAAAAAATCAAATGGATTGGAGTCATATTTTGGTATAGATGAACAAATGCGAAATATGGGCTCAAATATGACGTTATCGGATCAAAGTGATTAACGGGCTTAAAACCAATGATGAACAGTAACTCGTTATGTGATTGGATTGAATTCGAATTTTAGATCAAAAATATTAGAAAACAATATTAAGCTTGATCAAAAAAAATATTGGATCAACAAAGGAAATTGAAACAAATTAGATCCAATGAATCAAACCGATCAAAATTCAAAAACGTAACGCACGAATCAACAGTATTAAGAGAGATCATAGAGAGAGACTCACCAAAATTGCTTCAAATTGTGACAAAAGTTGCCAAACCGAGAATCGTTCTTCAAAAATCACCTTGATCTTGAAGACCCGCTCTGATACCAATTATAGCGACATAAGAACATGGTTTGGCATACGCAATTAAAGTTTGCACAATGAACATGGTGATTTGGGTGTTCAAGAGATGTATTGATTGTATATGGTGTTACACAAAAAGGATCTAGTTCTAGACTACATAAATAACACACACTTACACACTCACTTTTACATCTCTCAAGCACACCTCTACAAGTGGACTAAACCCACCTTATATAGAGGTGTTTACATGTCTCTCTCCCACTCTCACTAACACATGGGTCTAAAGGCTAATGCACCACATGCAAGTGGGTTTTACAAAAGTCAAACATTTACAAAGTCAATCATGAATAACTTTGTACCCCAACAGATTCTTCTAATCATGGTACTAAGGTGAGCTCACGACCCCTTTTTACTATTTTAAAGCTTTTAGGGGGGAATACATGCTTATCAAATTTTATTTATATCTATAAATATCTATCGTTATATAAAGTATGAAACCTTAGGATAATGTAGCCATAGATACTATACCTAGTTGTAAGCTATGATATTATGCCTAAGAGTTATGATGTCTGATAGTCTATGAAGAGATATTACCTAGATGTTATAATGGCCAATTCCCTAGGATAAAATAGTACCTAGAATAGATGGAGCCACGAGTCGTGTGCACGTCGCGCGTGAAGTGTGCCACCCACATAAGCACTATAAATAGAATTGCTCACTTACGAGTCGTGTGCACGTCGCGCGTGAAGTGTGCCACCCACGTAAGCACTATAAATAGAAGTTCTCACTTATGATTTCTTCACACCCAAAAATCTCCCTCTCTCTATCTATTGAGCAATTTCGGGATTCCTCCCAATGGCGCGAAGCTTCGGGTGTAGCAGTAAGGATGCTTCTAATCATGGTACTAAGGTGAGCTCACGACCCCTTTTTACTATTTTAAAGGTTTTAGGGGGGAATATATATATATATATATATATATATATATATATATATATATATATATATATATATGAGATCTAATACTATAATTATCAAATATAATGTAAAAGATTTATATTGTGATAGTTATAGGAAATCACTAAGAAAGAAAAGATAAAAGATAAAAATTACTTAAGGTTAATCCTTTAGTGAGCTGTTCTTATTCATCCTTAGCCTGATTAAATTCGACTACCCCGAACCTGTCATCGTTAATCTTGCGAGAGCTAGAAAGATATGTATAGATCTATATGGGGATTGACACCCCCACCTGCGATTACTAGCTACAATCCCAAAAGGATAACTTTCTTTATTATTCAAACGTTATTCGACATCCAATGATTATTCAAACGTGTGCACTTTCTTTATTATTCAAACGTGCTGGGAAATTATTAGTCAAACAACGTTAGAGATCCTAAAACACATAACTCATATGAGAAAAAAAAGGGAAGATGGAGGAAAACCTCAGTTTGGGTGAGGCACCACATATAGAAGAGGTCGCCAGAAGGCACCTTGTCACACTCCTTGCGATGACAAACAGTAGAGGCGACCAATCGGTGTATCAACCAATAAATAGGAGATCTGAAGGCACTATCCTTCACCGTACTAGAAACATAGGTCCCCCTAGTGTGACCCCAGACATGCAAGTAGTTGTACTCCTGTGGTGGCTTAGTAATAAACTATCAAGGTAAACATAAAAATGAGGACTTAGAGTCTCCTCTGCTCTATAAATCCCTAGACCACTCCCCAGCTCGATCGGGCTACAGGAGTGGTGTCACACCCCGCTAAAGCGGAAACACAGGGCGTGGCAGTACAAAGGGTTTCATCGCAAAAGTTAAAAGACAACACCAACCATAGTATTAAAAATCATTACAAATTCACAATGGGTTTGAACAACTTTTAAAAGAAATTACAATGTAAATTGAAATACAACACATGCGAATGCTCCTAAAAGTGAAGTGTCCCTAAGTGCCACTTACTCGATAATTCCTGAAAAAGCATGTAAAACGAGCGTCAACTATAAAAATAGTTGGTGAGTACTCACAGATAAACAAAATAATAGTGGTTCCATGAATTGAAATCAAAGTTTTGATAAAAGTTTCCAATAATAAAAGTATATTGTTAAGATGAGTAAATAAGTTTGTAAAAACAAAGTTCTTTGTCATCATGAGAGATAAGGTATGTTGCCCAAATAAGATGCAACATTCATATTCTCATGGAAGATAAAGTTCGTTACTCAAACGAGTAAACAAGTTTCATTGCTAAAATGAGCAATCAATTTCGTTGCTACAAGGAGCAAACAATTTCATTGCTAAAACATGTATATAAGTTTTCAGTAATAACAGTTCATTGTTGTAATGAGAAACAAAGTTCATTGCTATAATTAATAAACAAGTTTATTGCTATAATAAGTAACGAGTTTGTATGTGTATGAGCAAACAATGAGTCTCAACCAAACCTATGACTGAAGCCCTATCAAGATCTATGCTTATCGTTCCATAGATGAATATGGTATCATGCACTCCAGCAATAGGGCGAGTGAGGAGTTGTCAATTCCTAATAGCGCTATCCATAATGACCATTGGCTCAAAGAGTTAATGGTTAGAGATAAGGGAAGGGCCTTAATACGATAAGTTCTCATGTTCCGTGTTGCATAGACATACATAGAGAGATATAGCAATAAAATAGCAATCATGTTTGATACGAATCAATTTAAATACAACATTCAAATAATAATTTTTCGGGACATGCTTTTCCACCCCAAAACATAAAAACTGAAAATAGGGGAGTGCGTGAATACTCACAATACATTTAGATGATGCAAATGGTGCCTTGAACTACGTTCCACGTGTACCACTACCGATTCCTACAATAATGGTATTCGCTAGTGAGTCTCTAATCGAAATCTAACACTAGTATACTTACTACTACAATAGAATTATGCCAATAATGTGTCAAAATTTAATATTGATAAGTTACAAACATTTTTCTGTGGAAATTAAGTTTCAAAGAATCAATTGTTATATAACAATTTAAGTGGAAAATTTTCATTATTGAAATGTTAATATTTAACATTTTAGAGGTGTTCCAATGATTAAATATTCAAAACTAAATCAATTTAGTTCTAAAAGTTCCCAAACTTTGCATTTCAGTTTTAATTGAAGTCAAAGACCTCAAGATAAATTTTCTTGAATTTTTGATTTGTCTAACTATTTTTCACCATTTTAGTTTCTTGAATAACCATAAAATCATGAAAAATACTAAACAATTAATAAAAATTACCAAACTTCAGATTTTGGTTCTAAATATGTTAAAAGACTTATAGATAAATTTTCATGGATTATGGATATGCATAACCATTTTTCGTATATTTAATTCTCTAAATATATAAAAATTCATGAAAAATAGAAATCGGTTAAGAAAATGCCCCAAACTTTTTATAGTAATGTCATTACACGTACTTAACCTGGGAAAAATATAAAACTAGATTTCCAGACAATTTAACCTAATTTTATGATTTTTGAGCATTTATTCTAATAACAATTAAAATAAATAGAAAATAGTTTCCAAAATTGTCCAAAATTTTTGTAACGCTGTTATTAGTCATTATTAAGCTAGGAAAAATATAAAAATGAATTTCTAAACTGTTTATCCCAATTTTATGATTTTTTAGTATGTATTCTAATAAAAATTGGGTTTAAGTGTATTTAATCTTGGGAAAATAGAAGAAAAATAGTATACAGAAGAGGAAAATCATCAAAATTTTTATGTAGCATCCTAATGTATTAAAAGGTGTTCTGGTAAATTTTCATAATGTTTGGATGAGTAAAACTATTTTTCCTGTTTTTAGTCCATTATAAATACAAAAATCGGAGAAAAATAGGAATACACTATGAAAAATTCTGAAAATATTTTTCTAAGTGTTCCACAGAGAGTATAAGCTGCGAAAATTATTAGATACCATTTTTATATTCCCTAATGTGGTTTTATGATTTATTAGAGCTAAACAAAAAGAAAATTCAAAACCATATTAAACAGTAACAAACATGGATGAAACTTAATGGGAGATGTTTACTAACTTAAAGGATCATCCAAGAATTTTTCCATAATTTATTTACTAGCTTAAGTATTTTATATGATTTAACACTTTATTTTCTTATTATTTTCATATAAAAATAAAGAAAATATATATTGAGCTGAAAATTTCCAAAATGCATCTTCATACAATTTGATAACAATGACAATTTGTGTTCTTATTTTTGATGTTGAACACCATGCCTAAAGGCTCAATAAACTATAGAGAAAACTTGGTTCTTGTGATTTATGTAAAGATTAGTGATGTTACTTTGACAATTTTTGCAACATGTTACAAAGACTTTTGAATCAAGATCTTTTTGTACCTATTAATACATGATATTAAGAGTTCAAAATAATTTTTGAATGATTTTTAGTGATGAATAAGTCCTTTGAACATGCAACACAAAACAAATGTTCATAAGGAAAGTGCTGTTTGAGCAACAGTTTTGTAAAAATTGGTAAAAATCGAAATGTTGGAATTTTTCAGTGAGGTCAGATGGGTTTGAAAGCTAACTCAAAATATTATATTTCAGAAAAAGAATCACGAATTTTGGCTAAGAAATGAGTGAGATATGACAGTTTAAAGTCAGGTAAAGAAATCTGGCAGATTGCATGCATGATGATTGGTTAGAAAAGTGGGTTTTCATCATTTCCTTGAGTAAACCTTTTGAAGTATTTTAAATATATCATGATAACCTCATATTTTGGTCATGTTTCCAGAGATCAAAAGATTAAAACTTATCAAAATGTATACATGCATTTCTGAAGAAAATTTTGTTTCTCAAAAACTCTTAACTTCAGTTTGATGTTTTAATCCTTAAAATCGATTTTTGCACTAAGATCATGAACATGCAACCTTGTTTATCATACATGCATGGTGTTAAAACACATCCATCATGTTCTAAAAAACATTTTAACAAAAAGAAAACAAGTTTGAAGAAGATGAAGAAGGAGAAAGTGTAAGAAAAGAGCAAAACTTGAAGGAAAAGTGAAGTAGAAATCGATTTTACCTTCAAGAATACCACAAGATGATGAAGATTTCGAGTTTGAGGAGTGTTCTTGGGTTTGTTTTCTGGAATATTTCTTGGTTCTTTAGAGGGAGGAAGAGAGAATGGAGTGGTGTTTGGAGAGAAAAAGTAGAGAGAAGGTAGAGAGAGTTTTCTAGAGAGAGAAAGAAGAGAGATGTGTGTGTTGGAGAATGAGAGTGTGAGAGAGAGAGATATGGGGAGAGAGGGATCCAATTTTAGGGAAGGAGAGGCTCCCTCTCTCTTGTTTCTTTTATAAAAATTCAAATCTTTTATAAAAATATCCAACTTTTTATAAAATGTGCACCTTAACCTAGTTTTTATGCATAAAACTCTTGATTTTTGGTTTATAAATTAAGGGTAAATGTTAATGAGTTAAATTTCATTTTCCTTGAATGCATTTTCATAATTTTAATTGTTATAAGATCATATTATAAGGTTCATGATTATTTTTATAGAATTTTTAAGGTCAAAGTTTATAAATGTGAGTTTTTAGGGCATTTAGGGTTTTTGAGAGTTTGTAAATCTTTGGATATCAAAATTACTTGAATTTTGAGACTTCAAACTATTTTAGAGTTTCATAACTCTTATTCAAATTAGAAATATTGTTTGTAATTTATTTTTAGCGGTTTATTGGCATTCTATGTAGTGATTCCGAGATTCAAACGAAATTGAGGAATCAAGTATACTAGTCCTACTCTTCAACTTTGACTTAAGTTTCTATGAGACTTTGACCTAATTTCTACTTCTAGGTCAAGTGCATGATGTGTGAATATGATTAATGAAATGGTGTTCGAGTCAAAGAATGACCCGAATATGGATAGTCTCTACAGTTAAGTAGTTATAGAATTCACATATCAATGTGAAATCTATGCACACTATCCATTGATTCTAATTGTTTCCAAGTTTCTAGTAGGTTATAACTTAGCTTCTAGTTACTAAGTCTAGTATGTTTAGTGCCTATATGTGTAACTAAGTTTAGTCAAATCTAAAACCGACTCGAATTTTGATGACTGTCACAAGTGGTATGAAGACTGATCCATCAACCCATCTCATTGACGTCTTATCGACGCTGACTATCAAAAATAACTCCCAGCAAAGCTACTTCTAAATTACCTCCCAAACCGCAACGACGCGCTGCCATCCATGGCAGACAAAAAGCTCAACACGCTATCTGGAAGGTCTAGTATGCTCAAGAGTCATATTAAAGTGATATTTCTAATTAACATCCGATACTAATGGGTCACATTATCAACAACTTGATTTAGTTGATTATTTATAAAAATTGATTTTAATAAATATTCAATAAACTCTTATAATTAAATTGGAAATTATTTATTTAATGGAAATAATAATTTTCACTAGCAAATAACATAATATATCATATGGTATGATTTATTAAGTCATATACAACATTTTGGACCAAAAAGACTTTTTTGTCTTTTATCAAAAGGTTAAGGTTTATATTTTATAAAATAGTTTTTAAAAATTACCAAGTTTGACTTCCTTTTTTATATCAAAACCGTGAGAATGCTTGCATGCATGCTAGTGATGGGTTTTTGATTATTTAAAGGGAAAGAAACCATGCTTTAGATGTGTGGGAGACAAGTAGGCTTTATGAGACATTATTGTCCTAAAGTGTTAAGGACTTATGGTCCATAAAATCACTTTATGCATATAAAAGAGGAGGCTTGCACTCAATCTTGTTCTTTGATGCAAATGGCCGAAAATAATCCTCTCCCTCTCATTCTCTCTTAATTAGTTAAGAGCTTTGAAGATTACTTGCTTTTACATGCCCTCTTTAAGTTCATATTGGTTATAAACATAAAACTTAAGGGTTTAAGAGTTTATGGACTAACATCTAAATCAAGTTGAGTCATTGTTGGTGTCTCAAAGGTTCCACATTCTTCATCAACTTCCAAGCCTCCCAAGAGGATCCAAAGAACAACAAAGGCTGTTATTTCTTCACCTTTTCTATGGTTGGTGTTTTAATCAATCTATAACTTGCAAGAAGATCCTTGGTGGGTATAAAATGTTTATGTTATTTGAAAATTTTTAAGTCTTCTGTTTGCCATATTTTGTAGTTTTTAAAATTATTTTTGAACTAAAACTCAACAATTGGTATCAGAGCCACCTTGTAAGTTTGGTTAGGTTTTTTGATTTTTGGAAATCTTAGTTTTTAGAGAATATGGATAACTTGTTTTTGTATAAAAATAAGTTCATATATATTTTTTATGACAACTTTATATTTGTTATTTTATGTGACAAAAGTTTCATGCATCTTTTGTCATTTAAAGTTGTCTTAGAAAAATAAAGGCTGTTTTATGTGTATGTTGATGTATATAATGTGCATAAACTAGCCAATGACCATTATGATTGTTGTGTTGTTGTGTTTGTTGTTTTTTATTATAAAAATGGTGGTAATAATTTATTTATTCATATGTTATGTAATAATTAAATAGATTAGTTTTCTTGGTTATTTTTGTAAAGTAATAAATTAGTTTTTAGAAATAATTTATTTGTACAAAGATGTAACAAGAAATGAATTTGGAGCCATTTTTTGAAGACAAAAGGAAAAATTTCGAGTTCAACATGTGCTGGACAGAAGATGACACTTTCTGAACAGTGTCATGAATGCGACACATGTGTTGTACATGTGCTGATTAGAAAGATGACACTTTCTGAAAAGTGTCATGAAAGCTGAAAACTTTCCTTTAAAGAAGTCTTTCAAATCTTTTGCAAGCAATGAGTGTTTACTCAGGTGGGAGCTTCTACAACAACATTACAAGAAGATTTTTAGTTCCCTTAAATGTCTCTTTAGGAATGGACTAGTCATCTTTTGTGTTCGCTCACAAAAATGTCATTAGTTGGTTATGTTTATGCACATATCTTTTTATGCATGTTTGTGTTGTTTATTTTATGCAATTATTATGTGTGGTTGATAAATTAGTTTTTTCGTATGCTAAAATAATTCTGGACAAAATAAACATCACATAGAGTTTGGTTTTCAAAATTGGACATAAAATGTAACAAGTTATTATTTTTAAAAATAAAACCCGGTTTTATAAAATCATTAATAACAGCAAATTTTGAAATACTTCATTATAAGTTTTAAAATAGTGATTTTTATAACTTATACAAACTCCAAATATATAAGTAATAAAATGAAGTTTTATTAAAGATATAAAAGGTTCAAATGCACTCAAACTTAATACGAGTTATTAAAATTAAATTCCATCAAAATATATAAAAACTAGTTTTGTATATAGAACCTTTAAAAGTGATTTTTCTTTTGAAAACTGATATCATGGTTTATTATATGCATGTAATAAACATGATATTGTATATTTCTAAACTAGAATTATAAAACATATAAAGACCCTTTTTTTACAAACCTGAAATCTATGCATTCCTTTTCAAGAACACTCGCACATCTCATCTATGCACTAGTGGGATAAAGGATACCTAACTGCTTAGTGTTATTTTTTGATGGTCGGTGTGTCTTTGCGATTTCTATAACCAAGTTATAGGCCGATTACACAAGTTTTTCAAATTGGATGATTTGATCGGAAATCTTTTGTGATAAAAGATACCTAAGCAAGAAAGTTCTGAGGCATAGATGGGATCAAACATGTCTAATTAAATTTCTTATTAGAGATCCCACAAATCTAGGAATTATATAGCAATATATAATTGATATTCGATATCTACCGGGTTGAATTCAAATGGATGGGATAAAGGATACCTAACCATTTATTTGTTTTGCAACTTGGATCCTAAAATTTGATAATTAATGTTTTTGGGAACTAAAAGGGATTTAATTATTGAAGATTAAATATTGAAAGTACTAAATGTATTTTGTTAAAATTTTTGTAGTTAAATAATACATTCTCATTATCATGAATTGTTATTTTCTTTAATCACTTAATGAAACAATAACATTCAATAAATACAACTTCAATGAATGGGTTCATGTCTTAAGAGACAATCTCCTAAGAGATATGAAATTGTATGCACTTAAAGGTCCTACTCCTAAAATATTTGCTTTGACCAATAAACATGAGCATGATACCTAATAAAGGCATCACTGTGTTGCTAAAGATGCTTCTAACATCAAGCTAGGAATTGCTATTCATGACTTCTAGGAAGTCTTGGATAATTTAAACATATATTTGATGATATAAAAGGTCAAGCAATATTCCAACAAATACAGTGATATTTTATTTAAAGCTAGTATAAACATTGGAATAATGCAAGTCTAAAAGAATCACCTTGTGTGATCCAGGAGACCCATTTTTTATGGATTGAACACCTTTAAGCCCAAAAAATCTACTAAAGCCCACATAGATGGATCTTGTTTCTTTTGTGAAGAAACTAGACACTGGAAGAGGATTTACTCATCTTATTTGGAAAGAAAGTATGGAAGAGACTAGTACTTCTTCTATCTACTAGATATAACTCATACATTTCATATAACACTTAGGTACTTGGTACTTAAATGTAAATCTAATATTTGTAAATGGCTTGCAGATATTTATTGAAGAGTAACCAGCTGAGCACAACCAAGTTGAAACTACACACTCGGAGTTTAGTTTATTATTTATGCTTAGAACATAAAATACTTGTAATGTAAAACAATATTTGTTTTCGAACAATGTATGCTTTAATTTAGCATGTCTAAATTAATGTCTCGGTTATTTTATTCAAATGTTTGATAATTTACTCAATCGTTTTTATAAAGATAATATTCATATTCTGAAATGATTAACTTCTATTTATGAGGCTAGATCTCTTAATAGAATAGTAAAGTAAATATCAACATTTTATAAATAAAATCAAGTTCTATATACAAGCACTTTTGACTTCAACTTATTTTAAATCAAACTCATCTTTGACATTGTTATCTTTATTATATAAATGACATTCACATATTCCAACTTCAAAAAAAGGATCTTTGAAGGCAAATAACGTAGTTTACTTGACATATGTGAACCTTATTTATATGTAAAGGATTCCTAATGATATTTTCACTAAAGTGTAGAGAAAATAATTAAGGAACTATACACTTTGGTGTATGACTTCCTTTCAAATGAATGTTTGAGATTAAGCACAAGATACCAAATCAACTTTATTAACAAGGGCTAATGACATAAAATCCCTTGAGTTTTCAAGAAATGTTTGGTTTTACCCTTTAATGACTTTTAGGTTCATTAAAACCTGAACGTTATGTAAAAATTTGTTGGGTTTTATGTACTCTAACATCCCTATGGTGCACATATAACCCTAATGCTTTGGATCTAAGTTTTCTCTAATTATACATGCAATATTCATTTTCCAAAGCATGAAGCCTAACTAGCATGCAAAGGTGATATTTAAATCATAAAAACTAGTTAAAAGATTACCTTATGTAGTAGCTTGTAGAATCTTAGCCTTTATGAGAGCTTAGCACCCCAGGTGTGATGCCTCAAACAAGTCACAAACACCAATAAATAATTAGATGAATATGAGAGAGGTTTATGAGACTCTAAAATCGGCTAGCTCTTCTTGGAATACAAGGGGGGTCGATTTTAGGGCTTAGGGTATACATGTATTGTGTAGAATTCCAAGAGTCATATGTTTAACCCTAATTCTTACACTTAAGCTTATGGTCCAACAATTGATTTGGACTAACACTTCATGGACTAACCCATAATCTTAGCCCATCACAAATCAATCATAGATCATTAACCCAAACCATCTGTATCACTAGATTTACATAATCAGTCTCCGTTAATTTAATTAGTCTCTTTTGATCACTAAATTAATTCCAAATTAATTCTTGATCAATACTAATTGAATAATATGATTTCTCAATTAATATATAATTCTTATAATATATTAACAAATCACAAATAACCTCTTTCTCAAATATCCATCTATCAAATTGTTCTGGTGAAGGCAACCCGAAATGCACCATGCTACTATCGGGTCAAGTACATACCAATTATAGTTATGGCTTAGACGCCTAATCCAACAGTCTCCCACTTGGATAAGTCTAATAACTATAACTGCCAATGTAACTTCAAAATTGGATTAGCAATCGTAGCTCTCAAGTACATACAAATTATAGTTATGGCTTAGACACGTAATCCAATAGTCTCCTGTTTGGAACTTTTCCAAGTTACTGCTCCTCCATTTAAGGTAAATATCCAGCCCGACTGAGAGCAGAAATTATATCTATCGGTCTGAAAGTTGGCGTCACTATACCCTGTCACTCTCAAGTCATCACTCCCACCGAGGGTAAGGACCCAGTCCCTAGTCCTTCGCAGGTACTTAAGAATGTTCTTTACTGCAGTCCAATGAGCTTTACCAAGGTTCCCTTGATATATACTAACCATGCTCAAAGCAAAGGCTACATCGGGGCGAGTACATGTCATAGCATACATGATCGAGCCAACTGCAGAAGCATATGGTATTCGACTCATTTCTGCTATCTCAGCAGGTACTCGGACTCTGAGTCTTACTCAGTTTGGTATTGCTCTGGATAGGTAATTCTCCTTTCTTGGAATCCTCCATGCTGAAGCGTTTCAATACCTTGTCCAAGTAGGTACTTTGACTAAGTCCTATTAGACTTTTACTCCTGTTTCTCAATATCTTTATCCCTAGAATGTAAGCAGCTTCCCCGAGGTCCTTTATAGCGAAACACTTCCCAAGACAGGACTTAACCTCCTGCAAGGTCGGGATGTCGTTTCCTATGAGCAGTATGGCATCCACATACAATACCAGAAAGCTAACTATACTCCCACTAGCTTTGACATATACACAAGACTCATCCTCACTTCTCGAAAAACCAAACTCTTTGACTTTCTCATCGAAATAAAGATTCCATCTGCAAGATGCTTGTTTCAATCCATAAATGGATTTCTCAAACACACTCTATTAGGGTACGCTGCATTGACAAAACCCTCTGGCTGATTCATGTAAACATCTTCAGCCAACTTCCCATTTAGGAAAGCGGTTTTGACATCCATTTTCCATATTTCATAATCATGAAATGCAACTATGGCTAGCATAACCCTTATAGATTTAATCATAGCCACTTGTGAGAAGGAATCATCATAGTCAACTCCAGGAGTTTGAGTAAAGCCCTTCGCAACCAATCGCGCCTTATAAGTGTGTACTTTCCCATTCATGTCGGTCTTCTTCTTGAATATCCATTTGCACCCGAACATCTTACGACCTGGTACATTGTCAAACAAGTTCCAAACTTGATTGTCATACATGGACTGAATCTCGCTGTCCATCGCCTCTTTCCATTTTGTAGACTCGGGGTCTGCCATGGCTTCCTTGTACTTGTTAGGTTCATCCAAATTTACCAGTGTACTATCACTGATAAATGTATCACCTTCAGTAGTAATATGGAAACCATAAAACTCAGGTGCCATTCTAACTCTACTGGAAAGTCTTAAAGGTAAGGACTCGTCAATAGGTTTAAAAGGAGTTTCCTCCTCGGGTTGAGCGCTATGTTTGAGGTTCCTTCATCACTTAACTCTTGAAGCTCTTCAAGGTCAATTTTCCTCCCATTGTCCTCTTGACATATGAGTTCTCGTTCGTTGAAAACCCATATCCTCAAAACGAAGACAACATTGTTACTCGGTCTATAGAAGAGATATCCAAAGGATTTATGTGGGTAGCCGATGAAAATACATCTCTAACTACGAGGTTCGTATTTTTCGTGAGTCTCTCGTCTTACGAAAGCCTCGCAACCCCAAACCTTGATATGTGTTGACGAGGGAACCTTCCCCATCCACATTTCGTGAGGTGTTTTGGCAACCTTTTTAGTTGGGACTAGATTAAGGATATGGGCGGCAGTCTCTAAGGCATACCCCCAGAATGAGATAGGTAACAAAGCTCGACTCATCATGGAACGAACCATGTCCAACAAGGTTCGATTGTGCCTCTCAGCCACACCATTAAGCTGTGGTGTCCTAGGTGGCGTCAATTGTGACATAATTCCACATTCCTTAAGAAAGTCGTGGAACTCGATACTAAGATACTCACCACCTCGGTCGGATCAGAGAATCTTTATCTTCCTGCCCAATTGATTCTTCACTTCTTGTTTAAACTCTTTGAACTTTTCAAAGGTTTCTGACTTATGCTTGATTGAGTACATATACCCATATCTGCTATAATCATCAGTAAAAGTCACATAGAAGCGGTTAGCAACCCTTGTGAAGGATCTGAAAGGTCCACACACATTTGTGTGTATGAGATCCAACAAACCCTCACCCCTTACACAAGAACCAGTGAAGGGTGACTTGGTCATCTTTCCAAGAAAACAAGATTCACATGTGTCATCCGACTTTAAGTCAAATGACTCCAACACTCCATCCTTTTGGAGTTGGGCTATGCGCTTCTTCTTGACATGTCCAAGACGACAATGCCATAAGCATGCTTTATCCAAACCATTGGACGAATCGATATGCAACACATTATTTCCTAAGTTATCTACAACCATCACAGTTTCATATATACCATTACAAGGCAATGCTTCAAAATAAAATTTACCATTATAATAAGCATTAATACTACCAATCTCATTATTAAATGAAAAAGTAAAACCTTGTTCATACAAACCATGAAAGGAAATAATATTTCTCGCCATATTAGACGAGTAGCAACAATTATTCAATTCTAAATTTAACCCACTACTAAGCAATAAAGAATAAACTCCAATCTTGGTGACAGGCGACTTTTCCCTATTCCCCATGATCAAGTTCATCCTCCCATGCTCCACATCCCTACTTCCTTTTAGACCCTGCAAATCAGAACAAATGTGAAAACCACATCATGTATCAAGGACCCACGAATTAGAATGTGATGAGTTATTAGACAGAATAGTGTAAATACCTGCAAAGGTGGGCTTGATCTTCCCATCCTTTATGTCTTGCAAGTATTTGAGGCAGCTTCGTTTCCAGTGCCCTTTTTCATGACAATGGAAGCACTCTACTTCCTTTCGGTTAGAAGAGGGTTTAGCATAACCAAATTTGGTGCCACTAGAATAGGATCCATCATGGGACTTTCCCTTGTGTCTCTTAGAAGGAGACTTTCTCTTCTTTCCCTTCCCATGTCCAATTGCCAAGATAGGGGCAGCAGCAGTAGGAGTAGGTACAACAGATTTTCCTTTCAAAATACTTTCAGCAGTTCTTAAAAGACCATGAAGCTTGCTTAAAGTGACCTCCTCCTTGTTTATATGATAAGTCATACGAAACTGATCATAACAAGGAGGAAAAAAGTGTAGGATAATGTCAATGGCCAACTCTTCATCGAAATTGACATTCAACTTCAGAAAGCGGTCCACAAACCTTTGCATCTTTTGCAAGTGGGCCGTGATAGACTCTCCATCCTTCATTTTGGTAGTAATCATGGAGGCAATAATTTCATACCTTTCCTGCCGAGCAATTTGATGGTACCTTTCCATCAAATCTTGGTGCATTTCATAAGGAGAAAAGTCCTCATAAGACTTTTGAAGCTCAGCGGTCATGGTAGCAATCATGATACACGAAACTTTTGTCACGTCCCTCTCATGAGTCTTATACTCAGCAATCTGTTCGGGAGTAGCAGTGTTTTCATCAATCTCCTTTAGCTCTTTATCGAGGACATATTCTTTGTCCTTGTAGCGAATGGCCATTCGAATGTTTCGAATCCAGTCATTGAAGTTTGATCCATCAAAAATGACCCTCCCACATAAGTTCATGAGGGAGAAAGAGCCGGAAGGGATTGGGTTTGAAGCATTGTTTGAAGTAGACATCTGAAAAGAAAGACAAAGTTTAGATTAGATAAGGATCCTTAATATAACACCCAAATGAAATATTAAGGCTAGGACCCAACACAATATTCTACAATTCAGAAGAGGGATGTCGTAACCAATTGTAAAATATTTGAAGGTAGGTAAATGACGATTTACCAATTTCCACCATGAAAAACAAAAAAATGAAGATTTAGGTTTTAAATGAATTGAAATTCCTAGATTATTTTGAGATTCATTGAACTTTTCAATGACATGTTTAAATCTCGATTATGCCCTTCAATTTTGTGACTGGGATACCGAGGATCACAAACAAGGTGTGAATAACCATGCAAATGTGCTTGGTACTCTTGATGTTACACATCACTTGATCAATGTGCCGGTTAACCATACACGTTCCATTGATCCATGACTAACATCAAGCTACCCTTTGCCACCCTTGCTAATCCCAAATTAGTGTGCCGGTTAACCACACACGCTCCACTAACGACTTAGCAAGGTGCAAAGTGCAATTTCCATGGAATTGCACTATTTTCATATTTTTCCTAAAGTAACTAACATTGGGAATTTATAAAAGTTTAGTTACTTTATAATATCATTATACTTATTAATGAGGATTAATGTCCTATCCAACCCGTTCGGCTAACGACCATCCACCAGTCAAGGAAGCGGTGGGTGAGAGTGGACACCCATTCAATCGTCATTTTATAGGCAATTTCTTTATACCCCCTTATAGACCGGCTTCGTGAATGAGGCCTACTAACGGTAAGACTGACTTGAGTTAAACATATATATAAGTATTAAACTTTAATATTATAATTGTATAGGGTTTAATTTTAACTTTTAAAATTCTAGGGTTTGGAATTAAAGTTTCATAAATGAGACATTTCAAATCCCAAAACTTGAGGCCACGTTTTGAAACTCTTCAAAAACTCTTGATTTTTAGAATTTATGTTACATAAATGAGACTTTCCAAGTTCCATAACTTTAGGACAAGTTATGAAACTCTTCAAGACTTTTGGAATTCTATAACTTAAAGATTTTAATGTTTCATGAATGAGACTTATCATATTTCATAACTTGAGGACAAATTATGAAACTCTTCAAGAAACATTTAGATCAAATCTTAACTAATAGAATTATCATATAATTTATCATTTACCAATTTGACCTAATACTTGTCATATAGCAAAATAATTCCAAATTTTACAAATAATTAGTTCTTCACAAAATCAAGTGATTATCTTAAAATTTGACAACCATCATGTTATTGGATGAGGATAACCATTACCATATCATTAAAAACGAATATTTTGAACAAAAACAGTTTGTGGTAATAATCCTAATCCAAAACAGGCCAAAAACTCGAAAAATCTGCCAACTAATGTTCCAACTCGTCAAGCCAGGCTATGGACTCCTCGAGTTCATGGTCAGATCATCCAACTCGTCGAGTTCCATGATGGGACTCGACGAGTCCAACAGTCAGACAGCAAAAATCATAAATTTTCGACTTTGAAAATCACACAATTGCATCAATATAATAAAAAACACCCATGGCTCTGATACCACTGTTGGGTTTTATGTACTCTAACATCCCTATGGTGCACATATAAACCTAATGCTTTGGATCTAAGTTTTCTCTAATTATACATGAAATATTCATTTTCCAAAGCATGAAGCCTAACTAGCATGCGAAGATGATATTTAAATCATAAAAACTAGTTAAAAGATTACCTTGTGTAGTAGCTTGTAGAATCTTGGCCTTTATGAGAGCTTAGCACCCCAAGTGTGATGCCTCAAACAAGTCACAAACACCAATAAACAATTAGATGAATATGAGAGAGGTTTATGAGACTCTAAAATCGGCTAGCTCTTCTTGGAATACAATGGTGGTCCATTTTAGGGCTTAGGGTATACATGTATAGTGTAGAATTCCAAGAGTCATATGTTTAACCCTAATTCTTACACTTAACCTTATGGTCCAACAATTGATTTGGACTAACCCATAAGCTTATCCTATCACAAATCAATCATGGATCATTAACCCAAACCATATATATCATTGATTTATATAATCAGTCCCCGTTAATTTAATTAGTCTCTTTTGATCACTAAATTAATTCCAAATTAATTCTTGATCAATACTAATTAAATAATATGATTTCTCAATTAATATATTATTCTTATAATATATTAATAAATCACAAATAACCTCTTTCTCAAATATCCATCTATCAAATTGCTCTGGTGAAGGCAACCCGAACTGGACCATGCTACTATCGGGTCAAGTATATACCAATTATAGTTATGGCTTAGACACCTAATCCAACAAAATTTTCATTTTCACCCTTTTAACAGGTTACCCGGTTACCTATACACATGTTGCACCATATAGAAACTATTGGACTTTTTTTCGCTGACATGGTGCTGACTAGAGGGCTGACAGCTCCTTCCCTTATTTAATAAAACAGGAATGAGAAGAATGGAGACTAGGGATTCGAACACCTGACCTCACACACACAGCACAAGGGCCTTTCCACTAAGTTGCGCCATATTTTGGTTAAAAACTCCTTCCGCTTTGTATATAACATATCTCACTGTATTACAATAATAATCACTTTGATTATTATTATTACTTTCAGTAATATATTATTATTATTATTATTATTATTATTATTATTATTATTTTCATTTTCATTAATATTGTTATTGTTATTATTATTATGTAACTACATTTTATGAATGCATAAATACATATAAATATTTTTTTAAAATGTATAAACACATATAAATACAATGTAAAAACATATAAACACATAATTACATTTTTAAATTATATAAAAACATATTTCAATGTATATACATATAAAAACATATTTAAAATTACGTATAAAAACAAGTGGAGATATACGTCTTTTTATTTTTAAATATGTTTTTTATATGTATAAATACATATAAAAACATTTTTCTATATGTTTTTATATGTATAAAAATGTTATTTATATTTTTATACATATAAATATGTATACAAAATGTTTTATACGTTCTTAAATTTATTTATAATTATTTTATACATTTAATACGTATTGTATACATAACGATACGATAAGTTTTTTTACAATACGTTTTAATATGTATAAAATATTTATTTATACATATAGTTATACTAAAATGTATTTATACATTCATAAAATGTAATTACATAATAATAATAATAATAATAATAATAATAATAATAATAAATGAATAGCTTCTTTTCTACAATATATATGGAGGAAGCGGGATTAAAATCATGAAATGTAGGGCAACTTGGTGGAAAAGGTGTTGTACCTCTCTACGATAGGTCTCGAGTTCGATCCTCTCTTTCCTCATCTCTGCTCAAATTATATTTTTTTAGTTGAGGACTAGTGCTGACGTTGTTGCCTTGTCAGCTCCACGTCAACATCTACAGCCTAAACCGGATAGAAGGGTAAAAATGACCAAACCTACAAAAATTTAAAGCATTATTGAACCTAAAAGTCCTCAACGGGTAAAACCAAGTATTCCTTGAAAACTTAAGGGTTTTTATGTCATTTTCCCTATTAACAACTATAGTAGTTTTAATTATATTTTACGTGGTAAAGCATAATGGTGAAATCTTTGTTGAAGGTTTCAAAAGTTGAGATAAAAAACCAGTAAGAACCATCTAAGGCCTTAATGATAATAAATTATGAATTAAATCTTACTTTGTATGATTTAGTTTCTAATTAGTAGAAATATCTTCCTTTAATCTTTTGGGGATAATACTTCAATCACTATTAATTATATCTTGAATACAAATACCAACTAATAAGTAGATTAAACACTTTATAAGATTTAGTATGGAAAGACTTCATCCACATCTTACTTAATGTTTTGTGGATTTGAGGCCGATGTTGGACTAAAGCTTCTAAACCCAAAATCTACTAAATACATAGTTGTATAATACTCTTTTATTTAATTCGACTAAAATAGTTCAATACATATCGATTGAAGGCAAACGGGCAACAAGCTGCGCCGCTAGCCCGTTCTGGATGGCAAAACCAATTCTTTTGAAAACAACATTTGTGGATCTAAGAGATATGACATTAGAATGTATGACCCGTTGTTACATTCAAACCCACCAAGAATAGGTTCTTTTATTGTTGTGAAAGTTAAGTTAGTAGAAAGCAAGCTTCTAATGTCAAAGCAAGTGGGAGGTACATGGAACTTGAAGCAACTCAAGAGCCATAACCTTATGTAGTAATAGTTAGCACTGGTCTTAACAAGGATTGTTAAACTTGAATAATATCTATTCACAAACACAAATTGTTTGTATTAATGGTAAAAATCCTCTATGACTTGAGAAATGTAGAATCTCTCATTGATGAGCTTTTATTGATAGTTTTTGGAAAATCCATCAAGTACAAAGATGTTATGTCAGATATCGAATCTGATAAATGACTTAGAGTCATGAACATGAGATGTAATCCATGTATGAGAATCAAGTATGGGCTTGATTAAATTTTATCCCTATAGCAAGGTTAGAAGGAGTAAATAATTCTTCTAGAAATAATAAATTACATGGATAACCATACACATTTAAAGCAAGACTTTTAGTAAAAAGGTTTTTCTCAAACTCATGTCATTGACTATGGTCCTCATCATACTCATGACATTGACTGTGATCAAACCTTTTTCACAAGTAGCTATGATTAGATCAGCAAGGATATTATTTACTATAAATTCATATTCTTAATATGAGATATAGCAAATAGATTTCAAGAGAGACCGCTTTTCTTGATAGACATCTACTAGAAGATATATATATATATATATATATATATATATATATATATATATATATATATATATATATATATATATATATATATATATATATATATATATATATATATATATATATATATATCTTCTAGTAGATTAGCCTGGAGGTTTTCTTAATCCATGTTATCCTAAACAAAATGTGTAGAGCTTGAGATCCACTTGTGGATATAAAGCAAACATCTCAATGTTGCAATCATCATTTTGATGTAAAACCACAAGGTATGTTTTTATATCAAAATGAATAGAACATGTGTGTTTACTAAGAACTAGTGGGAGTATAGTGAAATTCCTAATCTTGTATGAATGAGATCCACTTGTGGATATAAAGCAAACATCTCAATGTTGCAATCATCATTTTGATGTAAAACCACAAGGTATGTTTTTATATCAAAATGAATAGAACATGTGTGTTTACTAAGAACTAGTGGGAGTATAGTGAAATTCCTAATCTTGTATGAATGAGACATACTTAATCATTTGAAATCATATTCTGACTAAGCAACGTCGTTTTCACCTTAACTCGGAATTGTTTTTTAAATGAAAGACTTAGGAATGAGAAGATACATTCTTGGAATGTAAAATCTATAAGGGATAGATAAAATGAATGTTAAAAGCTTCATTTCCTTATACATATATTGGCAATATCTTGAAAGGGATCAAGACACAAGATTCTTTTGGAGAATTCTTGGCATTGTAATATGGCACCATTTTGAGCTAGCCTCAAAAGTACATAGCTCATAGGCTTGAACTAGATGAAATGATTTATATTCAATTTTCTTGGAAAATGAATTCATCATTTACGCCATATTATGCATAGGACATGGTATTTGATCATGTTGTAAGCATGTCATAGGATACTAATTGAATACATGGTTAAGTCACTAGATGAATAAGAGAAAACTCTAAGAGTACTTTGGAAGAACTAAAAGAATGTATATGAGACAATCAGTTTAGAAAGGATCTTTATGGAAAGAGCTACACAATATGTTAATTTCTAAACAGATATAAATAATTATTAAATATAATTGGATTTTGACTTCATTATGGAATGAAGGGTAAGTTTTGTTGGAATGAGGTCCAAGCAAAACATAATGACACAATCTACTATACAACAAGAATACACTACTTTAGAAGTTGAATTCAAATACGATTGGATTAATGGGATCATTGAAAAACTATGTTGATTTTTGCCATTCAAGGATCATATAGAAATATTTGTGACTTCGAGACTATACTTAATCAAGCTAAGAGACTCTATGTCACGAAAGAACACCAATCATATTCTCTAAGATATTTAACTATACTTAGAGTAAAGTTAAGTATGTAGATGATAGTATCATAGAATTCATACAAATTAAATTTTTCCAGACCCATTGATAAACTCATTCTTTTGAGCTAAGTATGAATAGCCACATTTCAGCTATAAGACTTTATTATTCTAGAAATGGTTTTTTATATTTGTATTTAGTATTTGGATATTGGAACATTATAACAACTATTAGATAATGTTATGATATATTGGGATATAGTCCTCACATTTATACTTGTTGGGTTCTATATTAACATGTTTAATCCATGAATAATGTTATTATTCTAAATGTTTATAGTCGGTTATAATTGCGGGAGCAATTATAAAGCAAGACTAATATGAATTGGATTGGTTGACTCTCACTAGATGAAAGTAGGAAAGTGGTTGTAACCAGGTTTCATAGATACTTGTCAGAGAACTAGTATTGAACTGGCCCGCATCAAGATCATCTCATGGATCGCTATCATGATTGATAATTGATTAAAATATACTATCTTTGTATCCTTAACACCTGAGATACATAGTGGGACTTAAGTGTAGGGAGTACTATGCTTTGATATGGTCAAATGTTGTTCCTTAACCGGTAAGTTATAAAAGCCATTTTCAGGTATAGTGTGAACTATGCAAGAGGCTTATGTAGTCAAGATGGGATTTGTTCCTCTTATGTGTTGAGAGTTTGACATCTAAGGCACCTTATCAAAAGTTGAACAACCAATGAGATTGACCGCGATTCGTATCTCATGTGCAACATGATGTCTGTAGCAAAGGCATAACTGAGAAACTAACCTTATACACCAATTGTAGCTTTGAGCTTTGTGGGAATTGGGCGTTGATAGAATGGAACAAAGTCGTATATTGTTGGGGGCAGTGAAATGTTGCTAGAGGTTCACCATTGTCTATATCAGTCTAATATGAGTCTTGCGCAAGTGGGAGATTGAAAGGTCTAGTATGCTCAAGAGTCATATTAAAGTGTTATTGCTAATTAACATATGATACTAATGGGTCACACTAACAACAACTTGATATAATTGATTATGTATTAGAAATTGATTTTAATAAATATTCAATAAACTCCTATAATTAAATTGGAAATTATTTATTTCATAGAAATAATAATTTTCATTATCAAGTAACATAATATATCATATGGTCTTATTTATTAAGTCATGTACAACATTTTGGACCAAAAGGACTTTTTGTCTTTTACCAAAAGGTTAAGGTTTATATTTTATAAAAGATTTTATAAAAATTACCAAGTTTGACTTCCTTTTTTATATCAAAACTGTGAGCATGCTTGCATGCATGCTAGTGATGGGTTTTTGATTATTTAAAGGGAAAGAAATCATGCTTTAAAGGTATGGGAGACAAGTAGGCTTTAGGATACATTATTGTCTTAAAGTGTTAAGGACTTATGGTCAGTTAGGAGGTAACTAACTCGCAGTTTGTCGACCTCGTCTCGACATATCTGAAGAAAAGCAGACAAAAAGCAATTTGGGATGAGTTAAACAAGATAAATATTGCAAAAGATGTTGAAATGGACCACATGCGCACAAGTGCACGCCGCATGCAAGTGCACGCGGCACACTTGCTTCTGTGCGGCGTGCTCCAAGAACACGACGAACATCAGTTCAGAAAACTACTGTTTCGCCCAAAATTCACCACAATAAACGTATATGGATGCTCGACTAAGCTTCTAGAGCACAAATAGGTAGTTCATTCCGCTTAAAACATTGCCAATTTACAGATTTAGCTAAAAATTTAGACAAAACTTTCAAATTCTAAAAAATCTAAATGAGGATCAATGGATGAAATAAACTCGAAATTAAGTATCAAGGAAGTAAAATTGGTAGTATAGTTAGCTAAATTACTCATCCATTTCACAATATTTAACCAAAATCCATCTATTGAAATAAATGCGAAAAAGCCCTAAAACACAAATTTTTTCCTAAATAGGAGATAGGATTAAGTAAGAAGGATACCTGGAAGTAGAGGAGTCGAAAGAGATGCCAAAAATCCAAGGTTGTAAAAATCGTTCGACGGTAGCTCGACGGTCGACTAGTATTAAGGGATTAATCGGGGATTAGTCGGAGACCATAGATTATTAATAAAATATTAAAATTAATCAAAGATTAATATATTTTAGGAAAAATAAGTAACTGAAAATTAAAAAATAAGAGAATTTGTAATTTGAAAATTTGAAAATAAGAAAATATGAACATTTTGGTATAATATTTGAAAATTTTGAAAATTTGAAAATTTTGGAGTAAAAAAATTAATTTTTTTTACTTTTATTTTTTTTTTTTACTTTTTGACTTTTGTTGACTTTTGTTGACTTTTGTTGACTTTTGTTAACCGATTAATCCCGCCAACCCCGATTAATCCCAAATTTCCGTCAAACACACTAATCCTAGTCGGTTGAAGAATGCCAAATGACTAATCCACGATTAATCCAAGATTAATCCCGATTTTTGCAACCATGAAAAAATTAAAGGTCGGGAACAGGCGCGTGATACGTGCGTCGTGCAGGTGGGACCCAGTCGAGATAGAAAAAGAGGGGACAAAAGGATTGTTGGAAAAGTGTAGATGTAACATTCCATAAATAATGGCATAAATTTTTCGTTTATCAAATAAATAAATCGTTAATACATATCATTTCCATAAAACCATGGTAATCAAGAATTAGCAAGAAAACATCATCGAATCAGAGTAAATCACAGAATGCATAAAACATGTGGTTTGTGCCCTGCAACCATCCCGAGCTCTTCCATTTGAAAACCGAAGTACCTAAAACATAACTAAAAAGTGTAAGCACAAAGCTTAGTGAGTTCCCCAAGATACCACATAACATACATATCATATAACGGGCCCCGCCCACGGTTCTATAACGGGCCCGACCTAATGAAATACGGACCCCGCCCACACTCACATAACAGGCCCCACCCAATGAGATATGGGCCCCGCCCACACTAGCATAACGATGAGATACGGGCCCCACCCACACTCGAATAACGATGAGATACGGTCCCCGCCCACACTCGAATAACAGGCCCCGCCCAATAAACATACATATACAAGCACATACAAGTATCACATAGACAACAAGTAAAATAACATAACCAATCGAGGGTCGACCTTGGTGCCTTAGACCCGCTAAACCCAGTGAGGAACCTCACCTCGCATTGCCGAATCATACAGAAAATCCCTGACTACTAGCCGACAGATCCCCGAACTGTCAAAATCAAAACAACACCCAATAAACAATTGGGTTCCAATCTATATCCATAAATCCATGCTCAGGGTAAAAATACCATTTTACCCCTAACCTAGCTTGGACCAAGACTTAGGCCAAAACCATATAATCTATAAGGCCTAAATACCAAACACCACCCAAGGTCCAATCCATGGCCCAACTTTCCAAATTTGGCCTAAACCCATAGTGGGCCTCCACAAATAAATATCAACCCAAAACCTGATGGCCCAACATGGTCCAAAACAATAAATCCCAAAAGATGGCCCAAACTAAAGCCCAAATACCGAAATTCCACTCTATTGAGTACGCGGGGCGTACTCAGCTTGTACGCTAAGCGTACTGGCTGATGTGCTTGTACGCTGCGCCTACAGGTTTGTACGCCCAGCGTACTCCTCCTGTTTGACCAACTCTTAATTCTAGCTCTTAATCCATTAAGCCAAGACATCCAAAACCTCAAAATAGCTAAATATAAGTGACTTGATCCATAAAGTAGAAGGCTTTAAACCTTTGCATAGCTTAATGAAGCCCAAGACCAAAGATGAATTCCAAAGGTCAAAATCACTCTAAAATGTCTAAAAAAACTTCTTAATACCTTAAGACCTTAGTCCAAACTTCCAGATCTGATTCAAAGGGACTTCTTAAGTCATAAAGTTCCTGACTTTATGACTTATCATGACTTAATGGGACCCAAATCAAAACCCTAAGTCCCAAGCTTCACCAAAGACTACAAAATCATGCATGGATGGTTTATACTCATCAAGATCGAAACTTTATGACTCCATAACCCCAACAAAAGTCAAAATATGAAGCTCAAAAGTTCTTGAGTAACTTCTACTCATGAGAACCACCACAAGGCGACCAAAATCATAACAAAGTGCCAGCTAGCTAGATCTACAAGAAAGAGTTGCCGAGGTTGAGACTTTGTACCTTTAGAACTTAGATCTAGGCGAACAAATCTTGGATCCAAAAGCTCCAAGTCAAGGAATGATTCTTCAAGAAGTTCCTTCTTCCTCCTCAAGCACCAAAAACACACATAAATCACTTTGAATGTAACATCGGGTTCCTGGTATGTTTTTAAATTACAATTTTATTCATTTTTAGTCAAGAACTCGACGAGTTGGACGCCCAAACTCGTCGAGTAGGAAATGGATTTGGACGCGGGTTTTGAAGTCTACTCGACGAGTAGGACCGCCAGAGTGAAACCCTAATTTCAGGGTTTGTACCCTATTTAAGCATCTTAATCCTCTTATGCCAGCCTCATTTATAGCCTCCAAGTCCCAAAACCCTAGCCACGAAACCCTAGAGCCTTGTGTGAGCTTGTGAGCCATTTTTGAGTGAAACCTTGTGTGTTTTGAAGCTTGTGAAGAAAAGGGAAGCTTGAGGACTCAAGAAGGAGATACGAGATCCAGCAACTTCTATTATTCCTCATCATTTTCGGGTAAACAAGTCTCAAACTTGCTTAGTAGCTTCTTAGATCTCTTTATCATCTTTTTATTAAGTTTTTGGTCCAAGAAGCTTGATCTTTGGGATATGGACGTCCCAAGTGAGTGAACCATCAGATCTGGAATCATTAAGGGCTTTCATGGCAGCAAGGTGCAAACTTTATGGCCATTGAAGCCCGATACAAGCCATATGATGTTATTTTTGGCCTTTTAAGCTCCGAAAGGCCATGCATGGAGTGAAAGGTGGAAGATTTGCGTGTTCATGAAATGTTTAAGGCCTAGATCTCTATTTGTATGTTATAGTTTGGTGTAAGGATGACTTGTGGGCCAATATCTAAGTCCGAAAGAGTTAGGGTTTGACCAAAACCCGTCAAGAGAGGGTATTAATGGGTAAACTTGGAAACTTTACCCTTAAAAAGACGTTTTTAGTGTGTATGAGAAGCAAGAAGCTTAGATCTAAAGTGTAGAGGCTTAATCCATGAAGATGGCCCAAACAGACAGAGGAACTTGTCGATTCCATAGAGGAACTCGACGAGTTGAGTTGATTTGTCCCGATTCTGCACATGGTAGAACTCTACAAGTCTGAGGATGACTCGACGAGTTGAGTCACCTAATCGCAACTATGAGTAACCAGGGAACTCGGCAATTCAAGGGGATGACTCGACAAGTTGGATCGTGATTTCAGGGTTTTTGATTTAGGGGACTCGACGAGTTGATGGACCAACTCGGCGAGTTGAGTCAACCCAAAATGTTGACTTTGACCAGACTGTTGACTTTGACCAGGGGTAAAATGGTCATTTTACCCTAAGAAGGATTATTGAATTTTGATCAAGTGTTATTGTGATAATGATAGTCGGGGATTCGTTGGAGCAGCAGTTAGAGATTCCTCACCGCGAGATTTCACAGACAGCTTTGCAAAGTGAGTTTTCCTCCAGTAGGAACGGGTCGAAGGCACCAATGCCGGCTCGTTTATGTATGTTAGTATATGTTGGGCTAGGGCCCGATGTAGGTTTATGTGTTTCCGGACTTCAGTCCGATGTCGAGGCAAGCCCGAGGAATGTCTATATGCTTGGTGTCTTCGTGATTTTTGCATGTGTCTATTAGAATGTTTCCGGATTTCGGTTCGATGTCGGGGCAAGCCCGAGGAATGTTTATATGTATGCTAGATGATTATGTTATGGTTATGTATACCGAGCTTTGCTTGATGTCGGACGGGGCCTGATGCCCGATTTTGGTCCGATGCCAGGCAGGTACCAATGCCGAACTATGGTTCGATGCCGGACAGGGCCCGAAGTAGTGGGCTAGGCCCAAGTTATGTTGTTATGTGATTATGTGATTATGTGATATGTGTATGGTATGTGGTAGTTTGGGGTGACTCACTAAGCTTCGTGCTTAAAGTTTTCAGTTTTGGTTTCAGGTACTTCCGCTAGTAATGGGAAGAGCTCGGGATGACTGCATTGCACACACCACATCGTTTAGCTTGGGATGATTTACTCTGATATTTGGACATGTGATTTTGATGCAGTGTTTTGATATGATGTTTCTAGATACTATCATTTATGGTTTAATGAGATGTTTTGGATTACTATGGTTTTATTTATAAATAAAAAAAAAAATTTAGGACTGTATTTTTAGGGTGTTTCAAGTTGGTATCAGAGCCTTGGTTTGAGGGATTCGGGCACACTCTCGGGTGTGTCTGAACTCAAACTAAGGACTTTGTATGAAAATTTTGAAAAGAAAAGCATTTTTATACAAAGAATTTTGAAAAGAGGAAAGAATTTTAAAAAGAGAAAAGAACTTTGAAAAGAGAAAAAGGGTGTGGTGCATGCAATCAGACGAGCTCAAGTAAGTACGCCCAAATTACCCATACAAGTTTATGTTATGATATCCTTATGAGAACTGTATGCTAGACTAGGGCTAAGGATCTAGGAAGGATGCCTTATGTGTCTGCTACATGAGCTTATTGAACTATATGATAGTACCGATTAGTCAGTAATATGATGGCCTGAGTAGGATATCGGAAGGGCTCCGAATGGACCTTCGGAATAAGGAAGTAAGATTGGTGAAAGTGCGATGGCAACATCGGAAGGACTCCGAATGGACCTGGGAACCGGAAGAGGAGATGCGCGAGCATTACCCCGATTTATTTGGGTCAGCAGACTTCGAGGACGAAGTCTAATTCAAGTGGGGGAGACTTGTAAAAATCGATTCAGGTATTGGCTGGAAAGTTGACAATTTGGAGAGGTTCATGCTGGACTCGGCGAGTTGGAGGACCAACTCGTCGAGTAGAGTCGGGTATCTGGAACGCGGGACGGAGGCGACTCAGCGAGTCGGAAGGGTCGACTCGGCGAGTCCGAGTTGTTTAAAGAAAACCCTAATTTTAGGGTTTGCCCCCTATATAAACATCATTATCCGCCCCAGTAGCGACCCTTAGCACCTTAGAAGAACGTTTACTGTCGCACACCCTCTTGTGAGTGAAGTAAGATCAATTGGGAGCTTAACCTTGAGATTTTGGGGAGGATTCCAAGCTTGAAGAAGAAGTATCAAGAGGAAAACACTAGATCTAGCATCTAGTTCGTCTTGGGCATTGATTTAAGGTATGAATCTGTTACCCCAAGCATAAATTCTATTTGAGGGTTGTGACCAACTTTGAGGAAATGGAAGCAAGCCTAGATCTGGACCTATCACAAGGATATGGTTCCAGATCTGGACCTTCATAGGTCCCAATTATCATAAAGTTGCACCTTTTAGTCAGCTCATTCCCTCCCCATACATGGAAACCTTGTTGAAGGTTAGTTTTGGTGATTATGGCCATGAGAGGCCTTGCATGCACGTAAATTTTGCAACTTTACGTGTATTCCACACTAGTAGAGTATAGATCTGAAGTTTGGGACCCTGAGTCCCACTGGAAGAGGCCGTAAACACAATGGACTAATAGGGACTCGACGAGTCGTGCAAAAGACTCGGCGAGTCGAAAGGGTTTACGGTCAAGTGTGTACCGCCAAGGGTTTAGGGTCAAGGGTGTACGGCCAAGGGTTTACGGTCAAAGGTGTACGGTTGGTGGTTTACGGCCATAAACACCAAGAAACTCGACCAGTCCCGCGGATGACTCGGCGAGTCGACGAGTTAAGCAGGGAACCCGACGAGTGAACGATTGTAATCGACGAGTCAAGGTCAATATGGACTGTTGACCTTGACTATAGACTTTGACTTTGACCAGCGTTGACCCTGGGGGTATTTATTCGATTATGTTGAGTTAATTACTCATTGATTATAGTCAGTTAGGAAGAGCAGCATACGACACACCTGAATTCAGTTGCCAATTCAGCCTTGTGAGGTGAGTTTTCTCACCATATATGTTGAGTCTTATTGTGTTGCGTCATGGGCTTGTGTTTTATATCCGGATTGGGCCTGTCCATCCGTGATTATCTAGTAGGGTTAGACTATATATAGTGCATGCATGTATTGATTAGTTAAGTTTCTTGATTATCATTATAGTTTTGTAACCCTAAGCACCTCTACAGTCGAAGTTCTTAATCGAGCTCTTCTGAGGTGTTAAAGCATTAATCATACGACATCTTTAAAGCCATTCTTATGTTCATAATTACGTTCTTAATTGTTTTCCTGCGTAGAATCTATCGATCCTAATAGAACTTTGTTCTAACAATTGGTATCAGAGCAGGAGACTGTGTGATCAATACACATTCCTTCTGTGTTAAGAATTTGTTAGGGTTTCTGCTTTTATCGTATAAATAGAACCCTAATCTCAAGTTTACAGGTCTGATTCTAGAGGCTCACCATGTCTCACGAAGATTCTCAAACAAATCCTATCAAAATCTCTAACAGCATTAGATCCACTACCAGGATTCCCATTATTTACACTCAAGACTATGAAGTATGGGCGCATCACTTTGAAGATTATGTGGTCGGATCCGAAGATAATGGTTATCTCATCTAGGAAGCCATCACGCTTGGGCCGTTTGTTCATTCTGGAACGAACACGACTGTTAAGACCCAAAAAGAGTATAACAAGCTGGTGGCGGCCGTAGACAAGATGCCACAAGATGAGAAGGACAAGTTGCTATGTAATGTGAAGGCCATGAGAATGATCAGATTCGCCTTGCAATCTGACACTTTTCGGTTAGTCGGTTCATGCACGACGGCCAAAGAAATCTGGGATAGGTTGAAAGAACTTTACTCAACCGATGAAGATCTAGAACACTCTATTCAAACCTTGCTGCTCTCAGAATTTGGAGTTTTCGAACAGAAACCAGAAGAAAAACTGATACAAACTTTCGATCGGTTCAATCATCTCCTAAGTAAGATGATTAAACATGGAATAGAAAGAAAGCTGATCGAGAAGAAGGTAACCTTCATGAACGGTCTGAGACCAGAATGGATAGCTGTGGTTTCAACAGTAAAAGCACATGAACAATTTAAATCTTACTCACTAGCGAAACTTGTGGGAATACTCAAGTCCCATGAGAATGTGGTAACCAAGGAGGCAAAGGTAGTTTCGGGTGTAGGATCGTTGGCCCTTGTCTCAAAAGGAAAAAGTACTGCAGAAGAAGAAGAGGAGTCAGATATGTCTGAGTGTGACCTTACAAGCGAAGAATATGCTATGATGGTCACCAATCCAAAGAAGTTTGCACGAAGAAAATTTCCTATCAATAAGAACCGAAACTGGCAGGGAAGTTACAGTTCTGAGAAGGTGAAGGATGAATCGAAGAATTCTTCTCAAAAGAATGAAGACAAGAAGGAGAGCAAGCATGCAGTGGACTCAGGGTTCGACTGCAATTACTGTCACGGCAAGAACTGATGGGTTTTGAGCATTCTAACACTTCCTAAGTGTACATGCAACCCTAATAACCTTGGATCTATGTTTGTCTAATAATCATGCAAAGTTGAATTCCAAGGTTATATTCCTATCTAGCATACATGGGGAACATTTTTAACTTGAATGAAAGATAGAATAACTTACCTTGTTGTTGATTATGATCCTTGAAACCTTGTGAGCCTAGCACCCCAAGTGTGATGCCTCAAATGCTTCACACAACACCAAATGCAAAGGAGTAAACTTTGAGAGAATCTTACACTTGCAAAATCGGCTCTAGTCCTCTTGTTTCTTAGTGTAGCCTATTTTGGTGGAGAATGGGTTTCTTATATAGTGTTGACACATCTAGGGTTACACCATGTAAACCCTAATGTGTCATGACTCTTCATTTCCATGACCCATGGGTTTGTAACTCCCATGGAGCATCCATGGAGCATCCTATGGGTGGAACCCAACTTGATAATCCATGGAGCCTCTTAGCCCACTATATAAGATATGGAAGATTTACATAATCTACCCATATATTTAATTAGTTATCTTTTGATCACTTAATTAATTCTAAATTAATTCTTGATCAAACTAATTAAATAATATTATTAATATATTAGAACTTATAATATATTAATAAACCATAAGTGTTATTTCTCTCATTTTAGTTTATCCAATTGCATGGTGCCATGCAACCCAAATAGACCATGTCGGGTCGGGTCAAGTACATACCAGAAATAGTTATGGACTTAGACACCTTATCCAACAAGAACCACTTTGCCAAAGATTGCATGCTGAGGAAAATGGCTGAGAGAAGAGATGGTGAAGACGATGAGGCGTACTACATGCGCAAGTTGGAAGAGATCAAGAAAAAGAAGTCAACTAACAGTTCTATGAATGCCTTGATTGTGTAGGAGAATGCAGATGAAGATGAGTTCGGTGGAATTGAATTTTGGTCAACCGATTCTGAGCATGAAGAGGTGAGAAAGCCAACTCATGGAAGAGCTTATGTAGCAAAGGAAGCAGGTTCGGCTGGAAGATGTTTGATGGTCATAGCAGGTGGATCAACCGAAAGTGCCAGTAAGGAACCGAACCTAATTGAGGACAAGTGCTTTGCAGCCAAGCCCGTGAGCGAGAAGATCGACGATTGTGATCGGCTGATCAAAAAGGTACAATCCATCCTTGAATCACTAAAAGTTCTAGTAACAAATTATGAAGAAGAATTAAACGAATTTAAATTTAACTTTTCTAACTTAAGTGGAAGTCTCATGCAAAGTCGCTTAGCGAATTCTAACCTTACTGACCAACTCAGCAGGGTGTCTTCAAAAAGTGAGGAGAGAAGGATGTGGATTGAGCTGAAGAAGGCGGAGTTAAATAGGGCTAGGGATGAAAGTATTTATTTACAACGAGACAATTTAAAGTTTTTAAAACAAAGGAATGTTTTTTGTTTAATTGCTAAGCGCTTATATACTTATATTGCTCAATTGCATTTAAGTTGTGAGATAGGGAAAAAGATTCATAAGATGATCTTACCCTTCCTTGAATTTAAGGAGGATGAGGTCATTGCTGAGTGTGAATCAATAGTGTCCTCAGAAGAGACATCCATTCACTACAAAATCGGACTGGACAAGATAGAGACCTTCATTGACTCTAAGGAACATAAATGTATGCTCAAAAATCTTTTAGATGAAAATGATAGGTTAAAAATAAAGTCCGAAACTATTCAATCATTTGACTCGTCTAACACCAAATTAATTTCAGAAAATAAAACGAACTTAGAAAATACGTCTGAATTTGATGAGGAAAGTGAGATGAGCGAAATCTCTGTAGAAGACGTAGTTGATTGCTCTGAGTTTATGAAGAGCGAAACCGAGAATGAGAAACCCCTCATATCTGAAAATTCGGTTGAATTCGGTCGCCTGTCAAAAGACAAGCCACAGAAACTCAAAGAAAAAGCTATGGTTTATCAACAGGTTCAAACTGTGCCGAATCAAGTCTATGCAGTTACAGGGGTCACTGCAAAACAAACGGCAGAGTTAAAAATCTTGGTCGACAAAGACAATGCTGAAGGGTGCGACGATTACTTCTGGTCAGCCCCTATTGACAACGCAAACGAAACCATTGGCTTATCTGAGCAAACTTCATGGAGGGTGAAAGGAAGATACATTGCTGAACCCATCAACAAACCCTCGAGTTTCGACAAACCAAGCACAAGTGGAACAAAAGAAATCCCTGAAGAACCAATGAAAGAACCGATTGTTCCAACTAAGACAACCGAAACTCAAAAGGAGAAGCCAAAGGCTAGCTTCAATATCCACAAATCTCAGAAGGAGTTAGCTGAACAGAAACGCCAAAGAAATCAAAGATACATGAAAAATCTGAATGAGCGAAAACGTTATTGGCAATCTCAAAATCCCAACTACGTTCCTCCTAAGAAAGAATCAATTGACAAAGGAAAGGAAAAGCTAAAAGGAAAAGAAAATTTCAGTCCAAATTCCTACTATTCCAAATCTCATAACCGAACATCTACTTTCGGCTCCAAAACTAGCGCGCAGAACCGAATGTCTAGTTTCGGTCCAAACGTCAAGGCTAACAACTGAACGTCTACTTTCGGTTCCAACACCGGAATTCAGAACCGAAAGTCAAATTCAGTGAAGGACATCAAAGGAAAGGGAAAGCTTGATACTGATTCTAATTTCAATGATAAGAAAAAGTCAGCTAACCGTAGGACTCAGAAAAAAAACACCAAAACCATCTAACAACACACCATCAAAAACACCAAAAATTAAACAAGATAAAACCAAAATCAAGGTGTACACCATCAAAAGAAAAGATCAATCAACTCTAATAAAAAGAACTTATTTGGTTGATATTTCTACTGCAGTTCCTTTTTCTGTGAAAGACTCACCAGGACCCAAGAAACTTTGGGTTCCTAAATCTGCTTGAATTTGCAGGTGATTAGTGACGAGCAGTTCGATGATGAATGGTATATACACAGTGGCTGCTCGCGTCACATGACAGGAAGGAAGGAAGAGCTGAGGGAGTTTCGGTCCCTAAAGGATGGTGGATGTGTGAAGTATGGCAATAACTCATATAGAACAATCAAAGGATATGGTATGATAACCAACGAAGACTTCTCGATTCGAAAAGTAGCGTATGTGGAAGGATTACAGCATAACCTCATCAGTGTGTCTCAATTAGTTGTGGGAACAGGTTTGAAGGTTTCATTTGATGATGAGGGCTCAGAAATAATTGAGAAACAATCTAAAAAGGTTATGTTGAAGTCTAAACGCAAGGGAGAGATGTATCCTTTAAATCTCAACCCAATAAAAGGAAAACATGCGATATGCCTGCTATCAAAGGCGAACACTGATGAAAGCTGGTTGTGGCATCGACGCCTCTCGCACCTCAACTTCAAAGACATTAATAAGTTGGTGCTTGGTGACTATGTTCGAGGTCTTCCTCTTCTCAAGTTTGATAAGGAACATCTGTGTGCATCGTGTGAGATGGGCAAACAAAGCAGAAAGAGCCATCCTACTCGGCTCAATACAAAGATTGTTGAAGCTCTTGAACTTCTGCACATTGACTTATGTGGACCTTCGGCTATCGAAAGCTTCGGTGGTAGTAAGTTCATTCTTGTCATAGTAGATGATTTTTCATACTTCACCTGGGTTTTCTTTCTTAAACAGAAATCAGATGCAACTCCCAAGTTGAAGACGTTCATCAAGCAAGTGGAAGTGCAGCTGCGAAAGACAGTGAGGAATATCAGAAGCGACAATGGGCTGGAATTCAAGAATAAAGATTTAGAGGATTTTCTGGCTGACAAGGGGATATCTCACAACTTTTCGGCCCCCTATACACCACAACAGAACGGAATTGTTGAAAGACGAAACCGTTCGTTATGTGAGGCAGCCAGGACCATGCTAAGCTTCGCTTCTCTACCGCTATACTTATGGGCTGATGCTGTTGCAACCGCGTGCTACACTCAGAACCGATCCTTGCTCAACAAAACATTCTCAATCACTCCATATGAGATTCCGAACAATCGAAAGCCCAACGTCAAATTTTTCCACGTATTCGGTTCAAGGTGTTTCATCTTTAATTCCAAAGAGAACCGAAACAAGTTTGATGTCAAAGCAGATGAGGGGATTTTTCTTGGATGTTTACTCACTTCAAAGGCATACAGAGTTTTGAACAAACGCTCCAAACAAATTGAAGAAACATATTACGTAACCTTTGACGATAATTACATGAAGAAAGTTCAAAGGAGCGAAAGTGCCTTGGTGGAAATATTTCCTGAATCAGGACAAGTCTCGGTTCCAATATCCAACTTGTTTGAAGAGTACATTCGTCTATTTGATGAACCAGAGAAAGTTGCACACTCAGAGGCGAAAGCAGCAGACAACAAAATCGACAATCTCAAAAAGATCATAGATGAAGCTACCAAAGAAATGGAAAGTGAACCTCCTAAACCGACAGGTGGTCAACCCTCCAATGACTCTCCAAACAACGGCTCAATGTTCAAGGGGGAGAGTTCATCAGCACCAAAGACAACTGAAATGTCTTTCGAGGGGGAGAATCCAATTCCATCCCCAACTTATAAGGGTCCAGGCGAGGGGGAGCATACAACTCCAAACCCACCCAATAATAGTCCAATCAAGGGGGAGAATCTGACTCCCACAGAGGATGAAAACTCTGATCCTGACACAGGTTTCACTTCGCCAATCGAGGGGGAGAAAGAGAATACAACTGACGAAGGTGATCAATCAGAACTTGAACAGGAAGTAAATGCAGATTTGGATCCAGCCTATGACCCAAATTATCCTCCGTTAGTAAAATAGACCAAGGATCATCCCAAAGCACAAATCATTGGTGAATCATCTGAGAAAGTTCTCACTCGTTCTCAATTGAAAGCGAAACAAACTGCATTATTCTCTAAAGTTGTTTAATACGTTTATCTCCAAAGTCGAACCGAAAACAGTTAATGTTGCACTTGATCATTCTGATTGGGTTCAAGCAATGCAAGATGAGCTCCATGAGTTCGAACGCAATCGAGTTTGGAGGCTGATTCCCACACCAAAGGATGCTTCAGTGGTTGGCTTGAAATGGGTATTCAGGAATAAATTGGACAAAGAGGGGAACGTTATTAGAAACAAGACTCGGTTGGTAGTAAAAGGATATTGCCAAGAGGAAGGGATAGATTATGAGGAAACCTTCGCTCCTGTAGCAAGGTTGGAATCTGTTAGAATTTTTCTGGCATATGCTGCTCATAAAAATTTCGAAGCTTTCCAAATAGACGTAAAATGCGCTTTCTTGAATGGAGAACTAGAAGAAACAGTGTATGTTGAGCACCCACCTGGGTTTGTGAACGAGAAATTCCCTGATCATTGCTATGTGATGGATAAAGCTGTATATGGTTTAAAGCAAGCACCGAGGGCCTGGTATGAAACTTTAACTTGCTTTCTGAAAATGTCGAAATTTAAGCAAGGTTCGGTTGACCCAACCTTCTTCCGAAAGAAAGAAGGAAAACATCTAATGATAGTTCAGATTTATGTCGATGACATCATCTTCGGCTCCACGAATCCTAGCTTAACGGTTGAATTCAGGAAGTTGATGGAGACTAAATTTGAAATGAGCGCAATGGGTCCGATTAATTTTTTCCTTGGTTTGAATATTAGACAGGGACCAGAAGGTATATTTATCAATCAGGAGGCCTACACAAAGAACTTACTGACAAAATTTGGTATGACAGGAGATTCGAAAGTGAAGATTCCTATGGCATTTGGAACTAAGTTAACACCTTCTCTGGAAAAACCTGTTGTTGACATAACACTATATCGACAAATGATAGGGTCCCTTATGTATCTAACAGCTAGTAGACCGGACATTACATTTTCTGTTTGTTATTGTGCCAGGTTTCAAGCTAATCCAAGAGAACCTCACATGGTGGCAGTGAAAAACATCTTTCGTTACCTGAAGCGAACCTCATCTCTCGGTCTTTGGTACCCTGCTAGATCTGGATTCTTTATTCAAGCTTTTTCTGATGCTGATCTTGGAGGATGTGGTTTGGACCGAAAGAGCACAACAGGTGGATGCCAATTCCTTGACGGAAAACTTGTTAGCTGGCAGTCCAAGAAGCAAACATGTGTGTCACTTTGAACAGCCGAAGCTGAGTATATAGCTGCAGCATCTTGTACTTCTCAAGTAATATGGATTCAAAGTCAACTAAGAGATTATGGGCTGAGTATGAAGAAGATTCCTCTATATTGTGACTCAGAAAGTGCAATAAGAATATGTCATAATCCAGTGCAACACTCAAAGACTAAGCATATTGCACTTAGATATCATTTCATCAAGGACCATGTAGAAGATGGGAACGTGGAAGTACATTTCGTTCGGTCCTCTGATCAACTGGCTGACATATTCACTAAAGCCTTACCTGAAGCGAGTTTCAATAAAATTTTACAAGGCTTGGGAATGATGGAAGCAGAGTCGGTACCGAATCCTCAAATCTATTACTAAAAATTAGACAAGCGAAATAGAGTGAACGTTCGGTCTGTTTCGGTTCCAGATTTTCGGGAACCAAAATGAACCGAACGCTCGGTCTAGTTCGACTCCATAATTTTCGGGAACCGAAATGAACCGAACGCTCGGTCTATTTCGGCTCTGGAATTTTAAGGAACCGAAATGAACAGAACGCTCAGCCTATTTCGCTTCATTCTTTTAAGATAAGGTTTCGGTTGTACATTTTATTTATTCTTTTATTTTTTCAAGAGTGTTTTGTGCTACTTTATTTTATTATTTTTCAGATCCAAAAATATTTTATCTTTCTGTTTTTATTATTTTTCAGAAAATTTCAAAACTCCAAAGATATTTTTTTTTATTTTGTTTGGTTTGTTTGTTTTGTTTGTGTGGTGTGTTTGTTTGCTTGTTCTTCTAATTACGTCCCAAGTATACCAGTACAACATAATTTGGAGCTTAGGCAGGTATGATTCTTTTAATCTGAACTAGTTAAGGGTCCCTAGAAGCATGCTGATGCATGTTGACCAAAGCCTCTACGACTAAGAGCAAGGCCTTAATGATTCGATCTATACCTATCGTTTCTTCCCAATCAGGCTGTTAAAATCTACTCAAGTCAAGAGCTACCTTACTCTTCTCAAATGAGTTAAGAGTTTTTCTGCTTTGTCATGTCTTTATAGCAGAAGGTACTTTCGGTTCTTCAACCATCCTCCTTACATTCTCCATCAACTTTCAGTTCACCAATGTAACCCTTGAGACTCTCGGTCCTTACCACTGAGGTTTACGGTTGCACAAAATCTGTGTTTGTGATCTTAGATACGTACACCACGTGCTGAGTGAAACCCAAAATCCAACACCTACAATGAATTGACGGTGAATCATTATATTCCAGATCTTACTTGTTACCAAATGAATTCTCATTTTATTTTTGAGTGGTCTTTTATGAAATTGTCTAACACCAAGGCTTTTCTTCCCAAAAAGATCCAGTTTGTTTTTATTTTTGAGATTTCTATCACTTCTTTAGTCACTATAAATTATACCCAACCTACTTGTTCAACAGACCACATCGGTCTCACAAGTACTTCTTCCGACGTTCGGTCTTATGTTAAGAATCGACGTTCGGTTGAAGATAAGCTACCCTTAGCCTATAAATTAAAAGAAGCCTTTCGGTGTTTCTTTACAAACACTCGATCGTATTTTCTCGGGAAACCACACAAGCACATCAAGTCTCTCTTGACTTTGAAAGAAGCGATTCTTGCCCGGAATCATCTGCTTTATGTCTTTTAATAGACATCACTCACATCCGATACACATTTTTCTTTATTTCTTTATCTTTTGTCACCCTATTGCACGAAAATTTTTATTTTATTTTCCCACATTCTGGTTGCTGTTGCTTCGATTTTTGTTTACCTTTTGGAGCAACATGGGTTATCCTAAATTTTGGAGCGAAGCTGAATTTCAAACGACGAATTGAGGATAAGCTTTTGGGCGCGTGAATTTGAACAGTCCATATACCCACGCGTGCTGACGTATACCTAGGAAAACCCCACCTGTCACATCGCGCTTTTTCAGGCGACGTTTTAGTGATCGCGTCATTATCATGATGATTTTTCTCTCTCCTGGCAAAGGTATATAAAGGGTTTCTAATTTTATTTGTCTTTTACCAGCAACAAATTCTCTCAAACTACAAGGCGATTTGAAACTGTTTATCTTCTTTCTTAACTTAACAATGGCGACTTCTTCATCGGCTCACGATCAAACTGCTTCGTCCACATTGCTCTCGATCAAGCCAAACCAGAACATGATCATTGAACTCAACCCTTTTCTGTACGATTCGTATATGCTACACGTGGTTGAGTGTTTGAAGTATTCACCTCTGGTTTTAGCCCTAACACAGGTAAAATCCGTTCCAATGTCCCTCCTATCGCAAGTCTACACTACCGCTTCATATGATAAGAACAAGGAGAGGATTTATTTCCAAATCTTCTCTCACAAGGCTTCGATTTCAAAAGCGAGATTTTGTTCATCATTGCAACTTGCTGTGGATTCGTCTGTGATCTCACCTGACTTCATCACCACTACTCAATTGTTCTCGATGCTCTACGAGATGGGCTACACTGATGTGCTTACCACGGTTACGAAGGTTAAGAAGTCATGCTTACCGCCCCAATGGAATGGAATTCTTACTCTTCTCATCAAGAGTTTGGAGGAGAGGAGTGGTGGCTCTGATGGTACCAGTAAGGGTTTCCTGACCCTTCAATACGGTCTTTACAATGGTATAAATCTCGACTATGGGTCGATTATCTGGTCACAAGTGGTGCAAAGCCTCAACACTTCAACGAGGCATTCTGAAATTTCGTGTGGTCGATTCTGGACTCTCATTACACGAAGGGCGATTAATACTTTGCAGATTCCGGTAATGAAGGATGCCCTAGTCGCGTATGTGGCTACGTTTCACACCAAGAAAATCATCATTTCTGATCCTACAAAGTTCCCTCACAATGGATCTATACCTGAAACAATGTACAGGTGTGTCTCAACCGAGAGTAAGGTCATGGCTGAATATCGCAAGATTCTTCCCAAGGAACCGAGAGTCTTATCTCCTGAACAGCAGGCTGCCTTGGATGTTGTAGATAAGCCTGGAAACCGAGGAAAAAGGGCCACTACCAAGAAAGGGACAACCGAGGATGATAAGTCCAAGTCTGCTAAGTCAAGGAAGCGAAAGTCTGAGAAAGGGGATTCTTCTAAGCCAAAGAAGATTAAGAAAATGGCGACGAAATCCAAGAGTCCCTCTCCTTCCAGTTCAGAAAATGATGAGGAGGATGAAGAAGAGGAAATTCATCATGAATCACCGAGAGGTAACACCCCTCCCCGATCCCTAACCCCAATCGAACCTCTTCATGACAAACTTCCAACACCACCTCCATCACCGAAACAGACAGTTCCAGTTTCGGTTGCTCCTATTCCACCACCTACCTCATCTCAAACAACAACTTCTCTACCACCACCACCACCAGTTACTTCTATTCCTATTTCTACAACTCCCTTACCACCTCCTATTATTTCCCAATCAACTTCCACTTCAATCCCAGAACCGACAGTAAACGTCAACGTATCTGAAGCGGGGGCGAATACCGAAACAGAACCTCCTGTTACTTCAAAACCACTTTCACCCTCACCTTCAACCGATTCCGGTGCAACTCTCGGTGGTGCTAATGATGAGTTTGATTCAACCTACTACAGTCCCTATAGGCTTCCTACAGATGATGATGATGATGAAGCTCCAGTCACGAGAAAACAACTGCAAAGCATTGATGAGAAGCTTGATAAATTGCTTGATGACAACAAGTCATACAGTGGTGTTGTGCTCAAAGCTTTCATGGATACTGCTCTTGAGCAATATACTGAGTCAATTGACAAATCCACCAAGGCTGTTAATGAGTCTACTTCTTCTGTTAAGAAGGCCATTACTGACGTTGCAGAAATTGTTCACAGTACTCATATCTTTCTTGAGTCACTCAAAGGGCATGTTGATACCAATGCAGCTAAGGTGAATGCCTCTGTGGATTCCTTATCCAAGTCCCTTCAAGAAGAGCAAACAAAGTTTGAGACTGTTCGTTCTTCAATACAAGCAGAGAACTCTTCACTTATCAGTTCTGTGAATTCTCGGCTTGTATCTCTTCACGCTGATTTAGCAAAAGAGAGGCTCTAAAGGAAGATCTTGCCCGCCAAGTCTCAACAATTTAAGTTCAGAAGGTGAAGCTCGCTCAAGCTGAAAAGGAAATTTCTTTGTTGAAGACGGAGAGAGCTGTCTTTCATAGCTGTGTTGGGGATGTCAAGGATATGTTGACCAACATCCTTGGTGCTCATGATCCTATCCTTACTCTCACTATCAGAAATCATCTAACATCAAAACTTCTTCCTGCCCTTGCAATGTTACACGAGATGAAGGGTGTTTCGGAGAGATTCATACCTCCAAAACAAGGGGGGAAGGGGATTAACCGAAGGTTACTGTAAAAACCGAAACCGAATCTGCTCAACCGAAAGTCAAAGTTACAACCGAACCGAAGGGTAATGAAGCTTCGGGTTCTGGTTCTCAAACTAAGAAGAAGGGGATTGATGATGACAGTGATGACGAAGAAGAAGAGACTATTGCTGAGGCCCTTAAACAAAAGAAGAGGGACAGAGAGTTAGATGAAACCTTGAGGGTTGCAAGGGAGGCTGAGGAAAGGGAAAGGAGGAACAAGGAAGAAGAAGAAGCCTTAAAATGCAAGAAGGCCTTGTTTCCCCTCTGGACAAAAGAGACACTTATCAATGAGGCAATAGAGTTTCCAAGCGTTTACTGGTTGGAACCTGTCGCTTCGTTTGATTGTAACAATTCTAAGGACTCACAGTTCGACATGCCAATAACACGAAAGGCATTCACATTTCATTGTTTCGATTCGACTGCTGAAGTTCCTTTCCCTCATCCAAAAGTTGATCGTGAGCTTATCGACTTTTATCTGAAGTATGGTCAACCGCAGTACTTGACATGGAGCGCACAGAAGATTGTTACTGTCAAGGTACTCAAACCTTCGACTGCTGGGAAGTTCATAAATGTTAATTTTAAAATCACACGAGGATCAGCAAACTCGGTGTCGACTATTTCCGTGGCAGACCTTCCGAATTTAAATCCTCATGACTGGATCCTATTGTTTAACATTCTGCTCACCAATCCGAAAGAATATGAGCCGATACTGGATCATTTAAAGAGGATGTTGGCCTCCTATATCCATGAGGTTGCTGCTATGGATCAGAAGATAGCGAAAGTGATGAACAAGAAACCGACTGTCAAGCCAACACCGAAACCAGGGGATGTGAACAAAATGAGGATGGGCAAAATCGATTCTACAAATCTTACTGTAATGTTTACAAGGGGCGAAGCCAATAGATTTCTATTCGTTCTTGTTGATAAACATTTATTCTCAACTGACTGCTTGGAGCACATTATCAACATTATCCATCGGTGCAAGCAGAACTCAGAAGAAGACAAGAAGAACTTTACGGACATGCTTCGGTGGTACATTACGTTTCGTCATCATCTATTGGCCATCATACCGAAGGTGTTCAAGACAATCAAGAAGTCTTCTGCAGCTCAACCGAAGTGAGATTTCGGCTCCATTGACGCAAAGGGGGAGATTGTTGAGTCTTATTATGTTGCGTCATGGGCTTGTGTTTTGTATCCAGATTGGGCCTGTCCATCCGTGATTATCTAGTAGGGTTTGACTATATATAGTGCATGCATGTATGCATTAGTTAAGCTTCTTGATTATCATTATAGTTTTGTAACCCTAAGCACCTCTACAGTCGAAGTTCTTAATCGAGCTCTTCTGAGGTGTTAAATCATTAATCATACGACATCTTTAAAGCCATTCTTATGTTCATAATTACGTTCTTAATTGTTTGCCTGCATAGAATCTATCGATCCTAATAGAACTTTGTTCTAACAATACCAATGGGTCTAAGGCACCAAGGCTGGCCCATCTTCTGATAGCTGGTTTACTTGTTATGTAGAGATGTGATATGTATGTGTGTATGATATGTGGTAGAGATAGCCTTTGTGGCTAACGGTAGAGATGGCCTTATGGCTAATGGTAGAGATAGCCTTAGGGCTAATGGTAGAGACAGTCTTTATGGCTGATGGTAGAGATAGCCTTTGTGGCTAACAGTAGAGATAGCTTCATGGCTAATTGACATGTGATATGTGGTAGAGGTAGTTTTATAGCTAATGTGAAATGTGGTTTGTGTCGGGTATGCTTTGTGGGACTCACTAAGCTTTTAGCTTACCGTTTGTGGATTTGTTTCAGGTACTTCGGAGTCCAAGGGCAAAGGCAAGGCGTGATGATGCGGCGTGCACTCTATCTCTCTTTTCCGATATAGTTTAAGGGACACTCTGATGTTTTGAAAATAATAATGATGTAATGTTGATGATTTTGACAACAATTATTGGGATCTTCATGTTTTATGAAATATGGTCGATTAATTAAAAGTGAAAAATTTCTTTGTAAATTTTGGGTCGTTACAAGTTGGTATCAGAGCCTTGGTTTGAGGGATTCGGGCATACCCTCGGGTGTGTCAGGACTCAAACTAAGGAAAGGGTAATTATTTTCAAAAATAACATAAAAAGGCTTTTTTTTAAAAGAAGGAAAAGATGGGAGTGCAACGCGCATGATCAACCAATCCAAGTAAGTATATTCCCAATATGCTAGTCATGTTATTCTGATACTTGAACTTGGATGATCGTATGGAATATGCTATGTGTATGCTTTTAAAATTATATACGGTTAGGAGCTTATAGCCTTAGAATGATCGATTTGGCCTTATTTTCTGTTCCTTGTTTGGTTGTGGTCCTAGGGTAGAATCTTTTATTCAAAAGTCTATTTGATCCTCTTTTGTGTATAATTTGCATGCATAAAGGCAACCTGTTATGATTGGTCTATTTGATGTGGGTAGAGGAAATCTTAGGACAGACTAGGATGTGGGTTATGCGATGGTTGGTAGCATATGGTTTATTTGGGACGAATTGGAATTATCAGGTCGAGCCGTGGAGAAAGGTACAGGTAGGTGTGGAAGGTAGTATTGGGCCCGTACTACTGGAAACACAGGACCTGTACCCGAGCCAAAGTTAGATATGACAATTTCGAGGAGGACCGGTGTGGAGAGATCCGTTTTATGAAAATCCTGATCGCTATGATTTATGACATTCCAGTTCAGCATGGTAGTGACACATTTCGGGACGGGAGGATCTGGATCCGGGAATGGATCGGGTTACATCACAGACGGCATAGATGAGAGGTTGCGCGAGCTTATTGCAGTCGAGGTTACCAGGGGCATCCTTGACGCTACCCCAGTCATTTTCGGGACGGTCAAGGAGGGAATAATGGAGATCATGGAGGAGAGAATCAGATCATTCAGGACTGAGATTGCTGCAGGCCAGTTGGGGGCCCGAACTCCCTCGTTCCGGGATTTCAAGGCGTGTGGGGCGCCAGAGTTTTTCGGGGTCAGGGACCCCATTGTCAGCCGACGCTGGGTGGCGGATATCGAAAACACCCAATGCACGAGTTCTTACCCGGATGTGGCAAAGGTTGGGTTTGCTTCTTGTATGCTGAGAGACAGAGCTCGTGATTGGTGGGGCGAGGTTACTAGACAGGTGGGACCAGCCGGGGTGGCTGAGATGACGTGGTCCGAGTTTGTTCGGCGATTTGATCTAGAGTTTGCACCACCCATTGAGGTGCAATGTTTAGTGCGAGAGTGTCATGATTTGCAGCAGACCACAGAGACTGTAGCGGAAATCACCGCCAAGTTTCGGGAACTAGCTTTGTTGATTCCGCAAAACGCTACCGATGAGGAAATGAGGCGGACCTGATATCATTCCATGCTAAGGGACGATATTCGGGAGTTTGTAAGCTTTACGGGGTGTAAGACCCTAAATGAAATGGTGGAGAAGGCCCGGGAACGGGAAATGGAGCTGGAGTCCTGCACGAAGCGGAAGCCTAAGCAGGCTTAGGCAGCGGTAGGACAGGCTAAGAAGCCTAAGACGTCGGACACTTCCAGCAAGGGTCAGTAGGGTCGGGCCCGATGTGCCAAGTGTAGCCAGGTACACAATGGAGCTTGTTGTATCGCAGGTTCAATATGTTAAGCATGTGGCCAACAAGGCCATATGAGTAGGGACTGCCCCGCGAAGGGCTTAATATGTTTTTACTGCAACCAGACCGGCCATAAGCGGGTCAACTGCCCGAAGTTGCAGGGAGGAGGGAGAGCAGTGGCGGCGCCCGCGCCCGCCACAATGAGGATTACCGACGGTCGCCCTCCTAAGGCAGAAGCTCCAGTAGTGAGGAGCCGTGCATTTCAGCTAACTACCGAGAAGGCACGGGCAGCGCCAAACATAGTGGCTGGTACGTATTCATTCTTCCCTACTCTATGTAGTTGTTTCTCTTATGTGTACTATATGCTTGTATAGGGACCTTTTTGGTCAATGGTATCTCTGCTCATGTCTTGTTTGATTCGGGTGCTACCCGATCGTTCGTATCTCTTGCGCTTAGCAAGAAGTTCCGGGACGCGCCGGGAACTTTGGATTCCCAGCTAGAGGTGGAGATTACGGATGACCGCACCGTTAGTGCTACGAAGGTGTATCGGGACTGTGTCCTGAATGTACTTGGTGAGAGATTTCGAGTCGACCTAGTCCCGATACCGTTGCGAGGGCTGAAGGTGATTATCGGAATGGATTGGTTGGGAGCCAATGGGGCCATGATTGACTGCGAGCATCAGTTGGCGAGGGTTCGAACCCGAACTGGGGGAGAACTGGTGATACATGGTGATCGGGCATCGCAGGGACCGACCCTCTGTTCGGCTGCAAGGGCTAGGAGGTTCCTACAGCAGGGTTGTACAGGGTTTCTGGCATATATCTCGGATACAAGGGTAGAGATCGCGAAGGATGTAGGCAGTGTGCCCGTTGTTCAGGACTTTCGGGATGCTTTCCCCGAAGAGTTACCAGGGGTGTCTCCGGAGAGGCGGGTGGAATTTCGCATAGATTTGGTGTCAGGTGCCGCTCCGATAGCAAAGACACCATATCGGGTGGCACCACCTGAGATGCAAGAGTTATCTACATAGCTTCAGGAGCTGTTAGACCGAGGGTTCATTCGTCCGAGTAGTTCCCCGTGGGGAGCACCAATCCTTTTCGTGAAAAAGAAAGATGGATCCCATAGGATGTGTATCGATTATAGAGAGCTAAACAAGCTAACGGTGAAGAACCGTTATCCATTGCCAAGGATCGATGATTTGTTCGATCAGCTGCAGGGTGCGTCTTGGTTTTCCAAGATCGATCTTCGGTCGGGATACCATCAGATGAGAATTCGGGATGAGGATATACTGAAGACGGCTTTCAGGACTCGGTATGGGCATTATGAGTTTGTAGTGATGCCGTTTGGGCTCACCAATGCCCCAACAGCGTTCATGGACCTTATGAATAGGGTGTGCAGACCGATGTTGGACCGGTCGGTGATCGTTTTCATTGATGATATCTTGGTCTAGTCTAAGACCAGGGAGCAGCACGAACAACACTTAAGGGAGGTGCTGGAGACCCTAAGGTCGGAGAAGTTGTATGCCAAGTTCTCCAAGTGTGATTTCTGGCTGCGAGAGGTACAATTCTTGGGGCTTATCATCAATCAGGAGGGTATTTCGGTTGATCCAGCAAAGGTGGAGGCTGTGATGCGGTGGGAAGTACCGAAGAATGCATCAGAGATTCGTAGCTTCCTGGGTTTAGCGGGTTATTATCGGAGATTTATTCAGGACTTCTCCAAGATTGTTATGCCATTGACACGACTAACCAAGAAGAATGTGACGTTTAGGTGGGGTACGGACCAGCAGTTGCCCTTCGAGACCTTGAGGCGGAGATTGTGCGAGGCTCTGATCCTTGTTTTACCAGAGGGATTAGATGATCTGGCGGTGTACTGTGACACATCGATTTCAGGGTTAGGTTTGGTACTGATGCAAAGAGGGCACGTGATAGCATATGCCTCGCGAAAACTAAAGCCTCATGAGGAAAATTACCCTACTCACGATTTGGACCTGGGGGCAATGGTGTTTGCCCTCAAGATTTGGACGCATTACTTGTATGGGGTGCTATGCACCATTTACACCGACCATAAGAGTCTAAGGTATTTGATGGACCAGCAGAACCTCAACATGCGACAGAGAAGGTGGTTGGACGTGCTAAAAGACTATGATTGCGAGATTCTATACCACCCAGGGAAGGCCAACGTAGTGGCCGACGCTTTGAGCCGTAAGACGACATGTTCCCCGATTAGAAATGTGTGTTTGAGGATGTCAGTGATCTCTCCATTGTTGGAGATGATCAAAAAGGCTCAGGTTGAGGGAGTAAAGAAAGAGAATTGGAAGGTAGAAAGGATCCGAGGGCAGTATCTTTTGTTTGTCAAGGATAGTCGAGACCTATTGATGCAGTGTGGTCGGGTGTGGGTACCGAAGACTGGGGGAGTGAGACAAAAGATATTGGAGGAAGCGCATAAGTCCAGGTTCTCCATACATCCAGGAGCTACGAAAATGTATAGGTACTTGAGGCTGAATTACTGGTGGCCATGCATGAAGCGGGAAATTGTGTGGTTTGTAGAGCGGTGCTTGACCTGCAGGAAGGTCAAGGCCGAGCACCAGCGGCCTCATGGTAAGGTCCAGCCGCTACCCATTCCCATGTGGAAGTGGGAGGAGATCACGATGGACTTTATTACGAAGTTGCCAAGGACGTCGAGGGGTGTGGATGTCATATGGGTGATTGTGGATAGACTAACGAAGAGTGCCCATTTCATTCTGATATCAGAAATTATATCCGCGGAGAAGTTGGCGGATATTTACGTGCGTGAGGTAGTGGCTAGACATGGGGTTCCTGTGTCGGTAGTCTCTGATCGTGATGTTCGGTTCATGTCTAGGTTCTGGAAGAAATTCCACGAGGAGTTGGGCACTCAGCTACATTTTAGCACGGCGTACCACCCCCAGACCGACGGTCAGAGTGAGAGAACGATCCAGACACTGGAGGATATGTTGCAGGCATGCGTGTTGGATTTTGGAGGGAGTTGGGATACGTATCTTCCACTGGCAGAGTTTTCGTACAATAACAGTTATCATGCCAGTATCGATCGAGCTCTGTTTGAGATGTTATATGGTCGGAGGTGTAGGACCACAGTTTGTTGGGATGAGGTTGGACATCGGGTCATTGGAAGCACTGAAGTAGTGCTCAAAACTACTGGGTTGATTCAGCAGGTGTGCGACCGATTGCGGGTCACGCAGAGCCGTCAGAAAAGCAATGCTGGCCTACGGCGATCAGATCTTGAGTTTCAGGTGGGGGATTTCGTGTTGCTGAAGGTGTAGCCCTGGAAAGGGATCATCAGGTTTCGGAAGAGGAGAAAGCTGGGGCCTCGGTATATAGGCCCGTTCAAGATCACAGCCGGGGTGGGCAAAGTAGCATATCGCTAGAATCTGCCAGAGGAGCTTAGCCAGATTCACAACACGTTCCATGTGTCGCAACTTGGGAAGTGTGTCCCAGACGAGGCTGCGGTTGTCTCGTTGGATGATATTCAGGTGGATGAGAGCTTGAACTACATCGAGAAGCTCGTTGCCATCTTGGATAGGAAGACGAAGTCTCTTCGGAATAAGGAAGTAATATTGGTGAAAGTGCAATGGCAACATCGGAAGGGCTCCGAATGGACCTGGGAACGGAAAGAGGAGATGCACGAGCATTACCCCGATTTATTTGGGTCAGCAGACTTCGAGGACGAAGTCTAGTTCAAGTGGGGGAGACTTGTAACACCCAATTCAGGTATTGGCTGGAAAGTTGACAATTTGGAGAGGTTCATGAATGGACTCGGCGAGTTGGAGGACCAACTCGTCGAGTAGAGTCGGGTATCTGGAATGCGGGACAGAGGCGACTCGGCGAGTCGGAAGGGTCGACTCGGCGAGTCCGAGCTGTTTAAATAAAACCCTAATTTTGGGGTTTGCCCCTATATAAACATCATTATCCGCCCCAGTAGCCACCCTTAGCACCTTAGAAGAACGTTTACGGTCGCACACACTCTTGTGAGTGAAGTAAGATCAATTGGGAGCTTAACCTTGAGATTTTGGGGAGGATTCCAAGCTTGAAGAAGAAGTATCAAGGGGAAAACACTAGATCTATCATCTAATTCGTGTTGGGCATTGATTTGAGGTATGAATCTGTTACCTTAAGCATAAATTCTATTCGAGGGTTGTGACCAACTTTGAGGAAATGGAAGCAAGCCTCGATCTGGACCTATCACAAGGATATGGTTCCAGATCTGGACCTTCATAGGTCCCAGTTATCATAAAGTTGCACCTTTTAGTAAGCTCATTCCCTCCCCATACATGGAAACCTTGTTGAAGGTTAGTTTTGGTGATTATGGCCATGAGAGGCCTTGCATGCACGTAAAGTTTGCAACTTTACATGTATTCCACACTAGTAGAGTATAGATCTGAAGTTTGGGACCCTGAGTCCCACTGGAAGAGGCCGTAAACACAATGGACTAATAGGGACTCGACGAGTCGTGCAAAAGACTCGGCGAGTCGAAAGGGTTTACGGTCAAGGGTGTACGGCCAAGGGTTTAGGGTCAAGGGTGTACGGCCAAGGGTTTACGGTCAAAGGTGTACGGTTGGTGGTTTACGGCCGTAAACACCAAGAAACTCGACGAGTCCCGCGGATGACTCGGCGAGTCGACGAGTGAACGATTGTACTTGATGAGTCAAGGTCAATATGGACTGTTGACCTTGACTATAGACTTTGACTTTGACCAGGGTTGACCCTGGGGGTATTTATTGGATTATGTTGAGTTAATTACTCATTGATTATAGGCAGTTAGGAAGAGCAGCATACGACAATCCTGAATTCAGTTGCCAATTCAGCCTTGTGAGGTGAGTTTTCTCACCATACCTGTTGAGTCTTATTGTGTTGCGTCATGGGCTTGTGTTTTGTATCCGGATTGGGCCTGTCCATCCGTGATTATCTAGTAGGGTTAGACTATATATAGTGCATGCATGTATGCATTAGGTAAGCTTCTTGATTATCATTATAGTTTTGTAACCCTAAGCACCTCTACAGTCGAAGTTCTTAATCGAGCTCTTCTGAGGTGTTAAAGCATTAATCATACGACATCTTTAAAGCCATTCTTATGTTCATAATTACGTTCTTAATTGTTTGCCTGCATAGAATCTATCGATCCTGTTAGAACTTTGTTCTAACAATTGATATCAGAGCAGGAGACTGTGTGATCAATACACATTCCTTCTGTGTTAAGAATTTGTTAGGGTTTCTGCTTTTATCGTATAAATAGAACCCTAATCTCAAGTTTACAGGTCTGATTCTAGAGGCTCACCATGTCTCACGAAGATTCTTAAACAAATCCTATCAACATCTCTAACAGCATTGGATCCACTACCAGGATTCCTATTATTTACACTCAAGACTATGAAGTATGGGCGCATCACTTTGAAGATTATGTGGTCGGATCTGAAGATAATGGTTATCTCATCTAGGAAGCCATCACGCTTGGGCCGTTTGTTCATTCTGGAACGAACACGACTGTTAAGACCCAAAAAGAGTATAACAAGCTGGTGGCGGCCATAGACAAGATGCCACAAGATGAGAAGGACAAGTTGCTATGTAATGTGAAGGCCATGAGAATGATCAGATTCGCCTTGCAATCTGACACTTTTCGGTTAGTCGGTTCATGCACGACGGCCAAAGAAATGTGGGATAGGTTGAAAGAACTTTACTCAACCGATGAAGATCTAGAACACTCTATTCAAACCTTGCTGCTCTCAGAATTTGGAGTTTTCGAACAGAAACCAGAAGAAAAACTGATACAAACTTTCGATCGGTTCAATCATCTCCTAAGTAAGATGATTAAACATGGAATAGAAAGAAAGTTGATCGAGCAGAAGGTAACCTTCATGAACAGTCTGAGACCAGAATGGATGGCTGTGGTTTCAACAGTAAAAGCACATGAACAATTTAAATCTTACTCACTAGCGAAACTTGTGGGAATACTCAAGTCCCATGAGAATGTGGTAACCAAGGAGGCAAAGGTAGTTTCGGGTGTAGGATCGTTGGCCCTTGTCTCAAAAGGAAAAAGTATTGCAGAAGAAGAAGAGGAGTCAGATATGTTTGAGTGTGACCTTACAAGCGAAGAATATGCTATGATGGTCACCAATCCAAAGAAGTTTGCACGAAGAAAATTTCCTATCAATAAGAACCGAAACTGGCAGGGAAGTTACAGTTCTGAGAAGGTGAAGGATGAATCGAAGAATTCTTCTCAATAGAATGAAGACAAGAAGGAAAGCAAGCTTTCAGGAGACTCAGGGTTCGACTGCAATTACTGTCACGGCAAGAACCACTTTGCCAAAGATTGCATGCTAAGGAAAATGGCTGAGAAAAGAGATGGTGAAGACGATGAGGCGTACTACATGCGCAAAGTTGGAAGAGATCAAGAAAAAGAAGTCAACTAACAGTTCTATGAATGCCTTGATTGTGTAGGAGAATGCAGATGAAGATGAGTTCGGTGGAATTGAAGTTTGGTCAACCGATTCTGAGGATGAAGAGGTGAGAAAGCCAACTCATGGAAGAGCTTATGTAGCAAAGGAAGCAGGTTCGGCTGGAAGATGTTTGATGGTCACAGCAGGTGGATCAACCGAAAGTGCCAGTAAGGAACCGAACCTAATTCAGGACAAGTGCTTTGCAGCCAAGCCCGTGAGCGAGAAGATCGACGATTGTGATCGGCTGATCAAAAAGGTACAATCCATCCTTGAATCACTAAAAGTTCCAGTAACAAATTATGAAGAAGAATTAAACGAATTTAAATTTAACTTTTCTAACTTAAGTGGAAGTCTCATGCAAAGTCGCTTAGCGAATTCTAACCTTACTGACCAACTCAGCAGGGTGTCTTCGAAAAGTGAGGAGAGAAGGATGTGGATTGAGCTGAAGAAGGCGGAGTTAAATAGGGCTAGGGATGAAAGTATTTATTTACAACGAGACAATTTAAAGTTTTTAAAACAAAGGAATGTTTTTTGTTTAATTGCTAAGCGCTTATATACTAATATTGCTTAATTACATTTAAGTTGTGAGATAGGGAAAAAGATTCATAAGATGATCTTACCCTTCCTTGAATTTAAGGAGGATGAGGTCATTGCTGAGTGTGAATCAATAGTGTCCTCAGAAGAGACATCCATTCACTACAAAATCGGACTGGACAAGATAGAGACCTTCATTGACTCTAAGGAACATAAATGTATGCTCAAAAATCTTTTAGATGAAAATGATATGTTAAAAATAAAGTCTGAAACTATTCAATCATTTGACTCGTCTAACACCAAATTAATTTCAGAAAATAAAATGAACTTAGAAAATACGTCTGAATTTGATGAGGAAAGTGAGATGAGCGAAATCTCTGTAGAAGACGTAGTTGATTGCTCTGAGTTTATGAAGAGCGAAACCGAGAATGAGAAACCCCTCATATCTGAAAATTCGGTTGAATTCGCTCGCCTGTCAAAAGACAAGCCACAGAAACTCAAAGAAAAAGCTATGGTTTATCAACAGGTTCAAACTGTGCCGAATCAAGTCTATGCAGTTACAGGGGTCACTGCAAAACAAACGGCAGAGTTAAAAATCTTGGTCGACAAAGACAATGCTGAAGGGTGCGACGATTACTTCTGGTCAGCCCCTATTGACAACGCAAACGAAACCATTGGCTTATCTGAGCAAACTTCATGGAGGGTTAAAGGAAGATACGTTGCTGAACCCATCAACAAACCCTCGAGTTTCGACAAACCAAGCACAAGTGGAACAAAAGAAATCCCTGAAGAACCAATAAATGAACCGATTGTTCCAACTAAGACAACCGAAACTCAAAAGGAGAAGCCAAAGGCTATCTTCAATATCCACAAATCTCAGAAGGAGTTAGCTGAACAGAAACGCCAAAGAATTCAAAGATACATGAAAAATCTGAATGAGCGAAAACGTTATTGGCAATCTCAAAATCCCAACTACGTTCCTCCTAAGAAATAATCAATTGACAAAGGAAAGGAAAAGCTAAAAGGAAAAGAAAATTTCAGTCCAAATTCCTACTATTCCAAATCTCAGAACCGAACATCTACTTTCGGCTCCAAAACTAGCGCGCAGAACCAAATGTCTAGTTTCGGTCCAAACGTCAAGGCTACCAACCGAATGTCTACTTTCGGTTCCAACACCGGAATTCAGAACCGAAAGTCAAATTCAGAGAAGGACATCAAAGGAAAGGGAAAGCTTGATACTGATTCTAATTTCAATGATAAGAAAAAGTCAGCTAACCCTAGGATTCAGAAAAAAACACCAAAACCATCTAACAACACACCATCAAAAACAGCAAAAATTAAACAAGATAAAACCAAAATCAAGGTGTACACCATCAAAAGAAAAGATCAATCAACTCTAATAAAAAGAACTTATTTGGTTGATATTTCTACTGCAATTCCTTTTTCTGTGAAAGACTCACCAGGACCCAAGAAACTTTGGGTTCCTAAATCTGCTTGAATTTGCAGGTGATTAGTGACGAGCAGTTCGATGATGAATGGTATATACACAGTGGCTGCTCGCGTCACATGACAGGAAGGAAGGAAGAGCTGAGGGACTTTCGGTCCCTAAAGGATGGTGGATGTGTGAAGTATGGCAATAACTCATATGGAACAATCAAAGGATATGGTATGATAACCAACGGAGACTTCTCGATTCGAAAAGTAGCGTATGTGGAAGGATTGCAGCATAACCTCATCAGTGTGTCTCAATTAGTTGTGGGAACAGGTTTGAAGGTTTCATTTGATGATGAGGGCTCAGAAATAATTGAGAAACAATCTAAAAAGGTTCTGTTGAAGTCTAAACGCAAGGGAGAGATGTATCCTTTAAATCTCAACCCAGTTAAAGGAAAACCTGCGATATGCCTGCTATCAAAGGCGAACACTGATGAAAGCTGGTTGTGGCATCGACGCCTCTCGCACCTCAACTTCAAAGACATTAATAAGTTGGTGCTTGGTGACCATGTTCGAGGTCTTCCTCTTCTCAAGTTTGATAAGGAACATCTGTGTGCAGCGTCTGAGATGGGCAAACAAAGCAGAAAGAGCCATCCTACTTGGCTCAATACAAAGATTGTTGAAGCTCTTGAACTTCTGCACATTGACTTATGTGGACCTTCGACTATCGAAAGGTTTGGTGGTAGTAAGTTCATTCTTGTCATAGTAGATGATTTTTCATACTTCACCTGGGTTTTCTTTCTTAAACAGAAATCAGATGCAACTCCCAAGTTGAAGACGTTCATCAAGCAAGTGGAAGTGCAGCTGCGAAAGACAGTGAGGAATATCAGAAGCGACAATGGGCTGGAATTCAAGAATAAAGATTTAGAGGATTTTATGGCTGACAAGGGGATATCTCACAACTTTTCGGCCCCCTATACAACACAGCAGAACGGAATTGTTGAAAGACGAAACCGTTCGTTATGTGAGGCAGCCAGGACCATGCTAAGCTTCGCATCTCTACCGCTATACTTATGGGCTGATGTTGTTGCAACCGCGTGCTACACTCAGAACTGATCCTTGCTCAACAAAAGATTCTCAATCACTCCATATGAGATTCCGAACAATCGAAAGCCCAACGTCAAATTTTTCCACGTATTCGGTTCAATGTGTTTCATCTTTAATTCCAAAGAGGACAGAAACAAGTTTGACGTCAAATCAGATGAGGGGATTTTTCTTGGATGTTCACTCACTTCAAAGGCATACATAGTTTTGAACAAACGCTCCAAACGAATTGAAGAAACATATTACATAACCTTTGACGATAATTACATGAAGAAAGTTCAAAGGAGCGAAAGTGCCTTGGTGGAAATATTTCCTGAATCAGGACAAGTCTCGGTTCCAATATCAAACTTGTTTGAAGAGTACATTCGTCTATTTGATGAACCAGAGAAAGCTGCACACTCAGAGGCGAAAGCAGCAGACAACAAAATCGACAATCTCAAAAAGATCATAGATGAAGCTGCCAAAGAAATGGAAAGTGAACCTCCTAAACCGACAGGTGGTCAACCCTCCAATGACTCTCCAAACAACGGCTCAATGGTCAAGGGGGAGAGTTCATCAGCACCAAAGACAACTGAAATGTCTTTCGAGGGGGAGAATCCAATTCCATCCCCAACTCATAAGGGTCCAGGCGAGGGGGAGCATACAAATCCATACCCACCCAATAATAGTCCAATCAAGGGGGAGAATCTGACTCCCACAGAGGATGAAAACTCTGATCCTAACACAGGTTTCACTTCGCCAGTCGAGGGGGAGAAAGAGAATACAACTGACGAAGGTGATCAATCAGAACTTGAAGAGGAAGTAAATGCTGATTTGGATCCAGCCTATGACCCAAATTATCCTCCGTTAGTAAAATGGACCAAGGATCATCCCAAAGCACAAATCATTGGTGAATCATCTGAGAAAGTTCTCGCTCGTTCTCAATTGAAAGCGAAACAAACTGCATTATTCTCTAAAGTTGAATTCTGCATGTTTAATTCGTTTATCTCCAAAGTCGAACCGAAAACAGTTTATGTTGCACTTGATCATTCTGATTAGGTTCAAGCAATGCAAGATGAGCTCCATGAGTTCGAACGCAATCGAGTTTGGAGGCTGATTCCCACACCAAAGGATGCTTCAGTGGTTGGCTTGAAATGGGTATTCAGGAATAAATTGGACAAAGAGGGGAACGTTATTAGAAACAAGACTCGGTTGGTAGTAAAAGGATATTGCCAAGAGGAAGGGATAGATTATGAGGAAACCTTCGCTCCTGTAGCAAGGTTGGAATCTGTTAGAATTTTTCTGGCATATGCTGCTCATAAAAACTTCGAAGCTTTCCAAATAGACGTAAAATGCGCTTTCTTGAATGGAGAACTAGAAGAAACAGTGTATGTTGAGCACCCACCTGGGTTTGTGAACGAGAAATTCCCTGATCATTGCTATGTGATGGATAAAGCTGTATATGGTTTAAAGCAAGCACCGAGGGCCTGGTATGAAACTTTAACTTGCTTTCTGAAAATGTCGAAATTTAAGCAAGGTTCGGTTGACCCAACCTTCTTCCGAAAGAAAGAAGGAAAACATCTAATGATAGTTCAGATTTATGTCGATGACATCATCTTCGGCTCCACGAATCCTAGCTTAACGGTTGAATTCAGGAAGTTGATGGAGACTAAATTTGAAATGAGCGCAATTGGTCCGATTAATTTTTTCCTTGGTTTGAATATTAGACAGGGACCAGAAGGTATATTTATCAATCAGGAGGCCTACACAAAGAACTTACTGACAAAATTTGGTATGACAGGAGATTCGAAAGTGAAGATTCCTATGGCATTTGGAACTAAGTTAACACCTTCTCTGGAAAAACCTGTTGTTGACATAACACTATATCGACAAATGATAGGGTCCCTTATGTATCTAACAGCTAGTAGACCGGACATTACATTTTCTGTTTGTTATTGTGCCAGGTTTCAAGCTAATCCAAGAGAACCTCACATGGTGGCAGTGAAAAACATCTTCCGTTACCTGAAGCGAACCTCATCTCTCGGTCTTTGGTACCCTGCTAGATCTGGATTCTTTATTCAAGCTTTTTCTGATGCTGATCTTGGAGGATACCTCATCTCACGGTCTTTGGTACCCTGCTAGATCTGGATTCTTTATTCAAGCTTTTTCTGATGCTGATCTTGGAGGATGTGGTTTGGACCGAAAGAGCACAACAGGTGGATGCCAATTCCTTGACGGAAAACTTGTTAGCTGGCAGTCTAAGAAGCAAACCTGTGTGTCACTTTGAACAGCCGAAGCTGAGTATATAGCTGCAGCATCTTGTACTTCTCAAGTAATATGGATTCAAAGTCAACTAAGAGATTATGGGCTGAGTATGAAGAAGATTCCTCTATATTGTGACTTAGAAAGTGCAATAAGAATATGTCATAATCCAGTGCAACACTCAAAGACTAAGCATATTTCACTTAGATATCATTTCATCAAGGACCATGTAGAAGATGGGAACGTGGAAGTACATTTCGTTCGGTCCTCTGATCAACTGGCTGACATATTCACTAAAGCCTTACCTGAAGCGAGTTTCAATAAAATTTTACAAGGCTTGGGAATGATGGAAGCAGAGTCGGTACCGAATCCTCAAATCTCTTACTAAAAATTAGACAAGCGAAATAGAGTGAACGTTCGGTCTGTTTCGGTTCCAGATTTTTCGGGAACCAAAATGAACCGAACGCTCGGTCTATTTCGGCTCCATAATTTTCGGGAACCGAAATGAACCGAACGCTCGGTCTATTTCGGCTCTGGAATTTTAAGGAACCGAAATGAACCGAACGCTCGGCCTATTTCGCTTCATTCTTTTAAGATAAGGTTTCGGTTGTACATTTTGTTTATTCTTTTATTTTTTTAAGAGTGTTTTGTGCTACTTTAGTTTATTATTTTTCAGATCCAAAAAAATTTTATCTTTCTGTTTTTATTATTTTTCAGAAAATTTCAAAACTCCAAAAATATTTTTCTAATTTTTTTTTTATTTTGTTTGGTTTGTTTGTTTTGTTTGGATGGTGTGTTTGTTTGCTTGTTCTTCTAATTAGGTCCCAAGTATACCAGTACAACAGAATTTGGAGCTTAGGCAGGTATGATTCTTTTAATCTGAACTAGTTAAGGGTCCCTAGAAGCATGTTGATGCATGTTGACCAAAGCCTCTACGAATAAGAGCAAGGCCTTAATGATTCGATCTATACCTATCGTTTCTTCCCAATCAGGCTGTTAAAATCTACTCAAGTGAAGAGCTGCCTTACTCTTGTCAAATGAGTTAAGAGTTTTTCTGCTTTGTCATGTCTTTATAGCAGAATGTACTTTCGGTTCTTCAACCATCCTCCTTACATTCTCCATCAACTTTCAGTTCACCAATGTAACCCTTGAGACTCTCGGTCCTTACCACTGAGGTTTACGGTTGCACAAAATCTGTGTTTGTGATCTTAGATACGTACACCACGTGCTGAGTGAAACCCAAAATCCAACACCTATAATGAATTGATGGTGAATCATTATATTCCAGATCTTACTTGTTACCAAATGAATTCTCATTTTATTTTTGAGTGGTCTTTTATGAAATTGTCTAACACCAAGGCTTTTCTTCCCAAAAAGATCCAGTTTGTTTTTATTTTTGAGATTTCTATCACTTCTTTAATCACTATAAATTATACCCAACCTACTTGTTCAACAGACCACATCGGTCTCACAAGTACTTCTTCCGACGTTCGGTCTTATGTTAAGAATCGACGTCGGTTGAAGATAAGCTACCCTTAGCCTATAAATTAAAAGAAGCCTTTCGGTCTTTCTTTACAAACACTCGATCGTATTTTCTCGGGAAACCACACAAGCACATCAAGTCTCTCTTGACTTTGAAAGAAGCGATTCTTGCCCGGAATCATCTGCTTTATGTCTTTTAATAGACATCACTCACATCCGATATGTGGTAGAGGTAGCTTTATAGCTAATGTGAAATGTGGTTTGTGTGGGGTATGCTCTGGGGGACTCACTAAGCTTTTAGCTTACCGTTTGTGGATTTGTTTCAGGTACTTCGGAGTCCAAGGGCAAAGGCAAGGCGTGATGATGTGGCGTGCACTCTATCTCTCTTTTCCGATATAGTTTAAGGGACACTCTGATGTTTTGAAAATAATAATGATGTAATGTTGATGATCCAACGAGCTAGTTAGGGGAGATAGCAGTGACTTCTCATGCAGCTGATGGCGGAGAGAGGGTTGGTGATTAACCTAGGGCAAGCCTAGGATGAGATTAGCAGAGAGCTGAAGTAGTGGAAGGGACTTGGTGGAGTCAAAGCAGTTCTTAAGGAAAGTACGGATAGATGTGGAAGGTAGTATGGGCCCGTACTACTGAAAGCAGAGGATCCGTACTCGAATTAACGAAGGCTGAGATGAACCCAGGAAACTTGTAGTATGTGAGATCCCTCGAGTATTGATGTGTATACTGATGTTTGTTATGGTGTATTTTCAATATGGTGACACTATGCACTAGGCCATTTGGCACTTCAGGCGCTGGTGAGGGATCAGGCTCGGGCTCTGGAGCCGGCAGTTAGACGAGAAGACGAGAGAGTTCATCTCATCTGAGGTCACGCGCAACATTTTATACCTGACTCCTGTTATCTTCGGTACGATCAAGGAGGGTATCTTAGAGCTTTTGGATGAAAGACTGAGTGCATTCCACACTGAGGTGGTGGGCATGATGGGGTCGCGCACACTAACATTCAGGGAGTTCAGATCCTGTGGAGCTCCCGACTATCATGGGGCTCGGGCCCCCATTGCTAGCAGCAGGTGGTTGGCTGATGTTGCCAACGCCTTTCGTACGAGCCGATTTCCCGAGGGGGACAAGGTCCAATGTGCTTCCTGTCTTCTGAAGGACAGGGCACATGACTGGTGGGAGGAGGTCGGACATGCCATTGGAGATGATGCGGATCTTGATGTGATGACTTGGAGTGACTTTTCGGCCAGGTTCAGGGTCGAGTTTGCACCTGTGATTGAGGTGCAACAGCTTGCCAGGGAGTTCCAGGATCTCCGACAGACGACTGAGACAGTGATGGAGATCACCGCTATGTTCAAGGAGAGGGTCCTTCTCGTTCTGCAGTACGTGGCGGACAAGGAGATGAAAAAGGCCCGATATCATGAGATGTTGAGGAGTGATATGTGGCAGTTCGTGAGCCGATCCAGCTGCAAGACGCTGGAGGATATGATTGCAATAGCTAGAGAGAGAGAGAGATAGAGGAAGAGAGATAGATCTAGAGATAGATAGGAAGAGGAAACCAGATGTGGCATCTTGTATGGAGGGTTAGGGAAAGAAGCCCAAGGTGTAAGATCACAGATCTAGGAGCGAACAGGGCCGCAGCCGTTGTGGAAAATACGGCCAGTTTCACGACGGGACGTGCAAGGCAGGGAGTTCGGGCTACTTCAAGTGCGGCCGAACTTGTCATATGAGCAGAGAATGTACAGCTACCACCACCACCACCACAGCTTCAGATCTGATTTGCTTTTAGTGCAATCAGAAGGGCCACAAGAAGGCCCCGTGTCCAAGTCTAGCAGCAGCAGGGCAGGTGGCGGCACCCGTTCCTGCTACATTGAGGATTACAGACGGCCATCAGGGTCGGGCCGAGGCACCTGTAGCGAGGAGCAGGGCCTTTCAGCTGACAGCAGAGGAGGCACGTGCAGCACCAGACGTGGTGACGGGTATGTATCTTCTCCTTATCTCTTTATTTATATTGATTATTGCTTATGTTTCTGTGTTTCATTATAGGATCGTTCCTTGTGAACGGTATATCTGCTCTGGTATTGTTTGATTCGGGGGCTATCCGATCTTTTGTGTTGCTCACGCTCAACATGCGATTCGTAGGGGCTGGGGGGGAGCTGGATTGCCCACTTGATGTGGAGATAGCAGATGATAGGACCGTTAGGGTTGCAAGGGTTCACCGAGGATGTACACTGCAGTTGTTCGATGAGCAATTTTCCGTAGATTTGGTCCCTATTCCCCTGCAAGGGAATAAGGTTATTGTTGGTATGGACTGGTTGAGCCCCAATGGGGTAGTGATCGGCTGCGAGCAGCAGCTAGTGAGGGTTCGGGCTCCTAGTGGGGAGGGTTAGTGATTCAGGGCGAGAGGCCGCAGGGTGGACCGACTCTATGTTCAGCGGCGAGAGCGAGGCGCTACTTACAGCAGGGTTACGCAGGTTATGTCGCCTATGTCATCGATACCCAGGAGAAGGGTAAGGCGACAATAGATGATGTACCGATTGTTCTAGACTACACGGATGTATTCCCAGAGGATTTGCCTAGGGTACCTCTGGAGACACAGGTTGAGTTCAGGATTGACCTAGTCCTTGGTGCGGCTTCGATAGCCAAGGCACCATATCGGTTGGCTCCTCCTGAGATGAAGGAGTTGTCTACACAGCTGCAGGAGCTGTTAGACAAGGGATTTATCAGGCCGAGTAGTTCACCATGGAGAGCCCCGATCCTGTTTGTGAAGAAGAAGAAGGAAGGGTCACATCGGATGTACATAGACAACCGAGAGCTAAATAAGGTAACGGTGAAGAACCGTTATCCCCTCCCGAGGATTATTGATTTGTTTGACCAACTACAGGGTGCATCTTAGTTCTCCAAGATTGATCTGCGATCGGGTTATCACCAGATGCGAGTCAGAGATGAGGATGTGTAGAAGACAACTTTTAGGACTCGTTATGGTCACTATGAGTTCGTGGTGATGTTTTTTAGGCTCACCAATGCTCATGCCATGTTCATGGATCTCATGAACCGCGTGTGCAGACCGATGCTGGACCGGTCTGTGATAGTCTTCATCGATGATATTGTTAGATGTTGTTTTATGAATCTTATAGGGTAGTTTTCATTAGTATTTAGGATCAAATTTTTTACATTTGCATGTCATTTATTTAAATGATGTTCAGCTCATGTCTTTCGTTAGAATTCCCGTACTGCTCATGTTTTTATGTCAATTTCAGATAGTTCGAGTGGAGCAGTACTTTGGGAGCAGTTGGATGCGTGTTTGGAGCTTAAAATGGAGCTTGGAACTTATGGAGTATGTTGCGGAATGCTTGTAAGATTCTTTGGTCAAGAAACATTCGATCGAATTGATCACACGAAGATAGAATCTACAATCTAAAGTTAAAGGATGTTGCTGGCAGCTTTGACCCGCTGTCAGTATTTTGACCATATCTCGAGAACCGTAACTCCGATTGACACGATTCAAAATGATCTAAAAAGCAGACGAAATTTCAGACGACTTAGGCACAACATGTGATTGCAGGTTGCCTTCATGCGATCTCCTGGGGACTTTTTGCGATCGCAGGTTAGGTCGCAGCATGGATTCGAGGTTTTTTAGTGCCCAAAATTCATCCGGGACTGAAAACTCAATACATGCGATCGCAGGTTGTATACATGCGATCGCAGGTTGGCCAAAAAGTGTCAAAATAGCATCCTACTTCATTAAAAAGGCACGATACGCGTTTTCTTGAAAACCTGCGATCGCAGGTTGTCTACATGCGATCGCATGTGCGCCGTTTTTGCTGCTGGACGTATAAATAGACCCTGATAGCATTCTAGTAATCTAAGTTGGCGATTCCAGAGGTACCAGACGACGAAAATACGATTTTGGAGGCGTTTCTTCTCCGATTTCAACGATTTCTGAAGATCTGAAGACTGTGGATCATCTCCTTCAAGTAGATTAGTAAGATTAGCTGTTTGATGTCTCTTTTCATCTGTTTTTATCAGATTTTAGCCATGTCTGGCTAAAACCTTAGTTTTCAGTTCTGCAAGACGAGTACTTTTCATGTGATTGATCATTAGATTTGGTTTTTGATTTGTGTTTCTATCTAGATTCTTCAGTTTTGTTCTTAATGAATGTTTGATTTTGATTCTTGTTAATCTGATCACCTAGCTAGGGTTTGATCATTCCAGTTAATCAGTTATAGAATACGTAATTGTTCTTGTCAACTGGTAAAAGTAACAAGTAATAAATCGGTTCCGTGTTTAGGATTTGACTTTATTATAAACTGAAAAATCATATCTTTACGCTTCCGAGCTTGTGAGAAGTATTGGGTATTGCTGGGAATTTTACATAGAATTTAATGCAATTTTTCTAATTTAATTAAGAGCTTGTTTAATTGAACAGTAAAAAGTTTAGGTTAATTGAAGAGCTTGTTTTGATTAACTAATTTTGGTAAAAGAGAAATTACTAGAGCTTGTTAGTTTTTCTCAGTACCAGCTTAGATAGAACGCATATCCAATAATCAGATATGAGTTAGTTGCATTATTAGGAAAGTCGCAGCAGAGCTGAAATCGTTTTTAATATTTATTTTCGTTTAATTTTAATATCACTGCATTTTTAGTTTTTAGTTTTTAATTAAACCCCCCCCCCCCCTTTATATTTTGTTTCTTGACTAGATGTGCCTGATGCAAAAAGGCATTGACTTTTAGGCTGTGTCCCTGAGGATTCAACCCTGCTTCCCTGTGTTATCTTTTTAGTGCAACCAGCAGTGATACTTTACTTGTTTAATACGCGTGCGACAGCGTGTTAACAGATATCTTGGTTTATTCCAAGACCCAGGAGCAGCATGGGGAGCACCTGAGGGAGGTGTTGGAGACACTGAGGAGGGAGAGACTTTTCGCGAAGTTCTCCAAGTATGAGTTCTGGTTGCGCGAGGTGCAATTTCTGGGGCACCTTGTCAACCAAAAGGGTATTCTGGTTGATCCGGCCAAGATAGAGGTTGTGATACAATAGGAGGTTTCGAGGTCTCCGTCTGAGATTCGGAGTTTTCTTGGTCTAGCGGGTTACTATCGGAGATTCATACAGGATTCCTAAAAGATTTTCAAAAAGAGTTTATTATTTGTTTATCTCAAACTTGTGGGCACACCAACATCAAGTTGACGTTTTCAAAACCGCATGTATTCCTATGATGGAGTAAGGATCAAGGCAAGGAAGGACAATCAGCTTGAAGATAGATAGGTTTCGTTAAATTCCTTTTAATAGATTTCGTTTAGAAAAAGATAGTTATGGTTTGCACTCTGTGATTTGGGTAATTCATATAAATACCGTCACCACTCAGCATTTCCGGTAACGTTTAGGGAAGGTGTGACATTTCATACAAGTGACATGGTCATCCCATGGTCTTTCATGCTAAAGTCACAAAAACAATCTAGCAACATACATAGTATAGTGACAATACTCACTTTACACTCAGATCGGGTATATCACAGCTCGAACAATCGTGAAACTGATGCTATAATCCACCTATCGACACACCCAAGGCCAAGCCTTAGTATGCACTCTAAAACTAGCCTATTGACCAAAAGTCACCCCGATCAAAAATTCAACTCAGAAGACCACCATGCCATGGCCAACCTATAGCCACGTTGTGCCAGCTAAATGCTAAATTTGTCGCGCAAACTACGCTTACCACGTCGTGGCGAGCACCATGTTACACCGTTGTTACTGCTTCCAAATAGAGTAACAGATTAAGCCGTTAATCTGTTAAGCCTTTCGTTCCAACTTTATAGAAAGCTTATATGGACTCCAAAAGCTCATAAAAATCCGGACTTTACGGACATGCATGTCCCATGCATGTCCTTCACTCAAGCTAGATCAAATGGTAAGAACTTGACTTAAAACTCATGCAAAGCTTACAAAGCTCATCCAACTTCTAGATTTAGAAGATATTAGTCTCAAAGGACCTAAGTGAGCCATAAAGTTGCAAATTTATCTCATTTCATCATTCAAACTTCATTTATGGACCAAAACGTGTTAAGGAAGCTAGATCTACAAGAAAGGAATCACCAAGATGGGAGCTTGAGGAATTACAAATAGTCTAGAAGGTGCACAAAATGATGGAGGTGGCTTACTTGCTGGATTCTTGCACTAGAGACTCCTTCTTCTTCCTTCCAAGATCACAAAAACACCAAAGATGAACTCAAAACTTACAAGGGAGGCTAGGGTTTAATCAAGGGTTCTTTGGAGATGATGAAGGTTGAGGGTGGAGGAAACCCTAGTCATCACTTCCTTTAAATAGGGTCTTAAGTCCGAAAAATTAAAGTTTAGCATTCTGCCTCCACTATGTCGTCGCCATTGCATGACTACGTCGTGGTGCCTTAATGAGATGTGTGTTGCATGCAGGAATGTCACATCGTGGAGATCCCTCTGCCACGTCATGGCCATCAAGAATTCCCAAAATATTAGTATTGAAATTATACCTGAAACCGGGCGTTATAGTTTAAAGTTGCAACGTGTCAGTCCCTTGTGCATGTGCCGCGTTCTTACTCTTACTCAACATTGTACATTCAAACACATCACATTTTGCATAGTAGAATGCCCAATCATGAAATAGCAACGTACAACATTGTTTATATCAAAAGATCTCTACGCATCGCGTAAATCCAACTTACACATCGCGTACCTTGGGCTGCAGTTTTTGTGCTTAACCAAAAACACATCTTCATCCCATATAAATTCATATTACACAACAATTGATCCAAACCAAAATCCAACAATTATTCTAAAGTTTCAAATATCATTTTGAACATATATCACGTAAATCCAACTTACAAATATTTGGACCATTTTTCCCTTTTACACTAAATTCACGTACAATTAATTTTCTAAGATTTTTAAAGATGTTACATTTGGTCTAAATTACAAATAAAAAATGACTATTTTGGTCCTTATATATTGTTGATTTTTGTAATTAAAAATTTCATCCTTACATTATCAAATATTTGTAGAAATTGTATTTGCTTCCTGTATTATCAAATATTTGCAAAAATAGACCATGTTTAATTTGAAAATTACAAAGATAGTTCATATAGATAATAAAATAGAAAAGGAAAGATTATTCATCTACTAAAAAATAAGATGTTTTAACTCTTATATCTTTCATTTTAACTGAAGAAAGAGAATATGATAAGGATATAAAAGTCACTAACATCTTATTTAAGTGGATGAATAAAAAACACATAGAAATAGCACCTCTCTAATCATGATCAGGAGATAAAAGTCACTAACATCTTATTTAAGTAGATGAATAAAAACACATATAAAAATATCACCTCTCCTAGAAAAATAGTCACGGCCTAAGAGATAATTTACAGAAATGGTCGATGCCTAATAACAAATTTACAAAAACTGTCCCTCTTTCAAAAAATTACAAAAATGGTCCCCACGTTTCAGAAACTTAAGAAAATGGTCCCTATTTAACTTAAATATTACATAAATGGTCGTTGTATTTCCAAAAAATGGCGTCTTAAGTATATGATTATGAATCTGTTGCAACGTGGAGACCATCTCACTAGTTTTATAAAAAGGTAAATCATAGAACTCACACAGGTACACAACAAATACTAATCACATATCATAGTTAACAACGATATCTCAATCATTTTAACTATGGCATATATATTAGCCTATATATATTAGAGAAAATGTAATTGTTTGTATACAATTAATGAATATTTGCATTTTTAATTCTTATGGCTAAATGCGAGCGCAGCTTTCGACCCTGATGGGCGTCCTAAATGTTTACAGATAAAGTCGCCCGTTTGCAAAAGCTTACGCAGATCAACATTGGTTTTGATACCAAGGCCATCAAGCATGTAAACCACATCCTCAGTAGCCACATTTCCCGAAGCACCCTTGGCATATGGGCACCCTCCTAATCCTGCGATGGATGAATCTATTGTGCTTATTCCCATCTGTTAACAACAATTACAATTTATAAGAAAGATGTTTGTATGGAATAAGTGTTGTATGCATAAAGACTTTTTCTTTTTTTTGGACCGAATGAATGAAGTGTCTGAATGAGTGAAGTGATGTCTTCTCACTTAACCCGTTAAGACATGCTTAATGTATTATTAGTCCGTAAAGTACAAAAAGAAACAAAACCCATGTCGGTTAGAGTCTTTGATTTGACTAGTGCTCATATCTGTTATTTGTTACCTTCATAATTCTATCTAATAGATTGCATTATATGAAAAGACAAATATGTAGTGTGGAGATTGTGTAAAAAATTAGGTATTATTCTGTTAGAATTTAGCATATGATAAACTATCCAGCATTTATAAAGTTTAAAGTTAAAGTTAACTTATATGTTTGTTAACTTATAATCATATAAGTTAGAAAAAAAACTAACTTTGATGTTCTTTTATAATTTTATTGTATCTATTATTTATTATATATACTATATGCATTTGAAAATTCAAACTCTTTAAATTTCAACTTAAAATATCTAATTTATTAACTTAAATATGTTATTAATGTGAAATATTATCATAATGATGGGTGATTTTAATAATTTATGAATAATATACTTAAAATGTTGATCTAAATATAATGTTAACTTCAAAATATAATCAAAATATCAAATAAACGTAAAAAACATATTCATTTTTTTTAAGTTTAAAATGTTTAAATATTTCAAATGTAAAACCTATTTTGACATGTTAAATTAACTAAAAAATATCCAAAATTATTTTTTTATGATAATTAAAATTTCCATATAAATGGTTTTTTATTTCATTAACAATAAGAATAGTTAAAAATAATATAAAACTATAAATTACATTACGTTACCTTACAAATTAAAAACCAAATGTCAAATAACGTCAAAAATAACACTATATTGACAACCATATTTAGTTTTATTTCCATGTACCCGCTACACGCCATTCAATTATATGATTTTAACAGATGTTATGATAAGGCTCAAAATAATTAAAAAAATTTATATCAAATTAGTGTAACAAATTAAAATTTCATAGTTAATATCAATAAGATAATTATTTTCAACATGTACTTGCCAAATTTCTAACTATTTAATTTTATTTTGCACAATGTGCCAATATTCGCCTGGTAATTTTATAAAACAAAGAGTCTGGTCAAACCTCACATTGGTCAACCCCCTGTTCTCGAGTTCCTTAAAGAAGGAACGGGAAGGAAAAGAGAGAAAAGTTGTGTTATTGAGTTTTTTAAAGAGGGTAATTAAGGAAAAGAAAGAGAATGAAGTGTGAGGTTTCATTTAAGGAGGGAAATGAAAACAAATTGAAGAAAATGGAAGGAAAGTAGAGCCTTTTTTCCTTCAAAATTTATCCTCTAAAAAATGAGATGATTAAGAAGGAAAGTTCCCCTCGATTTCCTTTCCTTCTTTTTCCTTTCCTTCCCCTTAATTTTAAACTCGAGAACAGGGGTGCAAGGGATGAAAGATTGATGAAAATTAATATATATATATATATATATATATATATATATATATATATATATATATATATATATATATTATAAATATTTAGAGAAAAGCTTAAAAACGACCAAAATCATCTCATTTTTAAATCTGTTTAATCAGCATTAAGACAAAAAGCAATAAATCCAAACTGCTACCCCTTCCATTTAAAAAGTCACAAAGGCTACCTAAGCAGGTTAAGGGCTATAGCCTATTAAAGGGACTAAAGTGAGAGGATTTTTGAAAATTCATTACCTAAAAGTTGACAAAATAAGTCGAGTGACTAAAGGTGGACATATGGAATAGTTCATTAGTCATTTTTAACCTTTTTGCTTTTACTATAATCTAATTTGGGTTTTAAGTTTTAACTTTACCTGGAGGGACACTAAAATATTTGGAAGAGATTGGCCATATGTGTCATGGAAATGAACCGCAAGCTTTTCAACAGGAACAACTGCCATCACTGCTCCAAGCATTGGAATTACCGTGCCTACACAAAAATTATACATCAATTATAAAAAAAAAAAATTAAATTATGAAAATAAATAGGATTGAGATAATTTACCTGGTGTCCCAATCCCAATAGTATCCCCAAGTGATATTTCATAACAACCCATGTCATGAAGTTCTTTTGCCACGTATGCAACTTTTGATGGAGGTGTCATTCCATCAACCGGGCATCCAATCACACATGACACATATCTGCATTACAACAAATAACTTGTTATGTAAATAAATACAACTTTTCTTTTCAGTTTTAAATAAATAGGAAAGTACTTTAGTAGGCCCCATTTGTTACATAGGACAGGACAAAACAGGTTGTACTGCGTTTGACATGCATTGGAACTGGACGACATATACAAAGGTGGAACAAGATGGTATAAAGACTCTTGATATCTCGTGTGTGAAAAAGACGCAAATGCCCTTCTCATTCTCATTAACAATTTAACACAACCATAAGGAATTAAGAGCATACCCACGAACAGGAATAGAGAGCTTTGTAGCAGCAGATACAACAGCACGATAACGAGCAAGACTTTGTTGAATAGTGCAATTAATGTTTGACTTTGAGAATGACTCGGATGCTGATGCAAAAACAGCTATTTCCTTTGCTCCAGCTGCAATGGCAGCTTCAAAACCCTAGTTGAAACAAAAATACATGTTTATGAGTTTACCTATGCAAAGTGCAAACACAATTATTTATTGTATTTGTACAGTTTTGGAGGAATATTACTTACCTTCATATTAGGAACCAATGCAGGCAATCTCACAGAATCAATGTTTGTAAATGCTTCAATAACATGCTTTGCATCTGCCAGCTTCATCAAAAAACAATAATCACATATAAACAGTAATAAACATGTAAGATTGAAATTAAAACGCACAAGAAATAGATAAAAAATGATGATACATTATACAAGTTCGTCAATGGGACAAAAATTGCAACGTTTTGTCTCACACAAAAAGGTGGAACACAGATCTCTCGTCTGTGCAAAAGACGTAAATGCCCTCCCCATGTTCCGTCATTAAAAATAGCTTTAGAAAGCTTGTCCAGCATAAATCCTAGTGAGAGAAAAGATACCTGAGGTACCCATTTTGGGGAAACGAAACTTGTGGCTTCAACAACAGATAATCCAGTAGAAACAAGCCTCTGAATTAGTTCTATTTTAACAGATGTAGGAACCATATTCTTTTCATTTTGTAGTCCATCCCTTGCACCAACTTCCACTATCTTCACATACTTTGGTATGCCTTTGAAAATCTTTTAAAAAAAAAAAAAAAACAAGCAGAATATATTATTAATTATTCCCATTTGAGGTCAATTGTACCTTTAAAAAGTTAAAATTGGCATGGATTACTTGCATAAAATGTAACACCAACAAACTTTTATTTAAAGATTAGCTAAAGAGCATGATGGGTTATCGCAATTCCATGCAAATTTGAAGAATTTATTGACTTTTGAAGATAAATAACTACATTTGACCTTAAAAGCTTATGTTCATTGGTTTTCACCTGATTTGTTATGTACTGTAGGCCTACATCATTATGCTGAAAGTATGCTAAATGTTCATATCCTACATGGTTCCTCCCTTGGCTTTGAGACATATCTCTTGCTTTATGTCTCGAAATGAATTCTCCTTTCTCATAATCAAAATCATCCCTGAGAATATTTACAATAAGTAAACTTTCTCTTTAGATCAAACACGCTGCTTTTCAGTTTCATGTATGCAACAATTAAAAAAAACATAGATGTGATACAAAAAGTAAAGAGTTAGAAAAAGACACATACTCATCACTATTTGATGAGGTGGAAGTATTTCCCTCAATCCAGCAATTTCCCATTCCAGTGTCCCCTCCACTTGTGCTACAGCCGTTGGATGAGAGTCTATGGAAAAGATCAATGGTGCTTAGGCTTGGCAATTTGTCCATACCAAGAGGCTCCTCCAAACTAGACATTGTAGAAACACTACTATATTTCAACCCTGTTGTACAAGTACTGATTCATTAAAGTAAGCACTTTAAGGTGCTTTTTAAGCAACCATGACAAAAAAAAAGGTTGTACTAATAGAAAATCTGGAAGGTGGGACATGAACTAAATTTTGTCCCATTCAAAAAAGAGGGACAAAAATAGCCCTAAAATGTCCATTCGGTGATGTGGTTTTAGGACTAAAATGAGAATTATTTACTTTGGTTCGGAAGACAAGAAATACACATTAACTGGATAGTAAATTTCCAATAAACCAGTAATTAGGATTCTATCAGAATCTTCTTCAAGAACCAGAAAAAATTGCTGCAAATCCGATGCTAAATTATTGAAGAATTTACGCTACTGACGAAAAATGAAATCCAAATTCCTAAATTTGTGATGCTCAAAATATAATTCTTCCTATAAATCCTCTGGCTTACTCATCTAAACTAAAAGCAATTCCTGAATTCCCCAATCCCTAAAAATAGCAGTTTCATTTCAATATCTCTCTTGTTTTGAAACAAACCATGAAAATGCATCTGAAACAAAAAAAAATGTAAACAAAGGCACCTGAAATCAATAGAAGTTCGTGGATGGAAAAAAATACAGCAAACCCTGATCGGAAAATTTGATATAAATAAACGCGGAATGAGGAATGATCTTCTAGAAATGATCGGTCCTATAAGGGCATCTACAATGATAGATGCTCAAAGTCCAAAAGAAACAGTATTAAACATAGCTCCTATATATATTATACAAGGAAAAGTGTAAAAAGGAGAAAACGTAAGGCACAGACTGCGTACAGCTGCCTACTACCATACATGTGGTGATGCAGCTATCAAATAAATTAAAAATTACAGACAAAGTAGTTGAAATTGTGTGCATCGTACTTAACGTATGGTAGTGTGAATTCAAAGCTTAGATTCATATTCAATTCCTCTCTCTCCTCCCATCATTCTCACCGGCTAGACTATCATAAATGAAGACAAAAACCCCTTTGACTGGGGATTTGATTTCCGGTTCTTCGTATTTACGGAAGTTGCTGAAATATAGATGCATGTTGAAGTAAGTTTTGACGATGAATTGATTATTTCTTCCATGAATCAGCTAGCAAAGCCTTGCAGAGAATTCCTATAACTGGAATTCGTCCGAACAAAAAAAAGGCCCGGCTGGGTATTGACCGGGCCAGGGCTGCGACTCGTCGCCGGAGTTTAATAATGTAGAAGGGGTTGACTAGTGATTCACATGTGTCTAGCGATGAGCGACCCCAGAAAAAAACCGGATATTCTTATAAGTAGACCGGTTTTTAGGTTTTATTTATTAAGGGGATGTCTGGATAAATAGTTTTTGGCTTATTAGGTTATTGTTTATTTGCTTATTGTGGTGAGAATAAGCACTTGTGTTTGGATTAGCGGTGGGAATAAGCAATAACCAATAAGTATGTAAGTGTTTGGCAAACAAAACAGCTTATACGAGTAAAATGACCAATAAGCAATAAGCATTCATCCTCTTGCTTATTAAAATCAGCTTATTTGGCTTATTCCTACCGCAATAAGCTGATTTTTAAAGACTCCTATCTAAACACTTAAATTTGCTTATTGCGGTGGGATTAAGCAATAAGCAATAAACAGCCTATATTTTCCCTATCCAAACACCCCCTAAGATAACTGGACTATGGGTTTGGACGGACCAGAATAAGGTTTTTAATCACGACCGGACTAGAAAACCGAAAGTTTTTTTTTTTTTGAGCGACATACATATAATGAGTTTAAAAAAAAAACGCTTCCTTAGTCGACGTGCATTGTTGTTGTTTTTTTTTAAGAAATTAAATATGTTCTTATTTTTTGTTCCTACAAATCCTCATACCAAATGAAATAGTAACATGTGTAACATTTAATATTTATTTAATAATATTTTAATACACTAATATGACACATGTCATCATTTAATTGAATAGAAATATTTATAGAAACAAAAGTAGAAGGATATTTAATTTCCTTTTTTTTTGTTTATTCTCTCGCATTCCACTGTTATACAATAGGTTACAAATCTTCTTACTCTCTAAAAAAGTGCAATTTTTTATTAAAAAAAATGTTGTTTTTTATATAAAAAGATGCAGCTTTTTATTAAAAGTGTTTTTTTATTAAAAGTATTGTTTTTTGTTAAAAAAAAGCAGCTTTTTTTAATAAATAGTACAATTTTTTTTATAAAAGGAGTTGTTTGTTGTTTTTTACAAATAAAAGCCGTTAAGTGTATTTTTTTTTTTATTAAAAGTGTTATTTCTTAATTAAAACCTGTTAAATGCAGTTTTTTTAATAAATAGTACAGTTTTTTGGTTCAAAACAACATTGTCAAAGTCTAGTTCGGTCCAAAACTTGAAACCCGGTTTCGTACACGGAACCGGACCTGATACACCCCAAACCGGTCTGCTCTTTGGGTAAGGAAATTCACAATTTTCGGTCTTCAAGTTTTTTGTCTTTAGGCCGGTTCGGTCCGAGTCCGACCCGTTCATCCCTACATGTGTCCAGTTTAGATAAATCAATAAAAAAGTTATTTTTATAAAAGAAATCTTAAATTGACGTTATTTTACCTAAATTAATGAATAAGTCTCAAACTAAATTTATAAATGAGCAAATTACACGAATGGTCCCTATGGTTTAGGGTAATTTGCGCATTTGGTCCCTAACTTATTTTTTTAACTCGAAAGGTCCCTATTGTTTGTTTTTGTTACGCGTTTGGTCTTTGTCTTACCTAAAAAGACTATTTTTCCTTTAAAATTTTAATTTATTTAAATAAATACACCACAACCTCACTCATTTCACCTTATCCTACCTACCCCACCATTTTTTCACATTTAAATAATAGTTCTTTAGGTAAGACAGGGACCAAGCGCGTAACAAAAACGAACAGTAGGGACTAAGTGCGTAACAAAAACAAACAGTAGGGACCTTCCGAGTTAAAAAATAAGTTAGGGACCAAACGTGCAAATTATCCCAAACCATAGGGACCATTCGTGTAATTTACTCTTTATAAATAAGTCCCAAACTAGTGATTCACATGCGTCTGATTTGAATAAATGAAATATATATATATATATATATATATATATATATATATATATATATATATATATATATATATATATATAGTTAGGTTATTTTGTTCTAAGTATTGTGTGCCTATGAAATTGATTCTGAGCCAATCATTTGGGATAATTTAAGTAAGGGTTCTATATTTATTAACTAATTAAAAATAATCAATTTAATTACACAAATTTCACCATAAGGGTATTCTGGACAATTAGCTATATTTAAAAAAGGAAATTTTCGGAAATTTAGGGATAATTAGATCTCCTAATTTTAAAAATCTGAAAATCTTATTCAATATTAATTCCAACATATTTTTATAATGACCGAATTTATTGTGTCAGAATGACATTTTTTTAGAAGGTTATATTCTATGAGAATGTCAGAATACATATTCTTATAGAATACATGTGTTGATTGAATGACAGAATACATATTCTTATAGAATGAATATCAGATCATATCATTCTTCAAACGAAATAACAACATTTTTTTATTGAATGAACTTTCTAAGAATAACAAATTTTTTGATACAAGTTAAATTTTTGTCGTCACATTCTTAAAAAATAAAAATCTTAATATATTATTCTATCATAATGAAACACTCATTAATAACAAAACAAACACAATTGGTATATTATTCTAACCAAATATTCTACCAGAATATATACTATAATATATAGTCGTATCATTATATTGTAAATTATTATGTCAATGCTTTCTTTTGTGAAGATCATTGACCATTGTTCATCTTCATCCCACATGCCATCATCCAACCTTCCAACACTTGATCATCAGGTTCCTTTCACACATTCTTTGAGAATAACTTCCTTCAAATCGAGTATTCGATGAGAATAACTGCCATGAAATCGAATATGTAAGAGTAACATTTTATAAATTCACCATGAGCATTCTAAATTTTGTGCATTCTAAAAGAATAAAACTATAAATTATGGCAGAAATCATGATAAAAGATTAATCCAGTTGCAATAAAACCCTAGAAAAATCATTCTTGTGTGATGTTACCATAATCATTCTTATGTGATTATACTAGAACTACAATTCTGGCATAATCATTCCTATGTGATTCTGCAAGAATATAATACTCTTTACACATTATTCAAATAGAAAAATACATTAGATGCAAAATATTCTTAAAGAATGAAACAGTTAAAGATGAGAATAACACCCGATGATGATGTAAGATAGCTATTCTAATATTTCAGTTAGTTGATCACTAAGTAATAACATTATAATACACAAATAATAACATTAATAGAGATAATTTGTTGTACTCCTGGTTCAGTAACTACATCAAACACATGGTGGGTATTGATGAATTCTAACAGATTTGTACTAGACATTTCGTCAAACACCTTCAGGGCACACACAAAATCATCACGCTTTGTAGAATATTACTAATGAAATGAACAACTAAATGCACCAACATCAAATATATTTAAAAATAAAGATGCCTTGAACACCATTACCTAATTCCATTCTAGCAGAATGATCGACATCAAGATGCATTAAAAAAAACCGAGATTTCAACTATGCATTTTATCGAACACATGGTGTGCTTCTTCAGTTTCTTCAAAAAAAATTAGTGAGAGTATTACCAATTCAGTTTCTTGGTGGTCGGGAACTGGAGATACAACTAAAAAAACATGTTATGATTAGTACAAGAGCATATCAATATTCAGATATTCATATTCGAAGAGGGAAAGTATTAAATACCTGGTAGATTGGGGCGCACAATCGAGCAACTGCATTAGGGCCACAATAGTACTTCTTCAAGATGACTGGTCACTCAACGCAGTCAAACATGGGATCCAAATCCAGGACCTTTCCGTTAGCGTCTAGCAAGCGTATGGAAAGCAAGAGGCCGACGAACATGAAGATGAGGAAGAAGAGTAGTCGAATAGAGGATCTAGAAATTGCTGTCATGATGGCGGATAATAGGCTAACTGTGGTTCTCGGATGTAAGGATCGATTTCTGGTGGAAAGGAGGAACGGAGGTATCACTGATTTGAGGAATCCGTCGTACTCTTTAAGGTTAGGGATGTTGGCTTTGTAGGGTTAAACTAATTAAGGAGATAATTAAGGAGAGATTAATTGAATTATTTTTTTACCATAATTAGATATAGTAAGTTTACCATTATACCCTTTTTTAATTTATTTAATGATTTATTATTCCTGAATTCTCATTTGTGCATTTAGGCACACACTATTTGCTAGAAACATTTGAACCTATATATATATATATATATATATATATATATATATATATATATATATATATATATAAAGGAAATCTTAAAGTGACATTATTTTACTTAAATTTATGAATAAGTCTGAAACTAAAAGTTGTTTACTAATGACGATTTTGTATTTTTCTCACAGTTTACCAATTTCATTACTGATGTAGACGCCTAGAATAAGCTGGGAAAAATCTTCATTAAAGTTTCATTATTTTGCTCTAATTTACGAAAATCTACATAAATAAGTTGAGAAAATCCCCATTAACGTCTTAACAATCAAATTGGATTGTTAATAATATGAATGTTAATAATAAATTGTGATATGATGAAATCCCATATTTTGAAAATAATATATAGAGGCATAATTACCAATATTAAGCTTATAAACAAATAAATTATTAAGATTATTTCAAATTATTTGATTAAAACTAGAAAAGTTTCCCATGCTTTGCATGGGTTGGAGGGTTTGGATTTGTGTTTGTGTTAAAACTTCTTGGGTTTGTTGCCAAATTAAGACAATCAAAAAATTGAATGAACAAACCCAATTGAAATTTGTAAGGTACTCCTATTATAACACATATATTACCTGTTCGCAAGGTTGAAGAAAATCATGACATGGGATTTTGTGCTTGGTAACATGCTCCAACTTTAAGAGGGAACATGGTCATATTTCCATCCTAGTGTGCTTATTAAACAAAAACAAAGGTGGTTGTTACAGGATGATGGCAAACATTATTCATTTGGTTGTCAAATTGCATTCCACTCTACCAAACACAGATAGTTTTTTTTTTACAATTATAAAAATTAAAAGGATCAACTCTTTCATTTTAGTCATTTTGGTAGGATATAGAAAAGCAAATGGCAGACTTGCATTTCATCTTTTAGCTTCTAAACCACCTCCTTTACCTAAAAACCAAAAACAAAAAATAAATACTACAATTCGCAATTTCATTTAATTGTATTATATATACCATATCATTTTGGTTCCTTGCCTCTCACTGTAATGTCTGCCAAGTTGTGATGACCACCAATCCGTTTCAATTCTAAAATCAAGAACACTCTTAACTGACAAACCAATGGGCATCTTCAGTTATGGTTGCTGCTTTAGCATCATTCCTTTATATATTTCATGTAGATGGTCAATTATGATGTTCTCTCCTAAAGACACCAAGAACAGAGGATGATCATGTTAGAAGTTATATCTAATAAGCTTAAATCATGAAATTAGAATGGAATGAACAATAAATTTTATGACATTGGTCATTTAGAAATCATTACTATAGGAAACAACTGCAAATTTTATTTTTACACACTTGAAGCCTGCTATGAAACCGATAAAGGTATAACAAAAGAGGTCCATTTAGACTACATGATCCCAAGCTCCATAAGACTTGAAATTCTTCCTCAGGGCATTCTCTCTCATCTACCAGACATGACATGTGTGGCTTGTAAAGCTAAAAACAGAAACCACGGTCTTTAAAGGGAAGCAAACATCAAAGGACCATAAAAAATAAAATCTATGCGACCACAATAGTAAATCACAACTAAATCAAAGTAGGGAAACCAAAACCCAAAAGAAAATCAAACAGTTGCAGGAGTATAATGTTGAACAAAGCACGCAAAAGGAAAATACAAAGAATGAAAAAACATTGGACAACAAAAACGGGGCAGAATACTGCATCGTTCTCGAATTTTTCAAGACCCATGAAGATGGTGTAGCCTCCAATCAGCCTTTGAAGAAGAAACACCAAGAAAATAAAAATAAAAAATAAAAAAAATCAGATAGCATACAAACATTTCAAAAGATTCATAGCTCACCATATCTTAGAACCTCACATATCATTCTTAAATAGGAAATAAAAATAATAAAAACATATACCAGGAGAGGGATGTCATACAAAGCAACGACTAAGCATCAACATGTGGAGCTTGTAGATGTGCTTCTTAGATATCTACTAATGCGCCCTATAAATCCACATTTACCCCATCAGTAAAGATTCCTAAATGCCAATCATATGAATTTCAGATTGTTCCCTTGCCACATTTTAAAAAAGGAAAACCTGCCAAATCAAAAATATGAGGACTCCGAAATATACACAAACAAAGCCTTTACAAGATCCAAAAGTCAGTTTTAGAAATCAACATGAAAGTTCATGAGCAGCTATAACATAATACTGTTAAAGTTACCATAAATGGTCCTGTTAAATGTAACAGACATCATAAACGAGACGTTATCTCGTCAGGACTTTGGCCAAGGCCCGGTCTTGGCCAAGGCAGTCTAATACCAGAGCGGCAGTTCGTTTCCCTCCACGAGGGATGAATATTCCCCGCAATCTTCTCATTCACTCACGACCAATCAGGACGTGACAGAAAGCTAAGGTGATGCCCAGAACTGGCGTCACCAGGCAGTTAGCCATCGTGAGCGTGATCCTCCCAATCACAGGAGGCCACATTTCACGCTGATTGGACGAGGTCCCCATGATCCGTTAGAGGCAGGTATTTAAGGATCTCTTCTGCCTCAAGGAAGGGATCCATCTTCTCTCTCGCAAACTTTACCCTAAAATTACCCATCTCAGAAAACTAACTTGATCGTCGGAGCGACGTCCCGGGAGAACACTCGGACGTCCTTTAACGATTCTTCTTTGTGTTGTGTTCTCAGGAAAACTCTAAAGGCAGATCCATCTTTCGGCATCCATACCCCTGATGAACATGTCACAACATTTTGTGCCATCCGGACTCATCCTAAGAGAGATACAGCCAATAAACGACACTGGTTCTTTGCAAAAAGGGGATCTACACCCAACAACATCGGGGACAACAGTAGAAGACATGTTCAAAATACTGGTAACGTTCAACAACGACCATCATCGCGAGTATAAAACACAGGCCCCAATACAGTTGCTAATGGCATAGGTCCCGCCGATTGCGGCAGAAATAACATAACCAGTACTCCAGAGCAGCTCCCGACAACTGCCGTCGGACGTTCCGCTGCCTCAGATGGCGATATCTGTCACACCCCTAAAACGGAACGGTGGAAACGTTTGGGGGCAGAGGACGTCATGTTAAGTATCACAACACATGCATCATAGTAATCAAAGTAACAAAAACCATCGTATTGATAATATAATATTTACATTGTGTTCAAAACATTACTTGAAATACATTAAAAGTACAACAAAAGTTAAGACGTAAAGCTCCGTCTTCACAACACCTGAGGGGATACCTGTCTACTAACGATCCTGAGAATAAAAGTGGTTTGAAAAAGTGTCAACATTAAAGTTGGTGAGTTCATAAGTATTTTTGTTATAAAAAGTATACTCTTTGTTCTTTGGAAAAGTTCGCATGTTCCTCCAGAAAATCCTATATTTTCTTAATAAGTAATATGATTGTAGTTAATCCTTTTGTGATCATTTAGTGAATACAAATTATATACAATACAAATCGATTAGATAGTTGAATGTGTGAATCTACCCTAAGCCCACAACCAAACAAGGAACAGGAAATGAGGCGGAAGTCACACATTCCACTGTCTACCGGATCTTTATTATATATAATCCTAATGTATTCGTCAAGTAATCACATAATTAACCTTAATGATTCTCTAGTAGAATGGTAACCACAATAGTTCCTTCTATAATCACTTAGTTTATACTAACTATATATAACATAATATCGAACGGACAGTTGAATGTGTGAATCTGCCCTAAGCCCACAACCAAACAAGGAACAGGAAATGAGGCGGAAGTCACACATTCCACTGCCTATCAGATATTGTTTATGTATAATTCTGATGTATAAACTAAGGAATTATAGAATTAACCATTAAAGGTCCTTTATGCTATACTAGTTTGATAATAAGTATTAAACCTTTTGTAAATAAGTTCCTAGTTCCATTTACTCAATTGTAAAACATTGTTTTCAGTAATAACTGTTATTGTTTTCAGAAAGTTCTATCGAAAACTGTTTACCTTTAAAATAACGATGTTTACCATAGAAAATCCTACATTTTCTATAAAACCGACTTGTAGTGTTAATCGTTCCAAGATCGAAAAGCACAAGTATAATTAATATACTTACTTTAATGATATCTAGTTTTGTTGATAAGTTAAACTGGTTGAAAAATTGTTTACCCTGAAAATCCGATGCGACGATACTACCCTTCTATGATCACTTAGTACATACGAGTTGTATATAACCGAGATCGAATAGACAATTGAATGGGTGAATCTGCTCTAAGCCCACAACCAAACAAGGAACATGAAATGAGGCGGAAGTCACACATTCCATTGTCTATCGGATTTCAATTTTATCTAACCTTATTGTATATACTGAGTAATCATATAGTTAATATCCCTTGGGAAAGTTTAGGAAAAGTATATTACTACGTAAATATATCATTATTTTCTCCTTGTGAGTTCTTATGACCATACTGATTGATATGACATGAATCGGACATCGATATCGTTAATGACGTTTGTCACCCGCAGACCTGCCGGTTCAACTGTAGCTAACAGTAGAGGTGAGGGATTGTCGATCCCATATAGATCTATACACAAACTCACGCTCTCCCTCCAGGAGACTCTGGTTCATAAAGGTGGACTTCCACTGGTACTTAAGTAAGTACACGAAGACGCATCTCACAAACTAGATTAACGACTTTACAAGTAATAATGCGAAAGCATTTTTATAAATAATTGGTAATTTTGTAAAAAGATCCCTTTGTTCCATAAACTATATTTATCATAGTTTATAAGTTTATTTCCATTTTTTAACCTGGACTTTGTAAAATAGTTCATATGATCCATAAACTATACCTATTATAGTTTATATGTTTATTTCCATGTTTTAACAAGTTTCACGTTTAAATACACATTGATGGTAAGAAAAACATAATAAGTAAATTATATTTTAAAACACAAAATTTCTTGTGTTTTACTTGTATTCTCCCCCTAAAAACATTGAAAAAGCTTGGAAAAATATGGGGGTATGAACTCACCTTATTTGAGTGATTCGATAGAAGATTTGGTATAGGACGTTAGCTCCACAAGTGAAGTCCCATTAACAAAACGAGTCCTAAACATGATTCATATAATATATATGTATACTTATTAATGAATATAATCATAAGAATGATAAGGAATCGAACTAATTTGCAAGTTTAACTTACAAATAAGGGTGTTAGATGCAAAGTTTGAAGGCTGTAAGCTGTTCACGGCCAGCTGGGTGTTCACGGCCCAAGAACACTTGATGTTCTTGAGTTTATGGCCCAATCTGGGTATTCACGACCCAATGTTCTTGACGAATGATGAACACTTGAAGATCCTAAGCATGATCCCTTGATGATTTAAGGGAAGAAGGATGATATTTGAGAGAGCAATGAGTGTTTTCGTTTAAAGATCTAGAGAGAAAATGAGTGTGTTTTCGGCCAGAGGTGGAGAAATGAGAGAAAATTTCGGACTTCTTTAATATATAGGTGAGGGTTCACGGCAGTAAACACAGCCCGAGGTGATAAGCCTTCTAGAAACCGCCTCACAGTTTGCGGTTCGAAGGAAGTTCACGGCCGAGAACAATTCACAGCTCCGGAGCGAGTTCACGGCCGATGCGAGATCACGGCCAGGGCGAGATCACAGCCGCAAACCGAGGGTTCACGGTCCGAAGTATGATTACGGCCTATGCAAGGTTTGTGGTTCGGACAAGGCTCCCTAATATTTCACTTCTAATTCAAGCAATTCTTCTAATTAAAGGTTTTAAACCAAATTTAGGTTTCAAACCTACTGAAATACGATAGATCAAAATGAGAAGTTTGACTTTTAGTTGACCAAGATTGACTTTTACAAGAATAAAATTATGGGTTGCTACAATATCGCATCCTGATCTGGGGCAGACAAATCCATATGACGGCAAACAGGTGTTCACCATCTCTAACTCTCGTAAGAGGGGCACACCTCATTACGCAGGAGACGAGATTGAGGCGCTCTCGAGAAACCTACTCAATATTAGTTTCTCGAGCAGCGATACTAGACCATTGAACTGGGATCCGCGAGACCCACTCCTTATATATGGGTTCATTCGCAACACGAAGGTTCATCGAATATACATCGACAATGGTAGTTGCTCCGATATACTCTATGGGCATTGTTTCCGACAACTACCAGACGCGGGGCTACAGCCCCCAACCGGTGGACCATTGGTCGGATTCACTGGGCACAACTTGTGACCATTAGGCACTATTCGGATGCCCTTAACATTGGTCGGTCACAACGAGAAAGACCGAGTCACAAGAACGATCGAATTCTCTGTGATCCGGTATCCAACAGAACATAATCTTCTGCTCGGATGATCGGCAATCTCCTTACCACACCTTGTACCGTTGATGATCCACGACATCGTTAAATTCAGCACACGCCAGGGATCAACGAAGGTCCTTGCCACAAAAGCCAATGCACAACATTGCCACCAGATCATAGCCGCCCCAAAGCTCGTACACGCACCAAAGAAGTCCAAGGAGGGATGTTCCACCGAACTGTTGGATCTATATGCCCAAGAATCATTATTGAGTGACATTGATAATGACATATGATCCTATAGGGTCACACCTTAATCAAGTTGGTAGTTATTGAATATTTATTATATATTTGATATTAATAAATAAATTCAACTATTGTATTTAATTAGAGAAAAACTATTGTTCTATGAAAACAATATTGTAAGAAGTAGAAAAATAGCCTTTATATGATAAGGTATCATAAAATAAGTCATTTACAAAGTTTTGGACACTTTGGTTAACCATGATTAATTCAAGGACTTACTCTACCATGGTTAAAGGACAAAGGAAACATTTTTATATTAATAAGGCCATATGGCCGAAAGTTGTAAGAAGCATGGACGCTGCTTGTCAACCTTCATGATAATGTCCCACATGCCTTACTTTATAGCCCATACTTTTGAATATAATATTCAAAAGGTCATGCTTGGATGAGGTTATAAATAGAGGGTCTTATTCATGAAGATAACACAAGTTTTTGGTCTAAATCTTCTTCCCTTTTCTCCTCTCAAAACCGTGAGCATCTAGAGCTTGGAGCTCTTTCATCTTTTGAAGACAACACTTGCTTTTGGTGTTTACTTTGTGTCTTCCTTCAAGTGTTTAATTGTTTAAGCACTTAAGGCTTCAAGAACAAAGTTGTACAAGAAGAAATCTAGCAATTTTGGTACCTTATTCTTGTTAGTGGATTACTTGTAGAGAAGATCAAGCTCCTTGTTCTTTGCCATCTACTTCAACACCCCAAATCCAAGAGGGTCCAAAGGCTACAAAGGTTATATTTTCTAAACACCCTATGGTTGTTATAATATCATTCTAATCTCTTTAAAAGGATCCTTGATGGTTTGTTTTGTTGCTATACTCGAAATTTATAAGAAAATTTTAAAGCTTCCATTGCCGGTTTTTATGAAAAACTATTTATTTTATGCAACAAAATCCCTTTTCAGTGGTATCAGAGCCATCTTTTAAATGTTAGCATGATTTTTATGTTATAATAATCTTTGGTTTTTGGAAAACAAGCATGGATTTCTTTTTGGCTAAAGAAATGTCCATATTTGTTTTCTTTGGCAACTTATTGTTAAAAGTGTTTATTTTTTATATAACCATTATTCATGCATTTTGGTTATATAAAAGTTGCCTTAGAAAAAAAAAGAGTTGTTTGTTGATATGTTTGATATGTTTGTATAAACAAGCCATTAGGACATTTGTGGGTGGTATTTATTTATTCATATGATGATGTAATAGATAAATAGGTATTATTTCATTTGTTCATTTTACATGTAATAAATTAGTTTTAGACTAGTTGTATTTTATTTTTATAAAATGTAACAAGATGGAGCATAAAGTTCTTATGAAGACATGGAGCCTCTTGAATACCTTGAAGTGTCCTAATAAGTCCTTTAGGAAATGACTTAATATTTGTTGTGATGGCTCACAATAAATATTACAATAAAATGGTTTTGTTTATACATTTTAAATGCATACTTGTGATGTTTATTTTTGTTGTTATAAAATGTTGTATGATAAATTTTTTTTCCATGCTAAAAACATTTTCACAAAAATAACATAAAACTTGGGGTTTAGAGTTTTATATAGAAGTTTCAACATAAGATGTCAAAATTGAGTTTTTTCGTTAAAAAGAGTTTTTTAATTTTAAACTCTAAAGTAGCCAAACTTTTGAGATATAAAAGGTTTAAAATATTTATTTTTAAACTTAATATAAACTCCATAACTTAATAATAAAAGGAAGTTTTATTAACAAAGTTAGAAACCGGTTCCAATCCGTATAACGTCGAATTAAAATTAAATATAAATTTTAACCGATAAAATTTTATATGAAATAAATTCAACTTTATGATTTTTGGAACACTTTAAATGTACCATGGAATATTTCATGCATGAAATATTCATGATACAAAATGTTTAAAATGCTATAATAATAAAACATTGATAAAAGCCCTTATTTACAAAACTTCAAATCTATGCAATCCATTTAAAATTCACTTGGGATTTTTGCGTAGTTCATGTGGATTTTTGGGTCACCTTATTCATGTGAGTTGTCAAAAATAGTCAAGGTGTTTTAGTATTTGCTTATGATAAAAAGGTCACCTAACCATTTGTGAAATATAACTAACATGTCTTTTAAATGAATGATTTGATCAATTTCTTATGTGAAAAATGTCACCTAAGCATAAGAGTTTTGAGGCATAAATGGGATAAACATGCCATATAAAAACAAAGTAATGTTTTTGGATCCCATAAATCTAAGAATTATATAAGAGTTGTAATTGGTTATCATAACCTACCGATCAACAAAATCACTTGAGTAGTGGGTCGCCTCCTCAAGTTATTTTGGGTGATGTGGATCTTAGCTTTTCAAAATTTAATTTGAAGGGTAATTATTTTTGAAAAGAATTTATATCGAAGATATTAAAATGAATCTTATTATTTTGTAGATGACTACCCCAACTGTAACCACCTCATCACTCACCATCCGATCCATTCTCGAAAAAGAAAAACTAAGTGGACCCAACTTTCTTGATTGGTTCAGACAATTGAGAATTGTCATCAAGCTTGAGAAAAAGGACTATGTCCTTGATGAACCTATCCCAGAAGAGCTCCCAGCTAATGCTCCCAAAGCATCAAAAGATGCTTGGGCGAAACATGTTAATGATTCGACCGAAGTGGCTTGCATCATGCTTGCAACTATAACTCCTGAACTTCAAAAAACTTTTGAGTTTCATGAAGCATTAGAAATGATTGAGAAACTGAGAGTTATGTTTGAAATTCATGCTAAGAAAGAGAGGTTTGAGACCTTGAATGCTTTCATTGGTTGCAAGATGGCAGAGGGGTCTCTGTGAGTGTACATGTGCTCAAAATGAAAGCTTATGTTGAGCAACTTGAATGCCTTGGATTCCCATTTGGGGATGAGCTAGCGACCGATGTGGTCCTAGCCTCATTGCCTAATTCATTCAACTAATTTGTGATGAACTTCACAATGAATGACTGGGAAAGGAGCATTAATGAGCTTCACAACATGCTCAAAAATGTTGAGGCAAATATCAAGAAATCTAGGAACAATCAAGTGTTGATGATCCGTGAGGGTCAAATCTCCAAGAAGAAAACCAGTAATAATACTGGTAAGGGGAAAGGCAAAGCTGCCAAGAAAGGCAAGGGGAAGGGAAAAGGGTAAAGGGAAGCCTGTTTATACTAACCCAACTCCTAAACCCAAACCTGTTGCTGACGCTGATTGCTTTCACTACAATGAAAAGGGACATTGGAAACGCAATTGTCCAAAATACCTAGAGGAACTTAAGAAGATCAAGGCCAAACATGTTGGCACCTCAGGTATATATGTGATTGAATTATATGCATTCCATACTAATTCTTGGGTATTCGATACTGGAAGTGGTACTAACATCTGTAATGATTTGCAGAGACTAAGGAATGTTAGAGAACTAAGAGATGGCGATTTGGAACTCCATGTTGGCAATGGCAATCGAGTAGTTGTCAAAGTCATAGGACTTTATCATCCTTTTCTTCCAAATGGTCTTAATCTTATTTTGAACAATTGTTGTTATGTACCTAGTATAACTAGGAATATTATCTCTACTTCTCGTTTGTATGAACAAGGTTTTCGTTATAAGTTTGACTTTGATTCTGAAAACATTTATGTGTTCAAAGATAATGTGTTCTATTTTGAGACTAGTCCCAAAAATGGAATATATGAAATTGATTTAAATGGTTCATACACAAAAGATAATTCAATGTTCAACTTAAATAAGAAAACAAAGTTAGACTCAAATAAAACTTATTTATGGCATTGTCGACTTGGGCACATAAGTAAAACTCGCATTGCTAAGCTCCGAAAGGATGGGATCTTAGAGTCTACAGGCTCAGAGTCTTTTGATGTATGTGAATCATGTCTATGTGGAAAGATGACCAAAGCTCCTTTTACCGATGTTGGTGAAAGAGCTTCGGATCTACTAGGACTCATACATACCAATGTATGTGGACCTTTTACAACAATGACCAGAAGCGGTGAAAGGTACTTCATTACATTTACTGATGATTATAGTAGATTTGGATATGTGTATCTCATGAACCACAAATATGAAGCATTTAATGTCTTCAAGGTTTTCCAAAATTAAGTGCAGAATCAACTTGGTAAAAAGATTAAAACCATACGATCAGATCGTGGTGATGAATATATGAGCTATGAATTTGATGAACATCTAAAGAATTGTGGTATAGTGTCACAACTCACTCCACCAGGCACACCTCAGCATAATGGTGTCTCGGAGAGGAGAAATCGTACTCTACTTGATATTGTACGATCGATGATGAGTCACACTTCCCTTCCTCATTCATTTTGGGGGTATGCACCTGAAACCGCAGCTCGAATTGTAAACATGGTCCCAAATAAAAAGGTTAATAAGACTCCCTACGAGTTATGGCATGGAAAGGTTCCATCAATGTCTTTCTTAAGGATATGGGGTTGTGAAGCATATGTTAAAAGAGAAACTTCTGACAAGCTTGACCCTAGATCTCATAAGTGTATCTTGGTGGGATACCCAAAAGAAACCGTCGGTTATTACTTCTTTCGGAAAAAGGAAAACCCAGTGTTCATAGCTTGTAAAGCAATGTTTCTTGAAACTGACTTTATCTCGCATAAAGTAAGTAGGAGCCCCATTGACCTCAAAGAAATTTGAGAGACACAACCTGTAGTTGAGAATGATAATCAACAAAGCATTGTTGAACCTGAAGTTATCGTTCAGATGCCGGAAACCACACCAACTGTACGACGGTCCAGTAGAACTCGTCAGGAACCTGACATATTTGGACTTGTCATTCCTGAAGAGGAAGTCTTCTTGATGGATCAATGTGAGCCCATCAATTATAAGGCTGCTACTGCAGATCCAGAGTCTAACAAATGGCTTGAAGCCATGAGAACTGAAATTTAATCCATGGATGATAATCAAGTATGGGACTTGGTTGACTTACCTCCTAACAGCAGGGCTATTGGAAGCAAGTGGATCTTCAAGAAGAAGATCGACATGGAGGGAAATGTACAAACTTTCAAAGCACGACTTGTCGCGAAAGGATATACTCAAATTCAAGGTGTTGACTATGAAGATACTTTCTCGCCAGTTGCTAAGATTAAATCTATTAGGATTATCATGGCCATAGCTGCATATTATGACTATGAGATATGGCAAATGGATGTCAAAACTGCTTTCCTCAACGGATATCTTGAGGAAGATGTTTGTATGGAACAACCTGAAGGTTTTGTCAGTCCAAATAATCTAAAGAAGGTGTGTAAACTGAAGAAGTCCATTTATGGATTGAAATAAGCATCTAGGGCCTGGTATCATCATTTTTATGAAAACATCAAAAGGTTTGGTTTTTTCAGAAAGTCCCAATGAACCATGTGTATACATCAAAGCAAGTGGGAGCCATATTGTTGTTCTAATTCTATATGTTGATGACATATTACTGATCGGGAAAGATATCCCAACATTGAAGGAGACTAAGGCCTACCTTAGTAAGTCCTTTCAAATGAAAGATCTAGGGGATGCTGCATACATACTCGGTATTAGGATCTATAGAGATAGATCCCAAAGACTCATTGGTTTGATTCAGAGTACATACATTGACAAAATCTTAAAACGTTTTTCAATGGATAACTCGAAACGGGGAAATATTCCCGTACTGCCTGGTACCATTCTTTCTAAGGCTGACAGCCCTAGTACTGAAGATGAGATCAAAAGAATGAAATGCATATCATATGCTTCGGCAGTAGGTTCGATTATGTATGCTATGACATGTACAAGGCCGGATGTAGCTTATGCTATTAGTATAACTAGTAGATATCAAGCTAATCCTGGTGAAAAGCATTAGGTGGCTGTTAAGAACATACTTAAGTACTTAAGAAGAACTAAAGATATGTTTCTGGTCTATGGAGGAGTTGAATAAGAGCTTACTATAACATGTTACACTGACGCTGGTTTCAACACTGATCGAGATAACTCACGATCACAATCGGGATATGTGTTCACACTTAATGGAGGAGCCATTGCCTGGAAGAGGTCAAAGCAAGAAGTGGTTGCACTCTTTACAACAGAATCAGAGTACATAGCTGTGTGTGAAGCGACTCAAGAAGTTGATTGGATGAAGAAATTCATCAGTGATCTGGGTGTTGTTCCAGGCATCAAAAATGTCATTGAGATGCTTTGTGACAACATTGGTGCCATCGCTATCGCAAGAGACCCGATGGTTACCAACAAGACTAGACACATTCAACGAAAATTCACTTTCATTCATCAGGAATTAGAATTGGGAAATGTACGCATCTAAAAGATTCATACATATCATAATCTAGCAGATCCTTTCACAAAGGCTCTACCTCAAAGCAAGTTTGAGAGTCATGCAAAAGGAATCGGTCTACGATTAGCTAGTGATTCGATTTAAATCTATACTTGACTAATATCTGGATATTCAGAACTATGTATCAATAATATGTAATCTCTTCTAAATATGAGACATCACTTTTGTATTGAATATTATTGTGTTCTATATTAACATGTTATTGAATCCTTGAATAATGTAATTATTCAAAATTTGTCCATACTCAGTCACTCTTGTGGGAGAAACTGTGAATTAAGACTAATATGAATCGGCTTGGTTGATTTCAAGAGGTGAAATAGCAAAGTGTTGCATCCAAATTCATATGTACTTGTTAGAGAACAACTATTGGATATGACCCGCATCAAGAATCACTTCATGGATCGATATCATAAGTGAATCTTGATCACAGGTAAATATCTTTATGTCTTTCGACCTGAGATACATATTGGAGAACTCAAGTATGGGGATTGTTATACTTTGACATGGTTAAACGATGTTCATAACCGTGTAGTTATAAAAGCCTTCGTTGGTACAACATAAACTATATGAGAGTATGTATGTAGTCAAGATGGGATTTTTTCCTCTTATGTGTTGAGAGTTAGACATCTAAGGCGCCTTTCTTAAAAGTTGGATGTCAAATGAGAATGATCACGTTCCATGTCTCATATCCAACATGATGTCTGTAACAAAGAGAATATTGATACGCTTACCTTATACTTAAACTGTAGCTGGTGAGCTCCTGGAATTGGATGTTGATTGATGACACCCGTTCGTGTGTTATTAGGGGCAGTAGCCCGTTGCTAGACGTCAGCTAATGTCTATGTCAGTCTTTAATTGAATATTGTGCAAGTGGGAGATTGTTGGATCTATATGCCCAATAATCATTATTGAGTGACATTGCTAATGACATATGATCTTATAGGGTCACACCTTAATCAAGTTGGTACTTATTGAATATTTATTATATATTTGATATTAATAAATAAATTCAACTCTTGTATTTAATTAGAGAAAAATTATTGTTCTATGAAAATAATATTGTAAGAAGTAGAAAAATAGTCTTTATATGATAAGGTATCATAAAATAAGTCATGTAAAAAGTTTTGGACACTTTGGTTAACCATGATTAATTCAAGGACTTACTCTACCATGGTTAAAGGACAAAGGAAACATTTTTATATTAAAAAGGCCATATGGCCGAAAGTTGTAAGAAGCATGGAGGTTGCTTGTCAACCTCCATGATAATGTCCCCCATGCCTTACTTTATAGCCATACTTTTGAATATAATATTCAAAAGGTTATGCTTGGATGAGGTTATTGTGAGAACAAGAAAGATCTAATGCGTAGGGACAAGGTTTGAGAACTCAAACCTTGAGTGAATGCTTAAGATCAATGTCTGCTTGCTAATAAATGTTCTAGTCAAGTCTGGAAAGACCAGTCAAGTCTAAGTTGATGTATTCAACAAATGATCAAGACATAAATGAGGAATGAGAATAAATGATCAAGGTAAAGCTAATAAATGAAGTACAAGAGGAATGTTTGAAAGAACTTAGTAAAGTGCCAAAAGTTGAGTGAAAGATCCGTAGTTGACTTGTATTGAATGCTCCTATAAATAGGAGTGAAGGTTACAGCGAATTAACTAGAATACTTACATAGGACTGGACAATAGAAATGATTCTGACATTCTGATTGTCTAATACAACAAAAGACTAAGTCCTATGAAATGTCATATCAATACAAGGACAAACTTAATAAATGCATAAAGACAAAATAGTGTAACTCCGGATCAGCATCCATTCCGGACATGAGAGTCATTCCGGAAAGCCTTTAGCTTCATATCTTCTTCTCATCTGGTCCGGGCAGATTCCGGACCACTCTTCACCATTGACTCTGGAACATCTACTCTGGAACGCAAGTACTTTGGAACTTGGACTTAGGATTGCTAGAGGTTCACTTTCAGTTTCCAACAATACATGCAACAAAAATTATCCAAAGCATGAAACCTACAACTAGCATACAATTTGATATTTGAAACATAAAATCAAGTTAGATGAATACCTCTATATTGTAGCTTGTAGAATTTTGGCCTTTCAAAAGCTTAGTACCCGAAGTGTGATGCCTCAAATGGTTCACAACACACCATGAACAAATGGAGGACTTGAGAGAGAGGTTTTGACACCAAAAATTGGCCAGGCTCAACCATGAGTGCACACTCCAATTTTAGGGTTTAGGGAATACATATATAGTGTAGAATTCCAAGAGTCATATGCAAACTATAATTCTTACACTTAGGCTTATGATCCAATAATTCATATGGACTAACTCTTCTTGGAACTTACATAAACTTAGTCCATCATGGATAAATAGCCCAAACCATATGTATCACTGATTTACATAAATAGTCCCTGTTAATTTAATTAGTCTCTTTTGATCACTGGATTAATTCCAAATTAATTCTTTATTAATACTAATTAAACAATATGATTTCTCAATTAATATATTATACTTATAATATATTAATAAATGATAAATAAACTCTTTCTCAAACATCCATCCTATCAAATAGCCCTGGTGAATGCAACCCGAAATGGACCATGCTACTCTCGGGTCAAGTACCTACCAATTATAGTTATGGGCTTAGACACCTAATCCAATAGTCTCCCACTTGGATAAGTCTAATAACTATAACTGCAAGTACGACTTAAAACCGACTAGCAATCGTAGCTCTTAAAAGTCGTTGTCGAACTCTGACGCGTCCATTAGATAAAGGATCGTATATTCCTCCATTCTACAAGATATCGTATGAACTGAGACATGGATTATAATCATTCTCTCTGTTCATGTGTTGCTTATCGATTTCCGATTTATGACGACCGACTAATTGAATAAATCAAATCAGTCCAAGCTTGGCCAAGCGCTTAGGGTGTCATCACTAAATCATCGAAGGGCCCACAAATATCTCTTTTCTCCTCTTAGGATAAAAGGAACGGATAAACTTCGACTCATATGCTCGCTCTATCTACTCATCAAATCACACACAATGATATGTTTTATAACACCAAGTCACTGGTGCATTTACACATGATCAATGTGCAACCGACTTGTAAACTGCAACTATATGTCTCTGTTTCAAGAATATAAGATATTATCGTCTCACAATCACTCGTGATAAAATCCATGAAGTGATTCAGATGAGCGTGGGTTTAATCCAATACTCAAATCTTATTACAGGATTACTCATGAACACTGCAGCAAACTTGTGCTATGTCTAAAACACTTAGACAATCTACAGTCGGATTCATGACAGTCTTGCCTCAATACATACTTCCAAAGCATGACCGACTGTGGATAGTTTGAATAATCATATTATTCGGGAAGTCAAAACATGCAAAGTGAAACACAAGAATAACCGAATCCAATATGGTCTCAAAACTTTTGAATATAAATATAATAGCTTTTATTTAATCATCATATTGATTACACATTATTCATTGTATAATGTTTCGATTAATCAACTTAATACTTGAATTAAAACAATAGTTATCCCATGCTCCAAGCATGCACATTATGTTTACCCATGGTCCTTTCTTCGTGAAATAGATCAATTAAAACATTTCCAATGATTCTCATTTCACAAATCCAAATCCTCATTGCAAGTGTAAGAATACCACTTCTTGCCACTATTAGAATGTGTTAGATTCTAAACTATCATGCAATGATTCTCTTTGTAATGTCAATGAACCAAAGTCACATAGACTTGGACAATGATATTACAAAGTACTCTACTGGAGATTGTTACAAGACAATTCCATAGATACGAAGTCTCACATTCAAAGTACATTCCTTTGAACATCCTTCTTGCATGAAGGTTTCTAACTTACACATAGATTCTTAATATCCAACTCCCATTATGAAAACATTTCCATATTTGCCATATGACAATGCATTATTAATAGAATTCTGTCTATGCATAATAATGTCAATATGGTCCATCCATTACTATACTTCCAACTGTCCTTAAGTAACCAATCATTAGCAAACCTTAGATTGTCCTTGACCGTTGTTTAACCACTTTAGTCATATCCTGTTCTAGTCCTTTTTCCCTCTTAATGCCCTAGGCATTTGGAAAATTAGAACACGTGAATATTATAGCATATGCAATCGATCCTATATCCGAAGCATATGGGACACGATTCATAATGTCTTACATAAAGACATGATACTTGAACAGTCTTTTGATATAATATTTCCATATATAGAATTCCCTTATATTGAACCATTCCAACATAGGATTCATATATGTCCTTGACTAAATTTGATTAAAATCCCAATCTAAGCTTTTAGATTTGAAATGAAGTATGAGTTCCTCTCCTTAATTATAGCAAAACAACTTTTCAAACTCTGCAACTTTGCGAATTGAAATTTTTGTTTTCTATAATTAACATTGCTAACTCGCAACCGTTAACGTAATAATTGTGCTCCCACTAGCATAATAATTACATTCTTATTAGCATAACAATTATGCTCCTACTAGTTTTGACATGTACCCAGAAATAAGCTGGACTTCTAGAAGTCAATACTTGTTAACTTACTTACCAAAGTTCAGATTTCTGATACAAGATGTTTCGATAAATATTTATCTAGGCTCATACACCTTTTCATTAGAAAGCTCATATGTGTGTCTAAACTATTTCAGAACTTACAGCAATAAGTTCCGAATGTTCAAACTATTTGCCACTTCTCGCAATTCGAACTATGAAGAGGGATGTCGTAATCATAATCAAATTTAAGAACGCAATTAACACAACTGCTATCTCCTTAAAATCTACTTAGTGAAAGTGTTTCCTCACAATCATTTTCATGAGTTGGAGAGAAACGTTATGACACTTAGATTTTATGGTGTATGTGTTCCTATCCATGTGAAACTGTCATTTCCAACCATTATCATTAGATAAGGTCTACGACAGATTTCAAACTCATATGGACTGAACTTGTTCAATCTTAATTTCTTGCCACTTGGCAGCACAAAGGCCTACCATGTTTTCCAAATCGTTGAGCAAATCACCCTTACTGATCAATGAACTTTCACTGATCAAGGTGCTTTGCCTTATGCAATTAATTGAGAAATCATAAAACTCACATGCATAGTCAACTTTAACTGGAGTGGGCACAGAAACAAGAATATGTCAACACGATAGGTTACAAACCTCAAGTCGTGTGCTAGTGATAAAAATAGGTTTATTCTTGATTAGTTCTTGAAACTTTTCAAGACCATTAAGGCACCCACTTACTTTTTAACATATAAGATTCTCTTGTCAAGAACCATTCCTTGACAAACAAATATTCAAGAGTTAGTGTGGATTCTTATCAAGACAAACACTTCACACAATTGGTCTTAGTTGGTCTTTGTTTTATCCAAAACATCACAACTACCAATTTGAAATATCCAAGAGTTAGAAAACATTTCTACTCCATATTTTATGATGTGTTATAAACCTACTTAAGACATGTCACTCAAGGCATAATCTTGGAGTATGACTCTAAGACTTGATTTTGGAACGAAGTATGACTCACCTTAATTGATTTAACCATTTCAACAATTCTCGATTTCTCTTCTTAGCCATGCGAGTGCACTAAGGTGTCCTTAGAGGATCAATTCTGATATGGTTTTCATAATCATTAAGATGATCATAAAACACAATACTTAAGTACTCTCCTTTCCTTTCAAGTAATCACAAAATTAAAAAACAATAGTAATTTTTCTATGAATCACCAGATGAGGATGTTGAAACCAATTATGAAAACCCACAAACCAACGATTCGTTTCCCATAGATTTAGGTACATCGTCGAATGAAAGTGAGTCTTCCACTAAAGGCATGCCTCCTCAAACCAATCAAGAAACATGCACAAAGCATGGTACTCGTATTCGTATAAAACCCAAGCATCTCGACGATTTTGTGATTGATCTTCCTCCATCGCTCGATGCCTCCAATCCCATTCCCAATTCAGGCTCTTCAACGCCAGTCGACCCTACGGTATATCCTTTTTCCAGTTTTGTCTCTTATACTAACTTTACAAAAAACCACTTGGTTTTCTTAAAATCAATCACCTTAAATAAAGAACTGAAATACTTCACTCAAGCTGTGAAAGATCAGAAATGGATAGAGGCAATTAAGAAAGAACTAACTGCTCTCGAAGAAAATAACACTTGGTCCTTAGTAGAACTTCCATCGTGAAAGAGAGCTATTAACTCAAAGTGGGTTTATAAAATAAAATACAAGCCTAATGGTGAGGTGGAAAGGTACAAAGCCGGATTAGTGGCGGAGGGATACACTCAGATCAAAGGAATAGATTTCCACGAGACATTTACACCAGTAGCTAAACTAGTGACTGATCGATGTGCCTTAGCCGTTGCTGCAAAGAAAGAGTGGGAAGTACATCAAATGGACATGAACAATGCTTTTCTGTATGGAGATCTTGAGGAAGATGTTTACATGAAGCCGCCTCAAGGTTTCTACAAGAAGGATGAAAAACGGGTTTGCAAGTTGCACAAGTCAATTTATGGTCTTCGTCAAGCCTCAAGAAATTGGTATCAAAACTTCACAAAAGCTCTTATAGAGATCAATTTCAAGCAAAGCAAAGATGATCATTCCATGTTTATATTCAGAAGAAACTCGGTGCAAGTCATTGCACTCATTTATGTTGATGATTTCTTACTGATGGGAAACGACATCAACATAATTAACAAAGTGAACGATCGCTTAACAAACCATTTTAGTATCAAAGATTTGGGCCCACTCAAATATTTTCTTGGAATTGAAGTTGTTTGTTCGAAAGAAGGCTTTGTTATTAGTCAAAGAAAGTATACATTGGACATTTGTGACAACCGTCAGTTTTGGTCACACAGTGTCAATAAAAGTCAACCCAGTCAACTCAACATGTATCAAAATTTTAGGAGAAAAGAAACATCTCCTAATGCTTCTAATGTTCTATTGACAAGTTATAATACAAAATATCTCTCTTATTGATAATTATTGAATAAACCCTAAACTGGGTTGGTAAAACAAGAATTCGATAATTTAATCACATATTATTTGAGTAAAAATAATATTCATAACTCAATGTAGTGGAATTCATAAATCTTATACTACATGGAAAATTCATAGCAAAGGCTACAAACACAAACTTTTGGTGAATTCGTCACCAAATACGACAAAGTCTATACCCGACTAAACACCAAATTTTTAACGAAACGAACTTGGAAATTCAACCTAACTTTCATGTAACGTATTATTATTATTATTTTGATAATAATGTTTGTTATAAAAAATTAGAATTTTTATAATTCAAATTAAATATTTTATATATCCTTTATACCATATTTATTTTATAAAACACCATCATTTTTATAAAATACCAAAAGATTATAAAGGTTTGCCTTTTTTTTTTTTATAAAAAGTCACTAGTTAATACCATGTTCCCCCATCATAAACAAGTCACCTTTATGCATTTACACTAACCCTAAAGTAGTACACCTTTAGACTAATCTTTGTCCCCCCAAACCACCCCTCATAACTCACCCTACCCACCCCAACCACCCTCCTTCCCCATCTCTCTTTAACTTCAGCCGAGAGTGCTTCACACACCATTATCTTCATCATTTTTTAACTTCTTCTCCAAGTTTAAGCTCCAATCTTCCATAGCTAAATTCTTTCAAGTGATTCTTGAGTTTTTGGTAAGTATTTCCCTCATAATCTAGTGATTCTACACACTTATATACTAGTTTCAATCCACTTACACACATTATCATGTGTTACTATTCATAGGATCTTCAAATCTTCAAAGTGTTCTTCAAGTGTTCTTGACTTGAAACTTTCCATCTACAACCTTTCATTCATCAAGAAAACACACATAAGGTGAGTTCATACCCCTTCATTTTTGAGTTTTTCCAAGTTTTAGGGGGGGGGGGGGGGAATACAAGTAAACTTGTATAATAACACAAATTGTTATACATGCTTCTTCTTTAAGTTGTGTAAAAGTATTATATGCATGACAAGATGTTATTACTTAGTTATTTGAACATTTATATGTAATGTGTTTGTTTAGAAATGCAAATACACACTAAAAAAAAATCTTATTTTGATGATTTAAAGGCTTTGTAATCTAAAAATACAAGTTATGTCACTAAAACATATCTAAGCTTAAATATCAGCTTTTTACAAAAAAGTTGTGGTCCGTTCACGGACTGTTTTACCCTTCTCAAACTTAATAGATTTCAAAAGTATAAAAATGCAAATAGTTCAGGTCTATACATTTTTAAGGCCATCTCCAATGGGAATTTAATAGGGAGTTTAATCTCATTAAACTCAAAATCCCCATTGTGGGAAAATGACTAGGATTCAATAGAATGGGGAGATCAATCCCCATTTAACTCTATATTCTCTCTCCTCACACACACACACACACACACACACATATATATATATATATATATAATTTATTTTTTATTTTAAATTTTTAATTAATGTTAATTTTAATTGTAGTTTTTAATTTTTAATTTCATGATAATTAATTTTAAAAAAATAACAGTAAATAAAAAGAAAATGATAAATGATGTGACAATCCATTAAATTGTATAGAGTTTAATGGAGTGAAAAGTTTAATGGGCAAAGTTGTATAGTGAGTGGAATGTACATGTGTCAATCCATTGAACTCATATGATTTCAATGCATTGGAGATGGTCTAAGGACTACTCGCACGCGTTCATATGATTTTTCTACTATTTATGGTGATTTTTACAAAACTGCCTATCATTTCAGAATATTTTCGGACTAATCTGTAAAATAAGCATTTTCACTCTGGTTAGGAACCACTTAAGGTCAGGGTAAAAATTATGGACAAAGTAGACTCATTTTCTAAGCTTCGAGAGTTTACGGATCCAAATTTCGACTTACGATGATTTTTCTATAAGTTTTCTAAAAACATGGACAGAATTGTACCATTTTTGTGAGATTTGACCTAAAATATGTTATTTTAAACATATGAGGTTAGTTTGACTTAATATCCACAAAATGGTAAAAATAAATTTTACAAGGTTTACAACTACATTTTTACCGGATAGTGACGTTAAAAGGGCCAAAGACTAGAAAAATTGGCTTTATTATACTAAATGTTTTTATACTTGTGTTAGATGTAAAATTATATGAGATAATCTTTTAAAACATCTAAACATACTAACTTATATATATATATATATATATATATATATATATATATATATATATATATATATATATATATATATATAGACACAACAAAACATATATGATAAACTATAATGGGTGTAGTTTATGGGTCATTAATACTATTTTACCATTCTTCGGGCGAACAAATAATTATTTAAAGGTATAATTATTTTACACTATGTAATCACTACGGAAAGGTAATATTTCCACTTACAAAAGGGTTTTCATTACACTATACGTAAACCTGTTAATACAATTTGTGAGACATAGTCTTCACCGTACCTACCAGAGTACCTACAAAAGTCATGTATTATAACCAGAATCTCCCGCAAAAGAGCGTGAAACTTGTGTATAGATCTATACGGGACTGCTATTCCCGCACCTAAGTTGTTAGCTATAGCTAGACTGGCAGGTATGGGGTGACAATTGTCATAACATTCCGACGTCTGAAAAACATCGCAGCATGCCAACTACGGTTTTAGCATGGTTATAATAACTCACATGGGGTATTAACAATACCTTTGGTTTACGGGGCTAATATACATTCATATCGTTTTATATAAGAATAAAACTACATAATACTACTTTTGAGTACAGAAATACTTATACATTTCGGTCTTAGGATTTCTAAAACTACAACTCATTTTCAAGATCAATGATACATTTAGCACGGGGAAACAAACATTCAAATGGCTTTATATAGATTAAAACTACATATTACTATTTTATGTATAGAAATACTTATACATTTCGGTCTTAGGGTTTCTAAGACTACAACTCATTTTCAAGATCAACGATACATTTAGCACGGGGAAACAAACATTCAAATGGTTTTATATAAGAATAAAAATACAAAATACTACTTTTGAGTACAGAAATACTTATACATTTCGGTCTAGGGTTTCTAAGACTACAACTTATTTTCAAGATCAACGATACATTTAGCATGGGGAAACAAACATTCAAATTGTTTTATATAGATTAAAACTACATATTACTATTTTAAGTATAGAAATACTTATACATTTCGGTCTTAAGATTTCTAAGACGACAACTTATTTTCAAGATCAATGATACATTTAGCACGGGGAACAAACATTCAAATGATTTTATATAGATTAAAACTACATATTTCTATTTTAAGTATAGAAATACTTATACATTTTGGTCTTAGGGTTTTAAGATTACAACTCATTTTTAAGAAAATATTGGATTTTCTGGAAACATACAATATCATTTTACAAGGAAAAGTTACAGATTTTTCGCATACAAAACTCTTATGAACTCACCAACTTAACTGTTGACACTTTTTCAAACTACTTGTATTCACAGGGAATCGTTAAACAAGGTAATTACAAAGTTATGAGGATGGACGTTACAATGTCACACTATTTTTTTTTGTCATAATGTAATTGGAATTGAAACAAACAACATTCAGATACAATGTAATTTTTCCAGTTATAATTATGATGGTTGTGTTGCTTTGATCACTATTATGCATTATGTTATGATATAATACATGAAAGTCATTGTGACAACCCGAAAATTTTTCCCTTGTAAAGCCCAGCCAGTCAACTCAACTGAGTGTCAGACTCGTTTCTGCTATCATTTAGCCTTGTTTAGAGTCCGTTTAAAGGTTCAAAGCTCAGTACATTCAAGCCTCAAGTATAGGATTGGATAGCGTACACTTCTAGCACCAAATTCAAGCCTTACACTCCAACATAAGGAGTGTACGGCCGCACACCCCTCTCCTGGCAGCACACTCATGTGTACTAAGGTAGAACTCAGCCTTCTTTCATCCCTTTTCACACTCCCAAGCCTAGAACACGATTTCTCTCTCAACTATCATCTGATTTGCAGCCTAAATCTTCGAGTTTGTAAGTGTTCTTCCCTTGATTTGTTGTTAATCCTTTCAAACTAGTAACACCCTTTGATTTCATCCATTGGAAATCATCTTTTGTCTAGATCTTCAAATCTCACCAAGAATACCAAGAACACACACTTGTTCTTGGTGATTTTGAGCATTCTCGAGCCTCCGGATCGTAAGTACTCTTTCATTAAGCTTAGATCTTGTTAAGAACACTTGATTTAGTCTTAGAAAATGCCCAGAACTCATAATCATATGGTGTGTGCGGCCGCACACCCATGTGTGGCCGTACACCCCTCAAAACACCCTCAAATGACCTCCAAAATGCATGTCCAGCTTCAACACTTGATGAACATTAGTCCCACAAGCTTCCCTACCATTAGAATAGACTTTTGTGCACTCATTACCATGAGTGTGCGACCGCACACCCATGGCCGCACACTCCTTGTTATGGCCGTACACTCCCTTTAAGTGAATCACATGTGATTCCAACACTTGGTCAAAGTGTTTCCTAGTCCCTTAAGGTGTTTCCTTGCATTTGGTTGCTTCTAAACACTATATTTATGTCAATATATGCCATTATATGTCACTTAGGACTCGTTAAGTCACGGGACTTCATTCGTGGAACTTCTCATCCTTACGCTCATATTCGTTTGAATCACCCACATAAGGTGAGTTCATACCCCTATAATGAATCTTTTAACTGTTTTAAATGCTTTTAAGGGGGGGGGGGGGAATACAAGTTGAACACAATGATAATTGTGTAGTTGTTTGTTATAAACATCTTTCAAAAGATTGCTTATGTCTTTTATAAGTGATCAAAACATTTCAAAAACTCTTTTAAATTTATGTTACTTTATAGTTTAACAAAACTCCGTTTTTAAAGTATCAGCATAACTTAGTAGAAAAATGAGTCTTTTCAATAACAGTTCAAGTAAAATACTAGTAAACTATTAGGGGTATAGTTTAGGGGTTCAGTTCATACTAGATACTAGAGCATACTATAAAGAGAAACAGGGAGGTAGATACAATACTTCAGAGAGACATACTATATACTATAACAAAGAGAACATACTAAGATACTATAACAGAACGAACATACTAAGATGCTATAGCATAGAACAACTACAGGATCTAATTATACCAATGAATCACTAACTCATTGTTCTAAACAAAAGGTGATAGTAAAACTGGGTATACATGATCATATAAGTTAAATGTGAGCCTACTTCACAGCTGAGCAACAGGTTTGCTGAAGTCGCGTTTGGTTCCCAGAATCTCTTGCAGGGAGAGCGTATAGTATGAGGACTATTCATCACATTATGACCTTAATTAAACAAACATGTTTTAAGGTAATCAGTACTGTAGGATGTCAATTCAAAAGACAACTGTGTACTTATAATTTCCCATTACTTTCATTTTGTGATAGTTCCACTTGAAAGTTAATGCAAACTATTTTCGAGTCAAGATAGTTATAAACTAGGGAAAACTTACATTTTAGAAATGACAAACAGAACAGTCGAGTCTAGTACATTCAGTAGGATGGGGGCCTATAATGCTAACTTTATGATTCCTTAGTGTATGCATTCAGGGATATATATTAATCGGGTCCGACAGGTAGTAGGATGTGTGCTTTCCGCTTCATTTCTTGTTCCTTGTTTGGTTGTGGGCTTAGATCAGATTCACTCAGCCTACTATCTATCCGATATTAGCTAAATATATGTTCTGTGTACACCAAGTAATCATAAGGGGTACCAGGTATGGGCCAGGTCATAGGACACTAATTCAATGCACCGTTTTCTAGTACAAAACATACTTTTCAAATAAAGAACTTTTGAATACAAAACTAGAAACTTACCAGTAAAGGGTTTAATTCATTTTTATTAAACCAATATAACTTAAAAGACCTTAGGTGGTTAATTATATAATACCTTAGTTTATACATCAAGGTTATATATAATTAATATCCGATAAGTAGTTGGATGTGTGCTTTCCGCCTCAACTCCTGTTCCTTGTTTGGTTGTGGGCTTAGGGCAGATTCACACAATTAACTATCTGTTCGATATTAGATTATATATAGCTAGTATAAACTAAGTGATTATAAAAGGAACCACTGTGGTTACCATTTTTATTATAAGAAATAAGGGTTTTCTTAAAGAATCTTTTCATCAAATATAAAGGATTTATTACAGTTAACTCCGTGAGTACCAAGTGAATACGCCAGGGTTATATGTAACAATGATCTAACAAACAATGGGATGTGTGTCTTCCGCCTCATTTCCTGTTCCTTGTTTGGTTGTGGGCTTAGGGCAGATACACACAACCGATTGTTTGTTTACTCTGGGTTTTATATAACTTGTATCCATTTAGTACTCATAGAAAGGATTGTAGAGTCATTTTTACTTATCTTTCGTCAAAGCAGGAAATATAAGATTTTCTAGAGGAACATGCGAACTTTTCTAAACAGAACTTACAAACTTACTACCACTTACTACAACTTTCTACAACTTACATTACATCACTAAAATCTTATGAACTCACCAGCTTAAATGCTGATCTATGCTTTCAAAATAACTTGTATTCTCAGGAGACCAGTAGACAGGTACGCGCTCTGGGAAATCAGAAGATGGAGCAGTATAGCTCAAGTCTTGTTTTGTTATTTACTTTGTAGTCTATATTATGTGAACACATACTTTGTAAACACTTTCTTTCTAATGAAATGATTGTTTATTACTTTGCTTACTATGATGCATGACTTGTGATACTAAACATGACGTCCTCCACCCCAGAACGTTTCCGCCGTTCCTGTTTTGGGGTGTGACAGTCATCTACCCCCAGACGTTTCCGCCATCCTGGTTTGGGGGTGTGACAACATTCTCGAAGACTGCGGTGTGACATTCTTGAAGACTGCGGTGTTACAAGAAGCAAACCCAGTGCTTTTCCAATGGAGCAAAACATAAAGTTGAGAAAGGATGATGAAACTCCAAAATTCGACGCTTCACGTTACAGATGATTGGTTGGACGACGTCTTTACTTAACAGTCACACGACCTGACATAACATTTGCAGTCAATCAGCTAAGTCAGATCTTAAGAAAACCTTGAAAGTCTCATATGGATGCAGCCCATAGAGTACTTCTCTATCTAAAAACCACTCCTGGCCAAGGATTATTCTTTCCCTCAATTGGAACTTTAGATCTCACTGGTTATTGTGATGCCAGATGGTTAAGTTGCCCTACTACTAGAAGGTCATGCATATGTAATTTATTAATCTTGGAGGATCTCCAATTTCATGGAGAACGAAGAAACAAACAGTGGTGTCTAGATCCTCGGCAGAAGCAGAATATAGATCCATGGCTAGCACTGTACGCGAAGTTTTATGGCGAAGGTGGCTCCTTCGAGACTTGGATGTTGCTCAAGTGGGTCCTACACCTCTAGTGTGTGGCAATGAAGTTGCTAGACACATTGCAGCAAATCCAATCTATCATCAACGGACAAAACACGTCGAGATGGACTGTTATTTTGTTTGTGAAATGGTCAATAATGGGGAGATCAAAACGCTTGCTATCCGGTCTGAATTTCAAAACCGTCGACATTTTTACTAAAGCACTTGGAGCGGATCGTTTCAAGTTTCTCCGTGGCAAGTTGAGTGTTCGTGATCTACACACTCCAACTTGAGAGTGAGTGTTGAGATTATAATTATCTTTATATATATCTTGTTTCAAATAGTCTAGTATTTATCTTAGTTTTAGACCTTATCTAGGACTCTCTTTTATACATAGTATATAATCATCTCCTGTAATTGGTTTTCGTTCAATGGCATAACAAGCAAACTTTTATCAATCCCAAAATTTATGTATTTCAGCATAATAAAATATATATTGTAATACTAGTTTTAATAAGGATGAACTCATAAAAGCATAACCATGGACAAACTTCTGGTCACATTTCCGTTTACAATATACTTCATTGATCTGACACAAGAATCATTTTTACCATGAAATTTGATATTTTATACTAATATACATTATTATGGTCCTAGCATGATAAAAATATCACGTGAACTTAAAAAAGATCTAGACAAAATCAAGGATAAACTTTCAAACAAAATCCTTTTTCAAAGGGTTTGACACAACAACCGTCTTTTTTCTATCACCAATGCTATAATAAGCATATTTTTTTTGTTTAAAAAAATGCAATACATACTTTTTTGACTTTTAAATCTAACCTTTTCAATTATGTAAGTGTTGTAAACTCTATATTAGTCACTTTCGTTGATCCGAAGATATGTAATTATCTGGTATATGCGAAAGAAACAACATTTCAGCAATCATTTGAATTAGTTTGAACAAAAATATATGTTTCCGAAGATATGTAATTATCTGGTATATGCGAAAGAAACAACATTTCAGCAATCATTTGGATTAGTTTGAACAAAAATATTATAAACAAAGTGATTCCAAAAGCACATTAGTTCGTTTTAGCTGCCCACAAGGGACATGTATAAGCATTGAATACTAGCGTAAAATCAAAGTGGTCAAACACGTGAATTTCTTCAACCTTAAATTCAGGATTCTCATTGCCATCCACGATGTCCTCAAATCCCCTTTTTCTGACCACTCTTTCTCCCACTACGTAGTGGTGTTATAGCCTAATCATTCACTACCAAACTTTTTACTACTTTCAATCAAAGAATGGACTCGTTTTCCCTCCCTTCCTTCTACCTCAGCGCACCCACAAGTCCTATTGGTTGCAGTCCACAAAACCTCCAATTCTATAGCACAAGAACGAGCCCATTACGCCAGATCAATGACCAGGAGAACAGTGATGAGGAGTTTGATTTCGGGACTAGTAAGAGATTAACTAATGGATTTGACCAGGAGCACGAGTATAGGCTACCAGCTCGAGCTAATTCGTTTTCAACCATGGCGTTTGCAGATGAACTCTTCTGTAATGGTCAAGTTTTGCCTTTGAAACTTCCTCCACGGCTCCAGCGATCAGTTCCTACGTCACCAAGGTCACTGAGCTCACGCATCAAGAACCCATTTGTACAGCAGTGCACATGGAATGATGATTTTGATCCTTTCATGATTGCATTGGAGAAGGTGAGTGATGAAACACGTGGAAGGATGAGCATCCATAGGCGGTCTCGCTCATATTCACCTTTTAGTGCCCGTACTATTTCACACACTGTAAACTGGAAACAAGAGCAGCCGCAACACAAAAATCTCGTTAGAGATTTGGAAGCAAATGAACCAATCGTAACCATGGAGCGCAAAGGTTCGATGTACTCAAGATGGGTGAGAAGTCAAACCATGATCAAAAATCAAAGCCCAAAAGCCCGAACCATGATAAAAAGGCTGGGCAGACGGGTGAGAGATGCAAATTTTAGCCACAAGGAAATCTTGAAGCCGATGATAAAGCCAAGTGAACCGACGTCATGTACAGAATCAAAGATGCAGAAAGTGAAGTCAGTTTTGCTCAGGTATGCATCTCTAAAGAAGGAAACTCCGGAACTCAATCAAAAAAGAGAAATAGTAACTATGTCGAAAATAAGTTACTTCAAGCGATTGAGCCTTTCATTCAAGACAAATCTCAGGAGAAAGGAATTGATAGAATCCAAAATAGCTGTTGTAAAACATGACACAAAACCTCTACTATGCTTCGGTTATGCTCCTCAAGTTCCAAACATGAAACATGCACTCCGTATTTCTTAGTTTACTTGCAAGTATGTTTACAAACTAGAGTTAATTCGTTAATGGGCAAAAAAGAATCTCATTTATTGATATCCGTGGAATATGTATATAAATCACATTGTTTTTCTTTTTTTAACTAGTGTGATGCCTGCCCGTTGATGGGTTTACAGATGTAAAGACAATGGATCCATTTTACTTTATTTCATAACATCCTAGTTTCATTTGTTCCCATGAACAATCCAAGTCCGATTTTTTTCATTTTCATTCATTTTAGGACCAACAACCAAGCTTCAATTTGACTGGTCTTTCTTTTATCTCTGACATTTTTTTTTGTCAAAAAGATTAAATTATAGTCATTTTATTATGAACATCTTTTATATAATAAGATTATACTTAGCAAAAATAAAATTTATTATTATGGCATTATATTTTAAAATAACATTGTACTTTGGTTTTTGGTTTCAAAACAATAATGTACATTGGTAAATATAGTTCAAAACATTATTGTACATTGGTTTTAAACCAAAGTAAATTGTTATTTCTTCCATTTAAACCAAATTACATTGTTATTTTTAAAACAAAAACCAAAGTACAATGTTGTTTCAAATTACAATGTCCATATAAGAAAAAAAAAATTTGAAAGTAGATTAATGTTATAATATGATTTCTTTGGCAAGTAACTAAAACAAAAAATACAAAAACAATTAATTAGGGAGGCAATTTGATGGTTAAATCGAAACTTAAACTTCAAGATTATTATCACCTCAGATTCCAATATTCTTAGTAGCTCCTCTTAATCTTTTTTGTTTTTGTGATTACATTTCATCGAGTTATTTGCAAAAATGGTGTTTTTTTGGAATTCATTTGTACATATAGGGTTATTTTAGATTGCTTTGTACAAATGGGGCTGTTGGCCCACACATCTCATATAAATATTTAAAAGTTACGTAAATGGTCCTTATACGTTACAGTTTTCATCCTTATGGCAAAATGGTCAGGACTTCCACAGTTAAAACAATTACCTGAGTTTTTCTTCTCTGTGGTGTATCTCCTTGTTGAACTGCCTCCCTTAAACTGAGCTCTTCGAACCCCATTTGATATGCTTACTTCGTAATGTTTGACAATAAGTGCGGTGCTAGCAACAAGTTCATCAGTGATATCTTCACCACTCTCTTCAACCTGATCTGAGTCATCCTAGTCGCTGATATGCTTCATTGCTTCCTTTCGAGAAACCAAGGCTACATAATTTTCCTTGCTTGAGTCCTTCATGATTTCTTTACGAAGAGCTTTGGTCTCTTTGTAATTTCGTAGATTTCCAAACAAGGAATTTAGATCCATGGCATTGATCTTTTCACTATTCTTAAGGACATCGGTGTGATGTTCGTAGCTTTTCCCAAGAGAGTAAATGAACTTTAAAACTAACTGAGAAGAATGCTTGACGATTCCCAACCTATGCATATCATTAACCAAAAAGTTAAACCTATTAAAGGTTTGGATTACAGACTTACCTTGTTGAGCGAAGAAATGCTCATATCTCCGATTAAGGCTATTGATGGTAGTGGCTTAAATTTCCACAGTGCCTTCATATGCCACTGTCAGCGTATCCATCATTTCTTGAGCCGATTCACAATTTTGTACAAGATGATACACGTGATTGGGAAAAGAGTTTCCTATCATTTCTCTAGCTTTCGCATCAAGACTAATCAGCTTCTTGTCATCGTCATCATAGCTAGTCTCTGGTTTTTGCTTTAAAGGACCAACGGGAGAATTGTTGACCATAGGTTGATACATAGGAACGTGAGGGCCTTTTTCATCAATTTGAAGCATCTCATAGTCTATGGTTTCAAGAGAAATCACGAACTTAGTTTTCCACATAGCGAACTTGTGCTTATCGAAAGGAGGAATCTTGTTGAGATCAAAAGACTTGGGATTGTAGGAAGTCGACATGATAACTTGAGTGTATCAAAAACCTGCTCTGATACCAATTGAAGGTTTGTATCGATCGGATACACTTCAAGTATAATAAACAAGAACGAACTAAACTAAGCAAATAAAGAACAGAAAAAGTAAAGAACACGAAGAATTTTCCAAATTGTCTTTCACCAAGAAAGGGGTTGGTTTCACCAAGAAAACAAGTTGTCACAAAGACGGTCACCAAGACCTTATACATTAGAGTTTCACCCCAATGTTGTATAAATACTAATCTATACTAGTATATCCCTTGATTGAAAGGATTGTATCTAATCTATACTAAGAATTGATCCTCATCACAAAGATATCAGATATGCTATATATTCTATATATAACCGTAAAATTACCTAATATACAAAGATTACATTAGATCGTATCACTACACGCTGGTGTTGAAAAGACTTGAGGCGCTGACGCTGATAAGACTTGAGGCGTTGGCGTTGATGCTGATGTTGAGGCTGGCGTGCACAGTTAGCGTGTAGAGTGTTTAACTCATTAGATCATAAGGTGTGACCTTACAGTAAATTATAAAGGTTGTTTGGAAAACAACAGTAGCATGCAATAATCAGTAAATTATAGGTCGCTAAGAAAGAAACGACGTCATAATAAGAAAAGAAATGACAAAAGATACCAATAAAGTATTTAATTATCAAAGTAGTAAGGAAATAGGTTGCTAGGAGAGCAACTGTAGTACCCCATGTTGGAACCTGAAAGTGAACCTCTAGCAATCCCAATCACCTTGGAAGATCCGAAGTCAGTTAGAGTTCCGAAATGAATTAGTTGGTGTCCGGACTTGAAGCTTTGCTCCGGAATTACTCTTGTATCCGGACTTGAAGATATGCTCCGAATGAGAATATCTGTTGAAGGCATTCCGGAATGGACTCTGCGTCCGGAATGTTTGTGTAACCGAATCAATGTTTTGTCTTTGTGCACTTATTGTATTTGTCTTTTAGCTTGATTTAAATCGTCATAAGACTTAGTCTCTTTTGTCAAACACGGATATTCAGAGTGTCAAAAGTAACTCTTTTATCCAGTCCTATGTATGTAATCAGTCAGTACTATGTACCTTGTTCTCCTATTTATAGGAGCATTCAAAGTTAAATCTAAAGACGGATCATTCACTTAAATATATCAATATTCTAGTTACTTCACCTTTCAAGTTATTCTCTCAAACATTCTTCTTGTTCTTCATTTATTATCTTTACCTTGATCATTATCTTCTCTCTTCATTTATGTCTTGAACACTTTGTTGAATGCATTAACTCAGACTTGACTGGTCTTACTAGACTTGACTGGAATACCTTTTAGTAAGCAGACATTGATCTTAAGCATTTATTCAGGGATTGAGTTTTCGAACCTTGTCCCTGCGCATCAGATCGTCCTTGTTCTCACAATTGGTATCAGAGCTTGAGTGGTTGTCCTTTGAATCCATAAGATCAGATTATAGTTGATTTGAAATTACCTTGGTATTTCGATCATTTCTGTGTTAAGGATAAAAGTTCTTCTATATACCACTTCTGCTCAAAGATATCTTAACTTCAATGGCTGCTTCTAATACTCAACAAATGTATTAAATGCAAATAGCAAATAGCGTGGGTTGCCCTACTCGTGCTCCACTGCTAGTTGTTGAAGAATATGATCATTGGAAAGTTAGAATGGAAAGATTTTTACTTGGAAAAGAGAAAGGTGAATCTATCTGGAGATCCGTTAAAGAAGGTCCTCATGTTCCAGTTCGAACCGTGGTTAGAGATGCTGCTGCAACTCTCTTGGGACAAGATCAACAACGTCAAGCACCTCTCACTGCTGATGACCTAGAAAAGTTGCATGCTGATCAATTTGCCTTTTCGAAAAAGGTGTTTGGTGTTACACCATCTCTCTTTGAGCACATCAAGCTGTGCAAGTCAGCAAAAGAGATTTGGGACACACTTCAAGATTTATTTGAAGGGTCAGAGAACATGAAAGATAAGCGCTTGACTTCGGTTGTCAATGAGTTCCACACTTTCACTACAACACCTGGTGAATCTGTTGCCTCAGCCTCAAACCAATACCGAATTGTTATCAACAACATGACAACTCATGGGATAGTCCGAACTTCACTTGAGTATAATCTCAAGTTTATTAACAGTTTAGGAAAGGGATGGGGAAATGTGAAATCATGTCTTCAGAGCAATGGATCTCTGAAAAAGCTCAAGCTCTATCAACTTTTTGATGAGCTTCAAGGTCATGAGTCAAATGTTGCTCAAACTCTATGAGAACTCACTGGAGCTCCTCTTGCCTTAGTTAGTTCCTTTGATCCACAAACCTCAAATCAAAATGTTTCGGACCCTCCTACTACTGTTGTTCCATATATTCCTTCTGTATAAACCTCACATCCTAACGTTCCTGCTCTTACAAATTCAAACTTTCAATCTATGAGTGACCCTAACCCCGATGAAATGGACTCTGAACTACGCTTTCAACAAGAGTTTTCCCTACTCTCCATGAAGTACAATCCTCCTTTCAACAAGCCTCACAACAATCGATTCCAAACTTCTTACCAAAATAACCGCTTTCAAGCTCCTCATCAAAGCAGTCATCAACCTTTCAACAAACCTTCCGAAAACCCTCCAGCCTACAAGCCAAATCTTCCTACTCAGAATAATACCTCGGAACCTCCACAACTTCCGAAACCTAAGAAACCCAAGATTGTGTGTCACAAGTGTGGACATGCAAACCACTTTGCCAAAGATTGCCTAGCCAAAGTCCTACAAAAACCAAAGATCAAGGACTCTGCTTACTATGCATGCCGAGCTCAAGAATTGGCTGAAAGTGAAAATGATTTTATCACAACTGTGTCAAGGGATGTGGAAGGTTATTGGTCATCTGGAGATGATGATGACGTAACCACTGACAGAAACATGTGTCTTATGGCTCGACAAGAAATTGAATGTGATGAAGGCTATTGGTCTTCTGGGTCCGAAGGAGATGATAAAGATGCTGAACCACACTACTGCTACATGGCTACTAATGATCCACCCGGCCGAAGCATCGTTCAGCAGGTAAAATCTATGATTACTAATAATAATTTTGATTTGTCTCTTTGTGAACCATATCTAACCCAGATCCAATCAGATATGACCATCATTTACAATGCCTATGAGTTATCCATAGAAGCCAGTGAGAAGAAGGACAGTGAACTGACTCGTCTTAGGTTACATTTCTAGGATAAGAAGTTAAAAATTGAGTCTTTAGAACATGAGCTTGTAATGTCAAAAGATGAATGTATCATTCTTAAAGACAAATGTGAAATCACTTATTCTGAAAGAAATATTTGAATTTCGGATAACAAACGTCTTAATGCTAAGATTGATGCCATTCACCATGCCATAGACATTCTTGAAGCAACTGAACGGATGACTCACAATTTTCGTAATCCTTGGTCAAAAGCTCCTGTTATCGGAAGCGATTTTCGGAAATCAGTTGTCCGTCCCTTAAAGGAATTGCAAAATCTGACTTTTATGGGAGATGTTCTGAACCTCAAAAATTCGGATACTCCTATTTCTCCCTTGTCACCTCTTAATGAGACTTCTGACCATTTCGCATCCTTGATTCCTGAATTTAAGCCCATAGTTGTCAAGAGTCCCGATTCCACGCAATTTCCGCCTCTGATAAACCTGGACCTGAATCGGACCTCTGAACTTAACTCTAGCACTCAAAAGTCTGTTGTTCAAAATCCGAACCTCAGCCCTCCTAACAACTGTGTTGTTGAGGAAATTTTTCCGGAATCAACTTCTTCTGAACCTTCAGAGTGTGTTTGGGCATCTTTCGATAGTGAAGTCGATGAGACAATCTCATGTGATTCTGAACCTCAAGTGCTTTCAAAAACAAATCTAGTTTCCATTAAGCCTGCGTTCAACAATCCCTCAGTAGGACAGACTTCCAAATCTTCATCTCATTCCAAAAAAAAGCTAATGTTAAATAGGAAGGATATTGTAGATCCTAAAGTGGAAGCTCGGAATGCACACAAAAAGGAAGTTAAGACTAGACAAAATTCAAGATTCCTTAAGAACTCCAAAAAGAGTGTATCTATGAATTCTTGTTCATCAACCCATAGTTAAAAACTCCTTCACACCCACTAAGATCCTCAAGAGACCCTCAAATCCTCCAAGTCCTATAGAACAAAAGAGAGTGGTTAGTCCCACTCAGGAAAAGTCAAGAGTAAGCACCACATCTGTCCGAAACACCTCTCCTCGGACTGTTTCATCTATTTTCATTGCAAAATCCGATGACACAATTTTTAGGCCTCGACTTTCAAAATCAAATGTGTCATCAAGCAAACCGAAAAGTGTTAAGAAAACAAAATTTTCAAAATCTTCAAAACAGAACTTTGTGTGGAAAGTCAAAACTCACATTGATGAAACAATCACTCCGAAAGACGAAGTAGTAACCACTACTCTGGAAGTTCAAAGTCCAAAGAAAGCTGTTCCGAACTCTTCTGTTATTGAATATGACTATTGGATAGATGAAAGAACCATGTCATTCTGTTTGTTTCCTAAGGAATCTCAAAACAAACCTTCTAAACCAATTGTTGCTCAAAAGTCACTTTCGAAGCCTAAGACTCGGACCTTTGTCCCAAAACCTAACATGGAGCCTAAAAACTCCACCACTCACTAATTTTGCAGGCAATATGTACTTCGGAGCAAGAGACAATATGGTATATTGATAGTACTTGCTCCATGCACGTGACGGGGCAGAAGGACTTTCTGCGAGATCTCAAACTTGCACCAAATGTTGGCTATGAGATGTATGGCAACAACTCTAATTCTCAGATCCGAGGTTAAGGCATCCTTACCAATGGCAACTTCTCCATTTCAAATGTGGCATATCTGGCTGACTTGAAGAACAATTTAATAAGTGTAGCTCAAATCACTGATGCAAATCGTTGAGTTGAATTCTGTAAGAAACATAGCTACGTCATGTCCGAAGATCGAAAGGAATGCTTGATCAAGTCCAATCGCAACAAGAACATGTATCCTCTTGAAATCAACATGATCATTGGCAATCCCCAACTCTGCTTACTCTCAAAAGTTGTTCCTGACGTTAGTTGGTTATGGCATAGAAGGCTTGCTCACTTGAACTTTAGATATATGAATGATCTTGTTTCGGGTGAAATGGTTAGAGGTTTGCCACTCCTCAAATTCGAAAACGATCATCTATGTGTTGCATGTGAATGTGGAAAGCAGTCAAAGAAGGGTCATCCCATCATCATTGAAAAATCTATCTCAGAACCATTAGAACTTCTACACACTGATCTGTGTGGACCATCAACAGTAGAGAGTCTACATCACAAAAAGTACATTCTTGTGATTGTGGATAACTTTACAAGGCTCACTTGGGTCTTATTCCTAAGGCTGAAATCAGAAACAGCCTCTGAGCTCATCAATTTTATCAAAGGAATAAAGGTTCTCATCAAACTCCCAATAAGGAGAATCCGAAGTGACAATGGTTCGGAATTCACTAACTCCACCATTGAAAGCTTCCTTACCGATAAGAGCATCGACCATAATTTTTCTGCTCCATACACTCCTCAACAAAACGGTGCAGTCGAATGACGAAACAGAACACTTGTTGAAGCTGCTCGATCCATGCTTAATTTTGCAAATCTGCCACTCTATCTTTGGGCTGAAGCTGTCTCTATTGATTGCTTTACCCAGAATAGAAGCATCATTAATCGACGCCTCAAGAAAACACCGTATGAAGCCATGAACGGTCGGAAGCCAACTATCTCGTTTCTTCATGTTTTCGGATGCAGATGCTTCATCAAGAACAACCGTGATCGGCTTACCATGTTCCAACCTAAAGCTGATGAAGACATATTCCTTGGATACTCTTCCAAATCAAAGGCTTACAGAGTTCTTAATCGGAGAACTCGTGTTCTGCAAGAAAGCTTTGATGTTACCTTTGATGACAATTTCATTCGAAATTCTGGCCCAACCCATGTTACAACTCACATCATGGAGTCCGATGCTCAAGTACCAGACTGTCCGAACCCGCAAACAATCTTTGAAGTTGACTTTGAGACCTTGTTCGGACCCTCAGAAACAACTCTTGATTCGGAATCTCGAACAAGATCAACCATGTCCGAAGCTCCGTTCTCTCAAACAATGTCTGGTCCGATCCCAAGTCGTCCTCCATTTGATTCCGAACCGTTTCAACCTTCTCAGGTTGAGGGGGAGAATGGTCACTCTTCCCTTGAATCAAATGTAGATGGATTTGAAGATGCAGCTGCTGATTTCGATGATTCCCATCCTATCAACATTGATGATGACGCAAACTTCTTTCAATTCCCACCTGAAGATGATGTCAACCTATCTGGTTCAGAAGTTCAGAGGGAGCATCATCCATATGTTCAAACGATTCAGGGGGAGCAACTCAACCCCATTGTTGATATTGGATCATCTACTGCACAAGAACTCCCAAGGTTACATGTCTGGACCAAGGATCATCCTCCTAACCAAGTGATAGGAAATCCAAACGATGGCGTACAAACTCGATATGCTACAAGTCTTCAACATGAATGTCATTTTTCAGCATTTATCTCTATGGTTGAACCTAAATCCATCCAAGAAGCACTCGAACATGCTGATTGGATCACAACCATGCAAGAAGAATTAGCAGAATTTGATAGAAATGAAGTTTGGTCTCTCGTCCCTCCCCCTCAGAACCATCCCATTGTCGGTATTAGATGGGTGTTTCGCAACAAGTTAGATGATACAGGAGATATCATTCGAAAAAAGCAAGATTGGTGGCTAAAGGTTTTACACAGGTTGAAGGCCTTGATTATGATGAGACCTTTTCTCATGTTGCACGTCTTGAAGCTATCAAAATCTTTCTTGCTTATGCTGCTCACAAAGGCTTCAAGGTTTACCAGATGGATGTCAAAAGTGCTTTTCTAAACGGTGAACTTGACACTGAAGTATATCTTCAACAGCCTCCTGGTTTTGTTAATCTTTCATATCTGAACTACTGCTACAAACTTCGGAAAGCTGTCTACGGCCTTAAGCAAGCTCCTCGCGCATGGTACGAGACCCTCACCGATTTTCTCAAGCGTTCAGGTTTTCAAAGAGGAATTTTAGATCCTACTCTGTTCCGAAGGTCAAATGGAAAGCATCTCATGCTGGTCCAAATTTATGTTGACGATATCATTTTCAGATCCACCGATTCTTCAATGGTTGCTGACTTTGCTAAGCTAATGGTCAGTAGATTTCAAATGAGTATGAATCGGGAATTAATCTTTTTTCTTGGCCTCCAAGTCAAACATACTGACAGAGGAATTTTCATTCACCAAGAGAAGTATATTTCGTAACTCCTCAAAAAGTACTCAATGGACACTTGTGCCTCAGCCAAGGTACCAATGGGTTTCAGACACAAGATCTTTGCCGACCCTTCAGGTGTAGCAGTTGATGAAAAGAAGTAAAGAGGAATGATTGGATCCCTGCTCTATCTCACAACAAGTCGTCCGGACATCATGTTTTCAACATGTTTGTGTGCCAGATTTCAAGTCAACCCAAAGATGTCTCATCTTTTGGCTGTAAAGCAAATTTTCCGATACTTTATAGGTACAAAGAGCCTCGGAATCTGGTACCCAGCAAATGAGAGCTTCCTACTTCAAGCATATTCATATTCAAATTATGGTGGTCTGCAATTGGATCGAAAAAGCACATCAGGTGGATGTCAATTTTTAGGTGGACGATTGGTTAGTTGGTCATCCAAGAAGCAGAACTGCATTGCACTCTTTACAACCAAAGCATAATACATTGCTGCTTCCAGCTGTACCTCTCAAGTTCTATGGATGAAGTCTCAACTCTTCGATTATGGTTACCGCTTTCAACGCATTCCTATCTATTGTGATTCTCAAAGTGCCATTGCGATTTCGCACAATCCAATTCAGCACTTCATGACGAAGCACATTGACATACGATACCATTTCATAAAAGATCATGTCTTAAATGACAACATTGAACTCATTTTTGTTCCATCTGACGATGAAATTGCTGATGTCTTTACCAAGGCATTAGAAGAAACCAAATTTAATGGTTTTTTGAACAAGATGGGTATGATGATGCCTGATCCTCAGTTCTTTCAAGACACTTGCTCTCTCTGATGGTAACATCAATTAGAAAATTGGTTTTGAACTCAAAATTCCTTTTATCTTGGAACTATTGTCTCGCGGAATACATAGGATCGTTTTACTTGTCTTTATCTCTAACCACCACTTGAGTTTTAAGTTGTACAGTTCATCTTATCATATGATGTCCACAGTCTACATAGTCAATGGAAAATTTTCACCTCGGAATTTACTTCATAAGGTCATCCCGGAATTCAAAACCGGAAAGGTATTTCATTTCATACTTCGGAATTTGCCTAAATCCCACTCCGAAATATTTTTTTTCAAAATCTTGTTCCGGAAGTCTTGCAAATCTTGTTCCGAAAATTCTTTCAAAATTTCACTCCGGAACATCAATATGATCCTCTCGGAATTTCGCATTTTGCTCCGGACTCATTTCTCAAAACCTTTTTCGAAATCATTGAAAATTACTTACTCCGATTTTTTTAAGGAACTCTGCTCTGGAATTTAAATGTGTTTGACTCTGGATCCTCAAAGTTTCACTCCGGATTGTTCAAATTTCGGACCTTTTTCTCAAATCACCATGATCCGGAATTCACCTCTTTACCCTATGGTTCTCAAACTGTCCGAAATCAATCATTTGGAAGTCCAAAGGTTTTTAAGGAGATACTTTTTCAAACAGTTACTTTTAAAAGATGTTTATCGTGTTCCTTGAAATTTGTGCCATGTTTGCACATCCTTTAAAGCAAACATCCCATTGCCGTTTGACGGTTTCTATTCCTCACTTCATTCCATAGAAACCTTTCATCATCATTAGTCAACTCACCCCAAAACGGCAACATATTAAATGCAACCCATTTCCATTTCGGATCCTCATCATTACCCTTTCTGACGCAACCCGTTTCCATCACCTATATAAACTTTGTTAAACCCCCATTTGCCTCTTTAAGCGCTCAAACTCTCCAAAATTTCCACATTCTCTGTGTTCATCATTTTCTTCAAGCTATCATAATCTTTCATCAATGGCGTCCCAAACTTCTTCCCAAAAACTTGTTACAACTGCCTCAACACCCAAGAAATCTGTCACCAAGAAGAAATCTTCCAAAGAATCATCATCTTCATATTCATCTGAACCTTTTCTTAGAGACACCACACAACTTTTCTCGATAAACCCTCTGGATTTTGATGAACCCATTAGAGTGATGATTGAGTTCATTGCTAATCATCCCATATCCATCACACTCACCAAAATACCAGATCCTCCTATACTACTCAGTCTCTTGCGCACCGCCTTTACAAGAATCAAGATCGACAATGGCATTCTCGAAACAAAGATCACATGTGACAGAATCGTGCCGATCCACAAATCCACATTCCTCAGGGCTATTGGCGTCGATGAAAACCCTGAAGGGTTCAAAGTTCAGGAACCAACCACTGAAGAATTTCAACAATTCCTAAATCACATTGGGTATAATCAAGACTACAGGGCCAAGGACTTCAAGAAGTCGGAAGTTTCAGGTCTTTGGATCGTGCTGATGCATTTCATCATTCGAGGGTTATCTGGAAAGCATGGTGGTACAGACACCCTGAGTAAGGACTGGATGTATGTAGTATACAACATTTACTCCGGACGCAACAACGCAGTCAATCTTCCGGAAGTGTTATGGCAGGATTTCCGAAAATTCGCTGTCAAAAGGAAGAGCAATGAAATCTAAAGCCCTAGGTTTTGGGCTCTGGCAATTCAAGAACTCTACAAGGAATGATCTGAACCAATCCCAGTGGCTACAATTTCGAAAGAGGTATATCTATCCTTCAAAACTGTTAAGCACTATAGAGTTCCAGACCAATCTTCCTTTGGTCCCGTTAGACGTCTTCTGAACCATATGTTGCCCTTAATACCTTCCAATTCAATTTACTTGAAACATCATCTAGAGACTTCGGTTGTGTTCAACCCAACACAACCTGCCCCTGTCTCTGTTGAGCCTATTTCGGAAGAGGCCCATCCCACTACCTCCGGAGGAAAGATTAAAAAATATGCTAAAAGGAAGACCTCTCCCACTAAGTCAAAGCCTAAAAAGAGATCCAAAGTCAGCTCTTCTTCTCAACAGGAAGGAGCTCATGACATTCAGGCTGACTCTGGCCTTCCGAACACCCCACCAACCCACTCATCCGATGTTCCCCTTGATGTTTCAAAAACACAAGCACACACTCACGGGGAGTCTGCACATAATCCACCCTCACCGTCTCAAAAAGTTGATACCGGTGTTGAAGAAAGTTCCTTGCCCCTCTCTAGAACAAACCCACATGTCACATTTGCTATCCCCACTTCTTCTACACACACACACACTCTGGAACCCCTGTTCTGGACCCCAAGCATTCTGAGGCTGGAGTTGTCCCTCCAACCTCAGGTGCATCAACTGGTCTGATACCCGGTAAGGGTACAGGACGACCAGGTATTAATGATCCTTTGTGGGAAGATTTTGTGAACAGGGCTCATTCGAGGCACCCAGAACTTACAAGATCTCAAGTTGAAGCCACACTCATTTCCATGCAAAATCGGGCTATTCAGAGCAACCTTCCTTATGTTGAAGCCACACTCATTTCCAAGACTCCACCTCATACTTCCAATCATTCAGCTTCAGATGATGAAATTTCCGAAGAAGTGCTGCTAACAAAAGATGATGATGATGCACATGTTGTTGATACAAATGTGTTTTCTTCTGTTCAACTTCACTCCAAGTCATCTTCGTCCAAGCCTGCTTTTGATTTCAGATCCTCCTCCTCCACTCATGAAAATGAATCAGAATCGACTCAGAAACTTCATGATGATGCAACTACCAACGACCCTGGTCCTTCGGTTACTCCAATCAATCCTGAATCTCAGAAGCACAAGCCTCAACATTCCGGTTCAGACAATGGATCCTCAGCAGGAGACCACATTGATCCGTTTGCTCTCCTTGATATTCAAACCAGTGTGCCAGACACCATGAAGAAGGTCAACTCTCTTGAAACTTCCGTAGCAGGGCTTAACTCCAAGCTTGATGAGAAAGTCTCCGAACTGGATTCGAAGCTTGATGCCATCCTTAAATCTTTGTCTGAAGCCAACAATTCCGGAACTACTTTGGCTGAAAGTGAAGCCCAGCTGGATCAACTCATCTCCTTATGGCTCAAGCATACCATTGAGGAAGTTGCGAAGAAGTATGATGAAAGTGTCGATCACTACCTTGACACGATAACAAAAATGTTGAAGGTTCATGACGATATGTTGAATGCTTCCAATGAACTCATTAAGCAAACACATATTCGTCATGACAAGCAAATCCAGCGTCTGGAAAAGGCGATCCGGAAAAAGGATGACATGAATCTCATGTTGGGTTTTGGTATAATACAACATCCTATGGTGCACATACAACCCTAAACACCTTGGATCTATGTTTTCACTAATTATACATGCAAATGGTTTCCAAGGTATTGAACCTATAGCTAGCATGCAACTGTCATACAAACTACATAAAATACTAGATAGTGTAACATACCTTTTTGTGTGGCTGGAGGTCTTGATGTATTTGGCCTTAAGAACTTAGACCCAATAGTGTGGAAGCCTCAAATGAAGTCACAACACATCAAGGACAAAGGTAGGACTTGAGAGAGAATCTCCATGCACTCTAAAACCTTCATGAACTCCAAGAACATTCACACACTCTAAAGGGGTGACTAGGGGTGGCAGTTTTAGGTCATAACATATGTATTTATATGTGTTGAATTCTAAGAGTCATGGGTATAACCCAAACCCATATCCATGGATTTTATGATCCATGGTTCATGTGGCCCAACTCTTTATGTATCCATACATAAACTTGGTCCAACATGGATCATAAGCCCAACACATATAAATATAACTAATTACCATAATTAGTCCCCATAGTTTTAATTAGTCTCTTTTGATCACTAAATTAATTCCAAATTAATTCTTGATCAATACTAATTAAAACATATGACTTAATATTAATATATTATAACTTATAATATATTAATAAATCATATATAACCTCTTCTCTCAAAAGTCCATCCTAACAAATTGTCCTGATGATATGCAACCCAAATGGACCATGCTACTCTCGGGTCGAATACATACCAATAATAGTTATGGGCTTAGACACCTAATCCAACAGTCTCCCACTTGGATAAGTCTAAAACTATTATTGCATATGACTCCAAAACCCGACTAGCAATCGTAGCTCTTAAAGCCGCTGTCGAACTCTGAACAAATCAATGACGCGTCTATTAGATAAGGGATCATATATTCCTCCATTCTAGATATCATATGGACTGAGACATGGATTATAATCATTCTCTCTGTCCATTTGTTGTTTCCCGATTTCCGATTTATGACGACTGACTAATTGAACAAATCAAATCAGTCCAGGCCCGGCCGAGCACTTACGTTTGTCATCACCAAATCATCGAGGGGCCCACAGATATCGCTTTTATCCCTCCAAGGGTAAAAGGAATGGATAAACTTTGACTCATATGCTTGTTCTACTACTTGTTGAATCATACACAAAGGCACGTTTTATAACATCGAGTTACCAAATGCGTTTACGTGCAATCAATGTATGACCAACTCATAGGCAACAAGTCATATCTCTAGGTTTGAAGAATATAAGATATTATCGTCTCATGATCACTCGTGATAAAATCCATCAAGTGAGTCAAATGAGCGTGGGTTTAATCCAATACTCGAATCCTTATTCCAGGAGTACTCATGAATGTTGTAGTAACTCTTACTATGTTCACTACCTTGGACATCTACAAACCCGATTCATGACAGTCTTGCCTTAATACCTACTTCCAATGTATTATCGACTGTGGATGGTTTGAATAACTTAGTCATTCGGAAAGAATAACCTAGCAATTCTGGAAGTCAAAACATGCAAAGTGAAACATAAGAATAATACTAATCACTCTATGGTCCCAAGCACCTTTGAGAGTAAATAAAACACCTTTTATTTAAACACCATATTGATTACTCATTATTCATTGTATAATGTTTCAAATAATCAACTTTATACTTGAATTAAAACAATAGTTGTCCCATGCTCCAAGCATGTAAACTATGTTTTCTAAACACTAGTCATGCCATACACCAAGTATGCACACTATGTTTATCTATGATATTTACTTTGTGAAATAGATCAATTGAACATGATTCCAATGATGCTCATTTCACAATCCCAAATCTTTATCGCAAATGTAAGAATTCCAAATACCTACCATTTAACGAAATCTATTAGATTCTAAACTTATATGCATTGATACTCTCGTAATGACCATGCACAAAGTCACAAAGACTTGTCAACAGACATTACAGAGTATTCCAATGGAGATCAATTCCATGGAAACGAAGTCTCACATTCAAAGTACATTCCTTTGAACATCCTTCTTGCATTAAATTTTCTAATCTTACAAAGATTTGAAGAACAACTTCCACCTATGGAAACCTTTCCAGATTTGCATTTTGACTATCACTTCTGAACAAGAGTTGCCTCTTTTCAGAATATGTTAATACGGTCCTTCCAAAATTAACAATATACTTCCAATTGTCCATGAGGAACCAATCTTTGGTAAACCTCAGATTGTTCTCGACAACTGCTTAATCATTTTAGTCATATCCAATACTAGATCTTCTCTCCTTTTAATGCCTTAGGCATTCGAATATTTAGAAAGGATAAATATTACAGCACATGCAATCGATCCTATATCCGAAGCATATGGGACACGATTCATGATGTCTCACATAAAGACGTGATCATAGACCAGTCTTTTGCTACAATATATATATTTTTTTATTTGCCATGTTCTCAAAATTTGACTATGAAGAGGAATGTCGTAATCATAATCGAACTTTGAGAACGCAATATATATAGAGTTTCCTTATGTTTGGCCATTCCAACATAAAATTCATATATATATATATATATATATATATATATATATATATATATATATATATATATATATATATATATATATATATATATATCCTTGACTAAAGATGATTAAAATCTCAATCTAAGCTTTTAGAATTGAAGTGAAGTATATTTTCCTCTCCCTTAATTATAGCAAAACAACTTTCAACCCCTGCAACTTCACGAATTGAAACTTTTGTTTTCTATAATTAACAGTGCTAGCTTACAATACTGATCATAATAATCATGCTCCCACTAACATGATAATTATAAGCACAACACTTATGCTCCCACTAGCTTTGACATGTACTCAGAAATCCGCTGGACTTTTAGAAATCAATACTTTATTGACTTCCTTAACAAAGTTCCGTTTTCTGATACGAGATGCTTTGATAAGAATTTATCAACTTCATACACCTTTCCTTAGATACCTCATATGTGTGTCTAAACAATTTTAGAACTATGAAAAGGGATGCCGTAATCATAGTCTCAATTGTTTAGACCTTTGCCACTTCTCACAAGTCAATGTTAGTGTGCCGGTTAACCACACACGCTCCACTAACGACTTTGAGAATGCAAATAACACAATTCCTATCTACTTAAAATCTACTTAGTGAAAGCTTTTCCTCACCATCATTTTCATGAATCGGAGAGAAACCTTATGACACTTAGATTTTGTGGTGAATGAGTTCCTATCCATGTGAATTTGTCAAACCACAATCACAAGACAAGGTTAGTGACAAATCCAAACTCATATGGATTGAACTTGTGCAATCTTAACTTTTTGCCAACTGGCAGCACAAGGGCCTGCCATTGCTTCCAAGTTGTTATGCAACCAATTGAGAACTCTCAGAACTCCTATGCAAAGCCAACTTTAACTGGAATAGGCACAAAAATGTCAACACCATAGGTTATAAACCTCAAGTCGTGTGCTAGTGAAGAACTTCAGGTTTTTATTCTTGATTAGTTGTTGGAACTTTCAAGAGCTTTAAGACTCCCACTGTCCTCTTGACATATAAGACTCTCTTGTCAAGAACCATTTCTTATCAAGGGTCAGTGCAGATTCTTATCAAGACTAACACTTCACATAATTGGCCTTAGTTGGTCTCTCTTTAACCCACAACATCACAACTTACCAATTTCAAATGTACAAGAGTAGAGACACATTTTACTCTTACACTTGACAAGTGTTACAAACCTTCCTTAAGATATGTCACTCGAGTTACAATCTTGGAGTATCACTCTAAGACTTGTTATGGAACGAAGTATGATTCATCTTTTTTATTTTAACCATTTCAAGAATCCACGATTTCTCTTCTTAGCCAAACAAATGCACTAAGGTGTCCTTAGAGAAACAATTGTGATATGGTTTCATAATCACTAAGATAATCATAAAACAAGATACTCAAGTACTCTTCCATCCTTTCAGATTGAGAAACTTTTATCTTTCTGTCTTATTTGATTCTTCTCATTCGTTCTGCCATACATTGAAACTTTTGCAATGTTTCAGAATTATACTTAACCTTGCAAGTATAATCATATTTACTAAACCTTAGTAATCATGACGAATAGTCTTATCGATCTTTGTGGTGGACTTCACCAATGCGCAAGAATGTGTACTCGATCCCTTAGTCCTTCACTTGACTCACATATACATGTAAACAAGGAATTAGTCTTAATATTCCAAAGATGAAAATTCTCATTCTTCATACAACATGCATGATTCCAAGTTTCTATCCACCTGAAACTTGGGTGATAAGAATCTTTCCTTATTTGGTAAGTTATGACACTACCACAGTCGAAAGAATCAAATCCATTTTCCAATATTGCTATCAATGGAAACATATAAACAACAATTTCTCACAAATGCCACTGTAAGGATATTTTAAAATAAATAAAATCAAAACTTTTCTTTTACTTTAAAACGTTGCGGAAAAACTTATCCTTACAATGCAAATGCATGTGAAGAACTATATTGTTATGTATTCCTAAGCAATCTATCACAACTCTTTAAGTAACAACTCAAAATTCTTCCTTTAAGCTTCCTCTTCACTTTGATTCTTAAAACATCAAAATGTGATCTAGTCACATCATGTAATAAGAATCTCCAAATAGGAACTTAATAGAGTTAGATAATGGACTTTACCTGAAGTAGAGTCAAAACTTTTGACTTTACCGTCCTTACAGACTATCAGGTAAATTTGGCCAGCTTCGCAACCAATGCCCCTTCCTTTGGCAATAGAAGGTTTGGGAAGTCGATCTTCTAATCAAATTTGCTTTTACCAGTGCTCAAAATCATTGCTGACGCAGCAGTACCAAGCAAATAGGTAAGATCATTAAGGGTCAAGTCATGGTCTGTCACATAGTAGTCCCAAAGGAACTCACTATGTAACTTAGAAAGTGATTGAAGATCCAACTTTCTCAAGACTTTGACACCCAACTCTCCCAGCTTGTCAATATGTGACTTCATCTCCAAGATGTGAGCACACATAGACTTTGCTTGCCAATAGGGCCTGAGTGACCTTGAACTTGTGGGTTAGGGAGAATAATTGGAGGGGGTGGAGGAAGTGAAATTCCAAGAGATTTGGGAAGATCATAAATGTCTAAACTAGACATCTACAATGGGAGATCTTAAAGTTAGTTGATTTTTAAGTCCTTAATATAACACGCAATATGAAATATTAAGGCTAGGACCCAACACAATATTTTACAACTTGGAAGAGGGATGCCGTAATCCAAGCTATAAAATATTTGAAGGTAGGTGAATGACGATTCACCAATTTCCACCATGAAAAACGAAATAATTTATTAGGTTTTAATTGGTTTTGAAACTCCTAGATCTTTTGAGATTCATTGAACTTTTCAATGGCATGTTTCAATCTCGATTGTGCCCTCTCAAATTTTGTGACTGGGATGCCGAGGATCACAAAACAAGGTGTGAATAACCATGCAAATTCACTTGGTACCCTTAATATTATCACCTAATCGATGTGCCGGTTAACCACACACACTCCACCGATCTATGATAAACATTAAGTTACCCTTCGCCACTCTTACTAGTACATGTTAGTGTGCCGGTTAACCACACACGCTCCACTAACGACTTGGTAAGGTACAAAGTGTAAATTTCATGGGTTAGCACCAAATTCACATTTTCCTAAGTAACTAAGATTGGGAATTTATAAGTGTTTAGTTACTTTGTATTTATCATTAATACTTTTAATGAAGGGAGAATTATAGTCCTGTCAAACCCGTTCGGCTAACGACCCTCCACCAGTCAAGGAAGCGGTGGGTGAGAGTGGACACCCATTAAACTGCCATTTTATAGGCAGTAACCTTATACCCCCCTTATAGACCGGCTTCGTGAATGAGGCCTACTAACGGTAAGACTGACTTTTACTCTTATACATATATATAAATATTAAACCTATAATATTATAATAGTATAAGGGTTGAATTTTAAACTATTAAAATTCTAAGGGTTTAACTTGGAACTAAAGTGTTCATGGGGGGAAACTTTACAAATTCCAAAACTTGAAGGCATGTTTTGAACAATTCAAACACCTTTTTCAATCCCATAACTTATGAATTTAAAGTAGTTTTAATAAAAACTCTTCAAGTTCCATAACTTGAGGACACGTTATGGAAGACTTTAAAAAAACATTTAAGGAAAAATAAACTCTTCATTTTCATAACCTATGAGTTTAAAGTAGTTTAATGAATAAACTCTTCAAGTTCTATAACTTGAGGACAAGTTATGGAAGACTTTAAAATCATTCAAGAAAATAAGACTCTTCATTTTTCCTAACTTATGGAAATATTATGAGTTTTAAAGAATCATAAATGTGACTTTTCATATAACTTGAGGACAAGTTACAAAAACACATTTTATGAGCAACTTTAAGATTAATATGGATTGAAAACAAATTATCACATAACTTTTCTATTAATCTAGACTAACTCATAAGAACAAGACAATTCAAATCAAACTTTTTCATGAAATTAGCCTAACCATTAAACTAATACAAAACATGAATCTATTGACAATTATCTTTGAAATTGGTTTAGCATGAACATTACCACATCAAAAACAGGTTTACAAAACCAAAAACAGCTTAGGGTAATGTTTCTAGTCCAATTCCAACCTTAAAAGTCGAAAATATGCTGTCAGGGGGTCCTAGTCGTCGAGTGCATGAACCAACTCGACGAGTTGGATGAATTTCTTCATGGACTCGGCGAGTTCATCAGTGGACTCGGCGAGTCCAGTGCTCAGACAGCCAAAATTTTCGATTTTTCAGCCATTTCAGCAAGTATAACATGAAAACAAGCCTTAGCTCTGATACCACTGTTGGGTTTTGGTATAATACAACATCCTATGGTGCACATACAACCCTAAATACCTTGGATCTATGTTTTCACTAATTATACATGCAAATGGTTTCCAAGGTATTGAACCTATAGCTAGCATGCAAGTGTCATACAAACTACATAAAATACTAGATAGTGTAACATACCTTTTTGTGTGGCTGGAGGTCTTGATGTATTTGGCCTTAAGAACTTAGCTCCAATAATGTGGAAGCCTCAAATGAAGTCACAACACATCAAGGACAAAGGTAGGACTTGAGAGAGAATCTCCATGCACTCTAAAACCTTCATGAACTCCAAGAACATTCACACACTCTAAAGGGGTGACTAGGGGTGGCGGTTTTAGGTCATAACATATGTATTTATATGTGTTGAATTCTAAGAGTCATGGGTATAACCCAAACCCATATCCATGGATTTTATGATCCATGGTTCATGTGGCCCAACTCTTTATGTATCCATACATAAACTTGGTCCAACATGGATCATAAGCCCAACACATATAAATATAACTAATTACCATAATTAGTCCCCATAGTTTTAATTAGTCTCTTTTGATCACTAAATTAATTCCAAATTAATTCTTGATCAATACTAATTAAAACATATGACTTAATATTAATATATTATAACTTATAATATATTAATAAATCATATATAACCTCTTCTCTCAAAAGTCCATCCTAACAAATTGTCCTGATGATATGCAACCCAAATGGACCATGCTACTCTCGGGTCGAATACATACCAATAATAGTTATGGGCTTAGACACATAATCCAACATCTCATTATACAACAAGTCCTCCTCATGCTTCTTCGTTCATGCTTGAACATTGTGGATGTTCCGAACCAAAAGTTTGATGAAATGATCGCTATACTCTCCTCCTTATTCAACCATCTCAAAGCTCAATCCCGCACTGATGATGCTTATGACACCCTCACCCTTCAAATCAAAACCAGCTTTCAGAAGGTGTTTGAGAAATTTTCCGAAGTGAAGGAGTCACTCATGCTTGCTCCGGTTGTCATGCCTACTGGTGCAAGAGAGGGAGAAGGTCTAAGTCAACCTTGGAAGACTGTCTCGGAATTCCAACTCCGAGATGAAGATGAAAATTCCGATGATGAAGTCCAAGTTCTTTTCAGACTTCTAGCAAATGCTGATGATGATGATGGAAGTGATGAAGAGGAAGTGGAATATGTCACCAATGCTGTCATTGGAATCCATGCTCCTAAAAGATTTCCTGCTAAAGTGCTCACGGAGGAAGAGCAGAGAATTTGGTCCGCAGTCTCATGGCCATCCACTCTGCCGGATGTATTTCAAAGAAGTGTTCAAATGGCCAAAGCTAAGACCAAGCTAACGGTTGATGCTTTCCGGGCCACTCCATCCATGCTGCCACCAATTCCGGCTCCCAAAATTGCTCCGATCGATGAAGGTTCTCCCCTTCGGACTCCAGACGACATTCCGAAAGAACCTCTTCCATCCTCTCCTCCAAAGTTCGCTATTGATGAGAACATGATGCATGTCATCTCTGTTCTCAAAAAAGACAAAGGCAAGAAACCAATCACAGAAAAACTTCAAGCCCTTCACTCCGGACCTCCACCAAAGCAAAAGTTTGGATGGTCTCAGGATGAAATCAACAAAGCCCTGGAGGATAGCATCCGAATCCAAGCTCCTAAAGATAATCCTGATCCGATGCACAATATCTCTCCTCTATGTCGTGAAGGCATTCTTCTTGATTCAGACATAGTACCTTTCATGTACTACGATATCCCAACAACTGATTCAGAACAACTTGATCTGCCTCTCTCACCATATAGCAAGTTCTACACCAAGTTTGCTCCTCTCCACCCAAATGACGATCCAGAGATGATCATCCGGACAGAGCATGAAAGATTGAAAACATTCTACTCCAAGAACGCACAACCTCAAACGGAAGTGTGGACAAGGAAGAGGATAACAAAGATCTCTAGGTTCAGAAGAAAGATCTTGGTGAAATATGAACTCAACTGTCCATTGTTTCGATATCACATCATCCAGAACAAACCTGCATACCGCACCATCACTGATGCTGACTTTCCTGCAATGAATCCGAACGATGTCCTTACCATTGCTGCTCATCTCCGGAGTATTCAAAGAGATGACATAAGCATGGGTGCTTACCACGGAACCTTAGGCTTTCTCAAGGACTTTGTCGTGGAATTTTGTCGATGCGACTATGAGTTGGCTCACTTGTTCGGAACTGAAGACTTTGTTGCCAAGATCGAATATGTGCTTCCAGAAGCTGAACTGATAGCTGAAGGTCCTATTGAAGATCTGGTTTTAGGGTTTGTGTACAAGACAAAGAAGACAAACAAAAAGGACTTTTTCCGAGTCCTTGACAAACACCTAGTTCCAACAAAAGCCCTGAAGAAGTTCATCGGTCGAGCATCCAAATCCGAAGCTCCTGAACAGGTCAAGGAAAATTGTAAGTCAATTACAATGGTATGTTGATGTCAGAGATTGGCTGTTCAGAGCTTACACGTTCATCAAGGAAGAAGCGAACTAATGTGACTTGATTGCTAAGTTCACTTAGGGGGAGATTGTTGGAACCTGAAAGTGAACCTCTAGCAATCCCAATCACCTTTGAAGATCCGAAGTCAGTCAGAGTTCTGAAATGAATTAGTTGGTGTCCGGACTTGAAGCTTTGCTCCAGAATTACTTTTGTATCCGGACTTGAATATATGCTCCGGATGAGAAGATCTGTTGAAGGCATTCCGGAATGGACTATGCGTCCGGAATGTTTGTCTAACCGAATCAATGTTTTGTCTTTGTGCACTTATTGTATTTGTCTTTTAGCTTGATTTAACTCGTCATAGGACTTAGTCTCTTTTGTCAAACACGAATATCCAGAGTGTCAGAAGTAACTCTTTTATCCAGTCCTATGTATGTAATCAGTCAGTACTATGTACCTTGTTCTCCTATTTATAGGAGCATTCAAAGTTAAATCTAAAAAAGGATCATTCACTTAAATATAACAATATTCTAGTTACTTCACCTTTCAAGTTATTCTCTCAAACATTCTCCTTGTTCTTCATTTATTATCTTTACCTTGATCATTATCTTCTCTCTTCATTTATGTCTTGAACATGTTGTTGAATGCATTTACTCAGACTTGACTGGTCTTACGAGACTTGACTGGAATACCTTTTAGTAAGAAGACATTGATCTTAAGCATTCATTCAAGGTTTGAGTTTTTGAACCTTATCCCTGCGCATCAGATCGTCCTTGTTCTCACACCCCACAAATTGAAAAGTAGTGTTAACCCTTTAGGAATAACAAAAACCCTTCTTGCCATTATTGCTCGACAAAAACCTTTCTATGTTAACTTTGATTGACCCGACCATCATTCAGACCATTATTTAGCGTTAATTCTGTAATGCATTAGGGAATCTTAGAGCCAACAAGGATGAGGGAAGAAATAAGGAAGGTAGTTAGTTGATAAGAACCTATCTGGATTTTCTCAACAGTAAGCTGAGAGCATTCTATTGATGTAACATTCGTTTTCTTGGATGATTCGAATTAGGCTTTTAGAGGGACTATGGTTGGATTTTGGAGAAAAAGGGGTCCTCACAACGTGAGGCGTGGAGGCTCACTACATGTGGAGGGCTCCATGAAGATTCTATCCGGGATCGTTCTCACGACGTGAGCAATAAGAGCTCACGACGTGATGATCGCTGCAGACCAAGCCCATGTAGTTTTAGGGTTTCCTATGTATTTAAGCCCCCTTAACTCGGTTTTAGGGATCATTTCTTATCATCTACCTTCCCCTAACTTAGAAAAACCCTAACCCTAATCCATCTTGGTGATTTTGGATCCATTTTAGTGTTTTGGTGGCTAGAAGAAGAAGAAGAAGAGGTTCTAAAGTGTTGGTTCAACAAGGAGGCTTCATCATCATTATCTTGTGCACATTTTGGACCATTGTAAATGTCCAAGATCCAATCTTTATGAGCTCAAATTGTTAGATCTAAATTCTAAGATCCTTTTTGCATGTTTATGATCGATTGCATGCTTGGGATCCATAAATTTGGCAACTTTATGGATCAATGAGTCATTTTCTATGATTTAGTCTTATGGATCTGAAGTATGGTTATAATTTATGAATCTTGTTTGAGCTTGGGGCAATTTCTTGTCATTTTGACCTAAGATGGGTTTGCGACATGCTTGGGGCATGCATGTCCGTCAAGTAATAATTTTTATTGGCTTTTCGATTCCTTTTTAACTTCTGGAAGAATTAGGATTGAAAGTTTAATGAATTAAGGACTTAAAAGTTGGATTTTTAGCCTCAGACTATTCCCACGATGTGAGACACAAGGTCTCACGACGTGAGAAGCGTTTGGTCTCGTTTTTTATTATCTGCTTGGCTCACGACATGGGGATGCTTCTCACGACGTGAGGGCAGCCCCGTTGACTTTCCCTTGGTTAAGTTGGCTAAATTGAGTCGTGGTGTGTTGCGATCTGGCTGAGGGAGCTCTCACGACGTGACCAAGGCTAGTCACGACATGAGATGTGGTTTTGGGCTTTGTTGGGCCATATTGGGCTTTGAGTTTCCATCTTGGGCTTTTGTGTGATTGGGTTGGGCCTTGGTTTTGGGCCGAATGAGAATAGGGTAAAATGGTCTTTTACCCTTTAGCAGGTTTGTTTATGGAGTGGGCCTCAGATTTTAGGTTAGTTGGCACGAGGTTATCCGGTTCAGCAACCCGAGCAGTCATTTGATTATCAGCGGATTGAGGTGAGTTTTCCTCACTGTACTTGTGGGTCGAAGGAACTAAGGTCGGCCCATTGGATTGATATCCTGGTTTACTGTATGTTGCTATGTTGTAGTGATTTGTTAGATCTATATCCTTGTATATAGGATGTTGCTATGCAATAGTGATTTGTTAGACATGTATTCTGATATATAGGATTTTGCGATTCTGTTGTGATATGTTAGATCTGCTTGTTGTCTGCTGACTGGTTATATGTTATGTATATGTCGACATGTTATGTGTAGTTGGGTGGAGACTATACTGCTTTGTGTTGCCAGTCAACAAACCCGGTAATGTTTATATTGATATGTTGTTATGTATGCTTGGGTTGAGGCAGATCAGTGGATACTGAAGGCCAAGAGACCCAGGGCGTCCCGGATAAACTGCAGGCCTGAGAGGCGTACCAGTCAGGCCAAAGGCCCGGAGAACGTTCCAGATAGGCTGAAGGCCCGGTGTGGCGTTCCAGTCATGTTGAAGGTTTTTGAGTGTACCAGATAGTCTGTAGGCCGATGAGGAGTTCCAGTCATGCTGAAGGCTCTATGAGCGTAGCATAAAGTCTATAGGCCGGTGCGGCGTTCCAGTCATGCTGAAGGTTCTGTGAGCGTACCAGATAGTCTGTAGGCCGGTGAGGCGTTCCAGTCATGCTGAAGGCTCTGTGAGCGTAGCAGATAGTCTGTAGGATGGTGCGGCGTTCTAGTCAGGCTGAAGGCTTTGTATGCATGTTTTTTGTTATTGTACTTATGTTTATGTGGTGGTACTTTGGGGGAACTCACTAAGCTTCATGCTTATAGTTTCAGTTTATTGTTTCAGGTGCTTCGAATGATTGTGGCAAGGTGAAGGCGTGACCATACACATTCTTGGTTTTTCGACTGATTGGTTCTTGGTAGACTCTGATGTTAAATAATGTTTTGGAAACAATGGTTTTGTAAACACTTATTTTAATAAATGGGTTGTTTTGAAAAGTTTAAATTTGTTGTAATTTTATGGATGTTACAATGGAGATAGGTGAGTAGATAATGTGATTTATTGGGCGAAAGAGACAGAGAGCAGGTGTGCTAGTGAATATATAGAGTTAAGTTCGCAACTTGCTTGTTCATGGGAAGAGCTATCCTCTGGCGGAGTATCCAGATCAAGGATTTGGGAGTAGACGAAACCTATGCAACCTCTTGAGAAGAGTTGAAGAAGCAGATGATTACATAATTCCGTTCTGGTAGAGACGTGGCATGAGCCGAATAGGAATTCAATAATCTGAGCACCAAAGAGTCAGGCTTGGCTTTCTATATGGTACGCTTTGAGTACCTAGTCACCATATGCCCTGAATTAGTTAACTCGGAGATCCAGAAGATAAATACATATCTCCAAGGATTATCTCCCCATATCAGAGTCGAAGTGCAATCACACCAACCCAATACCTATGAGGAAGCTAAATATTTAGCCTTCAGTCTCAAGGATCCTGTGCCCAAGAACCCAAGAAGAAGCAAGATGAAGTCCAAAGAGCTTAAGAACAAGTGGGGAGGAATCGCCAAGGTCAAATTTAGTCGGCCCTTGTGGAAGGCAAAAGAGGAAATGAAGCCTCATGAGAGATCACCCACTTCACCAAGGGGATACTTAGTAAAATTCCCCTTGTACAGTAACTATTGACTTCATCATCTTGGCAAATGTGAGAAGTTTAGGTGTAACAACTGCGGAAGGCCAGGGCACACCGCCAATGTTTGCAAGAGTCAACCAGGCCAGTAGAAGGAATACTGGTTATTAGAATAAGGAGATTTAGGAAAAAGCTCTATATGAATAATTATGTAATGGTCGAGTAAGGGAATTGGAAACCCTTGAAATTGTACCCCACATTACTAGGAAAAATGAATCGACTTCCTGATTATGAAACCGGTCTCCCTTAATAAGATTACCATAAGGTTCGAATTTCGAGGACGAAATTTCTAAAACAAGGGGAGAATGTAACAATTGGGAATTTCTCGTCACCAATTGTTACTAAAGATTAGTATCAACCAATGATAATGATAGAACTTTTCATATTGAAAGAAAATATGATCAGTTAAATGATAATAATATGTCAAAATGGGTGACCAAAAAGTTATATCAATTTTTATGACAGTTATTGTATTTGGAAAGTAAGTGTTGCAAAAATCTGATTCCGATTGGAGGAGTTATTAACATCAAAATAACATATAAACATCAGTTGAGTTTTGGCTAACGTCACTAAAATGAAAATCATAGCAACCTGTGAGATAAGAACTTTGAAAGGAAAAAGGTCAAAAATGGAGTTCGTATGAAGGAGATACGATTTTCAGAAAAGTATAAAATACAGGTTAAAAACGAAAATCAAAATTTGGCAACACGGCCTAAAGGAAAGTGGTAGTACTAGTAGAGAGCTACACAAATATACAAAGAGGGTAAGAAACAAGATTCATATAAGGAAGATATAAATTTTTATAAAAGATTTAGGGGTGTATGCCAGGTACGCATCATGCCCGTCGCGTACACCTGACACCCAAATTCATCAAAGATTAGGGAGACGTAGACCATTAGAAGTTTGACACGTGGCAAGCTCTGGATGGAGCCACGAAGCGAGTGCACTTCACGCATGAAGTGCACCGCTAAATAGAGGTGCTCACTTTTTGATTTTCTCATCCCATACACTCTTCCAAACACTCTCTCTATACCTCTCAAGTTGTTTCGGAAACCCTCTTGATGGCGCAAAGCTTCGGATACAATAGCTGGGATGCTTCAGAATACGCTAATAGAGTGAGTACACGACCCATATTTTACTATTTTAAATGTTTTTTTTGGGGGGATACATGCTTATCAAATGGTTTTATCCAAATATATTTATATCTATAAATATCAAATCATTTTATAAAGCTTAAAGCCTTAGGATAATATAGCTGTAGATACTAAACCTAGTTGTAAGCTATGATATAATGCCTAAGAGATATGATGCCCGATAGTCTAGGAAGAGATAATACCTAGATGTTATAATGGCCAAATCCCTAGGATAACGTAGTAGCTAGAAGTTATGTTGGTCAAATATAAGGATATGCACTGTACTTAGTTGTTACTCTGCCTAAATATCATGTTTTCAAATAACCATAATTAGGGTGTGTATATATATATATATATATATATATATATATATATATGAATACTTATATATACAAAATAATTATGAGGTCAAAAGTTATAATTATCAAATATAAGATAAAGGATTTATATTGTGATAGTAATAGGAAATTCCTAGGAAGGATTAAAAGATAAAAGATAAATGATAAAAGATAAATAAGTAAGGTCAATCCGTTAGTGAGTCGTTATATTTATCCAAAGGCCTTGATTAAATTAGACATTGCCCGATACCTATAATCGTTAATCTTGCGAGAGCTAGAAAGATATGTATAGATCTATATGGGGATTAACAACCCCACGTACATTGCTAGCTACAATCCCGACAGGTTTAATTTCTTATTATTCACTACTCGACGTCCGATGAAGCGTCATGGCGGGGCAAAATTATTAGCCAAACAACATCGATTATGGGGGCTCATGGTAATACATTAGATCACCTAAGAGATTCAACTACCATTAAGGACGCCTTAGAATGGTAGATAAGATACATTAGGATCGTTAGATATCCTACAAAGATAGTAAATTAGGATTAATAAATATATCCTAAAAGATAATAAGTTAGGATCGTTAGATATATCATAAAAGATAGTAAGCTAGGGTTGATAAAATACTTTAGGAATTGTTTTTCTAAAAGAAAAAGGTTTCTCAGAATACAACTCAATAAAAGCCGAAAAATATAAAAACATGTGCACTCACCAACATTATGTTGACATTTTCAAAAATCGCATGTGTTCCTAGGATGGGGTAGAAATCAAGTCAAGGAAGGATTATCAGCCTGAAGACTTGTTGATTTTCATTTAGATAAGTAATTATGATTGGCGCTCTGTGATTTGGGAAATCTTTATACCATCACCACTCGACATTTTCCGCCATCGGTCGGGAAGGGTGTGACAATAACTGATCAATTATTCATTTGATCTAGATATATGTATGAACATCAGGTCAATCTCAATATTCAAATATTTGTAATTCAATAAATATTTGTCACGACTACATCCAAATACAAAATTAAACACATCAATTTCAGTCTGGACCCGGCCAGGAACATTAGATGTCAACACTAAATCATCGAGGGGCCCACAGTTATCCCTTCTCATGTTAAGGCAGAAGGAAAAAAATATAGTTTGACTACATAGTTTTTTTCTACTAGTCATAGCATACATGGACATACCATTTATGACTACTAGTTACAGATAGCAGTAGAGCATACCAATGCACAATAGATTTCATAAAGAAATACCCCATATGTATCTTGGTTTGAAAAATAAAAGATATTAGAATCTTAGAATTACCCGTGACTAGATGCGGGTTGTTCCAGTACTTAAATCTCCATTTTTTGGTACTCATGAATGTTAACACAATCTTTATGTAATGTCCAATCTCTATGAATAATCTACCAACCTCATGACAATCTTAGTTTCTATACTTATATTGATTAAGTTCTCAATTTTAAAACAAACTATTCCACGTGTGCTAAATCCAAATCATTTTGAAAATCAAATGCCTCACGATCGAGTCTTACTATCAGACTTGGTCGGTAATACTGACTTGGCGAATGGATCAACATGATATTCATTCGATATGATTCTATTAATTATGATGTCTTCACATTCAAACAACTATCAAATGTGATGGTACTTATTGAGTATATTACATGTGAGCTTGTGTGACTTTGGGATCCATAATCGAGGTGAGTTCACCCTTACAGTCACAAGAACCTTCAAAAGGATCATTAACGATTGAATTCCAACAATGATGTCACTAATGAATCTTTTTTAGTCTCATAGCTTCATAGCTTCTGATACCTAATATACTCTGATTGTCATATATCAGTGATTCATTCACCTCAGTAATATAATGTCTATATAACTAGGTGTATGAAGTCTTCTATCAACTTTTATCAAGAACAGGTGGAGGTATGTCGGTATCCTAAATAGCTCTTTTACACTCGAATTGAAAGCTAGGGTCAACTTTAGGTTCTTCGTGGTTGACTCTTGAATCTTGTCAATATCACTATGGCTCCCACAAGGTCTTTTGGATATTAGCTCCCTCTCTTGGAAGACTTCCCTTCGCGCAAATTTTTTTTTATCCTCATACAGTTTGTTAATCATCTCAGAAAACTGCTCCGATGACACAACAACCCTTTGCCCCGGAGTGTATGAGCTAGTAACCAACATCCACCAATCCTTCGTCCCCAACCGGAGAAGGTTTAGCGCGCACTCGACATTCTGGTGAGCTGGGAAGGAGCAAGTAAAGAAACATCCCTCAGCATCGGACAACCACCTCATCGCAATGATCAGGTCCTAAACTCCATCGAACATCGGGGGGCTTCGTATTATCGAAATCCCAGTATTGGAAGGCTCTCTCTCCATGAACCCCAGTGGCCGCAACAACCATGGTAGCTGCAGCAACATCACCCTCAGAAAGTGCAGCGTAATGGTCGTCAAAGAACTCAACCAGTCAACCATGGCCTATCCTGGCCGCCCATTCCATCTCCTGATCTGAATCCCCTCGTAAACACCATCCTTAAAATAAACCAGAAATATCAGTTAAGGCGTATTTCATACCATATGACCTATTCTAAATAACAAAACCCTAGGAGTTGTGACTTCCGCCTACGCGCATGGGTCCCATGCTTCTAGTAGTACGGGCCAATACTACCTTCCACACCTACCCGTATTTGTCTCAGAAGATGCTCACAACAGCCCTAACAACACACACTAAGATAGGCATACATCCTACCCTCACTCCCTAGAGAATAGCTAGACATTCCTCAACTGGCCAACTGCTCGCACACAAACCCATCCATGAAACTTCCACCAACGATGTAGTACTCGCGTATGCTAAACATACATAACATTGGATCGTATAGACAGTCGAATACTTGATTGTACCCAAAGCCCACAACTAGACAAGGAACAGGAAATAAGGCCAAACCAAACATTCTCAGGCTATAAAATCTTAGTTATGCACAACTACGATGCATACACTAAGAAACTACAGTAATTATGTAAATTTCATACAAGAAATAACCCTAGGCTACCAGGCATCATATATCAGGCAATTCTACCATGCAATTCATGAAAACCCTCGCCTACTACTAACATGTCGTTCTATCGTAAACATAATATCAAATAATAGTGTGGGTAACTTGGGGTATACTTTCTTGCTCCGGCTGATCATACACATCGCATCCTTCCTTGGTTACTTTTGAAAACCATTTTGAAAACCTTTGTAGTTCACTAGTTTGAGTCTAGATTCACATGAATGTTCATCCAAATCTCAAACCAAGGCTCTGATACCAACTTGTAACATTCCAAAAATCACAAAAATTTAAAATTTTCAAAATCAACCATGAACCATCATTGTTTACAAGAATACTCATTGTTTCAAAAGTAACATCATATCAGAGTGTCCCACGTAAACCAATCACATGAAAATAGGAAGATGTGCACGACTAGGCCTTTGCTTTTCCACGATCCTCTGATGTACCTGAAACAATAAACTAAAACTGTAAGCCAAAGCTTAGTGACTTCCCCTAAATTACCAACACACTACATGACAAACAAGCATACAAAGATGAGCAACCAGCCTGACTGGACTGCCTCAGAGGGCCTACAACCTATCTGGACCAGCAATTACAGATAATCATGCAGATCTACTAACTAGCCATATACTAGCATATCACTATCCTAATCATGATAAATAATTTAGTGGGCCGACATTGGAGCCTTCGACCCACGGGTACAATGAAGAAAACTCACCTCTCAGTCTGAATGCAAGCTGAATAAATCTCTGCTCCGAAAATCGGCTCTCCTCTACACCTATTACCCAAAATAATGCACAATTAAAATTAATAACAAATTACCCAAAATACCCTTTGGTTAATATTGGTCAAACCTAACAACCCAGCCGAGTACACTAGGCGTACTCCTATGTACGTGGGGCAAACTCGCTTGTTGACTAAAACAAGGGGCTCTGATCGCGTACGCGCAACGTACCATTTGGTACGCCTAGCGTACGCACCTGGTCAACCTCTTTTCTCGTTAAGAGCTTAATACATCAAGTCCTTTCTCCCAAAGTCAGATCCAAGACCCAAAAGACGTATTTGACCAAAAAGTTTCCAACTTTATGGTCTTGCATGGCCAAAAAGTGCTCAATACTAAAAACCTTAACTACTTAGCCCATTAAGACCCTACAACTCATGCATGGAAGAGAAGAGATGATCAAGACCACATTTTTATGCTTCTAAACAACTCAAAACGTCTAGAAGGACAACTTAAATGGATTGGAGTAGCTCATACTTAAAATACCAAACTAATGGGACCAAAAGAACACAAACTTCATGGCTAACTTAGATCTATGCATAACTTCATCAATTTTAAATCTTTTTACCTCCAATTGATGCCAAAAGGTTATCACATCCTGGATCCAAAGAGTTCTTTTTCTCCAAGCTAACCTTATCTTCTCCCTCTCTCCTTCAAGGTGACCAAAACACACACAAAGCTTAAATAATGCTCAAAAGTGGATTAGGGTTTGCAAATGACGAAATGAGGTTTGGAGGCTGGTGAGGGAGTGAGCACTTGAAGGTTAATGATGTTTATATATGGTCCAAACCCTAAAAATTAGGGTTTGTGGCTCACCTACGTACGCCCCACGTATGCTACGAGTACGCCCAGCGTACGTGAGTCTGCCCCAAATGTAACGCCCAAAATTTTCTACCAAGGTAAACCCAAATTTATCAAAAATCATTTAAAAGTTTTTCAAATAATCTTGGTGTACACTAGCACTCTGGCATACAAGAACTTATCACAAGGATCGTGTTGGCAGCAAGCACAGGATCGAGTCGGGCATCAAAATAAATCTACCTGCAAAACAGATTATCACAAAATGTAAGCCTCACGGCTTAGTAAATAACAACTACTATACCATAATCATATAAATCAGATAAAACATAAAATCATACAATTCATGCAAATTATATGAATTTCAGATAATTGTCACATATCCAAAATAATAATTTCATTAAGGGATCTATCTCTCAGTAATGATCTATCTCTCAAATATTTATATTATCAATAATCAATACCTCTCTCATATTCAATATCTCGATCCATGACCACTCTATCAAATAAGTTCTATCTTTCAATTATAGTATACTTATCAATCAAATATCCATAATCTAATCTCTCAATAATTATCCATTTCTCAGTATCTCAAACAACAATTAAGTATTGTCAATAATAATCAACCATATAATAATTATCATAATTATCACAACACTAGATGTTAGAGTAGTGTTACTTACCTGGTTAGTCGATAGACTTATTCCAGTCTCAGCTTTTCTCTTCCATTATCTATCAGTTCGTCACATGGTAACAACTATTTATCAAATAACAACTTCCTCAGAACCTGTCCACAGACTCACTAATAATTATACACTGTGACTTCTTATAACAACAATCATGATATTTTCTCACTAATCTCACCAACGGATTCATAATAGCTCCATATCACGAATACCCATAACCCTTACACGGGTCTAATATATCTAATAATAATCAGATATCATAAATACAATCTATCGGGTAAAAGATACCTCATTGTATCCCGCAACTCAACTCTTTATCACCCGTACTCCAGCATAACATCTCTGGTATAGACTCCCGATAAAGGCTCCCTAGAAACATCTCTCCTCACGTATGCCAAAATACTCCAAAACGACTCAAAACACTCATATTTATACTATGGAGATGCTCACGTCGTGAGCATATACCTCTCACGGTGTGAGAAGTGTTTAGACTGGTTTCTGCCACGTGTCCTGCTCTTTCGACACGTGTTTTTGTCGATTCATGTTGCTCATGTCGTGAGACAACATACTCACGTCGTGAGATTCAAATGTTTGACCGTTGACTTGATTTTCGTTGACTTTCTTAATATAGCAGCGTACTTTCATCAAATCTCCAAACGATCGTAACTTCTTCATACGGACTCTGTTTTTGATGATCTTTTTATCCACAGAATCTTCTCAACAAGCTCTAAAACATTATTTAATTATCTTTTTATAAATATTATTTCTAAAAATAAAGAAACTCAAGACTTTATCTCATTTACTCAACTCATAATATCTATATTTCGTAAAATAACACCTTTTACTAAAACCGGGTGTTACAACACTTCCCCCCTTCAAAAGATTTAGTCCTCGGAATGTATTGAAATCTCGTGCTACTAATCTAGGGTAAATTGACTCTTCTCACATCATATATCTCATTTCATTTTCTCACTTTACTCTTATCTCATCTAATCTCACTCTTGTTCTTATATGATCTCAGGTTTTTTTTTATCTTATCTTATACTCATTCAAGCCTCATATGTTATTCATCTCATCTCTTTACTCATTTACAAATTCTCATCAAAGTTATTATTCAACTCTTATGTCTCATATCCTCTGTAGGTTTAAACAACTTACATAGTTTCTCCTATATCTAGACACTTCATGTGTCTTTAACTTATATTTCTTACATCTAACTCTTCACTGGTGATCGACTATAATTGGTAGGGAAAAAGGTCTCGACAATTACAAATCGATACTTATTATTATTATTATTATTATTATTAATATTCTTCCCAAATATTAAAATCAAACTCCCCGATTACTCAGATCGATGACTAATAACTCATATCAATAATAATTGTTCAATACTAATATTCAAAATGTTTCTCTATTATTCTTCTCGTATATTATATTTATCTAAAATCATTATCATAACTCAAACCAACATTTCTCTTAGTCTTCCTCAATAATCATTCGACACTTGACTTATGGCTCATCCTGACGTCACGAGTGTAAACACTCATATTAGTTATCATCATTAAATATAAACTAGACACTTCGCAAGTCAATCTTATTATAAGTTATATTTCGAATATGACCACTCGTTCACAAATCACTCAAATTAATTTCAATCTCATTAATCTCTACAATATCCACAATGTGATTAATTTACTAAAATGTTCACAACTACTCAGATTACTCAGATCAACCACTCAATTTACTCAGGTCAATTTCTTAAATAACTCTCTCGAATTACTCAAATTATTGATTAATTAAATACTTTACTCTGATCAATCGAGTCAGTTAATTATATTAATATTACTCATATAAATCAATTACTAAATTTGCTCAGATTAATATTATTTACTCATGTCAATTACTCTACTCAATATCAATCACTTTGATCAAAATCAATTACCAAAGTTAATCTCAATCGTTCAGATCAATCACTCGGATTGGTTACTTTGATCAATTAGTGTAATTGCTAATTGTATTCATCATAATCGTACCAAACATTGGATCCGATAGACAGTCGAATAATTGATTCCACCCTAAGCCCACAACCAAACAAGGAACAGGAAATAAGGCTAAATCAAATATTCTCAGGCTATAAAATCCTATCATTGTTAATCTACTCAAATACTCATAAATTACTTAGATCAAAATCAATCACTTATATTAACATCAATTTCTCATATCATTCAATCAAATTGCTCTAATCAATTACTCTGATCGATCACTCTAATTAAATCAATTACTTGAATCAATCTCAATTGCTTAGGTCAATCTCTCAGATCAATATCAATCGCTCAATTTAATCTCTCAGATTCTCTAAATGAATTGGAACGACTCCCCACATCAATCACCCTTACTACACTTGACTCAGGATAATCTCCCAACAAAATTTATGGTTTTTCTCAATCCTTCCAGCCTTGTAACTAATTCATACGGACTCCGATTTGGACAAAATATATATCGTTGGAAAGCCTGTTAGGAGTACTATAACTTCATATAATCCGCTCCATTTGAATATGTCTAAAACTGGAGTTATTCAGCTGTGAACATGAAGGTCTTGAATATTTTAGCAATTTCATGTATTTAAACAACTAACTTTAAATAATCATATCTTATTCACTACACATCCACTCTGTTTGATTCTTCTTCCTACGTATTATTATTTTTAAACACTCAAATTACACAATCAACCAAATCATTCACTCTAATCAATCGATCAGGTTAATTGCTCAGATCGGTTATTTAATTACTTTATGTAGTTGCAAATTTTATGAATCATAATTATACATAACATTATAATCATGATATCTTATTTTTCCTTGTAATTAAACCTGGCTGTTTATCAACTCGTAACATTTAACCCAACATCACATTGTAATGCCATCACGTGACTTTCCAATAAATATCGAATAACAATGTCAACCCGTGAAAAATCAACGAAAAACAACAGTGTCAGCCTGTGACATATCAACAAATAACAACTATGTCATCCCGTGACACGTCAAAAAATAGCAATAGTGTCAGCCCGTGACACATCAACTCATAACACAGTCTCATTTCCAAGGAATGTTAATCTCATATCTCAATCTCATTCCCAAAAGAACATCAATCTCATATCTCAATCTCGTTCCCGAACGAATATCAATCTCATATCTCAATCTCATTCCTAAAGGAATATCAATCTCATATTTGATCTAATCATCTCTTATCTTGATCAAAAATTTCTTACTATAGTTTCTCACTTCATATAAACTTTAGGACTTATATTTTTTGAAACATCCCACAAATACGGTCCAAAAATTTCATTCTTAATTTATATATAAAACCATAGTAACTCAAATCATCTCAGAAAGTATAAGTAATAATATCTCGAAACATCATATCAAAACACTGTATCAAAATCACATGTCCAAATATCAAAGTAAATCATCCCAGTCTAAACACTGTGGTGTGTGCAATGAAGTCATCCCGAGCTCTTCCCCTTGCTACCGGAAGTACCTGAAACCAAAAATGAAAACTGTAAGCACGAAGCTTAGTGAGTCTCCCCAAACTACCACATAAGATACATATAACATGCAACTAGGAGATACAGGTCCCACCCACACTCAATGAGATACGAGCCCCGCCCAAACTCAACTACTATGAGATACGGGCCCCGCCCACACTCAGCTACTATGAGATACGGTCCCCGCCCACACTCAACTACTATGAGATACGAGCCCCGCCCATACTCAGCTACTATGAGATATGGGCCCCACCCACACTCAGCTAGTCATGAAAATACATATACGTATCACACAGACAAGAAGTATAACTAAGCATATAAATTTGTACCATATCAGCTACTATGAGATATGGGCCCCGCCCACACTCACCTACTAATCATATCACATATATGGGCCGTCCTTGGTGTCGTATACCCGTTCCTACTGAAGGAAACTCACCTCAATGTCGTGAATAACTTAAAGTCCTTGCTCCGCAACCGGCTCTACTCACACCCTATACTAAACAACCTCTTAGATAACATTCCATACTCAAAACCTCTTCACGGGTCAACCTTGGTCAAAGTCAAAGTCAAAGTCAACATCCTGGGTTGACTCAACTCACCGAGTTGGTCCATCAGCCTTTCGAGTTCCATGAATCATGAACCCTTAAATCGCGATCCCACTCGACGAGTTCTTTCAAAACTCATCGAGTTCCTCCTATCTAAAGAATCGGGACTGCTCAAATCAACTTGTCGAGTCATCCTTGAGCTCGTTGAGTTTTTTCCTTTAACAGAATCGGGACACTTCGTCCCAACTCGTCATGTTCCTCTATGGACTCGACGAATTCTTCAGTCTGTTAAGCCATCTTAATAGATTAAGCCGCTAATCTTTAGATCCAAGTCCTATACTCGACCTATACACTGAAATTGTCCTTTTAAGGGTAAAATTTCCAACTTTACCTGTTAATACCCTTACTTGAAGGATTTTGCTAAATCCCTAACTCTTTAGGACCTAGATCTTGGTCCACAAGTCATCCATACTCCAAACTAAAGCATACAAACAGATATCTAGACCCTAAACACTACATGAACACATAAAGCTTCCACCTTTTTCTCCATGCATGGCCTTTTGGAGCTTAAAAGACCAAAATGACATTCATTAGCTTGCGTGGGGCTTCAATGGCCATAAAGTTTGCACCTTTATGCCATGAAAGCCCTCCATGCGTCCAGATCAGTAAACTCTCTTGGGACATCCATAACGCAAAGATCAAGCTTTTTGGACCAAAAAACCATAAAATGATAATAAAGAGATCTAAGAAGTTACTAAGCAAGTTTGAGACTTGCTTACCAGAAAATAATGAGAATGAAACGGAGTCTCTAGATCTACTAGCTTCTTCTTGAATCCCCAAGCTTCTCCTTCCTTCACAAGCTTCAAAACACACCAAGTTTCACTCACAAATGACTCACAAGCTCACAAATGCATTAGGGTTTCTGAATCTGGGGTTTGGGATTTGGAGGCTGGAAATGAGGCCAGCAAGTGGGGATTAAGATGCATAAATAGGGTGCAAAACCCCAAAATTATGGTTTCGTTCTGGCAGCCCTACTCGTCGAGTTGAGGCTTCCAACTCGTCGAGTAGGCTTCAAAACCCGTGTCCAAATCCAATCCTACTCGATGAGTTTGGGGCCTCCACCTCGTCGAGTTCCTACATAAAAATGAATAATTAAATAATGTAAATGCGTACCAGGAACTAGGCGTTACAATTCTCCCCCACTTGTCTTAAACTTCGTCCTCGAAGTCTGCTGCCTCGAATAACTCTGGGTAGTGCTCCCTTATCTCCTCCCCTGGCTCCCGAGTCCATTCTGAGCCCTTATGGTGCTGCCACTGCACCTTCACTAATTGAACAACCTTTTTCCTCAAGGTTTTGGTCTTGCGATCCAGAATCTCCACAGGCCTCTCAATGTAGTTCAGGCTGTCGTCAACCTGGATATCCTCTAAAGGCACAATCGCGAAGTCATCCACCAAGCACTTCCGCAACTAGGAAACATGAATAGTATTGTGGATCTGGCTGAGCTCTGTTAGAAGATCCAATCGATACGCCACCTTGCCCACCCGAGCTATAACCCTGAAAGAACCGATGTACCTGGGGCCCAACTTGCCCTGCTTCCTGAATCGGATGACACCTTTCCAAGGTGACACCTTCAGGAGAACCATGTCGCCTACCTGAAACTCCATGTTGGAATGACGCTTGTCGGCACAGCTTTTCTGCTGACTCTGAGTAGTTTGGAGCCTGCTCCGGACCTACTAGATCCTCTCAGTAGTCTTGAGTACCACCTCAGTACTCCCCATGACCTCTGACCGACCTCGCTCCAACAGATTGGGGTCCTGCATTTCCTCCCGTAGAGCATCTCGAAGGGAGGTTGGTCTATGCTGGCGTGGTAGCTGTTGTTATATGAAAATTCTGCTAACTGGAGATACGTATCCCAACTGCCACCGAAATCTAAAACGCATGCACGCAACATGTCCTCGAGAGTCTGAATCGTCCTCTCGCTCTGCCCATCCGTCTGAGGGTGGAAAGTGGTGCTGAAGAGGAGACAAGTACCCACCTCGTCGTGAAACCGCTTCCAAAATTTGGAAGTAAAATGGACGTCTCGGTCCGACACAACCGAAACTGGCACTCCATGACATGCCACTACCTATCGAACGTAGATCTCGGCTAGTTTCTCAGCTGATATACTCTCCTGGATCGGGATGAAATGAGCACTATTGGTCAACCGATCCATAATTACCCATATCGAATCCACTCCATGTGCGGTCCTGGGAAGCTTCGTGATAAAATCCATAGTGATATCTTCCCATTTCTGTTGGATTAGGTGTCTAAGCCCATAACTATAATTGGTATGTACTTGACCCGAGAGTAGCATGGTCCATTTGGGTTGCATATCATCAGGACAATTAGTTAGGATGGACTTTTGGAAGAGGTTATTTATGGTTTATTAATATATTATAAGTTCTAATATATTAATATGAAATCATATGATTTAATTAGTATTGATCAAGAATATTTTGGAATTAATTTAGTGATCAAAAGAGACTAATTAAATCAATGAGGACTAATTTTGTAAATTAGTTATATTTATATGTTGGGTTTATTATCCATGTTAGACTAAGTTTATGTATGGATACATAAAGAGTTGGGCCACATGAACCATGGATCATAAACCCATGGGTATGGATTAGGGTTAACTCATGACCCTTGGAATCCTACATATAAATATGTTGCTCCATGACCAAAATCGAGTGCATCTATTCTTAGAGAACTATGACCCGATTTTCTGTACAATATTCTCTCTCAAAATGTCATCCTTTGTCCTAGATGTGTTGTGATTCCATTTGAGGCATTCACACTATTGGTGCTAAGTTCTTAAAGGCCAAATACATCAAGGACAACAAGATACAACAAAAGGTATGTTATCTAACTTGTTTTATTACCCAAGTATCAAAGCTTTGTATGCTAGTTAGGGTAATACCTTGGAAAATGAAAGTGTGCATGTATAATAGAGAAACATAGATCCAAGGTATTTAGGGTTGCATGTACACCTTAGGAGTGTTAGAATGCTCAAAACCCATCAGTGGTATCAGAGCCTAGGCTTGTTTTCAATTATACTTGATGCTACTTGTTGTTTAAGCTTGAAAAATCGATTTTCTGCTGTTCTGGACAGTGGACTCGCCGAGTCCCAGCACAATTCTAACCAACTCGCCGAGTTTGTTCTTGCACTCGACGAGTTGGTGCTCGAGAATGCAGATTTTCGATGTTTTGGCTAGAATTAGACTAGGATCATTACCCTAAGCTATTTTTGAACTTATAAACCTATTTTTGATGTGGTAATGATCATTATTATCCAATTTATAAGATAATTGTCAAAGTTTCATGTTTTGTATTAGTTTATATGATTATGCTAATTACATGAAATTTGTTTGATATGAATTATATTGTTCATATGAGTTAAATCTAGATCATGGACATTATTTGACATGCTTGTTAGTTTATTTGATGATCTTTATGGCCTTTAATGTACTCCATAACTTGTCCTCAAGTTATGGAATGTGAAAAGTTTTTCTTTTAAAGAGTTCATTAAACTCATAGGTTATGGTCTTGAATACTTTTTTTTTCCATAAACGTTTTTATGAACTACATAACTTGTCCTCAAGTTATGGATTTTCAAGAGTCTTTTCATTAACGTATATATTAAACTCATAAGTTATGTATTTGAAAATTTTTGACAAGTTTCAAAACTTGCCCTCAAGTTTTGGAATTTGTAAAGTTTCATTTTTTTTTAATACTTTAGTTCCAAACCGTAGGTTTTTAAAAATTAAAATTCAACTCTTATACTATTATAATATTAAAGGTTTAATATATATATATATATATATATATATATATATATATATATATATATATATATATATATGTGTGTGTGTGTGTGTATAAGAGTAAAGTCAGTCTTACCGTTAGTATGCGTCATTCACGAAGCCAGTCTATAAGGGGGTATAAGGTTACTGCCTATAAAATGACAGTTTAATGGGTGTCCACTCTCACCCACCGCTTCCTTGACTGGTGGAGGTCGTTAGCCGAACGGGTTTGACAAGACATTTAAATTCTCATTAAAAGTATAATGAAATACTAAGTAACTAAACACTTATAAATTCCCAATCTTAGTTACTTAGGAAAATTTGAATTTGGTGCTAACCCATGAAATTGCACTTTGCACCTTGTTAAGTCATTAGTGGAGCGTGTGTGGTTAACCGACACACTAACATGGGACTGACAGTGTGTGGCAAAGGGTAGCTTGATGTTAATCATTGATCAATGGAGCGTGTGTGGTTAACCGGCACATTGATTAGGTGGTTGTAACATTGGGTATACCAAGCTAATTTGCATGGTTATTCATACCTTGTTTATGATCCTTGGCATCCCAATCACAAACTTGAATGGCACAATAGAGATTTAAACATGCCATTGAATTTTTCAAGGAATCTCAAAGGATCTAGGAGTTTCAATCCATTTAAAACTTAATAATCAATTTCGTTTTTCGTGGTGGAAATTGGTAAGTCGTCATTTACCTACCTTCAAATATTTTGCAGTTTGGATTACGACATCCCTCTTCAAGTATTGTGTTGGGTCCTAGCCTTAATATTTCATTTGGGTGTTATATTAAGGAGTAAAATCAAGTAAACCTGAATTTCTCCTTCATAAATGTCTAAGTTCAGACAACTATGGTCTTCCCGAATCTTTAGAAAAAGCTTTCTTTATAAAGATGATTTTCCACAAGGCGATCAAGGTGAAAGATTAATCCCTTCTTCATGTTGTAATGGAACTTCACTTCCTCCACCTCCTCCAATAATTCTCCCTAACCCACAAGTTCTAGGTTACTCAAAGCCCTATTGGCAAGAAGGAAAGTCTGTATGTGCTCACTCCTTGGAAATGAAGTTACATATTGACAAGCTGGGAGAGATGGGTGTCGAAGTCTCAAGGAAGTTGGTGGTTGACTAGGTTCTTCAATAGGTTCCTAAGTCATATAGTGGGTTGCCTTAAGGGCTACTATATGGGAGACCACGACATGACCCTTATCGATCTTACTTATTTGCTTGTTGCTGCTGAATCAGCAATGATTTGGTGCACTGGTAAATCAAATTTGATTGGAAGGTCTATTTCCCAAACTTCCATGGACATTGACAATGGTAACATTGGAAGTCCAGAAAAGCTTTCTCTTCCCAATGGAAAGGGATCGGTCATGGTCAAGTCATTTGACCAAATGGTAAAGAAAAAGGCTAAGTCTGAGATAGTCCCGTATACCATTCCAAAGAGTCCATATGTTTCTATTTCCAAGAGAAGGGGCATTGGTTGCGAAGCTGCCATATTTACTTGAAGGACCACAAGGATGGTAAAGTCAAAGTGTATGACTATGCTTCAGGTAAGTCCACTATTTAACTCTATTAAGATCCTATTTGGAGATTCTTAATACATGATGTAAGGTAATTACATTTTGATGTTTTGAATAATCGAAGAAAAGAAAGGAAGCTTAAAGGAAGAATAAGCTAATTCTGATCATGAAGAGATGGATTTCGAACGCATGATCTGAAGATCAGAATTTTGAGTTGCTGCTAAGAGTTATGATAGATTGCTTAAGAATGGATAACAACATAGTTTTCATGTGTATTTACATTGTAAGGATAAGTTTTTCCGCAATTTTAAAATAAAAAGGAAAATTTTGATGTTATTTATTTTAAGTATCCTTACAATGGGATTTGTGAAAATTATTGTTTATATGATTCCATTGGTAGCAATATTGAAAAAATGGATTTGATTCTTTCGTTTGTGGTAGTGTCGAGAATTTGCCAAATAAGGAAAGATTCTCATCGCCCAAGTTTGAGTTGGATAGAAACTTGGAATCATGCAACTTGTTTGATGAATGAGAATTTTCATCTTTGGGAAATTAAAACTAATTCCTTGTTCACATGTATATGTGAGTCAATTGAAGGACTAGGGGATCAGGTACACTTGGTTGTGTAGTGGTCAAGTTCACCACAAAGATCGATAAGACTATTCATCATGATTTACTAAAGTTTAGTAAATATGGTTATGCTTACAAGTTTAAGTGTAATTTTGAAACATTGGAAAAGTTTCAATGTATGGCAGGACGAATGAGAAGAATCGAATTAGGCAGAAAGATAAAAGTTTCTCCAATCTGAAAAGATGGGAGAGTACTTCAGTATCATGTTTTATGATCATCTTAAAGGTTATGGAAAGCCATATCACAATTGATCCTCTAAGGACATCTTGGTGCATTTGTTTGGCTAAGAAGAGGAATCGTGAATTGTTGAAATGGTTAAATCAAGAAGATGAGTCATACTTCGTTCCAAAGCAAGTCTTAGAGTCATACTCCAAGATTGTAACTCGAGTGACATAATCTTAAGAAAGTTTTATAACACTTGTCAAATGTAGAGTAAAATGCTTTCTACTCTTGTACATTTTAAATTGGTAAGTTGTGATGTTTTAGATAAAACAAAGACCAACTAAGACCAATGGTGTGAAGTGTTTTTCTTGATAAGAATCCGCACTAACTCTTGAATATATATCTTAGAGTCAGTGGGAGTCTGAATGATCTTGAAAAGGGTCTCAAGAACTAATCAAGAATAAAACTTGTTGTTTATCACTAGCACACAACTTGAGGTTTGTAACCTATCGTGTTGACATATTCTTATTTTTGCGCTCATTCCAGTTAAAAGTTGTCTATGCATGTGAGTTCTATGAGTTCTCAATTGTTTGCATAACAACCTGGAAGCAATGGTAGGTCCTTGTGCTGCCAAGTGGAAAGAAATTAAGATTGAACAAGTTCAATCCATATGAGTTTTGATTTGTCACTAAACTTGTCTTTTCATTATGGTTTGACTAATGCACATGGATAGGAACACATACACCATAAAATCTAAGTGTCATAAGGTTTCTCTCCGATTCATGAAAATGATGGTGAGGAAACGCTTTCACTAAATAGATTTTAAGGAGATAGCAGTTGTGATATTTGTATTCTCAAATTTGATTATGATTACGGCATACCTTTTCATAGTTGGAATTATGAGGAATGGAAAAACGTCTAAACATTTGAGACTTATTGCTGTAAGTTCTTAAATTTTTTAGACACACATGTGAGCTATCTAAGGAAAGGTGTATGATTTTGAGAAGCCTAGATAAAGTCTTATCAAAGCATCTCGTATCTGAAATATGAACTTTGGTAATGAAAGTCAATAAGTATTGATTTCTAGAAGTCCAACTGATTTCTGGGTACATGTCATAGCTAGTGGGAGCATAAATGTTATGCTAGTAAAAGTAATGATTATTATGCTAGTGGGAGCATAATCAATTATGATGAATGTTGCAAGTTAGCAATGTTAATTATAGAAAACAAAAGTTTCAGTTTGCAAGTTGTAGGGTTTGAAAAGTTGTTTTACTATAATTAAGGGATAGGAATTCATACTTCATTTCAAATCTAAAAGCTTAGATTGAGATTTTTAATCAGATTTAGTCATATATATATATATATATATATATATATATATATATATATATATATATATATATATATATATATGAATGCTATGTTGGAATGGTTCAACATAAGGAAATTCTATATATGGATGTGTTAATTGCATTCTCAAAATTCGACTATGATTATGGCATCCCTTTTCATAATTTGAATGATGAGAACATGGCAAATATAAATATTATAGCAAAAGACTATCATGTCTTTATGTAAGACATCATGAATAGTGTCCTATATGCTTCGGTATAGGATTGATTACATGTGCTATAATATTCATCCGTTCTAATTTTCCAAATGCGTAGGGCATTAAGAGGGAAAAAGGTCTAGAACTGGATATGACTAAAATGGTTAAGCAATTGTCGAGGACAATCTGAGGTTTACCAAAGATTGGTTGCTCATGGACAGTTGGAAGTATATTTTAAATTTTAGAAAGGACCATATTGACATACTCTGAGAATAGGTAACTCTTGCTTAGAAGTGATAGTCAAAATGGAAATAGGGAAATGTTTCCATAAGTGGAAGTTATTCTTTAAATCTGTGTAAGATTAGAAAACTTAATGCAAGAAGGATGTTCAAAGGAATGTACTTTGAATTTGAGACTTCGCTTCCATGGAATTGTCTTGTAACAATCTCCAGAGGAATACTTTGTAATATCGTTGGTCAAGTCTCCGTGACTTTTGGTACATAGACATTACAAAGGATTCATTAGATGATAATTTAGAATGTAACACATTCTGGCAGTGACAAGAATTTGGAATTCTTACACTGGTGATAAAGATTTGGAATTGTGAAATGAGTTTCATTGAAGATAAGTTCAATTGATCGATTTCACAAAGTAAGGACCATAGACAAACATAGTGTGCATGCTTGGAGCATGGCATAACTATTGTTTTAATTCAAGTATTAAGTTGATTATTCAAAACATTATACAATGAATAATGAGTAATCAATATGACTCAAAAGTTTTTGGGCCATATAGGATTAGTATTATTATTGTGTTTCACTTTGCATGTTTTGACTTCCCGAATAACTAGGTTATTCAAACCATCCACAGTCGATCATACTTTGGAAGTAGGTATTGAGGCAAGACTGTCATGAATGGGTCTGTAGTTTGTCTAGGACAAGGTGGCAATAGTGTTCATGAGTACTCTTGGAATAAGATTCGAGTATTGGATTCAACCCATGCTCACCTGAATCATTTCATGGATTTTATCATGAGTGATTGTAAGATGATAATATCTTATATTCTTGAAACAGAGACATGTGAATTGTATTTACAAGTCGGTTGCACATTGACATATGTAAATGCACCGGTAATTTGGTGTTATAAAACATATCGTTGTGTGTGATTTGATGAGTAGATATAGTAAGCATATGAGTCGAATTTTATCCATTCCTTTTACCCTTAGAGGGATAAAAGCGATATATGTGGGCCCGTCGATGATTTAGTGATGACACCCTAAGCGCTTGGCCGAGCTTGGACTGATTTGATTTGTTCAATTAGTCAGTCGTCATAAATCGGAAATCGGGAAACAACAGATGGACAGATAGAATGATTATAATCCATGTCTCAGTGCATATGATATCTTGTAGAATGGAGGAATATATGATCTCTTATCTAATGTACACGTCATTGACTAGGTCAGAGTTCGACAGCGGCTTTTAAGAGCTACGTATGCTAGTCGGGATTTTGGAGTCATACTTGCAATAATAGTTATTAGACTTATACAAGTGGGAGACTGTTGGATTAGGTGTCTAAGCCCATAACTATAATTGGTATGTACTTGACCCGAGAGTAGCATGGTCCATTTGGGTTGCATATATCATCAGGACAATTTGTTAGGATGGACTTTTGAGAAGAGGTTATTTATGGTTTATTAATATATTATAAGTTCTAATATATTAATATGAAATCATATGATTTAATTAGTATTGATGAAGAATTAGTTTGGAATTAATTTAGTGATCAAAACAGACTAATTAAATCAATGGGGACTAATTGTGTAAATTAGTTATATTTATATGTTGGGCTTATGATCCATGTTAGACTAAGTTTATGTATGGATACATAAAGAGTTGGGCCACATGAACCATGGATCATAAACCCATGCGTATGGATTAGGGTTAACTCATGACCCTTGGAATCCTACATATAAATATGTTGCTCCATGACCAAAATCGGGTGCTTCTATTCCTAGAGAACTATGAGCCGATTTTGTGTTCAAGATTCTCTCTCAAAATGTCATCCTTTGTCCTAGATGTGTTGTGATTACATTTGAGGCATTCACACTATTTGTTCTAAGTTCTTAAAGGCCAAATACATCAAGGACAACAAGCTACAACAAAAGGTATGTTATCTAACTTGTTTTATTACCCAAGTATCAAAGCTTTGTATGCTACTTAGGGTAATACCTTGGAAAATGAAAGTTTGCATGTATAATAGAGAAAACATAGATCCAAGGTATTTAAGGTTGCATGTACACCTTAGGAGTGCTCGAATGCTCAAAACCGATGAATTTCCACATGGGGATATCGAACGGCTGCATCTTGTCGTGAGGTCGCTGTTGCTCGGCCTTGACCTTCCTGTAGGTCAATCACCACTCTACGTACCATGCTATGTCCCGCTTTATGCAGGGCCATCAATAATCCGGGAGAAGATCCCGATACATCTGTTGGGTTTTGAGCACTATAACACTCCTATGGTGCACATGCAACCCTAAATGCTTTGGATCTATGATTTCTCTAATTATACATGTATTTTGTTTTTCCAAAGCATTCACCCTAGCTAGCATATAATTGAAGCTATATAATAAAACTTAGTTTGGATGCTTACCTCTTGAGTAGGATAGAGTTCTTGACCTTTTAAAGCTTGAGCACCTCAAGTGTGATGCCTCTATTGGTTCACAAACACCAAAATGCAAGAGGAGGCTTGAGAGAATAAGTTACTTGCACAAAATCAACTTCACCTTCTTGGAAAGTAAGTGGCAACCGATTTTCGCTCTAGGAGGGGCTTATTTATAGTGTTTCACATGCTAGGGTTACACTTTGTAAAACGTAATGAACCATGACTTTCCATATTCTCATGCTCCATGGATTTAACCTCCATGGACTATCCATGGATTAGTTTAGCCCATCTACATAATCATGGATCATTGGCCCACACTACAAGAATCATTGATTTACATAATCAATACCCATATATTTAATTAGTCTCTTTTGACCACAAAATTAATTCCAAATTAATTCTTGATCAATACTAATTTAATAATATGATTTCATATTAATATATTATACTTGTAATATATTAATAAATCATAAATAAGCTTGTTCTCAAAATCCATCCTATCAAATTGCACCGGTGAAGGCATCCCAAAAAGGACCATGCTACAATCGGGTCAAGTACATTCTAGTTATAGTTATGGGCTTAGACACCAAATCCAACAGTCTCCCACTTGGATAAGTCTAATAACTATAACTGCCAATGTAACTCTAGGATCCGACTTAACAATCGTAAGCTTTCAAAAGCCGCTGTCAACTCTGACCCAGTCAGTGACGCATCCTTTAGATAAGTGATCATATAATCCTCTGTTCTCAAAATATCAGCTGGACAAATACATGGAACAATGTCATAAATATTGTCCAGCAGTTTGTTTCTCGATTTCCGATTCGTCTGACATAGAACATAACTCAACACATCAATTTAGTTCTGACCGGGCCCGGTACATAAGTCAAAACAGAATAATCGAGGGGCCCAAGATATCGCTTTTAATCCTCTTAGGATAAAAGGGAACAGATAAACTTCGACATTATATGCTTGTACTAACTACTCATTAAATCATGCACAACGATACGTTTTATAACATCAAGTTACTGATGCGCTTTCGTATCATCAATGCACAAATAATTCATATTTAACAACTCATATATCTAGGTTTGAAGACTTATATGATATTATCGTCTCACGATCACTCATGATAAATTCCATGAAGTGATTCAAGTGAGCGCGGGTTGATCAAATACTCAAATCGTATTTCAAAAGTACTCATGAATGGTGTAGCAAACTGTTGCTATGTCTAACGCCTTAGACAATCTACAAGCCAACTCATGACAGTCTTCTTTCATACTTACTTCCAACGTATGATCGACTGTGGTAGTTTGAATAACCTAGTTATTCCGGAAGTCAAAACATGCAAAGTGAAACCAAAGAATAATACTAATCCTATATGGCCCCAAACCTTTTGAGCGTAAATAAAACACCTTTTATTTAATCACCATATTGATTACTCATTATTCATTGTATAATGTTTCGATTGATCAACTTAATACTTGAATTAAAACAATAGTTATCCCATGTTCCAAGCATGCACACTATGTTTACCTATGGTCCTTACTTTGTGAAATAAATCAATTTGATTTCCAATTAAACTCATTTCACAATTCCAAATCTTTAAGTGTAAGAATACCAAATTCTTGCCACTAGTAGAATGTGTTAGTTCTAAACTATTATGCAAAGATTTCTTTTGTAATGTCTAGGTACCAAAAGTCACAGAGACTTGACCAACGGTATTACAAAGTATTCCTTTGGAGATTGTTACAAAACAATTCCATGGAGATGAAGTCTCAAATTCAAAGTACATTCCTTTGAACATCCTTATTTGCATAAAAGTTTCTAACTTACTCATATATTCTTGATATCCAACTCCCGTTATGGAAACTTTTCCATAATTGCCATATGACTATCCATTCTTAACAGAATCCTATCTATTCAAAATTATATCAATATGGTCCATTCATTACTATACTTCCAACTATCCATAAGCAACCAATCCTTAGCGAACCTTGGACTGTCCTTGACAGTTGTTTAACCACTTTAGTCATATCTAGTTCTAGTCCTTTTCCCCTCTTAATGCCCTAGGCATTTGGAAAATTAGAACACATGAATATTATAGCATATGCAATCGATCCTATACCCGAAGCATATGGAATACGATTCATAATGTCTTATATAAAGACATGATACTTGACCAGTCTTTTGCTATAGAATTTTCAATGTTGAATAATTTCAACATGGTATTCATATAAATCCTTGACTAAATTTGATTAAAATCACAATCTAAACTTTTAGAATTGAAATGAAGTATAAGTTCCTCTCCTTTAATTATAGCAAAACAACTTTTCAACCCTGCAACTTTGCAAATTGAAAACTTTGTTTTCTATAATTAACATTGCTAACTTGCAACACTTACCATAATAATTATGCTCCCACTATCTTTGACATGTACTCAGAAATAGCTAGACTTCTAGAAATCAATACTTGTTGATTTTCTTACCAAAGTTCAGATTTCTGACACAAGATGCTTCAATAAGAATTTATCTAGGCTTCTGAAACTCATACACATTTCCTTACATAGCTCATATGTGTGTCTAAACCATTCAGAACTTACAACAATAAGTTCCGAATGTGCAAACTATTTGCCATTTCTCACAATTCGAACTATGAAGAGGGATGTCGTAATCATAATCGAATTTGAGAATGCAAATATCACAATTGCTATCTCCTTAAAATCTACTTAGTGAAAACGTTTCCTTACAATCATTTTCATGAAGCGGAGAGAAACCTGATGACACTTAGATTTTTTTAATGGTGTATGTGTTCCTATCCATGTGACTTTGTCATAACCATGCTCACAAGACAAGGTTAGTGACAAATCCAAACTCATATGGACTGAACTTGTTCAATCTTAATTTCTTGCCACTTGGCAGCATAAGGGCCTACCATTTCTTCCAGGTTGTTATGCAAACAATTGAGAACTCATATAACTCACATGCATAATCAAATTTAACTTGAATGGCCACAGAAACAAGAATATGTCAACACGATACGTTACAAACCTCAAGTCGTGTGCTAGTGATTAACAATAAGTTTACTCTTGATTAGTTCTTGAAACTTTTCAAGACCTTTAAGACTCCCACTAACATCTTGACATATAAGATTCTCTTTGTCAAGAAACATTACTTGACAAACAAATATTCAAGAGTTAGCGCGGTTTCTTATCAAGACCAACACTTCACACAATTGGTCTTAGTTGGTCTTTGTTTTATCTAAAACATCACAACTTACCAATTTCAAATGTACAAGAGTAGCAAACATTTTACTCTACACTTGTTGATATGTCACTCAAGTTACAATCTTGGACTATTACTCTAAGACCTGATTTTTGGAACGAAGTATGATTTATCTTCTTGATTTAACCATTTCAACAATTACTGATTCCTCTTCTTAGCCAAACAAATGCACTAAGGCGTCCTTAGAGGATCAATTGTGATATGGTTTTATAATCACTAAGATAATCATAAAGCACGATACTCGAGTACTCTCCCATCTTTTCAGAATGGAGAAACCTTTATCTTTCTTCCGACTTTGATTCTTCTTATTTGTTCTGCTATATACATTGAGACTTTTCAATGACTCATAATTATACATGTTCTTGTAAGCATGACCATATTTACTAAACATTCGTAAATCATGACGACTAGCCTTATCGTTCTTTGTGGTGTACTTGATCCTTTACTTGACTCACATTTACATGTGAATAAGGAATTAGTCCTAATTTCTCAAAGATAAAGGTTCTCATTCATCATACAATACAAGTTGCATGATTCCAAGTTTCTTTCCAATTGAAACATGGGTGATGAGAATTTTTCCTTATTTGGTAAATTTAGAGACTACCACAAACGAAATAATCAAATCCATATTGCTAAAATAGAAACATACAAACATCAATTTTCACAAATGCCATTGCAAGGAGATATAAATAAGATAAAAGTCAAAATTTTATTTATTTATAAAAGGTGCGGAAAAATTTTTCCTTACAATGCAATTACATACGAAAACTATGCTATTACAAATCTCTAAGCAATTTATCATAACTCCTAAGAAGTAGCTCAAAAATCTGATAATCGAATCAGGCGATCAAAATCCATCTTTTCACGATCACATTCAACTCACTCTTCTTTTAAGCTTCCTTTATTTTCTTTTATCCTAAAAAACATCAAAACGCGACCCTATCACATCATGTATTAAGAATCTCCAAATAGAAACTTAATAGAGTTAGATAGTGGACTTACCTGAAGCAGAGTCAAATTTTCTGACTTTACCATCATTATGGTCCTTCAAGTAGATACGGAAGCTTCGCAACCAATGTCCCTTCTCTTGGCAATAGAAACAAATGGACTCTTTGGGAATGGTACACAGGACAATCTTTGACTTAGCCTTTCCCTTTCTCTCAGAAAGAGAAATCTTTTCTGAACTTCCAATGTTTCCAATGTCTATGAAATTTTGGGAAACAGATCTTTCAATCACATTTGCATTACTAGTGCGCCAAATCATTGCAGATTCAGCAGCAATTAGTAAATAGGTAGGTAATCCAATTGTAAAATATTTAAAGGTAGGTAAATGTTGATTTACCAATTTCCACCATGAAAAACGAAATAAATTATTAAGTTTCAATTGATTTGAAATTCCTAGATCTTTGAGATTCATTGATCTTTTCAAAGGCATGTTTAAATCTCGATTGTTGCCTTCAAGTTTGCGACTGGAATGCCGAGGATCACAAACGAGGTGTGAATAACCATGAAAATTAGCTTGGTACACCCACTGTTACAAATCACCTAATCAATGTGTTGGTTAACCACACACGCTCCATTGATCTATGATTAACACCAAGTTACCCTTTGCCACACATTGTCAGTCCCATATTAGTGTGTCGGTTAACCACACGTGCTCCACTAACGACTTAACATGGTGCAAAGTGTAATTTCATGGATTAGCACCATTTTCACATTTTCCTAAAGTAACTAAGATTGGGAATTTAATAAAAGTTTAGTTACTTTATTTTTTATCATTATTCTTTTAATGAGGGAGAATTAATGTCCTATCCTACCGGTTCGGCTAACGGCCTTCCATCAGTCAAGGAAGTGGTGGGTGAGAGTGGATACATATTAAACTGTCATTTTATAGGCAGTAACCTTATACCCCCCTTATAGACCGACTTCGTGAATGAGGCCTACTAACGGTAAGACTGGCTTGTCTTATACATATATATATATATATATATATATATATATATATATATATATATATGTAAGTTATAACTTTTAATATTATAAAGTATAAGGGCTGAATTTTAAACTTTTAAAATTCTAAGGTTTGGAATTTAAATGTTTCAAAAGTGAGACTTTACAAATTCCAAAACTTGAGGGCAAGTTTTGAAAATGTGTCAAAACTCTTCATATCCATAACATATGAGTTTAATGTGTGTTTTATGGAAAGACTCTTGATAATCCATAACTTGAGGACAAGTTATGGAGTTCATTAAAAACATTTATGAAAAGACTTTTCATGTTCCATAACTTGAGGACAAGTTATGGAACTCATTAAAGAATATTTAGATCAATTCTAACAAGGAAAAATTATCATATAATATTCTATTGATCTAATCTAACTCATGTAGCATGGCAATTCATATCAAATAATACAAATAATTAACCTATTATCTTAATATTTGACAATTGTCCTTTCATTTTCATAACATATGAGTTTAATGCCATTTTAATGTATGAGACTTTTCATTTTCCATAACTTGAGGACAAGTTATGTAACACCCATAAAATTTACGCCAAATTTAAACTTTTCAATAATAAATGAAACCCAATAGTATTGTTTACAAAAATGTTTTCAAATCTTTATTCGATCAGAGTGTCCCAAAAGCAGATCATAAGGATGGGGAGCGGTACGGTCACGCCTTCGCCTTGCCATGATCTCCTGAAGTACCTGAAACAATAAACTGAAAACTGTAAGCCCGAGGGCTTAGTGAGCTACCCCCAAAATACCAATACCACACTGATAATACCATATCCGTAATAATCAATCAATCAACATGGATACTGGGCCATCGGCCTGACTGGACCGCCCTACAGGGCCTACAGTCTAACTGAATCTATACCGATCCTTCGGCATAACTGGACCGCCACGTGGGCCTACAGTCTCCCCGGGCCGCTCATAGGGTGTGTTGGCCTTCAGCACAAAGCAGGACCACCTCAACCCAAGCAACAAGCAATTAACCATGTGTGCATAACTAACATGTACTGGCATATACAAACATCAAACATATCTATCTCACTGATCACCAAACATAGCAATCTCTCATAACTAGAGCACTGACCTAGCAGCTCACTCACATATTAATCCCTACGGATCATAAGAGCATAACATACTGTCTATCCTGATTCCGGTCTAACAGATCATATCCACATGTAACATACCATAGCGATAACAACTAAAGGGCCGGCCTTGGTGCCTTAGACCCTATCGATATAGTGAGGATAACTCACCTTGCAGATGTCGTCTCAGTAGATAAACTTCAACCCTCGGATCACTGCCACAAATTCCACCACCTATTACCATAGTATAAACATACCCATAAGCCAACTAATCAAACCCTGGTTAAAGTGAAAGTTATCAGTCAAGGTCAGCAGTCCATGTTGACCTTGACTCGCCGAGTACCCTCGGCTACTCGCCGAGTTCCTTGAAGTACTAACTCACTCGCCGAGTCACCTGAGTGACTCATCGAGTTCCTTGAAGTACTAACTCACTCGCTGAGTGGGTCAGGCTTGGAAGCCTGGTGAACATATACGGTTTTCAACCCACAATAAATGAATTTACTGTACTTAAACAACAATCAATCAACCAAATTACCCCAACCCCATTATCTTATTAATTTCTTAAGGGTTTACCCTAAGATTAAACTATCACTCCTTCCTAAGGATTCATCCTAAGGAATAGGCACAAGGTGACACCATCACCAGGGTTTATACAACAGACACTAAGTCCATAGCTGCCAAGGTTTATTCAACATGTGTTAAGTCCATAGCTCTCATTTATCGACAATATTATTTACAGGTATTCCCCCCCTGCAATACATGCCAATGGGTTTTTAGAGTACATCAAATGAACATATAGTTCATTACACCTACAGGTTGCGGGCCTGCTAGTGTTCCACAGACCATCTAGAATAGTCCATGGTTGTCATCCCTACTCTGCTGAATGACGGGGGCCAACATTTTGGGTAAGTGATTCTCTCAAATTTCACCACTCACCCTCAACTCATGATCAATATTACTGATCATCTCCTTTATCCAACTCACCTATCATCACACACCCATTATTTCATCTACCCATGTTTTACCCAACATTTTTGTAGATAAAAATACATATACAGTTTAAATTATTTAAAAACATGTATAAATCATACCTTCAACATCCAACTCAAATAAACAAACAATAAATATTCACACAGCACGTATTTTATGTAAAATACTTCATATCTATGTGTAAGGTGAAAGTAACTACACACTCACCTGATTTAATGAAAATCGGGCAGCAATTTGTTTCCTAAAACGATCGTTTTTAATAAAACCGGGAGTTTTATTGAGAAATCGGGCTCTGCGAAAGGTCGGGCTTCGAAACTGAAAAGATAAATTTTTCGGGCTTCTCGGGCACTTCGTGGCATATTTCGGGTGTTAGAATCGATACCGGGGCTTCGGGGGATATCAAAATGGTGAAAATATTGAAAAATGGGGTGAAAATGGCAATTTCTCAAAATTACCCGAGAAGGCTCGCAGGCCTTCTATTTATAGGGCGAGGTTCGGTGGTCGGTCGAGAAGGCGAGTCAGCAGCGAGGATACGCGGCTCGGTCTTCGCGAGGGCAGGTGGCGCGCATGCGAGGTGCCAGCGCTTCAGACGAGCCTCGTCACCGGGTGACTAAGCTGCTTCGGACACGGGGCTGCACACGCGTCGGATGTACGAGGGCCGAGACTTCGGTCGAATCCGGAAGCGACACGCCTCGCCAGCTGGTCGGATGACTCAGCAATTTCTGACACGTGGCACACTACGAGCGAAGGTGACGTGGCCGAAGCCACCTATGCGAAGTTTCTTGGTTTTCGCGCCAAAACTTCTAAAATCCATAACTTTCGCATACGAGCTCCGTTTTTGAAGTTCTTTATATGCACGCGTAGGTAAAATTACGCTCTACAACTTCCGTTTAGACTTCGTCGGCTAATTTTGAATTTAATTTTTATATTATTATTTTTAACAGACCGGGACAAGAAATCCGTTAAAAATTCATAACTTCTTCATCATACGTCCGTTTTCGTCAGACTTTTTACCGTTGTGCTACTAATGACGAGACCTTCGATTCCCGTTTAGGTCATGTCGGGTAAAAATCACTCGATCTAAAATTCAAGTTTTTAGCTTTCTACTGCTAAGCTGAAACTTCGAAAAATCATAACTTCCTCATATGAATTCAGATTTGGGCGTTCTTTTTATCGAACTTCTCGGTTTAACGAATACTACGAGTTTCGTTTAGATTACTAAGGCTAAAAAGTAGTTTATCAAAAACTCATTTTTTACGACATTCGGCACCGTGCCGGTTTATCGCGAAACTTCGACAGGTCATAACTTCTTCGTTATAACTCAGATTTCGGCATTCTTTATATATCCGTAATCCTTGTCACGCCCACTACAAGTTTCTTAATAGATATCGGCTTTATCTAAAATTTATTTTTTTACGCTCATTTTTATTCTTAATAGATATCGGCTTTATCCAACTTCGAATGATATCAGTTGTGTTTTCTTGTCAGCATAGCTCTTTTGAGCAGCTAACATCCTTTCCCTAATCACTTTCAAATTTCCAGCAGTCTGATGGACTATTTCAAGTCCCATAAGCTGCTTTTTCCCAGCTTCCAGTCACCATGACGGCATTCAACACTTTTCCCCATACAAAGCGTGATAAGGTGCCATCTTGATGCTTGAGTGGAAACTATTACCCAAGAAAAATTCTACTAAAGGCAAATGTTCATCCCAGTTACCTTGGAATTCCAGGGTATAGGTTCTCAGCATATCCTTCAACGTTTGAATCGTTTATTCGCTCTGACCATCGGTTTGCGGATGGTAAGCCGTATTCAAACACAACTTGGTACCCAATTCCTCTTACAGACTCCTCCAACACCTTGAGGTAAAACAGCTGTTATGATCGGATACAATCGTTAACGGAACACCGTGAAGCCTCACAATTTCTTTCACATAAGAATTCACAAGTTTATCCATAGACCATTTCTCGTTGGCTGCTATGAAATGCGCACTCTTAGTGAAGCGATCAACGACCACCTAAATCATGCCGTGACCGTTCCTTGTTCTGGGCAGTTTAGTCACAAAATCCATAGTGATGTCTTCCCATTTGCCCATGGGTATAGGCAAAGGTTCTAAACTCCCATATGGTTTCTGATGTTGTGCATTAACCCTAGCACAAGTTACACACTCGTCCACATACTTTGCGACATCGAGCTTCATCGTCGGCCACCAGTAATAGGGTTTTAGATCCCTATACATTTTCGTACTACCGGGATGAATCGAGTACATGGTTTTGTGAGCTTCTTCCATCAGAAGACCTCTTACTCCTCCCGCCTTAGGTACCCAAATCCTATCTTTGAATACCTTCAGTCCTTGACCGTTTGTATCAAACACCAACGTTTTGCCCAAACGTTCCTCCTTTCGGTCATTTCTCTCTAAAGCTTCCTCTTGAGCTTTCTTTATACTTTCCACAACTGTCGAGACAACTTCAATTCTCAACGCTCTTGGCCTTTTCTTTTCAAGATTTACCTTCCGACTGAGAGCATTAGCAACAACATTTGCTTTACCAGGGTGGTAAAGTATCTCACAGTCGTAGTCCTTGAGTAACTTTAGCCAGCGTCGTTGCCTCATGTTCAATTCCTTCTCCATACCTTTAAGGCGAATACTACCACTGCCAACTCCAGACCATGAGTGGGGTAGTTCTTTTCATGCTCTTTCAATTGCCTCGATGCATACGCTATCATTTTATCCCTTTGGGTCAAAACACAACCTAACCCAACTCCAGAGGCATTACTATAAAATGAGAAGTCATCAACTCCTTTAGGTAACGAAAGAATCGGTGCTTCACACAACTTCTTCTTTGACTTCTCAAAGCTTCATATGCTTCTTATTCCAAGTATAGACAACTCCTTTGTGGGTCAAAGCTGTCAATGGAGTCGCGATCGAAGAAAAGCCTTGGATAAATTAGCGATAATATCCAGCTAATCCTAAAAAGCTTAAGATCTCCATAGGACTTTCAATCGTAACCTTCGAGTTACAAAATAAATCCTTATTGAGGACTCCTTCTTCTTCTTAGAATAAGTATTTTCCTTCGTTTATTGTAACAGACCGATGGGTCATGTTCTAATGATCTCTCATTGTATACTGCACTACTTAGACTCAGATCTCCTAGGGACAAATTTCGGAGCAAACTATACCTTCCTTCATGTTCTAATGTGATACAATCACAGTTCAACATGTATCATTTCTAACTACCTACTTCTTTAACAATGAGTGCGATACTTCTATTGATCGCTTTGATCATTTCTCACTTCAATCTTCTGGCTTAAGTCAAATACTACATCGAACTTGGTTCTCTGAACCACATAATAAACTCATCTTAGTCAGACTCGATTCGATATGACCTCTAAGGTCGGAATAACAATCATCTTCTTAGTCATTACCGAAACGATGGTAACGACAGACTAGAATAAGACGGAATCAATTACTAGTTTCTTGGTAACCTTGTGACTTTCCTTGATCCAAGTGTGAGTCATGTGCTTCCAGTAGTATAGATCTCTACTACTATTCACACCTACTCATACTCGTCCCAAGTACGGTCTCGCAGTCTCCAAGTCCTAAAATCACAAAACAATTTAACACATACGAATGTGTCCAATTAATCATAAAATTTTCCTAGACTCTACTAGGACTTCTTCCATGCGTATCTTCAATGATCAATTCTGCTTCAACTTGGTTGGTGATGGAAATTCCAGACGATGGGACAACTTCAAGAATTACACCAACCATTCCATTCATCAGATGACAAAACTAGGGTTTATATTATTTCCTTGAAACGATTACACAAAGGTTCAAGTTTACCCTATACTATGCCTCTAATAGGCTAAACCACTTGTTACTATTCACATTACTACTTCGTAACTTGATCTTCGGGTATCAAGTCTTTACTTCTACTTCCTAGCATTATTAATTGCTTCGTCAAGGATATCCTGAAATTCCTTTGGTGTTGGCGATGCACTTGGCCTTGTTACTTCATTTTTCTTCGGACAGTCCTTAGAAATATGGCCTTCTTCCTTACATACATAACACACCTCCTTGGGAATCGTACACTTATTGGCGTAATGCCCTATTTCACCACACCTAAAGCACTTCACCTTCCTGTCACAATCCCCAGAGTGTTTATTTTTGCACTTCCCGCACCATTTTCCTTTACCTCCTCTTTTGTCAGACTTTGAGGATATGTTGCTCTTGTTGGTCCTTGAAGACCCCTCAAATTTCCTCTTCTTGCCAACTTCAATCTTGTTGGCAGTCCTGTCATTGATCATATCTTCAACAGACTTGGCAGCCCAGATAGCTGCCTCCAAAGTAAGTGCCTGACGTACTGGCACAGTAAGTTCATCCTTACTTTGTTGAAGTAAATGTTTTGTTTCTTCCATCTGTTGATCCAACATCATACGCACCATTGCCTGCACCCCAGCCATCGTGATTGGCTCAGGCTTTGGATTATCGTTTCCGAATCCACTTTGAGTACTCGCCATTTCGATCTATACACCAATCGTAGGTGAATTTAGATCTTTATTTTCGATAGGCGTTAAATCTTCGTTATTACTCCGAAACGTTTACATGTTAGTTCTAATATCGTAGTCATACGTTTAGAATCCTACACACATAAGGTTTCCAGATCCGGTCGGCAACAGACCATAGATCCGAACAAATAATGGCATATATGACAAACATATATCATTTAGCACATAAAAGCATTTTAGGCATCTTTCCTAAAAGAAACTAGTGCTCGTGTCAATTTAGGTTTACTACTTAAAATATAATAGACACACTCAACTCACAATCATCGCTTGGCATTCTAAGTTTAAGTCTAGAAATCCTACAAATTTCCTAGTTCGCTTAAACTAATGCTCTGATACCAACTGTGACATCCCCTAATTTCTCGGCCAGAAAAGACCGATTTAATTTATGCTTTTTAAAATAAAATCAGAGAAATCTTTTTAAAAGATGTTGCGGAATTGGTCCCCAAAACAAAACATGATAAAAGTTTGTCAAAACCTTTCTTTAAGAAATATATAATTTCCTTTTATATCAAAACCTCGGGATGTCATGTTCCGATACAGATCAAAAGCATAAAGAAGAGATTATAAGCCTTACAACAGTTATTTATAACTACTGGCCTATAATCCAAAAATCACTCATCATCATCATCCGACTATGCTCGGGGTCCACTACCTGTAATATATAAAAAGCTGAGTGGGTCAGGCTTGGAAGCCTGGTGAGCATATAGGGTTTCAACCCACAATAAATGAATTTACTGTACTTAAACATCAATCAATCAACCAAATTACCCCAACCCCATTATCTTATTAATTTCTTAAGGGTTTGCCCTAAGATTAAACTATCACTACTTCCTAAGGATTCATCCTAAGGAATAGGCACAAGGTCACACCATCACCAGGATTTATACAACACGCACTAAGTCCATAGCTGCCAAGGTTTATACAACACGCACTAAGTCCATAGCTGCCAAGGTTTATTCAACATGTGCTAAGTCCATAGCTCTCATTTATCGACAGTATTATTTACAGGTATTCCCCCCCCCTGCAATACATGTCAATGGGTTTTTAGAGTACATCAAATGAACATATAGTTCATTACACCTACAGGTTGCGGGCCTGCTAGTGTTCCACAGACCATCTAGAATAGTCCATGGTTGTCATCCCTACTCTGCTGAATGACGGGGGCCAACATTTTGGGTAAGTGATTCTCTCAAATTTCACCACTCACCCTCAACTCATGATCAATATTACTGATCATCTCCTTTATCCAACTCACCTATCATCACACACCCATTATTTCATCTACCCATGTTTTACCCAACATTTTTGTAGATAAAAATACATATACAGTTTAAATTATTTAAAAACATGTATAAATCATACCTTCAACATCCAACTCAAATAAACAAACAATAAATATTCACACAGCACGTATTTTATGTAAAATACTTCATATCTATGTGTAAGGTGAAAGTAACTACACACTCACCTGATTTAATGAAAATCGGGCAGCAATTCGTTTCCTAAAACGATCGTTTTTAATAAAACCGGGAGTTTTATTGAGAAACCGAGCTCTGCGAAGGGTCGGGCTTCGAAACTGAAAAAATAAATTTTCCAGGCTTCTCGGGCACTTCGTGGCGTATTCCGGGTGTTAGAATCGATACCGGGGCTTCGGGGGATATCAAAATGGTGAAAATATTGAAAAAGGGGTGAAAATGGCAATTTCTCAAAATTACCCGAGAAGGCTCGCAGGCCTTCTATTTATAGGGCGAGGTTCGGTGGTCGGTTAAGAAGGCGAGTCAGCAGCGAGGACACGCGGCTCGGTCTTCGCGAGGACAGGTGGCGCGCATGCGAGGTGCCAGCGCTTCGGACGAGCCTCGTCACCGGGTGACTAAGCTGCTTCGGACACGGGGCTGCACACGTGTCGGATGTGCAAGGGTCGAGACTTCGGTCGAATCCGGAAGCGACACGCCTCGCCAGCTGGTCGGATGACTCAGCAATTTCGGACACGTGGCACACTACAAGCGAAGGTGACGTGGCCGAAGCCACCTATGCGAAATTTCTCGGTTTTCGCGCCAAAACTTTTAAAATCCATAACTTTCTCATACGAGCTCCGTTTTTGAAGTTCTTTATATTCACGCGTAGGTAAAATTACGCTCTACAACTTCCATTTAGACTTCGTCGGCTAATTTTGACTTTAATTTTTATATTATTATTTTTAACAGACCGGGACAGGAAATCCGTTAAAAATTCATAACTTCTTCATCAGACGTCCGTTTTCGTCAGACTTTTTACCGTTGTGCTACTAATGACGAGACCTTCGATTCCCGTTTAGGTCATGTCGGCTAAAAATCACTCGATCTAAAATTCGAGTTTTTAGCTGTCTACTGCTAAGCTGAAACTTCGAAAAATCATAACTTCCTCATACGAAGTCAGATTTGGGCGTTCTTTTTATCGAACTTCTTAGTTTAACGAATACTATGAGTTTCGTTTAGATTACTAAGGCTAAAAATTAGTTTATCAAAAACTCACTTTTTACGACATTCGGCACCGTGCCGGTTTATCGCGAAACTTCGACAGGTCATAACTTCTTCGTTATAACTCAGATTTCGGCATTCTTTATATATCCGTAATCCTTGTCACGCCCACTACAAGTTTCTTAATAGATATCGGCTTTATCTAAAATTTAATTTTTGACGTCATTTTTATTCTTAATTAATTAAACCCTAATAATTAAGCATAAAACACATAATTCACATAATATTTACATAATTTCTTTTCATTTCTTCTAAATGAGTTACAAAGGTTAACCTAGACCATTTTGTCAATATTAATGCCTAGCCTAGAAACACGGACGTTACATCAAAGGACTGCCAAGAGGCCAAAGGAGGCTTATGCTTCCTTAAATAGGGTGCAAAACCCCGAGATTTAGGGTTTCATCTGCCAGCTCCTACTCGTCGAGTCCCTTCATGGACTCGGCGAGTAGGCCATTAAATACGCGAACCAAGCTCGCTGCTACTCGACGAGTAGGGCAACCAACTCGTCGAGTAGGCCTTGAAACCAATTAAATTCTTATTTAAGCAATACCTGAGAATCGGGGCGTTACAAGTTATGGAGGTCATTAAAATTCATTTAGATCAATTTTCTAACAACTAAAATTATCACATAATTTATGATCTAACTAAACTCATAAACAAGATAATTTCAAGTCAACAATTTGAAAGCAATTTTGTTTATCATATAAAAACAACAATTATTTTAAAACTTTGACAATTATCTTGTGGTTGGATGAGTACAAGCACTACCATATCATAAAAAACATTTCCAATGATCCAAAACAGTTTGTGGTAGTGTTCCCAATCCAAACCAGGCCAAGAAACTCAAAATTCTGCGAACAGAGCCTTCAACTCGTCGAGTGCATGAACTGGACTCGGCGAGTTGCTATGTTACTAAGTGGACTCGTCGAGTCTGTTCATGGACTCAGCGAGTTCACCAGTCAGAGGCCAAAATTTCGACTTTTTTAGCTTTGAAAAACTAGTAAGCATCAAATATAATAGAAAAGAATCCTAGTCTCTTATACCACTGTTGGGTTTTGAGCACTATAACACTCTTATGGTGCACATGCAACCCTAAATTCTTGGGATCTATGTTTTCTCTAATTATACATGCATTTTGTTTTTCCAAAGCATTCACCCTAGCTAGCATATAAATGAAGCTATATAATAAAACTTAGCTTGGATGCTTACCTCTTGAGTATGGTAGAGTTCTTGACCTTTGAAAGCTTGAGCACCTCAAGTGTGATGCCTTTATTGGTTCACAAACACCAAAATGCAAGAGGAGGCTTGAGAGAATAGGTTACTTGCACAAAATCTGTTGGGTTTTCAGCATTCTAACACTCCTATGGTGTACATGAAACCCTATAAACCTTGGATCTATGTTTTCTCTATTATACATGCAAATATTAGCTATTCCAAGGTTTCATCCTAACTAGCATATTATGAAGCACCTATACTACAAAGTTCTAGTTAGATGACATACCTTTTGATGTAGCTTGATGTCTTCAAGCTTTAAGAGCTTAGCCCCAATAGTGTGGAAGCCTCAATTGGAATCACAAATCACCAAAACACCTTGGAAGAACTTGAGAGAATATGTATGCACACTAAAATCGGCCCACTCTTATTTTCACACACTTGTTCCAATTTTGTGAGCCAAGGACCCCTTTATATATTATGGAGGATTAGGGTTACATCCATGTAAACCATAATACCCATGACCTTTCATTTACATAGGATCCATGGGTTAAAAGCTCCATGGGCCATCCATGAAAGCTTAGCCCAACCTAAATGAACTTGGCCCATTCCATATAATATAAGAGTCCATATTTATTTAGTTCTTTTTGATCACTTAATTAATTCTAAATTAATTCTTGATCAATACTAATTAAATAATATGATTCCATACTAATATATTAGAACTTATAATATATTAATATAAATCATAAATATACTATTCTCAAAAGACTATCCATATAAATTGTGCCGGTGAAGTGCAACCCAAATAGACCATGCCGGGTCGGGTCAAGTACATACCAAATATAGTTATGGACTTAGACATTAATCCAACAGTCTCCCACTTGGATAAGTCTAAAACTATTATTGAGTATGACTTCAAAACCTAACTGGCAATCGTAGCTCTTAAAGCCGCTGTCGAACTCTGACCTTGTCAATGACTTGTCCATTAGATAAGGGATCATATATTCCTCCATTCTAGATATCATATGGACTGAGACATGGATTATAATCATTCTCTCTGTCCATTTGTTGTTTCCCGATTTTCGATTTATGATGACTGACTGATTGAACAAATCAAATCAGTCCTGGCTTGGCCAAGCACTCACATGTGTCGTCGCTAAATCATCGAGGGGCCCACATATATCGCTTTTATCCCGAAGGTAAAAGGAATGGATAAACTTCGACTCATATGACTTGTTATACTACTTGTTGAATCATACACAAAGGCACGTTTTATAACATCGAGTTACCAATGCGTTTTCGTGCAATCAATGTAAAACCAACTCATAGTAACAACTCATATCTCTAGGTTTTAAGAATATAAGATATTATCGTCTCATGATCACTCGTGATAAAATCCATGAAGTGATTCAAATGAGCGTGGGTTGAATCCAATACTCAGAACTTATGAGCACTCATGAGTGTTGTAGCACCACTTTGTCCACTAACTTGGACCTCTACAAACCAACCCATGACAGTCTTGATTCATATCTACTTCCAACATATGACCGACTGTGGATGGTTTGAATAACTTAATCATTCAGGAAGAGCGACTTAGTTATTCTGGAAGTCAAAACATGCAAAGTGAAACACAAGAATAAATGAATCAAATATGGTATCAAACCCTGTGAACATAAATAAACACTTTTATTTATCACCATACTGATTACTCATTATTCATTGTTTCGGTTTTATCAACTTTATACTTGAATTAAAAACACTAGTTGTCCCATGCTCCAAGCATGTACACTATGTTTTTCTTAAACAATAGCTTTGCCATACACCAAGTATGCACTCTATGTTTGTCTATGATCCTTACTTTGTGAAATAAACCAATTGAACATAATTTCAATGATTCTAATTTCACACTCCCAAATCCTTATCGAAAAATGTGAGAATTTCAAATTCCTATCATTTATCGAAATCTGTTTAGATTTTAAACTTATATGCACTGACCCTCCTGTAATGAATATGTACAAAGTCACAAAGATTTGTTAACAGTCATTATAAGGTATTCCAATGGAGATCAACTCCATGGAAACTAAGTCTCATATTCAAAGTACATTGCTTTGGACATGCTTCTTGCATTAAGTTTTCTAATCTTACACAGATAACTTCCACCTATGGAGACAACTCCATATTCTCATTTTGACTATCACTTCTGAATAAGAGATGCCTCTTTTCAGAATATGTCAATATGGTCCTTCCAAAATTAGCACTATACTTCCAACTGTCCCTGAGCAATCAATCTTTGGTAAACCTCAGATTGTCCTCGACAATTGCTTAATCATTTTAGTCATATCCAATTCTAGACCTTTTCCCTTCTTAATGCCCCTGGGCATTTGGAAAAATTTAGAAATGACAAATATTATAGCACATGCAATCGATCCTGTACCCAAAGCAAATGGTACACGATTCATGATGTCTCACATAAAGACATGATTCTAGACCAGTCTTTTGCTACAATATTTTTATTTGCCATGTTTTCAAAATTTGACTATGAAGAGGGATGCTGTAATCATAATCGAATTTTGAGAACGCAATATATAGAATTTCCTTAAGTTGAACCAATCCAACATGAAATTCATATATATATATATTCTTGACAAAGGATGATTAAGGTCTCAATCTAAGCCTTTAGAACTGAAATGAAGTATATCATCTCCCTTAATTATAGCAAACAACTTTTTCAATCCCTGCAGCCTCACGAATTGAAACTTTTGTTTTCTATAATTAACATTGCTAACTTGCAACACTAACAATAATTATCATGCTCCCACTAACATGATGATTATTAGCATAACACTTATGCTCCCACTAGCTTTGACATGTACTCAGAAATCAGCTGGACTTCTAGAAATCAATACTTTATTGACTTTCTTACCAAAGTTCAGATTTCTGATACGAGATGCTTTGATAAAACTTTATCAAAATTATACACCTTTCCTTAGATAGCATGCATGTGTGTCTAAACAATTTCAGAACTATGAAAAGGGATGCCGTAATCACAGTCTCAATTGTTTAGACCTTTTGCCATCTGCTTCAAATCTACTTGGTGGAAGTGTTTCCTCACCATCATTTTCATGAATCGGAGAGAAACCTTTTGACCCTTAGATTTTATGGTGTATGTGTTCTTATCCATGTGAATCGTCAAAACCATAGTCACAAGACAAGGATAATGACAAATCCAAACTCATATGGACTGAACTTATGCAATCTTAACTTCTTGCCACCTGGCAGTACAGGGCATGTCATTGCTTCCAAGTTGTTATGCAACCAATTGAGAACTTTCAGAACTCCTATGCAAAGCCAACTTTAACTAGAATGGGCACAGAATATGTCAACACGATAGGTTATAAACCTCAAGTCGTGTGCTAGTGAAGAACCTCAGGTTTTTTTCTTAATTAGTTCTTGAAATTCTTTTTAGGATCTTTAAGACTCCCACTATCCTCTTGACATATAAGACTATCTTGCCAAATATTCAAGAGATAGTGCAGATTCTTTATCAAGACAAACACTTCACACAATTGGCCTTAGTTGGTCTTTGTTTTATCCAAAACATCACAACTTACCAATTTCAAATGTACAAGAGTAGGACACTTTTACTCTTACATTTGACAAGTGTTTTAAACCTTTCTTTAAGATATGTCACTCAATTTACAATCTTGGAGTATGCCTCTAAGAATTGTTTTGGAACGAAGTATGACTCATCTTCCTGATCTAACCATTTCAACAATTCATGACTCCTCTTCTTAGTCATAATAATGCACTAAGATGACCTTTAGAGGACTAATTGTGGTATGATTTCTAAATCATTAAGATGATCACAAACATGATACTAAAGTACTCTCCCATCTTTTCAGATTTGAGAAACTTTTATCTTTCTGCCTAATTTGATTCTTCCCATTCGTTCTGCCATACATTGAGACTTTTCCAATGTTTCAGAATTATACTTAAACTTGTAAGTATAACCATATTTACTAAACTTTAGTAAATCAAATAGTCTTAACGAGCTTTGTGGTGGACATGACCAGTGCACAAGAATGTGTACTCGATCCCTTTAGTCCTTCACTTGACTCACACATCCATGTGAACAAGTAATTAGTCTTGATTTTCCAATGCTTGAAAGTTGTCATTCATCATACTATTCAACTTGCATGATTCCAAGTTTCGGTCCAATTGAAACTTGGGTGATGAGGAACTTTCCTGATTTGGTAAATTTAGACACTACCACAAATGAAAGAATCAAAACCATTTTCCAATATTGATGTCAGTGGAATCATATAAGCAACAATTTTCCACAAATGCCATTGTAAGGATACTTCAAATAAATAAAATTAATCAATTTTCTTTTATTTTAAAACTTTGCGGAAAAACTTATCCTTACAATCCATATGGAAAATTGTTGTTATCTATTCCTTAGCAATATATCATAACTTCTTAAGCAACTGCTCAAAATTCTGATGCGATCGAAATCCACCTTCGCGATCAGAATCAGCATATACTTCCTTTAAGATTTCTCTCTATTCTTTGATTCTTAAAACATCAACATGTGACCCAATCACATCATGTAATGAGGATCTCAGAATAGAACTTAACAGAGTTAGATAATGGGCTCTACCTGATGTAGAGTCAAACTTATTGACTTTAACATCCTTAGGTAAATTTGGCAGCTTTGCAATCAACGCTCCTTCCTTTGGCAAAATAAACATATGGACCCTTTGGTAATGGGACTATCTCAGACTTAGCCTTTCTCTTTACCATTTGGTCAACTGGGTTGACTATGGTCAATCCCTTTCCATTGGGAAGAGAATGCTTTTTCTGGATTTCCAGTGTCACCATTGTCACTGTCCATAAAGTTTTTGGGAAGTTGATCTTCTAATCAAATTTGCTTTACTATCGTTCCAAATCATTGCTGATTCAGCAGCACCAAGCAAATAGATATGATCATTAAGGTTCATGTCATAGTCTGTTTCATAGTAGTCCTAAAGGAACTCACTATGTGACTTAGAAAGTGATTGAACATCCAACTTTCTCAAGACTTTGACACCAAACTCTCCCGGCTTGTCAATATGTGACTTCATCTCTAAGATGTGATCACACATAGACCTTGCTTGCCATTAGGGCTTGAGTGACCTTGAACTTGTGGGTTAGGGAGAATAATTGGAGGAAGTGGAGGAAGAGAAGTATGACTTCCATGAGCCAAACTCGGGAAGTCATATTCATTAGGAAAGCTTCGTTTGGGAAGATCATTGTTGTCCAAACCAGACATCAACAATGAGAGAAATTCACGTAAAGTTGATTTAAGTCCTTAATATAACACCCAATATGATATATTAAGGCTAGGACCCAACAAAATATTTTATAACTTGGAAGAGGGATGCCGTAATCCAAGCTATAAAATATTTGAAGGTAGGTGCATGACGATTCACCAATTTCCACCAAGATAAACGAAATGTATTATTAGGTTTTAATTGGTTTTGAAACTCCTAGATTCTTTTGAGATTCATTGAACTTTTCAATGGCATGTTTCAATCTCGAGTGTGCCCTTCAGGTTTTGTGACTGGGATGCCGAGGATCACAAAAAAAGGTGTGAAGTAGCCATGCAAATATACTTGGTACCATTAATATTTACCCCTCAATCGATGTGTCGGTTAACCACACACGCTCCAACGATACTATGATAAACATTAAGTTACCCTTTGCCTACCTTGTTAAGTCCAGGTTAGTGTGCCGGTTAACCACACACGCTCCACTAACAGCTTAAACAAAGTGCAAAGTGTAATTTCATGGATTAGCACCTTATTCACATTTTCCTAAGTAACTAAGATTGGGAATTTATAAGTGTTTAGTTACTTAGTATTTATCATTATACTTATAATGAAGGGAGAATTATAGTCCTTGTCCTACCTGTTCGGCTAACGACCCTCCACCGGTCAAGGAAGCGGTGAGTGAGAGTGGACACCAATTAAACTGCCATTTTATAGGCAGTAACCTTATACCCCCCTTATAGACCGGCTTTGTGAATGAGGCCTACTAATGGTAAGACGACTTGCTCTTATACATATAATATATTAAAACTTTTAATATTATAATAGTATAAGGGTGTATTTTAGACATTTGAAATACTTGGTGGTTTAATCTATTAATTAAACTGGACTTTTAATTTAATTAAACTCAAACCATATATTTATGGATTTAATAATACTCTTTTAATTAAACGCTTTAATTAACTATTAATAAAGTCCATAAGAGTTAATATGAACTATTCAACAAAACATCATAATTCCAATTATTAAACTCAAAATTAAAACCATTTAATTAATTGTTTAAGTTATGAACCCAAGAGTTTTAGAATTCAATTCTTTTTTTCATAAAAAACTTTTCTCAAATTCCAAAACTTGAGGGCAAGTTTTGTAATTCTTGAAAACCTTTGGATTCCATAACTTATGGAATTAATGGTGTTTTATGATGAAACTTTCCATGTTCCATAACTTAAGAACAAGTTATGGAATTCTTTAAAACATTAAGACCAAGTTTTGTAACTCCATAAAAAACTTTGAATCAATTTTTTTAAAAACCTGTTCATATCCATAACTTATGGAGGTTTCAAAAAACTCTTTAGATCAAACTTTTAAAACTAATAAAATAATCATATCATTTTATCTTTTACTAAATTTGACCTAATTCAACTCATATAGCAAATGATTCAAATTTTACAACTAATTAGTTTTTCACAAAAACAAGTAATTATCTTAAAATTTGACAAACGTCATGTTTTTTTTTCCTTTTTTTTCAACTTTGAAAATAAAACATTTGCATCAATATAACATAAAACAACCCATGGCTCTGATACCACTGTTGTGTTTTCTGCATTCTAACACTCCTATGGTGTACATGCAACCCTATAAACCTTGGATCTATGTTTTCTCTATTATACATGCAAATATTAGCTATTCCAAGGTTTCATCCTAACTAGCATATTATGAAGCACCTATACTACAAAGTTCTAGTTAGATGACATACCTTTTGATGTATCTTGATGTCTTCAAGCTTTAAGAGCTTAGCCCCAATAGTGTGGAAGCCTCAAATCGAATCACATATCACCAAAACACCTTGGAAGAACTTGAGAGAATATGTATGCACACTAAAATCGGCCCACTCTTATTTTCACACACTTGTTCCAATTTTGTGAGCCAAGGACCCCTTTATATATTATGGAGGATTAGGGTTACATCCATGTAAACCCTAATACCCATGACCTTTCATTTACATAGGATCCATGGGTTAAAAGCTCCATGGGCCATCCATGAAAGCTTAGCCCAACCTAAATGAACTTGGCCCATTCCATATAATATGAGAGTCCATATTTAATTAGTTCTTTTTGATCACTTAATTAATTCTAAATTAATTCTTGATCAATACTAATTAAATAATATGATTCCATATTAATATATTAGAACTTATAATATATTAATATAAATCATAAATATACTATTCTCAAAAGACTATCCATATAAATTGTGCCGGTGAAGTGCAACCCAAATGGACCATGCCGGGTCGGGTCAAGTACATACCAAATATAGTTATGGACTTAGACATTAATCCAACAAAATCAACTTCACCTTCTTGGAAAGTAAGTGGCAACCGATTTTGGCTCTAGGAGGGGCTTATTTATAGTGTTTCACATGCTAGGGTTACACTTTGTAAACCCTAAGGACCCATGACTTTCCATATTCTCATGCTCCATGGATTTAACCTCCATGGACTATCCATGGATTAGTTTATCCCATCTACAAAATCATGGATCATTGGCCCACACTACAAGAATCATTGATTTACATAATCAATCCCCATATATTTAATTAGTCTCGCTTGACCACAAAATTAATTCCAAATTAATTCTTGATCAATACTAATTTAATAATATGATTTCATATTAATATATTATACTTGTAATATATTAATAAATCATAAATAACCTTGTTCTCAAAATCCATCCTATCAAATTGCATTGGTGAAGGCAACACAAAAAGGACCATGCAACAATCAAGTCAAGTACATCCCAGTTATTGTTGGATTAGGTGTCTAAGCCCATAACTATTATTGGTATGTATTCGACCCGAGAGTAGCATGGTCCATTTGGGTTGCATATCATCAGGACAATTTGTTAGGATGGACTTTTGAGAGAAGAGGTTATATATGATTATTAATATATTATAAGTTCTAATATATTAATATGAAGTCATATGTTTTAAATAGTATTGATCAAAAATTAATTTGGAATTAATTTAGTGATCAAAAGAGACTAATTAAAACTATGGGGACTAATTATGGTAATTAGTTATATTTATATGTGTTGGGCTTATGATCCATGTTGGACCAAGTTTATATATGGATACATAAAGAGTTGGGACACATGAACCATGGATCATAAGATCCATGGATATGGGTTTGGTTTATACCCATGACTCTTAGAATTCAACACATATAAATACATATGTTATGACCTAAAACCGCCAACCCTTAGTGTGTGTGTGCATGTTCTTGGAGTTCGTGAAGGTTTTAGAGTGCATGGAGATTCTCTCTCAAGTCCTACCTTTGTCCTTGATGTGTTGTGACTTCATTTGAGGCTTCCACACTATTGGGGCTAAGTTCTTAAGGCCAAATACATCAAGACTTCCAGCCACACAAAAAGGTATGTTACACTATCTAGTATTTTATGTAGTTTGTATGACAACTGCATGCTAGCTATAGGTTCAATACCTTGGAAATCATTTGCATGAATAATTAGTGAAACATAGATCCAAGGTATTTAGGGTTGTATGTGCACCATAGGATGTTGTATTATACCATAACCCAACAGTTATAGTTATGGGCTTAGACACCAAATCCAACAACATCTTCGTCGCCTCGGGATGGATGGATAATCTCGACTTGTGGGCCTCATCCATCAGAACTTGGCGCACCCCGCCATACTAAGGAACCTAGACCCGTCGATGCAGGGTCAATAATCCATGGATGTTGTAGTCAAATGAGGCTACCTGGCCTACGATCCGCTCACACTTCCGACGCTCTTCGTTCATACCCTCGACCTGAGCCTCCCGGATTTGCTCCAGCAACGGGGTAACCACTGTCATCCTCAGACATATGTCTCGTATCGGTGCTGCCACTGCCTTGTGGCTAAGCGCATCAGCCACCACATTGGCCTTCGCTGGGTGATAAAGGATCTCACAATCGTAATCCTTCACCACATCTAAGCACCGACGATGCCTCATGTTCAGATTCGGCTGATCCATGAGGTACCTCAAACTCTTGTGGTCCGTGTAAATGGTACAACGAACTCCATAGAGGTAATGCCGCCAAATCTTGAGGGCGAAAACCACAACTGCCAACTCCAAATCGTGCGTCGGATAGTTAGCCTCATGAGGATTCAGCTGCCTCGAAGCGTAAGCTATCACATGACCCAGCAGCATCAGTACCGCACCCTTACCCGTGATCGAAGCGTCACAGTAAACCACGAAATCGTCGATTCCCTCCGGCAACGTCAGAATCGGTGCCTCGCATAACCGCTGCCTCAGAGTCTCGAAGGCTGCCTGCTGCTCAGGCCCCTAGCGGAATGTCATCGACTTCTTGGTCAGTCGGGTCAAGGGAACAACAATCTTGGAGAAATCCTGGATGAATCTCTAATAGTAACTCGCCAGACAAAGAAAACTTCGAATCTCAGATGGAGACTTCGGAACCTCCCACTGCATCACGACCTCTATCTTGGACGGATCGACCAGAATACCCTTCTTGTTGACAAGGTGCACTTAACGAGTAGGACCCCCTGACAGCATATTTTCGACTTTTAAGGCTGGAATTGGACTAGAAACATTACCCTAAGATGTTTTGGTCTTGTAAACCTGTTTTTAATGTGGTAATGTTCATGCTAAACCAATTTCAAAGATAATTGTCAATAGATTCATGTTTTGTATTAGTTTAATGGTTAGGCAAATTTCATGAAAATTGTTTGACTTGAATTATCTTGTTCTTATGACTTAGTCTAGATTAATTGAAAAGTTATGTGATAATTTGTTTTCAATCCATATTAATCTTAAAGTTGCTCATAAAATGTGTTTTTGTAACTTGTCCTCAAGTTATAGGAAAAGTCACATTTATGATTCTTTAAAACTCATAATATTTCCATAAGTTAGGAAAAATGAAGAGTCTTATTTTCTTGAATGATTTTAAAGTCTTCCATAACTTGTCCTCAAGTTATGGAACTTGAAGAGTTTTTATTAAAACTACTTTAAATTCATAAGTTATGGAATTGAAAGGTTTTTGAATTGTTCAAAACTTGCCCTCAAGTTTTGGAATTTGTAAAGTTTCCCCCCATGAATACTTTAGTTCCAAGTTAAACCCTTAGAATTTTAATAGTTTAAAATTCAACCCTTATACTATTATAATATTATAGGTTTAATATTTATATATATGTACAAGAGTAAAAGTCAGTCATACCGTTAGTAGGCCTCATTCACGAAGCCGGTCTATAAGGGGGTATAAGGTTACTGCCTATAATATGGCGGTTTAATGGGTGTCCACTCTCACCCACCGCTTCCTTGACTGGTGGAGGGTCGTTAGCCGAACGGGTTTGACAAGAGTATAATTCTCCCTTCATTAAAAGTATTAATGATAAATACTAAGTAACTAAACACTTATAAATTCCCAATCTTAGTTACTTAGGAAAATGTGAATTTGGTGCTAACCCATGAAATTTACACTTTGTACCTTACCAAGTTGTTAGTGGAGCGTGTGTGGTTAACCGGCACACTAACATTGGACTAGTAAGAGTGGCGAAGGGTAACTTAATGTTCATCATAGATCGGTGGAGCGTGTGTGGTTAACCGGCACATCGATTAGGTGATAATATTAAGGGTACCAAGTGAATTTGCATGGTTATTCACACCTTGTTTTGTGATCCTCGGCATCCCAGTCACAAAATTTGAGAGGGCACAATCGAGATTGAAACATGCCATTGAAAACTTCAATGAATCTCAAAAGATCTAGGAGTTTCAAAACCAAATAAAACCTAATAAATTATTTCGTTTTTCATGGTGGAAATTGGTGAATCGTCATTCGCCTACCTTCAAATATTTTATAGCTTGGATTACGGCATCCCTCTTCCAAGTTGTAAAATATTGTGTTGGGTCCTAGCCTTAATATTTCATATTGGGTGTTATATTAAGGACTTAAATCAACTAACTTGAATATCTCCCATTTTAGATGTCTGGTTCAGACAAGTATGATCTTCCCAAATCTGTTTCCTCCACCTCCTCCAACTATTCTCCCTATCCCACAAGTTCAAGGTCACTCAAGCCCTATTGGCAAGGAAATTCTATGTATGCTCACATCTTGGAGAAGAAGTCACATATTTACAAGCCGGGAGAGTTGGGTGTCAAGGTCCTGAGGAAGTTGATTGTTAACTTGTTTCTTCAATCACTTTCTAAGTCACATAGTGAGTTCCTTTAGAGCTACTATATGACAGACCAAGAAATGACCCTTAATGATCTTACCCATTTGCTTGATGCTGCTGAATCAACAATGATTTTGAGCACTGGTAAAAACAAATTTGATTAGAAGATCGACTTCCCAAACCTTCTATTTCCAAAGGAAGGGGCATTGGTTGCGAAGCTGGCCAAATTTACCTGATAGTCTGTAAGGATGGTAAAGTCAAAAGTTTTGACTCTACTTCAGGTAAAGTCCACTATCTAACTCTATTTAAGTTCCTATTTGGAGATTCTTATTACATGGTGTGACTAGATCACATTTTGATGTTTTAAGAATCAAAGTGAAGAGGAAGCTTAAAGGAAGAATTTTGAGCTGTTACTTAAAGAGTTGTGATAGATTGCTTAGGAATACATAACAACATAGTTTTTCACATGCATTTGCATTGTAAGGATAAGTTTTTCCGCAAAGTTCTAAAATAAAAGAAAAGTTTTTATTTTATTTTAAAATATCATTACAGTGGCATTTGTGACAAATTGTTGTTTATATGTTTCCATTGATAGCAATATTGGAAAATGGATTTGATTCTTTCGACCGTGGTAGTGTCATAATTTACCAAATAAGGAAAGATCCTCATCACCCAAGTTTCAGTTGGGTAGAAACTTGGAATCATGCAAGTTGTATGATGAATGAGAATTTTCATCTTTGGGAAATTAAGACTAATTCATTGTTCACATGTATATGTGAGTCAAGTGAAAGGATCAGGGGATCGGGTACACTTGAGTGTGCACTGGTCAAGCCCACCACAAAGATCGATAAGACTATTCGTCATGATTTACTAAAGCTTAGTAAATATGGTTATACTTACAATTTTAAGTATAATTCTGAAACATTGGAAAAGTATCAATGTTAGGAAAAACGAATAAGAAGAATCAAATAAGGCAGGAAGATAAAGGTTTCTCCAATCTGAAAAGATGGGAGAGTACTTGAGTATCTTGTTTTATGATTATCTTAGTGTTTATGAAACCATATCACAATTAGTCCTCTAAGGACATCTTACTGCATTCTTATGACTAAGAAGAGGAATCTTGAATTGTAGGAATGGTTAAATCAAGAAGATGAGTCATACTTCGTTTCTAAACAAGTCTTAGAGTCATACTCCAAGATTGTAACTCGAGTGGCATATCTTAAGGAAGGTTTGTAACACTTGTCAAGTGTAAGAGTAAAATGTGTCTCTACTCTTGTACATTTGAAATTGGTAATTTGTGATGTTTTGGGTTAAACAGAGACCAACTAAGGCCAATTATGTGAAGTGTTAGTCTTGATAAGAATCCGCACTGACCCTTGATAAGAAATGGTTCTTGACAAGAGAGTCTTATATGTCAAGAGGACAGTGGGAGTCTTAAAGCTCTTGAAAGTTCCAAGAACTAATCAAGAATAAAAACCTGAAGTTTCTTCACTAGCACACGACTTGAGGTTTATAACCTATCATGTTGACATTTCTGTGCCTATTCCAGTTAAAGTTGGCTTTGCATAGGAGTTCTGAGAGTTCTCAATTGGTTGCATAACAACTTGGAAGCAATGGCAGGCCCTTGTGCTGCCAGTTGGCAAGAAGTTAAGATTGCACAAGTTCAATCCATATGAGGTTGGATTTGTTACTAACCTTGTCTTGTGATTATGGTTTTGACAAATTCACATGGATAGGGACTCATTCACCATAAAATCTAAGTTTCATAAGGTTTCTCTCCGATTCATGAAAATGATGGTGAGGAAACGCTTTCACTAAGTAGATTTTAAGTAGATAGCAATTGTGTTATTTGCATTCTCAAAGTTGTTAGTGGAGCGTGTGTGGTTAACCGGTATACTAACATGGACTTGTGAGAAATGTCAATGGTCTAAACAATTAAGACTACGATTACGGCATCCTTTTTCATAGTTCTAAAAATTGTTTAGACACTCATATGAGTTATCTAAAGAAAGGTGTATGATTTTGATAAAGTTTTATCAAAGCATCTCGTATCAGAAGTCTGAACTTTGGTAAGAAAGTCAATAAAGTATTGATTTCTAGAAGTCCAACTGATTTCTGGATACATGTCAAAGCTAGTGGGAGCATAAGTGTTATGCTAATAATTATCATGTAAGTGGGAGCATGATCATTGTATTAAGTGTTAATTATAGAAAACAAAAGGTTTCAATTGGGAAAGGTTGTCTTGCTATAGTTAAGGGAGAGGAAATTATACTTCATTTCAATTCTAAAAGCTTAGATTGAGATTTTGATAATCTTGAGTCATGGATATATATATATATATATATATATGAATTTCATGTTGGAATGGCCAAACATAAGGAAACTCTATATATATTGCGTTCTCAAACTTCGATTATGATTACGGCATCCCTCCTCATAGTCAAATTTTGAAAACATGGCAAATAAAAATATTGTAGCAAAAGAGTGGTCTATGATCGCGTCTTTATGTGAGACATCATGAATCGTGTCCCATATGCTTCGGATATAGGATTGATTACGTGTGCTATAATATTTATCCTTTCTAAATTTTCCAAATGCTCAGGGCATTAAGAAGGGAAAAGTCTAGAATTGGATATGACTAAAATGATTAACCAATTGTCGAGGACAATCTAAGGTTTTCCAAAGATTGGTTGCTCACGGACAATTGGAAGTATATTGTTAATTTTGGTAGGACCATATTAACATATTCTGAAAAGAGGAAACTATTGTTCAGAAGTGTTAGTCAAAATGGGAATCTGGAAAGGTTTCCATAGGTGGAAGTTGTTCTTCAAATCTTTGTAAGATTAGAAAACTTAATGCAAGAAGGATGTTCAAAGGAATGTACTTTGAATGTGAGACTTCGTTTCCATGGAATTGATCTCCATTGGAATACTCTGTAATGTCTGTTGACAAGTCTTTGTGACTTTGTGCATAGTCATTACGAGAGGATCAATGCATATAAGTTTAGAATCTAACATATTTCGTTAAATGGTAGGAATTTGGAATTCTTACATTTACGATAAAGATTTGGGATTGTGAAATGAGCATTATTGGAATCATGTTCAATTGATCTACTTCACAAAGTAAAGATCATAGATAAACATAGTGTGCATACTTGGTGTATGGCATGACTAGTGTTTAGAAAACATAGTCTACATGCTTGGAGCATGAGACAACTATTGTTTTAATTCAAGTATAAAGTGGATTATTTGAAACATTATACAATGAATAATGAGTAATCAATATGGTGTTTAAATAAAAGGTGTTCTATTTACTCTCAAAGGTGCTTGGGACCATAGAGTGATTAGTATTATTCTTGTGTTTCACTTTGCATGTTTTGACTTCCAGAATAGCTAGGTTATTTGTAACACCCAAATTTTCAAAACAATTTTTCACATTTTATAAAACACATTTTCATTCATAATCGTTATAAAAACATCATTGGATCACATAGTCAATCATAACATCATATCCCAAGATCATAATAAAAATCTCCCCATGTGTGTACTGATCAAGCCGGCGCCTTCCCGCGATCCTCGCTGGTACCTGAGACACATAACACAACACTGTAAGCATAAATGCTAAGTGAGTTCCCCAAAATACCACACACAACACATATTAGCCACTCGAGGCTATAACTCTGATGACCCTCTGGTCAAGGTGTCTCTGTGGGACCCTCCAGTCCCATAACTCTGTGGGCCCTCTAGCCCTAACTCTGTGGGCCCTCTGGCCCTAACTCTGTGGACCCTCTGGCCCTAACTCTGTGGACCCTCTGGCCCTAACTCTGTGGACCCTCTGGCCCTAACTCTGTGGACCCTCTGGCCCTAACTCTGTGGACCTTTCGGTCCTAACTCTGTGGACCCTCTGGCCCTAACTCTGTGGACCTTCCGCTCCTAACTCTGTGGACCCTCTGTAACATGCATAGCATAAAACACATAGAAATCACATCATGCAAAAGCATACAACATACTCTGTCTCATAGCTCTAATTACCATTCTAGGTAAAGTATAGTGAGAAGACTCACCTCGGGTAACTCGGTAAAGCTAGAACTCTGTAAAATCAGGTCTAGCCTCCGCCTAATCATGTAAAATAAATACTCTCAATCAATACATCTCTCAAGGCTAGACTATTCCTCCTCTTAGTACTCTCAGAAGGTTAAAAGACCATTTTACCCCTCTCATAACTCAAAGGCCCCACTATATACCAAACCCTAAACGTCAACCAAAAGTCAACCCTCCGGGTTACGCTGCGCGTACCAGATGTGTACGCTGGGCGTACCCGACAGTCTCTCAGAATCGGGGAACGCCACCCCGTACGCCGCGCGTATTGGGATTACGCCCGGCGTAAATCCCAGTTTCAGTCCCTTAGCTCTTGAGGTCTTAAACAGTTAAGACTCACGTACAACTTTTAGATCTAACCATTTTTAAGCCTCTTAATCCATAAAGTCGATGACTTTAAGCCTTTGCATGGCTGAACAAGTCACTAACACCCAAAATATACCATTTCCTAACACTAGAAAGCCCAATACTCAAGCATGATCTCATATCCACGACCAAGATGGGAACTTTATGGATCTATAACACAAATACCACTGAAATGGGACAGATCTAGGTCCATGGAGCACATTACACTCATAAAGTCTCCACCTTTGGGACTTTTAACCCTAAAATGGTCCATGAAGCAACAAACCAAATGAAGAGGAAAGTTTTGAACTTTATACCTCCAAATGCAGCTCCTTCCTCTGTAGATCTCAGATCCAAACTTGCACTTCAAACTCTAGTCTCCACAAACTCCTCTCCTTCTTCTTCACTAGCACACCAAGGCACTTTTAGCTCCAAAATCACACACACTCACTAAGAACGATGAAAAGTTCTCTCTTAGGGTTTTACTCACTGCTATGGAGGCTGAGAAATGAGCCTTAGCATCCAATATATAGGGCACAAGTCAGAAATTAGGGTTTGCACCTGGACACATTACGCCCAGCGTAACCCTGAGTACGCCCAGCGTACTCAGGCGAGTCTGCGTCCAAAATAAGCGCATCAGTACGCGCAGCGTACTCTTGAGTACGCCCAGCGTACTCATTTGCTACCAATTCCTCTTAAGGGCTTAACTTGACACTTTGAATAAAAGAAGGGCTAAATAGTTGTACCTGAATTTCGGGATGTTACAATTCTCCCCCACTAGAACTAGACTTCGCCCTCGAAGTCTCACTCAACAAATAACTCTGGATACTGCTCGCGCATCTCTAACTCCGGCTCCCAGGTCATTTCAGAACCCTTCCGATGTTGCCACTGGACTTGAACCAATGGCACCTCCTTGTTTCTCAAAGTCTTGATCCTTCGATCCACGATCGCAACCGATCTCTCAACATAATTCAGGCTCGCATCCGCCTGAATGTCCTCTAACGGAACCACTGCCGACTCATCAGCGATACACTTCCTCAACAGAGACACGTGGAAGGTATCGTGAATCTGGCTCAACTCCGTAGGTAGCTCCAAACGATACGCTACCCTGCCCACCCTGGCAGTCACCCTGAAAGGACCAATATACCGAGGTCCCAACTTACCCCTCTTCCTGAATCGGATCACCCCCTTCCAAGGAGATACCTTCAGGAGTACTAAGTCACCAACCTGGAATTCAAGCTCGGATCGTCGCCTATCCGCATAACTCTTCTGGCGACTCTGAGTGGTTCAACAACCTCTGTCTGACCCGCTGAATCTGCTCAGTCGTCTGAAGTACTATCTCTGTACTACCCATCACACGCTGCCCGACCTCACCCCAACAAATGGGAGTCCGACACCTCCTCCCATACAACAGCTCAAAGGGTGGCATACTGATGCTCAAATGATGGTTGTTGTTATAGGAAAACTCAACCAAGGGTAAATACGTGTCCCAACTTCCTCCGAAGTCCAATACACATGCCCGAAGCATGTCCTCGAGCGTCCGAATCGTCCGCCGGCTCTGCCCGTCTGTCTGTGGGTGGTAGGCGGTACTGAAATGCAACCTCGTACCCAACTGGAGATCACTCAACCCCGACCTCTATCATCTGATACTCATCGTTGGACCCTTCGGTCCGGTCTATATCGTTGGACCCTTCGGTCCGGTCTGTACAACACATCACCAGGACTCAACTCAACTCAAGAGTTTGGTCCGCCCGTAGTTGGAATCGCTCGTTCCAATGACTCATTCAACTCATAGCTTGGGGACCCGCAACCCATGTGTACTTCACTTATCCAATCCCTTCGGATTGGATGTCCACACATACTCAGAATGTAATGATTCCCAATCATTGAGGAGACCCCGGTCTCACCCCTGGTCCGACCACCAGGTTCCCAAAACTCATGCGTAGGGCTTTTCAAGCCTAAAACCCTCCTGTGTCATGCTCAGATCAAGAAGGCTTCCTCATAACAACCTCTCGCTAATTAGTGTGTATTACGGCTCCCCATAACATCACCACAACCTCCTACTGACTAGTGAGTACTACGGCTCCCCATAGTATCACAACAACCTCTCTCTGACTAGTGAGTACTACGGCTCCCCGTAGTATCACAACAACCTCTCTCTGACTAGTGAGTACTACGGCTCCCCATAGTATCACAACAACCTCTCTCTGACTAGTGAGTACTACGGCTCCCCATAGTATCACAACAACCTCTCTCTGACTAGTGAGTACTACGGCTCCCCATAGTATCACAACAACCTCTCTCTGACTAGTGAGTACTACGGCTCCCCATAGTATCACAACAACCTCTCTCTGACTAGTGAGTACTACGGCTCCCCATAGTATCACAACAACCTCTCTCTGACTAGTGAGTACTACGGCTCCCCATAGTATCACAACAACCTCTCTCTGACTAGTGAGTACTACGGCTCCCCATAGTATCACAACAACCTCTCTCTGACTAGTGAGTACTACGGCTCCCCATAGTATCACAACAACCTCTCTCTGACTAGTGAGTACTACGGCTCCCCATAGTATCACAACAAGCTCTCTCATAGTAGCTCCTGAAGCTGCGAGGATAAATACTGCGTCTCTGGCGGCGCAAAGCGATAAGGCGCCTTGGCGATAGGCGCTGCCCCCGGAACCAACTCGATGCGAAACTCTACTTGCCTCTCGGGAGGCACACCCGGAAACTCCTCGGGAAAAACATCCGGGGACTCTCGCACTATCGGAACGTCATCCATCGAACTTGGCCTCCCAGCGGCCTCTCGTGTATCCATCACATAGGACACATACCCGCTGCAGCCTTGCTGAAAACTCTGTCTCGCTCTGGCGGTTGAACAAAACGCCGACCCACATCGGTTACTCTCGTTGTACACCGTAAGTACTCCCCCACTGGGGTCTCGTATCGTCACCAACTGTCGCTCGCAGTCTATGACAGCCCCAAATCGGCTTAACCCAACCATGCCCACTATGACACACACGTCCCCCATCGATATCGGGACCAGATCTATCGGGGACTCAACACCGAAGATCTCGAGTACACATCCTCGACTCACATTCATAACATACTCCGCTCGCTCGTCCGCTATGGAAACTCGTAGAGGTCGACTCAACGCCTCTCGTCGGCTACTGATGTGCCGACCAAACGTTATTGACACAAATGATCGACTCGCTCCCGAGTCAAATATCACTAAAGCAGGTACATAACTCATAAGAAAAGTACCAGCCACGACATCGGGCGTTGCATGGACCTCCCCCGCCATCAACTAGAAGGCTCTCCCGCGAGCCTCGGTTGCCTCGGCCCTCGTTGGCCTGGCCTCGGTAACTCTAGCAGCAGGTGCGGCTTTCCTCAGATAGAATACTCGGTTCTTCCCCGCTTAGGGTTCGAACCATCCCCAATTGGCGTACCAACAATCTATCACCCCGACTGTCCCCACCAGTAATCATCGCACCTACTCTTGGAAGGTGATACGCAACTCTCGATGATCTCCTGACAGAGATCAAACAACTCCAAATACCAGGATCTCGTATGCAACCTTCAGTACTTACCATCGTGACTGCCTCTAGTCATTTAGGATCTCACACTATACCGTCACCGGACCTCCCAACTGTCCAGTGTTAACATTAACCCTGGATCTGGAAATAATGAACCATCATACTTCTCATCCTTGACTCCTTGCCAAACGTTCCAACATGCCCCTTATCATAAGAGCAGAAACCACATTTCCACTCCTTATACCTCTCAAGAACCATAGGAGTCACTGCCCTGATATACCCCTCTTGATCGCCCAACAATGCGGCTAACACATGCCCTATTATACTCAAATAGGGCGTTTCCTGATCCTTGACCATTTCAGTCTTCACTGTCAACCTGCTCAAGCTATACCATTCCCTTGCGACAGACCTACTGCCGGATACTCTGATTGAAAAGTCACCATTAGTGCGATTCCACAGGGCTCACCCCAACTCAGAAATCGAAATCTCAACACCCCTTACGTCTCCCATAAGAAACGGAAATAGCACCACTCGGGTCACGGAAAGTGACATATCTACTATCGGCCGGCTCTCCAGCTCCGACCGTACCCCTCCATAATGCACCGTCCCTACTCATCTCTTAGTCTTGTGACTCCACTGGCATATCACCAACAAATCCCTTAGAGCTAACCCGTTTTCCTTATCAAGGGATGCTCCACTAAAACTCATTCTCCCTGGCCTTTTGGGCCCATACTCCTTCACATCCGACCTTGGTCTAGATAATCGCTGCAGAATAACCGGCAAAACCAGAAGTACTCACCGCCACATTTCATGGTACTCGAACCATGTCCTCTCTTCTCAACCCGCCTCAAATCATGGTACTCGAACCACAAAATCACCCCTCGATCTGCCACCAATCATGGTACTTGAACCATGACATCACCTCTTGATCTGCTACCAATCATGGTACCCGAACCATGACATCACTTCTCGACCTGTCACCAATCATGGTACTCGAACCATGACATCACCTCTCGATCTGCTACTAATCATGGTACTCGAACCATGACATCACCTCTCGATCTGCTACTAATCATGGTACTCGAACCATGACATCATCCCTCGATCCGCTACTCACAATCCTCCGGATCGCCACGGTCATTTCGTCAAAATCATACTGCGAATCTCTTCATCGCTAATACCGCTGCCCTCCGGCGTGTGCGGTGTTCCAACCATGATGTCTCTGAAACACAACATGAAGATACCAGAGACTCGATCGAGTATACTCGCACTCGATAACTCAACCCTACTTGTTCCTGAGTACCCAATGGATTCTTACTTAGGGTGCGCGCTGCTCCGGTGTCTTCAGTAGTACGGGCCCTATACTACCGTCCACACCGCATCAGTATTCACTATAAGTCCTCCTCCTTGGATCCCAAGTCCCAAGTACTCTACTCTCTTTAACCATATGCTACTCACTAGCAGCTCTCTCATAACTCCTCGCTGCTATCTAAACACTCTCAAGTATCCCTAGCAGCAAAACTCCTAGACTAAGGCATCACATATCAGGCCACTCTAGTCCTAATAAGAATACCTAGTCTACTCTAGCATGCATAGCATAACTCATCGCATATCATAACATAATATATCTCATAACACTAATTGCAAGGGTATTTTGGGAATTCACCGTTCGGGCGCTGGCTGATCGTACACACGGCTCTGCTCTGTTTGTCTCAAAACTCTTTTTACTCTTTTAAAAAGTTTTTAGTCATCAAAATTTCTCTCAAATCCTCAGTTTGAGTTCAGATACGCCCGAAGATGAATCTGAATCCCTCAAACCAAGGCTCTGATACCAACTTGTAACACCCAAATTTTCAAAACAATTTTTCACATTTTATAAAACACATTTTCATTCATAATCGTTATAAAAACACCATTGGATCACATAGTCAATCATAACATCATATCCCAAGATCATAATAAAAATCTCCCCATGTGTGTACTGATCAAGCCGGCGCCTTCCCGCGATCCTCGCTGGTACCTGAGACACATAACACAACACTATAAGCATAAATGCTTAGTGAGTTCCCCAAAATACCACACACAACACATATTAGCCACTCGAGGCTATAACTCTGATGACCCTCTCGTCAAGGTGTCTCTGTGGGACCCTCCAGTCCCATAACTCTGTGGGCCCTCTAGCCCTAACTCTGTGGGCCCTCTGGCCCTAACTCTGTGGACCCTCTGGCCCTAAATCTGTGGACCCTCTGGCCCTAACTCTGTGGACCCTCTGGCCCTAACTCTGTGGACCTTCCGGTCCTAACTCTGTGGACCCTCTGGCCCTAACTCTGTGGACCTTCCGGTCCTAACTCTGTGGACCCTCTGTAACATGCATAGCATAAAACACATAGAAATCACATCATGCAAAAGCATACAACATACTCTTTCTCATAGCTCTAATTACCACTCTAGGTAAAGTATAGCGAGAAGACTCACCTCGGGTAACTCGGTAAAGCTCGAACTCTGTAAAATCAGGTCTAGCCTCCGCCTAATCATGTAAAATAAATACTCTCAATCAATACATCTCTCAAGGCTAGACTATTCCTCCTCTTAGTACTCTCAGAAGGGTAAAAGACTATTTTACCCCTCTCATAACTCAAAGGCCCCACTATAGACCAAACCCTAAAAGTCAACCAAAAGTCAACCCTCCGGGTTACGCTGCGCGTACCAGATGTGTACGCTGGGCGTACCCGGCAGTCTCTCAGAATCGGGGAACGCCACCCCGTACGCCACGCGTATTGGGATTACGCCCGGCGTAAATCCCAGTTTCAGTCCCTTAGCTCTTGAGGTCTTAAACAGTTAAGACTCACGTCCAACTTTTAGATCTAACCATTTTTAAGCCTCTTAATCCATAAAGTCGATGACTTTAAGCCTTTGCATGGCTGAACATGTCACTAACACCCAAAATATACCATTTCCTAACACTAGAAAGCCCAATACTCAAGCATGATCTCATATCCACGACCAAGATGGGAACTTTATGGATCTATAACACAAATACCACTGAAATGGGACAGATCTAGGTCCATGGAGCACATTACACTCATAAAGTCTCCACCTTTGGGACTTTTAACCCTAAAATGGTCCATGAAGCAACAAACCAAATGAAGAGGAAAGTTTTGAACTTTATACCTCCAAATGCAGCTCCTTCCTCTGTAGATCTCAGATCCAAACTTGCACTTCAAACTCTAGTCTCCACAAACTCCTCTCCTTCTTCTTCACTAGCACACCAAGGCACTTTTAGCTCCAAAATCACACACACTCACTAAGAACGATGAAAAGTTCTCTCTTAGGGTTTTACTCACTGCTATGGAGGCTGAGAAATAAGCCTTAGCATCCAATATATAGGGCACAAGTCAGAAATTAGGGTTTGCACCTGGACACATTACGCCCAGCGTAACCCTGAGTACGCCCAGCGTACTCAGGCGAGTCCGCGTCCAAATTAAGCGCATGAGTACGCGCAACGTACTCTTGAGTACGCCCAGCGTACTCATTTGCTACCAATTCCTCTTAAGGGCTTAACTTGACACTTTGAATAAAAGAAGGGCTAAATAGTTGTACCTGAATTTCGGGACGTTACATTATTCTTCCCGAATGACTAAGTTATTCAAACCATCCACAGTCGATAATACGTTGGAAATAGGTATTAAGGCAAGACTGCCGTGAATCGGGTTTGTAGATGTCCAAGGTAGTGGACATAGTAAGAGTTACTACAACATTCATGAGTACTCCTGGAATAAGGATCCGAGTATTAGATTCAACCCACGCTCATTTGAATCACTTCATGGATTTTCTCACGAGTGATCATGAGACGATAATATCTTATATTTTTCAAACCTAGAGATATGACTTGTTGCCTATGAGTTGATCATACATTGATTGCACGTAAACGCATTTGGTAAGTCGATGTTATAAAACGTGCCTTTGTGTATGATTCAACAAGTAGTAGAACAAGCATACGAGTCGAAGTTTATCCATTCCTTTTACCCTTAAAGGGATAAAAGCAATATCTGTGGGCCCCTCGATGATTTGGTGATGACAAACGTAAGTGCTCGGCCGGGCCTGGACTGATTTGATTTGTTCAATTAGTCAGTCGTCATAAATCGGAAATCGGGAAATAACAAATGGACAGAGAGAATGATTATAATCCATGTGTCAGTCCATATGATATCTAGAATGGGGAATATATGATCCCTTATCTAATGGACGTGTCATTGATTTGTTCAGAGTTCGACAGCGGCTTTAAGAGCTACGATTGCTAGTCGGGTCTTGGAGTCATACGCAATAATAGTTTTAGACTTATCCAAGTGGGAAACTGTTGGATTAGGTGTCTAAGCCCATAACTATTATTGGTATGTATTCGACCCGAGAGTAGCATGGTCCATTTGGGTTGCATATCATCAGGACAATTTGTTAGGATGGACTTTTGAGAGAAGAGGTTATATATGATTATTAATATATTATAAGTTCTAATATATTAATATGAAGTCATATGTTTTAAATAGTATTGATCAAGAATTAATTTGGAATTAATTTAGTGATCAAAAGAGACTAATTAAAACTATGGGGACTAATTATGGTAATTAGTTATATTTATATGTGTTGGGCTTATGATCCATGTTGGACCAAGTTTATGTATGGATACATAAAGAGTTGGGCCACATGAACCATGGATCATAAGATCCATGGATATGGGTTTGGTTTATACCCATGACTCTTATAATTCAACACATATAAATACATATGTTATGACCTAAAACCGCCAACCCTTAGTGTGTGTGTGAATGTTCTTGGAGTTCATGAAGGTTTTAGAGTGCATGGAGATTCTCTCTCAAGTCCTACCTTTGTCCTTGATGTGTTGTGACTTCATTTGAGGCTTCCACACTATTGGGGCTAAGTTCTTAAGGCCAAATACATCAAGACTTCCAGCCACACAAAAAGGTATGTTACACTATCTAGTATTTTATGTAGTTTATATGACAATTGCATGCTAGCTATAGGTTCAATACCTTGGAAATCATTTGCATGAATAATTAGTGAAACATAGATCCAAGGTATTTAGGGTTGTATGTGCACCATAGGATGTTGTATTATACCATAACCCAACAGTTATAGTTATGGGCTTAGACACCAAATCCAACAACATCTTCGTCGCCTCGGGATGGATGGATAATCTCGACTTGTGGGCCTCATCCATCAGAACTTGGCGCACCCCGCCATACTAAGGAACCTAGACCCGTCGATGCAGGGTCAATAATCCATGGATGTTGTAGTCAAATGAGGCTACCTGGCCTACGATCCGCTCACACTTCCGACGCTCTTCGTTCATACCCTCGACCTGAGCCTCCCGGATTTGCTCCATCAACGGGGTAACCACTGTCATCCTCAGACATATGTCTCGTATCGGTGCTGCCACTGACTTGCGGCTAAGCGCATCAGCCACCACATTGGCCTTCGCTGGGTGATAAAGGATCTCACAATCGTAATCTTTCACCACATCTAAGCACCGACGATGCCTCATGTTCAGATTCGGCTGATCCATGAGGTACCTCAAACTCTTGTGGTCCGTGTAAATGGTACAACGAACTCCATAGAGGTAATGCCGCCAAATCTTGAGGGCGAAAACCACAACCCCCAACTCCAAATCGTGCGTCGGATAGTTAGCCTCATGAGGATTCAGCTGCCTCGAAGCGTAAGCTATCACATGACCTAGCAGCATCAGTACCGCACCCTTACCCGTGATCGAAGCGTCACAGTAAACCACAAAATCGTCGATTCCCTCCGGCAACGTCAGAATCGGTGCCTCACATAACCGCTGTCTCAGAGTCTCGAAGGCTGCCTGCTGCTCAGGCCCCTAGCGGAATGTCATCGACTTCTTGGTCAATCGGGTCAAGGGAACAACAATCTTGGAGAAATCCTGGATGAATCTCCAATAGTAACTCGCCAGACAAAGAAAACTTCGAATCTCAGATGGAGACTTCGGAACCTCCCACTGCATCACGACCTCTATCTTGGACGGATCGACCAGAATACCCTTCTTGTTGACAAGGTGCACTCAACGAGTAGGACCCCCTGACAGCATATTTTCGACTTTTAAGGCTGGAATTGGACTAGAAACATTACCCTAAGATGTTTTGGTCTTGTAAACCTGTTTTTAATGTGGTAATGTTCATGCTAAACCAATTTCAAAGATAATTGTCAATAGATTCATGTTTTGTATTAGTTTAATGGTTAGGCAAATTTCATGAAAATTGTTTGACTTGAATTATCTTGTTCTTATGACTTAGTCTAGATTAATTGAAAAGTTATGTGATAATTTGTTTTCAATCCATATTAATCTTAAAGTTGCGCATAAAATGTGTTTTTGTAACTTGTCCTCAAGTTATAGGAAAAGTCACATTTATGATTCTTTAAAACTCATAATATTTCCATAAGTTAGGAAAAATGAAGAGTCTTATTTTCTTGAATGATTTTAAAGTCTTCCATAACTTGTCCTCAAGTTATGGAACTTGAAGAGTTTTTATTAAAACTACTTTAAATTCATAAGTTATGGAATTGAAAGGTTTTTGAATTGTTCAAAACTTGCCCTCAAGTTTTGGAATTTGTAAAGTTTCCCCCCATGAATACTTTAGTTCCAAGTTAAACCCTTAGAATTTTAATAGTTTAAAATTCAACCCTTATACTATTATAATATTATAGGTTTAATATTTATATATATGTACAAGAGTAAAAGTCAGTCTTACCGTTAGTAGGCCTCATTCACGAAGCCGGTCTATAAGGGGGTATAAGGTTACTGCCTATAATATGGCGGTTTAATGGGTGTCCACTCTCACCCACCGCTTCCTTGACTGGTGGAGGGTCGTTAGCCGAACGGGTTTGACAAGAGTATAATTCTCCCTTCATTAAAAGTATTAATGATAAATACTAAGTAACTAAACACTTATAAATTCCCAATCTTAGTTACTTAGGAAAATGTGAATTTGGTGCTAACCCATGAAAATTATACTTTGTACCTTACCAAGTTGTTAGTGGAGCGTGTGTGGTTAACCGGCACACTAACATTGGACTAGTAAGAGTGGCGAAGGGTAACTTAATGTTCATCATAGATCGGTGGAGCGTGTGTGGTTAACCGGCACATCGATTAGGTGATAATATTAAGGGTACCAAGTGAATTTGCATGGTTATTCACACCTTGTTTTGTGATCCTCGGCATCCCAGTCACAAAATTTGAGAGGGCACAATCGAGATTGAAACATGCCATTGAAAACTTCAATGAATCTCAAAAGATCTAGGAGTTTCAAAACCAAATAAAACCTAATAAATTATTTCGTTTTTCATGGTGGAAATTGGTGAATCGTCATTCGCCTACCTTCAAATATTTTATAGCTTGGATTACGGCATCCCTCTTCCAAGTTGTAAAATATTGTGTTGGGTCCTAGCCTTAATATTTCATATTGGGTGTTATATTAAGGACTTAAATCAACTAACTTGAATATCTCCCATTTTAGATGTCTGGTTCAGACAAGTATGATCTTCCCAAATCTGTTTCCTCCACCTCCTCCAACTATTCTCCCTATCCCACAAGTTCAAGGTCACTCAAGCCCTATTGGCAAGGAAATTCTATGTATGCTCACATCTTGGAGAAGAAGTCACATATTTACAAGCCGGGAGAGTTGGGTGTCAAGGTCCCGAGGAAGTTGATTGTTAACTTGTTTCTTCAATCACTTTCTAAGTCACATAGTGAGTTCCTTTAGAGCTACTATATGACAGACCAAGAAATGACCCTTAATGATCTTACCCATTTGCTTGATGCTGCTGAATCAACAATGATTTTGAGCACTGGTAAAAACAAATTTGATTAGAAGATCGACTTCCCAAACCTTCTATTTCCAAAGGAAGGGGCATTGGTTGCGAAGCTGGCCAAATTTACCTGATAGTCTGTAAGGATGGTAAAGTCAAAAGTTTTGACTCTACTTCAGGTAAAGTCCACTATCTAACTCTATTTAAGTTCCTATTTGGAGATTCTTATTACATGGTGTGACTAGATCACATTTTGATGTTTTAAGAATCAAAGTGAAGAGGAAGCTTAAAGGAAGAATTTTGAGCTGTTACTTAAAGAGTTGTGATAGATTGCTTAGGAATACATAACAACATAGTTTTTCACATGCATTTGCATTGTAAGGATAAGTTTTTCCGCAAAGTTCTAAAATAAAAGAAAAGTTTTTATTTTATTTTAAAATATCATTACAGTGGCATTTGTGACAAATTGTTGTTTATATGTTTCCATTGATAGCAATATTGGAAAATGGATTTGATTCTTTCGACCGTGGTAGTGTCATAATTTACCAAATAAGGAAAGATCCTCATCACCCAAGTTTCAGTTGGGTAGAAACTTGGAATCATGCAAGTTGTATGATGAATGAGAATTTTCATCTTTGGGAAATTAAGACTAATTCATTGTTCACATGTATATGTGAGTCAAGTGAAAGGATCAGGGGATCGGGTACACTTGAGTGTGCACTGGTCAAGCCCACCACAAAGATCGATAAGACTATTCGTCATGATTTACTAAAGCTTAGTAAATATGGTTATACTTACAATTTTAAGTATAATTCTGAAACATTGGAAAAGTATCAATGTTAGGAAAAACGAATAAGAAGAATCAAATAAGGCAGGAAGATAAAGGTTTCTCCAATCTGAAAAGATGGGAGAGTACTTGAGTATCTTGTTTTATGATTATCTTAGTGTTTATGAAACCATATCACAATTAGTCCTCTAAGGACATCTTACTGCATTCTTATGACTAAGAAGAGGAATCTTGAATTGTAGGAATGGTTAAATCAAGAAGATGAGTCATACTTCGTTTCTAAACAAGTCTTAGAGTCATACTCCAAGATTGTAACTCGAGTGGCATATCTTAAGGAAGGTTTGTAACACTTGTCAAGTGTAAGAGTAAAATGTGTCTCTACTCTTGTACATTTGAAATTGGTAATTTGTGATGTTTTGGGTTAAACAGAGACCAACTAAGGCCAATTATGTGAAGTGTTAGTCTTGATAAGAATCCGCACTGACCCTTGATAAGAAATGGTTCTTGACAAGAGAGTCTTATATGTCAAGAGGACAGTGGGAGTCTTAAAGCTCTTGAAAGTTCCAAGAACTAATCAAGAATAAAAACCTGAAGTTTCTTCACTAGCACACGACTTGAGGTTTATAACCTATCATGTTGACATTTCTGTGCCTATTCCAGTTAAAGTTGGCTTTGCATAGGAGTTCTGAGAGTTCTCAATTGGTTGCATAACAACTTGGAAGCAATGGCAGGCCCTTGTGCTGCCAGTTGGCAAGAAGTTAAGATTGCACAAGTTCAATCCATATGAGGTTGGATTTGTTACTAACCTTGTCTTGTGATTATGGTTTTGACAAATTCACATGGATAGGGACTCATTCACCATAAAATCTAAGTTTCATAAGGTTTCTCTCCGATTCATGAAAATGATGGTGAGGAAACGCTTTCACTAAGTAGATTTTAAGTAGATAGCAATTGTGTTATTTGCATTCTCAAAGTTGTTAGTGGAGCGTGTGTGGTTAACCGGTACACTAACATGGACTTGTGAGAAATGTCAATGGTCTAAACAATTAAGACTACGATTACGGCATCCTTTTTCATAGTTCTAAAAATTGTTTAGACACTCATATGAGTTATCTAAAGAAAGGTGTATGATTTTGATAAAGTTTTATCAAAGCATCTCGTATCAGAAGTCTGAACTTTGGTAAGAAAGTCAATAAAGTATTGATTTCTAGAAGTCCAACTGATTTCTGGATACATGTCAAAGCTAGTGGGAGCATAAGTGTTATGCTAATAATTATCATGTAAGTGGGAGCATGATCATTGTATTAAGTGTTAATTATAGAAAACAAAAGGTTTCAATTGGGAAAGGTTGTCTTGCTATAGTTAAGGGAGAGGAAATTATACTTCATTTCAATTCTAAAAGCTTAGATTGAGATTTTGATAATCTTGAGTCATGGATATATATATATATATATATATATATATATATATATATATATATATATATATATATATATATATATATATATATATGAATTTCATGTTGGAATGGCCAAACATAAGGAAACTCTATATATATTGCGTTCTCAAACTTCGATTATGATTACGGCATCCCTCCTCATAGTCAAATTTTGAAAACATGGCAAATAAAAATATTGTAGCAAAAGAGTGGTCTATGATCGCGTCTTTATGTGAGACATCATGAATCGTGTCCCATATGCTTCGGATATAGGATTGATTACGTGTGCTATAATATTTATCCTTTCTAAATTTTCCAAATGCTCAGGGCATTAAGAAGGGAAAAGTCTAGAATTGGATATGACTAAAATGATTAACCAATTGTCGAGGACAATCTAAGGTTTTCCAAAGATTGGTTGCTCACGGACAATTGGAAGTATATTGTTAATTTTGGTAGGACCATATTAACATATTCTGAAAAGAGGAAACTATTGTTCAGAAGTGTTAGTCAAAATGGGAATCTGGAAAGGTTTCCATAGGTGGAAGTTGTTCTTCAAATCTTTGTAAGATTAGAAAACTTAATGCAAGAAGGATGTTCAAAGGAATGTACTTTGAATGTGAGACTTCGTTTCCATGGAATTGATCTCCATTGGAATACTCTGTAATGTCTGTTGACAAGTCTTTGTGACTTTGTGCATAGTCATTACGAGAGGATCAATGCATATAAGTTTAGAATCTAACATATTTCGTTAAATGGTAGGAATTTGGAATTCTTACATTTACGATAAAGATTTGGGATTGTGAAATGAGCATCATTGGAATCATGTTCAATTGATCTACTTCACAAAGTAAAGATCATAGATAAACATAGTGTGCATACTTGGTGTATGGCATGACTAGTGTTTAGAAAACATAGTCTACATGCTTGGAGCATGAGACAACTATTGTTTTAATTCAAGTATAAAGTGGATTATTTGAAACATTATACAATGAATAATGAGTAATCAATATGGTGTTTAAATAAAAGGTGTTCTATTTACTCTCAAAGGTGCTTGGGACCATAGAGTGATTAGTATTATTCTTGTGTTTCACTTTGCATGTTTTGACTTCCAGAATAGCTAGGTTATTTGTAACACCCAAATTTTCAAAACAATTTTTCACATTTTATAAAACACATTTTCATTCATAATCGTTATAAAAACATCATTGGATCACATAGTCAATCATAACATCATATCCCAAGATCATAATAAAAATCTCCCCATGTGTGTACTGATCAAGCCGGCGCCTTCCCGCGATCCTCGCTGGTACCTGAGACACATAACACAACACTGTAAGCATAAATGCTAAGTGAGTTCCCCAAAATACCACACACAACACATATTAGCCACTCGAGGCTATAACTCTGATGACCCTCTGGTCAAGGTGTCTCTGTGGGACCCTCCAGTCCCATAACTCTGTGGGCCCTCTAGCCCTAACTCTGTGGGCCCTCTGGCCCTAACTCTGTGGACCCTCTGGCCCTAACTCTGTGGACCCTCTGGCCCTAACTCTGTGGACCCTCTGGCCCTAACTCTGTGGACCCTCTGGCCCTAACTCTGTGGACCTTTCGGTCCTAACTCTGTGGACCCTCTGGCCCTAACTCTGTGGACCTTCCGGTCCTAACTCTGTGGACCCTCTGTAACATGCATAGCATAAAACACATAGAAATCACATCATGCAAAAGCATACAACATACTCTGTCTCATAGCTCTAATTACCATTCTAGGTAAAGTATAGTGAGAAGACTCACCTCGGGTAACTCGGTAAAGCTAGAACTCTGTAAAATCAGGTCTAGCCTCCGCCTAATCATGTAAAATAAATACTCTCAATCAATACATCTCTCAAGGCTAGACTATTCCTCCTCTTAGTACTCTCAGAAGGTTAAAAGACCATTTTACCCCTCTCATAACTCAAAGGCCCCACTATATACCAAACCCTAAACGTCAACCAAAAGTCAACCCTCCGGGTTACGCTGCGCGTACCAGATGTGTACGCTGGGCGTACCCGACAGTCTCTCAGAATCGGGGAACGCCACCCCGTACGCCGCGCGTATTGGGATTACGCCCGGCGTAAATCCCAGTTTCAGTCCCTTAGCTCTTGAGGTCTTAAACAGTTAAGACTCACGTACAACTTTTAGATCTAACCATTTTTAAGCCTCTTAATCCATAAAGTCGATGACTTTAAGCCTTTGCATGGCTGAACAAGTCACTAACACCCAAAATATACCATTTCCTAACACTAGAAAGCCCAATACTCAAGCATGATCTCATATCCACGACCAAGATGGGAACTTTATGGATCTATAACACAAATACCACTGAAATGGGACAGATCTAGGTCCATGGAGCACATTACACTCATAAAGTCTCCACCTTTGGGACTTTTAACCCTAAAATGGTCCATGAAGCAACAAACCAAATGAAGAGGAAAGTTTTGAACTTTATACCTCCAAATGCAGCTCCTTCCTCTGTAGATCTCAGATCCAAACTTGCACTTCAAACTCTAGTCTCCACAAACTCCTCTCCTTCTTCTTCACTAGCACACCAAGGCACTTTTAGCTCCAAAATCACACACACTCACTAAGAACGATGAAAAGTTCTCTCTTAGGGTTTTACTCACTGCTATGGAGGCTGAGAAATGAGCCTTAGCATCCAATATATAGGGCACAAGTCAGAAATTAGGGTTTGCACCTGGACACATTACGCCCAGCGTAACCCTGAGTACGCCCAGCGTACTCAGGCGAGTCTGCGTCCAAAATAAGCGCATCAGTACGCGCAGCGTACTCTTGAGTACGCCCAGCGTACTCATTTGCTACCAATTCCTCTTAAGGGCTTAACTTGACACTTTGAATAAAAGAAGGGCTAAATAGTTGTACCTGAATTTCGGGATGTTACAATTCTCCCCCACTAGAACTAGACTTCGCCCTCGAAGTCTCACTCAACAAATAACTCTGGATACTGCTCGCGCATCTCTAACTCCGGCTCCCAGGTCATTTCAGAACCCTTCCGATGTTGCCACTGGACTTGAACCAATGGCACCTCCTTGTTTCTCAAAGTCTTGATCCTTCGATCCACGATCGCAACCGGTCTCTCAACATAATTCAGGCTCGCATCCACCTGAATGTCCTCTAATGGAACCACTGCCGACTCATCAGCGATACACTTCCTCAACTGAGACACGTGGAAGGTATCGTGAATCTGGCTCAACTCCGTAGGTAGCTCCAAACGATACGCTACCCTGCCCACCCTGGCAGTCACCCTGAAAGGACCAATATACCGAGGTCCCAACTTACCCCTCTTCCTGAATCGGATCACCCCCTTCCAAGGATATACCTTCAGGAGTACTAAGTCACCAACCTGGAATTCAAGCTCGGATCGTCGCCTATCCGCATAACTCTTCTGGAGACTCTGAGTGGTTCAACAACCTCTGTCTGACCCGCTGAATCTGCTCAGTCGTCTGAAGTACTATCTCTGTACTACCCATCACACGCTGCCCGACCTCACCCCAACAAATGGGAGTCCGACACCTCCTCCCATACAACAGCTCAAAGGGTGGCATACTGATGCTCAAATGATGGTTGTTGTTATAGGAAAACTCAACCAAGGGTAAATACGTGTCCCAACTTCCTCCGAAGTCCAATACACATGCCCGAAGCATGTCCTCGAGCGTCCGAATCGTCCGCCGGCTCTGCCCGTCTGTCTGTGGGTGGTAGGCGGTACTGAAATGCAACCTCGTACCCAACTGGAGATCGACTCAACCCCGACCTCTGTCATCTGATACTCATCGTTGGACCCTTCGGTCCGGTCTATATCGTTGGACCCTTCGATTCGGTCTGTACAACACATCACCAGGACTCAACTCAACTCAAGAGTTTGGTCCGCCCGTAGTTGGAATCGCTCGTTCCAATGACTCATTCAACTCATAGCTTGGGGACCCGCAACCCATGTGTACTTCACTTATGCAATCCCTTCGGATTGGATGTCCACACTTACTCAGAATGTAATGATTCCCAATCATTGAGGAGACCCCGGTCTCACCCCTGGTCCGACCACCAGGTTCCCAAAACTCATGCGTAGGGCTTTTCAAGCCTAAAACCCTCCTGTGTCATGCTCAGATCAAGAAGGCTTCCTCATAACAACCTCTCGCTAATTAGTGCGTATTACGGCTCCCCATAACATCACCACAACCTCCTACTGACTAATGAGTACTACGGCTCCCCATAGTATCACAACAACCTCTCTCTGACTAGTGAGTACTACGGCTCCCCGTAGTATCACAACAACCTCTCTCTGACTAGTGAGTACTACGGCTCCCCATAGTATCACAACAACCTCTCTCTGACTAGTGAGTACTACGGCTCCCCATAGTATCAAAACAACCTCTCTCTGACTAGTGAGTACTACGGCTCCCCATAGTATCACAACAACCTCTCTCTGACTAGTGAGTACTACGGCTCCCCATAGTATCACAACAACCTCTCTCTGACTAGTGAGTACTACGGCTCCCCATAGTATCACAACAACCTCTCTCTGACTAGTGAGTACTACGGCTCCCCATAGTATCACAACAACCTCTCTCTGACTAGTGAGTACTACGGCTCCCCATAGTATCACAACAACCTCTCTCTGACTAGTGAGTACTACGGCTCCCCATAGTATCACAACAACCTCTCTCTGACTAGTGAGTACTACGGCTCCCCATAGTATCACAACAACCTCTCTCTGACTAGTGAGTACTACGGCTCCCCATAGTATCACAACAACCTCTCTCTGACTAGTGAGTACTACGGCTCCCCAGAGTATCACAACAAGCTCTCTCATAGTAGCTCCTGAAGCTGCGAGGATAAATACTGCGTCTCTGGCGGCGCAAAGTGATAAGGCGCCTTGGCGATAGGCGCTGCCCCCGGAACCAACTCGATGCGAAACTCTACTTGCCTCTCGGCAACTCCTCGGGAAAAACATCCGGGGACTCTCGCACTATCGGAACGTCATCCATCGAACTTGGCCTCCCAGCGGCCTCTCGTGTGTCCATCACATAGGACACATACCCGCTGCAGCCTTGCTGAAAACTCTGTCTCGCTCTGGCGGTTGAACAAAACGCCGACCCACATCGGTTACTCTCGTTGTACACCGTAAGTACTCCCCCACTGGGGTCTCGTATCGTCACCAACTGTCGCTCGCAGTCTATGACAGCCCCAAATCGGCTTAACCCAACCATGCCCACTATGACACACACGTCCCCCATCGATATCGGGACCAGATCTATCGGGGACTCAACATCGAAGATCTCGAGTACACATCCTCGACTCACATTCATAACATACTCCGCTCGCTCGTCCGCTATGGAAACTCGTAGAGGTCGACTCAACGCCTCTCGTCGGCTACTGATGTGCCGACCAAACGTTATTGACACAAATGATCGACTCGCTCCCGAGTCAAATATCACTAAAGCAGGTACATAACTCATAAGAAAAGTACCAGCCACGACATCGGGCGTTGCATGGACCTCCCCCGCCATCAACTGGAAGGCTCTCCCGCGAGCCTCGGTTGCCTCGGCCCTCGTTGGCCTGGCCTCGGTAACTCTAGCAGCAGGTGCGGCTTTCCTCAGATAGAATACTCGGTTCTTCCCCGCTTAGGGTTCGAACCATCCCCAATTGGCGTACCAACAATCTATCACCCCGACTGTCCCCACCAGTAATCATCGCACCTACTCTTGGAAGGTGATACGCAACTCTCGATGATCTCCTGACAGAGATCAAACAACTCCAAATACCAGGATCTCGTATGCAACCTTCAGTACTTACCATCGTAACTGCCTCTAGTCATTTAGGATCTCACACTATACCGTCACCGGACCTCCCAACTGTCCAGTGTTAACATTAACCCTGGATCTGGAAATAATGAACCATCATACTTCTCATCCTTGACTCCTTGCCAAACGTTCCAACATGCCCCTTATCATAAGAGCAGAAACCACATTTCCACTCCTTATACCTCTCAAGAACCATAGGAGTCACTGCCCTGATATACCCCTCTTGATCGCCCAACAATGCGGCTAACACGTGCCCTATTATACTCAAATAGGGTGTTTCCTGATCCTTGACCATTTCAGTCTTCACTGTCAACCTGCTCAAGCTATACCATTCCCTTGCGACAGACCTACTGCCGGATACTCTGATTGAAAAGTCACCATTAGTGCGATTCCACAGGGCTCACCCCAACTCAGAAACCGAAATCTCAACACCCCTTACGTCTCCCATAAGAAATGGAAATAGCACCACTCGGGTCACGGAAAGTGACATATCTACTATCGGCCGGCTCTCCAGCTCCGACCGTACCCCTCCATAATGCACCGTCCCTACTCATCTCTTAGTCTTGTGACTCCACTGGCATATCACCAACAAATCCCTTAGAGCTAACTCGTTTTCCTTATCAAGGGATGCTCCACTAAAACTCATTCTCCCTGGCCTTTTGGGCCCATACTCCTTCACATCCGACCTTGGTCTAGATAATCGCTGCAGAATAACCGGCAAAACCAGAAGTACTCACCGCCACATTTCATGGTACTCGAACCATGTCCTCTCTTCTCAACCCGCCTCAAATCATGGTACTCGAACCACAAAATCACCCCTCGATCTGCCACCAATCATGGTACTCGAACCATGACATCACCTCTTGATCTGCTACCAATCATGGTACCCGCACCATGACATCACTTCTCGACCTGTCACCAATCATGGTACTCGAACCATGACATCACCTCTCGATCTGCTACTAATCATGGTACTCGAACCATGACATCACCTCTCGATCTGCTACTAATCATGGTACTCGAACCATGACATCACCCCTCGATCCGCTACTCACAATCCTCCGGATCGCCACGGTCATTTCGTCAAAATCATACTGCGAATCTCTTCATCGCTAATACCGCTGCCCTCCAGCGTGTGCGGTGTTCCAACCATGATGTCTCTGAAACACAACATGAAGATACCAGAGACTCGATCGACTATACTCGCACTCGATAACTCAACCCTACTTGTTCCTGAGTACCCAATGGATTCTTACTTAGGGTGCACGCTGCTCCGGTGTCTTCAGTAGTACGGGCCCTATACTACCGTCCACACCGCATCAGTATTCACTCTAAGTCCTCCTCCTTGGATCCCAAGTCCCAAGTACTCTACTCTCTTTAACCATATGCTACTCACTAGCAGCTCTCTCATAACTCCTCGCTGCTATCTAAACACTCTCAAGTATCCCTAGCAGCAAAACTCCTAGACTAAGGCATCACATATCAGGCCACTCTAGTCCTAATAAGAATACCTAGTCTACTCTAGCATGCATAGCATAACTCATCGCATATCATAACATAATATATCTCATAACACTAATTGCAAGGGTATTTTGGGAATTCACCGTTCGGGCGCTGGCTGATCGTACACACGGCTCTGCTCTGTTTGTCTCAAAACTCTTTTTACTCTTTTAAAAAGTTTTTAGTCATCAAAATTTCTCTCAAATCCTCAGTTTGAGTTCAGATACGCCCGAAGATGAATCTAAATCCCTCAAACCAAGGCTCTGATACCAACTTGTAACACCCAAATTTTCAAAACAATTTTTCACATTTTATAAAACACATTTTCATTCATAATCGTTATAAAAACACCATTGGATCACATAGTCAATCATAACATCATATCCCAAGATCATAATAAAAATCTCCCCATGTGTGTACTGATCAAGCCGGCGCCTTCCCGCGATCCTCGCTGGTACCTGAGACACATAACACAACACTATAAGCATAAATGCTTAGTGAGTTCCCCAAAATACCACACACAACACATATTAGCCACTCGAGGCTATAACTCTGATGACCCTCTGGTCAAGGTGTCTCTGTGGGACCCTCCAGTCCCATAACTCTGTGGGCCCTCTAGCCCTAACTCTGTGGGCCCTCTGGCCCTAACTCTGTGGGCCCTCTGGCCCTAACTCTGTGGACCCTCTGGCCCTAACTCTGTGGACCCTCTGGCCCTAACTCTGTGGACCCTCTGGCCCTAACTCTGTGGACCTTTCGGTCCTAACTCTGTGGACCCTCTGGCCCTAACTCTGTGGACCTTCCGGTCCTAACTCTGTGGACCCTCTGTAACATGCATAGCATAAAACACATAGAAATCACATCATGCAAAAGCATACAACATACTCTGTCTCATAGCTCTAATTACCACTCTAGGTAAAGTATAGCGAGAAGACTCACCTCGGGTAACTCGGTAAAGCTCGAACTCTGTAAAATCAGGTCTAGCCTCCGCCTAATCATGTAAAATAAATACTCTCAATCAATACATCTCTCAAGGCTAGACTATTCCTCCTCTTAGTACTCTCAGAAGGGTAAAAGACTATTTTACCCCTCTCATAACTCAAAGGCCCCACTATAGACCAAACCCTAAAAGTCAACCAAAAGTCAACCCTCCGGGTTACGCTGCGCATACCAGATGTGTACGCTGGGCGTACCCGGCAGTCTCTCAGAATCGGGGAACGCCACCCCGTACGCAGCGCGTATTGGGATTACGCCTGGCGTAAATCCCAGTTTCAGTCCCTTAGCTCTTGAGGTCTTAAACAGTTAAGACTCACGTCCAACTTTTAGATCTAACCATTTTTAAGCCTCTTAATCCATAAAGTCGATGACTTTAAGCCTTTGCATGGCTGAACAAGTCACTAACACCCAAAATATACCATTTCCTAACACTAGAAAGCCCAATACTCAAGCATGATCTCATATCCACGACCAAGATGGGAACTTTATGGATCTATAACACAAATACCACTGAAATGGGACAGATCTAGGTCCATGGAACACATTACACTCATAAAGTCTCCACCTTTGGGACTTTTAACCCTAAAATGGTCCATGAAGCAACAAACCAAATGAAGAGGAAAGTTTTGAACTTTATACCTCCAAATGCAGCTCCTTCCTCTGTAGATCTCAGATCCAAACTTGCACTTCAAACTCTAGTCTCCACAAACTGCTCTCCTTCTTCTTCACTAGCACACCAAGGCACTTTTAGCTCCAAAATCACACACACTCACTAAGAACGATGAAAAGTTCTCTCTTAGGGTTTTACTCACTGCTATGGAGGCTGAGAAATGAGCCTTAGCATCCAATATATAGGGCACAAGTCAGAAATTAGGGTTTGCACCTGGACACATTACGCCCAGCGTAACCCTGAGTACGCCCAGCGTACTCAGGCGAGTCCGCGTCCAAAATAAGCGCATGAGTACGCGCAGCGTACTCTTGAGTACGCCCAGCGTACTCATTTGCTACCAATTCCTCTTAAGGGCTTAACTTAACACTTTGAATAAAAGAAGGGCTAAATAGTTGTACCGGAATTTCGGGATGTTACATTATTCTTCCCGAATGAATAAGTTATTCAAACCATCCACAGTCGATAATACGTTGGAAATAGGTATTAAGGCAAGACTGCCGTGAATCGGGTTTGTAGATGTCCAAGGTAGTGGACATAGTAAGAGTTACTACAACATTCATTAGTACTCCTGGAATAAGGATCCGAGTATTAGATTCAACCCACGCTCATTTGAATCACTTCATGGATTTTATCACGAGTGATCATGAGACGATAATATCTTATATTTTTCAAACCTAGAGATATGACTTGTTGCCTATGAGTTGATCATACATTGATTGCACGTAAACGCATTTGGTAAGTCGATGTTATAAAACGTGCCTTTGTGTATGATTCAACAAGTAGTAGAACAAGCATATGAGTCGAAGTTTATCCATTCCTTTTACCCTTAAAGGGATAAAAGCAATATTTGTGGGCCCCTCGATGATTTGGTGATGACAAACGTAAGTGCTCGGCCGGGCCTGGACTGATTTGATTTGTTCAATTAGTCAGTCGTCATAAATCGGAAATCGGGAAATAACAAATGGACAGAGAGAATGATTATAATCCATGTGTCAGTCCATATGATATCTAGAATGGGGAATATATGATCCCTTATCTAATGGACGTGTCATTGATTTGTTCAGAGTTCGACAGCGGCTTTAAGAGCTACGAGTGCTAGTCGGGTCTTGGAGTCATACGCAATAATAGTTTTAGACTTATCCAAGTGGGAGACTGTTGGATTAGGTGTCTAAGCCCATAACTATTATTGGTATGTATTCGACCCGAGAGTAGCATGGTCCATTTGGGTTGCATATCATCAGGACAATTTGTTAGGATGGACTTTTGAGAGAAGAGGTTATATATGATTATTAATATATTATAAGTTCTAATATATTAATATGAAGTCATATGTTTTAAATAGTATTGATCAAGAATTAATTTGGAATTAATTTAGTGATCAAAAGAGACTAATTAAAACTATGGGGACTAATTATGGTAATTAGTTATATTTATATGTGTTGGGCTTATGATCCATGTTGGACCAAGTTTATGTATGGATACATAAAGAGTTGGGCCACATGAACCATGGATCATAAGATCCATGGATATGGGTTTGGTTTATACCCATGACTCTTATAATTCAACACATATAAATACATATGTTATGACCTAAAACCGCCAACCCTTAGTGTGTGTGTGAATGTTCTTGGAGTTCATGAAGGTTTTAGAGTGCATGGAGATTCTCTCTCAAGTCCTACCTTTGTCCTTGATGTGTTGTGACTTCATTTGAGGCTTCCACACTATTGGGGCTAAGTTCTTAAGGCCAAATACATCAAGACTTCCAGCCACACAAAAAGGTATGTTACACTATCTAGTATTTTATGTAGTTTATATGACAATTGCATGCTAGCTATAGGTTCAATACCTTGGAAATCATTTGCATGTATAAATAGTGAAAACATAGATCCAAGGTATTTAGGGTTGTATGTGCACCATATGATGTTGTATTATATGATAACCCAACAGTTATAGTTATGGGCTTAGACACCAAATCCAACAACATCTTCGTCGCCTCGGGATGGATGGATAATCTCGACTTGTGGGCCTCATCCATCAGAACTTGCCGCACCCCGCCATACTAAGGAACCTAGACCCGTCGATGCAGGGTCAATAATCCATGGATGTCGTAGTCAAATGAGGCTACCTAGCCTACGATCCGCTCACACATCCGACGCTCTTCGTTCATACCCTTGACCTGAGCCTCGCGGATTTGCTCCAGCAACGGGGTAACCACTGTCATCCTCGGACATATGTCTCGTATCGGTGCTGCCACTGCCTTGCGGCTAAGCGCATCAGCCACCACATTGGCCTTCCCTGGGTGATAAAGGATCTCACAATCGTAATCCTTCACCGCATCTAAGCACCGACGATGCCTCATGTTCAGATTCGGCTGATCCATGAGGTACCTCAAACTCTTGTGGTCCGTGTAAATGGTACAACGAACTCCATAGAGGTAATGCCGCCAAATCTTGAGGGCGAAAACCACAACCCCCAACTCCAAATCGTGTGTCACATAGTTAGCCTCGTGAGCATTCAGCTGCCTCGAAGCGTAAGCTATCACATGACCCTGCAGCATCAGTACCGCACGCATACCTGTGATCGAAGCATCACAGTAAACCACGAAATCTTTGATTCCCTCCGGCAACGTCAGAATCGGTGCCTCGCATAACCGCTGTCTGAGAGTCTCGAAGGCTGCCAGCTGCTCAGGCCCCTAGCGGAATGTCACCGACTTCTTGGTCAGTCGGGTCAAGGGAACAACAATCTTGGAGAAATCCTGGATGAATCTCCAATAGTAACTCGCCAGACCAAGAAAACTTCGAATCTCAGATGGAGACCTCGGAACCTCCCACTGCATCACGATCTCTATCTTGGACGGATCGACCAGAATACCCTTCTGGTTGACAAGGTGCCCCAGAAACTACACCTCGCGCAAACAGAACTCACACTTGGAGAACTTTGTGAAAAGTCTCTCCCTCCTCAGTGTCTCCAGCACCTCCATCATGTGCTCCTCATGCTGCTCCTGAGTCTTGGAATAAACCAAGATATCATCTATGAAAACTATCACAGACAGGTTCAACATCGGTCTGCACTTGCGGCTCATGAGATCCATGAACACGGAAGGAGCACTGGTGAGCCCAAACGGCATCACCAGGAACTCATAGTGACCATAGCGAGTCCTAAAGGTTGTCTTCTGCACATCGTCGTCCCTCTCAGGGGAATGTGGACCAAATCTACTGAAAACTGCTCGTCGAACAACTGCAGTGTACACCCCCGATGAACTCTGGCAACCTGCACGGTCCTATCATCTGCTATCTCTAGATCCAGCGGACAGTCTAGCTCCCCCGTAGCTCCAAAAAAATTGCTTGCTAAGCGCGAGCGATACAAAATGTCACACCCCCAAACCGGACCGGCGGAAACGTTCGGGGGTGGAGGACGTCATATGTAGTATCACAACACATGCATCATATTAATCAAAGTAACAAACAACCATTGCATTAATATTAAAGTGTTTACAAAGTATGTGATTCACAAAAGGTTGACTCAAAAAGTAAATAACAAAACATAACATAAAGCTACTTTACTCCATCTTCTGAATCCCAGTGCGGGTACCTGTCTACTAGTTTCCTGAGAATACAAGTTATTTTGAAAGAGTAGCTCAGCATTTAAGCTGGTGAGTCCATAAGTTTTTTAGTGTCAAAAGTATACTATAAGTTCTTTTAGAAAAGTTCGCCTATTCCTCCAGAAAATCCTATATTTTCTTATGTGATGAATGATAAGTAAAAATGACTCTATAATTCCTTCTATGAGTACTAAATAGATACAAGTTATATACAATCCAGATCAAACAGACAATCGATTGTGTGAATCTGCCCTAAGCCCACAACCAAACAAGGAACAGGAAATGAGGCGGAAGTCACACATTCCATTGTTTGTTAGATCTTCACTGTATAAAACCCTGGCGTATTCATTTGGTACTTACGGAGTTAACTGTAACAGTTCTTTATATTTGATGAAAACATGCTTTAAGAAAATCATATATTTCCTTTAGTAAAAATGGTAACCATAATAGTTCCTTCTATAATCACATAGTTTATACTAGCTATATATAATCTAATATCGAACGGACACGGACAGTTAAATGGGTGAATCTGCCCTAAGCCCACAACCAAACAAGGTACAGTAATGAGGCGGAAAGCACACATCCAACTGCCTATCGGGTATTAATTATATATAACCCTGATGTATAAACTAAGGTATTATAGAATTAACCACTAAAGGTCCTTTAAGTTATACTAGTCTAATAAAGTGAATTAAAGCTTTTACTGATAAGTTTCTAGTTTCTCTTACTTAATGAACTATCCGAAAAGTATGTTTCTGTACTAGAAAACTGTATATTGAATTTGTATGCTATGACCTGACCGATACTTGATACTCCTTATGATTACTTGGTGTATATAGATATATATATATATATATATATATATATATATATATATATATAACTAAGATCGAATAGATAGTAGACTGGGTGAATCTGCTCTAAGCCCACAACCAAACAAGGAACAGGAAATGAATCGGAAAACACACATCCTACGATCTGTCGGATCCGATTAATATATATCGCTAATGTATCCATTAAGGAATCATAAAGTTAGCATTATTGGCCCCCTTGTAACTGAATGTTCATGTTACTAGGAAGTTATGTGGCGCTGTTCTATTTGTTAGGAAGACTACTAAAAGTAATGAAATCTTGTACTCTAAACGCCTCAGTCGATACTATTGTGAGTTTTGTATATATTAATATGCTTTATTTATTGTTGTCCGGTACTTTGTAGATGTACCCTTTATAAATAAAATCCGGTACTTTGTAGATGTACCCCATATATAACCTGGTACTTTGTAGATGTACCCCATATATAACCTGGTACTTTGTAGATGTACCACATATATATCCTTATACCTTGTATATTATCATATTTTGTTATAAACAATGAGTTAATGATACGTTCCCTTCCTAGGTTACTGGGAGTGTAAAGTATAAGTTCGTGAATCATGATTTGTTCTTCTGTTCTAGAATATAGTATGTTCCTTCCTGTTCTTGTTATAGTATATTCCTTCCTGCTCTAGTTATAGTATGAACTGAACCCCTAAACTATACCTATTATAGTTTATTAGTATGCTTGTTTGAACTGTTACTGACTTGAAGAAAAGACTCAATTATCTATTGAATTAAGCATGTACCTTAAAAACGGAGTTTTATAAACAATAAACTAACATCTTTTTAAAAGAGTTATTGAATAAATTTGATCACTTACAAAAGCATAAGAAATCCTTTAATGTGGTGGTTATCACAGGTAAAATATTAACACAATATCATTGTGTTCAACTTATATTCCCCCCCTTAAAAGCACTTAAAAACATTTAAAAGATTGATTATAGGGGTATGAACTCACCATAGGTCGGTGATTCAATTGAAGATTCGAGTAAGGATGAGAAGTTCCATGAATGAAGTCCCGAGGCACAAACGAGTCCTAAATGACATATATTGATACATATATGTATATGGTTAGGGTTTAAAACAACTAATCGTGAAGGGAAACAACCTTAGGAACTAGGAAACACTCACAATGGAGTGTTAGAATCACATGTGATTGATCACAAGGGGTTCACGGCGAAAGTCTAAGAGTTCACGGCCTTCGGAGGGTTTACGGCCCATGATCCTTTGAAGGGTTTACGGCCCTTATGAAGGGTTTACGGCCGTACACCCTTAAAGATCTTGAAGATCTTGAAGATGGTGACAATGAGTGATGAATTAAGGTTAGAACAAAGGGGTTATTAAGCATGAACAAGTAAGGGATGAGATGCTTACGATATTGGAGTGAAATGAGAGCTTTTCTTGGATGATACTTGAGAGAGAATGGAGTGTTTGCGGCTGGAACTTGGAGAAATGAAGTAGAAATGAAGTAATCTCTTATATATGGAGGGTGGTTCACGGCTAGAAGAGTGTTCACGGCCACTCTTGGGTTTACGACTAAAAACCCTCTTTGATGGGTTTTCTGGTTCAGGTGCAGCATTCTGATCTCGAGCTAATACTTCAAAACCCTTAATCCTTAAGTGTATTAGGCTTAGAATTCATTAAAATGACCCGTAACAAGGCTAAAAGGCAATAGAATTAAGTCTGACTTTTGGTTGATTGGATTGACCTTATAAGATAGAAATTTACGGGTTGTCACATCATCCCCCCGTTAGATAGAATTTCGTCCTGAAATTAGGTTTCTTAGTAGCACTCCTGGGTTGTGCTCCTCTGAATGGTAGAATATCCACTCGTAGACCTGGGCAACTTTGCCCTAACGCTCATGATAAGATTCATACTTGGTCCATCTGTCATCATCTCGTGTATACAAGTCGTATATAATTAAGATTAGTAAGACGGTCGGATGTGCGACTCTGCCCCAGGTCCACAACCAAACAAGGAACAGGAGATAGGGCGGAAACACACATACTAAATCCGCATAATCATAATTATATACCACTCTCGCTTATACACTTCATAGTGATAGGTGGGCTGCATTCGTTCTTAGCCTCTGTGCTTGAACTTGATCTGTTGGACGAGTGGTAGTTCGGGAAGGTCTGATGAGTATACGGTGGCAAGGTTTCGAAGGGCAAGGTACTCCTCGTATGAGTACTTCGGGGTTTAGAAGACAAGAGACAATACTGAGGTCTAGGTCGGGTTGTCGTTACTAATGACGAGGGTTTCATTAATTTGTCGGTTAAGGCGATGGAATTTCGAAATACATGAACTTGGTATGGTGAGGACCACACCAATCCATGACGAATGATGACAACGGAATCTTTACAGAAACAAATGTTAGGCCGATTTGAAAGAAATGTTTGTTATACGATGATGTATCCCGAGTGTGCTCGACAATGTATTATGTATAGACTTTCTAGTGCTTTCAGTTTTCTCCTTGATATTACCACTGCCACAAATCGTACCGCGATGAGCGAGTACTAATAGTGAAAGTGCTTTGATAACTAGTGCCGATACTTTATATTACGATCCTCCTCAGTACCTCTATGATCGCCTGGTATATACAAGTTATGTATAATTAAGATGAATAAGACGGTCGACTGAGTGACTCTGCCCTAAATCCACAACCAAACAAGGAACAGGAAATGAGGCGGAATCACTTACTCTAAGCCTGCAAAATCTTAGCTATGCACAACCCTGATGTACATACTAAGCCATCATAGCTCACATGTACGGATCTTTAGTTCTCTTATGAATGTTGTGACTTGTTCAGACGAGTGAGTTATTATAATTAATTTTAAATGTTCCCCAAGTTTTAATCTTATATAAATATAAATTAAATTTAAAGTAATTCTTATTTCGAGGACATACCGCTGGTCGCTGGTGACTCCGGGGTAGTTTCTCCTGCGGTGATCATCAGAATTCGTCCATCCGCTCCTGAGTTCTTCGTTATCGGGCAGTCCCTCTTGTAGTACCATGTCTCATCACAACCATAGCAGGCCTGGTTTATTTCTACTCCGGGGATTTGGGAGATCGGTTGTGTCGGCGCCCTGCAGAACCGGGCAGTATGCCCGCTCCTGCTGCAATTCATGCAATGCATTTCCCGACATACTCCTGTATGGTGGTAGTTACACTTACCACACTTCAGGAGAGTTCCAGCATATCAGCTGACAGATGCTGAAGTAGCAGGTGTTGTGGCGTAGTATATAGTAACCATTTGTTGCTCCTTCGGGGTTTCCTATGTTGTTCGCTCCTTCCTCTTATTCCCCGACTTTCATTTATAGTCCCCTCCCTTTGATGGCTCGGGAACAGGGACCACCACGCTATGGCGGACTCCATGGTCAATGAGTTGTTGGGCCAGGCGTTTGGCACTATCGAAGGTTCTTGGGTTAGAAGACAGTACTTCCCCTTGAGTCGGGGTAGAGAAACCCCAGATGTACCTTTCTATCTTCTTACTTCCCTGGTTAACCATCCCGGGGCATAGTGCTGCCAGGTCGCTAAACCTGTCAGTGTAGGTCACTATGTGTGAGCCGACCATGGTATGCTCCCATAGTTCTTGTTCCAACTTTTGAACTTCGCCTCTTGGGCAGTAGACTTCCAGCATCATCTCTTTTACGTTCTCCCAACTTATAGAGGTAGCCACTGATAGGGTCGGTGACTTAACATGGCTATTCCACCATGTTAGGGCTCTGTCAGAGAAAGTTCATGCAGCAAACTTCACTTTGCTCCCTTCTGGGCACAGACAGATTTCGAAGACCGAATCTGTTTTCTCGAACCATCGCATCAGAGCGATGACTCTCCCATTTCCATTAAAGGATTTGAGTTTGCAGTTCATGAAGTCTTTCTACGAACACTCCCGTGGGTGTCCATGGGTAACTCCGAGGTTAGTTAAGTGGGTACCGCTACCAGCTCCACTGGTACTACTTTCGCGAAGGTGAGTTATAGCAGCTGTTACTGCGGCCGTTTTTGCTTGGAGAGCAGCAGGATCGAATTGTGGTGGTGGATTCTCTATTGTGCTATTGACTACACGCCTTACAGGTCTACAGCGAGGCATCTTTTGCTAAAACGAATACAAAGATGAGATGGAATTAAGTCTATAGCAGAGGTTACAAGCCGAAAGCTGAAAGACCAAGTTATCCTAGTTCTGAATGTATCTGGTTCTGACTTTCATAGGGTTCTGGAAACAATTCATAAAGGGAGTCTATATAAAATAAGCTTTATGAATCAGAAGTGGCTATCCTCGAATGAAAATCTGTGAATTGAATATCTGTTACTAGCTGCATGAAAAAGGAATAGTCCTAACACATAGTGTGAGTAGCGTATTCACTAGCTCACAAAGTCAATTAAGGTTATTATTTATTAGTGTCACGCATAGGACGTTTTAGTTTCTTCGGCTGGTCCCACCTTGGAAAATTCTCTATGAATCTCTTCTTGTTCCTCCTTGACTCCTCTGCTGACTGCTATGATGGAGTGGTTACATCTATCTGGGTTTGTCGTGAAAAAATGGAAGTGTCAAAAGAATCTATGAGATTAAGTGAAACATTATGGGGTGATCCTTACCGGGTCCTCCTATATTGCGCAGCGTATACAAGTTGTATATAATTTAAGATTAAATAGACCTTCGAATAAGTGATCCTACTCTAAAACCACAACCAAACAAGGAACAGGAAGTAGAGCATAGATCACAAATTCTAAGTCTATAAAATCTCAATTATAAAAAACCTTGGAAGTACACACTCCGAAATTATAGACCTACCAGAAGGGTGTTTAAATTATCACATAAGTTATTTATATAGTGCCTAAAATACACCTATAGTATTTTAATGTAAAGAACTTGGTATGTTTTAAACTTGTTGTTGTCTTATAGTTTCATAAAATACTCCTATTGTATTTTAACTTTATGTTCTGATCTAGAAATCCCTTGAATGGAGTTAGGTAAGTTTTAAGAGTGTTGCAACACCACATCACTCCCAAACACATGTTGGTCATATCTCAAATGAATATAGTTGATCAGGCTCTATTGATCCCAGATATGATTACATAACTGTCTAGGTTTGACCGCAGTGTCCAACCTTTAAATACCTTTGTTCTGTTCTTCTTGTGATACTTGTCCTACTATGTATATATATGTATTAGCATGTATGTATATTTTTATAAAATATTGTTATATTTTAGAATATACTTTTAGTCAGAGCACTTCGGCCCCATTGTAATTATAGTCGTATATCTTTTATAGGTTGATATACTTAGTTCACTATAAACAATGCTCTGATACAAATCTGTCACACCTCCAAACCGGAACGGCGGAAATGTTCGGGGGCTGAGGACGTCATATGTAGTATCACAACACATGCATCATACTAATCAAAGTAACAAACAACCATTGCATTAATATTAAAGTGATTACAAAGTATGTGATTCAAAAAAGGTTGACTCCAAAAGTAAATAACAAAACAAGACATGAAGCTACTATACTCCATCTTCTGAATCCCAGTACACGTACCTGTCTACTAGTTTCCTGAGAAGACAAGTTATTTTGAAAGAGTAGATCAGCATTTAAGCTGGTGAGTCCATAAGTATTTTAGTGTCAAAAGTAAGTTCTTTTAGGAAAGTTCGCCTGTTCCTCCAGAAAATCCTATATTTTCTGATGTGATGAATGATAAGTAAAAATGACTCTATAATTCCTTCTATGAGTACTAAATGGATACAAGTTATATACAATCCAGATCAAACAGACAATCGATTGTGTGAATCTGCCCTAAGCCCACAACCAAACAAGGAACAGGAAATGAGGTGGAAGTCACACATTCCATTGTTTGTTAGATCTTCACTGTATATAACCCTGGCGTATTCATTTGGTACTTACGGAGTTAACTGTAACAGTTCTTTGTATTTGATTAAAACTTGCTTTAAGAAAATCATATATTTCCTTTAGTAAAAATGGTAACCATACTAGCTATATATATTCTAATATCGAACGGACAGTTAAATGGGTGAATCTGCCGTAAGCCCACAACCAAACAAGGAACAGGAAATGAGGCGGAAAGCACACATCCAAATGTCTATCGTCTATTAATTATATATAACCCTGATGTATAAACTAAGGTATTATAGAATTAACCACTAAAGGTCCTTTAAGTTATACTGGTTTAATAAAATGAATTAAACCTTTTACTGATAAGTTTCTAGTTTCTCTTACTTAACGAACTATCCGAAAAAGTATGTTTCTGTACTAGATAACGGTATATTGAATTTGTATGCTATGACCTGACCCATACCTGATACTCCTTATGATTACTTGGTGTATACAGGATATATATATATATATATATATATATATATATATATATATATATATATATATATATATATATATATATATATATAACTAAGATCGAATAGATAGTAGACTGGGTGAATCTGCTCTAAGCCCACAACCAAACAAGGAACAGGAAATGAAGCGGAATGCACACATCCTACTATCCGTCGGATCCGATTAATATATATCCCTAATGTATCCACTAAGGAATCATAAAGTTAGCATTATAGGCCCCCTTCTAACTGAATGTTCATGTTACTAGGAAGTTATGTGGCGTTGTTCTATTTGTTAGGAAGACTACTAGAAGTAATGAAATCATGTACACTAAACACCTCAGTCGATACTGTTGTGAGTTTTGTATATATTAGTATGTTTGATTTATTATTTTCCGGTACTTTGTAGATGTAGCCTTTATAAATAAAATTCGGTACTTTTTAGATGTACCCCATATATAACCTGGTACTTTGTAGATGTACCCCATATATAACCTGGTACTTTGTAGATGTACCACATATATGTAACACCCAAAAATTTCAGCCGATTTAAAACTTTTAAACACATATCAAATCATTAAAATCATTACAACTTTGTTTTCAAAATGTATAATATCAGAGTTTTCCCAGAAACATAAACAAATCATGAGGAGCTGTACGATCACGCCTTCACCTTGCCGCGATCCCCTGGTGTACCTGAAAAAATAAACTGAAGCTGTAAGCCCGAGAGCTTAGTGAGTTCCCCCAAAATACCAACGCCATACAAAAATCATATAACAAATACAGAATAGTATGCATAAAGAGCCTTCAGCCTGACTGGACCGCCTCACAGGGTCTACAGTCTATCTGGACCGCTCCCGAGCCTTCGACATGACTGGTCCGCCTCGCAGGGTCTACAGCCTATCCGGACCGCTCACCGGGTATGTTGGCCTTCAGCACAAAGCAGGACCGCCTCAACCCAACCCCCAATCAAACAAACATGTGCTCATAAATATCATACACTACCTCATATTATATAACAGTCAGCCGATCTAGCAGATCCCTAATCATAACAACATCCCAATAACCGGGATACAAACCTAACCGGTCTCTAACATAGCATCATCCTCTAACCAGGACACTGACCTAACCAGGTCACTAAGTGTAAGCATAACACCATCCTAACTACCAGAATGTAAATCAGTAAGCATAACATGCAATAATCCAAATACAATCCATAAAGGGTCAGCCTTGGTGCCTTAGACCCTGTTGATATAGTGAGGATAACTCACCTCGCAAGTAGCTCGGAAGGTAACGTCAAACTCTTCCAAAAGTAACTCCAACTCCAACACCTATATTCACAAATGTCCTTTGCTATCAATATTCAATTTACCAAAATACCCTCAGAAGTCACTGGTCAATCCTTGGTCAAGGTCAAAGTCAACTATCAAGGTCAATATTCCATGTTGACCTCAACTCGTCGAGTACCCTCAACTACTCGCCGAGTTCCTGACATAACTTGCCAACTCGCCGAGTCACTTGAGTGACTCGTCGAGTTTCTAGTGTCAGTGGCCGCAAACCCCTTGGCCAACTCGTCGGGTTTCCCCCTACAACTCGCCTCGCTCGTACGTGTCCAAAGGTTGGGAAAACCCTAGCCGGCTCGCTGAGTCATTCAACTAACTCGCCGAGTTCAAGGCAATCTTCATTGGACTCGCCGAGTTGTTCACCCAACTCGTCGAGTACAGGACTATCTTCATGAGGCTCGTCGAATTGACTATGCGACTCACCGAGTCTCTTCAGAGCTTCACCCATACAGACACTTTTTAAGCCATGCAGCGGCTCCATATTGCAGATCCAACCTCCCAAGGCCTGATTATCACGTAAAGTTGCAAACTTTACATGCATGCAAAGCTTCAAGACCCTTAAATGGAAAAAGTAAGCTTGCAATGAAGTCTCACACTTGAGGGAAGGCTCCTACTAGGCAAGGCTGATGACTTAATGGATCTAGAGGTCAAAGGGAGTCCAGATCTGAAGTTACAACTTCATATCTTAGCTCAAACGTTAGAAGCCTTTTATAAAACCCATCCAAAAGAGGTTAAAAGAGAGATGAGCTAAAGGAACAGCTTAATACCTTCCAGAGAGTGACAACTGATGAATCTCTTAGCTCCCCACGAGTTCTTAGCCTTGATTTCCTTGCTTCCCCAAGTGTTTCCTTCTCCAAAGTTCCTCCTCCAAGCTTGAACACACCAAAAGAACACACACACACGATTTAGGGTTTGAGAGGGACAAGAAGCAGTAAAGGGGAAGCTGGGGGAGGCCAATGATCCTTTAAATAGGGTGCAATACCCCAAAATTTAGGGTTTCATCTGCCAGCTTCTACTCGTCGAGTCCATTCTTGGACTCGGCGAGTAGGTCACTAAAATACGTGGACCAATCCGATGCTACTCGACGAGTAGGGCAACAAACTCGTCGAGTAGACCTTGGAAATCAAAGAATTTATTATTTAAATCAACACCTGAGAATTGGGGCGTTACAATTCTCCCCCACTTGAACCAGACTTCGTCCTAGAAGTCTGCTGCGGCGAATAGTCCCGGATAGTGCTTCCGCATTTCTGCCTCTGGCTCCCACGTCCACTCGGACCCCCTACGATGCTCCCACTGTACCTTCACCAAAGGTATCTCTTTGTTCCTCAGAACTTTCGTCTTCCTCTCCAGTATGGCCACAGGCCTCACCACATAATTCAGGTGTTCGTCGACCTGAATATCATCTAGTGACACCACTGCCTCCTGATCCATAATGCACTTTCGCAACTGCGAAACGTGGAATGTGATGTGGATCCCACTAAGCTCCTCCGGTAGCTCTAGACTGTAAGCCACCTTGCCAACCCTGGAAATGACCCTGAACGGCCCAATGTAACGGGGACCTAATTTCCCCCTCTTCCTGAAGCGAATCACACCCTTCCAGGGTGAGACCTTCAGGAGAACCATATCCCCCACCTGAAACTCTAACTCAGATCGACGTCTGTCGGCGTAACTCTTCTGCCGACTCTGAGTGGTCTGCAATCGCTGCCTAATCTGGTGAATTTTCTCGGTAGTCTCCAAGACTACTTCCGTCCGTCCCATCACCCTGTGTCCGACCTCACCCCAACAAACTGGTGTGCGACATCTCCGTCCATACAACATCTCGAAAGGCGGGGCGCCAATGCTAGAATGATAGCTGTTTTTGTAGGCGAACTCCGCAAGTGGTAGGTAGGAATCCCAGCTCCCACCAAAGTCAATAACACACGCCCTCAACATATCCTCGAGGATCTGAATAGTCCGCTCGCTCTGACCATCAGTCTGCGGATGGAATGTTGTGCTGAAGTGCAACCGCGTGCCCAGTTCCTCGTGGAACTTCTGCCAGAAACGGGAGGTAAATCTAACATCCCGGTCGGAGACAATGGAGACCTGAACCCCGTGGCGAGCCACGATCTCGCAGACGTACACGTCGGCCAAATTCTCGGCCGATGAACTCTCCCGTATGGCCAAGAAATGGGCACTCTTGGTCAATCGATCCACGATGACCCAAATGGCATCAAACCCCTTCGCCGTCCTCGGTAGCTTGGGATAAAGTCCATCGTGATATGTTCCCATTTCCACATGGGAATCTCCAGGGGCTGCAGTTGGCCATGCGGCCTCTGATGCTCAGCCTTGACCATCCTACAGGTCAAGCACCTCTCGACGTACCAAGCGATCTCGCGCTTCATGCACGGCCACCAATAGCTCAAACTCAAATCCCGGTACATCTTGGTGGCCCCCGAGTGAATAGAGAAGTCAGACTTATGAGCCTCCTCCATAACCGTCTGCCTAACTCCACCAGACATCGGAACACAAACCCGACCGCATCGGGTCAATAATCCCTGACTATCCTGCTCAAACCAGTTATTCTCACCCTTGATCCGCTCCAACTTCTAATTCTCTGGTCGCATGCCCTCAACCTGGGCATCTCTGATCAGACTCACAAGCTGAGAGTCCACTGCTATCCTCATACATACCACTGGGGTGGAAGACCCAACTGACTTGCGGCTCAAAGAGTCCGCAACCACATTCGCTTTACCAGGGTGTAAAGGATCTCGCAATCGTAGTCCTTGACTACATCCAGCCACCTGCGCTGCCTCATGTTCAGGTTCGGCTGGTCCATGATATGTCTCAAGCTCTTGTGATCCGTGTAAATGGCACAGCGGACCCCATAAAGGTAATGTCTCCATATCTTGAGAGCGAACACCACTGCTCCCAGCTCTAAATCATGCGTATGGTATCTCAAGCTCATGTGATCCGTGTATATGGTACAGCGGACCCCATAAAGGTAATGTCTCCATATCTTGAGAGCGAACACCACTGCTCCCAGCTCTAAATCGTGCGTAGGGTATCTCGTCTCATGCGGCTTCAACTACCGCGACGCATAAGCTATCACTCGTCCCCTCTGCATGAGGACTGCCCCTAAACCTGTGATGGAGGCATCACAGAAAAACCAAGAAGTCCTCAACCCCTTCCGGGAGTGTCAAAACTGGAGCGTCACACAACCGTTGTCGGAGGGTCTCAAACGCCCTCTGCTGCTCAGGGCCCCACCGGAAATCTACCCCCTTCCTCGTCAGATGAATAAGGGGTACTGCAATCTTGGAGAAATCCTGAATGAATCTCCGGTAGTATCCCGCTAATTCCAAAAAGCTTCTGATGTCTGAGGGAGATTTCGGAACCTCCCACTGCATAACTGCTTCGATTTTGGCCGGGTCGACCAAAATTCCCTCCTGGTTAACGAGGTGTCCAAGGAACTGGACCTCCCATAACCAAAACTCGCACTTCGAGAACTTGGCGTATAGCCGCTCTAGCCTCAGAATTCCCAATAACTCCTTGAGATGCTCCCCGTGCTGATCTTGGGTCTCGGAATACACCAAGATATCGTCTATAAACACTATGACCGAGCGATTAAGCATCGGTCTGTAGACCCGATTCATCAGGTCCATGAATATTGCTGGTGCGTTGGTGAGCCCAAATGGCATCACCACGAACTCGTAATGTCCATAACGTGTTCGGAACGCGGTCTTCTCCACGTCCTCCTCTCTGACCCGGACCTGATGATACCCCGACCTCAAATTAATCTTGGAGAACCAAGATGCACCGTGCAACTGATCGAAAAGGTCATCTATCCTCGGGAGAGGATAACGGTTTTTCACCGTTAACTTGTTCAACTCCCGGTAATCAATGCACATCCGGTGCGAACCGTCCTTCTTCCTGACGAAAAGGATAGGCGCTCCCCATGGAGAACTGATAGGTCGAATGAACTGCTTGCCCAGCAGTTACTGCAACTGTGAAGACAGCTCCTGCATCTCGGGTGGCGCCAACCGGTACGGCGCCTTAGCGATAGGAGCTGCACCCGGCACCAGGTCGATCCGGAACTCCACCTGCCTCTCCGGAGGTATCCCTGGCAACTCCTCCGGGAACACGTCGGCAAACTCCCTAACTACCGGAACCTCTGAAACTGATGTCTGATCTCTCACCCGCGTATCTACCACCTACGCTAGATAACCCGCACACCCGTGCTGAATGTACTGCCGAGCCTTGGCAGCTGAACAAAACCCTGATCCTACTCTGGTGCCCTCACCATATACAATCAGCTCTCTCCCACTTGGGGTTCGAACTACCACTCGCTGGCCCTCGCAATCAATCATAGCACCGAACCGACTGAGCCAATCCATGCCTACAATCACGCACAACTCCCCCATGGGGATCGGAATCAAATCTATCGGAAAGGACACCCCAAAAATCTCCAAATCACACCCTCGATAAACCGAAGAAGCAGAAACCCCGTGTTCGTTGGCGACAGACACTCGCAACGGACACTCTAACTCGCCTACTGGCACACGGAACTCCCTACTAAATGACTGAGATACGAAGGACCGACTCGCCCCAGAGTTAAATAAAACCAAAGCATGCAAGGTGTTCACCAAAAACGAACCTAATCACAGGTACAACAGATAAGCATAATACAATTATAATAAATGAGATAAAGGAGAGAAACATACCAGCAACCACATTTGGTGCTGCCCTGGCCTCCTCTGTGGTCAACTGGAAAGCATGCCCCTGACCCTTCGGAGGCTCTGTCTTAACTGGCCTCCCATCCTGTATCCTCAATGTAGCCGGCGCTGGAGTCTGCGCCGGCCTGGCTACGAGCTGTGGACAGTTGGTCTTCACGTGACCAACCTGATGACAGTGATAGCATAACCTCATATCCAATGTGGGGGCTGTCTGACGACAATCCCTAGCATAGTTTCCCTCTTTGCCACAGTTGTGGCACCCACTACCCGCCCGACAATCCCCAGGATGACTCTTGCCGCACTTTCCACAAGTGCGGCTCTGCTGGCCCCCGATCCTAGCATCAGCAGTCTTAGACCTCTTGGGCGCCGGCTGCGACTGCGTTGGGGCCTGCCGCTGCTCCCTCATCTACAGCTCAATCTCCAACTCACGCCGCCTAGCGGCCTCCTACAACTCCAAAAGAGTATCACATCGCTGGGTAGACACAAACTGACGGATGTCAGTCTTGAGCATGCTCAGATAACGGGTCATCTGGGCCTGCTCAAAAGCAAACTCCGGGCAGAACATCGCCCTCTCTGTGAACATGCGGGTGATCTCCGTCACCGACTCCCCCTCCTGTCTCAAACTCAAAAACTCATGCGACAGCCGTTCCCGCTCGACTCGTGGAATGTAACGGGCACGGAACATGTCCCGAAACTGGTCCCAAGTAACAGCAGCTCTCTGATCATCAGTGTACGCCCCGGTCGCAAGTTGTAGTGATTATAGAACATGGTTTGGCATGCGGAATTAAAGATTGCACAATGAACATGGTGATTTGGGTGTTCAAGACATGTATTGATTGTATATGGTGTTACAAAAAAGGGATCTAGATGTAGTCTACATAAATAACACACACTTACACACTCACTTTTACACCTCTCAAGCACACCTCTACAAGTGGTATGAACCCACCTTATATAGAGGTGTTTACATGTCTCTCTCTCACTCTCTATCTCATGAGTCAAAAGGCTAATGCACCACATGCAATTGGGTTTTACAAAAGTCAACACATTACAAAGTCAAACATGAATAACTTTGCACCCTAACATTCTCCCCCTCAAAGTTAGGAATGGATGACCCACTTCAATTCTTCCAAAATCGAGCAACTACGCGATCCGAGCCTCAAGGGTGACACATGTCGAAACGAACTTCAATCTTCAATTCTTCCATGATTCTTCAATTTGGGCTCTAGGATGTGAGACCATACAAACCGAGCATCAACGAATGATCACGAGCTTCTCAAACTCCAAATTGATCACCAAAAGTTGAGCATAAAAGCACACCCCAAAAATCTTCAATAAAACCAAACCCATTTCGAATAAATCACTTCCAAACTTCCAATCGCATCATTTCGTCAGCTTCAAAAATTCAAGGTCACTTCGATCTTCAAATCCGCGTAATATGAAAAATTCAAGTTCGAATTTCCATATAAATTTCTCCCCCTTTTTATAATCAAACTTTGATTATAAAACCTTCAAGGAAAGAGAACGTGTTCTATTCGGAATTTTTCGTGTCAAAACTCCCCCTTAACATGTGGCATAAACTTTGTGCCTTAATCCGGTAAATCCAAAAAATATTGAATTTTTAGCTTCGTTCACGGACCGCCTTTGACAAAATTTCTCAAAAATGGGTAGAAATTGTCAATTTCAAAATTCTGCAGTGACCCGGTGCTCCCAAAACAGCCAAAAATGCAAAACTCTCCCCCTTTTCCGAAGCTGGGTAGAAAGCGTCAATTTGCATAAACTGCAGGGATTAAACATGAAATTTCTGCATTCTTCACAATTTTTGCTCAATATTCGAAACTGGACCATTTATGCCATATGTCCGAAACTTCAGGAACCAATTCCGAAATATTTTCCATTTTACTTTAAAACATACGAAAGTTGCTCATATTTACGAAATTTCCTCGGGTGAAAAGTGACAAACATACGAAGTGTCAAGGGCCATATACGAAACTTTGCTTTATCATTCCATATATACGAAGAATTCAACCCTTCGTACGAAATCTTGAAAAGGTGTTAAACTAACGAAATTTCACGGGACATTTACGAAACAATTGTGTTTCTTTCCCAATTTGAACCAGGTAACGTACGAAGATTTTTTCTCTCTCCTCTTCGTACGAAACTTCATCAACCCATTTTCTCTCTCCTCTTTGTACGAAACTTCATCAGCCTATTTTCTCTCTCCTCTTCGAATGAAACATCATCTGCCCATTTTCTCTCTCCTCTTCGTATGAAACCTCATCACCCTTTTCTCTCTCCCCTTCGTTAGAAATCTATAACACCAAATTAACGAAAATTTTCTTCCCTAATTTCGTATCTCAGGCATTTGTTCCAATCGTACGAACTCATCTACCCCATTTTAAAAAAAAAATTCCATTCTAAAGAAATCCTTTCCAACTCTTCAAAACCAATCCAAAACAAATTATCCCAAATCGATCACCAATACAGTCGAACTTTGACTCCAAAATCGAAATCACAGTCTATTTCATCAACATCAATCCAAGAACAACAATATTCAAAATCAGATCCAACCAACCCTTCGTTACTTGCCATCGATCATTGAAATCATCCACATCAATTAAGCTTCCCAAAATTGAGCCTGTTCGTTCCCAGATCAATTGCTTCGTCCATTCATCAAACAATTTCAATAAACATCAAAAATCCGGACATCAAGCCTTCGTACAAAACACCAAAAACATGAATTTGACTTATCAACTTCAAATCGATCAAATAACGAAGCCCTAACAGCCAAACCAAATCACCGATCATCTCATTTGATCCTTGACACAGATAGCTTAAAATTATTTGAAATCGTTCAGACTCCAGTTCGTCACTCGACATCGCTTTCAAATCAAAAATTAATCTGCTCAAAATATCTAATTCAACGTATCAAGTAACAAAATCGACTTTGATTCCTTTTTACTCGTGTTTGACTTTTCCTTCACGCATCGACCATTTTCAAATCGATTTCATATGCCGATAAACATCAAACCCAATTTTCTTCTATCAACAACATTATATTCATCCAAATCAAAAATCCAATCTTCGATTTCTCAAATATAGCTCTAATACAATCGATATCATCATATCGCAAATCATATGAAATCGATTTATAACCTTAGATTATCAAAGAATATTGATTGATTAAACGACACGATAAACGAAAACTAGAACACAAGAACAATCGATCATGAAGAACAATGAGTCAATAGTACAAGAACAACATGCGTGTGTACAAGTCAAAAGTATGAACTAAAACGCGTAGACTCATACAAAGACTTTGGGCTAAAACGTGTTTGATGAACAAATGTGAAATCAATTTTGGGCTCAACCGAGATCATGAACAGTAAGTAGATATTGGATTGGACACGAATTGATGAACAGTAAAGGATTTATGAATTTGGATCAAACCTTTGGGTTTAAAAACTATTTGAATCAAATTTGAAGTTTGGGCTTAGATATTGGATCAATGAACAGTAGACGCAAATTTGATTTTGTTTTTAGTTAGAATTGATCTTAAAAAAAAATTATTGGATCATCAATGGGGTTTTTCAAGAAAAATTTGATCCAACGAATCAAACGATCAAAAATCAAAAACGCAACACACGATTCAACAAAATTAACAGAGATCATAGAGAGAGACTCACCAAACTTGCTTCAATTGTGACAAATGTTGCCAAACCGAGAATCGTTCTTCAAAAATCACGTTGATCTTGAAGACCCGCTCTGATACCAATTGTAGTGATTATAGAACATGATTTGGCATGCGGAATTAAAGATTGCACAATGAACATGGTGATTTGGGTGTTCAAGAGATGTATTGATTGTATATGGTGTTACAAAAAGGGATCTAGATGTAGTCTACATAAATAACACACACTTACACACTCACTTTTACACCTCTCAAGCACACCTCTACAAGTGGTATGAACCCACCTTATATAGAGGTGTTTACATGTCTCTCTCACTCTCTATCTCATGAGTCAAAAGGCTAATGCACCACATGCAAATGGGTTTTACAAAATTCAACACATTACAAAGTCAAACATGAATAACTTTGAACCCTAACACAAGTCTCCACCAATCCTTGGCCCCGGACCTTAGCAGGTTCAAAGCACACCTGACCTTCTGGTCAGTAGGACACGAGCAGGTGAAGAAACACCCCTCTACATCTGAGATCCACCTCATAGCATTGATGGGATCCTGCATCCCATCAAAAGTAGGGGGCTTCGTGTTATCGAAGTCCCGGTACTGGAAGCCCCTACTGGCCCCTCCCCCTGCCGCGGATACAGCTGATGCAGCTGCTGCGGCAGCCGTCTCTGCAAGGGCTGCGTATCGCTTATCGAAGTACTCGACCATGGCGGTCTTAATAAACCCAAACATCTCCGGTAGCTGGGCTCGGAACGCAGCGGCAACCTCGTCATGCAGGATCTCCCGAATCATGGCGTCCAACTCCTCTGTACCCATCTGCACCACCGACTCAGGTGCTGTTGGCCCCTCCTGGCCTCTATCTCCTGATCCTGATCCCGAACCGGATCCAGCCACAAAGCGTCTCGTCATCACCATTCTGAAACATGCCAGAAGATATCAGATAATTCACATAAATAACTGGTAACCAACCCCCGACTAAACCCTAGGGGTTGTGACTTCCTTGATACGCGTATGGGTCTTGTGCTTTCAGTAGTACGGGCCCATACTTCCTTCCACACCTACCCATATTTTTCTCAAGTATCACCACAACACCCTACAATATACATATATGTGGCGAGCGATAAAACCTCACTCCTAGAGGAATGCTAATTATCTCATAACTGGCCTATCGGCCTCACACAACCCACTCATCCATGAAACTTCCACCAACCCCGCAGCACTAGTGTATGCTAGCCATACATAATGCTGGATCCTATAGACTTTCAACTATCCAATCCTGCCCTATGTCCCAATCAGTAAGAACAGAACATAAGGCTAAATGAAACATTCTCAGGCTATAAGATCTTAATTATGTCCGGCCGTGACGCATACACTAAGCAACTCCAGTAATGATGTCAATTTCATATAAGGAAAACCCTAGGCTATCATGCATCATACAATCAGACAATTCTATCATGCAATTCCTGAAGATCCCTAGCCTAGTACTAGCATGATGTTCTAATCACATTACAACATCAAATAACTGTATGGTATTTTGGGGTCTACTTACTGGCTCCGGCTGATCGTACACTTCGCATCCTCTTTTACTTATTTTGAAAACCATTTAAAATTATTTTGAAAATCTTTCCTTGATTTGAGACTGGATTCACACGAGTGTTCCTCCAATTCACTCAAACCAAGGCTCTGATACCAACTTGTAACACCCAAAAATTTCAGCCGATTTAAAACTTTTAAACACATATCAAATCATTAAAATCATTACAAATTTGTTTTCAAAATGTATAATATCAGAGTTTTCCCAGAAACGTAAACAAATCATTAGGAGTTGTACGATCATGTCTTCGCCTTGCCGCGATCCCCTGGTGTACCTGAAACAATAAACTGAAACTGTAAGCCCGAGAGCTTAGTGAGTTCCCCTAAAATACCAACGCCATACAAAAATCATATAACAAATACAGAATAGTATGCATAAAGAGCCTTCAACCTGACTGGACCACCTCATAGGGCCTACATTCTATCTGGACCGCTCCCGAGCCTTCGGCATGACTGGACCGCCTCTCCGGGCCTACAGCCTATCCGGACCGCTCACCGGGTATGTTGGCCTTCAGCACAAAGCAGGACCGCCTCAACCCAACCCCCAATCAAACAAACATGTGCTCATAAATATCATACGCTAGCTCATATTATATAACAGTCAGCCTATCTAGCAGATCCCTAATCATAACAACATCCCAATAACTGGGATACAGACCTAACCGGTCTCTAACATAGCATCATCCTATAACCAGGACGCTGACCTAACCAGGGCCCTAAGCGTAAGCATAACACCGTCCTAACTACCAGAATGTAAATCAGTAAGCATAACATGCAATAATCTGAATACAATCCATAAAGGGCTGGCCTTGGTTCCTTAGACCTTGTTGATATAGTGAGGATAACTCACCTCGCAAGTAGCTCGGAAGGTAACGTCAAACTCTTCCAAAAGTATCTCCAACTCCAACACCTATATTCACAAATGTCCTTTTCTATCAATATTCAATTTACCAAAATACCCTCAGAAGTCACTGGTCAACCCTTGGTCAAGGTCAAAGTCAACTATCAAGGTCAACAGTCCATGTTGACCTCAACTCGTCGAGTACCCTCAACTACTCGCCGAGTTCCTGACATAACTTGCCAACTCGCCGAGTCACTTGAGTAACTCGTCGAGTTTCTAGTGTCAGTGGCCTCAAACCCCTTGGCCAACTTGTCGGGTTTCCCCCTACAACTCGCCTCGCTCGTACGTGTCCAAAGGTTGGGAAAACCCTAGCCGGCTCGCCGATTCATTCAACTAACTCGACGAGTTCAAGGCAATCTTCATTGCACTCGCCGAGTTGTTCATCCAACTCGTCGAGTACAGGACTATCTTCATGAGGCTCGTCGAGTTGACTATGCGACTCGCCGAGTCTCTTCAGACCTTCACCCATACAGACACTTTTTAAGCCATGCAGCGGCTCCATATTGCAGATCCTACGTCCTAAGGCCTGATTATCACGTAAAGTTGAAAACTTTACGTGCATGCAAAGCTTTAAGACCCTTAAATGGCAAAACTAAGCTTGCAATGAAGTCTCACACTTGAGGGAAGGCTCCTACTAGGCAAGGCTGATGACTTTATGGATCTAGAGGTCAAAGGGAGTCCAGATCTGAAGTTACAACTTCAGATCTTAGCTCAAACATGAGAAGCCTTTCATAAAACCCATCCAAAAGAGGTTAAAAGAGAGATGAGCTAAAGGAACAGCTTAATACCTTCCAGAGAGTGACAACTGATGAATCTCTTAGCTCCCCACGAGTTCCTTGCCTTGATTTCCTTGCTTCCCCAAGTGTTTCCTTCTCCAAAGTTCCTCCTCCAAGCTTAAACACACCAAAAGAACACACACACGCGATTTAGGGTTTGAGAGGGACAAGAAGCAGTAAAGGGGAGGCTGGGGGGGCCAATGATCCTTTAAATAGGGTGCAATACCCCGAAATTTAGGGTTTAATCTGCCAGCTTCTACTCGTCGAGTCCATTCTTGGACTCGGTGAGTAGGTCACTAAAATACGTGGACCAATCCACTGCTGCTCGACGAGTACGGAAACAAACTCGTTGAGTAGACCTTGGAAATCAAAGAATTTCTTATTTATATCAATACCTGAGAATCTGGGCGTTACAATATATATATATATATATATATATATATATATATATATATATATATATATATATATATATATATATATATATATATATATATATATCCTTATACCTTGTATATTATCATATTTTGTTATAAACAATGAGTTAATGATACGTTCCCTTCCTAGGTTACTGGGAGTGTAAAGAACAAATTCATGAATCATGATTTGTTCTTCTGTTCTAGAATATAGTGTGTTCCTTCCTGTTCTTGTTATAGTATATTCCTTCCTGTTCTGGTTATAGTATGAACTGAAACCCTAAACTATACCTATTATAGTTTACTAGTATGCTTGTTTGAACTGTTACTGACTTGAAGAAAAGACTCAATTATCTACTGAATTAAGCATGTACCTTAAAAATGGAGTTTTATAAACAATAAACTAACATCTTTTTAGAAGAGTTGTTGAATAAATTTGATCACTTACAAAAGCATAAGAAATCCTTTAATGTGAAGGTTATCACAGGTAAAATATTAACACAATATCATTATGTTCAACTTGTATTCCCCCCCCCCCCCTTAAAAGCATTTAAAAACATTTAAAATATTGAGTATAGGGGTATGAACTCACCTTATGTGGGTGATTCGATTGAAGATTCGAGTAAGGATGAGAAGTTCCACGAATGAAGTCCTGAGGCACAAACGAGTCCTAAATGACATATATTGATACATATATGTATATGATTAGTGTTTAAAACAACTAATCATGAAGGGAATCAACCTTAGGAACTTGGAAACAATCACAATGGAGTGTTAGAATCACATGTGATTGATCACAAGGAGTTCACGGCCAAAGTCTACAATGGAGTGTTAGAATCATATATGATTGATCACAAGGAGTTCACGGCCAAAGTCTAAGAGTTCACGGCCTTGGGAGAGTTTATGGCCCAAGATCCTTTGAAGGGTTTACGGCCCTTATGAAGGGTTTACTGCCGTAAACCCTTCAAGATCTTGAAGATCTTGAAGATCGTGACAAAGTGTGATGAATCAAGGTTAGAACAAAGGGGTTGTGAAGCATGAACAAGTAAGGGATGAGATGCTTACGATATTGGAGTGAAATTATAGCTTTTCTTGGATGATACTTGAGAGAGAATGGAGTGTTTGTGGCTGGAACTTGGAGAAATGAAGTAGAAATGAAGTAATCTCTTATATATGGAGGGTGGTTCACGGCTAGAAGTGTGTTCACGGCTACTCTTGGATTTACGGCCGTAAACCCTCTTTGATGGGTTTTATGGTTCAGGTGCAGCCTTCTGATCTCGAGCTAATACTTCAAAACACTCAATCCATAAGTGTATTAGGCTTAGAACTCATTAAAATGACCCGTAACAAGGCTAAAAGGCAATAGAATTATGTCTGACTTTTGGTTGATTGGATTGACCTTATAAGATAGAAATTTACGGGTTGTCACACAAAAGATTGGGTAGCCCCTGAATCGAACAATACCATAGCAGATATACCGTTCACTAAGAACGATCCTATAATGAAACACATAAACATGAGTGACAAGAAATATAAATAAAGAGATAAGGAGAAGATACATATCCGTAACAACATTAGGAGCTGCACGTGTCTCCTCTGCTGTCAACTAGAAGGCTCCGCTCTTCGCCATTGGCGCCTCTGTCCGACCCTGTCGGCCGTCTATAATCCTCATCGTAGCACGGGCGGGTGCCGCTACCTTCCCTGCTGCTGCTAAATTCGGACACTAGGACCTCTTGTGGCCCATCTGATTGCAATGAAAGCAAATCAGATCATATGCAGTGGTAGTGGTGGTAGCAGTGCAATCCCTGCTGACATGTCCAGTTCGGCCACACTTGAAGTAGCCCGAACTACCCACCCTACACGTGCCCTCGTGCATCCTACCACACTTTCCACTGCGGCCTTGGCCCTGCTGACCTTCCCTCAGGAATCTACCTTGGGCTTTTTGCTCGATCCCTCCACGCCAGACACCGCCTCTAGCTTCCTCTTCCTCTCCATCTCTAAATCAATCTCCCTCTCACGAGCCCTCGCTATCATATCCTCCAGCGTCTTGCAGCTGGATCGGCTCACAAACTATCTGATGTCGCTCCTCGACATCTCATGATATCGGGCCTTCTTCATATCCTCGTTCGCCACGTACTGTGGAACCAGAAGGGCCCTCTCCCTAAACAAGGCGGTGATCTTCGTCACCATCTCAGTCGTTTGCTGGAGATCCTGGAACTACCTAGCAAGCTATTGCACCTCGATCACAGGTGCAAACTCGGCCCTGAACCTAGCCGAAAAGTCACTCCAAGTCATAGCATCAAGAACTGCATCATCACTGATGGCATGTGCGACCTCCTCCCACCATTTGCATGCTCTGTCCTTCAGAAGACAAGAAGTAACTCGGACCTTGTCCCCCTCGGGACATCTTCTTGTACGGAAAGCGTTGGCGACATCAGCCAACCATCTGCTGCTAGCAATGGGGTCCCGAGCCCCATGGTAGTCTGGAGCTCCGCATGCTCGGAACTCCCTGAATATCATCATGTGTGCCCCTGGCATGGCTGCCACCTCAGTGCGGAAAGCACTCAACCTCTCGTCAAGAGTCTCTAGGTTACCCTCTTTGACCGTACCGAAGATCACAGGAGTCTGGTCCAAAATAATGTGTGTGATCTCAGATGAGATGAACTCGTTCATCTGGTCATCTAGCTGCCTGGCTCCAGAGCCAGATCCTGGTCCCTCACCAGCTCCCGAAGTGCCGACTGGTCTAGTGCGTAGCGTCACCATTCTGAAAATACACCATAAAAAACATCAGAATACTCATCATAACTCGAGGGATTACACACACGACAAGTTCCCTGGATTCATCTTAGCCTTCCTTGACTCGAGTACGAATCCTCTTCTTTCAGTAGTACGAGTCAGTACTACCTTCCACATCTATCCGTACTTTCCTCAAGAACTGCCTTGACTCCACCAAATCCCTTCTACTACTATTGTTGTTCTCATGCTAATCTCATCCTAGGCTTGCCCTAGGGTAATCACAAACCCACTCTCCGCCATCAGCTGCATAAGAAGTCCCTGCTATCTCCCCTAACTACCTTGCGAATACCATTACATATCACTAAGACTAGATAATTCTTCGAATGAGAGGTCCTATCCTACAACGGATGGACCCAAACAATAGTTGCGAAATAGAGCTAGACCTAACCTTCTGAAATTATTTAGTCCTCATAATATGTAACTTAACATATTCGTTTACTAGTTAGTTAAAGATAACTAGGACTCCTAAAAGCACAAATCAAGCAGCATTCGAGCATTGAGTAACCATAATCATGCATATCCTATTCAGGTCATCATATTACTGACTGATCAGTTCTAGCATACAGTTCAATAAGCTCATACAACAGGCATATAAGGCATCCTTCCTAGATCCTTAGCTCTAAACTAGCATGCAGTTCTCATACACGTATAACAAGAATACAAGGCATCATTCTTGGATCCTTCACCCTAATCTAGCATGCAGTTCTCAAAATCATATCATAACATAAACTTCTATGGGTAATTTGGGAGTATTTACTTGAGCTCGACTGATTGCATGCACCACACCCTTTTTCTCTTTTTTTTAAATCCTTTTTGTAAAAATGGTTTTTCTTTTAAATATTTTATACCAAGTCCTTAGTTTGAGTTCAGACACACCCGAGAGTGTGCCCGAATCACTCAAACCAAGGCTCTGATACCAACTTGAAACACCCCAAAAATACGGTCCAAAAATTTCATTTTTTATTTATATATAAAACCATAGTAACTCAAATCATCTCAGAAACCATAAGTAATAATATCTCGAAACATCATATCAAAATCACATGTCCAAATATCAGAGTAAATCATCCCAGGCTAAACACTGTGGTGTGTGCAATGCAGTCATCCCGAGCTCTTCCCCTTGCTACCGGAAGTACCTGAAACCAAAACTGAAAACTGTAAGCATGAAGCTTAGTGAGTCTCCCCAAACTACCATATACCATACATATAACATGCAACTAGGAGATACGGGCCCCGCCCACACTCAGCTAGTATGAGATACGGGCCCCGCCCACACTCAGCTACTATGAGATACGGGCCCCGCCCACACTCGGTTACTATGAGATACGGGCCCCGACCACACTCAGCTACTATGAGATACGGGCCCCACCCACACTCAACTAGTCATGAAAATACATACACGTATCACACAGACAACAAGTATAACTAAGAATATAAATCTGTACCATATCAGCTACTATGAGATACGGGCCCCGCCCACACTCAGCTACTAATCATATCATATATACGGGCCGGCCTTGGTGCCGTAGACCCGTTCCTACTGAAGGAAACTCACCTCAATGTCATGAATAGCTGAAAGTCCCTACTCCGCAACTGGCTCTACCCACAAAATGATAATAAAGATATCTAAGAAGTTACTAAGCAAGTTTGAGACTTGGTTACCAGAAAATGATGAGAATGAAATGGAGTCTCTGGATCTACTAGCTTCTTTTTGAATCCCCAAGCTTCTCCTTCCTTCACATGCTTCAAAACACACCAAGTTTCACTCACAAATGGCTCACAAGCTCACAAATGCATTAGGGTTTCTGAATCTAGGGTCTGGGACTTGGAGGCTGGCAATGAGGCCAGCAAATGGGGATTAAGATGCTTAAATAGGGTGCAAAACCCCTAAATTAGGTTTTCATTCTGGCATCCCTACTCATCGAGTAGATTTCAAAACCCGCGTCCAAATACAATCCCTACTCGACGAGTTTGGGGTCTCCAACTCATCGAGTTCCTACTTAAAAATGAAGAATTTAATAATTTGAATGCGTACCAAGAACCAGGCGTTACATCTTTACTCTAAATCATACTCTCATACTTCATTTTATTTCTATCTCGTTATTCTTTAAATTATCATAATTAATATTAAGAAATCTACTTTTATTCCATGATTATCATCCTTTTCATTATCATTAATCCTTCCACATAATGGATATCAACTAGACACTCAGCAGATCGGTATATTATAAATCATATCTTCAAATATTATTACGGGTTCTGTAACACCTATCCCAGGGGTTGATAATTTATATCATTTTTAGGGTTTTGCGCATGGACTCGGCGAGTTGGGGTGCTCCAACTCGTCGAGTAGAGACCGTTAGGGGACACGGGGTTTGCGTCCTTCTCGACAAGTCGGAAGGCCCCGACTCGACGAGTCGGAAGGCCCCGACTCGACGAGTAGGAGCTGTAAAGAGAAACCCTAATTTTTAGGGTTTGCACCCTATTTAAGGAACATAACCTGCCTCTTGTGGCCTCCCTTATCACCCTTTTAGCCATAGAGAATCCTATTTCGACCTTGCATCTTCTTGAGTGAGAGTGAGAGCTTTTGTGAGTGATTTTGGGGTATTTGTGAAGGATTCTAGAGCTTGAAGAGGAAAGAGCGAGGATAGGAGCAGTAGATCCGACATCTACTCTGTCTTGGCCATCATTTTGAGGTATAAAGTCGCCACCTTGATCTCTAGTTGATTAGATCCCTTTCTTGGAAGTAAATGGCCATTTTTGGTGCAAAATGGAGTAAATCTTGGATCTGGACTTATCACAAGGATATGGTTCCAAATCTGGACCTCTCAAGGTCCCCAATGGCATAAAGTTTCTCACTTTATACAGTCTAGCCCCTTTCCATGCACAAAAACCTTGTAAGAAGCCTAATTTTGAGGTTATGGCCTTGTAAGGCCTTGCATGCACGTAAAGTTTGCAACTTTACGTGGAATCTACACTAAGGGAGTTTGAATCTGGAGTTTGGGACCTTAGATGCCATTGAAAATGGCTGAACTTGGAAAGGACTGAAGGAACTCGTCGAGTCCCTTAGCTTACTCGACAAGTCGGGGTAGGGTTTGTGGTTTTTTGAGTTTTTGGATGAGTGCAATGAAGGAATGGAGTTTTGGTCCATTCAGACATTAGTTTTATGGACATATGATGAACTCGACGAGTCACTAGGGGGACTCAGCGAGTTGATGCGGGATTCAGTGGAATGGACTCGGGAGGAACTCGATGAGTTACAAAGGTAACTCGGTAAGTTAACGAGTCATACAGGAACTCGGCGAGTTATTGAATGCGCTCGACGAGTTGAGGTCAACATGGACTGTTGACCTTGACTTTGACCAGGGTTGACTATGGGGGTAACTATGGGATTATGACAAGTTAATCGGATGTTGGTTATAGGCAATTGAGGAGAAGTGGTACGTGGGATATATCTGATCGTAGCTTGACAGTTCAGCACACGAGAGGTGAGTCTTCTCACCATAACAATGGGCCTACGGCACCAAGGCCGGCCCATTTTATGATATGTGGTACACTAGCTGTAGTAGAGATATGTGGTACGATAGTTAGCTTTATGCTAAGTGGTATGCTAGTGATTATGTGATATTTGCATGGAAGACCACGGGGGAGCCCGTGGCATTTGGATATAAGACCATGTGGGGGAGCCCATAGCATTTCTAGGTAAAGACCATGGGGGGAGCCCATGGCATGATGGTGTAAGACCCTAGGAGGAGCCGACTGCCTCCTTATATGTTTATGTATGAGTTTTGTAGTATAATAGATACTTCTGTGATATATGATATGCTAGTTGATTATTATGTTATTGCATGGAAGACCCCGGAGGAGCCTGTGGCAGATGAATATAAGACCATGTGGGGGAGCTCATGGCATTTCTAGGTAAATAACATGGGAGGATCCCATGGCATGAAGGTATAAGACCCTGGGGGGAGCCCACGACATCCTTATATGTTAGTATGCATGGCTTATGTGATATGTGTAGCTTTCATAGATAATATGGTATGTGTTATGTGGATTGTGTGTGGGGTATGCTCTAGGGGACTCACTGAGCATTAGCTTACAGTTTCTGGATATGTTTCGGGTACATCTGAGCCCAATGGCAAGGGCAAGGCTTGATGGCGCGACGTGCACTCTCTCAGACATTTTATGGGACACTCTGATATTTGGAAATAATGTTGTCTTGGTTATGAATTTGAAAACAATTGAGATTTTATGGTTTATAGTAAAGTGTTTTAACTATTTAAAAATGAAAATTTTCTTTGAAAAATTGGGTCATTACAGGTTCATAACTCATCCAAATTAATCACTCAGGTCGTTCAAACCACTTTCTCAATTTAATCTCTCATATTACTTAAATCAATGATTAATTAATCATTCAAATTTATCACTCAGATGGCTTAAATCGATCATTCATGTTAATTACTCTAATTGTTATTAATCACTTTAATAAAAACTTTTAATTGCTCAGATTAATCACTCAAATCTATTGATTAACTATTCTAATCAGCATTGATTTCTCTGATCAATTACTTGGATCGCTCACCTAGTTTAATCAAATCAATCACTCAAATTATTTGGATCAATCGCTCATATTAATACTTTTCACTCAATTCAACTTATCGAATCACTCAGTTTAATATTATCTACTCAGATCAATTACTCGGATCAATATCATTTACTCAAATCAATAACTCAATTCGATCATAATATGTCTCATATTAGGATTAGGTCTCGTCACCTCTCAGAGACTCAATCACAAAATATTGTCTACATGTAAGTCAAATCATCTACATGTGTTTCAAATCATCTACATGTATGTCAAATCATATACATGTATGTCAAATCGTCTACATGATATAATCATGTAAGTCTATGATTTTAATCAAAATTCTCATTTTGTAAGATCCAGTCACTTCTCATGGATCTTTGTGTAAATTATATGATCTCGAGTAAAAGTATTTATTTCTCAAATCCTATTTCATCTGTATTCTTCATCCCTTTCTCTCTTTTTCTCTCAATCTCTCTCTCTCTCCTTCTCTTTTCGTCTTTTTCTATCTCTATCCTAACTCATTCATCATCCCTCTCTCTCATGAGTCTCAAAATATCTATCGAAAGTTTCCTACGTCTTTATCTCTTTCTTAATATTAATCTTTATCACATTATCTCGTTTTAAGAGTAATACTATCTCTCTGTCTCACACTCCCATACTCCATCTAATCTCATGCTCTAGCAATTCTTTTAATATGAGCTCTTTGATTCAGATCTATTCATTATAACTCTCATATTATCTCAACTTTAAAAGCTATCGAATCACTCTAATTTTATACTCTCGTTTTCTATACACTCTTGACTCTATACATATATTTAAATATATTTTAACTCATCTTCATCACATATCTCGTCATGATAACTTTCTCGTTGCCACGCAATTCATCATCATAAATCATCGTATAGTAATCTAAATTTAAATTCGTGTCATGGGAAACTCTCGCCTCGTCGTAGTTACTCAAAGTACATCATCTACTAAATCTTCATGGCTACATCGTGTCGCGATCTCCACCTCGCTACGTCCTGATCTCTGCCTCACCACATCCTGATCTCCGCCTCGCCACGTCGTGATCTCTGCCTCGCCACGTCGTGATCTCTGCCTTGCCACGTCGTCAACTTTACACGTGTCACGTCGTGATATTACATATCTCACGTCGTGAGCTTCATAAATCAACTATAGCATCATACTTTAATGCTCACGTCTGATCAAACATGCTCACGTCGTGAGGGTTAAAGTATATTGCTATTTCTTGATCTAGTTTCATCGCGTATTTCCAATCACTACGTTGCGTATCTCGAATTGTCGCACCTTGTATTTTGCTGTGAATCTCGCAGTCATACATTGCAACTCCCTCCAAAGTGCTCCACGACATTATTTTTTTAAGAATAATTATAATTATTTAGTTATCTCAAAATTCCTTAGATATCAATTTATTTATCTAACTCATACACACAAGATCAAATAAATTATCATATCTAAATATCACATAATTAAATCCCATCGGTTATCATAATTATCGCAACGCTCTCTGCAATACTCTATCACATTTGTTTTATAAGAAAATAATAAAATACATACAAATATAATTATTTGCCTCAAGGTTCTCTAATTTTCTAATAGCAAAATTAACTCATTATCATCAAATCAAATCAATTTATCTAACACATTTATCAAATCAATCAAGTATCATCTCTACTCTTAAGGTTTAACTTTAGGAATCTACTATAAGAACCTAATTCACTTAAACCTCGGCTCTGATACCAACTTGTAACACCCAAATTTTTCTACCAAGGTACACCCAAATTTATCAAAAATCATTTAAAAGTTTTTCAAATAATCTTGGTGTACACTGGCACTCTGGCATACAAGAAGTTATCACAAGGATCATGTTGGCAGCAAGCACAGGATCGAGTCGGGCGTCACAATAAATCTACCTGCAAAATAGATTATCACAAAAACGTAAGCCTCACGGCTTAGTGAATAACAACTACTATACCATAATCATATAAATCAGATAAAGCATAAAATCATACAATTCATGCAAATTATATGAATTTCACATAATTGTCACATATCCAATATAATAATTTCATTAAGGGATCTATCTCTCAGTAATGATCTATCTCTCAAATATTTATCTTATCAATAATCAATACCTCTCTCATATTCAATATCTCGATCCATGACCAATCTATCAAATATGTTCTATCTTTCAGTTATAGTATACTTATCAATTAAATATCTGTAATCTAATCTCTCAATGATTATCTATTTCTCAATATCTCAATCAACAATTAAGTATTGTCAATAATAATCAACCATATAGAAATTATCACAATTATCACAATATTAGATGTTAGAGTAGTGTTACTCACCTGGTTACTTGATAGACTTATTTCAGTCTCAACTTTGCTCTTCCATTATCTATCAGTTCGTCACATGGTAACACCTATTTATCAAATAACAACTTCCTCAGAACCTATCCAGACTCACTAATAATTATACCCTGTGACTTCTTATAACAACAATAACCAAATATCATAATAGGCTAATCCCATGTCTAATTCTCTCATATCGGGTATTTCTCGGGTAATAGGGTTTATAACCCTTATCAATCAAACTCAAGATCTAATCATGAGATTTTCTCACTAATCTCACCAACGGGTTCATAATAGCTCCATATCACGAATACTCGTAACCCTTACACGGGTCTCATATATCTAATAATAATCAGATATCATAAATACAATTTATCGGGTAAAAGATACCTTATTGTATCCCGCAACTCAACTCTGTATCACCCGTACTCCAACATAAAATCTCTGGTAAAGACTCCCCATAATAGCTCCCGAGCAGCATCTCTCCTCACGTACGCCAAAATACTCAAAACACTCATATTTATACTCTAGGGATGCTCATGTCGTGAGCATATACCTCTCACGTCGTGAGAAGTGTTTAGACCGGTTTTTGCCACGTGTCCTGGTCTTTCAACACGTATTTTTGTCGATTCATGTTGCTCACGTCTTGAGACAACATTCCTCACGTCGTGAGAGTCAAAGGTTTGACCGTTGACTTGATTTTCGTTGACTTTCTCAATATAGCAGCTTACTTTCATCAAATCTTCAAATGGTCATAACTTCCTCATACGGACTCCGTTTTTGATGATCTTTTTATGCACGGAATCTTCTCAACAAGCTCTACACCATTATGTGATTGTATTTTTATAAATATTATTTCTAAAAATAAAGCAACTCAAGGCTTTATCTCATTTACTCAACTCATAATAACTATATTTCGTAAAATAACACCTGTTACGAAAACCAGGTGTTACACCAAATATTACAAAAATGCCACTATGGGCCATTTTGCAAGCTTTCTCATGCACAAGGGCTAAAATGCAATATCTCTACATACTTAGGGTTAAAATTGAAAATACCTCATCATCGGGATGTTACATATGTCCAATGAGATAACACGCCTTTATTATATGTCCTAGATTTTAGAGTGCTTCACAAAGAACCTAAGCCTCATAATCGTAGACTTCAATATGCGCTAGTGAGGTATGAACCCTTACTCCATATCTCAAAGAATGTTGCATAACCTTCTTAGTAGGTGAAAGAGCAAGTAATCTTGTAACACTCATTCATGATACATATCATGAACTGTTTTCTTAAGCATAATACAACTCATCAAGTATCTAATTAAACATTGAATTGTTTCTCTTTCAAACTACACTCCTTGTAGCAGTGTTCTGGGTGAAGATAGCTTATGAAACCTTTTTGTAATCCTTTAGATGAACGACATTATTCTTGACTAAGATATCAATATACCTATAGGATTTCATTATCTTATCCTTTTGCCCAGTTAATTCTCAACTTCATTTTATGAGAGCTCCCAACACCTAGAAGGTTCAAGACTTATGCTCATTCTTTCGAAGTTGTTCTTACTATGTATTGTATTTTATCTAAATGGACCATTAGTGTTAACTAATTCCAATATATATTTACATCACCCAATGATGCAAATGTCATCTATCTTGATAAACAAGATTTGCATTTATCATAAGACATTCTGTAACATCCTGTTTCCCGTCATTTCTTATTTCAGGGCTGTGGGCCGGAAGTCGACTGTGTAAATGATTTGGGCCTTAAGAATGTAATTTTTAGACCTTTTGGAAGGAGGGAATTATGGTTATGATATCCAAACCTTTGAATTGTGTTTTGGATCGAATGGTAGAACGAGAAAAGTCATGAGTCGTGTTCTTGCATGAAATATGGATTTTTATTCGAGAAGTTTTTAGTTCAAAATATCTAGATAATATTTTAGAGCTCTTCGATACCTTTCTGTGGATATAAAGAACGTCGAAAATGGAGTTGGAACGAAGAAGTTATGACCGTTTGAAGTTAGGACCATTTTTGGGTTAGCCGTGTACGCAGGGCGTACTAGGACATCCCTAGTATGTTGAGCGTACCAAAAGTACGCAGGGAATATGCGATCAGTGCCCAAACCCTATTTTTGTGGTTTGAGCCCTATTTAGGATCCTTAACTTCCCCTAACCCACTCCATTCTCGGCCTCCACCTCTCCAACACCCTCTTTTAAAACCCTAACCCTAGTTTAAGCCTTGTGAGCAAAAAGAAGGTGTTTTATATGCTTTGGAGTGTTCTTGGTGCACCTTAGAGAATAAGGAACTCATTGAAGTAGCATTGGTTACATTAGATCTTGTAGATCCAGACTTTGTTCACCTTGATCTTTCTTCTAGAGGTATAAAGTTTGAATCTTGATGATGAAACTGTTATATCTAGCTAGTTTTGAATGTTATGAGCTTTTGGTAACTTTAAGTGCACAAAGTTTAGATCATGAAAGTTTGGGACCTTGCTATGCATAAAGTTGGAAACTTTATCCATATAATCATCATTTTGATTCAGATCTGAAGTTTGGAGACTTAGACTTAATGAATTAAGTTGAAAAAGATGCTCTTTTGGGTCCCTTTGAGACTTAAAGACTAGATCTTGTTTGTTGGGACCATTCTAATGGATAAAGTTGGAAACTTTATCCTTTATGAAGCTATTATGAACCATAAAAATATGATCTTGGTCCTTCTATCCCTTCCATGAAAGAGTTGTGATGTCTTAATGGATTAATAAGTTAGGGTTTTAGCTTTTGGACCTTCCATATCCATGGAAAGTCATAAAGGTGGTAACTTTATAACTTAAGACAATGTCTTGAGGTTAGATATGAGTTTGGGTGAAAAGTCCTTAAGGGATTAAGAGCTTAATGGAAAGGATGGAATCAGCTCGAGTATGTTGGGCGTAATTTTTTTATATGTTGGGCATACTAAGCCATCCCATGTACGCGGGGCATAAGTTGAGTATGCAGGGCGTACTCAACCACCCTTGGACTTTGACTTTAGTTCACTACGTTGACCGTTGATTTTTTGACCAAGTTTGAATTTAAGTCAAACATGAGGGTTTTGATTGGTGATTATGATTTTATATGGTTCTGATGCAAGTGTAGCAGGGAGCGTATCACAGTGTTCTCGGGTTTCTTCATTTCAGGTGACTTTCGCCTCATTGTACCTTGGGTTGAAGGCACCAATGCCGACCCACTAGTTGTGGTTATCTGTTAGTAGAGGGATGCCTTAGGGACTGTATATAGTCATGTAGGATAAACTGAGGACTCTTGGTCTAGACTCTTTCACTTGTTCCTTGTTTGGTTGTGGTTCTAGAGTAGGATCACCTATCTGGGTGGCTATCTCACCTCTAAGTATATATGGTTATGCATTCCTAGTATGTCGATATTTAGTATGCTGCTATGCTGTAGTGATCTGTTAGATTTGCATCCTAACATCGAGTATGTTACTATGTCGTAGTGGTATGTTAGATATGTATCATGGTACTTGATATGTTGCTATGTTGTAGTGATCTGTTAGATCTGTATCCTAGTATATAGGATGTTGCTATGTTATAGTGATCTGTTAGAACGGTATCCTGGTATATAGAATGTTGCTATGAGGTAGTGATATGTAGAACTATATCTTTATTTGTATTGCTGGTTATCGTCTAATGGAATGCCCTAGGGACTGTGTGTAGTCATGTAGGATAGCGTAAGAACTCTTGATCTAGACTTTATTGCCTGTTCCTTGTTTGGTTATGGCTCTAGAGTAGGATCATCCGTTCGGGTGGCTATCTCACCTCTCGGTTGTGGCAACCTGAACATTTTTCCGTTAAAGTTAGTCGTTTTCCGTTAAATAAATTACGAATTATATTTGTTCCGTTAAATTCTTATGGTTTAGAAGATCGTTTTTATAAGAGTCGGAAACGAAATCACTCGAAAACCCGAGTTTCCTTCGAAAATCAGTGGATTCCGATCTGAGTGGTGTTCACGGTCGTGAACCCGATAACGGCCGTAAACCCGTTCACGGTGGTTGGACCCCACCACCGACCATGAAACCCCCTATATATATGTGCTCCTACCCCTTATTTTCACTTTTTTGGCCGCGAACACCCTCTCTCTCTCTCTAAAAATCATCACCCGAAAACACAAGATTTCTCTTCATCTATCACTCTATCCTCCTTGGAACACATTTTGGAGCATCAAAGACCCGCCTTTTCATCAAAATCAAGTGTTGCTGTTCTTGAGTTCACGGTCGTGAACCCTTCAAATCTTCATATTTCATCAAGAATAGGCTGTGAACCCTTCAAACCTGCAAAGGCCGTAAACCATTCAAAAGCAGTAAACTGTTCACGGCCGAGAACAGTTCACGGTCGAGAACAGTTCACGGTTGGAAACCCTTCACGGCCGCAAACCTTCCCAAGTTGTGAACTTGGCTGAAAACCCGCTTTTTCCCGATTCAATTGAGTCCCAATAACATTCCTTAACTAAAAGCAAGTGTTTTCCAACACTTATACCTGCCAGAAGGTACGGAGGACTTCATTGTCTATTGCGATGCATCCAGTCAGGGCCTAGGCTGTGTGCTCATGCAACGAGGAAAGATTATTGCCTATGCCTCGAGACAGCTGAAAGCAAACGAAGACAATTATACAACTCACGACCTGGAGTTAGGAGCAGTGGTTTTCGCATTAAAGATTTGGAGGCATTATCTCTACTGAACTAAGTGCACCATCTTCACCGACCATAAAAGCCTTCAACACATTTTTGATCAGAAGGATTTGAACATGAGGTAACGGCGATGGGTTGAGCTACTCAGCGATTATGAGTGCGATATACGCTATCATCCTGGCAAGGCCAATGTGGTAGCAGATGCCCTCAGCCGGAGAGAATATTCAGGTCGCAGAGCGAAGGCATTTATGATGACTATCCATTCCCATCTGTCCACACAAATCAGAGAGGCTCAGTTAGAAGCCTTAAAACCAGAGAACGTCGTGGATGAAGCCTTGAGGGGAATGGAAAAGTGTTGGGTTTTCTATGCTACAACATCCTATGGAGCACAGGCAACCCTAAATACTTTGGATCTATGTTTTCACTAATTATACATGCAATGATGTTTCCAAGGTATTAAGCCTATAACTAGCATGCAATTGTTATATACCATACAAAATACTAGTTAGAGTAACATACCTTTTGTGTAGCTTGAAGTCTTGATGTATTTGGCCTTAAGAGCTTAGCACCAAAAGTATGAATGCCTCAAATGGCTCACAACTCACCTAGGACAAAGGTGGCTCTTGAGAGAGAATTCCATCCACACCAAAATCAACTCCATAAGCTCAAGAACTACTAGTCACGATTTTGGCTATGGAGTGACCTATTTATATGTAGGATTCCAAGGGTCATGGATATAACCCAAATCCATACCCATGGGTATTCTGATCCATGGTTCGTGTGGCTCAACTCTTTATATGTCCACACATAAACTTGGTCCAACATGGATCATAAGCCCAACACATATAAATATAACTAATTACCATAATTAGTCCCCATAGATTTAATTAGTCTCTTTTGATCAGTAAATTAATTCCAATTTAATTCTTGATCAATACTAATTAAAACATATGATTTCATATTAATATATTAGAACTTATAATATATTAATAAATCATATATAACCTTCTCTCAAGAGTCCATCCTAAAAAATTGTCCCGGTGTTATGCAACCCAAATGGACCATGCTACTCTCGGGTCGAGTACATACCAATAATATTTATGGGCTTAGACATCTAATCCAACAAAAAAAACTTACAGATCAAGGGAGACGGAGTTTATTATTTCATGAACCGGATCTGGACCCCGAAGTTCGGTGGTTACAGAGAGGTTGTTATGAGCGAAGCTTACAGTACTCGATACTCCGTTCATCCAGGTTCGGATAAGATGTATTTGGATCTCAAAAAGCTATATTGGTGGCCAAACATGAAAGCTAAAATTGCTACCTTCGTGGGCAAGTGTCTGACTTGCGCCAAGGTGAAGGTGAAATATCAAAAGCCCTCAGGTCTACTTCAACAGCCAAAAATACCTGAGTGGAAGTGGGAACGAATCACAATGGACTTCATTACCAAGTTGCCAAAGACCCAGAGTGGCCATGACAGTTGCTGGGTAATCGTCGATAGAATGACTAAATCCGCCCACTTCCTGCCAATCAAAGAAACATTCAAGATGGAGAGACTGACACGAATCTACATCCAAGAGATAGTTCGTCTGCATGGTGTGCCTGTGTCCATTATCTCCGATCGGGGTAGCAGATTCACCTCGAGATTTTGGCAATCACTGCAGAAGGCTCTTGGAACTAAACTGGATATGAGCACATCTTACCATCCACAGACCGATGGGCAGAGTGAGAGGACCATCCAAACTTTAGAATACATGCTGAGAGCGTGCATTATCGACTTTGGTAAGTTGTGGGATACTCATTTGCCCTTGGTCGAATTCTCCTATAACAACAGCTATCATTCTAGCATCAAGATTGCGCCGTTTGAAGCCCTCTATGGACGTAAGTGCAGATCCCCTCTGTGCTGGGCTGAGGTGGGTGACACGCAGCTAGCTAAAGGTCAAGTCCCCGATAGCACTCTCACAGGCCCAGAAATCATCCGTGAAACCACAGAAAAGATTGTACAAATCAGAGAACGACTAAAAGCTTCAAGATATAGACAAAAGAGCTACGCCGATAAGAGACAAAAACCTTTGTAGTTCCAGGTTGGTGACCGCGTCGTGTTGAAGGTCTCACCCTGGAAGGGCGTGATACGCTTTGGAAAGCGTGGAAAGCTAAATCCGAGATACATAGGACCATTCGAGATCCTCGCCAGGATCGATCCCGTAGCGTACAAACTTCGTTTACCCCAAGAGCTTACCAATATTCATCCTGTCTTCCACGTGTCGAACCTTAAAAAGTGCCTATCTGACGAAACCCTTGTGATCCCTCTTGATGAGATCGAGATCAACGAGAACCTTAATTTCGTGGAAGAACCAGTCGAAATCATGGATCGGGAGGTCACACGAACTAAACAAAGTTGCATACCGATAGTGAAGGTTCGCTGGAATGCTAGGCGGGGACCTGAATTCACTTGGGAGCGCGAAGATCAGATGAAACAGAAATACCCGCATCTTTTTCCGAGTCCATGATTGTATTCTACGTTTGAATTTCGGGACGAAATTCCCTCTATCGGGGGATGATGTGACAACCCGAACCTTTTTCCGTTAAAGTTAGTCGTTTTCCGTTAAATAAATTACGAATTATATTTGTTCCATTAAATTCTTATGGTTTAGAAGATCGTTTTTATAATAGTCAGAAACAAAATCACGCGAAAACCCGAGTTCCCTTCGAAAATCAGCGGATTCCGGCCTGAGTGGTGTTCACGGTCGTGAACCCGATCACGGCCGTAAACCCGTTCACAGTGGGTGGACCCCACCACCGACCATGAACCCCAACTATATATATGTGCTCATACCCCTCATTTGCACTTTTCTGGCCGCAAACACCCTCTCTCTCTCTAAAAATTATCACCCGAAAACACAAGATTTCTCTTCATCTATCACTCTATCCGCCTTGGAACACGTTTTGGAGCATCAAACACCCTCCTTTTCATCAAAATCAAGTGTTGTTGTTCCTGAGTTCACGGTCGTGAACCTTTCAAATCTTCATATTTCATCAAGAACAGGCCGTGAACCCTTCAAACCTTCAAAGGTCATAAACCATTCAAAAGCAGTAAATTGTTCACGGTCGAGAACAGTTCACGGCCGAGAACAGTTCACGGCTGGAAACCATTCACGGCCGCAGACCTTCCCAAGTCGTGAACTTGGCTGAAAACCCGTTTTTTCCCGATTCAATCGAGTCCCGGTAACATTCCTTAACTAAAAGCAAGTGTTTTCCAACACTATAATTAATGGTTTCGCTAATATTACGCGTATATGTGTTTAGATATTATTAGGATTCCGTTAATTCCGTGTTCAACGATTCGAAGGTCCTCATTCAGTTTCACAGTCCGACACCTTCACGCAACTAACAGTGAGTTCATACCCCTACACTTTTGCTGTTTTAACGTTTTTAGGGGGAGGATACAAGCAAGACACAAATAAATTTAATGACTTATATAACGGAAATTTAAACAGGATTAAAATTAGACGATTAATTCAAACCAAAGATTATTACTTTTTATAAATCACTTAGATATTTATCCCTTTTGTAAAATGTTGAGCATAAGGGAAGTTTTCAATATAATTGTAGAGTTTCAGTGTAAAACACGAATTGAATACATTAACAAATGAATAAACTATAATAGGTATAGTTTATGAAACAATTATCTTATCAATGCACGAAACACCAATTCAATGCGAACAAACATATAAACTATTTAGGGTAGGTGAAGCCCGGCTGTAAGCCGTAGGCATGGAGGCTATAGAAGAGTGGTTGGGTTGAGGTGGTAGGCAAACAAACCCTGGGTATTCCAGCCGATGGCTGAGCGAACCCGATGCATGCTTACATGTTTATCGTATGGGTTATTTTGGGGGAAACCCACTAATCTTTATGCTTACCCAGTTGTTTATTGTTTCAGGTATCATCGGTGGCTATGGGAATGCGAAGGCGGGATTGTACACACTCATCAGCAGCATTGAGGATTTCACATTTTCTATGATACTCTGATTTTTAATAAATGTAATTTGGAATAAACGGTTTTCTTAATAACGGATTTATAAATTGGGAAGTCTTACCTTAATAAAAATGAAAAATTTTGGTTGTGAAAAATGGGACGTTACACATTCAATGACAAGTTAATCTTATATTGTGCTCATCTCGATTCAATGATGAGTATGCCACGGATCATTGAATAGATGGTGAATCAACCATGCAAAACCTTGTAACCCTTGACTTAAATTATTCTCACATTGACATGTCGGTTAACCACATACGCTCCGTCAACAAAATAATTTTACGAGTTACACATCATATTAACATATATTTTTCACAATGACATGACGGTTAACCACACATGCTCCATCATCAAAATATAAACAATGTGTATGTTTTCATGGGTAACACATGACTCATGTTTTTAATATAAAATGAGAATTTTGTTTTAATACTTTAGTTAATAATTTTAACTTTCAAAAAATTATCCTATCAAACCCTTTCTATAACTCCAATTTCAAAATGAAAAAGGTTCTAAGTGTGGTAAGCCTAAGGGCTTTTAAAAACAGACCTCATTCAAAATAAAAGAGACCTCCTTAAACCTTTCTCATAACATCAGATTGGGTGAGCCTAGTCATTCAGAATCAAATATTTGTTTCCAAACATAAATCCAAACCAGAGTATCACATCAAAATGTTTTCCCAAAATCATGAAGACAGTTGCAGAGTGTGTACAGTCATGTCTTTGCTTTTCTTAAATCCTCAGAAGTACCTAAAACCTTCAAATCCAAAACTATAATCCAAAGCTTAATGAGTTTGCCAATGTATCACACAAAGCAACCCCGAGCTTTCAGCCTCTCACATATAATAATGTGGGTTATCAGCAACCCTGAGCTATCAGCCCTAAAAGGAGCGACATGTGCCCACTATAGGACAAAACTATTGGGTTTTATGTACTCTAACATCCCTATGGTATACATACAACCCTAATGCTTTGGATCTAAGTTTTCTCTAATTATACATGCAAAATTCATTTTCCAAAGCATGAAGCCTAACTAGCATGCAAAGGTGATATTTGAATCATAAAAACTAGTTAGAAGATTACCTTGTGTAGTAGCTTGTAGAACTTGGACTTAAGAGAGCTTAGCACCCCAAGTGTGATGCCTCAAACAAGTCACAAGCACCAATAAACAATTAGATGAATATGAGAGAGGTTTATGAGACTCTAAAATCGGCTAGCTCTTCTTGGAATACAAGGGTGTCCGATTTTAGGGCTTAGGGTATACATTTATATTGTAGAATTCCAAGAGTCATATGTTTAACCCTAATTCTTACACTTAAGCTTATGATCCAACAATTGATTTGGACTAACACTTCATGGACTAACTCATAACCTTAGCCCATCACAAATCAATCAGGGATCATTAGCCCAAACCATATGTATCACTGATTTACATAATCAGTCCCCGTTAATTTAATTAGTCTCTTTTGATCACTAAATTAATTCCAAATTAATTCTTGATCAATACTAATTAAATAATATGAGTTCTCAATTAATATATTATTCTTATAATATATTACTAAATCACAAATAAACTCTTTCTCAAATATCCATCTATCAAATTGTTGTGGTGAAGGCAACCCGAAATGGACCATGCTACTATCGAGTCAAGTACATACCAATTATAGTTATGGCTTAGACACCTAATCCAACAGTCTCCCACTTGGATAAGTCTAATAACTATAACTGCCAACGTAACTTCGAAATCCGATTATCAATCGTAGCTCTCAAAAAGCCGATGTCAAACTCTGACGCATCCATTAGATAAGGGATCATATAATCCTCTGTTCTTCAAGATATCGTGTGGAAAAATACATGGAGTAAAGTCATACTTATTGTCCAACAGTTTGTTTCCCGATTTCTGATTTGTTTGGCATAGAACTTAATTGAACACATCAATTGAGTCCTGACCGGGCCCGAGACATAAGTCAAAATAAAATCATCGAGGGGCCCAAGATATCGCTTTTAATCCTCTAAGGATAAATGGAACAGATAAACTTTGACTTATATGCTTGTACTAACTACTCGTTAAATCATACATAACAGCACGTTTTATAACATCAATTTACTGACGCGTTTTCGCACTATCAATGTACAACCAAGTCATATATCTTGGTTTGAAGACTATACGATATTATCGTCTCACAATCACTCGTGATAAATTCCATGAAGTGATTCATGTGAGCTTGGGTTTAGTCCAATACTCAAATCTTATTTCAAGAGCACTCATGAATGTTTGTAGCAAACTTTTGCTATGTCTAACACCTTAGACAATCTTACAAAAACCCATTCATGACAGTCTACTTTCATAACCTACTTCCAAAGTATGATCGACTGTGGATAGTTCGAATAATCTTATTATTCTGGAAGTCAAAAAATGCAAAATGAAACAATAGTAAACAATTGACACAAGATAGTAACTTTACTTATAAATAAATAAAAAAACTCCTATTATTTAATCATCAAATGTCAATTACATTTGCACTATTACAAGTTTCTAAATGTCTATCTAATCATTAAAACTAATATCGTCCTTCAGCCCGATACTCCTAACGTGCTGCAAGTGCTTAACCCTACTCAGTCCCTTCGGAAGGGGATCTGCTAGGTTCTCCTCTGACGATACCCCCTTCAATACGAGGAGTCCTTCTTCTACTCGATGTCTTATGAAGTGATATTTTATGTTGATGTGCCTGGATCTGCCATGATCCATTGGTTCCTTGGCTAAGACGATCGCACCCTCCTTGTCACAGAAAATCTCCATAGGCTCCTTTACAACTGGTACAACTCCAAGGTCTCCGATGAAGTTCTTTAGCCATATCGCCTCCTTCAACGCTTCACTTGGTGCTATATACTCTGATTCGCACGTTGAATCAACTATAGTCTCATGTTTGGGACTTTTCCAAGTTACTGCTCCTCCATTTAAGGTAAATATCTAGCCCGACTGAGAGCGCAAATTATCTCTGTCGGTGAGAAAGTCGGCGTCACTATACCTTGTCACTCTTAAGTCATCACTACCACCGAGGGTAAGGACCCAGTCCTTAGTCCTCTGCGGGTACTTAAGAATGTTCTTTACTGCAGTCCAGTGAGCTTTACTAGGGTTCCCTTGATATCTACTAACCATGCTCAAAGCAAAGGCTACATCAGGGCGAGTACATGTCATAGCATACATGATCGAGCCAACTGCAGAAGCATATGGTATTCGACTCATTTCTGCTATCTCAGTGTTGGTACTCGGACTCTGAGTCTTACTTAGTTTGGTATTGCTCTGGATAGGTAATTCTCCTTTCTTAGAATCCTCCATGTTGAAACGTTTCAAGACCTTGTCCAAGTAGGTACTTTGACTAAGTCCTATTAGTCTCTTACTCCTATTTCTCAATATCCTTATCCCTAGAATGTAAGCAGCTTCCCCGAGGTCCTTCATAGCGAAACACTTCCTAAGCCAGGACTTAACCTCCTGCAAGGTCGGGATGTCGTTTCCTATGAGCAGTATGTCATCCACATACAAAACCAAAAAGCTAACTATACTCCTACTAGCTTTGACATAGACACAGGAATCATCCTCGCTTCTCGAAAAACCAAACTCTTTGACTTTCTCATCGAAACAAAGATGTCATCTGTGAGATGCTTGTTTCAATCCATAAATGGATTTCTCAAGCTTACACACTCTATTAGGGTACTTTGCATTGACAAAACCCTCTGGCTGACTCATGTAAACGTTCTTCAGCCAACTTCCCATTAAGGAAAGCGGTTTTGACATCCATTTTCCATATTTCATAATCATGAAATGCTGCTATGGCTAGCATAACCTTTATAGATTTAATCTTAGCCACTGGTGAGAAGGTCTCATCATAGTCAACTCTAGGAGTTTGAGTAAAGCCCTTCGTAACCAATCGCGCCTTATAATTGTGTACCTTCCCATCCATGTCGGTCTTCTTCTTGAAGATCCATTTGCACCCGACCGTCTTACGACTTGGTACATTGTCAACCAAGTTCCAAACTTGATTGTCATACATGGACTGAATCTCGTTGTCCATCGCCTCTTTCCATTTTGCAGACTCGGGGCCTGCCATGGCTTCCTTGTAGTTGTTAGGTTCATCCAAATTTACCAGTGTACTATCACTGATAAATGTATCTCCTTCAGTAGTAATATGGAAACCATAAAACTCAGGTGCCATTCTAACTCTACTGGATCGTCTCAGAGGTAAGGACTTGTCAACTGGTTCAACTAGAGTTTCCTCCTCGAGTTGAGCGCTAGTGTTTGAGGTTCCTTCATCACTTAACTCTTGAAGCTCTTCAAGGTCACTTTGCCTCCCACTGTCCTCTTGGCATATGAGTTCTCTTTCGCGGTAAACCCCTCTGCTCGCAACGAAGACAACATTGTCACTCGGTCTATAGAAAGGATTTATGTGGGTAGCCGATGAAAATACATCGCTCACTACGAGGTTCGAGTTTGTCGTGAGTCTCTCGTGTCACGAAAGCCTCGCAACCCCAAACCTTGATATGTGCTAACGAGGGAACCTTCCCTGTCCACATTTCGTGAGGTGTTTTGGCAACCTTTTTAGTTGGGACTAGATTAAGGATATGGGCGGCAGTCTCTATGGCATAACCCCAGAATGAGATAGGTAACGAAGCTCGACTCATCGTAGAATGAACCATGTCCAACAAGGTTCGATTGTGCCTCTCAGCCACACCATTAAGCTGTGGTGTCCTAGGTGGCATCAATTGTGAAACAATTCCACATTCCTTAAGATAGTCGTGGAACAATATACTAAGATACTCACCACCTCGATCAGATCGGAGCATCTTTATCTTCCTGCCCAGTTGATTCTCTACTTCTTGTTTAAACTCTTTGAACTTTTCAAAGGTTTCTGACTTATGCTTAATTAAGTATACATACCCATATCTACTATAATCATCAGTAAAAGTCACATAGAAGCGGTTAGCATTCCTTGTGGCGGATCTGAAAGGTCCATACACATTTGTGTGTATGAGATCCAACAAACCCTCACCCCTTGCACGAGAACCAGTGTAGGGTGACTTGGTCATCTTTCCAAGCAAACAAGATTCACATGTGTCATTCGACTTTAAGTCAAATGACTCCAACACTCCATCCTTTTGGAGTTGGGCTATGCGCTTCATGTTGACATGTCCAAGACGACAATGCCATAAGCATGCTTTTTCCAAACCATTAGACGAATCGATATGCAACACATTATTTCCTAAGTTTTCTACAACCATCACAGTTTCATATATACCATTACAAGGCAATGCTTCAAAATAAAATTTACCATTATAATAAGCATTAATACTACCAATCGCATTATTAAATGAAAAAGTAAAACCTTGTTCATACAAACCATGAAAGGAAATAATATTTCTCGCCATATCAGACGAGTAGCAATAACTATTTGATTCTAAATTTAACCCACTACTAAGCAATAAAGTTCCGGGGCAGCTTCTCATGTGGTGATCATCAGAATTTGTCCATCCGCGCCAGAATTCTTCGTTATCGGGCAGTCCCTCTTGTAGTGTCTTGTCTCGCCACACCCATAACAGTCCTGGCTTACTTCTACTCTGGGTACTTGGGAGATTGGTTGTGCCGGCGCCCTACAGAAACGGGCAGTGTGCGCCTTCCTGCGGCAATTCATGCACTGCATTTCCCGGCATACTCCGGTGTGGTGGTAGTTACACTTACTACACTTCGGGAGAGTTCCAGCATATCGACTGGCAGATGCTGGAGTGGCAGTCGTTGTGGCAGTTTGTACAGTAACCACTTGTTGCTCATGCGGGGGTTCTTATGTTGTTCGCTCCTTCAACTTGTTCCCCGACTTTCGTTTATAGTCCCCTCCCCTTGATGGCTCGGGAACGGGTACCACCACGCCATGGCGGACTCTATGGTCAATGAGTCACTGGGCCAGGCGTTTGGTGCTATCGAAGGTAGTTGGATTAGAAGACAGTACATCCCCCTGAATCAGGGTAGATAAATCCCAGATGTACTTTTCTATCTTCTTACTCTCCGGGGTAACCATCCCGGGGCACAGTGCTGCCAGGTCGCTAAACCTGCCAGTGTAGGCCACTATGTCTGAGCCGACCATGGTATGCTCACATAGCTCTTGCTCCAGCTTTTGAACTTCGCCTTTTGGGCAGTATTCTTCCAACATCATCTCTTTTAGGTTCTCCCAAACTATCGAGTTAGCCATTGATAGGGTCAGTGACTTAACATGGTCATTCCACCATGTTAGTGCTCTGTCGGAGAAGGTACAGGCAGCAAACTTCACTTTGCTCCCTTCTGGGCACAGACAGATTTCGAAAACTGAATCTGTTTTCTCGAACCATCGTATTAGAGCAATGACTCCCCCATTTCCATTAAAGGATTTGGGTTTACATTTCATGAAGTCCTTATACAAACACTCCCGTGGGTGTCCGCGGGTAACTCCGGGGTTAGTTAGGTGGGTACCGCTACCAAATCCACTGGTACCAGTTCTGTGGATGTGAGTTATAGCAGCTGTTACTGCGGCTGTTACCGCTGCTTGGAGAGCAGCAGGGTCGTATTGTGGTGGTGGATTATCTGTTGTGTTATTGACTACGCGCCTGACAGGTCTACCGCGAGGCATCTTTTGCTAAAATGAATACAAAGTGAAGCGGAATAAGTCTATAGCAGTGGTTATAATCCGAATGTTGAATAACTAAGTTTTCCTAGTTCTGAGTGTATCCGGTTCTGACTTTCATAGGGTTCTGAAAAACAATTCATAATGGGAGTCTATATAAAATAAACTTTATGAATCAGAAGTGACTATCCTCGAATGAATTTCTGTGAATTGAATAACGGTTACCAGTTGTACGAAAAAGAAATAATCTTAACACATAATGTGAGTAGTGTATTCACTAGGTCACTAAGTCATTTAAGGTTATTATTTATTAGTGTGACGCATAAGACGTTTTGGTTTCTTCGGCTGATCCTTCTTGGAAAACTCCTTATGAACCTCTTCTTGTTCCTCCTTGACTTCTCTGCTGACGGCTATGGTGGAGTGGTTACATCTACCTAGGTTTTTCGTGCGCAAATGGAAGTGTCTAATGAATCTATGAGATTAAATGAAACATTATGGGGTGATCCTTACCGGGCCCTCCTATAATTGCGCAGTGTATACAAGTTGTATATAATTTAAGATTAAATAGACCTTCGAATAAGTGATCCTACTCTAAAACCACAACCAAACAAGGAACAGGAAGTAGAGCATAGATCACAAATTCTAAGTCTATAAAATCTCAATTATATAAAACCTTGGGAGTATACACTCCAAAATTATAGACCTACCAATAAGGGTCTTTTAAATTTTTACATAAGTTATTTATAGTGCCTAAAATACTCCTATAGTATTTTTAATGGTATGAACTGTTGGATATAGTGTCTAAGTCCATAACTATATTTGGTATGTATTTGACCCGACCCGGCATGGTCCATTTGGGTTGCACTTCACCCGAACAATTTATGGATAATCTTTTGAGAATAGTATAAGTTATGATTTATTAATATATTATAAGTTCTAATATATTAATATAAAATCATATTATTTAATTAGTATTGATCTATAATTAATTTAGAATTAATTTAGAGATCAAAAGTATGACTAATTAAATATGGGCTCTTGTATTTATATAGTGTGGGCTAATGCTTATTTGGAATGGGCTAGGCTTGCATGGAAAGTCCATGGATACTCCATGGAGCTTTAACCCATGGATCTCATGGAAATGAAAAGACATGGGTATTAGGGTTTACATGGATGTAACCATAATCCACCACACTATATAAAGGAGGCTTTGGTTCTTGAAATTACACTAGTTGATGTGAGTAAACTAAGAGGGCCGATTTCAAGAAGGTTGTGATTATTCTCTCAAGTCTCCAAGTTTGTGGTGATTTGTGACTTCCATTTGAGGCATCCACACTATTGGTGCTAGGCTCTCAAAACTCCAAGCAATCAACTACAACTAGAAGGTAAGTAATTCTACTAGCTTTATTTGATTCAAGTACCCCATGCCATGCTAGTTAGGATAAGAACCTTGGAAAAATTATTATTTGCATGTATCTTAGTCAAACATAGATCCAAGGTTTCTAGGGTTGCATGTACACCATAGGAGTGTTAGAATGCTCAAAACTCATCAGTGGTATCAGAGCCTGGTTTGTTTATTTGATACTTGATGCAAAAAAAAAAAAAAAAAAAAAAAAAAAAAAAAAAACTTGAAAATCAAAGTTTTGTTCAAAAAGCTCGTATCAAAATTTCAAGTTTTGTATATGTTTTTACGATTCTTGAAATTTTTGATATGAACATTCATAAACATATGAGTTTAGAAGATCATAGAAATTATGTGCTAATAATTGATTAGATTAATTTTTGATCTTTATGTGTTTTAATGGAGTCCATAACTAGTTCTTAAGTTATGGATAACCAAAAGTCACATTTATAAATAACCATTAAAAGAACACATAGGTTACAAAAAAAAATGAAGAGTCTTCATTTTTAATAACCATTAACTCATAAGTTATGAGAAATGAAAAGTTTTGAAAGTTTACAAAACTTGCCCTCAAATTTTGGAACATGTAAAGTCATATTAAAAACTTTAGTTCCAATCCCTAGAATTTTAAAAGTTAAATTTCAACCCTTATACTTTATAATATTATAAGTTTAATAATATTTATATATGTATAAGATCAAGTCGTCTTACCGCTAGTACGCCTCATTCACGAAGCCGGTCTATAAGGGGGGTATAAGGTTGTTGCCTATAAAATGGCAACTTAATGGGTGTCCACTCTCACCTACCGCTTCCTTGATCGGTGGAGGGTCGTTAGCCGAACGGGTAGGACAAGGACTTATAAATTCTCATTAAAAGTATAATGATAATACTAAAGTAACTAAACTTTATTGAATTCCCAATCTTAGTTATTTTAGGAAAATGTGAATAAGGTGCTAATCCATGAAATTACACTTTACACTTTGTTTAAGTCGTTAGTGGAGCGTGTGTGGTTAACCGGCACACTAACTTGAACTTAACAAGGTAGGTAAAGGGTGACTTAATGTTTATCATAGTATCGATGGAGCGTGTGTGGTTAACCGGCACCGATTGAGGGGTAATACATTAAGGGTACCAAGTAATTTGCATGGTTACTTCACACCTTGTTTTGTGATCCTCGGCATCCCAGTCACAAAACTTGAAGGGCACACTCGAGATTGAAACATGCCATTGAAGAAAGTTCAATGAATCTCAAAGAATCTAGGAGTTTCTAAACCAATTAAAACCTAATTAAATATTTCGTTTTTCATGGTGGAAATTGGTGAATCGTCATTCACCTACCTTCAAATATCTTATAGCTTAGATTACGGCATCCCTCTTCTAAGTTATAAAATATTGTGTTGGGTCCTAGCCTTAATATTACATTTGGGTTATGAAGTCCATTGTTATTCGTTCCCACTTCCACTCAGGTATATCCGGCTGTTGCAATAGCCCGGATGGTTTCTGGTATTCGGTTTTGACCTTAGCGCAAGTCAGGCACTTGCTCACATAGGTAGCAATCTCAGCTTTCATGTTCGGCCACCAGTATAATTTCTTGAGGTCCAGATACATCTTATCCGACCCGGGATGGATGGAGTATCGAGTCTTGTGTGCTTCATTCATGACGACATCTCGGAGTCCACCGAACTTCGGTGTCCAAATCCGGTTCATGATATAACGTGCTCCATCATCCTTGACTTCTAAGTTTTTATCTATTCCCCTTAATGTCTCTCCTGCCACCTTTTCTGGTTTCAAAGCTTCCAGTTGAGCTTCCTTGATTTGTATGGTCAGGTGGGAATGGATTGTCATTGTTAAGGATTTTACTCGGCGGCCCGAGTACTCCTTCCTGCTTAGAGCATCGGCCACTACATTGGCCTTTCCCGGATGATAACGAATTTCGCACTCGTAGTCATTCAGCAACTCCACCCATCTCCTCTGTCGCATGTTGAGCTCTTTCTGATTGAGGATATGCTGAAGACTTTTGTGATCAGTGAAGATAGTGCATTTCGTGCCGTAGAGGTAGTGTCTCCAGATCTTCAAAGCGAATACCACTGCTCCTAATTCCAGGTCGTGCGTAGTATAATTAACCTCGTGCGTCTTAAGCTGTCTTGATGCATACGCGATAACCTTCCCTCTCTGCATGAGCACACATCCGAGGCCTTGATTCGAAGCATCACAGTACACTACGAAGTCCTCGGTTCCCTCTGGGAGAGACAAGATCGGTGCGCTGCATAGGGCTTGTTTTAACGTTTGGAAAGCAGTTTCTTGTTTATTTTCCCACTTGAATATCACACCTTTCTGCGTCAAGGTGGTGAGTGGTTTCACAATCTTGGAGAAGTTTTGTATAAATCTTCGATAGTAGCCAGCAAGCCCAAGGAATTGTCGAATTTCGGTTGGCGTCTTGGGTGCTGACCAATTCTCGATTGCCTTGATCTTGGAGGGGTCCACATGTATGCCTTTCTCACTTACCACATGTCCAAGGAAATCCACTTCTCTAATCCAGAATTCACACTTAGAGAACTTAGCATAAAGCTTCTCCGCTCTTAGCGTCTCTAGCACTTGGCGTAGATGTAGGCGATGCTCTTCTTCGCTTCGCGAGTAGATCAAGATATCATCGATGAATACGATTACAAACTTGTCTAGGTAGGGTCGACACACTCTATTCATTAGGTCCATGAATATCGCAGGTGCGTTTGTTAAACCGAAGGACATCACCACAAACTCGTAGTGCCCATAGCGAGTTCTGAATGCAGTTTTGGGAATATCTTCTTCTTGAACTCGTAGCTGATGGTAGCCTGACCTTAGGTCGATATTTGAGAAGAAATTTGCTCCTTGGAGTTGGTCGAAAAGGTCGTCGATTCGGGGCAGAGGATATCGGTTTTTGATGGTGAGCTTGTTTAGTTCCCGATAGTCGATGCACATGCGAAAGGATCTGTCCTTCTTCTTTACAAAAAGGACTGGTGCTCCCCAAGGTGAGAAGCTTGGTCTGATGAATCCTTTGTTCAAAAGCTCGGTTAACTGACTGGACAACTCCTGCATTTCTGATGGTGCGAGGCGGTATGGAGCTCTGGCTACGGGGGTAGCTCCGGGTATTAAGTCAATTCTGAAATCGACTTGTCGTGCGAGTGGTACACCAGGAAGATCCTCTGGGAACACATCCGGGAAGTTACACACTTCGGGGATGTCCTTGATGTCTTTCACGTCTTGTTTCTTGTCTACTATATGGGCTAAGAAGGCGTGGTACTCCTTCCGGAGATACTTTTGGGCTTTGATGCATGAGATGATTTGTAAATTCGCACTAGGTTTGTCACCATAGATAAGAAGGGTTTCGTCATTTGGTAGATTGAGGCGAACGGCCCTTTCGTAACATAGAATGTCGGCACGGTGAGGAACTAACCAATCCATCCCGATGATTACGTCGAAGCTTTTTATGGTGACTGGCATCAGGTCAATTTTAAATGTATGGTTGTCTAGAGTGAGAGTACATTCTGAGTATATATCGTTAGTGCGTTCTACTTTCCCATTTGCCATTTCTACTACATAAGTATCCTTTAGTGATTGGGGTTTTTGTTCAAGTAAATGTTTATATTGGTGGCTCACGAAACTCCTCTCCGCTCCACTATCGAATAGTACGCATGCATAAGAGTTATTGAGGAGAAACGTACCGGTAACCACCGTGGGATCCTCGACTGCTTCCCCATGTCCTATTGCCAGGACTCTTCCTACTCCACCAGCATTAGGGGCTTGTGCTTTGGGGCAGTCTCTTTTGAAGTGACCTGCGTCTCCACAGTTGTAGCAGGTCCGGGTTGCCCCCGTACTGGCGACTTGGTTGATTGGTTGAGCCGGCGCTTTACAGAAACGAGCAGTGTGCCCCTTCCTGTCGCAGTTGTTACAGTGCATCTCCCTACAAGCACCATTGTGGTGAAAGTTGCACTTGTTGCACTTAGGTAGTTTTCCCGCATATGGCTTCGGTGGTACTGGAGTGGTAGCAGTAGTGGCAGCATTAGTGGCAGCATGGACAGCAACAATTTGTTGCTTCTTAGCGGGGTCCTGTGCTGGTTGGCTCTTCTTTTCGTTCCAGAACTTCCTTTTGTTGTTTCCCCCTTTTGATTTATCAGTGGTGGTGGTTGTAGTATTATGACCGGCTCGGTGGTCAACAAGTTGTTGTGCCAGCTCCCTGGCACTATCAAAAGTAGTTGGCCTTGAAGCCAGGACACTACTTTGCACGTGGAGAGACAGTCCCCAAAGGTATCGCTCCACCTTTTTCTCCTCCGGAGTAACCATTGTTGGGCAGAGGAGAGCCAATTCATTGAATCGGGTGGTGTAGGTTTCAAGGTCAGAGCCCGTCATCCTGAGGTTCCAGAGTTCTTGTTCCAGCTTTTGAATTTCACCTCTCGGGCAGTACTCCTTCATCATCAACGTTTTTAGTTCTGCCCAGGTTATGGAGCTAGCCACTTCGAGAGTAAGTGACTTAACCCGGCAGTTCCACCAAGTAAGGGCCCGGCCGGTGAAGGTTAAGGTTGCGAACTTAACTTTGCTCGCTTCGGGGCAGGAGCACACCTGAAAGACTACTTCGGTCTTTTCAAACCATTGCATCAACGTGATGACTCCCCCGCTTCCATTGAAGTTGTCGGGTTTGCCATTTGTGAAGTCCTTGTATGAACACTCTTTTGCACGCCATGTACTGTCTCCGTGGATAGAGTGTGTAGCTCCCGATCCCGAACCACCAGCTCCGTTGGTCCCTATATGTGACATTGCGGCCGCTACGGCTGCTGTTACTGCAGCCTGGAACATCGCGGGATCAAACTGTGGAGGCGGCGGCGGAGGAGGTGTTGCTGTGTTGCTGGAAGGTCTTGGTCTTCTTCTTGGCGGCATGGTTCTGTCATAAGTCGTAAACCAATGTACTTTTAGTAAAAGTGTATTTATAGGGAGAGAAATCTTTTATACATAAAGTATATTATTACGTTGTTTTCCGGTATGTTTACGATACATACGATTTTATACTTTTTATTGACCCAATACATTGGGTTATGAGGTAAAATGAAAGTATAAAATATTTTTATTATAGTAACACAAAATACTTCTATAGTATTTGTAAATGTTTAGTTTTGAGTTCTTAAAGCATTTAGTTACTTTATAATATTCATCATACTTTTAATGAGAATTTATAAGTCCTTGTCTTACCCGTTCGGCTAACGACCCTCCACCGATCAAGGAAGCGGTGGGTGAGAGTGGACACCCATTAAGTTGCCATTTTATAGGCAACAACCTTATACCCCCCTTATAGACCGGCTTCGTGAATGAGGCGTACTAGCGGTAAGACGAGTTTGTTAGATTTGTTGTCCATCCTGACCATCCCCCGGTATATGCAAGTCAATTCCCGGACAGATATAGTTGATCAGGCTATATCCTTCCCAGACTTGATTTACATATACCAAGGCATACCCATAATGTACAACTCCTCCTCTTTTATTTTAGGTTCTTCTAGTTATGACACTATGTGAGCATGTATGCATGTATTTATACTTTTTAATAAAAAGAATCATTTATTTTCTAAAAGTATATTTATTTGAAAAATGCACAAATCAGAGACTATTAGTCCCAATTGTGTCTATAGTTTGTATATCTTATGTGGTTTGATATACTTAATTCACTATAAACTGCGCTCTGATACCAATCTGTCACACCCCCAAACCAAGGATGGCGGAAACGTCCGGGGGTGGAGGACTTCATGTATAGTATCATAACAGCAATTGTAATAGTAATTCAAGCAAACACAACCAACATATATATAATTGAAAAAAATTACATCATTGTATGAATTACATGTTTACGAATCAATTACAATATGTTGATAAAATATGAAATAGTAGACGCCTTAGCGTCCCATCCTCAAAAGCACTTGATTACCTGTTTAATGATTTCCTGAGAATACAAGTTATTTGAAAAAGTGTCAACACAAAGGTTGGTGAATTCATAAGCTTTTCGTTTGTAAAAGTAGTATTTGTGTTAGAAAAATCCAATATTTTCCTTAATGTGTAAATGTAGTCTTAAAACCCAAAGACCGAAATGTACAAGTAATTTGTCATATTTATAGTAAAACAATGCAAGTTTAAATCGACATAAACTCGTTAAATTTTAATGAAGTTCCCGTAAATTCCAATGTTTGTTAATACTTTATGTGAGTTTATTATAACCATACTATGACCAAGGTGGCCTAAAACGACGTTCTTCAGGCGTCGGAAATGTTATGACATTTGTCACCCCAGACCTATCGGTCTAACTGTTGCATGCAGTTTAGGTGTGGGTTTGTCAAACCCAATATAGATCTATACACAAGTATCACGCTCTCCCTCAAGGAGACTCTGGTTACAATACAGGACTTAATGGTAATTTGAAGTAAATGTCTCACAAAGTCATTAACGGAATTACGTGTTATGAAAACTTGGTACCGTATGGCCGTACCTTGCTTAATGAAAATATCCTTTGTATAAATGTACCCTTTTTAAATGTATGTGTTATGTAATGTATCATAAACTATACCTATTATGGTTTATCAACCAAGGGTAGTACGTGGTAATGTATGCAAACTATATTCAAAATAGTTTATTTAATGTTTGAATGTATCGATTGTACTTTGATTATAATCACTTGTTATTCTTTATATTTTATATGACCAAATCCATTTGTAAACTGATGTGTGTCTAAATATTAAGATAAAATGTCATATATTGCAGTAACATATAGTCACATAAAGATATACACCTTGCTCAACATGTTACAAGGTGAAATGAAATTAACAGCAACTTTTCGTTAAAAACAGTTTATGTTACCGTTCTTAGAAAATTTATAGAAAAATCATCACAACTCTAAATCCAAATCCGCAAATTTTGAGAGTTTGGAATATGAGTCTAGTTTGTTCGTGAATTTTATCATGATTTTTAGTGATCTCTAACAGAGGTGAAAATGTTCATAATCACAGACTGGTCCGGGTTTGCCTCTGAAATGACAGGCAGTTTTGTAAAAATCACCATTAATTGTAGAAAAATCATTTGGAGATGTGCAAGTAGTCATTTTAAAGCTAAGAGTTTGAACTACTTGCACCTGAAACAGTTTTGAAAACTAAAATTTTTAAGTTGACCAAAACAGTCTGTGATTAACGTCAATCTTTTCTGATGCAATCTGTTAGAAAACGTTTAATTGTGTTCTTGATGATTTTACTTGTATTCCCCCCTTAAAACTTAAGAAAAACATGTAAATGTATGGTTATGAACTCACCTTATGTGGTTTCAGTAGATGAAAGTGAGAGAAAGGAAGTGTTCAACTCAAGAACACTAAGAAGATGTCTTGATGATTCGAAAATCTAACACCGAATAAGATGGAACTTGTGTAAGATATCAATAATTTGAGTAGAATGGAGTTTAATAATTATATGAATGATGAAGATACTTACTAATTGAAGAAAGAAATCCCTGGAGAAAGCCTTGAAGTTCTTGAAGTTAAGAGAAAAGATGAGAGAATTTTGGAGAGTGTTCTTGGTTGCTAAGTGTAGAATGAAAGAGTTTTTATGGAGAATGAGGAGAGAGGATCAATCCTCCAGCTCTTAGAACGTGGGAAGAGCTGGAGATTGGTTGTAAAGGTCCACTAAGGAGACAAGGGGTAGTGGGAAAGAGTGGCTGATCATAGAGTGAGGTGGTAGTGGGTTGCTTTTGCCATAAATTAAGGAAAAGCAAATATTCCCTCAATAATTAGATCAATCACCAATTCTTTTAATATATTTTATAAAAACCCTGGAGATTTATATATTTTGGGGCCTTAGTTTATAAAATAAAGTTTTGGGTGAAAATCCCACGTTAAAATAATGAAAAACGGAGTTAAAACGAAGTCGTAGTCGAAAAACCGGTAAAAAGGGCCTGACTTCGGACCTCGCTTCGGACACTTCGGACGGACACGGGAACTTCGGACCTTCGGACTTCGGACACGGCTTCGGTTCGGACACGGGAACTTCGGACCTCGGACCTTGGGACTTCGGACACTGCTTCGCTTCGGACACGGGACTTCGGACCTCGGACCTCGGACACAGCTTCGGACCAGAAGCTTTGGTTTCGGATCCTTAAAGCTATTTTACTCGTTTTTATCCCGTTTCAAGCGATGTTTGACCCGGTTAAGGGTCGAGATGACCCAAATGATTACAAAAAGTTAAAGTAACTTTTGAGAGAGATTTGGGAGAGATTTGGGAGAGATTTCAATTAGAAAGAGATAGAGTGAAAACGATTTAGAGAGGTTTCGTTTGTGATTAATTTGAGTGTCCGGCTTCACAACACAAGGTTCGTAAACCCCATTAAACCGTGTTTTAGTGTCGTAAACAATCCCGATGATTGTGCAATAGTGTTTTATTGCTTTGGTTCGTTGTTTAGCACTGTTAAGGCTAAGGAAAATCAAACACATGATCTTTCCAAATGAGGATTTCTCATTAAAATAGCGAATTGTATAGTGATTACATAACGTAAACCCTAGCATACAAGGGTTATTGGAGTTGACCGGTTTGACTTGTTGACTTTGAATTGACCGAAATTTGACAGTTGTCACATCATCCCCCCGTTAGAAGGAATTTCGTCCCGAAATTTTCATTTTGACTGGGATTTCAAGAGTTTGGGAAGAGATGTGGATACTTTTGTTTCATCTGATCCTCGCGTTCCCAGGTGAATTCGGGTCCTCGTTTAGCGTTCCAACGTACCTTCACGATGGGAATACGACTTTGTTTCGTTCGTTTGATTTCCCGGTCCATGATCTCCACAGGTTCTTCCACGAAGTTGAGGCTCTCATTGATCTCGATTTCCTCGAGTGGAATAACGAGAGTCTCATCGGATAGGCATTTTTTTTAAGTTCGAGACGTGGAAGGTAGGATGCACATTACTAAGTTCGCGGGGTAGATTGAGTTTGTAAGCTACGGGGCCGATTCTAGCGAGAATCTCAAAAGGCCCTATGTATCTTGGATTCAGCTTCCCACGCTTTCCGAAGCGTATCAAGCCTTTCCAGGGTGAGACTTTCAAAAGGACTCGGTCTCCCACCTGGAATTCCAAGGGTTTCCTCCGCTTGTCTGCGTAGCTTTTCTGTCGGTCTCTTGAGGCTTTAAGTCGTGCTCGGATTTGTACGATCTTTTCGGTGGTTTCGCGGATGATTTCTGGACCGGTGAGAGTGCTATTAGAGACTTGCCCTCTAGCTAGCTGTGTATCCCCCACCTCAGCCCAACACAGGGGTGATCTGCATTTGCGACCGTAAAGAGCTTCGAAGGGAGCGACTTTGATGCTAGTATGATAGCTGTTATTGTAGGAGGATTCGATAAGCGGTAGATGGGTATCCCATGCTTTACCGAAGTCTATCACACAAGCTCTTAACATGTCTTCCAACGTTTGAATGGTTCGCTCGCTCTGTCCGTCGGTTTGTGGGTGGTAGGCCGTACTCATGTCAAGCCTAGTTCCCAATGATTTTTGTAGAGACTGCCAAAACCGTGAGGTAAATCTACTATCTCTATCAGAGATAATGGATATCGGCACACCATGGAGTCGTACAATCTCTCTGATGTACGTTCTAGTCAGCTTCTCCATCTTGTCGGTTTCTTTTATTGGTAGAAAGTGTGCTGATTTGGTCAATCTGTCTACAATTACCCATATTGTTTCAAGACCGCCCGATGTCTTAGGCAGCTTGGTTATGAAGTCCATTGTTATTCGTTCCCACTTCCACTCAGGTATATCCGGCTGTTGCAATAGCCCGGATGGTTTCTGGTATTCGGTTTTGACCTTAGCGCAAGTCAGGCACTTGCTCACATAGGTAGCAATCTCAGCTTTCATGTTCGGCCACCAGTATAATTTCTTGAGGTCCAGATACATCTTATCCGACCCGGGATGGATGGAGTATCGAGTCTTGTGTGCTTCATTCATGACGACATCTCGGAGTCCACCGAACTTCGGTGTCCAAATCCGGTTCATGATATAACGTGCTCCATCATCCTTGACTTCTAAGTTTTTATCCATTCCCCTTAATGTCTCTCCTGCCACCTTTTCTGGTTTCAAAGCTTCCAGTTGAGCTTCCTTGATTTGTATGGTCAGGTGGGAATGGATTGTCATTGTTAAGGATTTTACTCGGCGGCCCGAGTACTCCTTCCTGCTTAGAGCATCGGCCACTACATTGGCCTTTCTCGGATGATAACGAATTTCGCACTCGTAGTCATTCAGCAACTCCACCCATCTCCTCTGTCGCATGTTGAGCTCTTTCTGATTGAGGATATGCTGAAGACTTTTGTGATCAGTGAAGATAGTGCATTTCGTGCCGTAGAGGTAGTGTCTCCAGATCTTCAAAGCGAATACCACTGCTCCTAATTCCAGGTCGTGCGTAGTATAATTAACCTCGTGCGTCTTAAGCTGTCTTGATGCATACGCGATAACCTTCCCTCTCTGCATGAGCACACATCCGAGGCCTTGATTCGAAGCATCACAGTACACTACGAAGTCCTCGGTTCCCTCTGGGAGAGACAAGATCGGTGCGCTGCATAGGGCTTGTTTTAACGTTTGGAAAGCAGTTTCTTGTTTATTTTCCCACTTGAATATCACACCTTTCTGCGTCAAGGTGGTGAGTGGTTTCACAATCTTGGAGAAGTTTTGTATAAATCTTCGATAGTAGCCAGCAAGCCCAAGGAATTGTCGAATTTCGGTTGGCGTCTTGGGTGCTGACCAATTCTCGATTGCCTTGATCTTGGAGGGGTCCACATGTATGCCTTTCTCACTTACCACATGTCCAAGGAAATCCACTTCTCTAATCCAGAATTCACACTTAGAGAACTTAGCATAAAGCTTCTCCGCTCTTAGCGTCTCTAGCACTTGGCGTAGATGTAGGCGATGCTCTTCTTCGCTTCGCGAGTAGATCAAGATATCATCGATGAATACGATTACAAACTTGTCTAGGTAGGGTCGACACACTCTATTCATTAGGTCCATGAATACCGCAGGTGCGTTTGTTAAACCGAAGGACATCACCACAAACTCGTAGTGCCCATAGCGAGTTCTGAATGCAGTTTTGGGAATATCTTCTTCTTGAACTCGTAGCTGATGGTAGCCTGACCTTAGGTCGATATTTGAGAAGAAATTTGCTCCTTGGAGTTGGTCGAAAAGGTCGTCGATTCGGGGCAGAGGATATCGGTTTTTGATGGTGAGCTTGTTTAGTTCCCGATAGTCGATGCACATGCGAAAGGATCCGTCCTTCTTCTTTACAAAAAGGACTGGTGCTCCCCAAGGTGAGAAGCTTGGTCTGATGAATCCTTTGTTCAAAAGCTCGGTTAACTGACTGGACAACTCCTGCATTTCTGATGGTGCGAGGCGGTATGGAGCTCTGGCTACGGGGGTAGCTCCGGGTATTAAGTCAATTCTGAAATCGACTTGTCGTGCGAGTGGTACACCAGGAAGATCCTCTGGGAACACATCCGGGAAGTTACACACTTCGGGGATGTCCTTGATGTCTTTCACGTCTTGTTTCTTGTCTACTATATGGGCTAAGAAGGCGTGGTACTCCTTCCGGAGATACTTTTGGGCTTTGATGCATGAGATGATTTGTAAATTCGCACTAGGTTTGTCACCATAGATAAGAAGGGTTTCGTCATTTGGTAGATTGAGGCGAACGGCCCTTTCGTAACATAGAATGTCGGCACGGTGAGGAACTAACCAATCCATCCCGATGATTACGTCGAAGCTTTTTATGGTGACTGGCATCAGGTAAATTTTAAATGTATGGTTGTCTAGAGTGAGAGTACATTCTGAGTATATATCGTTAGTGCGTTCTACTTTCCCATTTGCCATTTCTACTACATAAGTATCCTTTAGTGATTGGGGTTTTTGTTCAAGTAAATGTTTATATTGGTCGCTCACGAAACTCCTCTCCGCTCCACTATCGAATAGTACGCATGCATAAGAGTTATTGAGGAGAAACGTACCGGTAACCACCGTGGGATCCTCGACTGCTTCCCCATGTCCTATTGCCAGGACTCTTCCTACTCCACCAGCATTAGGGGCTTGTGCTTTGGGGCAGTCTCTTTTGAAGTGACCTGCGTCTCCACAGTTGTAGCAGGTCCGGGTTGCCCCCGTACTGGCGACTTGGTTGATTGGTTGAGCCGGCGCTTTATAGAAACGAGCAGTGTGCCCCTTCCTGTCGCAGTTGTTACAGTGCATCTCCCTACAAGCACCATTGTGGTGAAAGTTGCACTTGTTGCACTTAGGTAGTTTTCCCGCATATGGCTTCGGTGGTGCTGGAGTGGTAGCAGTAGTGGCAGCATTAGTGGCAGCATGGACAGCAACAATTTGTTGCTTCTTAGCGGGGTCCTGTGCTGGTTGGCTCTTCTTTTCGTTCCAGAACTTCCTTTTGTTATTTCCCCCTTTTGATTTATCAGTGGTGGTGGTTGTAGTATTATGACCGGCTCGGTGGTCAACAAGTTGTTGTGCCAGCTCCCTGGCACTGTCAAAAGTAGTTGGCCTTGAAGCCAGGACACTACTTTGCACGTGGAGAGACAGTCCCCAAAGGTATCGCTCCACCTTTTTCTCCTCCGGAGTAACCATTGTTGGGCAGAGGAGAGCCAATTCATTGAATCGGGTGGTGTAGGTTTCAAGGTCAGAGCCCGTCATCCTGAGGTTCCAGAGTTCTTGTTCCAGCTTTTGAATTTCACCTCTCGGGCAGTACTCCTTCATCATCAACGTTTTTAGTTCTGCCCAGGTTATGGAGCTAGCCACTTCGAGAGTAAGTGACTTAACCCGGCAGTTCCACCAAGTAAGGGCCCGGCCGGTGAAGGTTAAGGTTGCGAACTTAACTTTGCTCGCTTCGGGGCAGGAGCACACCTGAAAGACTACTTCGGTCTTTTCAAACCATTGCATCAACGTGATGACTCCCCCGCTTCCATTGAAGTTGTCGGGTTTGCCATTTGTGAAGTCCTTGTATGAACACTCTTTTGCACGCCACGTACTGTCTCCGTGGATAGAGTGTGTAGCTCCCGATCCCGAACCACCAGCTCCGTTGGTCCCTATATGTGACATTGCGGCCGCTACGGCTGCTGTTACTGCAGCCTGGAACATCGCGGGATCAAACTGTGGAGGCGGCGGAGGAGGAGGTGTTGCTGTGTTGCTGGAAGGTCTTGGTCTTCTTCTTGGCGGCATGGTTCTGTCATAAGTCGTAAACCAATGTACTTTTAGTAAAAGTGTATTTATAGGGAGAGAAATCTTTTATACATAAAGTATATTATTACGTTGTTTTCCGGTATGTTTACGATACATACGATTTTATACTTTTTATTGACCCAATACATTGGGTTATGAGGTAAAATGAAAGTATAAAATATTTTTATTATAGTAACACAAAATACTTCTATAGTATTTGTAAATGTTTAGTTTTGAGTTCTTAAAGCATTTAGTTACTTTATAATATTCATCATACTTTTAATGAGAATTTATAAGTCCTTGTCTTACCCGTTCGGCTAACGACCCTCCACCGATCAAGGAAGCGGTGGGTGAGAGTGGACACCCATTAAGTTGCCATTTTATAGGCAACAACCTTATACCCCCCTTATAGACCGGCTTCGTGAATGAGGCGTACTAGCGGTAAGACGAGTTTGTTAGATTTGTTGTCCATCCTGACCATCCCCCGGTATATGCAAGTCAATTCCCGGACAGATATAGTTGATCAGGCTATATCCTTCCCAGACTTGATTTACATATACCAAGGCATACCCATAATGTACAACTCCTCCTCTTTTATTTTAGGTTCTTCTAGTTATGACACTATGTGAGCATGTATGCATGTATTTATACTTTTTAATAAAAAGAATCATTTATTTTCTAAAAGTATATTTATTTGAAAAATGCACAAATCAGAGACTATTAGTCCCAATTGTGTCTATAGTTTGTATATCTTATGTGGTTTGATATACTTAATTCACTATAAACTGCGCTCTGATACCAATCTGTCACACCCCCAAACCAAGGATGGCGGAAACGTCCGGGGGTGGAGGACTTCATGTATAGTATCATAACAGCAATTGTAATAGTAATTCAAGCAAACACAACCAACATATATATAATTGAAAAAAATTACATCATTGTATGAATTACATGTTTACGAATCAATTACAATATGTTGATAAAATATGAAATAGTAGACGCCTTAGCGTCCCATCCTCAAAAGCACTTGATTACCTGTTTAATGATTTCCTGAGAATACAAGTTATTTGAAAAAGTGTCAACACAAAGGTTGGTGAATTCATAAGCTTTTCGTTTGTAAAAGTAGTATTTGTGTTAGAAAAATCCAATATTTTCCTTAATGTGTAAATGTAGTCTTAAAACCCAAAGACCGAAATGTACAAGTAATTTGTCATATTTATAGTAAAACAATGCAAGTTTAAATCGACATAAACTCGTTAAATTTTAATGAAGTTCCCGTAAATTCCAATGTTTGTTAATACTTTATGTGAGTTTATTATAACCATACTATGACCAAGGTGGCCTAAAACGACGTTCTTCAGGCGTCGGAAATGTTATGACATTTGTCACCCCAGACCTATCGGTCTAACTGTTGCATGCAGTTTAGGTGTGGGTTTGTCAAACCCAATATAGATCTATACACAAGTATCACGCTCTCCCTCAAGGAGACTCTGGTTACAATACAGGACTTAATGGTAATTTGAAGTAAATGTCTCACAAAGTCATTAACGGAATTACGTGTTATGAAAACTTGGTACCGTATGGCCGTACCTTGCTTAATGAAAATATCCTTTGTATAAATGTACCCTTTTTAAATGTATGTGTTATGTAATGTATCATAAACTATACCTATTATGGTTTATCAACCAAGGGTAGTACGTGGTAATGTATGCAAACTATATTCAAAATAGTTTATTTAATGTTTGAATGTATCGATTGTACTTTGATTATAATCACTTGTTATTCTTTATATTTTATATGACCAAATCCATTTGTAAACTGATGTGTGTCTAAATATTAAGATAAAATGTCATATATTGCAGTAACATATAGTCACATAAAGATATACACCTTGCTCAACATGTTACAAGGTGAAATGAAATTAACAGCAACTTTTCGTTAAAAACAGTTTATGTTACCGTTCTTAGAAAATTTATAGAAAAATCATCACAACTCTAAATCCAAATCCGCAAATTTTGAGAGTTTGGAATATGAGTCTAGTTTGTTCGTGAATTTTATCATGATTTTTAGTGATCTCTAACAGAGGTGAAAATGTTCATAATCACAGACTGGTCCGGGTTTGCCTCTGAAATGACAGGCAGTTTTGTAAAAATCACCATTAATTGTAGAAAAATCATTTGGAGATGTGCAAGTAGTCATTTTAAAGCTAAGAGTTTGAACTACTTGCACCTGAAACAGTTTTGAAAACTAAAATTTTTAAGTTGACCAAAACAGTCTGTGATTAACATCCATCTTTTCTGATGCAATCTGTTAGAAAACGTTTAATTGTGTTCTTGATGATTTTACTTGTATTCCCCCCTTAAAACTTAAGAAAAACATGTAAATGTATGGTTATGAACTCACCTTATGTGGTTTCAGTAGATGAAAGTGAGAGAAAGGAAGTGTTCAACTCAAGAACACTAAGAAGATGTCTTGATGATTCGAAAATCTAACACCGAATAAGATGGAACTTGTGTAAGATATCAATAATTTGAGTAGAATGGAGTTTAATAATTATGTGAATGATGAAGATACTTACTAATTGAAGAAAGAAATCCCTGGAGAAAGCCTTGAAGTTCTTGAAGTTAAGAGAAAAGATGAGAGAATTTTGGAGAGTGTTCTTGGTTGCTAAGTGTAGAATGAAAGAGTTTTTATGGAGAATGAGGAGAGAGGATCAATCCTCCAGCTCTTAGAACGTGGGAAGAGCTGGAGATTGGTTGTAAAGGTCCACTAAGGAGACAAGGGGTAGTGGGAAAGAGTGGCTGATCATAGAGTGAGGTGGTAGTGGGTTGCTTTTGCCATAAATTAAGGAAAAGCAAATATTCCCTCAATAATTAGATCAATCACCAATTCTTTTAATATATTTTATAAAAACCCTGGAGATTTATATATTTTGGGGCCTTAGTTTATAAAATAAAGTTTTGGGTGAAAATCCCACGTTAAAATAATGAAAAACGGAGTTAAAACGAAGTCGTAGTCGAAAAACCGGTAAAAAGGGCCTGACTTCGGACCTCGCTTCGGACACTTCGGACGGACACGGGAACTTCGGACCTTCGGACTTCGGACACGGCTTCGGTTCGGACACGGGAACTTCGGACCTCGGACCTCGGGACTTCGGACACTGCTTCGCTTCGGACACGGGACTTCGGACCTCGGACCTCGGACACAGCTTCGGACCAGAAGCTTTGGTTTCGGATCCTTAAAGCTATTTTACTCGTTTTTATCCCGTTTCAAGCGATGTTTGACCCGGTTAAGGGTCGAGATGACCCAAATGATTACAAAAAGTTAAAGTAACTTTTGAGAGAGATTTGGGAGAGATTTGGGAGAGATTTCAATTAGAAAGAGATAGAGTGAAAACGATTTAGAGAGGTTTCGTTTGTGATTAATTTGAGTGTCCGGCTTCACAACACAAGGTTCGTAAACCCCATTAAACCGTGTTTTAGTGTCGTACACAATCCCGATGATTGTGCAATAGTGTTTTATTGCTTTGGTTCGTTGTTTAGCATTGTTAAGGCTAAGGAAAATCAAACACATGATCTTTCCAAATGAGGATTTCTCATTAAAATAGCGAATTGTATAGTGATTACATAACGTAAACCCTAGCATACAAGGGTTATTGGAGTTGACCGGTTTGACTTGTTGACTTTGAATTGACCGAAATTTGATAGTTGTCACAGCAGGGAAAGATAAACTTGATCATGGGAAACAGGAAAACTTCACCTGTCACCTAGATAGGAGTTTATTCCTTAGTGCTAAATAGTGGGTTTACATTAGATTTGAATAAATGTTATTATTCGCCAGAAATGGCAAGAAATGTTATTCCCTTTCATGCATTGTATAAACAAGGTTTTACCTTTTATTTTGATAATAATAATGGTAGTATTGATGCTTTCCTTAATAATGTTCTTTATTTTAAAGCATTACCTTGTGATGGCGTGTATGAAACTGTATCTGTTGTAGATAGTCTAGGAAATAATGTATTGTGTATTAACTCTTCCACTAGCTTAGATAAAGCATCCTTATGGCATTGTCGTCTTTGACATGTAAGCAAGAAACGTATAGGCCAACTCCAAAAGGATGGAGTCTTGGAGTCATTTGACCTAAAGTCAGATGATAGTTGGGAATCTTGTTTGCTTGGTAAAATGACAAAGTCACCTTTTACTAGCACTTGTGCTAGGGGTGAAGGTTTGTTGGACCTCATACACACGGATGTGTGTGGACCCTTCAGAACGGCCACAAGAGATGCTAATCGGTTCTATGTGACTTTTACTGATGATTTTAGTAGATATGGATATGTCTACCTAATAAAGCATAAGTCAGAAACCTTTGAGAAATTCAAAGAGTTTAAGCAAGAAGTGGAGGATCAGTTGGGCAGGAACATTAAGATGCTTCCATCCGATCGTGGTGGTGAGTATCTTAGTACTGAGTTCCTTGACTATCTTAAGGAATGTGGGATTGTCTCACAATTGACACCTCCTAGGACACCACAGTTGAATGGTGTAGCTGAGAGGCGCAATCGGACCTTGTTGGACATGGTTCGTTCCATGATGAGTCGAGCTTCGCTACCAATCTCATTTTGGGGGTATGCCTTAGAGACTGCCGCCCATATCCTTAATCTAGTCCCTACAAATAAGGTTGCCAAAACACCTCACGAGGTGTGGACTGGAAAAGTTCCCAATATAGACCACATCAAGATTTGGGGTTGGGAGGCTTTCGTGAGACGCAAGACTCACGATAAGCTCGAACCCCGAAGCGAAAGGTGTATTTTCATCGGCTACCCACAGAAATCCTTTGGTTACATCTTCTACAGACCCAGTGATAATGTGGTCTTTGTAGCAAGAAGAGGATTCTTTCGAGAAAGAGAGAATTCATGAGCCAAGGAGACAGTGGGAGGCAAATTGACCTTGAGGAAATTCAAGAGTCAAGTGGTGAAGGAACCTCAAACCCTAGCCCTCAACCTGAGGAGGAAACTCCTGTTGAGCCGACTGAAGAATCTATACCTCTGAGGCGTTCCACCAGAGTTAGGAATGCACCTGAGCATTATTATGGTTTTCATATTACTGCAGAAGGTGAGACACTTATCAGTGATAACACACTGGTAAACCTGGATGAGCCTAACAGCTACACGGAAGCCATGGCAGGCCCTGAGGCTGCTAAATGGTAAGAGGCTATGGATAGCGAGATACAGTCCATGTATGACAATCAAGTTTGGAACTTGGTTGACAATGTACCTAATCGTAAGATAGTTGGGTGCAAATGGATCTTCAAGAAGAAGACCGACATGGATGGTAATGTACACACTTATAAGGCACGACTGGTTGCAAAGGGTTATTCTCAAACTCCGAGAGTTGATTATGATGAGACCTTTTCACCAGTGGCCAAGATTAAGTCTATTAGGGTTCTGTTAGCCATTGCTGCATTTCATGATTATGAAATATGGCAAATGGATGTCAAAACCGCTTTCCTTAATGGAAAGTTGGCTGAAGATGTTTACATGGTTCAGCCAGAGGGTTTTGTCAGTACTGAGTACCCCAGTAGAGTGTGTAAGCTCGAGAAATCCATTTATGGATTAAAACAGGCACCTCGCAGATGGAATCTTTGCTTTGATGAGAAAGTCAAAGAATTTGGCTTTTCAAGGAGTGAAGATGAATCGTGTGTCTATATCAAGGCTAGTGGGAGTATAGTCAGCTTTTTGGTACTGTATGTGGATGACATACTACTCATAGGAAATGACATCCCAACCCTGCAGGAAGTAAAGTCCTGGCTTGGGAAGTGTTTCGCTATGAAGGACCTTGGAGAAGCTGCCTATATCCTAGGGATAAGGATTTTGAGAAACATAAGTAAAAGACTAACTGGACTTAGTCAAAGCACCTATGTGGACAAAGTGTTGAAAAGGTTCAACATGCATAACTCCAAGAAAGGAGAGTTACCCATCCAGAGTAACGCCAGATTGAGTAAGACACAAAGCCCTAGTACTGAGGCTGAGATAGCAGAAATGAGTCGAATACCTATGCTTCAGCTGTAGGATCGATCATGTATGCTATGACGTGTACTCGACCTGATGTAGCCTTTGCTTTGAGCATGGTTAGCAGGTATCAGGGGAACCCTGGCAAGGCACACTGGACTGCGGTAAAGAATATCCTCAAGTACCTACGGAGGACTAAGGACTGGGTCCTTACCCTCGGTGGCAGTGAGGACTTGAGAGTTGTAGGGTACAATGATGCTAGCTTTCAGACTGACAGGGATAATTTCCGCTCTCAGTCGGGCTGGGTCTTTACTCTAAACGGAGGGGCAATTACTTGGAAAAGTTCCAAGCAGGAGACAGTGGCTGATTCCACTTGTGAATCAGAGTATATAGCAGCAAGCGAGGTAGCAAAGGAGGCTATATGGCAAAAGAACTTCATCGGAGACCTTGGAGTTGTACCAGCTATAAAGGAGCCAATGGAGATTTTCTGTGACAGCAATAGTGCAGTTGCCTTAGCCAAGGAACCAAGAGATCATGGGGGATCCAGACACATTGACAGAAAATATCACTTCATCGGACATCGAATAGAAGAAGGAATCATCGTGGCAAAGAGGGTATCATCGGATGAGAACCCAGCAGATCCCCTCACGAAGGGACTGACTCGGGCTAAGCATCTCCAGCATGCTCGGAGCATAGGTCTGAAGGATGATATTAGTTTTAGTAGTTAGATAATCTTGAAATTTGTAAAGTGTAATTGACATTTGATGATAAATAAAAGCTGTTATTTATGAGTAAAGTGTTGTTATCTCTTGTCGATCGTTTACTATTATTTCTTTTTGCATGTTTTGACTTCCAGAATAATTATGTTATGGTATATATCATATTATTCAAACTCTCCACAGTCGATCATATGTTGGAAGTAGATATGAATCAAGACTGTCATGGGTTGGCTTGTAGAGGTCTAAGATGTTAGACAAAGCAAGGCTACAACACTCATGAGTGCTCATAAATTCTGAGTATTGGATTCAACCCACGCTCACTGGTATCACTTCATGGAATTTATCTCGAGTGATCGCGAGACGGTAATATCATATAAGTCTTCAAACCTAGAGATATGATTTGTTGCCTATGAGTTGGTTATGCATTGATTGCACGAAAACGCATTGGTAACTCGATGTTATAAACCGTGCATTTGTGTGTAATTCAACAAGTAGTAGAGCAAACATATGAGTCGAAGTTTATCTGTTCCTTCTAGGATTAGAAGTGATATATGGGCCCTTCGATGATTTTGTTTTGACCTATGTACCGGGCCCGGTCAGAACTAAATTGATGTGTTCAGTTAAGTTCTATGTCAAACAAATCAGAAATCGGGAAACAAATGTTGGACAATAAGCAAGACCATGTTCCATGTATTTGTCCGGCTGATATCTAGAACAGAGGATTATATGATCACTTATCTAAAATGGCGCTTCATAGTTCAACAAAGTTTTAAGAGCTACGATTGTTGATCGGTTCCTGAAGTCATACTTGCAACTATAGTTATTAGACTCATCCAAGTGGGAGACTGTTGGATATGGTGTCTAAGTCCATAACTATATTTGGTATGTACTTGAACCGACCCGGCATGGTCCATTTGGGTTGCACTTCACCCGAACAATTTATGGATAATCTTTTGAGAATAGTATAAGTTATGATTTATTAATATATTATAAGTTCTAATATATTAATATAAAATCATATTATTTAATTAGTATTGATCTATAATTAATTTAGAATTAATTTAGAGATCAAAAGTATGACTAATTAAATATGGGCTCTTGTATTTATATAGTGTGGGCTAATGCTTATTTGGAATGGGCTAGGCTTGCATGGAAAGTCCATGGATACTCCATGGAGCTTTAACCCATGGATCTCATGGAAATGAAAAGACATGGGTATTAGGGTTTACATGGATGTAACCCTAATCCACCACACTATATAAAGGAGGCTTTGGTTCTTGAAATTACACTAGTTGATGTGAGTAAACTAAGAGGGCCGATTTCAAGAAGGTTGTGACTATTCTCTCAAGTTTCCAAGTTTGTGGTGATTTGTGACTTCCATTTGAGGCATCCACACTATTGGTGCTAGGCTCTCAAAACTCCAAGCAATCAACTACAACTACAAGGTAAGTAATTCTACTAGCTTTATTTGATTCAAGTACCCTATGCCATGCTAGTTAGGATAAGAACCTTGGAAAAATTATTATTTGCATGTATCTTAGTCAAACATAGATCCAAGGTTTCTAGGGTTGCATGTACACCATAGGAGTGTTAGAATGCTCAAAACCCATCATGAACTTGGTAAGTTTTTAAACTTGTTGTTATCTTATAGTATCATATATACTCCTATAGTATTTTAACTTTATGTTCTGACCTAGAAATCCTTCGTATATAGAGTTAGGTAAGTTTTAAGTCTGTTGCAACACCACATCACTCCCAAACATATGGTTGTCATATCTCAAATAAATATAGTTGATCAGGCTATATTGATCCCATATATGATTACATAACTATCCAGGTTTGACCGCAGTGTCCAACCTTTAAATACTTTTGTTTTGTTCTTCCTGTGATACTTGTTCTAGTATGTATATATGTATGCAGGTATGTATACTTTTATAAGAATATTGTTATATATTTTTTTTTTAAAATATACTTTTAGTTAGAGCACTTCGGCCCCGTTGTACTTATAGTTGTATGTCTTTTATAGGTTGATATACTTAGTTCACTATAAACAATACTCTGATACCAATCTGTCACATCCCCAAACCGGAACGGCAGAAACGTTCGGGGGCGGAGGACGTCATGTTCAGTATCACAACACACGCATCATAGTAAAGCAAGCAACAACAACTATTGTATAAATATTAAAGTGTTTACATATATTTGATTCACAAAAGATTTATAACAAAACAAAGACATGAAGCTACTATGCTCCATCTTCTGAATCCCTGAGCGTGTACCTGTCTATTAGTTTCCTGAGAATACAAGTTATTTTGAAAGAGTAGATCAGCATTTAAACTGGTGAGTTCATAAGTATATTAGTTATAAAAAGTATACTATAAGTTCTTTAGAAAAGTTCGCCTATTCCTCCAGAAAATCCTATATTTTCTGATGTGATGGATGATAAGTAAAAATGACTCTACAATTCCTTCTATGAGTACTAAATGGATACAAGTTATATACAATTCAGAGTAAACAGACAATCGATTGTGTGAATCTTCCCTAAGCCCACAACCAAACAAGGAACAGGAAATGAGGCGGAAGTCACACATCCCATTATTTGTTAGATCTTCATTGTATATAATCCTGGCATATTCATTTGGTACTTACGGAGTTAACTGTAATAGTTCTTTTATATTTGAAGAAAACATTCCTTAAGAAAATCATATATTTTCTTTAGTAAAATGGTAACCACAATAGTTCCTTCTATAATCACTTAGTTTATACTAGCTATATATAATCTAATATTGAACGGACAGTTGAACGTATGAATCTGCCCTAAGTCCACAACCAAACAAGGAACAGGAAGTAAGGCGGAAAACACACATTCAACTGCCTACCGGATATTAATTATATATAACCCTGATGTATAGACTAAGGTATTATAGAATTAACAACCTAAGGTCCTTTAAGTTATACTGGTTTAATAATGCGTATCAAACCTTTTGTAGATAAGTTTCTAGTTTCACCTACTTAATGTTCTATCCGAAAAGTATGTTTTTGTACTAGAAAGCGGTATATTGAATTTGTATGATGTGACCTGACCCATACATGTTACTCCCTATGATTACTTGGTGTATACAGGATATATATATATATATATATATATATATATATATATATATATATATATATATATATATATATATATATACATATGAAGATCGAATAGATAGTAGACTGTGTGAATCTGCTCTAAGCCCACAACCAAACAAGGAACAGGAAATGAAGCGGAAAGCACACATCCTACTACATGTCAGATCCGATTAATACATATCCCTAATGTATCTACCGGGGAATCATAAAGTTAGCATTATAGGCCCCTTTCAAACTGAATGTTCATGTTACTAGGAAATCATTTGCATTACTCGATGTGAGAATATCAGTATATGAATGTAATGGAAAAATGAAGATATACAGTATTGTTGTATAAAATAACTACTGAAGTACTAACTACCTTAAAACCATTTAGTTAAATTAAGGTAAAATGTGATGAGGTTATAACCATGCTTGATTGACTAGTATAAAACACGATGATCTAAAGACGTGGAAAATGGTATGACATTTGTCACCCATAGACCTGCAGGTCCCACTGTAGCTAGCAGCAAGGTGTAGGATGGTCAATCCCATATAGATCTATACACAAACTCACACTCTCCCTCCAGGACACTCTGGTTACAAAACGTGACACAACAAGTATATTGCTATGCCATGAAATAGTGGCTCACATTATTGTTATCTTGATCTTGTTATAGAATATATGTTCTTTTATGTTCCTGTTATAGTATGTATGAACTGACTCATGGATGAACTGACTCATGTAAGTTTCACTGATCTAGAAGTAGTAAGTAGTAATCTTCTAAACTATACCTTTTATAGTTTACTAGTATGTTTGTTTGAACTGTTACTGTCCTGTAGAAAAGACTCAATTATCTAATGAGTTAAGCATGTATTTTAAAAACGGAGTTTTATAAACAACAATCTAACATCTTTTAAAAGAGTTTTTGAATTGATTTACTAATTTATAAAAGCATAAGAATTCCTTTAATGTGATGGTTATCACAGGTAAATATTAACACAATATTATTGTGTTGAACTTGTATTACCCCCCTTGAAAAGCATTTAAAAACATTTAAAAGATAGATTATAGGGGTATGAACTCACCTTATGTGGGTGATTCAATTGAAGATTCGAATAAGGATGATAAGTTCCACGAATGAAGTCCCGAGGCACAAACGAGTCCTAAATGACATATACTGATACATATAGGCATGAAATTAGTGAATCTAACTACAAAGGTGATTGGGAAACAACCTAGGATGCAAGAATAACTCACCAAAGGAGTGTTAAAAGCAAGTTAGGAGGCTGAAAGGGTGTTCACGACTGGGCTTGAGGTGTTCACGGCCCTATGGGGTGTTCACGGCCCAAATTGAAGAATGGTTCATGGCCCAAATGAAGGTTCACGGCCCAAATGATGAATGGTTCACGGCCTTGGGAGGATTCACGGCCCAAATGATGAATGGTTCACGGCCTTGGGAAAGTTCACGACCCATAAATGGTGAAGAACACTTGAAGATCTTGTTGTTTGGTGAGTGTTTGAAGGCTCTTTGATGTATTCCAAGAAGATGGTAACGAAAAGGGATGAAAAAGAGTGAAAGATAAAGTTCTTGTGGATGATTCTTGAGAGAGATTTGAGAGGATCGCGGCCAAGAGGTGAGAAATGAATCAAGAATGAAGTATATTATATATATAAGGGTGGTTCACGGCCTAAGAGGGGTTCACGGCCGTGAACCTCACTTGTTGAGGTTTTATGGCTCGAATGTTATTCTAGGCTCTTGGTTCTTATGTGGTTCACTTCCTAACACGCAACCCTTACGTATACTCGGTCTAAAAACCCATAAGTTTGTCCTTAAGTTGATGTGTTTGACTTTATAAGATAGAAATTTTCGGGTTGTGACACATTCTCATGTTCTATTTTCCCCTTTTTTTTTCTTTGGAGATTTCTTTGACTGTGGATCATTTACTACCTTTTTACTTTTACCAACAACTTCCTTATCTTCCACATCGATACCAATGTCTACCTTTTCATTTTTTTCTCTTTGATCCACTCATACTCTCCACAAGTAATTCATTTAAACTTCTTGGTTTTTTACTTTCAGCCCTTGCTTCTACTGAATTCTTCTTATCCTTTTCAGTTGTTGTTCTTGCAGAATCCTTCCTTTTCAACCTTTTTACACTTGTACTATCAATACGTATCATCTCCTGTTCACCTTTGTTATCAACTACTGAATCACATAAACATACTTAATTATGCTCTACTCATTGGGATTACACAATAATTATTTAATTACCCACTAACAGTTATTTAAATATATAATAGAAGTTTTATAAATAAGTTTTTTAGAATATTTAATTGTATACCAATTATAATAGACTTATATTGTATACAATTACAAGTTCTACTAGAACTAGTATACAAGTTTTAATTGTATACTAGTTTTATCATATTATATATTATAAATCACTATGTAAGAACACTTAATTGTACACCAATTTTAACATAATCATATATTATAAATTACAAGTTTTACTGAACCAAATAAGAAAATAAACCAAATTAAGAAATTACCTGAATTTCCAGAAGCTATATTGTTCTTTCCATGTTCTGTTCTTGAAGAATTTTTCCTGTTGTCCTTTGTTTTACTTAATCCAACAATATTTATATGAATCTGTTCACCTTGTTCACCAACTGCTTGATCAAATAAAAACATATACGTATTATCAAAATATCTTAACAGAATATTTTTTTTTTCAACATTAGATTATAAGTGAATAGATTGTACAATTCATATAACTGATTCTGTTATAATGATAAAATTTACATTAATTACTAATGAATATCATTTATTAACATTATAACATATTCTAAATAATTGTTGTTATAAATCATAAAGCAAAAACAGAAAGTAGGTGGAGAAATGATATTGTCTTTCACAGGTGTTGATCTGGTACAATATTTCCTTTGTATATTTTTTTCACTTGTAGTAACAACATTAATTGGCTCCTGCTCAGCTTCTGCAGCAACTGATGAATCAAATAATTACAGTTACTTAGTAATATTTTCCAAAATAACCAGCCATACTTCAATCCCTTGAACCACAAACTAGAATTTGTATGTTTTCATTATGACAGAATGCAATACATGTTCGATCACTTATTCTAACAGGATTGAAAGTCAAATACTACTTACTTAATCCATAACATAACCAATAAAGAAACCCCCAAAATCACAGCAATAAAACATAAAACAACTATCTTCTTATACTTCAAATATACATAACAAAACAACAATCACATCCCCTATTATTACAGAACCACAACCACATACAAGAATTTGCATGTTTTGATTCTGACAGAATGCAATTCATGTATGATCACTTATCTTACAGAATTGCGAGTCAAATAATACTTACAGAATCCATAACATAATCAATAAAGAAAACCCCCAAAATCACAACCATAAAACATAAAAAAAAAAAAAAAAAAAAAAACTAACTTCTTATTCTTCAAAAACACATTACAAAACAACAATCACATCCCCTATTATTATAGAACCACAATCATATATCCAAAAATTCAAACATTCTGATAGATTTTTCTTTTTCGATTAGAGAAAACCCTAATAAAAAAATATACGTTTTCAAACAGAATTTTATGGATTCAAACGTAAAAATTTAATTAAAAAAAATTACCTATAGCGGGAGAAACAAAATCATCATCGTCTTCATCTAGATTCAACACCATTGCTTGTGTGTTCTTAAATTTCGATTTGAAAGCAGTCGACCTTGTACTCCTCATTATACTCCAATTTTTCTTCTTTGAAATATCACAATGCAACTTCAGTAAACAACTCTTGGAGAATTGATGAGTATATACAAAAACAAGAACAAAATCCACCGATTTTTTTGTTGATTATAGTAAATATTCTTTGATTTTGTGTTCCGATAGAAATGGGAGTCGAATCCGGGTTTATGCGATGTTATAGGGATTATGTGGGCAGTTGAGATCAATCGAGACAGTTTCCTATTTTAATGGAGATGAGAAATATACACAAATACCCTTATGCACCCGTTTTCATTAAATGTGATGTTTTTTTATTTTATTCATATTAATTTAATATTAATCAATTTGTATTAAAAATTAAAAATTTGATTTGCCCACATTTAATCCTACATCAATACAATAATTACTTTAAATACAATATATATATATATATATATATATATATATATATATATATATATATATATAAAACTAGGACTCTCTTTACCAAACAAGGATTAAAAAGATTAGATGCACAAGAATAAGGCTTGCTCCAAAAGACCATTACAATACAAGAAATAACAACATACTTTTATTAATTTCTTTATTATAACGTTTTACTTTGAAAAATGTAGCCTATTATATTTATAACAATTTCATCCGAATATAAAGCGATTTCACTACTATAATTGGGTAGATTTTTCAAAGTACGACTTAAAAGAAATAAAAATTGAAATTACAATGCAATAATATATAGAAATAAAAGTAAGATGTTATAATGAAAATCTGTTGCTATGTCTTGTATTTAGTTCTATCCTTTATTTCATTTATATATGGGACTTTCTTCTCTAAGAGCCACCACATCAATTTTCTTCTACCTTTCAAAGAAGCATTCATTCCTCATAGATGACATAAGCTTTTCCTCATTAAATCCATTAAGTACAACAGGGAGGTTGTTCTAAGATTTGACAAAGGACAAGATAGTCATTTCACATCTGCCTTTATATCACCTCTCTCCTTAAGGATTCTATTAAAGAGAAAATTCTATCTAACACTTATAATCTGCAGATTGAAATCCAGGTTTTCGAGCTTTCGTCTTCTTAACCTTCACCTTCACCCATACACCATTACTTATTAAAGACTGAAGTACACTTTGAAGTTTCCCTTCCAATTTGTCACCTTTTCTTGGTGTATAAATCACATTGTGAATATCATCAGCTAAAGCTCTTTGTGCTAATACTTTCCCAACAGCAGCACAAGCAACAACATTCTTAGTTGAACCCAAATCAAACTTCATGTCTTTAGAAATGGAATGAGCCACAACAACAACATTACTTGTTGCTCGATGAACAATGCATGCACGTACAGATGCTTTTGAGATGTAAATGTCCAAACAAAATGGCTCATGATAAGCTGCTGTTAACTGATTGAAAGTTGGAACCCTTTCCTTTTGCTTATGCTTATTTCCCATTAAAGATTCTTCCAGTTTATCCAATTTATGAAATTTGGAAAGTTGGTTTCCTTTCTTTTTGCTTTCTGTGAACTCATCTTGTCTGTTTGAAACATTTTCAAGTCTTGAAGATGGGGACTCTTTTGAAATTGAATCACCCTTCCTTTTAGAAGATTTCCTCCTGTGGAAATCAAAATTGTATTCTTCGTATTCTTTTGAAGATTTGTCAAGCTTATAAAACAGATTTCCACATATTCTCAAATCATCGATTTCATCAAAATCAGGGTCGTTTTGGTTTTGAGGTGCATGATTAACCATTTGAGCACGAGAGGAATTAGTTACCTGTGATGGGGAAGTAGCATCTTTCATGGCATCTGCGAAACCTGTTGAAATTTCCCAAGTCTCATCATCTACGATGTCAAGTTTGTAATCATGGGGTTGATCACAAACTTTTGAAAACAATGGTAAATGGTGAAGGTTGTGATTATAATTTGAAGAACTGGATTCATTTTTCGAATCACGAGTTGCTTCAATTCTACTACGGACAGAACGTAAGATACTTGAGGAAAGGCTGCGTTTTTTTGATTGAAAATGGTAATTCACTATTTCTCGAAAGATGATTGCCCTTCTAAGGAACATCCAGGTCATCTTGTTGGGTTGAACCAGTAGCAGTTGGCGGAGAATCTTCTAATGTTCAAACAAACGAAACATCAAACACCTGGTGTGCAAAACCAAAATGAGCAAACCTTCGTTTCAGTGGGTGGCAAGAGGCACAAAGAGAAACTTAAAAAACGATTCAAAATGAGCCTAAATTTCCCAAATGAAAGGAACTACCAAACACGCCAAAAGAAATCATCAAACACGGGTATCTAGAAAACAAAAGAAACCAGCAGAAAAATTGGAGAAATCGTAGTCACATCATGGGTCGAAACATAAGTTGAATAGGGGGAAGAGGGAAGAAGGAGACACATCTGGTGATCGATTGGAGGGAGAAGAATAGGGATAAAGAACCTACGATCGATTTTGAGAGAAGGAGAGCTGCGATTTCGATTTTTTGAATTTTGATGGGTGTTAATAGATTTTGAGAAGCAAGGAGGGTTCGAGTTTCTTGCTGGGTCCGCTCGCACACACTCAAAGCCTGATTCGCTCTCGACTCTTGAGTGGCTTACTGGGGTAGCACTTTCTTTTGTGGGCTAGACAACAAATGCAAGCGACAACAATAACGCAAATATGGGGAAGGGAGGATTAAAAGAACCGTGGTCGATCCACACCAAAATATGGGGTAGTATACCTAAATTTGGGAAAATGACATTTACACGGTAATCATCTTTGTCGTTTTGTTTACATTTAGGTAACTTCTTTATTTTTGTACACATTTAAGCATTTAACTTGTTATATGTGTTCATCATGACCGGTCCTAAAGGGTGGGCATGCTGGGCGACCGCCCCAAGCCTCGCCAAATCTTGGGGCCCCCAAAATTTACAATATATATATATATATATATATATATATATATATATATATATATATATATATATATATATATATATATGGGTTTAGAGGATGTAAAGTATTAATATGCAAGGAAAACCACAAATTGATTCTAGTTATGGTTATATATATATATATATATATATATATATATATGGGTTTAGAGGATGTAAAGTATTAATATGCAAGGAAAACCACAAATTGATTCTAGTTATGGTTCAGTCGAATGACAATTTTAATCCACGAGAAGATTCCCGTGTTCGAACCTCTCCCATTAGTATTACTTATCTTGTTTTTTTTTCCTTTCTGGAAAATAGAAAAAGAGGTGAGATTCCAGAGGTAATGTGGTAAATGAGGAGGCAGGATTTCAAAAGAAAAGTGGTAAATGAGGGGTCGCTTGCAACCTTAAAAATATTCCTTATTTTTCATTCATAGCAATTAGCAAAATGAAATAGCAAATCCTCATCTTTGACGTCCGAAAACAATTATGTTTCATCCATCGACCATGAGAAGCGAGCTGAAACACCTCTTTTCTTATACTTTTTATTTTTTCTGAGTTAATTAAGCTTTTAAAGTGTTGATTTTTTTAATTTCGAGCTATTAATGCTCTGAATGGATTTAGAAACCATTGTGTTTATGTTATTATGATCATGCGTTCAGCTCCGTTTTGTAGGATATTCATAGGAGAAAAGCACATGTTATGGTAATGGTACTTGGTTTCCATCTTTTCTCGATTTTGATGAATTTTTTATTTAAAGTTTTGGGATTACATATCTGATCTTTATGATTTTTGATGGGTTATTTGATTTAATTAACTTCGTTGTTATTTTGGAGTTTTTTTCATGGATTCATTTTTGTTAAACTCGAAAAAATAGAGATTGGTAATGTGTCTTAGTTAATTAATTATATTAAGAATTTTGGGTTTAAATATTTATTCAAAAAACAATTTACAAATATATAATTATAATTGAAGTTAGTGAAATTCTCCCTAAGGTACAAGGGTGTCTACCTTTATTTGTTTTTTACCTTTTTAAGACTAGAACAATTTAGGTACTATAGCAATTAAAAAAAGATGTAATTTACATTAATGCGGTTTCTTACCTTTTGCTTCTATTTTTTTATTACAACTATTTAATTTCTTTAATCTTATTGCACAGTGCTAGAAGATTCAAGATTCGTAATAAGTTATTTGATTATAGGCATACTTGTCTTTATGTATTCTTGCTAATTGCAAAAGTTAATGGTTACACACATAGATACATCTGAATCAACTTATCAATAAAAGCGAAGATATTTTCTGGTTACATATTTTCTGGAGAGTTTTATCCTGTGAAAGTGCATTACTATCATTCTTTGCAAGCTTAGTAAATCCATATGTTGATGCTAGTATTAACTTGAAGGGCCTCTTTTTTGTATTTGCCCCGGACCTCAGATTTGCTTGGACCGGCCTAGTGCTCACATATTGTCATTGTCATCGGCTATAGCAGGTGACAATGGTAATATGTAAACAAATTAACAAGTTAAATTGTTAAATGTGTACAAAAAAAAGTTGCCTAAATGTGAACAAAACGAAAAGTTAATTACCCTGATAAGTCATTTTCCCCACTTTTAATAGCGATTTTATTTTTCATATTTGTTTGTATTATTTTTTTCAAACGTTATTTTTAAAATATCCATAATTTCCTAAATATTAATTAAATATTTATCAATTTTAAACTTTACTTTTTAATTAATAAATATGTTTTTGTTTTGTGAAATGTTTTATGTAGCCTCTTATATTTTTTTTCTTTTGTTTTGAAGCATATACAATATTTTTAAAGTAAATAGCCTCTAACAATAAAATTAAATAAATTAAATATGTAACAATAAGTATGAAGGTTCGTTTAAAAAATTAAAAAGAAAATATTACTTACCAAATAAAAAAACCAAAAAAATCTATATAATGTAAATGTTTTAAAATTATTCAAACTTTTTAATGCTTTTTACTTAGAAGTTTATAAACTTTTAATTTTTTTAATACAACGTTTTAAACTAGTATTTAACGAAAGTATTTTAAAATCTTATAAAAAATATTAAATTGTCATACAAAATCTGTAAAACACTTTAAAAATACTGTAAAGAAAGTTTAGAAATAAATGTATGAAATTTATAGAAAAATTGTATGAAAATGTAAAAAAAAAGTAAAAAACTTGTAAGAGAATTTTAAAACATTTACAAAATATTTGGTTTAAAAGCATTGTATTAAAATTATATGAAAGTATAAAAAAAGTTGAAAAAAAAATTATAAGCAAAGTTTAAAACATTGTATTAGAAAAACCTATAAAAAATATCATAAAAATATTGTAAGAAATTATAAAAAATTTTAAAAATTTTGTAAAAAAAATGTGAAAAAATATCATAAAAATGTTGTAAGAAATTATAAAAAAATTTAAGAAATTTATAAAAAAAAATTGTTCATATTTAAACAACTTTCTTTTTTTGTACATATTTGACCATTTAACTTGTTAAATATGTTCACATATTACCATTGTCACTTGTTATAGCAGGTAACAATGGTAATATGTGAACATATTTAACAAGTTAAATGGTCAAATGTATACAAAAAAATGAAGTTACGTAAACGTGAACAAGACGAAAAGGTAAATACCCTCGAATGTCATTTTCCTGAAATGTTTTAAGGATAACATTTTGGAAAAACAGAAAATTGATTTATTAAGGTAATTAACTTGTATTTTGTCCATATTTAGGTAATAATTTTTTTTGTATGTATGTAGATAACAAACTTATTGGGAGTATTCAAATATGATCATTATGACGGGCTGTAATAGGTTACATCCGGTCATAATGGTCATACGAGAACACTTTCAACAATTTCGTTATCTAGATGTATATAAAAAAAAGTTACCCAAATATGAACAAAACGAAAAGGTAATTACCCTGATAAGTCAATTTACATTTTTATTAAGGTAGTCGATCATAATGTTTGTAATATTAATAGATTCAGTTAAATATGAACAACAACATAGGGCTTCACCTTCAATTGATTATATAGTTGTTGGAGGATCGAAACTTGGTGGTCAAGGACATGGAAGGGTTGTTGGTGGTCTTAAAACATCCTATGTGAATGTTGTTACGGGCAATAATGATAATAATGCAGCATCGAATGTGATGGGACCCAAGAAAAAGTTATCTTAAAGGAAAAAAGACGTGTTAAGATTACATGATTCTAACAATATTTTGGTTGCTAAGGTTAGGGAGACTTCAACTTTACTTAATCTCTATCAAATTTGTTTGAATGAGGGATATGTGGAGCTTAAGATCATGAATGTTTGTGGCTTATGGGTTCCGAATGAATTTCGAAACTCGGAGGCATGTTCTTGCGTTTCAAAAGAATATCAGCTTAAAAGGTTTTCTTAAAGAAGGCAACCGAATAAGCAATAATTTTTGTGGTTGAGGAATAGATGGTGTGGTAGGAGGTTAAATCATTAACCCAGGGTTGGCCCTAGAGAATAGGCAAGCTCGGCGACCGCCTCGGGCCTCAACAAAATCAGGGCCCCCTACAAGTTACAATTACTATACGTATATATAGTTTGGCATAATATAAAATATAATATGAAGAAATGAAACAAAGTTATTTGGAGTTGAGATGGTTATTCATATAAATTTTGTGACATCCCCATTTTTCTCGGCCAGAAAAAACCGATTTAGTTTATGCTTTTAAAATAAAATCAGAGTAATTTTCCAAAAGATGTTGCGGAATTTGTTCCCAAAACAAAATATAATAAAAATTTATCAAAGCATTTCTTAAAGAAATATATTTTCATTATATAACAAAACCTCGTGATGTCATGTTCCGATACAGACCAAAAGCATAAACAGTAAATTATAAGCCTTACAACAGTTATTTACAACTACTGGCTTATAATCCAAAAATCCCTCGTCATCATCCAATTATGCTCGGGGTCCACGACCTGTAATACAGAAAGCTGAGTGGGTCAGGCTTGGGAGCCTGGTGAGCATATAGGGTTTTCAACCCACAATAAATAAAATTTATTAATTTCATCAAACAACAATAACCCAGATTACCCGTTCTTGTTATCCTCACTTTACGTCCCTAAACACCTTTCATAAGGGACCTAGCCTAAGGATTTTCATCGGGGTGACAACATTGATTTAGGGATTCCTCAGCAATTTATGTTAAATAAGGCAACCATGTGGGGGATGGAGTATACCATTGAACACTAAGTTCACAAACACCTACAGGTTGCGAGCCTGCTAGCGTTCCACTGGACTGTCTAGAACATTTCCGAAGACATTTTCAGGGCTTCTCCATGTGGCATCGTGTCTGCCAATAACTTCCACCAACTTAAAACTCCGGTCTTCAGTTGTCTGACCGCAAAAACAGTTTTCTGCCTGTCGCTACAGTTGCAGCTTTCAAATACCATCTCCATTTCGGAGATCCATTCCATGATCTCAACAGGTTTTGGGCTTCCGGCAAGACTTGGCGGTTTGGCGCCCAAGAAATTCTTATACATATGCCCATCTCTGTTGATTTCCCTTTCCGGGTTATTCCTTTCTGCCACTGTAGGTTCCGCTTGACTGACAGTACGACTGTAATTTCCTTCCTCTGACCGTCCATCATTTAATTCAGGTTGTGCAACAGGCATTGAAGGTTCACTCCTGTTGTTCAGCAATAGTTGCCTCATTTCCTCCCTTTGTTCATCCATCATTGCCTGAATCATGGCTTGTACTCCAGCCATGGTGATGGGTTCTGGTGCAGCTCTTGCTATAGGCACCTGTTCCATCACTTGGGGTTGAGGTTGCTGGTTTCTGTTTGCATTTCCAGCTCCACTTCGAGTTCATGCCATTATAATCTGTACACCAAATAAGGCGAATTTAGATCTTTATTCACTATAGATATTTAAATTCTCCTTATCACTCCGAAACGTTTACATGCTAGTTCTAATATCGTAGTCGTACGCTTAGAATCCTAAACACATAAGGTTTCCAGATCCGGTCGGCAACAGACCATAGATCCGAACAAATAATGGCATATATGACAAACATATAACATTTAGCACATAAAAGTATTTTAGGCATCTTTCCTAAAATATACTAGTGCTCGTGTCTAAAATATGGTAGACACTCATCTCACGATCATCACTTAGCATTCTAAGTTTAAGTCTAGAAATCCTACAAATTCCTAGTTCGCTTAAACTAATACTCTGATACCAACTGTGACATCCCCATTTTTCTCGGCCAGAAAAGACCGATTTAGTTTATGCTTTTAAAATAAAATCAGAGTAATTTTCCAAAAGATGTTGTGGAATTTGTTCCCAAAACAAAATATAATAAAAATTTATCAAAGCATTTCTTAAAGAAATATATTTTCATTATATAACAAAACCTCGGGATGTCATGTTCCGATACAGACCAAAATCATAAACAGTAAATTATAAGCCTTACAACAATTATTTACAACTACTGGCTTATAATCCAAAAATCCCACGTCATCATCCAATTATGTTCGGGGTCCGCTACCTGTAATATAGAAAGCTGAGTGGGTCAGGCTTGGTAGCCTGGTGAACATATAGGGTTTTCAACCCACAATAAATAAAATTTATTAATTTCATCAAACAACAATAACCCTGATTACCCGTTCCCGTTATCCTCACTTTACGTCCCTAAACACCTTTCATAAGGGACCTAGCCTAAGGATTTTCATTGGGGTGACAACACTGCTTTAGGGATTCCTCAGCAATTTATGTCAAATAAGGAACCATGTGGGGGATAGAGTATACCATTGAACACTAAGTTCACAAACACCTACAGGTTGCGAGCCTGCTAGCGTTCCACTGGACTGTCTAGAAAGGTCTGTGGTCATCATCTATACTCCGCTAGATGACTGAAACAATAACAATATCGAGGCCTCTCATCATTTTAACACACATCAACTATTTCATCTACCCATGTTTTACCCAACATATTTGTAGATTAAAATACATATACAATTTAAAACTTGTATAAAACATCTATTCAACACCCATCTCAAACAAACAATATAATTACACATAGCACGTATTTTATAGAAAATACTTCATATCTATGTGTAAGATGAAAGTGACTACACACTCACTTGATTTAACGATAATCGGGCAGCACTTCGTTTCTTAAAACGATCGTTTCCAATAAAACCGGGATGTTTTCCCAAAAACCGGGCTTCACGCGGGCAGAGTTTCGGCTCGAAAACTCTTTTTCTCGGGATCTTCGGGCTCTCCGGGACTTGCTTATGATGCTAGGATGATATAATAGGCTTGGGGGTAATTTTTGCAATATAGAAGAATGTATAGGGTGAGAGGATGAAAATTTGTAACATAAATACGGCTGGCATCGTCCACTATTTATAGTGACTGAACACTCGAGTTACGTTGGGCGTAACTTTAGAGTACGTTGGGTGTACTCCTTCTTCAACCAGTACGCTGGGCGTACATCATGGTACGCAGGGCGTACTAAAGGATAAGCTCGGACGCGTCAAGGCTATGACAAGTGTCTCTCATGCGAAGGAGTAGGGCTACATGGCCAATCTCGGACCGTGAACACGAGTACGTTGGGCGTACTCCTGTACGCTAAGCGTACTCCGAATTTTCAAACTTCAAAAATTCGTAACTTTCGCATACGAGCTCTGTTTTTGATGTTCTTTATATCCACGCATAGGTGAGACCGTGCTCTACAACTTTCATTTAGACTTCGTCGGCTAATTTTGACTTTATTTTTAAAGTTATATTTTTAACAAGCCGGGTTAGGAAAAGTCTGTTAAAAATTCATAACTTCTTCATCCGACGTCTGTTTTCGTCTGTCTTTTTACCGTCGAACTATTATCAAAAAGATCTTACTTTCTCGTTTAGGTTGTTTTGGCTAAAAATCACTCGATCTGAAATTCGAGTTTCGGGCTACATACTGCTATGCCAAATCTTAGAAAATTCATAACTTCCTCATACGAAGTCAGATTTGGACATTCTTTTTATGCACGCTCTCGGTTTAACGTATACTACGACTTTCGTTTAGATCACTAATGCTAAAAAGTACTTTATCGTAAATTCACTTTTTACGTCATACAACGTCGTGTCGGTTCTGTCGCGAAACTTCGACATGTCATAACTTCTTCGTTATAACTCGGATTTCGGTATTCTTTATATCTCCGGAATCCTTATTTCAACCACTACAACTTTCTTCATAGATATCGGGGTTATCTATCATTTATTTTCGACGCTTATTTTTATCCTTAATTCATTAAATTATAATAATTAACTATAAAACACATAATACTCAAATAATACATCTTATTATTTCAAAACAAATTACAAAGGTTTACCTAGACTATTACATAATCATTAATGTCTAGCCTAGAAACACGGGCGTTACAATTCTCTCCCCCTTAGGATGATTCCGTCCCCGGAATCATACATCAGTAAACAAATGCGGATAGCGACTCATCATGTCACTCTCCGTTTCCCAGGTGAGATTTGGCCCATTCGTATGTTTCCATCGCACAAGCACTAAATCGACCATCTTGCGTCGCAACTTCTTAGTCTTACGGTCAACAATTGCCTCCGGTTCTTCAATTAACCTCTTGCTTTCATCCAACCTTAATTTAAAAATTGGAATGATGTCGGGAACTTCTCCCGTGAACTTCCTCAAATAACACATGTGGAAGGTGTTATGAATACCTTCTAGTTCTTCTGGTAGTTCTAGTTTGTAAGCTTGATTCCCGATCCTCTGAAGAACTTTAAACGGTCCAATAAACCTTGGACTCAATTTTACCCTTTTACCAAATCTTATAAGTCCCTTCCACGGCGAGACTTTAAGTAAAACCGAATCTCCAACTTCGAATGATATCAGTTGTCTTTTCTTGTCAGCATAGCTCTTTTGACGATCTTGAGCTGCTAACATCCTTTCCCTAATCATTTTCAGCTTTTCAGCAGTTTGATGGACTATCTCGGGTCCCATAAACTGCTTTTCCCCAGCTTCAAGCCAACACGACGGCGTTCGACACTTTTGTCCATACAAAGCTTGATAAGGTGCCATCTTGATGCTTGAGTGGAAACTATTATTGTAGGAAAATTCTACCAGAGGTAAATGTTCATCCCAGTTACCTTAGAATTCCAGGGTACATGCTCTCAGCATATCCTCCAATGTTTGAATTGTTCGTTCACTCTGACCATTGGTTAGCGGATGGTAGGCTGTACTTAAACATAATTTCGTACCCAATTCCTCTTGTAGACTTCTCCAAAACCTTGACGTGAAACGACTATCGCGATCTGACACAATCGTCAGGGGAACACCATGAGCTTTCACTATCTCTATCACGTAAACCTTTTTAAGCTTTTCCATAGACCATTTCTCATTAGCAGCTATGAAATGTGCACTTTTTGTGAACCGATCAACGACCACCCAAATCATGTCGTGACCGTTCTTTGTTCTGGGCAGTTTAGTTACAAAATCCATAGTGATGTCTTCCCATTTACCCATGGGTACAGGTAAAGGTTCTAAACTCCCATACGGTTTCTGATGTTGTGCCTTAACCCTCGCACATGTCACACACTCGGCCACATACTTTTCAACATCGAGCTTCATCGTCGGCCACCAATAGTAGGGTTTCAGATCCCTATACAACTTTGTGCTGCCGGGATGAATCAAGTACATGGTCTTGTGAGCTTCCTCCATCAGAAGATCTCCCATTCCTCCTGTCTTAGGTACCCAAATCCTATCTTGGAATACCTTTAGCCCTTGGTTGTTTGTACCGAACACTAACGTTTTGCCCAAACGTTCTTCCTTTCGGTCATTTTTCTCTGAAGCTTCCTCTTGAGCTGTCTTTATACTTTCCACAATTGTCGAGACAACTTCAATTCTCAACGCTCTTGGCCTTTTCTTTTCAGGGTTTACCTTCCGACTGAGAGCATCAGCGACAACATTTGCTTTACCAGGGTGGTAAAGTATCTCACAGTCGTAGTCCTTGAGTAACTCTAGCCAGCGTCGTTGCCTCATGTTCAATTCCTTCTGATTAAAGAGATATTGAAGACTCTTACGATCAGTGAAAAGTTTGCACTTTGTGCCATAGAGGTAATTCCTCCATATCTTTAGGGCAAATACTACCGCTGCCAACTTCAGATCATGAGTGGGGTAGTTCTTTTCATGCTCTTTCAATTGTCGAGATGCATATGCTATCACCTTTTCTCTTTGAGTTAGAATACATCCCAACCCGACTCCCGACGCATTGCTATACACTGCGAAGTCTTCAACTCCATCGGGTAGAGAAATAATTGGTGCTTCACATAATTTCTTCTTTAGCTTCTCGAATGCTTCCTTATGCTTCTCACTCCAAGTATAAGTAGCTCCTTTGTGGTTCAAAGCTGTCAATGGAGCAGCTATCGAAGAAAAGCCTTGGATAAACCTTCGGTAATATCCAGCTAATCCTAGAAAGCTTCGGATCTCCGTAGGACTCTTTGGTTGTTCCCACTTTGTTATAGCTTCAATTTTAGCTGGGTCAACCATAATCCCTTCTTGGTTAACCACGTGACCCAAAAATTGGACTTCTTGAATCCAAAAATCACATTTAGAGAACTTTTCATACAGCTTCTCCTTTTTTAGAACTTCTAGCACTACACGCAGATGTTTGTCATGCTCCTGCTTGCTTTTTGAATAAATCAAAATATCATCTATGAACACTATCACGGATTTATCGAGGAATGATTTACAAACCCTGTTCATCAAATCCATGAATGCTGCTGGAGCATTGGTTAGTCCAAACGACATAACCAAAAACTCGTAGTGTCCATATCTTGTTCTGAACGCAGTCTTCTTAATATCCTGCTCTCTTACCTTTAGCTGATGATATACTGACCTAAGATCGATCTTCGAGAAATAGCTCGAACCTTGCAGCTGATCGAACAGGTCATCAATCATTGGCAACGGGTACTTATTCTTTATTTTTTCCTTGTTCAGCTCTCTGTAATCTATGCACATTATCATGCTCCCATCTTTCTTCTTCACGAATAACATCGGAGCTCCCCAGGGTGATGAACTAGGTCTAATGAAACCGTTGTCCAACAACTCGTGAAGTTGTGTCATAAGCTCCTTCATCTCTGTCGGTGCTAATCGATATGGGGCTTTTGCTATCGGTGTTGTTCCTGGTAACAAGTCTATTCTAAACTCCACTTGTCTATCAGGGGGCAATCCAGGAAGATTTTCGGGAAAAACTTCCGGATATTCACACACCACTGGTATACTTTGCATATCCTTTTTCTCCTTCTTAGCATCGATCACGAATGCCAAGTATGAGGTGCATCCTTTAGATAAACATTTTCTGGTTTTCATTAGGGAAATGATTCCAGAATTTACTCTGCGCTTATCTCCGTGTACCATAAACGACTCATTTCCAAGCGGGTTTACCCTTACTATCTTTTTCTTGCACAGTAGGCGCTAAGCCAATCCATCCCCAGAACGATGTCGAAACCATTTAACTCGATGGGTAATAGCTTTTCTTGGAATTCATTTCCATTCAAATCGATGACGATATTCCTAATACAATCGCTAACAGGTATGAATTTGCCACTAGCAACTTCTATAATTAAGGCATCATCAAGTTTTTCTATAGGCAATGCTAGTCTTTCACCAAATTTATGTGATATAAAGGAGTAATTTTCTCCGAAATCAAACAATAAATTGGCAGACAATCCATTTACTAGAAAGGTACCTGAAGCGACATCCGTTGCATCCTTTGTGGCTTCCAATGTCATTTGGAAAGCTCTGGCTTTTGGCTTTGGTGGGAGATTGGGCTTCGCTGCCTCTTTCTTCTTCGGGCAATCCTTCAAAATGTGCCCTTCTTCATGGCATCCATAGCACACCCTTTTGTTGGTTGTGCACTCGCTGGCGTAGTGCCCTGACTTTCCACATTTAAAACAAGTGACCTCCTCGCCACATTTCCCAACATGTTTCTTCTTACATTTATCACACCATTTTGCTTCGCCTCTTCTTCCTCTCGAATCAGACTTTGAGAATTTACTTTTCTTGTTGGACCTCGAAGATCCATCGAACTTTATTTTCTCACCAACCTCTACCCTCTCCTGACTCCTTTCTTTTAACTAGGTTTCCATATTTTTAGCTGCTCGGACTTTTGTCTTCAGAGTAGCTGCCATCTTGACCGTTGGGTTAAAGTCGTATGGCAGTCTGTTTGCGAACCTCTCAATTTTTTAGAGTTCAGTTGGCACTAAGTATGGAAATAATTTCATCTTTTCGGTAAACGCAGTAGCATAGTCGTCTATGCTTATTTTCCCTTTCTTCAAGTTCTGAAATTCATTGTTTAGATCTATCAGATCTATCTCTGAGCAGTACTGCATCTTTAACTACTCCAAGAACATTTCCCAAGACATTTTCAGGGCTTCTCCATGTGGCATCGTGTCCGCTAATAACTTCCAACAGCTTAAAACTTCGGTCTTCAGTTGTCTGACCGCAAATTTTTTGCAATATAGAAGAATGTATAGGGTGAGAGGATTAAAATTTGTAACATAAATACGGCTGGCATCGTCCACTATTTATAGTGACTGAACACTCGAGTTACGCTGGGCGTAACTTTAGAGTACGCTGGGCGTACTCCTTCTTCAACCAGTACGATGGGCGTACATCATGGTACGCGGGGCGTACTAAAGGATCAGCTCGGACGCGTCAAGGCTATGACAAGTGTCTCTCATGCGAAGGAGTAGGGCTACATGGCCAATCTCGGACCGTGAACACGAGTACGGTGGGCGTACTCCCGTAAGCTGGGCGTACTCCGAATTTTCAAACTTCAAAAATTCGTAACTTTCGCATACGAGCTCTGTTTTTGACGTTCTTTATATCCACGCGTATGTGAGACCGTGCTCTACAACTTTCATTTAGACTACGTCGGCTAATTTTGACTTTATTTTTAAAGTTATATTTTTAACAGGCCGGGACAGGAAAAGTCTGTTAAAAATTCATAACTTCTTCATCCGACGTCTGTTTTCGTCTGTCTTTTTACCGTCGAACTATTATCAAAAAGATCTTACTTTCTCGTTTAGGTTGTTTTGGCTAAAAATCACTCGATCTGAAATTCGAGTTTCGGGCTACATACTGCTATGCCAAATCTTAGAAAATTCATAACTTCCTCATACGAAGTCAGATTTGGACATTCTTTTTATGCACGCTCTCGGTTTAACGTATATTACGACTTTCGTTTAGATCACTAATGCTAAAAAGTACTTTATCATAAATTCACTTTTTACGTCATACAGCGTCGTGCCGGTTCTGTCGCGAAACTTCGACAGGTCATAACTTCTTCGTTATAACTTGGATTTCGGTATTCTTTAGATTTACGGAATCCTTATTTCAACCACTACAACTTTTTTCATAGATATCGGGGTTATCTATCATTTATTTTCGACGCTTATTTTTATCCTTAATTCATTAAATTATAATAATTAAGTATAAAACACATAATACTCAAATAATACATCTTATTATTTCAAAGCATATTACAAAGGTTGACCTAGACTATTACATCATTATTAATGTCTAGCCTAGAAACACGGGCGTTACAAATTTGCATGGTGGAGGCCTCGTGTTCGATTCTTGCATTTGTCATCTTTTTTTAATACATTACACTTCAGTTATTTATTTATTTTTCTTTTTGATGTGCCTTTCCGATAGATGGCGCTTCATTTTTCAAGAAGCAATCACGAATGTTTGATGAAGTCCCCTCGTTATACGTTACTTCACAATAGTTTCAAGAAGTGAATAATTCATCATAAAATCTTGCTTGTTTGGTAAATATGTAAGAAAAAAACCAAAAATATGCCATCTTGTTTCTCTATTCATTTGTTCCTCTTTGTGTGGTGTTTTTTAATACGTACATATCCATTATTGTTTGATCCGAGTTTGAGGTTTTAATTGATAAATCAATCTACAAGTACTTAATTCTGATTTAGATTAGTTTTTGATTCCTACTTACCAGTATAGATGGTCTTCGGTTCTTCTTACAAATCTTGTTCTATTCATGTCAAGATGCTATAAAAATGATCCTTATTGGCGGTTGATGGTTTATGAAAGTCCTCGAGAATTTTTGGCTTTTTACTTAAATTTATTGGTGTTGTTGCAACATTTTAATGCCTCATACAAAGCTCCTTCCTATAAAGCAGTAAAGCCGACTTTGGTGGTTTTTTATTTTTGGTTCGGGTTAGGATCATTCGGCTATGTTGTGTGTTACCCGGAGTTGTTGTGTATATAGTTAAAGAAATTATGGATCTCTAATTGCATTTGCAATGTTAATTCATGGAGTCTTATGTATTTTACCTACCATTGATCATTTTACCCCTGATGTTGTTTAAACGCGTTCTGGGACTAATACGATGTTGTTGATGTGCTGAAATGTTAAATTACCTACATAAAATTCATTTCATAGTGTTCAGGTTGTTGCCCTAATTCTTTTTGATTGGTATCTTTACCATTTTGCCCTTAGGGGTAGTTTTTTTTTATAATTCTTCTTGGTGTTGTAAGAGTGGGTGCACTTGACTCAATGGTTTTCTGAACTTAAGACATGTTATGTCTTTCATCTAAATCGGTAAAAAAAAGAAGCTAAAATTTGTTGTAATTAACTTAGCGGCATTAACCTTGTCGGCATTTGGGTTGTGATTCTTTCCAGCGAATTGCAGATATGTGGGATCATTTCATGTTTTTCGAAGATAATCTAGATGTCATAGTTCCGACAGAATATGTGTTAGCACAAAGAAGAAATCCATTATGTTTGAGGTGGTTTGATTTTCGTGGAATGTGATTAGGGCTGGCAATTTTCGATGTGACCCGCGACACGACACGAAAAAAATGGGTTTGGGTTGATTTTTTCAACCCGTCAACCCGTTTATATTTTTAATAATATATATATATATATATATATATATATATATATATATATATATATTATTTTTAAATGTATTTATGTATCAAGTATTAATATTTAATAAGTATTATATAATATATACAATTGATTCATAAACCATTTGACTGTTTTGACATTTTTACTCGTGGTGGATGACCTTGAATTATCTATATTTGTATTAATGTTTAGTTTGAACATGTTTCTATGAATGTTTTTAATTTTCATTTGGATGTTTAAGACTTAAGTAGTTAAGTGTCTAAAATTCGGATATGTTTGCATCAACCATCAATAATTTATTCATGTTTAATTGTCAATTTTATTTATGAAATCTGACCCACAAACCCAAATCTGACCTACGAACCCACCAACCTGTGAACCCGTATAAATAAATGGGTTGGCGGGTCATATATGAGTTTATGTTCCAAACCCGCCAACCCGTGACCCGCCAACCTGTGACATTTATATTTAAATGGGTCGTATTTGGGCTGACATATTTTGACCCGTCAACCCGCGACATACCAACCCGAACACGACACGGTTGACAGGCCTAAATCTGATGTGTAGGTGCGTGAACTTGTTTCACAAATGGTCATTTTGGTTTTAAATTTATCCCCAAACCAATCCTTATGGAACTGTTTTTTGCATGAATGGTAATTTTGAAGAAAACTTCGCAAACAAATTGTCTTTATGACTAAACGTCTTTTAGAAATAGATGTTAAGTCCACATAAGGACCATTTGTGAAATTTTCTGAAACTTCGCATAAGGACCATTTATAAATTTTTCTGAAGCTTCGCATAAAGACCATTTGTGAAAATTTTGTTTTCTTTTTGAAATTTTTTTTATTAAACCTTGTATTAATTATCATAAATCAAATAAAAAAGCAAAAAACTAAAACATAGAAATATAATAATTATATATAAAAAAATAGAACTTGCTAATTTTAATCAGCATACAAATATATTTTATGCAATATATAAATGCTTTTTGCTGTCTAAAATTTATAAAAAATATTTAAAAGACAATACATTATTAAACATTTTCAATTATTGTTTTTTTTATCTACATACTTGAAGATAAATGATGTTTTTAAACTACAAACACCTTTAGATAAAAAAATATAGAAAAGAAAATAGTTAATTATGTATTGCGGTTTAAATATTTTAGATAAAACTTTGATAACTAAAATTATTTATATATTAAATAAAAAGTATTTATATGGTGATTAAAATTGGTAAGTTTTTTTTTAATTTATATAAATATTACACTTTTTATGTTTTTTTTTTCCTTTTTTATTTGATTTTGTGATGATTAATACAAGATTTAATAGATTTTTTTAAAAAAATCACAAATGGTCTTTATGTGATGTTTAAAAAAATTTCATAAATAGTACTTATGTGAAGTTTTAGAAAATTTCACAAATGGTTTTTATGAGGACTTAACGTCTCTTTTTATCGGACATTAGTCATAAGGACTATTTGAGTGAGAAGTTTTCTCCAAAATATCATTAATGCAAAAAAAAAAAAAAAGTTTTATAAAGACTATTTGAAAGATATGTTTAAAACCAAAATGATCATTTGTAAAATTTTGTATAAATATTGTAACATGTCCTAATCAAATTCATACCATATAACTCATAAAACATACTATATTCAATTGTTGTCACACTTTCTAAATAATAAAAGTATGTATTGTAAGTCTTTATCATTTCTTGCATACACCAAATATACTTGGAAGTTCTATTACACAACTTAGTTCTTCGTATTATTTTTCATTTGTTTAGATATTATTCTTATAATATTGTTTATTTTACTAATTCCGCACTTAACAATTATTGTTCGCGCTTAAATGATCTTAACGCAACACATAATACATAACTGTGGTCGTTGTATGATAAGTCATTATTCATTAAGATGTGATTTCTCAAGGACAAATTTTTGGATACATGGCCAAACAAAATCCTCCTTCAAATGATTCGACGTACAATCCATCCTCTTATTTCTATCACAAATCTTTATTTAACATCATAATGATAAAATAAATACAATATTTTATTTTATTAAGTTTTTTCTTTTTTTGTTCTTAGAAATTGCAATATCTATTCTTTATGAGTTTTTATATCTAAATTTTCTTATTTATGTCGACATAGTAACTTAGAAAGTCGATATAATGAGTAAGACATGGTTGTCGTTTTGAATATGTATAAAAATGGTATTCAATTTTTTTTTCAACATTTAAAAAATGGTAGAAAAGAAAGTTACATGCTAGTTTTGTCCTAATTGCCCATAAAGTGGTCAAACACATTTGAATTTCTTCAACCTTAAACTCAGGATTCTCGTTGACACCCACTACCTCCTCAACTCCCCTTTTTCAGGCCATCGTTTCTCACTTTCTCCCATTAATGGCGTTATAGCCTCATCATTCGCCACCACATTCTCCAAAACTCAGTCAACAATGGACTCGCTATCCCTCCCTCCGTTCTATCTTAGCGCACCCACAACTCCAGGTGGTTGCAGCCCACAAAATCTCCGATTCTACAGCACAAGATCAAGCCCACTCCACCAGGTCGGTGATCGGAAAACCATCGACGACGAGTTTGATTTCGGTTCTAATCGGAGATTAGATGATGGATGGTCACCATCGATTTCCACCACCGCGTTTGCCGATGAACTTTTCTGCAACGGTAAAGTTTTGCCCTTAAAACTCCCTCCCCGCCTCCAGCGCTCAGTTCCCACGTCGCCGACGGCTGTTAGGTCACGCACCAGAAACCCATTTCCTCACCGGTGCAAATGGAACGACGATTTTGATCCTTTCTTGATTGCGTTAGAAAAAGTTAGCGAAGAACCAGGTAGAAGGATGAGCGTTCATCGGCGATCTCGTTCATATTCACCGTTTAGGGCTCGTAACATTTCACGCACCATAGAATCGGACCAAAAGGAATTAACCATAAGCATGATCAAGAATCAAAGCCAAATGGATCGAATCATCGAACCTGTGAATCCATTGAAGAACACAAGTGAATCGACCACCTGTACGGAATCAAAGATGGGGAAAATGAAATCAATTTTGCTCAGGTATGCTTCTCGAAAGAAGGAAATCAACCAAAAAAGAGAAATCGTGACGATATGGAAAGTAAGTTACTTCAAGAACTGGAGGAAGAAAGAAGCGATGGAATCCAAAATGGGTATCAAATATAAGTTACTTCAAACGATTAGCCACAGAATTGGAATTCGTCATTAATTCTATAAAAACTCGAGATTTCATTGTTTACTTAAAAAGGGCTAATGCCATAAAAGCCCCCAAACTTTCAAACTTTCAAGAAATGTTCGGTTATGTCCTAAGTCTATTTTTGTGTCCACAGAAGCCGCACCTTTGTGCAAAAATTGTCATAATTGCCATTTTTTTCCGATTTTACCCTTCTATGGCATTAGGGGATGTTTGGTTCTAGGATTAAAGTGTGTTTGGTTTGCTTGTTATATAACATGTTGCAATTTTTCCCGAAGGTCGCATGTTTGATACAAATAAAAATCCAACCTGAGAGAACCTAAACTCGATTCAATAGATAACCGATTCTGATTTTGATTTTAATTTTGAGTTTCAGTGTTATGTGAATGCAGTAATTGCCAACAAGAACACAACTTGGATCACAATTCACATTCCACTAGCAAAAAATATGAGGTCATATGAAACAAAAATAGCCATTGAAACAACATAGTGACATAATCATCAATCGTTTTACATGTATATAAAAATCGTACAAGCAAAAGTATTGTTAGAATCAAATCGAATTTGTTCTTCAAAAATTCATCAAACCTGTATGTAGGCTCCTCGTGAATCTTCATCTTCATCAACACCTGAAAGCAAAGCTCCATATGGCGATTCAGAATCATCAGGAGTCCTCAATATCGCACGTAAGCTCAACAGAGGAGCCGCAATTAGAATCGAGCTAAAGAGGTTCCACCAAACTCCGGTGATAGTAACCGCAACGATCGTAATCACAATCAACTAAATCATAACCAAAAGATGGCCGAACTCGAAATCGAAAACGATTAACCTTCGTATCTGACGAAGAAGAGGAAGATCCAACCGATGATGGTGAACAGGAACATGATTGCAACGATTGGGCGAAGAATTAGGGTTAAGATGAAGATGAGTAGGGAGAGTAAAGGAAGAGAGGAAGTCGTCGAACCATGGATGGTTTGCATGGAGGATTCCGACGGTGGTGTTGTAGATGTTGGTAGCGCCGGCATCTGGTGTCATTGTGTGAGGGTGTGTGAGGGAAGGGGAATTGATCGGATAGGTAGTGATGGTGAGGTTAGAACCAAACATACCCTATGTGATAGAAGGGTAAAATCGGAAAAGAGGGTAATTATGGCAATTTTTACGTAAATGTGCGGTTTCTATGGACAAAAAAATGGACTTAGGACATAACCGAACATTTTTTGAAAATTTGGGGGTTTTTATGGAATTAGCCCACGTATCTCGTTCATTCACTGTTTAATTCAATATCAAATTCAAAAGTGAATCTTTTTGCATGTATCCTCCTTATTTTACAATTTCATAACATTTTTCGTCCTCACGTTTGATTTGTATGATTCTTTAAGAAACTGGGCGAAAGTCATTTTTCACTGTAAACATATAAGGACAATTATTACAAAAAAATTATTCTTTTTGGAAGCAATGTAAAAATGATATAACACAGGGACTAAAACTGTAATTTAATCTCTAATTCTAAAACGTACGGGTATATGAAAAGTAACCTACAAGTAACTTCCTACTTGAGTGTTATACATATTTATAAATGAGATTTTCTATTATTATTCCAAGATTTCAGCAGGCCAAAATTGTTCCCACATTGAAATCTCATCTTTACGATTTAGTTTTCTGATTCCTCCATAAAACCCATCTGCCTCGTTTCCTTCCTCACGATGCTCTTTCCTGTTTATCATCGTATGTCTCCATCGTGATCCAGGAGCATATTGATTGAACTCCAACACCACAGTATCTAAACACAAATATAACTTTTTTCATCATCTAATCTAAAACAATAATATATTGGTTTAAAAAATTGACAAAATACATAAACGCCACTGTATTTCCCCCATTTTTATGGTTTTACTGCTATATTACAGTTTTGCCAATAAAAGTCACCCAAGTTTGATTATTTTTTCTCCATATTGACGACTTTGACTTGTTATGACATGATATAGCATATTAAAACAGTTGCAATAGAAAATTGTTAAATGTAGTGGCTTTACAGAAATTTTTTATACTAATGTTCCACTAAAGCCACTAAAATTTGACTAGTCATAGTGGTCGAAGTATAAATTTGGATGGTTTTTATTGGCTAAAATAGCGTCTTTTATTTATTTTGGCCTAAAAATTCATTTGTTAAATTTATTTAAATTTGTGTTTTTTTTTGGTTTCCTGGTGAGATTTGAGTATACGAGGTTTTGGGCTTTTACATTTGTGTCTCACAAGATACTTTAATTTTTTTTTTTGCACCTATATACTAAAAGGGGTCACGTGTAGTATATACTAAAAGGGGTCACGTGTAGTGTAACCATTTTGTAGAAACTTTTTAATTGCACTAAAGAGGACGTTTTCGTGTACTTAAAACGTAAAAGTCAAAATTACGCAAATGCCCCGAGGCTCGACCCCACAAAATTAAACCAACGAAAACAAAACCGACAACATAATTACAACCACAAGTTGAATCATTATAACTCAATCAAAAACTCGAGAAGAACATTAATGATTTTAATGAATGGCATACACCATGGTCCATACCACTTGACAAAACAAGTGCATTGTTTTAATAGATCATGACAAATTGATAAGGGTACAACATCTTTCAGGACCACTTTTTTAAGAGGGTGTGCATTGAAATGTGACATATGCCTAATCATAGATTTTAATGTTTATGTAGGTATGGACCTTATAGAATAGAGAGGTTGTCGGGTGATAGGCATATATAATCAAAGATGTCAATGTTCAAAAGGGAAATAATTGTCAACTATCACTTTTATGGGGTCTATTTAATAGTTGGACACGTTTAGTTGTTGTCATATGAACAACATTAAGCCACATCATGGATCCCATATGATATTCATTATGAACGGCAAATTAGTTATATGGTTGTTTATTTTCTTTATGTAAAAATAAATAAATTATTCTTTCAGCAACCCCTGATCTGGCCCACACAGATGAATCCAACACTCAACACTGTGGTTGCTGAGACTCGAACCCTGGTATTTTTTTGTAAAGTAATAAAAACTTACCATTTTCATGGCAGTGGCAATAAGTGTGGATACCATCACATGCTTCTAAGTGGCCCACAACACCATACCACCAACCTACAAGAATAAAAAAATTTGAACATCTTTTGAGATCATATACAAGGAAAAAGATGACATGAAAAGATTCTTTCAAATTGTTTGTTATCTCAAGAAAACAAGTGATCAATTTTGACACAACTTTCTGCCAAACTTTGAATAGCTGGCTTTTCCCAAAATGAAGGAAACGTTATCTTTCATTAAAAAAATAAAAAAAGCAAAGTGGGGGTGAATTATTGGTTATATTCCAATAAAACAACTTTAGAGCAAGACAAGAAAAAAAAAAAAAGGATTCCAAATTAATCGCAGCCAACTACACAAGTGAATGTGTCATGTTGTAAAGAGCATCTGCTTTTCTTTCTTTATAATATAAAAGATTTCACAAGGCATTGGAGGATGATATCATTCTTTACATGGAATCAATTACCGAGACATTTTTTATTATATCAAGAAATAGCAATGTACTTTGATTTATTTGTTTATTATAAAATCTTATTTTTATTTTTTTCCTATTACCATATTGAACTTTGAAAATTTTATGTCATGTATATACAATGCTTTAAATAAGGAGGGAGAAGAAAGTACAAACCATAAGGAAACTGTTTGTTCCTTCTCCATTGAATCTCAATGTGATCTTTTGGGCGTAAATCATTCAAACAATCTGAAATATGAAGATCATGAGGTGAATTATCAACAGGTGGGGCCCTCAGCCTATCCCATGTGACACCTGTCTCTATTGCAGCTGCCCTCCTCCCATGAGGTGGGTATCTGCAATATTTCCAATAAATAGCAATTTACTTTCATTATTTGATTTTTGAAGTAATGTCTTAATGAGAAATAAAATTGGAAGTAGTAATTGAGCTCTACCTAGCCTGGAATGTATCTGTATGAGAATCATAGCTAAGGTCAGCATCATAGCAAGATAGCATGAACCCAACATGCCCATTCTGTAAAACAATAATTATCAAACATGGTAATCGGAATCATATTCCATGGAATGAACAATTCCATGGTACCAAACACTGCCAAGAAACAAGGAAATCATACCTCACGATTGAAGACTTGAGCAGGGAACCAAAACTTTCCAGTCTGAAGCGCACGATAGCAAGAAACTATGGAATCAATGGGAGGTTGAGAAGAAAGCTTCATGTTTTTGCTATCACCATAAGTAATAGAGCTAGATTTAAGTAAAATAACAGGCCAAAGTTTACACAAATAACCCATTAAACCTTTTCGATTTTCACCATCAAGAAAGTAATTCGATTGCTTTTTAGAAGCAATATGTAATTGCCATTCTTTGTAAGCCACGTCACCAATCACTCTACCCCATCTTTTCTTCATATGATCTTCCCAAAGGTGATCACTCAAACACATATCCTTTAAATAGCTACAAACACAAGCCATTTTACAAAGCCCATCGGGTTCAAGCTTTTCAAGTACGCATTCCAATGCCAAATTAGGCAAATCCAACACAGACATCTCATTCTCATTCTCATTGACCTCTGATGATGTCATATTTTCGGAGTTTCTTGTGGTGTTATTCTTTTTGATAATACCCTTTGCTGAAAACATAAACAAGAGGGTCTTCTTCAAGAGTTTAACAGAGGGGAAAAGGGTAGACAAATCTTTCCAGAAATAGAAAGAGAGTAACCTCATCTCATATGCCCACGAAGGAAGTGGTTTGATGGGAAGAGAGTATTTAAAAAAGAGGATGAATGAGAAGCAAGTAACGAAGATAAAAAGCATTTTAAAAAAGGCGGAAGATGTGTAGAACAAAGCACCAGCTTCTATTCTTCAAGAATTTCAAAAGCCCCCACCTTCCAAAATTAATGGGGTTTTCTTTCGTTTCTGTTCATACGAAGCCCACCCAAAACCCAGCTTGTGGGCCTCGTCTTCTTCGATGAAAACTTAAACCAGAAAAAAGTTTCAAGATTGAGAGAGATGAGAGAGAATGAAAGGGTCAAGACTTACCTCTTTCGCCAATCAAGAGAGAGAACGTCAGATCTAAGACGGGTTTTCTGACAGAAAAATCAGTGGGCATGTGTATCAGATTAGATTCTGAAACATGATGAACGCATCCAATAAATCGTTGAGAAAGAAAACACAAAGTTTTGGATAGAAATCAAGTACAAAATTGTAAATTAGGAGAAACAGATCAGGGTAGTTGAGATTGTACCAAGAGTTAGGTGAACCCAACAACTAAAAATGAAAGGATAAATGTAAACAATGGTTTATTTCCAATACACAATAAACAATTTAATGGTATATTCCAAAAAGAGAGCTTGAGATGATGATGGAAGAGTCGTGGTAAGGATGAAGAAGAAGAAAAGATATATTATGATGGAGTTTGATTGGTAGTTCACTGGAGTCTTCTCGTCAACAACTCATTTACACAATGTTCTTACGCACACCCACAAAAACATACTTCAAGAAAAGAAAATGCGTTGGCTTATGTCTTTCCCCTTTCCGTCTTTATCTTTTTGCTTTCTTTGGGGAATTTTGTCAAACGGGTTATGGACGATAGTTGATGTAGCGAAGAAGGATGATAACTGATAAGAAAGGATTGTCTATCTTTACGTGTGTGTGCGGCTGCCTTGAAAGATCAACTTTTTAGAGTATGGGATTGTGTGGATATGATTTTGGGAGCTAATCCCTCTCTCCCCCTCTCTTTTTCTCCCTCTCACTTCGCCATTTTATAGCAATGACCAAGTGGAAGAGGCGTTCAGGATACCCATATAATGGGGCAATGGGCGTAAAGTTGATATAGTTATTTTATTGGCTGATATAGTTGACGGTGATTTTGTTATTTGATTTTAATATATGAATCCTTCTTACACTCTAAATATTATTTTATAAACCGCCCATACGATGGAAAGATAATGTTTTGTCAAAATTTCCTTTTGAATTGTCGATTATCTTTAGACATAATGATTTTAAAAGGTAATCTCTGATCTCTAATATATATTAAAATTAAAAGAGAAACTTTAATTTATCATTGAAGCAATAAGGACCTTTGATTGTGTTTCATTTATAACCTTTTCATCCTTAGATTAAATTGTTGATATAATCTAGACCAAATAAGAAGTCAAACATTGTTTCTTTTGAAGAATTACACGTCTCCTTAATGATATTCAAAGTTTCCAAAATTGTATTTCATTCGTAACCTAAATCACGGAACTGTTAACCCTAATTCGGCTCCACCATTGCCACATGACACTGGTATGCATTCGTTGCCGACAAACTATCATTCACCGATTCAACCTAAAGTATCGTCACTCATGTTACAAATAACATATTTGTAAATACCTACTAAAAGATTTTCATTATTTATTTATTAATTGTTAATTTTCTATAATCGGTGATTTATAATCGATTTCCTGATTGTTAAGGTTAGTTATTTTCCTTGAATGTTAATTTAATTTAGTGTTCATTCGAATGGATAGATTTATCTTTGAGGTACTTTATGTGCCCGAAAACATATGACTATATGAAATTTGTAGAGGCTTTTATTAGTTTATGAAATTCGTATATCATGCATCTTAAATGTTGGTTTTATTTGAATTTTTCTGAATAATATATTGACAGGGGCTTATATTAGAGATCTTTTTCCTAATTTGGCTGAGCTTTGCAAGTTATGATCGCAGTTTGAAGGATCAACTTGGCTACATGATTACCTTGGCTATGGAATTAGCTTGGAAGAGTTTGGGTTTGCTTCCTTTTTGACATTATTAAAATTTTAATTGTTTTTGGCAAGATTTTAGGGTTTTTAATAGTGTATTGGGTCTTATTCTTACTACAACCTTGTGAATTTGTAGAATACATGCATGGGGAATGGGTTGTTTCTGTAGTTGTTTTCGTTTCATATATTATTTTTATCTCAAAATTAACCCTATGTGAATTTAGGTTTGGTTTGGATGTCACCTAGACCATTATTTTTCTGTATGAATACAAGAAGTTGAAGTATATTGGGTTTGATTTGAGTATTTGATTTCAATTGAAAAAGTCTAATAAAAATATATTTTCTTAAAAAGCTTACATTTTTTGTTATAAAATGTCAACATCAACACATAATCAACAAAAATTCAGCTTTATCTTAAAGAAAGGATTCATGAAGTCTTGAGATGCATGAATGGCACACCCTCGACCGGCGGAGGAAACGTTGGACGATGCGAACATGGGAAGAATTGGACCGAGGCATATATATATATATATATATATATATATATATATATATATATATATATATAACATAACACAAAAGTATATTACAAACATTTCTTTTTGTTTATTATAAATTATACTGGGATTACATTGTTTTAAAAGTCAAGCACGCTTCCTAAACATGACTAAAAATGATAAACAGATGTAACTAAACTCCAACAACTTCCTTGAAGACCTCCTCCTCCTTGACATGACCATACTCCACACTCATCTCCCTGAGAATACATGTATTTTTGAAAACGTCAACATAATCTTGGTGAGTATACAAGTTTTTATAGTTTTTGGTTTTTGTTGGGTTGTATTAATTTAAGAATTTTTTTTTTTGGAAAAACCTTTCCTAATGTAGGAAATCCCTATGAAGGATAAAGATAAAAGATAAAAGATAAAATATAAAATATAAAATATAAAAGATACATACCTAAGGCCAATGTGTTACTGATCTGTTAATATTCATCCAAAGGCCTTGATTAAATTCGGCATTCCCCGATACCTATTATCATTAATCTTGCAAGAGCTAGGAAGATATGTATAGATCTATACGGGGTCTAACAACCCCACCTACGATTGCTAGTGTCACACCCCCGAACCAGACGGCAGAAACGTTCAGGGGCTTGCGCTGACTTCATCTTGTAATATCATCACAATTGTATATAATTGAAACAAGACAACACCATCATCATACATATCAAGATACAACCAAAACCGGAATGGCGGAACGTTTGGGGGTGGAGGACGTCATGTACAGTATCACAACAATGCATAATAGTAAACAAGCAACAACATCATCCATTTCATTAATAGTAATAATTTTAATACAAGTGTGTTCTGTAGTTTATAAGACACCAAAAATGAATAATCAAAATGAAAGATGAGTCTTGAATGTGCTCCATCTTCTCAAAAAATCTGATCATCGGTACCTGTCTACTGGCGACCTGAGAATACAAGTTATTTTGAAAGCGTAGATCAGCATTTAAGCTGGTGAGTTCATAAGTATTTTAGTGTCGTTGTTGTATAAGTTGAAGAAAGTATTTTTAAATGTTTGATGTAAGAGTTTGTAAGTGTTTGTTGAAAATGTTTGTAAACTTCCTAGAAAATCCTATATTTTCTACTAAAGTGGTCTTCTACCAAGACCCAACTGTTTTCTATGTTTGTTCTTTTGTAAAAGTGTGAGTTTTCCCAAGTGTAACTATCATTAATAAAAATATAGTTTTCCATTACCGTTATGTGAGAAGATCACAATGTGAATGAAATGGGAAATAACGATGTACTAGTAGTTTTATCTAAGTGACTACTGATGTACTAACTATCCATAAACTTGTTAGTTTAATTAAGGTAAAATGTGATATGATTGTATCCATACTTGATTTGACTTAGTATAACACGACGTTCGAGACGTCGAAAAGATATGACATTCGTCACCCGTAGACCTGCAGGTCCCACTGTAGCTAGCAGCAAGGTGTAGGATGGTCAATCCCGTATAGATCTATACACAAATTCACGCTCTCCCTCCAGGAGACTCTGGGTACAAAACGTGACACATCAGTGTATGCCGAGCCATGAAGTAGTATCTCACATTGATGTTATAGTATTCTAGTATTATAGTATGTTCTAGTGTAGTATTCTCTCCGTCTAGTATGTAGTATGTTCTCTAGTATGTAGTATGTAATATGTATTGATTCTCGTTATAGTATTCTCTATCTGTTTCTCTCTATAGTGAGTGTTGTTTCTCGTTATAGTATGTACTGACTCTTAGTATGAACTGACTCTTAGTATGTTTTGTTGTTCTAGTAATAGTATTAGTGACTTCCTAAACTATACCTATTATAGTTTACTAGTAAAGTTGTTGGTATAAATGAACATGATTGAACACCTTTGCTACCAAAAGGATCTGAACTGAATAAAGAATTTTATATCTATATACATATACATAATATACAACTAAGATTCAAACGACTTTCGGACAAACAATCGATACCCTAAGTCCACAACCAAACAAGGAACATGAAGTAAGGCGAGTTATCAGTCCTAAGTCCTTTCAATCCTACTTATATAACTATATCTATATAGATATGCTTTTGACAAAGTATAAGTTTAAAAGAGTTTGATAAAGAGTTTTGCATATAAAAGAGTTTGTTAAAGAGTTTTGCATATAAAAGAGTTTGTAAAATGATTGGAAGTAGTTTGTTTGAAAACACAGTTTGAAGTATAAGAAATCCATTGTTCGATAGCTATTAATCACATGCGATTGATATAATAACTATAATGTTTCTACTTGTATTCCCCTGTCACACCCCCAAACCAGAATGGCGGAAACATTCAGGGGTGGGTGACTTCACGTAGTATCATAACAGTTGAATATTTGTAAAGAAAGTAAACACAACCATCATAAATATAATTTAAAAGTTACATTGTTGCATGTGATAAATGTCTCAAAAGAATATTACAATATGATGATTTAATAAGTTTTGAAAACGGACGCCTTAGCGTCCCTTCTCCAAAAGCTGATGTTTTACCTGTATTACTGAATCCCTGAGAAATACAAGTAGTTTTGAAAAAGTGTCAACAATTAAGTTGGTGAGTTCATAAGTGTTTTTGTACTAAAATTGTATGTCTTTCGGTAAAAATAACTGAGCGTGTTTCTAGAAAATCTAATATTTTCCATGTATGTGTGGTAGTTTGAAAAAGTTCCAAAGACTGGAACGCATAAGTATTTTTCATACTAAAAATGGTGTAAGTGGATTTATACATATATAATGTAATTACTGAATGCATTTAATAGTCTCATAAATCAAAGATATTTTGATACTCCATGTGAGTTTTATAACCATGCTATTGACCCAGACTGCCTGTAACAACGTTCTTCAGGCGTTGTAGTGTTATGACGTTTGTCACCCCAGACCTGCCGGTCTAACTGTAGCTAACAGTTTAGGTGCGGGATTGTTAATCCTGTATAGATCTATACACAAGTATCACGCTCTTCCTACAAGAGATTATGGTTTATAATACAGGACTTGAAATGCGTACTTGAGAGTACGGTGAAGCCAGATGTCTCACAAAATTTAGTATCAATAGATTTACGGAATGAAAAGTCCATCTTTCTTGTAAATGTAAGTATTTCCTTTTTATAGTGTTTATGTAAAAATGTCATGAATAACTTGTAAACTATACCCATTATAGTTTTTCGAAAGTGTGTTCCATTTGGTGATAAAACTCGGTGTAATACCAACTTTGCATGTAAAGTGTAACGTTGGTAGTAATATTGTTTAACATTTATAAACAAAATGTAGGTAAAGTATTTTAAACCATATGTAACGGTGCGTATTTTAACATAAGTTTTTCTTGTGTTTCACTTGTATTCCCCCCTAAAAGATGAAAAAGACGTGAAAATGTATGGGTATGAACTCACCTGGAAAGTGTGATGATTTGAAGAAAATGAGACTTTACTCGGGTAGCACTTCGACCAGGAAGTGGTAAGTTTCTTGGGCGTTTCGGAGTTTCGGGCCTTCGTTGGGGTTTGGATATGTAACCGGGGTGTCGGGGTTGTCTCGGGTGCTTAATGTGAGAACAAGATCTATGCGCAGGGAGAAGGTTTGAAAACTCAAACCTTGAGTAAATGCTTGAGATCAATGTCTGCTTGATAATGGATGTTCAAGTCTAGACTGGAAAGACTAGTCAAGTCTTAGATAATCAGTTCAACAAATGATCAAGACATTAATTGAGAACAAGTAGTAAATGATCAAGGTAAAGTTAATAAATGAAGAACAAGAAGAATGTTTTAATGTGATAAGAGTAAATGCCAAAAGTAAATGAAAGATCCGTAGTTGACTTGTATTGAAAGCTCCTATTTAAAGGAGTGAATGTTACAACGAATTAACCCAAGTGTTTACATAAGACCGGACAAAAGACATAAGTCTGACATTCTGATTGTCCTAAAGCAACTTTAGACTAAGTCCTATGAAACGTTACATCAAATACAAGACAAAAGTAATAAATGCACAAAAGACAGAAAGACTTCATTCTAGACAAGTATTATTCCGGAGATGAAACTTTGATCCGGATCAGCATACATTCCAGACATAAAGATTAGCTCTGGAATGTGTTCCTCTTCAAAATACTTCTCCTCTTCTTTTCTTCAGCTCCGGATAGGTTCCGGATTACTTTTCCTTTCGGAACTAACACACTTCGGAATATGTACTTACGATTGCTAGAGGTTCACTTTCAGGTTCCAACAATCTCCCCCTAAGTGAACTTAGCAATCCAGCAAGCTTAGTTCATTTCTTCCTTGATGAAGGTGTATGCTCTGAACAACCATTCACGCACCGCAATGTACCAAGTCAGTTGACTTACAAACTTTGCCTTAACCTGTTCCGGAGCATCAGACTTGGACGCCCGGGATATGAACTTCTTCAGAGCTTTGGTAGGTACTAGGTGTTTGTCAAGGACTCGGAAGAAGTCCTTCTTGTTTGTTCTTCTGGTGGTGTAGACAAACCCTAGAACCGGTTCTTCAATCGGACCATCTGCAAGAATTTCAGCTTCCGGAAGAACAAAGTCGATCTTGGCAACAAATTGTTCGGTTCTGTAGAGGTGAGCAAGTTCGCAATCACAACGGCAGAACTCAGCAACATAATCTTTGAGAAAGCTGAGAGTTGCATGGTAAGCACCCATACTGATGTCATCCTTTTGATTTTCTCTGAAGTAAGCAGCTAGGGTAAGGATGGCGTTCGAATTCATTGAAGGAAAATCCGCATCAGTAACGGTCCGGGGTGTTGGCTTGTTCTGGAGGAGATGGAAACGGAATAGAGGACAGTTCAGCTCAAATTTTACTAAAATTTTTCTTCCAAAGCCTTGAACTTTGGTGATACTCTTTCTTGTCCATACTTCCTTGAAGGGTTGAGCATTCTTTGCATAGAAGGTTTTGAGCCTTTCACGCTCTGTCCGGATGATCACTTCCGGATTATCGGTTGGGTGGAGCGGAGCAAATTTCGTATAGAATTTGCTGTAAGGAGAGAGAGGAAGATCCAGTTGATCAGTGTCATTTGTGGGAAGGTCATAGTAGAGTGTTGGGATGATTTCTTGTGCTTGAAGGATGCCTTCACGACAAAGAGGAGAGATACCACGCATCGGATCGGGATTGTCTTTTAAAGCTTGAATCCGGATGCTGTCCTCTAGTGCCTTATGAATTTCCTCCTGAGACCATCCATATTTTTGTTTGAGAGGAGGTCCGGAGTGGAAGGCTTGATGTTCGGAAGTCGGTTTCTTCCCTTTGTCTCTTTGAAGCGCATCAATGACCATCTTCATGTTTTCATCAATGATGAATTCCGGAGTGGGAATTGGAAGCGGTTGTTCCGAAATTTCATCTGGGGTCTGGAGAGGAGAGCCCTGGTCGATTGGGGATATTTTTGGTTCCGGAATGGGAGTGGGAGACAGCACATAAGGAGTGGCTCGGAAGGCTTGAGCTGTAAGAACTGATTTTGCCTTAGCCATTTTGACGGCCATATCAAAAGCTTCCGGAAGAGAGGATGACCAAGAGACTGCGGACCAGATCCTCTTTTGTTCCTCAGTTAATTCCTTCGGAGTGGTCAGCTTTGGAGCTTGAAGACCAAGAACTCCTTTGGGAGCTTCATCCAGAATGTATACTTCATTATCTTTATCATTTTCGCTTCCTTCAGTGATTCCCAGGATTCCGGAGACGATTTAAACATCTTCATCTTCGGAATCGAGGTCCTCATCCCTGAGTGTGAATTTCGAGGTTGGTTCCCATCATCTACTTGGGCCTTCTCCCCCTCTTGCATCGGTGAATCTTGAGACCGGTGCAAGCGTCAAGTCTTCCTTGATATCATCAAGTTTGGAGAAAACCTTCTGAAGACATGTGGAGAGTTGAAGAGTGAGAGTGTCATAGGCTTCGGCAGTGTGAGCTTGTTCAGAGAGATGCTGGAATGTGCTGCTGAGGATGGCAATCATCTCATCAAACTTCCTGTTCGGAACATCAACAATGTTCCAAGTTGAGCGCAGGAGTTTGATGAGGACTTGTTGAATAATGAGGTTCATCTCATCCTTCTTCTGGATCTCCTTCTCCAGTCGTTGAATTTGTGTCTCATGACGAACATGGGTCTGCTTGATTAGGTTGTTGGTGGCAGACACCAGATCGTCATGAACCTTGAGCATTGAGGAGATGGTGTTGAGATAATTGTCAACCAGAGCGTCATATTTGGAGTCAATTTGCTCAACGGTGTGCTTCAGCCGGATGGAAATCAGCTGATCAAGGTGAGCTTCTCTTTTTGCCATTGATGGTACAGACTGTTGGGTGAGAGACCGGGGCAGGTTGTGTTGGTTCGAACACAACCGAAGTCTCAATATGTTGTTTTAAATAGGGAGAGTCGGAAGGAATGATGGCCAACATGTTGTCCGGAAGACGTCTGTCCGGACCAAATGATGATTGGTCCGGAATTCTATATGCCTTAACAATTTTAAAAGAGACACATACCTCCGGAGGAATGGTGCTAACCAGAATTGGTACGTTGAGTTCCTTGAAGATTTGTTCAATCGTCAGAGCCCAAAATCTAGGGCTTGAAATTTCGTTCGGCTTCCTTTTGATGGCGAACTTGCAGAAGTCTTGCCACAAGACTTCAGGAAGATCTACAACATTGTTGCGTCCGGAGTAAATGCTGAAGACTACATTCAGCCAATCCCTGCTCAAGGTATTAGTACTTCCATGCTTGCCAGATAACCCACGGATGATGAGATGCATAAGAACGGTCCAAACCCCAGAAACAACAGTTTTCTTGAAATCCTTTGCCTTGAAGTCTTGCGTGTAGCCAATAAAGTTTAGAAACGTCTGAAACTCTTCAGCCGTTGGTTCAACAACTTCGAAACCAGTAGGATTTGGTGTGATACCAATCGCCTTGAGGAAGGTCGATTTGTAGACAGGAATGGTGCGATCACCAATAATAGTAGTTAACAGAACGCCATCTTCGAGTTTGATGCTGGTGAATGCGCGATGAAGATGAGAGAGTGGGAGTGGAGGATTAGGGGTTTTGGTAAGTGGAATGGAGAGAGGATGATTTGCAATGAACTCAATCATTATCCTGATCGATTCATCGTAGTCGAGAGGGTTTAAGGAGAATAGTTGAGTTGTGTCCCTAAGAAAGGGTTCTTGATCGGCAGATGAGGATGAGCCCTTTGATCCTTTAGATGATTTCTTCCTGGCGATTGATTTCTTAGGAGTTGGTGCAGTTTGAGTTGGGTTCTTTGAAGACTCCATTGATGAAGAATGAAGAAAGCTTGATGAACACGAAGAACAGTGAGAGATGTTTGGAGGTTTGAGAGTCGAGAGAGCGTAAAGAGGTAAAAGGGAATGTGAAAGAGTATTTATAGGTAGGGAAAGATGGGTCGGGTTGAAGAGGGTAATGATGAGGGTCCGAGATCCACCGGGTCGCATTTAATGTTTGGGAATGAGATTTGACAGGTGAGGTGAAAGGGCAAGGCAAATTGGGGCTAAAAAAGAGAATTTAACCGTCAATTCGATTTCTAGTTTAGTGGGCGTGCAATCGTGTCACGCAAATCGAGGAAGATCAGATAAGGATCTTCCTGAAAAGTAACCGTTGAGAAAACCGTTTCGCCTTATTACCTTTTGGTATTCCGGAAGAGTTGTTCCGGACAGTGTATGATCCGGAGGGTAGAAGTTGTGTTCCGGAACATATATGATAAAAAATTCCGGAGCAAATTTTGAGAATTCCGGAGCATTTTTGAAAATTCCGGGGCACTTTTGAAATTCCGGAGCACACTTGAAAATTCCGAAGCAAACTTGAAAATTCCGGAGCACTTTGAAATTTCCGGAGCAAATTTTGAAAATTCCGGAGCACACTTGAAAATTCCGAAGCAGATTTTGAAAATTCCGGAGCAAACTTGAAAATTCCGGAGCAGATTTTGAAAAAAATTTCGAAGTACAGAGAAGATTACCTTTCCGGAGTGGATTTCCAGAATTCCTTTATGAAGTGAGTTCCGAAATAAAGATTCGGATGATGGTTGAACTTGATAATCGTGATGAATAGAATGAACTGTATAGCTTAAAAAACTCAAGGGATAATCATAAATAAAGACAAGTAAAATGATCCTATGTATTTAGAGAGAAAATAGTTCCGAAGCAAAAATAATTGAGTTCGGAGCAAATTTTTCTTCTGAATACTTCTATCAAAGAGAACATGTCTCATGAAAGAAATGAGGATCATGCATCATCATACCCATTTTGTTTAGAAAACCATTAAATTTGGTTTCGTCTAATGCCTTAGTAAAGACATCAGCAATCTCATCATCAGATGGAACAACAATAAGTTCAATGTTGCATTTTAGAACATGATCTTTAATAAAATGGTACCGGATATCAATGTGCTTCGTCATGGAGTGCTGAATTGGATTGTGAGAGATTGCAATGGCACTTTGAGAGTCACAGTAGATAGGAATGCGTTGAAATCGGTAACCATAATCCAGGAGTTGAGATTTCATCCAAAGAACTTGAGAGGTACAGCTGGCAGCAGCAATGTATTCGGCTTCGGCTGTAGAGAGAGCAATGCAGTTCTGTTTCTTGGAGGACCAGCTGACTAATCGACCACCTAGGAATTGACATCCTCCTGATGTACTTTTTCTATCGAGTTGAAGACCACCATAGTTTGAATCAGATTAAGCTTGCAGAAGGAAACTTTCATTTGCTGGATACCAGATTCCGAGACTCTTTGTACCTTTGAGGTATCAGAATATTTGTTTCACAGCCAAAAGATGAGACATCTTCGGATTGACTTGAAATCTGGCACATAAACATGTTGAGAACATAATTTCCGGGCAACTTGCAGTGAGATAGAGTAAGGATCCAATCATTCCACGATACTTCTTTTCATCAACGGAAACACCCGAAGGGTCGGCAAAGATTTTGTGTCTGAAGCCCATAGGTACCTTGGCTGAGGCACAGGTGTCCATTGAGTATTTCTTGAGTAGTTCAGAAATGTACTTCTCTTGGTGAATGAAAATACCTTTGTTAGTCTGTTTGACTTGAAGGCCAAGAAAGAAGCTTAATTCTCGATTCATGCTCATTTGGAATCGACTGATCATAAGTTTGGCAAAATCAGCAACCACAGATGAATCCGTAGATCCAAAAAGGATGTCGTCCACATAAATTTGTACCAGCATGAGATGCTTTCCATTTGATCTTCGGAATCGAGTGGGATCAAGTATTCCTCTTTGAAAACCTAAGCGTTTGAGAAAATCGGTGAGAGTCTCGTACCAAGCCCGAGGAGCTTGCTTGAGTCCGTAGACAGCCTTTCGGAGTTTATAACAGTAGTTTGGAAAGGAAAGGTTAATAAATCCGGGGGGCTGTTGAAGGTATACTTCAGTGTCAAGTTCACCATTAAGAAAGGCACTCTTAACATCCATTTGGTAAACTTTGAAGCCTTTGTGAGCAGCATAAGCAAGAAAGATTCTGATAGCTTCAAGTCGTGCAACAGGATCAAATGTCTCTTCTTAGTCAAGACCTTCAAATTGAGTAAAACCTTTAGCTACCAATCTTGCCTTATTTCGGATGATAAATCCTGCATCGTCTAGCTTGTTGCGAAATACCTATCTTGTACCTACAATAGGGTGATGTTGAGGAGGAGGCACGAGAGTCCAGACTTCATTTCGGTCAAATTCTGCCAGTTCTTCTTGCATGGTTGTAATCCAATCAACATGCTCTAATGCTTCCTTGATGGATTTGGGTTCAACCATGGATATGAATGCTGAAAAATGACATTCATTTTGGATGTTGGTAGCTGAGCGAGTTTGTACACCAACATTCGGATTGCCGATCACTTGGTTCGGAGGATGATCCTTCGTCCAAACATGTAATCGAGGGAGTTCTTGTGCAGCCGAAGATCCTACATCAACAGTGGAATTGATTTGCTCCCCCTGAATGATTTGAATATTGGGATGATGCTCCCCCTGAACTTCTGAACCAGAGAGGTTAACATCATCATCAGAAGGAAACTCAAAGAAATTTTAGTTTTCATCAATGTTGAGAGGATTAGAGTCATCAAAATCAGCAGCTGCATCTTGGAAGCCATCCACATTTGATTCAAGAGAGGGATTTGCATTATTCTCCCCCTCAACCTGAGAAGGTTGAAATGGTTCGGAATCAAATTGAGGGAGGCTCGGAAGTGGACCGGAGAGGTTGTGAGAAACTGGGGCTTCCGAAGGAGGAATTGGAATTAGAGATGGTCTTGATCGAGATTCTGAATCAAGAGCGGTTTCGGCAGGGCTAAAGAGAGTTTCAAAGTCAACCTTAAGAATGGTTTGAGGGTTCGGACATCCTGGCGGAGGAGCATCAGACTCCATGATGTGAGTTGTGATGTGAGTAGGGCCAGAATTCCGAACGAAGTTGTCATCAAAGGTAATATCAAAACTTTCTTCCAGAACACGAGTTCTCCGGTTGAGAACTCTGTAAGCCTTTGATTTGGAAGAGTACCCAAGAAAGATGGCTTCATCAGCTTTAGGTTGGAACTTTGTAAGCTAATCACGGTTGTTTTTGATGAAGCATCTACATCCGAAGACATGCAAAAATGAGATTGTTGGCTTTCGACCATTCATTGCTTCGTATGGTGTCATGTTGAGACGTCGATTGATGATACTTCGATTTTGAGTGAAGCAAGCAGTGGATACAGCTTCAGCCCAAAGATAGAGTGGTAATTTTGCATAGTTTAGCATCGATCGAGCGGCTTCAATGAGTGTTCTATTGCGTCTTTCAACTACACCATTTTGTTGTGGAGTATAGGGAGCTGAGAAGTTGTGATCGATTCCTTTTTCTGTGAGAAATTTCTCAATGGTGGAATTAACAAATTCCGAACCATTATCACTTCGGATTCTCCTGACCGGGAGTTTGATAAGAACTTCTATTCCTTTGATAAAATTGATGAGCTCAGAGGCTGTTTCGGATTTCAGCCTTAGGAAGAAGACCCAGGTGAACCTTGTAAAGTCATCAACAATCACAAGAATGTATTTCTTATGATGAAGACTTTCTACAGTGGATGGTCCACAAAGATCAATGTGTAGAAGTTCCAATGGTTCCGAGATGTACTTTTCTATGATAACAGGATGACCCTTCTTTGATTTCTTACCACACTCACACGCAACACATAAATGATCATTTTCGAACTTGAGAAGAGGTAAACCTCTTACCATTTCGCCTGATACAAGATCATTCATGTACCGAAAGTTCAGATGGGCGAGCCTTCGGTGCCATAACCAACTGACGTCAGGAACAACTTTGGAGAGAAGGCAGAGTTGCGGTTTGCCAATAATCATGTTGATGTCAAGCGGGTACATGTTCTTGTTGCGAAGTGACTTTATCAAACATTCTTTTCGGTCTTCAGTCATCACATAGCTATACTTTTTGCAAAATTCCACACGTCGACTTGAGTCAGTGAGCTGAGCAACACTTATTAAGTTATGTTTCAAATCAGCTACATAAGCAACATGTGAAATAGAGAAGTTTCCATTGGTGAGAGTTCCATAAGCACAAATTTGAGAATTGGAGTTGTTGCCATATGTCACGTAACCAACATTTGGAGAAAGCTTTAAATCGCGCATAAAATCCTTCTGCCCCGTCATGTGCATGGAGCAAGCACTACCAATATACCATATTGTTTCTTGCTCCGAAGCACAGAGTGCCTGCAAAATTAGTGAGCAATGGAGTTTTTAGGCTCCGAGTTAGACTTTGGGACGTAGGCATGGGCTTTGGACTTTGATTGTGACTTGGGAACAACTTTGTGTTTCTGGGTGATATTCCTGGAATTATTTGGAAACAGACAGAATGCTAATGTCTTTTCATCTATCCAGTAGTCATATTCCACTACTTGTGGGTTTGGAACTGACTTCTTCAGACTTTTGACATCCGGAGGATTGGCAATTTTTGTTACCTCCGGAATTGGTGTTTTGTTGACAGATGTTTTGATTTTCCACACAAGATTTTTCTTTGAAGATTTTGAAACAGTGGTTCTTGTACTTGTGGATTTGTTTGATGACACATTGTTTCTTGGGATTATAGGTTTAAAAATTGTGCCATCAGATTTTGCAATAAAGACAGATGAAACATTTCGAGGTGTTGGTGAAGTATTTCGGATGGTTTTGACATTGACATTGACATGAGCTTGAGGTGAGTTGGAGCTAAGGACTTCCTTAGGTTCCGGATGAGCAAGAGGTTCAGAAGGTCTTTTTAGGATCCTAGTGGGAACAAAAGAATTTTGACTATGAGTGGAGACACGAGAATTCCGGGATGAATTTGGTTTGGAGTTAGCAAGGAACCTGGAATTTTGTCTAGTCTTGACTTCCTTTTTGTAAGCATTTCTAGCTTCTACCTTGGGCTCTACACCATCTTTCCTATTCAACATTGGTTTTCTCTTAGGATGAGGAGAGGATCTAGAAGTTTTTCCTTTGGATGGATTTGTAAACTCAGGAGTAATGGGAACCAATTTGGTCTTTGAAAGTACTAAGGAGTCCGATTCACATGAATCAGGGACACATGGCTTGGGACTTCAACTTTATCATCTAAAGAAGCCCATACAAGCTCCGAGGCATTGATTTCAGTTGTTTCCGAAATAATTTCCTCAATCACACAGTTGTTCACGTGATTACTTTTAGGAACATATTCTACACAATTTGGAAGACTATAATGATATTTCGTGGTCTGATTCAGGTCCAGGTTTATCAGAGGCGGAAGAGGCGTGGAATCAGGACACTTGACAACTATGGGTTTGAACTCAGGAATTAGGGACTCAAAAGGTCTTTTAGTCTCCGGAAGAGGTGACAAGGGAGAAATAGGGGTGTCCGAATGTTTGATGTTCGGAACTTCTCCCATGAATGTCAAAATTTTCAATTCCTTCAGGGGACTAACAATTGGTTTCGGAAACTCGCTTCCGAGACCAGGAGCTTTGGACAATGGATGACGAAAATTATGAGTCATATGAATGTCAGCTTCAAGTATGTCTACAGAGTTATGCAAATCATCTATTTTAGCATTGAGACGTTTGTTATCAAAAATCAAAATATTTCATTCAGAATAAGTGATTTCACATGTATCTTTCAAAATGATACATTCATCTTTTGACATTACAAGTTCATGCTCTAAAGACTCAATTTTCAATTTCTTATCCTCAAAACGTAATCTAAGACGACTTAGTTCACAGTCCTTCTTCTCACTGGCTTCTATGGCAGACTCATAGGCTTTATAGATGGTTTTCATATCTGTTTGGATCTGGGTCAGATAAGGTTCACATAAAGTCAAATCAAAATTATTATCAGAGATCATGGATTTTACCTGCTGAACGATGCTTCGACCTGGTGGATCGTTAGTGGCCATGTAGCAGTAGTGAGGTTCAGCAACATCATCTTCTTCTTCAGACCCAGAAGACCAATAAACTTCATCACATTCAACCGTTTGTCTTGCCATCAAACACATGTTTCTTCCAGTCACCAAATCATCATCATCTCCGGATGACCAATATCCTTCGACATCTCTTGAAGCCGTAGTAACAAATGCCTTCTCACTTTCAGCCATTTCGTGTGCTCTTCGGACATAGTAAGCTGAGTCTTTGACTTTTGGTTTTTGTGGAGCATCAGCTAGACAATCTTTGTCAAAGTGGTTTGCATGACCACATTTATGACACAAGATCTTTGGTTTGTCTGATTTGGAATTTTGAGAAGATTCCGGAGCGGAGTTTGGTTTAGTGAGGTTAGGCTTGTATGCAGGAGGATTTTTGGAGGTTTGTTTTGGTTCTGGAGAGGAATATGGTTGAGGATGGGTTTGGTGAGGAGCACTGAATCTGTTTTGGTATGGTTTGAAAGAAGGATTGAAAGGACGTTTGTATTTCATTGAGAGTAAGGCGAACTCTTGTTGGAAACGGAGTTCTGAATCCAAGGTTTCAGAATCATCGTCAGGATAGATGTGTGTGGGTAAGGTGGTTAAGGAGGACTGAGTTAATGGAACAGTGGGTTTGTAAGGTTCCGGAGCAGGTGAGTTCGGAATGGTTGATTCAAAAGAACTGACGAGAGCAAGTGGACCTCCGGAAAGTTCTCTTATTGTTTGAGCAACGTTTGATTCGTGTCCTTGAAGCTCATCAAAAAGTTGATAGAGTTTTAATTTTTTTAAGGAACCATTGCTTTGAAGACAGGATTTTACATTTCCCCATCCTTTACCAAGACTGTTAATGAACTTAAGATTGTACTCGAGAGGAGTTCCAACAATCCCATGAGCAGTCATGTTATTGACAACGATTCAATATCGGTTGGAGGCTGAGGCTACAGATTCACCTGGAGTAGTGGTGAAGGTGTCAAAGTCATTGACAACCGAGGTGAGGCGCTTGTCCTTCATATTTTCAGAACCTTCAATCAGATCCTGAAGAGTGTCCCAAATCTCTTTGGCTGATTTGCATAGGTTGATATGCTCAAAGAGTGATGGAGGAACACCAAACACCATTTCTGAGAAGGCAACTTGATCAGCATGCAGCTTTTCAATATCATCTGCAGTTAGAGGGGCTGGACGCGCTTCATCCTCTCGCATGAGCTGAGCAGATGCATCTCTTACAACTGTTCTTACGGGAACATGAGGGCCTTCTTTGACGGATCTACAGATTTGTTCACCTTTCTCTTTAGCTAGTAAAAACCTTTCCATTCTAACTTTCCAATGATCATATTCTTCCACAACTAGCAATGGGGCACGTGTAGGGCCACCCATGCTATTTGCGATTTGCATTGAAATCATTTGCTGAGGATTAGAAGCAGCCATTGAAGTCAAGATATCTTCAAGCTTAAGTGGTATATAGAATAACTTTTATCCTTAACACAGAAATGGTTGAAATACCAAGGTAAATTCAAACCAACTATAATCTGATCTTATGGATTCAAAGGACAACCACTCAGGCTCTAATACCAATTGTGAGAACACGATCTATGCGCAAGGACAAGGTTTGAAAACTCAAACCTTGAGTGAATGCTTGAGATCAATGTCTGCTTGATAATGGATGTTCAAGTCTAGACTGGAAAGACCAGTCAAGTCTTAGATAATCAGTTCAACAAATGATCAAGACATTAACTGAGAACAAGTAGTAAATGATCAAGGTAAAGTTAATAAATGAAGAACAAGAAGAATGTTTTAATGTCATAAGAGTAAATGCCAAAAGTAAGTGAAAGATCCGTAGTTGACTTGTATTGAAAGCTCCTATTTAAAGGAGTGAATGTTACAGCGAATTAACCCAAGTGTTTACATAAGACCGGACAAAAGACATAAGTCTGACATTCTGATTGTCCTAAAGCAAGTTTAGATTAAGTCCTATGAAACGTTACATCAAATACAAGACAAAAGTAATAAATGCACAAAAGACAGAAAGACTTCATTCTGGACAAGTATTATTCCGGAGATAAAAGTTTGATCCGGACCAGCATACATTCCGGACATAAAGATTAGCTTCGGAATGTGTTCCTCTTCAAAATACTTCTCCTCTTCTTTTCTTCAGCTCCGGACAGGTTCCGGATTACTTTTCCTTTCGGAACCAACACACTTCGGAATATGTACTTAGGATTGCTAGAGGTTCACTTTCAGGTTCCAACACTTAACGCAGAGTAAGAGTGGGAGAGAAGATAGAATTGAGCAAATAAAACCGAAACCCTCGGTTTCTATTTATAGGGTGCAATTTCAGGACTCACGTCGTGAGCATGGGATGGCTCACATCATGAGTTTGGTCCGTAGACACGACATCTGGTGGTCTAACTCTGGCACACATCAGTCATAGACTCACGTCGTGGGTCTTCGGATAAGGTTGTTTTGCGTGCCCCGAACTTTAGAAATTCATATCTCTCGCATACGAGCTCCGATTTCAAAGTTCTTTATATCCACGCGTAGGTGAGATTATGCTCTACAACTTTCGTTTAGACCCCGTCGGCTAATTTTGAATTAAGTTTTTAATATTATATTTTTAACGGGTCGGGACAGGAAAAGTCTGTTAAAAATTCATATCTTCTTCATATGATGTCCGTTTTCGTCTGTCTTTTTACCGTACTTCTACTATTGTCGGGATCTCCACTTTTCGTTAAGGTTGCGTCGGCTAAAAGTCGCTCGATCTTTATTTCGAGTTTTTAGCTGTCTACTGCTATATCCGAAATTTAGAAAAATCATAACTTCCTCATACGAAGTTAGATTTGGACGTTCTTTTTATACATGTTTACGGTTTAACATAATCTACGACTTTCGTTTAGATACCTAAGGCTAAAAAGTATTTTATTGAAATTTCACTTTTACACTTGACAGTGTTTTACCGGTTTTGTCGCGAATCTTTGATTAGTCATAACTTCTTCGTTGTAACTCGGATTTGAGTGTTCTTTGTATTTCTGAAAACCTTGACACGATATCTAACATTTTATGTAACCCAATTGAGACTTTAGAAAAAACAAATTTGACGCTATTTTTATTGAAAATAAATTACAATACTTGACTTTAGGTCATTACATTGCCTTGAAATATCGGGTTGTCACATCATCCCCCCGTTAGAGGGAATTTCGCCACAAAATTTAATCTAAGGTAGAGTTCATGGACTAGGAAAAAGATGCGGGTACTTTTGTTTCATCTGATCCTCGCGCTCCCAGGTGTATTCAGGTCCTCGCTTGGCATTCCAACGGATCTTCACAATGGGTATGCGACTTTGTTTATTTCTCTTAATTTCCCGATCCATGATTTCTACTGGCTCTTCTACGAAGTGGAGACTCTCGTTGATTTCAATTTCGTCTAGAGGGATGACGAGGGTCTCATCGGACAAGCACTTCTTTAGGTTTGACACGTGAAAGGTAGGGTGTACGTTATTGAGTTCCTGCAGTAATCGAAGTTTGTATGCCACCGGGCCGATCCTGGCATGGATCTCGAATGGTCCGACATACCTAGGGTTTAGTTTCCCACGCTTTCCGAAACGTATTAATCCCTTCTAGGGTGAGACTTTCAATAGTACACGGTCCCCAACCTGGAATTCCAAGGGTTTCCGTCTTTTATCCGCATAACTCTGTTGTCTGTCTCTTGAAGCCTTTAGTCGTTCTCGGATTTAGACAATCTTCTCGGTAGTTTCCCTTATGATTTCCGGGCCAGTGAGAGTGCTGTCGGGTACTTGACCTCTAGCTAGTTGCGTGTCACCCACTTCAGCCCAGCACAGAGGTGATCTGCACTTTCGGCCATAGAGGGCTTCGAATGGAGCAACTTTGATGCTAGTGTGGTAGCTATTATTGTATGAGAACTCGACCAATGGTAAATGGGTATCCCAAGCCTTACCAAAATCGATCACACAAGCTCTTAGCATATCTTCCAAGGTTTGAATGGTTCTCTCACTCTGGCCGTCAGGTTGTGGGTGGTAGGCGGTACTCACGTCTAGTCTCATTCCTAAAGATTTTTGTAGTGACTGCCAGAACCTCGAGGTGAATCTACTATCTCGGTTCGAGATAATGGATATTGGTACTCCATGCAAACGCATAATCTCCCTGATGTATGTTCTAGTTAGTTTCTCCAGCTTGTCTGTTTCCTTTATTGGTAGGAAGTGCGCGGATTTGGTTAACCTGTCGACGATCACCCAGATGGTGTCAAGTCCACTCGCTGTCTTGGGTAACTTGGTTATGAAGTCCATGGTTATCCGTTCCCACTTCCACTCGGGTATTTCAGGTTGTTGCAATAATCCCGAGGGCTTTTGGTACTCTACCTTGACTTTGGCGCAAGTCAGACATTTGCTTACATAGGTAGCAATTTCAGCTTTCATGATTGGCCACCAATACAGTTTCTTGAGATCCAGATACATCTTGTCTGAATCGGGATGTACAGAGTATCGAGTCTTGTGGGCTTCATTCATGACAACATCTCTGAATCCGCCAAACTTCGACGTTCAGATCCGATTCATGAAGTAACGAACTCCGTCATCCTTGACTTCAAGATTCCTATCCATACCTCTTAAGGCTTCCCCCCGTTACATTTTCAGATTTCAAGGCTTCTATTTGAGCTTCCTTGATTTGTGTGGACAGGTGTGAATGGATCGTCATGGTTAAGGATTTCACTCGGCGGCCCGAGTATTCCTTTCGGCTGAGCGCATCGGCTACTACATTTCCTTTTCCGGGATGATAACGAATTTCGCATTCGTAATCGCTTAGTAGTTCTACCCACCGCCTTTGTCTCATGTTGAGTTCCTTTTGATTGAGGATGTGCTGAAGATTCTTATGATCGGTGAAGATTGTGCATTTCGTGCCATAGAGATAGTGCCTCCAGATCTTTAGAGCGAAAACGACTGCTCCCAGTTCGAGATCGTGCGTGGTGTAGTTAACCTGGTGCGTCTTGAGCTGTCTCGAGGCGTATGCGATGACTTTTCCTCGTTGCATTAGAACACATCTAAGGCCCTGGTTTGACGCATCACAGTAGACTACAAAGTCTTCTGTTCCTTCTGGCAAGGATAATATAGGTGCGCTGCATAGGGCTCGCTTCAGTGGTTGGAACGCAGCGTCTTGTTTTTCTCCCTAGCTGAAGGTTACACCTTTCTGAGTCAGGGTGGTAAGTGGCTTAGCAATCTTCGAGAAGTTTTGTATGAACCTTCGGTAATACCCAGCAAGGCCCAAGAATTGTCGGATTTCCGTTGGAGTCCTTGGAGTTGTCCAGTTCTCGATTGCCTTGATTTTGGAAGGGTCCACGTGTATCCCTTCCTTGCTGATCACGTGACCTAGGAAATCTACTCTCCGAATCCAAAATTCTCACTTTAAGAATTTTGCGTATAGCTTCTCTGTCCGTAATGTTTCCAAGACCTGTCGGAGGTGTTGGCTATGTTCCTCTTTACTCCTTCAATAGATGAGTATATCGTCTATGAATACGATCACAAATTTATCCAGGAAGGGACGACATACTCGGTTAATCAAGTCCATGAACACCGCCGATGCATTCGTCAATCCGAAGGGCATTATTACAAACTCGTAGTGGCCATAGCGAGTTCGGAATGCCGTTTTGGGAATGTCTCCTTCCAGAACTCGTAGCTTGTAACGACGTAAATTTTAAAACAATTTTTCATTTTTCAACATAATAAAACTCATATAATATTCTCAAAATATCATGTATCAAATGTCATCATAATAAAACATATCCCAGAATCTCAAAACATAATCCTCTGCCAGTGTGTACAAATCATGCCGGCGCCTTCCCGCGATCCTCGTTGGTACCTGAAACACATATTACATAACACGGTAAGCATAAATGCTTAGTGAGTTCCCCAAAATACTACATACAACACATAAGCCACTCGAGGCTGTAGCTCTACGAGACCTTCCGGTCAATGTGTCTCAGGAGCCTTCCGGTCCCATAATCTGAGTAGACCTTCCGGTCCATACCATTCTTACTCAATACATACATAACACATACATATCACATAGAAACATATATCACATACTCGTCATAGCACATAAGACCTTCCGGTCACACATAATTACCACTCTAGGTAAGGTATAGTGAGAAAACTCACCTCGTATGATGTCTAGTAAACTCTCGTGCTCGATATCCCCGATCTAGCCTCCGCCTAATCACATAAAGTAATTATCTCTGATTAATACGGCTCTCAAAGGCTAGACTAGTCCCTCCCTATATTCTCTCAGAAGGGGAAAAGACCATTTTACCCCTCCAATGGTCCAATGTCCAAATGTTGACCAAACCCTAAAAGTCAACCCCAGTCAATGGTCCAACTTTGACCAGACTCGTCGAGTGCACTCGGGTGACTCGGCGAGTCCATGCGTGTCCTCTGAATCCTTCTAGGGTCTCACTCAACTCGTCGAGTTAACCTTTCTCTCGATGGGTTACCACTAATCACGAATCGTGGTGCAACACGATCCGACTCGTCGAGTCCACTCATGGACTCGACAAGTTTCTTCCATGAGAATGCTCAAACGACCTTATGAGGTCAGATCTGTTTCTCTAACCTATAGATCTGACCTTCTAACACCCAAAAGTCACATAAAGGTCTGAACTTTACGTTCATGCATCGCACATATAGCTCTCTTTGATGAAATAGCTCTAAAAATGGAGTCCTAGGCTCAATACTCCCATGTAACATCATAAAGCTTGGTTGTTGGGACACTCTGGACCTCTTAAGGTCCAGATCTAAAGTCTATTCCTCAATGGGACTTCACATGCTCCATAATCCAACTAAAGAAAGGGTAAAGAAACCATAGATTCCATAAATCTACCATATACACGAACATAAGCATGGATTCATACCTCAAACAGAAGCCCTTGAAGAAATATAAGAAGTTCTGAGCCCCCTCTAAGCATCCTAGCTTGAATCTTCCTTCCTTCCTTGCAAGAATGCACTATGGTGGTGAAATTAGCCATCTCTCTCTCTCTCTCTAAGCTCTCTGGCCCGCTAGGGTTTCTCCAGGGTATGAGTGGCCGCAATTGAAGGCCATAAGGACCCTTAAATAGGGAACAAGCCCAAAGATTTAGGGTTTCTGTCCACAACACTGTAACATCCCAAAATTTAGAAGTATGATTGAAGGACATTAGTGTAAATTGAAGAAGGTACTCAACGAGTAGGTACACTTACTCGTCGAGTCAGAGCGGGTTCTGGTCGCGAGTTAAGTGACCAACTCCCCGAGTCGGCAGCTGGACTCGACGAGTTGGTGCTGAAAAGAGAAAACCCTAATCTTAAGGGTTGCAGCCTATTTAAAGGACCATATGTCCTCCCTTCAGCTTCCTTATTGCCCTTGAGAGTCAGTAAACCCTAAAAATCGTGTGAGCTTCCATTGTTAAAGAGATTTGAGCTTTGGAGGAGGAATATTGAGAAGGGAGCTTGAAGATCAAGAGGCTAGCATCAAGGGATTGGTGTAGATCCAGAATCTACTTCAGCTTGGGCACATTTTGGAGGTAACAAGCTGTTACCTTGACTCTATTGCATTTATATCTATTCAAGAATGAGATTTGGGGCCATTTTGGCATGCTAAGGATCTATTTTGGGTTAGGGGTCTAGATCTAAGGTTGCTACTTCAGATCTAGACTTGTCTTGGTCCAGAAACTCACAAAGTATTAGCCCTTGGTTTGTTGGTGAAGCATCCTTGTCTTAAACCTTAGCCCTAGAGTGATTTGGGCTCATAGCTCCTCGTTTCCACATAAAGTTTGCAACTTTACGTGAGAGTCATGCCCTAGAAGAGTGGATCTACAGTTTGGAGCCCCTGCATGACTCGAAAAGCCTCTGTATGAATAAAGGACTGAAGAGACTCGGCGAGTCTGTTTTTGGACTCGACGAGTCTGTTGAAGATAGGCGTGGACTCGACGAGTTGGAGGAACAACTCGGCGAGTCTGTTGAAGATTGCCGTGGACTCGGCGAGTCTGTTCTTGGACTCGGTGAGTCAGAACGCAAGACCCAAACCTCTTCTGGTTAAGACTCAGATCAGTCAGTTGAGTGGTAACTCAGTGAGTTGGACATGATAGGATGGCTTTATGATGGTATGTTCTGTTAGTTGGCATCCTGGTAGATAGGATGGCTGTATGATGGTATGCTCTGTTAGATCGGTATTCTGGTAGATTGGATGTGCCTATGCTTAGTGACCTGTAGTTGGTCTGACTGTCTGTATGCTGGTAGGAGATTACCTGTTATATGTGCACGTGTTGAGCAGTAGTAGAGGGTATTCCATCCCGGTAGGATGATAGGGCCCTAGTATGTTGTCTTGTAGACTGTTATATGGTTATTTGATAGATGTACATGTTTGGTAGTATGTGGGCATTCCAACCCAATGGTTGAGGGCCAAGAGTATTCCATCCCGGTAGGATGATTGGACTCATAGTATGTGGGCATTCCAACCTGATGGTTGAGGGCATGGGGTATTCCATCCCGAGGGATGATTGGACCCATAGTAGTTAGTGTATGTATAGTAGGTGGGAATTCCAACCCGATGGTTGAGGGCCAGGAGTATTCCATCCCGGTAGGATAATTGGACTCATAGTAGGTGGGCATTCCAACCTGATGGTTGAGGGTTTTCCTTGTATGAGGTTGACATCATTACTATAGTTACTTGTGTATGCATCACGGCTATGTATAATTAAGATCTTATAGCCTGAGAATGTTTGATTTGGCCTTATGTTCTGTTCTTGTTTGATTGGGAGCTTAGGGTAGGATTGGATATTCGAAAGTCTATAGGGTCCAACGTCATGTATGGCTAGCATACACTAGTGCTGCAGGGTTGGTGGAAGTTTCATGGATGGGTAGGTTGTGAGAGGCCGGGAGGCCAGTTATGAGATATTTAGCATTCCTCTAGGAGTGAGGATTGAGCATTCGTTATGTTATGTATATTATTAGGGTGTTGTGGTGATACTTGAGACAAATATGGGTAGGTGTGGAAGGTAGTATGGGCCCGTACTACTGAAAGCACAGGACCCATACGCGTAGCAAGGAAGTCACAACCCCTAGGGTTTAGGAGGGAGTTGGTCCCCGGTTATCTAGGCGGATTGTCTGATATTTTTCCTCTTTCTATTTTCAGTATGGTGGTTACGAGGCGTGTCGTGACTGGATCTGGATCGGGATCAGGTCAGGGTGATCAGGGGGCCCTAGTGGCACCTGAGATTATCGGTCAGGAGGGGCCAATGTTGACAGAGGATCGGGTCAGGGAGATCATCCGTAAGGAGGTGGTCGAGATTGTCCGGGGTCAGATTCCGGAGTTGTTTGGGACTATTAAGTCCGCTATGAGGGAGTACTTCGATGATCTTTATGCAGCTCTTACTGAGGCAGCTGCCGTGGCAGCTACATCGGCTGTAACAGCGGCAGGGGCAGGAGCCGGTCGGGGCTTCCAGTATCGGGAATTCGATAATACGAAGCCCCTACCTTTGACGGAGTTCAGGATCCGATTGTTGCGATGAGATGGTTGTCGGACGTGGAGGGATGTTTCTTCACGTGTTCGTGCCCTGCTGAGCAGAGGGTGAGGTGTGCTCTGAACCTTTTAAGGCTCGGGGCGAAGGATTGGTGGAGGTTGACTACGGGATCATATTCTGACGCGCAGCGGGCTGCGGTTACTTGGGATCAGTTCCGAGACATGTTCAGTACCCGTTATGTTCCGCGGGTAGAGCGGGAGAGATTGGCTCAGGAGTTTTTGGAGCTTAGACAGGATTCAGAGTCGGTGACGGAGATCACCAGGATGTTTACGGAGAGGGCTACGTTCTGCCCCGAGTTTGCTTCGGAGCAGGCCCAGATGACCCGGTATCTGAGCATGCTCAAGAGGGACATCAGACAGTTTGTATCCACGCATAGATGTGATACTTTGTTGGAGTTGCAGGAGGCCGCCAGGCGGCGCGAGCTAGAGATTGAGCTCCAGCTGAGGGAGCAGAGGCAGGCCCCAAAGCAATCGCAGCCTGCGCCGAAACGGATGAGGGCCGCTGATTATCGTCAGGAGAGCCAGAGGAGTCGCACTTGTGGGAAGTGCGGTAAGGTACATGATGGAGTTTTTCAATCTTCTTCTGGGTGCCACAAGTGTGACAAGGAGGGCCACATAGCCAGGGATTGCAGGCAGCAGGCTCCAGCTGCCGGAGTCCGACTTTGTTATCATTGCGATCAGGTGGGCCATATGAAGCCCAGTGTCCTCTCTTGGCTGCCAGACCAGTGCAGGTCCCAGCACCAGCCACGTTGAGACTTACTGACGGGGGTCAGGGTCGATCAGAGCCTCCGAAGGCTCCACGGCGTGCTTATCAGCTTGTGGCCGAGGAGATTGGGACAACGCCAGAGGTGACAGCCGATATGTCTTTTCCTTCTATATATTGTTCATGTTATTATGAGGTGTTTGTTCTCTGCATAAGTTATTAGAGCATATTAGATGATAGTGAGAAGTTATTATTGAGAAATTATAGAGGGGTAGTATCTGGTGATGCATTCAAGAGAGAGGAAGGTCATGATCCAGAGATTCAGAATCCTCAGCGGGAACTCGGATCCCTTGAAGTTCGTTGTCTCGGATTGGGATGATTGAGTCGCATACCAGCTTCGCCACCGGTAGACATTAGTTAGTGCTCTAAGTGGGGGAGAATTGGAAATTCTCGGATGGGGCGTGGTTTGGAAGGATGTCGCCTGACGCAGTTTGGATGTCGGTTACGGGAAGTGGTGAGATGAGGCGTTCCAATTATGGTAAGAACCATGTCTGTATGGTGGATCTTTGAGCGAGCAGTGAGGATACTGCTATGCTATAACAATCAGTGGGGTTGTTCCCAAGTGTCGAAAATGTTGAGGGGCATGCGAAAGACTCTTTATGGATGGTGGGTTATGCAATCAGTTGCTGAGTATATATACGTGTTATGGGATAGCGACGTGCTCCACAAGTGGAAGATGTAGAGTGAGGTTCCGACATTTCGGCACTGACTGATGATGCGAAGTCATGGTTCAGGTCTCCTTGGAAGAGGAGAAGGTGAGTAGCTCCAGATTGGACATTTGGACAGAGGAGTTAGAGATAGCGGAGTTGATAGACTCGGGAGCAGTCTAGACCGGCGCTGAGAACCGTGTGAGGATATTCCAGTCGTAGGTCGTGGACCTAGAGATCGCGTGAGTGATGTTCCCTGTCGTGGTACGTTTGGAGTAGACATGATGTCGAGATTTGGGTGAGTTACACTCGGTTGTGTCGAATAAGAGTATATTGAGGGAGCTGCAAGGTTGGATCCTTGGGCTTCAAGTATGGTTGTAGGCATGGGTTATGTGAGTAGTGCTATTCCAATCTAGGGTATTCCATCATGAGGATGACCGGACCCTATGATTGATTGGACCTGGTGTGTTTGGTATTCCAACCCGAGGGTTGATTGGGCCAAAACATGCGTGGGAATGCGAGGGTATATCATCCTTAGGATGACGGGACCCGTTATAGGCGTACCTAGTATTCCAGCCTGAGGTTGATTGGCTAGGTACGAATGATTATGTGATATAGCTGGTTGATTCATGGGAGTTGCTAGAAGCTGAAGGATGTAGTAACCTGTTATGGTAAAAAGGGAATAGATTCGGGATGGGAACAGGATTCGTTCCCTATTGCAGGTTATCCGGGTTATCGCCAGTTTTGGGCGAAGGAAAGGTGGATTAGTGTTATAGCAGAGCTCAGTGGATTATGGTGGTGTCTAGCTTTCGCAAGTCTCGAAGGTGTGTTCAGGTCAAGAAGGTGGCATTATCATCGGGTGATACTGGATTGATGGGTTCTGACATTAAGTAGAAAAGGCCGGTGGTCGGCCGGGAGTATTGGCAAGGATACCACACGAGAGGAAGTTATTTTAAAAGGGGTACAGTGGTGGGGTCTGGAAGGGCCTGAGTTGATTGGGAAATCGGAGTCTGCAGTGCAAGAGGTATATTCAGAATCGTATACTGCAGCAGGCTTCGAGGACGAAGCCTAATTAAAGTGGGGGAGAGGTGTAACATCCCATAATTTAGAAGTATGATTGAAGGACATAAGTGTAAATTGAAGAAGGTACTCAATGAGTAGGTACGCTTACTCGTCGAGTCGGAGCGGGTTCTGGTCGCGAGTTAAGTGACCAACTCGCCGAGTCGGCAGCTGGACTCGACGAGTTGGTGCTGAAAAGAGAAAACCCTAATCTTAAGGGTTGCACCCTATTTAAAGGACCATATGTCCTCCCTTCAGCCTCCTTATTGCCCTTGAGAGTCAGTAAACCCTAAAAATCGTGTGAGCTTCCATTGTTAAAGAGATTTGAGCTTTGGAGGAGGAATATTGAGAAGGGAGCTTGAAGATCAAGAGGCTAGCATCAAGGGATTGGTGTAGATCCAGAATCTACTTCAGCTTGGGCACATTTTGGAGGTAACAAGCTGTTACCTTGACTCTATTGCATTTATACCTATTCAAGAATGAGATTTGGGGCCATTTTGGCATGTTAAGGATCTATTTCGGGTTAGGGGTCTAGATCTGAGGTTGCTACTTCAGATCTAGACTTGTCTTGGTCCAGAAGAGTGGATCTACAGTTTGGAGCCCCTGCATGACTCGAAAAGCCTCTGTATGAATAAAGGACTGAAGAGACTCGACGAGTCTGTTCTTGGACTTGGCGAATCTGTTGAAGATAGGCGTGGACTCGACGAGTTGAAGGAACAACTCGGCGAGTCTATTGAAGATTGCCGTGGACTCGGCGAGTCTGTTCTTGGACTCGGCGAGTCAGAACGCAAGATCCCAACCTCTTCTACTTAAGACTCAGATCAGTCAGTTGAGTGGTAACTCAGTGAGCTGGACATGATAGGATGGCTTTATGATGGTATGTTCTGTTAGTTGACATCCTGGTAGATAGGATGAATGTATGATGGTATGCTCTGTTAGATCGGTATTCTGGTAGATTGGATGTGGCTATGCTTAGTGACCTGTAGTTGGTCTGACTGTCTGTATGCTGGTAGGAGATTACCTGTTATATGTGCACGTGTTGAGCAGTAGTAGAGGGTATTCCATCCCGGTAGGATGATAGGGCCCTAGTATGTTGTCTTGTAGACTTTTATATGGTTATTTGATAGATGTACATGTTTGCTAGTATGTGGGCATTCCAACCCGATGGTTGAGGGCCACGAGTATTCCATCCCGGTAGGATGATTGGACTCATAGTAGGTGGGCATTCCAACCTGATGGTTGAGGGCCTGGGGTATTCCATCCCGAGGGATGATTGGACCCATAGTAGTTAGTGTATATATAGTAGGTGGGCATTCCAACCCGATGGTTGAGGGCCAGGAGTATTCCATCCCGATAGGATGATTGGACTCATAGTAGGTGGGCATTCCAACCTAATGGTTGAGGGCCTGGGGTATTCCATCCTGAGGGATGATTGGACCCATAATAGTTATTGTATGTATAGGTGTGTGGGCATTCCAACCCGATGGTTGTGGGCCGAGAGTATTCCATCCCGAGGATGATTGGACTCGTAGTATGTTGGCATTCCAACCCGACGGTTGAGGGCCTGGGGTATTCCAACCTGATGGTTGATTGGACCCATAGTATACTGTTCATTGTTGTATGTGTATGGTTATGTGTGTACGGGTATTTTGGGGGAACTCACTAAGCTTTCAAGCTTACGGTTTCAGTTTATTATTTCAGGTACATTAGGTGATCGTGGCAAGGAAAAGGCGTGATCGTACCGCTCCTCATATTTCATGATTTTGTGATTTGGTTCTGGGGATATTCTGATGTTTAAACTATTTTGGAAACAAGTTTGCAACTTTACATGAGAGTCATGCCCTAGAAGAGTGGATCTACAGTTTGGAGCCCCTACATGACTCGAAAAGCCTCTATATGAATAAAGGACTGAAGATACTCGGCGAGTCTGTTCTTGGACTCGGCGAGTCTGTTGAAGATAGGCGTGGACTCGACGAGTTGGAGGAACAACTCGGCGAGTCTATTGAAGATTGCCGTGGACTCGGCGAGTCTGTTCTTGGACTCGGCGAGTCAGAACGCAAGATCCCAACCTCTTCTACTTAAGACTCAGATCAGTCAGTTGAGTGGTAACTCAGTGAGCTGGACATGATAGGATGGCTTTATGATGGTATGTTCTGTTAGTTGACATCCTGGTAGATAGGATGGATGTATGATGGTATGCTCTGTTAGATCGGTATTCTGGTAGATTGGATGTGGCTATGCTTAGTGACCTGTAGTTGGTCTGACTGTCTGTATGCTGGTAGGAGATTACCTGTTATATGTGCACGTGTTGAGCAGTAGTAGAGGGTATTCCATCCCGGTAGGATGATAGGGCCCTAGTATGTTGTCTTGTAGACTTTTATATGGTTATTTGATAGATGTACATGTTTGCTAGTATGTGGGCATTCCAACCCGATGGTTGAGGGCCACGAGTATTCCATCCCGGTAGGATGATTGGACTCATAGTAGGTGGGCATTCCAACCTGATGGTTGAGGGCCTGGGGTATTCCATCCCGAGGGATGATTGGACCCATAGTAGTTAGTGTATGTATAGTAGGTGGGCATTCCAACCCGATGTTGAGGTCCAGGAGTATTCCATCCCGATAGGATGATTGGACTCATAGTAGATGGGCATTCCAACCTAATGGTTGAGGGCCTGGGGTATTCCATCCTGAGGGATGATTGGACCCATAATAGTTATTGTATGTATAGGTGTGTGGGCATTCCAACCCGATGGTTGTGGGCCGAGAGTATTCCATCCCGAGGATGATTGGACTCGTAGTATGTTGGCATTCCAACCCGACGGTTGAGGGCCTGGGGTATTCCAACCTGATGGTTGATTGGACCCATAATATGCTGTTCATTGTTGTATGTGTATGGTTATGTGTGTACGGGTATTTTGGGGGAACTCACTAAGCTTTCGAGCTTACGGTTTCAGTTTATTATTTCAGGTACATCAGGTGATCGTGGCAAGGCAAAGGCGTGATCGTACCGCTCCTCATATTTCATGATTTTGTGATTTGGTTCTGGGGATATTCTGATGTTTAAACTATTTTGGAAACAAGTTGTAATAACTTAATGGTTTTTGAATGGGTTAAAATGTTTTAAAGTGGCTTGAATTTTTGGGAGTTACAAGCGCGGACCTGTCGAGTCGACTCGCCGACTCATCGAGTCCATTCATTAATCCTAGTCAGCAGTCGCGATCCTACTCGACGAGTCTAGGCGTCAACTCGTCGAGTCCCTCTCCTTGACTCAAAAATAAATACTCAATTTATGATACCTGGAAATCTGGATGTTACAATTCTCCCCCACTAGAATCAGACTTCGCCCTCGAAGTCTCGCTCGGAAAACAACTCTGGATGCTGCTCCCGCATCTCCATCTCCGGCTCCCAAGTCAGCTCAGACCCTCTCCGATGTTGCCACTGGACCTGAACCAGGGGCACCTCCTTATTCCTCAGAACCTTGATCTTCCGATCTAAGATCGCGATCGGCCTCTCAATGTAATTCAAACTCGCGTCCACCTGAATATCCTCTAGCGGCACAACCGCCGTCTCATCGGCTATACACTTCCTCAACTGGGATACATGGAAGGTATCATGGATCTGACTCAACTCCTCGGGTAGCTCCAGACGGTATGCTACCTTACCCACCCTCGTGGTCACCCTAAACGGACCGATGTATCGGGGCCCCAGCTTGCCCCTTTTCCTGAATCGGATCACTCCTTTCCACGGAGATACCTTCAGGAGTACGAAATCTCCAATCTGGAACTCGAGCTCGGATCGCCGTCTATCCGCATAACTCTTCTGACGGCTCTGGGCTGTCAGTAACCTCTGTCTGAGCTGCTGTATTTGCTCAGTCGTCTTAAGCACTATCTCAGTGCTACCCATCACTCGCTGCCATACCTCTCCCCAACAGATGGGGGTCCGACACCTCCTCCCATATAAAAGCTCAAATGGAGGCATACCAATACTCGAATGGTGGCTGTTGTTGTAAGAAAACTCAGCCAAAGGTAGGTGTGTGTCCCAACTTCCACCGAAGTCCATAACACATGCTCGAAGCATGTCCTCGAGCGTCTGTATCGTCCGCTCACTCTGCCCGTCCGTCTGTGGGTGATAAGCAGTACTGAAGTACAATCTCGTACCCAAATCCTCATGAAACTTCATCCAGAACCTGGAAGTAAAACGTACATCTCGGTCTGACACAATCGAGATCGGCACCCCATGCCGCGACACCACCTCTCTCACATATATTTCTGCCAGCCTCTCTGCAGAAGAGCTCTCACTGATAGCAAGGAAGTGAGCGCTCTTCGTCAGCCGGTCCACAATCACCCAAATTGCATCAACACCCCTCGCGGTCCTCAACAATTTGGTGATGAAATCCATAGAAATCTGTTCCCACTTCCTCTGGGGAACCTCTAGTGGCTGCAATTTGCCATGCGGATGCTGGTGCTTGGCCTTAACCCGACGATAGGTCAAGCACCTCTTTACTACCCATGCAACATCCCTATTCATACAGAGCCACCAATAGTCTCTCTTCAGGTCCAAATACATCTTAGTGGCCCCGGGATGGATCGAGAATCTTGATCTATACGCCTCCTCCATCAGAATGCTACGTGCCCCACCCGTATAAGGCACCCATATCGGACCTCGAAAGGTCCTCAACCCTCGGCTATCTGTCACAAACTCGGATACCTGCCCAACCACCCGCTTCCTCTTGAGGTTCTCTGGTCTCACAGCCTCTGCCTGGGCCTCTCGGATGGTATCTAATACTGGAGTCATCACCGTCATCTTCATGCATATATCTCGAATCGGGACGCTCTCCGCCCCGCGACTCAAAGCATCGGCTACCACGTTAGCCTTGCCCGGGTGGTATAGGATCTCACAGTTATAAAACTTTACCACATCCAACCATCTCTTCTGACGCATGTTCAGGTTGGGCTAATCCATCAGATACTTCAAACTCTTATGGTCCGTGTATACAGTACACCAAACCCCATACAAATAATGGCGCCATATCTTGAGGACGAACACTACTGCCCCCAACTCCAAATCGTGGGTGGGATACCTCATATCATGAGGCTTCAGCTGCCTCGATGCGTATGCTATCACGTGCCCTCTCTGCATAAGCACCACACCTAACCCTGATATAGACGCATCACAGTAAACCACAAAATCCTCCATTCCCTCCGGAAGGGCTAACCCCGGGGCTTCACATAGTTTCTGGCAAAGGGTCTCAAACGGGGTCTGCTGCTTTAGACCCCAAGAAAAAGCAACGCCCTTCCGGGTCAATCTGGTGAGGGGGACGACAATCTTGGAGAAATCCCGGATAAATCTCCAATAGTAGCCGGCCAACCCCAGAAAACTCCTGATCTCGGTGGGGGATCTCGGCACCTCCCAACTCATGACAACCTCAATCTTGGCCGGATCGACCAATATCCCATTCTGATTAACGAGATGTCCCAGGAACTGGACCTCTCGTAACCAAAAATCACACTTGGAGAATTTGGCATAAAGCCTCTCCGATCTCAATACTCCAAGGATCTCCCTCAGGTGCTCCTCATGCTGCTCTCTGGTCCTCGAATACACTAGAATGTCGTCGATGAACACAATCACCGATCGATCCAACATCGGCCTGCATACTCGGTTCATGAGGTCCATGAACGCCGCTGGTGCATTGGTGAGCCCAAAAGGCATCACCACGAACTCGTAATGCCCATAACGAGTCCTAAACGTTGTCTTCTGGATATTCTCATCACGCACCCTCATCTGGTGATATCCAGACCTCAAGTCTATCTTGGAAAACCAAGACGCACCCTGCAACTGATCGAACAGATCGTCGATCCTCAGTAATGGATAACGGTTCTTGACCGTTTATTTGTTCAACTCCCGACAATCAATGCACATCCGGTGTGAACCATCCTTTTTCTTGACAAAAAGGATCAGCGCTCCCCACGGCGAGCTACTCGGTTGGATGAATCCCTTCCCCAGCAGCTCCTGAAGCTGCGAGGATAACTCCTGCATCTCCGGTGGCGCAAGGCGATAGGGTGCCTTGGCAATAGGTGCTGCCCCCAGAATCAAATCGATGCGAAACTCCACCTGCCTCTCGGGAGGCACACCCGACAACTCCTCGGGGAAAACATCCGGAAACTCTCGCACTATCGGTACCTCGCTGACAGAACTCGGCCTCTCTGCGGCAACTCGTGTATCCATCACATAGGCTACAAACCCTCTACAGCCCTACTGTAAACTCTGTCTCGCTCTGGCAGCCGAACAAAATGCTGACCCAGATCGGGTACCCTCGCCATACACCGTCAACACTCCCCCACTAGGGTCTCGTATGGTCACCAACTGCGGCTCGCAGTCTATAACAGCTCCAAATCGGTTCAACCAGTCCATGCCCACGATGACACAGACATCAACCATCGCAATCGGTACCAGATCTATCAGGAACTCAACACCGAAAATCTCGAGCACACATCCTCGAATCACATTAGTAGCATAAACCGCTTGCTCGTCAGCTATGGAAACTCATAGAGGTCGACTCAACGCCTCTCGCCGGGTACTGATGTGCTGGCTAAACGCTAATGACACGAAAGATCGACTCGTACCCGAGTCAAATAACACCAAAATAGGTACATAACTCACAAGAAAAGTACCTATGCATACCACATAATAAGCACAATATCTCAAACTCAGTATAAGTAAATAAAAGAACACATACCAGCCACGACATCGGGCGCTGCGCGGACCTCCTCTGCTGTCAACTGAAAGGCTCTCCCGCGAGCCTTCAGTGCCTCAGGCTTTTCTGGCCGGACCTCGGTAGCTCTAGCAGCAGGTGCAGATCCCTGTGCTGATCCCTGAAGTAGCCGTGGGCACTCGGCCTTCCGATGGCCTGTCTGGTTGCAGTGAAAGCAAACCATAAATCCCTTGGGGGCAATCCTTGGCTATATGCCCCTCCTTGCTACATTTGTAGCAAGCACATGCTCGACAAACTCCATCATGTCCCTTACCGCACTTCCCACAAGTGCGACCCTTCTGGCCTCCAGATCTCGTATCGGCGGGCTTTGCCTGCTTGGCTGCCGGCTGAGACTGCATCGGCCGCCTGTCCCTCCTCTCAGACTCGGCCTCCTCCCTGGCCTGAGTCTCTAGCTCAATATCCCTCTTCCGAGCAATTGCCTGAAGCTCGGCAAATGTTCTGTACATCGAGTTCGCCACGAACTCCCGAATGTCTCTCATCAGTATGCTCAAATATCGACTCATGCGTGCTTGCTCAGTAGACACGTGCTCAGGGCAGAACAACGCCCTCTCATGAAACATCCGCGTGATCACCGTCACAGACTCCGTCCCCTGCTTGAGGGACAAGAACTCTTGGGCCAAACGTTCCCTCTCCACCGGGGGAACATACTCCTCTCTGAACATAGTGGTGAACCTCTCCCAGGTCACCGCGGTAAGCTCTGCAGGAGTAAAATCTGCCGTCACAAACTTCCACCAGTCCTTCGCTCCCAAGCGAAGCTGGTTTAGTGTGAACCGTACTCTCAAATGTTCCGGACAGGAACAAGTGTAGAAACATCCCTCAATGTCAGAGATCCACCTCATCACGGCTATCGGATCCTGAGTCCCATCAAACTCTGGTGGCTTCGTGTTGCTGAACTCTCGGTACAGCAACGAGTCACCCCCCTGTGGCCTGGTAGCCGCGACGGCTGCGGTGGCTGCAACAACAGCAGCCTCGGTAAGAGAAGCATACCTCTCGTCAAACGTCTCAATCAAAGTGGTCTTGATAGACCCAAAAGTCTCAGGAATCTCCGCTCGTATGGCTGCGGCCACCTCCTCGTGAATCAACCTACGGATCTCCTCATCACTGGTACCACTGCCTCCTGGGTGGGGGCGCGTCCCAACCATGATGTCTCTGAAATACAACACAAAAGAAGTCAGAGACTCGCTCGAGTATACTCGCACTCGATACTCAACCCTACTTGTTCTTTAGTACCCTAAGGATTCTTACTTGGACTGCTCACCGATCCGGTGTTTCTAGTAGTACGGGCCCTATGCTACCTTCCACAACGTATCGGTATTCACCCCAAGTCCTCCTCCTAGGATCCCAGATCACAAGTACTCTATATCTTACTAAACTCAGGCTACCCTCCAGTAGACCACTCATAAGCTCCTCGCTGCTACCTACTCACTCTCGAAGTATCTCATAGTTGCAATAACTCCTAGGCTAAGGCATCACAAATCAGGCCCATTCTAGTCCTAACTATGAATGCCTAGCCTACTCTAGCATGCATAGCATATCACATAATATCTCATAACACATAATGTAAGGGTATTTTGGGAAATCACCGTTCGGGCGCTGGCTGATTGTACACACTGCTCCGTTCTGCGTTTCTCAAAAATCTTTTTCTCTTTTTAGAAAAATTGTTTCTTTTATGCAAAATTTTCTCAAATCCTCAGTTTGAGTTCAGATACGCCCGAAGGTGCATCCGAATCCCTCAAACCAAGGCTCTGATACCAATTTGTAACGATGTAAATTTTAAAACAAATTTTCATTTTTCAACATAATAAAACTCATATAATATTCTCAAAATCTCATGTATCAAATTTCATCATAATAAAACATATCCCAGAATCTCAAAACATAATCCTCTGCCAGTGTGTACAAATCATGCCGGCGCCTTCCCGCGATCCTCGCTGGTACCTGAAACACATATCACATAAAACGGTAAGCATAAATGCTTAGTGAGTTCCCCAAAATACTACATACAACACATAAGCCACTCGAGGCTGTAGCTCTATGAGACCTTCCGGTCAATTTGTCTCAAGGGCCTTCCGGTCCCACAATCTGAGTAGACCTTCCGGTCCTACTCTGTCGACCTTCCGGTCCATACCATATTGACCTTCCGGTCCATACACTGCTGACCTTCCGGTCCATACCATACTGACCTTCCGGTCCATACCATTCTTATTCAATACATACATAACACATACATATCACATAGAAACATATATCACATACTCATCATAGCACATAAGACCTTCCGGTCACACATAATTACCACTCTAGGTAAGGTATAGTGAGAAAACTCACCTCGTATGATGTCTAGTAAAATCTCGAGCTCGATATCCCCGATCTAGCCTCCGCCTAATCATATAAAGTAATTATCTCTGATTAATACCGCTCTCAAAGGCTAGACTAGTCCCTCCCTATATTCTCTCAGAAGGGGAAAAGACCATTTTACCCCTCCAATGGTCCAATGTCCAAATGTTGACCAAACCCTAAAAGTCAACCCCAGTCAATGGTCCAACTTTGACCAGACTCGTCGAGTGCACTCGGGTGACTCGGTGAGTCCATGCGTGTCCTCTGAATCGTCCTAGGGTCTCACTCGACTCGTCGAGTTAATCTTTCTCTCGATGGGTTACCACTGATCACGAATAGTGGTGCAACACGATCCGACTCGTCGAGTCCGCTCATGGACTCGACGAGTTTCTTTCATGAGAATGCTCAACCGACCTTCTGAGGTCAGATCTGTTTCTCTAACCTATAGATCTGACCTTCTAACACCCAAAAGTCACGTAAAGGTCTGAACTTTACGTTCATGCATCGCACATATAGCTCTATTTGATGAAATAGCTCTAAAAATGGAGTCCTAGGCTCAATAATCCCATGTAACATCATAAAGCTTGGTTGTTGGGACACTCTGGACTTCTTAAGGTCCATATCTAAAGTCTATTCCTCAATGGGACTTCACATGCTCCATAATCCAACTAAAGAAAGGGTAAAGGAACCCTAGATTCCATAAATCTACCATATACACGAACATAAGTATGGATTCATACCTCAAACAAAAGCCCTTGAAGAAATAGAAGAATTTATGAGCCCCCTCTACGCAGCCTAGCTTGAATCTTCCTTCCTTCCTTGCAAGAATGCACTATGGTGGTGAAATTAGCCCTCTCTCTCTCTCTAAGCTCTTTGGCTCGCTAGGGTTTCTCCAGGGTATGAGTGGCCACAATTGAAGGCAATAAGGACCCTTAAATAGGGCACATGCCCAAAGATTTAGGGTTTCTGTCCACAGCACGGACTCGTCGAGTCCATTCATTAATCCTAGTCAGCAGTCGCGATCCTACTCGACGAGTCTAGGCGTCAACTCGTCGAGTCCCTCTCCTTGACTCAAAAATAAATACTCAATTTATGATACCTGGAAATCCGGATGTTACACAACTGGTGATACCCAGATCTTAAATCTTTATTTGATAAGTAGCTCGCTCCTTGCAGTTGGTCGAACAGATCGTCTATGCGTGGTAGGGGATATCGGTTTTTGATCGTGAGCTTGTTTAGTTCCCGGTAATCGATGCACAGGCGAAAAGATCCGTCCTTCTTCTTTACGAACAGAACCGGTGCTCCCCAAGGTGAGAAGCTCGGTCTGATGAATCCTTTGCTTAGAAGCTCGTTCAGCTGGCTGGATAATTCCTGCATTTCTGCTGGTGCTAGACGATACGACGATTTTGCTACGGGGGTAGCTCCGGGAATCAAGTAGATTCTGAACTCGACTTGATGTTCTGGTGGGACTCCTGGAAGATCTTCAGGGAAAATTTCGGGGAAGTTGCAGACTTTCGGAATGTCTTTAATGTTTGTCGTTTCTCGTTTCTTATCTACCACGTGGGCTAGGAAGCCATGATATTCCTTGCGCAGGTATTTTTGGGCTTTGACGCAAGAGATGATTTGTAAATTGGTATCGGGTTTGTCAGCATAAACGACAAGAGTTTCGCCACTTGGGAGATTTAGGCAAACGACCCTATTGTGACACAGTATGTCGGCATGGTGAAGGCTTAACCAATCCATACCGATAATGACATCAAAGCTTCTTAGTGATCGGGATTAGATCAATTTGGAAAAAGTGTTCATTTAGAGCTAGAGTGCGTCCTACATACAAATCGTTTGTGCTTTCTGTTTTACCGTTGGCCATTTCTACGGTATATATCTTTTTGAGTGATTGGAGTTTTTGGTTAAGTAAGTGTTTGAATTTATGACTCACGAAACTTCTCTTCGCACCACAGTCAAAGAGTATGCATTCATAGATGTTGTTGAGGAGAAACATACCCGAAACCACCGTGGGGTCTGCTATTGCTTCGTTCTGCCCTATTGCCAGCACTCTTCCTACGCCGCCACCATTACTAGCCTTAGGGCAAACTCTCTTGTAGTGCCCAGTTTCCCCACACCCATAACACGCCTGGCCCACTCCAGTACCAGGAACTTGGGTGATTGGTTGCGCCGGTGCCTTACAGAAACGGGCAGTGTGCCCTTTCCTGTTGCAGTTTTTACAGTGCATTTCCCGGAAATTTATGTGGTGATGGTATTTGCACTTTTCACACTTTGGTAGATTCCCAGCATATTGTTTTACTGGCGTAGGGGTAACAGGAACAGCAGTGGGGGCAGTAGCGGCATGGACTGCCACTATCTGTTGTTTCTTTGAAGGTTCTTGCGAAGATTGACCTTTCCTCTTGTTACAAAACTTCTTGTTGTTGTTGTTGTTGGCATTGCTGTTATTGTTGTTGCTTCCTCTGGTTGGTTCTGGGACGACGGTCATGACATCTTGGCAGACTCCATGATCAACGAGGGACTGTGCCAGTTGTTTGGCACTATCAAACATCGTGGGTTTGGAAGCTAGCACACTGCCTCGAAGCTAGGGCGACAACCCCCAGATATACCTTTTCACCTTCTTTCTTTCTAGGGCCATCATCCCTGGGCAAAGTATTGTCAAGTCACTGAACCTATTCGTATAGGTTGTGATGTCCGAGCCCACCATAGTAAGGCCCCAAAGCTCTTGTTCGAGTTTCTGAATCTCGCCCCTTGGGCAGTACTCTTGCATTAGCATTTGCTTCAGGTTCTCCCAACCCATGGAGTTAGCCACTACCAGTGTTATCAACTTAACATGGCCATTCCACCATGTTAGGGCACGTTCGGAGAAAGTGCAGGCAACAAATTTTACTTTGCTCCCTTATGGACATGACCAGATCTCAAAGACTACTTCCGTTTTCTCTATCCATTGAGATAGAGCCATCACTCCCATAGTCCCATTAAAGGGTATGGGTTTGCTGTTGGTAAAGTCCTTGTAAGTACATTCCCCGGAACGACCCTGGTTTTGACCATTAGTAGAGCTATTTATGTTGGATTAATGTCTAAGTCCATAACTATATTTGGTATGTACTTGACCCGACCCGGCATGGTCCATTTGGGTTGCACTTCACCGACACAATTTATATGGATAGTCTTTTGAGAATAGTATATTTATGATTTATATTAATATATTATAAGTTCTAATATATTAATATGGAATCATATTATTTAATTAGTATTGATCAAGAATTAATTTAGAATTAATTAAGTGATCAAAAAGAACTAATTAAATATGGACTCTTATATATATGGAATGGGCCAAGTTCATTTAGGTTGGGCAAAGCTTTCATGGATGGTCCATGGAGCTTTTAACCCATGGATCCTATGTAAATGAAAGGTAATGGGTATTAGGGTTTACATGGATGTAACCCTAATCCTCCATAATATATAAAGGGGTCCTTGGCTCACAAAATTGGCACAAGTGTGTGAAAATAAGAGTGGGCCGATTTTAGTGTGCATACATATTCTCTCAAGTTCTTCCAAGGTGTTTTGGTGATTTGTGATTCCATTTGAGGCTTCCACACTATTGGGGCTAAGCTCTTAAAGCTTGAAGACATCAAGCTACATCAAAAGGTATGTCATCTAACTAGAACTTTGTAGTATAAGTGCTTCATAATATGCTAGTTAGGATGAAACCTTGGAATAGTTAATATTTGCATGTATAATAGAGAAAACATAGATCCAAGGTTTATAGGGTTGCATGTACACCATAGGAGTGTTAGAATGCTCAAAACCCAACAGTGGTATCAGAGTCATGGGTTGTTTTCTGTTATATTGATGCAAATGTTTTATTTTCAAAGTTGGAAAAAAAAGAAAAAAAAACATGACGTTTGTCAAATTTTAAGATAATTACTTGTTTTTGTGAAAAACTAATTATTTGTAAAATTTGAATCATTTGCTATATGAGTTGAATTAGGTCAAATTTAGTAAAAGATAAAATGATATGATTATTTTATTAGTTTTAAAAGTTTGATCTAAAGAGTTTTTTGAAACCTCCATAAGTTATGGATATGAAAAGGTTTTTAAACAAAATTGATTCAAAGTTTTTTATGGAGTTACAAAACTTGGTCTTAATGTTTTAAAGAATTCCATAACTTGTTCTTAAGTTATGGAACATGAAAAGTTTCATCATAAAACAAGTATTTAACTCCATAAGTTATGGAATCCAAAAGTTTTCAAGAGTTACAAAACTTGCCCTCAAGTTTTGGAATTTGGAAAAAGTTTTTTATGATAAAAAAAAGAAAAAAGAATTGAATTCTAAAAATCTTGGGTTCATAACTTAAACAATTAATTAAATGGTTTTAATTTTGAATTTAATAATTGGAATTATGATGTTTTTATTGAATAATTCAATTAACTCTTATGGACTTTATTAATAGATAATTAAAGTGTTTAATTAAAAGAGAATTAATAATTCCATTATGACATGGTTTAAATTTAATTAAATTAAGAGTATAGTTTCATTAATAGTTTAAACCACCAAGTATTTTAAATGTCTAAAATACACCCTTATACTATTATAATATTAAAAGTTTAATATATTATATGTATAAGAGCAAGTCGTCTTACCATTAGTAGGCCTCATTCACGAAGCCGGTCTATAAGGGGGGTATAAGGTTACTGCCTATAAAATGGCAGTTTAATGGGTGTCCACTCTCACTCACCGCTTCCTTGACCGGTGGAGGGTCGTTAGCCGAACGGTAGGACAAGGACTATAATTCTCCCTTCATTATAAGTATAATGATAAATACCAAGTAACTAAACACTCATAAATTCCCAATCTTAGTTACTTAGGAAAATGTGAATAAGGTGCTAATCCATGAAATTACACTTTGCACTTTGTTTAAGCTGTTAGTGGAGCGTGTGTGGTTAACCGGCACACTAACCTGGACTTAACAAGGTAGGCAAAGGGTAACTTAATGTTTATCATAGTATCGTTGGAGCGTGTGTGGTTAACCGACACATCGATTGAGGGGTAAATATTAAGGGTACCAAGTATATTTGCATGGTTACTTCACACCTTGTTTTGTGATCCTCGACATCCCAGTCACAAAACCTGAAGGGCACACTCGAGATTGAAACATGCCATTGAAAAGTTCAATGAATCTCAAAAGAATCTAGGAGTTTCATAACCAATTAAAACCTAATAATACATTTCGTTTATCTTGGTGGAAATTGGTGAATCGTCATTCACCTACCTTCAAATATTTTATAGCTTGGATTACGACATCCCTCTTCCAAGTTATAAAATAGTTTGTTGGGTTCTAGCCTTAATATATCATATTGGGTGTTATATTAGGACTTAAATCAACTTTACGTGAATTTCTCCCATTGTTGATGTCTGGTTTAGACAACAATGATCTTCCCAAACCAAGCTTTCCTAATGAATATGACTTCCCGAGTTTGGCTCATGGAAGTCATACTTCTCTTCCTCCACCTCCTCCAATTATTCTCCCTAACCTACAAGTTCAAGGTCACTCAAGCCCTAATGGCAAGCAAGGTCTATGTGTGATCACATCTTAGAGATGAAGTCACATATTGACAAGCCGGGAGAGTTGGGTGTCAAAGTCTTGAGAAAGTTGGATGTTCATTCACTTTCTAAGTCACATAGTGAGTTCCTTTGGGACTACTATGATACAGACTATGACATGAACCTTAATGATCATATCTATTTGCTTGGTGCTGCTGAATCAGCAATGATTTGGAACGATAGTAAAGCAAATTTGATTAGAAGATCAACTTCCCAAAAACTTTATGGACAGTGACAATGGTGACACTGGAAATCCAGAAAAAGCATTCTCTTCCCAATGGAAAGGGATTGGCCATAGTCAACCCGGTTGACCAAATTGTAAAGAGAAAGGCTAAGTATGAGATAGTCCCATTACCAAAGGGTCCATATGTTTATTTTGCCAAAGGAAGGGGCGTTGATTGCAAAGCTGCCAAATTTACCTAAGGTTGTTAAAGTCAATAAGTTTGACTCTACATCAGGTAGAGCCCATTATCTAACTCTGTTAAGTTCTATTCTGAGATCCTCATTACATGATGTGACTGGGTCACATGTTGATGTTTTAAGAATCAAAGAATAGAGAGAAATCTTAAAGGAAGTATATGCTGATTCTGATCGCGAAGGTGGATTTCGATCGCATCAGAATTTTGAGCAGTTGCTTAAGAAGTTATGATATATTGCTAAGGAATAGATAACAACAATTTTCCATGTGGATTGTATGGATAAGTTTTTCCGCAAAGTTTTAAAATAAAAGAAAATTGTTTAGTTTTATTTATTTGAAGTATCCTTAGAATGACATTTGTGGAAAATTGTTGCTTATATGATTCCACTGACAGCAATATTGGAAAATGGATTTGATTCTTTCATTTGTGGTAGTGTCTAAATTTACCAAATCAGGAAAGTTCCTCATCACCCAAGTTTCAATTGGACCGAAACTTGGAATCATGCAAGTTGAATAGTATGATGAATGAGAACTTTCAAGCATTGGAAAATCAAGACTAATTACTTGTTCACATGGATGTGTGAATCAAGTGAAGGACTAAAGGGATCGAGTACACATTCTTGTGCACTGGTCATGTCCACCACAAAGCTCGTTAAGACTATTTGATTTACTAAAGTTTAGTAAATATGGTTACACTTACAAGTTTAAGTATAATTCTGAAACATTGGAAAAGTCTCAATGTATGGCAGAACGAATGGGAAGAATCAAATTAGGCAGAAAGATAAAAGTTTCTCAAATCTGAAAAGATGGGAGAGTACTTTAGTATCATGTTTGTGATCATCTTAATGATTTAGAAATCATATCACAATTAGTCCTCTAAAGGTCATCTTAGTGCATTATTAAGACTAAGAAGAGGAGTCATGAATTGTTGAAATGGTTAGATCAGGAAGATGAGTCATACTTCGTTCCAAAACAATTCTTAGAGTCATACTCCAAGATTGTAACTTGAGTGACATATCTTAAAGAAAGGTTTAAAACACTTGTTAAATGTAAGAGTAAAAGTGTCCTACTCTTGTACATTTGAAATTGGTAAGTTGTGATGTTTTGGATAAAACAAAGACCAACTAAGGCCAATTGTGTGAAGTGTTTGTCTTGATAAAGAATCCGCACTATCTCTTGAATATTTGGCAAGATAGTCTTATATGTCTAGAGGACAGTGGGAGTCTTAAAGATCCTAAAAAGAATTCCAAGAACTAATCAAGAATAAAACCTGAGGTTCTTCACTAGCACACGACTTGAGGTTTATAACCTATCGTGTTGACATATTCTGTGCCTATTCCAGTTAAAGTTGGCTTTGCATAGGAGTTCTGAAAGTTCTCAATTGGTTGCATAACAACTTGGAAGCAATGGCAGGCCCTGTACTGCCAGGTGGCAAGAAGTTAAGATTGCATAAGTTCAGTCCATATGAGTTTGGATTTGTCATTATCCTTGTCTTGTGACTATGGTTTTGATGATTCACATGGATAAGAACACATACACCATAAAATCTAAGGGTCATAAGGTTTCTCTCCGATTCATGAAAATGATGGTGAGGAAACACTTCCACCAAGTAGATTTGAAGCAGATGGCAAAAGGTCTAAACAATTGAGACTATGATTACGACATCCCTTTTCATAGTTCTGAAATTGTTTAGACACACATGATTGCTATCTAAGGAAAGGTGTATGATTTTGATAAAGTTTTATCAAAGCATCTCGTACCAGAAATCTGAACTTTGGTAAGAAAGTCAATAAAGTATTGATTTCTAGAAGTCCAGCTGATTTCTGAGTACATGTCAAAGCTAGTGGGAGCATAAGTGTTATGCTAATAATCATCATGTTAGTGGGAGCATGATAATTATTGTTAGTGTTGCAAGTTAGCAATGTTAATTATAGAAAACAAAAGTTTCAATTCGTGAGACTGCAGGGATTGAAAAAGTTGTTTTGCTATAATTAAGGGAGAGGATATACTTCATTTCAGTTCTAAAGGCTTAGATTGAGACCTTAATCATCCTTAGTCAAGAATATATATATATATATATATATATATATATATATATATATATATATATATATATATATGAATTTCATGTTGGATTGGTTCAACTTAAGGAAATTCTATATACTGCGTTCTCAAAATTCGATTATGATTATGGCATCCCTCTTCATAGTCAAATTTTGAAAACATGGCAAATAAAAATATTATAGCAAAAGACTGGTCTAGAATCATGTCTTTATGTGAGACATCATGAATCGTGTACCATTTGCTTTGGGTACAGGATCGATTGCATGTGCTATAATATTTGTCATTTCTAAGTTTTTCCAAATGCCCAGAGGCATTAAGAAGGGTAAAGGTCTAGAATTTGATATGACTAAAATGATTAAGCAATTGTCGAGGACAATCTGAGGTTTACCAAAGACTGGTTGCTCAGGGACAGTTGGAAGTATAGTGCTAATTTTGGAAGGACCATATTGACATATTCTTAAAAGAGGCATCTCTTATTCAGAAGTGATAGTCAAAATGAGAATATGGAGTTGTCTCCATAGGTGGAAGTTATCTGTGTAAGATTAGAAAACTTAATGCAAGAAGCATGTCCAAAGCAATGTACTTTGAATATGAGACTTAGTTTCCATGGAGTTGATCTCCATTGGAATACCTTATAATGACTGTTGACAAGTCTTTGTGACTTTGTACATATTCATTACAGGAGGGTCAGTGCATATAAGTTTAAAATCTAAACAGATTTCGATAAATCATAGGAATTTGAAATTCTCACATTTTTTGATAAGGATTTGGGAGTGTGAAATTAGAATCATTGAAATTATGTTCAATTGGTTTATTTCACAAAGTAAGGATCATAGACAAACATAGAGTGCACACTTGGTGTATGGCAAAGCTATTGTTTAAGAAAAACATAGTGTACATGCTTGGAGCATGGGACAACTAGTGTTTTTAATTCAAGTATAAAGTTGATAAAACCGAAACAATGAATAATGAGTAATCAGTATGGTGATAAATAAAAGTGTTTATTTATATTCATAGGGTTTGATACCATATTTGATTCATTTATTCTTGTGTTTCACTTTGCATGTTTTGACTTCCAGAATAACTAAGTCACTCTTCCTGAATGATTAAGTTATTCAAACCATCCACAGTCGGTCATATGTTGGAAGTAGATATGAATCAAGACTGTCATGGGTTGGTTTGTAGAGGTCCAAGTTGGTGGACAAAGTGGTGCTACAACACTCATGAGTGCTCATAAGTTCTGAGTATTGGATTCAACCCACGCTCATTTGAATCACTTCATTGATTTTATCACGAGTGATCATGAGACGATAATATCTTATATTCTTAAAACCTAGAGATATGAGTTGTTACTATGAGTTGGTTATACATTGATTGCACGAAAACGCATTGGTAACTCGATGTTATAAAACGTGCCTTTGTGTACGATTCAACAAGTAGTAGAACAAGCCATATGAATCGAAGTTTATCCATTCCTTTTACCTTTGGAATAAAAGCGATATCTATGGGCCCCTCGATGATTTAGCGATGACACATGTGAGTGCTTGGCCAAGCCAGGGCTGATTTGATTTGTTCAATCAGTCAGTCATCATAAATCGAAAATCGGGAAACAACAAATGTACAGAGAGAATGATTATAATCCATGTCTCAGTCCATATGATATCTAGAATGGAGGAATATATGATCCCTTATCTAATGGACAAGTCATTGACAAGGTCAGAGTTCGACAACGACTTTAAGAGCTACGATTGCCAGTTAGGTTTTGAAGTCGTACTCAATAATAGTTTTAGACTTATCCAAGTGGGAGACTGTTGGATTAATGTCTAAGTCCATAACTATATTTGGTATGTACTTGACCCGACCCGACATGGTCCATTTGGGTTGCACTTCACCGGCATAATTTATATGGATAGTCTTTTGAGAATAGTATATTTATGATTTATATTATTATATTATAAGTTCTAATATATTAATATGGAATCATATTATTTAATTAGTATTGATCAAGAATTAATTTAGAATTAATTAAGTGATCAAAAAGAACTAATTAAATATGGACTCTTATATATATGGAATGGGCCAAGTTCATTTAGGTTGGGCTAAGCTTTCATGGATGGTCCATGGAGATTTTAACCCATGGATCCTATGTAAATGAAAGGTCATGGGTATTAGGGTTTACATGGGTGTAACCCTAATCCTCCATAATATATAAAGGGGTCCTTGGCTCACAAAATTGGCACAAGTGTGTGAAAATAAGAGTGGGCCGATTTTAGTGTGCATACATATTCTCTCAAGTTCTTCCAAGGTGTTTTGGTGATATGTGATTCCATTTGAGGCTTCCACACTATTGGGGCTAAGCTCTTAAAGCTTGAAGACATCAAGCTACATCAAAAGGTATGTCATCTAACTAGAACTTTGTAGTATAGGTGCTTCATAATATGCTAGTTAGGATGAAACCTTGGAATAGTTAATATTTGCATGTATAATAGAGAAAACATAGATCCAAGGTTTATAGGGTTGCATGTACACCATAGGACTGTTAGAATGCTCAAAACCCAACAATTTATTCCTCCTCCTGATCCGTTGTTACTCATTTGTGCCATTGTTGCGGTTACGGCAGCTGTTACAGCATCCTGAAAGGTAGCAGCATCCATTGAGGGAGGTGGTGGTGGTGGTGATCCTATAGTATTGAAGCGTCGCGGATTCCTCCTTAGTGGCATGATTCTGCCACAAGTTAAAAGACGACATCTTGATAAGTCTTCAGAAATGGTTATAGAGAGTCCTAGTATTATTTGCTTTATGTTCTGGACATTTTAGAATTTGTAAGATAATTGCCAAGATGGAAACTTACAAGATAAGTACATGATTTCTTAGTATCTTTAGACATTTAAGAAAATACTCGATGAACTTATAATGCGTGTCAATCTCATTGATATTAATATTTGATACAACGATCAGGAAAATTTGACCTTACATAGGTCTAGGGTACATCAATGAAGGTGGGGAAAATTTTGACATCGCTTAGACCCCTATATTGTGTGTTCACAATCTGACGGGTTTACATTCATAAAAGAAAGAGTAGCACCTACGCTCACTCGATAAACCTAATATATAACATAGTGCTAGTAGTACGCGTTCTACTCCGAACGGGTGGTACACTGAGGACCATGGTATGGGGTTGTGGAAGTCTGAGCTCGGGCTACTTGACGTTCAACCTCGATGATGCACCTCTCCATTGCGGCTTGGCTTTTACGGAACTCTCTCACTTTAGATCTAGTAGCAGTAATGTCCTTATGAATGGAAAAGGTGTGCTCTATCGTTCGCTCATGTTCTTCATCCAGACGACGAAGACGTACCGCAGTGACAGCAACGGTGGCCCCAATGTCCAAGAGTTGGCTGGCATTCACTCTTGCTTGCTCGCCTTGGTTGGCAATGCGACGAACCATGACAGGGAGTGCCCTGTCAGCCGCACCCCCGTTGTTGAGGTTATAAAAGCCTCGCTCCATGCCGTAAGGTGGGCGTTGTCCTTGTTCCCTTCTCCATCGTTTCAGATACACAGCCCAGCGGGGCGCCGGGCCCTGAAAGTTCCATCGGAGATTTGCCGCTCCCCGGGGAGGATTGTATACCTCCGGTTCCGAGTCAATGCTCCCACCATCTCCATCCTCTTCTGAATCATCGTCTGGGTCTTCCTCGGGATCCTCTTCGGAATCCTCTTCTGGTTCTTCCTCAGAATCCTCTTCTGGATCTTCCTCGGGAATTTCTTCGGGATCTTCTTCTGGGTCCTCAACGATCCAGCCTCCATTACCCTGGTTAGGGTAGTAGGGATCCCCGGGGATGTGAAATCCTGCCATTTCGTCTGATCGAGAATAGAGGTAAGAGAATCATATAAAACTTGAGAGTAAATAGGTAATTTTTGTTAAGCATAATTTTATTTATTTGACGATTCCTAGTTCTAACTAAATATCGAGGTTCGTACGATTATTACAGTTCTTAAAATACTCCTATAGTATTTCAAATTTGCAAGTTTGATTCTAGTATTTCCTTTGGTAAGTTTTTGACTTGTTGTTCACTAAGACTATTCCTCGACATACGTTGGTCATATCTTGGATAAACATAGTTGATCGGGCTATATTTATTCTCGATCTGATTACATACCCCGAGGCCTAGTCGTAGCGTCTCAACTTGTCTTAATACTTTTGTAAAATTTTGGCTATGATACTAGACCGATGCATGCATGTATTTATACTTTTATAAAACTACCATTTTATTTTCTTAAAAGTATAGTTTGCGAAAACGTTTTGTCAGAGGGTTTTAGTCCCTTTGCATTTATAGTTTGTATATCTTATGTGGTTCGATATACTTAGTTCACTATAAACAATGCTCTGATACCAATCTGCCACACCCCCAAACCAGAATGGCAGAAACATTCGGGGGTGGGTGACTTCACGTAGTATCATAACAGTTGAATATTTGTAAAGAAAGTAAACACAACCATCATAAATATAATTTAAAAGTTACATTGTTGCATATGATACATATCTCAAAAGAATATTACAATATGATGACTTAATAAGTTTTGAAAACTGACGCCTTAGCGTCCCTTCTCCAAAAGCTGTTGTTTTACCTGTATTACTGAATCCCTGAGAAATACAAGTAGTTTTGAAAAAGTGTCAACAATTAAGTTGGTGAGTTCATAAGCGTTTTTGTACTAAAATTGTATGTCTTTCGGTAAAAATAACTGAGCGTGTTTTTAGAAAATCCAATATTTTCCATGTATGTGTGGTAGTTTGAAAAAGTTCCAAAGACTGGAATGCATTTAATAGTCTCGTAAATCAAAGATACTTTGATACTCCATGTGAGTTTTATAACCATGCTATTGACCCAGACTGCTTTAACAACGTTCTTCAGGCGTTGTAGTGTTAGACGTTTGTCACCCCAGACCTGCCGGTCTAACTGTAGCTAACAGTTTAGGTGCGAGATTGTCAATCCCGTATAGATCTATACACAAGTATCACGCTCTCCCTACAAGAGATTATGGTTATAATACAGAACTTGAAATGCATACTTGAGAGTACGGTGAAGCCAGATGTCTCACAAAATTTAGTATCAATAGATTTACGAAATGAATAGTCCATCTTTCTTGTAAATGTAAGTATTTCCTTTTTATAGTGTTTATGTAAAAATGTCATGAATAACTTGTAAACTATACCCATTATAGTTTTTCGAAAGTGTGTTCCATTTGGTAATAAAACTCAGTGTAATACCAACTTTGAATGTAAAGTGTAACGTTGGTAGTAATATTGTTTAACATTTATAAACAAAATGTAGGTAAAGTATTTGAAACCATATGTAACGGTGCGTATTTTAACATAAGTTTTTCTTGTGTTTCACTTGTATTCCCCCCCTAAAACATGAAAAAGACGTGAAAATGTAGGGGTATGAACTCACCTGGAAAGTGTGATGATTTGAAGAAAATGAGACTTTACTCGGGTAGCACTTCGACCGAGAAGTGGTAAGTTTCTCGGGCGTTTCGGAGTTTCGGGCCTTCGTCGGGGTTCGGATATGTAACCGGGGTGTCGGGGTTGTCTCGGGGTGCTTAACACTGAGTAAGAGTGGGATAGAAGATAGAATTGAGCAAATAAAACCGAAACCCTCGGTTTCTATTTATAGGGTGCAATTTCAGGACTCACGTTGTGAGCATGGGATGGCTCACGTCGTGAGTTTGGTTCGTAGACACGACGTCTGGTGGTCTAACTCTGGCACACATCAGTCATAGACTCACGTCGTGAGTCTAGCTCACGTCGTGGGTCTTCGGATAAGGTTGTTTTGCGTGCCCCGAACTTCAGAAATTCATATCTCTCGCATACGAGCTCCGATTTCGAAGTTCTTTATATCCACACGTAGGTGAGATTATGCTCTACAACTTACGTTTAGACTCCGTCGGCTAATTTTGATTTAAGTTTTTAATATTATATTTTTAACGGGTCGGGCAAGGAAAAGTCTGTTAAAAATTCATATTTTCTTCATCTGACGTCCGTTTTCGTCTGTCTTTTTACCGTATTTCTACTATTGTCGGGATCTCCGCTTTTCGTTAAGGTTGCGTCGGCTAAAAGTCGCTCGATCTTTATTTCGAGTTTTTAGCTGTCTACTGCTATATCCGAAATTTAGAAAAATCATAACTTCCTCATACGAAGTCAGATATGGACGTTCTTTTTATACATGTTTACGGTTTAACATAATCTACGACTTTCGTTTAGATACCTAAGGCTAAAAAGTATTTTATTGAAATTTCACTTTTACACTTGACAGTGTTTTACCGGTTTTGTCGCGAATATTTGATTAGTCATAACTTCTTCGTTGTAACTCGGATTTGAGTGTTCTTTGTATTTCTGAAAACCTTGACACGATATCTAACATTTTATGTAACCCAATTGAGACTTTAGAAAAATTCGTTTTTGACGCTATTTTTATTGAAAATAGATTACAATACTTTACTTTAGGTCATTATATTGCCTTGAAATATCGGGTTGTCACACCCCCCCCCATAAAAGCATTTAAAATCATTTAAAAGGTTAGTTAAAGGGGTATGAACTCACCTGCAGTGAGTGGTACGAATGAAAGTTCGGTTTGTAGGGTGTTAAGTGCCAAGTGAAGACTTGAGCACAACGGATCCTAATAAGCATATATTGGCACATATATGTATATAATTAGTTTTTATACAACTAATCATGAAAGGAAAACACCCTAGGACGTAGAAAACACTTAGGTTGGAGTGTTAGAAGCACCAAAGGTTGCATATAATGGGTGTACGGCCACACATGTGCGTGTGCTTCCACCAGGTGTGCTGCCCTTTGGGTGTGCGGCCTGGTGTGTGCGGCCATGGAGTGTGCGGCCGCACACTCCTAGGAAAAATGGTCAAAAAATTCATTCTAAGGTTATATCTTGGATCCCCTAAGTGTCTTTGATCATGTGCTAGCATACAACTTGAGTTTGAGGCCCTTAAGCACTAAACAAAGGGGTGTACGGCCACAAGGGGTGTGTGCGGCCGCACACTCCTTGATGATCATGATCTAGACGTTTTCTAAGGCTCATAACTGGCAAGTAACAAGCAAAAGATGGGTACTTACGATATAGAAGCGTTTAGGGTGTTTGGAGCCCAAGAACTTAGTAGGTGTTCTTGGTGAAACTGAAGAACACTTGAAGATCTACTAAAAATGAGTGATTTCATGGATGGAATCAGTGATCTTTACTAGATGGAGTAAGGAATCAACAAATCAAAGGAAAGAAACACTTACCACTTGAAGATCTAGCTGAAAAATCAGATGCTACTTGAGAGAGAATGAGTTCTTGACTAAGGGGTGAAAAGGGTTGAATGAAGGGCAAGCCTTTACTTTATAGTCGAGAGTGTGCTGCCAGAGGAGGGGTGTGCGGCCGCACACCCAAGTGTACGGCCGTACACTCCTCATATTGGAGTGTTTGGCCATTTTTGGGTAGGGGTGAACTCACGGAACCCAAATCTAAACTCTAACGTGAAGATAATAGGTTTAGAACACTCAAATTGACTCAAAACAATGCTAGAAGGTAGCAAAAACGAGTCTGACTTTGATTGATTTGAATAACAGTACAAGATAGAAATTTCGGGTTGTCACATCATCCCCCCATTAGAGAGAATTTTGTCTCGAAATTTGAGTTTAAATAAATAGGCTATTACAAATAACTAAGCGAAAAGATGAGGATATTTCAGTTTAAACTGATCCTCACGCTCCCAAGTGAATTCAGGTCCTCGCGTGGCGTTCCAGCGAACCTTCACTATCGGGATACGGCTTTGCTTCGTTCGCTTGACCTCTCGGTCCATGATTTCTACCGGTTCTTCCACGAAGTTGAGGCTCTCGTTGATCTCAATCTCGTCGAGTGGGATAACAAGAGTCTCGTCGGACAGACACTTTTTCAAGTTCGAGAGGTGGAAAGTAGAATGTACATTACTGAGTTCGTGAGGTAGTTTGAGTTTGTAAGCTACAGGGCCGATTCTGGAGAGAATCTCAAAAGGCCCTACGTATCTTGGATTTAGCTTTCCATGCTTTTCGAAGCGTATCAAGCCCTTCCAGGGTGAGACCTTCAATAGAACACGGTCACCCACTTGGAATTCCAACGGTTTCCTTCTCTTGTCCTCGTAGCTTTTCTGTCGGTCTCTAGAGGCTTTCAATCGTTCCCGAATCTGAATGATCTTCTCTGTCGTTGCCCAAATGATTTCCGGACCTGTGAGAGTGCTGTCAGGCACTCGTCCTTTAGCTAACTGTGTGTCGCCCACCTCAACCCAGCACAGAGGGGAGCTGCACTTACGGCCATAGAGGGCTTCAAATGGAGCAGCCTTTATGCTCGTGTGATAACTATTGTTGTAGGAAAATTCGATAAGGGGTAAATGAGTATCCCATGCTTTCCCAAAGTCTATCACGCAGGCTCGCAACATGTCTTCCAAAGTCTGAATAGTCCTCTCACTTTGTCCGTCGGTTTGAGGATGGTAGGCTGTACTCATGTCCAGCCTAGTTCCTAGGGAACTTTGTAGCGACTGCCAGAACCTCGAAGTGAATCTACTATCTCTATCGGAGATAATGGATATGGGAACACCATGCAGTCGTACGATCTCCCTAATGTAAGTTCTTGTTAGCTTCTCCATCTTGTTAGTTTCTTTGATCGACATGAAGTGTGCGGACTTTGTTAACCTGTCTACGATCACCCAAATGGTATCGAGACCACCCGTTGTCTTGGGTAATTTGGTTATGAAGTCCATCGTGATTCGCTACCACTTCCATTCAGGTATCTCCGGTTGCTGAAGCAACCCCGATGGTTTCTGGTATTCGACCTTACCCTTGGCGTAAGTAAGGCATTTACTTACGAAGGTAGCAATCTCTGCTTTCATGTTAGGCCACCAGTATAACTTTTTAAGATCCAGATACATCTTATCTGAACCTGGGTGGACGGAATATCGAGTGTTGTGCGCTTCGGTCATGACCAAGTCTCTAAAACCACCATGCTTCGGTGTCCAGATCCGATCCATGAGATATAAAGCTCCGTCACCCTTGACTTCCAAGTTTTTATCCATCCCTCTCAGGGATTCACCCACCACATTTTCAGGTTTCAAAGCTTCGAGCTGAGCCTCCTTAATTTGTGTGGACAAGTGTGAATGGATAGTCATAGTCAATGATTTGACTCTACGACCAGAATATTCTTTCCGACTTAGGGCGTCAGCTACTACGTTGGCCTTGCCGGGATGATAACGAATTTCACATTCGTAATCACTGAGTAGCTCGACCCACCGTCGTTGACTCATGTTGAGCTCCTTTTGGTCGAATATGTGTTGTAGGCTTTTTTGGTCTGTAAAGATAGTGCTTTTCGTACCGTATAGGTAGTGTCTCCAGATATTCAGAGCAAACACCACTGCTCCTAACTCAAGATCATGTGTGGTGTAGTTGACCTCGTGTGTCTTCAGCTGTCTTGAGGCATAGGCGATGACCTTTCCTCGTTGCATCAGAACACAGCCGAGCCCTTGGTTGGATGCATCACAATAAACCACAAAGTCTTCTGTCCCTTCGGGGAGGGACAGTATCGGTGCAGTGCATAAGGCTCACTTTAGCGTTTGGAATGCTTTTTCTTGGTTCTCTTCCCAGACAAAGGCAACGCCCTTCTGGGTCAATGTTGTAAGTGGTTTCGCAATCCGAGAGAAGTTCTGAATGAACCTGCGATAGTAGCCAACAAAGCCTAGAAATTGACGAATTTCTGTAGGCGTCTTAGGTGCTGACCAGTTCTTAATGGCTTTGATTTTGAAAGGGTCCACGTGTATTCCTTCTTCACTAACCACGTGTCCTAAGAATTCGACTCTTCGGATCCAAAATTCGCATTTCGAGAACTTCGCATAGAGCCTCTCTGATCGCAACGTTTCTAAGACCTGTCGAAGGTGTTGACTATGCTCCTCCTTACTACGAGAGTAGATAAGTATGTCATCGATGAAGACAATGACGAACTGATCCAAGTAAGGACGACACACCTTATTCATTAAATCCATGAATACTGCGGGCGCATTGGTCAATCCGAACGACATCACTACAAACTCGTAGTGCCCATAACGAGTTCGGAAAGCTGTCTCCGGAACATCCTCCCCTAGTACTCGTAACTGGTGATATCCGGATCTCATGTTTATCTTTGAAAAGAAATTCGCCCCTTGAAGCTGGTCGAACAAATCGTCTATGCGAGGCAGAGGGTAACGATTTTTGACGGTCAGTTTGTTCAGTTCTCTGTAGTCGATGCACATACGGAACGCTCCGTCTTTCTTATTGACGAACAAGACCGGTGCTCCCCATGGTTAGAAGCTTGGCCTAATGAAGCCCTTGCTGAGCAATTCGTTAAGTTGACTGGATAGCTCCTGCATCTCAGCTGGTGCTAGACGATAGGGCGATTTGGCTACCGGGGTAGCCCCTGGAACTAAGTCGATTCTGAACTCGACTTGACATTGCGGAGGTAATCCTGGGAGTTCTTCTGGAAAGATGTCGGGAAAATCGCGTACTACCGGAATGTTCTTTATGTCTTTCGTCTCTTGGCTCACGTCGACAACATGAGCAAGGAATGCGTGACATTCGTTTCGCAAGAATTTCTCGGCTTGAATGCTCGAGATGAGGTGAAGGTTCGTGTCGGTTTTGTCGCCGTAGATTACTAGAGTTTCGCTAGACGGCAGATTAAGGCGAACAACCTTTTCGTAACACATATTGTTGACACGATGAGAACTCAACTAATCCATGCCGATTATGACGTCGAAACTTTCAATTGAGACCGGCATGAGGTCGATCGGAAATGAATGGCTATCTAGTGTTAGTGTACATCCTATGTATTGTTGGATTAATGTCTAAGTCCATAACTATATTTGGTTTGTACTTGACCCGACCCGACATGGTCCATTTGGGTTGCACTTCACCGGCACAATTTATATGGATAGTCTTTTGAGAATAGTATATTTATGATTTATATTAATATATTATAAGTTCTAATATATTAATATGGAATCATATTATTTAATTAGTATTGATCAAGAATTAATTTAGAATTAATTAAGTGATCAAAAAGAACTAATTAAATATGGACTCTTATATATATGGAATGGGCCAAGTTCATTTAGGTTGGGCTAAGCTTTCATGGATGGTCCATGGAGCTTTTAACCCATGGATCCTATGTAAATGAAAGGTCATGGGTATTAGGGTTTACATGGATGTAACCCTAATCCTCCATAATATATAAAGGGGTCCTTGGCTCACAAAATTGGCACAAGTGTGTGAAAATAAGAGTGGGCCGATTTTAGTGTGCATACATATTCTCTCAAGTTCTTCCAAGGTGTTTTGGTGATTTGTGATTCCATTTGAGGCTTCCACACTATTGGGGCTAAGCTCTTAAAGCTTGAAGACATCAAGCTACATCAAAAGGTATGTCATCTAACTAGAACTTTGTAGTATAGGTGCTTCATAATATGCTAGTTAGGATGAAACCTTGGAATAGTTAATATTTGCATGTATAATAGAGAAAATAGAGATCCAAGGTTTATAGGGTTGCATGTACATCATAGGAGTGTTAGAATGCTCAAAACCCAACAGTGGTATCAGAGCCATGGGTTGTTTTCTGTTATATTGATGCAAATGTTTTATTTTCAAGTTGGAAAAAAAAAAGGAAAAAAAAACATGACGTTTGTCAAATTTTAAGATAATTACTTGTTTTGTGAAAAACGAATTATTTGTAAAATTTGAATCATTTGTTATATGAGTTGAATTAGGTCAAATTTAGTAAAGGATAAAATGATATGATTATTTTATTAGTTTTAAAAGTTTGATCTAAATGTTTTAAGGAGTTACAAATTTTGTCATAAAATGTTGGAGCTCAAAAGTTTTTTTTTAAAGTTGTGATCTTAAGGGTTTTTGAAACTTCCATAAGTTATGGATATGAAAGTTTTTTTTAAAAAAAAAATTTGATTCAAAGTTTTTATGGAGTTACAAAATTTGGTGTTAATGTTTTAAAGAATTCCATAACTTGTTCTTAAGTTATGGAACATGGAAAGTTTCATCATAAAACACCATTAATTCCATAAGTTATGGAATCCAAAGGTTTTCAAGAATTACAAAACTTGCCCTCAAGTTTTGGAATTTGAGAAAAGTTTTTTATGAAAAAAGGAATTGAATCTAAAACTCTTAGGTTCATAACTTAAACAATTAATTAAATGGTTTTAATTTTGAGTTTAATAATTGGAATTATGATGTTTTGTTGAATAGTTCAAATTAACTCTTATGGACTTTATTAATAGTTAATTAAAGCGTTTAATTAAAACAATATTATTAAATCCATAAATATATGGTTTGAGTTTAATTAAATTAAAAGTCTAGTTTAATTAATAGATTAAACCATCAAGTATTTTAAATGTCTAAAATACACCCTTATACTATTATATTATTAAAAGTTTAATATATTATATGTATAAGAGCAAGTCGTCTTACCATTAGTAGGCCTCATTCACGAAGCCGGTCTATAAGGGGGGTATAAGGTTGTTGCCTATAAAATGGCAGCTTAATGGGTGTCCACTCTCACCCACCGCTTCCTTGACTGGTGGAGGGTCGTTAGCCGAACAGGTAGGGCAAGGACTATAATTCTCCCTTCATTAAAAGTATTAATGATAAATACTAAGTAACTAAACCTTTTATTAATTCTCAATCTTAGTTACTTAGGAAAATGTGAATAAGGTGCTAATCCATGAAATTACACTTTGCACTTTGTTTAAACCGTTAGTGGAGCGTGTGTGGTTAACCGGCACACTAACCTGGATTTAACAAAGTAGGCAAAGGGTAACTTAATATTTATCATAGTATCGGTGGAGCTTGTGTGGTTAACCGACACATCGATTGAGGGGTAAATATTAAGGGTACCAAGTATATTTGCATGGTTACTTCACACCTTGTTTTGTGATCCTCGACATCCCAGTCACAAGACCTGAAGGGCACACTCGAGATTGAAACATGCCATTGAAAAGTTCAATGACTCTCAAAATATCTAGGAGTTTCAAATCCAAGTAAAAACCTAATTAAATTATTTCGTTTTTCATGGTGGAAATTGGTAAATCGTCATTTACCTACCTTCAACTATTTTATAACTCGGATTACGGCATCCCTCTTCCAGTTATAAATAGGTTGTTGGAGCCTAGCCTTAATATTTCATATTGGGTGTTATATTAAGGACTTTAGATCAACTATCTTGAATATCTCCCAAAAGATGTCGAGTTCAGACATCTATGATCTTCCCAAATCTCTTGGAGCTTTACTTCCTCCACCTCCTCCAATTATTCTCCCTAACCCACAAGTTCAAGGTCACTCAAGCCCTAATGGCAAGCAAGGTCTATGTGTGATCACATCTTAGAGATGAAGTCACATATTGACAAGCCGGGAGAGTTGGGTTTCAAAGTCTTGAGAAAGTTGGATGTTCAATCACTTTCTAAGTCACATAGTGAGTTCCTTTGGGACTACTATGATACAGACTATGACATGAACCTTAATGATCATATCTATTTGCTTGGTGCTGCTGAATCAGCAATGATTTGGAACGATAGTAAAGCAAATTTGATTAGAAGATCAACTTCCCAAAAACTTTATGGACAGTGACAATGGTGACACTGGAAATCCAGAAAAAGCATTCTCTTCCCAATGGAAAGGGATTGACCATAGTCAACCCGGTTGACCAAATGGTAAAGAGAAAGGCTAAGTCTGAGATAGTCCCATTACCAAAGGGTCCATATGTTTATTTTGCCAAAGGAAGGGGCGTTGATTGCAAAGCTGCCAAATTTACCTAAGGATGTTAAAGTCAATAAGTTTGACTCTACATCAGGTAGAGCCCATTATTTAACTCTGTTAAGTTCTATTCTGAGATCCTCATTACATGATGTGACTGGGTCACATGTTGATGTTTTAAGAATCAAAGAATAGAGAGAAATCTTAAAGGAAGTATATGCTGATTCTGATCGCGAAGGTGGATTTCGATCGCATCAGAATTTTGAGGAGTTGCTTAAGAAGTTATGATATATTGCTAAGGAATAGATAACAACAATTTTCCATGTGGATTGTAAGGATAAGTTTTTCCGCAAAGTTTTAAAATAAAAGAAAATTGTTTAATTTTATTTATTTGAAGTATCCTTACAATGGCATTTGTGGAAAATTGTTGCTTATATGATTACTGACAGCAATATTGGAAAATGGATTTGATTCTTTCATTTGTGGTAGTGTCTAAATTTACCAAATCAAGAAAGTTCCTCATCGCCTAAGTTTCAATTGGACCGAAACTTGGAATCATGCAAGTTGAATAGTATGATGAATGAGAACTTTCAAGCATTGGAAAATCAAGACTAATTACTTGTTCACATGGATGTGTGAGTCAAGTGAAGGACTAAAACGATCGAGTACACATTCTTGTGCACTGGTCATGTCCACCACAAAGCTCGTTAAGACTATTTGATTTACTAAAGTTTAGTAAATATGGTTATACTTACAAGTTTAAGTATAATTCTGAAACATTGGAAAAGTCTCAATGTATGGCATAACGAATGGGAAGAATCAAATTAGGAAGAAAGATAAAAGTTTCTCAAATCTGAAAAGATGGGAGAGTACTTTAGTATCATGTTTGTGATCATCTTAATGATTTAGAAATCATATCACTATTAGTCCTCTAAAGGTCATCCTAGTGCATTCTTATGACAAAGAAGAGGAGTCATGAATTGTTGAAATGGTTAGATCAGGAAGATGAGTCATACTTCGTTCCAAAACAATTCTTAGAGTCATACTCCAAGATTGTAACTTGAGTGACATATCTTAAAGAAAGGTTTAAAACACTTGTCAAATGTAAGAGTAAAAGTGTCCTACTCTTGTACATTTGAAATTGGTAAGTTGTGATGTTTTGGATAAAACAAAGACCAACTAAGGCCAATTGTGTGAAGTGTTTGTCTTGATAAAGAATCCGCACTATCTCTTGAATATTTGGCAAGATAGTCTTATATGTCTAGAGGTGGGAGTCTTAAAGATCCTAAAAAGAATTTCAAGAACTAATCAAGAATAAAACCTGAGGTTCTTCACTAGCACACGACTTGAGGTTTATAACCTATCGTGTTGACATATTCTGTGCCTATTCCAGTTAAAGTTGGCTTTGCATAGGAGTTCTGAAAGTTCTCAATTGGTTGCATAACAACTTGGAAGCAATGGCAGGCCCTGTACTGCCAGGTGGCAAGAAGTTAAGATTGCATAAGTTCAGTCCATATGAGTTTGGATTTGTCATTATCCTTGTCTCGTGACTATGGTTTTGACGATTCACATGGATAAGAACACATAAACCATAAAATCTAAGGGTCATAAGGTTTCTCTCCGATTCATGAAAATTATGGTGAGGAAACACTTCCACCAAGTAGATTTGAAGCAGATGGCAAAAGGTCTAAACAATTGAGACTATGATTACGGCATCCCTTTTCATAGTTCTAAAATTGTTTAGACACACATGCTTGCTATCTAAGGAAAGGTGTATGATTTTGATAAAGTTTTATCAAAGCATCTCGTATCAGAAATCTGAACTTTGGTAAGAAAGTCAATAAAGTATTGATTTCTAGAAGTCCAGCTGATTTCTAAGTACATGTCAAAGCTGGTGGGAGCATAAGTGTTATGCTAATAATCATCATGTTAGTGGGAGCATGATAATTATTGTTATTTTTGCAAGTTAGCAATGTTAATTATAGAAAACAAAAGTTTCAATTCGTGAGGCTGCAGGGATTGAAAAAGTTGTTTTGCTATAATTAACGGAGAGGATATACTTCATTTCAGTTCTAAAGGCTTAGATTGAGACCTTAATCATCTTTAGTCAAGAATATATATATATATATATATATATATATATATATATATATATATATATATATGAATTTCATGTTGGATTGGTTCAACTTAAGGAAATTCTATATATTGCGTTCTCAAAATTCGATTATGATTACGACATCCCTCTTCATAGTCAAATTTTGAAAACATGGCAAATAAAAATATTGTAGCAAAAGACTGGTCTAGAATCATGTCTTTATGTGAGACATCATGAATCGTGTACCATTTGCTTTGGGTACAGGATCGATTGCATGTGCTATAATATTTGTCATTTCTAAATTTTTCCATATGCCCAGAGGCATTAAGAAGGGAAAATGTCTAGAATTGGATATGACTAAAATGATTAAGCAATTGTCGAGGGCAATCTAAGGTTTACCAAAGATTGGTTGCTCAGGGACAGTTGGAAGTATAGTGCTAATTTTGGAAGGACCATATTGACATATTCTGAAAAGAGGCATATCTTGTTCAGAAGTGATAGTCAAAATGAGAATATGGAATTGTCTCCATAGGTGGAAATTATCTGTGTAAGATTAGAAAACCTAATGCAAGAAGCATGTTCAAAGCAATGTACTTTGAATATGAGACTTAGTTTCCATGGAGTTGAACTCCATTGGAATACCTTATAATGACTGTTGACAAGTCTTTGTGACTTTGTACATATTCATTACAGGAGGGTCAGTGCATATAAGTTTAAAATCTCAACAAATTTCGATAAATGATAGGAATTTGAAATTCTCACATTTTTCAATAAGGATTTGGAAGTGTGAAATTAGAATCATTGAAATTCAGTTCAATTGGTTTATTTCACAAAGTAAGGATCATAGAAAAACATAGAGTGGATACTCGGTGTATGGCAAAGCTATTGTTTTGAAAAACATAGTGTACTTGCTTGGAGCATGGGACAACAAGTGTTTTTAATTCAAGTATAAAGTTGATGAAACCGAAACAATGAATAATGAGTAATCAGTATGGTGATAAATAAAAGTGTCTTATTTATATTCATAGGTTTTGATACCATATTAGATTCAATTATTCTTGTGTTTCACTTTGCATGTTTTGACTTCCAGAATAACTAAGTTGCTCTTCCTGAATGATTAAGTTATTCAAACCATCCATAGTCGGTCATATGTTGGAAGTAGATATGAATCAAGACTGTCATGGGTTGGTTTGTAGAGGTCCAAGTTGGTGGACAAAGTGGTGCTACAACACTCATGAGTGCTCATAAGTTCTGAGTATTGGATTCAACCCGCGCTCATTTGAATCACTTCATGAATTTCATCACGAGTGATCATGAGACGATAATATCTTATATTCTTCAAACCTAGAGATATGAGTTGTTACTATGAGTTGGTTATACATTGATTGCACGAAAACGCATTTGGTAACTCGATGTTATAAAACGTGCCTTTGTGTATGATTCAACAAGTAATAGAACAAGCCATATGAGTCGAAGTTTATCCATTCCTTTTACCTTCGGGATAAAAGCGATATCTGTGGGCCCCTCGATGATTTAGCGATGACACATGTGAGTGCTTGGCCAAGCCAGGACTGATTTTATTTGTTCAATCAGTCAGTCATCATAAATCGAAAATCGGGAAACAACAAATGGACAGAGAGAATGATTATAATCCATGTCTCAGTCCATATGATATCTAGAATGGAGGAATATATGATTCCTTATCTAATGGAAAAGTTATTGACAAGGTCAGAGTTCGACAGCGGCTTTAAGAGCTACGATTGCCAGTTAGGTTTTGAAGTCATACTCAATAATAGTTTTAGACTTATCCAAGTGGGAGACTGTTGGATTAATGTCTAAGTCCATAACTAGATTTGGTATGTACTTGACCCGACCCGGCATGGTCCATTTGGGTTGCACTTCACCTGCACAATTTATATGGATAGTCTTTTGAGAATAGTATATTTATGAAAGGGCCAAGTTCATTTAGGTTGGGCTAAGCTTTCATGGATGGTCCATGGAGCTTTTAACCCATGGATCCTATGTAAATGAAAGGTCATGGTATTAAAGTTTACATGGATGTAACCCTAATCCTCCATAATATATAAAGGGGTCCTTGGCTCACAAAATTGGCACAAGTGTGTGAAAATAAGAGTGGGCCAATTTTAGTGTGCATACATATTCTCTCAAGTTCTTCCAAGGTGTTTTGGTGATTTGTGATTCCATTTGAGGCTTCCACACTATTGGGGCTAAGCTCTTAAAGCTTGAAGACATCAAGCTACATCAAAAGGTATGTCATCTAACTAGAACTTTGTAGTATAGGTGCTTCATAATATTCTAGTTAGGATGAAACCTTGGAATAGTTAATATTTGCATGTATAATAGAGAAAACATAGATCCAAGGTTTATAGGGTTGTATGTACACCGTTGGAGTGTTAGAATGCTCAAAACCCTTCCCACTCCGTCGGCGTTCCTTGCCTTCGGGCAGTTCCTTTTGTAGTGACCCACCTCGCCACAACCGTAGCAAGCCTGGCCCACACCAGCGCCAGGGACTTGGGTGATCGGCCTTGCCAGAGCTTTGCAGAAACGGGCAGTGTGCCCCTTCCTGTTGCAGTTAGAGCACTGCATTTCCCGGCAGGGTCCATTGTGATGGAAGCTACATTTATTGCACTTGGGCAAGTTTCCCGCGTACTGATTTACCGGCACAGCAGCGGCAGGTGCCACCGCAGCATGAACAGCTACGACCTGCTGCTTTTTGGCAGCTTTCTTCTTCTTTTTGTCATCCCAGAACTTCCGCTTGTTGGTAGCGGTTTTGTAGGGTTCTGAGATGGTTAGGGTTGTTGTTGCTGACGGGGTACGGACCCCATGGTCAATGATCCTTTGTGCCAATCGCCTATGGAAGCTTGTGTTGGATAAGGTGTCTAAGTCCATAACTATTTCTGGTATGTACTTGACCCGACCCAGCATGGTCCATTTGGGTTGCATGGCATCATGCATTTGGATAGACTAAATGAGAGAAATAACACTTGTGGTTTATTAATATATTATAAGTTCTAATATATTAATAATATTATTTAATTAGTATTGATCAAGAATTAATCTAGGATTAATTAAGTGATCAAAAGATGACTAATTAAATATATGGGTTGATCATGTAAATCATCCATAACTTGTATAGTGGGCTAAAAGGCTCCATGGATAATCAAGTTCGGTTAAACCCATTGAATGCTCCATGGGAGTTACAAACCCATGGGTCATGGAAATGAAGAGTCATGCCACATTAGAATTTACATGGTGTAACCCTAGACGTGACACACTATATAAGTAACATGTTCTCCACCAAAATCGGCGAAAATAAGAAACAAGAGGGCTAGGCCGATTTTAGAAGTGTGTATTCTCTCTAAAGTCATTCCAAAAGCATTTGGTGTTGTGTGAAGCATTTGAGGCATCACACTTGGGGTGCTAGGCTCACAAGGTTTCAAGGATCATAAGCAACAACAAGGTAAGTTATTCTATCTTTCATGCAAGTTAAAATTTGTTCCCCATGTATGCTAGAGAGGAATATAACCTTGGAATTCAACTTTGCATGATAATTAGACAAACATAGATCCAAGGTTATTAGGGTTGCATGTACACTTAGGAAGTGTTAGAATGCTCAAAACCCATCAGCGGTATCAGAGCCAGGTTTGTTTGTTGTTTTTTTTTGTGTGCAAATAGCTTGAAAAAAAATCGTTTTTTCTGTTTTCTGCTCGTATGAAAGTTTGCACATTTGTTGCTGGAAATGGACTAGAAACATTACCCTAAACTGTTTTGATGTTTTAAAGCTTGTTTTAGATGGTGTAATGTTTATGCTAATCCATTTACAATGGCAATTATTAAAATTACAAGTTTTTTTTAAGTGTAATTTTTGATTCTTGAAAGTGTTCATATTCATGTTCTTGAACTTATGAAGATTAGATGATCATAGGAATTGTTTGTAACCTTCATGGTAGTTTAATTCATGATCATAATGTGTTTTAATGGAGTCCATAACTTGTCCTCAAGTTATGGAAAACAAAAAGTCTCACTTTTATTAAAGCCATTAAAAGAACACAAGAGTTATAAAAATGAAGAGTCTTCATTTTTATTACTCAATTAATTCATAAGTTATAAGAAATGAAAAGTTTTGGAAGTTTACAAAACTTGCCCTCAAGTTTTGGAACATGTAAAGTCTTGATTAAAACTTTAGTTCCAACCCTTAGAATTTTAAAAGTTAAAATTCAACCCTTATACTTTATAATATTATAAGTTACTAATATATATATGTATAACAACAAGTCGTCTTACCGCTAGTACGCCTCATTCACGAAGCCAGTCTATAAGGGGGGTATAAGGTTGTTGCCTATAAAATGGCAACTTAATGGGTTTCCACTCTCACCCACCGCTTCCTTGATCGGTGGAGGGTCGTTAGCCGAACGGGTAAGACAAGGACTTATAAATTCTCACTAAAAGTATGATGAATATTATAAAGTAACTAAATGCTTTTATTAAATTCCTAATCTTAGTTACTTTAGGAAAATGTGAATAAGGTGCTAATCCATGAAATTACACTTTACACTTTGTTTAAGTCGTTGGTGGAGCGTGTGTGGTTAACCGACACACTAACTTGGACTTAACAAGGTAGGTAAAGGGTGACTTAAGGTTTACCATAACATCGGTGGAGCGTGTGTGGTTTACCGGCACATCGATTGAGTGATAAACCTTGAGGGTACCAAGTGATTTGCATGGTTACTTCACACCTCATTTTGTGATCCTCGGTATCCCAGTCACAAAACTTGGAGGACACACTCGAGATTGAAACATGCCTTTGAAAAGTTCATTGAATCTCAAAAGAATCTAGGAATTTCTAAGAACCAATTAAAACCTAATATTTATATTTCGTTTTTCATGGTGGAAATTGGTGAATCGTCATTCACCTACCTTTCAAATATGTTATAGCTTGGATTACGGCATACCTCTTCTAAGTTATAATATATTGTGATTAGATCGTAGCCTTAATATTACATTTGGGTGTTTTATTAAGGACTCTCTTAATATCTAAACTAATCTTGTTCTCTTCTTTCAGATGTCTTCAAACAATGCTGCTTCTGGCTCTAATCCTAATGGCTCCTTTACCCTTATGAACTTGTGTGGGAAAGTCACTTTTGATGGATCCAACTTCAATGAATGGATCAGAAACATCAGGATGATTACCCGCTACGAGGACAAAGAATATGTCCTTGACAAGGAGGTTAAGGAGATTGATGAGACCATTGCAACTCCCCAGGAGATCGCTGACTTCCGGGCATATGAAAGGGATGCTACAAAAGTGGCATGCATCATGTTGGCCACCATGACAGCGGAACTCCAAAAGTCCTATGAGGACTTCTACCCTTTTGAAATGCACCAAGATCTGATGGAAAGATACCATCAAAGTGCACGACACGAGAGGTATGCAATCATATGCTCTATCATAACAACCATGATGAAGGACGGGGAATCCGTCACAAGCCACATGCAGAAAATGCAAAGGTATGTGGATCGGTTGCTGAAGCTTAATGTGAACTTCCCTGAGGAGCTTGCAATAGATATCATTTTGCACTCCTTACCATCGTGCTATGATCAATTTCGCATGACATATCACATGAATAAGGAAGAGGTCACACTCAGCAAACTTCAGGGACTTCTCAAGACCGCAGAAACAGGTCTTAAGGGTAAGTCGGTTGTTAACACTCCTACTCCAAACTCCGCCCCGGTTTTGGCAATCGGGAAAGGTAGAGGGAAGAAGAGGAAGAGCTCTTCGAAGGGTACCAAGGCTAGGACCCTTGATGGCTCTTCTTCAAGTGGAACCAAGAAAGGTTTTGTCACTCCTTCTTCTGACCCTAAAGAGGCTGAATGCTTTTATTGCCATGAAAAGTCACATTGGAAGCGGAACTGCCCAAAGTACCAGCAAGATGTGAAGGATGGGAAAGTTAAACCCAACCATACAGGTATTTACACTATCTTATCTAATAACTCACCACATTCTAACTCTTGGGTCCTTGATACCGGTTGTGGTATTCATATATGTTTTGATTTGCAGGGACTAAGAAGAAGTGAGAATGTGGAGCATGGAAGAATAAACTTAATCACGGGGAATAGGAAAACTTTACCTGTCACCGAGATTGGAGTTTATACTTTATCGCTAAGTAGTGGGTTTAGTTTAGATTTGAATAAATGTTGTTATTCGCCAGAAATGGCAAGAAATATTATTTCCTTTCATGCATTGTATAAACAAGGTTTCACCTTTTCATTTGATAATGAAGTTGGTTCGATTAATGCTTTCTTTAATAATGTTCTTTATTTTAAAGCATTACCTTGTGATGGTGTGTATGAAACTGTATCTGTGGTTGATAACTTAGGAAATAATGTATTGTGTATTGATTTTGTTAATGATAATAACTTGGATAAAGAATCATTATGGCATTGTCGTCTTGGACATATAAGCAAGAAACGCATAGGCCAACTCCAAAAGGATGGAGTATTGGAGTCATTTGACCTAAAGTCAGATGATAGTTGCGAATCATGCTTACTTGGAAAAATGACAAAGTCACCCTTCACAGGCTCTTGTGAGAGGGGTAAAGGTTTGTTGGATCTTATACACACGGATGTGTGTGGGCCCTTCAAACATGCCACAAGGGATGCTAATCGTTATTATTTGACTTTTACTGATGATTACAGTAGATATGGATATGTCTACTTAATCAAGCATAAGTCAGAGACTTTTGAGAGGTTTAAAGAGTTTAAACAGGAAGTCGAGAATCAATTGGGCAGGAACATTAAGATGCTTCGATCCGATCGAGGTGGTGAGTATCTTAGTTCAGAGTTCCTCGACTATCTTAGGGAATGTGGGATTGTCTCACAATTGACACCTCCCAGGACACCGTAGTTGAATGGTGTAGCTGAGAGGCGTAATCGAACCTTGTTGGATATGGTTCGTTCCATGATGAGTTGAGCTTCGCTACCAATCTCATTTTGGGGGTATGCCTTAGAGACTGCCGCCCATATCCTTAATCTAGTTCCCACAAAGAAAGTTGCCAAAACTCCTCATGAGATGTGGACTGGTAAAGTACCCAAACTAGACCACATTAAGATTTGGGGTTGCGAGGCTTTCGTGAGACGCGAGACTCATGATAAGCTCGAACCTCAAAGTGAGAGGTGTATTTTCATCGGCTACCCACATAAATCTTTTGGTTACCTCTTCTACAGACCTAGTGAGAATGTGGTCTTTGTAGCTAGGAGGGCTTTCTTTCGAGAGAGAGAGTTCATAAGCCAAGGAGACAGTGGGAGGCAAGTTGACCTTGAAGAAATTCAAGAGTCAAGTGGTGAAGGAACTTCAAACCCTAGCACTCAACTTGAGGAGGAAACTTCTGTTGAGCCAATTGACAAGTCTGTACCTCTGAGGCGTTCCACAAGGGTTAGGAATGCACCTGAGCATTACTATGGATTCCATATTACTGCGGAAGGTGATACACTTATCAGTGATGAGACGCTGATAGGTCTGGATGAACCTAACAGTTACGCGGAAGCCATGGCAGGCCCTGAGTCAGCCAAGTGGAAAGAGGCAATGGACAGCGAGATACAGTCCATGTATGACAATCAAGTTTGGAACTTGGTTGAGAATGTACCAAGTCGTAAGACTGTAGGGTGCAAATGGATCTTCAAGAAGAAGACCGACATGGATGGTAATGTACACACTTATAAGGCACGACTGGTTGCAAAGGGTTTCTCACAAACTTCGGGAGTTGATTATGATGAGACCTTTTCTCCAGTGGCCAAGATTAAGTCTATTAGGGTTCTGTTAGCCATAGCCGCATTTCATGACTATGAAATATGGCAAATGGATGTCAAAACCGCTTTCCTTAATGGAAAGTTGGCTGAGGATGTTTACATGAGTCAGCCAGAGGGTTTTGTCAACACAGAGTACCCTAATAGAGTGTGTAAGCTTGAGAAATCCATTTATGGGTTAAAGCAAGCACCTCACAGATGGAATCTTTGCTTTGATGAGAAAGTCAAGGAATTTGGTTTTGTCTAGGAGTGAAGATGAATCTTGTGTATATGTCAAGGCCAGTGGGAGTATATTTAGCTTTTTGGTATTGTATGTGGATGACATACTACTCATAGGAAATGACATCCCAACTCTGCAGGAAGTTAAGTCCTGGCTTGGGAAGTGTTTCTCTATGAAGGACCTAGGAGAAGTTTCCTATATTCTAGGGATAAGGATCTTGAGAGACCGGAGTAAAAGACTAATTGGACTTAGTCAGAGTACTTACTTGGATAAGGTGTTGAAGAGATTCAACATGCAGGACTCCAAGAAAGGAGAGTTACCCGTCCAGAGTAATGCCAGATTGAGTAAGACACAAAGCCCTAGTACTGAGGCTGAGATAGCAGAAATGAGTCGAATACCTTATGCTTCGGCTGTAGGATCGATCATGTATGCTATGACGTGTACTCGACCTGATGTAGCCTTTGCTTTGAGCATGGTTAGCAGGTATCAGGGGAACCCTGACAAGGCACACTGGACTGCGGTAAAGAATATCCTCAAGTACCTACGGAGAACTAAGGACTGGGTCCTTACCCTCGGTGGGAGTGAAGACTTGAGAGTTGTAGGGTATAGTAATGCTAGCTTTTAGACTGATAGGGATAATTTCCGCTCTCAGTTAGGCTAGGTCTTTACCTTAAATGGAGGAGCAATTTCTTGGAAGAGTTCCAAGCAAGAGACAGTGGCTGATTCAACTTGCGAATCAGAGTATATAGCAGCTAGCGAGGCAGCAAAGGAGGCGATATGGCTGAAGAACTTCATTGGAGACCTTGGAGTTGTACCAGCTATTAAAGAGCCAATGGAAATTTTCTGTGATAGTGAAAGTGCAGTTGCCTTAGCCAAGGAACCAAGGGATCACGAGAGATCCAGACACATCGACAGAAAATACCATTTCATCAGACATCGAATAGAAGAAGGACTCCTCGTGGCAAAGAGGGTATCATTGGATGAGAATCCAGCAAATCCCCTCACGAAGGGACTGACTCGGGTTAAGCATCTCCAGCATGCTCGGAGCATAGGGCTGAAGGATGATATTAGATTTAGTAGTTAGATAACCTTGAAATTTGTAAAGTGTAATTGACATTAGATGATGAATAAAAGGTGTTTTATTTATGAGTAAAGTGTTGTTATCTCTTGTCGATCGTTTACTATATTTCTTTTGCATGTTTTGACTTCCAGAATAATTATGTTTGGTATATCATATTATTCGAACCTCCACAGTCGGTCATATGTCGGAAGTAGGTATGAATCAAGACTGTCATGATTGGTTGCAGAGGTCTAAGTTGTTGGACATGGCTACAACACTCATGAGTGCTCATAAGTTCTGAGCATTGGACTCAACCCACGCTCACTGGAATCACTTCATGGAATTTATCTCGAGTGATCGTGAGACGGTAATATCATATAAGTCTTCAAACCTAGAGATATGATTTGTTGCTTATGAGTTGGTTATGCATTGATTGTACGTTAACGCTTTGGTAACTAGATGTTATAAAACGTGCTTTTGTGTATAATTCAATGAGTGGTAGAACAAACATATGAGTCGAAGTTTATCTGTTCCTTCTTGGATTAGAAGCTGATATCTGGGCCCCTCGATGATTTTGTTTTGACCTATGTACCGGGCCCGGTCAGAACTAAGTTGATGTGTTCAATTAAGTTCTTTGTCAAACAAATCGGAAATCGGGAAACAAACTGCTGGACAATAAGTAAGACATTGTTCCATGTATTTGTCCGGCTGATATCTAGAACAGAGGATTATATGATCACTTATCTGAAATGGCGTATCATCATCTTCTTAGTTCCGAGAAACCTTGAAAAGAGCTACGATTGTTGATCGGTTCCTGAAGTCATACTTGCAGTTATAGTTATTAGACTTATCCAAGTGGGAGACTGTTGGATAAGGTGTCTAAGTCCATAACTATTTCTGGTATGTACTTGACCCGACCCGGCATGGTCCATTTGGGTTGCATGGCATCATGCATTTGGATAGACTAAATGAGAGAAATAACACTTGTGGTTTATTAATATATTATAAGTTCTAATATATTAATAATATTATTTAATTAGTATTGATCAAGAATTAATCTAGGATTAATTAAGTGATCAAAAGATGACTAATTAAATATATGGGTTGATCATGTAAATCATCCATAACTTGTATAGTGGGCTAAAAGGCTCCATGGATAATCAAGTTGGGTTAAACCCATTGAATGCTCCATGGAGGCTCCATGGGAGTTACAAACCCATGGGTCATGGAAATGAAGAGTCATGCCACATTAGGGTTTACATGGTGTAACCCTAGATGTGACACACTATATAAGCAACGTGTTCTCCACCAAAATCGGCGAAAATAAGAAACAAGAGGGCTAGGCCGATTTTAGAAGTGTGTATTCTCTCTAAAGTCATTCCAAAAGTATTTGGTGTTGTGTGAAGCATTTGAGGCATCACACTTGGGGTGCTAGACTCACAAGGTTTCAAGGATCATAAGCAACAACAAGGTAAGTTATTCTATCTTTCATGCAAGTTAAAATTTGTTCCCCATGTATGCTAGATAGGAATATAACCTTGGAATTCAACTTTGCATGATAATTAGACAAACATAGATCCAAGGTTATTAGGGTTGCATGTACACTTAGGAAGTGTTAGAATGCTCAAAACCCATCAGCTAGAACGTTCCCCTGAAATGGAGGCACCAGCCCCCAAATATACCTCTCCACCTTCTTCCCTTCGGTGGGGACCATTGATGGACATATCGCCACCAGATCGCTGAATCTGGCAGTGTAGGAGACTATGTCGGAGACCTTCATGGTTAGGCTCCAGAGCTCCTGCTCCAACTTCTGTACTTCGCCCCTAGGGCAGTATTCCTCGATCTTTAGCTCCTTAAGAGCTTCCCAGCCAATAACATTAGCCACTACTAGAGATAGTGAGTTGACATGGCTGTTCTACCACGTCAGAGCTCGGTCCGCGAAGGTGCAAGCGGAAAATTTTACCTTGCTCCCCTACGGACAGGCGCATATCTCAAAGATCGACTCCGTCTTCTCGAACCATTGCGAGAGGGCAATGATTCCGCCAGTACCGTTGAATTCCCTGGGTTTGCAGCTGGTGAAGTCCTTGTACGAGCACTCCCTAGAGCGTACTGGAGTTTCAACTGGGGTGGGAGGCACATTCGTCCCACTCTCGCTGGTACCGGTTGAGTTGAATTGTGCTAGGGCTGCCGTAACAGCCGCATTCACAGCAGCTTGGACAGCTGCTGGGTTGAATTGAGGAAGAGGAGGTGGAGTTTGATTCGGAGGGTTACGTCTCGTTACTCGGCGTGGAGGCATCTTGTAGCTATAAGTTTAACAGATGAAGATATTGATAAGAATTCAAAGAGAGAGAATGATGAGAGTGAAACATGGACTAACTCTCCATAGCCCAACAACACAAATGAAAGTATGATTGAATAGAAATCTAGCACTAGAAAGATGAAAGCATTTGGATAATAATTTCCATGAGATTAGATATCTGTCAATAAAGTTGGTATTATAGATGTAATAAGTTTTGGAAAAATGACCTAAGAGAAGGTCTTACACCATACCAAGATAAGAAAATTTTGACAGAATAAAGACATATCTACCGAAAGTTCAAGGTCTTAAAATAACAGGAATTTACAGGGAAAAGTGCTACTTAGACCATAGATAAGAAGGCTAATCCTTAAATCCAAAAGAAAAGGGATGAGTAGAGCATCCCCTACTGACAGCGGGAACCCCTTGGGCGAACCCTTAAGTTGTCCATCTGACGCTCCAATTCAAGAAGGCGTCGCTCGTACACTCGCTGGCGTACGCGATGCTCTATGACTTCAGGCCTAGTCTCAGCTAGTGCTTGAAGTAGAGACTCATGGTCTCTTTCAGATCTCTCACGGGTATCTTCCAGCCGACGAATGCGGACAGTGTTGATCCTGTATTGGCATCAAGCTCCTCAATTCGGTGGAGGGCTGTCCTTCCTTGAATTTCATTACGAGCAACTCTGCGGACCAGAATAGGCAGGACTCTGTCCGCTGAGCCTCCTTCGCTCACGTTGTAGAAACTTCGGTCTCTGTTGTATGGAATGGGTTGACCCTGTTCCTGACTCCATGTCTCTAGACTTTCCGCCCACAGAGGCGTCGGGCCTTGAAAAGCCGAAAGTGGGTTTGGAGCTACCAGGGGTTGATCGTTAACTTCTGGCTCAGAGTCAGAATCCTCCGGAAAGTTCTCAGCAAAGTCATCGTCCAGTGGAATTGTAGGTTGCCCTTCGGGCTCAACATCAAGCCATCCTCCGTTGCCTTGGTTGGGAAAGTACGGGTCTCCGGGGATATGGAATCCAACCATGTTATCTAAGCGAGAAAAGGGGTAAAAGAAGTAATTAATAGACGAACTAATTAAGATAATTATAAGATGATCCTTATCAGTTACTCCAACATGTGCGTAGTGCATACCAGTCGTATGTAACCAAAACAGGATAGACCTTCGAATAAGTGACCGTAACTCTAAATCCACAACCAAACAAGGAACAAGAAGTAAAGCAAAGATCACAGATTTGAAGTCTATAACGCCTTATTCACATATAACCTTAGCGTATCCACTCAGCAACTATTGGCATACTAATAAAGATCTTTTTAGTTTGCAGATAAGTAATTATAGAAACACAAAATACTCCTATAGTATTTTAAGTTTATGTTATGTTCTAGTGTTTTCATTGTAGTAGTGTGGGTAAGTTTTAGACTTGCTGCAACATCACAAACATTCCTGGACACATGCTAATCACTTCTCGGAAAGATATAGTTGATCAGGCTATATCACTCCCAGATCTGATTATATGTCCCCAAGACTACTCGTGCTGTCCAACAATCGTAATACTTTTGTTCTGTCCTAGTGACACTGATTTTAGTATGAATGCAGGTATGTATACTTAGGTTAAATATTTTATTATTTAAAAGTATAAACTCTTCGTCAGAGTATTTTAATCCCGTTGTGTTTATAGTTGTATATCTTTTATGGGTTGATATATTTAATTCACTATAAACAACGCTCTGATACTAATCTGTCACACCCCAAAACCGGAATGGCAGAACGTTCGGGGATGGAGGACGTCATGTACAGTATCACAACAATGCATAATAGTAAACAAGCAACAACATCATCCATTGCATTAATAGTAATAATTTTAATACAAGTGTGTTCTGTAGTTTATAAGACACCAAAAATGAATAATCAAAATGAAAGATGAGTCTTGAATGTGCTCCATCTTCTCAAAAACCTGATCATCGGTACCTGTCTACTGGCAACCTGAGAATACAAGTTATTTTGAAAGCATAGATCAACATTTAAGCTGGTGAGTTCATAAGTATTTTAGTGTCGTTGTTGTATGAGTTGAAGAAAGTATTTGTAAATGTTTGATGTAAGAGTTTGTAAGTGTTTGTTGAAAATGTTTGTAAACGTCCTAGAAAATCCTATATTTTCTACTAAAGTGGTCTTCTACCAAGACCCAACTGTTTTCTATGTTTGTTCTTTTGTAAAAGTGTGAGTTTTCCCAAGTGTAACTATCATTAATAAAAATATAGTTTTCCATTACCGTTATGTGAGAAGATCACAGTGTGAATGAAATGGGAAATAACGATGTACTAGTAGTTTTATCTAAGTGACTACTGATGTACTAACTACCCTTAAACTTGTTAGTTTAATTAAGGTAAAATGTGATATGATTGTATCCATACTTGATTTGACTTAGTATAACACGACGTTCGAGACGTCAAAAAGATATGACATTCGTCACCCGTAGACCTGCAGGTCCCACTGTAGCTAGCAGCAAGGTGTGGGATGGTCAATCCCGTATAGATCTATACACAAATTCACGCTCTCCTTCCAGGAGACTCTGGGTACAAAGCCTGACACATCAGTGTATGCCGAGCCATGAAGTAGTATCTCACATAAATGTTATAGTATTCTAGTATTATAGTATGTTCTAGTGTAGTATTCTCTCCGTCTAGTATGTAGTATGTTCTCTAGTATGTAGTATGTTCTCTAGTATGTAGTATGTAATATGTATTGATTCTCGTTATAGTATTCTCTATCTGTTTCTCTTTATAGCGAGTGTTGTTTCTCGTTATAGTATGTACTGACTCTTAGTATGTTTCGTTGTTCTAGTAATAGTATTAGTGACTTCCTAAACTATACCTATTATAGTTTACTAGTAAAGTTGTTGGTATGAATGAACATGATTGAACACCTTTGCTACCCAAAGGATCTGAACTGAATAAAGACTTTTATATCTATATACATATACATAATATACAACTAAGATTCAAACGACTTTCGGACAAACAACCGATACCCTAAGTCCACAACTAAACAAGGAACAAGAAGTAAGGCGAGTTATCAGTCCTAAGTCCTTTCAATCCTACTTATATAACTATATCTATATAGATATGCTTTTGACAAAGTATAAGTTTAAAAGAGTTTGATAAAGATTTTTGCATATAAAAGAGTTTGTTAAAGAGTTTTGCATATAAAAGAGTTTGTAAAACGATTGGAAGTAGTTTGTTTGAAAACACAGTTTGAAGTATAAGAAATCCATTTTTCGATAGCTATTAATCACATGCGATTGATATAATAACTATAATGTTTCTACTTGTATCCCCCCCTATAGAAGCATTTAAAATCATTTAAAAGGTAAGTTAAAGGGGTATGAACTCACCTGCAGTGAGTGGTACGAATGAAAGTTCGGTTTGTAGGATGCTAAGTGCCAAGTGAAGATTTGAGCACAACGGATCCTAATTAGCATATATTGGCACATATATGTATATAATTGGTCTTTATACAACTAATCATGAAAGGAAAACACCCTAGGACTTAGAAAACACTTAGGTTGGAGTGTTAGAAGCACCAAAGGTTGCATATAATGGGTGTACGACCACACATGTGCATGTGCGGCCACCAGGTGTGATGCCCCTTGGGTGTGCGGCCTGGTGTGTGAGGCCATGGAGTGTGCGACCGCACACTCCTAGGAAAAATGGTTAAAAAATGCATTCTAAGGTTATATATTGCATCCCCTAAGTGTATTTGATCATGTGCTAGCGTACAACTTGAGTTTAAGGCCCTTAAGCACTAAACAAAGGGGTGTACGGCCACAAGGGGTGTGTGCAGCCGCACACTCCTTGATGATCATGATCTGGATGTTTTCTAAGGCTCATAACTAGCAAGTAACAAGCAGAAGATGGGTACTTACGATATATAAGCGTTTATGGGTGTTTGGAGCCCTAGAACTTAGTAGGTGTTCTTGGTGTTCTTGGTGAAACTGAAGAACACTTGAAGATTTACTAAAAAGGAGTGATTTCATGGATGGAATCAGTGATATTTACTAGATGGAGTAAGGAATCAACAAATCAAATGAAAGAAACACTTACCACTTGAAGATCTAGCTGAAAAATCGGATGCTACTTGAGAGAGAATGAGTTCTTGACTAGGGGGTGAAAAGGGTTGAATGAAGGGCAAGCCTTTACTTTATAGTCGAGAGTGTGCTGCCAGAGGAGGGGTGTGCGGCCAAACACCCAAGTGTACGGCCGTACACTCCTCATATTGGAGTGTTTGGCCATTTTTGGGTAGGGGTGAACTCGCGGAACCCAAATCTAAACTCTAAGTTGAAGATAATAGGTTTAGAACACTCAAATTGACTCAACAATGCTAGAAGGTAGCAGAAACGAGTCTGACTTTGATTGATTTGAATAACAGTACAAGATAGAAATTTCGGGTTGTCACAACGATTCCCTGAGAATACAAGTTATTTTGAAAAACGTCAACATATATAATGTTGGTGAGTTCATAAGCATATTTGAATGAAAAGTTTTGAATTGTTTGTAAACACCAGAAAATCCGATATTTTCTGAAAATGGTTTGAACGTGATGTATCAAAATCAAGTATTAATGCATGTGTGTTTTCTGTATTTGAAATGTATATAAAATGTAATCCAGATAAAAACTCTGTATTTTCTATAGCAAGTAAAAGGTATGGTTTAGCTATGTATTACCCCAAAAAATCTTATATTTTCTGCTTATAAAAGTGTTGTGGTCTCAACCCTAAGAACGAATATCAGTGTGTGATTGTTTTTGTATCAACCAGATTTTATAGGTGTTCCATAAAATTATGTTGGAGAGGATCTCTATGTGAGCCGTTTTAACCATACTTGATTATGACGAATTCGCCTGTCGTGGCGTTTTTTAGGCGCCAGCTTGATTTAGGTAAGGTTTGTCACCCTAGACTGGCCTAGTCTAGCTATAGCAAACAGCTCAGGTGTGGGGGAGTCACCCCCGTATAGATCTATACACAAACTCCCGCTCTCCCCTCCAGGAGACTCTGGTTATAACTACAGGCTACGATCATACACTCTAAGGTGTCAACCAACATGTCTCACTAGATCATTAAGTGTTTTCACGCGAGTATTGAATTATGCTATGTATAATGTTTTCGTATATATAGTTAATATTTGCAAAGCCCAAAAAGAATATGTATGTGAATGTATAAGGCCCAACAGACATGTAATGGAGCAGCTATGGCCCGCTAAGCATGTGATGTATGGACTGGGCTCAATAAGCATGTTAATGGGTCACAAAGGCCCAAATTAACATGCAATAAACACATTTGGCCCAACAAACATATAAATGGGCCACAAAGGCCCAAATGGACATGTAATGAATATATTAGGCCCAATATCACGAAATTAACATTTTTGGCCCAAAATATAAAAAAATATTATTTTCGGCTCATTATTGTAAAGATTTACATTTTCAGCCCATTTTTAAGTAAAATGAAACTTTTCGACACAAGTTTTATAAAAATGACATTTTCGGCCCATGATTTTAAAAATTTACATTTTGTCTCACTTTTCATAGAAATTACGTTTTTGGCCCAAGTTTTGGAAAAATTGCATTTTTAACCCATGAAACCATAGGTTTACATTTTAGACTTAAACTTGAGTTAAATGACAATTTACTTCATAAAACCGAAAAGCCCATTTTTATGGCCCAATATACAAAAAATTGCATTTTTGGCCCTTTTATTCCCAAGAATATCATAAAAACTCATTTTGGTATAAAAGTGACTCTTTTAGTCCTTGTAAAACCGAAAGTGTCATAAAAATCTCATCTTTTTGTTTATTTTTTAAAAATGGTCCTATTTCAAGATTTTGTTTCATTTTTCCAACAATCATCACATATGTACACTTTCATTCCCATGTTATGGTGTGTAAAGTGATATAGTTTGTAAATTTCACAATCTTTTGTTATAGATTTCGAAATCTATCATATTTCATCACATAATCACAACATAAACCAAGAAAATCACACATAACATGCACTAATACATAGATCTACACATATGTACTTGTATCCCCCCAAAACAAAGTAAAAATGAAAACAAGGGGGTATGAACTCACTTTGAGGTTTGGATTCGGTTTTGATGAAGAATGAAGTGAAGATCTCGGCCCTAGAAAGCTCCTTGAGGGGGTTTTCGAACTCTATGAAGTTTAAGAGTATAGATCATGAAATATTATGTTCTAAGAAGAGATTTTTGAAGAAATCAAGAAGCTAAACCATAGATCCAAGTAAGAACTTACCAAAGATGATGATCTTGATGAAAAACCTTCTTGAAAATACCCAGAAATCTCGAAAAATTTAGAGGAAGGAGGAGAAGTTCTTGAGAGTGTTTGAAGGTGTTTGAGAGAAACAATGGAGGTGGTGTGGTGGGGGTTTCGGCCGAGGGTAATAATGTCACACCCCAAAACCGAGAACGGCGGAATACGTTCTGGGGTCGAGGACGTCATGTACAGTATCATAACAATGCATAATAGTAAAGACAAGCAACAACAACCATTGCATTAATATAATAATTGTAATACAAGCGTGTTCTGTACAGTTTGTTAGACACCAAAAGTATAATGAAAATAAATAGGAGTCTTGTATATGCTCCATCTTCTCAAAAACTACATCTTTACCTGTCTACTGATGACCTGAGAATACAAGTTATTTTGAAAGCGAGTATCAGCATAAAGCTGGTGAGTTCATAAGTATTTAGTGTCATTGCTTGTATAAAAATGTTTACAACACTGTGGTATAATAACTGGTTTCAATGATTTGAAAATAGTATACTCCCTAGAAAACCCTATGTTTTCCAGTAAAAAGTAGCCTTCTACCAAGACTCAATTGTTTGTAGATTTGTTCTTTCATAAATGTAGAGATTTTCCCAGTGAAACTAATATTATGAAAATATAGTTTTTGACCTCATTAATGTAAAGAAATGGGAAAATAATGGTTTACCCCAGCATTGTCACTGCCGACTGAATGTAATGAAAATACAGACTCCAGGTGGTATTAAATGTAAAATACACCTCGAGGAGTCTGTTTTGCCTTTAATTCTTAAAGTGTTAATTAAAGGTCTGAATGTGAACTCGTATATAACCATGCTGATTGACGATCGAATAACTGATGACCCTCCAGGTCACACGTAGTATGGTGACATTTGTCACCCCTGGGCCTAGTCGGCTCGGACTGTAGCTAGCAGTCGAGATGTGGGAGTGTCTGTCCCGTATAGATCTATACACATAATGCCCGCTCTCCGTCCAGGAGACTCTGGTTACACGGTGATAGCACAATGAAGTGTCGTATCGAGAAGTAGTACGTCACATTCTGTTTTAGTATATTCTCTTGTATATTGTATAATGTATTTTCTGGTATAATGTATAGAGTGTTCTCTTGGATAGCATATAGTACTCTCTTTGTATAGTATTTATCATGTATTGACTCGTAACTGTACTGACTCTAGTAGATGTCTTTGTAATAATAGTAATGAGCAGTAATCCTTAACTATACCTATTATAGTTAAATAGTAATGTCGGTTGCATGCCTTTGATACACAAAGGCACTGAACTGAAATGAAGACTTTTATATCTAACACAAATATAGATGATATATAACTAATAATTCAACGACAGTCGGACAAATAACAAAATACCCTAAGCCCACAATCAAACAAGAACAAGAAGTAAGGTGAGCTATTAGTCCTAAGTCCTTCAAGTCTTACTTATATATATATATATATATATATATATATATATATATATATATATATATATATATATATATATATATATATATATATATATATATATATATATATATATATATATATATATATATATAATGGTGTAGATATGGTTTGGGAATAAAAGAAGTTTAAAAGAGTTTGGAAATAGTTTTATAACAATTTAATATGAAAATGAGTTTGATAAACATTTGAAGCAGTTTTGTTGGCAAAGCAGTTGAAAATATAGAAAATCCTTTTGGTTGCAAGTTATAAATCACATGTGATTGATACTATAACTTGTTTGATTCAACTTGTATTCCCCCCCATAAAAGCATTTAAAAACATTTAAAAGGTTAATTAAGGTGTATGAACTCACTATGGAGTTTACACTTCAAATGATCACCCTATATGTGTTTACGGTCGATGGACCATTCCCCCCATGAGTTTACGGCCGTAAACTCATGGGAATGGTGCATTTGGGTGTTTCAAGGTCTCATGTTTCACAAAGAAGTGTCCTAGGGTTGAATCAAAGGCTTAGGAAGTGGTTAGGGTTCGAAATGGCACTCCCTTGGAGTTTACGGTCCTTGGACCACTCCTTGGGAGTTTACGATCGTAACCCTAGAGTTTACGGCCGTAAACCCTTGGCCACTTCATTCTTTTCGTGTTTTGTGGTTCTTAGTTCATGCATGTAAGTTCTTAGCCTCTTATCCAAGCATTAGAAGGTGTTAGGGGCATCAAAACACCCTTTGGGGGTGTTTACGGTTTTGGGAGATCCCCAAACCGTAAACACATGTTCTTGGGGATTTTTGGTGTTCATTCCATGCATTTGTAAGCACACTAAGCAAATAACTAGTTAGGAATAGTATACTTACTTATAGGAAGCTTGTAAGAGTGTTTAGGACCCAAGAACACTAGTGTGTGTTCTTGGTGTTTTGAAGAATACTTGAAGATCTATGTAAAAACCAAGAATCCATGGATGAAATGATGTATAAACACTAGATTAAGTGTTGTATGAACGAATTTAGGAAGGAAAACTTACACTTTTGGCGGATTTGGAAGAATGGACTTATGATACTTGAGAGAAAAGCCTTGTGTTCTTGAGGTGAGAAGTGGAGAATGAGGAAAAGATGTGTAAACTCATGCTATATGCATGAGTCTTGGGAAAATGGTGTTTACGGCCGAAACACCACTTGTTTGGCCGTAAACTCCTATGAAATGAGTTGATTGTTTTGTTCGTTACACCTCACTCATAACGACACTTCCTTTTTATTAAATCGTTTGACGAAATTAAAATAAAACACCCAGACGGGCTTAAATCCGGCCAAAAATGTACTGAAATGTTTTTAACTAATTTTTGAAGTGTTTGGCTGTGGGAATTATACAAATGAAATTTTCGGGTTGTCACATCATCCCCCCGTTAGAGGGAATTTCGTCCCGAAATTAGAGTTCAAACAGCTAAGTTATTACAACATAACTAAGCAAAAAGATGAGGATATTTAAGTTTCATTTGATCCTCGCGCTCCCATGTGAATTCCGGTCCTCGCTTGGCATTCCATCGAACCTTCACGACTGGGATGCGGCTTTGTTTCGTTTGTTTGACCTCTCGGTCCATAATCTCCACAGGTTCTTCCACGAAGTTGAGGCTCTCGTTGATCTCGATCTCGTCGAGTGGGATTACAAGAGTCTCGTCGGATAGGCACTTTTTCAAGTTCGAGACGTGGAAGGTAGGATGTACGTTACTAAGCTCGCGGGGTAGACTGAGTTTGTAAGCTACGGGGCCGATTCTAGCGAGAATCTCGAAAGGCCCTATGTATCTCGGATTCAGCTTTCCACGTTTTCCGAAACGTATCAAGCCTTTCCAGGGTGAGACTTTTAAAAGGACTCGGTGTCCCACCTGGAATTCCAAAGGTTTCCTTCGTTTGTCTGCGTAGCTTTTCTGCCGGTCTCTAGAGGCTTTCAATCGTTCACGAATCTGAACGATCTTCTCTGTCGTTTCCCGAATGATTTCCGGACCCGTGAGAGTGCTGTCAGGAACTCGTCCTTTAGCTAATTGAGTGTCACCCACCTCAGCCCAACACAGAGGGGATCTGCACTTCCGGCCGTAGAGGGCTTCAAATGGAGCAGCCTTGATGCTCGCGTGATAACTGTTGTTGTAGGAAAACTCGACAAGGGGTAAGTTGGTATCCCACGCCTTACCAAAGTCGATCACACCGACTCGCAGCATATCTTCCAAAGTTTGGATAGTCCTCTCACTTTGTCCATCGGTCTGTGGATGGTAGGCTGTACTCATGTCCAACCTCGTTCCTAAGGAGCTTTGTAGCGACTGCCAGAACCTCGAAGTGAATCTACTATCTCTATCGGAGATAATGGATATAGGAACACCATGCAGTCGTACGACTTCCCTAATGTAGGTTCTCGTGAGTTTCTCCATTTTGTCGGTTTCTTTGATGGGTAGGAAGTGTGCGGACTTGGTCAATCTATCGACAATGACCCATATGGTATCAAGTCCACCCGTTGTCTTGGGTAGCTTGGTTATGAAGTCCATAGTGATCCGCTCCCACTTCTACTCAGGTATCTCCGGTTGTTGGAGTAGTCCTGATGGTTTCTGTTATTCGACCTTGACCTGGGCGCAAGTAAGGCATTTACTCACAGAGGTAGCAATCTCTGCTTTCATGTTAGGCCACCAGTATGACTTTTTAAGATCCAGATACATCTTATCTGAACCTGGGTGGACGGAGTATCGAGTGTTGTGCGCTTCCTTCATGACCAAGTCTCTGAAGCCACTGTGCTTCGATGTCCAGATCCGGTCCATGAGATATAAGGCTCCGTCACCCTTGACTTCTAGATTCTTATCCATTCCTCGCAGGGATTCTCCCGCTATATGTTCAGGTTTCAAAGCTTCGAGCTGAGCTTCCTTAATTTGTGCGGATAGATGCGAATGGATAGTCATTGTTAATGACTTGACTCTTCGGCCAGAATATTCTTTCCGACTTAGGGCGTCTGCTACTACGTTGGCTTTACTCGGATGATAACGAATTTCGCATTCGTAGTCATTGAGTAGCTCGACCCACCGTCGTTGTCTCATGTTGAGCTCTTTTTGGTTGAAGATGTGTTGGAGGCTTTTGTGGTCGGTATAGATGGTGCTCTTTGTACCATACAGGTAGTGTCTCCAGATTTTTAGGGCGAATACAACCGCTCCTAATTCGAGGTCGTGTGTGGTGTAGTTAACCTCGTGTGTCTTCAGCTGTCTTGAGGCGTAGGCGATGACCTTACCTCGTTGCATCAGAATACAACCGAGCCCCTGATTGGATGCATCGTAGTATACCACAAAGTCGTCTATCCCTTCGGGGAGGGATAGTATTGGTGCGGTGCATAAGGCTCGTTTCAGGGTTTGGAATGCCTTATGTTGTTTCTCTTCCCAGTCAAAGGCCACGCCTTTCTGGGTCAATGTTGTAAGGGGTTTCGCGATTCGAGAGAAGTTCTGTATGAACCCGCGGTAGTAGCCAGCTAGGCCTAGAAATTGGCGAATTTATGTAGGCGTCTTCGGTGCTGACCAGTTCTCAATAGCTTTAATCTTGGATGGGTCCACGTGGATTCCTTCTTCGCTAACCACGTGTCCTAAGAATTCGACTCTTCGGATCCAAAACTCGCACTTAGAGAACTTCGCGTACAGCTTCTCCGATCGTAGGGTTTCCAGGACTTGTCGTAAATGATTGCTCTGCTCCTCCTTACTTCGAGAGTAGATAAGTATGTCATCAATGAAGACGATGACGAACTGATCCAAGTAAGGACGGCATACCCTATTCATTAAGTCCATGAATATTACGGGCGCATTGGTCAGTCCGAATGGCATCACCACGAACTCGTAGTGTTCGTATCGGGTTCGGAAGGCTGTTTTCAGAACATCCTCCTCGAGCACTCGTAACTGGTGATACCCGGATATCAGATCAATCTTGGAAAAATAACTCGCCCCTTGCAGTTGGTCGAATAAATCGTCTATACGAGGAAGAGGGTAATGATTCTTGATCGTCAGCTTGTTGAGTTCTCTATAATCGATGCACATACGGAACGATCCGTCTTTCTTCTTCACGAACAAGACCGGTGCTCCCCAGGGTGAGAAGCTTGGTCTTATAAAGCCCTTGCTGAGCAGTTCGTTAAGCTGACCGGACAGTTCTTGCATCTCAGCAGGCGCTAGACGATAAGGCGATTTGGCTACGGGGGTAGCTCCTGGAATTAAGTCAATTCGGAACTCGACTTGACGTTGCGGAGGTAAGCCCGGTAGTTCTTCCGGAAAGACGTTGGGGAAGTCGCGTACTACGGGGAAGTCTTTTAGGTCTTTTGTTTTCTGGATCGTATCGATGACGTGTGCATGGAATGCACGATATTCCTTACGCAAGTACTTTTGGGCTTGAATACTTGAGATGATACGAAGGCTCATACCCGGTTTGTCTCCTTAGATCAACAAGGGTTCGTTATTCGGTAGATTCAGGCGGACTGCTTTTTCGAAGCATAGAATGTCGGCACGATAAAGACTCAGCCAGTTCATGCCTACGATGACGTCGAAACTCTGGATAGCTACTGGTATGAGGTCGATTGGAAACGAATGATTATCTAGTATGAGGGAACAACCTATGTAAATCTCGTTAGAACTCTCTGTCTTTCCGTTATCCATTTCTACGACGAAGGTTTCTTTTAGTGGTTGCGGTGATTGTTTAAGTAAGTGTTTGAATTTTTGGTTAACGAAGCTTATTTCTGCCCCACTATCGAATAGGATACAAGCATAAGAGTTATCGAGAAGGAACGTACCCGTGACTACTGTGGGGTCTGCTACTGCTTCATTGTGGCCAATAGCAAGTAGTCTGCCAGTCCCTCCTGTATTCCCAGCCTTCGGGCAGTTTCTTTTGAAATTCCCTATCTCGCCACAGCCGTAGCAGGCCTGACTTACTCCTGTGCTGGGGACCTGGGAAATGGGTTTGGGCTGTGATCGGCAAAACCGGGCGGTATGGCCCTTCCGGTCACAGTTAGTGCAGTGCATTTCCCGGCAGGGGCCGTTGTGATGGAAAGAGCACTTGGTGCACTTGGGTAGATTCCCAGCATATGTTTTGGCTGGTACATGGGCAGCTGGGGTAGTGGCAGCATGGACAACCACCATTTGTTGGTTCTTTGAAGAGGACTGGGCTGATTTGCCCTTCTTTCGGTCCCACCGCTTCCTCTTGTTGTCAGATGTCTTTGTTGGTGCGGTGGCAACCGTAGTAGCGGTTGATGGAGTGTAGGGAACTTCATGATCAATCAGCCTTTGGTCCAATTCCTTGGCACTTTCAAAGGTCGTAGGGTGTGATGCTAGAACGTTCCCTCGATACGGGGGCACTAATCCCCAGATGTATCGTTCAATTTTCTTGGCCTCGGTGGGGATCATGTTAGGACATAGAGTTACCAGGTCGCAGAACCTGGCTGTATAAGCCACTATGTCGGTCCCCTTCATCTTGAGGTTCCAGAGTTCCTCCTCGAGTTTCTGAATTTCGCCCCTAGGACAGTACTCCCTTGTCAGCAGGACCTTCAGTGTGTCCCAGCCCATGGCGTTGGCTGTTACTAAAGAGAGTGATTTGACATGGCCATTCCACCACGTCAAGGCCCTTTCGGTGAAGGTGCAAGCTGTGAACTTTATCTTGCTCTCCTCGGGGCACGAGCACATCTCGAAGATGGCTTCAGTTCTTTCGATCCATTGGGACAGTGCAATGATCCCCCCCGGTCCCATTGAAGAATGTTGGTTTGCAGCTCATGAAATCCTTATAGGTACACCCCTGTGTACGTGGGTGGATTTCACCATGTCTAGAGTTGGTGCCCATTCCGGCTCCACTTGCGTCACCAGAATTTACTTGGGCCATAGCTGCGGTCACAGCTGCAGTTACAGCTGCCTGAAAGATCACCGCATCGAACTGCGGAGGAGGAGGTGGTGGTGGAGTTTGATTCACAGGCGTGCGTCTGGTCGGACGCTTGCGGGGAGGCATCTTTTACTGAAAATTTAAAAGATGATGACAACAGTGAGAATCAATTGTAAGTATGATGAGAGTGTTTCATGGACTAAATCGGCATAGTCCAACTGTCAGATAGAGTCATAACAAATAGAGTAGGGAAACATAAGAGTATAGCCTTTCCCATAGAGTAGTCAACTGCCAATGTTACTGGTATTAATGATGTAAAATGAGTTCGGGAAAAATGACCTAACAATAGGTCTTACATCAAACCACAAGGAACATGTCGGCAGTTTAGAAGCCTAGTTAGAGTATTTTCAAAGTTAGGAATGTTTACAGACAAGTGCTCTACCGAGCATAGAAAAGAAAAGGCTATTCCTTAATCAAAAGAGAAGGATGAGTTGACATATTCTACTGGCGACGGGTATCCCTTGGGCGAAACCTAAGATCAGCCAGTTGGCGTACAACTTCTTGAAGATGTCGCTCATGCGCCCTCTGAGGCACTCGAAGTTCCATGACTTCAGCTCGGGATGCAGCTAGTTGTTGCTGTAGAGCCTCATTGGTCCTCCTAGTCCTATCCATAGCTTCTTCGAGTTGGCGGATACGGACAACGTTAAGCTTAGAGTTGGCGTCAATTTCCACAACTCTGCCGATGGCTGCATGACTTTGTTCGACGTTCCTAGCAATCCTACGGACCATGATGGACAAGACTCGGTCAGCTGATCCTCCCTCGCTTATGTTGTAAAAGCTTCGATCTCCGTTGAAAGGTAAAGGCTGACCCTGCTCGCCACTCCATCGATTTAAGGTTGTTGCCCACATGGGGGTGGGACCTTGAAATGCCGGATGGGGGTTGGGGTTTGGAGCTACTGGGGGTAGGTTGTTGACTTCTGGTTCAGAGTCGGAGTCATCTGAAAAGCCTTCTGCGAGGTGATCATCCAAAGGGATTAGGTGATCATCTTCCGGCTCATCATCAAGCCATCCTCCAATGCCTTGGTTTGGATAGTACGGATCGCCAGGGAGATGAAAGCCAGCCATGCTATCTACGCGAGAAATGGGGAAAGAGTAGTTAATAGGCGTACTAATCTAAGATACTTATAAGATGGTCGTTATTAGTTGATCCAATACTTGCATAGTGCATACCAATTACATGCAACTGAAACAGGATAGACCTTCGAATAAGTGACCCTAACTCTAAATCCACAACCAAACAAGGAATAGGAAGTAAAGCAAAGATCGCAGATTCTAAGTCTATAGCGCCTTAGTCACATGTAACCGCAGAGTATCCACTTAGCAACTATTGTCCTACTAGTAACGACCTTTTTAGTTCTCACATATGTAATTCATAGTAATGCAGAATAATCCTATAGTATTCTTGTTCTAATGCTCTTGTAGTAGTGTTGGTAAGTTTTTAGACTTGTGGCAACACCACAACCATTCTTAGGCACATGCTAGTCACTCCTTGGAAAATGTAGTTGATCAGGCTACATTCACCCAGATTTGACTATATGTCTGTAAGCCTAGTTGTGTTGTTCCACAATCTTAATACTTTTGTTATGTTCTAGTATGATACTGACCCTTTGTATGAATGGATGTATATATATACTTAGTAAAATATTTTATTATTTAAAAGTATATATTCTTGGTCAGAGTGTTTTAATCTCGATGTGTTTATAGTTCGTATATATTTTATGGGTTGATATACTTGATTCACTATAAACAATGCTCTGATACCAATCTGTGACACCCCAAAACCGAGAACAGCGGAATACGTTCTGGGGTGGAGGACGTCATGTACAGTATCATAACAATGCATAATAGTAAAGACAAGCAAAAACAACCATTGCATTAATATAATAATTGTAATACAAGCGTGTTCTGTACAGTTTGTTAGACACCAAAAGTATAATAAAAATAAATAGGAGTCTTGTATATGCTCCATCTTCTCAAAAACTGCATCTGTACCTGTCTACTGATGACCTGAGAATACAAGTTATTTTGAAAGCGAGTATCAGCATAAAGCTGGTGAGTTCATAAGTATTTAGTGTCATTGCTTGTATAAAAATGTTTACAACACTGTGGTATAATAACTGGTTTCAATGATTTGAAAATAGTATACTCCCTAGAAAACCCTATGTTTTCCAGTAAAAAGTAGCCTTCTACCAAGAGTCAATTGTTTGTATATTTGTTCTTTCATAAATGTAGAGATTTTCCCAGTGAAACTACTAATATGAAAATATAGTTTTTGACCTCATTAATGTAAAGAAATGGGAAAATAATGTTTTACCCCAGCAGTGTCACTGCCGGCTGAATGTAATGAAAATACAGACTCCAGGTGGTATTAAATGTACAATACACCTCGGGGAGTCTGTTTTGCCTTTAATTCTTAAAGTGTTAATTAAAGGTCTGAATGGGAACTCGTATGTAACCATGCTGATTGACGATCGAATAACTGATGACCCTCCAGGTCACACGTAGTATGGTGACATTGGTCACCCCTGGGCCTAGTCGGCTCGGACTGTAGCTAGCAGTCGGGATGTGGGAGTGTCTGTCCCGTATAGATCTATACACATAATGCCCGCTCTCCCTCCAGGAGACTCTGGTTGCACGGTGATAGCACAATAAAGTGCCGTATCGAGAAGTAGTATGTCACATTCATTCTGTTTTAGTATATTCTCTTGTATATTGTATAATGTATTTTCTGGTATAATGTATAGAGTGTTCTCTTGGATAGCATATAGTATTCTCTTTGTATAGTATTTATCATTTATTGACTCGTAACTGTACTGACTCTGGTAGATGTCTTTGTAATAATAGTAATGAGCAGTAATCCTTAACTATACCTATTATAGTTAAATAGTAATGTCGGTTGCATGCCTTTGATGCACAAAGGCACTGAACTGAAATGAAGACTTTTATATCTAACACAAATATAGATGATATATAACTAAGAATTCAACGACAGTCGAACAAATAACAAAATACCCTAAGCCCACAATCAAACAAGAACAAGAAGTAAGGTGAGCTATTAGTCCTAAGTCCTTCAAGTCTTACTTATATATATATATATATATATATATATATATATATATATATATATATATATATATATATATATTGGTGTAGATGTGGTTTGGGAATAAAAGAAGTTTAAAAGAGTTTGGAAATAGTTTTATAACAATTTAATACGAAAATGAGTTTGATAAACATTTGAAGCAGTTTTGTTGGCAAAGCAGTTGAAAATATAGAAAATCCTTTTGGTTGCAAGTTATAAATCACATGTGATTGATACTATAACTTGTTTGATTCAACTTGTATTCCCCCCCATAAAAGCATTTAAAAACATTTAAAAGGTTAATTAAGGGGTATGAAGTCACTATGGAGTTTACACTTCAAATGATCACCCTATATGTGTTTACGGTCGATGGACCATTCCCCCCATGAGTTTACGGCCGTAAACTCATGGGAATGGTGCATTTGGGTGTTTCAAGGTCTCATGTTTCACAAAGAAGTGTCCTAGGGTTGAATCAAAGGCTTAGGAAGTGGTTAGGGTTCGAAATGGCACTCCCTTGGAGTTTACGGTCCTTGGACCACTCCTTGGGAGTTTACGATCGTAACCCTAGAGTTTACGGCCGTAAAACCTTGGCGACTTCATTATTTTCGTGTTTTGTACTTCTTAGTTCATGCATGTAAGTTCTTAGCCTCTTATCCAAGCATTAGAAGGTGTTAGGGGCATCAAAACACCCTTTGGGGGTGTTTACGGTTTTAGGAGATCCCCAAACCGTAAACACATGTTCTTGGGGATTTTTGGTGTTCATTCCATGGATTTGTAAGCACACTAAGCAAATAACTAGTTAGGAAGAGTATACTTACTTATAGGAAGCTTGTAAGAGTGTTTAGGACCCAAGAACACTAGTGTGTGTTCTTGGTGTTTTGAAGAATACTTGAAGATCTATGTAAAAACCAAGAATCCATGGATGAAATGATGTATAAACACTAGATTAAGTGTTGTATGAACGAATTTAGGAAGGAAAACTTACACTTTTGGCGGATTTGGAAGAATGGACTTATGATACTTGAGAGAAAAGCCTTGTGTTCTTGAGGTGGGAAGTGGAGAATGAGGAAAAGATGTGTAAACTCATGCTATATGCATGAGTCTTGGGAAAATGGTGTTTACGGCCCAAACACGACTTGTTTGGTCGTAAACTCCTAGTAAATGAGTTGATTGTTTTGTTCGTTACACCTCACTCATAACGACACTTCCTTTTTATTAAATCGTTTGACGAAATTAAAATAGAACACCCAGACGGGCTTAAATCCGGCAAAAATGTATTGAAATGTTTTTGACTAATTTTTGAAGTGTTTGGCTGTGGGAATTATACAAATGAAAATTTAGGGTTGTCACATCATCCCCCCGTTAGAGGGAATTTCGTCCCGAAATTAGAGTTCAAGCAGCTAAGTTATTACAACATAACTAAGCAATAAGATGAGGATATTTAAGTTTCATTTGATCCTCACGCTCCCATGTGAATTCCGGTCCTCGCTTGGCGTTCCAGCGAACCTTCACGATTGGGATGCGGCTTTGTTTCGTTCGTTTGACCTCTCGGTCCATAATCTCCACAGGTTCTTCCACGAAGTTGAGGCTCTCGTTGATCTCGATCTCGTCGAGTGGGATTACAAGAGTCTCATCGGATAGGCACTTTTTCTAGTTCGAGACGTGGAAGGTAGGATGTACGTTACTAAGCTCGCGGGGTAGACTGAGTTTGTAAGCTACGGGACCGATTCTAGCGAGAATCTCGAAAGGCCCTATGTATCTCGGATTCAGCTTTCCACGTTTTCCAAAACGTATCAAGCCTTTCCAGGGTGAGACTTTTAAAAGGACTCGGTCTCCCACCTGGAACTCCTAAGGTTTCCTTCGTTTGTCTGCGTAGCTTTTCTGCCGGTCTCTAGAGGCTTTCAATCGTTCGCGAATCTGAACGATCTTCTCTGTCGTTTCCCGAATGATTTCTGGACCCGTGAGAGTGCTGTCAGGAACTCGTCCTTTCGCTAATTGAGTGTCACCCACCTCAGTCCAGCACAGAGGGGATCTGCACTTCCGGCCGTAGGGGGCTTCAAATGGAGCAGCCTTGATGCTCGCGTGATAACTGTTGTTGTAGGAAAACTCGACAAGGGGTAAGTGGGTATCCCACGCCTTACCGAAGTCGATCACACAGGCTCGCATCATATCTTTCAAAGTTTGGATAGTCCTCTCACTTTGTCCGTCGGTCTGTGGATGGTAGGCTGTACTCATGTCCAGCCTCGTTCCTAAGGAGCTTTGTAGCGACTGCCAGAACCTCGAAGTGAATCTACTATCTCTGTCGGAGATAATGGATATAGGAACACCATGCAGTCGTACGATTTCCCTAATGTAGGTTCTCGTGAGTTTCTCCATTTTGTCGGTTTCTTTGATGGGTAGGAAGTGTGCGGACTTGGTCAATCTATCGACGATGACCCATATGGTATCAAGTCCAACCGTTGTCTTGCGTAGCTTGGTTATGAAGTCCATAGTGATCCGCTCCCACTTCCACTCAGGTATCTCCGGTTGTTGGAGTAGTCCTGATGGTTTCTGGTATTCGACCTTGACCTTGGCGCAAGTAAGGCATTTACTCACAAAGGTAGCAATCTCTGCTTTCACGTTAGGCCACCAGTATGACTTTTTGAGATCCAGATACATCTTATCTGAACCTGGGTGGACGGAGTATCGAGTGTTGTGCGCTTCCTTCATGACCAAGTCTCTGAAGCCACCGTGCTTCGGTGTCCAGATCCGGTCCATGAGATATAAGGCTCCGTCACCCTTGACTTCTAGATTCTTATCCATTCCTCGCAGGGATTCTCCCGCTACATGTTCAGGTTTCAAAGCTTCGAGCTGAGCTTCCTTAATTTTTGCGGATAGATGCTAATGGATAGTCATTGTTAATGACTTGACTCTTCGGCCAGAATATTCTTTCCGACTTAGGGCGTCTGCTACTACGTTGGCTTTACCCGGATGATAACGAATTTCACATTCGTAGTCATTGAGTAGCTCGACCCACCGTCGTTGTCTCATGTTGAGCTCTTTTTGGTTGAAGATGTGTTGGAGGCTTTTGTGGTCGGTATAGATGGTGCTCTTTGTACCATACAGGTAGTGTCTCCAGATTTTTAGGGCGAATACAACCGCTCCTAATTCGAGGTCGCGTGTGGTGTAGTTAACCTCGTGTGTCTTCAGCTGTCTTGAGGCGTAGGCGATGACCTTACATCGTTGCATCAGAACACAACCGAGCCCCTGATTGGATGCATCGTAGTATACCACAAAGTCGTCTATCCCTTCGGGGAAGGATAGTATCGGTGCGGTGCATAAGGCTCGTTTCAGGGTTTGGAATGCCATCTGTTGTTTCTCTTCCCAGTCAAAGGCCACGCCTTTCTGGGTCAATGTTGTAAGGGGTTTCGCGATTCGAGAGATGTTCTGTATGAACCTGCGGTAGTTGCCAGCGAGGCCTAGAAATTGGCGAATTTCTGTAGGCGTCTTCGGTGCTGACCAGTTCTCAATAGCTTTAATCTTGGATGGGTCCACGTGGATTCCTTCTTCGCTAACCACGTGTCCTAAGAATTCGACTCTTAGGATCCAAAACTCGCACTTAGAGAACTTCGCGTACAGCTTCTCCGATCATAGGGTTTCCAGGACTTGTCGTAAATGATTGCTCTGCTCCTCCTTACTTCGAGAGTAGATAAGTATGTCATCAATGAAGACGATGACGAACTGATCCAAGTAAGGACGGCATACCCTATTCATTAAGTCCATGAATATTACGGGCGCATTGGTCAGTCCGAATGGCATCACCACGAACTCGTAGTGTTCGTATCGGGTTCGGAAGGCTGTTTTCAGAACATCCTCCTCGAGCACTCGTAACTGGTGATACCCGGATATTAGATCAATCTTGGAAAAATAACTCGCCCCTTGCAGTTGGTCGAATAAATCGTCTATACGAGGAAGAGGGTAACGATTCTTGATCGTCAGCTTGTTGAGTTCTCTATAATCGATGCACATACGGAACGATCCGTCTTTCTTCTTCACGAACAAGACCGGTGCTCCCCAGGGTGAGAAGCTTGGTCTTATAAAGCCCTTGCTGAGCAGTTCGTTAAGCTGACCGGACAGTTCTTGCATCTCAGCAGGCGCTAGACGATAAGGCGATTTGGCTACGGGGGTAGCTCCTGGAATTAAGTCGATTCGGAACTCGACTTGACGTTGCGGAGGTAAGCCCGGTAGTTCTTCCGGAAAGACGTTGGGGAAGTCGCGTACTACGGGGAAGTCTTTTAGGTCTTTTGTTTTCTGGATCGTATCGATGACGTGTGCATGGAATGCACGATATTCCTTACGCAAGTACTTTTGGGCTTGAATACTTGAGATGATACGAAGGCTCATACCAGGTTTGTCTCCTTAGATCAACAAGGGTTCGTTATTCGGTAGATTCAGGCGGACTGCTTTTTCGAAGCATAGAATGTCGGCACGATAAAGACTCAGCCAGTTCATGCCTACGATGACGTCGAAACTCTGGATAGCTACTGGTATGAGGTCGATTGGAAACGAATGATTATCTAGTATGAGGGAACAACCTATGTAAATCTCGTTAGAACTCTCTGTCTTTCCGTTATCCATTTCTACGACGAAGGTTTCTTTTAGTGGTTGCGGTGATTGTTTAAGTAAGTGTTTGAATTTTTGGTTAACGAAGCTTATTTCTGCCCCACTATCGAATAGGATACAAGCATAAGAGTTATCGAGAAGGAACGTACCCGTGACTACTGTGGGGTCTGCTACTGCTTCATTGTGGCCAATAGCAAGTAGTCTGCCAGTCCCTCCTGCATTCCCAGCCTTCGGGCAGTTTCTTTTGAAATTCCCTATCTCGCCACAGCCGTAGCAGGCCTGACTTACTCCTGTGCTGGGGACCTGGGAAATGGGTTTGGGCTGTGATCGGCAAAACCGGGCGGTATGGCCCTTCCGGTCACAGTTAGTGCAGTGCATTTCCCGGCAGGGGCCGTTGTGATGGAAAGAGCACTTGGTGCACTTGGGTAGATTCCCAGCATATGTTTTGGCTGGTACATGGGCAGCTGGGGTAGTGGCAGCATGGACAACCACCGTTTGTTGGTTCTTTGAAGAGGACTGGGCTGATTTGCCCTTCTTTCGGTCCCACCGCTTCCTCTTGTTGTCAGATGTCTTTGTTGGTGCGGTGGCAACCGTGGTTGCGGTTGATGGAGTGTAGGGAACTTCATGATCAATCAGCCTTTGGGCCAATTCCTTGGCACTTTCAAAGGTCGTAGGGTGTGATGCTAGAACGTTCCCTCGATACGGGGGCACTAATCCCCAGATGTATCGTTCAATTTTCTTGCCCTCGGTGGGGATCATGTTAGGACATAGAGTTACCAGGTCGCATAACCTGGCTGTATAAGCCACTATGTCGGTCCCCTTCATCGTGAGGTTCCAGAGTTCCTCCTCGAGTTTCTGAATTTCGCCCCTAGGGCAGTACTCCCTTGTCAGTAGGTCCTTCAGTGTGTCCTAGCCCATGGCGTTGGCTGTTACTAAAGATAGTGATTTGACATGGCCATTCCACCACGTCATGGCCCTTTCGGTGAAGGTGCAAGCTGCGAACTTTATCTTGCTCTCCTCGGGGCACGAGCACATCTCGAAGATGGCTTCAGTTCTTTCGATCCATTGGGACAGTGCAATGATCCCCCCGGTCCCATTGAAGAATGTTGGTTTGCAGCTCATGAAATCCTTATAGGTACACCCCTGTGTACGTGGGTGGATTTCACCATGTCTAGAGTTGGTGCCCATTCCGGCTCCACTTGCGTCACCAGAATTTACTTGGGCCATAGCTGCGGTCACAGCTGCAGTTACAGCTGCCTGAAACATCACCGCATCGAACTGCGGAGGAGGAGGTGGTGGTGGTGGAGTTTGATTCACAGGCGTGCGTCTGGTCGGACGCTTGCGGGGAGGCATCTTTTACTGAAAATTTAAAAGATGATGACAACAGTGAGAATCAATTGTAAGTATGATGAGAGTGTTTCATGGACTAAATCGGCATAGTCCAACTGTCAGATAGAGTCATAACAAATAGAGTAGGGAAACATAAGAGTATAGCCTTTCCCATAGAGTAGTCAACTGCGAATGTTACTGGTATTAATGATGTAAAATGAGTTCGGGAAAAATGACCTAACAATAGGTCTTACATCAAACCACAGGGAACATGTTGGCAGTTTAGAAGCCTAGTTAGAGTATTTTCAAAGTTAGGAATGTTTACAAACAAGTGCTCTACCGAGCATAGAAAAGAAAAGGCTATTCCTTAATCAAAATAGAAGGATGAGTTGACATCTCCTACTGGCGACGGGTATCCCTTGGGCGAACCCTAAGATCAGCCAGTTGGCGTACAACTTCTTGAAGATGTCGCTCATGCGCCCTCTGACGCACTCGAAGTTCCATGACTTCAGCTCGGGATACAGCTAGTTGTTGCTGCAGAGCCTCATTGGTCCTCCTAGTCCTATCCATAGCTTCTCCGAGTTGGCGGATACGGACAGCGTTAAGCTTAGAGTTGGCGTCAATTTCCACAACTCTGCCGATGGCTGCATGACTTTGTTCGACGTTCCTAGCAATCCTACGGACCATGATGGGCAAGACTCGGTCAGCTGATCCTCCCTCGCTTATGTTGTAAAAGCTTCGATCTCCGTTGAAAGGTAAAGGCTGACCCTGCTCGTCACTCCATCGATTTAAGGTTGTTTCCCACATGGGGGTGGGACCTTGAAATGCCGGACGGGGGTTGGGGTTTGGAGCTACTGGGGGTAGGTTGTTGACTTCTGGTTCGGAGTCGGAGTCATCTGAAAAGCCTTCTGCGAGGTGATCATCCAAAGGGACTGGGTGATCATCTTCCGGCTCATCATCAAGCCATCCTCCAATGCCTTGGTTTGGATAGTACGGATCGCCAGGGAGATGAAAGCCAGCCATGCTATCTACGCGAGAAATGGGGAAAGAGTAGTTAATAGGCGTACTAATCTAAGATACTTATAAGATGATCGTTATTAGTTGATCCAATACTTGCATAGTGCATACCAATTACATGCAACTGAAACAGGATATACCTTCGAATAAGTGACCCTAACTCTAAATCCACAACCAAACAAGGAACAGGAAGTAAAGCAAAGATCGCAAATTCTAAGTCTATAGCGCCTTAGTCACATGTAACCGCAGAGTATCCACTTAGCAACTATTGTCCTACTAGTAACGACCTTTTTAGTTCTCACATATGTAATTCATAGTAATGCAGAATAATCCTGTAGTATTCTTGTTCTAATGCTCTTGTAGTAGTGTTGGTAAGTTTTTAGACTTGTGGCAACACCACAACCATTCTTAGGCACATGCTAGTCACTCCTTGGAAAATGTAGTTGATCAGGCTACATTCACCCAGATTTGACTATATGTCTCTAAGCCTAGTTGTGCTGTTCCACAATCTTATTGCTTTTGTTCTGTTCTAGTATGATACTGACCCTTTTGTATGAATGGATGTATATATATACTTAGTTAAATATTTTATTATTTAAAAGTATATATTCTTGGTCAGAGTGTTTTAATCCCGATGTGTTTATAGTTCGTATATCTTTTATGGGTTGATATACTTGATTCACTATAAACAATGCTCTGATACCAATCTGTCACACCCCAAAACCGAGAACGGCGGAATACGTTCTGGGGTGGAGGACGTCATGTACAGTATCATAACAATGCATAATAGTAAAGATAAGCAACAACAACCATTGCATTAATATAATAATTATAATACAAGCGTGTTCTGTACAGTTTGTTAGACACCAAAAGTATAATGAAAATAAATAGGAGTCTTGTATATGCTCCATCTTCTCAAAAACTGCATCTGTACCTGTCTACTGATGACCTGAGAATACAAGTTATTTTGAAAGCGAGTATCAGCATAAAGCTGGTGAGTTCATAAGTATTTAGTGTCATTGCTTGCATAAAAATGTTTACAACACTGTGGTATAATAACTGGTTTCAATGATTTGAAAATAGTATACTCCCTAGAAAACCCTATGTTTTCCAGTAAAAAGTAGCCTTCTACCAAGACTCAATTGTTTGTATATTTGTTCTTTCATAAATGTAGAGATTTTCCCAGTGAAACTACTATTATGAAAATATAGTTTTTGACCTCATTAATGTAAAGAAATGGGAAAATAATGTTTTACCCCAGCAGTGTCACTGCCGGCTGAATGTAATGAAAATGCAGACTCCAGGTGGTATTAAATGTAAAATACACCTCGGGGAGTCTGTTTTGCCTTTAATTCTTAAAGTGTTAATTAAAGGTCTGAATGTGAACTCGTATGTAACCATGCTGATTGACGATCGAATAACTGATGACCCTCCAGGTCACACGTAGTATGGTGACATTTGTCACCCCTGGGCCTAGTCGGCTCGGACTGTAGCTAGCAGTCGGGATGTGGGAGTGTCTGTCCCGTATAGATCTATACACATAATGCCCGCTCTCCCTCCAGGAGACTCTGGTTACACGGTGATAGCACAATGAAGTGTCGTATCGAGAAGTAGTATGTCACATTCTGTTTTAGTATATTCTCTTGTATATTGTATAATGTATTTTCAGGTATAATGTATAGAGTGTTCTCTTGGATAGCATATAGTATTCTCTTTGTATAGTATTTATCATGTATTGACTCGTAACTGTACTGACTCTGGTAGATGTCTTTGTAATAATAGTAATGAGCAGTAATCCTTAACTATACCTATTATAGTTAAATAGTAATGTCGGTTGCATGCCTTTGATGCACAAAGGCACTGAACTGAAATGAAGACTTTTATATCTAACACAAATATAGATGATATATAACTAATAATTCAACGACAGTCGGACAAATAACAAAATACCCTAAGCCCACAATCAAACAAGAACAAGAAGTAAGGTGAGCTATTAGTCCTAAGTCCTTCAAGTCTTACTTATATATATATATATATATATATATATATATATATATATATATATATATATATATATATATATATATATTGGTGTAGATATGGTTTGGGAATAAAAGAAGTTTAAAAGAGTTTGGAAATAGTTTTATAACAATTTAATATGAAAATGAGTTTGATAAACATTTGAAGCAGTTTTGTTGGCAAAGCAGTTGAAAATATAGAAAATCCTTTTGGTTGCAAGTTATAAATCACATGTGATTGATACTATAACTTGTTTGATTCAACTTGTATTCCCCCCATAAAAGCATTTAAAAACATTTAAAAGGTTAATTAAGGGGTATGAACTCACTATGGAGTTTACACTTCAAATGATCACCCTATATGTGTTTATGGTCGATGGACCATTCCCCCCATGAGTTTACGGCCGTAAACTCATTGGAATGGTGAATTTGGGTGTTTCAAGGTCTCATGTTTCACAAATAAGTGTCCTAGGGTTGAATCAAAGGCTTAGGAAGTGGTTAGGGTTCGAAATGGCACTCCCTTGGAGTTTACGGTGCTTGGACCACTCCTTGGGAGTTTACGGTCGTAACCCTAGAGTTTACGGCCGTAAACCCTTGGCCACTTCATTCTTTTCGTGTTTTGTGGTTCTTAGTTCATGCATGTAAGTTCTTAGCCTCTTATCCAAGCATTAGAAGGTGTTAGGGGCATCAAAACACCCTTTAGGGGTGTTTACGGTTTTGGGAGATCCCCAAACCGTAAACACATGTTCTTGGGGATTTTTGGTGTTCATTCCATGGATTTGTAAGCACACTAAGCAAATAACTAGTTAGGAAGAGTATACTTACTTATAGGAAGCTTGTAAGAGTGTTTAGGACCCAAGAACACTAGTGTGTGTTCTTGGTGTTTTGAAGAATACTTGAAGATCTATGTAAAAACCAAGAATCCATGGATGAAATGATGTATAAACACTAGATTAAGTGTTGTATGAACGAATTTAGGAAGGAAAACTTACTCTTTTGGCGGATTTGGAAGAATGGACTTATGATACTTGAGAGAAGAGCCTTGTGTTCTTGAGGTGGGAAGTGGAGAATGAGGAAGAGGTGTGTAAACTCATGCTATATGCATGAGTCTTGGGAAAATGGTGTTTACGGCCCAAACACTACTTGTTTGGCCGTAAACTCCTAGTAAATGAGTTGATTGTTTTGTTCGTTACACCTCACTCATAACGACACTTCCTTTTTATTAAATCGTTTGACGAAATTAAAATAAAACACCCAGACGGGCTTAAATCCGGCCAAAAATGTACTGAAATGTTTTTAACTAATATTTGAAGTGTTTGGCTGTGGGAATTATACAAATGAAAATTTCGGGTTGTCACATCATCCCCCCGTTATAGGGAATTTCGTCCCTAAATTAAAGTTCAAGCAACTAAGTTATTACAACATAACTAAGCAAAAAGATGAGGATATTTAAGTTTCATTTGGTCCTCACGCTCCCATGTGAATTCCGGTCCTCGCTTGGCGTTCCAGCGAACCTTCATGATTGGGATGCGGCTTTGTTTCGTTCGTTTGACCTCTCGGTCCATAATCTCCACAGGCTCTTCCACGAAGTTGAGGCTCTCGTTGATCTCGATCTCGTCGAGTGGGATTACAAGAGTCTCGTCGGATAGGCACTTTTTCAAGTTCGAGACGTGGAAGGTAGGATGTACGTTACTAAGCTCGTGGGGTAGACTGAGTTTGTAAGCTACGGGGTCGATTCTAGCGAGAATCTCGAAAGGCCCTAGGTATCTCGGATTCAGCTTTCCACGTTTTCCGAAACGTATCAAGCCTTTCCAGGGTGAGACTTTTAAAAGGACTCGGTCTCCCACCTGGAACTCTAAAGGTTTTCTGCCGGTCTCTAGAGGCTTTCAATCGTTCACGAATCTGAACGATCTTCTCTGTCGTTTCCCGAATGATTTTCGGACCCGTGAGAGTGTTGTTAGGAACTCGTCCTTTAGCTAATTGAGTGTCACCCACCTCAGCCCAGCATAGAGGGGATCTGCACTTCCGGCCGTAGAGGGCTTCAAATGGAGCAGCCTTGATGCTCGCGTGATAACTGTTGTTGTAGGAAAACTCGACAAGGGGTAAGTGGGTATCCCATGCCTTACCAAAGTCGATCACACAGGCTCGCAACATATCTTCCAAAGTTTGGATAGTTCTCTCACTTTGTCCGTCGGTCTGTGGATGGTAGGCTGTACTCATGTCCAGCCTCGTTCCTAAGGAGCTTTTTAGCGACTGCCAGAACCTCGAAGTGAATCTACTATCTCTGTCGGAGATAATGGATATAGGAACACCATGCAGTCGTACGATTTCCCTAATGTAGGTTCTCGTGAGTTTCTCCATTTTGTCGGTTTCTTTGATGGGTAGGAAGTGTGCGGACTTGGTCAATCTATCGACGATGACCCATATGGTATCAAGTCCACCCGTTGTCTTGGGTAGCTTGGTTATGAAGTCCATAGTGATCCCCTCCCACCTCCACTCAGGTATCTCCGGTTGTTGGAGTAGTCCTGATGGTTTCTGCTATTCGACCTTGACCTTGGCGCAAGTAAGGCATTTACTCACGAAGGTAGCAATCTCTGCTTTCATGTTAGGCCACCAGTATGACTTTTTGAGATCCAGATACATCTTATCTGAACCTGGGTGGACGGAGTATCGAGTGTTGTGCGCTTCCTTCATGACCAAGTCTCTGAAGCCACCGTGCTTCGGTGTCCAGATCCGGTCCATGAAATATAAGGCTCCGTCACCCTTGACTTCTAGATTCTTATCCATTCCTCGCAGGGATTCTCCCGCTACATGTTCAGGTTTCAAAGCTTCGAGCCGAGCTTCCTTAATTTGTGCGGATATATGCGAATGGATAGTCATTGTTAATGACTTGACTCTCCGGCCAGAATATTCTTTCCGACTTAGGGCGTCTGCTACTACGTTGGCTTTACCCGGATGATAACGAATTTCCATTCGTAGTCATTGAGTAGCTCGACCCACCGTCGTTGTCTCATGTTGAGCTCTTTTTGGTTGAAGATGTGTTGGAGGCTTTTGTGGTCGGTATAGATGGTGCTCTTTGTACCATACAGGTAGTGTCTCCAGATTTTTAGGGCGAATACAACTGCTCCTAATTCGAGGTCGTGTGTGGTGTAGTTAACCTCGTGTGTCTTCAGCTGTCTTGAGGCGTAGGCGATGACCTTACCTCGTTGCATCAGAACACAACCGAGCCCCTGATTGGATGCATCGTAGTATACCACAAAGTCGTCTATCCCTTCGGGGAGGGATAGTATCGGTGCGGTGCATAAGGCTCGTTTCAGGGTTTGAAATGCCTTCTGTTGTTTCTCTTCCCAGTCAAAGGCCACGCCTTTCTGGGTCAATGTTGTAAGGGGTTTCGCGATTCGAGAGAAGTTCTGTATGAACCTGCGGTAGTAGCCAGCGAGGCCTAGAAATTGGCAAATTTCTATAGGCGTCTTTGGTGCTGACCAGTTCTCAATAGCTTTAATCTTGGATGGGTCCACATGGATTCCTTCTTTGCTAACCACGTGTCCTAAGAATTCGACTCTTCGGATCCAAAACTCGCACTTAGAGAACTTCGCGTACAGCTTCTCCGATCGTAGGGTTTCCAGGACTTGTCGTAAATGATTGCTATGCTCCTACTAACTTCGAGAGTAGATAAGTATGTCATCAATGAAGACGATGACGAACTGATCCAAGTAAGGACGGCATACCCTATTCATTAAGTCCATGAATACTGCGGGCGCATTGGTCAGTCCGAATGGCATCACCACGAACTCGTAGTATCCGTATCGGGTTCGGAAGGCTGTTATCGGGTTCAGAACATCCTCCTGGAGCACTCGTAACTGGTGATACCCGGATCTCAGATCAATCTTGGAAAAGTAACTCGCCCCTTACAGTTGGTCGAATAAATCGTCTATACGAGGAAGAGGGTAACGATTCTTGATCGTCAGCTTGTTGAGTTCTCTGTAATCGATGCACATACGGAACGATCCGTCTTTCTTCTTCACGAACAAGACCGGTGCTCCCCAAGGTGAGAAGCTTGGTCTTATAAAGCCCTTGCTGAGCAGTTCGTTAAGATGACCGGACAGTTCTTGCATCTCAGCAGGCGCTAGACGATAAGGCGATTTGGCTACGGGGATAGCTCCTAGAATTAAGTCGATTCGGAACTCGACTTGACGTTGCGGAGGTAAGCCCGGTAGTTCTTCCGGAAAGACGTCGGGGAAGTCGTGTACTATGGGGAAGTCTTTTAGGTCTTTTGTTTTCTGGCTCGTATCGACGACGTGTGCAAGGAATGCACGATATTCCTTACGCAAGTACTTTTGTGCTTGAATACTTGAGAAGATACGAAGGCTCATACCGGGTTTGTCTCTGTAGATCAACAAGGGTTCGTTATTCGGTAGATTCAGGCGGACTGCTTTTTCGAAGCACAGAATGTCGGCTCGATAAAAACTCAGCCAGTCCATGCCTACGATGACGTCGAAACTCTGGATAGCTACTGGAACGAGGTCGATTGGAAATGAATGATTATCTAGTGTGAGGGAACAACCTATGTAAATCTCGTTAGAAGTCTCTGTCTTTCCGTTAGCCATTTCTACGACGAAGGTTTCTTTTCGTGGTTGCGGTGATTGTTTAAGTAAGTGTTTGAATTTTTGGTTAACGGAGCTTCTTTCTGCCCCACTATCGAATAGGATACAAGCATAAGAGTTACCGAGAAGGAACGTACCCGTGACTACTGTGGGGTCTGCTACTGTTTCATTGTGGCCAATAGCAAGTAGTCTGCCAGTCCCTCCTGCATTCCCAGCCTTTGGGCAGTTTCTTTTGAATTGCCCTATCTCGCCACAGCCGTAGCAGGCCTAGCTTACTCTTGTGCTGGGCACCTGGGAAATGGGTTTGGGTTGTGATCGGCAAAACCGGGCGGTATGGCCCTTTCGGTCACAGTTAGTGCAGTGCATTTCCCGGCAGGGGCCGTTGTGATGGAAAGAGCACTTGGTGCACTTGGGTAGATTCCCAGCATATGTTTTGGCTGGTACAGGGGCAGCTGGGGTAGTGGCAGCATGGACAACCACCGTTTGTTGGTTCTTTGAAGAGGACTGGGCTGATTTGCCTTTCTTTCGGTCCCACCGCTTCCTCTTGTTGTCAGATGTCTTTGTTGGTGCGGTGGCAACCGTGGTAGCGGTTGATGGAGTGTAGGGAACTTCATGATCAATCAGCCTTTGGGCCAATTCCTTGGCACTTTCAAAGGTCGTAGGGTGTGATGCTAGAACGTTCCCTCGATACGGGGGCACTAATCCCCAGATGTATCGTTCAATTTTCTTGCCCTCGGTGGGGATCTTGTTAGGACAAAGAGTTACCAGGATGCAGAACCTGGCTGTATAAGCCACTATGTCGGTCCCCTTCATCTTGAGGTTCCAGAGTTCCTCCTCGAGTTTCTGAATTTCGCCCGTAGGGCAGTACTCCCTTGTCAGCAGGTCCTTCAGTGTGTCCCAGCCCATGGGGTTGGCTGTTACTAAAGAGAGTGATTTGACATGGCCATTCCACCACGTCAAGGCCCTTTCGGTGAAGGTGCAAGCTGCGAACTTTATCTTGCTCTCCTCGGGGCACGAGCACATCTCGAAGATGGCTTCAGTTCTTTCGATCCATTGGGACAGTGCAATGATCCCCCCGGTCCCATTGAAGAATGTTGGTTTGCAGCTCATGAAATCCTTATAGGTACACCCCTGTGTACGTGGGTGGATTTCACCATGTCTAGAGTTGGTGCCCATTACGGCTCCACTTGCGTCACCAGAATTTACTTGGGCCATAGCTGCGGTCACAGCTGCAGTTACAGCTGCCTAAAACATCACCGCATCGAACTGCGGAGGAGGAGGTGGTGGTGGTGGAGTTTGATTCATAGGCGTGCGTCTGGTCGGACGCTTGCGGGGAGGCATCTTTTACTGAAAATTTAAAAGATGATGACAACAGTGAGAATCAATTGTAAGTATGATGAGAGTGTTTCATGGACTAAATCGGCATAGTCCAACTGTCAGATAGAGTCATAACAAATAGAGTAGGGAAACATAAGAGTATAGCCTTTCCCATAGAGTAGTCAACTGCCAATGTTACTGGTATTAATGATGTAAAATGAGTTCAGGAAAAATGACCTAACAATAGGTCTTACATCAAACCACAGGTAACATGTTGGCAGTTTAGAAGCCTAGTTAGAGTATTTTCAAAGTTAGGAATGTTTACAGACAAGTGCTCTACCGAGCATAGAAAAGAAAAGGCTATTCCTTAATCAAAATAGAAGGATGAGTTGACATCTCCTACTGGCGACGGGTATCCCTTGGGCGAACCCTAAGATCAGCCAGTTGGCGTACAACTTCTTGAAGATGTCGCTCATGCGCCCTCTGACGCACTTGAAGTTCCATGACTTCAGCTCGGGATGCAGCTAGTTGTTGCTGCAGAGCCTCATTGGTCCTCCTAGTCCTATCCATAGCTTCTCCGAGTTGGCGGATACGGACAACGTTAAGGTTAGAGTTGGCGTCAATTTCCACAACTCTGGCGATGGCTGCATGACTTTGTTCGACGTTCCTAGCAATCCTACGGACCATGATGAGCAAGACTCGGTCAGCTGATCCTCCCTCGCTTATGTTGTAAAAGCTTCGATCTCCGTTGAAAGGTAAAGGCTGACCCTGCTCGTCACTCCATCGATTTAAGGTTGTTGCCCACATGGGGGTGGGAACTTGAAATGCCGGACGGGGGTTGGGGTTTGGAGCCACTGGGGGTAGGTTGTTGACTTCTGGTTCGGAGTCGGAGTCATCTGAAAAGCCTTCTGCGAGGTGATCATCCAAAGGGATTGGGTGATCATCTTCCGGCTCATCATCAAGCCATCCTCCAATGCCTTGGTTTGGATAGTACGGATCGCCAGGGAGATGAAAGCCAGCCATGCTATCTACGCGAGAAATGGGGAAAGAGTAGTTAATAGGCGTACTAATCTAAGATACTTATAAGTTGATCGTTATTAGTTGATCCAATACTTGCATAGTGCATACCAATTACATGGAACTGAAACAGGATAGACCTTCGAATAAGTGACCCTAACTCTAAATCCACAACCAAACAAGGAACAGGAAGTAAAGAAAAGATCACAGATTCTAAGTCTATAGCGCTTTAGTCACATGTAACCGCAGAGTATCCACTTAGCAACTATTGTCCTACTAGTAACGACCTTTTTAGTTCTCACATATGTAATTCATAGTAATGCAGAATAATCCTATAGTATTCTTGTTCTAATGCTCTTGTAGTAGTGTTGGTAAGTTTTTAGACTTGTGGCAACACCACAACCATTCTTAGGCACATGCTAGTCACTCCTTGGAAAATGTAGTGTATCAGGCTACAATCACCCAGATTTGACTATATGTCTCTAAGCCTAGTTGTGCTGTTCCACCATCTTAATACTTTTGTTCTGTTCTAGTATGATACTGACCCTTTGTATGAATGGATGTATATATATACTTAGTTAAATATTTTATTATTTAGAAGTATATATTCTTGGTCAGAGTGTTTTAATCCCGATGTGTTTATAGTTCGTATATCTTTTATGGGTTGATATACTTGATTCACTATAAACAATGCTCTGATACCAATCTGTCACACCCCAAAACCGAGAACGGCGGAATACGTTCTGGGGTGGAGGACGTCATGTACAGTATCATAACAATGCATAATAGTAAAGACAAGAAACAACAACCATTGCATTAATATAATAATTGTAATACAAGCGTGTTCTGTACAGTTTGTTAGACACCAAAAGTATAATGAAAATAAATAGGAGTCTTGTATATGCTCCATCTTCTCAAAAACTGCATCTGTACCTGTCTACTGATGACCTGAGAATACAAGTTATTTTGAAAGCGAGTATCAGCATAAAGCTGGTGAGTTCATAAGTATTTAGTGTCATTTCTTGCATAAAAATGTTTACAACACTGTGGTATAATAACTGGTTTCAATGATTTGAAAATAGTATACTCCCTAGAAAACCCTATGTTTTCCAGTAAAAAGTAGCCTTCAACCAAGACTCAATTGTTTGTATATTTGTTCTTTCATAAATGTAGAGATTTTCCCAGTGAAACTACTATTATGAAAATATAGTTTTTGACCTCATTAATGTAAAGAAATGGGAAAATAATGTTTTACCCCAGCAGTGTCACTGCCGGCTGAATGTAATGAAAATGCAGACTCCAGGTGGTATTAAATGTACAATACACCTCGGGGAGTCTGTTTTGCCTTTAATTCTTAAAGTGTTAATTAAAGGTCTGAATGTGAACTCGTATGTAACCATGCTGATTGACGATCGAATAACTGATGACCCTCCAGGTCACACGTAGTATGGTGACATTTGTCACCCCTGGGCCTAGTCGGCTCGGACTGTAGCTAGCAGTCGGGATGTGGTAGTGTCTGTCCCGTATAGATCTATACACATAATGCCCGCTCTCCCTCCAGGAGACTCTAGTTACACGGTGATAGCACAATGAAGTGTCGTATCGAGAAGTAGTACGTCACATTCTGTTTTAGTATATTCTCTTGTATATTGTATAATGTATTTTCAGGTATAATGTATAGAGTGTTCTCTTGGACAGCATATAGTATTCTCTTTGTATAGTATTTATCATGTATTGACTCGTAACTGTACTGACTCTGGTAGATGTCTTTGTAATAATAGTAATGAGCAGTAATCCTTAACTATACCTATTATAGTTAAATAGTAATGTCGGTTGCATGCCTTTGATACACAAAGGCACTGAACTGAAATGAAGACTTTTATATCTAACACAAATATAGATGATATATAACTAATAATTCAACGACAGTCGGACAAATAACAAAATACCCTAAGCCCACAATCAAACAAGAACAAGAAGTAAGGTGAGCTATTAGTCCTAAGTCCTTCAAGTCTTACTTATATATATATATATATATATATATATATATATATATATATAATGGTGTAGATATGGTTTGGGAATAAAAGAAGTTTAAAAAAGTTTGGAAATAGTTTTATAACAATTTAATATGAAAATGAGTTTGATAAACATTTGAAGCAGTTTTGTTGGCAAAGCAGTTGAAAATATAGAAAATCCTTTTGGTTGCAAGTTATAAATCACATGTGATTGATACTATAACTTGTTTGATTCAACTTGTATTCCCCCCCATAAAAGCATTTAAAAACATTTAAAAGGTTAATTAAGGTGTATGAACTCACTATGGAGTTTACACTTCAAATGATCACCCTATATGTGTTTATGGTCGATGGACCATTCCCCCTATGAGTTTACGGCCGTAAACTCATGGGAATGGTGCATTTGGGTGTTTCAAGGTCTCATGTTTTACAAATAAGTGTCCTAGGGTTGAATCAAAGGCTTAGGAAGTGGTTAGGGTTCGAAATGGCACTCCCTTGGAGTTTACGGTGCTTGGACCACTCCTTGGGAGTTTACGGTCGTAACCCTAGAGTTTACGGCCGTAAACCCTTGGCCACTTCATTCTTTTCGTGTTTTGTGGTTCTTAGTTCATGCATGTAAGTTCTTAGCCTCTTATCCAAGCATTAGAAGGTGTTAGGGGCATCAAAACACCCTTTAGGGGTGTTTACGGTTTTGAGAGATCCCCAAACCGTAAACACATGTTCTTGGGGATTTTTGGTGTTCATTCCATGGATTTGTAAGCACACTAAGCAAATAACTAGTTAGGAAGAGTATACTTACTTATAGGAAGCTTGTAAGAGTGTTTAGGACCCAAGAACACTAGTGTGTGTTCTTGGTGTTTTGAAGAATACTTGAAGATCTATGTAAAAACCAAGAATCCATGGATGAAATGATGTATAAACACTAGATTATGTGTTGTATGAACGAATTTAGGAAGGAAAACTTACTCTTTTGGCGGATTTGGAAGAATGGACTTATGATACTTGAGAGAAAAGCCTTGTGTTCTTGAGGTGGGAAGTGGAGAATGAGGAAAAGATGTGTAAACTCATGCTATATGCATGAGTCTTGGGAAAATGGTGTTTACGGCCCAAACACGACTTGTTTGGCCGTAAACACCTAGTAAATGAGTTGATTGTTTTGTTCGTTACACCTCACTCATAACGACACTTCCTTTTTATTAAATCGTTTGACGAAATTAAAATAAAACACCCAGACGGGCTTAAATCCGGCCAAAAATGTACTAAAATGTTTTTAACTAATTTTTGAAGTGTTTGGCTGTGGGAATTATACAAATGAAAATTTCGGTTTGTCACAAATAAGAAGAGGGGGGAGAGTGTAACAATGTAAATTTCCAACACAATTTTTTTTCATTTTTAAAACATAATTTCATTCATAATAAGTATCAAAATCGAATGTAACACATGTCCTCCAAATAAAACAATCCCATGATCTCAAATACATAAAACTCCATCAATGTGTACAGATCATGTCGGCGCCTTCCCGCGATCCTCGCTGGTACCTGAAACACATATCACGTAAACGGTAAGCATAAATGCTTACTGAGTTCCCCAAAATACCACATACACATATACGCCACTCAAGGCTATAGCTCTACAAGACCTTCCAGTCCGTGTGTCTCAGGGGACTTCCATCCCATAACCCAGATAGACCTTCCAGTCCCACTTCTATGACCTTCCGGTCCGTATCATCTTGACCTTCCGGCCCATACACCGTTGACCTTCCGGTCCATATCATAATACTCATAACATAACATAGCACATACATATCATATAACAACATACATCACATACTCACCATAGCACATAAGACCTTCCGGTCACACATAATTAGCACTCTAGCTAAAGTGTAGTGAGAAGACTCACCTCGTACGATGTTGGATAACCTCTCGTGCTCGATAATCCGACCTAGCCTCCTCCTATTAACATAATAACATCTCTAATCAATACTTTCTCTTGTCCTCATTTGTAAAGAATGAGTAGAAGACCATTCTACCCCTCCCCGACCTCTCCTGAACCAGCTTGACCAAAACCCTAAGGTCAACTGAAGTCAAATCTAGTCAACGGTCAAACTTTGACCAAACTCGTCGAGTGCACTCGTATGACTTGGCGAGTCCATGAGTGTCCTCTTAATCCTCATAAATCCTCACTCGACTCGTCGAGTTAACCTTTCACTCGACGGGTTACTGCTGGTCACAAAACGCGGGGCAACCCGACTCGACTCGTCGAGTCCCCTTATGGACTCGGCGAGTTCCCTCCATGACAACACTCACAAAACCTTCTGAGGTCAGATCTGCTTCTCTAACCTATAGATCTGACCTTCCAATACACAATAATCACGTAAAGGTCCAACCTTTACACTCATGCAACACTCATAGGGCTTCTTTTGGTGAAATAGCTTCTAAAATGGCAACCTATGTTCATATCTCCAAAGGAATAGCATAAAGCAGGATAGTTAGGACTCTCTGGACCTCTTAAGGTCCAGATCTAAGAGGAATTCCACCTTGGGACCTCATATGCTTCAAATCCAAGCTAAAGAATGATGGTTTTTTGAGCATTCTAACACTCCTATGGTGTACATGCAACCCTAGAAACCTTGGATCTATGTTTGACTATGATACATGCAAATAATTATTTTTCCAAGGTTCTTATCCTATCTAGCATGGCATGGGGAACATGAATCAAATAAAGCTAGTAGAATTACTTACCTTGTATTTGTAGTTGATTGCTTGGAGTTTTAGAGCCTAGCACCAATAGTGTGGATGCCTCAAATGGAAATCAGAAATCACCACAAACTTGGAACTTTGAGAGAATAGTAATCACCTTCTTGAAATAGGCCCACTTACTTTACTCACCACAACTCATGTGATTTCAAGAACCAAAGCCTCCTTTATATAGTGTGGTGGATTAGGGTTACATCCATGTAAACCCTAATACCCATGTCTTTTCATTTCCATGAAATCCATGGGTTAAAGCTCCATGGAGTATCCATGGACTTTCCATGCAAGGCTAGCCCATTCCAAATAAGCATTAGCCCACACTATATAAATACAAGAGCCCATATTTAATTAGTCATACTTTTGATCTCTAAATTAATTCTAAATTAATTATAGATCAATACTAATTAAATAATATGATTTTATATTAATATATTAGGACTTATAATATATTAATAAATCATAACTTATACTACTCTCAAACGATTATCCATAAATTGTTCGGGTGAAGTGCAACCCAAATGGACCATGGCGGGCCGGGCCAAGTACATACCAAATATAGTTATGGACTTAGACACTATATCCAACAGTCTCCCACTTGGATAAGTCTAATAACTATAGTTGCAAGTATGACTTTAGGAACCGATCAGCAATCGTAGCTCTTAAAACTCTGTTGAACTATGAAGCGCCATTTTAGATAAGTGATCATATAATCCTCTGTTCTAGATATCAGCCGGACAAATACATGGAACATGGTCTTGCTTATTGTCCATCATTTGTTTCCCGATTTCCGATTTGTTTGACATAGAACTTAACTGAACACATCAATTTAGTTCTGACCGGGCCCGGTACATAGGTCAAAACAAAATCATCGAGGGGCCCAGATATCGCTTCTAATCCTAGAAGGAACAGATAAACTTCGACTCATATGTTTGCTCTACTACTTGTTGAATTGCACAGAAAAGCACGGTTTATAAGATCGAGTTACCAATGCGTTTTCGTGCAATCAATGCATAACCAACTCATAGGCAACAAATCATATCTCTAGGTTTGAAGACTTATATGATATTACCGTCTCAGGATCACTCGAGATAAATTCCACGAAGTGATACAAGTGAGCGTGGGTTGAATCCAATACTCAGAACTTATGAGCACTCATGAGTGCTGTAGCCCCGCTTTGTCTAACATCTTAGACCTCTACAAGCCAACCCATGACAGTCTTGATTCATATCTACTTCCAACATATGACCGACTGTGGAGAGTTTGAATAATATGATATAAACCATAACATAATTATTCTGGAAGTCAAAACATGCAAAAAGAAATAATAGTAAACGATTGACAAGAGATAGCAACACTTTACTCATAAATAACAGCTTTTATTTATCATCAAATGTCAATTACATTTTAGAAATTTCAAGATTATCTAACTACTAAAACTAATATCATCCTTCAGCCCTATGCTCCGAGCATGCTGGAGATGCTTAGCCCGAGTCAGTCCCTTCGTGAGGGGATCTGCTGGGTTCTCATCCGATGATACACTCTTTGCCACGAGTATTCCTTCTTCTATTCGATGTCTGATGAAGTGATATTTTCTGTCAATGTGTCTGGATCTCCCATGATCTCTTGGTTCCTTGGCTAAGGCAACCGCACTATTGCTGTCACAGAAAATCTCCATTGGCTCCTTTATAGCTGGTACAACTCCAAGGTCTCCGATGAAGTTCTTTAGCCATATAGCCTCCTTTGCTGCCTCGCTTGCTGCTATATACTCTGATTCACAAGTGGAATCAGCCTCCGTTTAGAGTAAAGACTCAGCCCGACTGTGAGCGGAAATTATCCCTGTCAGTCTGAAAGCTAGCATCACTGTACCCTACAACTCTCAAGTCCTCACTGCTACCGAGCGTAAGGACCTAGTCCTTAGTCCTCCGTAGGTACTTGAGGATATTCTTTACCGCAGTCCAGTGTGCCTTGCCAGGGTTCCCCTGATACCTGCTAACCATGCTCAAAGCAAAGGCTACATCAGGTCGAGTACACGTCATAGCATACATGATCGATCCTACAGCTGAAGCATAAGGTATTCGACTCATTTCTGCTATCTCAGCCTCAGTACTAGGGCTTTGTGTCTTACTCAATCTGGCGTTACTCTGGATGGCTAACTCTCCTTTCTTGGAGTTATGCATGTTGAACCTTTTCAACACTTTGTCCACATAGGTGCTTTGACTAAGTCCAATTAGTCTTTTACTCTTGTTTCTCAAAATCCTTATCCCTAGGATATAGGCAGCTTCTCCAAGGTCCTTCATAGCGAAGCACTTCCCAAGTCAGGACTTTACTTCCTGTAGGGTTGGGATGTCATTTCCTATGAGTAGTATGTCATCCACATACAGTACCAAAAAGCTGACTATACTCTCATTAGCCTTGATATAGACACAAGATTCATCTTCACTCCTTGAAAAGCCAAATTCTTTGACTTTCTCATCAAAGCAAAGATTCCATCTGCGAGGTGCCTGTTTTAAACCATAAATAGATTTCTCGAGCTTACACACTCTACTGGGGTACTCTGTACTGACAAAACCCTCTGGCTGAACCATGTAAACATCTTCAGCCAACTTTCCATTAAGGAAAGCCATTTTGACATCCATTTGCCATATTTCATAATCATGAAATGCAGCAATGGCTAAAAGAACCCTAATAGACTTAATCTTGGCCACTGGTGAAAAGGTCTCATCATAATCAACTCCCGAAGTTTGAGAATAACCCTTTGCAACCAGTCGTGCCTTATAAGTGTGTACATTACCATCCATGTCGGTCTTCTTCTTGAAGATCCATTTGCACCCAACTATCTTACGATCAGGTACATTGTCAACCAAGTTCCAAACTTGATTGTCATACATGGACTGTATCTCGCTATCCATAGCCTCTTTCCATTTAGCAGCCTCAGGGCCTGCCATGGCTTCCGTGTAGCTGTTAGGCTCATCCAGATTTACCAGTGTGTTATCATTGATAAGTGTCTCACCTTCTGCAGTAATATGAAAACCATAATAATGCTCAGGTGCATTCCTAACTCTGGTGGAACACCTCGGAGGTATAGATTCTTTAGTCGGCTCAACAGGAGTTTCCTCCTCAGGTTGAGGGCTAGGGTTTGAGGTTCCTTCACCACTTGACTCTTGAATTTCCTCAAGGTCAATTTGCCTCCCATTGTCTCCTTGGCACATGAGTTCTCTCTCTCGAAAGAATCCTCTTCTTGCTACAAAGACCACATTATCACTGGGTCTGTAGAAGATGTAACCAAAGGATTTCTGTGGGTAGCCGATGAAAATACACCTTTCGCTTCGGGGTTCGAGCTTATCGTGAGTCTCGCATCTCACGAAAGCCTCGCAACCCCAAATCTTGATGTGGTCTAGATTGGGAACTTTTCCAGTCCACACCTCGTGAGGTGTTTTGGCAACCTTCTTTTTAGGGACTAGATTAAGGATATGGGCGGCAGTCTCTAAGGCATACCCCCAAAATGAGATTGGTAGCGAAGCTCGACTCATCATGGAACGAACCATGTCCAACAAGGTCCGATTGCGCCTCTCAGCTACACCATTCAACTGTGGTGTCCTAGGAGGTGTCAATTGTGAGACAATCCGACATTCCTTAAGATAGTCGAGGAACTCAGTACTAAGATACTCACCACCACGATCGGATGGAAGCATCTTAATGTTCCTGCCCAACTGATTCTCCACTTCTTGCTTAAACTCTTTGAATTTCTCAAAGGTTTCTGACTTATGCTTGATTAGGTAGACATATCCATATCTACTAAAATCATCAGTAAAAGTCACATAGAACCAATTAGCATCTCTTGTGGCTGTTCTGAAGGGTCCACACACATCCATGTGTATGAGGTCCAACAAACCTTCACCCCTAGCACAAGTGCCAGTAAAAGGTGACTTTGTCATTTTACCAAGCAAACAAGATTCACAACTATCATCTGACTTTAGTTCAAATGACTCCAAGACTCCATCCTTTTGGAGTTGGCCTATGCGTTTCTTGCTTACATGTCCAAGACGACAATGCCATAAGGATGCTTTATCTAAGCTAGTGGAAGAGTTAATACATAACACATTATTTCCTAGATTATCTACAACATATACAGTTTCATACACGCCATCACAAGGTAATGCTTTAAAATAAAGAACATTATTAAAGAAAGCATCAATACTACCATTATTATTATCAAAATAAAAGGTAAAACCTTGTTTATACAATGCATGAAAGGAAATAACATTTCTTGCCATTTCTGGCGAATAATAACATTTATTCAAATCTAATGTAAACCCACTATTTAGCACTAAGGAATAAAGTCCTATCTTGGTGACAGGTGAAGCTTTCCTGTTTCCCATGATCAAGTTTATCTTTCCCTGCTCCACATTCTCACTTCTTTTTAGTCCCTGCAAATCACAACATATGTGAATACCACAACCTGTATCAAGGACCCAAGACTTAGAATGAGGTGAGTTATTAGACAATATAGTGTATATACCTGCATGGTTGGGTTTTACTTTCCCATCCTTCAAATCTTGCTGGTACTTTGGGCAGTTTCGCTTCCAATGCGACTTTTCATGGCAATAGAAGCATTCAGCCTCATTTGGGTTAGCAGAAGGAGTGACAAAACCTTTCTTGGTTTTGCTTGAAGATGAGCCTTCAAGGGTCTTACCCTTGGTACCCTTAGAAGGGTTCTTTCTCTTCTTCCCTTTGCCATGCCCGATTGCCAAGACATTGTGTCACACCCCAAAACCGAGAACGGCGGAATACGTTCTGGGGTGGAGGACGTCATTTAGAGTATCATAACAATGCATAATAGTAAAGACAAGCAACAACATCCATTGCATTAATATAATAATTGTAATACAAGCGTGTTCTGTATAGTTTGTTAGACACCAAAAGTATAATCAAAATAAAGAGGAGTCTTGTATGTGCTCCTTCTTCTCAAAAGCTGCATCTGTACCTGTCTACTGATGACCTGAGAATACAAGTTATTTTGAAAGCGAGTATCAGCATAAAGCTGGTGAGTTCATAAGTACTTTAGTGTCATTGCTTGTATAAAAATGATTACAACCATGTAGTATAATAATTGATCTAAATGTTGGAAAATAGTATGCTCCCTAGGAAAACCCTATGTTTTCCAGTGAAAGTGGTCTTCTACCAAGACCCGGTTGTATGTATGTTTGATCCTTTGAAAATGTAAAAGTTTTCCCAGAGAAACTAATAGTAGGAAAATATAGTTTTGGACTTCATTCATGTAAAGTAATTGGGAAAATAGTGTTTTACCCCAGAAGTATCACTGCCAGCTAATCAAATGAAAATGCAGACTCCAGGTAGTATTAAATGTACAATACACCTCGGGGAGTCTGTTTTGCCTTTAATTCTTAATGTATTAATTAAAGGTCGAAATGTGAACTTGTATGTAACCATGCTGATTGACGATCGAATCCCTAATGACCCTCCAAGTCATCTGTAGAAATGTGACATTTTGTCACCCCTAGGCCTAGTCGGCTCGGACTGTAGCTAGCAGTCGGGATGTGGGAGTGTCTGTCCCGTATAGATCTATACACATAATGCCCGCTCTCCCTCCAGGAGACTCTGGTTACATGGTGATAGCACAGTGAAGTGTCGTATCGAGAGATAGTATGTCACATTCTGTTGTAGTATGTTCTCTTTGTATAATGTATAATGTACTTTCTGGTTTAGTGTATAGAGTGTTCTCTTGTATAGTATATAGTATTCTCTTTTTATAGTGTTTAGCATGTATTGACTCATTATTGTACTGACTCTGGTAGGTGTCATTGTAATAGTAGTAAGGTGTAGTAATCTTTAACTATACCTATTATAGTTAAACAGTAATGTTGGTTGCATGCCTTTGTTACAAAAAGGTATCGAACTGAAGTGAAGACTTTTATATCTAACACAAATATATATGATATATAACTAAGAATTCAATGACAGTCGGACAAATAACCGAATACCCTAAGTCCACAACCAAACGAGGTACAGGAAATAAGATGAGCTATCAGTCCTAGGTCCTTCAAGTCTTACTTATATAAATATATTAGTATAGATATGGTTTTGAAGATAAAACAAGTTTAAAAGAGTTTGATAACAGTTTTAGCATTTAAAGAATTTAATAAAAGGTTTGAAACACTTGAAAACCCAAAGTTTGATGGAAATCTGAAAGTAGCAATAAATCTTGTAGTCTGTTCTAGTTATTAATCACATATGATTGACACAATAACTATAACAGTTCAACTTGTATTCCCCCCCATAAAAGCATTTAAAATCATTTAAAAGGTTGATTTAGGGGTATGAACTCACCTGCAATGAGTGGAGTAGATGGAAGTGCCGGGTAGGATGCTAGGTGTCAAGTGAGGACTTGAACACACACACAAATCCTATGTAACATGTAGTGATACATAAATGTATCTAATTAGTTATTTAATCACTAATTAATCAAGTAAAGACACTCTAATGCATGAAAACACTTTGTTTCAAGTGCTAGGAGTGCTAAGGGTTGCATCTAAGGAAAGTATGGCCTCACATTGGAGTTTACTCCTCATTTGGTAGTCCTTATGTGTGTTTACGGTTTCTGGACCATTTCCCCCATGAGTTTACGGCCGTAAACTCATGGTAGTGGTGCATTTGTGTGTTTCAAGGTCCTATATCGCACAAGGAAGGGTTCTAAGTTCGAATCAAAGGCTTAGGAAGTGGTTAGGGCACAAGAGGACCCCTCGTTGGAGATTACGGTCCTTGGACCATCCTTGAGAGTTTACGGTCGTAAACACTGGGGTTTACGGTCGTAAACCCATGAGTTTACGGCCGTAAACTCATGTATGCCTCAACCTTTTCGTGTTTTGGTGTTCCTAGCTCATGCATGCAAGTTTCTAGTCACTTATACAAGCATCAGAAGGTTTTTAAGGCACTTAAACACCCTTAGAAGGTGTTTACGGTTTTGGGAGGCCTTCCCAAACCGTAAAATCTTGTTTGCACCATTCAATCCATGTTTTAGGGTTCTAAGATCTTTCCAGCAAGTTTATAGGTCATTAGCCAAGCATTGAAGAGGGTTTGGGGCATCAAAACCCCATTTTGGGGTGTTTACGGTTCATGAATGTTCATGGACCGTAAACTCATGTTTAGTCCCATAAAGACATGATTTTGATGTTCTAAGTTCATGCATGCAAGTTCCTAAGCCATAGCTAAACATTAGAAGAGGTTTGAAAGGGTTTTGGGGCTTCAAAACCCCCTTATGGGAGTTTACGGTTTTGGGAGGTGTTCCCAAACCATAAACACAAGTTTTTGGGGTTTTTGAGAGTTTAACCCGTAGATTTGCATGCATGTTAAGTTAAACAACAAGGTAGGTAGGATTACTTACGATTTTGGAGCTTGAATGAGTGATTCTTGTGCAAAAAATCTGATTTTTAGAGAGAGAGTGTAGAGAGAGAAAGTTCTAAGGTGGGAAAGGACTCAAATGGTGGCCACTCAACCTTTATATATGCCTTGAGTTAGTGGCCAGGTGGGGACACACCCAATCCCGACATTAAACGGAGTTTAAGATTTTACCCGATTAAGTGACCGTAACCCGACTTAGTCGTAAACTAGAAATTTTTCCAAAGGATTATCGAGGGTATTATATGTGATTTTTATTGATTTCCTACACGTAAGAAATTATGACAATAACCCTAGATGAATTATTTAACTTAAAAGTTAATGGACAATTTTTAATAATAAAATAAATTTTATTAACGGAAAGTGTTATAGTGACGGAATAAATTTCGGGTTTTCACATCATCCCCCCGTTAGAGGGAATTTCATCCCGAAATTAGAGTTCAAGCAAACTAAGTTATTATGCAATAAATAAGTAAAAAGATGAGGATATTTAAGTCTCATTTGATCCTCGCGCTCCCAAGTGAACTCCGGTCCTCGCTTGGCGTTCCAGCAAACCTTCACAATTAGGATGCGGCTTTGTTTCGTTCGTTTGACTTCTCGGTCCATAATCTCTACAGGTTCTTCCACGAAGTTGAGGCTCTCGTTGATCTCGATCTCATCGAGTGGGATTACAAGAGTCTCGTCGGATAGACACTTTTTCAAGTTCGAGACGTGGAAGATAGGATGTACATTACTAAGTTCGTGGGGTAGGTTGAGTTTGTAAGCTACGGGGCCGATTCTAGCGAGAATCTCAAAAGGCCCTATGTATCTTGGATTCAGCTTTCCACGCTTTCCGAAGCGTATCAAGCCTTTCTAGGGTGAGACTTTCAAAAGGACCCGGTCTCCCACCTGGAATTCCAAAGGTTTCCTTCGTTTGTCTGCGTAGCTTTTCTGTCGGTCTCTGGAGGCTTTCAATCGTTCACGGATCTGAACGATCTTTTCCGTTGTTTCCCGAATGATCTCTGGACCTGTGAGAGTGTTTTCAGGAATTCGTCCTTTAGCTAATTGAGTGTCACCCACCTCAGCCCAGCACAGAGGGGACCTACACTTTCGGCCGTAGAGGGCTTCGAATGGAGCAGCTTTGATGCTCGTGTGATAACTGTTGTTGTAGGAAAATTCGACGAGGGGTAAGTGGGTATCCCAACCTTACCAAAGTCGATCACACAGGCTCGCAGCATATCTTCCAGAGTTTGGATGGTCCTCTCACTTTGTCCGTCGGTCTGAGGATGGTAGGCTGTACTCATGTCCAGCCTCGTTCCCAAGGAGCTTTGTAGGGACTGCCAGAACCTCGAAGTGAATCAGCTATCCCTATCAGAGATAATAGATATAGGAACACCATGCAGTGGTACGATCTCCCTGATGTATGTTCTTGTGAGTTTCTCCATCTTGTCAGTTTCTTTGATGGGTAGGAAGTGTGCGGACTTGGTCAATCTATCGACGATGACCCATATGGTATCAAGCCCACCCGTTGTCTTGGGTAGCTTGGTTATGAAGTCCATAGTGATCTGCTCCCACTTCCATTTAGGTATCTTCGGTTGTTGGAGTAGACCGGAGGGTTTCTGATATTCGACCTTCACCTTGGCGCAAGTAAGGCATTTACTTACGAAGGTAGCGATCTCCGCTTTCATATTAGGCCACCAGTATAATTTCTTGAGATCCAGATACATTTTATCTGAACCCGGGTGGACGGAATATCGAGTGTTGTGCGCCTCCTTCATGACTAAGTCTCTGAAGCCACCGTGCCTCGGGGTCCAGATCCGGTCCATGAGATATAAGGTTCCGTTACCCTTGACCTGTAGGTTCTTATCCATTCCTCGCAGGGATTCTCCTGCTATATTTTTAGGTTTCAAGGCTTCGAACTGAGCCTCCTTTATTTGTGTGGAGAGACGCGAATGGATAGTCATTGTTAATGACTTGACTCTTCGACCAGAATAATCTTTCCGACTTAGAGCATCTGCTACTACGTTGGCTTTACCCGGATGATAACGAATTTCACATTCGTAGTCATTGAGTAGCTCGACCCACCGTCGTTGTCTCATGTTGAGTTCTTTCTGGTTGAAGATGTGTTGGAGGCTTTTGTGGTCGGTATAGATGATGCTCTTCGTACCATACAGATAGTGTCTCCAGATCTTTAGGGCGAACACAACCGCTCCTAGTTCGAGGTCGTGCGTGGTGTAGTTGACCTCGTGTGTCTTCAGCTGCCTTGAGGCGTAGGCGATGACTTTACCTCGTTGCATTAGAACACAGCCGATCCCCTGGTTGGATGCATCGCAGTACACCACAAAGTCTTCTATCCTTTCGGGGAGGGACAGTATCAGTGCGGTGCATAAGGCTCGCTTCAGGGTTTGGAATGCCCTTTCTTGTTTCTCCTCCCAGTCAAAGGCCACGCCTTTCTGGGTCAATGTGGTCAGGGGTTTCGCGATTCGAGAAAAGTTTTGAATGAACCTGCGGTAGTAGCCAGCGAGGCCTAGAAATTAGCGAATTTCTGTAGGCGTCTTCGTGTTGGATATAGTGTGTAAGTCCATAACTTTATTTGGTATGTACTTGACCCGACCCGGCATGGTCCATTTGGGTTGCATGGCATTGCAATACTTGGATAGACTAAATGAGAGAATAAGGCACTTATGATTATTAATATATTATAAGTTCTAATATATTAATAATAGTATTATTTTATTAGTATTGATCAAGTATTAATCTAGGATTAATCTAGTGATCAAAGTGAGACTAATTAAATATATAGGGTTGATTATGACAATCATCAATTCTTTTATGGTGGATTAATGATCCATGGTTTATGGGTTTGGTTATAACCATATGGAGCTCCATGGGTAGTCTATGGGAGTTACAAACCCATGGGTCATGAGAAATCAAGAGTCATGACAATTAAGGGCATTCATGTGTAAACCCTAATTGTGACAACACTATAAAAGGAACCCTATGGCTAGCAAAATCGTGACCTAGTGGACATAGTGTTACTAGAGAGGGCATAACTGATTTTGAGTGCTAGAAGTATTCTCTCAAGTTATTCCAAGTCTTGTGGTGTTGTGTGAAGCATTTGAGGCACAACATTTGGGGTGCTAGGCTCACAAAGTCTTGAAGGAATCCAAGCAACAACAAGGTATGTATTTGTACTAGTTTTATGTTTTATGTAATCCCCATGCCATGCTAGTTAGGAAATAGCCTTGAAAAAGAAATTTGCATGTATATAGAGAAAACATAGATTCAAGGTTATTAGGGTTGCATGTACACTTAGGAAGTGTTAGAATGCTCAAAACCCATCAGTGGTATCAGAGCCTAGGATTGTTTTCTGTATACTTGATGCAAAACTGCTTAAAAACCGAAAATTCTGCACTCTGACGACTGGACTCGCCCAGTCCATGGGGAGGACTCGCCGAGTCCATGAACAAATTCATCCTACTCGACGAGTAGAATAATGCACTCGGCGAGTAGGAGCGTGCTGGGCAGTTTTTTCGAGTTTTGTTGCTGGAAATGGATTAAGATCATTATCCCAATCTGTTTTGGACTTGTAAAATCTGTTTTTCAAAATGATAATGATTATGTTAACCCATTTTACATGACTTTTATCAATTTTCAAGTATTGTATATGTTTATATGATTTCTTGAAATTGCTTGACATGAATTTGTGTTCTTATGAGTTTTTAGAAGATCATAGGAATTATGTGTAACCACCATGTGTGTTTAATTCATGATCTTAATGGCTATGATGGTGTCCATAACTTGTCCTCAAGTTATGGATAACCAAAAGTCACTTCTTTTAATTATGATTAAAGAACTAAAGAGGTTTCATAAAATGAAGAGTCTTCATTTTTATGAACCATTAAAACTCATAAGTTACAAATTGAAGAGACTTGGAATAGTTTCAAATCTTGCCCTCAAGTTTTGGAATTTGAAAAGTCTTACACTTTAATACTTTAATTCCAAATTAAACCTTAGAATTTTAAAAAGTTTAAAAATCAACACTTATACTATTATCATAATTTTATTATATAGATATGTATAAGAATATGTCATTCTTACCGTTAGTAGGCCTCATTCACGAAGCCGGTCTATAAGGGGGGTATAAGGTTGTTGCCTATAAAATGGTGACTTAATGGGTGTCCACTCTCACCCACCGCTTCCTTGATCGATGGAGGGTCGTTAGCCGAACGGGTAGGATACAACTTTAAATACTTGTTAAAAGTATAATGAATTATAAAGTAACTATACATTATAAATTCCCAATCTTAGTTACTTTAGGAAAATGTGAAATTGGTGCTAGCCCATAAAATTACACTTTGTACCTTACCAAGTCGTTAGTGGAGCGTGTGTGGTTAACCGGCACACTAACATGGACTAGTAAGAGTGGCAAAGGGTAACTTGACTTTATTATAGATCGGTGGAGCGTGTGTGGTTAACCGGCACATCGATTAGGTAATATTGTTGAGGGTACCAAGTCAATTTGTATGGTTATTCACACCTTGTTTGTGATCCTCGGCATCCCAGTCACAAACTTGAGAGGGCACAATCGAGATTCAAACATGCCATTGAAAAGTTCAATGTATCTCAAAAGATCTAGGAGTTTCAAAACCAATAAAACCTAATAATAAAATATTTCGTTCTTATGGTGGAAATTGGTAAATCGTCATTTACCTACCTTCAAATATTTTATAGTATGGATTACGGCATCCCTCTTCCAACTATAAATAGTTTGTTGGATCCTAGCCTTAATATTTCATTTGGGTGAATTATTAAGGATTCCTAATCTAATGAAACTTGTCTTTCTTTCCTTTCAGATGTCTTCCAACAATGCTTCTGGCTCAAACCCAACAAGCTCCTTTTCCCTTATGAACTTGTGTGGTAAGGTCATCTTTGATGGATCCAATTTCAATGAGTGGATCAGAAACATCAGAATGATTACCCGCTATGAGGACAAATAATATGTCCTCGATAAGGAGCTTAAGGTTGTGAATGAAGCCACTGCTACTCCTGAAGAGTTTGCGGAGTTTGTTGCACATGAAAAGGATGCTACTAAAGTAGCATGCGTCATGATGGCCACCATGACTCCTGAACTTCAAAAATCCTATGAAGATTTCTACCCCTATGAGATGCACCAGGATCTGATGGAAAGGTACCATCAGAGCGCGCGTCAGGAGAGGTATGAAATCATCTCCTCCATGATAACCGCAAGGATGAAGGATGGTGAACCCATCACCGGTCACTTGCAGAAGATGCAAAGGTTCGTTGACCGGTTGCTGAAGCTAAATGTTGACTTTCCTGAGTAAATGGCGATTGACATCATTCTCCATTCCTTACCTCCAAGTTATGATCAGTTTCGTATGACTTATCATATGAACAAGGAGGAAGTCACACTTAGCAAACTTCAAGGACTCTTAAGGACAGCTGAAAATGGCCTTAAGGGTAAAGCGGTTGCTACTTCTACTCCTTCAACAGCTCCTGTTCTGGCTATTGGGCAGGGAAAGGGTAAGAAGAGGAAAAGCCCTTCGAAGGGTACCAAGGGTAAGACTCTTGATGGTTCCTCTTCAAGTGGGACAAAGAAAGGTCCCATTACTCCTTCTTCAAACCCAAAGGAAGCACAGTGCTTCTATTGCCAGGATAAGGGACACTTTAAGCGAAGCTGCCCCAAATATCTGCAAGATCTAAAGGATGGGAAGGTTAAACCCACCCATGCAGATATTTACACAATATTGTCTAACAACTCATCTAATGCTAATTCTTGGGTGCTTGATACAGGGTGTGGTATTCACATTTGTACTGATTTGCAGGCACTAAGAAGAAGTGAGCAAGTGGAGCACGAGAAGATAAACTTAGTTATGGGCAATAGGAAAGCATCACCTGTTACCAAGATAGGAGTTTATTCTTTATTGCTTAATAATGGGTTAATGTTAGATTTGAATAAGTGTTGTTACTCGCCCGAAATGGCGAGAAATATTATTTCTTTTCATGGCTTGTACAGACAAGGTTTTTCATTTTCATTTGATAATAAAAATGGTGCTATTAATGTTTATTACAATGATGTATTTTACTTTAAAGCATTACCTTGTGATGGTGTATATGATGCCGTGAATGTTGTAGACAATCTAGGAAATAATGTGTTGTATATTGATTCTTCAGATAGCTTGGATAAAGCATCCTTGTGGCATTGTCGTCTTGGACATGTTAACAAGAAGCGCATAGGCCAACTCCAAAAGACTGGAGTCTTGGAATCATTTGACCTCAAGTCAGATGATAGTTGCGAGTCTTGTTTACTTGGAAAAATGACAAAGTCACCCTTCACATGTACTTGTGATAGGGGTGAAGGTTTGTTGGAGCTTGTACACACGGATGTGTGTGGGCCCTTCAGAGTTGCTACAAGGGATGCTAATCGCTATTATGTGACTTTTACTGATGATTATAGTAGATATGGATATATTTACTTAATCAAGCATAAGTCAGAAACCTTTGAAAAGTTCAAAGAGTTTAAGCAGGAAGTGGAGAATCAATTGGGCAGGAACATCAAGATGCTCCAATCCGATCGGGGAGGAGAGTATCTTAGCATTGAGTTCCTTGACTATCTTAAGGAATGTGGGATTGTCTCACAATTGACACCTCCCAGAACACCACAGTTGAATGGTGTAGCTGAGAGTCGCAATCGAACCTTGTTGGATATGGTTCGTTCCATGATGAGTCGAGCTTCGTTACCAATCTCTTTCTGGGGGTATGGCTTAGAGACTGCCGCCCATATCCTTAATCTAGTCCCTACTAAAAAGGTTGCCAAAACACCTCACGAGATGTGGACTGGGAAAGTTTCCAATTTAGACCACATCAAGATTTGGGGTTGTGAAGCTTTCGTGAGGCGTGAGACTCATGATAAGCTTGAACCTCGAAGTGAGAGGTGTATTTTCATCGGCTACCCACAGAGATCCTTTGGTTACCTCTTCTACAGACCCAATGATAATGTGGTCTTTGTAGCAAGAAGAGGAGTCTTTCGTGAGAGAGAATTCATAAGCCAAGGGGACAGTGGGAGGCAAATTAACCTTGAAGAGCTTCAAGAGTCAAGTGGTGAAGGAACCTCAAATGCTATCGACCAACCTGAGGAGGAAACTCATGTTGATCCGATAGATGAGTCTGTACCTCCAAGACGTTCCACTAGGGTGAGGAACGCACCTGATTTTTATTATGGTTATCACATCACCACTGAAGGTGATACATTTATTAGTGATAGTACACTAATAGATTTGGATGAACCTAATAATTACAGGGAAGCCATGGCAGGCCCTGAGTCTGCTAAATTGAAGGAGGCTATGGACAGCGAGATTCAGTCCATGTATGACAATCAAGTTTGGAACTTGGTTGACAATGTACCAGGTCGTAAGACAGTTGGGTGCAAATGGATCTTCAAGAAGAAGACCGACATGGATGGGAAGGTACATACTTACAAAGCGCGACTGGTTGCGAAGGGCTTTACTCAAACTCCGGGAGTTGACTATGATGAGACCTTCTCACCAGTAGCTAAGATTAAGTCTATTAGAGTATTGTTAGCCATAGCTGCATTTCATGATTATGAAATATGGCAAATGGATGTCAAAACCGCTTTCCTTAATGGAAAGTTGGATGAGGATGTTTACATGGCTCAACCAGAGGGTTTTGTCGATACAAGATACCCTAATAGAGTGTGTAAGCTTGATAAATCCATTTATGGATTGAAACAAGCATCTCGCAGATGGAATCTTTGCTTTGATGAGAAAGTCAAAGAGTTTGGCTTTTCTAGGAGTGAGGATGAGTCTTGTGTGTATGTCAGGGCTAGTGGGAGCATAGTTAGCTTCTTGGTGTTGTATGTGGATGACATACTTCTCATAGGAAACGACGTCCCAACCTTGCAGGAGGTTAAGTCCTGGCTTGGGAAGTGTTTCGCTATGAAGGACCTTGGGGAAGCTGCCTATATCCTAGGGATAAGGATATTAAGAGATAGGAGTAAGAGACTAATTGGACTTAGTCAAAGTACTTACTTGGATAAGGTGCTGAAGAGGTTCAGTATGCAAGATTCCAAGAAAGGAGAATTACCAATCCAGAGTAATGCCAAGCTGAGTAAAACTCAAAGTCCGAGTACAGAGGCTGAGATAGCTGAAATGAGTCATATACCATATGCTTCCGCTGTGGGCTCGATCATGTATGTTATGACTTGTACTCGCCCTGATGTGGCCTTTGCTTTGAGCATGGTCAGTAGATATCAAGGGAACCCTGGCAAAGTACACTGGACAGCGGTAAAGAACATTCTCAAGTATCTGCGGAGGACTAAAGATTGGGTCCTTACCCTCGGAGGCAGTGATGACTTGAGAGTGGAAGGATATAGCGATGCTAGCTTCCAGACTGATAGGGATAATTTCCGCTCTCAGTCAGGCTGGGTCTTTATCCTAAATGGAGGGGCAATTACTTGGAAAAGTTCCAAGCAGGAGACAGTAGCTGATTCTACTTGTGAATCAGAGTACATAGCAGCAAGTGAAGCAGCTAAGGAGGCGATATGGCTAAAGAACTTCATCAGAGACCTTGGAGTTGTACCAGCTATAAAAGAGCCAACGGAAATTTTCTGTGACAGCGAAAGTGCGGTTGCTTTGGCTAAGGAACCAAGAGATCACGGGAGATCTAGGCACATTGACAGAAAATACCATTTCATCAGACATCGAATAGAAGAAGGACTCCTCGTGGCTAAGAGGGTATCATCAGATGAGAACCCGGCAGATCCCCTCACGAAGGGACTGAGCAGGGTTAAGCATTTACAGCATGCGAGGCGCATTGGGCTGAAGGATGATATTAGTTTCAATAATTAGATTCCTGAAACTTGTAAAATGTAATTGACATTTGATGATAAATAAAAGTTGTTATTTATTTATGAGTAAGGTGTTACTATCTTGTGTTGATTGTTTACTATGTTTCAATTTTGCATTTTTTACTTCCAGAATAATTATGTTATTATTCAAACCATCCACAGTCAGTCAAACTTTGGAAGTAAGTATTGATTTAAGACTGTGATGAATTTGGCTTGTATGATTTGTCTAAAAGTGCTTTGGACAATGCAATGGTTGCTACAACATTCATGAGTACTCATAAGGGCTGAGTATTGGATCCAACCCACGCTCACTTGCATCACTTCATGGAATTTATCTCGAGTGATCGTGAGACGGTAATATCATATAAATCTTCAAACCTAGAGATATGAGTTGTTGACTATGAGTTGGTTATTCATTGATTGCACGAAAACACATTGGTAACTCGATGTAATAAAACGTGCCTTTGTGAATAATTCAACAAGTAGTTAGTACAAGCATATCAGTCAAAGTTTATCTGTTCCTTCTAGAAATAGAAGCGATATCCGGGCCCCTCGATGATTTGGTTTTGACCTATGTACCGGGCCCGGTCAGAACCTAATTGATGTGTTCAATTTAGTTCTATGTCGAAACAAATCAGAGATCGAGAAACAAATGCTGGACAATAAGTAAGACCATGTTCCATGTGTTTGTCCGGCTGATATCATGAGAATAGAGGATTATATGATCACTTATCTTAAATGGCGTATCATCATCATCTCAGTTCCGAGAGACTTTGAAAGAGCTACGATTGCTAGTCGGATTTTGAAGTCATATTTGCAAATATAGTTATTAGACTTATCCAAGTGGGAGACTGTTGGATATAGTGTCTAAGTCCATAACTTTATTTGGTATGTACTTGACCCGACCCGGCATGGTCCATTTGGGTTGCATGGCATTGCAATACTTGGATAGACTAAATGAGAGAATAAGGCACTTATGATTATTAATAGATTATAAGTTCTAATATATTAATAATAGTATTATTTAATTAGTATTGATCAAGTATTAATCTAGGATTAATCTAGTGATCAAAGTGAGACTAATTAAATATATAGGCTTGATTATGACAATCATCAATTCTTTTATGGTGGATTAATGATCCATGGTTTATGGGTTTGGTTATAACCATATGGAGCTCCATGGATAGTCTATGGGAGTTACAAACCCATGGGTCATGAGAAATCAAGAGTCATGACAATTAAGGGCATTCATGTGTAAACCCTAATTGTGACAACACTATAAAAGGAACCCTATGGCTAGCAAAATCGTGACCTAGTGGACATAGTGTTACTAGAGAGGGCATAACCGATTTTGGGGTGCTAGGCTCACAAAGTCTTGAAGGAATCCAAGCAACAACAAGGTATGTATTTCTACTAGTTTTATGTTTTATGTAATCCCCATGCCATGCTAGTTAGGAAATAGCCTTGAAAAAGAAATTTGCATGTATATAGAGAAAACATAGATTCAAGGTTATTAGGGTTGCATGTACACTTAGGAAGTGTTAGAATGCTCAAAACCCATCACTTCGGTGCTGACCAGTTCTCAATCGCTTTAATCTTGGATGGGTCCACGTGGATTCCTTCTTCGCTAACCACATGTCCTAAGAATTCGACTCTTCGGATCCAAAATTCGCACTTGGAGAACTTCGCGTATAGTTTCTCCGATCGTAGGGTTTCTAGGACTTGTCGCAGATGATCGCTATGCTCTTCCTTTCTTCTAGAGTAGATAAGTATATCATCAATGAAGACGATGACGAACTGATCCAAGTAAGGACGGCATACTCTATTCATCAAGTCCATGAAGACTGTGGGCGCATTGGTTAGTCCGAACGGCATCACTACGAACTCGTAGTGTCCGTAGCGAGTCCGGAAGGCTGTCTTCGGAACATCCTCCTCGAGCACTCGTAACTGATGATACCCGGACCTTAGATCAATCTTGGAAAAGTAACTCGCCCCTTGCAATTGGTCAAATAAATCGTCTATACGAGGAAGAGGGTAACGATTCTTGACCGTCAGCTTGTTGAGTTCTCTGTAGTCGATGCACATGCGGAACGATCCGTCTTTCTTCTTTACGAACAAGACTGGTGCTCCCCAGGGTGAGAAGCTTGGTCTTATAAAGCCCTTGCTGAGCAGTTCGTTAAGTTGGCCGGACAGTTCTTTCATCGCAGCAGGCGCTAAACGGTAGGGCGCCTTGGCTATGGGGGTCGCTCCTGGGATTAAGTCGATTCGGAACTCGACTTGACGTTGTGGAGGTAAACCCGGTAGTTCTTCAGGGAAGACGTCGGGGAAATCACGTACTACGGGAAAGTCTTTTAGGTCTTTCGTTTTCTGGCTCGTGTCGACGACGTGTGCAAGGAATACACGATATTCCTTACGCAGGTACTTCTGGGCTTGAATGCTCGAGATGATACGAAGGCTCGTACTGGGTTTGTCTCCGTAGATCATTAAGGTTTCGTTATTGGGTAGGTTTAGACGGATGGCTTTGTCGAAACACAGGATATCGGTATGGTGGAGACTCAGCCAGTCCATGCCTATGATGACATCGAAGCTTTTGATCGCTACTGGTATGAGGTCGATAGGAAACGAATGATTATCTAGCGTGAGGGTACAACCTATGTAGATTTCGTTAGAACTTTCCGTCTTGCCGTTAGCCATTTCTACGACGAATGTTTCTTTCAGTGATCGCGGTGTTTGTTTGAGTAAGTGTTTAAAGTTTTGATTTACGAAACTTCTTTCTGCCCCACTATCGAATTGAATACAAGCATAAGAGTTATCGAGAAGGAACGTACCCGTGACTACGGTGGGGTCTGCTACAGCCTCATTATGGCCAATAGCAAGTAGTGTACCCGCTCCTCCCGCATTTCCAGCCTTTGGACAGTTTCTTTTGAAATGTCCGACTTCGCCACAGCCATAGCAGGCCTGGCTTGTTCCCGAACTAGGAATTTGGGAAATGGGTTTGGGAGGTGCTCTGCAAAACCGGACGGTATGGCCCTTCCAGTCGCAATTGGTGCAGTGTATCTCACGGCAGGGGCCGTTATGATGGAAAGAGCACTTATTGCACTTGGGTAAGCTTCCTGCATAAGTTTTGGCAGGTACAGGGGCAGCAGGAGTAGTGGCAGCATGGACAACCACTGATTGTTGGTTATTGGAAAAGGATTGGTTTGATTTGCCCTTCCTTCGGTCCCCACGCTTCCTTTTGTTGTCAGATGTGTGGGTTGGTGTAGAGGTAGTTGTAGTGGTTGTTGATGAAGTGTAAGGGACTTCATGATCAATCAACCTTTGGGCCAATTCCTTGGCACTGTCAAAGGTCGCAGGTTGTGACGCTAGAACATTCCCTCGATATGGGGGTACTAATCCCCAGATGTATCGTTCGATTTTCTTGCTTTCGGTGGCCACCATGTTTGGGCACAGAGCCACCAAGTCGCAGAACCTGGCCGTATAGGCTACGATGTCGGAACCCTGCATTTTGAGGTTTCCATAGTTCCTCCTCAAGTTTCTGAATTTCGCCCCTCGGGCAGTACTCCCTCGTCATGAGGTCCTTCAGTGTGTCCCAGCCCATGGCGTTGACTGCGACTAGAGAGAGCGATTTGACATAGCCATTCCACCACGTCAAGGCCCTTTGGGTGAAGGTGCATGAGCACATTTCGAAGATCGCTTCGGTTCTCTCAATCCATTGGGACAGTGCATGGATCCCTCCAGTTCCATTGAAGTAAGTGGGTTTGCAGCTGATGAAATCCTTATAGGTGCACTCTCATGCACGTGGGTGGATTTCACCATGGATGGAGTTTGTGCCAGTTCCCGTTCCACTAACACCACCAGAGTTGACTTGCGCCAGCGCGGCGGTCACAGCTGCAGTCACAGCTGCTTGAAATAGCACCGGGTCGAACTGCGGTGGGGGAGGTGGTGGTGGTGTTTGATCCACAGGCGTGCGTCTGGTCGGACGCTTGCGAGGAGGCATCTTTTACTGAAAAATTTTAAAAGATGATGACAACAGTGAGGATCAATTGTAAGTATGATGAGAGTGTCTCATGGAATAAATCGCCATAGTCCATCAATTAGATAGATGCATATCAATAGAGTAAGAAAACACAAGAGCATGAACTTCCAAATAGATTAGACAACTGCCAATATCACTGGTATTACTGATGTAAAATGAGTTCAGGAAAAACGACCTAACAATTGGTCTTACATCAAACCATAAGGAGAATGTTGACAGTTTAGAGGGCTAGTTATTGTACTTTCAAAGTCGGGAATGTTTTACAGACAGGTGAGACGGAGGTATTGAAAGGGAAGGCTATTCTTCTTAGGAAGAGAGAGGATGAGTAGATAATCTTCTGCTGGCGACGGGCACCCCTCTCTGGGTTACCCTTGAATCAGCCATTATATCTATGCGAGAATGGAGAGAAGATAGTTAGTAGGCATACTAATCCTAAGATACTTATAAGATGATCGTTATTAGTCGACCCAATACTTGCATAATGCATACCAATTACATGTAATCGAGACAGGATAGACCTTCGAATAAGTTACCCTAACTCTAAATCCACAACCAAACAAGGAACAGGAAGTAAAGCAAAGATCACAGATTCTAAGTCTATAGCGTCTTAGTCACATGTAACTGTAGTGTATCCACTTAGCAACTATTGCCCTACTAGTAACGACCTTTTTAGTTCTCACATATGTAAATTACAGGAAATGCAGAATACTCCTATAGTATTCTTGTTCAAATGTTCTTGTAGTAGTGTTGGTAAGTTTTTAGACTTGTTGCAACACCACAATCACTCTTAGGCACAGGCTAGTCACTCCTAGGTAAATGTAGTTGATCAGGCTACATCCTCCCAGATTTGACTATATGTCTCTAAGCCTAATTGTGCTGTTCAACAATCTTAATACTTTTGTTCTGTTCTAGTATGATACTGACCCTTAGTGTGAATGGATGTATATATATACTTAGTTAAATATTTTCTTATTTAATAGTATATATTCTTGGTCAGAGTGTTTTAATCCCGATGTGTTTATAGTTCGTATATCTTTTATGGGTTGATATACTTGATTCACTATAAACAATGCTCTGATACCAATCTGTCACACCCCAAAACCGAGAACGGCGGAATACGTTCTGGGGTGGAGGACGTCATGTACAGTATCATAACAATGCATAATAGTAAAGACAAGCAACAACATCCATTGCATTAATATAATAATTGTAATACAAGCGTGTTCTGTACAGTTTGGTAGACACCAAAAGTATAATCAAAATAAAGAGGAGTCTTGTATGTGCTCCTTCTTCTCAAAAGCTACATCTGTACCTGTCTACTGATGACCTGAGAATACAAGTTATTTTGAAAGCGAGTATCAGCATAAAGCTGGTGAGTTCATAAGTACTTTAGTGTCATTGCTTGTATAAAAATGATTACAACCATGTTGTATAATAATTGATCTCAATGTTGGAAAATAGTATGCTCCCTAGGTAAACCCTATGTTTTCCAGTGAAAGTGGTCTTCTACCAAGACCCAGTTGTATGTATGTTTGATCCTTTGAAAATGTAAAAGTTTTCCCAGAGAAACTATTAGTAGGAAAATATAGTTTTGGACTTCATTCATGTAAAGTAATTGGGAAAATCGTGTTTTACCCCAGCAGTATCACTGCCAACTAATGAAATGAAAATGCAGGCTCCAGGTAGTATTAAATGTACAATACACCTCGGGGAGTCTGTTTTGCCTTTAATTCTTAATGTATTAATTAAAGGTCGAAATGTGAACTTGTATGTAACCATGCTGATTGACGATCGAATCCCTGATGACCCACCGAGTCATCTGTAGAAATGTGACATTTGTCACCCCTGGGCCTAGTCGGCTCGGACTGTAGCTAGCAGTCGGGATGTGGGAGTGTCTGTCCCGTATAGATCTATACACATAATGCCCGCTCTCCCTCCAGGAGACTCTGGTTACACGGTGATAGCACAGTGAAGTGTCGTATCGAGAGATAGTATGTCACATTCTGTTGTAGTATGTTCTCTTTGTATAATGTATAATGTACTTTCTGGTTTAGTGTATAGAGTGTTCTCTTGTATAGTATATAGTATTCTCTTTTTATAGTGTTTAGCATGTATTGACTCATTATTGTACTGACTCTGGTAGGTGTCATTGTAATAGTAGTAAGGAGTTGTAATCTTTAACTATACCTATTATAGTTAAATAGTAATGTTGGTTGCATGCCTTTGTTACACAAAGGTATCGAACTGAAGTGAAGACTTTTATATCTAACACAAATATATATGATATATAACTAAGAATTTAATGACAATCGGACAAATAACCGAATACCCTAAGTCCACAACCAAACGAGGAACATGAAATAAGGTGAGCTATCAGTCCTAAGTCCTTCAAGTCTTACTTATATAAATATATTAGTATAGATATGGTTTTGAAGATAAAACAAGTTTAAAAGAGTTTGAAAACAGTTTTAGCATTTAAAGAATTTGATAAAAGGTTTGAAACACTTGAAAACCCAAAGTTTGATGGAAATCTGAAAGTAGCAATAAATCTTGTAGTCTGTTCTAGTTATTAATCACATATGATTGACACAATAACTATAACAGTTCAACTTGTATTCCCCCCCATAAAAGCATTTAAAATCATTTAAAAGGTTGATTTAGGGGTATGAACTCACCTGCAGTGAGTGGAGTAGATGGAAGTGCCTGGTAGGATGCTAGGTGTCAAGTGAGGACTTGAACACACACACGGATCCTATATAACATGTAGTGATACATAAATGTATCTAATTAGTTATTTAATCACTAATTAATCAAGTAAAGACACTCTAATGCATGAAAACACTTTGTTTCAAGTGCTAGGAGTGCAAAGGGTTGCATATAAGGAGAGTATGGCCTCACATTGGAGTTTACTCCTCATTTGGTAGTCCTTATGTGTGTTTACGGTTTCTGGACCATTTCCCCCATGAGTTTACGGCCGTAAACTCATGGTAGTGGTGCATTTGTGTGTTTCAAGGTCCTATATCGCACAAGGAAGGGTTCTAAGTTCGAATCAAAGGCTTAGGAAGTGGTTAGGGCACAAGAGGACCCCTCATTGGAGTTTACGGTCGTTGGACCATCCTTGAAAGTTTACGGTCGTAAATACTTGGGTTTACGGTCGGAAACCCATGAGTTTACGGCGGTAAACTCATGTATGCCTAAACCTTTTCGTGTTTTGGTGTTCCTAGCTCATGCATGCAAGTTTCTAGTCACTTATACAAGCATAGGAAGGTTTTTAAGGCACTTAAACACCCTTAGAAGGTGTTTACGGTTTTGGGAGGCCTTCCCAAACTGTAAACTCTTGTTTGCACCATTCAATCCATGTTTTAGGGTTCTAAGATCTTTCCAGCAAGTTTCTAGGTCATTAGCCAAGCATTGAAGAGGGTTTGGGGCATCAAAACCCCATTTTGGGGTGTTTACGGTTCATGAATGTTCATGGACCGTAAACTCATGTTTAGTCCCATAAAGACATGATTTTGATGTTCTAAGTTCATGCATGCAAGTTCCTAAGCCATAGCTAAACATTAGAAGAGGTTTGAAAGGGTTTTGGGGCTTCAAAACCCCCTTATGGGAGTTTACGGTTTTGGGAGGTGTTCCCAAACCGTAAACACAAGTTTTTGGGGTTTTTGAGAGTTTAACCCATAGATTTGCATGCATGTTAAGTTAAACAACAAGCTAGGTAGGATTACTTACGATTTTGGAGCTTGAATGAGTGATTCTTGTGCAAAAAATCCGATTTTTAGAGAGATAGTGTAGAGAGAGAAAGTTCTAAGGTGGGAAAGGACTCAAATGGTGGCAACTCAACCTTTATATAGGCCTTGAGTTAGTGGCCAGGTGGGGACACACCCAATCCCGACATTAAACGGAGTTTAAGATTTTACCCGATTAAGTGACCGTAACCCGACTTAGTCGTAAACTAGAAATTTTTCCAAAGGATTATCGAGGGTATTATATGTGATTTTTATTGATTTCCTACACGTAAGAAATTATGACAATATCCCTAGATGAATTATTTAACTTAAAAGTTAATGGATAATTTTTAATAATAAAATAAATTTTATTAACGGAAAGGGTTACAGTGACGGAATAAATTTCGGGTTGTCACACATTGGCCGTAGTTGGAGTAGGAGTAGGAGTAGTAACAACTGACTTACCCTTTAGACCACTTTCGGCGGTCTTCAAGAGTCCTTGAAGTTTGCTGAGGGTGACTTCTTCCTTGTTCATGTGATATATCATGCGGAATTGATCATAACACGATGGCAAGGAGTGCAAAATGATGTATATTGCTAACTCCTCAGGGAAGTTCACATTCAGCTTCAGTAAACGGTCCACATACCTTTACATTTTCTGCATGTGGCCCGTGATGGGTTCACCATCCTTCATTCGGGTTGTTATCATGGAGGAGATTATTTCATATCGCTCTTGACGAGCACTTTGATGGTAGCGGTCCATCAAGTCCTGGTGCATCTGAAAAGGATAATAGTCCTCATAGGACTTTTGGAGCTCGGCTGTCATGGTGGCCATCATGATGCATGCCACTTTTGTAGCATCTCTTTCATGTACCTCATATTCAGCAAGCTCTTCAGGAGTAGCAGTTTGCTCGGGTACCTTCAGCTCCTTGTCGAGAACATATTCTTTGTTCTCATACCGAGTGACCATCCTGATGTTTCTGATCCAATCTGTAAAGTTGGACCCATCAAAGATGACTCTCCAACAAAGATTCATGAGAGAGAAGGAGCTAGTAGGGTTTGAGCCAGAAGCATTGTTATTGGAAGACATCTGAAAAGAAGAGGGAATAGATTAGATTAGATATAGAGATAGTCCTTAACAAAACACCCAAATGTAATATTAAGGCTAGGACCCAACACAATATTTTATAACTTAGAAGAGGGATGCCGTAATCTAAGCTATAAGATATTTGAAGGTAGGTGAATGACGATTCACCAATTTCCACCATGAAAAACGAAATATTTAATTAGGTTTTAATTGGTTTAGAAACACCTAGATTCTTTGAGATTCATTGAACTTTCTTCAATGGCATGTTTCAATCTCGAGTGTGCCCTTCAAGTTTTGTGACTGGGATGCCGAGGATCACAAAACAAGGTGTGAAGTAACCATGCAAATTACTTGGTACCCTTAATGTATTACCCCTCAATCGATGTGCCGGTTAACCACACACGCTCCATCGATACTATGATAAACATTAAGTCACCCTTTACCTACCTTGTTAAGTTCAAGTTAGTGTGCCGGTTAACCACACACGCTCCACTAACGACATAAACAAAGTGTAAAGTGTAATTTCATGGATTAGCACAATATTCACATTTTCCTAAAATAACTAAGATTGGGAATTCAATAAAGTTTAGTTACTTTAGTATTATCATTATACTTTTTAATGAGAATTTATAAGTCCTTGTCCTACCCGTTCGGCTAACGACCCTCCACCGATCAAGGAAGCGGTGGGTGAGAGTGGACACCCATTAAGTTGCCATTTTATAGGCAACAACCTTATACCCCCCTTATAGACCGGCTTCGTGAATGAGGCGTACTAGGGGTAAGACGACTTGATCTTATACATATATAAATATTATTAAACTTATAATATTATAAAGTATAAGGGTTGAATTTTAACTTTTAAAATTCTAGGGGTTGGAACTAAAGTTTTTAATATGACTTTACATGTTCCAAAACTTGAGGGCAAGTTTTCTAAACTTTCAAAACTTTTCATTTCTCATAACTTATGAGTTAATGGTTATTAAAAATGAAGACTCTTCATTTTTTGTAACCTATGTGTTCTTTTAATGGTTATTTATAAATGTGACTTTTGGTTATCCATAACTTAAGAACTAGTTATGGACTCCATTAAAACACATAAAGATCTAGAATTAATCTAATCAATTATTAGCACATAATTTCTATGATCTTCTAAACTCATATGTTTATGAATGTTCATATCAAAAATTTCAAGAATCGTAAGTACATATACAAAACTTGAAATTTTGATACGAGCTTTTGAACAAAACTTCGATTTTCAAGTTTTTTTTTTTTTTTTTTTTTTTTTTTTTTTTTTTGCATCAAGTATCAAATAAACAAACCAGGCTCTGATACCACTGATGGGTTTTTGAGCATTCTAACACTCCTATGGTGTACATGCAACCCTAGAAACCTTGGATCTATGTTTGACTATGATACATGCAAATAATTATTTTTCCAAGGTTCTTATCCTATCTAGCATGGCATGGGGAACTTGAATCAAATAAAGCTAGTAGAATTATTTACCTTGTAGTTGTAGTTGATTGCTTGGATTTTTAGAGCCTAGCACCAATAGTGTGGATGCCTCAAATGGAAATCACAAATCACCACAAACTTGGAACTTTGAGAGAATAGTAATCACCTTCTTGAAATCGGCCCTCTTACTTTACTCACCACAACTCATGTGATTTCAAGAACCAAAGCCTCCTTTATATAGTGTGGTGGATTAGGGTTACATCCATGTAAACCCTAATACCCATGTCTTTTCATTTCCATGAGATCCATGGGTTAAAGCTCCATGGAGTATCCATGGACTTTCCATGCAAGCCTAGCCCATTCCAAATAAGCATTAGCCCACACTATATAAATACAAGAGCCCATATTTAATTAGTCATACTTTTGATCTCTAAATTAATTCTAAATTAATTATAGATCAATACTAATTAAATAATATGATTTTATATTAATATATTAGGACTTATAATATATTAATAAATCATAACTTATACTATTCTCAAACGATTATCCATAAATTGTTCGGGTGAAGTGCAACCCAAATGGACCATGCCGGGTCGGGTCAAGTACATACCAAATATAGTTATGGACTTAGACACTATATCCAACAAAGAAGGCATAAGAAAACCCTAAATTCAAGTAGATCACCATATACACGAGAATGAGCATAGATTTATACCTCTAGCAGCCTCTTCTAATCAAATGGTAGTAGATCTGAGCTCCTCAATCTGCCTAGCTTGCCCTCCTTCCTTCTTTCTTGCAAAATCACACTAGAAATGATGAAAATGGCTTCTTTTCTCACTCACAAAGCTCTCAGGCCCGAGGATTTAGGGTTTCTGTCCACAGCGCGGACTCGTCGAGTCAACTTATCGACTCCTCGAGTCCATTCATTAAATCCAGTCAGCAATCGCGATCCTACTCGACGAGTGTAGGCGTCAACTCGTCGAGTCCCTCTTCTTGTCACAAACTAAATACTTAAAATATGATACCTGGAATTCCGGATGTTACAATTCTCCCCCACTAGAATTAGACTTCGCCCTCGAAGTCTCGCTCTGCAAACAACTGTGGATGCTGCTCCCACATCTCCCACTCCGGCTCCCAAGTCAGCTTGGACCCTCTCCGATGTTGCCACTGGACCTGAACTAGGGGCACCTCCTTGTTCCTCAGAACCTTGATCCTCCGATCCAGGATCGCGATCGGCCTCTCAACATAATTCAGGCTCGCATCCACCTGAATATCCTCTAGTGGCACTACCACCGACTCGTCAGCTATACACTTCCTCAACTGAGACACGTGGAAGGTATCATGTATCTGGCTCAACTCCGCAGGTAGCTCTAAACGATACGCTACCCTGCCCACCCTCGCGGTCACCTTGAAAGGACCAATGTACCGGGGCCCCAGCTTGCCCCTCTTCCTGGGTCGGATCACTTCTTTCCAAGGAGATACCTTCAGGAGTACGAAGTCACCAACCTGAAACTCAGGCTCGGATCGTCGCCTATTCGCATAACTTTTCTGGCGACTCTGAGCTGTCAGCAACCTTTGTCTAACCTGTTGTATCTGCTCAGTCTTCTGGAGCACTATCTCAGTTCTACCCATCACTCGCTGCCCTACCTCTCCCCAGCAGATGGGACTCCAACACCTCCTCCCATACAACAACTCAAAAGGAGGCATACCAATACTCGAATGGTGGCTGTTATTATAGGAAAACTCAGCCAATGGTAAGTACGTGTCCCAACTTCCTCTGAAGTCCAACATACATGCTCGAAGCATGTCCTCAAGCAACTGAATCGTCCGCTCACTCTGTCCGTCCGTCTGTGGGTGGTAAGCGGTGCTGAAATGCAACCTCGTACCCAACTCCTCATGGAATTTCTTCCAGAATCTGGAAGTGAGACGTACATCTCGATCTGACACAATCGAGATCAGTACTCCATGCCGTGATACCACCTCTCTCACATACATCTCTGCCAGTCTCTCTGCGGAAGAGCTCTCACTGATAGCAAGGAAGTGAGCGCTCTTTGTCAGCCGGTCAACGACCACCCAGATTGCATCGACACCCCTCGCGGTCCGCGACAATTTGGTGATGAAATCCATAGAAATCTGTTCCCACTTCCACTGGGGAACCTCAAGTGGCTGCAACTTGCCATGCGGACGCTGGTGCTCGGCCTTAACCCTGCGACAGGTCAAGCACCTCTCAACAAACCACGCAACATCCCTCTTCATACATGGCCACCAATAATCTCTTTTATGGTCCAAATACATCGTAGTGGCTCCGGGATGGATCGAGAACCTCGATCTGTGTGCCTCCTCCATCAGGATGGTACGTGCCCCACCCGCAAACGACACCCAAATCCGACCCTGAAAGGTCATAAGCCCTCGGCTATCGGTAACAAACTCAGATACTTGCCCAATCACCCGCTCTCTCTTGCGGTTCTCCGGACTCACAGCCTCTTCCTGGGCCTCTCGGATTGTATCCAACACCGGAGTCATCACCGTCATCCTCATACAAATATCTCGTATCAGGGCACTCTCCGCCCTACGGCTCAGGGCATCGGCTACAACGTTAGCCTTGCCCGGGTGGTACATGATCTCGCAGTCATAATCCTTTACCACATCCAACCATCTCCTCTGGCGCGTGTTCAGGTTGGGCTGATCCATCAAGTACTTTAAACTCTTGTGGTCCGTGTATATGATACACCGAACCCCATACAAATAATGATGCCATATATTAAGGGCGAACACCACGACCCCCAACTCCAAATCGTGGGTGGGATACCTTACCTCGTGAGGCTTCAGCTGCCTCGATGCGTACGCTATCACGTGCCCTCTCTGCATAAGCACCGCACCCAACCCTGATATCGATGCGTCACAATACACCACGAAATCCTCCATTCCCTCTGGAAGGGCTAACACCGGGGCTTCGCACAGCTTCTGGCAAAGAGTCTCAAACGAGGTCTGCTGCTCTGGACCCCACGTAAAAGCAACGCCCTTCCGGGTCAACCTAGTGAGTGGCATGACAATCTTGGAGAAATCCTGGATAAATCTCCGATAGTAGCTGGCCAACCCTAGAAAACTCCTGATCTCGGTGGGGGATCTCGGCACCTCCCAACTCATCACCGCCTCAATCTTGACCGGATCGACCAATATCCCATTCTGATTAACGAGATGCCCCAAGAATTGGACCTCTCGTAACCAGAAATCACACTTAGAGAATTTGGCGTAAAGCCTCTTCGATCTCAAAACCCCAAGGATCTCCCTCAAATGCTCCTCATGCTGCTCTCGGGATCTCGAATACACCAGAATATCGTCGATGAACACGATCACCGATCAATCCAACATCGGCCTGTACACCCTGTTCATGAGATCCATGAACACTGCCGGTGCATTGGTGAGCCAAAAAGGCATCACCACGAACTCGTAAAGCCCATAACGAGTCCTGAACGCCGTCTTCTAGATATCCTCATCCCGTACTCTCATCTGATGATATCCAGACCTCAAATCTATCTTGGAGAACCAAGACGCTCCCTGTAACTGATCGAACAGATCATCGATCCTTGGTAGGGGGTAACGGTTCTTGACCGTCAACTTGTTCGACTCCCGGTAATCAATGCACATCCGGTGTGAACCATCCTTTTTCTTGACAAAAAGGATCGGCGCTCCCCACGGCGAGCTACTCGGTCGAATAAGCCCCTTCCCCAGCAGCTCCTGAAGATGCGAGGATAACTCCTGCATCTATGGCGGCGCAAGGCGATAAGGCGCCTTGGCGATAGGCGCTGCCCCCGGAACCAAATCGATGCGGAACTCCACCTGCCTCTCGGGAGGCACACCGACAACTCCTCAGGAAAAACATCCGGGAACTCACGCACATAAGCTACGAACCCGCTGCAGCCCTGTTGTAAACTCTGTCTCGCTCTGGCAGCCGAACAAAATGCTGACCCACATCGGGTACCCTCGCCATATACAGTCAGCACTCCCCCACTAGCATCTCGTATCGTCACCATCTGTCGTGCACAGTCTATAACCGCCCCAAATCGGCTCAACCAATCCATGCCCACTATAACGCAAACGTCCCCCATCGCAATCGGGACCAGATCTATCGGGAACTCATCACCGAAGATCTCGAGTACACATCCTCGAATCACGTCAGTAGCATACACAACTCGCTCGTCAGCTATGGAAACCCGTAGAGGTCGACTCAACGCCTCTCGTCGAATACTGATGTGCTGACTAAACGCTAACGACACAAATGATCGACTCGCACCCGAGTCAAATAACACCAAAGCAGGTACAAAATTCACAAGAAAAGTACCTACGCATATCATAATATAAGCACAATATCTCAACTCAGCATAAATAAATGAAAGAATACATACCAGCCACGACATCGGGCGCTGCGCGGACCTCCTCCGTTGTCAACTGGAAGGCTTTCCCGTGAGCCTTTGGTGCATTGGCCTTCACTGGCCGACCCTCAGTAGTTCGTGCAGTAGCAGGGGCAGATCCCTGTAACAGTTGTGGGCACTCGGCCCTCCGGTGACCCGTCTGGTTGCAATGAAAGCAAACCATAAATCCCTTGGGGCAGTCCTTGGCTATATGCCCCTCCTTGCTACGTTTGTAACAAGCACCCGCTCGACACACTCCATCATGTCCCTTGCCGCACTTCCCACAAGTGCGGCCCTTCTGGCCTCCAGATCTCGTATCAGTGGGCTTAGCCCGCTTGGCTGCCGGCTGCACCTGTACCGGTCGCCTGTCCCTCCTCTAAGACTCGGCCTCCTCCCTGGCCTGAGTCTCTAGCTCAATCTCCCTCTTCCGGGCATTTGCCTGGAGCTCAGCAAATATCCGTTAAGTCGAGTTCGCCACGAACTCCCGAATGTCCCTCCTCAGAATGCTCAAATACCGACTCATGCGTGCCTGCTCAGACGACACGTGCTCAGGGCAAAACAACGCCCTCTTGTGGAACATCCGTGTAATCACAGTCACGGACTCCGTCCCCTGCTTGAGGGATAAGAACTCCTGTGCCAACTGTTCCCTCTCCACTGGGGGAACATACTCGTCTCTGAACATGGTGGTGAACCTCTCCTAGGTCACCTCTGAGATCTCTGCAAGAGTGAAGTTTGCCGTCACAAACTTCCACCAATCCTTCGCTCCCAAGCGGAGCTGGTTTAGAGCGAACCGTACCCTCAAATGCTACGGACACGAACAGGTGTAGAAGCATCCCTTAATATCAGAAATCGATCTCATCGCAACAATCGGGTCATGTGTCCCATCAAACTCTAGTGGCTTCGTGTTGTTGAATTCCCGGAACAGCAACGAGTCACCCCCCTGAGGTCTAGCAGCAGCAACAACTTCCGTAGCTGCAGCCTCAGTAACCGCAGCGTACCGCTCATCGAATGTCTCAATCAACGTGGTCTTAATATACCCAAACATCTCTGGTATCTCTGCTCGGATAGCCGCAACTACCTCATCGTGGATCATCTGACGAAGCTCCTCGTCACTCACGCCGCTGGTCTCTGGTCTGTAACGTGTCCCAACCATGATGTATCTAAAATATGACATAAAAAAATATAAGAGACTCGCTCGAGTATACTCTCACTCGATAACTCCACCCTACTTGTTCCCTAGTACCCTAATGATTCTTACTTGGACTGCGCACTGATCCGGTGTTTTCAGTAGTACGAGCCATATACTACCTTCCACACCGCATCAGCATTCATTCCAAGTCCTCCTCCCAGGGTCCCAGATCACAAGTACTCTACCTCTCGCTAAGCATAGGCTACCCTTCGGTAGACTTCTCATAAGCTCCTCACTGTTACCTACTCACTCTCGAAGCATCTCATAGCAGCAGTAATCTCCTAGGCTAAGGCATCACAAATCAGGCCACGCTAGTCCCAATAGGAATACTTAGCCTACTCTAGCATGCATAACATATCATATCATATCTCATAACACTTAATGTAAGGGTATTTTGGGAAATCAACGTTCGGGCGCTGGCTGATCGTACACATTGCTTCTTTCCGCTTTCCTCACATTCCTTTACTTTTTAGAAAAATTGTTTCGTTTATGAAAAACTTTCTCAAATCCTCAGTTTGAGTTCAAATACACCCGAAGGTGCATCCGAATCCCTCAAATCAATATTTAGGGCTCTGATACCAATTTGTAACAACGTAAATTTCCAACACAATTTTTTTTCACTTTTAAAACATAATTTCATTCATATTAAGTATCAAAATCCAATGTAACACATGTCCTCCAAATAAAACAATCCCAAGATCTCAAATAAATAAAACTCCATCAATGTGTACAGATCATGCCGGCGCCTTCCCGCGATCCTCGCTGGTACCTGAAACACATATCACGTAAACGGTAAGCATAAATGCTTAGTGAGTTCCCCAAAATACCACATACGCACATACGCCACTCAAGGCTATAGCTCTACAAGACCTTCCAGTCCGTGTGTCTCAGGGGACTTCCGTCCCATAACCCTGATAGACCTTCGGGTCCCACTTCTATGACCTTCCGGTCTGTATCATCTTGACCTTCCGGCCCACACACCGTTGACCTTCCGGTCCATATCATAATACTCATAACATAACATAGCACATACATATCATATAACAACATACATCACATACTCATCATAGCACATAAGACCTTCCGGTCACACATAATTACCACTCTAGGTAAAGTATAGTGAGAAGACTCACCTCGTACGATGTCAGATAACCTCTCGTGCTCTATAATCCGACCTAGCCTCCTCCTATCAACATAATAACATCTCTAATCAGTACTTTCTCTTGTCCTCATTTGTAAAGAATGGGTAGAAGACCATTCTACCCCTCCCCGACCTCTCTTGAACCAGCTTGACCAAAACCCTAAGGTCAACTGAAGTCAACTCTAGTCAACGGTCAAACTTTGACCAAACTCGTCGAGTGCACTCGTGTGACTCGGCGAGTCCATGTGTGTCCTCTTAATCCTCATAAATCCTCACTCGACTCGTCAAGTTAACCTTTCACTCGACGGGTTACCGCTGGTCACAAAACGCAGGGCAACCCGACTCGACTCGTCAAGTCCCCTTATGGACTCGGCGAGTTCCCTCCATGGCAACACTCAAAAGACCTTCTGAGGCCAGATCTGCTTCTCTAGCCTATAGATCTGACCTTCCAATACACAATAATCACGTAAAGGTCCAACCTTTACACTCATGCAACACTCATAGGGGTTCTTTGGGTGAAATAGCTTCTAAAATGGCAACCTAGGTTCATATCTCCAAAGGAATAACGTAAACCAGGATAGTTAGGACACTATGGACCTCTTAAGGTCCAGATCTAAGAGGAATTCCACCTTGGGACCTCATATGTTTCGAATCCAAGCTAAAGAAGGCATAAGAAAACCCTAAATTCAAGTAGATCACCATATACACGAGAATGAGCATAGATTTATACCTCTAGCAGCCTCTTCTGATCAAATGGTAGTAGATCTGAGCTCCTTAATCTGCCTAGCTTGCCCTCCTTCCTTCTTTCTTGCAAAATCACACTAGAAATGATGAAAATGGCTTCTTTTCTCACTCACAAGGCTCTCAGGTTCTCTGGTGCTCTCAAGGGTGAAGGTGGCCGCAAATGAGGGACATAAGAACCCTTAAATAGGGCACAGGCCCGAGGATTTAGGGTTTCTGTCCACAACGCAGACTCGTCGAGTCAACTTGTCGACTCGTTGAGTCCATTCATTAAATCCAGTCAGCAATCGCGATCCTACTCGACGAGTCTAGGCGTCAACTCGTCGAGTCCCTCTTCTTGACACAAACTAAATAATTAAAATATGATACCTGGAATTCCGGATGTTACAGAGAGAGATTGAGGTGATGTTTGCATGGAAAACCACCATGCAAACATGAGGTGTCACTAGCATAAAATTCCTCATTTCCGCTTTTATTTTGTCTAATAACCCTATTGGGCCGATAATTTGGGCTAGAGGAATGAAAATGATTTGGTTTGGGCCAATTCTTGGTCTTGTTCGAATTTATGAAGCCAAAAATTATTTTTTGGCCCATTGGACCCTTATGAGGGTTCACGGCCCAATGAAGCCCAATTAAAATGGTTTACGGCCCATTAGAAATAAGAAGGATCATTCTAGGCCCACATGACCCATAATGCTAAAATCTTAGGAATGTGGGTCAACTTAGGGCCCAATTAGGGTTCCTAGGCCCAAAATAGTCAAGTTGGAGGTTTATTGGTCCATTAGGCCCAATAAGAGAATCCTAGTTCATAATAAACTTGAACCGAAATTTTTAGGGTTTTCAACACATAATTGACTATAAGAGATGTATCGTAAAAGATTTTGAGCTTTACTAAAGAATGTTGATTAAGTTTGTTGTCATTGAATGAGCATAGTATATAATATCAAATTAGGGTTACAAGTATCATAGTAGACGGTGTTTACATGAGACTAGAATTTCCTGGCCAAAATGCTAGTTGTGACAGCTAGATACAATGCCGACATGATAACTTTCTTATTTTTCACTATTCGATGAAGCGTCGTGGCAGGGCAAATTATTAGTCAAACAACATCAATTATGGAGGCTCATCGTAATACATTAGAACAGCTTAGAGATCCGACTACCATTAGGGACGCCTTAGAGTGGTAGATAAAATATGTTAGAGTCGTTAGATATCCTACAAAGATAATAAATTAGGATTAATAAATACATCCTAAAAGATAATAAGATAGTATCGTTAGATATCCTGAAAAGATAGTAAGCTAGGGTTGATAAAATACATTAGGAAAGGTTTTCTAAAAGAAAAAGGATTCTTAAAATAATACAACCTAATAAAAGCCGAAAATGATAAAAACCTATGCATTCACCTGTTGGATTACGTGTTTAAGCCCACTACTATAATTGGTATTTATACTTAAATTGATAGTAGCATAGTCCTTTTGGGTTGCTCTCAAGAGTAACAACTAGGCAGGATGATTTTGGAGATAGAGGTTGATTTATTATTTGATTAATAAATTGAAATAAATGATTTATTAATATATTATGAAAATAATATATTAGTTAGAAATAGTAATATTTAATTAGTATTTAATCAAATTTAATTGGAATTAATTTTTGATTAAAAGGAATTAATTAAAAGTGCGGGGATTGTGTTGTAATTGTTCAATAGTTGAGCAAGAGGCAATCTAGAACCCTCCATAGAGCATTGGGCGGTTTCTTAAGGGTTAAGGGATTGTAGAATAATCCCTAATGGGTAAACAGGAAAGTGGATAATTACCCGGTTTAAGATTTTCTTGGATTAGGGTTTATCTAGGGTTTCCTGACTGCACTATAAATAGGGCTATTACCCTTTGATTTTCGTCCACTTGTTTCTTAAGAGATCCAACCGAATTTTGCAATCTCTCTCCTCCTCCTCAATCATTCTTCCTTGCTAGTGTTGGGTGTGACCCACTAGAGGCGTGACAATTGTGACACTTGCTCTCGAGGCTTCAACAACACAAGGATTTGAATTGTTATTACTATATAGTAATTAAGGTATGATTATGCTAACCCTAATTGTGTATTTCGAAATTATAGAAGCATGCTAGGGTTTTCTATTTTGTTGTTCAAGTTTTATGTTCATTTAGATAAAACATATATCAAAAGTTTTAGGTTTCCATACACACATAGGATTACATGTTTTGCATAATACCCAACATGGTATCAGAGTCTAGGTTTAGTTTTCTATTGAGTTGATACAATTGTTGAACTTAAACGAGGAGAATAAAATCGAATCGTCATTTTGTGCCGACACCACGACGTGGTGACTTACGATTTTTCCCTACCACGATGTGGTAGGCTGTCAGATTCAAAAAATTTGGTTTTAAGATATCTCATGAATTGATTAGGATAATTACCTTTAATAATGTTTTAATAGTATAAAACTGAATATATTTTCTTTAAAGTAATTTGATATCCTTATCTTTAATTCATGATTGGTTTATTTTAATTTAAGTAATTGAATATTAATTTTGAAAATTTAAAATATAACCTTAGTATTTTTGAAAAAGTTTTAAAAGTACACTCATATATAATATGTAACATTAAAAGTCTACTATTACTATATATATAAGACAAGTCAGTCGAACCGCTAGTACGTCTCATTCACGAAGCTGATCTATAAGGGTGGGGGGTGTGGAGTATAACGAAATTGCCTATAAAATGACGATTAAATGGGTGTTCATACTCACCCACCGCTTCCTTGATTGGTAGATGTTCGTTAGCCGAACGGGTTTGATAGGGCAACTTAATCCTCATTAATAAGTATAATGATTTATAAAGTAACTAAACACATTTTTATAAAATTCACAATCTTAGTTACTTTAGGAAAAATGTGAACCTGTATTCTAATCCTTGAAATTACACATTGCACTTTATGAGTCGTTAGTGGAGCGTATGTGGTTAACCGACACACTAATAGGGACGAATAAAGAGTGGCAATGGGTGTCTCAAAAATTATCACTGATTAATGGAGCGCGTGTGGCTAAGTGGCACATTAAAATGAGATGATAAACAACATCGAGAGTACAAAGTTAATTTGCATGCTTATTCACATCTTGTTTGTGATCCTCGGTATCCCAGTCACAAATGGAAGAGTATAATCGAGATTAAACATGCTATTGAAAAGTTCAATGATTCTAAAAAATATCTAGGAATTTCATTCAAAACTAAATTCGTTAAAATTTCGTTTTTCGATGGTGAAATTGGTAAATCGTCATTTACCTAACTTTATATAATTTGCAATTAGATTACGTCATCCCTTTTATAAGTTGGGAGTTATTTAGTTGGATCCTAGTCTTGATATTTCATTTTGGTTGTTATATTGATGAACATGCTATTCTTATCTAACTAAAACAATCTTTTCCACTCTTTTCAGATGTCTACTCCAACTGATGCTTTTGGTTCCTCCTCCTCCTCCTCCTCCAACAACAACAACAACAACTTCTCTATGTTGAACATCTGCTCAAAGGTGAACATGGAAGGCACCAAATACAATGATTGGATGCGCAACATCAAAATGGGTCTTCGCTTCGAGGACAAGGAATACGTCCTTGAAAAACTTTTGGACGAGATCGACGAAACGAAGGCCACTCCTGAAGAAATGGTCGCCTACAGAAAACACTATAATGATGCCACAATGGTTGCGTCCATCATGGCGACGACGATGACTCCATAATTACAAAATCACTATGAGAATTAATGGCCGTACGCGATGAACACACACCTTATGGAGAAATACCATAAGCGAGCTCATCAATAAAATATGAGGTGGTAAAGTCCCTCATTGCTAGCAAGATGAAGGATGGAGAGTCTGCGAGCAACCATGTTTCGATAATGCAAAGATATGTGGATAGACTAATCAAGCTCAATGTGAATTTTGATGAAGAATTGACAATTGACATAGTGTTGAACTCTCTGCCAAGTTGTTATGATCAGTTCATTTTGACCTATCATTTGAACAACAACAATGGAAATACTTTATCACAATTGCACAACCTCCTTCGAATAGGTGAAGCGGGAATGAAGGGAAAATGGTATTGCCTCATCTCCTACAAGCGCACCTGTTCTGACGATATGGCAAGGGGAAGGTAAGAAGAGGAAAGGTACTCCCAAACAAAACTGAAAGGGAAAGTCCCAATCTGGGTCGTCAAGTTCAGGACCCAATAGAAAATCCAATTCTGATGCTCCCCCTGTCTCTGACCCTAATGAGGCCACTTGCTTCTATTTCAATGACAAGGGGAATTGGACACGAAGCTTCCCGAAATACTTGCAGGATATCGAGGATGGCAAGGTGAAGACAACTTCGGTAGTTATTTACATTATCTTATCTAATAAGTCATCACATTCTCATTCTAGGGTCCTTGATACAGGATGTGGTTTTCATATTTGTTCTGATTTGCAGGGGCTAAAAAGAAGTGAAGATGTGGAGCATGTAAGGATGAACTTTATCATGGGGAATAGTCGATCTTCACCTGTCACCAAGATTGGAGTTTATAAGTTAGTGCTTAACGGTGGGTTAGGGTTAGATTTAATAAATTGTTGTTACTCGTCAGAGATGACATGAAAAATCATTTCATTTCATGATTTATTTAAACAAGGTTTTAGATATTCTTTTGATGATAAGAATGGTTCTATTTATGCTTATAAAAATGGTGTGTTTTATTTTGAAGCTTTACCTTGTGATGGTGTGTATGAAACTGTGATGATTGTAGACAATGTAGGTAATAGTGTTTTTCATATTGATTCGTTTAATGCTATAGACAAAGCATGCTTGTGGCATTGTTGCCTTGGACATTTTAACAAGAAACGCATGGCCCAACTCCGAAAGGATGGAGTGTTGGAATCATTTGACTTAAGATCAGATGACGCATGTGAGTCTTGTTTATTGGGAAAGATGACAAAATAACCTTTCACTGGATCTTGTGAAAGAGGTGAAGGATTGTTGGGCCTCATACACACAAATGTGTGTGGGCCCTTCAGATCCACCACAAGGGATGCAAATCGATTCTATGTGACTTTTACTGATGATTATAGCAGATACGACTATATCTACTTAATCAAGCATAAGTCAGAAACTTTTGAAAAGTTCAAAGAGTTTAAACAAAAATTCGAGAATCAATTGGGCAGGAAAATAAAGATGCTTAGATCCGACAGAGGCGGTGAGTATCTTAGTATTGAGTTCCACGACTACCTCAAGGAATGCGGAATAGTTTCATAATATACTCCTCCTAGGACACCACAACTTAATGGTGTGGCTGAGAGGCATAATCGAACCTTTTTGGACATGGTTCGTTCCATGATGAGTCGAGCTTCACTTCTAATCTCTTTCTGGGGGTATGCCTTAGAGACTTCCGCCCACATTCTTAATCTTGTCCCAACAAAGAAAATTTCCAAAACACCTCACGAGATGTGGACAGGGAAAGTTCCCTCGTTAGCATATATCAAGGTTTGGGGTTGTGAAGCTTTTATTATACGAGAGACTGACAACAAGATTGAACCTCGTAGTGAGAGATCTATTTTCATCGGCTACCCACAGAAGACCTTTGGATATTTGTTTTACAAACCTAGTAAAAACATGGTTTTCGTAGCATGAAGGGGAGTCGTTCGTGAGAGAGAGCTCATATGAAAAGAGGACAGTGGGTAGGGATGTCGAAAAAGTCTTGTGGGATCCCGATCCCGTGAGCGGTCCGTCCCATATGGGGGTATTTGCTAAAAAAATCGGGAACGGGAGCGGGGGCGGGGGCAAGGTTAACCTCCGTTTTAATTTCAGGGGCGGGGGCAGGGGTTAGCGGTCTAGTCCCGAAAACCCAATGGGGGCCCCGTTAATAAATTATATATATATATATATATATATATATATATATATATATATATATATATATATATATATTAATTATATAAATATAATAAACAATAGAATGATTTTTACATACCAAAATTCAACAAAAAACATATTTTTAAGTTGTTTGTAACATGTAAAATTTTGCTATAAATAACTATTTGTTACCCAAAAATAGTTTCTTTTAGCCCAAACAAGAGCTTCTTTTAGCCCAAAGAAGGTAGCCCAAAATCAATCGGGGGCGGGGGAACGTCAGCGGAAGCGGGGGTAAGAAGGAGAATTTGGGGGTGGGGGTGGAAAGGATGGAGATTTAAGTGGTTTGTAATATGTAAAATTATGCTATAAATAACTATTTGTTACCCAGAAAATAGTTTCTTTTAGCCCAAACAAGAGCTTCCTTTAGCGGGGGTAAGAAGGGGATTTTGGGGACGTGGGCGGGGGTGGAAAGGATGGAGATTTTGGGGGTGGGGGCGGGGGCGGGGGAAAAGGAAATTATAGGGGCGGGGTGGGGGATGCAATCCCCATCCTGTTTGTCCCCGTTGACATCCCTAACAGTGGGAGTACCGTTGATCTTGAAGAAATTCAAGAGTCAAACGATAAAGGAACTTCTGAAATTGCTAGGGCTCAACCTGAGGAAGAAATTCCAGTTGGATCAATTGACGAGTCATTAACTCTTAGAAATTCCAATAGAGTTAGAATGTGTCACACCCCCAAACCGGAACGGCGGAAACGTTTGGGGGCGGAGGACGTCATATGTAGTATCACAACACATGCATCATAGTAATCAAAGTAACAAACAACCATTGCATTAATATTAAAGTGTTTACAAAGTATGTGATTCATAAAAGGTTGACTCCAAGTAAATAACAAAACAGGACATGAAGCTACTATGCTCCATCTTCTGAATCCCTGAGCACGTACCTGTTTACTAGTTCCCTAAGAATACAAGTTATTTTGAAAGAGTAGATCAACATTTAAGCTGGTGAGTTCATAAGTATTTTAGTGTCAAAAGTAAACTGTAAGTTCTTTTTAGCAAAGTTCGCCTGTTCCTCCAGAAAATCCTATATTTTCTGATATGATGAAGATAAGTAAAAATGACTCTATAATTCCTTCTATGAGTACTAAATGGATACAAGTTATATAGAATCCAAATTATACAGACAATCGATTGTGTGAATCTTCCCTAAGCCCACAACCAAACAAGGAACAAGAAAGGAGGCGGAAATCACACATCCCATTGTTTGTTAGATCTTCATTGAATATAACCCTGGCGTATTCATTTGGTACTTATGGAGTTAACTGTAAGAGTTCTTTTATATTTGATGAAAACATTCTTTAAGAAAATCATATATTTCCTTTAGTAAAAATGGTAACCACAATAGTTCCTTCTATAATCACTTAGTTTATACTAGCTATATATAATCTAATATCGAACGGACAGTTAATTGTGTGAATCTGCCCTAAGCCCACAACCAAACAAGGAACAGGAAGTAAGGCGGAAAACACATATCCAACTGCCTGTCAGATATTAATTATATATAACCCTGATGTATAAACTAATGTATTATAGAATTAACCACTAAAGGTCCTTTAAGTTATACTGGTTTAATAAAACGAATTAAACCTTTTATAGATAAGTTTCTAGTTTAGCCAACCTACTTAATGTTCTATCTGAAAAGTATGTTTTTGTGCTAGAAAACGGTATACTGAATTTGTATGTTATAACCTGACCCATACTTGATACTCCCTATGATTACTTGGTGTATACATGATATATATATATATATATATATATATATATATATATATGTATATATATATATATATATATATATATATATATATATATATATATATATATATAAGATCGAATAGATAGTAGACTGTGTGAATCTGCTCTAAGCCCACAGCCAAACAAGGAACACGAAATGAAGCGGAAAGCACGCATCCTACTGCCTGTCGGATCCGATTAATATATATCCCTATTGTATCCACTAAGGAATCATAAAGTTAGCATTATAGGCCCCCTTCTAACTTAATGTTTGTGTCACTATGAAGTTATGCGGCGCTGTTCTATTTGTTAGGAAGACTACTAGAAGCAATGAAATCTTGTACTCTAAACGCCTCATTCGATAATGTTGTGAGTTTTGTATATATTAATATGTTATATTTATTATTGTCCGGTACTTTGTAGATGCAGCCTTTATAAATAACATCCGGTACTTTGTAGATGTACCCCATATATAACTCCGGTACTTTGTAGATGTACCACATATATATCCTTTTACCTTGTATATTATGATATTTTGATATAAACAATGAGTTAATGATACGTTCCCTTCTGTCACACCCCCGAACCAGACGACGGAAACGTCCGGGGGCTTGCGCGTGACTTTATCTTGTAATATCATCACAATTGTATATAATTGAAACAAGACAACACCATCATCATACATATCAAGATACAACCAACATTGTTTACATCAACTACAATATCATAAATTACATGTTCAAAATATTTAATGTATGATGATAACAAAATATAACAAATTCCACCATTTCCTGCTGACCTTTCTGCTTAACGATTCCCTGAGAATACAAGTTATTTTGAAAAACGTCAACGTATATAATGTTGGTGAGTTCTTAAGTATATTTGAATGAAAAGTTTTGAATTGTTTGTAAACACTAGAAAATCCGATATTTTCTAAAAATGGTTTGAACGTGATGTATCAAAATCAAGTATTAATGCATGTGTGTTTTCTGTATTTGGAATGTATATAGAATGTAATCCAGATAAAAACTCTGTATTTTCTGTAGCAAGTAAAAGGTATGGTTTAGCTATGTATTACCCCAGAAAATCATATATTTTCTGCTTATAAAAGTGTTGTGGTCTCAACCCTAAGACCGAATACCAGTGTGTGTATGTTTTTGTATCAACAAGATTTTATAGGTGTTCCATAAAATTATGTTGGATAGGATCTCTATGTGAGTCGTTTTAACCATACTTGATTATGACGAATTCGCCTGTCGTGGCGTTTTTTAGGCGCCGACTTGATTTAGGTAAGGTTTGTCACCCTAGACTGGCCTAGTCTAGCTGTAGCGAAGAGCTCAGGTGTGGGGGAGTCGCCCCCGTATCGATCTATACACAAACTCCCGCTCTCCCCTCCAGGAGACTCTGGTTATAACTACAGACTACGATCATACACTCTAAGGTGTCAACCGACATGTCTCACTAGATCATTAATTGTTTTCACGCGAGTATTGAATTACGCTATGTATAATGTTTTCGTATATATAGTTAAGATTTGCAAAGACCAGAAAGAATATGTATGTGAATGTATAAGGCCCAACAGATATGTAATGGAGCAGATATGGCCCGTTAAGCATGTGATGTATGGACTGGACCCGATAAGCATGTTAATGGGACACAAAGGCCCAAATTAACATGTAATAAACACATTAGGCCCACCAAACATGTAAATGGGCCACAAAGGCCCAAATGGACATGTAATGAATATATGAGGCCCAATATCACGAATTTAACATTTTGGCCTAGAATATAAAAAAATATTATTTCAGGCTCATTATTGTAAAGATATACATTTTCAGCCCATTTTTAAGTAAAATGACACTTTTCGACACAAGTTTTATAAAAATGACATTTTCGGCCCATGATTATAAAAATTTACATTTTTGTCTCACTTTTCATAGAAATTACGTTTTTGGCCCAAGTTTTGAAAAAAAATGCATTTTTAACCCATTAAACCGTAGGTTTACATTTTAGACTCAAACTTAAGTTAAATGACAATTTACTTCATAAAATCGAGATTTTTACAATTTAGGCCCAATAAAACCGAAAAGCCCATTTTTATGGCCCAATATACAAAAAATTGCATTTTTGACCCCTTTTACTCCCTAGAATATCATAAAAACTCATTTTTGTATAAAAGTGACTCTTTTAGTCCTTGTAAAACTGAAAGTGTCATAAAAATCTCATCTTTTTGTTTACTTGTCAAAAATGGCCCTATTTCAAGATTTTGTTTCATTTTTCCAACAATCATCACATATGTACACTTTCATTCCCATGTTATGGTGTGTAAAGTGTTATAGTTTGTAAATTTCACGATCTTTTGTTATAGATTTCGAGATCTATCATATTCCATCACATAATCACAACATAAACCATGAAAATCACACATAACATGCACTACTACATAGATCTACACATATGTACTTGTATCCCCCCCCCCCCCAAAAAAAACAAAGTAAAACCAAAAATAAGGGGGTATGAACTCACTTTGAGGTTTGGATTCGGTTTTGACGAAGAATGAAGTGAAGATGTCGGCCCTAGCAAGCTCCTTGAGGGGGGTTTTCGAACTCTATGAAGTTTAAGAGTATAGATCATGAAATGTTATGGGTTAAGAAGAGATTTTTGAAGAAATCAAGAAGCTAAACCATAGATCCAAGTAAGAACTTACCAATGATGATGATCTTGATGAAAAACCTTGTTGAAAATACCCACAAATCTCAAAAAATTTAGAGGAAGGAGGAGAAATTATTGAGAGTGTTTGAAGGTGTTTGAAAGAAACAATGGAGGTGGTGTGGTGGGGGTTTCGGCCGAGGGTAATAAGAAGAGGAGGGGACAGAGATTGAGGTGATGTTTGCATGGAAAACCACCATGCAAACATGAGGTGTCACTAGCACAAAATTCCTCATTTCCCCCTTTTTTTTCTAATAACCCTATTGGGCCGAGAATTTGGGCTAGAGGAATGAAAATGATTTGGTTCGGGCTCATTCTTGGTCTTGTTCAAATTTATGAAGCCCAAAATTATTTTTCGGCCCATTGGGCCCTTATGCGGGTTCACGACATGTGGTGTAATTTACTTCATGCGTCTTTAGTTGCCTGGATGTGTAAGCTATCACCTTTCCGCGCCGCATGAGGGTACAACCTAACCCTTGATTCGAAGCATCGCAGTAGACCATGAAATATTCGCTTCCGTCTGGTAAGGATAGAACTAGTACACTACAAAGGGCTCACTTTAGGGTTTGGAAGGCGGCTTCTTGCTTTGCCGTCCAATTGAAAGACACACCCTTCTGTGTCAAGGCGGTAAGGGGTTTGGCGATCTTAGAAAAATTCTGGATAAACCTCCGGTAGTAGCCTGCGAGACCCAAGAATTGGCGGATTTCTATTGGGTTTCTTGGGATAGCCCATCCTTCAATGGCCTTTATCTTGGAAGGATCTATGTGAATCCCTTCCTTGCTGACTACATGACCCAAAATGTTTACACTGCGGATCCAGAATTCGCATTTGGAAAGCTTCACATAAAGTCTTTCAGCTCTTAGGTTTTCCAAGATTTGGCGGAGACGTTGACCATGCTCTTCTTTGCTTCGAGAGTAAATGAGAATATCGTCGATGAAGACAATCACGAATTTATCAAGGAATGGGCGACAGATTCGATTCATGAGGTCCATAAATGCAGCGGGGGCATTTGTTAGTCCGAAGGGCATCAAAACAAATTCGTAATGACTGTATCGTGTTTGAAGAGCAGTTTTGGGAATATCCTCTTCCCGAACTCGGAGTTGATGATAACCGGATCTCAGATTTATTTTTGAGAAATAACTAGCTCCTTGAAGCTGGTCAAATAGATCATCGATTCGAGGAAGTGGGTACCGATTTTTGATGGTAAGCTTATTTAGTTCCCTATAATCGATGCACATTCTAAAGGATCCGTCCTTTTTCTTGACAAACAAGACCGGAGCTCCCCAGGGTGAGAAGCTTAGTCGGATGAACCCTTTGCTCAGCAGCTCGCTTAATTGGCTAGATAACTCCTGCATTTCGGCGGGAGCTAACCTGTAGGGTGATTTGGCAATTAGTGTGGCTCCTGGTATTAGGTCGATTCGGAATTCGACCTGTCTTTCTGGGGGTACTCCCAGAAGGTCTTCGGAAAACACATCCGGGTAGTCACATGCCACTGGAATGTCTTGAATGTTTACTTCTTCTTTGGTCTTATCCACCACATGAGCGAGGAATGCGTAGTTCTTCTTGTGTACGCACTTTTGTGCCTTGATGCACGAGATAAGGCGAAGGTTGGCACCATGTTTATCACCATAAATTATTAGGGTTTCGTGATTGGGGAGATGAAGGGGAACGGCCATCTCGCAACACATAATATCAGCATGGCGGGGGCTTAACCAATCCATGCCGATTATCACATCAAAACTCCTAATATTTACTGGCATCAATTCTATTTGAAAGGAGTGATTGTGTAGTGTTAATGCGCACCCTACATAGATATCTTTGGTTGTTTCAGTTTTCCCATTAGCCATTTCCACCGTGAAGGCGTCGTTGAGCTTCTGGGGTTGTTGATTTAGTAAGTGTTTGAATTTATTACTAACGAAACTTCGCTCCGCCCCACTATCAAATAAGATGCATGCATATGAGTTGTTAAGTAGGAACGTACCAGTAACAATTGCTGGGTGCTGCACTGCTTCACCTTGACCCATTGTCAACACTCTTCCTGAAGTTCCTGCCCCCTGATTGTTTTCCTTGGGGCAGTTGCACCGGAAATGGCCTGTTTCTCCACACCCATAGCAGGTGTAACTGGCCCCAACATTGCTGTTGTTGTTGTTGCGATTGTTGTTGTTTTTGTTGTTGTTGTTTTTGTTGTTGTTGTTGTTGTTGTTTGGCTGTTGGTTTTGTTGTGGATAAGCCCTGTAGTATCTTGCAGTGTGACCCTTTCGGTTGTAGCTTGTGCAGTGCATCTCTCTACATTCTCCATGATGGTGGAAATTGCATTTGCTGCACTTGGGTAGGGTCCCTGTGTATTGCTTGGGATTATTTGGTGTGGATGCGGCTGGAGCATGTGGTGTTGTGGTAGCTTGAGTAGCAGCAGGATAGTCGCAATTTGTTGTTTCTTTGATGATTCATAATTTTGTTTTCCCTTCTGCTTGTTGTTTTTCCCTTCTTGTTCTCACCTTCTTTCTTAACTTCCACTTCTCCTGCTTTGGCACCCTTTTGTTGCCATGATCGTACATATTCTTGGCCAGCCTCTTTGCACTATCATACGTCTCAGGGTTTGCTGCAATTACATTCCCTTGGATTGGCGCGGTTAATCCCCAGATGAATCTCTCGATCTTCTTCCCTTCAGATGTGATCATTCCGGGACACAAGAGAGACAGCTCACTAAACCTTGATATGTATTCATCGATGTCGGAATTTTGAACCGTGAGGTTCCACAGCTCTTGCTCCATTTTCTGGATTTCTCTCATTCGACAGTATTCAGCCAACAACATTTCCTTAAGCTTCTCCATGGCATCACGTTTGCCACCGGGAGTGTCATGGCCTCTACGTGACCATTCCACCAGGAGAGAGCTTGATCAACGAATGTGCAGGCCACAAACTTGACCTTGCACCCATCCGGACATCCGTAAATTTCAAACACTGATTCCACATTCTCTATCCATCGTTTCAGGGTTATTACGCCTCCCGTTCCATTGAAGGTTCGAGGCTTGGCGTTGGTGAAGTATTAGTAGGTGCAGGTTCTTGTGGTTCTGTGGTTTGTTCCCTGATTTGTGCTTTCGGTTCCCTGCCCGTTGCCTTCTCCATGGTTTCCGTTGCGAATCTACGCAAGTGCTGCAGTGACCGCATCAGACATTGCTGCTTGGAATGCAACTGAGTTTATTTCTGGTGGAGTCGGTGTTGCGTTGTTTCCACGGTTTGGTCTTTGAGACATCTTTATGTCAAAGAATGGGAAGATGTTGAGTACATATCGCATTCCGTGTTTACAATTTCACAGACTCGGCGAATTGATTTGTGCATCTAAGTGATTCCATGTATTAACATAAAACAATGAAATAAAACACATAACTGGTAACAACATCACGATAAAACATAGAGCATTTCCATTAATAATAATCGTTTTTAATACATGCGACAGTATGACGACCCTATGAGTAGTGTAATCACTTAAATATATGGTCGATAGTACATAGAATAATACATATAAGGAAATGATAATGATAGTACATGAACGGGTACTAGCTAAAATGAGATGGGTCTGTCAATGATATCATATGCCGAAATGTCGTGCGACAAGATCAGCCATCTCAGCCATCTCCCTGATTACCTCGTCTCTCTCGTGCTCGGCCTGAACAGCTCGGGCCTCTGTCGCTAAAAGTTGTTGCCGAAGAGTGGCAACCTCCTCCTCTAGGGAGTGAGTCCTATCTACGGGATCCCGTGGCACTGTGGAGTGATCCTGTACTGTCTCGGAAGGGGGAGGTCCACTACGGACTCTCCGTGGCACTGTGGACTTTATTAGTATCTACGCCCTCCCTCGCGACCTCATCGGACTCTCCAAACTCATAGTCCATCTCCATGTATTCTTCAGGCCCGACATCGGGGGCTGCCTCCACCACAGGGTCTTCCTTAATTACTCTGTGGGCCACTAGGTTCTGATAGAAAAGAACGCCCTGATGTGCTCCATCCATGGCGATTGCACGAAAAACTGGGAGTGAGAAGTGTGTAAAGGGAGTGTGTGTATATAGAATTTCAAAATACTCTTATAGTATTTTAATTACTTGTGTTTGAGTTCCTGAGAAGTTTTGGATACGAGGTAAGTTTCTAGGTCAATTTCCCGCCATGATTACCCCCAAACACATGTTGGTCATATTTTGAATAGACATAGTTGACCAGGCTATATTTGTCCCCCATATGACTACATAACTGCCCGGGTTTAATCACAGTGTTCCATTTCCTCCAGAGACTTTTAGTGTTATAGTTTTAATGTATACCTAGGTATGCATTTTATTCAGAGTGTTTTAGTCCCATTGTATTTATAGTTGCATATCAAGTATGATTAGATATGCTAGTTCACTATAAACAATGCTCTGATACCAATCTGTCACACCCCCGAACGAGACGACGGAAACGTCCAGGGGCTTGCGCGTGACTTCATCTTGTAATAATCACAATTGTATATAATTGAAACAAGACAACACCATCATCATACATATCAAGATACAGCCAACATTTTTTACATCAAGTACAATATCATAAATTACATGTTCAAAATATTTAATGTATGATGATAACAAAATATAACAAATTCCACCATTTCCTGCTGACCTTTCTGCTTAACGATTCCCTGAGAATACAAGTTATTTTGAAAAACGTGAACATATATAATGTTGGTGTAACATCCCGTTTAATAAATTTATAATATTTAGCGGGGTGAGGGTGTCGGGGAGCCAATTGATGTAATTTTGGATTTTTAGGGTTAATGTGTAAGTTCATGATTTAATTTGTAAAGAATTATGGAAGTATGGGTTAAAAAGGTAAATATTGGGTCAAAGTTGAAGAAGATTTGGTAGGGAGGGGCTGGTATTGTAAAAATCGCAAATTGTTTCCGGTGCTCCCTCCCAGCGTCTAACCCTAAACCTATCAAGAGCATTCAGCCGCCATGGGAGATGTCCCAGCCGCCACCCTCCATGTTCGTTCGCCATTCCGATCAGACCAACCGTTGCCGCCGCTAATCCGCCGCCGGGACGCCATCGAGGCTGCTGGACGACGTGAAACTGCTGGGCGTCGCATGCTCGCCGGAGCTGTGAAGCGTGATCGTGGCTTCCGTTCGTCGGGAAGAACTCAACCCGGTTCCCTGCTGTGATTGCTTCCTTCCTCTCTGCCTATTTCGTCACTGTGCCGCTGTCACCGTCTCTATTCCGAGCAGCAGCCATAGCGGATCTTCTTCTTTTCCTCCGATTGCCTTGGGCCGCCATGAAAGTGTTTGTGGGATGGTACGTTTTTCAGTGTTCTATCGTGATGTATATTGTTGGGTGGTGTTATGGTCTTGTGAGCGAACTTCTGGACAAGAAAAATCCACCGCCAGCACCTCAAGGTGGTGGCTGCCATCTATTTTGCTTCCTGCCACCCTACGCCGCCACCAGCCGCCATGAGAGGTGGTTGTGGGTGTGTTTTTGATTTTGTGCTTGGGTGAAATTGTTGTTCTCGGGAATTATGAGGGCGAATAGTGGTATGTGTGGTTGGAAAACCCCCCACCACCACCGTGAGGTGGTGGCCGCCGCCGTGAGCCGCCACTGACCACCACTACCTAAGGTGGTAGTGGGTGGTGCTTAGCATAGTGAACCCTAATTAGCCCAAATGTTTGATCTGGACCAGTTGGATAGTGATTGGGCTAGAAATCCTAATTATGGTTTAGCAAACCCTAATGGTTGGGTTTGTTGGTTCGGCCTTTTGGGACCCGCATTTGGACCAGTGGACTGAAGATAAAACTCAAGACAATTCTATTATATGATATCTTAGTGGAATAATGGACTTAATGGGTTAAGACCTTAATGGGTAAGTGAGAAACACTTAACCCTAATCGTCATTTTATGTGAAAACCCTAATTTTTCTTGGGCCTTGTGTTGGGCTTTCCTATTGGGGTTGGTGTTTGGGCCATTGATGGGCCATCCAAGAGCAGTCGTGTGAACTAGAATATTTAGATGGGCTTTACTGTAAGTCCCATATGAGGGTTTGGGCCCAATTTGGAAAATTGGGCCATGATTGGGCCTTGGTAGGTCTGATGGACTTGAGATATTTATGGACCGGATTGGTGGACTATATTTAGACCTAATAATGTTAAGGTTGTTCTTAGAACCTAATGGGGTTAGTTGTGGGTTTGACTTAGTGATAGAAGCCAGAGTATAGTAGCAGCATGTATAGGATCTGTTCGCCATTCGAGGTGAGTCTTCTCACTATACATTACCTAGAGTGGTATTTATGTGTAGACCGGAGGGTCTTGTGTGCTATGTGTATGAGATTATGTGCATTGTGATATATGTATGCTATGTGTTGTATAGACCGGACCGGAGGGTCCAACGATGTAGACCAGACCGAAGGGTCCAAGGACATAGACTGGACCGAAGGGTCTGACGAGCTATGACCGGACCAGAGGATCCAACGAGCTACGGGACTGGAGGGTCCCGCTGAGACACATTGACCGTAGGGTCGTATTGTAGCCTTGAGTGGTGTATGTGTTGCATGTGGTATTTTGGGGAACTCACTAAGCATTTATGCTTACAGTTGTTGTGTTATGTGTTTCAGGTACTAATGAGGATCGCGGGAAGGCGCCGACATGATCCGTACACACTCATAGAGATTATGTTTTTGAGATTCTGGGATTTGTTTATTGTGATAACATGAGATACATTGGATTACTATGATGTTTTAAAAATGAAAAATTGTTTTGGAAATTTACGTCGTTACAAGTTGGTATCAGAGACTTGGTTTGAGGGAATTCGGTTGCGCCTTCGGGCGTATCTGAACTTAAACTGAGGATTTCAGAAAGTTTTCATAAAAAGGAACTTTTTCTAAAAGAGTAAAAGACTTTGAGAAAAGCAGAAAGGAGCAGTGTGTACGATCAGCCAGCGCCCGAAAGGTGATTTCCCAAGATACCCTTACATTATGTGTTGTGAGATATGTTATGATATGTTATGCATGATAGAGTAGGCTAGGTATTCATATTAGGACTAGAGTGGCCTGATTTGTGATGCCTTAGCCTAGGAAGGTTTCTGCTGCCATTAGATGCTTGAGAGCAAGTAGGTAGCTGTGAGGAGCTTATGAGAGGTCTACCGAAGGGTAGCCTATACTAGCGAGATGTAGAGTACTTGTGATCTGGGATCCAAGGAGGAGGACTTGGGGTGAGTACTGATGTGGTGTGGACGGTAGTATAGGGCCCGTACTACTGTAGACACCAGATCAGTGAGCAGTCCAAGTAAGAATCCTTAGGGTACCAAGGAACAAGTGGGGTTGGGCGATCGAGTGCGAGTATACTCGATCGAGTCTCTGGTATCTTCATGTTGTGTTTCAGAGACATCATGGTTGGTACACCACACACGCCGGAGAGCAGCGGTGTTAGCGATGATGAGATTCGTCGTATGATTCATGACGAGATGACCGCGATGATCCGGAAGGCTAATCCGGAGGATTTTGAGTAGCGGATTGAGAAGGGATGTCATGGTTCGAGTACCATGGTAAGTAGCAGATCGGGAAGTGATGTCATGGTTCGAGTACCATGATAAGTAGCAGATTGAGAAGTGATGTCATGGTTCGAGTACCATGCTAAGTAGCGGATTGAGAAGTAATGTCATGGTTCGAGTACCATGATAAGTAGCGGGTTGAGAAGTGATGAAATGGTTCGAGTACCATAAGTTGTAGCAGGTCGAGAGGTGATGTCATGGTTCGAGTGTCATGATGTGAGGCGGAATGAGAAGAGGGAACATGGTTCGAGTACCATGATTCGTAGAAGAGTAAGAGGAGATAACATGGTGCAGGTACCATGATTCATAGCAGATCGAGAGGTGGCCACGCGGTTTGAGTACCATGACATGTGGCAGTTAGTATTTCTGGTTTTTACCGGTTGTTCCGTGGGGATTGTCTAGACTGAGATCAGAGGTGAAGGCCTTGATGAACGAGTTTTAGTGGAGCATCCTTTGAAAAAGGGAAATCGAGTGAGCTCCGAGGGATTATGGGTGATATGCCAGTTGGAGTCGCGAGACTCAGGGATGGTGCATTACGGGAGAATACGGTCTGGGTTGGGCGACCGGGCGACCGGACGATAGTGGAGAGGTCCCTTTCTAAGACCCGAGTGGTGCTATTCTGTTTCCTGTGGGAGACGTAAGAGGTAATGAGGATTCGGTTGTTAAGTTTGGGGGTGATCCCTGTGGGATTGCACGGATGGTGATCTCCAACCAGAGTATATGGCAGTATGTCTACCGTGAGGTAATGTTAGAGCATGAGCAGGTTGTCAGCGAGAACAGAGATGATTAAGGACAAGGATACACCCTATTTGAGCATAGTAGGGTATGTATTAGCTGCAGCGACAGACGATCAAGAAGAAGATATCGGGGCAGTGGCTCTTATTGTTTATGACGAGTATCGAGTGTGGCAATGAGGACTCCACTCTTATTACAACCCACGTGATGGAACGTTGGTTGAAGAGTCGAGGATGAGGAATATAATAGTTTGTTATTTTCAGACTGAGAGTCAGGGCTACGACTGGACAGTTGAGATGTCTGGTAGTGGGATGATACGAGATTCTGAAGGACTAGAGGTAGTCATGACGAGGAGTTTCTGAGGATTTCATCGGAGATTCGGGGCATCTGGAATTACTTGACCTCCATCGGGGGGGGGGGGGGGGATCATCAAGCATTGCGTATCACCTTCCAAGAGTAGGTGCAATGGGATTGGTAAAAACAGTGTGTGGGTTAGATTGTTGGCGAACCAATTGGTGATGGTTCGAACCCTGAGTGGGGGAGAACCGGTGTACTTTTGAGGAGATATGAGATTGGTTCAAGAATGGTTAGAGAAATGGATAAAGAGGCTTGCGGTATGGATTCCTGAGACCAGGGTTATTGGTGATCAATGAGAGGTGCAGAGTGAGATAGTGCATGTGGTACGTGCTTGAGAAAGGATGCGTGTCTCCACGGCAACTAGCCGTTGGTTGGAGACCTTATGGGGTTAGGAACCCTTCAAGGTTAAAATGGTGAATTCGAGGTGGTTGGCTTGTGAGGTTAGTTCGGCGGTTGAGGATTTCTGGTTCAGAGTATGGGCTATTATATGCAGTATGGGAAGGGAAGAAGTTGATTGGGCAACTAAGTTCAGGGTCGTTATGAGTATTCTTGCATTAGTTTTGAGCAATAGAGAAGGAAGTTTCGGATTGTCAACTTCGTGTTCTGAGTCGTTGGCAATTTCTCCGTGTTTTAAATTGGGGGATGGAGTATTCCGGGGTTACAAGTGACACGAGAGAAAGACCGGTTGTGAGGTTCCGAGGAAGCAATGTAGTATCTGAGTATGATGCCACGAGTATGAGATCAGTGGTAGAGTCGAGACACTGCGAGGCGTTGTGATGGTATTCCGGAGTATCCGAGTTTAATGTCCTAAAATCTCGGATTGTTTTGAGTTTTAGTTTGAGATGTCGAGTGGTGTATCAAGTGTCTATGGTTCAGGTGGGGGGCCCTTCAGCTAATTGACATCAAATGGATTTATTTGAGAATGTGAATTGCAGCGAGAAAAAGAGGTTTTGTCACGACGGTGGCCGTCCGAAGTAGTGTTGCTTAGCCCGGATGGGTGTGTGTGTGTACCTATCTATGCTGGGCCGCAGAGCATGAGTTCAATGAGCGCAATATGGTGATGGCTTAATGAGGAGATTATGTGGTGGTAAGAGAGTGGAATGATCCAGGTGGGAGTAATCACTTTGTTATATCAGGGAAAAACCATGGGGAGATCCCATGGCGAGTGAGTAAGTGATGTAAGCCTGCGGGGAGCCGTAGCATTCACGAGTAAGTGAGTAGGTGATGTAAGCCTGCGAGGAGTTGTAGCATTCACGATTCAGTGTGAGAGTATTGTAAGACTACGGGAACCCGTAGTATTCCTTGGTTAGAGCATGACACAGAGGAGTTCTTAGGCTTAAGTAGCCTTGGCGACTGAGTCTTTGGGAACCTAGTGGCCGGATCAGGAATGAGACTGGGGTCTCCATGATGATCCAGATCCATTATATCTTGAATTGGGAAGAGGTTGTCGCAATTCGGAGAGAATTGGAGAGTAATGTATGCGTAGATTCGCAGATCACAGGTCGTGAGTCGAGTATCTGATTAGAGATGAGTGATTCCAACTCTACTGTTGAACCGGACTCTCGAGTTGAGTCTGGCCCTATCTGTGTAAAGGATAGATGAGTTGAGATTTTAGGTCCCTGATGGATTTCATTTGGAGTGGTTGTGGTTTGTATTTGATGTTCTAGACCTGGGAGGGTCGGTTCTTTTAGTTTGAGGAGGACCTCAACACTCATGGAGTTAATGAGCGTTAGACGACAGAGGTCGGAAATGATGTGTGACTACAAATCAGTTGCAATATCGCTTGGAGTAAGCGAACCTAGTGATTGCTTGGTTATGTGGTTGGTTGGGATAACTCTGTCAATTTGGACGGTTGGGTTATGCTCGGGCTTGTGGCCAGGCCGTTCGAGTTGTCGCGCGTGCAATGGATGGCAAGGAAAGATTTCGAGGACGAAATCTAATTAAGTGGGGGAGAATTGTAACATCCCGTGCGGGGTGAGGGTGTCGGGGAGCCAATTGATGTAATTTTGGATTTTTAGGGTTAATGTGTAAGTTCATGATTTAATTTGTAAAGAATTATGGAAGTATGGGTTAAAAAGGTAAATATTGGGTCAAAGTTGAAGAAGATTTGGTAGGGAGGGGTTGGTATTGTAAAAATCGCAAATTGTTTGAAGAAAGTCACGGGGTATAACCGGTGCTCCCTCCCAGCGTCTAACCCTAAACCTATCAAGAGCATTCAGCCGCCATGGGAGACGTCCCAGCCGCCACCCTCCATGTTCGTTCGCCATTCCGATCAGACCAACCGTTGCCGCCGCTAATCCGCCGCTGGGACGCCATCGAGGCTGCTGGACGACGCGAAACTGCTGGGCGTCTCATGCTCGCCGGAGCTGTGAAGCGTGATCGTGGCTTCCGTTCGTCGGGAAGAACTCAGCCCGGTTCCCTACTGTGATTGCTTCCTTCCTCTCCGCCTATTTCGTCACTGTGCCGCTGTCGCCGTCTCTATTCCGAGCAGCAGCCATATCGGATCTTCTTCATTTCCTCCGACTGCCTTGGGCCGCCGCGAAAGTGTTCGTGGGAAGGTACGTTTTTCAGTGTTCTGTCGTAATCTATATTGTTGGGTGGTGTTATGGTGTTGTGAGTGAACTTCTGGACAAGAAAAATCCACCGCCACCACCTCAAGGTGGTGGCTGCCATCTATTTTGCTTCCTGCCGCCCTACGCCACCACCAGCTGCCATGAGAGGTGGTTGTGGGTGTGTTTTTGAGTTTGTGCTTGGGTGAAATTGTTGTTCTCGGGATTTATGAGGGCAAATAGTGGTATGTGTGGTTGGAAAACCCCCCACCACCACCGTGAGGTGGTGGCCGCCGCCGTGAGCCGCCACTGACCACCACTACCTAAGGTGGTAGTGGGTGGTGCTTAGCATAGTGAACCCTAATTAGCCCAAATGTTTGATCTGGACTAGTTGGATAGTGATTGGGCTAGAAATCCTAATTAGGGTTTAGAAAAGCCTAATGGTTGGGTTTGTTGGTTGGGCCTTTTGGGACCCGCATTTGGACCAGTGGACTGAAGATAAAACTCAAGACAATTCTATTATATGATATCTTAGTGGAATAATGGACTTAATGGGTTAAGACCTTAATGGGTAAGTGAGAAACACTTAACCCTAATCGTCATTTTATGTGAAAACCCTAATTTTTCTTGGGCCTTGTGTTGGGCTTTCCTATTGGGGTTGGTGTTTGGGCCATTGATGGGCCATCCAAGAGCAGTCATGTGAACTAAAATATTTAGATGGGCTTTATGGTAAGGCCCATATGAGGGTTTGGCCCCAATTTGGAAAATTGGGCCATGATTGGGCATTGGTAGGTCTAATGGACTTGAGATATTTATGGACCGGATTGGTGGACTATATTTAGACCTAATAATGTTAAGGTTGTTCTTTGAACCTAATGGGGTTATTTGTGGGTTTGACTTAGTGATAGAAGCCAGAGTGTAGCAGCAGCATGTATAGGATCTGTTCGCCATTCGAGGTGAGTCTTCTCACTATACATTACCTAGAGTGGTATTTATGTGTAGACCGGAGGGTCTTGTGTGCTATGTGTATGAGATTATGTGCATTGTGATATATGTATGCTATGTGTTGTATAGACCGGACCGGAGGGTCCAACGATGTAGACCGGACCGAAGGGTCTGACGAGCTATGACCGGACCAGAGGGTCCAACGAGCTACGGGACTGGAGGGTCCCGCTGAGACACATTGACCGTAGGGTCGTATTGTAGCCTTGAGTGTCGTATGTGTTGCATGTGGTATTTTGAGGAACACACTAAGCATTTATGCTTACAGTTGTTGTGTTATGTGTTTCAGGTACTAGCGAGGATCGCGGGAAGGCGCCGGCATGATCCCTACACACTCATAGAGATTATGTTTTTGAGATTCTGGGATTTGTTTATTGTGATAACATGAGATACATTGGATTACAATGATGTTTTAAAAATGAAAAATTGTTTTGGAAATTTACGTCGTTACAGTTGGTGAGTTCATAAGCATATTTGAATGAAAAGTTTTGAATTGTTTGTAAACACCAGAAAATCCGATATTTTCTGAAAATGGTTTGAACGTGATGTATCAAAATCAAGTATTAATGCATGCGTGTTTTTTGTATTTGGAATGTATATAGAATGTAATCTAGATAAAAACTCTGTATTTTCTATAGCAAGAAAAATGTATGGTTTAGCTATGTATTACCCTAGAAAATCCTATATTTTCTGCTTATAAAAGTGTTGTGGTCTCAACCCTAAGACCGAATATCAGTGTGTGTATGTTTTTGTATCAACAAGATTTTATAGGTGTTCCATAAAATTATGTTGGAGAGGATCTCTATGTGAGCCGTTTTAACCATACTTGATGATGTCGAATTCGTCTGTCGTGGCGTTTTGCTACGCGCCGACTTGATTTAGGTAAGGTTTGTCACTCTAGACTAGCCATGTCTAGCTATAGCGAATAGCTCAGGTGTGGGGGAGTCACCCCCGTATAGATCTATAGACAAACTCCCGCTCTCCCCTCCAGGAGACTCTGGTTATAACTACAGGCTACGATCATACACTCTAAGGTGTCAACCGACATGTCTCACTAGATCATTAATTGTTTTCACGCGAGTATTGAATTACGCTATGTATAATGTTTTCGTATATATAGTTAAGATTTGCAAAGCCCAGAAAGAATATGTATGTGAATGTATAAGGCCCAACAGACATGTAATGGAGCAACTATGGCCCGCTAAGCATGTGATGTATGGACTGGGCCCAATAAGCATGTTAATGGGTCACAGAGGCCCAAATTAACATGTAATACACACATTAGGCCCAACAAACATGTAAATGGGCCACAAAGGCCCAAATAGACATGTAATGAATATATTAGGCCCGCTGAGACACATTGACCGTGGGGTCGTATTGTAGCCTTGAGTGTCGTATGTGTTGCATGTGGTATTTTGAGGAACACACTAAGCATTTATGCTTACAGTTGTTGTGTTATGTGTTTCAGGTACTAGCGAGGATCGCGGGAAGGCGCCGGCATGATCCCTACACACTCATAGAGATTATGTTTTTGAGATTCTGGGATTTGTTTATTGTGATAACATGAGATACATTGGATTACAATGATGTTTTAAAAATGAAAAATTGTTTTGGAAATTTACGTCGTTACAGTTGGTGAGTTCATAAGCATATTTGAATGAAAAGTTTTGAATTGTTTGTAAACACCAGAAAATCCGATATTTTCTGAAAATGGTTTGAACGTGATGTATCAAAATCAAGTATTAATGCATGCGTGTTTTTTGTATTTGGAATGTATATAGAATGTAATCTAGATAAAAACTCTGTATTTTCTATAGCAAGAAAAATGTATGGTTTAGCTATGTATTACCCTAGAAAATCCTATATTTTCTGCTTATAAAAGTGTTGTGGTCTCAACCCTAAGACCGAATATCAGTGTGTGTATGTTTTTGTATCAACAAGATTTTATAGGTGTTCCATAAAATTATGTTGGAGAGGATCTCTATGTGAGCCGTTTTAACCATACTTGATGATGTCGAATTCGTCTGTCGTGGCGTTTTGCTACGCGCCGACTTGATTTAGGTAAGGTTTGTCACTCTAGACTAGCCATGTCTAGCTATAGCGAATAGCTCAGGTGTGGGGGAGTCACCCCCGTATAGATCTATAGACAAACTCCCGCTCTCCCCTCCAGGAGACTCTGGTTATAACTACAGGCTACGATCATACACTCTAAGGTGTCAACCAACATGTCTCACTAGATCATTAATTGTTTTCACGCGAGTATTGAATTACGCTATGTATAATGTTTTCGTATATATAGTTAAGATTTGCAAAGCCCAGAAAGAATATGTATGTGAATGTATAAGGCCCAACAGACATGTAATGGAGCAACTATGGCCCGCTAAGCATGTGATGTATGGACTGGGCCCAATAAGCATGTTAATGGGTCACAGAGGCCCAAATTAACATGTAATACACACATTAGGCCCAACAAACATGTAAATGGGCCACAAAGGCCCAAATAGACATGTAATGAATATATTAGGCCCAATATCACGAAATTAACATTTTGGCCCACAATATAAAAAAAAATTATTTTCGGCTCATTATTGTAAAGATTTACATTTTCAACCCATTTTTAAGTAAAATGACACTCTTCGACACAAGTTTTATAAAAATGACATTTTCGGCCCATGATTATAAAAATTTACATTTTTGTCTCACTTTTCATAGAAATTACGTTTTTGGCCCAAGTTTTGGAAAAATTGCTTTTTTAACCCTTGAAACCGTAGGTTTACATTTTAGACTCAAACTTGAGTTAAATGACAATTTACTTCATAAAAATCAAGATTTTTACAATATAGGCCCAATAAAACCGAAAAGCCCATTTCACGATCTTTTGTTATAGATTTCGAGATCTATCATATTTCATCACATAGTCACAACATAAACCAAGAAAATCACACATAACATGCACTAATACATATATCTACACATATGTACTTGTATCCCCCCAAAACAAAGTAATACCGGAAACAAGGGGGTATGAACTCACTTTCAGGTTTGGGTTCGGTTTCGATGAAGAATAAAGTGAAGATCTCGGCCCTAGCAAGCTCCTTGAGGGGGGTTTTTGAAGTCTATGAAGTTTAAGAGTATAGATCATGAAATGTTATGGGTTAAGAAGAGATTTTTGAAGAAATCAAGAAGCTAAACCATAGATCCAAGTAAGAACTTACCAAAGATGATGATCTTGATGAAAAACCTTCTTGAAAATACCCAGAAATCTCGAAAAATTTAGAGGAAGGAGGAGAAGTTCTTGAGAGTGTTTGAAGGTGTTTGAAAGAAACAATGGAGGTGGTGTGGTGGGGGTTTCGGCCGAGGGTAATAAGACGAGGGGGGAGAGAGATTGAGGTGATGTTTGCATGGAAAACCACCATGCAAACATGAGGTGTCAGTAGCACAAAATTCCTCACTTTCCCTTTTTTCCGTCTAATAACCCTATTGGGCCGAGAATTTGGGCTAGAGGAATGAAAATGATTTGGTTTGGGCCCAAAATTATTTTTCGGCCCATTGGGCCCTTATGAGGGTTCACGGCCCAATGAAGCCCAATTAAAATGGTTTGCGGCCCATTAGAAATAAGAAGGATCATTCTATGTCCACATGGCCCGTAATGCTAAAATCTTAGGAATGTGGGTCAACTTAGGGCCCAATTAGGGTTCCTAGGCCCAAAATAGTCAAGTTGGAGGTTTATTGGTCCATTAGGCCCAATAAGAGAATCCTAGTTCATAATAAACTATAACCGGAATTTTTAGGGTTTTCAACACATAATTGACTATAAGAGATGTATCGTATAAGATTTTGAGCTTTACTGAAGAATGTTGATTAAGTTTGTTGTCATTGAATGAGCATAATATATAATATCAAATTGGGGTTACAAGTATCATAGTAGATGGTGTTTACATGAGACTAGAATTTCCTGGCCAAAATGCTAGTTGTCACACCTTCCTAGGTTACTTGGAGTGTAAAGTATAAGTTCGTGAATCGTGATTTGTTCTTCTGTTCTAGAATTAGTATGTTCTTTCCTATTCTAGTTATAGTATGTTTCTCCCTGTTCTACTTATAGTGAACCCCTAAACTATACCTATTATAGTTTACTAGTATGCTTGTTTGAACTGTTACTGACTTGTAGAAAAGACTCAATTATCTACTGAGTTAAGCATGTGCTGGATTAATGTCTAAGTCCATAACTATAATTGGTAAGACTTGACCCGACCAGGCATAGTCCATTTGGGTTGCATGGCATCTAGCATTTGGATAGACTATAATGAGAGAAATAACACTTAAGGTTGGTTAATATATTATAAGTTCTAATATATTAATAAGGTTATTTAATTAGTATTGATCAAGAATTAATTTGGAATTAATTAAGTGATCAAAAGGAGACTAATTAAATATATGGGTTGATTGTGTAAATCATTCATTCTTATATATGTGGGCTTGTGATCCAAGATTCCTTATGTTGGACTAAGTCCATGGGGTGACCCATGGATACTCCATGGATGTTAAAATCCATGGAGCATAAGGAATGGGTAAAGTTATGAGTTACATGGTGTAACCCTAATAGCCACCATATAAAAGAATCCCATGGCTCAAGAAATCGTGCACTAATGTGTGAGTGTGAGGGCTAGACGATTTCAAGGAGTGTTCAAGTTTATCTCAAGTTATTCCAAGTGTATTTGGTGTTGTGTGAACCATTTGAGGTGTCACACTTGGGGCACTAGGCACTCAAGCTTCATGAAGACATTCTACATCAAAGAGGTATGTATTCTATCTTGTTATATTTATTATTTTGTATGCTAGATTAGGATAATACCTTGGATGTTCATAATTGTATGTATAATAGAGAAAACATAGATCCAAGGTATTTAGGGTTGCATGTACACTTAGGAGTGTTAGAATGCTCATAACCCAACAGTGGTATCAGAGACTGGTTTGTTTTCTTGTTATACTTGCAAAAGTAGCTGAAAAATCGAGTTGGATGCATATATTCGATTGTTTTGGCTGGAATTGGACTAGGAACATTACCCTAAGATGTTTTTGGACTTATAAACTTGTTTTTGATGTGGTAATGTTCATGCTAATCCAATTTCTAAGATAATTGTTATAATTTCAAGATTTGTATTAGTTTGTATGTTCATGTTGTGTGAAATAGTTGTTTTCAATCCATTTTAATCTAAGAGTTGATTCCAAAGTGTGTTTTTGTAACTTGTCCTCAAGTTATATGAAAAGTCACATTTAATAATCATAAAACTCATAAAAGTTGGCAAAGGTTACAAAATGAAGAGTCTAGTTCTAATTAAATGGTTTTATGACTCCATAACTTGTCCTTAAGTTATGGAGGTTCAAGAGTCTCTTCATTAAATTAAAAAAAAAAGTGTAACCTTAATTAGTTCCATAAGTTACAATAAAAAAAGTTATTTTTTTATTAATTAGTTTAAAGTCTTCCATAACTTGTCCTCAAGTTATGGAACTTGAAGAGTTTTTTTTTAATTAAAACTACTTTAAACTCATAAGTTATGGAATTAATTAGTTTTGAATAGTTTCAAAACTTGCCCTCAAGTTTTGGAATTTGAAAAGTTTTCACTTATGAATACTTTAATTCCATGTTAGCCCTTAGAATTTTAAAAGTTAAAATTCAACCCTTATACTTTATAATATTATAAGTTAATAATATTTATATATATGTATAAGAGTAAAGTCAGTCTTACCGTTAGTAGGCCTCATTCACGAAGCCGGTCTATAAGGGGGTATAAGGTTACTGCCTATAAAATGGCAGTTTAATGGGTGTCCACTCTCACCCACCGCTTCCTTGACTGGTGGAGGGTCGTTAGCCGAACGGGTAGGACAAGGACTATAATTCTCCTTTCATTAAAAGTATTAATGATAAATACTAAGTAACTAAACTCTTATTAATACCCAATCTTAGTTACTTAGGAAAATGTGAATTTGGTGCTAACCCATGAAATTACACTTTGCACTTTGCTTAAGTCGTTAGTGGAGCGTGTGTGGTTAACCGGCACACTAACCTGGACTTAACAAGGTAGGCAAAGGGTAACTTAATATTTATCATAGTATCGGTGGAGCGTGTGTGGTTAACCGGCACACTGATTAAGGGGTAAAATATTAAGTGTACCAAGTATATTTGCATGGTTATTCACACTTTGTTTTGTGATCCTCGGCATCCCAGTCACATAACCTGAAGGGCACACTCGAGATTGAAACATGCCTTTGAACAGTTCAATGAATCTCAAAGATCTAGGACTTTCAAATCCAATTAAAACCTAATAAATTATTTTGTTTTTCATGGTGGAAATTGATGAATCGTCATTCACCTACCTTCAAATATTTTATAGCTTGGATTACGGCATCCCTCTTCTAAGTTATAAAATATTTTGTTGGGTCCTAGCCTTAATATTTCATATTGGGTGTCATATTAAGGACTTTAAATCAACTATCTTGAATATCTCCCAAAAAGATGTCTGGTCTAGACATTTATGATCTTCCCAAATCTCTTGAAACAAGCTTTCCTAAATGAAGATGATGTCCCATGGATATCATACTTCTTTCACCTCCTCCAATTATTCTCCCTAACCCACAAGTTCCTAAAAAGTTTAAGGTCACTCAAGCCCTATTGGCAAGGCAAGGTCTAGGTGTGATCACATCTTGGAGATGTAGTCACATATTGACAAGCCGGGAGAGTTGGGTGTTAAAGTCTTGAGAAAGTTGGTGGCTCAACTACTTTCTAAGTCACATAGTGAGTTCTTTTGGGAATCCTATGAAACAGACTAAGACAAGACCCTTAATGATCTTATCTATTTGCTAAGATCAACTTCCTAAAACGCTATGGATATTGACAATGATGACATTGGATATCCAGTAAAGCTCTCTCTTCCCAATGGAAAGGGATCGCCCATAGTCAACTCGGTTGACCCAATGGTAAAGAGAGAGGCGAAGTCTGAGATAGTCCCATTATCAAGGGTCCATAGGTAACTATTGCCAAAGGAAGGGGCATTGGTTACGATGCTGCCAAATTTACCTAAGGATGTTAAAGTCAATAAGTTTGGCTCTACTTCAGGTAAAGTCCATTGTCTAACTCTATTAAGTACATGCTGATTCTGATCGCGAAGATGGATTTCAATCGCATGGTTCGGTGATCAGAATTTTGGGCTATTACTTAAGAGTTATGATATTTATATTGCTTAGGAATAGATAACAACAAGGTTTTCATATGGATTGTAAGGATAAGTTTTTCCGCAAAGTTTTAAAATAAAAGAAAAAGGTTTTGATTTTATTTATTTTAAGTATCCTTACAATGGCATTTGTGAAAAGTTGTTGCTTATAAGATTCCATTGATAGCAATATTGGAAAAATGGATTTGATTCTTTCGGTTGTGGTAGTGTCTAATATTACCAAATAAGGAAAGATTCTCATCACCCAAGGTTCAATTGGACCGAAACTTGGAATCATGCAAGTTGTATAGTATGATGAATGAGAACTTTCAGCTTGGAAAATTAAGACTAATTCCTTATGTGAATAAGGAAAGGACTAAGGGATCGAGTACACATTCTTGTGTACTGGTCAAGTCCACCACAAAAGATCAAGAAGACTATTCGTCATGATTTACTTAAGTTCAGTAAATATGGTTATACTTATAAGTTTAAGTATAAGTCTGTAGCATTGGAGAAGTTTCAATGTGAGACAGAACGAATAAGAAGAATCAAAGAATGGCAGAAAGATAAAAGTTTCTCAAATCTGAAAAGATGGGAGAGTACTTTAGTATCATGTTTATGATTATCTTAATGATTAAGATACCATATCACAATTGGTCCTCTAAAGTCATCTTAGTGCATTCTTATGACTAAGAAGAGGAGTCATGAATTGTTGAAATGGTTAAATCAAAAAGATGAGTCCTACTTCGTTCCAAAACAATTTTTAGAGTCATACTCCAAGATTGTAACTTGAGTGACATATCTTAAAGATGGTTTGTTAACACTAGTCAAATGTAAGAGTAAAAGGTTATCTACTCTTGTACATTTGAAATTGGTAAGTTGTGATGTTTTGGATAAAACAGAGACCAACTTAGGCCAATTGTGTAAAGTGTTAGTCTTGATAAAGAATCCGCACTATCTCTTGAATATTTGACAAGGGAGTCTTATATGTCAAGAGGATAGTGGGAGTTTTAAAGCTCTTGAAAGTTTCAAGACTTAATCAAGAATAAAACCTAAAGTCCTTCACTAGCACACGACTTGAGGTTTATAACCTATCATGTTGAAATTTTTGTGCCTATTCAAGTTGGCTTTGCATAGGAGTTCTGAGAGTTCTCAATTGGTTGCACAACTACTTGGAAGCAATGGCAGGCACCTGAGCTGCCAAATGGCAAGAATTTAAGATTGCACAAGTTTAATCAATATGAGTTTGGATTTGTCACTAACCTTGTCTTGTGATTATGGTTTTGACAAATCCACATGGATAAGAACACATACACTATTAAATCTAAGTGTCATAAGGTTTCTCTCCGATTCATGAAAATGATGGTGAGGAAACACTTTCACTAAGTAGATTTTAGCTAGATAGCAATTGTGATATTTGCATTCTCAAAGTCGTTAGTGGAGCATGTGTGGTTTACCGGCACACTAACATGGACTTGTGAGAAGTAGCAAAGGTCTAAAAAATTGAGACTATGATTACGGCATCCCTTTTCATAGTTCTAAAATTGTTTAGACACACATGTGAGCTATCTAAGAGAGGTGTATGATTTTGATAAAGTTTTATCAAAACAATCTAGTATCAGAAATCTGAACTTTGGTAAGAAAGTCAGCTGATTTCTGAGTACATGTCAAAGCTAGTGGGAGCATAAGTGTTATGCTAATAATCATCATGTTAGTGGGAGCATGATAATTATGACAAAGGTTGCAAGTTAGCAATGTTAATTATAGAAAACAAAAGTTTCAATTCGTGAGGTTGCAGGGGTTGAAAAAGTTGTTTTGCTATAATTAAGGGAGAGAAAATTATACTTCATTTCAATTCTAAAAGCTTAGATTGAGATTTTAATCGTATTTAATCAAGGATATATATATGAATTTCATGTTGGAATGGCTCAACATAAGGAAATTCTATATATGGGTCCATTATTTGCGTTCTAAAATTCGATTATGATTACGACATCCCTTTTCATAATCTGAATTTTGAGAACTTGGCAAATTGAAATGGAAATATTATAGCAAAAGACTGGTTTAGTCTTTATGTGAGACATCATGAATCGTGTCCCATATGCTTCGGATATAGGATCGATTACATGTGCTATATTCATCCTTTCTAAAATTTTCCAAATGCCTGGGGCATTATGAAGGGAAAAGGTGTAGAATTGGATATGACTAAAATGATTAAGCAATTATCGAGGACAATCTAAGGTTTACCAAAGATTGGTTCCTCAAGGACAGTTGGAAGTATAATGTTAATTCTGGAAGGACCATATTGACATAATATGTAAGGAGGCAACTCTTGTTCAGAAGTGATAGTCAAAATGGAATATGGAAATGTTTCAAAGTTAGAAATTATTCAATCTGTGTAAGATTAGGAAACTTAATGAAAGAAGGATGTTTCCAAGGAGCTGATCTCCTTTGGAATGCTCTGTAATGATTGTTGTCAAGTCTTTCTGACTTCGTGCATATACATTAAGAGGATCAATGCATATAAGTTTAGAATCTAACAGATTTCAGTAAATGGCATGAATTTGGAATTCTTGCATTTGCAGTAAGGATTTGGGACTGTGAAAAGAGGATCATTGGAGTGATGTTCAATTGATCTATTTTACAAAGTAAAGATCATAGACAAACATAGTATGCATACTTGGTGTATGGCATGACTAGTGTTTAGAAAACATAGTGTACATGCTTGGAGCATGGGACAACTATTGTTTTAAATTCAAGTATAAAGTTGATAAAACCGAAACAATGAATAATGAGTAATCAGTATGGTGATAAATAAAAGTGTTTATTTATATTCATAGGGTTTGATACCATATTTGATTCATTTATTCTTGTGTTTCACTTTGCATGTTTTGACTTCCAGAATAACTAAGTCGCTCTTCCTGAATGATTAAGTTATTCAAACCATCCACAGTCGGTCATATGTTGGAAGTGGATATGAATCAAGACTGTCATGGGTTGGTTTGTAGAGGTCCAAGTTGGTGGACAAAGTGGTGCTACAACACTCATGAGTGCTCATAAGTTCTGAGTATTGGATTCAAACTGCGCTCATTTGAATCACTTCATGGATTTTATCACAAGTGATCATGAGACGATAATATCTTATATTCTTCAAACCTAGAGATATGAGTTGTTACTATGAGTTGGTTATACATTGATTGCACGAAAACGCATTGGTAACTCGATGTTATAAAACGTGCATTTGTGTATGATTCAACAAGTAGTAGAACAAGCCATATGAGTCGAAGTTTATCCATTCCTTTTACCTTCGAGATAAAAGCGATATATGTGGGCCCCTCGATGATTTAAAGATGATACATGTGAGTGCTTGGCCAAGCCAGGACTGATTTGATTTGTTCAATCAGTCAGTCATCATGAATCGGAAATCGGGAAACAACAAATGGACAGAGAGAATGATTGATAATCCATGTCTCAGTCCATATGATATCTAGAATGGAGGAATATATGATCCCTTATCTAATGGACAAGTCATTGACAAAGGTCAGAGTTCATCGACAAGGTCAGAGTTCGACAGAAGCTTTTGAGAGCTACGATTGCTGATCGGTTCCTGAAGTCATACGCAATAATAGTTTTAGACTTATCCAAGTGGGAGACTGTTGGATTAATGTCTAAGTCCATAACTATAATTGGTAAGACTTGACCCGACCCGGCATGGTCCATTTGGGTTGCATGGCATCATGCATTTGGATAGACTATAATGAGAGAAATAACACTTAAGGTTGGTTAATATATTATAAGTTCTAATATATTAATACGGTTATTTAATTAGTATTGATCAAGAATTAATTTGGAATTAATTAAGTGATCAAAAGGAGACTAATTAAATATATGGGTTGATTGTGTAAATCATTCATTCTTATATATGTGGGCTTGTGATCCAAGATTTCGTATGTTGGACTAAGTCCATGGGGTGACCCATGGATACTCCATGGAGGTTAAAATCCATGGAGCATAAGGAATGGGTAAAGTTATGAGTTACATGGTGTAACCCTAATAGCCACCATATAAAAGAATCCTATGGCTCAAGAAATCGTGCACTAATGTGTGAGTGTGAGGGCTAGACGATTTCAAGGAGTGTTCAAGTTTCTCTCAAGTTATTCCAAGTGTATTTGGTGTTGTGTGAACCATTTGAGGTGTCACACTTGGGGCACTAGGCACTCAAGCTTCATGAAGACATTCTACATCAAAGAGGTATGTATTCTATCTTGTTATATTTATTATTTTGTATGCTAGATTAGGATAATACCTTGGATGTTCATAATTGTATGTATAATAGAGAAAACATAGATCCAAGGTATTTAGGGTTGCATGTACACTTAGGAGTGTTAGAATGCTCATAACCCAACAGCATGTACCTTAAAAATGAAGTTTTACAAACAACAACTAATAACTTTAAAAAGAGTTTTTGAATCGTTTTGATCACTTACAAAAGCATAAGAAATCTTTTAATGTGATAGTTATCACAGGTAAATATTTACACAATAACATTGTGTTCAACTTGTATTCCCCCCCCCCCCCCCTTAAAAACATTTAAAACATTTAAAAGATTGATTATAGGGGTATGAACTCACCTTATGTGGGTGATTCAATTGAAGATTCGAGTAAGGATGAGAAGTTCCATGAATGAAGTCCCCAGACACAAACGAGTCCTAAATGACATATATTGATACATATAGGCATGTAATTAGCAAATCTAACTACAAAGGTGATCGGGAAACAACCTAGGATGCGAGGATAACTCACCAAAGAAGTGTTAGAAACAAGATAGGAGGCTGATTGGGTGTTCACGACCCAAAGGAAGGATGGTTCACGACCCAATGGAGTTCACGGCCCAACTTGATGAATGGTTCACGACCCAGTTAGTGTTCACGGCCCAATGATGAACACATGAAGGGTTCACGGCCTAATCTTGAAGGGTTCACGGCCCAATTGTGAAGAACACTTGAAGAACACTTGAAGATCTAGGTGTTTTGGTGAGTGTTTGAAGATCCTAGTAAGCTTCTATGTAGTATCAAAGGAAAGGGGTGTTTAGGAGTGAAAGATGGTGTTCTTGAACTATGATACTTGAGAGAGAATGGAGTGTTTTCGGCCAAGAGAAGAAGAAGTGAAGGAAAAGTGGATAAAATTCATCTAATATACGAAGAGTGCACTACCCATGAGGGGTTCACGACCGTGAACATGGTCCTTGGTCATGAACCTCACTTGTTGAGGTTTTATGGCTCAAATGTTGTTCTAGGCTCTTGGTTCTTACGTGGTTCCCTTCCTAATATGCAACCCTTACGTATACTCGGTCTAGAAGCCTTAAAGTTTGACCTTAAGTTGATGTGTTTGACCTAATCCAATACAAATTTTCGGTTTGCCACAGAATGCCACCTGAGTTTTATGGTTTCCATATTACAACAGATGGTGATACGTTTATCAGTGATAGTATACTGGTAAATTTGGATGAACCAACTATCTATAAGGAAGCCATAGCAGGCCCTGAGTCAGCCAAATGGAAAGGGGCAATGGACATCGAGATCAAGTCCATGTATGACAATCAAGTCGGGAATTTGGTTGATAATGTACCAGGTCGTAAGACAGTTGGGTGCAAATGGATCTTCAAGAAGAATACTGACATGGATGGAAAGGTACACACATTCAAGGCTCGACTGGTTGCGAAAGGCTTTACTCAAACCCTAGGGATTGACTATGACGAGACTTTCTCACTAGTGTCCAAGATAAAATCTATTAGGGTAATGGTAGCCATAACTACATTTCATGATTATGAAATTTGGCAGATGGATGTCGAAACCGATTTCCTTAATGAGAAGTTGGTTGAGGATGTTTACATGAGTCAGCCACAGGTTTTTGTAGATGCAAAGTATCTGAATAGAGTTTGTAAGCTTGAGAAATCAATCTATGGATTGAAAGAAGCTTCTCGTAGATGGAATATTTGTTCTGACGAGAAAGTCAAAGAGTTTGTTTTCTCTAGAAGTGAAGATGAATCTTGTGTTGGGTTTTGAGCATTCTAACACTCCTATGGTGTACATGCAACCCTATAAACCTTGGATCTATGTTTTCTGTATTATACATGCAAATATTAACTATTCCAAGGTTTCATCCTAACTAGCATATTATGAAGCACATATACTACAAAGTTCTAGTTAGATGACATACCTTTTGATGTTGCTTGATGTCTTCAAGCTTTAAGAGCTTAGCCCCAATAGTGTGGAAGCCTCAAATGGAATCACAAATCACCAAAACACCTTGGAAGAACTTGAGAGAATATGTACGGACACAAAAATCGGCCCACTCTTATTTTCACACACTTGTGACAATTTTGTGAGCCAAGGACCCCTTTATATATTATGGAGGATTAGGGTTACATCCATGTAAACCCTAATACCCATGACCTTTCATTTACATAGGATCCATGGGTTAAAAACTCCATGTACCATCCATGAAAGCTTAGCCCAACCTAAATGAACTTGGCCCATTCCATATATATAAGAGTCCATATTTAATTAGTTCTTTTTGATCACTTAATTAATTCTAAATTAATTCTTGATCAATATTAATTAAATAATATGATTCCATATTAATATATTAGAACTTATAATATATTAATATAAATCATAAATATACTATTCTCAAAAGACTGTCCATATAAATTGTGCCGGTGAAGTGCAACCCAGATGGACCATGCCGGGTCGGGTCAAGTACATACCAAATATAGTTATGGACTTAGACATTAATCCAATAGTCTCCCACTTGGATAAGTCTAAAACTATTATTGAGTATGACTTCAAAACCTAACTGGCAATCGTAGCTCTTAAAGCCGTTGTCGAACTCTGACCTTGTCAATGACTTGTCCATTAGATAAGGGATCATATATTCCTCCATTCTAGATATCATATGGACTGAGACATGGATTATAATCATTCTCTCTGTCCATTTGTTGTTTCCCGATTTTCGATTTATGACGACTGACTGATTGAACAAATCAAATCAGTCCTGGCTTGGCCAAGCACTCACATGTGTCATCGCTAAATCATCGAGGGGCCCACAGATATCGCTTTTATCCCGAAGGTAAAAGGAATGGATACACTTCGACTCATATGGGTTTTTCTACTACTTGTTGAATCATACACAAAGGCACGTTTTATAACATCGAGTTACCAATGCGTTTTCGTGCAATCAATGTATAACCAACTCATAGTAACAACTCATATCTCTAGGTTTTAAGAATATAAGATATTATCGTCTCATGATCGCTCGTGATAAAATCCATGAAGTGATTCAATTGAGCGTGGGTTGAATCCAATACTCAAAACTTATGAGCACTTATGAGTGTTGTAGCACCACTTTGTCCACCAACTTGGACCTTTACAAACCAACCCATGACAGTCTTGATTCATATCTACTTCCAACATATGACCGACTGTGGACGGTTTGAATAACTTAATCATTCAGGAAGAGCGACTTAGTTATTCTGGAAGTCAAAACATGCAAAGTGAAACACAAGAATAAATGAATCAAATATGGTATCAAACCCTATGAATATAAATAAACACTTTTATTTATCACAATACTGATTACTCATTATTCATTGTTTCGGTTTTATCAACTTTATACTTGAATTAAAAACACTAGTTGTCCCATGCTCCAAGCATGTACACTATGTTTTTCTTAAATAATAGCTTTGCTATACACCAAGTATGCACTCTATGTTTGTCTATGATCCTTACTTTGTGAAATAAACCAATTGAACATAATTTCAATGATTCTAATTTCACACTCCCAAATCCTTATCGAAAAATGTGAGAATTTCAAATTCCTATCATTTATCGAAATTTGTTTAGATTTTAAACTTATATGCACTGACCCTCCTGTAATGAATATGTACAAAGTCACAAAGACTTGTCAACAGTCATTATAAGGTATTCCAATGGAGATCAACTCCATGGAAACTAAGTCTCATATTCAAAGTACATTGCTTTGGACATGCTTCTTGCATTAAGTTTTCTAATCTTACACAGATAACTTCCACATATGGAGACAACTCCATATTCTCATTTTGACTATCACTTCTGAATAAGAGATGTCTCTTTTCAGAATATGTCAATATGGTCCTTCCAAAATTAGCACTATACTTCCAACTGTCCCTGAGCAACCAATCTTTGGTAAACCTCAGATTGTCCTCGACAATTGCTTAATCATTTTAGTCATATCCAATTCTAGACCTTTTCCCTTCTTAATGCCTCTGGGCATTTGGAAAAATTTAGAAATGACAAATATTATAGCACATGCAATCGATCTTGTACCCAAAGCAAATGGTACACGATTCATGATGTCTCACATAAAGACATGATTCTAGACCAGTCTTTTGCTACAATATTTTTATTTGCCATGTTTTCAAAATTTGACTATGAAGAGGGATGCCGTAATCATAATCGAATTTTGAGAACACAATATATAGAATTTCCTTAAGTTGAACCAATCCAACATGAAATTTATATATATATTCTTGACTAAGGATGATTAAGGTCTCAATCCAAGCCTTTAGAACTGAAATGAAGTATATCATCTCCCTTAATTATAGCAAAACAACTTTTTCAATCCCTGCAGCCTCACGAATTGAAACTTTTGTTTTCTATAATTAACATTGCTAACTTGCAACAATAACAATAATTATCATGCTCCCACTATCATGATGATTATTAGCATAACACTTATGCTCCCACCAGCTTTGACATGTACTCAGAAATCAGCTGGACTTCTAGAAATCAATACTTTATTGACTTTCTTACCAAAGTTCAGATTTCTGATACGAGATGCTTTGATAAAACTTTATCAAAATCATACACCTTTCCTTAGATAGCAAGCATGCGTGTCTAAACAATTTCAGAACTATGAAAAGGGATGCCGTAATCATAGTCTCAATTGTTTAGACCTTTTGCCATCTGCTTCAAATCTACTTGGTGGAAGTGTTTCCTCACCATAATTTTCATGAATCGGAGGGAAACCTTATGACCCTTAGATTTTATGGTGTATGTGTTCTTATCCATGTGAATCGTCAAAACCATTGTCACAAGACAAGGATAATGACAAATCCAAACTCATATGGACTGAACTTATGCAATCTTAACTTCTTGCCACCTCGCAGTACAGGGCCTGCCATTGCTTCCAAGTTGTTATGCAACCAATTGAGAACTTTCAGAACTCCTATGCAAAGCCAACTTTAACTGTAATGGGCACAGAATATGTCAACACGATAGGTTATAAACCTCAAGTCGTGTGCTAGTGAAGAACCTCAGGTTTTATTCTTGATTAGTTCTTGAAATTCTTTTTAGGATCTTTAAGAATCCCACTATCCTCTTGACATATAAGACTATCTTGCCAAATATTCAAGAGATAGTGCGGATTCTTTATCAAGACAAACACTTCACACAATTGGCCTTAGTTGGTCTTTGTTTTATCCAAAACATCACAACTTACCAATTCCAAATGTACAAGAGTAGGACACTTTTACTCTTACATTTGACAAGTGTTTTAAACCTTTCTTTAAGATATGTCACTCAAGTTACAATCTTGGAGTATGACTCTAAGAATTGTTTTGGAACGAAGTATGACTCATCTTCCTGATCTAACCATTTCAACAATTCATGACTCCTCTTCTTAGTCATAATAATGCACTAAGATGACCTTTAGAGGACTAATTGTGATATGATTTCTAAATCATTAAGATGATCACAAACATGATACTAAAGTACTCTCCCATCTTTTCAGATTTGAGAAACTTTTATCTTTCTGCCTAATTTGATTCTTCCCATTCGTTCTGCCATACATTGAGACTTTTCCAATGTTTCAGAATTATACTTAAACTTGTAAGTATAACCATATTTACTAAACTTTAGTAAATCAAATAGTCTTAACGAGCTTTGTGTTGGACATGACCAGTGCACAAGAATGTGTACTCGATCCCTTTAGTCCTTCACTTGACTCACACATCCATGTGAACAAGTAATTAGTCTTGATTTTCCAATGCTTGAAAGTTCTCATTCATCATACTATTCAACTTGCATGATTCAAAGTTTCGGTCCAATTGAAACATGGGTGATGAGGAACTTTCCTGATTTGGTAAATTTAGACACTACCACAAATGAAAGAATCAAATCCATTTTCCAATATTGCTGACAGTGGAATCATATAAGCAACAATTTTCCACAAATGCCATTGTAAGGATACTTCAAATAAATAAAATTAAACAATTTTCTTTTATTTTAAAACTTTGCGGAAAAACTTATCCTTACAATCCGCATGGAAAATTGTTGTTATCTATTCCTTTAGCAATATATCATAACTTCTTAAGCAACTGCTCAAAATTCTGATGCGATCGAAATCCACCTTCGCGATCAGAATCATCATATACTTCCTTTAAGATTTCTCTCTATTCTTTGATTCTTAAAACATCAACATGCGACCCAGTCACATCATGTAATGAGGATCTCAGAATAGAACTTAACAGAGTTAGATAATGGGCTCTACCTGATGTAGAGTCAAACTTATTGACTTTAACATCCTTAGGTAAATTTGGCAGCTTTGCAATCAACGCCCCTTCCTTTGGCAAAATAAACATATGGACCCTTTGGTAATGGGACTATCTCAGACTTAGCCTTTCTCTTTACCATTTGGTCAACCGGGTTGACTATGGTCAATCCCTTTCCATTGGGAAGAGAATGCTTTTTCTGGATTTCCAGTGTCACCATTGTCACTGTCCATAAAGTTTTTGGGAAGTTGATCTTCTAATCAAATTTGCTTTACTATCGTTCCAAATCATTGCTGATTCAGCAGCACCAAGCAAATAGATATGATCATTAAGGTTCATGTCATAGTCTGTTTCATAGTAGTCCCAAAGGAACTCACTGTGTGACTTAGAAAGTGATTGAACATCCAACTTTCTCAAGACTTTGACACCTAACTCTCCCGGCTTTTCAATATGTGACTTCATCTCTAAGATGTGATCACACATAGACCTTGCTTGCCATTAGGGATTGAGTGACCTTGAACTTGTGGGTTAGGGAGAATAATTGGAGGAGGTGGAGGAAGAGAAGTATGACTTCCATGAGCCAAACTCGGGAAGTCATATTCATTAGGAAAGCTTGGTTTGGGAAGATCATTGTTGTCTAAACCAGACATCAACAATGGGAGAAATTCACGTAAAGTTGATTTAAGCCCTTAATATAACACCCAATATGATATATTAAGGCTAGGACCCAACAAACTTGAGTTAAATGATAATTTACTTCATAAAAATCAAGATGTTTACAATATAGGCCCAATAAAACCGAAAAGCCCATTTCACGATCTTTTGTTATAGATTTCGAGATCTATCATATTTCATCACATAATCACAACATAAACCAAGAAAATCACACATAACATGCACTAATACATATATCTACACATATGTACTTGTATCCCCCCAAAACAAAGTAATACCGAAAACAAGGGGGTATGAACTCACTTTGAGGTTTGGGTTCGGTTTCGATAAAGAATAAAGTGAAGATCTCGGCCCTAGCAAGCTCCTTGAGGGGGGTTTTTGAAGTCTATGAAGTTTAAGAGTATAGATCATGAAATGTTATGGGTTAAGAAGAGATTTTTGAAGAAATCAAGAAGCTAAACCATAGATCCAAGTAAGAACTTACCAAAGATGATGATCTTGATGAAAAACCTTCTTGAAACTACCTAGAAATCTCGAAAAATTTAGAGGAAGGAGGAGAAGTTCTTGAGAGTGTTTGAAGGTGTTTGAAAGAAACAATGGAGGTGGTGTGGTGGGGGTTTCGGCCGAGGGTAATAAGACGAGGGGGGAGAGAGATTGAGGTGATGTTTGCATGGAAAACCACCATGCAAACATGAGGTGTCAGTAGCACAAAATTCCTCACTTTCCCTTTTTTCCGTCTAATAACCCTATTGGGACCGAGAATTTGGGCTAGAGGAATGAAAATGATTTGGTTTGGGCCCATTCTTGGTCTTGTTCGATTTTATGAAGCCCAAAATTATTTTTCGGCCCATTAGGCCCTTATGAGGGTTCACGGCCCAATGAAGCCCAATTAAAATGGTTTGCGGCCCATTAGAAATAAGAAGGATCATTCTATGTCCACATGGCCCGTAATGCTAAAATCTTAGGAATGTGGGTCAACTTAGGGCCCAATTAGGGTTCCTAGGCCCAAAATAGTCAACTTGGAGGTTTATTGGTCCATTAAGCCCAATAAGAGAATCATAGTAGATGGTGTTTACATGAGACTAGAATTTCCTGGCCGAAATGCTAGTTGTCACACCTTCCTAGGTTACTTGGAGTGTAAAGTATAAGTTCGTGAATCGTGATTTGTTCTTCTGTTCTAGAATTAGTATGTTCTTTCCTATTCTAGTTATATTATGTTTCTCCCTGTTCTAGTTATAGTGAACCCCTAAACTATACCTATTATAGTTTACTAGTATGCTTGTTTGAACTGTTACTGACTTGTAGAAAAGACTCAATTATCTACTGAGTTAAGCATGTATTGGATTAATGTCTAAGTCCATCACTATAATTGGTAAGACTTGACCCGACCCGGCATGGTCCATTTGGGTTGCATGGCATCATGCATTTGGATAGACTATAATGAGAGAAATAACACTTAAGGTTGGTTAATATATTATAAGTTCTAATATATTAATAAGGTTATTTAATTAGTATTGATCAAGAATTAATTTGGAATTAATTAAGTGATCAAAAGGAGACTAATTAAATATATGGGTTGATTGTGTAAATCATTCATTCTTATATATGTGGGCTTGTGATCCAAGATTCCGTATGTTGGACTAAGTCCATGGGGTGACCCATGGATACTCCATGGAGGTTAAAATCCATGGAGCATAAGGAATGGGTAAAGTTATGAGTTACATGGTGTAACCCTAATAGCCACCATATAAAAGAATCCTATGGCTCAAGAAATCGTGCACTAATGTGTGAGTGTGAGGGCTAGACGATTTCAAGGAGTGTTCAAGTTTCTCTCAAGTTATTCCAAGTGTATTTGGTGTTGTGTGAACCATTTGAGGTGTCACACTTGGGGCAATAGGCACTCAAGCTTCATGAAGACATTCTACATCAAAGAGGTATGTATTCTATCTTGTTATATTTATTATTTTGTATGCTAGATTAGGATAATACCTTGGATGTTCATAATTGTATGTATAATAGAGAAAACATAGATCCAAGGTATTTAGGGTTGCATGTACACTTAGGAGTGTTAGAATGCTCATAACCCAACAGTGGTATCAGAGACTGGTTTGTTTTCTTGTTATACTTGCGAAAGTAGCTGAAAAATCGAGTTGGATGCATATATTCGATTGTTTTGGCTGGAATTGGACTAGGAACATTACCCTAAGATGTTTCTGGACTTATAAACTTGTTTTTGATGTGGTAATGTTCATGCTAATCCAATTTCTAAGATAATTGTTATAATTTCAAGATTTGTATTAGTTTGTATGTTCATGCTAATTTCTTGAAGATTGATGATTTGAATTATCTTGTTCGTATGAGGTTCTTAGATTAATAGAAAAGTTGTGTGAAATAGTTGTTTTCAATCCATTTTAATCTAAGAGTTGATTCCAAAGTGTGTTTTTGTAACTTGTCCTCAAGTTATATGAAATGTCACATTTAAGAATCATAAAACTCATAAAAGTTGGCAAAGGTTACAAAATGAAGAGTCTAGTTCTAATTAAATGGTTTTATGACTCCATAACTTGTCCTCAAGTTATGGAGGTTCAAGAGTCTCTTCATTAAATTAAAAAAAAAGTGTAACCTTAATTAGTTCCATAAGTTACAATAAAAAAAAGTTATTTTTTTTATTAATTAGTTTAAAGTCTTCCATAACTTGTCCTCAAGTTATGGAACTTGAAGAGTTTTTTTTTAATTAAAACTACTTTAAACTCATAACTTATGGAATTAATTAGTTTTGAATAGTTTCAAAACTTGCCCTCAAGTTTTGGAATTTGAAAAGTTTTCACTTATGAATACTTTAATTCCATGTTAGCCCTTAGAATTTTAAAAGTTAAAATTCAACCCTTATACTTTATAATATTATAAGTTAATAATATTTATATATATGTATAAGAGTAAAGTCAGTTTTACCGTTAGTAGGCCTCATTCACGAAGCCGGTCTATAAGGGGGTATAAGGTTACTGCCTATAAAATGGCAGTTTAATGGGTGTCCACTCTCACCCACCGCTTCCTTGACTGGTGGAGGGTCGTTAGCCGAACGGGTAGGACAAGGACTATAATTCTCCTTTCATTAAAAGTATTAATGATAAATACTAAGTAACTAAACTCTTATTAATACCCAATCTTAGTTACTTAGGAAAATGTGAATTTGGTGCTAACCCATGAAATTACACTTTGCACTTTGCTTAAGTCGTTAGTGGAGCGTGTATGGTTAACCGGCACACTAACCTGGACTTAACAAGGTAGGCAAAGGGTAACTTAATATTTATCATAGTATTGGTGGAGCGTGTGTGGTTAACCGGCACACTGATTAAGGGGTAAATATTAAGGGTACCAAGTATATTTGCATGGTTATTCACACTTTGTTTTGTGATCCTCGGCATCCCAGTCACAAAACCTGAAGGGCACACTCGAGATTGAAACATGCCTTTGAACAGTTCAATGAATCTCAAAGATCTAGGACTTCCAAATCCGATTAAAACCTAATAAATTATTTCGTTTTTCATGGTGGAAATTGGTGAATCGTCATTCACCTACCTTCAAATATTTTATAGCTTGGATTACGGCATCCTTCTTCTAAGTTATAAAATAGTTTGTTGGGTCCTAGCCTTAATATTTCATATTGGGTGTCATATTAAGGACTTTAAATCAACTATCTTGAATATCTCCCAAAAAGATATCTGGTCTAGACATTTATGATCTTCCCAAATCTCTTGAAACAAGCTTTCCTAAATGAAGATGATGTCCCATGGATATCATACTTCTTTCACCTCCTCCAATTATTCTCCCTAACCCACAAGTTCCTAAAAAGTTTAAGGTCACTCAAGCCCTATTGGCAAGGCAAGGTCTAGGTGTGATCACATCTTGGAGATGTAGTCACATATTGACAAGCCGGGAGAGTTGGGTGTCAAAGTCTTGAGAAATTTGGTGGCTCAACTACTTTCTAAGTCACATAGTGAGTTCTTTTGGGAATCCTATGAAACAGACTAAGACAAGACCCTTAATGATCTTATCTATTTGCTAAGATCAACTTCCTAAAACGCTATGGACATTGACAATGATGACATTGGATATCTAGTAAAGCTCTCTCTTCCCAATGGAAAGGGATCGCCCATAGTCAACTCGGTTGACCCAATGGTAAAGAGAGAGGCGAAGTCTGAGATAGTCCCATTATCAAGGGTCCATAGGTAACTATTGCCAAAGGAAGGGGCATTGGTTACGAAGCTGCCAAATTTACGTAAGGATGTTAAAGTCAATAAGTTTGGCTCGACTTCAGGTAAAGTCCATTGTCTAACTCTATTAAGTACATGCTGATTCTGATCGCGAAGATGGATTTCAATCGCATGGTTCGGTGATCAGAATTTTGGGCTATTACTTAAGAGTTATGATATTTATATTGCTTAGGAATAGATAACAACAAGGTTTTCATATGGATTGTAAGGATAAGTTTTTCCGCAAAGTTTTAAAATAAAAGAAAAATGTATTGATTTTATTTATTTTAAGTATCCTTACAATGGCATTTGTGAGAAGTTGTTGCTTATAAGATTCCATTGATAGCAATATTGGAAAAATGGATTTGATTCTTTCGGTTGTGGTAGTGTCTAATATTACCAAATAAGGAAAGATTCTCATCACCCAAGGTTCAATTGGACCGAAACTTGGAATCATGCAAGTTGTATAGTATGATGAATGAGAACTTTCAGCTTGGAAAATTAAGACTAATTCCTTATGTGAATAAGGAAAGGACTAAGGGATCGAGTACACATTCTTGTGTACTGGTCAAGTCCACCACAAAAGATCAAGAAGACTATTCGTCATGATTTACTTAAGTTCAGTAAATATGGTTATACTTATAAGTTTAAGTATAAGTCTGTAGCATTGGAGAAGTTTCAATGTGAGACAGAACGAATAAGAAGAATCAAAGAATGGCAGAAAGATAAAAGTTTCTCAAATCTGAAAAGATGGGAGAGTACTTTATTATCATGTTTATGATCATCTTAATGATTAAGATACCATATCACAATTGGTCCTCTAAAGTCATCTTAGTGCATTCTTATGACTAAGAAGAGGAGTCATGAATTGTTGAAATGGTTAAATCAAAAACATGAGTCCTACTTCGTTCCAAAACAATTCTTAGAGTCATACTCCAAGATTGTAACTTGAGTGACATATCTTAAAGAGGGTTTGTTAACACTAGTCAAATGTAAGAGTAAAAGGTTATCTACTCTTGTACATTTGAAATTGGTAAGTTGTGATGTTTTGGATAAAATAGAGACCAACTTAGGCCAATTGTGTAAAGTGTTAGTCTTGATAAAGAATCCACACTATCTCTTGAATATTTGACAAGGGAGTCTTATATGTCAAGAGGACAGTGGGAGTCTTAAAGATCTTGAAAGTTTCAAGACTTAATCAAGAATAAAACCTAAAGTCCTTCACTAGCACACGACTTGAGGTTTATAACCTATCGTGTTGAAATTTTTGTGCCTATTCAAGTTGGCTTTGCATAGGAGTTCTGAGAGTTCTCAATTGGTTGCACAACTACTTGGAAGCAATGGCAGGCACCTGAGCTGCCAAATGGCAAGAATTTAAGATTGCACAAGTTTAATCAATATGAGTTTGGATTTGTCACTAACCTTGTCTTGTGATTATGGTTTTGACAAATCCACATGGATAAGAACACATACACTATTAAATCTAAGTGTCATAAGGTTTCTCTCCGATTCATGAAAATGATGGTGAGGAAACACTTTCACTAAGCAGATTTTAGCTAGATAGCAATTGTGATATTTGCATTCTCAAAGTCGTTAGTGGAGCCTGTGTGGTTTACCGGCACACTAACATGGACTTGTGAGAAGTGGCAAAGGTCTAAAAAATTGAGACTATGATTACGGCATCCCTTTTCATAGTTCTAAAATTGTTTAGACACACATGTGAGCTATCTAAGAGAGGTGTATGATTTTGATAAAGTTCTATCAAAACAATCTAGTATCAGAAATCTGAACTTTGGTAAGAAAGTCAGCTGATTTCTAAGTACATGTCAAAGCTAGTGGGAGCATAAGTGTTATGCTAATAATCATCATGTTAGTGGGAGCATGATAATTATGACAAAGGTTGCAAGTTAGCAATGTTAATTATAGAAAACAAAAGTTTCAATTCGTGAGGTTGCAGGGGTTGAAAAAGTTGTTTTGCTATAATTAAGGGAGAGGAAATTATACTTCATTTCAATTCTAAAAGCTTAGATTGAGATTTTAATCGTATTTCATCAAGGATATATATATGAATTTCATGTTGGAATGGCTCAACATAAGGAAATTCTATATATGGGTCCATTATTTGCGTTCTAAAATTCGATTATGATTACGGCATCCCTTTTCATAATCTGAACTTTGAGAACTTGGCAAATTGAAATGGAAATATTATAGAAAAAGACTGGTTTAGTCTTTATGTGAGACATCATGAATCGTGTCCCATATGCTTCAGATATAGGATCGATTACATGTGCTATATTCATCCTTTCTAAAATTTTCCAAATGCCTGGGGCATTATGAAGGGAAAAGGTGTAGAATTGGATATGACTAAAATGATTAAGCAATTATCGAGGACAATCTAAGGTTTACCAAAGATTGGTTGCTCAAGGACAGTAAGAAATATAATGTTAATTCTGGAAGGACCATATTGACATAATCTGTAAGGAGGCAACTCTTGTTCAGAAGTGATAGTCAAAATGGAATATGGAAATGTTTCAAAGTTAGAAATTATTCAATCTATGTAAGATTAGGAAACTTAATGAAAGAAGGATGTTTCCAAGGAGCTGATCTCCTTTGGAATGCTCTGTAATGATTGTTGTCAAGTCTTTCTGACTTCGTGCATAATCATTAAGAGGATCAATGCATATAAGTTTAGAATCTATCAGATTTCAGTAAATGGCATGAATTTGGAATTCTTGCATTTGCAGTAAGGATTTGGGACTGTGAAAAGAGGATCATTGGAGTGATGTTCAATTGATCTATTTTACAAAGTAAAGATCATAGACAAACATAGTATGCATACTTGGTGTATGGCATGACTAGTGTTTAGAAAACATAGTGTACATGCTTGGAGCATGGGACAACTATTGTTTTAAATTCAAGTATAAAGTTGATAAAACCGAAACAATGAATAATGATTAATCAGTATGGTGATAAATAAAAGTGTTTATTTATTCTTCCATTCTAGATAATGATTAATCTGACCTTGTCAATGACTTGTCCATTAGATAAGGGATCATATATTCCTCCATTCTAGATATCATATGGACTGAGACATGGATTATAATCATTCTCTCTGTCCATTTGTTGTTTCCCGATTTTCGATTTATGACCACTGACTGATTGAACAAATCAAATCAGTCCTGGCTTGGCCAAGCACTCACATGTGTCATCGCTAAATCATCGAGGGGCCCACAGATATCGCTTTTATCCCGAAGGTAAAAGGAATGGATACACTTCGACTCATATGGGTTTTTCTACTACTTGTTGAATCATACACAAAGGCACGTTTTATAACATCGAGTTACCAATGCGTTTTCGTGCAATCAATGTATAACCAACTCATAGTAACAACTCATATCTCTAGGTTTTAAGAATATAAGATATTATCGTCTCATGATCACTCGTGATAAAATCCATGAAGTGATTCAAATGAGCGTGCGTTGAATCCAATACTCAGAACTTATGAACACTCATGAGTGTTGTAGCACCACTTTGTCCACCAACTTGGACCTCTACAAACCAACCCATGACAGTCTTGATTCATATCTACTTCCAACATATGACCGACTGTGGATGGTTTGAATAACTTAATCATTCAGGAAGAGCGACTTAGTTATTCTGGAAGTCAAAACATGCAAAGTGAAACACAAGAATAAATGAATCAAATATGGTATCAAACCCTATGAATATAAATAAACACTTTTATTTATCACCATAATGATTACTCATTATTCATTGTTTCGGTTTTATCAACTTTATACTTGAATTAAAAACACTAGTTGTCCCATGCTCCAAGCATGTACCCTATGATTTTCTTAAACAATAGCTTTGCCATACACCAAGTATGCACTCTATGTTTGTCTATGATCCTTACTTTGTGAAATAAACCAATTGAACATAATTTCAATGATTCTAATTTCACACTCCCAAATCCTTATCGAAAAATGTGAGAATTTCAAATTCCTATCATTTATCGAAATCTGTTTAGATTTTAAACTTATATGCACTGACCCTCCTGTAATGAATATATACAAAGTCACAAAGACTTGTCAACAGTCATTATAAGGTATTCCAATGGAGATCAACTCCATGGAAACTAAGTCTCATATTCAAAGTACATTGCTTTGGACATGCTTCTTGCATTAAGTTTTCTAATCTTACACAGATAACTTCCACATATGGAGACAACTCCATATTCTCATTTTGACTATCACTTTTGAATAAGAGATGCCTCTTTTCAGAATATGTCAATATGGTCCATCCAAAATTAGCACTATACTTCCAACTGTCCCTGAGCAACCAATCTTTGGTAAACCTCAGATTGTCCTCGACAATTGCTTAATCATTTTAGTCATATCCAATTCTAGACCTTTTCCCTTCTTAATGCCTCTGGGCATTTGGAAAAATTTAGAAATGACAAATATTATAGCACATGCAATCGATCCCGTACCCAAAGCAAATGGTACACGATTCATGATGTCTCACATAAAGACATGATTCTAGACCAGTCTTTTGCTACAATATTTTTATTTGCCATGTTTTCAAAATTTGACTATGAAGAGGGATGTCCTAATCATAATCGAATTTTGAGAACACAATATATAGAATTTCCTTAAGTTGAACCAATCCAACATGAAATTTATATATATATTCTTGACTAAGGATGATTAAGGTCTCAATCTAAGCCTTTAGAACTGAAATGAAGTATATCATCTCCCTTAATTATAGCAAAACAACTTTTTCAATCCCTGCAGCCTCACGAATTGAAACTTTTGTTTTCTATAATTAACATTGTTAACTTGCAACAATAACAATAATTATCATGCTCCCACTAACATGATGATTATTAGCATAACACTTATGCTCCCACCAGCTTTGACATGTACTCAGAAATCAGCTGGACTTCTAGAAATCAATACTTTATTGACTTTCTTACCAAATTTCAGATTTCTGATACGAGATGCTTTGATAAAACTTTATCAAAATCATACACCTTTCCTTAGATAGCAAGCATGTGTGTCTAAACAATTTCAGAACTATGAAAAGGGATGCCGTAATCATAGTCTCAATTGTTTAGACCTTTTGCCATCTCCTTCAAATCTACTTGGTGGAAGTGTTTCCTCACCATAATTTTCATGAATCGGAGAGAAACCTTATGACCCTTAGATTTTATGGTGTATGTGTTCTTATCCATGTGAATCGTCAAAACCATAGTCACAAGACAAGGATAATGACAAATCCAAACTCATATGGAATGAACTTATGCAATCTTAACTTCTTGCCACCTGGCAGTACAGGGCCTGCCATTGCTTCCAAGTTGTTATGCAACCAATTGAGAACTTTCAGAACTCCTATGCAAAGCCAACTTTAACTGGAATGGGCACATAATATGTCAACACGATAGGTTATATGTGACAACCCGAAATTTCTATTCTGTATAACATGTCAATTCAATAGAAGTCAAATCAGTTACAGTTAAATTTTCAGACTTTTTGGATTAAGTTTGATTATTTTAGGATTTACACTTTAGGAGATACCAGGAGAGAGGATGCCCTAGGGTTATAGTGCAACACTGTTATTCCTAAACTTCAAGAAATTGGAGTTTACTGCCAGAATAAAATATTTTCAGCCAAAAACCCAGAAATTTGGGGTATATATATGACACTTGTCATTTATTATCATTTTTCCAAATTTCTCAAGAACAAAAGCAAATCCTCTCAAGTATCATCACGGGATTTATTCCAAATCTCGATCTAGTAAGTGTTTTCAACCATTTCAAGTTAGTAGATCACTTAATCTAGTGTTTTAACACCCTTCTAACCGTGAAATCATTCCAAAAGGTTGATTTTTCCATTTTCACCAAGAACACCAAGAACACCAAGAACACACACTAGTGTTTTTGGCATTTTGGCTCATTTCAAGCTTCCATATAGTAAGTACTTCTATCCTAGAGTGTGTTTAAGCTTGCTATACTTCATTATAACATGAAATCATCCAAGAAACACCAAGAAAATGGTGTTTACGGTCCAAGAACATTCTTGAACCGTAAACCCATTTTAAGGGACCAAAATGTCCCCAGTCCCTTCCTAAGCCTATGTAACTAACTTGGATCCTTACCTTGATGTGTTAAGGACTTGAAATCATCGAAATACCAACATCCATAAGAGTTTACGGCTGTAAACTCTAGGGTTTACGACCGTAAACCCAAAGGGATGTGGTCTTTGGGCCGTAAACTCCAAATAGGAGTGAAATGGTGCCCTAGCTTCTTCCTTAGGCTTATACTTCAAGAGGAAACACTTCAATGGACTTAGAAACGTTCAAATCAACAAATGGTCAAAAGAGGGGGAGTTTACGACCGTAAACCCATTGGGTTGAGGTCACAAAACCGTAAACTCAAGTTAGGGTTTCTTTTGAACCCTAAACCCTATAGCATTGTTCGACAACACTTAGATGCATTCCTTGAGACTTATAACACTTATATAAGGTGTTTAACTTGTCTTAGGATGTCTTAACTTTTCTAATTAGTTGTTTAAAGTCTAATTAGATACATATATGTTGTATTTATATGTTGAATACGATCATTGTGTGTGTACAAGTCTTCACTTCACACCTAGCAATCCTATTTTCTTCAGTTCATCCAAACCACCAACTACAGGTGAGTCCATACCCCTTAATTAACCTTTTAAATGTTTTAAATGCTTTTATGGGGGGGGGATACAAGTTGAACAATTATAGTTATTATATCAATCACATGTGATTAATAACTACCAAACAAATGGTTTTCTTACTTTTCAAACTGGTTATCAAACTATTTATCAAACTGTTTTACCTCAAACTGTTTTATAAACTCTTTTATTGTCAATACATTTATCAAACTCTTTTTAACTTATATTATGAGTATCTATATAAATATAGTTATATAAGTAGGATTGGAAGGACTTAGGACTGCTAGTCTACCCTGCTTCCTGTTCTTGTTTGATTGTGGTCTTGGGGTATCAAGGTTAGTTGTCCGAGGGTCGTTTGAATCCTAGTTATATATTATGTATACGTATATAGATATAAAAGGTTTGTTATCAACCTCTTTTAACTTATATTATGTGTATCTATATAAATATAGTTATATAAGTAGGATTAAGAAGGACTTAGGACTGCTAGTCTACCCTGCTTCCTGTTCTTGTTTGATTGTGGTCTTAGGGTATCATGGTTAGTTGTCCGAAGGTCGTTTGAATCCTAGTTATATATTATGTATATGTATATAGATACAAAAGGTTTTCCTACATTCAAGTCCATACCCTTGGGTAGCAAGGGTATACAAACATGTTCATACATTGCTAGTAAGCTACCATAGGGGTAGTTTAGGAAGATACTATTACTAGAACGATGAAACATACAATGAGTCAGTTCATACATGAGTCAATACATACTATAATGAGAAACAAACATGAAACAGAGTGATGAGAAACAAACATACAGGCTAGACAGAGAAAGAACATACAATACAGCTAGCACACAATTCACATAACATTTACATTAATACATTTATGTGAGCCATTAAACAGGGCATGGCACTACCTGCCATGACTGTTTTTGTATCAGAATCTCCTTAATTGGGGAGCGCATGAGTTTGTGTATAGATCTATACTGCATTGACTATCCTACACCTTTCTGCTCGCTACAGTGGGACTTGCAAGTCTACGGGTGCCAAACGTCATTTTTGTGGCATCTTACATTGTCACTTTACTATTGAGTCGGTAGCAAGATACAGGCCGATCACATGTTACCTTAAAATATACAATTAACTTAAGGTAGTTAGTACAGCAGTAGTTTCATAATACTACATTAAAGTACTATAACATTTTCCCTTTACATTTTACTTTGTGATTTCACACAATAAACAATAACGTAAAAACTATATTTTTTGTTAATGATAGTCGGATTTGGGAAAATACTCACTTTTACAAAGGATACACACACAGACACTAGATGCCTTGGTAGAAGGCTACTTTTAGTAGGAAACATAGGGTTTTCTAGGATAGTTCAAACAAATACAAAACTTTTACAAACACACAGTACATCTTACAAAACATCTTACAAATGCTTTCATACAAACACAGACACTAATATACTTATGAACTCACTAGCTCTAAAGCTGATAAACTCTTTCAAAATAACTTGTATTCTCAGGTCACCAGTAGACATGTACCAGAGCCAGGTTTTGAGAAGATGGAGTTCGTTCAAGACTCATTTTATATTTTGATGTATATTGTTATGGTGTCTTTAAAACTTAACGGAACACACTTGTATGAAATTATATTATTAATGCAATGGATGATGTTGTTGCTTGTTTACTACTTCCATTGTTGTGATACTGTACATGACGTCCTCCACCCCAGAATGTTTCCGCCGTTCATTTGGTTTTGAGGGTGTGACAGATTGGTATCAGAGCATTGTTTATAGTGAATCGAGTGTATCGACCCATAAAAGATATACGAACTATAAACACAAGCGGGATTTAAAATACTCTGATGAAGAGTTTATACTTTAAATAATAAAATATTTAATAAAGTATACATACCTGCATTCATACTAAAATCAGTGTCACTAGGACATAACAAAAGTATTACGATTGTTGGACAACACAAGTAGACTTAGAGACATATGGTCAACCCTGGGAAGATGTAGCCTGATCAACTACATTATCCAAGGAGTGATTAACGTGTGCCTAAGTGTGGTTGTGAGGTTGCACCAAGTCTAAAAACTTACCAACACTTCTACAACAAGAACAGTAGAACAAAACATTAAACTTAAAATACTATAGGAGTATTTTGTATCACTATAATTACTTATTCGAGAACTAAAGGTCTTTATTAGTATATCAATGGTTGTTTAGTGGATACACTAAAGTTATATGTACTAGGATGTTATAGACTTAGAATCTGTGATCTTTGCCTTACTTCCTGTTCCTTGTTTGGTTGTGGGCTTAGGGTTAGGGTTACTTATTCGAAGGTCTATCCCGTCTGCATGACATATAACTGGTATGCTTTAAACAAGTATTGGGGCAACTGATAAAGATCATCTTATAATTATTTAGTTAGTTAGTTTAATTTAGTTATTTCTTATATCCCTTTTCTCGCGTAGATTTAATGGCTGGATTTTATCTTCCCGGAGACCCGTACTTTCCCAACCACGGCAACGCAGAATGGCTGGAAGACGAACCAGAAGATAATCACCCAATTCCTTTAGATGATTATGAAGCTGAAGGTTTTTCTGATGGTTCCGACTCGGAGCCAGAAGTCAACAACCAACTCCCAGTTGTTCAAAACCCAAACCCTCGTCCCGCATTTCAAGGACCCACACCTTTGTGGGCCACAAACTTGAACAGGTGGAGTCAGGAACAAGGTCAACCTTTTCCCTACGATGGAGACAGAAGTTTCTACAACCTTACTGAGGGAGGTTCAGCTGATAGGGTCCTACCTATCATGGTTCGTAGGATTGCTCGGAACACCGAGCAGGGTCGAGCATCTATCGACCGGGTAGTAGAAGTGGATGCCAATTCTGGTATTAACACTGTTCGCATTCGCCAGCTGGAGTCCGCACACGAAAGGGCTCAGGTTAGCAATGCAATGCTTCAGAGGGAACTTGCTGAAACCTGAGCCGAAGTCAGGGAACTTCGAGCTCAGCAAGCAAGGTCTGATAGGCGTGTGAGGGACATAGAGCGTCTCCTATCGGATTCAAGGACTCACTCAAGCAGTTCTCGTCGTAGTTAAAATTTTACCAACTTCTCTTTTGGATATAACTTAGTTATGTAAAAACTTAAGTCTAATTTCCTATCCTTATAAATCTTAGACCTGCTAGGTTTTGATTTGGTAGTATGCTGTCAAAATTTTCCCATCTTGGATGATGTAAGACCTACTTCTAGGTCATTTTTCCCCAAACTCATTACATCTGTAATTCCAATATCTTTGACAGATATAAAAATCTAATGGAAATTATTATCCAAATGCTTTCATCTTCATTCAAGTATTCCATTTAATTATGCTGTTGGACTATGGAGAGTTAGTCCATGAGTCATTCTCATCAATTTTCATGTCAAATCCTTATCAATATCTTGTTCATTCTAAAGTTTCAGCTAAAAGATGCCTCCACGTAAGTCAACAAGACGTAATCCTACACCACCTATTCCTCAATTTGATACAGCAGCCCTCAATGCTGCTGTAGCTGCGGCTGTGGCAACAGCCATGGCTGAATATCATTCTTCAAGTTCCACTGGAGGAGGGACTCCTATTCCAACAATACAGGTTGAAACCCCTGTACGCTCGAGAGAGTGCTCCTACAAAGATTTTACAAACTGCAAGCCATTATCCTTCAGAGGAACTGGCGGAGTCATTGTACTCTCGCAATGGTTTGAGAAAACCGAATCGGTTTTCGCAATCTGCTCCTGTCCAGAAGGGAGCAAGGTGAAGTTCGCTGCTTGCACCTTTGAAACCAGAGCCCTAACATGGTGGAATAGCCATGTTAAGTCACTATCTCTTACAGTGGCAAATGATATGGGATGGGATACTTTAAAAGACCTCATGATTGAGGAGTACTGCCCGAGGGGCGAGATCCAAAAACTAGAGGAAGAACTTTGGCGCCTAACCATGAAAGGCACCGACATCGTAGCATATACCGCCAGGTTCTGTGAACTGGTGGCCCTCTGTCCCAACATGATTCATACAGAGGGAAAGAAGATCGAGAGGTATATATGGGGGCTGGTGCCACCATACCAGGGAAATGTATTGTCATCACGCCCTACTACATTTGATAGTGCCAAGCGACTGGCACAGCAGCTAGTTGACCACGGGGTCCGTACCCCGGCTGCAACAACCACCCTGGCCATCTCAGAAACCGCCAGAACTGCAGAGTCCAAGCGGAAATTCTAGGAGGACAAGAAAAAGAAGAAGGCTGCGAAGAAACAGCAGACGGTGGCAATTCATAGTGCGACAGCACCTGCCACTGCTGCTATTCCAATAAAGCAGTATTCTGGAAGTTTGCCTTTATGCAACAAGTGCAACTACCATCATATGGGAGCCTGTCGGGACATGCAGTGTGTAAACTGCAACAGGAAGGGGCATACACCCCGTTTCTGTAAATCTCCGGCAAGGCCAATCACCCAAGTCCCCGGCGCTGGAGTGGGCCAATCTTGCTACAACTGTGGCGATGTGGGCCACTACAAGAGGAACTGCCCCAAGGAAGGGAATGCCGGTGGAGTAGGAAGAGTTTTGGCTATAGGCCATGAGGAGGCGGTTGCCGACCCCACAGTGGTCCTGGTACGTTTCTCCTCGACAACTCTTATGCTTGTATACTATTTGATAGTGGAGCGGAGAGGAGCTTCGTGAATCAAAAATTTGCTCATTTACTTAAGCAAAAATCACGAGCACTCAAAGAACCGTTCACAGTAGAAATGGCTAATGGGAAGACAGAGAGCACTAGCTGCATTTACATAGGGTGTACCTTAACTTTAGATAGCCATTCATTCTCGATCGATCTCATGCCAGTCTCAATTAAAAGTTTCGACGTCATCATTGGCATGGATTGGTTGAGTCTTCAGCGTGCCGACATCATGTGTTACGAAAAGGCAGTTCGCCTTAATCTTTCGTCTGGCGAAACCCTAGTAGTTTATGGCGACAAACTCGGCACAAACCTTCGTATCATCTCGATCATTCAAGCTCAAAAATTCTTGCGAAAGGAATGTCGCGCATTCCTTGCTCATGTTGTCGATGTGAGCCAAGAAGCGAAAGACATCAAGAACATTCCAGTAGTACACGACTTTCCCGACATCTTTCCAGAAGAGCTACCAGGATTACCTCCGCAACGACAAGTCGAGTTCAGAATCGACTTAGTTCCAGGGGCTACCCCCGTAGCCAAATCGCCTTATCGTCTAGCACCTGCAGAGATGCAAGAACTATCCTCTCAACTTAACGAACTGCTCAGCAAGGGCTTTATAAGACCAAGCTTCTCACCCTGGGGAGCTCCAGTCTTGTTCGTCAAAAAGAAAGACAGATCGTTTCGTATGTGCATCGACTACAGGGAGCTCAACAAACTGACCGTCAAAAATCGTTATCCTTTGCCTCGGATAGACGATTTATTCGATCAACTTCAAGGGGCGAATTTCTTTTCAAAAATCGACTTAAGATCCGGATATCACCAGTTACGAGTGCTAGGGGAGGATGTTCCAAAGACAGCCTTCCGAACTCGTTATGGGCACTACGAATTCATAGTGATGCCGTTCGGATTAACAAACGCGCCCGCTGTATTCATGGACTTAATGAATAGGGTGTGTCGTCCTTACTTGGATCAGTTCGTCATCGTCTTCATCGATGACATACTTATCTACTCTCGTAGTAAGGAAGAACATAGTCAACATCTGCGACAAGTCTTAGAAACCCTGCGCGCGGAGAAGCTTTATGCGAAATTCTCGAAATGCGAATTTTGGATCCGACGAGTCGAATTCTTAGGGCACGTGGTTAGCGAAGAGGGAATCCACGTAGACCCATCCAAAATCAAAGCCATTGAGAGCTGGTCAGCACCGAAGACGCCTACAGAAATTCGTCAATTTCTAGGCCTCGCTGGCTACTATCGCCGATTCATTCAGAACTTCTCCCGCATTGCGAAGCCTCTTACAACACTTACCCAGAAGGGCGTATCCTTTGACTGGGAAGAAAAGCAGGAGAGAGCGTTTCAAACGCTCAAACGAGCCTTATGCACTGCACCAATACTATTCCTTCCCGAAGGAATAGAAGACTTCGTTGTCTATTGCGATGCATCGAACCAAGGTCTCGGATGTGTTCTGATGCAGCGAGGTAAGGTCATCGCCTATGCCTCGAGGCAGCTGAAAACACATGAGGTCAACTATACGACGCACGATCTTGAACTAGGAGCAGTTGTATTTGCTCTAAAGATCTGGAGACACTACGTGTACGGTACGAAGAGCACAATCTTTACAGACCACAAGAGCTTACAACACATATTCGATCAGAAGGAGCTCAACATGAGACAACGACGGTGGGTCGAGCTACTCAGTGACTACGAATGCGAAATTCGTTATCATCCCGGCAAGGCCAATGTAGTAGCTGACGCCCTAAGTCGGAAAGAATATTCTGGTCGTAAAGTCAAGTCATTGACTATGACTATCCATTCACAGTTATCCACACAAATACAAGCGGCTCAGCTCGACGCTTTAAAGCCTGAAAATGTGACCAATGAATCCCTGCGAGGAATGGATAAGAACTTGGAAGTCAGAGGTGGCGGAGCTTATTATCTCTTGAACCGGATCTGGACCCCGAAACTTGGTGGTTTCAGAGAGTTGGTCATGAAGGAGGCGCATAACACTCGTTATTCCGTTCACCCAGGTTCAGATAAGATGTATCTGGATCTTAAAAAGTTATACTGGTGGCCTAACATGAAAGCAGAGATTGCTACCTTCGTAAGTAAATGCCTTACTTGCGCAAAGGTCAAGGTCGAGTACCAGAAACCCTCAGGTCTTCTTCAACAGCCTGAGATCCCAGAATGGAAGTGGGAGCGGATCACTATGGATTTCATAACCAAGTTGCCCAAGACAACGGGTGGACTTGATACCATATGGGTCATCGTCGACAGATTGACCAAGTCCGCGCACTTCCTGCCTATCAAAGAGACAGACAAGATGGAGAAGCTTACAAGAACTTATATAAGGGAAATTGTACGATTGCACGGTGTCCCTATATCCATTATCTCGGACAGAGATGGTAGGTTCACTTCTAGGTTCTGGCAGTCGCTACAAGGTTCCTTAGGAACTAGGCTGGACATGAGTACAACCTACCATCCGCAGACAGACGGGCAAAGTGAGAGGACTATCCAAACCTTAGAGGACATGTTGCGAGCCTGTGTGATTGACTTTGGGAAAACATGGGATACTCATTTACCCCTTGTAGAATTTTCCTACAACAACAGTTATCACACAAGCATAAAGGCTGCTCCATTCGAGGCCCTCTACGGCCGAAAGTGCAGATCCCCTCTGTGCTGGGCTGAGGTGGGTGATACCCAGTTAGCTAAGGGACTAGTTCCTGAAAGCACTCTCACAGGTCCGGAGATCATACGGGAAACGACGGAGAAGATCGTTCAGATCCATGAACGACTGAAAGCCTCCAGAGACCGACAGAAAAGCTACGCTGATAAACGAAGGAAACCGTTGGAATTCCAGGTGGGCGACCATGTTCTATTGAAGGTCTCACCCTTGAAGGGCTTGATACGCTTCGGAAAGCGTGGAAAGCTAAATCCAAGGTACATTGGGCCTTTCGAAATTCTTGCCAGAATCGGCCCTGTAGCTTACAAACTTAACTTACCGAGCGAACTCAGTAACGTACATTCTACCTTCCATGTCTCGAATTTGAAAAAGTGTCTGTCCGACGAGACTCTTGTAATTCCACTCGACGAGATCGAGATCAACGAGAGCCTCAACTTCGTGGAAGAACCGGTAGAGATCATGGACCGGGAGGTCAAGCAAACGAAACAAAGCCGCATCCCGATAGTGAAGGTTCGCTGGAACGCCAAGCGAGGACCTGAATTCACTTGGGAGCGAGAGGATCAGATGAAACTGAAATATCCTCGTCTTTTTAATTAGTTCCTTGTAACTACTTAATTGCTTAAATTCTAATTTCGGGACGAAATTCCTTCTAAGGAGGGGATGATGTGACAACCCGAAATTTCTATTCTGTACAACATGTCAATTCAATAGAAGTCAAATCACTTACAGTTAAATTTTCAGACTTTTTGGATTAAGTTTGATTATTTTAGGATTTACACTTTAGGAGATACCAGGAGAGAGGATGCCCTAGGGTTATAGTGCAACACTGTTATTCCTAAACTTCAAGAAATTGGAGTTTACTGCCAGAATAAAATATTTTCAGCCAAAAACCCAGAAATTTGGGGTATATATATGACACTTGTCATTTATTATCATTTTTCCAAATTTCTCAAGAACAAAAGCAAATCCTCTCAAGTATCATCACGGGATTTATTCCAAATCTCGATCTAGTAAGTGTTTTCAACCATTTCAAGTTAGTAGATCACTTAATCTAGTGTTTTAACACCCTTCTAACCGTGAAATCATTCCAAAAGGTTGATTTTTCCATTTTCACCAAGAACACCAAGAACACACACTAGTGTTTTTGGCATTTTGGCTCATTTCAAGCTTCCATATAGTAAGTACTTCTATCCTAGAGTGTGTTTAAGCTTGCTATACTTCATTATAACATGAAATCATCCAAGAAACACCAAGAAAATGGTGTTTACGGTCCAAGAACATTCTTGAACCGTAAACCCATTTTAAGGGACCAAAATGTCCCTAGTCGCTTCCTAAGCCTATGTAACTAACTTGGATCCTTACCTTGATGTGTTAAGGACTTGAAATCATCGAAATACCAACATCCATAAGAGTTTACAGCCGTAAACTCTAGGGTTTACGACCGTAAACCCAAAGGGATGTGGTCTTTGGGCCGTAAACTCCAAATAGGAGTGAAATGGTGCCCTAGCTTCTTCCTTAGGCTTATACTTCAAGAGGAAACACTTCAATGGACTTAGAAACGTTCAAATCAACAAATGGTCAAAAGAGGGGGAGTTTACGGCCGTAAACTCTAGAGTTTACGACCGTAAACCCATTGGGTTGAGGTCACAAAACCGTAAACTCAAGTTAGGGTTTCTTTTGAACCCTAAACCCTATAGCATTGTTCGACAACACTTAGATGCATTCCTTGAGACTTATAACACTTATATAAGGTATTTAACTTGTCTTAGGATGTCTTAACTTTGCTAATTAGTTTTTTAAAGTCTAATTAGATACATATATGTTGTATTTATATGTTGAATAGGATCATTGTGTGTGTACAAGTCTTCACTTCACACCTAGCAATCCTATTTTCTTCAGTTCATCCAAACCACCAACTACAGGTGAGTCCATACCCCTTAATTAACCTTTTAAATGTTTTAAATGCTTTTATGGGGGGGGTACAAGTTGAACAATTATAGTTATTATATCAATTACATGTGATTAATAACTACCAAACAAATGGTTTTCTTACTTTTCAAACTGGTTATCAAACTATTTCTCAAACTGTTTTACCTCAAACTGTTTTACAAACTCTTTTATTGTCAATACATTTATCAAACTCTTTTTAACTTATATTATGAGTATCTATATAAATATAGTTATATAAGTAGGATTGGAAGGACTTAGGACTGCTAGTCTACCTTGCTTCCTGTTCTTGTTTGATTGTGGTCTTGGGGAATCAAGGTTAGTTGTCCGAGGGTCGTTTGAATCCTAGTTATATATTATGTATACGTATATAGATATAAAAGGTTTGTTATCAACCTCTTTTAACTTATATTATGTGTATCTATATAAATATAGTTATATAAGTAGGATTAAGAAGGACTTAGGACTGCTAGTCTACCCTGCTTCCTGTTCTTGTTTGATTGTGGTCTTAGGGTATCAAGGTTAGCTGTCCGAAGGTCGTTTGAATCCTAGTTATATATTATGTATATGTATATAGATACAAAAGGTTTTCCTACATTCAAGTCCATACCCTTGGGTAGCAAGGGTATACAAACATGTTCATACATTGCTAGTAAGCTACCATAGGGGTAGTTTAGGAAGATACTATTACTAGAACGATGAAACATACAATGAGTCAGTTCATACATGAGTCAATACATACTATAGTGAGAAATAAACATGAAACAGAGTGATGAGAAACAAACATACAGGCTAGACAGAGAAAGAACATACAATACAGCTAGCACACAATTCACATAACATTTACATTAATACATTTATGTGAGCCATTAAACAGGGCATGGCACTACCTGCCATGACTGTTTTTGTATCAGAATCTCCTTAATTGGGGAGCGCATGAGTTTGTGTATAGATCTATACTGGATTGACTATCCTACACCTTTCTGCTCGCTACAGTGGGACTTGCAAGTCTACGGGTGCCAAACGTCATTTTTGTGGCATCTTACATTGTCACTTTACTATTAAGTCGGTAGCAAGATACAGGCCGATCACATGTTACCTTAAAATATACAATTAACTTAAGGTAGTTAGTACAGCAGTAGTTTCATAATACTACATTAAAGTACTATAACATTTTCCCTTTACATTTTACTTTGTGATTTCACACAATAAACAATAATGTAAAAACTATATTTTTGGTTAATGATAGTCGGATTTGGGAAAATACTTACTTTTACAAAGGATACACACACAGACACTAGATACCTTGGTAGAAGGCTACTTTTAGTAGGAAACATAGGGTTTTCTAGGATAGTTCAAACAAATACAAAACTTTTACAAAAACACATTACATCTTACAAAACATCTTACAAATGCTTTCATACAAACACAGACACTAATATACTTATGAACTCACCAGCTCTAAAGCTGATAAACTCTTTCAAAATAACTTGTATTCTCAGGTCACCAGTAGACAGGTACCGGAGCCAGGTTTTGAGAAGATGGAGTTCGTTCAAGACTCATTTTATATTTTGATGTATATTGTTATGGTGTCTTTAAAACTTAACGGAACACACTTGTATGAAATTATATTATTAATGCAATGGATGATGTTGTTGCTTGTTTACTACTTGCATTGTTGTGATACTGTACATGACGTCCTCCACCCCAGAACGTTTCCGCCGTTCATTTGGTTTTGAGGGTGTGACATTATAAACCTCAAGTCGTGTGCTAGTGAAGAACCTTAGGTTTTATTCTTGATTAGTTCTTGAAATTCTTTTTAGGATCTTTAAGACTCCCACTATCCTCTTGACATATAAGACTATCTTGCCAAATATTCAAGAGATAGTGCGGATTCTTTATCAAGACAAACACTTCACACAATTGGCCTTAGTTGGTCTTTGTTTTATCCAAAACATCACAACTTACCAATTTCAAATGTACAAGAGTAAGACACTTTTACTCTTACATTTGACAAGTGTTTTAAACCTTTCTTTAAGATATGTCACTCAAGTTACAATCTTGGAGTATGACTCTAAGAATTATTTTGGAACGAAGTATGACTCATCTTCCTGATCTAACCATTTCAACAATTCATGACTCCTCTTCTTAGTCATAAGAATGCACTAAGATGACCTTTAGAGGACTAATTGTGATATGATTTCTAAATCATTAAGATGATCACAAACATGATACTAAAGTACTCTCCCATCTTTTCAGATTTGAGAAACTTTTATCTTTCTGCCTAATTTGATTCTTCCCATTCGTTCTGCCATACATTGAGACTTTTCCAATGTTTCAGAATTATACTTAAACTTGTAAGTATAACCACATTTACTAAACTTTAGTAAATCAAATAGTCTTAACGAGCTTTGTGGTGGACATGACCAGTGCACAAGAATGTGTACTCGATCCCTTTAGTCCTTCATTTGACTCACACATCCATGTGAACAAGTAATTAGTCTTGATTTTCCAATGCTTGAAAGTTCTCATTCATCATACTATTCAACTTGCATGATTCCAAGTTTCGGTCCAATTGAAACTTGGGTGATGAGGAACTTTCCTGATTTGGTAAATTTAGACACTACCACAAATGAAAGAATCAAATCCATTTTCCAATATTGATGTCAGTGGAATCATATAAGCAACAATTTTCCACAAATGCCATTGTAACGATACTTCAAATAAATAAAATTAAACAATTTTCTTTTATTTTAAAACTTTGCGGAAAAACTTATCCTTACAATCCACATGGAAAATTGTTGTTATCTATTCCTTTAGCAATATATCATAACTTCTTAAGCAACTGCTCAAAATTCTGATGCGATCGAAATCCACCTTCGCGATCAGAATCAGCATATACTTCCTTTAAGATTTCTCTCTATTCTTTGATTCTTAAAACATCAACATGTGACCCAGTCACATCATGTAATGAGGATCTCAGAATAGAACTTAACAGAGTTAGATAATGGGCTCTACCTGATGTAGAGTCAAACTTATTGACTTTAACATCCTTAGGTAAATTTGGCAGCTTTTCAATCAAGGCCCCTTCCTTTGGCAAAATAAACATATGGACCCTTTGGTAATGGGACTATCTCAGACTTAGCCTTTCTCTTTACAATTTGGTCAACCGGGTTGACTATGGTCAATCCCTTTCCATTGGGAAGAGAATGCTTTTTCTGGATTTCCAGTGTCACCATTGTCACTGTCCATAAAGTTTTTGGGAAGTTGATCTTCTAATCAAATTTGCTTTACTATCGTTCCAAATCATTGCTGATTCAGCAGCACCAAGCAAATAGATATGATCATTAAGGTTCATGTCATAGTCTGTTTCATAGTAGTCCCAAAGGAACTCACTATGTGACTTAGAAAGTGATTGAACATCCAACTTTCTCAAGACTTTGACACCCAACTCTCCCGGCTTGTCAATATGTGACTTCATCTCTAAGATGTGATCACACATAGACCTTGCTTGCCATTAGGGCTTGAGTGACCTTGAACTTGTGGGTTAGGGAGAATAATTGGAGGAGGTGGAGGAAGAGAAGTATGACTTCCATGAGCCAAACTCGGGAAGTCATATTCATTAGGAAAGCTTGGTTTGGGAAGATCATTGTTGTCTAAACCAGACATCAACAATGGGAGAAATTCACGTAAAGTTGATTTAAGCCCTTAATATAACACCCAATATGATATATTAAGGCTAGGACCCAACAAACTATTTTATAAATTGGAAGAGGGATGTCGTAGTCCAAGCTATAAAATATTTGAAGGTAGGTGAATGACGATTCACCAATTTCCACCAAGATAAACGAAATGTATTATTAGGTTTTAATTGGTTTTGAAACTCCTAGATTATTTTGAGATTCATTGAACTTTTCAATGGCATGTTTCAATCTCGAGTGTGCCCTTCAGGTTTTGTGACTGGGATGTCGAGGATCACAAAACAAGGTGTGAAGGAACCATGCAAATATACTTGGTACCCTTAATATTTACCCCTCAATCGATGTGCCGGTTAACCACACACGCTCCACCGATGCTATGATAAACATTAAGTTACCCTTTGCCTACCTTGTTAAATCAAGCTAGTGTGCCGGTTAACCACACACGCTCCACTAACTGACTTAAGAAAGTGCAAAGTGTAATTTCATGGGTTAGCACCTTATTCACATTTTCCTAAGTAACTAAGATTGGGAATTTATAAATGTTTAGTTACATAGTATTTATCATTATACTTATAATGAAGGGAGAATTATAGTCCTTGTCCTACCTGTTCGACTAACGACCCTCCACCGGTCAAGGAAGCGGTGAGTGAGAGTGGACACCCATTAAACTGCCATTTTATAGGCAGTAACCTTATATCCCCCTTATAGACCGGCTTCGTGAATGAGGCCTACTAATGGTAAGACGACTTGCTCTTATACATATAATATATTAAACTTTTAATATTATAATAGTATAAGGGTGTATTTTAGACATTTAAAATACTTGGTGGTTTAATCTATTAATTAAACTAGACTTTTAATTTAATTAAACTCAAACCATATATTTATGGATTAATAATACTCTTTTAATTAAACGCTTTAATTAACTATTAATAAAGTCCATAAGAGTTAATTTGAACTATTCAACAAAACATCATAATTCCAATTATTAAACTCAAAATTAAAACCATTTAATTAATTGTTTAAGTTATGAACCCAAGAGTTTTAGAATTCAATTCTCTTTTCATAAAAAACTTTTCTCAAATTCCAAAACTTGAGGGCAAGTTTTGTAATTCTTGAAAACCTTTGGATTCCATAACTTATGGAATTAATGGTGTTTTATGATGAAACTTTCCATGTTCCATAACTTAAGAACAAGTTATGGAATTCTTTAAAACATTAACACCAAATTTTGTAACTCCATAAAAAATTTGAATCGATTTTTTTTAAAAAAAAAACTTTCATATCCATAACTTATGGAAGTTTCAAAAACCCTTAAGACCACAACTTTAAAAAAACTTTTGGAGCTCCAAAATTTTATGACAAAATATATAACTCCTTAAAACATTTAGATCAAACTTTTAAACTAATAAAATAATCATATCATTTTATCTTTTACTAAATTTGACCTAATTCAACTCATATAACAAATGATTCAAATTTTACAAATAATTCATTTTTCACAAAACAAGTAATTATCTTAAAATTTGACAAACGTCATGTTTCTTTTTCCTTTTTTTTCAACTTGAAAATAAAACATTTGCATCAAAATAACAGAAAACAACCCATGGCTCTGATACTACTGTTGGGTTTTGAGCATTCTAACACTCCTATGGTGTACATGCAACCCTATAAACCTTGGATCTATGTTTTCTCTATTATACATGCAAATATTAACTATTCCAAGGTTTCATCCTAACTAGCATATTATGAAGCACCTATACTACAAAGTTCTAGTTAGATGACATACCTTTTGATGTAGCTTGATGTCTTCAAGCTTTAAGAGCTTAGCCCCAATAGTGTGGAAGCCTCAAATGGAATCACATATCACCAAAACACCTTGGAAGAACTTGAGAGAATATGTATGCACACTAAAATCGGCCCACTCTTATTTTCACACACTCGTGCCAATTTTGTGAGCCAAGGACCCCTTTATATATTATGGAGGATTAGGGTTACATCCATGTAAACCCTAATACCCATGACCTTTCATTTACATAGGATCCATGGGTTAAAAACTCCATGAACCATCCATGAAAGCTTAGCCCAACCTAAATGAACTTGGCCCATTCCATATATATAAGAGTCCATATTTAATTAGTTCTTTTTGATCACTTAATTAATTCTAAATTAATTCTAGAAAATTACTTGTTTTTGTGAAAAACTATTTATTTGTAAAATTTGAATCATTTGCTATATGAGTTGAATTAGGTCAAATTTAGTAAAAGATAAAATGATATGATTATTTTATTAGTTTTAAAAGTTTGATCTAAAGAGTTTTTTGAAACCTCCATAAGTTATGGATATGAAATTACATTTTTCGTATGTTTCAGCTTTATTACGCTTTCGTATGTTTACAGAGTACAATAGACAGGTCTGTAAAATCTCTTATCTAACTCTAGTAAATAACCCTATTTATAGGGAACTGAAAGCGTACAAAAAATATACTAAGGCATAGACACTTAAGCTTCGAATAAAAGCGCCCTAGTAAAATATATTATAAAACATTCGAAGAGACAAAATATATTTCGACTAATTACAACAATTCGACCCTTACAATCTCCCCCTTTGTAATCATAGTCGAAATCCTTAATTCGTAAGAAGTGTGATGGAATACAGTAGCACTTTTTGAATCTCCGTGTACCAGGAGATAATCTTCTTCAGCTCTTTCTTATCTCCTTCATTGTTCTTCTTGCAATTAATCATACGAACAATTTGTTGGATTAATGTCTAAGTTCATAACTATATTTGGTATGTACTTGACCCGACCTGGCATGGTCCATTTGGGTTGCACTTCACCGGCACAATTTATATGGATAGTCTTTTGAGAATAGTATATTTATGATTTATATTAATATATTATAAGTTCTAATATATTAATATGGAATCATATTATTTAATTAGTATTGATCAAGAATTAATTTAGAATTAATTAAGTGATCAAAAAGAACTAATTAAATATGGACTCTTATATATATGGAATGGGCCAAGTTCATTTAGGTTGGGCTAAGCTTTCATGGATGGTTCATGGAGTTTTTAACGCATGGATCCTATGTAAATGAAAGGTCATGGGTATTAGGGTTTACATGGATGTAACCCTAATCCTCCATAATATATAAAGGGGTCCTTGGCTCACAAAATTGGCACGAGTGTGTGAAAATAAGAGCGGGCCGATTTTAGTGTGCATACATATTCTCTCAAGTTCTTCCAAGGTGTTTTGGTGATATGTGATTCCATTTGAGGCTTCCACACTATTGGGGCTAAGCTCTTAAAGCTTGAAGACATCAAGCTACATCAAAAGGTATGTCATCTAACTAGAACTTTGTAGTATAGGTGCTTCATAATATGCTAGTTAGGATGAAACCTTGGAATAGTTAATATTTGCATGTATAATAGAGAAAACATAGATCCAAGGTTTATAGGGTTGCATGTACACCATAGGAGTGTTAGAATGCTCAAAACCCAACAGTAGTATCAGAGCCATGGGTTGTTTTCTGTTATTTTGATGCAAATGTTTTATTTTCAAGTTGAAAAAAAAGGAAAATGAAACATGACGTTTGTCAAATTTTAAGATAATTACTTGTTTTGTGAAAAATGAATTATTTGTAAAATTTGAATCATTTGTTATATGAGTTGAATTAGGTCAAATTTAGTAAAAGATAAAATGATATGATTATTTTATTAGTTTTAAAAGTTTGATCTAAATGTTTTAAGGAGTTACATATTTTGTCATAAAATTTTGGAGCTCCAAAAGTTTTTTTAAAGTTGTGATCTTAAGGGTTTTTGAAACTTCCATAAGTTATGGATATGAAAGTTTTTTTTTTAAAAAAAAATCGATTCAAATTTTTTATGGAGTTACAAAATTTGGTGTTAATGTTTTAAAGAATTCCATAACTTGTTCTTAAGTTATGGAACATGGAAAGTTTCATCATAAAACACCATTAATTCCATAAGTTATGGAATCCAAAGGTTTTCAAGAATTACAAAACTTGCCCTCAAGTTTTGGAATTTGAGAAAAGTTTTTTATGAAAAGAGAATTGAATTCTAAAACTCTTGGGTTCATAACTTAAACAATTAATTAAATGGTTTTAATTTTGAGTTTAATAATTGGAATTATGATGTTTTGTTGAATAGTTCAAATTAACTCTTATGGACTTTATTAATAGTTAATTAAATCGTTTAATTAAAAGAGTATTATTAATCCATAAATATATGGTTTGAGTTTAATTAAATTAAAAGTCTAGTTTAATTAATTGATTAAACCACCAAGTATTTTAAATGTCTAAAATACACCCTTATACTATTATAATATTAAAAGTTTAATATATTATATGTATAAGAGCAAGTCGTCTTACCATTAGTAGGCCTCATTCACAAAGCCGGTCTATAAGGGGGGTATAAGGTTACTGCCTATAAAATGGCAGTTTAATGGGTGTCCACTCTCACTCACCACTTCCTTGACCGGTGGAGGGTTGTTAGCCGAACAGGTAGGACAAGGACTATAATTCTCCCTTCATTATAAGTATAATGATAAATACTAAGTAACTAAACACTTATAAATTCCCAATCTTAGTTACTTAGGAAAATGTGAATAAGGTGCTAATCCATGAAATTACACTTTGCACTTTGTTTAAGCTGTTAGTGGAGCGTGTGTGGTTAACCGGCACACTAACCTGGACTTAACAAGGTAGGCAAAGGGTAACTTAATGTTTATCATAGTATCGTTGGAGCGTGTGTGGTTAACCGGCACATCGATTGAGGGGTAAATATTAAGGGTACCAAGTATATTTGCATGGTTACTTCACACCTTGTTTTGTGATCCTCGGCATCCCAGTCACAAAACCTGAAGGGCACACTCGAGATTGAAACATGCCATTGAAAATTTCAATGAATCTCAAAAGAATCTAGGAGTTTCAAAACCAATTAAAACCTAATAATACATTTCGTTTATCTTGGTGGAAATTGGTGAATCGTCATTCACCTACCTTCAAATATTTTATAGCTTGGATTACGACATCCCTCTTCCAAGTTATAAAATAGTTTGTTGGGTCCTAGCCTTAATATATCATATTGGGTGTTATATTAAGGACTTAAATCAACTTTACGTGAATTTCTCCCATTGTTGATGTCTGGTTTAGACAACAATGATCTTCCTAAACCAAGCTTTCCTAATGAATATGACTTCCCGAGTTTGGCTCATGGAAGTCAAACTTCTCTTCCTCCACCTCCTCTAATTATTCTCCCTAACCCACAAGTTCAAGGTCACTCAAGCCCTAATGGCAAGCAAGGTGTATGTGTGATCACATCTTAGAGATGAAGTCACATATTGACAAGCCGGGAGAGTTGGGTGTCAAAGTCTTGAGAAAGTTGGATGTTCAAGCACTTTCTAAGTCATATAGTGAGCTCCTTTGGGACTACTATGAAACAGACTATGACATGAACCTTAATGATCATATCTATTTTCTTGGTGCTGCTGAATCAGCAATGATTTGAAACGATAGTAAAGCGAATTTGATTAGAAGATTAACTTCCCAAAAACTTTATGGACAGTGACAATGGTGACACTGGAAATCCAGAAAAAGCATTCTCTTCCCAATGGAAAGGGATTGGCCATAGTCAACCCGGTTGACCAAATGGTAAAGAGAAAGGCTAAGTCTGAGATAGTCTCATTACCAAAGGGTACATATGTTTATTTTGCCAAAGGAAGTGGCGTTTATTGCAAAGCTACCAAATTTACCTAAGGATGTTAAAGTCAATAAGTTTGACTCTACATCAGGTAGAGCCCATTATCTAACTCTGTTAAGTTCTATTCTGAGATCCTCATTACATGATGTGACTGGGTCACATGTTGATGTTTTAAGAATCAAAGAATAGAGAGAAATCTTAAAGGAAGTATATCCTTACAATGACATTTGTGGAAAATTGTTGCTTATATGATTCCACTGACAGCAATATTGGAAAATGGATTTGATTCTTTCATTTGTGGTAGTGTCTAAATTTACCAAATCAGGAAAGTTCCTCATCACCCAAGTTTCAATTGGACCGAAACTTGGAATCATGCAAGTTGAATAGTATGATGAATGAGAACTTTCAAGCATTGGAAAATCTAGACTAATTACTTGTTCACATGGATGTGTGAGTCAAGTGGAGGACTAAAGGGATCGAGTACACATTCTTGTGCACTGGTCATGTCCACCACAAAGCTCGTTAAGACTATTTGATTTACTAAAGTTTAGTAAATATGGTTATACTTACAAGTTTAAGTATAATTCTGAAACATTGGAAAAGTCTCAATGTATGGCAGAACGAATGGGAAGAATCAAATTAGGCTGAAAGATAAAAGTTTCTCAAATCTGAAAAGATGGGAGAGTACTTTAGTATCATGTTTGTGATCATCTTAATGATTTAGAAATCATATCACAATTAGTCCTCTAAAGGTCATCTTAGTGCATTCTTATGACTAAGAGGAGGAGTCATGAATTGTTGAAATGGTTAGATCAGGAAGATGAGTCATACTTCGTTCCAAAACAATTCTTAGAGTCATACTCCAAGATTGTAACTTGAGTGACATATCTTAAAGAAAGGTTTAAAACACTTGTCAAATGTAAGAGTAAAAGTGTCCTACTCTTGTATATTTGAAATTGGTAAGTTGTGATGTTTTGGATAAAACAAAGACCAACTAAGGCCAATTGTGTGAAGTGTTTGTCTTGATAAAGAATCCGCACTATCTCTTGAATATTTGGCAAGATAGTCTTATATGTCAAGAGGATAGTGGGAGTCTTAAAGATCCTAAAAAGAATTTCAAGAACTAATCAAGAATAAAACCTGAGGTTCTTCACTAGCACACGACTTGAGGTTTATAACCTATCGTGTTGACATATTCTATGCCCATTCCAGTTAAAGTTGGCTTTCATAGGAGTTCTGAAAGTTCTCAATTGGTTGCATAACAACTTGGAAGCAATGGCAGGCCCTGTACTGCCAGGTGGCAAGAAGTTAAGATTGCATAAGTTCAATCCATATGAGTTTGGATTTGTCATTATCCTTGTCTTGTGACTATGGTTTTGACGATTCACATGGATAAGAACACATACACCATAAAATCTAAGGGTCATAAGGTTTCTCTCCGATTCATGAAAATGATGATGAGGAAACACTTCCACCAAGTAGATTTGAAGCAGATGGCAAAAGGTCTAAACAAGTGAGACTATGATTACGGCATCCCTTTTCATAGTTCTGAAATTGTTTAGACACATATGCATGCTATCTAAGGAAATGTGTATGATTTTGATAAAGTTTTATCAAAACATCTCGTATCAGAAATCTGAACTTTGGTAAGAAAGTCAATAAAGTATTGATTTCTAGAAGTCCAACTGATTTCTGAGTACATGTCAAAGCTAGTGGGAGCATAAGTGTTATGCTAATAATCATCATGTTAGTGGGAGCATGATAATTATTGTTAGTGTTGCAAGTTAGCAATGTTAATTATAGAAAACAAAAGTTTCAATTCGTGAGGCTGCAGGGATTGAAAAAGTTGTTTTGCTATAATTAAGGGAGAGATTATACTTCATTTCAGTTCTAAAGGCTTAGATTGAGACCTTAATCATCTTTAGTCAAGAATATATTGACATATTCTGAAAAGAGGCATCTCTTATTCAGAAGTGATAGTCAAAATGAGAATATGGAGTTGTCTCCATAGGTGGAAGTTATCTGTGTAAGATTAGAAAACTTAATGCAAGAAGCATGTCCAAAGCAATGTACTTTGAATATGAGACTTAGTTTCCATGGAGTTGATCTCAATTGGAATACCTTATAATGAATGTTGACAAGTCTTTGTGACTTTGTACATATTCATTACAGGAGGGTCAGTGCATATAAGTTTAAAATCTAAACAGATTTCGATAAATGATAGGAATTTGAAATTCTCACATTTTTCGATAAGGATTTGGGAGTGTGAAATTAGAATCATTGAAATTATGTTCAATTGGTTTATTTCACAAAGTAAGGATCATAGACAAACAGAGAGTGCATACTTGGTCTATGGCAAAACTATTGTTTAGAAAAACATAGTGTACATGCTTGGAGCATGAGACAACTAGTGTTTTTAATTCAGGTATAAAGTTGATAAAACCGAAACAATGAAATAATGAGTAATCAGTATGGTGATAAATAAAAGTGGTCTATTTATATTCGTAGGGTTTGATACCATATTTGATTCATTTATTCTTGTGTTTCATTTTGCATGTTTTGACTTCCAGAATAAACTAGGTCATTCTTCCTGAATGACTAAGTTATTCAAACTATCCACAGTCGGTCATATGTTGGAAGTAGATATGAATCAAGACTGTCATGGGTTGGCTTGTAGAGGTCTAAGATGTTGGACAAAGCGGTGCTACAACACTCATGAGTGCTCATAAGTTCTGAGTATTGGATTCAACCCATGCTCATTTGAATCACTTCATGGATTTTATCACGAGTGATCATGAGACGATAATATCTTATTTTCTTAAAACCTAGAGATATGAGTTGTTACTATGAGTTGGTTATACATTGAGTGCACGAAAACGCATTGGTAACTCGATGTTATAAAACGTGCCTTTGTGTATGATTGAACAAGTAGTAGAACAAGCCATATGAGTCGAAGTTTATCCATTCCTTTTACCTTCGGGATAAAAGCGATATCTGTGGGCCCCCCGATGATTTAGCGATGACACATGTGAGTGCTTGGCCAAGCCAGGACTGATTTGATTTGTTCAATCAGTCAGTCATCATAAATCGGAAATCGGGAAACAACAAATGGACAGTAGAATAATTGATAATCCATGTCTCAGTCCATATAATATCTAGAATTGAGGAATATATGATCCCTTATCTAATGGACAAGTCATTGACAAAGGTCAGAGTTCATCGGCAAGGTCAGAGTTCGACAACGGCTTTAAGAGCTACGAATGCCAGTTAGGTTTTGAAGTCATACTCAATAATAGTTTTAGACTTATCCAAGTGGGAGACTGTTGGATTAATGTCTAAGTCCATAACTATATTTGGTATGTACTTGACCCGACCTGGCATGGTCCATTTGGGTTGCACTTCACCGGCACAATTTATATGGATAGTCTTTTGAGAATAGTATATTTATGATTTATATTAATATATTATAAGTCTAATATATTAATATGGAATCATATTATTTAATTAGTATTGATCAAGAATTAATTTAGAATTAATTAAGTGATCAAAAAGAACGAATTAAATATGGACTCTTATATATATGGAATGGGCCAAGTTCATTTAGGTTGGGCTAAGCTTTCATGGATGGTCCATGGAGCTTTTAACCCATGGATCCTATGTAAATGAAAGGTCATGGGTATTAGGGTTTACATGGATGTAACCGTAATCCTCAATAATATATAAAGGGGTCCTTGGCTCACAAAATTGGCACAAGTGTGTGAAAATAAGAGTGGGCCAATTTTAGTGTGCATACATATTCTCTCAAGTTCTTCCAAGGTGTTTTGGTGATTTGTGATTCCATTTGAGGCTTCCACACTATTGGGGCTAAGCTCTTAAAGCTTGAAGACATTAAGCTATATCAAAAGGTATGTCATCTAACTAGAACTTTGTAGTATAGGTGCTTCATAATATGCTAGTTAGGATGAAACCTTGGAATAGTTAATATTTGCGTGTATAATAGAGAAAACATAGATCCAAGGTTTATAGGGTTGCATGTACACCATAGGAGTGTTAGAATGCTCAAAACCCAACACAATTAAGTTCGTATATTGAGACGTTGAATATCTCTCCACTTCGCATGCCTGAAATAAGAACCGTTTAGGTTTGCCAGCTTTGTCTTTTTCTGCGAATACCATGCGAAAAGGCTTCAAGCAGATTTATCCATCAGCATACATTTTCAATTCTGCTTGAGTCTTTGTTGGAGCCATTGGAGCTTTAATTTCCATACCTTTAGCCGTAGATAACTCCACATCTGTAAGAGCCAAACACTCGTAGTAATCTTCTATGAAAATCTTGATGTGAGCAACTCCAAGCTTGAATTCATCAGGTTCTGTGTTTTGAAGATATGAAAATGATTTGTCTTTTAAAAGTAATGCAACTTGTATAAGATCATACAAGTTCATCAATGGAAAATCTGCAACAGTGAATTCGCAAATATTTCCATTTGCCCTGGCAACCACATATTTGAAATTTTGGACTGTGGTTTCGAATACCACATCCTTTTTCATACTGATCACTTTCTTGATTTTAACCAGTGACCACACTTCCTCAGGGGCTTTTGCAAGAACAGCATGAAAACGAATTTTCATGTGAGTACCTTCATCTTTTTCTTTAAAATTTCCTTCAGCTTTGAACTGAGGCATGATAAACATCATTTCATTTATCGGAAAATCCAGCTGACTTGTATCAGTATTCGTAATCACATAAATTTGTTTTGGTTTCTTCTCAAATGAATACATGTGATTATATGCTACCTTGGCCTCGATTGTTTCGTAATTGTAGTGTTTGGCAGGATCACCTTTGTTCATTCCCTTCGGATTACCAGCACGCTGAGCCATAATGCTTTGAATCAACCTCAGTTTTTCGATTTCAGCTTCTGCTGCAGCCTTCTTTTCTTCTTTTGACATTTCCACTACAATCGATTTTCCTTTATATTTCAAAGCTGGATTGTCAATTGTCTCTTTTAGTTTCGAACCACTTTCACCGGTCTCTGTGGATTTACCAATTACAATTCCTTTCGAAATAGGTCTTGTAATAGGTAATGTTGTTACGACTGTTGAAGTCACCATCCCAGCAGAAACTATCACTGGCTTTGTTGTTGGGATCTTCGAAGAAAATACTTTTCCTACAACTTTCGCATCTTCACCACCAGCCTTCGATTCACCAGTTTTTCTTTCTCCCCCTTGCACCCCTGTGAAAACAGGTGGGGCATTTGTTGTTGGAAGAAGGCTTGATATTCGAAAGAGAGGAGCAAGTTGTTTGTTGAGGATGGCTTCGAATTGGATAAACTTCTGTGATAAAAATTCAAGACTAATCAAGGAAGAAGAAACTGGTCTGTCAGAAATTTCTTTTAACTCCTTGAGCAAAGTTATCACTTCCTCAAAGTTTGTTTTTTCAGATGTTGAAAGTTGAGTAAGTTGCGGACTCAAATTTTCATACAATTTAACAAATCTTGTGACTACATCACAAATTATATCAACCTTTTGATTCAAGGATGCATAATCTTGTTGAACAGTAGCAACTTCTTTTTGCATGTCTTCACGAAGTTCATGAATCTGCAAATTTACATCCTCCCTGACCTTCTTCACTTCTTGCACAAAAAGAACATGCCTTTCCTTTGTGACATTCTTCAAATTTCTCACATCACTGGAAAACATTGAATTTTGAGAGTTGATCCGAAGTTCATTATTTTGATCATTATAATCAAACTTCTCCAAAATTCAAGATTCGGAATCAGTAATCATGCCAGAGACTTTGCTCACAACTCTGGCTTCGAGCATTTTCAACATTGAATCAACCTCCAAACTAGAAACAGATGAACCACCCCCCAGATTAGCTTGAGATTGAATTATCGAATTCAACTTCTGATTCAGAATTTTAAACTGCTTCATGGTCATCAGCATATGATCTGGAAACTGCTCTTCTTCTTCATGAAATTCCAATTCGTCAAACGTTCCTCCAAACCCCTCAGTATCAGTTTCTATCTCCATAAAAATGGTTTCTTGAACATTCGAAGTCGGTTTGGGTGTGTCAGTGGATTGAGAATAAAAAATAGAAGTGAATGGTTGATTGATAATGTGTTCGAATGTAGGAGAATCAGTGGTAGATGTAATGGGAATAGTAGATGAGGGTAAAGAAACAATACTCTCGAAAGGAGTAGAAGTAGATTTATTTTGATCATCATTTTTCGAACCTCCATCACCCATATGAACATGTGCATCCGTATCAGATACATTTGCAGGGATGCCTGAAGTTCGTACCGCCTCAGAAACTGATTTGGTAACCGAATCTTCGGTTGGAATGATGACTATCTGCTCAGGAGTTGAACTTCCTGCATTAGGATTTTACTCTGGGGTTTCTGGAATTCTTTCATCATCTTCTTCTGTTCACTCAGTAGAAATCATGAGTTTTCGAGTCTTCTTATTCTTCTTCTTTGACAAATGCTTTGCCATATCCTCAGCCCTTCGTTTCTTGGACACCGAAGAAACAGGTGCTGGCACTTCTCGAATTAACACCCCTTGATGAGTGATTTGAGGTTTTCGAACCACTTTGTGTGTAGGAGACTTGCTTTTATGAGATGACTTCATTTTGATTCTTCGAAACATACCAGTCTTCGAAGGAATGATGACATTCTCTTGTGTTTCTTCAATAATAGGTTCAATCACTTGAGTCGTAGTAACAGACACTTCAATGGTTTCAGGCTTCTTCTTTGGAGATTTCAAAGATTTTGACTCAGTTTCATTCTTCTTCGTCTTCTTGGATTTCTTATCATCTCTTCCTAATAGTATGCCGGTTTCTACTGTTGAATCAATGGTCTTCAAATAGGCTACCAAAACAGAATTCGAAGGATCAACTCTTTTAAGCATTGCATCAGAAATACGAGCAACTGATGGAAAAACTTCAGTACTGTCTGTGACCTCCTTCGGCTAGTGGTACGATTGAAAAACGGCTCTTTCTTCATCATTTGGCACCAAAATCCCTTCCTTGTTGTAAAAATACTGCAAAATCAAGCTCCAGTATCTTGCACACGAAATACCATGAATAGCATTTGTATGTTCTACACCCTTTTGGAATTCCTTCCATAATTGTGTAGAATAGTCCACTTGCAGATCATAATATATGCCAGCAACCATATCATAAACCTCCATTCTTCCCTTATCAAGACCAACTGTTCTCCCAGTTAAACATCGTAGAAAGATTCCAAACAAGAAATTCCATAGTCGTGGAAGACCAGATTTCTTAAAATCACTGATCTTAGACAATGGAGGCTGATATCCCATCTCATTAAACATGTTAACGATTTGAGGGAATGTGAAAGCAACATAGGGAGGTGAATTCGGAATTACAAGAATTTGACAAAAGAGTTTCTTGGTAAGCCTGACCTTTTTGTCATTCACCAGATGAAAAGTAATCGTATTAGAAGCTTTGTTGTATGTAGCAGTAGATCCTGCTTGAGACAGCCATGACATTGGAACAGAGAATGAACTGAACATCGCCTTTGACAAAACAGAATTCTTCAACGCAACAATTAACATCTTCAAGTCTTCTGGGTATTGAGAAACATCACCCTCCAAGTGATAGTTTGTTGCTTGAATCTTCATTATTGGTAATGAAGAGGCATCTTCAGTGGTATGAGAATCAACATGAGCAGAAGTCGCCATTGTTAGGGTTTGAAGATTTTGATGAGCAGAGAATTTGGGAATTTTTGCTTTTTGATCGCGTAAACTGATAATAAACCCTTGAATCCCCTTTTATATGTAACCCATAAGTTTGAATTTGAAGCGGGATAGGTAATTAATGATATCTGACGTGGCACCTTGAAAATCGGACCATTACTTCGTAAAAGTAGCCATGCGTCAAAAAGTAGCTGTCACATCGCCTTGAAAGACGGACAGAATACCATACGTCATTTATAAACAGCCTGTCTTGTTTTCCCTAAGAATATTGTAATCGTCAGAACCCTTCGAATGGAAGCAAGGCTCTTTCACTTTTGGGATTAAAAGCGAAGTCATATGCCAGAATTTTTGAAATCATTAGCCTGAGTTGGTATTACTCAGAACCTCAAGAATTTTGTGAGTGCAGTGTTCCAAAAAAAATGTAGATGAGAAACAAATATAAGAAAATTTTGGAATATCGTGATGTCAAACAATTGACACAAAAGCAGATAAAATCCCGGGCAAAGATTACTTCATTAATCATTAAGAGAAATGATCAATTGCTTGTGTGGGTTCCCGAGAATTACAATCGAATATTTGTTGATAAATATCGAAGGGCTTCTTTTATTAAGCATCGTGGCTAGTTAAAATATTTCGTTACATGTCAACCTAAACATAAGGTGATAAATTGTAACCAAAATTACTTGTTTGACCAGTGTAGGCAGTGACAAGTTTGCTTTGGGAAATTTGAAATGACTTTGACATTCAAATGAAACTCACACGGAAATCATATTCAAGAATAAAAATTTGTGCTGGATCTTGTTGGATAACAAACATCATGGGTTTCGAATGTTTGATCAAGACCACTCATTCGAAATGAATATGATTTGGAGTTTCGAATTTTGGTACAAAAACAAAAGTTTCGTGAGAAACTGGATCATTGTTCCCCGTCATTTCCTTAAAAGTATAGTGAAAATTGGGTTTCACTTTCATCACGGTCTCATGATGTCAGATCATAAACACAGATTTTTGATATGTCTAAGTCTCGATGGGTTTGATCAGAGACCTCTCGGACATATGTCTTCGTGTGTGATCGTGTAAGAATTTTTTAGATGAAAAAGACTGATGTAAGACACGAAAAGTACCTCTGTTATAGTAGGACCAAACAGTAAACTCTTAACTCATTTTGAGAAGAGTCAGGTAGCTCAGAGACTAATGTGAATATAAGCCTGATTGGGAAGAAATTTTCGTATGAAAATTTTCATTAAGGCTTTCGTACACACACATTGAGTCATTGGAGGCTTTTGGACAACATGCAGCAGCATGCTTCTAGGGACATCTTAACTAGTTCAAATGATGAAATATTTATCAATTCATACGAAAAAGGTACCTGAACCTAGAACTGCTAGCATAATCCACTTTGTATCTTCAAGTTTAACTGCAACAAAATACTAAAAAGAAATAAGTATCAAAATATTTTTGTAGTTTTGATTTTTCGAAAGTAAAGACAGAACATACGAAAATCTTTTTGGATGTTTCAATTTTCGAAAATTAAATGACAAAACAAACGAAAATCTTTTTGGATTTTTGAATTTTCGAAAATGAAATGACAAAACAAAAGAAAATCTTTTTAGATTTTGAATTTTCGAAAATGAAATGACAAAACAAAAGAAAATCTTTTTGGATTTTTGAATATTCGAAAATGAAATGACAAAACAAAAGAAAATCTTTTTAGATTTTTGAATTTTCGGAAATGAAATGACAAAACAAAAGTAAATCTTTTTGGATTTTTGAATTTTCGAAAATTAAATGACAAAACAAACGAAAATCTTTTTGGATTTTTTAATTTTCGAAAATGCAATGACAAAACAAAAGAAAATTTTTTAGATTTTTTAATTTTCGAAAATGAAATGACAAAACAAAAGAAAATCTTTTTGGATTTTTGAATTTTCGAAAATTAAATGAAAAAACAAACGAAAATCTTTTTGGTTTTTGAATTTTCGAAAATTAAAATATACTGTATTTGTTGTAAAAACACGAAATTTTATCATTCCCTGATTTGTAATAAATGTACGAATCCGATGGGGTCGAAGCGTTGACTATGAACAGTAACCTCTGAATCAACCCGTAAAATAAGTAACAAATTTACGAATTCGAAGGGGTCGAAGCGTTGACTATGAACAGTAACCTCTGAATGCTGAATGACTTTGCATTGTCTTTTATTCAGCGCCTCTAAATCATTTCTTGTCAACCGTCATTCTTCTTTTTCGCATTGAACAGAATTTCCATCGATCATTCCAGGTCCTTATATAATTTTAACAAGGGATTTTTCATCCAAAGGTTTCGTGAAAATGTCAGCTAACTGATCAGTTGTTTTCACGAAATGCACTTCAATATTTCCATCTTCCACGTGATCTTTAATGAAATGATAACGAAGTGCTATATGTTTAGTTTTCGAATGCTGCACAGGATTATGACAAATTCTTATTGCACTTTGAGAATCACAATATAATGGAATCTTTTTCATATTGATTGCATAATCACACAATTGACTTTGAATCCATATAATTTGTGAAGTGCAAGCAGCAGCAGCCACATATTCTGCTTCAGCTATTGAGATTGAGACACATGTTTGCTTTTTCGACTGCCAATTCACTAATTTGCCATCGAGAAATTGACATCCACCACTTGTGCTTTTCCTATCAAGATTACAACCACCCAAGTCTGCATCCGAATATGCTTGTACAAAGAACCCAGTGTTCGAATGATACCACAATCCTAACGAAATTATTCCTTTAAGATAACGAAATATATTCTTCACAACAGTGAGATGTGGTTCTCGTGGATTTGACTGATACCTAGCACAATTACACACAGAAAACATGATATCAGGTCTACTTGCTGTAAGATAAAGTAATGAACCAATCATGCTCCTATACAGAGTTAGGTCAACTGTAGGTTTATCTAACGAAGGTGTCAATTTTATGCCAGTTGCCATAGGAACTCGTAACTTTGTGCTATTCGTCAATCCAAACTTCTCTAGCAGATTTTTCGTATATTTTTCTTGATTAATAAAAATCCCTTCTCTGTTTTGACGAATATTCAGTCCAAGAAAATTATTGATTTTTCCCATCATGCTCATTTCAAACTTGCTTTTCATCAGATCTTCGAATTCTCTAGACAAGGCAGGGTCAGTTGAGCCAAAAATAATATCATCAACATAAATTTGAACAAGCATTAGATGATTCCCAACTTTCTTTCGAAATAATGTGGGATCAACAGATCCTTGTTTAAATTTAGATTGTTTCAAAAAAGAAGTAAGTGTTGCATACCATGCTCGTGGTGCTTGTTTCAAACCATAACTGCCTTATCTAAAATATAAACATGATTTGGAAATTCTTCGTTAATAAAACCTGGAGGTTGTTCCACGTAAACAGTTTCTTGAAGCTCTTCATTTAGAAATGCACACTTCACGTCCATTTGATAAACATCAAAATCTTTGTGAGCTGCATAAGCCAGAAATATACGAACAGCCTCGAGTCTTGCGACAGGGGCAAAAGTTTCTTCATAGTCGATTCCTTCTTGTTGTGAATATCCTTTAACAACAAGTCTGGCTTTGTTTCGAACAATGTTTCCATCTTTGTCGGTTTCATTTTTGAAAATCCATTTTAACCCAACAATTGAAACATTTTCAGGTTTAGGAATTAATCTCCAAACCTTGTTTCGTTCAAATTCAGACAATTCAGATTGCATAGCAACAACCCAATTTGAGTGTTCCATTGCATTCTTTACTGTTTTTGGTTCAATTTTAGAGATGAAAACATTAAACATGCAATTCTTGATGAGTATTCAATACCTCATTCTTTGCACGAATTTGAGCTCTTGTTAAAACTCCCTCTTGTGGATTCCCAATTACTTGATCCTTCGGATGATCTCTTGTCCACTTTTCCATTGGTGGATATGCCGGATCAAATTCCAAAGGTGCATCTTCATATATATCATCATTCTCTGATCCTGCAATCGAACAAACATCATCAAAATCATTATTATTCTCAATGTTTTCTAAATGCTCCCCCTCAACATTATGCTCCCCTTCAACATCAACATTCAATCTTCCGTTCTCCCCCTCGAAAGAATGCTCTTCCTCAACTAGAGTATTCGAATCCAATTGCTCCCCCTCCACTGGAGTGGTTTGCAAACTTTCGCCTTTCTCTGGAGAATTTGATGTTGAATTATCAGTAAGCTTTGTTAGTTCAGAGAGATGATTATCATTTGCTTTTATTTCAGAATCAACACCATGATCTGAAATTCCAAAAATTAAATCATAATCAATATCTAATATTTGTAAGGATTCAGATTCATCTTGTATGTCTTTCAGAATAGGATGATATTCAAACTGAGAGGTAGTTTGTTTAATGTAATGATCATCAAATGTAAGATTAAAAGTTTCTTCAACTTTTCGTGTTCTTTTATTCAACAGTCGATATGCGACTGAATTATGCGAATATCCCAAGAAAATCCCTTCATCTGCTTTTGCTTGAAATTTCGTAAGATTATCCTTAAGATTCATAATGAAGCACCTGCATCCGAAAACATGTAAAAATTTAACGTTAGGTTTTCGATTGTTGAGAATTTCATATGGAGTAATGTTAAAACGACGATGAATGAAAGATCTGTTTTGAGTGAAACATGCGGTTGATACTGCTTCAGCCCAAAGGTATTGTGGAAGATTCGCATATGCCATGATAGTCCTTGCCGCTTCGCATAGAGACCTATTTCTTCGTTCAACAACACCATTTTGTTGTGGTGTGTATGGAGATGAATAGTTATGCAGAATTCCTTTGTCCACCAAAAATGAATCAAGAACATTGTTCTTAAATTCAGTTCCATGATCACTCTTAATTTTTCGAACAATTTTCTTCAATGTTGTTTCCATATTTTTGATGAAGTCAATCATGATTTGTGCAACTTCGGATTTAAGCCTGAGAAAATAAACCCACGTAAATCTGGAAAAGTCATCAACAATAACTAGAATGTACCTATTCTTGTTGAGAGTTGAAACAGTTGAAGGACCACACAAATCAATATGTAAGAGTTCCATAGGTGCAACTATTTTCGAATCAATCGTAATTGGATGACCTTGTTTATGTTGCTTGCCAACTTCACAAGCTGCACATAAAGAATCATTGTCAAATTTAAGTACAGGTAAACCTCTTACCAGATCTTGTACCACACGTTTATTAATGTTTCGAAAATTGAGATGAGAAAGTCTTCGATGCCATAGCCAACTTAAGTTTGTTGTTGCTTTCGAAAGAAGACATATAGCAGGTTTCCCTACTATCGGATTGATATCCAAAGTGAACATGTCACCTTTCCTTTTGGATTTCAGTAACACTTCTTTTGTGTTGACATTCGAAATAACACTTCCTTCTTCGTTAAAAAGAACTTGATTGCCAGTGCCCACAACAAGTTGAGAAACACTTATCAAGTTATGTTGAAGACCTTCAACATATGCAACACGATTCACTGTGAATTGTCCATTCGTGATCTTCCCATATCCTTTGACTTGACATTTTTGATTCTTCCCAAACTTCACTACTCCAACATTTTTGAGACTTCGAAAATCACGTAAATTTTCCTTCTTCCCAGTCATGTGACGAGAGCAACCACTATCAATGTACCACTTGTTATCATATTGGTCGTCACATAGTACCTACAACCAGTGGAAAAATTTTGGTACCCAAGGCTTTTTGGGTCCTTGGAAATTAGATTTCAATTTCAAATGTAATGAAGAACTTTTAACCCAATCACAAACTTTGGTTTTGAGACTATCAATTAAGTTTACATCTTCATTTAAAGGAACCGAAACATAAGTTGTTGATGGTTTCGAATGTTCGCTGACATTACCCTTTGAATTCTTAGTTTGTGAATGAACATTCTTTGCTTTTTTTACTGGTTTCCAAGCTTTGACTGGAATGTTCGAAATCTTAGAAGATGAACTGCCATTTGATGAAGTATTCACATACTTCTCATATGCTTCGTGAATTTGCTCTTTTGAAAATGTATTCGACTGATACATCTTTCCTTTACTTTCAAGCCAATGATCAATGTTCTTCCTTGAACTCATTCCTTTTTCCCGTGAAGTTTTCATATGTTCTTTCTTCGTATGATTAGGAAAATTTAGCTTTTGAGGAACAAAATCAACTTTTGGATTTGTTAGAAAAGATTGAGCATACGATGTATCAACTTTTGATTTAAAATTTTGACGTTGTAAGAATTTTTGATTTTGATTTGATTTATTTGAAAATGTTCTTGAATTGTTAGGTTCTGAAACTTTCGAAAACCTTGGTTGTTTATTCACTTCAGACCTTGATTGATTTGATTGAGATGAATGTTGAGGTTTTGTTGAAAAAGAGGAATTTTTAGCTTTGAAAACATTTTTGGGTGATTGTGATTCAGACATCTTTTGAGTCTCAACATTTTGCCAAAATATTTTCTTTCTTGCTTGTCTTTTTGAAATGTTGTTTTCTTTCGAAAATTTGTCAATTTGATCTTTAAATTCCTTAGAGTTTAGTTTGACAACTTTTTCACTTTCCTTTACAACTTGTTTTGAATTCTCTTTTTCAATTTTTGATTTTTCAACCCATTTTATTTGTGGTTTTTGACGTTGGAACACATACAAATTCTTTGTTAAGTTGTTTTCAAATGTGCTTAGATTTGCGAAAAAAACTTCATCAGTTGTTTTTGAATTATCCTCCTCAACTAACTTCTTTAATTCTGGTTTGATATTTTCAACATTTCGAGTAGTTACGAAAACTTGATTTGGAAAAATGACATCATCTGTACATTTGAAATTTGGATAAACCACTGTATTCGTTTCAAGATAGTGTTCACCTTTTTCATTCATTACTTTTTCGAACTTTTGTGTATCACCATACACTTGATCAACCACTATTCGAGGAATTTCTTCTTCCTTTGAAGATTTCTTTTCCTTCGAAATTTTCTCATCATCTTCATCATCACTATCATCAGTTTGACTGTCTTTGAGATCCATAAAGTTCATATCACAAACATTCGAACTTGAGGGTATATCAGTTTCATTTTCAACCATCAAATCCTTAAATTTTTCTTTCCCTTTAGATGTTGATGCAACATTAACAACAGACAACTAAGAACAATCAACATCTTCAAGTTCACTAATTTCACTAATATTGTCAGAATTATCTTCAATATCAGCAAAATTAGATTGAGAATCAGATGTTGAATTCTCAGTCTTTTTCAAAATTTGAATTTGTTCAGATTTAGTCAAAGTATCATTCACTATGTTAACTAATTCATTCGCATCAAGACATTCATCAATTTTGACAATTCCATATTTATATCTATCATCAGGAACTTTGTCAAAATCAGCTATTATTTGCTCACAATCATACGAAATATTATCTACCTTAGTTCTTTCGAATGCTAGAAAAGGTAGTAATTTTCTATGTTGCTCTTTACTTATGTCACATGAATGATAAATCAGTTAATTTGCCATAAAGTCTTTTAGCAGAATTACAATAAATGTTTCTTTGTGCTAACAAAAGTTTGACTTCACTCGTTAAAGTATCCCTATCACACATAATATTTGTTATTTGTAATTCCAGACATTCAATTTTGCATATTTTCAAGTCTAATCTCTTTTTGGTCTCTAACAACTCCATGGACAATTTATTGGCCTCATTGCTAGCAGACACAACAATTGAATCAAAATAAGTAACCGTCTCATCAAAAGATATTAGTTTAGAATCATAAGCATGTGTGGGAATATTAAAAGATTCGAGAATTTTACGTACCTTTGTTGTCATTGGAGATTTGTCAGCCGCTTTGGATACGAAGCATCGTCCTCTCACTTCGAATTCCTCATCATCCGAGTCCTCCTCCATTTTCACATACAACGCTCCATGTGTCGGATTTCACATTTCTTCATCATCTGATCCTGATGACCAGATTTGATAAGTTCCATCTTCATCCTCATGTTCACCCTTTGCAACCAATGACAAATTTTTGGCTTTCGCACGAACCTCCTCTAGCCTCTCTGCATAATACGCCTCATCCTTGACTTTCTTCTTCCTCTTATCCTTCTTTCGAAGCATACAATCATTCGCAAGATGATTCGCACCATTGCAATAATGACAATCTATTCCAGCATCACCTTTCAGCTTTTTCTCAATCTTTCCTTCATAGACTTTTGAATCTTTCTTCTCAACTTTCTTTTTCTCCTCATCAGTAGTTTTACTCACAGCACTTCCTTTTACCTTAGCAAGCTTAGTTTTCGGATTGAACGGCTTTTTGAAAAACTTCTTAACACAATTATTCGAGTAAAAAGCTATTGCCTCATCATCCGAATTCATGATGAATCCTTCTTATTCCTCAAAATCACCATTTTCTGCTTCTTTCTCAGATATTTTTGACAAAAGTGCCAATGGACCTCCCAAATTTTGCTTCGTCTCTTCAGCAATTTCATTTACTTCTGTTTCGTGTGTTTTCAACTGATTGTACAACTCATTGAGAGTTGATGTATCAAAACTTTGCTGATTCTTCACCATCATACTAACACTTCTCCATTCTTTTCGAAGACCCATCACAAAGATGAGATTGAATTCCATTGAAGTCCTGGTAATTGCATAGCGATTACAACGATAGATTAATTCGTTTAGTCGATCATAGTAAACTTCGATTGTTTCACCTTCTTTTTGTCTGAAGTCTTTCAGCTCAACCAAGCACTGTTTGACTGAATTGATCTTCGTCTTCTCACTTCCTTGAAACTTATCTTTCAGACTATTCCAGATTTCCTTTGCAGTTGTACAGCTCCTTATGTAGTTGTACACAACTGGAGGTAAAGCTCCTCGCAGTTCTCTCATACACCTCTTCTCCAGTTTCTTCAGACGATCAGATTGATTATCAACTCCAGAATTTGTAGAAGATGATCCAATTGGTTGAACATTCACTGGAACATTGACATTTCCAGTGATACATGACCATAATTGTCCATCCAGACCATTCAGATAATCTTGCATACGATCAGCCCACTGATCATAATATTTAGGGATTAGCATTGGAATTTTGGTTGATGACCCTAATAGATGAGAAAACGAGGTCATCGAATTGAGATTGAAACTCGCCATTTTTGTACGGAAATTGATTTTGAAAATTTTTAAGAAGATTTGAAAATTTGAAATCAAGCTAGTTGAATCAAATCGGAATTGCTTGAAGAATACTCGATTCAACAATTCAAATGCAGAATCAAATCACAAACTAAGATCTAGACAAATTTTTCACGATCAAAAAGTGCGGAAAACTTTCGAACCAAAAATTTGATTCAAAAACTTTTTGAATAGATGAAAATCAGATCACATATGTGATTTCTGCTCTGATACCAATTGATGAATCAAAGAATCGAGTATTGAATTAATCAGAGTATGAATTCAAGTAAGAATGCGAGATTGAACACCGGATGTAAATATGATCTTGTTTCAGCTTTATTATGCTTTCGTATGTTTACAGAGTACAATAAACAGGTCTGTAAAATCTCTTATCTAACTGTAGTAAATAACCCTATTTATATGGAACTGAAAGCGTACAAAAAATATACTAAGGCATAGACACTTAAGCTTCGAATAAAAGCACCTTAGTAAAGTATATTATAAAACATTCGAAGAGACAAAATATATTTCGACTAATTACAACAATTCGACCCTTACAATATATATATATATATATATATATATATATATATATATATATATATATATATATATATATATATATATATATATATATATATATATATATATATATATATATATATATATATATATATGGGGCTATTTGGAAAACAAAAAAACCATAAAAAAACCCTAAAAATCATAAAAATGCAAAAAAAAAATACCTAGACATTACGAAACTTTTTTTTGAATTTTTTTATCAAAAAATCGCAGCCTCTTTGACAATTTCGCTGAAAAAAAAATAAAAAATGAATTTTTTTTTTTTTGGAAATTTTTTTTTTCAAAAAATATTTCACCGATTTTATGTTAAAATCTGCGATTTTATGTTAAAAGCTGCGATTTTTTGATAAAAAAATTCAAAAAAAAGTTTTGTGATCTCTAAGTATTTTTTTATGCATTTTTATGATTTTTAGGGTTTTTTTAGGTTTTTTTTGTTTTCCATAGAACCTAAACCTATATATATATATATATATATATATATATATATATATATATATATATATATATATATATATATATATATATATATTTCCTCAACCCAATTCTTCCTATGTTCGCACCGCCGGACGTTTCCGCAGCTGGCCGGGGGTGTGACTGATTGGTATCAGAGCTACAAGTTATAGTGAACTAATAATTCCTTAGGAACTACGACTATAAACTAGGGCATAAAACTATGAATAAGTTAATCCTAATAAAATTATTATTATTAATTAATGTACGGATAGACAACTTAAGGGAGAGGTGCCTAGGCTAGAAAAATTTATCGTTTCGGTTGCTGGATTTTAGAACGGAAATATGCTAAATAGGTCTTGCCCTCCAACTTTTCCTACCCGTCCGATCCTTGTAGTCTTGAGGTACACAAACATGGAATTAGTAAAATACCCTATTCAAACACTAATCAAATAAAGGGTTATATAAACTCTTATAAATACACTCATGTATCATAAAAACTATCCATTCAAATCATAGCTTAGGATTTTAGGTAAAAAACGAATCCTACGGTTAGACTAGTACTGCGGCCGTACCACAACTAGACCTAGAATGCGCAACTAAGTTTTATTATGGTCCGACCCAGCGGCGGATCTAGGATTTTAATAGATAGGGGGCACAAAAAATATAAGGTTTTTTTTTCGAGTTGGGTCAAAACGCATTCAAATAAAAGTAAGAAAGTTACATAACAAAAACATGTTCAAATACATATTATAAGTTTATAATTGTCCTCTACGTGTTGCCATATCTTGGAAACGATCAATTACAACTTCATTTGTAACCTTCTCCAATTCTTCTTTCTCAATTGCACAAATCAAAGAAGCATTCAAAAAATCATCACCGATCCGGTTTCTCAAATCTAACTTCAAAAGTTTCATGTCCGAAAAACATCTCTCCATTTTTGCGGTTGCAACGGGCAAAACTAATGCCAACTTTACTAGCCGATACACCAAGTAATATGAAATGTGTTTTCTTGTTTCCACCATGACTCAAGAAATATCGGCGATTCCATTCAAATTAGAAAAACGAACATCTTCTTTTACGATGTCATAATAAAAATCAAGTTGTTGTGCAAGATTCCTCCTTTCCACCTCCGTAAAATCCTTTGGGTATAACATACTCAATTTCACTAACTTTGATGCGTCAAATTGTGAAAATGATTAACAACGACTCAAAGCCGCCATATTTGTAAGCAATTCCGTGCTTATCTCGCTAAAACGATCACGAAACTCTTGAAGTTGCATATCAAGAACCATGGTAAAGATATCAACTTTATAATGATGTGGATTGTTGATGTCAGTATTTTCTCTTCGGTTCCTTGCATAATTTTATGACATGTCCACTTTTTCAATTTCATACTTTTCACAAAAAGCATATACTTCCTCAAGAAGATTTTCAAAACCCTCGTCTCTAAACTTTTGCAATTTTTTCTTTGTTATCTCGAACACGGAAAGCGCTTCAATTATGTCTTGATCTTTTTTTGAAGAGCTTGAGACAACAAATTTGTAAGTTCTAAAATGTGCAACGTCAAGTGCAAATAAAACACAAGATTAAATGTTTCGAAATACAAAGTAACACCATGTGCTTGGCTCCGACTAAATCCATTTTTACCTTTACTTTCAATAGCTTCAAGGACTTTTAGAACCTCCGGGAATAAAGAAACCAAACTTGACATTGTTCTATAATGAGAACCCCAACGTGTATCTCCAGCTCGTATTAGTGAAAGCTCTTGGTTTAAACCTGTCCCGATTTCAATTTCACTGATATCAATTTCTTCTTGCACTCTCTTTTTATAACCTTCACGAATCATATCTTTTCGTTGGCAAGAATCACAAACCACATTCACAACAAGGGAAAGCATGTCGAAAAAGTTTCCAACACCAATGTGATTTCTTGCAACCGCCACAACATTATCTTTTAAAAAGTTTCCAAGAATCACAAACCACATTCACAACTGAAGTTGGTGATCAAAACAATGCATATAAAAAGCCGAAACATTATCTTTTAAAATTAAAGCTTTCAAACCATTAAATCCACCTTTCATATTGCTTGCCCCATCATAACCTTGTCCTCTTACTTTTTCCATACTCAATCCATGTTGATTAAATAACGAGTCTGTGGAATATTTAAGAGATTTTGAAGATGTATCTGTTACATGAACAACACCTACAAATTTCTCCTTAACAAGTCCAAGTTTATCAACATATCGCAAAACCACGGCCATTTGTTTTTCTTTGATACATCACTCGACTCATCAACTAATAATGCGAAAATATCATCACCAATTTCTTGGAATATAGCTTTAAGTATTTCTTGTGAAAAGGAATGTGCAATATCTTTTTGAATATTTGGTGAAACCACATGATTATTCTTTGGAGCATTTTCTAACGTAACTTTACGAACATACTTACAAAGTTTCCGAATGACTTTAATTGTTTCCAAGTATTTTCCTCTATGCAAAGACGTTTCCGACTCATCATGCCCACGAAATGGTAATGAACTATTAAGTAGATGTCTACACACCTCAACATAAGCATTTAATCGGATACGATACTCTTTCCTTGCACTTTCACTTTGCTTATGAAAGGAAAATGAAATAGATTGATTTTGTTTCATTAGATCTTCACATTTTTTTAAGGCTCTATTATGAAATCTATTAACCTCACCGACATGCGTCAAAAGTCTATCCGATTTGTTCCAACCATCAAACCCTTTAGTAACAAATGCATCATTACCTGCTTGTTTTGCAATATGGTCTCTAAATAAGTAACAACATAAACAAAATGCTTTATTCTTCTTGATACTATACTCTAGCCAAGCACCATATTGATTAAACCGTGTAGGGACAAAACCTCTAAACTTATTCCCAGTTTTTGTTTTCGAGAATGTATGGCCGCCTGGTTGACAAGGTCCCTTAAGCAAATAATACCGTCATGAGGGATCCGAAGGAAGATTATCCAAATCAACTACATTAATAGGCGTTGTAAAATTAGATGTACTTTGAGGAAGTGGAACAGAAGTACCAATATTGGACTTCGATGTTGATGAATATGGACATGATGTTTTCCTTTTAGTTGATGTTATCTTGTCAAAGTAGTTTTCCATATTTTTGTCCAAAATCGAAATACACACAATATCAATTAATCTCATCTAACAAATAACAAACAAGAACTTAAACATCTCATCTAACAAATAACAAACACGAACTATAAATATAAAACTTCATAAATTACAAGTCTCCTGTGTTAATATTCCAACATTAAAAAATATCATAAATTAAAGATTGAAAATCATAATTTATAAACTAATTTAACATTGTAAGGTTCAAAAGTTGTAATTATAATCACGTGATTCACATCCACATACATTTAGAACATTAGGGTTTGTAATCTTAAAATGCAAAAAATAAGAATTAGGTTATAAAATTACCTAAAAGAAAACAAAGAAGAATCCAAATATTCAATGTCTTTTGTGGCCCACAAGCTTGAAATTAATAAGTTTTTGTATTTGGTGGCTTCTTCTTGATGAATGAGAGTGGCGATGACAGAAGTGGGGGAAATAGTGATGCTTCCTGGCAGGAGACAGGAAGATAATGGACGCAAATTGCAATATTTTGTTTCTATGTTTATTTACGTGTGGCTGAAAAAAGCATAAATGAATAAATATAGTGGGCTGGTGGAGTGGTCAATATTTTAGCCTAGTGTGGCAATGCCCCTAAAAGCCTTAGTCCAACAACATAAACAAATATTGGGCTGGGTGCACTTATACCATTTACGTATTTTTTTCAAAAATTAAACCTACTCTAATGTAAAAAAATAAAATCCATTGGGGTCACTTCCCCCCCCCCCCCCCTTGAACGTACGTCCACCCTTGGTCCGACCAATGCATGCCTAAACTTGGATGTCGTAGTTGACAATCTAAACGTTTAAGGATATATGGATCAGTAATTTAGTACGCCTAGTTAAGAGATTAGGACGAGGCCTACGACTAGAGGATCTTCGGTTCAGTAGGATAGATCAACTCCCTGAAGACTATAGCCTTAGATCAATACCTAGTGCAAGAGGATGGTACACCGTGAGGATATCCGAAATAGAGACATGCATACGACATACCTCCCATATAGAAAGTTACCTAAGACATGATACTATCTACTATATATATATATATATATATATATATATATATATATATGTATATATACTATAATAGAAAATTACATGTATTATATATTATTTCTCATAAACATCTACATGTTTGATATCTTATGCAGGAAATCAGAGCGATATGGAGGACATATGGGACTGGGTGTTGCATCCTTATATGGAAGAAGATCAGGTGCTGCCACGCATGCCCAAGATTGAGAGCGATTACGATCCGACGATGCCCCTACCGCCTACTCCAGTATCAGCTGACAAGGTTCCATTTGAAGATGAGGAAGAACCCAGTGAGGAGGAGCGTCCTGGCGATGAGATCGGTGGAGTACCTGCAGACAGTTTGTCCTACCCAGATTTGTCTTCCCACCAGGATCATGAAGAGAACCCTACTGAGTCGGAGTCATCCCCAAATATTGTTGCCCCACTTTCCCCATCCTCTCTCATATTAATGCCCTATGGTGCAAGATTATTATTACCCCTAGAAAATCCATTCCTATCCCATCCCACAAGAAGGCAGCCTCACCACCATCATCCCGGAATCCATCAAAGAAACCTTGTCTCACCTACAAATAGACGCCCCAAGTGAATGACTGGATCCAGGAGGATAGTATTGGTTTTTATGAGATCGGAGAGTCGTCGCAGGCACTGAGGCGTGATCCCATCCCAGAGGATCCCCCATATTGAGCGATCTCAGTGTTAGTCTCGCGTGTTGCACGACACGATTATCATACATTTGGTGGAGGATGATCACGACTCGTTGAGGAGGGAGGTCAGGTTGTTAGCTGGTAGAGTTAAGGGATTAGAGCAGGGGAGAGATTACGACGAGATGAGGATCCTCCATGCATATGATCATCTGGAGGAGACTCATTATCTAGTACAGGATTAGCAGATCATGATTGAGAGTCTTAAGCAATGTGTGATGGAGATGGAGTTGAGGGTGTTGGTGTCTGCGATAGGAGCAAACACTATGGAGGTCATGATCGGTTACCTCTAGCACCAGTTAGCACAAATAGTGGCTTGGATGTTAGTTTGTTTGTGGTTATGGTAGATATTGCTAACCTAGGGAAGCTAGGAACTATGATTTTTTTGGGTTTGAGGGAAGAAATAGCAGTGTAGCCAATAATCAGACCCGTTATGTCTTTTATGTAAAACATATACTATTCCTACTCAAATCACATCATTGTACGCTCTTTTGTTTTTGAAAATATGATGTAAAAGGATTATGAAAATTAATGAAAACTATGTGATCTTAATGTTTATTGTGTTTATTGTTTGCTTTGTTTTCTTGATATAGTTAACTCTTCTAACTAAAAGTATCAAAGTAAAACTCAAAATAACAACTAACATATGCCTTCAATTTAGACTCATGCCTCACACTAGAAAGAACCCAGGACAACCCGAAACACATCTCGAGCCTATGAGCTCATCCGCGATTGAGGCATTAGTTGCCCAACGCGTTGTTGATGCCATAACAAGCGTAGAAACCCCTAGGAACTTAGGATCAGGAGGTAATGGAGGTGAGAGTTCACAAGGAGATAATCGAGGTCCAACTAGACTTTGTTCATATAAAGATTTTATGAATTGTAAGCCAAAACCCTTCTATGGAAATGAAGGCGTGGTAGGGCAAACTAGGTGGATGGAAAAGATGGAGTCTCTTTTCGAGATAAGCTTCTGTCCGGAGGACTGTAAAATCAAGTTTGTTGGCTGAACCCTGGAAGAAGCAGCCCTAAGTTGGTGGAACATTTACACAAAGACCATGGGCATTAATGTAGCAAACACCATGTATTGGAGTGAGTTAAAGCAACTCATGATTGGGGAATACTATCCACGCGAAGAGATGCAGAAGCTGGAGCAGGAGCTGTGGAATCTTACAATGGAGGAAGCTAACATTGACACCTACACAAGCCGTTTCAAAAATCTTTCCACCTTATGTCCTGGTATGGTTACCCCAGAAGATAAGAAAATAGAGAGGTATATTTGGGGTTTGCCCCAACTTATCTAAGGCTTTGTCATTGCCTCAAAACCAACCGCCTTCGACAGAGCCACGAGACTAGCCTTTAGTCTGCCCATCAAGAGTTTCGTCATGGAACAATGGTTCAGATGGATGGCCTTCCAAAGGTGGAAGGTAGAAAAAGGAAGTTTGGGAAAGAGTCCAAATGGAAGGCTAGTCAACCAGCAGAGAAGAAGCGGGAAGTTAGTCAAGCATTTGCGATTTCAACACCCTCGATAGGGACTACCTCTGGAAGTAGACCTAGATGCAGTGAGTGTGGGTTTCATCACAATGAAGCATGTTGGGTCTGTACAAGCTGCGGAAAAAAGGTCATCTTGCCAACAACTGCGAAACCCCAACCAATCGAGGAACCGTAACAGCAGATAGCCGAGTGTGCTATGAGTGTAAGGAAGTTGGACATATGATCTGGAGGGATTGTCCAAAGCTAAAAGGTCGGGGAGGTAATGCTAGAAGTAGAGCATTTGTTATAGGATCCAGAAAGGCCGCCCAAGATCCAACGGTATTTACGGGTAGGTTCCTAATCAATAATTCATATGCAAATATACTTTTTGATATCGACGACGATAGAAGCTATATTACTCCCAAATTTAGGAAGTTGTTAGATCACCCATCTAGTAAACTTAGAGAAGCCTATAGAGTAGAAATGGCTAACGGTCAAGTCGGAAGTGTTAAAGAAATATTTAGGAACTATGCCTTATTGTTAGATAGTCATACTTTTCTCGTCGACCTTATGCCAATGGTCATTAGAAGTTTCGACGTCATCATCGGTAAAGATGCAGAACACCAAAAGAGTTTGTGCTTTAAAACAATGCCATGACATTAAGCAATGCTAATGTCCCATTTCTACTGTTAAGCTAGAGGAAATGAGTCAGGTCCTACATGTTCGTGATATGGAATCGATCATGTATGTCACGTCATGTAGTAGGTCTAGTGACTTGTATGCCTTGAGTATGACAGGTCAGTAACAGACTTGGAAAGATTCGACGAATCAAAATCAAGAACATTTGAAATTGTCCTATGAGGAAAAAAGAGATGCTCTTGTTAGTATGGAAGAGATCAAAGTAAAAGTTACACCGATTATAAGTTTCATTCTAATAGAGATGATTCTGTTCGCATTCGGAGTTCGTGGTCTTACTAAATGGTGAAGTAGTAGTTTGGAAGAGTGCCAAGTAATACACTAGAGTGGATTTAATAGCAAAAAATTAGAGTATATTGCAGCTGGTAAGATTTCAAACACAAATTATGTGACTAAAACAGATTCATATGTGGTCTCAGTGGTGTATTCAGTCATTAATGGTCCTTTTGAATACTTTTGTAACTATAAGGGTGTAATCACCTTGAGTGAGGATCCTAAGTCACACAAGATCATGTGGCGTATACTCAGTAAGTACCATCGCATTTGATAGTTAGTCGAATGTGAAGACATCATAGATAATAAAGTCATATCGGAAGAATCTTGTCGATCCATTTTTTAGGCCAATGTGATTGACCAAGTATGTGTGATATCCCATTTTTCTCAGCCAGAAGAGGCCATTTTATTTATTCTTATTTAAAAACAGAGTTTGTTTATAAATGCGGAATTTGTCCCATAAAAAGAATTTTCAAAGAAAATGTTTATCGTTGATTATAAAACTTGGGATGTCATAACTGATACTAAACATAAGCATACACGTAATCATTACAGATGTTACGTTAACTTATTGTACTAATGGCCTAAACTCCTTGGATCTCTCAGTGGATTGTACTTCCGTACAACATGTGATACAAAAATACTGAGTGGGTCAGGCTTGGGAGCCTGGTGAGCACATTGGCTTTGAAACCCACAATATTATTATTATTATATTGTTTTAAGTATATTTTAACATGCTAAATAGATTTAACCCTAATTACCTATCCCCGTTATTCTCACTCTTTGATTCTAAAATAATAATCTCAAGGCTCTTATCCTAAAGGATCTCTGTGACAACGAGTAAAAGACACTAGTTCAGGGGTTCCTTAGCAATGCATGTCTATAAGGCGACCATGAGGGGGAATAGAGTACTCAAATGAACACACAATCCATACTCGCGGATAGCATGATTCCTTAACACATATAGATTGCGAGTTTGATAGTGTTCCACTAGACGGTCTAGAAGAGTCGGTGGTTGTCATCAATACTCTGCTAAATGACTACTCACAGTTGAGCATGCTCTCTCACCATTATTCTATATCTGGCATGGTCTCTCACCATTATGTTATCTCTGGTATAGTCTCTCACTAGTATTCTATCTCTGGCATGGTCTCTCTCATCATTATATTATCTCAAGTATAATCTCTCTCCACTATTTTATCTCTGGCATGGTCTCTCACCATTATATTATTTCTTTTCTCTCTATAACTTTTTACTCGATACGATATAATTATAGTAAAAATGCATATGTAATTTATTACGAGTAAAAAGTCATGATCTCATTTAGAATAATTATAAGGAACGCAAATAATGAGCACATAGGGCATATAAGAAAATCAATTACTTTATATCTATGTGTAAGCTGAAACTAAGTATGCACTCACTTGACTTAGGTGAATGAATGGAGATTTCGGTAGAACTTCGCCTAATACCATGAGCTTTTCCTTTGACGTTACCTAGTATAATGATTACTAAGTCTTAGTCTAATACTCCTGGTGACTATATAATGATAGTCTACATTCCTCACTAACCCTAATTTCTACATCAAGATCTATCAATTAAGGAACAACCAGGTAGGATCATTTCGGAGGTAGGGTCCATTTGGTATATAAGGTATACTATTTCGAAATCCCATTTTAAACACCTCACTAAGTCCAGCTAGACAACATCCCTATAAGTAGATCAATTAGTATAATGACTTGGAATCACCGATAAATCTTAATAATAGGTTCATAATAACGAATATGACTATAATTAAAAGTTACACTTGAATAAAATAAGTGCAGCTTAACTTACAAAGCTTTTAGCGAAAACTGGGAATTATGTGGGCATAACTCTGATCCGGGAGCTTCTATTGACCGGCTATCTGACACCGCAGGGGTTCGCCTAAGTGGTCAAAAACTTGGGAGTAAAGAGCTAAAAGCTAGAATATATTTCTAGAGAGACTCAAAGAAAAGTGTGTGAGAAATAGGCAGAAACTCGCAGCTATATATAGCCAAATTTGGAGTGCATGGCGCACAGATGGTCGGAGCACACCGTGCAACTGGTCATATTAGATGACGTGGCAGTTGTCGAGTAGTGACACGTGTCGAAATCGTATGGTGGGTCAGAAGCATGTCGTGCCTCTTGTCTGTGTGTGCGGCTGCACGTGGGGACATTATTATTTCTTTAAAAATTCATACGTTCTATATAAGCTCCATTTTCGACGTATTTTATATCCATGCATAGCTATCGATGAGATCTACAACTTTCTTTTAAACTCTGTCCGCTAATTTTGAAATAATTTTTAAAGTTATATTTTTAACTGACTTAGATTGTTAAAGTTGGTTAAAATTTGATAACTCTCTCGTCTGACGTCCGTTCTCGACTGTCTTTATATCGAAGAACTCCTATTAATGAGATCTTTGATTCCCGTTTGTATTGTTTCGGCTAACAATCAACCAATCTAAATTTTGATACCAGTGCTGCTCACTACTGCGTTAAACTTTGAAAAATCATCACTTACTCTCACGAAGTCAGATTTAGACGTTCCCTATATTCATGAATTCGCTTTAATGAATACTACGACTTTCGTTTAGATTACTTAGGCTCAAAGTTAATCTATCAAAAATTCATTTTTTATGATATACAAAGGCGTGCCGGTTTAATTGTGAAATTTCGAAGAAGCATAACTTCTTCATACGAAGTCGGATTTCAGCGTTCATTATATGTACGAAATCCTTGCCACACATACTATAAATTTGGCTAAGGTTATTTATCCTAAATAACCTTCTATCAAAATGTCGTCTTTGTCGCTTATTATATCTTAATTGTCTAGCCTGAATCTGCGAGCATTATAATTATCCCCCCCTTACGATGATTACGTCCCGAAATCATCAGCAAAATAGGGCTTTTATAATGACCCCACACATTACCTTTCAATCTTTGGTAATAACCGTAACATTTGTTTCTTTTCAAATGAGTTTCTAACTCATGGACTTCTTGACTGTTGCTGATGCTCAATCTTGCACTTGCTCTTCATTCTAAATTCGATCTCCATTGGAGGCTCCTGCTTCTTCCTAAGATAAGGTCTTTACTTCTACTATCATAATAGACCAATGAGTCATGCTCTAAGGACCCTTCATCGTATGATGCAAAGGCTAGACTCAGGTCTCTTTGAGTCAGACTCTACCACGAAAGATACCTTCCTTCATGTTCTAATGTGATATAATCACATTCTAGCTATAGGCCGCTAAATTTTAATGATGACTTCGATACTTCTATTGATTCCTTCGATTTTCTTTTCCTATAATCTAAAGTCAGACACTACATCGAACTTTGTTTGTAGATTAGTCAGACTTGATTCGATATGACCACTAGGGTAACAAAATATTTATCTTCGTAGTCATTACCGAAATAGAGGTAATAATGGAAATGAACAAAACAACTCAACTACTTAGAGACTTAGTAACCCTGTGACTTTCCCTGATCGAAGTACGAGTCATGAGCTTCGGATAGTATAGGCCTGTACTACCTTTCACACCTACTCATACTCGTCCCAAGTATTGTCTCGCAGTTACCACATAAGAAAGCCACACAAAAACTTAACATATTGAATAACATAATTTAGGAAATTATATTGCTTCTTATATGATTACATTGTTATTCCAACTTATTATGCATTCTACATTAGGATACATCAGATATTACTATCATGACTAATTCATTCAAGTACTCCTGACAAGCAGCTTAGAATTCCCGCCCTCTCGCTCCCTCATGGAGTATCATGTGGTATGCTCTGGCGTTTGGCTTTGGTGGCACATGTGGCTTCGTAGCTCCTTCCCTATTTAGGTAGTCTTGCTTGAAGTGTCCCTCTTTACCACACTTAAACCATAATTCTTTCTTGGTCATGCATTCGTTAGCATAATGACCGGTCTTCCCGTATTTGAAGCAGGTCACCTCTTCAGTGCATTTCCCAAAATGCTTCCTTATGCACTTGTCACACCACTTTTCCTTATTTCTCTATACTTATGATCCTTTGAATTTAATATTGTACTCTTCTTACCGGTCTTCGATAATCCTTCACTCTTCCTTTTCTCGCCAACTTCAACCTTGTCAGTGTTTCTCGCTTTGATTATGCTTTCCACAGACCTTACTGCCTAGACTACTGCTTCGAAAGTAGGAGCCTGCTTAACTGGCACATTGTTCTCCCATGGTAGTCCCTTAGAGTACCTATCAATTTTTGTAATCTATTCGGGTAGAAGGCGCAAAGCGAACTCCATTTTCTATGTGAAAGCTTTGGTTTATTCCTCAACTGACATGTTTCCCATCTTTCATGTCAACAGTTAGTTTTCCAGCTCTAGCATGTTCTAGCTGAGAAGAACTTGCGCTTGAAGTGAACCAAGAACTTTGCCCATGTCAGTCATAATGGCTCGTTAGGGCTTATAATCTTTCCTAACGTATTCCACCAATGAAAAACCCCACCTCTAAACTGACGTACAACGTAAGTGCTTTGCAACTTCCCCTTGCATCCACAAGTTATGAAAGCTAACTCCATTTCAAAAATCCAATACATAACTTCGATCAGACCTTCCATTCCACTAAACATTAGATGGTTTGCAAGTCTTAAAGTCTTTGCACTTGCATCCATTACTTTCATCCCTTTCGTCCAGGTTGTTTCTCCTGACTACTTGTGGTTCAGCTTGGCTAACAGTCCAACTATAGTTTCCTTCCTCTGACTGTTCCTCTTCCAGCCCACATTACATGATGGGTGCAGAAGGCTTATCCCTAATCCCATGAAGTAAATGCCTTATCTCTTCCATCTGGTGATCTAACATCGCCTGTATCATTGCCATTGTGATTGGTTCGGGTGCAAGTATTGCCTCTAGTGCATGCTCGACTACACGAGGCTCAGGTTGTTATTTTTTGTTGTTGTTTCCTAATCCACTCTTAGTTTTCATCATGACGATCTGTACACTGAAGTAGGAGTTCATTGTACTGAGACAAGAATACAGACAGGGAAGGCTTAGACACATAATTCTTGTAGAGTAAAAAGTTGTAGTGAATAGTCTAAATCTATATCTTTAGGTTTTGTGTCTGTAAATTATAAAAGTTAACTACTTTCGTTATCTTATGTATTTACCAGGCATTTTCAGTTTTGCATTGTATTGTCAAGTCCTTGTATTTTTCGTGTGTCTGTGATGTACCCTATAAATAGAGTAAGTACTTAGGTGATAGGGTAACGAACACTCTCGAAATACTTTATGTAATTTAAAACTTGTGTACTCTTCCAGACAATATATTGAGGTAAAAAGATCTTATTTAGATCTCAGTGTTCTTTATTGCTTTCATTGATTCGATGGATTCAAACAAAAATTCAAACAATCTTCAATTGGTATTAGAGCAGGAATCACCACTTTGATTGAAGAATTTGAATCTCGTTTTTCAACTTTTTCAGTCTATATTTCTGATTCCTTTTTCTGCAAAATTGAAAGAGTAATTCTTTGATAATCAAGTGTCATTAATCGATTTTGCTGTTGTTTTTGTCAATCGATCTTACAATCATCTCAATTTCTTTTTACCAGATTCTTCTTTTCGTCAAATCAAATGGCTAATCTCAATGTGAACACGATGATGAACTACGTGAATCTCCTTGGATCTGCAATTAAGATTCCAATTTTTATTCCTGAGTCTTATGATCAGTGGGTTGATCGTATAGAGGACTACCTTAATGGCATCGATGAAAATCTATGGAAATCTGTTAAGGAAGGAAATTTTTGTGGAGATTTGGTTCAAGTTGTTGGTATTGCCGGAACAGCTACAAACATGGTTGCACAAGCAAACACTAGGAAGGCTTGTGATAAGAAAACTCTTCGTGAATTGAGAGGTGCTCTTCCTCCTATTATCTACAACTATTTTCGTGGATGCATAACTGCTAAGGAAATATGGGATACTTTGACAAGGAGGTATCAGGGTAATGAAAGAATAAGGAAGAGTTCCCTAACACAATGTGTGTCTGAACTTGTTGACTTTAAGCATAAAGAAAACAAAAACATTGAAGCATACAACCATATGATGAATGATCTGATCTTCAGGTACAATCGATATGGGGTAAATCGTACTTCTATGGAATTCAGTATTACTTTCGTGTATGGACTCAGAAAAGAATGGCAAAACATATGCTTGATGATCAAGACACAGGAGCATGTTGATACTCTTTTGCTATCAATTTTGTACAATATTCTTAAAATGCATGAATCAGAGGTAAGGGAGATTAGTGAGGGGAACAAGTTGAACAATGGTCGTCCAATGGCATTGGTGTCGAAAGAAAATGTAAAGGAAGATGAGTATGAGCTTGAAGCGAAAGAAGATGAAGAAAGATTTCTGATAAATTCTGATGATGAAGTAGTTGCATATTACTCTAATAATAAAGAGAAGAAGTTTTTCAAGAAACCAATCAGTGGAATTTTTTAGAACAACTTTGAAAAGAAACAAGTGCCGAATGTTGGTGGAAATCTTAATGTGATGTCGAAAGCCAAGAAGAAAGAAGATGAGAAAAAGGTTGAAGTGAAACTGAAAGGAGATTCAGGCTACAACTTCAATTATTGAAATGGCCACAATCACTTGGCTAAGGATTGCATGTTGAGAAAGATGGAAGAGAAGAAAGAGAAGGTGAAAGATGAGGCTTATTATGCGAAAAAACTGGAGGAAGTTTGTGCTCAAATGAAAAATCTTTCGCTAATGGCTACAGGAGGGGATGAGAGTGATGGGACTTATCAAATATGGTCATCTACATCTGACGATGAAGAAATGCATCATCCTACTCATCGCATGTTATTTGCAATGTATGTAGAAGGTTAATATTGGGAGAAGAGCTTGATTGAGAAAGGCATGGAGGATACAGATGAGGAATTGGAGGAATATGTGAACGTTGATGAGGAAAGTGATAAAGAAGACGGTGAGACTACTGGGATATGCTTCATTTCGACAACTTCAAAAGCTCCAATAACTGCAAAGTTGTGTGATCTTCTAATCTCATTTAATATTCCTTAGAATTCTTATCATATTGTTTGATGTGAATTTGACGAAACCTGCTCTTACTTAAATGACATGCTTATTTCGATTACTACTGAAGTAAAGGCTTCTAAGGCGTCCCTTTATGAAGCTCGTAGTAGACTGGAAGAGAAGAAATCTAAAATAGAGAGTTGAGAGCTTTATAGTACGAATATTATGTGTAATAGGGACACCCTTAGAATGGAAAATAAAATGTTAGATAAACAACGTAATATGTACTGTAACACATCGAAAAGATTGTATGGCAACCTAACTGATATTTACCATTCTGCAGACGTTTGTGTTGAACAACATAGGAAGTTTCTTCCCTTCATTACTTTCAAAAGAGAGTTAGTTGATCAGACTACTTTCGATTGTGAGAGTGAAGTAGTTGACTATGGGACCATTCCTAATGATTCATATTCTTATGGTGTAGTTAGCATAAATGATTGTTTAAATGATGATAAGCTTGTTAAAAATATGGATGAGACTTTGACTAAAAGTGAACAAATCAAAATTTTGAACAAAACCGAGAAATCGATAAAAATGACTCAACAAAATTTTGCTAATATTGACGATGATTCTGACAATATTAGTAAAATTGAGGAAGAGGAATGTTTTGATTGCTCGAAATTTCCAGTCATTAATATCACTTCGTTGGCCAAGGACAAAGATAATGTTGATTTAAATGCAAATTTAAACGATGAGTCTTATTCGGCAACCAAAACTTGTGATTCTCAAATAAAGAGAAAGTTGTTATTGAGGATGTTACAAATAATGAAAGTGATAGTGATGATGATTCAAGTGAGAAGCAAATTCCTCGAGTTGTGGAAACTCAAGTGAATGATAATACAGAGGAATTCTCAAAGATTTTGAAAGAAAATGGAAAACAATATTTGGAAACGAATATTGTTCTTTATCCCAAGTGCATCAAAGGTCTTCCAAATTAAGTGTTTGTGATGAAAGGAAATGCAGATAAGATTGATCCCAAAATAAACAATATGTTGAAAGAGGATAATCAAAATGTGGCTGATGAAGGTTTTTACTCAAATCAAAATATGGAGGAAACACAAGTTAAACAAAAGATCACATGTTTTTCAACGACAAAAGAGTCAAAAATCTTTTTCCAAAGAAAATGAAAAGAAATCTAACAAATTTTGGGAAAAGGAAGATAATTTCTTCAGTTGGAGGGAAAAGGAAAACAATTTCTCAAGCACAAGTCCAAGAGGCTTATTAGAATTACTTGAATGAATCCTTGAATGGAAGTACTTATTCTCAAGAATCAGTGTTAAAAGTATCACAATGGAAAGAAATCAAAGAAACGAAAGTTGATGTGTCACAAGGAAAGGTTGAAAAAGGGAAACTTAAAGTTGAAACTTTGCCATTGCATGAATACATATCGATGCCTAAAGCCGAAGAAGTTGACTTAATTGAAAAAATTAAAACCAAAGTTCGAAATTGGATTTTTAGCTCTTTGTTGCATAATATGTTCCAAACTAATGTCTGAGGACCCAAAAGGTCTTGGGAACCTAAATCTCTCTAATTGATTGTAGGTACTATGTGACAAGCAACATAATGAAAAATGGTATATCGATAGTGGGTGCTCGTGTCACATGATTGGACGGAAAGAGAATTTGAGAGATTTTCGTTTGTTGGAAAATCTTGTAGTAGTAAAGTTTGTAAACAATCAAAACTGAAAAGTTAAAGGATATGGGAAAGTTACAAATGGAAAGTTAACGGTGAAACGAGTTGCTTATGTTGAAGGGTTGAAGTATAACCTAATATGTGTATCTCAACTTGTGGTTGACACAGGAAATCAAGTTCTTTTCGATGAAGACGGAAGCATTATTTCAAATAAAGAGACGAAAGAAGTTTTGTTGAAATCAAATCGAAAGGGTGATATGTTCACTTTCAACATGAAGCCTATAGTGGGCATACCTTCTATGTGCTTACTATCAAATCTTCTTCAGACCTTAGTTGATTATGCCAATGATGTTGGTGATTTTATTACCAAATATATTTTAGTGTAATGGACTTAACAAGTGTTTCAAGAATAATGTTTTAGTTATAATACAAGTTAGGAGGTGTGGGAGTGCACACTTGTATTTACTAAACATTGTTAGTACCGAACCCTAATCTACTATGTCATTCTTTAAAGATGCAAATTCAAGGACTAATCGGTCATTCTTTAAAGATGTAAACTGTTCTCGTTTATCCGTTGAGTGGATAAGTCCGGGAAAAGGACGACTCCTTTGAAACACAGAAAACTGGAAACGTTTTCTTCTTCATCTTCTTCTCAAAATTGATTCTGTTTTTGTGCCTAAAATCAGAATTGTTACATCAGGAATTATCCCAGTTTGGATTTCGTGACACCCAAGGCATTTAGGGTCGAAATATCAAACAAGGAAAGTGTTTACACGATTCCTCTTTGTTATCCAGATTTCAATTACCCTATTTCGTTTAGATTCCCCAATAATTTTGTTTGATATTTTCGTTTTCTGGAAAGATGGCTGTCAATTCATTGAAAGACATGAATACTTCGTTTGGCAAATTGGAGAAATTTCAGGGCCAAGATTTCAGACGTTGGAAAAAGAAGATGCACTTCTGGTTGACCACTTTGAAAGTTGTCTATGTTCTCTCTACTCCAAAACTAGAAGAGGTTGAAGATGCAAGTCTGGAACAAATCAGAAGGAGAAGCAAATGGGAGAATGACAACCTTGGTCACATTCTGAATGGTATGCGTGATTCCCTCTTTGACACTCATCAAAACATTGAAACAGCAAGTGAATTATGGAACACACTTGAAGCAAAATATATTGCAGAAGATGCTTCAAGTAAAAAGTTCATTGTTTTTGATTTCAACAATTATAAAATGGTTGATTCTTGATCTGTAATGGAACAATATAATGAAATCCTACGAATTTATGGTCAATTCAAACAACACAACATGTCCATGGACGAATCCTTTGCTGTTTCAAGTGTGATTGATAAACTTCCACCCTCATGGAAAGATTTCAAACACCATCTGAAACATAGAAAGGAAGAGATAAGTTTGATTCAACTTGGGAGTCATTTGAAAATCGAAGAAGGACTTCATGATCAAGAGAATGACAAAGGAACTAGAAAGGGCAAATCTGATTTTGGACAGCACCAAGTTCATATGGCTGAATGTGATAAAGAAGATAATTCTAATCACAAGGGCAAGGGTAAAAAACGTAAGTATGAGGGTAACAACAAAAAGTCCAACAAAAAATACAAGGATTCCAAGGAACTTGTGTGTTGGAGATGCCATCTGAAAGGGCATATGAAACGTGACTGTCGGGTGAAACTTGGAAATAAAGGTGCAAGTGGTAGTGAAAAAGATGGTGGTGGTGGTGGCAGTGGATCTCATGATCAATCTGCAACCAAAGGTCAAATTACTATTGATCTTGTAAGTTCAGTATTCAATGTTATGCTACTAACTCCAGAAGTTTCTTTTGTATAGGGGGTTGATACAGATTCATGGTGGCTTGATACCTGTTCTACACATCACGTGTGCAATGATGAATGGTGGTTCACGAAAGGTTCTGTCTTACACATGGCGGATGAAGGATCAAAGCCGATTTTAGGAACTGGTGTTGTTAGTATTATGTTTACTTCTGGAAAAACAATTAATTTGTTTGATGTATTGTATGTTCCAAAGGTTCGAAAGAACCTTGTGTCTAGTGGTTTGTTGAATTGTATGGGTTATAAACAAGTGATCGAGTCGAACAAGTATGTGTTGTCTACATGTGGAATATTTGTGGGATTTGGTTATTATTGTGATCGTGTTTTTAGGTTAGATGTTATAAGTTGTTTTGCATCACATGTCAAATCTACTTGTATGACTTCTGCATCTAATCTTGATAATTCTATGTTATGGCATAATAGATTAGGACATGTTCATATTAAAAGAATGGTTGAAATGTCAAAATCTGGATTGATTCCAGCTTTTGACATTAATTCTGAAAAATGCAAAACTTGTATGTTAACTAAAATCACGAAACAACCGTTTCCAAATGTTAATAGGAAATCTGAAGTGTTGGAATTGATTCATAGTGATCTATGTGATTTCCATGCTACACCTTCCTTGGGAAATAAAGAGTACATTGTTACTTTTATTGATGATTCAAGTCGATTTTGTTATGTATACTTGTTACATTCCAAAAATGAAGCCTTGGAAAAGTTTAAAGTATATAAAACCGAAGTCGAATTACAGTTGGGTATTTCTATAAAATGTCTTAGGACAGATAGGGGAGGAGAGTACATGGATTCTGAATACTTTCAATCGGTTTGAATAATTCATGAAACTACAGCTCCTTACAATCCACAACAAAATGGTGTTGCTGAACGGAAAAATCGAGTTTTAAAAGAAATGGTAAATTCGATGCTTTCCTTTTCGGGTTTAAGTGAATGCTTTTGGGGTGAAGCTATGCTCACAGCCAATTATGTGCTAAACCGGGTTCCTAATAAACGGAACAAAGTTACTCCTTATGAACTTTGGCACAAGAAAACACTAAATTTGAATTATTTTCGAATTTGGGGATGTCGAGCAGTTGTGAAATTACCCGAACCTAAAAAGAAAAATTTGGGTGAAAGAGGAATTGACTGCATATTTATTGGATATGCAGAACATTCCAAAGCTTATAGGTTTTATGTTATAGAACCTAATGAGGCATATTCTGTTCATACCATTATAGAATCGCGAGATGCTATTTTTGATGAGCTACGGTATTCTTCAATTCAAAGACCAAAGGATCTGATTCCAAGCACAAGTGAGGTGCCTAAATCAGATGTTAAGGAAGTTGTTTCAATTCCAGAAACACAACAACTTCGTAAAAGCAAACGAGGTCGTGTCGCGAAAAATTTTGGCGAGGATTTTCAACTATTTATGGTTGAAGGTTCAAGGGATAAAGTGAAGAAACAATACTCATATTCCTCTCATCTTCAGACTGATCCAAAGACTTTTACGGAAGCTATGGAGTCTCGAGATGTTGCGTTTTGGAAAGAAGCGGTTGATGAAGAGATGTCATCCATTATGGAGAATAATGTTTGGGTGTTATCTGATTTACCTATTGGTTCTAAGCCTTTGGGATGTAAATGGATTTTCAAGAAGAAAATGAAGGTAGATGGAACCATTGATAAATTCAAGGCTCGTCTGGTTATACAAGGCTTTAGACAAAAAGCCGGTATCGATTATTTTGATACGTATGCATCGGTAGCACGGATTTCTACCATTAGATTGTTGCTTGCTTTGGCAGCTATTCACAATCTAGTTATTCATCAAATGGATGTAAAAATAGCTTTTTTGAATGGTGATCTTGACGAGGAAGTTTATATGAAACAACCAGAAGGTTTTGTTCTGCCTGGAAATGAGCAAAAAGTGTGTAGACTTGTAAAATCATTGTATGGACTTAAACAAGCTCCAAAACAATGGCATTTGAAGTTTGATGAAGTTATTTTGTCTAATGGTTTTTCTTTAAACCAATCTGAAAAATATGTTTACAGCCGTTTTGATTCATCTGGATCCAGTGTGATGATTTGCTTGTATGTAGATGATATGTTGATTTTTGGCACTGATCAAAATCAAGTTAATGCAACAAAGAATTTATTGTCTTCAAAGTTTTCTATGAAGGATATGGGGGAGGCGGATGTAATCCTTGGAATAAGGATTAAACGGGTGAACAAGGGACTTGCTATTACACAGTCACATTACATTGAGAAAATTCTCAAACGGTTCAATTACAGTGATTTTACACCCGTTAGCACCCCTATGGATTCAAGCATGAAGTTGATGCCTAATAGAGGCAAATCAGTTTCTCAACTCGATTACTCGCAAGCTATTGGTTCTTTGATCTACGCTATGACTAGCACTCGTCCTGATATAGATTTCGCAGTGGGAAGATTGAGTAGATTTACTCATAATCCTAGTACTCAACATTGGCAAGCGGTTCATCGTGTTTTCAAATATTTGAAAGGAACCAAGGATTATTGTTTGTGTTATTCAGGATTTTCTTCGGTCTTGGAAGGATATTCTGATGCGAGTTGGATATCCAATAGAGAAGATCATTCTTCTACAACTGGTTGGGTATTCTTGCTTGGTGGAGGTGCTATCTCATGGGCATCTAAGAAGCAATCTTGTATAACTAGTTTAACAATGGAATCTGAGTTTATTGCATTGGCTGCTGCAAGTAAGGAAGCAGAATGGTTAAAGAATTTGATTTATGAGATTCCATTGTGGAGGAAACCGATTTCACCATTATCTATTCGTTGTGATAGTGTTTCTACTTTGAGTAAAGCTTATAGTCAAGTTTATAATGGTAAATCGAGACACATTGATGTTAGACATGGGATGATTAGAAATCTAATCATGGATGGTGTGATTTCGATTGAGTTTGTAAAATCACAACAAAATTTGGCGGACCATCTCACTAAGAGTTTGGCACGAGAGTTAGTGCACAAGTCTGTTATAGGGATGGGCTTAAAGTCCTTGTAAATTCTTATGAATGAGACACCCAATTCCCCTATAATACAAAGTTAGAGGTTTAATTAAATCAGGAAAGCTTATTTATATGAATTGGAACACATATTATAACTATCCCAAGGTACGTGTACATGAATAAAAGAATCACCTATATGATCGTGAAGTGTAGCCGCACTTCAAAGAGCTTGGGACTTGGCTTTTATACGATCAAGAATGGATTGGGACACATGGCTTTATAATTAGTATCAAGTTATTTTGTTGAGATGATTGTAAAACTAATGTGTATATTATCTTCAGATATTCAAAAGAGTTGCTGGGTTCAATCTTTAAGATACCTTGATTTCTCGAATGTTTGAAATGTGTAATATACTAACATGAAAATTCAATCGTATCGATATTTTCATTTATGCATTAGTTTCGTTTCTTTTGTTTTTAAGTTTGTTAATTCAAGGTTACACTAAAATAGGGGAGGATTGTTGGTGATTTTATTACCAAATATATTTTAGTGTAATGGACTTAACAAATGTTTCAAGAATAATGTTTTAGTTATAATACAAGTTAGGAGGTGTGGGAGTGCACACTTGTATTTACTAAACATTGTTAGTACCGAACCCTAATCTACTGTGTCAAGTCGGGAGTCCCAAAAGCATTGTTAGAACAGTACAAGGGCTAATCTGTCATTCTTTAAAGATGCAAATTCAAGGACTAATCGGTCATTCTTTAAAGATGTAAACTGTTCTCGTTTATCCGTTGAGTGGATAAGTCCGGGAAAAGGACGACTCCTTTGAAACACAGAAAACTGGAAACGTTTTCTTCTTCATCTTCTTCTCAAAATTGATTCTGTTTTTGTGCCTAAAATCAGAATTGTTACATCAGGAATTATCCCAGTTTGGATTTCGTGACACCCAAGGCATTTAGGGTCGAAATATCAAACAAGGAAAGTGTTTACACGATTCCTGTTTGTTATCCAGATTTCAATTACCCTATTTCGTTTAGATTCCCTAATAAATGACGCCTTTCTCATCTTAACTTCAAGAATCTAAACAAACTTTCTCTTAATGATCTTGTTTGTGGTTTGTTGTTTCGAAATTTGATAATGATTCGTTATGTGCAGCTTTTGAACATGGGAAACAGCAACATCAAGGTTGTCCGATCATAATTGATTCAAAGATCCTTGAACCGTTAGAACTTCTTTACATTGACTTGTGTAGTTCTTCGACTGTTGAGTATCTCAATATGAAGAAATACTTACTTGTTATTGTTGATGATTTTTCACAATTTACTTGGGTTTTCTTGCTTAAACAGAAATCTGAAACAGCTCAAGTGATAATCAGTTTTATCAAAAAAATTAAACTAAGTTTGAAGAATAAAGTTTATAAGATAAAAAGCGACAATGAAACTGAGTTCAAAAATTGAATTTTAGATTCGTTTTTGACTGAACTGGGAATTTCACATAACTTTTCGTCTCCGTACACACCACAAAAAATAGTGTTGTCGAAAGGAGGAATTGTTCCTTGTGTGAAGCAGCTAGAACGATGCTTACATATGCGAATTTGCCACAATACTTTTGGGCAGAAGCAGTTTCGACAACATGCTTTAAGCAAAATCGTTCTTTTATTCATCGTTGTTTCAACATTACACCTTACAAGATCAAAACAAAAGGAAACCTAATGTTAAATTTTTCCATGTTTTTGGTTGCAGATGCTTCATCATAAATCTCAAGGATAATCTGTAACATCCCAAAATTTAAGAACAAAAATTTCGTTTTTAGTTTAATAATTCATAAAACCAATAGTATAAAACATCCATATTAACATCACATGTCAAGACCAAAGTGTCAATAATTAAAACATGTTATCATAAAACAATATCAGAGTGTAATCCCAATAATCTCATGTGCGGAAAACATAGTGTGATGCGCTGCGATCGAGCCGGCTCCTTTCCTTTGAAAACAAAATACCTGAAACAAAAACTGAAAACCGTAAGCACGAAGCTTAGTGAGTTCCCCCATCATACCATATACCATATAAACACATAATGCCTAGCATATCCGGGTGCCAACCTCCCCTTCGGTATCTTTCAACCGGTAACTGCCTAGCATAACTGGGTGATGGCCTCCCCTTCGTTATCTTTCAACCGGTAACTGCCTAGCATAACTGGGTGCTGGCCTCCCCTTCGGTATCTTTCAACTGGTAACAGCCTAGCATGACTGGGTGTTGGCCTCCCCTTTGGTATATTTCAATCGGTAACTGCCTAGCATGATTGGGTGCTAGCCTCCCCTTTAGTATCTTTCAACCGGTAACTGGGGACTATTTCACCCCTACCACTACCACATAATTGTTGGATTAGGTGTCTAAGCCCATAACTATAATTGGTATATACTTGATCCGAGAGTAGCATGGTCTATTTGGGTTGCATTTCACCAGAACAATCTGATAGGATGGACGTTTGGGAGGTTGTTTATGATTTGCTAATATATTATAAGTATAATATATTGATAAATCATATAATTTAATTAGTATTGATCAAGAATTAATTTGGAATTAGTTTAGTGATGACAAGAGGCTAATTAAGTTAATGGGGACTAGTTGTGTAAATTAGTTATATATATGGTTTGGGCTTATGATAGATGATGGACTAAGTTTATGGATGAATCCATAAAGAGTTGGTTCATATGGATCATGGATCATGGATAATAAGCCCAAGGGTATAGATTAGGGTTTAACCATGACCCTTAGTATTCTACCATATATATATGTTACCCTATAGCTAAAATCATATACACATATGTTCTAAGAGTTCCTAGTAGCCGATTTTGTGTGCAAGAAACTCTCTCTTAATTCCTCCATTGTTGGTGGTGTTTAGTGAAGCATTTGAGGCATCACATTTGAGGTGCTAAGCTTTTAAAGGCCAAAGCTAACTAGCTACAACAAGAGGTAAACTTTCTAACCATTGAATTGTTAAATTGTCAATTTCATGCTAGTTAGTATATGTATGCTTTAGAAAATGAAATGCATGTATAATTAGAGAAAAGATAGATCCAAAACATCTAGGGTTGCATATGCACCATAAGGTTGTTAGAGTACTCAAAACCCTTCAGTGGTATCAGAGCCTATGATTGTTTTCTGTTATACCTGATGTTTACTAATTTTCAAAGTTGAAAAAAAATGATTTTTTGCCTCTGACTAATGAACTCGCCGAGTCCACTGGCCGACTCGACAAGTCCACTCAGTAAAAGGGCTACTCGACGAGTCAGGATCATGCAGTCGTCGAGTTGAAGGCTCTAGATGCAGAATTTTGAGTTTTTAGCCAGAATTGGATTATGATCATTACCACAAGTTGTTTTTTGAAAACGTAAAATCTGTTTTCTTGATATGGTAGTGATCATGCTCATCCAATTAAAAGATAATTGTCAAAATTTCAAGATTTGTATTAGTTTATATGATTAGGCTAATTTCTTGCAAATTGTTGATATGAATTATCTTGACTTATGAGTTTAACTAGATCATAGATAAATTATTTGATTATTTTGTTAATTAAAATGTTGATCTAAATGCCTTTAGTGAATTCCATAACTTGTCCTCAAGTTATGGAAAATGAAAAGTCTCACTTTTAAAAGTCATTAAACTCAGAAGTTATGAAAATGAAATGTTTTGAAGAGTTTCAAAACTTGCCCTAAAGTTTTGGAATTTGTAAAGTCACACTTATAAATACTTTAATTCCAAACCCTAGAATTTTAAAAGTTTAAAATTCAACCCTTATACTATTATAATATTAAAAGTTTAATAATTATATATATATATATATATATATATATATATATATATAAGACAAGTCAGTCTTACCGTTAGTAGGCCTCATTCACGAAGTCAGTCTATAAGGGGGTATAAGGTTACTGCCTATAAAATGGTGGTTTAATGGGTGTCCACTCTTACCCACTACTTCCTTGACTGGTGGAGGGTCGTTAGCCGAACGGGTAGGATAGGACATTAATTCTCGTTAAAAGTATAATGATAAGTATAAAGTAACTAAATGTTTTATTAAATTCCCAATCTTAGTTACTTTAGGAAAAATGTGAAAATGATGCTAATCCATGAAATTACACTTTGCACCTTGCCAAGTCGTTAATGGAGCGTGTGTGGTTAACCGGCACATTAACTTGGACTAGTAAGCGTGGCAAAGGGTAGCTTGATGTTTGTTATAGATCAATCGAGCGTGTGTGGTTAACCGGCACATTGATTAGGTGATAAATGACATCGAGTATACTAAGCACATGTGCATGGTTATTCACACCTTGTTTGTGATCCTCGGTATCCCAGTCACAAACTTGAAGGGCTTAATCAATATTTAAACATGCCATTGAAAAGTTCAATAAATCTCAAAAGAATCTAGGAATTTCAATCCAATTAAAACTTAATAATCAATTTCGTTTTTCATGGAGGAAATTGGTAAATCGTCATTTACCTACCTTCAAATATTTTGCAATTGGATTACGGCATCCCTCTTCCAAATTATAGAATATTGTGTTGGGTCCTAGCCTTAATATTTCATTTGGGTGTTATATTAAGGACTTTTATCTAATCTAAACTTTGTCTTTCTTTTTTAGATGTCTTCCAACACTGCTTCTGGCTCAAACCCTACTGGCTCTTTCTCCCTAATGAACTTGTGTGGGAGAGTTATCTTTGATGGTTCCAACTTTAATGATTAGATCAGGAACACCAGGATGGTTACTCGTTACGAGGACAAGGAATATGTCCTCGACAAAGAACTTAAGGAAATTGATGAGTCTTCTGCTACTCCCGAGGAGATCACTGAGTTTAGGACACATGAGAAGGATGCCACCAAGGTGTCTTGTATCATGTTGGCCACTATGACAGCTGAACTCCAAAACTCCTATGAGTACTTCTACCCTTTTGAGATGCACCAAGATTTCATGGAAAGATACCATCAAAGTGCTCGTCAAGAGTGGTATGAAATCATCGCCTCTATGATAACAACAAAGATGAAGGATGGAGAATCCATCACAGCCCACTTACAGAAAATGCAAAGGTTTGTGGACCGCTTGCTGAAGTTGAATGTGAACTTCGATGAAGAGTTGGCCATATATATTATTCTACACTCTTTACCTCCATGTTATGATCAGTTCCGTATGACCTATCATATGAACAAGCAGGAGGTCACTCTTAGCAAGCTTCAAGGCCTATTGAGGACTGCTGAAAGTAGTCTCAAAGGTAAATCTGTTGTTTCTACTCCTACTGTAACTGCCCCTGTCTTGGCAATTGGAGATATGAAAGGGAAGAAGAGGAAGGCTCCCTCTAAGAGCCGCAAGGGAAAGTCTCTTGATGGATCCTTGTAAGGGTAAAAATTTTGTAATTATTCGAAGTGTATTTTGCACTCTTCGAATATGTTGTAATCTATTTTACTAAGGCGCTTTTATTCGAAGCTTAAGTGTCTATGCCTTAGTATATTTTTTGTACGCTTTCTGTTCCCTATAAATAGGGTTATTTACTAGAGTTAGATAAGAGTTTTTACAGACCTCTTATTGTACTCTGTAAACATTCGAAAGCGTAATAGAGCTGAAACAAGATCATATTTACATCCTGTGTTCAATCTCGCATTCTTACATCATTTTATACTCTGATTCGTTTTATACTTGATTCATTGATTCATCAATTGGTATCAGAGCAGGAATCACATTTGTGATATGATTTTCACCTATTCAAAAAGTTTTTGAATCAACTTTTTGGTTTAAAAGTTTCCGCACTTTTTGATAGTGAAAAATTTGTCTAGATTTTACTTTGTGAAACGATTTTGCATTTGAATTGTTGAATCGAGTGTTCTTCTTGTAATTCCGATTTGATTCAACTAGTTTGTTTTCAAATTTCCAAATCTTCTTCAAAAAATTTCAAAATCATCTTCCGTACAACAATGGCGAGCTTCAATCTCAATTTGATAACCTCGTTTTCTCATCTGTTAGGATCATCGACCAAAATTCCAATGCTAATCCCTAAATATTATGATCAGTGGGCTGATCGTATGCATGATTATTTGAATGGTCTTGATGAAGAATTATTGTCATGTATCACTGGGAATGTCAATGTTCCAGTGAATGTTCAAGCAATTGGATCATCTTCTGCAAGTTCTGGTGTTGAAAATCAAACTGATCGTCTGAAAAAACTAGAGAAGAGATGTATGAGGGAATTGTGAGGAGCTTTACCTCCAGTTGTGTACAATTACGTAAGGAGTTGTACAACTGCTAAGGAGATCTGGAACAATCTGAAAGATAAGTTTCAAGGAAGTGAGAAGACGAAAATCAATTCAGTCAAACAGTGTTTGGTTGAGCTGAAAAATTTCAGACAAAAAGAAGGTGAAACAATTGAAGTTTACTATGATCGTCTGAACGAGTTAATCTATCGTTGCAATCGCTATGGATTACCAAGACTTCAATGGAATTCAATCTCATCTTTGTGATGGGTCTTCTAAAAGAATGGAGAAGCGTGAGTATGATGGTGAAGAATCAGCAAAGTTTTGATACATCAACTCTCAATGATTTGTACAATCAGTTGAAGACACATGAAATTGAGGTTAATGAAATAGCTGAGGAATGGAAGCTGAATTTGGGAGCTCCATTGGCACTTGTGTCCAAGATATCTAAGAAAGAACCTGAAAATGGTGATTCAGAGGAGGAAGAGGGATTCATCATGAATTCGGATGATGAGGCCATAGAATTTTATTCGAATAATCGTGTTAAGAAGTTTTTTAAAAAGCCGTTCAATCCGAAGGCTAAGCTTGCTGAGGTAAAAGGAAGTGCTGTGAGTAAAACTGTTGTTGAGGAGAAAAAGAAGGCTGAGAAGAAAGATTCGAAGGTGTTTGAAGGAAAGAGTGAGAAGAAGCTGAAAGGTGATGCTGGAATAGATTGTCATTATTACAATGGAGCCAATCATCTTGCGAATGATTGTATGCTTCGGAAGAAGGATGAGAGGAAGAATAAAGTAAAAGATGAGGCTTATTATGCAGAGAGGCTTGAGGAGGTTCGTGCGAAAGCTAAGAATTTGTCGCTGGTCGCAAGAGGTGAACAGGAGGATGATGGAACTTATCAAATCTGGTCATCTGGATCAGACGATGAAGAAATGAGGAATCCAACACATGGAGCAATGTGTGCGAAGATGTAGGAGGACTCGGATGAAGAGGAATTCGAAGTGAAAGGAAGATGTTTCGTATCCAAGGCAGCAGACAAATCTCCAATGACAACAAAGGTACGTAATATTCTTGAATATTTTAATATTCCTACACATGCTTATGACTCTGAACTAATATCTTTTGATGAGACTGTTACTTATTTTGATTCAATTGTTGTGTCTGCTAGCAATGAGGCCAACCAGTTGTCCATGGAGTTATTAGAGACCAAAAAGCGATTAGACATGAAAATAAGTAAAGTTGATTGTTTGGAATTACAGATAACGCATATTATGTGTGATAGGGATACTTTATCAAATGAAGTCAAACTTTTGCTAGCACAAAGAAACATATACTGTAATTCTGCTAAGAGACTTTATGGCAAATTAACTGATTTACATCATTCATGTGAAATAATTAAAGAGCAACATAGAAAATTACTACATTTTCTAGCATACGAAAGAGCTAAGGTAGATAATATTTCGTATGATTGTGAGAAGATAATAGCTGAATTTGACAAAGTTCCTGATGATAGATATAAATAAGGAATTGTCAAAATTGATGAATGTATTGATGCGAATGAATTAGTTAACATTGTGAATGATACTTTGACTAAATCTGAACAAATTCAAATTTTGAAAAAGACTGAGAATTCAACATCTGATTCTCAATCTAATTTTGCCGATATTGAAGATAATTCTGACAATATTAGTGAAATTAGTGATCTTGAGGATGTTGATTGTTCCCAGGTGTCTATTGTTAATGTGGCATCAACATTTAAAGGGAAAGAAAAAGTTAAGGACTTGATGGTTACGAAAGAAACTGATATACCCTCAACTTCGAAAGTTTGTGATTTGGACTTCATGGATATCAGAGATAGTCAAACTGATGATAGTGATGATGAAACTGAAGAAAAAAATTCAAAGAAAAAGAAATCTTCAAAGGAAGAAGAAATTCCTCGAATTGTGGTTGATCAAGTGTATGGTGATACACAAAAGTTCGAAAAAGTAATGAATGAACAAGGTGCTCACTATCTTGAAACGAACATTGTGGTTTATCCCAATTTCAAGTGTACAGATGATGTCATTTTTCCAAATCAAGTATTCGTAACTACTGGAAATGTTGAGAATATCAAACCAGAAGTAAAGAAGTTAGTTGAAGAAGATAATTTGAAAACTACTGATGAAGGTTTCTTCGCAAATCAAAGCACAGTTGAAAACAACCTAACAAAGAATTCGTACGTTTTTCAACGTCAAAAACCACAAAGAAAATGGGTTAAAAAATCCAAAATTGAAAAAGAGAATTCAAAATCAGTTGTAAATGAAAATGAAAATGTTGTCAAACTAAACTCCAAGGAATTCAAATATCAAATTGACAAATTTTCGAAGGAAAATAACATTTCAAAAAGACAAGCTAGGAAGAAAATATTTTGGCAGATTATTGAGTCTCAAAAGATGTCAGATGAAATGACAAAAACAGATTCAACAACTTTTTCAAACAAAAGGAAAAATCACGCTCATACAAATAAATACTTGTCTGAATCACAATCACCCAAAAATGTTTTCAAAGCTAAAAATTCCTCTTTTTCAACAAATAATCAACCTTCATCACAATCAAATCATTCAAGGTCTGAAGTGAATAAACAACCAAAGTTTTCGAAAATTTCAAAAACTAATATTCCAAGAAAATTTTCAAATAAATCAAATCCAACTCAAAAATTCTCTCAACATCAACATTTTAAAACAACTGTTGATACATCTTATGCTCAATCTTTTCTAACCAATCCAAAAGTTGATTTTGTTCCTCAAAAGCCAAATTTTCCTAATCATACGAAGAAAAAAACTTTGAAAATTTCACATGAAAAAGGGATAACTTCAAGGAAGAACATTGATCATTGGCTTGAAGGCAAAGGAAAAATGTATCAGTCGAGTACATTTTCAAAGGAGCAAATTCACGAAGCATATGAGAGGTATGTGAATACTTCATCAAACGGCAGTTCGTCTTCTAAGGATTCGAACATATCAGTCAAAGCATGGAAACCAGTAATGAAAGCAAAGACTGTACACTCACAAACTCAGAATACGAAGGGTAATTTCAGTGACCATCCAAAACCATCAAAATATTATGTTTCGGTTCCTATAAATGATGATGTGAACTTAATTGATAGTCTCAAAACCAAAGTTTGTGATTGGGTTAAAAGTTCTTCATTACATTCGAAATTGAAATCTAATTTCCAAGGACCCAAAAAGCCTTGGGTACCTAAATTTTTCCACTGATTGTAGGTACTATGTGACGAGCAATATGATAATAAATGGTACATTGATAGTGGTTGCTCTCGTCACATGACTGGGAAGAAGGAGAATTTACGTGATTTTCGAAGCCTAAAGAATGTTGGAGTAGTGAAGTTTGGTAACAATCAAGAATGTCAAGTCAAAGGATATGGGAAGATCACGAACGAACAATTCACAGTGAATCGTGTTGCTTATGTTGAAGGTCTACAACATAACTTGATAAGTGTTTCACAACTTGTTGTGGGCATTGGAATCAAGTTCTTTTTAATGAAGAAGGAAGCATTATTTCGAATGTCAACACTAAAGAAGTTTTGCTTCAATCAAAAAGGAAATGTGACATGTTCACTTTGGACATCAATCCGATAGTAGGCAAACCTGCTATATGTCTTCTTTCGAAAGCTTCATCAGACTTAAGTTGGCTTTGGCATCGACGACTTTCTCATCTCAACTTTCGAAACATCAACAAACTTGTTGTACAAGATCTGGTAAGAGGTTTACCTGTACTTAAATTTGATAATGATTCTTTATGTGCAGCTTGTGAAGTTGGCAAGAAACATAAACAAGGTCATCCGATTACGATAGATTCGAAAATTGTCGCACCTCTGGAGCTCTTACATATTGATTTGTGTGGTCCATCAACAGTTTCAACACTCAACAAGAAACGGTACATTTTAGTAAATGTTGATCACTTTTCAAGATTTACGTGGGTTTATTTTCCCAGGCATAAATCCGAAGTTGCACAAATCATGATTGACTTTATCAAAAAGATGGAAACAACATTGAAGAAGATTGTTCGAAAAGTTAAGAGTGATCATGGAACTGAATTGAAGAACAATGTTCTTGATTCATTTTTGGTGGACAAAGGGATTTCGCATAATTTTTCATCTCCATACACACCACAACAAAATGGTGTCCTTGAACGAAGAAATAGATCTCTATGCGAAGCAGCAAGAACTATGCTGGCATATGCGAATCTTCCACAATATCTTTGGGCTGAAGCAGTATCCACAACGTGTTTTACTCAAAATTTTCCATGTTTTCGGATGCAGGTGCTTTATTATGAATCTCAAGGATAATCTTACAAAATTTCAAGCTAAAGCAGACTAAGGGATTTTCTTGGGATATTTTCATAATTCGGTCGGATATCGTGTGTTGAACAAAAGAACACGAAAAGTTGAAGAAACTTTTAATCTTACATTTGATGATTACTATATTAAACAAACTAAAACGCATTTTGAAAATCATCCTATTCTAAACGAAATACAAGATGAATCTGAACCTTCACAAACATTAGATATTGATTATGATTTAATTTTTGGTATTTCAGATCATGTTGTTGATGCTGAAATTAATGCAAATGATAATCATCTCTCTGAATTAACAAAGTTTACTGATGATTCAACATCAACTTCTAAAGAGAAAGGCGAAAGTATGCAAAATAATCCAGTGGAGGGGGATCACTTGGATTCGAACACTCTAGTTGAGGGGGAGCATTCTTTCGAGGGGGAGAATAAGAGATTCAATGCTGATGTTGAGGGGGAGCATTTAGAAAACATTGAGAATAATAATGATTTTGATGATGTATGTTCGATTGCAGGTTCAGAGAATGATGATTTATACGAAGATGCACCTTTGGAATTTGATCCAGCTTATCCGCCAATGGAAAAGTGGAAAAGAGATCATCCGAAGGATCAAGTAATTGTGAATCCACAATAGGGTGTTTTAACAAGAGCTCAAATTCGTGCAAAGAATGAGGTATTGAATACTCATCAAGAATTTTGCATGTTCAATGCTTTCATCTCTAAAATTGTACCAAAAACAGTTAAGGTTGCAATGGAACACTCAGATTGGGTTGTTGCAATGCAATATGAATTGTCTGAATTTGAACGAAACAAGGTTTGGAGATTAATTCCTAAACCTGAAAATGTTTCGATTGTCGGGTTAAAATGGATTTTCAAAAACAAAACCGACAAAGATGGAAATATTGTTCGAAACAAAGCCAGACTTGTTGTTAAAGGATATTCACAACAAGAAGGAATCGACTATGAAGAAACTTTTGCCTATATCGCTAGACTCGAGGCTGTTCGTATATTTCTGGCTTATGCAGCTCACAAAGACTTTGATGTTTATCAAATGGACGTGAATTTTGCATTTTTAAATGGAGAGCTTGAAGAAACAGTTTATGTGGAACAACCCCCAGGTTTTATTAACGAAGAACATCCTGATCATGTTTATAGTTTAGATAAGGCAGTTTATGTTTTAAATCAAGCACCACGAGCATGGTATGCAACTCTTACTTCATTTTTGAATCAATCTAAATTTATACAAGGATGTGTTGACCCCACATTATTTCGAAAGAAAGTTGGGAATCATCTAATGCTTGTTCAAATTTATGTTGATGATATTATTTTTGGCTCAACTGACCCTGTCTTGTCTAGAGAATTCGAAGATCTGATGAAAAGTAAGTTCGAAATGAGCATGATGGGAAAAATCAATAATTTTCTTAGACTGAATATTTATCAAAGCAGAGAAGGAATTTTTATTAATCAAGAAAAATATACGAAGAATCCGCTAGAGAAGTTTGGATTGACGAATAGCACAAAGTTACGAGTTCCTATGGCAACTGGCATAAAGTTGACACCTTCGCTAGATAAACCTGCAGTTGACCTAACTCTTTACAAGAGCATGATTGGTTCATTACTTTATCTTACAACAAGTAGACCTGATATCATGTTCTCTGTGTGTAATTGTTCTAGGTATCAGTCAAATCCACGAGAACCACATCTCACTGCTGTGAAGAATATATTTCGTTATCTTAAAGGAACAATTTCGTTAGGATTGTGGTATCCTTCGAAAACTGGGTTCTTTGTACAAGCTTATTCAGATGCAGACTTGGGTGGTTGTAATCTTGATAGAAAAAGCAAACATGTGTATCAATTTCAACAGCTGAAGCAGAATATGTGGCTGCTGCTGCTTGCACATCACAAATTGTATGGATTCAAAGTCAATTGCGTGATTATGCAATTAATATGAAAAAGATTCCATTATATTGTGATTCTCAAAGTGCAATAAGAATTTGTCATAATCTTGTGCACCATTCGAAGACTAAACATATAGCTCTTCGTTACCATTTCATCAAGGATCACGTGGAGGACGGAAATATTGAAGTGCATTTCGTGAAAACAACTGATCAATTAGCTGATATTTTCACGAAACCTTTAGATGAAAAATCCTTTGTCAAAATCTTAGAAGGACTTGGAATGATCGATGAAAATTCTGTTCCATGCGAAAAAAGAGAATGATGGTTGACCAGGAATGATTCAGAGGCGCTGAATAAAAGACAATGCAACGTCATTCAACGTTCAGAGGTTACTGTTCATAGTCAATGCTTCGACCCCTTCGAATTCGTAGATTTATCATTTTTCAAGGGTTGATAAAATTTCGTCTATTTGCAACAATCACATTTTCGTTTGTCATTTTATTTTAGAAAAATTAAAAATCCAAAAAGATTTTCGTTTGTTTTGTCATTTTATTTTCGAAAAATTAAAAACCCAAAAAGATTTTCGTTTGTTTTGTCATTTTATTTTCGAAAAATTAAAAATCCAAAAAGATTTTCGTTTGTTTTGTCATTTAATTTTTGAAATTAAAAATACAAAAAGGTTTTCGTTTGTTTTGTCATTAAATTTTCGAAAAATTAAAAATTCAAAAAGATTTTCGTTTATTTTGTCCTACATTCGAAAAATCAAAAACATCAAAAAGATTTTCTCTTTATTTCGTTCTTTATTTTCGAAAAATCAAAACAACAAAAATATTTTGTTTCTTATTTCTTTTTAGTACTTTGTTGCAGATATTCATGATGATAAACAGTGGATAATGCTTGCAGTACTAAGGTCAGGTAGATTTATCTTACGAATCTTTAAATTTTTGAACTAGTTAAGTTGTCCCTAGACGCATGCTGCTGCATGTTGTCCAAAGCCTCCAATGACTCAATGTGTGTCTACGAAAGCCTTAATGAAAAATTTCATACGAAAATTTCTTCCAAATCAGGCTTGTATTCACATAAGTCTCCTGAGCTACCTGACTCTTCTCACAATGAGTTAAGAGTTTACTGTATTGTCCAAATATAACAGAGGTACATTTCGTGTCTTTTATCGATCTTTTTCATCCAAAAAGTTCTTACACGATCACACACGAAGACATATGTCCGAGAGGTCTCTGAACACACCAATCGAGACTTAGACATATCAAAAATCTATGTTCATGATCTGACATCATGAGACCGTGATGAAGGTGAAACCCAATAATCTAAACTTTTAAGGAATTGACGGGGAACTATGTTCCAGATTTTCACGAACCTTTTGTTTCTATACCCATATTCGAAACTCAAAATCATATTCTGTTCATATGACTGGTCTTGATCAAACATTCGAAACCCATGATGTTTGTTACCCAACAAGATCCAGCACAAATTTTTTCTCGTGAATATGCTTTCCATGTGAGTTTCATTCGAAATCCAAAGTCACTTAAAATTTTTCAAAGCAAACTTGTCACTAATTACAATGGTCAAACAAGTAATTTCTGTTACAATTTATCACCTTATGTTTAGGATGATATGTATCGAAATTTTTATAAGCTACCCATGAAACCTTATAAAAGAAGACCTTCAATACTTCTCTTCAAGTATTCGATTGTATTTCACGGGAACACACACAAGTTGTTGATCATGTCTCTTGGTGATTAACGAAGAAATCTTTGCCCGGGGTTATATCAGGCTTCGTGTCAAATTGATATTTTGACATCACAGTATCCCACATTTTTCTTTTTATTGCTTCTCATCTAATTTTTCTTTGGAACACTACACTCACGAAATCCTTGAGGTTCTGAGTAATACAAACTCAGGCTGATGATTTCAAACATCTGGCATATGACTTCGCTTTTCATCCCAAAAGTGAAAGAGCCTTTCCTCCATCCGAAGGATGCTGACGGTTACTATTCCTTGACGAGACACGAACAGACTGTGGGAGGAGCCGTTTCCTTGTTTCAAGGCGATGTGATAGTTACTTTTTGACACCTGGACATTTTTTTGGCAGACAGATGCGACTTTTAAGGTGCCACATCGGATATCATTAATTGCACATTCCGCTTCAAATTCAAATTCTAGGGTTACATATAAAAGGGGATTCCAAGGTCTCATATCAGTTTACGCGTTTAAAGTAAAAAAAATTCCCAATTCTCTCTGATCATCAAAGCTTTCAAACTCTAACAATGGCGACTTCTGTTCATGTCGATGCTGAGCCTTCTCACACCACTGAAGATGTGACTTCATTACCGATTATGAAGATTCAAGGAACTAATTATCAATTGGATGCTGATGTTTCTCAATACCCTGAAGAATTGAAGATGTTAATTGTTGCTTTAAGTAGTTCTGTTCTGTCAAAGGCTATGTTCAGTTCGTTTTCAGTTCCGATGTCATGGCTTTCTCAAGCAGGATCAACGGCTACATACAACAAACCTTTTGATGCCATTACTTTTAATCTGGTTAATGACAAAAAGGTCAGATTGTCAACGAAACTCTTTTGCCAAATTCTTGAAATTCGAAATTCACCACCATATGTTGATTTCACTTTCCCTCAAACTGTTCATATGTTCAATGAGATGGGTTATCAACCACCACTAACTAAGATCAGTGATTTTAAGAAATCTGGTCTTCCTAGTATCTGGAATTTTCTATTTGGTATTTTTCTGAGGTTTTTAACTGGTAGAACTGTGGGTCTCGATAAAGGACGAATGGAGGTATATGTCATGGTTGCTGGGCTATACTATGATCTTCAAGTGGACTATTCTACACAGTTATGGAAGGAATTTCAAAAGAGTGTAGAACACACGGATGCTCTTCATGGAATTTTGTGTGCGAGGTACTGGAGCTTGATTCTCCAATATTTTTACAACAAGGAGGGGATTTTGGTACCCAATGATGAAGAAAAAGCTGTTTTCCAGATCTTTCATAGTCCGAAGGATGTCACAGATAAAGTTGAAGATTTTCCCTTTGTGGCTCGTATTCCTGATGCTATGCTCAAAAGAGTTGATCCTTCGAATTCTGTCTTGGTGGCATATTTGAAAACTATTGATTCTACTATCGAAACTAGGATACTATTTGAAAGGGAAGATAAGAAATCCAAGCGGTCAAAGAAGAATGAAACTACTTCTTCTGAAAACAAAGTCACAGAGTTGAAATCTACGAAATCTCCAAAGAAGAAGCCTCTTACAGTTGAAGTGTCTGTTGCTGAGACACAGTTGATTGAGCCTGTTGTTGAAGATACTCAAGAGCAAGTGGTCATTCCTTCGAAGACCGGTATGTTTCGAAGAATCAAAATGAAGTCCACACATAAAAGCAAGTCTCTAACACATAAAGTGGTCCGAAAACCTCAAGTTACTCATCAAGGTGTTTTAATTCGAGAAGTGCCAGCACCTGTTTCTCCATTGTCAAAGAAACGAAGGGCTGAGGATATGGCCAACCATCTGTCAAAGAAGAAGAAGAAGAAGACACGAAAGCGTATGCTTTCCACTGAGTCTACAGAAGATGACGATGAAAGAATTCCTGAATCACCAAAAGTAACTCTTCACGAAGAACGTTTAACTCCTGAGCAGACAATAGTCATACCACCCGAAGATTTGGTTGCCAAATCAGTTTCTGAGGAGGTACGAACTTCAGGCATCCCTGCAAATGTATCTGATACGGATGCAAATGTCAATATGGGTGAAGGAGATTCGAAGAAAGAAGATCAAGGTCATCCTACTTCTATAGCCTTCGAAAATATTGTTTCTTTACCTCCACCAATCACTCCAATTACTTCAACCACTGATTCCCCTACATTCGAAAATATCATCAATCAACCCTTTACTTCCATTTTTTCTTCTCAATCCACTGATACACCTAAACTTAATTCGCCTGTTCAAGAAACTGTTCTTATGGAAACCGACACTGACAATGAAGGTTTTAGAGGCACGTTTGATGAATTAAAGTTTGATGACGAAGAAGAAGATTTTCCAGATCATATGTTGATGAAAATGAAACAGTTTAAAATTTTGAATATGAAGTTGAATTCTATAATTCAATCTCAAGCTGATTTGGGGGGTGGTTCGTCAGTCTGAAGTTTGGAAGTTGATACTATTTTGCAAATGTTCGAAGCCAAGATAATGGGTAAAGTCTGTGGGATGGTTAGAGACTCTGAGTCAAGAATTTTGAAGAAGGTTGATCATATTGATCAAAACAATGAGCTACGGATAAATTCTCAAAATTCAAAGTTTGCTGGAGATTTAAAAGACTTGAAGACAGTTGCAAAGGAACGACATGTTCTCTTTGTTCAAGATGTTAAGAAAGTCAGGGAGGATGTTAATTTGTAGATTCGTGAACTTCGCGAAGATATGCAAAAGGAGGTTGTTAGTGTCCAACAGGATTTTGCATCCCTTAGTCAGATGGTTGACATTATTTGTGAAGCTGTCACGAAATTTGTCAAGTTATACGAAAGTATGAGTCCTCAACTTACTCAACTTTCTACCATGGAAAGTAACAACTTTGTGGAAGTGCTTACTGTTGGATATAGTGTCTAAGTCCATAACTATATTTTGTATGTACTTGACCCGACCCGGCATGGTCCATTTGGGTTGCACTTCACCCGAACAATTTATGGATAATCGTTTGAGAATAGTATAAGTTATGATTTATTAATATATTATAAGTCCTAATATATTAATATAAAATCATATTATTTAATTAGTATTGATCTATAATTAATCTAGAATTAATTTAGAGATCAAAAGTATGACTAATTAAATATGGGCTCTTGTATTTATATAGTGTGGGCTAATGCTTATTTGGAATGGGCTAGGCTTGCATGGAAAGTCCATGGATACTCCATGGAGCTTTAACCCATGGATCTCATGGAAATAAAAAGACATGGGTATTGGGGTTTACATGAATGTAACCCTAATCCACCACACTATATAAAGGAGGCTTTGGTTCTTGAAATCACACAAGTTGTGGTGAGTAAAGTAAGAGGGTCGATTTCAAGAAGGTGATTACTATTCTCTCAAAGTTCCAAGTTTGTGGTGATTTGTGATTTCCATTTGAGGCATCCACACTATTGGTGCTAGGCTCTAAAACTCCAAGCAATCAACTACAACTAAAAGGTAAGTAATTCTACTAGCTTTATTTGATTCAAGTTCCCCATGCCATGCTAGATAGGATAAGAACCTTGGAAAAATAATTATTTGCACGTATCATAGTCAAACATAGATCCAAGGTTTCTAGGGTTGCATGTACACCATAGGAGTGTTAGAATGCTCAAAACCCATCAGTGGTGTCAGAGCCTGGTTTGTTTATTTGATACTTGATGCAAAAAAAAAAAAAAATAAAAATAAAAAAAATAAACTTGAAAATCGAAGTTTTGTTCAGAAACTCGTATCAAAATTTCAAGTTTTGTATATGTACTTACGATTCTTGAAATTTTTTATATGAACATTCATAAACATATGAGTTTAGAAGATCATAGAAATTATGTGCTAATAATTGATTAGATTAATTATTGATCTTTATGTGTTTTAATGGAGTCCATAACTAGTTCTTAAGTTATGGATAACCAAAAGTCACATTTATAAATAACCAATAAAAGAACACATAGGTTACAAAAAATGAAGAGTCTTCATTTTTAATAACCATTAACTCATAAGTTATGAGAAATGAAAAGTTTTGAAAGTTTACAAAACTTGCCCTCAAGTTTTGGAACATGTAAAGTCATATTAAAAACTTTAGTTCCAACCCGTAGAATTTTAAAAGTTAAAATTCAACCCTTATACTTTATAATATTATAAGTTTAATAATATTTATATATGTATAAGATCAAGTCGTCTTACCGCTAGTACGCCACATTCACGAAGCCGATCTATAAGGGGTGTATAAGGTTGTTGCCTATAAAATGGCAAGTTAATGGGTGTCCACTCTCACCCATCGCTTCCTTGATCGGTGGAGGGTCGTTAGCCGAACGGGTAGGACAAGGACTTATAAATTCTCAATAAAAGTATAATGATAATACTAAAGTAACTAAACTTTATTGAATTCCCAATCTTAGTTATTTTAGGAAAATGTGAATAAGGTGCTAATCCATGAAATTACACTTTACACTTTGTTTAAGTCGTTAGTGGAGCGTGTGTGGTTAACCGGCACACTAACTTGAACTTAACAAGGTAGGTAAAGGGTGACTTAATGTTTATCATAGTATCGATGGAGCGTGTGTGGTTAACCGGCACATCGAATGAGGGGTAATACATTAAGGGTACCAAGTAATTTGCATGGTTACTTCACACCTTGTTTTGTGATCCTCGGCATCCCAGTCACAAAACTTGAAGGGCACACTCGAGATTGAAACATGCCATTGAAGAAAGTTCAATGAATCTCAAAGAATCTAGGAGTTTCTAAACCAATTAAAACCTAATTAAATATTTCGTTTTTCATGGTGGAAATTGGTGAATCGTCATTCACCTACCTTCAAATATCTTATAGCTTAGATTACGGCATCCCTCTTCTAAGTTATAAAATATTGTGTTGGGTCCTAGCCTTAATATTACATTTGGGTGTTTTGTTAAGGACTATCTCTATATCTAATCTAATCTATTCCCTCTTCTTTTCAGATGTCTTCCAATAACAATGCTTCTGGCTCAAACCCTACTAGCTCCTTCTCTCTCATGAATCTTTGTGGGAGAGTCATCTTTGATGGGTCCAACTTTACAGATTGGATCAGAAACATCATGATGGTCACTCAGTATGAGAACAAAGAATATGCTCTCGACAAGGAGCTGAAGGTACCCGAGCCAACTGCTACTCCTGAAGAGCTTGCTGAATATGAGGTACATGAAAGAGATGCTACAAAAGTGAAATGCATCATGATGGCCACCATGACAGCCGAGCTCCAAAAGACCTATGAGGACTATTATCCTTTTGAGATGCACCAGGACTTGATGGACCGCTACCATCAAAGTGCTCGTCAAGAGCGATATGAAATAATCTCCTCCATGATAACAACCTGAATGAAGGATGGTGAACCCATCACGGGCCACATGCAGAAAATGCAAAGGTATGTGGACCGTTTACTGAAGCTGAATGTGAATTTCCCTGAGGAGTTAGCAATAGACATCATTTTGCACTCCTTGCCATCGTGTTATGATCAATTCCGCATGACATATCACATGAACAAGGAAGAAGTCACCCTCAGCAAACTTCAAGGACTCTTGAAGACCGCTGAAAGTGGTCTAAAGGGTAAGTCGGTTGTTACTACTCCTACTCCTACTCCAACTGCGGCCAATGTCTTGGCAATCGGGCATGGCAAAGGGAAGAAGAGAAAGAACCCTTCTAAGGGTACCAAGGGTAAGACCCTTGAAGGCTCCTCTTCAAGCAAAACCAAGAAAGGTTTTGTCACTCCTTCTGCTAACCCTAATGAGGCTGAATGCTTCTATTGCCATGAAAAGTCGCACTTGAAGCGAAACTGCCCAAAGTACCAGCAAGATTTGAAGGATGGGAAAGTAAAACCCAACCATGCAGGTATATACACTATATTGTCTAATAACTCACCTCATTCTAAGTCTTGGGTCCTTGATACAGGTTGTGGTATTCACATATGTTGTGATTTGCAGGTACTAAAAAGAAGTGAGAATGTGGAGGAGGGAAAGATAAACTTGATCGTGGGAAACAGGAAAGCTTCACCTGTCACCAAGATAGGAGTTTATTCCTTGGTGCTAAATAGTGGGTTTACATTAGATTTGAATAAATGTTATTATTCGCCAGAAATGGCGAGAAATGTTATTTCCTTTCATGCATTTTATAAACAAGGTTTTACCTTTTATTTTGATAATAATAATGGTAGTATTGATGCTTTCTTTAATAATGTTCTTTATTTTAAAGCATTACCTTGTGATGGCGTGTATGAAACTGTATCTGTTGTAGATAATCTAGGAAATAATGTATTGTGTATTAACTCTTCCACTAACTTAGATAAAGCATCCTTATGGCATTGTCGTCTTGGACATGTAAGCAAGAAACGCATAGGCCAACTCTAAAAGGATGGAGTCTTGGAGTCATTTGACCTAAAGTCAGATGATAGTTGTGAATCTTGTTTACTTGGTAAAATGACAAAGTCACCTTTTACTGGCACTTGTGCAAGGGGTGAAGGGTTGTTGGACCTCATACACACGGATGTGTGTGGACCCTTCAGAACCGCCACAAGAGTTTAAGCAAGAAGTGGAGAATCAGTTGGGCAGGAACATTAAGATGCTTCGATCCGATCGTGGTGGTGAGTATCTTAGTACTGAGTTCCTTGACTATCTTAAGGAATGTGGGATTGTCTCACAATTGACACCTCCTAGGACACCACAGTTGAATGGTGTAGCTGAGAGGCGCAATCGGACCTTGTTGGACATGGTTCGTTCCATGATGAGTCGAGCTTCGCTACCAATCTCATTTAGGGGGAATCCCTTAGAGACTGCCGCCCATATCATTAATCTAGTCCCTACCAAGAAGGTTGCCAAAATACCTCACGAGGTGTGGACTGGAAAAGTTCCCAATCTAGACCACATCAAGATTTGGGGTTGCGAGGCTTTCATAAGACGCGAGACTCATGATAAGCTCGAACCCCGAAGCGAAAGGTGTATTTTCATCGGCTACCCACAGAAATCCTTTGGTTACATCTTCTACAGACCCAGTGATAATGTGGTCTTTGTAGCAAGAAGAGGATTCTTTCGAGAGAGAGAATTCATGAGCCAAGGAGACAGTGGGAGGCAAATTGACCTTGAGGAAATTTAAGAGTCAAGTGGTGAAGGAACCTCAAACCCTAGCCCTCAATCTGAGGAGAAAACTCCTGTTCAGCCGACTGAAGAATCTATACCTCTGAGGCATTCCACTAGAGTTAGGAATGCACCTGAGCATTATTATGGTTTTCATATTACTGCAGAAGGTGAGACACTTATCAGTGATAACACACTGGTAAATCTGGATGAGCCTAACAGCTACACGGAAGCCATGGCAGGCCCTGAGGCTGCTAAATGGAAAGAGGCTATGGATAGCAAGATACAGTCCATGTATGACAATCAAGTTTGGAACTTGGTTGACAATGTACCTGATCGTAAGATAGTTGGGTGCAAATGGATCTTCAACAAGAAGACCGACATGGATGGTAATGTACACACTTATAAGGAACGACTCGTTGCAAAGGGTTATTCTCAAACTCTGGGGGTTGATTATGATGAGACCTTTTCACCAGTGGCCAAGATTAAGTCTATTAGGGTTCTGTTAGCCATTGCTGCATTTCATGATTATGAAATATGGAAAATGGATGTCAAAACCGCTTTCCTTAATGGAAAGTTGGCTGAAGATGTTTACATGGTTCAGCCAGAGGGTTTTATCAGTACAGAGTACCCCAGTAGAGTGTGTAAGCTCGAGAAATCCATTTATGGATTAAAACAGGCACCTCGCAGATGGAATCTTTGCTTTGATGAGAAAGTCAAAGAATTTGGCTTTTCAAGGAGTGAAGATGAATCTTGTGTCTATATCAAGGCTAGTGGGAGTATAGTCAGCTTTTTGGTACTATATGTGGATGACATACTACTCATAGGAAATGACATCCCAACCCTGCAGGAAGTAAAGTCCTGGCTTGGGAAGTGTTTCGATATGAAGGATCTTGGAGAAGCTGCCTATATCCTAGGGATAAGGATTTTGAGAAACAGGAGTAAAAGACTAATTGGACTTAGTCAAAGCACCTATGTGGAAAAAGTGTTGAAAAGGTTCAACATGCATAACTCCAAGAAAGGAGAGTTACCCATCCAGAGTAACGCCAGATTGAGTAAGACACAAAGCCCTAGTACTGAGGCTGAGATAGCATAAATGAGTCGAATACCTTATGCTTCAGCTGTAGGATCGATCATGTATACTATGACGTGTACTCGACCTGATGTAGCCTTTGCTTTGAGCATGGTTAGCAGGTATCAGGGGAACCCTGGCAAGGCACACTGGACTGCGGTAAAGAATATCCTCAAGTACCTACGGAGGACTAAGGACCGGGTCCTTACCCTCGGTGGCAGTGAGGACTTGAGAGTTGTAGGGTACAGTGATGCTAGCTTTCAGACTGACAGGGATAATTTCCGCTCTCAGTCGGGCTGGGTCTTTACTCTAAACGGAGGGGCAATTACTTGGAAAAGTTCCAAGCAAGAGACAGTGGCTGATTCCACTTGTGAATCAGAGTATATAGCAGCAAGCGAGGCAGCAAAGGAGGCTATATGGCTAAAGAACTTCATCGGAGACCTTGGAGTTGTACCAGCTATAAAGGAGCCAATGGAGATTTTCTGTGACAGCAATAGTGCGGTTGCCTTAGCCAAGGAACCAAGAGATCATGGGAGATCCAGACACATTGACAGAAAATATCACTTCATCAGACATCGAATAGAAGAAGGAATCCTCGTGGCAAAGAGGGTATCATCGGATGAGAACCCATCAGATCCCCTCACGAAGGGACTGACTCTGGCTAAGCATCTCCAGCATGCTCGGAGCATAGGGCTGAAGGATGATATTAGTTTTAGTAGTTAGATAATCTTGAAATTTGTAAAATGTAATTGACATTTGATGATAAATAAAAGCTATTATTTATGAGTAAAGTGTTGCTATCTCTTGTCAATCGTTTACTATTATTTCTTTTTGCATGTTTTGACTTCCAGAATAATTATGTTATGGTTTATATCATATTATTCAAACTCTCCACAGTCGGTCATATGTTGGAAGTAGATATGAATCAAGACTGTCATGGGTTGGCTTGTAGAGGTCTAAGATGTTAGACAAAGCGGGGCTACAACACTCATGAGTGCTCATAAGTTCTGAGTATTGGATTCAACCCACGCTCACTTGTATCACTTCATGGAATTTATCTCGAGTGATCGTGAGACGGTAATATCATATAAGTCTTCAAACCTAGAGATATGATTTGTTGCCTATGAGTTGGTTATGCATTGATTGCACGAAAACGCATTGGTAACTCGATGTTATAAACCGTGCTTTTGTGTGAAATTCAACAAGTAGTAGAGCAAACATATGAGTCGAAGTTTATCTGTTCCTTCTAGGATTAGAAGCGATATCTGGGCCCCTCGATGATTTTGTTTTGACCTATGTACTGGGCCCGGTCAGAACTAAATTGATGTGTTCAGTTAAGTTCTATGTCAAACAAATCGGAAATCGGGAAACAAATGCTGGACAATAAGCAAGACCATGTTCCATGTATTTGTCCGGCTGATATCTAGAACAGAGGATCATATGATCACTTATCTAAAATGGCGCTTCATAGTTCAACAGAGTTTAAAGAGCTACGATTGCTGATCGGTTCCTGAAGTCATACTTGCAACTATAGTTATTAGACTTATCCAAGTGGGAGACTGTTGGATATAGTGTCTAAGTCCATAACTATATTTTGTATGTACTTGACCCGACCCAGCATGGTCCATTTGGGTTGCACTTCACCCGAACAATTTATGGATAATCGTTTGAGAATAGTATAAGTTATGATTGATTAATATATTATAAGTCCTAATATATTAATATAAAATCATATTATTTAATTAGTATTGATCTATAATTAATCCAGAATTAATTTAGAGATCAAAAGTATGACTAATTAAATATGGGCTCTTGTATTTATATAGTGTGGGCTAATGCTTATTTGGAATGGGCTAGGCTTGCATGGAAAGTCCATGGATACTCCATGGAGCTTTAACCCATGGATCTTGTAACACCCAATTTTTCAAACAATTTTTCATTTCAAAACATACTTTCCACCACATAAAAATCACAAAATCATAATAAATCTCTGTATCATCACAAAACATGTCCCAAGATCTCATATAAATAAATCCTCTCTCGTGTGTACGAATCATGCCGGCACGTTCCCGCGATCCTCACTAGTACCTGAAACACATCACACAACAACTGTAAGCATAAAAGCTTAGTGAGTTCCCCAATATACCACATACAACACATACGCCACTCGAGGCTACAATACGACCCTCCGGTCCGATGTGTCTCAGCGGGACCCTCCAGTCTCGTAGCTCGTTGGACCCTCTGGTCCGGTCATAGCTCGTTGGACCCTTCGGTCCAGTCTGTATCGTTGGACCCTTCGGTCCGGTCTGTATCGTTGGACCCTTCGGTCCGGTCTATACAATACACATAATCTCATACATACACATAGCATACAAGACCCTCTGGTCTACACATGAATACCACTCTAGGTAATGTATAGTGAGAAGACTCACCTCGGATGTCTCGGATAATATCCCGCATGTGTATATACTGATCTAGCCTCTGCCTATACACATAACATAATCATCTCAATCAATCACGGCTCTCTAGGCTAGACTAGACTCTCATATGTCCTCTAAGAAGGCTAAAAGGCTATTTTACCCTTCACATAGTCCACAAGTTCCATTGTTGACCAAACCCTAAAATTCAACAAAAGTCAACGGTCAACTCTTGACCAGACTCGCCGAGTGCACAAATATGACTCGACGAGTTCAGTCGTGAACTCGAGTCCTCTATTCCCCCTCTGACTCACTGAGTCATTCCCCCAACTCGGCAAGTCACTCACTGAGAGATTCACGAGAAACCCTAACCCTACTCACCGAGTCTGCCCTTGGACTCGGCGAGTTCATGTCATGCACAAACTCAAATGACCTCCTGAGGTCATATCTGTTCCTTAGAACCATAGATCTGACCTTCCCAAGCCTGATAATCACGTAAAGCTTGGATCTTGACTCTCATGTGACGTCTAGGAGGCTTTACTTGGTGATTTAGCCCCAAACACAACAACCTAAGCTCATTGCCTCCATAGTTCAACATAAAGCAAGCTGGAATAAGCTCTTTAGACCACTATGGGTCCAGATCCGAAGTCTCAAAATGAATAAGGGCCATATTCTCACAACTCCTTCCAATAAAAGACATAAAAACTCTACATCTATGGGTCCCTTCAACAAAACAGATAAAGGGGCGACATAATACCTCAAAGATGAAGTCTTTTGCTCGAAATCCCCAGATGCACAACCTCCTTGGTCTCCTCCAAGCTGAATTCACCTCCTTCTTGCAAGAATCAATCACAAAGATCAAGAAATGGCTCCTTTCCTCTCACAAACGCTCTAGCTCTTTTAGGGTTTCTCTCTGGGGTTTGGTAGCCGCAAGTGACGGCCCTAAGGGCCTTTAAATAGGTCCCAAACCCAAGAAATTAGGGTTTCATTAAACAGCGTGGACTCGCCGAGTCCACGTATGGACTCGCCGAGTCCACGTATGGACTCGTCGAGTCCAGTCATTAATCCAGTCTAACAATGCGCGGCTCTACTCGGCGAGTCTAAGCGCCTACTCGTCGAGTCCCTCTCCAAAACTCAAAAATAATTAGATAAATACAGTACCTGGAAATCCGGATGTTACAATTCTCCCCTACTAGAATCAGACATCGCCCTCGAAGTCTCTCTCAGCAAATAACTCTGGGTACTGTTCACGCATCTCTAACTCCGGCTCCCAAGTCAGCTCGGACCCCTTCCGATGTTGCCACTGGACCTGAACCAATGACACATCCTTGTTTCTCAAAACCTTGATCCTCCTATCCCGAATCGCGATTGGCCTCTCAATACAGTTCAGGCTCGCATCCACCTGAATGTCCTCAAGGGGAACCACTGCCGACTCATCGGCGATACACTTCCTCAACTGAGATACGTGGAAGGTATCATGAATCTGACTCAACTCCGCAGGTAGTTCCAAACGATACGCTACTCTGCCCACCCTGGCGATCACCCTGAAAGGACCAATATACCGAGGCCCCAACTTGCCTCTCTTCCTGAATCGGATCACTCCTTTCCAAGGAGATACCTTCAGGAGGACGAAGTCACCAACCTGAAATTCGAGCTCAGACCGGCGCCTGTCCGCATAACTCTTCTAGCGACTCTGAGCGGTCAACAACCTCTGTCTGACCTGCTGTATCTGCTCTGTCGTCTGAAGCACTATCTTTGTACTACCCATCACACGCTGCCCGACCTCACCCCAACAAATGGGAGTCTGACACCTCCTCCCATACAACAGCTCAAAAGGTGGCATACCAATGCTCGAATGATGGCTGTTGTTGTAGGAAAACTCAGCCAAGGGCAAGTACGTGTCCCAACTTCCTCCGAAGTCGAGTACGCATGCCCGGAGCATGTCCTCGAGCGTCTGAATCGTTCGCTCGCTCTGCCCGTCTGTCTGGGGGTAGTATGCGGTACTAAAATGCAGCCTCGTACCCAACTCCTCATGAAACTTCTTCCAGAATCTGGAAGTGAAACGCACATCTCGATCTGAGACGATCGAGATCGGTACTCCATGCCGTGATACCACCTCCCCCACGTACAGCTCTGCCAACCTCTCAGCGGAAGAGCTCTCACTGATAGCAAGGAAGTTAGCGCTCTTCGTCAACCTGTCCACAATCACCCAAATTGCATCGACGTCCCTAGTAGTCCTTGGCAATTTGGTGATAAAATCCATGGTAATCTGTTCCCATTTCCATTCGGGAACCTCCAACGGCTGCAATTTACCATGCGGTCTCTGGTGCTCGGCCTTAACTCTGCGACAGGTCAAGCACCTCTCTACGAACCATGCAACATCCCTCTTCATACAGGGCCACCAATACTCTCTCTTCAGGTCCAAATACATCTTAGTGGCCCCGGGATGGATCGAGAACCTCGATCTATGCGCCTCCTCCATCAAGATGGTACGCGTTCCACCCACGAACGGCACCCAAATCCGACCCTGAAAGGTCATAAGTCCTCGACCATCGGTAACGAACTCCGATACCTGTCCGATAACCCGCTCTCTCTTCCGGTTCTCTGACCTAATGGCATCAGCCTGCGCCCCTCGAATGGTGTCCAACACCGGAGTCATCACTGTCAATCTCATACAAACATCTCGTATCGGGGCACTCTCTGCCCTGCGACTCAGGGCATCAGCTACAACATTAGCTTTGCCCGGGTGGTACAGGATCTCGCAATCATAGTCCTTCACCACATCTAACCATCTCCTCTGACGCATGTTCAGGTTGGGCTGATCCATCAAATACTTCAAGCTCTTATGTTCCGCATATATGGTACACCGAACCCCGTACAGGTAGTGACGCCAGATCCTGAGGGCGAACACTACTGCCCCCAGCTCCAGATCGTGGGTGGGATACCTCGTCTCATGAGGCTTCAACTGCCTTGATGCGTATGCTATCACATGCCCTCTCTGCATCAGCACCGCTCCCAGCCCCGATATCGATGCGTCACAATACACCACAAAGTCCTCCATTCCCTCCGGAAGGGCTAACACCGGGGCTTCGCATAGTCTCTGGCGAAGTGTCTCGAAAGAGGCCTGCTGCTCTGGGCCCCAAGAAAAAGCAACACCCTTCCGGGTCAATCTGGTGAGTGGTACGGCGATCTTGGAGAAATCCCTGACAAATCTCCTATAATAGCCGGCCAACCCGAGGAAACTCCTGATCTCGGTGGGGGATCTCGGAACCTCCCAACTCATCACTGCCTCAATCTTGGACGGATCGACCAAAATCCCATTCTGGTTAACGAGGTGCCCTAGGAACTGGACCTCTCGTAACCAGAAATCACACTTGGAGAATTTGGCATAAAGCCTCTCCGATCTCAAAACTCCAAGTAACTCTCTCAAATGCTCCTCATGCTGCTCTCTGGATCTCGAATACACCAATATGTCATCGATGAACACGATCACCGAACGATCCAACATCGGTCTGCATACTCTGTTCATGAGATCCATGAATGCCGCCGGTGCATTGGTGAGCCCGAAAGGCATCACCACGAACTCGTAATGCCCGTAACGAGTCCTGAATGCTGTCTTCTGGATATCCTCATCTCGTACTCTCATCTGATGATATCCAGATCTCAAGTCGATCTTGGAAAACCAAGACGCTCCCTGCAACTGATCGAATAAATCTTCGATCCTCGGTAAGGGGTAACGGTTCTTGACCGTCAGTTTGTTCAGCTCCCGGTAATACTTGCACATCCGGTGTGAACCATCATTTTTCTTGACAAAAAGGATCGGCGCTCCCCACGGCGAGCTACTCGGCCGTATAAACCCCTTCCCCAGCAGCTCCTGAAGCTGCGAGGATAACTCCTGCATCTCTGGTGGCGCAAGGCGATAGGGCGCCTTGGTGATAGGCGCTGCCCCCAGAACCAATTCGATACGGAACTCTACCTGCCTCTCGGGAGGTACTCCCGGCAACTCCTCGGGGAAAACATCCGGGAACTCACGCACTATCGGGACCTCATCGACTGACCTCGGTCTCTCTGCATCTACTCTCGTATCCACCACATAAGCCACAAACCCACTACAGCCCTGCTGTAGACTCTGCCTTGCTCTAGCGGCCGAACAAAATGCTGAGCCAGAACGGGTACCCTCGCCGTACACCGTAAGTACTCCCCCACTGGGATCTCGTATCGTCACCAACTGTCGCTCGCAGTCTATCACAGCCCCAAATCGGCTCAACCAATCCATGCCTACTATGACACATACGTCCCCCATAGCAATCGGGACCAGATCTTTCGGGAACTCGACACCGAAGATCTCGAGTACACATCCTCGAATCACATCAGTAGCATACACTGTTCGCTCGTCGGCTATAGAAACTCGTAGAGGTCGACTCAATGCCTCTCGCTGAACACTGATGTGTCGACTAAACGCTATCGACATAAATGACCGACTCGCACCCGAGTCAAACAACACCAAAGCAGGTACAGAACACACAAGAAATGTACCTATGCATACCTCAGAATAAGCATAATATCACAAACTCAATATAAACAGAGGAAAGAATACATACCAGCTACCACATCGGGTGCTGCGCGGACCTCCTCCGCTGTCAACTGGAAGGCTCTCCCGCGAGCCTTCGGCGCCTCGGCCTTCGCCGACCGACTCTCTGTAGCTCGAACAGCAGGCGCAGATCCCTGCGCTGATCTCTGCAGTAGCTGTGGGCACTCGGCCTTCCGATGGCCGGTCTGGTTGCAATGAAAGCAAACCGTGAATCCCTTGGGGCAGTCCCTCGCATAATGCCCCTCCTTCCCACACTTATAACACACCCCAGCTCTGCATGTCCCCTCGTGGCCCTTGCCACACTTTCCACAAATGCAGCCCTTCGGACCCCCAGATCTCGAATCAGCGGACTTTGCCCGCTTGGCTGCCGGCTGAGACTGTGCCGGTCGCCGATCCACCCTCTGAGACTCGGCCTCCTCCCTGGCCTGCATTTCCAGCTCAATCTCCCTCTTTCGGGCATTTGCCTGGAGCTCAGCAAATGTCCGATAAGTCGAGTTCGACACGAACTCCCGTATATCCCTCCTCAAAACACCCAAGTACCGCCTCATACGTGCCTGCTCAGTAGACACCTGCTCAGGGCAGAACATCGCCCTCTCATGAAACTTCCGGGTAACCACAGTAACCGAATCAGTACCCTGAGCCAATCGCTCCCCCTCCACCGGAGGAACATACTCATCTCGAAACATCGTGGTGAACCTCTCCCAGGTCACCGCAGTCAGCTCTGCAGTAGTGAAGTCTGCCGTCACAAACTTCCACCAGTCCTTCGCTCCCAAGCGAAGCTGGTTCAGCGCAAACCGAACCCTCAGATGCTCTGGACACGAGCAGGTATAGAAACAACCCTCAACATCGGTAATCCATCTCATAGCAGCAATCGGATCCTGCGTCCCATCAAACTCTGGTGGCTTCGTGTTGCTGAACTCTCTGTACAACAACGAGTCACCCCCCTGCGGCCTGGCAGCAGCAACGGCTGCGGTGGCCGCAGCAACAGCTGCATCAGTAAGAGCGGCGTACCGCTCATGAAAAGCCTCCATCATCGTGGTCTTGATAGACCCGAACATCTCTGGAATCTCAGCGCGGATGGCAGCAGCCACCTCATCATGAATCATCTGGCGGAGCTCCTCATCGCTCACAACCCCCTCGCTAGTCCCTGGCCGGTGGCGCATCCCAACCACGATGTCTCTCTGAAACACATCACAAGATATCAGAGACTCGCTCGATTATACTCGCACTCAATAACTCAACCCTACTCGCTCCTTAGTACCCAATGGATTCTTACTTATGGTGCGCGCTGCTCCGGTGTCTTCAGTAGTACGGGCCCTATACTACCATCCACACCGCATCAGCATTCACTCTAAGTCCTCCTCCTTGGATCCCAGATCACAAGTATACAATATCTCATTGGCATAGACTACCCTTCGGTAGGCCTCTCAACAGCTCCTCACTGCTACCTATTCGCTCTCAAGCATCACATAGCAGCAAAATCATTTCTAGGCTAAGGCATCACAAATCAGGCCACTCTAGTCCTAATATGATTACCTAGCCTACTCTAGCATGCATAATATCTCATAATATCTCATAACACATAAGGTAAGGGTATTTTGGGAATTCACCGTTCGGGCGCTGGCTGATCGTACACACTGCTCTGCTCTGCTCTTTCAAAACATTCTACTCTTTAATAAAATTTTGTGGATTTTATTTTGAAATTCTCTCAAATCCTCAGTTTGAGTTTAGATATGCCCGAAGGTGCACCCGAATCCCTCAAACCAAGGCTCTGATACCAACTTGTAACACCCAATTTTTCAAACAATTCTTCATTTCAAAACATACTTTCCACCACATAAAAATCACAAAATCATAATAAATCTCTGTATCATCACAAAACATGTCCCAAGATCTCATATAAATAAATCCTCTCTTGTGTGTACGAATCATGCCGGCGCCTTCCCGCGATCCTCACTAGTACCTGAAACACATCACACAACAACTATAAGCATAAAAGCTTAGTGAGTTCCCCAATATACCACATACAACACATACGCCACTCGAGGCTACAATACGACCCTCCGGTCCGATGTGTCTCAGCAGGACCCTCCAGTCTCGTAGCTCGTTGGACCCTCTGGTCCGGTCATAGCTCGTTGGACCCTTCGGTCCGGTCTGTATCGTTGGACCCTTCGGTCCGGTCTGTATCGTTGGACCCTTCGGTCCGGTCTATATCGTTGGACCCTTCGGTCCGGTCTATATAATGCACATAATCTCATACATACACATAGCATACAAGACCCTCTGGTCTACACATAAATACCACTCTAGGTAATGTATAGTGAGAAGACTCACCTCGGATGTCTCGGATAATATCCCGCCTGTGTATATACTGATCTAGCCTCTGCCTATACACATAACATAATCATCTCAATCAATCACGACTCTCTACGCTATACTAGACTCTCACATGTCCTCTAAGAAGGCTAAAAGGATATTTTACCCTTCACACAGTCCACAAGTTCCATTGTTGACCAAACCCTAAAAGTCAACAAAAGTCAACGGTCAACTCTTGACCAGACTCGCCGAGTGCACAAATGTGACTCGGCGAGTTCAGTCGTGAAATCGAGTCCTCTATTCCCCCTCTGACTCACTGAGTCATTCCCCCAACTCGGCAAGTCACTCACTGAGTGATTCACGGGAAACCCTAACCCTACTCGCCGAGTCTGCCCTTGGACTCGGCGAGTTCATGTCATGCACAAACTCAAATGACCTCCTGAGGTCAGATCTGTTCCTTAGAACCATATATCTGACATTCCCAAGCCTGATAATCACGTAAATCTTGGATCTTGACTCTCATGTGACGTCTAGGAGGCTTTACTTGGTGATTTAGCCCCAAACACAACAACCTAAGCTCATTGCCTCCATAGTTCAACATAAAGCAAGCTGGAATAAGCTCTTTAGACCACTATGGGTCCAGATCCGAAGTCTCAAAATGAATAAGGGCCATATTCTCACAACTCCTTCCAATAAAAGACATAAAAACTCTACATCTATGGGTTCCTTCAACAAAACAGATAAAGGGGCGACATAATACCTCAAAGATGAAGTCTTTTGCTCGAAATCCCCAGATGCACAACCTTCTTGGTCTCCTCCAAGCTGAATTCACCTCCTTCTTGCAAGAATCAATCACAAAGATCAAGAAATGGCTCCTTTCCTCTCACAAACGCTCTAGCTCTTTTAGGGTTTCTCTCTGGGGTTTGGTAGCCGCAAGTGACGGCCCTAAGGGCCTTTAAATAGGTCCCAAACCCAAGAAATTAGGGTTTCATTAAACAGCGTGGACTCGCCGAGTCCACGTATGGACTCGCCGAGTCTAGTCATTAATCCAGTCTAACAATGCGCGGCTCTACTCGGCGAGTCTAAGCGCCTACTCGCCGAGTCCCTCTCCAAAACTCAAAAATAATTAGATAAATACAGTACCTGGAAATCCGGATGTTACAGATCTCATGGAAATGAAAAGACATGGGTATTAGGGTTTACATGGATGTAATCCTAATCCACCACACTATATAAAGGAGGCTTTGGTTCCTGAAATCACACGAGTTGTGGTGAGTAAAGTAAGAGGGCCGATTTCAAGAAGGTGATTACTATTCTCTCAAAGTTCCAAGTTTGTGGTGATTTGTGATTTCCATTTGAGGCATCCACACTATTGGTGCTAGGCTCTAAAACTCCAAGCAATCAACTACAACTACAAGGTAAGTAATTCTACTAGCTTTTTCTGATTCAAGTTCCCCATGCCATGCTAGATAGGATAAGAACCTTGGAAAAATAATTATTTGCATGTATCATAGTCAAACATAGATCCAAGGTTTATAGGGTTGCATGTACACCATAGGAGTGTTAGAATGCTCAAAACCCATCACTTACATTGTTGAAGGAGTCAAAAGATTTATCTGTCAAGCCAGGATTGTCTTTTTTGATTACTCTAGAATTCTTATCCCAGAAGTTCACCCAATTCGAAGCTATTTTACACAAGCAACTGACCCCTCTTTCTCGTATATCAAGCCTTCTACCAACAACCGATGCCCCACCTGTTTTTACAGGGGTGCAAGGGGGAGAAAGAAAAGTTGAAGATATGAAGGCTGGTGGCGAAGATGCGAAGGTTGTGGGATAGGTGTTCTCTTCGAAGATCCCATCAACGAAGCCAATTGTTGCATCTGTTGGGCCGGTTACTTCAACAATTGTAACAACTATGCCAATTACAAGACCAATTTCGAAAGAAATTGTGATTGGTAAATCTACGGATAATGGTGGGAGTGGTTCGAAAACAAAAGAGGTAATAGATAATTCAGCTTTGAAAGATAAAGGGAAAATGATAGTTGTGGAAAAGTCGAAAGAAGAAAAGAAAGCTGAAGTAGAAGCTGAAATTGAAAAGCTAAGGTTGATTCAAAGCATAATGACTCAACGTGCAAGTGATCCGAAGGGTATGGACAAAGGTGATCCGTCAAAACACTACAATTACGAAACAATTGAAGCCAAGGTAGCTTTTAATCATATGTATTCATTCGAGAAGAAACCAAAGCAGAGTTATATGGTTACGAATACTGATACAAGTCAGCTTGACTTTCCAATGAATGAAATGATGTTCATCATGCCACAATTTAAAGCAGAAGGAAATTTCAAAGAAAAGGATGATGGTACTCACATGAAAATTAGATTTCATGCTGTTCTTGCAAAAACCCCTGAGGAAGTTTGGTCTTTGGTGAAGATCAAGAAAGTTATTAGTATGAAAAAGGATGTGGTGTTCGAAAACACAGTCCAAAATATCAAGTATGTGTTTGCAAGGGCAAATGGAAATGTTTGCGAATTTACAATTGCATCTTTTCCATTAATGAACTTGTATGATCTTATACAAGTTGCATTGATTCTGAAAGATAAATCATTTTCATATCTTCAAAACACTGAACCTGATGAATTTAAGCTTGGGGTTGCTCACATCAAGATTTTCATCGAAAATTATTATGAGTGCTTGGATCTAACAGATGTGGAGTTAGCTACAGCTAAAGGTATGGAAATAAAAGCTCCAATGGCACCTACGAAGACTCAAGCAGAATTGAAAAAGTATGTTGATGGTGAAATCTGCTTGAAGCCTTTTGGGATGGTGTTCGCAGGAAAAGACAAGGCTGGAAAAGCAAAACGTTTCTTATTCCAGGCATGCGAAGTGGAGAGACATTCAACGTCTCAATATACGAACTTAATTGTTCGTATGAATCATTGTAAGAAGAACAATGAAGGAGATAATAAAGAGCTAAAGAAGATAATTTCCTGGTACACGGAAATTCGAAGAGTGATGCTGTATTCCATCCAGCTTCGTACAAATTAAGAAGTTCGACGATGATTACAAATGGGGAGATTGTAAGGGTAAAAATGTTATAATTAGTCGAAGTGTATTTTGCACTCTTCGAATGTGTTGTAATCTATTTTACTAAGGCGCTTTTATTCGAAGCTTAAGTGTCTATGCCTTAGTATATCTTTTGTACGCTTTCTGTTCCCTATAAATAGGGTTATTTACTAGAGTTAGATAAGAGTTTTTACAGACCTGTCTTTGTACTCTGTAAACATTCGAAAGCGTAATAGAGCTGAAACAAGATCATATTTACATCCTGTGTTCAATCTCGCATTCTTACTTCATTTTATACTCTGATTCGTTTTATACTTGATTCATTGATTCATCAATCCTCTTCTAGTGGAACCAAAGGTGGTTCTACTGCTCCCTCTACCATTCCTAAGGAAGAAGAGTGTTTCTATTGTCATGAAAAGGGGCACTGGAAGCGAAGCTGCCCCAAATACTTGCAGGATGTCAAGGATGGGAAGGTTAAACCCACCCATGCAGGTATTTATACTATTCTATCTAATAACTCATCACATTCTTGTTCTTGGGTCCTTGATACAGGTTGTGGATTTCACATTTGTTCTGATTTGCAGGGACTAAAAAGAAGTAAGGATGTGGAGCATGGGAAGATGAACTTGATCATGGGGAATAGGAAAATGTCGCCTGTCACCAAGATTGGAGTTTATTCTTTATTGCTTAGTAGTGTGTTAGAATTAGATTTGAATAATTGTTGCTACTCATCTGAAATGGCGAGAAATATTATTTCCTTTCATGGTTTGTACAAACAAGGTTTTAGTTTTTCAAGTGATAATGAAATTGGTGCTATTAATGCTTTTTATAATGGTGTTTTTTATTTTAAAGCATTGCCTTGTAATGGTGTATATGAAACTGTGATGGTTGTAGACAACTTAGGAAATAATGTGTTGCACATTGATTCTTCCAATAGTTTGGATAAGGCATGCTTGTGGCATTGTCGTCTTCGACACGTCAACAAGAAGCGCATAAGCAAACTCCAAAAGGCTGGAGTCTTGGAGTCATTCGACTTAAGGTCAATTGACACTTGCGAATCTTGTTTGCTTGGAAAGATGACCAAGTCACCCTTCACTGGTACTTGTGAAAGGGGTGAAGGTTTGTTGGATCACATACACAACGATGTTTGTTGACCTTTCAGAACCGCCACAAGGGATGCTAATCGCTTCTATGTGACTTTTATTGATGATTGTGGACCTTTTCGATCGGGGCGGTGAGTATCTTAGTATCGAGTTCCAAGACTATCTTAAGGAATGTGGGATTGTTTCACAATTGACTCCACCTAGGACACCACAACTTAATGGTGTGGCTGAGAGGCGCAATCGAACCTTGTTGGACATGGTTCGTTCCATCATGAGTCGAGCTTCGTTACCTATCTCAATTTAGGGGTATGCCTTAGAGACTGCCGCCCATATCCTTAATCTAGTCCGGACTACGAAGGTTGCTAAAACACCTCACGAGATGTGAATAAGAAAGATTCTCTCGTTAGCACACATCAAGGTTTGGGGTTGTGAGTCTTTCGTGAGATGCGAAACTCACGAAAAGCTCGAACCTCGTAGTGAGCAGTGTATTTTCATCGGCAACCCACATAAATCATGTGGATATCTCTTCTATAGACCGAGTGACAAGGTTGTCTTCGTTGCGAGGAGATGAGTCTTTCACGAGAGAGAACTCATAAGCCAAGGGGATAGGGTGAGGCAAATTGACCTTGAAGAGCTTCAAGAGTCAAGCGGTGAAGGAACCTCAAACACTAGCAATCAACCCGAGGAGGAAACTCATGTTGAACCAGTTGACGAATTCGTACCTCTGAGGCGCTCCAGTAGAGTTAGTGTTCCACCTGTGTTATATGGTTTTCATATAACATCTGAGGGTGATACATTTATCAGTGATAGCACACTGGTAAATTTGGATGAACCTAAGAATTACAAGGAAGCCATGGCAGGCCCCGAGTCTGCAAAGTGAAAAGAGGCTATGGACAACGAGATTCACTCCATGTATGACAATGATGTTTGGAACTTGGTTAACAATGTACCGGGTCGTAAGACAGTCGGGTGCAAATGGATTTTCAAGAAGAAGTCTGACATGGATGGGAATGCACACACATATAAGGCGTGACTGGTTGCGAAGGGTTTACTCAAACTCATGGAGTTAACTATGATGAGACCTTTGTTGGATTTGGTGTCTAAGCCCATAACTATAATTGGTATGGACTTGACCCGATTGTAGCATGGTCCTTTTTGGGTTGCCTTCACCAGTGCAATTTGATAGGATGGACTTTTGAGAATAAGATTATTGATGATTTATTAATATATTACAAGTATAATATATTAATATGAAATCATATTATTTAATTAGTATTGGTCAAGAATTAATTTGGAATTAATTTTGTGATCAAAAGAGGCTATTTAAATATATGGGGATTGATTATGTAAATCAATGATTCTTGTAATGTGGGCTAATGATCCATGACTATATAGTTGGCCTAAACCAATTAGATAATCCATGGATAGTCCATGGAGGTTAACCCATGGAGCATAAGAATATGAAAAGTCATGGAGCATTAGGGTTTTCAAAGTGTAACCCTAGCATTTTCCATATTATAAATAGTGACCCCGTAATCCAAATTCGGCTACACACCCTTTGGAGTCAAGTATCTTATTATCTCAAATCCTCCTCTTGCATATTGGTGTTTGTGAACCAATAGAGGCATGACACTTGACCTTGAAGTGCTCAAGCTTTCAAAGGTCAAGAACTCTACCCTACTCAAGAGGTAAGCATCCAAACCAAGTATTATATTATATAGCTTCAATTGTATGCTAGCTAGGGGGAATGCTTTGGAAAAAGAAAATGCATGTATAATCAGAGAAAACATAGATCCAAAGCATTTAGGGTTGCATGTGCACCATAGGAGTGTTATAGTGCTCAAAACCCAACAGTGGTATCAGAGACTAGGATTGTTTTCTATTATATTTGATGCTTACTAGTTTTTCGAAGCTGAAAAAGTCGAAATTTTGGCCTCTGACTGATGAACTTGCCGAGTACATGAACTGACTCGACGAGTCCACTCAGTAAACAAGGAAACTCGGCGAGTTAGTTCATACACTCGACGAGTTGAAGGCCATGTTTGCAGAGTTTTTAGTTTCTTGGTCTGGTTTGGATTAGGAACACTACCACAAACTGTTTTGGATCATTGGAAATATTTTTTATGATATGGTAGTGCTTGTACTCATCCAACCGCAAGATAATTGTCAAAGTTTTAAAATAATTGTTGTTTTTATATGATAAACAAAGTTGCTTTCGAATTGTTAACTTGAAATTATCTTGCCTATGAGTTTAGTTAGATCATGAATTATGTGATAATTTAGTTGTTAGAAAAATGATCTAAATGATGTTAAATGACCTCCATAACTTGTGCTCAAGTTATGGAAAATGAAAGGTCTCATACATTAAAATCAAATTAAACTCATAAGTTATGAATGTGAAGAGTTTTGACAAGTTTCAAAACATTCCCTCAAGTTTTAGAATTTGAAAAGTCTCATCAATGAAACTTTAATTCCAAACCCTAGAGTTTTAAAAGTTCAAATTCAACCCTTATACTTTAGAATGTTATAGTTTTAATAATATATATATATATATATATATATATATATATATATATATATATATATATATATATATATATATATATATATATATATATATATATATATATATATATATAGATATATGTATAAGACTAGTCAGTCTTACCGTTACTCGGCCTCATTCACGAAGCCGGTCTATAAGGGGGTATAAGGTTACTGCCTATAAAATGGTGGTTTAATGGGTGTCCACTCTCACCCACCGCTTCCTTGACTGGTGGAGGGTCGTTAGCCGAACGGGTAGGATAGGGCACTAATTCTCCCTCACTAAAAGTATAATGATAAATATAAAGTAACTGAACTTTTACTAAATTCCCAATCTTAGTTACTTTAGGAAAAATGTGAAAATGGTGCTAATCCATGATATTACACTTTGCACCTTGTTAAGTCGTTAGTGGAGCATGTGTGGTTAACTGGCACACTAACCTGGGACTGACAATGTGTGGCAAACGTTAGTTTGGTGTTAATCATAGATCAATGGAGCACGTGTGGTTAACCGGCACATTGATTAGGTGATTTGTAACATTGGGTGTACCAAGTTAATTTGCATGGTTATTCACTCCTTGTTTGTGATCCTCGGCATCCCAGTCACAAACTTGAAGGGCACAATTGAGATTCAAACATGCTATTGAAAAGTTCAATGAATCTCAAAGATCTAGGAATTTCAAACCAATTAAAACTTAATAATCTATTTCGTTTTTCATCCTGGAAATTGGTAAATCGTCATTTACCTGCCGTCAAATATTTTACAATTGGATTACGGCATCCCTCTTCACCATTGTAAAATATTGTGTTGGGTCCTACCCTTAATATTTTATTTGGGTGTAATATTAAGGATTCTCATCTAATTCAAACTTTGTTCTTCTTCTTTTTCATATGTCTATCCCAAACAATACTTCCAACCTAATCCCTTCAGGCTCTTTGTCCCTCATGAACCTATGTGGGAGGGTCATTTTCGATGGATCGAACTTCAATGACTGGATTCGTAACATTAGAATGGTCATTCGCTATGAGGACAAAGAATATGTCCTGCATAAAGAGCTTAAGGAGATTGATGTAACCACTGCCACTCCTGAAAAAATCGCTGAACACACTACTCATGAGAGGGATGCGACAAAGGTGTCGTGTCTTATGATCGCTACCATGACTACAAAGGTACAGAAGTCCTATGAGGACTACTATCCCTTTGAAATGTATCATGATTTGATGTAAAGATACCATCAAAGTGCTCGACAGGAGAGGTATGAGATCATTGCCTCCATGATCACAACGAAAATGAAGGATGGTGAACCAATCACGACCCACTTGTAGAAGATGCAGAGATTCGTGGACCGCTTGCTTAAATTGAATGTCAATTTTGATGAAGAGTTGGCCATATATATTATTCTACACTCTTTACCTTCTTGTTATGATCAGTTTCATACGACTTATCATATGAAAAAGGAGGAGGTCACTCTTAACAAGCTTCAAGGCCTTCTTAGGACTGCAGAAAGCAATCTGAAAGGCAAGTCGGTTGTGTCTAATCCTACTACTACTACATCTGCCCCTGTTCTGGAAATCAGACATGGGAAGGGAAAGCAGAGGAAGGCTCCCTACAAGAGCCGCAAGGGAAAGTCTCTTGATGGATCCTCTTCAAGTTAAACCAAAGTTGGTTCTGCTAGTCCCTCTTTTAATCCGAAGGAAGCAGAGTGCTTCCACTGTCATGAAAAAGGGCACTGGAAACGAAGCTGCCCCAAGTACTTGCAGGACATAAAGGATGGAAAGATCAAACCCTCCTTTGCAAGTATTTACATTATTCAATCTAATAACTCATCACATGCTAATTCTTGAGGTCCTTGATACAGGTTGTGGTATTCACATTTGTTCTGATTTGTAGGGACTAAAAAGAAGTAGGGATGTGGAGCACAGGATGATAAACTTAATCATGGAAAATAGGAAATTTTCGCCTGTGACCAAGATTGGATTTTATTATTTATTACTTAGTAATGGTTTAAATTTAGATTTGAATAATTGTTGTTACTCGACCGATATGACGAGAAATGTTATTTCCTTTCACAGTTTTTATAAACAAGGATTTGCCTTTTCCTTCAATAATGAAAATGGTGGTATTTATGCTTATCGTAATGGTGTATTTTATTTTGAAGCATTACCATGCAATGGTATATATGAAACCGTGATGGTTGTAGATAACTTAGGAAATAATGTGTTGAATATTGATTCTTCCAATGACTTGGATAAGGCATGCTTGTGGCATTGTCGTCTTGGACATGTCAACAAGAAGCACATAGCCCAACTCCAAAAGGATGGAGTTTTGGAGTCATTCGACTTGAATTCGGATGACACTTGCGAATCTTGTTTACTTGGGAAGATGACCAAGTCACCCTTCACTGGTACTTGTGAAAGGGGTGACGGTCTATTAGATCTTATACACACTGATGTGTGTGGACCATTCAGAACCGCCACAAGGGATGCTAACCGCTTCTATGTGACTTTTACTGGTGATTATAGTAGATATGGCTATATTTACTTAATCAAGCATCAGTCGGAAACTTTTGAAAAGTTCAAGGAGTTTTAGCAAGAACTGGAGAATCAATTGGGCAGGAAGATAAAGATGCTACGATCCGATCGTGGAGGAGAGTATCTTAGTATCGGGTTCCTTGACTATCTTAAGGAATGTGGAATTGTTTCACAATTGACACCACCTACGACACCACAGCTTAATGGTGTGGCTGAGAGGCGCAATAGAACCTTGCTAGACATGGTCCGTTCCATGATGAGTCGAGCTTCGTTACCTATCTCACTACGGGGGTATGCCTTAGAGACTGCCGCCGATATCCTTAATCTAGTCCCTACCAAAGCGGTTTCCAAAACACCTCACGAGATGTGGACAGGGAAAGTTCCCACATTAGACCACATCAAAATTTGGGGTTGCGAGGCTTTTGTGAGAAAAGAAACTCACGACAAGCTCGAACCTTGGAGTGAGTGATGTATTTTCATCGGCTACCCACATCAATCCTTTGGATATATCTTCTATAGACCGAGTTACAATGTTGTCTTCGTTGTGAGGAGAGGAGTCTTTTGTGAGAGAGAACTCATAAGCCAAGGAAACAGTGGGAGACAAATTGACCTTAAAGAGCTTCAAGAGTCAAGCGGTGAAGGAACCTCAAACACTAGTAATCGACCTGAGGAGGAAACCCCGGTTGAGCCAATTGACGAGTCCATACTTATGAGGCGTTCCAGTAGAGTTAGAGTTTCACCTGAGCTTTATGGTTTCCATATTACTGCAGAAGGTGATACATTTATCAGTGATAGAACACTGGTAAATTTGGATAAACCTAACAACTACAACGAAGCCATGGCAGGCCCCGAGTCTTCAAAATGGAAAGAGGCTATGGACAACGAGATTCAGTCCATATATGACAATCAAGTTTGGAACTTGGTTGAAAATGTCCAGGGTCGTAAGACAGTCGGGTGCAAATGGATCTTCAAGAAGAAGACCGACATGGATGTGAAATTACACACATATAATACGCGACTGGTTGCGAATGGCTTTACTCAAACTCCGGGAGTTGATTATGATGAGACCTTCTCACCAGTAGCGAAGATTAAATCTATCAGGGTTATGCTAGCCATAGCTGCATTTCCTGACTATGAAATATGGAAAATGGATCTCAAAACCTCTTTCCTTAATGGAAAATTGGCTGAAGATGTTTGCATGAGTCAGCCAGAGGGTTTTGTCAATGCAAAGTATCTGAATAGAGTGTGTAAGCTTGAGAAATCCATATATGGATTAAAGCAAGCATCTCGTAGATGGAATCTTTGTTTTGATGAGAAAGTCAAAGAGTTTGGATTTTTGAGAAGCGAGGATGAGTCATGTGTATATGTCAAAGCTAGTGGGAGTATAGTTAGCTTTCTGGTATTGTATGTGGATGACATACTACTCATAGGAAATGACATCCCAATCTTGCAGGAGGTTAAGTCCTGGCTTGGGAAATGTTTCGCTATGAAGGACCTCAGAGATGCTGCCTATATCCTAGGGAAAAGGATATTGAGAAGAAGAAGTAAAAGACTAATAGGACTTAGTCAAAGTACCTACTTGGACATGGTGTTGAAACGTTTCAGCATGGAGAACTCCAAGAAAGGTAATCTACATATCCTAAGTATTACCAAACTAAGTAAGATTCTGAGTCTGAGTACAGAGGCTAAGATAGCATAAACGAGTCGAATTCCATATGCTTCTGCAGGTGGCCCGATCATGTATGTTATGACTTGTACTCGTCGTGATGTGGCCTTTGCTTTGAGCATGGTTAGAAGATATAAAGGGAATCCTGGTAAAGCTCATTGGACTACAGTTAAGAAGATTCTCAAGTACATGCGGAGGACTAAGGACTGAGTCCTTACCCTTGGTGGGAGTGATGACTTGAGAGTGACAGGGTATAGCTACGCGAGCTTTCAGACCGACATAGATAATTTCCGCTCTCATTCGGGCTGGGTGTTTACCCTAAATGGAGGACCTGTGACAAGGAAAAGTTCCAAGCAGGAGACTGTAGTTGATTCAACGTGCGAATCAGAGTACATAGCAGCAAGCGAAGCATCAAAGGAGGCGATATGGTTGAAAAACTTCATCGGATACCTTGTAGTCATTCCATCCATAAAGGAGCCTATGGAAATTAGTTTTAATGATTAGATAAAAAACTTCAGAGGGACCGACTTGGGTTAAGCACTTGCAGCATGCAAGGGGCATTGGGCTAACAGACGATCTTAGTTTTAATGATTAGATAAACCCAAACATGTAATACCTAAATTGTAATTGACATTTGATGATTGAATAAAAAGGCTTTTATTTATAAGTAAAGTTATTGTATTGTGCCATGTATTTACTATTGTTTCACTTTGCATGTTTTGACTTCCAGAATAATAAGACTTATTCAAACTATCCACAGTCGATCATACTTTGGAAGTAAGTATGAAAGAAGACTGTCATGAGTTGGCTTGTAGATTGTCTAAGGAGTTAGACATAGCAACAGCTTGCTACACCATTCATGAGTACTTCTGAAATAAGATGTGAGTATTGGATTCAACCCGCGCTCACCTGAATTACTTCATTGAATTTATCACGAGTAATTGTGAGACGATAATATCATATAATCTTCAAACCAATATATATGAGTTGTTGACTACAAGTTAGTTGTGCATTGATGGCACGAAAACGCATAAGTAACTTGATGTTATAAAAAGTGTCGTTGTGCATGATTTGATGAGTAGTTAGTACAAACATATAATGTCTAAGTTTATCTGTTCCCTTTTATCCTAAGAGGATTAAAAGCGATATCTTGGGCCCGTCGATGATTCTATCTTGACTGATGTGTCGGTCCCGGTCAGAACTAAATTGATATGTTTAGTATGTTCTATGTCAGACGAATCGGAAATCAGGAAACAAACTGCTGTACAATAAGTATGACATTGTTCCATGTATTTGTCCAGCTGATATCTTGAGAACATAGGAGTATATGATCCCTTATCTAAAGGATGCGTCACTGACTGGGTCAGAGTTGACAGCGGCTTTTGAATGCTTACGATTGCTAAGTCAGATCCTGAAGTTACATTGGCAGCTATAGTTATTAGACTTATCCAAGTAGGAGATTATTGGATTTGGTGTCTAAGCCCATAACTATAACTGGTATGTACTTGACTCAATTGTAGCATGGTCCTTTTTGGGTTGCCTTCACCAGTGCAATTTAATAGGATGGACTTTTGAGAATAAGATTATTAATGATTTATTAATATATTACATGTATAATATATTAATATGAACTCATATTATTTAATTAGTATTGGTCAAGAATTAATTTGGAATTAATTTTGTGATCAAAAGAGACTAATTAAATATATGGCGATTGATTATGTAAATCAATGATTCTTGTAATGTGGGCTAATGATCCATGACTATATATTTGGGCTAAACCAATTAGATAATCCATGGATAGTCCATGGAGGTTAACCTATGGAGCATAAGAATGTGAAAAGTCATGGAGCATTAGGGTTTACAAAGTGTAACCCTAGCATTTGCCACATTATAAATAGTGACCCGTAAGCCAAAATCGGCTACACACTCTTTTCAGTCAAGTTTCTTATTCTCTCAAATTCTCCTCTTGCATATTGGTGTTTGTGAACCGATAGAGGCATCACACTTGAGGTGATCAAGCTTTCAACGGTCAAGAACTCTACTCTACTCAAGAGGTAAGCATCCAAACCAAGTATTATATTATATAGCTACAATTGTATGCTAGTTAGGGGGAATGGTTTGGAAAAATAAAATGCATGTATAATTAGAGAAAACATAGATCCAAAGCATTTAGGGTTGCATGTCCACCATAGGAGTGTTATAGTGCTCAAAACCCAACAACCTTCTCACCAGTAACGAAGATTAAATCTATTAGGGTTATGTTAGCCATAGCTGCTTTTCATGACTACGAAATATGGCAAATGGATGTAAAAACTGCTTTCCTTAATGGGAAGTTGGCTGAAGATGTTTACATAAGTCAGCCAGAGGGTTTTGTCAATGCAAAGTACCCTAATAGAGTGTGTAAGCTTCAGAAATCCATTTATGGATTGGAATAAGCTTCTCGCAGATGGAATCTTTGTTTCGATGAGAAAGTCAAAGAGTTTGGATTTTGGAGAAGCGATGATGAGTCCTGTGTGTATGTCATGGCTAGTGGGAGTACAGTTAGCTTTCTAGTGTTGTATGTGGATGACATACTACTCATAGGTAATGGCATTCCAACCTTACATGAGGTTAAGTCCTGGCTTGGGAAGTGTTTCGCTATGAAGGACCTTCGAGAAGCTGCTTACATCCTAGGGATAAGGATATTGAGAGACAGGAGTAAAAGACTAATTGGACTTAGTAAAAGTACCTACTTGGACAAGGTGTTGAAGAGATTCAGCATGGAGAACTCCAAGAAAGGTAACTTACCCATCCAAGGCAATACCAAACTAAGTAAGACTCAGAGTCCGAGTACATAGGCTGAAATAGCTGAGATGAGTCGACTACCGTATGCTTCCGCAGTTAGCTCGATCATGTATGTTATGACTTGTACTCGCCCTGATGTGGCCTTTGCTTTGAGCATGGTCAACAGATATCAAGGGAATCCTGGTAAAGCTCACTGGACTACGGTAAAGAATATTCTTAAGTACCTATACAGGACTAAGGATTGGGTCCTTACTCTTGGTTGGAGTGATGAATTAAGAGTCACAGGGTATAGTGACGCCAGCTTTCAGACCGACATAGATAATTTCCGGTCTCAGTCGGGCTGGGTATTTACTTTAAATGGAGGAGCAATAACTTGGAAAAGTTCCAAACAGGAGACTATAGTTGATTCAACGTGCGAATCAAAGTACATAGCAGCAAGTGAAGCGTCGAAGGAGGCGATATTCATGAGTGCTCATAAGGTCCGAATATTGGATTAAATCCACGCTCACTTGAATCACTTCATGGAATTTATCACGAGTGATCGTGAGACGATAACATCATATAAGTCTTCAAACCAAGATATATGAGTTGTTGACTATGAGTTGGTTGTACATTGATAATGCGAAAACGCATCAGTAACTTGATGTTATAAAACACACTGTTGTGTATGATTTAACAAGTGGTTAGTATAAGCATATAATGTCGAAGTTTATCTGTTCCTTTTAATTCTTGGAGGATTAAAAGGGATATCTTGGGCTCCTCGATGATTTTGCATTGACTTATGTGTCGGGCCCGGTCAAAACTAAATTGATGTGTTCGATTAAGTTCTATGTCAAACAAATCGGAAATTGGGAAACAAACTGCTGGACAATAGGTATGACTACGTTCCATGTATTTGTCCAGCTGATATCTTGAAGAACAGAGGATTATATGATCACTTATATAAATGGCGTGTCAAAGTTAGACAGAGGTTTTTAAAAGCTACGATTGCTAGTCGGTTTATTAAGTTGTACTTGCAGTTATAGTTATTAGACTTAGCCAAGTGGGAGACTGTTGGATTAGGTGTCTAAGCCCATAACTATAATTGGTATATACTTGACCCGATAGTAGCAAGATCCATTTGGGTTGCATTTCACCAGAATAATCTGATAGGATGGACGATTGAGAGGTTGTTTATGATTTGCTAATATATTATAAGTATAATATATTGAGAAATCATATAATTTAATTAGTATTGATCAAGAATTAATTTGGAATTAATTTAGTGATCACAAGAGGCTAATTAAGTTAATGGGGACTAGTTGTGTAAATTAGTTATATATATGGTTTGGGCTTATGATACATGATGGACTAAGTTTATGGATGAATCCATAAAGAGTTGGTTCATATGGATCATGGATCATGGATAATAAGCCCAAGGGTATGGATTAGGGTTTAACCATAACCCTTAGTATTCTACCATATATATATATATATATATATATATATATATATATATATATATATGTATATATATATGTTACCCTATAGCTAAAATCGGATACACATATGTTCTAAGAGTTCATAGTAGCCGATTTTGTGTGCAAGAAACTCTCTCTCAAGTCCTCGATTGTTGGTGGTGTTTTGTGAAGCATTTGAGGCATCACATTTGAGGTGCTAAGCTTTTAAAGGCCAAAGTTAACTAGCTACAACAAGAGGTAAACTTTCTAACCATTTGTATTGTTCAATTGTCAATTGCATGCTAGTTAGAATATGTATGCTTTGGAAAATGAAATGCATGTATGATTAGAGAAAACATAGATCCAAAGCATCTAGGGTTGAATGTGCACCATAAGGTTGTTAGAGTGCTCAAAACCCTTCAATAATAACATAACATATACATATAAATGATATACTGCCCAGCATATCTAGGTGATGACCTCCTCTTCGGTATCTTTCAACCGGTAACTGGGGACTATTTCACCCCTACCGCTACCACATAATAACATAACATACTAGCACGTAAAGCATGACATATAGTACTATACCAGAAAATTATCACAAAGACAATCATCTCAAATATAATCACCTACTAGTGGGCCGAAATTGGTGCCTTAGACCCACTTCTACTGGAAGGTAACTCACCTCGCACTACTGAAGTCCCGCAGACAAAGCCCTGACAGCTGGATGACAGATTCCCAAACTACCAACATCAAAACAATACGCAATTAATAATTAGGTTCCAACACATAACCATAAGTCCATGCTTGGGGTAAAAGGATACTTTACCCCCAACTTAGCTTGATTCAAGCCCAAAGCCCAATGCAAAGGCCTAAAAGTCAAACTATGAACCAAAGCCCATCATATGGCCTAATTTTCCAAATTGGGCCCAAACCTTTACATGGTCTTACCCTAAGGCCCAACCATTTATTCTTGGTCCAACACTTGTCATTTTGATGGTCCAATTTGTCATAATCATCAAGGCCCAATATGGCCTATCTATGGCCCAATTTCCAAATTGGGACCAACCCCTCACATGGGCCTTACCCTAAAACCCATCCATATATTATTAGTCCATATGATTGTTCTTGGATGGCCCATCAATATCCCAATCACCAAAGCCCAATAGAAATGCCCAACTTAAGGCCTAAGTAAAATTAGGGTTTTCACATAAAATGACGATTATGGTTAAGTGTTTCTTACTTAACCCATTACGGACTTACTCCATTAAGTCCATCACTGTACTAGATAAATCACACGGTGTGTTCCAGTGAAATTCATAATTCAATTCCAATGATCCAATGCGGGTCCTGACAAATCCAAAATACATATTTCCAAATTTAGGGTTTACCAAACCCTAGATAGGGTTTCCAACCAAATTACAAGGCAATTAATCCAAATTTCGTTTTTAGGTTAATTAACATTTCATTAGGACAATTGGGGTTAAATAAGTAGGGCACCACCAACTACCACCTCGGGTAGTGGTCAACAGCAGCTCACGGCGGCGGCCACCACCTCACGATGGTGGTTATGGTTCTAGTCCAATTATGTCAAAGCTTCCCAAAAGCAATCTAAACACAAGAAAAAGCACACCGCCACCCAAAACAACGGCTGGTGGCGGCGGAAGGCGGAAGCCACCACCTCACGGTGGTGGATATGAGTTTCTTGATTATACTAGTCACTAATTACAATTATACAATGCAATATCTCGAAATAAACCCACACACACTACGATAAACACACCCATACAACCACCCTTGTAGTGGCTGACGGTGGTAGAGGGTGGCAGCCACCACAACACGGTGGTGGTGGTGGCTTCTCTTGATGTTATCCGGCCAAACAAAGCACACACACACTCCATTGGTTCGCAAAATGTTCCCATCCACCCACCTGGTGGCGTACGGACACAACGGTGGGCTCGAACTATCGCTTCGCCGGCAGCGGATGCAACAGTGGCAGCTGACGGTGGTTATGGCTGGAACGAATCACCGGCGAAAGGAGAAGGATGGTGGAACCATGAGCGATAGAAGAAGCGGTAGAAAGGCGTCCGACCAGTCCTCGTTGACGGTAGAAAGGAGCAACCGACGTCGCTGGGGACAACAGTCGCGATGTCCGGCGATGATTCCGTCTTCACTGAAGCGGTACATCGGCTATAGAACTCCCGTCGTTCTCAACCCATGCATCCGCGTTCATAGCTCCGACTCCGGTCTTCGACGGTTCTCTTTCTCGGTTGTTCACGACGTCCGGTGGTGGTGTTTCGATGGCAAAGCGGCTGGCGACATGGTGGCGGCGGCTCGAGGGAGTGGGAGGTGAAGGTGGAGGTTGATGTCTCTTTTACGGTTAGGGTTTCGGGAGGGTGGTGACGGGTTATATACCCGGTCTTAAGAAACTTTACCCGATAATGACAGGAATGGTCCCTCCTCCATAAAAATCTTTCCAAAAAAAGTCCATAATTTACCATTTAAACCACGCCTTCTGAAATCCCTTACAAATCAAATCTGAAATTTTACCAAGAAGCCCGTCCCTCTACAAATTATTTTCAATTGAAGTCCTTATGTTACCAAATGTTCCATCCTCTACAAAACCTTTTCAACTTAGGTCCAAAATTTACTCTTTAGCCCCTGCTTCCGTAAACCCTTTCATATTAAATCCAAATGATACCAAACAACCCTTGTCTTCTAAAAACCTTTACAAAATAAGTCTTGAATTTACACTTTAACCCCCGAACAATCCAACTTATAACATTTGGCTCCCTAAAACCAACACCCCACTAAATATTATGGATTTTAGGGCTACTATTCATATTAAATTTATCTATTTATTTATTTAATAAACGGGGTTGTAAGTCCCGATTTCAATGATCCAAACCAGCGATCAAACAGATTGCAATAGATCAGAACAACAATGAAGTAGAGGAATGATTAAGTCAAGCATGCACAAGTTAATATCAAAAAAACATTAGGTGCACCTTGGATACACACACATACGTTACCCCTAAAACTGACACAGACACACTCTATTTATAGGACCACCAGTTGTAGACGTGTGTACAGCCGTACACCCATGTACGACCGTATACAGGGTGTATGGCCGTACACACGAGTCCGACCGTACATAGCCACACAAAATTACAAACACCATTACAAAGCCCAAAATCCTACCAAGACCTAAACAAGATGGATGCCTAGCCCAAACCACTATATTATGACCTATCAATCTCCCCCTTGGTTTGAGGTAAGCATAGACTTGGTCTTCAATCTTTTGGTTCCTCGAACAGCCTTAGTTTAGATTTTCCCATAGATCCCAGCCAGAGCCTATCCTTGATAATTGTGGCAACAATTCCTGTAAATTCTTTTGCAGAAGCCTCCATGATCTCCCTCCTACACATGATTTGATGACGGCCCAAAGTGTGAATGTCTCTCTCTCTGAATCTCAGAAGATCCTTAGCGCTAACGAGCCCGAGAACTCCTTCTCTGTTTTTGAATTTTATGGCTGCAGTTGCTGTTTCATCATCAAAGGCCCAAAAATCCATATCATCAAGATATCGATCATGAAAATGTTGTGGGATTGGAATCTCCTTCAATTGGTTTGTAGCTGGCCACAACATTATCTTCATCGGTTTGTTAGTTTCAGGATCAAGAATATCTTTGTCTTTTCTAACCAAAGCTTTCGCTGTCTTCATCATGGGGAAATTATCCCTGACCTGTATATCTAAAAACTGTTTGAAGTTGAAAGCAGTAGGATTGTTTGAAGGATTGTGGAATGGAGCCCTTGAGAGTTCAGAGAGATAAACCTTTGTCTAGGAGTTGAAGTCATGAATACTTTTGTAGTACTCTGTATTTCCAGAATTTCTCTTAACCACCCACAGTTTAAGTTCATGATCATAAGCCCACATTTTGATCCCTGTACGATCACCAAATCGATCACCAAATTTTCTCTTTTTAAGATCTGTCACAGTGAGTTGAGGTTCATTTGCTTTACGATTCTCATTTGAGTTCTTCATGAAGAGCAAACCTACTTTCTTCTCAGTTGTGACTGTTCTCTTGCCATGTTTAATTGTGATACGGGGATTGACATTCACAGGCTCTTTCTCAAACAGATTGAAAATTCTTGTTGTTCTTGGGGGTGGTTGATCAACAGGATTTTCTCTTTTGGAAGGTTGGACGGGAGCAGTGGGAGGATCTTCAATACCATGAGGCTGTTGAAACAAGGACTGGAACTTATCACCAAAAGCTTCAAACAATTTGTTATTCAAGCTGAAGTAGAAAGCAGTCACGGATCCAAGATTAGTTTGCAAATCAGAAATCTATTTTGACTTCAATGCATTGTCTGCTTCAAGCTCAGCGATCCTGACATCATGTTTCCCAATCAAAATGTCCTTCTCAATATTTTGCTGATTGAGAATGCCAATTTCTTCTTTGAGCTTGGTCACAACAGGATCAACATCCCCTGAATGACCTTCCTCAATAGATATCCCCTTTCCACGTGAGGAAGGTTCTGAACTATGTTGTGCCAAGTGCCTTGCTAGACTGATGGACGCTTCATCTAGCAATGGCCTTGTAGGGGAGTATCCTTGAACAGCGGAAGATGTTCTAGTTTCATATATCGTACTTGGGCCTTGTTGGGTAGGTACAGGTAGTGCAGTAACTGTTGTGGTGGTGATTGTGGATGGAGCTGGCGGTGCTTGATCTTGAATAAACACTCCTTGTCTCGGATCGAGTCGACTTCTTTTTACAGGAGGCAGGGAGGTTTGTGTCGGTGTCAGATCACTTGTGGATGGCACAGATGTAGGAATAGCATAATCAAGGGGAGGAATCCATGAAGTTGTATCCCTTTGGCTTGAAGTATCTTCCATCGTTCTTGACGTAGGAGGCATAGTTTCGAGAGTCCCATCAGCAACCCTAGACTCAGTTGCAGATTGAACAACTTAATTGACCCTTGTAAAGAACTTGTCAACGAAATCTGAAAGAACCCCTTTCTAAACTTTCATATTTCTGAAAGACCCAAACTTTCATACTTGACAATATAGTTACTCCAAAACATGTTACATGCATATTTATAAAATAATATTTTACATTGATAAAGTGATTACAAAAGATTGGATACAAACCGACTATGTTTTAATATTTTACATAACTACCCAGGATATTGTAATTTTATACAAACATAAACCGAAATATGAAAGTAATATTACAACTATTCTAAACCTTGCAACAGTATATGACTATACTGGTTACTTATTCCCTGCAAATTTGTTAAACATTGAGAGGGTAAGCGGTGACGCTTAGTGAGTTCAATAATAGATACAATATAACATTATGCCATATATATACTTCAACATGGCAGAAGCAAAGAGGAACAAGGAACAACAAAGGCATGATGCGAAAAGCTTTCCATATCAATCAATGAGACATAACAATTTCCATACTTGATATACAATCAATAAAGTTTCAGCACAAATGGCACAGAAAATACTCAGGAATATCACTTTGCTAGAATATTCAGGCTTTCAGCCTTATCTTAGCATACTTCCGAAGCCAAAGTGATGCCTATGTCATACACTTCATGGTCGCCGGTTCATACCAATACCCAAGTGATGCCTATGTCATACACTTCATGGTCAGAGGTACAACCTTGCTATAAAAATAGCAGAAATAATAACACGAGATGATAACATGGAAAAGCACATAGCACATATAACACATAACATACAATTGTTCGTATATATTAAACTCACCGTAAAATAACCGGGGGTTAAAATAGTAATTTGGGCAGCACTTCGGCTCTAAATACGACTTCATTCGTTGAAAACCGGGAGTTTTCTTGAAAACCGGGCCCTACGAGGGTTGGGCTTCGAAACCGAAAAGATAAATTTTTCGGGCTTCTCGGGAATTTCGGGGCGTGTTTCGGGCGTTGGAATCGATACCGGGGCTTCGGCGGATGTCAAATTAGTGAAAATGTGGAAAAAGGGTGAAAAATGACAAATTTCTAAACTTTACCCGGGAGATCTCGCATGCACTATTTATAGTGCGAAGGTCCGGATCCGAAGCGAGGGTAAGAAGGCAGGTGGCTGCGAGGATCGGAACAGGTGGCAACAGGGCGAGGCTCGGATGCGAGGGTCGGAATAGGTCTGCGCTTCGGATTGGTCGGATGACGCAACTACTTCCTCGGTCGAATCAGGAAGCTACACGCGCGGTCGGGCACGAGGGAAGCATGCCAGGTTCAAGTGACCAGCTTCGGACACCTGTGTGAAACGCGTCGCTTCTCGGATGCGCCACACAGCTGCTTCGTACACGTGGCCAGCTCAGAGCGAGGGTGACGTGGCTGGCACTATTCATGCGAATTTTCTCGAAAATTGTGCCCAATCTTGTAAAATCCATAACTTTCTCATACGGACTCCGTTTTTTACGTTCTTTATATGAACGCGTAGGGAAAATTATGCTCTACAACTTTTGTTTAGACTTCGTCGGAAAAATTTTGACTTTATTTTTATATTATTATTTTTAACAGACCGGGACTGGTAAATCCGTTAAAAATTCATAACTTCTTCATCCGACGTCCGTTTCGTCAGACTTTTTACCGTTGTACTACTATTGATGAGACCTTCGATTCTCGTTTAGGTTGTGTCGGCTAAAAATCATTCGATCTAAAATTCGAGTTTTTAGCTGTCTACTGCTAAGCTGAAACTTAGAAAAATCATAACTTCCTCATACGAAGTCAGATTTTGGCGTTCTTTTTATCAAAATTCTCGGTTTAACGAATACTACGACTTTCATTTAGATCACTAAGGCTAAAAAAGTAGTTTATCAAAACTCACTTTTTACGTCATTCGGCGCCGTGCCAGTTTTGTCGCGGATCTTCGACTGATCATAACTTCTTCGTTATAACTCGGATTTCGATGAGGTTTTCGCCTAAATGTTTCTAACGAGATTATCTACAACTTTCAATAATAAAATTTTACTTATTTCAAAATTTATATTTTCGCTAAATTTCACTATTTGGTTTTTATATGGAATCTCATAAGACTTCCAATATTTTATGAGTGATTCTAAACATAGTTTACTTCATTTCTAGTAAAAACTATATGTTAGAACTATACACTCAATTTCACATAATATTTCATAATATTATTAACTTTTCAATTTACATAACACGATTTCAAAACGTGTATGTTACAAATACCTCATCCTTTTGAGGATTTCGTCCCCGAAATCACAATGATGAAAACAAATGGGGATACTTCATTCTTATTTCATTCTTATTTTCCCAAAGTATAATTTGGGCCTCGATAGTGTTTCCACTTAACAAGCACCAACTTCACTTCTTTATTATGTAGATTAGTCGTTCTTTCATTTACGATCTCTTCTACTTAACTTATTATCCAGTTTTACCTCAGATAATGGAATCGTTTCATCATATACGCTCAAGTATTTACGTAGATATCTTATATGAAATATATCATGTATATCTGCCAAATCTTTAGGCAATTCCAAGCGATATGCTTGTTGACCAATTCTCTAGATAATTTTGAAAAGTCCAACAAATCTAGGACTCAATCTCTTTTTTTTTTCTCAAATTTCATAATACCTTTCCACGGGGTTACCTTCAGTATCACCCACTTGGAATTCTATGGATCGTCTCCTCCATTTCTACACAGGTCTTTTGTTGATCCTAGGCTGCTTTCATTCCTTCTCATACAATTTGGTTCTTGTCGGTGGTATCTTGAATCATTTCAGGGCCTCCAAGGATCTTCTGTCCTATATCTCGCCAACATAATGGCGTCCACAGTTACTATCGAACTGTAACACACATGCACGAAGCATATCTTCTACTGTTTAGATCGTTCTCTCCGTTTGACTATCTGTCTGGCGATGATAAGCTGTGCTGAGAGCAACTCGAGATCCCAATTCACGTTTCATACTCGCCCAAAAGTGAGAAGTGAAGCGAGTATCATGATCGGAAATAATCTTTAGTGGCACACCATGTCTCGCGATGATTTCGTCTAAGTAAACTTATGTGTATTTCTCCAATGGAGTCGTTTCACGTATGGCGAGAATATATGCACTCTTAATCAGCCGTTCGATAATTATGTTGGGTTATGAGCATTCTAACACTCCTAAGTGTACATGCAACCCTAAATACCTTGGATCTATGTTTTCTCTATTATACATACAATTATGAACATCCAAGGTATTATCCTAATCTAGCATACAAAATAATAAATATAACAAGATAGAATACATACCTCTTTGATGTAGAATGTCTTCATGAAGATTGAGTGCCTAGTGCCCCAAGTGTGACACCTCAAATGGTTCACACAACACCAAATACACTTGGAATAACTTGAGAGAAACTTGAACACTCCTTGAAATCGTCTAGCCCTCACACTCACACATTAGTGCATGATTTCTTGAGCCATGGGATTCTTTTATATGGTGGCTATTAGGGTTACACCATGTAACTCATAACTTTACCCATTCCTTATGCTCCATGGATTTTAACCTCCATGGAGTATCCATGGGTCACCCCATGGACTTAGTCCAACATAAGGAATCTTGGATCACAAGCCCACATATATAAGAATGAATGATTTACACAATCAAACCATATATTTAATTAGTCTCCTTTTGATCACTTAATTAATTCGAAATTAATTCTTGATCAATACTAATTAAATAACCTTATTAATATATTAAAACTTATAATATATTAACCAACCTTAAGTGTTATTTCTCTCATTATAGTCTATCCAAATGCATGATGCCATGCAACCCAAATGGACCATGCCGGGTCGGGTCAAGTCTTACCAATTATAGTTATGGACTTAGACATTAATCCAACAGTCTCCCACTTGGATAAGTCTAAAACTATTATTGCGTATGACGTCAGGAACCGATCAGCAATCGTAGCTCTCAAAAGCTTCTGTCGAACTCTGACCTTGTCGATGAACTCTGACCTTTGTCAATGACTTGTGCATTAGATAAGGGATCATATATTCCTCCATTCTAGATATCATATGGACTGAGACATGGATTATCAATCATTCTCTCTGTCCATTTGTTGTTTCCCGATTTCCGATTCATGATGACTGACTGATTGAACAAATCAAATCAGTCCTGGCTTGGCCAAGCACTCACATGTATCATCTTTAAATCATCGAGAGGCCCACATATATCGCTTTTATCCCGAAGGTAAAAGGAATGGATAAACTTCGACTCATATGGCTTGTTCTACTACTTGTTGAGTCATACACAAAGGCACGTTTTATAACATCGAGTTACCAATGCGTTTTCGTGCAATCAATGTATAACCAATTCATAGTAACAACTCATATCTCTAGGTTTGAAGAATATAAGATATTATCGTCTCATGATCACTCGTGATAAAATCCATGAAGTGATTCAAATGAGCGCGGGTTGAATCCAATACTCAGAACTTATAAGCACTCATGAGTGTTGTAGCACCACTTTGTCCACCAACTTGGACCTCTACAAACCAACCCATGACAGTCTTCATTCATATCTACTTCCAACATATGACCGACTGTGGATGGTTTGAATAACTTAATCATTCAGGAAGAGCGGCTTAGTTATTCTGGAAGTCAAAACATGCAAAGTGAAACACAAGAATAAATGAATCAAATATGGTATCACACCCTATGAATATAAATAAACACTTTTATTTATCACCATACTGATTACTCATTATTCATTGTTTCGGTTTTATCAACTTTATACTTGAATTTAAAACAATAGTTGTCCCATGCTCCAAGCATGTACACTATGTTTTCTAAACACTAGTCATGCCATACACCAAGTATGCATACTATGTTTGTCTATGATCTTTACTTTGTAAAATAGATCAATTGAACATCACTCCAATGATCCTCTTTTCACAGTCCCAAATACTTACTGCAAATGCAAGAATTCCAAATTCATGCCATTTACTGAAATCTGTTAGATTCTAAACTTATATGCATTGATCCTCTTAATGATTATGCACGAAGTCAGAAAGACTTGACAACAATCATTACAGAGCATTCCAAAGGAGATCAGCTCCTTGGAAACATCCTTCTTTCATTAAGTTTCCTAATCTTACACAGATTGAATAATTTCTAACTTTGAAACATTTCCATATTCCATTTTGACTATCACTTCTGAACAAGAGTTGTCTCCTTATAGATTATGTCAATATGGTCCTTCCAGAATTAACATTATACTTCCAACTATCCTTGAGCAACCAATCTTTGGTAAACCTTAGATTGTCCTCGACAATTGCTTAATCATTTTAGTCATATCCAATTCTAGACCTTTTCCCTTCATAATGCCCCAGGCATTTGGAAAATTTTAGAAAGGATGAATATAGCACATGTAATCGATCCTATATCCGAAGCATATGGGACACGATTCATGATGTCTCACATAAAGACTAAACCAGTCGTTTGCTATAATATTTCCATTTCAATTTGCCAAGTTCTCAAAATTCAGATTATGAAAAGGGATGCCGTAATCATAATCGAATTTTAGAACGCAAATAATGGACCCATATATAGAATTTCCTTATGTTGAGCCATTCCAACATGAAATTCATATATATATCCTTGATTAAATGCGATTAAAATCTCAATCTAAGCTTTTAGAATTGAAATGAAGTATAATTTCCTCTTCCTTAATTATAGCAAAACAACTTTTTCAACCCCTGCAACCTCACGAATTGAAACTTTTGTTTTCTATAATTAACATTGCTAACTTGCAACCTTTGTCATAATTATCATGCTCCCACTAACATGATGATTATTAGCATAACACTTATGCTCCCACTAGCTTTGACATGTACTCAGAAATCAGCTGACTTTCTTACCAAAGTTCAGATTTCTGATACTAGATTGTTTTGATAAAACTTTATCAAAATCATACACCTCTCTTAGATAGCTCACATGTGTGTCTAAACAATTTTAGAACTATGAAAAGGGATGCCGTAATCATAGTCTCAATTGTTTAGACCTTTGCCACTTCTCACAAGTCCATGTTAGTGTGCCGGTAAACCACACACGCTCCACTAACGACTTTGAGAATGCAAATATCACAATTGCTATCTAGCTAAAATCTACTTAGTGAAAGTGTTTCCTCACCATCATTTTCATGAATCGGAGAGAAACCATATGACACTTAGATTTAATAGTGTATGTGTTCTTATCCATGTGAATTTGTCAAAACCATAATCACAAGACAAGGTTAGTGACAAATCCAAACTCATATTGATTAAACTTGTGCAATCTTAAATTCTTGCCATTTGGCAGCTCAGGTGCCTGCCATTGCTTCCAAGTAGTTGTTCAACCAACTGAGATCTTTTAGAACTCCTATGCAAAGCCAACTTTAACTGGAATGGGCACAGAATATGTCAACATGATAGGTTATAAACCTCAAGTCGTGTGCTAGTGAAGAACCTCGGGTTTTATTCTTGATTAGTTCTTGAAATTCTTTCAGGATCTTTTAGACTCCCACTGTCTCCTTGACCTATAAGACTTTCTTGCCAAATATTCAAGAGATAGTGTGGATTCTAATCAAGACAGACACTTAACACAATTGGCCTTAGTTGATCTTTGTTTTATCCAAAACATCACAAATTACCAATTTCAAATGTACAAGTATAGAAAACTTTTACTCTTACATTTGACAAGTGTTTTTAAACATCTTTTAAGACATGTCACTCAAGTTACAATCTTAGAGTATAACTCTAAGAATTGTTTTTGGAACGATGTATGAATCATCTTCTTGATTTAACCACTTCAACAATTCATAACTCCTCTTCTTAACTATCAGAATGCACTTAGAGGATGAATTGTGATAAGGTCTCAAAATCATTAAGATGATCTTAAAACATGATACTAAAGTACTCTCCCATCTTTTCAGATTTGAGAAACTTTTATCCTTCTGCCTAATTTGATTCTTCTCATTCGTTCTATCATACATTGAAACTTTTCCAATGTCTCAGAATTATACTTAAGCTTGTAAGTATAATCATATTTACTAAGCCTTAGTAAATCATGACGAATAGTCTTATCGATCTTTTATGGTGGACTTGATTAGTGCACAAGAATGTGTACTTGATCCCTTAGTCCTTCACTTGACTCACATATACATGTGAACAAGGAACTAGTCTTAATTTTCCAAAGTCGAAAATTCTCATTCATCATACTATACAACTTGCATGATTCCAAGTTTCTATCCAACTGAAACTTGGGTGATGAGAATCTTTCCTTATTTGGTAAATTTGGACACTACCACAAATGAAAGAATCAAATTCATATTTTCACTCTTGCTCTTAATGGAATCTTATAAGCAACAAAGATTTTCACAAATGCCATTGTAAGGATATTTTAAAATAAATAAAATCAAAAATTTTCCTTTTATTTTAAAAACTTTGCGGAAAAAACTATCCTTACAATGCAAAAGCACATGAAAACTTTGTTGTTATCCATTCCTAAGCAATATATCATAACTCCTAAGAAGTAGCTCAAGAATCCGATCTTCAAACTATGCGATAGAAATCCATCTACGCGATCAGATTCAGCATATTCTTTCTTTAAGTTTCTTCACTTTTCTTTGATTCTTCAAACATCAACATGTGACCCAGTCACATCATGTAATAAGAATCTCCAAGTAGGAACTTAATAGAGTTAGACAATGGACTTTACCTGAAGTAGAGTCAAACTTATTGACTTTAACATCCTTAGGTAAATTTGGCAGCTTCGCAACCAATGCCCCTTCCTTTGGCAATGGACCCTTGATAATGGGACTATCTAAGACTTAGCCTCTCTCTTTACCATTTGGTCAACCGAGTTGGCTATGGCCGATGCCTTTCCATTGGGAAGAGAGAGCTTTACTAGATATCCAATGTCATCATTGTCAATGTCCATAAAGTTTTAGGAAGTTGATCTTAGCAAATAGATAAGATCATTAAGGGTCTTGTCATAGTCTGTTTCATAGGAGTCCCAAAGGAACTCACTATGTGACTTAGAAAGTAGTTGAGCCACCAACTTTCTCAAGACTTTGAAACCCAACTCTCCCGGCTTGTCAATATGTGACTACATCTCCAAGATGTGATCACACATAGACCTTTGCTTGCCAATATGGCTTGAGTGACCTTAAACTTTTCAAGAACTTGTGGGTTAGGGAGAATAATTGGAGGAGGTGGAGGAAGTATGATATCCATGGGACATCATCTTCATTTAGGAAAGCTTGTTTCAAGAGATTTGGGAAGATCATAAATGTCTAGACCAGACATCTTTTTGGGAGATATTCAAGATAGTTGATTTAAAGTCCTTAATATGACACCCAATATGAAATATTAAGGCTAGGACCCAACAAACTATTTTATAACTTAGAAGAGGGATGCCGTAATCCAAGCTATAAAATATTTGAAGGTAGGTGAATGACGATTCACCAATTTCCACTATGAAAAACGAAATAATTTATTAGGTTTTAATTGGATTTGAAAGTCCTAGATCTTTAAAGGCATGTTTCAATCTCGAGTGTGCCCTTCAGGTTTTGTGACTGGGATGCCGAGGATCACAAAACAAGGTGTGAATAACCATGAAAATATACTTGGTACCCTTAATATTTACCCCTTAATCAGTGTGCCGGTTAACCACACACGCTCCACCGATACTATGATAAATATTAAGTTACCCTTTGCCTACCTTGTTAAGTCCAGGTTAGTGTGCCGGTTAACCACACACGCTCCACTAACGACTTAAGCAAAGTGCAAAGTGTAATTTCATGGGTTAGCACCAAATTCACATTTTCCTAAGTAACTAAGATTGGGTATTAATAAGAGTTTAGTTACTTAGTATTTATCATTAATACTTTTAATGAAAGGAGAACTATAGTCCTTGTCCTACCCGTTCGGCTAACGACCCTCCACTAGTCAAGGAAGCGGTGGGTGAGAGTGGACACCCATTAAACTGCCATTTTATAGGCAGTAACCTTATACCCCCCTTATAGACCGGCTTCGTGAATGAGGCCTACTAACGGTAAGACTGACTTTACTCTTATACATATATATAAATATTATTAACTTATAATATTATAAAGTATAAGGGTTGAATTTTAACTTTTAAAATTCTAAGGGCTAACTTGTAATTAAAGTATTCATAAGTGAAAACTTTTCAAATTCCAAAACTTGAGGGCAAGTTTTGAAACTATTCAAAACTAATTAATTCCATAACTTATGAGTTTAAAGTAGTTTTAATTAAAAGAAAACTCTTCAAGTTCCATAACTTGAGGACAAGTTATGGAAGACTTTAAATTAATTAATAAAAAAAATAACTTTTTTTTATTGTAACTTATGGAACTAATTAAGGTTACATTTTTTTTTTAATTTAATGAAGAGACTCTTGAACCTCCATAACTTGAGGACAAGTTATGGAGTCATAAAACCATTTAATTAGAACTAGACTCTTCATTTTGTAACATTTGCCAACTTTTATGAGTTTTATGATTCTTAAATGTGATTTTTCATATAACTTGAGGACAAGTTACAAAAATACACTTTGGAATCAACTCTTAGATTAAAATGGATTGAAAACAACTATTTCACACAACTTTTCTATTAATCTAAGAACCTCATAAGAACAAGATAATTCAAATCATCAATCTTCAAGAAATTAGCATGAACATACAAACTAATACAAATCTTGAAATTATGACAATTATCTTAGAAATTGGATTAGCATGAACATTACCACATCAAAAACAAGTTTATAAGTCCAAAAACATCTTAGGGTAATGTTCCTAGTCCAATTCCAGCCAAAACAATCGAATATATGCATCCAACTCGATTTTTCAGCTACTTTTGCAAGTATAACAAGAAAACAAGCCTAGGCTCTGATACCACTGTTGGCTTATGAGCATTCTAACACTCCTAAGTGTACATGCAACCCTAAATACCTTGGATCTATGTTTTCTCTATTATACATACAATTATGAACATCCAAGGTATTATCCTAATCTAGCATACAAAATAATAAATATAACAAGATAGAATACATACATACCTCTTTCATGTAAAATGTCTTCATGAAGCTTGAGTGCCTAGTGCCCCAAGTGTGACACCTCAAATGGTTCACACAACACCAAATACACTTGGAATAACTTGAGAGAAACTTAAACACTCATTGAAATCGTCTAGCCCTCACACTCACACATTAGTGCACGATTTCTTGAGCCATGGGATTCTTTTATATGGTGGCTATTAGGGTTACACCATGTAACTCATAACTTTACCCATTCCTTATGCTCCATGGATTTTAACCTCCATGGGTCACCCCATGGACTTAGTCCAACATAAGGAATCTTGGATCACAAGCCCACATATATAAGAATGAATGATTTACACAATCAACCCATATATTTAATTAGTCTCCTTTTGATCACTTAATTAATTCCAAATTAATTCTTGATCAATACTAATTAAATAACCTTATTAATATATTAGAACTTATAATATATTAACCAACCTTAAGTGTTATTTCTCTCATTATAGTCTATCCAAATGCATGATGCCATGCAACCCAAATGGACCATGCCGGGTCGGGTCAAGTCTTACCAATTATAGTTATGGACTTAGACATTAATCCAACAAATTATCCAAATGCTATCATTCACAGTTTTCTTCTCCTCTTTCAAGGTATTAACTGTATAAGCCGGATAAGTAGAATATCCCTTCGATATAAATTTACGAGTTTTTAAGAAAGAAATTTATTATTTTCACCGTAGACATAAAAAGAATCCTTTTTTTCGATAGGGATGCATATCATCTCTTTGTAGCACAAGAGATCTGCGTAGTTCTTTGACAATCGATTGATGTCGAGAATAATATCAAAGTTGGGAAAGAAGATAGGAATCAGGTTAGCAAGAAGATTATAACTTTCAATTCCTATGACACTATTTCTATAGACTTTATTAGCAAGTAATGATATATATTTCCTATGTTATCTATATGAAATGATTGGACAATTGCGTAACAAGCAATTTTGAAAAGAATGTGCGAATTTATAACGCACGAAAGAATCTGAGGCATCACAATCAAATAAGATCTGAGCAGATCTAAAGTTTACGAGAAAATTACTAGTCACAACATTCGAGTCCTAACTTACTTCCTCTATGGTAATCTAAAATGTACGATATTTAACTTTTGGTTTGCCAAACGATTGTCAAACTCTTCAAACTTCTTAATTACTGGCGGTGCTCACACCTGCACCCGCTCATCATTCTCTATTGGGCCTTCGATCCTAATATTTGAGTTAAAACTCAATTCTCATTGCAGACTCCTGCTCCTTCTTGGTTTATAGACTAAACCCAAGATAAGGCCTTTACTTTTGCTATAACAACAACTCGAATGGTCATATTCTAATGACCTTTGATTTTATAACGCACAAGACACATAACAAACCAAACTCTTGTGTTAGAATCAGATCGAATAAATCAAGCTGATGGAATAAAGAAAACAAAAAGAGTTTGATTAACACGTGGATGCTTCGGAACAGAAAGAATAGCCCACGTATCTATAATTCGTGCTTTCGGACATACACAACAATTTTTTCAAATGACAGAATATTTCGATTGATTACTAAATCACGGATTTCATACTGTAATCCTTCCATGAATAACTAAATTCTTCATCGCCTTCATAATAGGTAACATCTCTAGTTAATGGTTGCTCAATTCTTTAATGAAGATCATTATATTTCTATCGACCATCTCGACCATCTCCTTCTTGACTGAAGTTTCGTCATTACTCAATACATGGCTTTCTAAACCAATCAACTTTATCTTTGTAGATTTATATTAATCGGACTCCACTCTTTATGACCTTAAGATTTGAAATATAATTATCTTCTTAGTCGTTGCCGAAACAAAGGTAACGACACACATGAATAAAACGGAATCATTTACTAGCTTCTTGGTAACCTTGTGACTTTTCCTGATCCAAGTGTAAGTCCAGTGCTTCTAGTAGTATAAGCCTCTACTACTATTCACACGTACTCATACTCGTCCCAAGTATTGTCTCGCAATTCCCAAGTCACCATTCAAAAGTTTTCACAAAACAACTTTTCACACCTGAGTGTGTTCAAACAAGTACATACAACAATTTCTCCTAGACTCAACTAGGGTTTTCGCGTTTCTATCAAACATATCTTGAATTACATATACTCGCCTTCTAAGATTCTTCTCACGCATATGCTCGATCTAGCATATTCTAATACTTTTTCATAGGTCGATATAATTTTACTCCCAATTCTTCATATAAATTCTTTCTCGGGTAGTGTCTACTCTGCAAGACATACTACACCCAAAATTTACTCTAGCAATGTAGAGACAAACAGTTTTCAACTACTTGCATCATCTTCTAACTTATGTAATTCACCATGCACCTTTGTTTATTTCATTATCCTTCCATGACATCGTTATTCTTGTATCTGAGTAAGTCTAAGTCTACTTCATAGGAGTCTATCCTAAGAAGTCTGCATTATAGCTGCATCTCAGCAAGTTGTACTAACTTCAACTTGGTTCTCTACCATTCCTAACTACAACATTTCTTCTCATACAATACTATGGGTGTATTGTTTCTTCAACTAAGCATTCTACCTTACTTAAACAAGTAAGTTACTTAACCTTTTATTACTAAATGACTTAATTCACCTTCCTAATCATGTATATTAAAGTCGGCTTAACACACAATGGGACTTCCATGAGGATGTGATAGAAGTGAATCATCACTCAGTATTATTAAATACTAAGTCTGAACATCTTGTATAAGGTTACTACTCGAACTACATACTACATCACAAAGTCTTGGCCTACTGAGTCTGAAAAACTTCATTAGCCTTTCCTTTGATCTTCATTTAATTCCTCTAAATCTTGTACCACATAAATTTCAATATTGTCGAAGTATTTATCACCGACTTCGGTTCTTTTGACTCTATAAACAATCACTGCTTCAATCTGGACAACGATGAAACAACTTCATGGATTTGTACCAACACATTTATCTCGCCCAAATGTGTTTCAAACGTACATCATTCTTCTAAAGATGTTATTATTTCATCAAACATACTTTAAATGTATAATACTACTCTATTGGTATTAATACATTATTTACGATAACATTTTATATTTATTATTTTACGATATCCCGATATCGTTTATTTATAAACTTATTGATGTCAACTATCATAAGTCTCTCTATCACTTCGAAAAGTTTCATGTAAATTCTATTACGGAAATTCTTAGAATTCTCAGCATAAAATTTTCTCTTCTAAATCAAAGTCCGCAACAAACCGTAAACTCTCTTAAATAATAGCAATAAGGCAAGCAACCTAAGGTATGCAATATTCATTTATCATTTAGCACATATTAGATTATAAGGCATATCTCATCTTCACTTAACAATTCATGTTTAAGTCTAGAAATTCTCAAAATTCCTAGTTCACATAAACTAATTCTCTAAAATTTTTGAAGTAACTTAATCTCTTAGAATACTAGGGTTTATTACTACCCAATACCCCACTTAAGTATTTCCTATGGTTCGTATCCATATACTCCTAATGAATCCGTTCATATATTGAACTTCCATTAGTTTAACTCTAAATACCAATCCGTGGTATTTAGTTCACTTAAACCACTGCTCTGATACCGTGATTGAAAGAACCCAAACTTTCATACGTGACAATATAGTTACTCCAAAACATGCTACATGCATATTTATAAAATAATGTTTTACATTGATAAAGTGATTACAAAAGATTGGATACAAACCGACTATGTTTTAATATTTTACATAACTACCCAGGATATTGTAATTTTATACAAACATAAACCGAAATATAAAAGTAATATTACAACTATTCTAAACCTTGCAACAGTATATGACTATACTGGTTACTTATTCCCTGCAAATTTGTTAAACATTAAGAGGGTAAGCGGTGACGCTTAGTGAGTTCAATAATAGATACAATATAACGTTATGCCATATATATACTTCAATATGGCAGAAGCAAAGAGGAACAAGGAACAACAAAGGCATGATGTGAAAAGCTTTCCATATCAATCAATGAGACATAACAATTTCCATACTTGATATACAATCAATAAAGTTTCAGCACAAATGGCACAGAAAATACTCAGGAATATCATTGTGCTAGAATATTCAGGCTTTCAGCCTTATCTTAGCATACTGCCGAAGCCAAAGTGATGCCTATGTCATACACTTCATGGTCAACGGTTCATACCAATACCCAAGTGATGCCTATGCCAAACACTTCATGGTCAGAGGTACAACCTTGCTATAAAAATAACAGAAATAATAACACGAGATGATAACATGGAAAAGCACATAGCACATATAACACATAACATACAATTGTTGCTATATATTAAAATCACCGTGAAATAACCGGGGGTTAAAATAGTAATTTGGGCAGCACTTCGGCTCTAAATACGACTTCCTTCGTTGAAAACCAGGAGTTTTCTTGAAAACCGGGCCCTACGAGGGTTGGGCTTCGAAACTGAAAAGATAAATTTTTCGGGCTTCTCGGGAATTTCAGGGCGTGTTACGGGCGTTGGAATCAATACCGGGGCTTCGGGGGATGTCAAATTAGTGAAAATGTGGAAAAAGGGTGAAAAATGACAAATTTCTAAACTTTACCCGGGAGATCTCGCATGCACTATTTATAGTGCGAAGGTCCGGATTCGAAGCGAGGGGAAGAGGGCAGGTGGCTGCGAGGCTCGGAACAGGTGGCAGCAGGGCGATGCTCGGATGCGAGGGTCGGAACAGGTGTGCGCTTCGGATTGGTCGGATGACACAACTACTTCCTCGGTCGAATCAGGAAGCTACACGCGGGTCGGGCACGAGGGAAGCATGTGAAGTTCACGTGACCGGCTTCGGACACCTGTGCGGCACGCGTCGCTTCTTGGATGCGCCATGCAGCTGCTTCGGACACGTGGCCAGCTCAGAGCGAGGATGACGTGGCTGTCACTATTCCTACCAATTTTCTCGAAAATTGTGCCCAATCTTGTAAAATGCATAACTTTCTCATACGGGCTCCGTTTTTGACGTTCTTTATATGCACGCGTAGGGAAAATTATGTTCTACAACTTTCGTTTAAACTTCGTCGGAAAATTTTGAATTTATTTTTATATAATTATTTTTAACAGACCGGGACTGGTAAATCCGTTAAAAATTCATAAATTCTTCATCCGACGTCCGTTTTCATCAAACTTTTTACTGTTGTGCTACTATTGACGAGACCTTCGATTCTCGTTTAGGTTGTGTCGCCTAAAAATCACTCGATCTAAAATTTGAGTTTTTAGCTATCTACTGCTAAGCTGAAACTTAGAAAAATCATAACTTCCTCATACGAAGTCAGATTTTGGCGTTCTTTTTATCAAAATTCTCGGTTTAACGAATACTACGACTATCATTTAGATCACTAAGGCTAAAAAGTAGTTTATCAAAAACTCACTTTTTACGTCATTCGGCGCCGTGCCGGTTTTGTCGCGGATCTTCGACTGGTCATAACTTCTTCGTTATAACTCGGATTTCGATGAGGTTTTCGCCTAAATGTTTCTAACGAGATTATCTACAACTTTCAATAATAAAATTTTAAATATTTCAAATTTTATATTTTCGCTAAATTTCACTATTTGGCTTTTAATTGGAATCTCATAAGACTTTCAATATTTTATGAGTGATTCTAAAGATAGTTTTACTTCATTTCTAGTAAAAACTATCTGTTAGAACTCTACACTCAATTTCACATAATATTTCATAATATTATTAACATTTCAATTTACAAAACACGATTTTAAAACGTGTATGTTACAAAATCCGAACATGGACCAAAGTCATCATCTTCAAGACCAAGGTTAAGGGGGATTTCCTCATTGTTAAAGCCTGTAATGTCCATGTCCTTCATAAAATCATCAACTACATCATCGTCATTTATCGTCATATTATCCATTAAATTTTCTTCAAACTCATCCTCATCATCACCATCTCCATCGTAATCACTCGAACCTCCACGTTTTGTAGTTGGTCATGCTTCTCTGCCACGATTGCGACAGGAGGAACACGATCTTCTTCGTTTTCATGCTCTGAAGCCAAGATAACAACATCCTCGGTTTCCGTGATCACTCTCTTCAGCAAAGATGCCAAACTTGATCAGAGGATACTTTCATTCAAAATTAAACTTTCCTTTTATATTTTGCTTCATTAATCGAAAGGCACTTGAACCAACAGACTTAAGGTCCAAGGTCTCTCCTCCTCTTTCTAACTCTGGGTGCAAGACATTGAAGATTAACTGAAGGAATCTTGGATACATGAGGAACTTATCTCTTTTGTTTCCTTCAATGTTCACAATCATCTCGTGCAAAATGGACTTTGAGAGTTGAACTCTATCCCTGAAGCTAAAGCAGCAATTGCACCGATGTTGATCAGAGAGATTTCATCAGTTCCTGATTTCCGACTGGAGATACAGCTCACAAATACATGAGCTAAGTATCTCCAATACGGAGGCAATAATTTCTTGAGAGTGGGAGGGAAAATTCCTTCGTATCCCATTTGATCCAGAATCTCTTGAGTCTGATATAGATCAGTCTCCTTCAGGAATTCAAGTTCGTCACTGATCTGCAAAGTTTCTCGAAGGATTTGTTCAGTAACCAAGACTTTCTTTACTCGCACAGAAGCTTCAAGATAATTTGTGCCCTTATCATCCTTTATCACAGCTGCGTTCCTCCAAAACTCCTTAACCAATCATTGATAGATGACCGGATTGATGGTGAGAGCAGTGAACAAGCAGCATCTTCTTAAGCCATTGACAATGAATTGGAAATCAGAGTGAGCCTCTGGAGGATCAACTAGGTAAATGGCCAAGTTGTGAACTTTAGCAAATTCAAGTCCTACCATATTGATCTGCACAAAACAAGCTAAGTGAGAGAAACACAAAAAATTTATCAATAAACATCAGGTGTTTTCCCGTTTGACAGTTAAATTAAGCTTTCAATGGAGAAAATTTCATTTTTAGGGCAAAATTGGGGTGTACGGTCGTACACGGGAGTCCAGCTGTACATGTGTGTCCAACCGTACACGGGTGTCCAGCCGTATACGGGTGTCCAGCCGTACACAGGTGTCCGGCCGTATGATCGGTGTATTTTACATCACGCTTAATATACTATAATTTATGTAAAATAACCGATTTTATCTAAGAATGGTGCTACTTTGACATGTATTTGAATTATGTTTGTAGGTGGTAAATATGATGAAAATGGTACAAAAAGATGCAAAAAGAAGTTCAAGGAATTACACGAAGAGAAATCAAGATTGAAAACAAAAGAATTGAAGATGTTCGGGTTTGGAAAGACGAGAAAACAAAATAAAAAAATGAAAAATTGTATTTTTAAAATAATTATAATTTAATTAAAATGATTTATTTAGGAAATAATAATTTTATTATTTTCTAAATAATTTAATTTAATTAAATGTATTTTTAATAAAATCAAATTAAAAATAATATATAAAAATCATGTTTTTTTTTTAATAAAAATAAAAAGAATTTAAATTCATTAATGAGGTTTAATTAAAATAAATTATTGGGAATTAATTATTTAATTTCTAAATAATTTATATTAATTAAATTAATTTAATTTAATTTAAATTGAAAAAAAAAAAAAAAAAAAAATAGAAAAGAAAAATCGGAGCCCAAACCCGAAGCAGGAGCCCAAACCCGGAGCCCAGGTTCAAATGTCGCGACCCGTGTCCGGAAAACCCGAACCGAATCCGATCCGTCCGCCCGCAACCGTTTTCACTCACAGAACGATCCGACAATTGACGATCCATACCCGGCTCCGACCCGGGTTGGATCCGCGCTTTTATCCGGATATGACGTCATCCGTGACGTCACCTGATCCGAACCGCATCCGACTTCGACCCAGCTCCGACCCGACCCGCGATCCGTTTCGTCTCACAGAAGATCCGCGCCTCGACCCGCCTGCCGACCCGGGTTCCGACCCGATCTGGATCCGCGAGAATTAGCCCTAAACGACGTCGTTTTGATGCCAGCTGCAAGTACTTATGCCATGTGCTGAACCTACGGGTTTTCCTATCTTTTAAACACTTTCCAACCAATTTTAACCACTTTTTCACCATTTTTCCTATTTTAAACCCAAATTCTTCCCAACAAAACCCAATAATTCCATCTTTTTAATTCTTTTGAATTCTTTTTCATGAGATTTAGATTGGATCTTAGATCCAATCTAAAAGCTTAATATTCCTAGCTTTATTTCATTCTTTTTGATATTTAATTTTCCAAAAATTCACTATAAATACCACCCCAAAATCACCATTTCAACACACCCTCTTACATTCTTACACACCTCTTATCTCTAAGACACCTCTTATACCTCTTATACCTCTTATACCAACCTACTTTCATACCACCACCTTCTTTAGGAAATTTCTATATTTTTTTGGAAGCATTTTAGTCTTCCAAATTCCTTTCTTTTTCAAAGAATTCAAGCCATCAAAGATTCAAGACTTTTCAAGATTCAAGATCAAGACATCAAGAATTCAAGAATACAAATATGAGTTTTTATAAGTCTACAATGCGCGGCTAAATCCTCTCGTGATCGCAACCGGGAGTAGGTTTTAATTCTTACTTATTGTATTATTTTTGGGTGTGAACATTTGAATTTGTTGAATATTATTTGTGGATTTTGTTTATGTTTTTAACATTATAAAATCGTTACATTTATTTTATTCATTTATCAATTAATTATTCCAAGTTTAAAATAATTTTAAGTGATCTCCCCACCGTGCCAAATCATCCAATAGCGGTGTGTAGGACGGAGGGTGCGGTTACACTTATTTTCTATTTTGGACTTAAACTTTAATTGAATCGACTATGAAAAATTAATAACACTCATTTCTAATTCATATAATTATTAATTCTGAAACCGGAAGCGATCATTGTTTTTAATTGAATTAAAATCATATATTTATTTGTTTGTCATCATATTTATAAATCTCAAATTAATCATTATTTCTTCATCGTTAAATCAAAATAGTAACTAAACTATTAACCATAAGCTCCTCTGGATCCGACCCTTACTTACCACTCGCTAGATTAGTGGAAATAAGGTTTATTTTTGACGCGACAACGACCGCTCGTCAAATTTTGGCGCCGTTGCCGGGGAGTTATTGCGCTTAATATTTAGTTATTTATTTTGATTTTTATTTTAAAATAAATTTAAAAAAAAAAAAAAAATTTGATAAAAATTTCACATTTTCTTTCTAGTTGTTTATTTGATATTTTTTTTTGTTTATTTGATTTTTTTTACTTCGAATATATATATACAATTAAAAAAAAAATTCACATTTTTTGTTTATTTGATTTTTTTTTTACTTCGAAAATATATAAAAAAAAAATATAAAAAATACATAAAAAAAAAATTTTATTTGATTCTTATAGTCTTTATTTATAATTGTTAAATTCCTTTTACGCGTTTGTATTTTTTTTTTGTTGTGCATGCATACTCGTTATTCGAGACGATCCTCTCCATTGCTTTTTAACTCAGAAATCGAAAGAGCGGCAAAAAGAAATCGTGTTTCTCACCGCGCCCTAATTTTTGAAGAAGCCAACAAAACCGACGACAAGATGACAGACCGAAAAACCATGGGAGATTTTGCACGACCCTCACTTGACGGGACCAAATCATGCATTAAACGACCTGAAGTAGGAGCTACAACTTTTGAGATCAAGATGCATGTGATCCAAATGGTGCAAAATAGTGCGCAATTCGATGGCTCACCCGATAGTGACCCCAATACACACATCACTAGTTTCTTGGACATTTGTGACATGTTCAAGATGGATGGAGTAACTGAAGATGCAATCCGACTACGCCTCTTTCCTTTCTCTTTACGAGGCCGTGCCAAGAGGTGGTTCTCAACATTACCCGCTGAATCCATCACCACTTGGGAAGACTTGGCTGACAAATTCCTAACCAAGTACTTTCCACCATCAAAGACAAACATGATGATCAATGAAATCCTTTCATTTCAAGCTGAAGATGGCGAATCGCTATACGAAGCATGGGAAAGATACCGAGAGCTACTCCAAAGATGCCCACATCATGAGCTACCTATGTGGAGGCAGGTTCAAACATTCTTCAATAGTTTGGACATTCATACACAACAATCACTCCATGCAGCTGCCGGAGGTTCCATAAGGAACAAAACACCAGAAGAAACGTATGAACTCATAGATGAAATGGCAATGAATGGCAGTCCCGCTCATTCGGTCCAATATCGTGGCAACAAAAACAAACAACTTAGATTTGAGAGTGTACATCAAACCGATGAAGTGCTGACTGAAGTCCTTTCCCAAATGCGGAAACTGACAACTGAAATCAGTCAACTCAAACAAAACCCTCAATCTAATGTTCAAACTGTTTGCAGTTTATGTGAAGGACCACACAAGGCTAAAGACTGCAGAAAAGGGAACATGTTCGCTCAAAGCAATGATAAAGTTGAAGAAGTCTTTTATTCTTCCGGTGATCAGGCTGATTTGAATGAAGAAAGGCGAAATTTCTATAGACCACAACAACAACACAATCAATTCAACAATCAAAGCAACAATGACCGATGGAGGAACAACAACAATTCAAGTTCAAATTGGCGGAACAACAACAACAACTTCAACCCAAACTGGCAAGGCAACAAGGTCAGCAACAACAATTCGGGCCAATCCAGTCAAAATCAACATCATGGGCAGGTTTCTTCTCAAGCAAATCATGGAAAGACAAGTGAACCATACCATGATAAGCAAATGGAACAATTGATGAACATGATGAAGGAAAGTCTCAAGCAAAATGAAATTAACTCCAAATCAATTTCAATACTTGAGAAGCAATTGGGACAAATAGCAGAGCAAATAAATCGGCGACCACCTGGCAACCTTCCGGGCACCACGCAAGTAAATCCTCAACACTCAAGAGCTTCAACTAGCAACACCACCACCACCAACACCAACAACAACGCACATGTAAATGAGGTAAGTATTCTGCGTAGTGGTAAATCATATGATAATCAAGTGCATAAGCCTACACCAAACTCGTTAAAAAATCCTGATGAGGTTTTGGTGGAGGATTATGTATCTTCTGATAATGAAAGTGAAAAGACTCTTAAAACACCAATTGAACGAGAACATAAATTGAAAGGAAAATTGCATGAGTCGGAACAATCTAAAGTTGGGGAAGGACATGTGGAGACAAATACCACCCCTTACCCAACAGCTTTGAAAAACCCAGAAAAACAAGTTTTTAAAAAAAATGATGATATTTGGGAAACTTTTCGACAAGTCAAAATTAACATCCCACTTATCGATGCCATTAAGCAAATTCCGGCTTATGCTAAATTCCTCAAAGATTTATGTACTCAAAAGAGACGTCACCGAATTCCAACAAAATCAAACGGCACAGCACATGTTAGTGCCGCTTTGACAGGAATACTTCCACCCAAATTAAAAGATCCTGGAGCACCTTTAATTACAATTGAAATTGGAAACATAAAAATCAAAAAGGCACTTCTTGATCTTGGAGCAAGTATCAATGTCCTTCCTGGTAGTTTATATGATAAATATGACCTTGGCCCATTGCAACCAACTAACATTACTGTGTCAATGGCCGATTTGTCACTTAAATTACCACGGGGGATGTTGCCTGATGTCATAGTCAAGGTGGAAGATTTTTATTACCCAGTTGACTTCATAGTTATGGACTCTGAAAAACACTTCAAGGACAAACAACAAAATGTCATTCTCGGTCGTCCCTTTTTAGCAACTATAAATGCTCAAATTAGTTGTCGAGATGGTGCAATTGACGTGACTTTTGGCAACCGCAAGTTGAGACTACAAGCCTTTGAACCGAACGCTAACTCTCCAGATCATAATGATTGCTTTATGATAGACACCATCGGGGATTGTGTTCACGAGCATACCGCAAATATGCTCCTGGACATAACCAATGATTTGGAGGATGTTTTTTGTGACAGTGACAGATCTCAAACAATTGAAGATCAAAAAGAGTTTCTGAATGCTATCCATGGTCGCACGTCAACTTGGTCAAATAATTTTGATGATCTCCCAGATTCAATTGATTTAAAGATAAAGCCATCATTGGAAGAACCACCAGCATTGGAATTGAAGTTGTTACCGAAGCATTTGAAATATGCCTTTTTAGGAGAAAATCAAACGCTTCCGGTGATCATTGCATCAGATTTGACAGAGGAACAAGAACAAGCATTACTGAAGGTGCTTAACACATACAAAGCCGCAGTTGGATGGACAATTGCCGATCTTAAGGGAATAAGCCCAGCAGTTTGCATGCATAGAATCATTACCGAACCGTCGATAAAACCATCAAGAGAGACGCAAAGAAGATCGAACCCTAATATGAGGGAAGTCGTGAAAAAAGAAGTGTTAAAGTGGTTAGATGCCGGAATCATCTACCCAATCTCTGACAGTGTATGGGTTAGCCCAACGCAAACCGTTCCAAAGAAAGCTGGCATCACGATCGTAGAAACTTCAAGTGGTGAAAAGATAACCACTCGGCCGGTAACCGGGTGGCGGGTTTGTATTGATTATCGCAAATTAAATACTGCCACTTTAAAAGACCATTTTCCTTTACCTTTCATTGACCAAATAATAGTGAAATTATCAGGTCAAAAGTTTTATTGTTTTCTGGATGGGTATTCTGGATACAATCAAATACCTATACATCCTGAAGACCAAGCCAAGACTACTTTTACATGTCCCTATGGTACTTTCGCATTCCGACGAATGCCATTCGGATTATGTAATGCCCCTGCCACTTTTCAAAGATTAATGACTAGTATTTTTTCAGACATGGTCGGGGAGTCCTTGGAAATTTTTATGGATGATTTCTCTATTTTTGGATCAACATTTGACACATGTCTCCAACAATTGGTAAAAGTTTTGAAACGTTGCACAGAGACAAACTTGGTTTTAAGTTGGGAGAAAAGTCATTTCATGGTTAAAGAAGGAGTTGTACTTGGGCATGTTGTTTCTGAAAGAGGATTTGAAGTTGACCATGCCAAAGTACAACTCATTTCCTTACTACCACCTCCCATAAATGTCAAAGGCGTGAGATCTTTTCTTGGACATGCAGGTTTTTATAGACGATTCATCAAAAATTTTAGTGCGATTTCAAAACCTTTATGCAATTTGCTTTCTAAAGACGCACCATTTTCTTTTGATGAATCGTGTATGAAATCCTTTCAAAATCTAAAGGGACAACTTTCCCAAGCACCAATATTGCGATCACCTGATTGGTCACAACCTTTTGAAATCATGTGTGACGCAAGTGATTATGCGGTTGGTGCTGTATTGGGGCAACGGGTGAATAAAAAGCCCGTTGTAATCTCTTATGCTAGCAAAACTTTTTCCGATATACAATTGAATTACACAACAACGGAAAAAGAGTAGTTAGTAGTTGTCTTTGCTTTAGACAAATTTCGCTCATATGTTTGGGGGTCAAAAGTTGTTGTTTTTACGGACCATAGTGCTTTGCGTCATCTCATGCAAAAGAAAGATTCAAAACCGAGGCTTATTAGATGGATATTGCTACTACAAGAATTTAACTTAGAAATTCAGGATAAGAAAGGAAGTGATAATGTAGTAGCTGATCACTTGTCCAGACTCCCCATTGATGTATCAAGCACTTTCAAGGAGGAAATTCGGGATACCTTTCCCGATGAACAATTATTGAACATCAATGGATTACCTTGGTTTGCTAATATTGTGAATTATTTGGCTACAGGAAAAATACCAGAGTATTGGACAAAGCAAAAGATGAAACATTTCATGGCACAAGCAAAACGGTTTATTTGGGACAATCCAGACTTATTCAAGATTGGACCAGATCAAATAATTCGGAGATGTGTCCCTGACCATGAAATTCAAGATTTATTGGCTCATTGTCACTCATACGCGTGTGGAGGACATTTCAGTGCTCAAAAGACGGGTCATAGAGTTCTAGACACGGGTTTCTTCTGGCCAACAATTTTTCATGATGCGCATGTGTTTGTTAAATCCTGTTTGAAATGCCAACAAGTTGGGGGGATCTCAAAAAGAGACCAAATGCCATTAAACCCCATCTTGGTTGTTGAAATATTTGATGTGTGGGGAATTGACTTTATGGGTCCTTTTCCAACTTCTTTCGGCAATATTTATATTTTGGTGGCTGTCGATTATGTCTCAAAGTGGATTGAAGCCGAGGCCACCAAAACAAACGATCACCATGTTGTTTGTAAGTTTGTCAAGAAAAATATTTTTGTGAGACATGGTATCCCTCGTGTGATCATCAGTGATGGGGGGTCACATTTTAAAAACTTTAAATTTGGCAAACTACTCAAACAATATGGTGTGAATCATAGAATTGCCACACCTTACCACCCTCAAACAAGTGGTCAAGTGGAAGTGTCTAATCGACAGATCAAAGAAATTTTACAAAAAACCGTTAGACTTGACCGCAAAGACTGGTCACTTCGACTAGACGATGCGCTTTGGGCCTATCGGACTGCTTTCAAAACACCGATTGGCACAACCCCTTATAGACTTGTTTTTGGAAAAGGATGTCACTTACCGGTTGAGTTAGCACATCGAGCATTGTGGGCCATCAAAGAAGTAAATTTGGAGTATGATCAAGCAGGAATGGAACGAAAACTACAATTGAGTGAACTGGAAGAACTCCGGGATGAGGCATACAATAATGCTGTCACATATAAGTCCAAGATGAAAGCATTCCACGATGCAAAATTAAAGATCAAAATTTTTGAAAAAGGACAAAAAGTGTGGCTATTTAATTCACGGTTAAAGCTTTTTCCCGGGAAATTGAAAAGCAAATGGTCAGGACCATATGAAGTAGTTGATGTCACACCTCACGGAGCAATTGAGATCAAAGATGAAAAAGGCGGTGAGTCATTCAAAGTAAACGGGCATCGTCTCAAGCCCTATATTTCATCTGCCACACGACATGAGGTACAAGTAGAACGGGTTGACTTTTTACAAGAACAACCCACTTACGTCATCTAGTTTTTTTTACTTCGAGGTAACACGTCTGGCTGAAGACGTTAAACTTAGCGCTACTTCGGGAGGCAACCCGAGAACTTTGTGGGTATGTTCACTGCAAACCCTCACGAGACTTAACTCGTCCACTAGGGTAACCTAGGGGTTTAAAAGGCTTGTTGCACATGCCAAGTGCAATCGCGATCCTCAGCGAAAATGATGGATTTATTTTAATTGGTGTGTTTGTGGTTTATTTCATTTTATTGTTTTATGGTTTTCTTTTGTGTTTTACATCGAGGACGATACAAAGTTTAAAGTTGGGGAGGTATACTTAAATGAGAAAAAGGCGACAAACCAAATATGCTGCAATTTTTGGTTTTGATGGAGCCCAACAAGAAAAAAAATTCAACATTTTTTTCCTATTTTTGAAGATATAAAAGCCCCCTCTACCAAGAACTATCAGGTGATCTCGATTCTTTGTTTGTTTTGTGTGATTTTTTTTTATATAAATAAGAAATTATCCCAAAAAGGAAAGAATGTAATTGTGTTAGTATGTTAGTATGCTTTTACCAAATTATAGCAGGAAACATAAAAAAAAAAAAAAAAAAAAAACATTTTGAAGCACCAATTAGTATTACTTGTATGGATATAGAAACAAACAATAGGATGCATAACAGTGAGAAAGTGGACCGTAACAGACTGATACATTTCATGCAGTAGATCAGCTTTCTAGAACTTGTTTTAACTCTATTTTAAGAATACTAAATATCAAAATGATAAAGGCAATTCATTTATTTTTATTTTTAGCCAATTAACCCTTAAGCCTACCCATTTGTATTTAAAATTCCTGTTGTTAACCACTTTGAGCCTTAGCCTGTTCATTTCTTAAGCAGATTTAAGCCATATCCCAAACACTTTCCTACCATGTCTTTCGACTTTATAAGCAAAGTTTTATCATTTCCATGTATGTATTTGTTATATATATTGTTCATATTTTAGCGAGTCAAATAAATTGTGAAATTTCAGAAAATTTCTCTTGCTTGGTTCTAAAAAATTGGTTTAATATATATATATATAAAAATAAAAAAAAAAAAAAAAAAAAAAGACAGCTACCCCTTTATTTGAATGTTCTCTTTTTGTTTGTGCAAATATTTATAGTTTTATAAACTTAAGGTTAGATATCAAGAAATTAACGTTGTTCGAAACATTTTACATAAATTTTCGACATTTTTAGAAAATCTAAGCCTAAGTTTAAAGTTGTATGATGTGAGATTTTTTTTTGTGTTATTTGTTATTTTTAGAAAATCAAAGTTTAGAAACAAATCTAAAGTTTGAGCTTCCATACTTTGATATATATCTGTTTTGTTTAAAAAAAAAAAAAAAATTAAAAAAAAAAAATTAAAAAAAAAAAAAAAAAAAGTATAGCGTTAGTGAAGGTTAGTTAGAAATATTTTATATGTTTGTAAACGTTTGCAATTTTTTGTTTCAAGTTGAGTCCATTTATATACACTTTGGGGTTTTGCTGTGCAAAAAAAAAAAAAAAAAAAAAAAAAAAAAAAAAAAAAAAAAAAAAAAAACAGAACCAAGCATTTTAGTTTGAATAACTTTTGTATTTTTGTTAATAATAAAAGTTTAATTTGACATAATCCAAAAAGATTTTTGTCTTATCTAAACGTTTTGAGTCATTTTAGATAAGTTGTAGATGTTATTAATGTTTGTATATAGTTGTATTGTATTTATCGAGTTATAATAATTATCTTTGTTGTGCTCTTAAAGTCTAAAAGACCCAAGTCACCAATCCAAAAACATCCCTACCCTACCCTTAGCCGAACATTACAACATGAAAGTCCTTTTGATTGCTATTTAAGTAGTCACTAAGTAGAGGTAGATCAAGCCTATGGTAAAGCGATATCTTTAAATCGACCTTGAAACGCGTCTCCACTTCAAAGAAAGAAATGTGACCTCATTTGTTGCTATATCTTGATCAGGTGGTATTGATTGGTGCTATTTAATTCTGTTATGGTTCCATGTGAAAACTAGTTTATAATTCATATCTTTAGTTTTCAAAAGCATCAAAGAAGTTTTCTAGCACACTAATCAATTACATTTGGATCTTTCTCGGGACGAGAAAGAGATAAGTTGGGGAGGTTTGATCGGTGTATTTTACATCACGCTTAATATACTATAATTTATGTAAAATAACCGATTTTATCTAAGAATGGTGCTACTTTGACATGTATTTGAATTATGTTTGTAGGTGGTAAATATGATGAAAATGGTACAAAAAGATGCAAAAAGAAGTTCAAGGAATTACACGAAGAGAAATCAAGATTGAAAACAAAAGAATTGAAGATGTTCGGGTTTGGAAAGACGAGAAAACAAAATAAAAAAATGAAAAATTGTATTTTTAAAATAATTATAATTTAATTAAAATGATTTATTTAGGAAATAATAATTTTATTATTTTCTAAATAATTTAATTTAATTAAATGTATTTTTAATAAAATCAAATTAAAAATAATATATAAAAATCATGTTTTTTTTAATAAAAATAAAAAGAATTTAAATTCATTAATGAGGTTTAATTAAAATAAATTATTGGGAATTAATTATTTAATTTCTAAATAATTTATATTAATTAAATTAATTTAATTTAATTTAAATTGAAAAAAATAAAAAAAATAAAAAAAAAATAGAAAAGAAAAATCGGAGCCCAAACCCGAAGCAGGAGCCCAAACCCGGAGCCCAGGTTCAAATGTCGCGACCCGTATCCGGAAAACCCGAACCGAATCCGATCCGTCCGCCCGCAACCGTTTTCACTCACAGAACGATCCGACAATTGACGATCCATACCCGGCTCCGACCCGGGTTGGATCCGCGCTTTTATCCGGATATGACGTCATCCGTGACGTCACCTGATCCGAACCGCATCCGACTTCGACCCAGCTCCGACCCGACCCGCGATCCGTTTCGTCTCACAGAAGATCCGCGCCTCGACCCGCCTGCCGACCCGGGTTCCGACCCGATCTGGATCCGCGAGAATTAGCCCTAAACGACGTCGTTTTGATGCCAGCTGCAAGTACTTATGCCATGTGCTGAACCTACGGGTTTTCCTATCTTTTAAACACTTTCCAACCAATTTTAACCACTTTTTCACCACTTTTCCTATTTTAAACCCAAATTCTTCCCAACAAAACCCAATAATTCCATCTTTTTAATTCTTTTGAATTCTTTTTCATGAGATTTAGATTGGATCTTAGATCCAATCTAAAAGCTTAATATTCCTAGCTTTATTTCATTCTTTTTGATATTTAATTTTCCAAAAATTCACTATAAATACCACCCCAAAATCACCATTTCAACACACCCTCTTACATTCTTACACACCTCTTATCTCTAAGACACCTCTTATACCAACCTACTTTCATACCACCACCTTCTTTAGGAAATTTCTATATTTTTTTGGAAGCATTTTAGTCTTCCAAATTCCTTTCTTTTTCAAAGAATTCAAGCCATCAAAGATTCAAGACTTTTCAAGATTCAAGATCAAGACATCAAGAATTCAAGAATACAAATATGAGTTTGTATAAGTCTACAATGCGCGGCTAAATCCTCTCGTGATCGCAACCGGGAGTAGGTTTTAATTCTTACTTATTGTATTATTTTTGGGTGTGAACATTTGAATTTGTTGAATATTATTTGTGGATTTTGTTTATGTTTTTAACATTATAAAATCGTTACATTTATTTTATTCATTTATCAATTAATTATTCCAAGTTTAAAATAATTTTAAGTGATCTCCCCACCGTGCCAAATCATCCAATAGCGGTGTGTAGGACGGAGGGTGCGGTTACACTTATTTTCTATTTTGGACTTAGACTTTAATTGAATCGACTATGAAAAATTAATAACACTCATTTCTAATTCATATAATTATTAATTCTGAAACCGGAAGCGATCATTGTTTTTAATTGAATTAAAATCATATATTTATTTGTTTGTCATCATATTTATAAATCTCAAATTAATCATTATTTCTTCATCGTTAAATCAAAATAGTAACTAAACTATTAACCATAAGCTCCTCTGGATCCGACCCTTACTTACCACTCGCTAGATTAGTGGAAATAAGGTTTATTTTTGACGCGACAACGACCGCTCGTCACCGTACACGCCTCATTGGTGCCGAAAACCCGTTTTTCCTTCAATAAACCCTGAATTTCTGGTCGATTTTGCTCAAGAATAACATCACAAGGTTCGTTAATGAGATACCTACACAATTGATTGGTTAATTTCAAGAAAATCGAGAGTTTTTAAGGCTTTAAGCGAGAGAGAGAGTTCGTCGGGTGTACGACCGTACTCAGAAAGTGAGATGAAGAAGAGTGTCCGGCCATACACAGGTTATATACTCCCCTAAATCCGGTTATGGGCTGCAACCCAACTAGCATTGAACTCAAGCCCAACAACATAATAAAATTAAAAATAATACATTTCAAGGACAATAAGATAAAATAAAATAAAATAAAATAAAATTGAAATTGAATGTCACTAATTTCTAATGCAGATAATATTTTTGTGAAATTGGGATCAAAGTTATTGAGCAGCCTTCATCCACTTGTCGGTACCTCCTCTTTCATGAATAGATCTGGCCAATCGCCGGTATTGTGGTCCACATAAACATGAAAGATCGTGACAAAATTTTGACATACTATTAATGACATGGCATTGTGACCTTACGTTTCTAGATAAAAATTTCTAAGGACCATTCATCTGACGACAACCAATGATATTGTTGTCCACCTAAATAGAGTAGCGATATCTACAGACAAGCTAGTGATAGTTCAATTTTAACTGTACTAGAACATGTTTCCCGCTTCCTGACATACCCCAATATCAGGAACTTCCAAAGTACTCCATACTTTACGTGAGCAGATAATTATTATGGGAGAAGTCAGATTTAGAATGCATATGCTATACATCCAGGTCGGATCTTCCGATCACGCAGAGGGTGAAACATATGCCTAACCATATTTAGAGGTATTGAGAAGTAGAATGGTGCATATGCTGTGTACCAGGTCGGATGTATTTCAATCATGCAAAGGAGACAACATATGACTAACAGACAAAAAGAATAGCATAGATAGAAGATGCAGAGAAATAGAGTTGCATATGTTGCAGTCCAGGTTGGATCTTTCGATCACACAGAGGAGGCAACATATGGCTAACAGAAAGAAAGCAAGAAAATAATTTCCTACAGACCTACTTTATCGGAATTCCCAGTTGCCCCATCAATACCGGAATTAAGGACAGAGTCCGTACATTGAGGAAGAGTTAAACCACGGTTCTAGATACAGATTACTTTAGTGTGACCGGTGGATTCTCATATATTTCTCCCTGCTCAATCTACCTAAGCGTCATATTGTCAGGCTAAATGGAACTATCTAGGTTAAGATTTGTCAAATCTATAGATTCCTTAAGTTCATCTACACCTAGTCAAGTCCATTTAAATCTTTTGTGCCTACCAGCGCATTGAGCACAGAGTCTAGACAATTCAGCTTTGGTACCTTACACAGATTTAGATTGCCTGTTATCACCAAGTTTATATCACTTCCCCAGTCACAACACCTACAGAAATACACTATATTTTTGGTTTTTTTTTATTTTCTATTATTATTTTTTTGGTTTTTGATTTTCTATTTTTTGTTTGGTTTTTGTTTATTCCCCCCCCCCCCCCAATTTGTGCATGGGTGAGAATGAAATTAAAATGCACAAATTTAAACTAACCTAAAACAAAAAATTAATCCTCAAAGCGTATCATTTTCAAAAATCCCATAAGCACATCGAATCGAGCTTTGTTAAACGGTTTTGTGAACAGATCCGCCACATTATTAGTAGTGGGAACCTGTTCTAACCGAATGAGCGAATGCTCATAACAATCTCTGATGAAATGCACTTTGATATCGATGTGCTTGGTTTTCGAGTGTTGGATTGGATTTTTAGCAATCTGAATTGCAGCCTCATTGTAACAAAAGATAGGGGTTTCTAGATAATTCAACCCGTAATCCAACATCTGATGTTGGATCCAGATTACTTGAGAACAACAGGCAGAAGCAACGACATATTCCGCTTCAGCTATTGAGGTTGAGACGGTGTGCTGTTTCTTGCACTGCCATGACACTAGCCGGTCTCCAAGAAATTGACACCCACCAGAGGTTGATTTCCTGTCAAGCTCATAACCTCCGTAATTACTGTCAGCAAAAGCATATAAATAAAATTCAGAATTTTTCGAATACCAAAGACCCAATTTTGGGCTGCCTTTGAGACACCAAAAAATTCTTTTGACAACAATAAGATGTGAAAGTTTAGGATTAGCCTGATAACGTGCGCATTGACAAACCGCAAACATAATATCCGGCCTGCTTGCGGTTAGATACATCAACGATCCGAACATTGATCTCTAGTCAGTCTGATCCACGGATTCGCCGTCAATATCCGGAATCAACAGGGGTCTCTTGGCCATTGGAGTTAGTGCAGGTTTTGTGTCTCGAAACCCGAACTTCTCTAGCATATCTTCAACATACTTGGCTTGATGTATCAGGATTCCGGTTGAGTCTTGTTTGACCTGAAGCCCCAGAAACATGGTCATTTCCCCCAGAGAACTCATCTCGAACCTCTTCTTCATAACGCCTTCGAACTCCTTGCATAGCTGGGGACTTGTGGACCCGAAAATGATGTCATCAACGTAGATCTGAACCAGAATTTGATCAAAACCAACATGCTTGATGAAAAGAGTTTGATAAATTGTGCCTCGTGAATAGCTATGCTCGAGCAAGTGCTTTGTAAGAGTGGCATACCACGCTCGAGGAGCTTGATGTAGCCCATACAAAGCCTTGTCCGACTTGTATACGTGATTGGGAAACTTTGAGTTAACAAACCCAGGAGGTTGATCAATGTATATTTCTTCCTTCACTGCGCCTTACAAGAAGGCAGTCTTGACATTCATCTGGTAAACCGTTAAGTTCATGTAGGAGGCATACGCTAAGAAAATACGAATAGCCTCAAAGCATGCCACCGGAGCATACACTTCGGTGTAGTCTAGACCCTCGATTTGTCGAAATCCACGGACAACTAATCGAGCTTTATTTCGTACAATGACACCTGAATCATCTTGCTTGTTGCGATAAACCCAACGCGTGTCAAGAGACTTTTTGTCCTTAGGTAATTCAACCAATTTCCAAACCCCAAGTTTTTCAAACTGATTTAATTCTTCATGCATAGCATCTACCCAGCTAGGCTCATTCAAAGCCATTTGAAAATTCTTTGGATCTATTTGAGATATGAAGCAAGAATAGAGACATGTATTTACATCTCCACTCTAACTCCGCGTTTGAACACTGTCGCCCAGCTGACCAATGATGTTTTTGATCGGGTGATCGTGTTTAATTCTAGAATGTATCTTCTGGCAGATGTCATTGAGCGTGACGGGAAGGTTGTGAATATTTACAAATCCATCATCTGCTGAATGATCCACCTCAGACGATCGTGCATCGTGAGAGGGGTTTGCCACAGACTCGTTAGCGATTGGTTCAGGAAAGAGCAGTTCCATAAATGTTTGAGTAACAGCGGAAGTATCTTTGGACATGAACTCTCTTTCATCAGGAATAAGAGGAGTAGCACCAGCATCTGGAATATGTTGTTGACATGGAGATTGTGACGAACCACTTGGAACAGGTTCATCCACTGGAAGAGTCGAAGAGGACACCACCGACGGTCTGTAAACAACTTTTTCGCCTTCATATTCAATCACAGTCTTCGAACCAGAAGTGGAACCAGGTGTATCATTTGAAAACACATTAAAGGATTTGAATAAAGATGTGTAATCAAACAGCCAATCTGGACCAACTCTAGCATCCGTCTCGTTCTCCTCTAACCAGCGCACGTCAAAGGATTCTACGATTTGTTTTGTCTTCTTATTGTAGACCCTATACGCTGTGCGTGCAACATACCCCACAAAGTAACAGTCATCAAATTTGGCATTGAAGTTTGGGTTGGATTCCAGGTGAAGAAGGGTGCAAGGATAGCCAAAAATGCGGAAATGACTAACAGAAGGCTTGTGACCATATAGCATTTTGTATGGAGTCTTCATTTAGGCTTTGTTGATCAAAACACGATTTTGAACATAACAAGCTGTGTTGATCGCCTCAGCCCAAAAGAAAATTGGTAGCTCGGAGTCACATAGCATCGTCCTTGCAGCGTCTTGCAATGTTCGATTTCTCCGTTCATCAACACCATTTTGTTGAGGCGTGCGAACGGAACTGTATTGACGCACGATCCCTTTTTCTGTGCAAAAATGATCAAGAACAACATTCTTAAATTTTGTTCCATTATCAGTTCGAAGCGCCTTCACCTGGTGATTGGTTTGGTTCTCTATCATTACAATGAACTTCTCAATCAGATCAGCAACCCCAACTTTGTTGGACAGAAGAAGACCCACGTAAAACGTAAGAAGTCATTGATCACAACCAGGCAATACGAATTTCTGTTGATGCTAAGGACATTGACCGGACCAAATAAGTCCATATGCAATAAGTGGAGCACCTGATTGATTGAATTGACCTGTTTTGGTAGGTGTGGTTTTCTATGATGCTTTCCTTGGGCACATGACACACACTTTTCAAATGTGATGAAGTCTCTGACAGGAAGTCCACGCACCATATCATTCTTTGCAAGACGATTCAGGTTCTTTGCGTTAGCATGTCCGAGTCTTCGGTGCCACAGCATAGCATTTTGTTCAGAGACTTTGGAGAAGAGGCAAGTGACTTGTTCATGAATGTTGCTATTCATTTCAATGATGTATGCATTGCTATCCCGTTTAGATTTTACAAGAATCCATTCATATGGAATGACAATGCCTGGCTTCAGAATCAGACATTCAGTGAAATGAGTTGAATAACCCTTGTCACAAATCTGAGAAACGCTCAAAAGGCTATGCTTTAACTCGGGAGCGTAATTGACATTCTCAAAACTCAGCACTCCATTAGACACTGTTCCTCTTTGAGTGATCTTCCCGCCTTCACCTCCCGCAAAGGAAACGTATCCCCCATTAAAAGTTTGAATGTCGTTCAGCTGGGAGATGTCTCCTGTCACGTATCGGGAACAACCGTTGTCGACATACCAAGCTCTGAAGACATTCCTCTGCAACTGTCCCTGCACAATGAGCGGGATTATGTAGATTTGGGGACCCAGGTCATTACAACCCTGGGTTGACCCTTAACATTCACAGATTTATCCTTTGTACTTTTTTATTTTTTACCATTATTGGAAACACTTTCAGAGGGTGATGATGATTCGCTGGAAGTTGATTTGGGCACCCACTGGTATTTAGGTTTTTGAAAAATGACGGGTAATTTAGAAATATTTTTCTTTTCTCTTTGTTTTGAGCAAGTGGATTTTCGACTAGAATTGGTTGAAGATACAGATTCGCTCTTTGATGAAATCGACCTTGGTTTAGCCTTATTCGATTTTGGCAAATTATTCGTGACTTGTTTATTTAAAACCTATTTGTTCGTTTGAAAAATGATCCTTTCCTTATTATGATTAACCTTCCAATCATCATCTCGAGGGCGAGATCTTGAGGACTTTCTAATTAAATACCTTCCTCGAGACTCGTTCTCTCTCTCCTTGGTGAAGAAAAATGCACAAATGCCCTATTAGGACAATTTCGAGCAATGTGGCCGGCAGTACCATAGTTGAAACAAATTTGCTTATTATCTTTAGACCTGATACTGCCATTTTTGGATTTCATGCTCTATACACCTTCCTAACCTTCCCACATGTGCAATTGCAGGAATTAGAATGTGTGACAGATGTAGAGGATGTGGATGTGTTAGCACCAGATTTAGTGGATTTTACAAAAACAACATCAGAAACATCAGAAACATTTAAGTTTGACATCACATTATCACAAGTAAAAACATCAGACTTAACATTAGACACAGACTCATCACAAATAGGAACACCAAATTTAGACACCAAATTATTTGACTCAAACTTCCCATCCCCTTGCTTTCCCTGGTTTACTGACACATCTGCCTTTGAAGTAGAAATGTTAGTATCCAAAACCCTAGCACTTGGTCCTATTGCCTGTTCGGCAGCTGGTTTACCATAAACCATATAATGTTCTCTGTCTATCTCTTCTTTTGTTAAAGGATTAACATAATACGAATGATTAAATAGAGGAGGGACACTCTTATATCCTATACCTACTTCTTTTTGGTCTCTCCACTGCATTTGTTTTTCAATTTTTTTTGCAACCTTTTCACTTGACCCATCGAACTTCTTAAAATTAAAATCAGCATTTTCAAAACGAATTTTCAATGTGTCAAGTTCTTTGGTTACAACAGCAAGTTTGTTTTTGATGTGATCATAATTCTCACACTTGTTGCTATAGTCTTCTTGCAGTTTCCTAAAATCTTTTGTTTTGGCTTCTAGTTGTGCTTTTAGAGGTTTTTGTCCTTTCTTGAGTTGATATCCTTCGTATTTTAGGTCCTCATTTTCTCTCTTAATCAACTCGAATTGGTCACGCAAAAATTTGACAGTTTTAACGCAAGATTGAGAACAAACATTTTCACTAACCTCCGGCTTTCCAGGCTCTGGCGTAGTTTGGACCATGAATGCAAATTTGAGTTCCATTATTTCTACTTCTGGGTCAATTTCAGCTTCTCTTTCAGCAACATCATTGATCTGGGCAAGATGAGCATTTTCAGGTCCTGAGATGTTCAGGGCCTGAATTTGATCCTCCCAATCAAATGACTGAGCCACTACAGCAAGATTTGCGGTCTGGTTGCTGATGGTAGCTCCTCTGCTGCTATTTACTGGCACCATAGTTCTTTCACTGTTTTCCCTTCTGTCAGGCTTTGGGCAATCTCTGGCGAAATGACCGGGTTCATGGCAGTTGAGACAGCGAAGTTTGCCTTTGTTGAACCCAACCTTCTTTTCTGCATTCATTCCCCAGTTATTTTTTCCTGTCCTTTTAGAGAACTGTTTGGCTCTGAACATCGCCATAGCAATTTTCCATGTTATGTCCATTTCTTCAACATCTTTAGGATGAAGTTGGTCCAAATTAGCAAATGACAATTGAGGGGGCAGCTCACCAGCTACAAAAGCATTATAACAATTGACAAGACCAGTTGCAAGGGCCAAATTCTCGTTATTTTCTTTGGGAACTGGAGTTGAAGCAGGAGCTGAAGCAGAAACTGGAACATGTGTTTTTGAAGAAGAAGCAACTTGCAGATAAAATACTAGAGACTGAACACTTTGCATGAATGGTGTAGCATATGATGATGATTGAGAAGCAGCAAATGGTTGAACTTGAGGATTAGTGAAGGATGAAAAAGCATTGTTTGATTGAATCCCGAGATTGGCAGAAGAATATGAATTAACATGGTTGATCTCTCTTTGTTTGTCATCCAGATCACAATCTTTAATGATGGCCATGAGTTCAGCCAAACTAAGTAGATTAAGATTATTGGTTTTCTTGATGACAACAACATTCATATCCCATGTCTTTGGGGGAGAATTAACCAGCTTCTTGTTGACCTCTGATCTTGGCACTGAAACCCCAACGGAACTCATTTCAGTGGTGAGTATGATAAAGCGTTGCAATTGAACTTCCAAGGTTTCTCCAAGAATGTGATTAAACATATTGAATTTCTGTCTCAGCATGTCTTGACGGCTTTGTTTCATATCTTCATTCCCTTCATGTATTTCAATCAAAGCTTCCCACAGAGCCTTTTCTGAAGTGTAGTCTCTAAAATCTTGTGCAATCTCTGGGGATAATGCCATTGTGAGTGTAGCCAGTGCTTTTTCTTACTCTTCAACTTTTTCAAAGTCATCATCGGTGTAGTGTTCAATTTTCTTGTCAACGACTGTTTCATCTTCGAGTGTTGTGGTGATACGAATTGGTCCTCTTAAAATGCTTCTCCAAATTTTGAAGTCTTTCATTTTGATATACTTCTCTATGCGGTATTTCCATTTTGGAAAACCCCCAACAGATAATAGTCTAGGAATGCGTGAGGTGGTACCCGTGATGGCATCCAGTTTCTGATGAGCAACTGAGGTTTGAGATTCCATTTTGTTTTGTTTTGTTTTTTTTTTTGGTTTTTCTGAGATGATCAAACAGACAATCTAACAAGAAAAATACTAAAATTTAAAATACTCAAATAACAACTGAGTGGGTTTACGGCCGCACAAGGGATTACAACCGTACACACCAACCATACACTCCAGCCGTACACTCCAACCGTACACTTCAACCGTACACTTCAACTGTACACTTCAACCGGACACTCCAACCATTCACTCGATTACAATCAAGGATCTTGAATGGAGTACAACCGTACATGCGAGTATGGCCGTACACTCCAACCATTCACTCAATAGGTAATCTCGAATTAGTCTAAAAAATGATGAATTTTTCTGGCCGTACACACACGAAGATCCAATTTGACACTGATTTGGCTCTGATACCAATTGTAAGTCCCAATTTCAATGATCCAAACCAGTGATCAAACAGATAGCAATCAATCAGAACAAGAATGGAGTAGAGGAAAGATTAAGCCAAGCATGCACATGTTAATATCACAAAAACGACAGGTACACCTTGGATACACACACATACGTCACCCTAAAACTGATACAGACACACTCTATTTATAGGAACACCAGCTGTACACGTGTGTACATCCGTACACCCATGTACAGCCGTACACATGGTGAACGACCGTACACACGAGTCCGGCCATACATAGCCACACACAAACTACAAACACCATTATAAAGCCCAAAATCCTACCAAGACCTATACAAGATGGATGCCTAGCCCAAACCACTATATTATGACCTATCAGGGGTGTTACATAATCTTTCCAAATTTCATAAGAAAGCCGATGTGGGAATTTTCTTAGGATATTCTCATAATTATGTTGCTTATAGGGTGTTGAACAAGTGAACAAGAAAAGTTGAAGAAACATTCAATCTCACTTTTGATTATTATTATGTCAAAAGAGTTGAACAAGAATTTTCAAAGAAACCGATCATCTCTGAAACTAATGAAGAATTTGAGGAAATTCTTACTTTTGATATTGATCTTAATTTAATTTTTGGTGTTCCTAACCGGCCAATTGATGTTGAGGTCAATATTGAAGACAATCAAGTTCCCAAGGCATCAAAACTACACTCACTAACGAAGAAATTAAAGCAAATTCATCACCAACCTCGAGAGTCAATGTCGAAAGAATAAAGAATCCGACTGATGGTCAAGTGTAGGGGGAGCACTTGATTCTTCATCTAACAACGACATACGGAATTCGATTCCTTCATCTCAAGCTGGGAGGGAGTTATTGAATTCACACATAAATTTCGAGGGGGAGTTATTGACTACTCAAGATGGTGTTGAGGGGGAGTATACGACAACGAATCCATTGGTTGAGGGGGAGCCAAGTGGATCAAATCGTGATGATGATGATCAAGGTAACGAATTTCTTGATGCTAATAACAATATCTCTATTTCAGATGAATTATCAGAAGCATAAGAAACGTATGAGGATGCACATTTGGAGTTTGATCTGTCCTTTCCTCCAATGGAGAAATGGACAATGGATCATACAAAAGAACAACTTCTTGGTGATCCAAGTTCACGTGTTTTAACACGAGCACAAATTAGAGCCAAAATGAGGTTTTGAAATGTTCATCAAGAATTATGTATGTTTAATGTCTTTATTTTGAAAATAGAACCAAAAACAGTCAAGCATGCATTAGAACATCCCGATTGGGTTGTTGCAATGCAGTCTGAGTTTGTTGAATTTGAACGAAACAAGGTTTGGAGGTTAATTCCTAAACCTAATGATGTTTCAATTGTTTGTCTCAAATGGGTTTTTAAAAATAAAATGGAGAAAGAAGGCAATATTATTCAAAACAAATCTATATTAGTCGTAAAAGTTTATTTTCAACAAGAGGCAATTGATTATGAACAAACCTTCACCCCTGTCGCAAGACTTGAGGATGTACGAATTTTTCTGGCTTATGCAGCTCATAAAGATTTTGACGTCTACCAGATGGATGTTAAGTGCACATTCCTTAATAGTGTTCTTGAAGAAATAGTTTATGTCGAAGAGCAACCCAAATTTGTCAATGATAAGTTTCCTGACTATTGCTATATTCTTGAGAAGGTAGTTTATGGTTTAAAACAAGCACCTCGTGCTTGGTATGCGACTCTTACAATTTTTTTGAAAATCACAACATTTAAGCAAGGATCAGTTGATCCCACTTTATTTCGTAAGAAAGTAGGGGATCATTTGATGCTCATTCAAAATTATGTTGATGACATTATATTTGGTTGAACTGACCCTTCGTTTTCAAAAGAATTTGAGGAGCAGATAAAGAGTAAATTCAAAATGAGCATGATGGGGAAAATAAATCATTTCTTGGGTTTAAATATTGATCAAAGAAGGGAAGGAATTTTTATCAAACAAGAAAATAACACTCGAAACTTGCTTGAAAGATTTGGAATGACGAATTGCACGAAAGTTAAATTTTCCATGGCATTCGGCACTCGCTTAGGTCCATCGTTGGATAAGACAATAGCTGATATCAAAACATATATAAACATGATCAATTTGCTTTTGTATTTAACCGCAAGCCCACCTAATATAATGTTTCATGTGTGTAATTGTGTCAGGTATCAAGAAAATCCAAGAGAACCTGATCTTATTGTAGTGAAAAACATCTTTCGGTATCTACATGGTACAAAGACTCTAGGCCTATGGTATCCGCTGAAAATAGGATTCTTTATTCAAGCTTTATCATATGCGAATCTAGGGGATTGTCAATTATATCGAAAGAGCACAACAGGGGGATGTCAATTGCTAGATAGGAAACTTGTGAGTTGGCAGTCGAAAAAGCAGACGTGTGTATCAATTTCGACAGCTGAGGCTGAATACATTGTTGTTCCGGCTTATACATCTCAAGTTATCTGGATCCAAAGCCAACTACGTGACTATGCGATTAACATGAAGAAAATTCCATTATATTGTGATTCTCAAAGTATAATTCGCATATGTCATAATCAAGTTCAACATTCGAAAACAAAACATATTGCTCTTCGATACCATTTCATCAAAGATCATGTTGAAGATGTGAATTTTAAAGTTCATTTTGTCAAAACAACTGATCAACCTGTTGATATTTTTACAAAACCATTGGATTAAAATCATTTTTAAGAATTTTAAATGGATTTGGAATGATGGAAGCATGTTATGTTCCACATTCTGCACACTATTTTTGTTAGATTTGATATGTGAATGTATTAGACTTACTTTCGATTGTTGGATTCACTTTCAAATGTTTATCTACCTTTTGACTAATTGGAATAACTTTCATGTGTTTTACTATCTTTCGTCACTTTTCTAATTGTCGTTCAGAGGTTACTGTTCACATTCAACATTTACATGCCTTTGCATTTGATTTCTCACTAATTCCTTTAGTGCCAGTCTACAACTCGTGTATGGAGTTAGTCTTTCGATGGGAAGAACATATCTTTTATGAGAGCTTGTCTATGGGAAATTTCTATGGAGATTAGAAAGCATTGACTCGCTTGCGGAGTATTTGTTATCTCTACCAAATAACCAATGTTGGTAATATCCTTTTCTTATTTTTGTCTTTTCTTTATAAAATTCAAAAATTCAAAAGATTTTCTTATTTTTGTCTTTCCTTTATAAAATTCGTAAATCCAAAAATATTTTCTTATTTTTGTCTTTTCTTTACAAAATCAAAAGGAAAATCGAAAAACACAAAAATATTTTCCTTATTTTTTTTGGAAGCTCATTGTAACAACATGTTGCACTTTCATATGAGAACATTCACTGGGAACATGTATGATACGAAACTTTTGTCCTCGTTCGGTGTCCCTAGAAGCATGCTGCAACATGTTGTCCACAATCCTCATAGACTCTTTGTGTTCAAAGCCTTAATGAAAATTTTCACACGAAATTTTCTTCCCAATTAGGCTGTATTTACAAAAGTTGAAGAGCTACCTTTCTCTTCTCATTTTGAGTAAAGAGATTTCGGCTAGGTCTAATTTTTCGCAGAGGTACAATGAGTCTTCATATCCAATTTTTTCCTCAAAATTTCTAACACGATCACACACAATGACACATGTCGGATACATCTCTGGTCGAAACCAACCAGGATATACGTATGTCACGAGTCTATGTTAATGATACCAAATCATTTTTCCTTGATGAAGGTGAAACCCAACAAACCTCAACTTAACGAATTGACGGTGAACATTTTATGTTCAAGATTATCACGAAACATTTGTTTCACTGTACCACTTTTGATGTTCAAAATCTCATTTTCATTTCTATTGTGTGATCTTAATGAAATGTACTTATCCCAAGTCATTTCTGCCCAATAGATCCAATTTTTTAAATTTTCATGAAATGAATTTTTCGTTTAAACATTTTTCTCTATCTTTTGTTATTTCAATTTTTTCAAAGCTTACTTGTTCTTGACTACACTGGTCATCCAAGTATTTTTGCACAATTATTAACACTAATGTCAAGATGTAAATTTGTGTGAAAATGGAGCCATGCATGAACCTTAAGAAAAGAGGCCCTTTGATACTCCTCAATGAGTTTTCAATTGTGATTCACGGGAAACCACACAAGCAATTCGACGTCGCACTTGATGACTAATGAAGTGTATCTTTGTCTAGGATCTATCTACTTTTATATCAAAGATTTTTTTGTTATCACAATACCAATTTTTTTTTAACTTGATTCTATCTTTTTCTTTGGCACACTGACACACTAAAATCCTTGAGTTATGAGTATTACCAACTCAGCGCTAGATTTCACAAATTCTGGCACATGATTTCGCTTATCATTCCCATAAGTGAATTAGCCTAGCCTCCATTACGAATGATGGTTCTTTACTGGCATCGAAAGTCATGGCAGTTCCTTTTTTGTTGGGAAAAGTGAAAAATCTGGTGGATGTGACGGTTCAATATTTTCATGTGGCTCGAGACAAAAAGTGATCATCACTTTTACACGTGGAGGTTTTCTATGGTGACGGTTAAGTAACCTATATTCCATGTGGTGTTATCTAACAGGGCAACGTTTGAATTCAAATTTCGCGCCAGTTATTTAAGGGAATTGATAATTCTAATTCCAATTTTACGTTTCCAGAATTCTCTCAAGAACCCTAACTGTTCATTGCAAGTATTCTCACAAAAATTTTCTCTCAATATTTTCAAATGGATGCTAAGCAAAACGTTGTTGATCAATTCAACACCAATGACAAAGATATTTCACAACCGATGATGAAGATTCACCACACCAATCCCTAGTTTAATCCTTCGCTTGATGTGTATCCTGAAGAACTGCAAATGTTAGTGTTGTTTTTGAACAACTCTGTTCTTAATCATGTATTATCATCTTCATTTGCAATTCTAATGCCATGGTTGTCTCTTGCTGCTTCTATAACTTTTTACAACAAAACCATAAAAGCTGTTACGTTCTAGTTGATGTTCAACAAGACGAAGAAACTTACCAAGAAGGAATTTTCCCAAATCCTAAAGTTACATTTTACATGTACGTTTTATGAAGTATCCACTGATCAAATCATCCATATGTTGAATGAGATGGGTCATCAACCCACTCTATCTATTATCAGTCACTTCATGAAGTCGATTTTTCCATATATTTGGAGTTTCTTCTTCGGAATTACTCTACAGTGTTTAACAGGACAAAGTTCAGTATTAGATAAGGCAAAGCTTGAAGTTTACTCTATGATGGTTGGGTTGTATTATGGATTAAACGTTGATTATGTATCTTTGTTATGGGAAGAATTTGGGTACTCGATTTCTCATTCCAAACTAGCAACTGGAGTTTCGAGTGATAGGTTTTGGGGCCTATTTTGAGGGAAGTATATACTGAAGATGGTGTTATTTTTACTTCTGATGTTGATATTGTTGAATTGCCACTAATGACAGTTCCTAAAGTTGTGGTGAATAATGCTACGATTTTCCCAATGGTTGCTTGAATTCTTGATTCAATGCTCAAGTTAGTGAATCCTACTCATCAATTGTTGGTTAAGTATCAAGCTTTTATGGATTTGACTCCAACAGGTATTCCTCCACCAAAGGTTACATCTAAAGGTGCTGAGGTTCAACGGAAGCATCTAAGGGTAATAAGAAAAAGATGCAAGATGTTAAATCAAAGGAAGTGGAAGAAGAGGTGGTTAAGGAGACCGTAGCCACAAAGACAGGAAAAGGGGGTACTTAAAGGAACTAAGATACCTGCTACTAAGAAACAGTATGAATCTGAACCCACAAAACCAACTAAAGATCCTATCGTTGAAACCGTCATTACACAAACTGAGAATACTGCTAAGGAGACTCCTACTTCTATTGCTGAAACACTTATACACATAGGTGAACCTGCTATGAAAAAGGGGGTTGAAAAGAGAGTTAAGAAGTTGTAGTTTACAAGGAAAGGAGTTATGGTTCATTAGGTTTCGTCTCCTGGTTCTCCTGCATCGAGAAAGAGGAATGCTTTAGAAGTTGTACAAAAACTGAAGAAGCGAAATCCTACTCCTGCTGAAGATAAAATGGAGGATGTTGATGGTATTGATACATATATGGGAGGTTCATTTCATGTTTCACCATGAAGGGATACCTCTGTGAAGTCGATTTTCGAGGAGATAAGTAATCCTAGTGTCAATACATATGTATCTTATACGGATGTAAACGTCGATTCTTGTAAGCAACCAAGTACAACAATCCCTGAGAAGACGAAAGTCATACCATCCAGGGTTTCACATACTGAGTTCGTTACGAAGGAGGTTGGAATTCCAGACATCACTGTGAACTTATCTGATAAGGACACTGTCACACCCCCAAACCAAGGATGGCGGAAATGTCCGGGGGTGGAGGACTTCATGTATAGTATCATAACAACAATTGTAATAGTAATTCAAGCAAACACAACCAACATATATATAATTGAAAAAGTTACATCATTGTATGAGTTACATGTTTACGAATCAATTACAATATGTTGACAAAATATGAAATAGTAGACGCCTTGGCGTCCCATCCTCAAAAGCACTTGGTTACCTGTTTAATGATTTCCGGAGAATACAAGTTGTTTGAAAAAGTGTCAACACAAAGGTTGGTGAGTTCATAAGCTTTTGTTTGGTATTATTAAAAGCCTTTCATTTGTAAAAGTAGTATTTGTTTTAGAAAAATCCAATATTTTCCTTAAAATGTATATGTAGTCTTAAATCCACAGACCGAAATATATAAGTAACTTTTCTTACTTATAATAAATAATGTAAGTTTAAATCGACGTAAACTCATTTAATTTTAATGAAGTTCCCGTAAATTCCAATATTCATTAATACTTTATGTGAGTTTATTAAAGCCTTTTCTTGTAAAAGTAGTGTTCGTTCCAGAAAATCCAATATTTTCCTTAATGTGTAAATGTAGTCTTAAAACCCAAAGACCGAAATGTACAAGTAGTGTTCGTTCCTTATAGTAAAACAATGCAAGCTTAAATCGACATAAACTCGTTTGATTTTAGTGAAATCCCCGTACATTCTATGTTTGTTAATACCACATGTGAGTTATTATAACCATGCTATGACCTAGTTGGCCTGAAACGACGTTCTTCAGGCGTCGGAAATGTTATGACATTTGTCACCCCAGACCTATCGGTCTAACTGTTGCATGCAGTTTAGGTGTGGGTTTGTCAAACCCAATATAGATCTATACACAACTATCACGCTCTCCCTCAAGGAGACTCTGGTTACAATACAGGACTTAATGGTAGTTTGAAGTAAATATCTCACAAAGTCATTAACGGAATTACGTGTTATGAAAACTTGGTACCGTATGGCCGTACCTTGCTTAATGAAAATATCCTTTGTATAAATGTACCCTTTTTAAATGTATGTGTTATGTAATGTATCATAAACTATACCTATTATAGTTTATCAACCAAGGGTAGTACGTAGTAATGTATGCAAACTATATTCAAAATAGTTTATTAAATGTTTGAATGTATCGGTTGTACTTTGATTATAATCACTTGTTATTCTTTATATTTTATATGTCCAAATCTATTTGTAAACTGATGTGTGTCTAAATATTAAGATGAAATGTCATATATTGCAATAACATATAATCACATAAAGATATACACCTTGCTCAACATGTTACAAGGTGAAATGAAATTGACAACAACTTTTCGTTGAATACAGTTTCTGTTACTGTTCTTAGAAAATTTATAGAAAAATCATCAAGGTCTAAATCCAAATCCACAAATTCTGAGAGTTTGGAATATGAGTCTAGTTTGTTCGTAAATTTTATCATGATTTTTAGTGATCTCTAACAGAGGTGAAAATATTCATAATCACAGACTGGTCCGGGTTTGCCTCTGAAATGACAGGCAGTTTTGTAAAAATCACCATAAATTGTAGAAAAATCATATGGAGATGTGAAAGTAGCCATTTTAAATCTAAGAGTTTGAACTACTTGCACCTGGAACAGTTTTGAAAACTAAAATATTTAAGTTGACCAAAACAGTCCGTGATCGAAGTTCATCTTTTCTGATGTAATCTGATAGAAAACGTTTAATTGTGTTCTTGATGATGTTACTTGTATTCCCCCCTTAAAACTTAAGAAAAACATGTAAATGTAGGGGTATGAACTCACCCTATGTGGTTTCAGTAGATGAAAGTAAGAGAGAGGAAGTGTTCAACCCAAGAACACTAAGAAGATGTCTTGATGATTTGAGAATCTAACACCGAATAAGATGGAATTTGTGTAAGATATCAATGATTTGAGTAGAATGGAGTGTAATAATTATATGAATGATGAAGATACTTACTAATTGAAGAAAGAAATCCCTGGAGAAAGCCTTGAAGTTCTTGAAGTTGAGAGAAAAGATGAGAGAATTTTGGAGAGTGTTCTTTGGTTGCTAAGTGTAGAATGAAAGAAGTTAATGAGAATGAGGAGAGATGACCAATTCTCCAGCTCTTAGAACGTGGGAAGAGCTGGAGATTGGGTGTAAAGGTCCACTAAGGTGACAAGGGGTAGTGGGAAAGAGTGGCTAATCATAGAGTTAGGTGGTGGTGGTTTGGTTTTGCCATAAATTAAGGAAAATCAAATATTCCCTCAATAATTAGTTCAACCACTAATTCTTTTAATATATTTTTATAAAAACCCTGGAGATTTATATATTTTGGGGCCTTAGTTTATAAAATAATGAAAAACGAAGTCGTAGTCGAAAAACCGGTAAAAAGGGGCCGTCTGCGAGACCTCTCGGATGGGGGCCGAGACTTCAGACCCTCGCATGCGAGGCTGCTGTCTGATGGCTTCGGATTCGGTCTCCTGAGAGGCTTCAGCTTTGGTCCTGATGAGAGGCTTCGGATCCGAGGCCTCGGATGAGAGGCTTCGGTCCTGAAGTTTCCGTTTTGGGTCCTTAAGGCTATTTTACCCGTTTTTACCCCGTTTCAAGTGGTTTTTGACCCGGTTAAGGGTCGGGATGACCCGAATGATTCCAAAAAGTTATGGGAACTTTTAAGAGAGATTTGGGAGAGATTTGGGAGAGATTTCAAATAGAAAGAGATAGAGTGAAAACGATTTAGAGAGGTTTCGTTTGTGATTAATTTGAGTGTCCGGCTTCATAACGCAAGGTTCGTAAACCCCGTTAAACCGTGTTTTAGTGTCGTACACACTCCCGATGAGTGTGCAATAATGTTTTATCGTTTTGGTTCGTTGTTTACCACTGTTAAGGCTAAGGAAAATCAAACACATGAACTTTCCAAATGATGATTTCTCATTAAAATAGCGAATTGTATAGTGATTACATAACGTAAACCCTAACATACAAGGGTTATTGGAGTTGACCGGTTTGACTTGTTGACTTTGTTTGACTTTGACTTGACCGAAATTTGACGGTTGTCACATCATCCCCCCGTTAGAAGGAATTTCGTCCCGAAATTTTTATTTTGACTGGGATTTCAAGAGTTTGGGAAGAGATGTGGATACTTTTGTTTCATCTGATCCTCGCGTTCCCAGGTGAATTCGGGTCCTCGTTTAGCGTTCCAGCGGACCTTCACAATGGGAATACGACTTCGCTTTGTTCTTTTGATCTCTCGATCCATGATTTCTACCGGTTCTTCCACGAAGTGGAGACTCTCGCTGATTTCAATTTCATCAAGAGGTATCACGAGGGTCTCGTCGGATAGATTTTGTCAATCATATTCTCGGGGTTAAAAAAAAAATAAAGTTTTATTAGTTACCTATAGCGACGACTTGTCGTCACCACAGGTTTAATCTATTACGATGAGTTGTTGTCGCTATAGGTTTTTAACAAGAGCCAACGACATACCTATAGCGACACACAAGTCATAATTTGCATGTGTGAAGACTTGGAGTACTTTCTAACTGGTTCATGTGTGAAGACTTGGAGTACTTTCTAACTGGTTCATGTGTGAAGACTTGGAGTACTTTCTAATGAAAACTGTGCTACTGGGGAAATTGGAAACTGGTATGTAGCTTCAAAGTCAAGAATATGCAGTAGGCATGTGATGCATTAAATGCATGAGGCACACAAGTCATAATTTGCAGCAACATATCCGTATATATGTGTGAATTGAAGAAGAAGGTTACGGCTCAAAGAATATATATATATATTCATTTTCTCTTCATTTGTTAGATACACAATAACCATAACATCATAGACTATATATATTCCATTTCATTTGTAATTTTCACTAGTTTATATTCCGCGAGTGTTACCGAAATCATTTATCAATTTTTCAGAAGTGCTTAACTTGTTTTGTTGCATTCCCAACAATTTGCTATTAATTACTTCTCCCACTTTACTTATATAAATCATCACATTCTTACCGCGACTTTTAACTTCTCCCTCACAAATGGATCCACCTGCAGATCATCAAAACCCCATAGATGACCTCGATTGGTTTCAGTACTTTGATCATCAAGATCTTTTCAGGTATATATAAACGTCACTCATTACACCATCTTACGCACAGAAAAGTGATTTTGTCGACATTGATCAAAACATGGTTTGGATTTGTAGTGATCAAAAGAGTCTTTCATCGTGTTGGATTTGATTATCTTGAGTTTTTTTGGATTTTTGCAGTGGTGACATGCTCAACCATCATGATTACGAGTTGTCGGAAAAATTGCATGAAGTGCTCGATCAGAACGTTTCCACAGTACTTAACAAAGATCAAAACATCATTTCTAGAAATGAGTTTCACGATCTTGATCCCCTTGAAGATATAAGCTTATGGGATTGTTGGGAGGATGGTAATTTACCATTGGTTAGTTTCAGTGAAGACTGTAAATCCGGTGGTGAGGCTACATGTAGTTCTAGTGCTGCCACCACTGATCACGGTGGCCGGAAGGTGGCAAAGAGATTGAGACCATTGGAGTTTGAAGAGATAGAGAAGTACTTTGAGATGCCGATAATCATAGCAGCAAAGGAACTAGGGATAAGTTTAACAGTGTTGAAGAAAAGGTGCAGAGAGCTAAACATAAACAGATGGCCTCATAGAAAACTTAAGAGCCTTCAATCCCTCATTGAAAATGCCAAGGTAAATTATGATAATAACCTTCTATACATTACTCATGCACTTGGTAACCAAAGTAGTTTTGGTATTTTCTAAAATTTTAATTGTTAGTTTCTTTATAACTAAACATAGGTCCTAGGCATATGCCACATCAAATCAATTGATTTACTACGATTTCCTGATTTATATTTATATAAACTTAACTCATTGTAAATTTTGTGAACTCACATGAAAAATATATTGCATCTACCTTTAAAAAAAAATTAGGAGTTGGGATTAAAGGAGGAGATAGAGACGTTAGAAGGGCACAAGAAGATGATGGAGAAATTGCCAGGTATGGAATTGACAGAAAGAACAAAGAAGCTTAGGCAAGCTTGCTTCAAAGCTATTTATAAGAAGAGAGGACTTAACAATCCTTAGCTAATTTGTTATAATTAGTGGATTTTAATCTACATTGTATGTGTTTTTCTCTTGATAGTTTGATACCCTTTTTAGTTTCATTTTATGTATTTGTCTATTGATTTTTAATGCAAAAAATTTTGTATGATTTGGGTATTATAGTTTGTATTATGTATTTAGTCATATTCTAGATTGCCGACACGACTACGCCGACGAATCTATACCAGAGGTCTATAAAAATAGACTTATGAATTTAGTAGGAATAACTTGATTATAATCTTGTGATTTGTTCCATGTCTGATCCACCCCTAAGATTCACTTGACATGCCCCCAGTTATGTGTAATTAAAATTTTATTAGATTGTTGATCCTAATGAGTCTACCCTAAGTCCACAACCAAACAAGGAACAGGTCCTAAGGCGGACTCACCATTTCTAGGTCAATCATTCCTTAATTACACATAACTTCGAGGTACACCTAAAGAATCTTAGAGTTACCAGTTGTAAATTGTTTGTAATACCAAGTAGTGAGATTCAATTAAATAAAATGCATGCCTATTTCACTGATAAACCTTTTAGTAAATATCCTTACCATTTATATACACATGTATAATTTCGCACTTTAGTGAACTATTCTTGGTGTTTCTGTTAACGTCTTGGAGACAGAGTTATGGTAGTGGGTAGAAGTAGGTTTTGTACGGGCGTTAAAATTTACACATCATGTTGCTCGTGCGAGAATAGGGGTAGAAGAGATAATTAATAGACGCCTAATCCTATAATTACTTATAGGGGTGATCCTTATTAATTACGTCTATAATCACGTAGTGCATATCAGTTATACATAATTTGAGATAGAATAGACTTTCGAATAAATGACTCTACTCTATGTCCACAACCAAACAAGGAACAGGAAGTAGAGCAATAGTCATAGATTCTAAGTCTATAATATCTTTAATTATGTATAACCTTGGCGTATGCACTCAGTTATCATAGGCCTAGTAATAGAGGTCTTTAGTTTTCACATAAGTTGGTTATAGTATCACCAAATACTCCTATAGTATTTTTTAGGTGTTTAGATTCGATTCTTAAAGTATTCCCTGTAGGGTGTAGTTAGGTTGTTAGATTTGTTGCCCATTATGACTATCCCCCAATATATGCAAGTCACTCCTCGGACAGATATAGTTGATCAGGCTATATCCTTCCCAGACTTGATTTACATATACCAAGGCATACCCATAATGTACAACTCCTCTTCTTTTACTTTATGTTCTTCTAGTTATGACACTATGTGAGCATGTATGCATGTATTTATACTTTTAATAAGAAACCATTCATTTTCTAAAAGTATATTTATTTGAAAAATGCACAAATCAGAGACTATTAGTCCCAATTGTGTTTATAGTTTGTATATCTTATGTGGTTTGATATACTTAATTCACTATAAACTGTGCTCTGATACCAATCTGTCACACCCCCAAACCAAGGATGGCGGAAATGTCCGGGGTGGAGGACTTCATGTATAGTATCATAACAACAATTGTAATAGTAATTCAAGCAAACACAACCAACATATATATAATTGAAAAAGTTACATCATTGTATGAATTACATGTTTACGAATCAATTACAATATGTTGACAAAATATGAAATAGTAGACGCCTTAGCGTCCCATCCTCAAAAGCACTTGGTTACCTGTTTAATGATTTCCTGAGAATACAAGTTGTTTGAAAAAGTGTCAACACAAAGGTTGGTGAGTTCATAAGCTTTTGTTTGGTATTATTAAAAGCCTTTCGTTTGTAAAAGTAGTATTTGTTTTAGAAAAATCCAATATTTTCCTTAAAATGTATATGTAGTCTTAAATCCACAGACCAAAATATATAAGTAACTTTTCTTACTTATAATAAATAATGTAAGTTTAAATCGACGTAAACTCATTTAATTTTAATGAAGTTCCCGTAAATTCCAATATTCATTAATACTTAATGTGAGTTTATTAAAGTCTTTTCTTGTAAAAGTAGTGTTTGTTCCAGAAAATCCAATATTTTCCTTAATGTGTAAATGTAGTCTTAAAACCCAAAGACCGAAATGTACAAGTAGTGTTCGTTCCTTATAGTAAAACAATGCAAGCTTAAATCGACATAAACTCGTTTGATTTTAGTGAAATCCCCGTAAATTCTATGTTTGTTAATACCACATGTGACTTATTATAACCATGTTATGACCTAGTTGGCCTGAAACGACGTTCTTCAGGCGTCGGAAATGTTATGACATTTGTCACCCCAGACCTATCGGTCTAACTGTTGCATGCAGTTTAGATGTGGGTTTGTCAAACCCAATATAGATCTATACACAACTATCACGCTCTCCCTCAAGGAGACTCTGGTTACAATACATGACTTAATGGTAGTTTGAAGTAAATGTCTCACAAAGTCATTAACGGAATTACGTGTTATGAAAACTTGGTACCGTATGGTCGTACCTTGCTTAATGAAAATATCCTTTGTATAAATGTACCCTTTTTAAATGTATGTGTTATGTAATGTATCATAAACTATACCTATTATAGTTTATCAACCAAGGGCAGTACGTAGTAATGTATGCAAACTATATTCAAAATAGTTTATTAAATGTTTGAATGTATCGGTTGTACTTTGATTATAATCACTTGTTATTCTTTATATTTTATATGTCCAAATCCATTTGTAAACTGATGTGTGTCTAAATATTAAGATGAAATGTCATATATTGCAATAACATATAATCACATAAAGATATACACCTTGCTCAACATGTTACAAGGTGAAATGAAATTGACAGCAACTTTTCGTTGAATACAATTTCTGTTACTGTTCTTAGAAAATTTATAGAAAAATCATCAAGGTCTAAATCCAAATCCACAAATTCTGAGAGTTTGGAATATGAGTCTAGTTTGTTCGTAAATTTTATCATGATTTTTAGTGATCTCTAACAGAGGTGAAAATGTTCATAATCACAGACTGGTCCGGGTTTGCCTCTGAAATGACAGGCAGTTTTGTAAAAATCACCATAAATTGTAGAAAAATCATATGGAGATGTGCAAGTAGCCATTTTAAATCTAAGAGTTTGAACTACTTGCACCTGGAACAGTTTTGAAAACTAAAATATTTAAGTTGACCAAAACAGTCCGTGATCGAAGTTCATCTTTTCTGATGTAATCTGATAGAAAACGTTTAATTGTGTTCTTGATGATTTTACTTGTATTCCCCCCTTAAAACTTAAGAAAAACATGTAAATGTAGGGGTATGAACTCACCCTATGTGGTTTCAGTAGATGAAAGTAAGAGAGAGGAAGTGTTCAACCCAAGAACACTAAGAAGATGTCTTGATGATTTGAGAATCTAACACCGAATAAGATGGAATTTGTGTAAGATATCAATGATTTGAGTAGAATGGAGTGTAATAATTACATGAATGATGAAGATACTTACTAATTGAAGAAAGAAATCCCTGGAGAAAGCCTTGAAGTTCTTGAAGTTGAGAGAAAAGATGAGAGAATTTTGGAGAGTGTTCTTTGGTTGCTAAGTGTAGAATGAAAGAAGTTAATGAGAATGAGGAGAGATGACCAATTCTCCAGCTCTTAGAACGTGGGAAGAGCTGGAGATTGGGTGTAAAGGTCCACTAAGGTGACAAGGGGTAGTGGGAAAGAGTGGCTAATCATAGAGTGAGGTGGTGGTGGTTTGCTTTTGCCATAAATTAAGGAAAATCAAATATTCCCTCAATAATTAGTTCAACCACTAATTCTTTTAATATATTTTTATAAAAACCCTGGAGATTTATATATTTTGGGGCCTTAGTTTATAAAATAAAGTTTTGGGTGAAAATCCCACGTTAAAATAATGAAAAACGGAGTTAAAACGAAGTCGTAGTCGAAAAACCGGTAAAATGGGGCCGTCTGCGAGACCTCTCGGATGGGGGCCGAGACTTCGGACCCTCGCATGCGAGGCTGCTGTCTGATGGCTTCGGATTCGGTCTCCTGAGAGGCTTCAGCTTCGGTCCTGATGAGAGGCTTCGGATCCGAGGCCTCGGATGAGAGGCTTCGGTCCTGAAGTTTCCGTTTTGGGTCCTTAAGGCTATTTTACCCGTTTTTACCCCGTTTCAAGTGGTTTTTGACCCGGTTAAGGGTCGGGATGACCCGAATGATTCCAAAAAGTTATGGGAACTTTTAAGAGAGATTTGGGAGAGATTTCAAATAGAAAGAGATAGAGTGAAAACGATTTAGAGAGGTTTCGTTTGTGATTAATTTGAGTGTCCGGCTTCATAACGCAAGGTTCGTAAACCCCGTTAAACCGTGTTTTAGTGTCGTACACACTCCCGATGAGTGTGCAATAATGTTTTATCGTTTTGGTTCGTTGTTTAGCACTGTTAAGGCTAAGGAAAATCAAACACATGAACTTTCCAAATTATGATTTCTCATTAAAATAGCGAATTGTATAGTGATTACATAACGTAAACCCTAACATACAAGGGTTATTGGAGTTGACCGGTTTGACTTGTTGACTTTGTTTGACTTTGACTTGACCGAAATTTGACGGTTGTCACAGACACAAATGTCACTATGGGTGAAGGATGTCAACCATCGAAAATTCAACCGCAGTTACAACAACAATCAAAACAACTATTGTTCCACCACCACAACCATCTTCACCACCACCTACATTTGTTACTCCACCTACATCCACTTATGTTGTTTCTCCTAGTTTTTCTGGTGTAATGCAAGAACCAATTTCTATTTTATTCTCATCTCAATCCACTGAACCTGAGAAGACCATTCCTGAAGCTAAAGCATATGATGATGATGTTATGGTTTCATTTGTTGATTTGCAGTTCAACCCTAAAGAAGAAGATATACCTGATGAGTTAATCATGTCGGGTAAACAATTCAAGATCCTTAATTCTAAAATGAGTTCTATTCTTCAATTTTTGGATGATATTGGTGTCAAGAACTCAGTTAGTGGAGTTGAGGTTGAATATCTTTTAAAGTATCAAGAGTCTTGTCTGGGAACCTTGATTGAAAGTGTTGATCATAAAAATGAAGAGTGAGTGGAAAATCAGTCTCGTAATTTTGACATGAGATTTCTAAACTTCGTGATGTTGCGAAATAAGGCCATGAACTCTTTGAAAAGATGGTGTCTGAATCGAAAGCTTCTCTTGAGTTGAAGATGAATGAGCTTGGAGAATTGATATCCAAAGAAGCTCAGAAATTAGATAACTACTATGTTTCTGTGAATAAAAGATTGATGTAGTGGCCAATGCAACAACTAGGTTGATAGAAGATCTTACTTCTTTTAACAAGGATTATTCAAATGATCTTTAGGTCAAGACTCAGAAGGATGACAAAGTGTTTGAAAAAGATTGAAGAGTTTCTGTATGATTTTAAAGAAACATTGTCGAAAGTTGATATTTCGACTCAACCTTCCATCTCTCAAGATTTTATTTCTGCAATGGTTTCAAATATTGAGTCCAATATCAACGTTGGGTTGGCTCTAATCCTAAATTTGGTACTTTAACTACCAACAAATGTTCCATGTCTTGTGCATGTCTCGCAAGAGGAAGAAAGGGGAGTTGGTTCCTCAACTGGTTCAGTCGAAGAAAAAGGGGTTGTTATGGGAAGGGTTTTGTCAACAGGAATCCCCACATCCATTTTAATGAAGCTAGTTGTATAAACTTCAACAATAACCACTTCAACAACGAATCGTTCTGAAGATAATGTTGATCGGTCGAAATTTCAAAAGAAAGGTATTTCGATTAATGAAGAAGCTAGAGGTTTGATTTCTGCTTTAGTCAAAACAACTTCAAATGGAACAAACAACACAGGAGAATATGTAAGGTCCCAAATTTTAAGTCTAAAAATTTTTATTTTTATATTAATAAACTATCATCCAAAATGTTATTATAAAACCATAGTGAAATCATAGTATTTCAAAATCATCCAAATACATCAGAATCAAACAAAGTGCAGAACAATATGGTGTGTGCGATGTGGTCATCCAGAGCTCTTCCCATTCGATACGGAAGTACCTGAAATGTAAACTGAAAAACCGTAAGCATGAAGCTTAGTGAGTTCCCTAAAATACCGCATACCATACATATTTGCCAGCTCAAGGCTATGCCAGGTCTTTTTAACCCCGGGTCTATTTCACCCCCGAGTCTATTTCAACTCATGTGTCGGCCCAAGCCGTATCGGGCCTATTTCACCCCGAGTCTATTTTAACTCATATGTCGGCCCAAGCCGTACCGGGTCTATTTCACCCCACATACATGTACAAAACATGCACACATTCATATAACACATACAACAGGAGTCACAAAGACTACAAGCACATAACGTATCCTAGTGTCCAATAGTATAGTGAGCAAACTCACCTCAATCCTGTTGATAACGAAATATGCAGGCTGCTCCAACTGGTAATCACCTCACTAACCAGACAAACAAAACCCTAATTAATAATTAGGTCAATAACCATAATCGGGGTCCTGACTCCTCAACTTCACTCCTAGGTTAAAAGACTATTTTACCATTCCCTTAATGGGCCCAACTCACTTGGCCCAAAACCCCAATAATGGCCCAAGGCCTAAAAATGGCCCAAATCATAAACCTAAGGCCCAACGATGGCCCAACAGACACAAGGCCCAAAATCGAGCTAAGGTCCAAAGCCAAAAAGAATCCTGAGTCCAAAAAGGGCTCAAAGCGTCGAAAGCCCACTTCACCGAGTACGCTCGGCATTCTCCTCGTACATGCGGCGTATGAATGTTGACTTGAAAATAAGCAGTTGAACCAATACGCACATTGTACCAGGAATTACGCCTCGCGTACTGGCCAGAGTCCCAATTGTCCAATTTTTGTCTTAACCACTTATGCTCTTAACATCCAAACCTCATATCTACTTCATTTCAAGGTATTAATACATAAAGTTGGCAACTTTACCACTTTGCATGTCTTAATGGGACCCAAAACTTGATTTTTTCCGTTAAGACCCATAATAAGGACTCTAACTCATCCATGGTCCAATATGATTCATGAAGATAACTTTTTTTACACAAGGAACATCTGAGAGGTTAAGATCTAACATTCCTAGCTCTTGTAGTGGCTCAAACTCATAAGGAGGATTCATAAGACCATAATAAGCTAAAAAACAAACCCTAATCTCAATCTAACACAAAGAGGTTTTAAGATGAGAACTTTATACCTTCTAGAGCTTGGAAATTTAATGAAGATTCTGGATCTACAACCTCAAGTCCAACCAAAGCATGGTCACCAAGCACCACCTTTATTTAATGCTCACAAAACAACACAAAATTACTTCCAAAGCTCAAGAACACACTATGGGAGGCTAGGATTTCGTGATATGACTTAAGATGCAAGGGAGGCTAATAAGTATAAATAGGTGATGTTCTTGAGGCACTTAATGAGTATAAATAGGTGATGTTCTTGAGGCACTTAATGAGTACACCCTACGTATGCATGGGTATGCCCAACGTACGTAAGGGCCATCCCGAAACGTGTATGCAAAGGGAGTATGTCGTACGTACTCTGTGTACACCCAACGTAGTCTCAGCTAGTCTTTTATTTTAATAACAAAAATGACTAAACTTTATACCTAGCGCTTTGGGCGTTACAATTCTCCTCCACTTGAATCAGACTTCGTCCTCGAAGTCTGCTGCCGGAAATAACTCTAGGTAATGCTCCCTCATCTCTTCCCCAGGCTCCCAAGTCCACTCCAAACCCTTCCGGTGTTGCCATTGTCCCTTCACCAATCCCACAACCTTGTTCCTCAAGGTTTTCGTATTCCGGTCGAGGATCTCTACCGGTCTCTCAATGTAGTTTAGGTGGTCTTAGGGCTGGCAATTCTCGACACGGCCCGTGACACGACTCGCAGCACGACACAAAATAAATGGGTTTGGGTTGAGTTTTTCAACTCGCCAACCCGCTAACCCGCCAACCTGTTTATTAAACGGGTCATATATGGGTTTCTCAAAAAATAAACGGGTTGACCCGCCAACCCGTTTATATTCTTAATAAAAAATTATTTTATTTTTAAATGTATTTATGTATCAATTGTTAATATTTAATAAGTATTATATAATATATACCATTGATTCTTAGACCATTTGTAACATCCCCCTCTGGCACGTATCACAATATTGTTCGCTTTGGGCTCTCGGTGCGAAAACTTCCCTGGGGGTCACCCATCCTTGGATTGCTCTCGCCCGGGCACGCTTAACTGCAAAGTTCTGATGGGATCTGCTGCCCTCACGGCTTTAAAAGACATTGTGACAAGGAAGGTATCCACACCCCTTTAAGGAACTGTTTCGTTCTCCTTCCAAGCCGATATGGGATCAGGTGAAATCCGCCTTCACCCCCCGTTATAGGGTTCGACGTCCCCGTCGAACACATCGACCTGTGCCCTAGCTCTGATACCATTTGTAACATCCCCCTCCGGCACGTATCACAATATTGTCCGCTTTGGGTTCCTAGCACGAAAAATTCCCAGGGGGTCACCCATCCTTGGATTGCTCTCGCCCGGGCACGCTTAACTGCGAAGTTCTTATGGGATCTGCTGCCCTCACGGCTTTAAAACGTGTTGTGACAAGGAAGGTATCCACACCCCTTTAAGGAAATGTTTCATTCTCCTTCCAAGCTGATGTGGGATCAGGTGAAACCCGCCTTGGGTTGCACCTGATCCCACACCGGCTTGGAAAGAGAACTAAACACTCCTTATAAGGGGTGTGGATACCTTCCTTGTCACAATGCGTTTTAAAGCCGTGAGGGCAGCAGATCCCATAAGAACTCTGCAGTTAAGCATGCTCGGGCTGGAGTAGTACCGGGATGGGTGACCCCCTAGGAATTCCTCGTGCCGGGAGCCCATAGTGGACATTATTGTGATACGTGCCAGAGGGGGATGTTACAAATGATATCAGAGCTAGGGCACGGGTCGATGTGTTCGACAGGGACGTCGAACCCTATAATATGGGGTGAAGGTGGGTTGCACCTGATCCCACATCAGTTTGGAAGGAGAACCAAACACTCCTTATAAGGGTTGTGGATACCTTCCTTGTCACAACACGTTTTAAAGCCGTGAGGGCAGCAGATCCCATAAGAACTCTGCAATTAAGCGTACTCGGGCGGGAGTAGTACCGGGATGGGTGACCGCCTGGGAAGTTTATCATTGATTATTAAAACTTGGGAGTTCATAAATAATACTAAACATAAGCATAAACGTAATCATTCCAGGTCTTACATTAACTTATTGTACTAATGTCCTAAACTCCTTGGATCTCTCAGTGGATTGTAGTTTCGTACCGCTACCTGTGATACAAAGAAATTGGATGGGTCACACTTGGGAGCCTGGTGAGCATAAAGGATTTTCATTCCTCAATATTCCTATTATATTGTTTTAAGTATATTTTAACACGCCAAACATATTTAACCCCGATTACCCATCCCCGTTATTCTCACTCTTTGATTCTAAAATGATAATCTCAGGGCTCCTATCCTAAAGGATCTCTTTAACAACAAGTAGACGAACCTGCTTCGGGGATTCTTTAGCAATGCATATTTGTAAGTAAAACATGTGGGGGAATAGAGTACTTGAATGAACACACAATCCATACTCCCGTATAGTATGATTCATTAACACCTATAGATTTCGAGTCTGCTAGTGTTCCACTGCACTGTCTAGAAGAGTGTGTCGTTGTCATCAATACCCCGCTAGATGAATGCTCTCAGTTGGGCATGGTCTCTCATCATTATATTATCTCTGGTATGATCTCTCACCACTATTCTATCTCTGGCATGGTCTCTTACCATTATATTATGGCTGGAATAGTCTCTCACTGCAATTCTATCTCTGGCATGGTCTCTCACCATTATATTATCTCTGGTATAGTCTCTCACCACTATTCTATCTCTGGCATGGTCTCTCACCATTATATTGTTTCTTTTCTCTCTCTATCCTTTCTGCCCAAGACAATATAAGTATAGTAAAAATACATATATAATTTATTGTGAGTAAAAAATCATGATCTCATTTAGCACAATTATTAGGAACACAGATAATAAGCACATAGGGAATCTAAGAAAATTAATTACTTGGTATTTATGTGTAAGTTGAAACTAACTAGGCACTCACTTGACTTAGGTGAATGACTGGTGATTTCTAGAGAACTTTGCCTAACCGCTTTATTTTTTTATTTGATGTTACCTATTATAATGATTACTAAGTATTAGTATAATACTCCTTGTGACTATATAATGATAATCTAGATTCCTCACTAATCCCAATGTCAACATCAAGATCTATCAAGTAAGGAACAACCAGGTAGGATCATATCGGAGGTAGGGCCCGTTTGGTATACAGGGTATAATGTTTGGAAGTCCAAATTTAAACACCTCAGTAAATCCAGCCTAGATCTCATACCTGTAAGTAGATCAATTAGTATAATGATTTGGAATCATTGATAAATCTTAATTATAGGTTCACAGTAACGACTATGACTATAATTAAAAGTTACACTTGAATAAAATAAGTGTAGCTTCACATACAGAGCTTCAAGTGAAAAATGGGAATTATGCAGGCATAACTCTGATCCGGGAGCTTATGTTCACCGGCTATCAAACACCGAAGGGCTTCGCTGAATTGGTCAGATACTCTGTGCGCGTGGTTGCACGTGGGAAAATGTGATTTCTTTAAAAATTCATATTTTCTTCATATAAGCTCCATTTTCAACTTATTTTATATCCTCACGTAGATATCAATGAGATCTATAACCTTCATTGAGACTATGTCAGCTAAACTTGACATTATTTTTACAGTTATATTTATAACAGACTTAGACCGTTAAAGTCCGTTAAAAATTCATAACTCTCTTGTCCAACGTCCATTCTCTACTGTGTTTATATTAACGGACTCCTTTTAACAAGATCTTTGATTCTCGTTTAGATTGCATCAACTAACAATCAACCGTTCTACATTTTGATACCAGTGTTGCTCACTATTGTGCCGAAACTTTGAAAAATCATAACTTCCTCTCACGAAGTCAGATTTAGACGTTCTCTATATTCATGAATTCACTTTCATGAATGCTACGACTTTCGTTTAGATTACTTAGGCTAAAAAGTAATCTATCAAAAATTCACTTTTTACAATACATAGATTCATTCCTCTTTAATTATGAAACTTCGAAGAAGCATAACTTCGTCATACGAAGTCAAATTTCAACGTTTTTTATATGTACGGAATCCTTCCCACGTATACTATAACTTTGGTTAAGGTTATTTATCTTAACTAACATTTTATCAAAATGTCGTCTTTATCGCTAATTATATCTTAACTGTGTAGCCCAAATCTGCGATCGTTACAGTATGATAGTTATACAAGGTCAAAAAGGCATTAGATTTGAAAAAGATTTGGATTGGCATATTTAATTATAGTTTGTTCTTGTTTTGAGAACTTAAGTAGTATATTTCTTTATCTGATTTGATGATTATTAAGTGGGTATCTTAGTATATGATGGAAATCAATCATTTCATTAGTTTATCACTGTGTTCCTCGTTTGCATGTTTTGACCCAGTTCCAGAATATCAATTTATTCAAACATCCACATTCGGTTCTACTTCTATAAGTTAGTAGCGATTTAAGATTGTCATTGATCATTGGTTTATTGTTCATGGATATGAACATAGCATAGAGATTGCGACCAATACTTATAAATACATGGAATGGAGATTCTAAGTATTGCAGTAACCTGTACTTAGAGATTCTTTCATTGATTTTTTCACAAGTAATTCTAAGATGGTAATATCATATATTCTTAAAAAAAAGATGCGTGAGATTTAGTGCCAAAATATGTTATGTATTGGTTTCTTCCCAATATTGTTAGTAACTCGTAGCCATACTTGGTTTAACCAGATATGGCATGAAGAATAGGCAAAATCTATGTAGTTAAAGTTTATTTAGTCCTTCTTCCATAATAAAAGAAGTATATATATATATATATATATATATATATATATATATATATATATATATATATATATATATATGCGTGTGTGTGTGTGTGCGTGTGTGTGTGTGTATGTGAATTATCACATGGGGATATTAGCTAAATATAATATCAAGACAAATATTAGTAGGTTGACAGTGGTTGTAACTGTTTGGAGTTCTCCCTTAGCATTCTATTTGATAATTCTCTGATAAGGAATAACGTAGTTGAGTAAAACAGTTGTTGTTGCTCTTTTGGATTTGACTGTTGCACTGTTGGTGCCTACAAGTCATGGGTACTTGACACAGAGATCTTGATGCCAGTTTACAAGGGTATGATTTTTAAACGAGATAAGGTATCATCTAGATCTGGTAGTACGTATTTGTGTTTATGTAGCATTAATCATGTAGGGTTATTTGAACCCAAAGTACTAACTAGGAACATGATATGGTGCTATTATGAACTCAATGTTAAGGATAACATATGGATTATGTTATAGGATTTTTGATTTGGACAATAAGTTTTGTAAATCCTAATCTATAAAATAGCTACACATTTAAGACTTAGCTAACGAGTTATGGGGTTAAGTCATTTAGCAGTTATGATTAGGAGTTGATTAGCCTATTGACAAATGGTTGCTACAGTTAACTCTGATTAAATTGGGATAAGTCCTGAAGAACTTGGTATATTTTCCAAACATGTTTAGACAAGTAGTTGAGTTGTTAGACAACACAAACTAGAGGCCAAAGTAGAAGTTAGTTTTCACCAATTGATGAGGTGAATACATGTGGATATTTATGAGTTCATAGAAAAATATGTTTTCTATGTGAAATGTTTAATATTAAGTTTTTTTATCACTTAAAAGATTATGTTTCAAGTTTGAGATTTAACTAGTATGTCTAGTAGTTTTAATATGAAAAATTTAGCATACATTACATTTATTGGGCATTTCTACTAGCTCTATTATCAAAATTTTAGCATGGCATATGGTCTACATCAACTGTTAGGACAGTTGATGTTATTATGTGTATAGTTAAGAATGAACTTATGAAAAAGCTACACATGAATTGGAATATGAATACGTTGTGTGTGCTAGTGGTGTGATACACTCCAATGTGAACATTAGAGAGTACAACTTAGGATACGTGACACCTATTGAAGGGTATTTATCTTAAATAGTAGTTTACAGTAAATGTAATCATATTATAGGACCTATTGACATGTTCCTGTCACAAGTTACCTAGTGATAGGTTATGGTCACAAATTCTTTCAAGAGAACCCAATTATTGGCCCAAGTAGTAGGACATTGTGACAGGAGGTAATGATTCCTCATCAGCTTGTGAATAAATTATATTCTTGAGGATAACAAGGATTTACTTAGGGACTAATATGGGGTATCGATTTCTTATATGTCCAAATTTATGTTTTGGGATATAAAGTCCCCATCGGTGTAGTCTTATCTGCAGGGTTACGTTTTGGGGTATAAATCCTAATATGTATAATTTTATGTTAAGGTTATGCTTTAGGGGTGTAGAGTTTCCCTATATTTGTATATTGTGATATATTTAAATGTTAAAAGGTTGAAAGCATGGTTTAATTGTGATATTCAAAGCATATTTGGATTGTATTGCTAGTTTAAAATCCATGTAGCTCATAAGTTTTTTTTACTTATGTGTTATTTTCATATGTGTTCTGTACTGAGTTATTAGAGTAAAGTTAGAGAGATGTTGATAGAGAAGGCTTATAGAAGACTTAACGAAGTCTTCAGGTGGTTTGATCTTTTCTATTTTACTATGGTTGTTGATAGAGAAGGCTTATAGAAGACAAACGGTTGTAAAATCTTAATGCTAAGAGCCTGCGTGATAGATTTCGGCAAGGCGTGGGATGCCCATCTGCCACTGATTGAGTTCTTATACAACAACAGCTACCACACAAGCGTCAAAGTCGCTCCCTTTGAGGCCCAATATGGACGTAAATGCATATCACCCCTCTGTTGGGCTAAGGCGGGAGATACACAAATGGCAAAAGGGAAAATACCAAACAACACACTCACCGCGCCCGAGATTATTAGGGAAACAACTGAGAAGATCATTCAGATTAGGGAACGACTAAAGGCGTCCAGAGACCGACAAAAGAGCTACACAGACAGACGACGGAAGCCCTTGGAATTTCAAGTCGGTGATCGCGTACTGCTAAAGGTCTCTCCCTAGAAAGGGATGATACGCTTTGGAAAACGGAAAAACTGAATCCAAGGTACATCAGACCATTCGAGATCCTTGCCAGGATCGGTCCGGTGGCTTACAAGCTGCAGTTACCACCAGAGCTCAGCAACTGTCTTTAATGTGTCAAACCTGAAGAAATGCCTATATGATGAAACTCTCGTTGTCCCGATCGATGAGGTTTAGGTAAATGAAAACCTTCGTTTCGTTGAGGAACCCGTAGAAATAATGGATATGGAGGTGAAACGAACGGAACCAAGTCGCATCCCCTTTGTGAAGGTCCGATGGAGTCCAAAATAGGACCTGAGTTCACCTAGGAGCGCGAGGATCAGATGAAGCAGAAGTATCCGCATCTCTTTCCTAGTTCTTGAGACCCGCTCTGAAACTAATTTCGGGACGAAATCCCCTCTAACGGGGGGATCATGTCACACCTAGAAAATTTATAGTCAAGAAGATTTTAGATTGTAACCATGTATCAATAAACTCATGATGTAACTGATAGGATTAAAACCTTAAAGATCGAATAGATTTAAACAGGTATGAATAAGAACACGATATTGATCAAACTTGTGCTGAATGATTAACAGTCACGCCTCAGAAGAACTCGATGAAGAATTACATCTGTAGAGGCGTAAAATACGGTTACAATAATAATATCAGGGTTGCCAAAATATGATGCATGCATGCACCTTATATACACTAACCCTAGTAATAAATACGAGTGGACAGGCCCAAATCGTTTATACAAACTGACTAAACAAAACAGGCCCAATGACGCAATACATAATTCTCAACAATCTCCCTCTTTGCGTCAATTGAGACCAGGGTCTATTAGTTGGAGATTCGCTTCTATACTTCGTAGACTTTGGGAATGAAGCTTATCAGCAGCTTGCGAACCTGAATATACCACGTGATCATATCCGTGAAACACTTGACATCTGATGGGTTTTGAGCATTCTAACACTCCTATGGTGTACATGTAACCCTAGAAACCTTGGATCTATGTTTTACTATGATACATGCAAAATTGTTCTCCAAAGGTTCATAACCTATCTAGCATACATGGGGAACTTTTAAACATAAAAGTAAGTAAGAAAACATACTTTGTAGTAGTTTGGATTCCTTGAGAACCTTGTGAGCCTAGCACCTCAAGTGTGATGCCTCAAATGTCTCACACAACACTAGATGCACTTGGAATAACTTAGAGAGAAATGAAGAACACTTAGAAATCAGCTAGCCCTTACAATTCTTACTTAGTGCCCGATTTTGGTGAACAAAGTGATGCTTATATAGTGTGTTAGAATTAGGGTTACACCATGTAAACCGTAATTGTCATGGCATTTCATTTCTTGGATCCATGGGTTCAAAAACACCATGGAGCATCCATGAAGCATCCTATGGGTTTTAGCCCAACTTGATAATTCGTGGAGCATTAGCCCACTATACAAGTATGGATGATTTACACAATCAACCCATATATTTAATTAGTCTCCTTTTGATCACTTAATTAATCCCAAATTAATTCTTGATCAATACTAATTAACTAATATTATTAATATATTAGAACTTATAATATATTAATAAACCATAAGAGTTATTTCTCTCATTTTAGTCTATCCAAATACATGATGCCATGCAACCCAAATGGACCATGCCAAACCGGGTCAAGTACATACCAGAAATAGTTATGGACTTAGACACCTTATCCAACAGTCTCCCACTTGGATAAGTCTAATAACTATAACTGCAAGTATGACTTCAGGAACCGATCAGCAATCATAGTTCTTTCAAGGTCTCTCGGAACTGAGATGATGATGATACGCCATTTAAGACAAGTGATTATATAATCCTCTATTCTAGATATCAGCCGGACAAATACATGGAACAATGTCTTACTTATAGTCCAGCAGTTTGTTTCCCGATTTCCGATTTGTTTTACATAGAACTAAATTGAACACATCAACTTAAATCTGACCGGGCCCGGTACATGGGTCAACACAAAATCATCGAGGGGCCCAAATATTTCTTCTAATCCAAGAAGGAACAGATAAACTTCGACTCATATGCTTGTTCTACTACTTGTTGAATTATACACAAAGGCACGTTTTATAACATCGAGTTACCAATGCGTTTTCGTACACTCAATGTATAACCAACTCATAGGCAACAAGTCATATCTCTAGGTTTGAAGACTTATATGATATTACCGTCTCGCGATCACTCGAGATAAATTCCATGAAGTGATACCAACGAGTGTGGGTTGAATCCAATACTCAGAACTTATGAGCACTCATGAGTGTTGTAGCAACACTTTGCTATGTCCAGTACCTTGGACATCTACAAGCCAACTCATGACAGACTTGATTCATATCTACTCCCAACATATGACCGACTGTGGAGAATTTGAATAATATGATATACCATAACATAATTATTCTGGAAGTCAAAACATGCAAAATGAAACGATAGTAAACGATTAACAAAAGATAGAAACACTTTACTCATAAATAAACACAACTTTTATTCATCATCAAATGTCAATTACACTTTACACATTTCAAAGCTATCTTACTACTAAAACTAATATCATCATGCAGCCCTATGCGCCTCGCATGCTGGTGATGCTTAACCCTGCTCAGTCCCTTCGTGAGGGGATCTGCCGGGTTCTCATCCGATGATACCCTCTTTGCCACGTGGAGTCCTTCTTCTATTCGATGTCTGATGAAATGGTATTTTTTGTCAATGTGTCTGGATCTCCCATGATCCCTTGGTTCCTTGGCTAAGGCAACAACACTTTCACTATCACAGAAAATCTCCATAGGCTCCTTTATAGCTGGTACAACCCCAAGGTCTCCAATGAAGTTCTTTAGCCATATAGCCTCCTTTGCTGCCTCGCTTGCCGCTATATACTCTGATTCGCAAGTTGAATCAGCCACTGTATCCTGCTTGGAACTTTTCCAAAAAATTGCTCCTCTGTTTAAGGTAAAGACCCAGCCTGACTGAGAGCGGAAATTATCCCTATCAGTCTGAAAGCTAGCATCACTATACCCTACTACTCTTAAGTCATCACTCCCACCAAGGGTAAGGACCCAGTCCTTAGTCCTCCGTAGGTACTTGAGAATGTTCTTTACTACAGTCCAGTGAGCCTTGCCAGGGTTCCCCTGATATCTGCTGACCATGCTCAATGCAAAGGTCACATCTGGACGAGTACAAGTCATAGCATACATGATCGAGCCTACAACGGAAGCATAAGGTACTCGACTCATCTCAGCTATCTCAGCCTCTGTACTCGGGCTCTGAGTCTTACTCAGTCTGGCATTACTCTGAATCGGTAACTCTCCTTTCTTGGAATCCTGCATGCTGAACCTATTCAGCACCTATAAGCCCAATTAATCTTTTACTCCTGTCTCTCAAAATCCTTATCCCTAGGATATAGGCAGCTTCACCAAGTTCCTTCATAGCGAAACACTTCCCAAGCCAGGACTTCACTTCTTGCAGAGTTGGGATGTCATTTCCTATGAGTAGTATGTCATCCACATACAATACCAAAAAGCTAACTATACTCCCACTAGCCTTGACATATACACAGGAATCATCTTCACTCCTCGAAAAGCCAAACTCTTTGACTTTGTCATCGAAACAATGATTCCATCTGCGAGGTGCTTGTTTCAATCCATTAGGATACTCTGCACTGACAAAACCCTCTGGCTGACTCATGTAAACATCCTCAGCCAACTTTCCATTAAGGAAAGCGGTTTTGACATCCATTTGCCATATTTCATAGTCATGAAATGCAGCAATGGTTAGCATAACCCTAATAGACTTAATCTTTGCTACTGGTGAAAAAGTCTCATCATAGTCAACTCCCGGAGTTTGTGAAAAACCCTTTGCAACCAGTCGCGCCTTATAAGTGTGTACATTACCATCCATGTCGGTATTCTTCTTGAATATCCATTTGCACCCGACTGTCTTGCGACCTGGTACATTGTCAAACAAGTTCCAAACTTGATTGTCATACATGAACTGTATCTCGCTGTCCATAGCCACTTCCCATTTAGCAGCCTTAGGGCCTGCCATGGCTTCCGTGTACCTGTTAGGTTCATCCAGACTTACCAGTGTGTTATCACTGACAAGTGTATCACCTTTCGCAGTAATATGGAAACCATAGTAATGCTCAGGTGCATTCCTAACTCTCGTGGAATGCCTCATAGGTACAGACTCGTCAGTAGGATCAATAGGAGTTTCCTCCTCAGGTTGATTTCTAGAGTTTGAGGTTCCTTCACCACTTGACTCTTGAATTTCTTCAAGGTCAATTTGCCTCCCATTGTTTCCTTGGCTTATGAACTTTCTCTCGCGAAAGACTCCTCTCCTTGCTACAAAGACCACATTATCATTAGGTCTGTAGAAGAGGTAACCAAAGGATCTCTGTGGGTAGCCGATGAAAATACACCTCTCACTTCGAGGTTCGAGCTTATCATGAGTCTCACGCCTCACAAAAGCCTCGCAACCCCAAATCTTCATGTGGTCTAGATTGGGAACTTTTCCAGTCCACATCTCATGAGGTGTTTTGGCAACCTTTTTGGTAGGGACTAGATTAAGGATATGGGCGGTATTCTCTAAGGCATACCCCCAAAATGAGATTGGTAGAGAAGCTCGACTCATCATGGAACAAACCATATCCAACCAGGTTCGATTGCGCCTCTTAGCCACACCATTCATCTGTGGTGTCCTGGGAGGTGTCAATTGTGAGACAATCCCACATTCCTTAAGATAGCCAATGAACTCTGTACTAAGATACTCACCACCTCGAACGAATCGAAGCATCTTAATGTTCCTGCCCAACTGATTCTCCACTTCCTGTATAAATCTTTGAACTTTTCAAAGGTCTCTGACTTATGCTTGATTAAGTAGACATATCCATATCGACTAAAATCATCTGTAAAAGTCACATAGAAGCGGTTAGCATCCCTTGTAGCGGTTCGGAAGGGTCCGTACACATCAATGTGTACAAGATCCAACAAACCTTCACCCCTAGCACAAGAACCAGTGAAGGGTGACTTTGCCATAATGATGCTTTATCCAAACTAATGGAAGAATCGATACACAATACATTATTTCCTAGGTTATCTACAACCGACACAGTTTCATACACACCATCACAAGGTAATGCTTTAAAATAAAGAACCTTATTAGATAAAGCATTAATACCACCACTATCATTATCAAATGAAAAGGTAAAACCTTGTTTGTACAAACCATGAAAGGAAATAATATTTCTTGCCATTTCAGGCGAATAACAACATTTATTCAAATCTAATGTTAACCCACTACTTAGTAATAAAGAATAAACTCCAATCTTGGTGACAGGTGTAACTTTCCTATTTCCCATGATCAAGTTTATCTTCCCATGCTCCATATTCTCACTTCTTCTTAGTCCCTGCAAATCATAACATATGTGAATACCACAACCTGTATCAAGGACCCAAGAATTAGAATAGGGTGAATTATTAGACAATATAGTGTAAATACCTGCATGGTTGGGTTTTACTTTCCCATCCTTAATATCTTGCTGGTACTTTGGGCTGTTTCGCTTCCAATGCAACTTTTTATGGCAATAGAAGCATTCAGCCTCTTTAGGGTTAGTAGAAGGAGTGACGAAACCTTTCTTGGTTCCACTTGAAGAGGAGCCATCAAGAGACTTTCCCTTGGTACCCTTTGAAGGGCTCTTCCTATTCTTTCCTTTTCCTTGCCCGATTGCCAAGACAGGTGCCGCGGTAGGAGTAGGAGTAGTAACAACCGACTTAGCTTTAAGACCACTTTCCGCGGTCTTCAAAAGTCCTTGAAGTTTGCTGAGTGTAACTTCCTCCTTATTCATGTGGTATTTCATGCGGAATTGATCATAACACGAAGGTAAGGAGTGCAAAATGATATCTATTTCCAACTCCTGTGGGAAGTTGACATTTAGTTTCAGCAAACGATCCACATACCTTTGCATTTTCTGCATGTGGCCCGTGATGGGTTCACCATCCTTCATCCTGGTTGTTATCATCGAGGAGATAATTTCATATTGCTCTTGACGAGCACTCTGATGGTAGCGGTCCATCAAATCCGGGTGCATCTCAAAAGGATAGTAGTCCTCATAGGACTTTTGGAGCTCGACTGTTATGGTGGCCAACATGACACATGACACTTTGGTAGCATCTGTCTCATATGCCTGGTATTCAACGATCTCCTCAGGATTAGCCGATGACTCATGAAGTTCCTTAAGCTCCTTGTCGAGGACATATTCCTTGTCCTCATAACGAGTGAGCATCCTGATGTTCCTGATCCAATCCATAACGCTGGATCCATCAAAGATGACTCTCCCACCAAGGTTCATGAGAGAGAAGGAGCCAGTAGGGTTTGATCCAGAAGCAGCATTGTTGGAAGACATCTGAAAAGAAGAAAGACAAGTTTAGATTAGATATAAAGATTGTCACACCCCACAACCGGAACAGCGGAAACGTTCGGGGGCGGAGGACATCATGTACAGTATCACAACAATGCATAATAGTAAACAAGCAACAACATCATCCATTGCATTGATAGTAATAATTTTAATACAAGTGTGTTCTGAAGTTTATAAGACACCAAAATGAATAATCAAAATAAAAGATGAGTCTTTAATGTGCTCCATCTTCTCAAAACCTGGCCATCGGTACCTGTCTATTGGCGACCTGAGAATACAAGTTATTTTGAAAACGTAGATTAGCGTTAAAGCTGGTGAGTTCATAAGTATTTTTAGTGTCATTGTTTGTATAAGTTTGAAGAATGTAATTGTAAATGTTTGATGAAAAGTTTGTAAGTATTTGATGTAAATGTTTGAAACCTTCCTAGAAAATCCTATATTTTCTACTAAAGCAGTCTTCTACCAAGACCGAACTGTTCTCTATGTTTGTTCTTTTGTAAAAGTATGAGTTTTCCCAAACTATGACTATCATTACCAAAATATAGTTTCTCATTACCGTTTATGTGAGAAGATCATATTGTGAATGAATTGGGAAAAATAAAGATGTACTATAGTTTTATCTAGGTACTACTAATGTACTAACTACCTTTAACTTGTTAGTTAATTAAGGTAAAATGTGATCTGATTGTAACCATACTCGGTTGACCAGTAAAACACGACGTTCTAGACGTCGAAATGATATGACATTCGTCACCCACAGACCTGCAGGTCCCACTATAGCTAGCAGCAAGGTGTAGGAGGGCCAGTCCCGTATAGATCTATACACAAATTCATGCTCTCCCTCCAGGAGACTCTGGGTACAAAACGTGACACAGCAGTATATGCGGAGCCATGAAGTAGTATCTCCCATTAATGTTATAGTATTCTTGTATTTGTATAGTATGTACTAGTGTAGTGTATGTTCTCTCTGTCTGGTATGTAGTATGTTCTCTAGTGTATAGTGTGTAGTATGTATTGTTTCTTGTTATAGTGTTCTCTCTATCTGTTTCTCTTTATAGTGAGTATTGTTTCTCGTTATAGTGTTCTCTCTATCTGTTTCTCTTTATAGTGAGTACTGTTTCTCGTTATAGTGTTCTCTCTATCTGTTTCTCTTTATAGTGCGTATTGTTTCTCGTTAGAGTATGTATTGACTAATGTATGAACTCACTCTTTGTATGTTTCGTTGTTCTAGTAATAGTATTAGTAACTTCCTAAACTATACCTATTATAGTTTACTAGCAATGTTGTTTGTATGAATGAACATGTTTGTATACCTTTGCTACCCAAAGGTATTGAAATGAATGAAGGACTTTTATATCTATACACATATACATAATATATAATTAAGATTCAAATGACCTTCGGACAAACAACCGATACCCTAAGTCCACAACCAAACAAGGAACAGGAGGTAAGGCGAACTATCAGTCCTAAGTCCTTTCAATCCTACTTATATAACAATATCTATATAGCTATGTTTTTGACAAAATATAAGTTTAAAAGAGTTTAATAGAAAGTATTTAACATGTAAAAGAGTTTATAAAATGATTTGAAGTAGTTTGTTTGATAACAAAGTTTGAAAAGTAAGAAATCCACTTGTTTGGTAGTTATTAATCACATGTGATTGATATAATAACTATAATAGTTCAACTTGTATCCCCCCCATAAAAGCATTTAAAATCATTTAAAAGATAATTTAAGGGGTATGAACTCACCTGTAGTGAGTGATACAAATGAAAGATCGGTATAGGATGCTAGGTGTCAAGTGAAGACTTGAGCACACACAGAGATCCTATTTAGCATATAATGACACATATATGTATATAATTAGTGCATAAACAACTAATCATGAAAGTTTAGGAAACCGTAAGATTGAAGTGCTACAATCACATATGATTTCATACTAAGGGTGTTTGGCCATTCTAGGGAGTTTACGGCCAAAATGGCATGACCAAGGGAGTTCACGGCCATGAGTTTACGGCCCTCTGAGTTTACGGCCGTAAACTCATAAAGTTTAGTGCCAAAGAGTGGATTAAAGGTTTTACAATCATAAGGAAGTGTTCTAGTCTCTTATCCAAGCCTGAGGAAGAAGTAATGGTCCATATGCACCACTAATTAGGGTTTACGGCCAAGGAAGAAGTAATGGTCCATATGAACCACTAATTAGGGTTTAAAGGAGTAATTAATGGGTCTTTACAAAGTAGTAAGTATATAAGAGGATACTTACAATGTAGAAGCTTGAAAGAATAGTTTTCGGCCCAAAGAACAAGAGTGTTCTTGAAGAAATGAAGAACACTTGAAGATCTAACCAAAATAAGAGATTTCATGGATGAAATCATGTATATTCACTAGATATTGAAGGATATCAACTTGAAAATGGAAAGATTACTTACTAGATTGAAGATTAAGATGAAAGTTCTTGATGATAGTTGAGAGAGAAATCGGTTTCTAGGCTTGAAAAGGTGAAGAATGATGAAGTAATGGAAGGATATCATGTTTATAACATGAGTTTACGGCCACCATGTGTTTACGGTCGTAAACTCACATGGTGTGGCTGTAAACTCCACATGATAAAGTTTAGGGCTTGCTTGTTAGGTTACAACTTCAATTGACACTTCCTTTGACTCATTCCTTGGGTGTACTAGGATCAGAATGCTCAAACAGGCTCTAAACAGTGCTAAAAGATAGCAGACACAAGTCTGACATTGATTGAGTTTAAGTGTTGTACAAGATAGAAATTTCGGGTTGTCACATCATCCCCCCATTAGAGAGAATTATGTCCCGAAATTAGAGTTTAACAAATAAGCTATTACAAATAACTAAACGAAAATATGAGGATATTTCAGTTTCATTTGATCCTCGCGCTCCCAAGTGAATTCAGGTCCTCGCTTGGCGTTCCAGCGAACCTTCACTATCGGGATACGGCTTTGCTTCGTTTGCTTGATCTCTCGGTCCATAACCTCTACAGGTTCTTCCACGAAGTTGAGGCTCTCGTTGATCTCGATCTCGTCGAGTGGGATTACAAGAGTCTCGTCGGATAGACACTTTTTCAAGTTCGAGACGTGGAAAGTAGAATGTACGTTACTAAGTTCGCGAGGTAGTTTGAGTTTGTAAGCTACAGGGCCGATTCTAGCGAGAATCTCGAAAGGCCCTACGTATCTTGGATTTAGCTTTCCACGCTTTCCGAAGCGTATTAAGCCCTTCCAGGGTGAGACCTTCAATAGAACACAGTCGCCTACCTGGAATTCCAATGGTTTCCTTCGTTTGTCTGCGTAGCTTTTCTGTCGGTCTATAGAGGCTTTCAATCGTTCACGAATCTGAACGATCTTCTCTGTCATTTCCTGAATGATCTCCGGACCTGTGAGAGTGCTGTCAGGAACTCATCCTTTAGTTAACTGAGTGTCACCCACCTTAGCCCAGCACAGAGGGGATCTGCACTTACGGCCATAGAGGGCTTCAAATGGAGCAACCTTTATGCTCGTGTGATAACTATTGTTGTAGGAAAACTCGACAAGGGGTAAGTGAGTATCCCATGCCTTCCCAAAGTCTATCACGCAGGCTTGCAACATATCTTCTAAAGTCTGGATAGTTCTCTCACTTTGTCCGTCGATTTGCGGATGGTAGGCTGTACTCATGTCCAGCCTGGTTCCTAGGGAACATTGTAGCGACTGCGAGAACCTCGAGGTGAATCTACTATCCCTATCAGAGATAATGGATATGGGAACACCATGCAGTCGTACAATATCTCTGATGTATGTTCTTGTTAGTTTCTCCATCTTATCAGTCTCTTTGATAGGCAGGAAGTGTGCGGACTTTGTTAACCTGTCTACGATCACCCAAATGGTATCGAGACCACCCGTTGTCTTGGGAAATTTGGTTATGAAATCCATCATGATCCGCTCCCACTTCTATTCAGGTATCTCCGGTTGCTGAAGTAAACCTGATGGTTTCTAGTATTCAACCTTAACCTTGGTGCAAGTAAGGCATTTACTCACGAAGGTAGCAATCTCTGCTTTCATGTTAGGCCACCAGTATAACTTTTTATGTTCCAGATACATCTTATCTGAACCTGGGTGGACGGAATGTCGAGTGTTGTGAGCTTCGGTCATGATCAAGTCTCTGAAACCACCGTGTTTCGGTGTCTAGATCCGATCCACGAGATATAAGGCTCCGCCACCCTTGACCACTAAGTTCTTATCCATCCCACTCAGGGATTCACTCGCCACATTTTCAGGTTTCACAGCTTCAAACTAAGCTTCCTTAATTTGTGTGGATAAGTGTGAATGGATAGTCATAGTCAATGATTTGACTCTATGACCAGAGTATTCTTTCCGACTTAGGGCGTCAGCTACTACGTTGGCCTTGCCGGGATGATAACGAATTTCGCATTCGTAATCACTGAGTAGCTCGACCCACCGTCGTTGTCTCATGTTGAGATCCTTCTGGTTGAATATGTGTTGTAGGCTTTTGTGGTCTGTAAAGATAGTGCTTTTTGTACCATACAGGTAGTGTCTCCAGATCTTAAGAGAAAACACCACTGCTCCTAACTCAAGATCGTGTGTGGTGTAGTTGACCTCGTGTGTCTTCAGCTGTCTTGAGGCATAGGCGATGACCTTAACTCGTTGTATCAGAACACAGTCGAGCCCTTGATTGGATGTATCGCAGTAAACCACAAAGTCTTTTATCCCTGCGGGGAGGGACAGTATCGGCGCGGTACATAAGGCTCGCTTTAGCGTTTGGAATGCTTTCTCTTGCTTCTCTTCCCAGTCAAAGGCCACGCCCTTCTGGGTCAATGTTGTAAGAGGTATCGCAATCCGCGAGAAATTCTGAATGAACTTGTGATAGTAGCCAGCGAGGCCTAGAAATTGACGAATTTCTGTAGGCGTCTTCGGTGCTGAACAGTTCTCAATGGATTTGATTTTGGAAGGGTCCACGTGTATTCCCTCTTCGCTAACCACGTGCTCTAAGAATTCGACTCTTCGGATCCAAAATTCGCATTTCAAGAACTTCGCATACAGTTTCTCTGATCGCAGTGTTTTCAAGACCTGATGCAGATGCTGACTATGCTCCTCCTTACTACGAGAGTAGATAACTATGTCATCGATGAAGACAATGACGAACTGATCCAAGTAAGGACGGCACACCCGATTCAGTAAATCCATGAATACTGCGGACGCATTGGTCAATCCGAACGACATCACTACAAATTCGTAGTGTCCAAAACGAGCTCGGAAGGCTGTTTTCGGAACATCCTCTCCTAACACTTGTAATTGGTGATACCCGGATCTCAGGTCAATCTTTGAGAAGAAATTTGCCCCTTGCAGTTGGTCGAATAAATCGACTATGCGAGGCAGAGGGTAACGATTCTTGACGGTTAGTTTGTTAAGTTCTCTGTAGTCGATGCACATACGGAACGATCCGTCTTTCTTCTTGACGAACAAGACCAGTGCTCCCGAGGGTGATAAGCTTGGTCTGATAAAGCCCTTGCTGAGCAATTCGTTAAGTTGACTGGATAGCTCCTGCATCTCAGCTGGTGCTAGACGATAAGGCGATTTGGCTACTGGGGTAGCCCCTGGAACTAAGTCGATCCTGAACTCGACTTGACGTTCTGGAGGTAATCCGGGGAGTTCTTCTGGAAAGATGTTGGGAAAATCGCGTACTACTGGAATGTTCTTAATGTCTTTCGTTTCTTGGCTCACATCGACAACATGAGCAAGGAATGCGTGACATTCCTTTCGCAAGAATTTATGGGCTTGAATGCTTGAGATGAGGCGAAGGTTGGTACCAGGTTTGTTGCCGTAGATTACTAGGGTTTCGCTAGATGGCAGATTAAGGCGAACAGTCTTTTCGTAACACATGATGTCGGAACGATGAGAACTCAACTAATCCATGCCGATTATGACGTCGAAACTGAGGTCGATTGGAAATGAATGGCTATCTAGTGTTAGTGAACAACCTATGTATATGCAGCTAGTACTCTCTGTCTTTCTGTTAGCCATTTCTACTGTGAACGATTCTTTAAGTGCACGTGATTTATTCTTAAGTAAGTGAGCAAATTTCTGGTTCACGAAACTCCTCTCCGCTCCACTGTCAAATAGTATGCATGCATATGAGTTATCGAGGAGAAACGTACCAGTGACCACTGTAGGTTTGGCAACGGCTTCCTCGTGGCCTATAGCAAAAACTCTTCCCACTCCGCTGGCATTCCCTGCCTTCGGGCAGTTCCTCTTGTTGTGGCCCACCTCGCCACAACCGTAGCAAGCCTGGCCCACACCAGCAGCGGGGACTTGGGTAATTGGCTTTGTCGGAGCCTTACAGAAACGGGCAGTGTGCCCCTTCCTGTTGCAGTTAGAGCACTGCATTTCACGGCAGGGTCCGTTATGGTGGAAGCTGCACTTGTTGCACTTTGGCAAGTTTCCCGCGTACAGCTTTACCGGTGCAGCAGCGGCAGGTGCTATCGCAGCGTGGACAACTACGACCTACTGCTTTTTGGCAGCCTTCTCCTTCTTCTTCTCATCCCAGAATTTCCGCTTGTTGTCGGCGGCTTTGGAGGGTTCTGAGATGGCTAGGGTTGTTGTTGCTGACGGGGTACGAACCCCATGGTCGATGAGCCTTTGTGATAATCGCTTGGCACTATCGAAGGTAGTGGGGTTGGAAGCTAGGACGTTCCCCTGAAATGGAGGCACCAGCCCCCAGATATACCTCTCCACCTTCTTGGCCTCAAAAGGGACAATTCCCGGACATAGCGCTACCAGATCGCTGAATCTGGCAGTGTAGCAAACTATGTCGGAGCCCTTCATGGTTAGGCTCCAGAGCTCCTGCTCTAACTTCTGTACTTCGCCCCTCGGGCAGTACTCCTCGATCATCAGCTCCTTAAGAGCTTCCCAGTTGATGCCATTTGCCATTATAAGAGATAGTGACTTGACATGGCTGTTCCACCACGTCAGAGCTCGGTCCGTGAAGGTGCAAGATGGAAAATTTTACCTTGCTCCTTTCCGGACAGGAGCATATCTCAAAGATCGACTCCGTCTTCTCGAACCATTGGGAGAGGGCAATGATTCCGCCAGTTCCATTGAAGGCCCTGGGTTTGCATCTGGTGAAATCCTTGTATGAGCACTCCCTAGAGCACATAGGAGTTTCAACTGGGGTGGGAGGCACATTAGTCCCACTCCCGCTAGTACCGGTTGAGTTGAATTGTGCTAGAGCTGCCGTAACAGCCGCATTCACAGCAGCTTGAATAGCCGCTGGGTTGTATTGAGGAGGAGTTGGAATTGGATTGATTGGAGTAGTGCGTCTAGGTGATCGACGTGGAGGCGTCTTGAAGCTATAAGATCACAAAGATGAAGATATTGATAAGAATTTAATAGAGAGGATGATGAGAGTGACTCATGGACTAACTCTTCATAGCCCAACAACACAGATGAAAGCATGATTGAATACTTAATTTCTAATAGATTAGATATCTGTCAATAATACTGGTATTACAGATGTAACAAGGTTGGGAAAAATGACCTAGAAGTAGGTCTTACATCACACCAGGATGAGAAAATTTTGACAGAATAAAGACCTATCTACCGAAAGTTCAAGGTCTTAAAATAGACAGGAACTAAAACTTGAGCTTTTACATAGTCCTAATTTATATCCAAAAGAGAAAGTTGAGTAGGCTCTATCTACGACGACAACCACTAGAGTGAGTTCTTGATGCTGACAGACGGTGCTCCATGTCCCTCATGCGCCTTTCAGACATAGCCTGCCGAGCACGAAGTTCCCTGACTTCGGCTTGGGTTTCAGTAAGTTCTCTCTGTAGAGTTGCATTCTGACTCTAAGTTCTCGCCTGAGCAGACTCCAGATGACGAATGTGTACGAAATTGACTCCCGCATTAGCATCAACTTCCATGATTTGGTTGATAGCCGCTCTACCCTGCTCATCAGTACGAACAACCCTGCGGACTAGAATAGGCAAGATTCTGTCCGCTGAGCCTCCCTCGCTCAAGTCATAGAAGCTTCGATCTCCGTTGTAAGGTAAAGGCTGACCCTACTCGTGGCTCCATCTGTTCAAGTTTGCTGCCCACAGAGGCGTGGGACCTTGAAATGCCGGACGTGGGTTTGGAGCTACCAGGGGTTGATCGTTAACTTCTGGCTCGGAGTCAAAATCCTTCGGGAAGTTCTCAGCAAGGTCATCATCCAGTGGAATTGCAAGTTCCTCTTCAGGCTCAACATCAATCCATCCTCCGTCGCCTTGGTTAGGAAAGTACGGGTCTCCGGGGAGATGGAATCCAGCCATATTATCTAAGCGAGAAAAGGGGTAAATGAAATAATTAATAGACATACTAATTAAGATAATTATAAGATGATTCTTACTAGTTACTCCAACATTTGCGTAGTGCATACCTGTCATATGTAACTAAGACATGATAGACCTTCGAATAAGTGACCCTAACTCTAAGTCCACAACCAAACAAGGAACAGGAAGTAAAGCAAAGGTCACAGATTCTAAGTCTATATCACCCTAGTCACATGTAACCTTAGCGTATCTACTCTGCAACTATTGACATACTAATAAAGACCTTTCTAGTTTGCACATAAGTAATTTATAGTAACACAAAATACTCCTATAGTATTTTAAGTTTATGTTCTGCTCTAATGTTTTCGTTGTAGTAGTGTTGGTAAGTTTTTAGACTTGCTGCAACATCACAAACAATCCTGGACACATGCTAATCACTTCTCGGAAAGATATAGTTGATCATGCTATATCACTCCCTGATCTGATTATATGTCCCCAAGACTACTCGCGTTGTCCAACAATCGTAATACTTTTGTTCTGTCCTAGTGACACTGATTTTAGTATGAATGCAGGTATGTATACTTAGGTTAAGTATTTTATTATTTAAAAGTATAAACTCTTAGTCAGAGTATTTTAATCTCGTTGTGTTTATAGTTGTATATCTTTTATGGGTTGATATACTCAATTCACTATAAACAATGCTCTGATACCAATCTGTCACACCCCAAAACCGGAACGGCAGAAACGTTCGGGGGCGGAGGACATCATGTACAGTATCACAACAATGCATAATAGTAAACAAGCAACAACATCATCCATTGCATTAATAGTAATAATTTTAATACAAGTGTGTTCTGAAGTTTAAAAGACACCAAAATGAATAATCAAAATAAAAGATGAGTCTTGAATGTGCTCCATCTTCTCAAAACCTGGCCATCGGTACCTGTCTATTGGCGACCTGAGAATACAAGTTATTTTGAAAGCGTAGATCAGCATTAAAGCTGGTGAGTTCATAAGTATTTTTAGTGTCATTGTTTGTATAAGTTTGAAGAATGTAATTGTAAATGTTTGATGAAAAGCTTGTAAGTATTTGAGGTAAATGTTTGAAACCTTCCTAGAAAATCCTATATTTTCTACTAAAGCAGTCTTCTACCAAGACCCAACTGTTCTCTATGTTTGTTCTTTTGTAAAAGTATGAGTTTTCCCAAACTATGACTATCATTACCAAAATATAGTTTCTCATTACCGTTTATGTGACAAGATCACATTGTGAATGAATTGGGAAAAATAAAGATGTACTGTAGTTTTATCTAGGTACTACTAATGTACTAACTACCTTTAACTTGTTAGTTAATTAAGGTAAAATGTGATATGATTATAACCATACTAGATTGACCAGTAAAACATGACGTTCTAGACGTCAAAATGATATGACATTCGTCACCCGCAGACCTGAAGGTCCCACTGTAGCTAGCAGCAAGGTGTAGGAGGGTCAGTCCCGTATAGATCTATACAAAAATTCACGCTCTCCCTCCAGGAGACTCTGGGTACAAAACGTGACACAGCAGTATATGCGGAGCCATGAAGTAGTATCTCCCATTAATGTTATAGTATTCTTGTATTTGTATAGTATGTACTAGTGTAGTGTATGTTCTCTCTGTCTGGTATGTAGTATGTTCTCTAGTGTATAGTGTGTAGTATGTATTGTTTCTTGTTATAGTGTTCTCTCTATCTGTTTCTCTTTATAGTGAGTATTGTTTCTCGTTATAGTGTTCTCTCTATCTGTTTCTCTTTATAGTGAGTATTGTTTCTCGTTATAGTGTTCTCTCTATCTGTTTCTCTTTATAGTGAGTATTGTTTCTCGTTAGAGTATGTATTGACTAATGTATGAACTCACTCTTTGTATGTTTCGTTGTTCTAGTAATAGTATTAGTAACTTCCTAAACTATACCTATTATAGTTTACTAGCAATGTTGTTTGTATGAATGAACATGTTTGTATACCTTTGCTACCCAAAGGTATTGAAATGAATGAAGGACTTTTCTATCTATACACATATACATAATATATAATTAAGATTCAAATGACCTTCGGACAAACAACCGATACCCTAAGTCCACAACCAAACAAGGAACATGAAGTAAGGCGAGCTATCAGTCATAAGTCCTTTCAATCCTACTTATATAACTATATCTTTATAGATATACTTTTGACAAAATATAAGTTTAAAAGAGTTTAATAGAAAGTATTTAACATGTAAAATAGTTTATAAAACGATTTGAAGTAGTTTGTTTGATAACACAGTTTGAAAAGTAAGAAATCCACTTGTTTGGTAGTTATTAATCACATGTGATTGATATAATAACTATAATAGTTCAACTTGTATTCCCCCCCATAAAATCATTTTAAATCATTTAAAAGATAAGTTAAGGGGTATGAACTCACCTATAGTGAGTGATACGAATGAAAGATCGGTATAGGATGCTAGGTGTCAAGTGAAGACTTGAGCACACACACGGATCCTATTTATCATATAATGACACATATATGTATATAATTAGTGCATAAACAACTAATCATGAAAGGTAACACCCTATTAGACTAGGAAACCCTAATATTGAAGTGATACAATCACATATGATTGCATACTAAGGGTGTATGGCCATTCTAGGGAGTTTACGACCAAAATGGCATGACCAAGGGAGTTCACGGCCATGAGTTTACGGCCGTAAACTCATAAGGTTTAGTGCCAAAGAGTGGATTAAAGGTCTTACAAATCATAAGGAAGTGTTCTAGTCTCTTATCCAAGCCTTAGGAAGAAGTAATGGTCCATATACACCACTAATTAGGGTTTACGGCCAAGGGAGATGCTCTTGGCCGTAAACATCTCATGTTCTTGGGAAATACTTGATTTCAAGGAGTAATTCAAGGGTCTTTACAAAGTAGTAAGTATATAAGATGATACTTACAATGTAGAAGCTTGAAAGAGTAGTTTTCGGCCCAAAGAAGAAGAGTGTTCTTGAAGAAATGAAGAACACTTGAAGATCTAACCAAAAGAAGAGATTTCATGGATGAAATCATGTATATTCACTAGATATTGAAGGATATCAACTTGAAAATGGAAATATTACTTACTAGATTGAAGCTTAAGATGAAAGTTCTTGATGATAGTTGAGAGAGAAATCGGTTTCTAGGCTTGAAAAGGTGAAGAATGATGAAGTAATGAAAGGATATCATGTTTATAACATGAGTTTACGGCCACCATGTGTTTACAGCCGTAAACTCACATGGTGTGGCCGTAAACTCCACATGATAATGTTTAGGGCTTGCTTGTTAGGTTACAACTTCAATTGACACTTTCTTTCACTCATTCCTTTGGCGTACTAGGCTCAGAATGCTCAAACAGGCTCTAAACAATGCTAAAAGATAACAGACACAAGTCTGACTTTGATTGAGTTTAGGTGTTGTACAAGATAGAAATTTCGGGTTGTCACAAAAATAGTCCTTAATAAGACACCCAAATGTAATATTAAGGCTAGGACCCAACACAATATTTTATAACTTAGCAGAGGGATGCCGTAATCCAAGCTATAAAATATTTGAAGGTAGGTGAATGACGATTCACCAATTTCCACCATGAAAAACGAAATAAATTATTAGGTTTTAATTGGTTTTGAAACTCCTAGATTCTTTGAGATTCATTGAACTTTTCAATGGGATGTTTCAATCTCGAGTGTGCCCTGCAGGTTTTGTGACTGGGATGCCGAGGATCACAAAACAATTTGTGAAGTAACCATGCAAATTACTTGGTACCCTTAAGATTTACCCCTCAATCGATGTGCCGGTCAACCACACGCGCTCCATCGATACTATGATAAACATTAAGTTACCCTTTGCCTACCTTGTTAAGTCCAAGTTAGTGTGCCGGTTAACCACACACGCTCCACTAACGACTTAATCAAAGTGCAAAGTGTAATTTCATGGTTAGCACCTTATTCACATTTTCCTAAAGTAACTAAGATTGGGAATTTATAAAACATTTAGTTACTTTATTTTTCATCATACTTCTAATGAAGATTTAAAGTCCTTGTCCTACCCGTTCGGGTAACGACCCTCCACTAGTCAAGGAAGCGGTGGCTGAGAGTGGACACCCATTAAGCTGCCATTTTATAGGCAACAACCTTATACCCCCCTTATAGACCGGCTTCGTGAATGAGGCCTACTAACGGTAAAACGACTTGTTCTTATACATATATAATTATTATTAAACTTATAATAATATAAAGTATAAGGGTTGAATTTTAACTTTTAAATTTCTATGGGTTGGAACTAAAGTTTTTTAAAGAGACTTTACATGTTCCAAAACTTGAGGGCAAATTTTGTAACTTTCAAAACCTTTCATCTTTCATAACTTATGAGTTAATGGATTAATAAAATGAGAGAATTTTCATTTTATGTAACCTATGTGTTTAATAATGGACTTAAAAAGAATGACTTTTGGTAATCCATAACTTGAGGACAATTTATGGATTCCATTAAAACACATAATGATCAAGAATTAAACTAACAAGCAAGTTACAAATAATTCCTATGATCTTCTAAACTCATAAGTTCATGAATGTTCATATCAACAATTTCAAGAATCATTAATAAACCATATAAAACTTGAAATTTTGATAATAGCCATTGAAAATGGATTAGCATAACCATTATACCATCTAAAACAAGTTTTATAACACCAAAACAGTTTAGGGTAATGTTTCTAGTCCATTTCCAGCAGCAAAACTCGAAAATCTGCATTCAGTGGCTCTTACTCGTCGAGTGCACGAACCTACTCAATGAGTAGGATGAATTTACTCATGGACTCGTCGAGTCTCCCCATGAACTCGGCGAGTTCATGCTGCAGAGTGTAGAAAATTGAGTTTTTTCAACAAGTTTGCATCAAGTATCATACAAAAAATCCTAGGCTCTGATACCACTGATGGGTTTTGAGCATTCTATGGTGTACATGCAACCCTAGAAACCTTGGATCTATGTTTTACTATGATATATGCAAATTATTTTTCCAAGGTTCATAACCTATCTAGCATACATGGGGAACTTTTAAACATAAAAGTAAGTAAGAAAACATACCTTGTAGTAGTTTGGATTCCTTGAGAACCTGGTGAGCCTAGCACCTCAAGTGTGATGCCTCAAATTTCTCACACAACACCAAATGCACTTGGAATAACTTAGAGAGAAATGAAGAACACTTAGAAATTGACTAGCCCTCACAATTCTTACTTAGTGCCCGATTTTGGTGAACAAAGTGATGCTTATATAGCGTGTTACAATTAGGGTTACACCATGTGAACCCTAATTGTCATGGATTTTCATTTCTTGGATCCATGGGTTCAAAAACACCATGGAGCATCCATGGATCATCCTATGGGTTTTAGCACAACTTGATAATCAGTGGAGCATTAGCCTACTATACAAGTATGGATGATTTACACAATCAACCCATATATTTAATTAGTCTCCTTTTGATCACTTAATTAATTCCAAATTAATTCTTGATCAATACTAATTAACTAATATTATTAATATATTAGAACTTATAATATATTAATAAACCATAAGTGTTATTTCTCTCATTTTAGTCTATCCAAATGCATGATGCCATGCAACCCAAATGGACCATGCCAAACCGGGTCAAGTACATACCAGAAATAGTTATGGACTTAGACACCTTATCCAACAACATCATCCTTGGGGTTGCCTTTGAACTTTGTCACCAGATCCAGAACAAACTCCAGACAAGTAGTAGAATCCAGATGCCTGTCTTCGAGATAGAAGTATGACTTACGACGATCTGCTCCTGGAAAATCTCTGGACATGTATACTACGAACCATCCTTCCTTGTCTTTAACTTTTCAAATTTCTTCGGAGCTTCCTTTAGGACAATGTTTGACTTCTTCTTTAAAACGGTGGCAATTTCCACATCCATTGATCCAACTTCTTGAATGTATGACTTGATCATAAGATGAAGATGGGACATCACAAGTTCGTAGTTCTCCTTTCTTGCAACAACATGTTGAAAAGCACCATCCAGTCATGGGGATTCAAACAAGGCAGGTCTATGAGGGTGTATTCATAGGCTTGACAAGCTGATCCTCTCGCAACCTTAAACTTTGCATTCGGGAAGTTTTCAGTCACGATCGACCCAGTGACTTTCACAACAACAACCTTGTTCGCACTCCAAGTTTCAAACTGGGGCTTCATGTGGTTCAAGTAAAAGGCGAACATCATTTGATCTGCCCTGCTGTCAGTGAACGGAGAATTCACAACCTTCACAAAGCCACAAAACCTGAAAGCCTTTGGAGTGATTGGAAGGTCCAGTTGCGAATCCTAAGTGTTTTGAATATCAAAGGAGGCAACTGGATCCAACCAATATTGGCTTGGTAGATCCACAACTTGGTTTTGGATACGCTATAGGGTCCACTTAGGAAATAACAACATTCTTGTTAGGGTCACATTTTGTTGTAATATGTCGAATTCTGTTTTACCCTTCGTACGTTTTGTTAAGTTTATTTACTGAGGTGTTTTTCGTACGAAGCTTAATTGTCAAAGCCTTAGTATTTTTTGTATGCTTTCACTGTTCCTATAAATATGGAACTTTATAGAGTTAGATAAGAGTCCTTTACAGAACCTGTCTATTTTCTCTGTAAAAGTTGAAACCGTAAATGAGCAGAAACCAGATCTTATTTACATCGTTTGTTCAATCTGCATTCGTTTAACTCTGATTTTGATTAATACTTGATTCTACGATTCATCAATTGGTATCAGAGCAGGAATCATGATCTGAGATCTAATTTTCATTCTGTTTCAAAAGGTTTTTGAATCAAAATTCTGGTTCAAAAAGTTCCGCATCTTTTGATGTGAAAAAGTTTTCTAGATCTTGAGTTGTGATTCGATTCTGCAACAGATTTGTTGAATCGAGTTTTCTACTTTCTTTTTCTATTCAATTCAACAATTTGCTTTCAAATTATCTTTGATTTCTCATAAATTCTCAAAAAATTTCTTCCGTACATCAATGGCGAACTTCAATCTCAACTCGATGACTTCATACTCTCATCTGCTAGGATCTTCAACTAAGATACCTATGCTCATTCCTGAATACTATGATCAGTGGTCTGATCGTATGCAGGATTACTTGAATGGAATCGATGAAGAGCTTTGGACTTGCATCTCAGGGAATGTTACTCTTCCAACGAACCTTCAACCAATTTGATCTTCATCTAGTACTACGAGTGTGGAAAATCAAAATGATCGTATGAAGAAACTTGAAAAACGATGCATAAGGGAGTTGCGTGGTGTATTGCCTCCGGTGGTGTATAACTATGTCAGAAGTTGTACAACTGCAAAGGAAATCTGGAATAATCTCAAAGAAAAGTTTCAAGGCAGCGAGAAGACGAAAATCAATTCAGTTAAGCAATGTTTGATTGAATTAAAGGATTTCAAGCAAAAAGATGGTGAAACGATTGAAAGTTACTATGATAGGCTGAATGAGCTGATATACAAATGCAATCGTTATGGAATCACAAGGTCTGCCATGGAATTCAATCTCACCTTTGTTATGGGACTCCGTAAAGAATGGAGAAGCATTAGCATGATGGTGAAAAATCAACAAAGTTTCAACACATCTTCTTTGAATGATTTGTATAATCAACTGAAAACTCACGAAAGTGAAGTGAATGAAATGGCAGAAGAGTCGAAGCTCAGTCTGGGAGGTCCATTAGCACTTGTCTCAAAAGTGACTGAAAAGGAAACTGTCGAAAAAGATGATTTTGATGATGAAGAGGGGTTTATAATGAATTCGGATGATGAAGCAATTGCTTTTTACTCTAACAACTGATTCAAAAAGTTTTTCAAGAAACCGTTTAATTCGAAGGTGAAGCAAAGTGAAGGAAAAGGAAGTTTCGTGAACAAAGCTGCAGGAGAAGAGAAGAAGAAGTATGAGAAGAATAATGCGAAGGGTGCTGAGGAAAAGAAAGAGAAGAAATTGAAAGGAGATTCTGGTATGGATTTTCACTATTGCAATGGAGCCAATCATTTAGCAAATGATTGTACGCTTCGAAAGAAAGATGAGATGAAGAATAGAGTGAAGGATGAGGCATATTATGTGGAGAGGTTGGAAGAAGTACGTATGAAGGCGAAAAATCTGTCTTTGGTGCCTCAAGGTGAACAGGAGAAAGATGGCACATATCAAATCTGGTCTTCGGGCTCCGATGATGAGGAAATGTGTAATCCTACGCATGGGGCAATGTATGCGAAGCTGGAGGAAGATTCAGACGAAGAGGTCAAGGGCCGTTTCTTTGTGTCAAAATCTGCTGATAAGTCTCCAATGACAACAAAGGTACGTAACATTCTTTAATCTTTCAATATTCCTTTGAGTGCATATGATTCTGAAATTGTTGCTTTTGATGATACTGTTGCTTATTTCGATAATTTGGTTGTTTCTGCTAGTAATAAAGCTAAGAAATTAAGCAATCAGTTGTTAGAGACACAGAAGAAGTTAGATTCGAAAGTGGCCAAGATAGAATGTTTAGAATTGCAAATAACAAACATTATGTGTGATCGTGATTCGTTATCTAGTGATGTAAAACTTTTGTTAGCTCAACGAAATATCTACTGCAATTCTGCTAAACGTCTATATGCGAAATTAACTGCATTATATCATTCGTGTGATATTACCAAGGAACAACATAGGAAATTATTATCTTTTCTAGCATACGAAAGAGCGAAGGTAGATAATATTTCATATGATTGTGAGAAAAACATTGCTGAGTTTGACAAAATTCCTAATGATAGATATGCTTATGGAATTGTCAAAATTGATGAATGTCTTGATACAAATGAATTGGTTAACATTGTGAATGATACTTTGACAAAATCAGAACAAATCAAAATTTTGAAAAAGACTGAGAATTCCACATCTGATTCTCAATCTAATTTTGTCGATATTGAAGATAACTCTGACAATATTAGCGGAATTAGTGATATTGAGGATGTCGATTGTTCTCAGTTGTCTGTCATTAATGTTGCATCAAAATCTAAAGGAAAAGAAAAACTTAAGGATTTGGAAGTTAAGATTGACACTGACAAACCTTCAACTTCGAAAGTTTGTGATCCTGAGTTTGTCGATATCCGAGATAGTCAAACGGATAGCAGTGATGATGAAAATGATGATGACGAATCGGACAAAAAGGTCTCTTCAAACAAAGATTCGATAGAAAAAGAAATTCCTCGTGTTGTTGTTAATCAAGTATTTGGAGACACTGAAAATTTCCAAAAACTGTTGTCTGAAAAAGGAGCCCATTATTTGGAAACAAATCAAGTGGTGTATCATAATTTCAAGTGTACTGATGATGTTGTCTTTCCAAATCAAGTGTTTGTTACAACTGGAAATGTTGAAAACATTAAACCAGAATTCACCAAAATGGTCGAAGATGACAACAAGAAGACAACGAATGAAGGATTCTTTTCGAATCAAAGCACAGTCGAAAATACCTTAACAAAGAATTGGTATGTTTTTCAAAGACAAAAACCACAACGCAAATGGGTTGAAAAATCAAAAATTGTGAAAGAAGTTCCAAAAGAAGTTGTTGTGGAAAAAGATACTATTGTCAAATTAAATTCCAAAGAATTTAAAGAACAAATTGACAAGTTGTCAAAAGAAAATGCAATTTCAAAAAGACAAGCTCGAAAAACGATTTTTTGGCAAACAATGGAACTTCGAAAACAACAAAATGGATTAAATTTGAAAACAACTGAAAACAAAAAGACTAAATCTGTTGAAAACAAGTCTTCTCATTCAGAAATTTATTCATATTTTAAGCAAAATCTCGCTCAAACAAATAAATCTAAATCTGAATTTCAACCAAAAACAAATTTTTCGAAAGTTTCAAACTCATCATTTTCAAGAGATAACAAACAAACAAGGTTTTCTCAAAAACAAAAATCTCCAAATTGATTTTCTCAAAATCGAAGTGTTGGCAACAATGATTGAAGTCGATACGCTATGGCATTTCGACCTAAATCAAATGTTGATTTCTTTCCACAAAAACCGAATTTTCCAAATCCTACAGGAAAAGGTCGAAAATATCAATCGAGGAAATATTCTCAACAACAAATTCACGAAGCTTATGAGAATTATGTGAATTCTTCTTCAACTGAAAGCTCGTCATTAAAAGATTCGAATGTTTCGGTTAAAACTTGGCAACCGGTTTCGAAAGACAAGCTTAATCATACTCAATCTAAAAAGACGAAGGAATGTGTCAGTGACAATCCCAAACTAACTAAAACTTATGTTTATGTTTCTTTAAATAATGATGTGGACTTAATTGATAGTCTCAAAACTAAAGTTTGTGATTGGGTTAAAAGTTCTTCATTTCATTCTGTGTTTAAAACTAATTTCCAAGGACCCAAACAGCCTTGGGTACCTAAATTCTTTCATTGATCGCAGGTATTATGTGATGAGCAATATGATGAAAAATGGTATATTGATAGTGGTTGCTCACGTCACATGACTGGACGAAAGGAAAACCTGAGACATTTTCGTAGCTTGGAGAATGTCGAAGTTGTGAAGTTTGGCAATAATCACAAATGTCAAGTGAAAGGTTGTGGTAAAGTCAAGAATGGAAAATTCACTGTTAATCGCGTTGCCTATGTCGAAGGTCTTCAACATAACTTGATAAGTGTTTCCCAACTTGTTGTGGGCACTGGAAATCAAGTGGTATTTAACGAAGAAGGTAGCATCATTTCAAATGTTGAAACTAACGAAGTCTTGCTCAAATCCAAACGACATGGTGACATGTTTACTCTTGATATCAAACCAGTCATCGGCAAACCCTCAGTGTGCTTACTTTCGAAAGCTTCCTCTGACATTAGCTGGTTATGGCATCGACGTTTATCGCATTTAAACTTTCGAAACTTAAATAAATTGGTTGTTGATGATCTTGTTCGTGGTTTACCTGTACTAAAATTTGACAATGATACATTATGTGCAGCTTGTGAATAAGGGAAACAACACAGGAAAGGCCATCCAATTGTGATAGATTCGAAAATTGTCGAACCGTTGGAACTTCTACACATTGACCTTTGTGGACCATCGACTATTGAAACTCTCAACAAGAAATGGAACATTTTGGTTATTGTTGATGATTTTTCACGCTTCACTTGGGTATACTTTCTCAAGTTAAAATCTGAAGTTGCTCAAACAATGATAGAGTTTATTAAGAAGATTGAGATAAGTCTGAAGAAAAATGTTCGAAAGATCAAAAGTGATAATGGATCTGAGTTTAAGAACAATGTGCTGGATTCATACTTAACAGAAAAAGGAATTTTGCATAATTTTTCTTCGCCTTATACACCGCAGCAAAATGGTGTGGTTGAAAGACGAAATAGGTCACTTTGTGAAGCAGCAAGAACTATGTTGACATATGCGAATCTTCCTCAATATCTATGGGCTGAAGCAGTTTCCACATCTTGTTTCACTCAAAATCGATCTTTCATTCATCGTCGATTCAATATCACTCTATATGAAATTATCAATAATCGGAAACCTAATGTCAAATTCCTTCATGTTTTTGGTTGCAGGTGTTTTATCATGAATTTTATGTTGGATTAATGTCTAAGTCCATAACTATATTTGGTATGTACTTGACCCGACCCGACATGGTCCATTTGGGTTGCACTTCACCGGCACAATTTATATGGATAGTCTTTTGAGAATAGTATATTTATAATTTATATTAATATATTATAAGTTCTAATATATTAATATGGAATCATATTATTTAATTAGTATTGATCAGGAATTAATTTAGAATTAATTAAGTGATCAAAAAGAACTAATTAAATATGGACTCTTATATATATGGAATGGGCCAAGTTCATTTAGGTTGGGCTAAGCTTTCATGGATGGTCCATGGAGCTTTTAACCCATGGATCCTATGTAAATGAAAGGTCATGGGTATTAGGGTTTACATGGATGTAACCCTAATCCTCCATAATATATAAAGGGGTCCTTGGCTCACAAAATTGGACAAGTGTGTGAAAATAAGAGTGGGCCAATTTTAGTGTGCATACATATTCTTTCAAGTTCTTCCAAGGTGTTTTGGTGATTTGTGATTCCATTTGAGGCTTCCACACTACATCAAAAGGTATGTCATCTAACTAGAACTTTGTAGTATAAGTGCTTCATAATATGCTAGTTAGGATGAAACCTTGGAATAGTTAATATTTGCATGTATAATAGAGAAAACATAGATCCAAGGTTTATAGGGTTGCATGTACACCATAGGAGTGTTAGAATGCTCAAAACCCAAAAGTGGTATCATAGCCATGGGTTGTTTTCTATTATATTTGATGCAAATGTATTTTTTTTCAAGTTGAAGAAAAAAAAAGGAAAAAAAAACATGAAGTTTGTCATATTTTAAGATAATTACTTGATTTTATGAAAAACTAATTATTTTTAAAATTTGAGTCACTTTACTATATGAGTTGAATTAGGTCAAATTTAGTAAAAAATAAAATGATATGATTATTTTATTAGTTTTAAAAGTTTGATCTAAAGAGTTTTTTGAAACCTCCATAAGTTATGGAACATGAAAAGTTTTTTTGTGTTACCTTGTTTTATGAGTTAATTTAGATTGATAAAAAATATTATTTGTTAACTTGCATTCAATCTATATTAATCTAAAAGAAGTTCATAAAAGGTGTTTTTGTAACTTTTCTTCAAGTCACATAAAAGGTCACATTTATGAATCTTAAAACTCATAAAAGTGTCATAGGTTACACAAAAATAAAGAGTTTTTTTTTCATTAAACTATTTTATGACTCCATAACTTATCCTTAAGTTATGGATGTTTAAGAGTCACTTCTTTAAAAGTGTTATTAAAGAATAAGAGGTTACATAAAAATGAAGAGTCTTCATTTTAATGAACCATTAAACTCATAAGTTATGAAATGAAAGGTTTTGAATAGTTTCAAAACTTACCCTCAAGTTTTGGAATTTGTAAAGTCTCACACACATTAATGCTTTAATTCCAAACTCTACAATTTTAAAACTTAAAATTCAAACTTTATGGACTTCATTAAATTAGTTAAACTGTTTAATTAAAAGAGTTAATAATTTCATAAAGACATCGTTTAAGTTTAATTAAATTAAGAGTATAATTTAATTAATAGATTAAACCACCAAGTATTTTAAATGTTTAAAATACACCCTTATACTATTATTATAATTTTAATTATATAGATATCTATAAGATAAAGTCAATCTTACCGTTAGTAGGTCTCATTCACGAAGCCGGTCTATAAGGGGGGTATAAGGTTGTTGCCTATAAAACGGCAGCTTAATGGGTGTCCACTCTCACCCACAGCTTCCTTGACTGGTGGAGGGTCGTTAGCCGAACGGGTAGGACAAGGACTATAATTCTCCCTTCATTAAAAGTATTAATGATAAATACTAAGTAACTAAACACTTATAAATTCTCAATCTTAGTTACTTAGGAAAATGTGAATTTGGTGCTAATCCATGAAATTACACTTTGCACTTCGTTTAAGCTGTTAGTGGAGCGTGTGTGGTTAACCGGCACGCTAACCTGGACTTAACAAGGTAGGCAAAGGGTAACTTAATGTTTATCATAGTATCTTTGGAGCGTGTGTGGTTAACCGGCACATCGATTGAGGGGTAAATATTAAGGGTACCAAGTATATTTGCATGGTTACTTCACACCTTGTTTTGTGATCCTCGCCATCCCAGTCACAAAACCTGAAGGGCACACTCGAGATTGAAACATGCCATTGAAAAGTTCAATGAATCTCAATAGAATCTAGGAGTTTCAAAACCAATTAAAACCTAATAATACATTTCATTTATCTTGGTGGAAATTGGTGAATCGTCATTCACCTACCTTCAAATATTTTATAGCTTGGATTACGACATCCCTCTTCCAAGTTATAAAATAGTTTGTTGGGTCCTACCTTAATATATCATATTGGGTGTTATATTAAGGACTTAAATCAACTTTACGTGAATTTCTCCCATTGTTGATGTCAGGTTTAGACAACAATGATCTTCCCAAACCAAGCTTTCCTAATGAATATGACTTCCCGAGTTTGGCTCATGGAAGTCATACTTCTCTTCCTCCACCTCCTCCAATTATTCTCCCTAACCCACAAGTTCAAGGTCACTCAAGCCCTAATGGCAAGCAAGGTCTATGTGTGATCACATCTTAGAGATGAAGTCGCATATTGACAAGTCGGGAGAGTTGGGTGTCAAAGTCTTGAGAAAGTTGGATGTTCAATCACTTTCTAAGTCACATAGTGAGTTCCTTTGGGACTACTATGAAACAGACTATGATATGAACCTTAATGATCATATCTATTTGCTTGGTGCTGCTGAATCAGCAATGATTTGGAACGATAGTAAAGCAAATTTGATTAGAAGATCAACTTCCCAAAAACTTTATGGACAGTGACAATGGTGACATTGGAAATCCAGAAAAAGCATTCTCTTCCCAATGGAAAGGGATTGGCCATAGTCAACCCGGTTGACCAAATGGTAAAGAGAAAGGCTAAGTCTGAGATAGTCCCATTACCAAAGGGTCCATATGTTTATTTTGCCAAAGGAAGGGGCGTTGATTGCAAAGCTGCCAAATTTACCTAAGGATGTTATAGTCAATAAGTTTGACTCTACATCAGGTAGAGCCCATTATCTAACTCTGTTAAGTTCTATTCTGAGATCCACATTACATGATGTGACTAGGTCACATGTTGATGTTTTAAGAATCAAAGAATAGAGAGAAATCTTAAAGGAAGTATATGTTGATTCTGATCGCGAAGGTGGATTTCGATCGCATCAGAATTTTGAGCAGTTGCTTAAGAAGTTGTGATATATTGCTAAGGAATAGATAACAACAATTTTACATGTGGATTGTAAGGATAAGTTTTTCCGCAAAGTTTTAAAATAAAAGAAAATTGTTTAATTTTATTTATTTGAAGTATCCTTACAATGGCATTTGTGGAAAATTGTTGCTTATATGATTCCACTGACAGCAATATTGGAAAATGGATTTAATTCTTTCATTTGTGGTAGTGTCTAAATTTACCAAATCAGGAAAGTTCCTCATCACCCAAGTTTCAATTGGACCGAAACTTGGAATCATGCAAGTTGAATAGTATAATGAATGAGAACTTTCAAGCATTGGAAAATCAAGACTAATTACTTGTTCACATGGATGTGTGAGTCAAGTGAAGGACTAAAGGGATCGAGTACACATTCTTGTGCACTGGTCATATCCACCACAAAGCTCGTTAAGACTATTTGATTTACTAAAGTTTAGTAAATATGGTTATACTTACAAGTTTAAGTATAATTCTGAAACATTGGAAAAGTCTCAATGTATGGCAGAACGAATGGGAAGAATCAAATTAGGCAGAAAGATAAAAGTTTCTCAAATCTGAAAAGATGGGAGAGTACTTTAGTATCATGTTTGTGATCATCTTAATGATTTAGAAATCATATCACAATTAGTCCTCTAAAGGTCATCTTAGTGCATTCTTATGACTAAGAAGAGGAGTCGTGAATTGTTGAAATGGTTAGATCAAGAAGATGAGTCATACTTCGTTCCAAAACAATTCTTAGAGTCATACTCCAAGATTGTAACTTGAGTGACATATCTTAAAGAAAGGTTTAAAACACTTGTCAAATGTAAGAGTAAAAGTGTCCTACTCTTGTACATTTGAAATTGGTAAGTTGTGATGTTTTGGATAAAACAAAGACCAACTAAGGCCAATTGTGTGAAGTGTTTGTCTTGATAAAGAATCTGCACTATCTCTTGAATATTTGGCAAGATAGTCTTATATGTCAAGAGGATAGTGGGAGTCTTAAAGATCCTAAAAAGAATTTCAAGAACTAATCAAGAATAAAACCTGAGGTTCTTCACTAGCACACGACTTGAGGTTTATAACCTATCGTGTTGACATATTCTGTGCCCATTCCAGTTAAAGTTGGCTTTGCATAGGAGTTCTAAAAGTTCTCAATTGGTTACATAACAACTTGGAAGCAATTGCAGGCCCTGTACTGCCAGGTGGCAAGAAGTTAAGATTGCATAAGTTCAGTCCATATGAGTTTGGATTTGTCATTATCCTTGTCTTGTGACCATGGTTTTGACGATTCACATGGATAAGAACACATACACCATAAAATCTAAGGGTCATAAGGTTTCTCTCTGATTCATGAAAATGATGGTGAGGAAACACTTCCACCAAGTAGATTTGAAGCAGATGGCAAAAGGTCTAAACAATTGAGACTATAATTACGGCATCCCTTTTCATAGTTCTGAAATTGTTTAGACACACATGCATGCTATCTAAGGAAAGGTGTATGATTTTGATAAAGTTTTATCAAAGCATCTCGTATCAGAAATCTGAACTTTGGTAAGAACGTCAATAAAGTATTGATTTCTAGAAGTCCAGCTGATTTCTGAGTACATGTCAAAGCTAGTGGGAGCATAAGTGTTATGCTAATAATCATCAGGTTAGTGGGAGCATGCTAATTATTGTTAGTATTGCAAGTTAGTAATGTTAATTATAGAAAACAAAAGTTTCAATTCGTGAGGCTGCAGGGATTGAAAAAGTTGTTTTGCTATAATTAAGGGAGAGGATATACTTCATTTCAGTTCTAAAGGCTTAGATTGAGACCTTAATCATCTTTAGTCAAGAATATATATATGAATTTCATGTTGGATTGGTTCAACATAAGGAAATTCTATATATTGTGTTCTCAAAATTCGATTATGATTACGGCATCCCTCTTCATAGTCAAATTTTGAAAACATGGCAAATAAAAATATTGTAGCAAAAGACTGGTCTAGAATCATGTCTTTATGTGAGACATCATGAATCGTGTACCATTGGCTTTGGGTACAGGATCGATTGCATGTGCTATAATATTTGTCATTTCTAAATTTTTCCAAATGCCCAGAGGCATTAAGAAGGGAAAAGGTCTAGAATTGGATATGACTAAAATGATTAAGCAATTGTCGAGGACAATCTGAGGTTTACCAAAGATTGGTTGCTCAGGGACAGTTGGAAGTATAGTGCTAATTTTGGAAGGACCATATTGATATATTCTGAAAAGAGGCATCTCTTATTTAGAAGTGATAGTCAAAATGAGAATATGGAGTTGTCTCCATAGGTGGAAGTTATCTGTGTAAGATTAGAAAATTTAATGCAAGAAGCATGTCCAAAGCAATGTACTTTGAATATGAGACTTAGTTTCCATGGAGTTGATCTCCATTGGAATACCTTATAATGACTGTTGACAAGTCTTTGTGACTTTGTACATATTCATTACAGGAGGGTCAGTGCATATAAGTTTAAAATCTAAACAGATTTCGATAAATGATAGGAATTTGAAATTCTCACATTTTTCGATAAGGATTTGGGAGTGTGAAATTAGAATCATTGAAATTATGTTCAATTGGTTTATTTCACAAAGTAAGGATCATAGACAAACATAGAGTGCATACTTGGTGTATGGCAAAGCTATTGTTTAAGAAAAACATAGTGTATATGTTTGGAGCATGGGACAACTAGTGTTTATTAATTCATGTATAAAGTTGATAAAACCGAAACAATGAATAATGAGTAATCAGTATGGTGATAAATAAAAGTGTTTATTTATATTCATAGGGTTTGATACCATATTTGATTCATTTATTCTTGTGTTTCACTTTGCATGTTTTGACTTCCAGAATAACTAAGTCGCTCTTCCTGAATGATTAAGTTATTCAAACCATCCACAGTCGGTCATATGTTGGAAGTAGATATGAATCAAGACTGTCATGGGTTGGTTTGTAGAGGTCCAAGTTGGTGGACAAAGTGGTGCTACAACACTCATGAGTGCTCATAAGTTCTGAGTATTGGATTCAACCCGCGCTCATTTGAATCACTTCATGGATTTTATCACGAGTGATCATGAGACGATAATATCTTATATTATTCAAACCTAGAGATATGAGTTGTTACTATGAGTTGGTTATACATTGATTGCACGAAAACGCATTTGGTAACTCGATGTTATAAAACGTTCCTTTGTGTATGATTCAACAAGTAGTAGAACAAGCCATATGAGTCGAAGTTTATCCATTCCTTTTACCTTCGGGATAAAAGCGATATATGTGGGCCCCTCGATGATTTAGCGATGACACATGTGAGTGCTTGGCCAAGCCAGGACTGATTTGATTTGTTCAATCAGTCAGTCATCATAAATCGAAAATCGGGAAACAACAAATGGACAGAGAGAATGATTATAATCCATGTCTCAGTCCATATGATATCTAGAATGTAGGAATATATGATCCCTTATCTAATGGAGAAGTCATTGACAAGGTCAGAGTTCGACAACGGCTTTAAGAGCTACGATTTCCAGTTAGGTTTTGAAGTCATACTCAATAATAGTTTTAGACTTATCCAAGTGGGAGACTGTTGGATTAATGTCTAAGTCCATAACTATATTTGGTATGTACTTGACCCGACCCGGCATGGTCCATTTGGGTTGCACTTCACCAGCACAATTTATATGGATAGTCTTTTGAGAATAGTGTATTTATGATTTATATTAATATATTATAAGTTCTAATATATTAATATGGAATCATATTATTTAATTAGTATTGATCAAGAATTAATTTAGAATTAATTAAGTGATCAAAAAGAACTAATTAAATATGGACTCTTATATATATGGAATGGGCCAAGTTCATTTAGGTTGGGCTAAGCTTTCATGGATGGTCCATGGAGCTTTTAACCCATGGATCCTATGTAAATGAAAGGTTATGGGTATTAGGGTTTACATGGATGTAACCCTAATCCTCCATAATATATAAAGGGGTCATTGGCTCACAAAATTGGACAAGTGTGTGAAAATAAGAGTGGGCCAATTTTAGTGTGCATACATATTCTCTCAAGTTCTTCCAAGGTGTTTTGGTGATTTGTGATTCCATTTGAGGCTTCCACACTATTGGGGCTAAGCTCTTAAAGCTTGAAGACATCAAGCTACATCAAAAGGTATGTCATCTAACTAGAACTTTGTAGTATAGGTGCTTCATAATATGCTAGTTAGGATGAAACCTTGGAATAGTTAATATTTGCATGTATAATAGAGAAAACATAGATCCAAGCTTTATAGGGTTGCATGTACACCATATGTCACACCCCCAAACCAAGGATGGCGGAAACGTCCGGGGGTGGAGGACTTCATGTATAGTATCATAACAACAATTGTAATAGTAATTGAAGCAAACACAACCAACATATATATAATTGAAAAAGTGACATCATTATATGAATTACATGTTTACGAATCAATTACAATATGTTGACAAAATATGAAATAGTAGACGCCTTAGCGCCCCATCCTCAAAAGCACTTGGTTACCTGTTTAATGATTTCCTGAGAATACAAGTTGTTTGAAAAAGTGTCAACACAAAGGTTGGTGAGTTCATAAGCTTTTGTTTGGTATTATTAAAAGCCTTTCGTTTGTAAAAGTAGTATTTGTGTTAGAAAATCCAATATTTTCCTTAGTGTGTAAATGTAGTCTTAAAACCCAAAGACCGAAATGTACAAGTAATTTGTCATATTTATAATAAAACAATGCAAGTTTAAATCGACATAAACTCGTTAAATTTTAATGAAGTTCCCGTAAATTCCAATGTTTATTAATACTTTATGTGAGTTTATTATAACCATACTATGACCAAGGTTGCCTAAAACGACGTTCTTCAGGCGTCGAAAATGTTATGACATTTGTCACCCCAGACCTATCGGTCTAACTGTTGCATGCAGTTTAGGTGTGGGTTTGTCAAACCCAATATAGATATATACACAACTATCACGCTCTCCCTCAAGGAGACTCTGGTTACAATACAGGACTTAATGGTAATTTGAAGTAAATGTCTCACAAAGTCATTAACGGAATTACGTGTTATGAAAACTTGGTACTGTATGGCCGTACCTTGCTTAATGAAAATATCCTTTGTATAAATGTACCATTTTTAAATGTATGTGTTATGTAATGTATCATAAACTATACCTATTATAGTTTATCAACCAAGGGTAGTACGTAGTAATGTATGCAAACTATATTCAAAATAGTTTATTAAATGTTTGAATGTATCGGTTGTACTTTGATTATGATCACTTGTTATTCTTTATATTTTATATGTCCAAATCCATTTGTAAACTGATGTGTGTCAAAATATTAAGATAAAATGTCATATATTGCAATAACATATAATCACATAAAGATATACACCTTGATCAACATGTTACAAGGTGAAATGAAATTGACAGCAACTTTTCGTTGAATACAGTTTCTGTTACTGTTCTTAGAAAATTTATAGAAAACTTATCAAAGCTCTAAATCCAAATCCGCAAATTCTGAGAGTTTGGAATATGAGTCTAGTTTGTTCGTAAATTTTATCTTGATTTTTAGTGATCTCTAACAGAGGTGAAAATGTTCATAATCACAGACTGGTCCGGGTTTGCCTCTGAAATGATAGGCAGTTTTGTAAAAATCACCATAAATTGTAGAAAAATCATATGGAGATGTGCAAGTAGCCATTTTAAAGCTAAGAGTTTGAGCTACTTGCACCTGGAACAGTTTTGAAAACTAAAATATTTAAGTTGACCAAAACAGTCTGTGATCGAAGTTCATCTTTTCTGATGTAATCTGATAGAAAAAGTTTAATTGTGTTCTTGATGATTTTACTTGTATTCCCCCCTTAAAACTTAAGAAAAACATGTAAATGTAGGGGTATGAACTCACCTTATGTGTTCTTAGAGGATGGATGTTAGAGAAGAGAAGTGTTCAACTCAAAAACACTTAGAAGATGCCTTGACGAATCGAGAACCAAGAGTGGAAGAAAGCTTGATGATTAACCTTGGAAGTCTTGAAATTGAGAGAGAATGGTGTAGAAAATGAGTGACTTAAGCCTTGTATTTATACTAGTAAGAATTACTATTCATATATAATTCTTTAATAATAAGTGTTAAATGTTGACATTCTCCATATAACTAGTTAGTGTATATGACATATTCATGATGTAATCATGACAAATGTTTCTAGAAGATGGTTAATACTAATTGGCTAATAATAGTAATTTTTAAAACGTAAATAGTAAATAGTAGGTAGTAAATAGTAAATAGTAAATAGTAAATAGTAAATAAGATGAGATTTTTACAATTGTCATATTTGTAAACCCCGTTAAGCCATGTTTAAGAGTCTTACACAGCCCCCGATAATTGTGCAATAGTGTTTTATCGCTTTGGTTCGTTGTTTAGCACTGTTAAGGCTAAGGAAAATCAAACACATGAACTTTCCAAATGATGATTTCTCATTAAAATAGCGAATTGTATAGTGATTACATAACGTAAACCCTAACATACAAGGGTTATTGGAGTTGACCGGTTTGACTTGTTGACTTTGTTTGACTTTGACTTGACCGAAATTTGACGGTTGTCACATCATCCCCCCGTTAGAAGGAATTTCGTCCCGAAATTTTCATTTTGACTGGGATTTCAAGAGTTTGGGAAGAGATGTGGATACTTTTGTTTCATCTGATCCTCGCGTTCCCAGGTGAATTCGAGTCCTCGTTTAGGGTTCCAACGGACCTTCACGATGGGAATACGACTTTGTTTCGTTCGTTTGATTTCCCGATCCATGATTTCGACTGGTTCCTCCACGAAGTGGAGATTTTCGTTAACTTCGATTTCGTCGAGTGGTATTACGAGTGTCTCATCAGACAAACACTTCTTTAGGTTCGACACGTGAAATGTGGGATGTACTTTGTCGAGTTCCTGAGGTAATCGAAGTTTGTATGCTACTGGCCCAATCCTAGCAAGGATTTCGAATGGCCCGATGTACCTTGGATTTAGTTTCCCGTGTTTTCCGAATCGTATCATTCCTTTCCAAGGGGAAACTTTTAGTAGTACACGATCACCCACCTGGAATTCCAAGGGTTTGCGTCGTTTGTCTGCGTAACTCTTTTGCCGATCGCGAGACGCTTTCAGTCTTTCTCGAATTTGAACGATCTTTTCTGTGGTTTCCCTTATGATTTCAGGGCCAGTGAGGGTACTATTACAGACTTGCCCTCTAGCTAGCTGTGTATCCCCCACCTCAGCCCAACACAGGGGTGATCTGCATTTGCGACCGTAAAGAGCTTCGAATGGAGTGACTTTGATGCTAGTATGATAGCTGTTATTGTAGGAGAATTCGATAAGCGGTAGATGGGTATCCCATGCTTTGCCGAAGTCTATCACACAAGCTCTTAACATGTCTTCCAACGTTTGAATGGTTCGTTCGCTCTGTCCGTCGGTTTGTGGGTGGTAGGCCGTACTCATGTCAAGCCTAGTTCCCAATGATTTTTGTAGAGATTGCCAAAACCGTGAGGTAAATCTACTATCTCTATCGGAGATAATGGATATCGGCACACCATGGAGTCGTACAATCTCTTTGATGTACGTTCTAGTCAGCTTCTCCATCTTGTCGGTTTCTTTTATCGGTAGGAAGTGTGCTGATTTGGTCAATCTGTCTACGATTACCCATATGGTGTCAAGCCCGCCCGATGTCTTAGGCATCTTGGTTATGAAGTCCATGGTTATTCGTTCCCACTTCCACTCAGGTATATCCGGCTGTTGTAATAGCCCGGGTGGTTTCTGGTATTCGATTTTGACCTTGGCGCAAGTCAGACACTTGCTCACATAGGTAGCAATCTTAGCTTTCATGTTCGGCCACCAGTATAATTTCTTGAGGTCCAGATACATCTTATCCGACCCGGGATGGATGGAGTATCGAGTCTTGTGTGCTTCATTCATGACGACGTCTCGGAGTCCACCGAACTTCGGTGTCCAAATCCGGTTCATGATATAACGTGCTCCATCATCCTTGACTTCTAAGTTTTTATCCATTCCCCTTAATGTCTCTCCTGCCACCTTTTCTGGTTTCAAAGCTTCCAGTTGAGCTTCCTTGATTTGTATGGTCAGGTGGGAATGGATTGTCATTGTTAAGGATTTTACTCGGCGGCCCGAGTACTCCTTCCTGCTTAGAGCATCGGCCACTACATTGGCCTTGCCCGGATGATAACGAATTTCGCACTCGTAGTCATTCAGCAACTCTACCCATCTCCTCTGTCGCATGTTGAGCTCTTTCTGATTGAGGATATGCTGAAGACTTTTGTGATCAGTGAAGATAGTGCATTTCATGTCGTAGAGGTAGTGTCTCCAGGTCTTCAAAGCGAATACTACTGCTCCTAATTCTAGGTCGTGTGTAGTATAATTAACCTCGTGCGTCTTAAGCTGTCTTGATGCATATGCGATAACCTTCCCTCTCTGCATGAGCACACATCCGAGGCCTTGATTCGAAGCATCACAGTACACTACGAAGTCTTCGGTTCCCTCTGGGAGAGACAAGATCGGTGCGCTGCATAGGGCTTGTTTTAACGTTTGGAAAGCAGTTTCTTGTTTATTTTCCCACTTGAATATCACACCTTTCTGCGTCAAGGTGATGAGTGGTTTCTCAATCTTGGAGAAGTTTTGTATAAATCTTCGGTAGTAGCCAGCAAGCCCAAGGAATTGTCGAATTTCGGTTGGCGTCTTGGGTGCTGACCAATTCTCGATTGCCTTGATCTTGGAGGGATCCACATGTATGCCTTTCTCACTTACCACATGGCCAAGGAAATCCACTTCTCTAATCCAGAATTCACACTTAGAGAACTTAGCATAAAGCTTCTCCGCTCTTAGTGTCTCTAGCACTTGGCGTAGATGTAGGCGATGCTCTTCTTCGCTTCGCGAGTAGATCAAGATATCGTCGATGAATACGATTACAAACTTGTCTAGGTAGGGTCGACACACTCTATTCATTAGGTCCATGAATACCGCAGGTGCGTTTGTTAAACCGAAGGACATCACCACAAACTCGTAGTGCCCATAGCGAATTCTGAATGCAGTTTTGGGAATATCTTCTTCTTGAACTCGTAGCTGATGGTAACCTGACCTTAGGTCGATCTTTGAGAAGAAATTTGTTCCTTGGAGTTGGTCGAAAAGGTCGTCGATTCGGGGTAGAGGATATCGGTTCTTGATGGTGATTTTGTTTAGTTCCCGATAGTCGATGCACATGCGAAAGGATCCGTCCTTCTTCTTTACAAAAAGGACTGGTGCTCCCCAAGGTGAGAAGCTTGGTCTGATGAACCCTTTGCTCAAAAGCTCGTTCAACTGACTGGACAACTCTTGCATTTCTGTTGGTGTGAGGCGGTATGGAGCTCTGGCTACGGGGGTAGCTCTGGGTATTAAGTCAATTCTGAAATCGTCTTGTCGTGCGAGTGGTACACCAGGAAGATCTTCTGGGAACACATCCGGGAAGTTACACACTTCGGGGATGTCTTTGATGTCTTTCACGTCTTGTTTCTTGTCTACTACGTGGGCCAAGAAGGCGTGGTACTCCTTCCGGAGATACTTTTGGGCTTTGATGCATGAGATGATTTGTAAATTCGCACTAGGTTTGTCACCATAGATGAGAAGGGTTTCGTCATTTGGTAGATTGAGGCGAACGGCCCTTTCGTAACATAGAATGTCGGCACGGTGAGGAACTAACCAATCCATCCCGATGATTACGTCGAAGCTTTTTATGGTGACCGGCATCAGGTCAATTTTAAATGTATGGTTGTCTAGAGTGAGAGTACACTCTGAGTATATATCGCTAGTGCGTTCTACTTTCCCATTTGCCATTTCTACTACATAAGTATCCTTTAGTGATTGGGGATTTTGTTCAAGTAATTGTTTATATTGGTGGCTCACGAAACTCCTCTCCGCTCCACTATCGAATAGTACGCATGTATAAGAGTTATTGAGGAGAAACGTACCGGTAACCACCGTGGGATCCTCGACTGCTTCCCCATGTCCTATTGCCAAGACTCTTCCTACTCCACCAGCATTATGGGCTTGTGCTTTGGGGCAGTTTCTTTTGAAGTGACCGGCGTCTCCACAGTTGTAGCAGGTTCGGGTTGCCCCCGTACTGGCGACTTGGTTGATTGGTCGAGCCGGCGCTTTAAAGAAACGAGCAGTGTGCCCCTTCCTGTCGCAGTTGTTACAGTGCATCTCCCTACAAGCACCATTGTGGTGAAAGTTGCACTTGTTGCACTTAGGTAGGGTTCCAGCATATGGCTTCGGTGGTGCTGGAGTGGTAGCAGTAGTGGCAGCATTAGTGGCAGCATGGACAGCAACAGTTTGTTGCTTCTTAGCGGGGTCCTGTGCTGGTTGGCTCTTCTTTTGGTTCCACAACTTCCTTTTGTTGTTTCCCCCTTTTGATTTATCAGTGGTGGTGGTTGTAGTATTATGATCGGCTCGGTGGTCAACAAGTTGTTGTGCCAGCTCCCTGGCACTGTCAAAAGTAGTTGGCCTTGAAGCCAGGACACTACTTTGCACTTGGGGAGACAGTCCCCAAAGGTATCGCTCCACCTTTTTCTCCTCCGGAGTAACCATTGTTGGGCAGAGGAGAGCCAATTCATTGAATCGGGTGGTGTAGGTTTCAAGGTCGGAGCCCGTCATCCTGAGGTTCCAAAGTTCTTGTTCCAGCTTTTGAATTTCACCTCTCGGGCAGTACTCCTTCATCATCAAGGTTTTTAGTTCTGCCCAGGATATGGAGCTAGCTACTTCGAGAGTAAGTGAATTAATCCGACAGTTCCACCAAGTAAGGGCCCGGCCGGTGAAAGTGAAGGCTGCGAACTTAACTTTGCTCGCTTCGGGGCAAGAGCACACTTGAAAGACTACTTCAGTCTTTTCAAACCATTGCATTAAAGTGATGACTCCCCCGCTCCCATTGAAGTTGTCGGGTTTGCCATTGGTGAAGTCTTTGTAGGAACACTCTCTTGTACGCCACGTACTGTCTCCGTGGTTAGAGTTTGTAGCACCCGATCCAGAACCACCAGCTCCGTTTGTCCCTATCTGCGATATTGCGGCCGCTACGGCTGCTGTTACTGCAGCCTGGAACATCGCAGGATCAAACTGTAGAGGCAGCGGCGGAGGAGGTGTTGCTATGTTGCCGGAAGGTCTTGGTCTTCTCCTTGGCGGCATGGTTCTGTCGTAAGTCGTAAACCAATGTACTTTTAGTAAAAGTATATTTATAGGAAGAGAAATCTTTTATACATAAAGTATATTATTACGTTGTTTTCCGGTATGTTTACGATACATACGATTTTATACTTTTAATTGACCCAATACATTGGGTTATGAGGTAAAATGAAAGTATAAAATATTTTATTTGAGTCTCCTTGTTTCCAAGTATATGACTGTTTGTAAAAGTTTTACATATACTAATTTAGTCGGGACATAATTAATATATTATATTTTAAAATAATCTTTATCGGTTACTTAATTAGTTGCAAAGTGCATACCAGTCATATGTGATTAAGATATAATAGTCCTTCGAATAGATGACCCTAACTCCAAGACCACAACCAAACAAGGACAGGAAGTGAAACAAATATACATAAATTCTAAATCTATATCATCTTATTTACATATGACCTTAGCGCATCCACTTAGCAGCTATTGATCTATAAATAAAGACCTATTTAATTCTCAGATAATTTATTATAGTAACACAAAATACTCCTATAGTATTTGTAAATGTTTAGTTTTGAGTTCTTAAAGTATCCTTTTGTAGTGTGTTATTAGGTTTGTTAGATTTGTTGTCCATCCTGACCATCCCCCGGTATATGCAAGTAAATTCCCGGACAGATATAGTTGATCAGGCTATATCCTTCCCAGATTTAATCCACATATACTAAGGCATAGTCAAAATGTTCAACTCTTCTTCTTTTGCTTTATGTTTTCGCTAGTTATGATACCATGCGAGCATGTGATGTATGTATGTATACTTTAATCAAGAAAATCATTTATTTTCTAAGAGTATATTTATTTGAAAAATGCACAAATCAGAGACTATTAGTCCCAATTGTGTTTATAGTTTGTATATCTTATGTGGTTTGATATACTTAATTTACTATAAACCTGGCTCTGATACCAATCTGTCACGCCCCCAAACCAAGGATGGCGGAAACGTCCGGGGGTGGAGGACTTCATGTATAGTATCATAACAACAATTGTAATAGTAATTGAAGCAAACACAACCAACATATATACAATCGAAAAAGTGACATCATTGTATGAATTACATGTTTACGAATCAATTACAATATGTTGACAAAATATGAAATAGTAGACGCCTTAGCGCCCCATCCTCAAAAGCACTTGGTTACCTGTTTAATGATTTCCTGAGAATACAAGTTGTTTGAAAAAGTGTCAACACAAAGGTTGGTGAGTTCATAAGCTTTTGTTTGGTATTATTAAAAGCCTTTCGTTTGTAAAAGTAGTATTTGTGTTAGAAAATCCAATATTTTCCTTAGTGTGTAAATGTAGTCTTAAAACCCAAAGACCGAAATGTACAAGTAATTTGTCATATTTATAGTAAAACAATGCAAGTTTAAATCGACATAAACTCGTTAAATTTTAATGAAGTTCCCGTAAATTCCAATGTTTATTAATACTTTATGTGAGTTTATTATAACCATACTATGACCAAGGTTGCCTAAAACGACGTTCTTCAGGCGTCGGAAATGTTATGACATTTGTCACTCCAGACCTATCGGTCTAACTGTTGCATGCAGTTTAGGTGTGGGTTTGTCAAACCCAATATAGATATATACACAACTATCACGCTCTCCCTCAAGGAGACTCTGGTTACAATACAGGACTTAATGGTAATTTGAAGTAAATGTCTCACAAAGTCATTAACGGAATTACGTGTTATGAAAACTTGGTAGCGTATGGTCGTACCTTGCTTAATGAAAATATCCTTTGTATAAATGTACCCTTTTTAAATGTATGTGTTATGTAATGTATCATAAACTATACCTATTATAGTTTATCAACCAAGGGTAGTACGTAGTAATGTATGCAAACTATATTCAAAATAGTTTATTAAATGTTTGAATGTATCGGTTGTACTTTGATTATAATCACTTGTTATTCTTTATATTTTATATGTCCAAATCCATTTGTAAACTGATGTGTGTCAAAATATTAAGATAAAATGTCATATATTGCAATAACATATAATCACATAAAGATATACACCTTGCTCAACATGTTACAAGGTGAAATGAAATTGACAGCAACTTTTCGTTGAATACAGTTTCTGTTACTGTTCTTAGAAAATTTATAGAAAAATTATCAAAGCTCTAAATCCAAATCCGCAAATTCTGAGAGTTTGGAATATGAGTCTAGTTTGTTCGTAAATTTTATCATGATTTTTAGTGATCTCTAACAGAGGTGAAAATGTTCATAATCACAGACTAGTCCAGGTTTGCCTCTGAAATGATAGGCAGTTTTGTAAAAATCACCATAAATTGTAGAAACATCATATGGAGATGTGCAAGTAGCCATTTTAAAGCTAAGAGTTTGAGCTACTTGCACCTGGAACAGTTTTGAAAACTAAAATATTTAATTTGACCAAAACAGTCCGTGATCGAAGTTCATCTTTTCTGATGTAATCTGATAGAAAAAGTTTAATTGTGTTCTTGATGATTTTACTTGTATTCCCCCCTTAAAACTTAAGAAAAACATGTAAATGTAGGGGTATGAACTCACCTTATGTGTTCTTAGAGGATGGATGTTAGAGAAGAGAAGTGTTCAACTCAAAAACACTTAGAAGATGCCTTGACGAATCGAGAACCAAGAGTGGAAGAAAGCTTGATGATTAACCTTGGAAGTCTTGAAATTGAGAGAGAATGGTGTAGAAAATGAGTGACTTAAGCCTTGTATTTATACTAGTAAGAATTACTATTCATATATAATTCTTTAATAATAAGTGTTAAATGTTGACATTCTCCATATAACTAGTTAGTGTATATGACATATTCATGATGTAATCATGACAAATGTTTCTAGAAGATGGTTAATACTAATTGGCTAATAATAGTAATTTTTAAAACGTAAATAGTAAATAGTAGGTAGTAAATAGTAATAGTAAATAGTAAATAGTAAATAAGATGAGATTTTTACAATTGTCATATTTGTAAACCCCGTTAAGCCATGTTTAAGAGTCTTACACAGCCCCCGATAATTGTGCAATAGTGTTTTATCGCTTTGGTTCGTTGTTTAGCACTGTTAAGGCTAAGGAAAATCAAACACATGAACTTTCCAAATGATGATTTCTCATTAAAATAGCAAATTGTATAGTGATTACATAACGTAAACCCTAACATACAAGGGTTATTGGAGTTGACCGGTTTGACTTGTTGACTTTGTTTGACTTTGACTTGACCGAAATTTGACGGTTGTCACACCATAGGAGTGTTAGAATGCTCAAAACCCAACATTTTAAAGATAACCTTTCAAAATTTCAAGCTAAAGCTGACGAAGGCATATTTTTGGGATATTCGCACAATTCGGTTGCATACAGATTGTTAAATAAGCGAACAAGAAAAATAGAAGAAACTTTCAATCTTACTTTCGACGATTATTATTTCAAACAAGTTGAAAAGCAATTTGAACAAAAACCTATTATTAATGAATCATCTGATGAAACTGAAGAATCAAATTCATCTGATTTTGATTATGATTTAAATTTTGGTATTCCTGACAGGGCTGTGGATGCTGAAGTTCATGCCAATGATAATTATCACTCTGAATCTTCGAAGCATAATGATGACTTGGAAATTCCTCAAAACATCATAGATGTTAATTCAACAACGAATTCTCTTGGACTTGGCGAAAGTATGCTTGATAATCCAGTCGAAGGAGAGCACTTGGATTCGAATACTCTGGTTGAGGGGGAGGATTATTTCGAGGGGGAGAATGGGATAATGGATGATGTTGTTGAGGGGGAGCATCTAGTTGACGGGGATCATCAAAATGATAATAGTGTCAAGGAGGAAAATGATACAATAAATTTGAATCCAAATGATGATTTTCATGATCTAGCCTACTTAATCTAGTGATCTAACATGATTCCATCCGTGAAATCATTCCAAAAGTGTAGATCTTCAAGTTTCACCAAGAACACCAAGAACACACACTAGTGTTCTTGGACTTTTAGCACCTTTTCAAGCTTCTACCTAGTAAGTACTTCTATCCTAGAGTATTATAGAGCTTGTTACACTTCTAAACATCAAGAAAACACCCAAGAAACCAAGGATCAAAGGTGTTCACGGTCCAAGATGTTCTTGGACCGTAAACCCCAAAAAGGGTGCCAAAGTGTGCCCTAGTCCCTTCTACGCCTTGGAAACTAGCCTAGATCCATTCCTTGATGTGCTTAGTACTTGAAAACATCATAAAACCATAAACCATTTGGGTTTACGGTCGTAAACCCAAAGGGAAATGGTCCAAGGACCGTAAACTCCTAAAAGGAGTGAAATGGTGCCCTAATCTCTTCCTAAGGCTTAAACATGAAGTAGGAATGCTTCTTGTGATCTTTAAGGCTTCAAAACACAAAAGTGTCAAAGAAACATGAGTTTACGGCCGTAAACTCATGCGTTTACGACCGTAAACTCAATGAGTTATGGTCACAAAACCGTAAACCCAAATAAAGGGTTCCCTTGAACCCTAAACTCAATAGCAATGTCCTACAACACTTAGATGCAATCCTTAGGACTTATAGAACTTAAATAAGGTGTTTTACATGTCCTAGGATGTCTTAACTTTGTTAATTAGTTGTTTAAAGACTAATTGGATACATATATGTCATATTATATGTTAACTAGGATCATCGTGTGTGTACAAGTCTTCACTTGACACCTAGCATCCTATACATTCCGTTCATCCAAACCACTCACTACAGGTGAGTTCATACCCCTTAATTAACCTTTTAAATGTTTTTAAATGCTTTTATGGGGGGGAGGAATACAAGTTGAACTGTTATAGTTGTTATATCAATCACATGTGATTAATAACTACCAAACAAGTGGATTTCTTACTTTTCAAACTGTGTTATCAAACTGTTTTACTTCAAACTGTTTTACAAACTCTTTTACATATCAAATACTTTAATTAAACTCTTTTAACTTATATTCTGTGTATCTATATGGATATAATTATATAAGTAGGATTGAAAGGACTTAGGACTGATAGCTCACCTTACTTCCTGTTCCTTGTTTGGTTGTGGACTTAGGGTATTCGGGTTATTTGTCCGAAGGTCGTTTGAATCCTAGTTATATATCATGTATATGCGTATAGATATAAAAGGTTATTTCTTTCATTCAGTTCAATGCCTTTGGGTAGCACAGGTATACAAACATGTTCATATACACAAACAACATTACTAGCAAACTATAATAGGTATAGTTTAGGAAGATACTATTACTAGAACAATGAAACATACAATGAGTCAGTTCATTCATGAATAATACATAGTGATGAGAAACAAACATAATACATAGTGATGAGAAACAAACATAATACATAGTGATGAGAAACAAACATAATACATAGTGATGAGAAACAAACATAATACATAGTGATGAGAAACAAACATAATACACAGTGATGAGAAACAAAACATACAAGCTAGACAGAGAAAGAACACACAATACAGCTAGCACATACATATACATATACATATACATTACTTACAGTTATGTGAGCCACTTAACGGGGGCATGGCACTACCTGTCATGACCCGTTTTGTATCCAGAATCTCCTTAAGTGGGGAGCGTATGAGTTTGTGTATAGATCTATACTGGATTGACTATCCTACACCTTGCTGCTCGCTACAGTGGGACTTGCAAGTCTACGGGTGTCAAACGTCATTTCTTACGACGTCTTACATTGTCGTTTTACTATAGAGTCGGTAGCAGGATACAGGCCGATCACATGGTACTTTAAAATAACAATTGGTTTAAAGTAATTAGTACAGCAGTAGTTACTTAATACAACACTACAGTACTATATCATTTTCCCTTTACATTTACTTTGTGATATTCACACAATAAACAATAATGTAGAAACTATATTTTGGTTAATGATAGTCAGATTTGGGAAAATACATACTCTTACAAGAGACACACACACAGACACTAGATGCCTTGGTAGAAGGCTACTTTTAGTAGGAAACATAGGGTTTTCTAGGAGAGTTCAAACAATTACAAACTTTTACAAAACTTATACATTACAGATTTACAAACACTTTCATACAAATACAGACACTAATATACTTATGATCTCACCAGCTTTAAAGCTGATAAACTCTTTCAAAATAACTTGTATTCTCAGGTCACCAGTAGACAGGTACCGGTGCCAGGTTTTGAGAAGATGGAGCTCGTTCAAGACTCATCTTTTATTTTTGATGTATATTTTTGGTGTCTATATAACTTGACAGAACACACTTGTATGAAATTATATTATTAATGTAATGGATGATGTTGTTTCTTGTTTACTACTTTGCATTGTTGTGATACTGAACATGACGTCCTCCACCCCCGAACGTTTCCGCCGTTTCGGTTTTGGGGTGTGACAGATTGGTATCAGAGCCAGGTTTATAGTGAATCGAGTGTATCAACCCATAAAAGATATACGAACTATAAACACAACGGGATTAAAATACTCTGATAAAGAGTTTATACTTTTAAATAATAAAATATTTAACTAAGTATACATACATGCATTCATACTAAAATCAGTGTCACTAGGACAGAACAAAAGTATTACGATTGTTGGATAGCACAAGTAGACTTAGAGACATATGGTCAACCCTGGGAAGATGTAGCCTGATCAACTACATTATCCGAGGAGTGATTAGCATGTGCCTAAATATGGTTGTGAGGTTGCAACAAGTCTAAAAACTTACCAACACTACTACAACGAGAACAGTAGAACATAGCATAAACTTAAAATACTATAGGAGTATTTTGTGTGACTATTAATTACTTATAGGTAACTAGGATGGCATAGAGTTAGAATCTGTGATATTTGCTCTACTTCCTCTTCCTTGTTTGGTTGTGGGCTTAGAGTTAGGGTCACTTATTCGAAGGTCTATCCTGTCTAGGTTACCTATGACTGGATGGCGTTGTTTGAATGGCGTTGATTCTACTTCTCGAACAACTGAAGACATCACTTCTCAAACGATCATGAAGATTCAAAGTACCAATTATCAAGTGGAAGCAGATGTGTCTTTGTATCCAGAAGAATTGAAGATGCTAATTGTCGCATTGAAGAGTTATGTTCTTTCCAAGGCGATGTTCAATTCTTTCTCAGATCCTCTCTCATGGCTTTCTCAGGCAGGATCCACTGCTACTTATAGCAAAGAAATGGATATCATCACCTTCAACTGGTGAATGACAAGAAAATCCGTTTCTCCAAGAAGATCTTTTCTCAGATTCTGGATATTCCTAATTCTCAACTTGTTACTGATCTTTCTTATGCACAAGTTATTCATATGTTTAATGAGATGGCTCATCAACCCCCACTCACAAAGATCAGTGATTTCAAGAAATCAGCCCTGCCAACTGTTTGGAATTTCTTGTTTGGAATTTTTCTTCGATGCTTGACAGGTCGAAGTGTTGGCTTAGACAAAGGTCGCATGGAGGTTTATGCGATGGTGGCAGGATTGTATTATGATATCTCTGTCGACTACTCTACTCAACTATGGAAGGAATTCCAAAAGAGTGTCGAAAACACGAATGTGGTTCAAGGAAATTCGTGTGCTAGGTATTGGAGCTTAATCCTTGGTTAATTCTATGATAAAGAAGGAATTGTTGTCCCTGCTGATGAAGAAAAGGCTGAGTTTCTGAAGTATCAGTTCCCAAAGGAAGTTTCGGATGATATGGAGGTATTCACACACATTGCTCGGATTCCTGATGCAATGTTAAAGAGGGTTGAGCCAACAGATTCAGTGTTGATTGAGTACTTGAAAACCATTAATCCAGATGTTGAGACTGGAAAATTATTGTCGAAAGAAGAAGCCGGTCCTTCCAAGAAGTCTAAACGTTCTAAAAAGGATGCAAAAGCTACACCAGAGAAGCCAGTGCACGAATCAAAGAAGTCTCCTGAGAAGATTGTGCATGAATCTACGAAGTCTCCAAAGAAGCTTGAGACGGCTGAAGTGAATGTCTCGACTGTTGTCATCAAACCAGTGGAACCTGTTGATGATAATGTAGTGGCAGAGAAAATTCCTTTTGAATCTGGTGTTTTTCGTCGTTTGAAGAAAAGGTCTAGGGGTTCCAGAAAATCTTCTGATGGTGGATCAAAATTTTCTCCTTCTAATGTTCGTAAACCACAACTCTCTCATCAAGGAGTTATTTTTCGAGAGGTTCCAGCTCCAGTCTCGCCTCTATCCAAGAAACGAAGAGCTGAAGATGTGGCCAAACATATTTTGAAGAAGAAGAAAAGACAAAGAAAGTTGGTTATTCAAGAGGCAGCTTATGAAGAAGAAATTGTTCCTGAAACACCAGAACCAGTTGTTTCACAATCTGTATCTGTTGGGTTTTGAGCATTCTAACACTCCTATGGTGTACATGCAACCCTATAAATCTTGGATCTATGTTTTCTCTATTATACATGCAAATATTAACTATTCCAAGGTTTCATCCTAACTAGCATATTATGAAGCACCTATATTACAAAGTTCTAGTTATATGACATACCTTTTGATGTAGCTTGATGTCTTCAAGCCTTAAGAGCTTAGCCCCAATAGTGTGGAAGCCTCAAATGGACTTACATATCACCAAAACACCTTGGAAGAACTTGAGAGATTATGTATGCACACTAAAATCAGCCCACTCTTATTTTCACACACTTGTGCCAATTTTGTGAGCCAATGACCCCTTTATATATTATGGAGGATTAGGGTTACATCCATGTAAACCCTAATACCCATGACCTTTCATTTACATAGGATCCATGGGTTAAAAGCTCCATGGACCATCCATGAAAGCTTAGCCCAGCCTAAATGATCTTGGCCCATTCCATATATATAAGAGTCCATATTTAATTAGTTCTTTTTGATCACATAATTAATTATAAATTAATTCTTGATCAATACTAATTAAATAATATGATTCCATATTAATATATTAGAACTTATAATATATTAATATAAATATAACTATACTATTCTCAAAAGACTATCCATATAAATTGTGCCGGTGAAGTGCAACCTAAATGGACCATGCCGGGTCGGGTCAAGTATATACCAAATATAGTTATGGACTTAGACATTAATCCAACAGTCTCCCACTTGGATAAGTCTAAAACTATTATTGAGTATGACTTCAAAACCTAACTGGCAATCGTAGCTCTTAAAGCCGCTGTCGAACTCTGACCTTGTCAATGACTTGTCCATTAGATAAGGGATCATATATTCCTCCATTCTAGATATCATATGGACTGAGACATGGATTATAATCATTCTCTCTGTCCATTTGTTGTTTCCCGATTTTTGATTTATGATGACTAACTGATTGAACAAATCAAATCAGTCCTGGCTTGGCCAAGCACTCACATGTGTCATCGCTAAATCATCGAGGGGCCCACAGCTATCGCTTTTATCCCGAAGGTAAAAGGAATGGATAAATTTCGACTCATATGACTTGTTCTACTACTTGTTGAATCATACACAAAGGCACGTTTTATAACATCGAGTTACCAAATGTGTTTTCGTGCAATCAATGTATAACCAACTCATAGTAACAACTCATATCTCTAGGTTTGAAGAATATAAGATATTATCGTCTCATGATCACTCGTGATAAAATCCATGAAGTGATTCAAATGAGCGCGGGTTGAATCGAATACTCAGAACTTATGAGCACTCATGAGTGTTGTAGCACCACTTTGTCCACCAACTTGGACATCTACAAACCAACCCATGACAGTCTTGATTCATATCTACTTCCAACATATGACCGACTGTGGATGGTTTAAATAACTTAATCATTCAGGAAGAGAGACTTAGTTATTCTGGAAGTCAAAACATGCAAAGTGAAACACAAGAATAAATGAATCAAATATGGTATCAAACCCTATGAATATAAATAAAAACTTTTATTTATCACCATACTGATTACTCATTATTCATTGTTTCGGTTTTATCAACTTTATACTTGAATTAAAAACACTAGTTGTCCCATGCTCCAAGCATGTACACTATGTTTTTCTTAAACAATAGCTTTGCCATACACCAAGTATGCACTCTATGTTTGTCTATGATCCTTACTTTGTGAAATAAACCAATTGAACATAATTTCAATGATTCTAATTTCACACTCCCAAATCCTTATCGAAAAATGTGAGAATTTCAAATTCCTATCATTTATCGAAATCTGTTTAGATTTTAAACTTATATGCACTGACCCTCCTGTAATGAATATGTACAAAGTCACAAAGACTTGTCAATAGTCATTATAAGGTATTCCAATGGAGATCAACTCCATGGAAACTAAGTCTCATATTCAAAGTACATTGCTTTGGACATGCTTCTTGCATATAGTTTTCTAATCTTACACAGATAACTTCCACCTATGGAGACAACTCCATATTCTCATTTTGACTATCACTTCTGAATAAGAGATGCCTCTTTTCAGAATATGTCAATATGGTCCTTCCAAAATTAGCACTATACTTCCAACTGCCCCTAAGCAACCAATCTTTGGTAAACCTCAGATTGTCCTCGACAATTGCTTAATCATTTTAGTCATATCCAATTCTAGACCTTTTCCCTTCTTAATGCCTCTGGGCATTTGGAAAAATTTAGAAATGACAAATATTATAGCACATGCAATCGATCCTGTACCCAAAGCAAATGGTACACGATTCATGATATCTCACATAAAGACAGGATTCTAGACCAGTCTTTTGCTACAATATTTTTATTTACCATGTTTTCAAAATTTCACTATGAAGAGGGATGCCGTAATCATAATCGAATTTTGAGAACGCAATATATAGAATTTCCTTAAGTTGAACCAATCCAACATGAAATTCATATATATATATATATATATATATATATATATATATATATATATATATATATTCTTGACTAAAGATGATTAAGGTCTCAATCTAAGCCTTTAGAACTGAAATGAAGTATATCCTCTCCCTTAATTATAGCAAAACTACTTTTTCAATCCCTGCAGCCTCACGAATTGAAACTTTTGTTTTCTATAATTAACATTGCTAACTTGCAACACTAACAATAATTATCATGCTCCCACTAACATGATGATTATTAGCATAACACTTATGCTCCCACTAGCTTTGACATGTACTCAGAAATCAGCTGGACTTCTAAAAATCAATACTTTATTGACTTTCTTACCAAAGTTCAGATTTCTGATACGAGATGCTTTGATAAAACTTTATCAAAATCATACACCTTTCTTTAGATAGCATGCATGTGTGTCTAAACAATTTCAGAACTATGAAAATGGATGTCGTAATCATAGTCTCAATTGTTTAGACCTTTTGCCATCTGCTTCAAATCTACTTGGTGGAAGTGTTTCCTCACCATCATTTTCATGAATCGGAGATAAACCTTATGACCCTTAGATTTTATGGTGTATGTGTTCTTATCCATGTGAATCGTCAAAACCATAGTCACAAGACAAGGATAATGACAAATCAAAACTCATATGGACTGAAGTTAAGCAATCTTAACTTCTTGCCACCTGGCAGTACAGGGCCTGCCATTGCTTCCAAGTTGTTATGCAACCAATTGAGAACTTTCAGAACTCCTATGCAAAGCCAACTTTAACTGGAATGGGCACAAAATATGTCAACACGATAGGTTATAAACCTCAAGTTGTGTGCTAGTGAAGAACCTTAGGTTTTATTCTTGATTAGTTCTTGAAATTCTTTTAAGGATCTTTAAGACTCCCACTATCTTCTTGACATATAAGACTATCTTGCCAAATATTCAAGAGATAGTGCGGATTCTTTATCAAGATAAACACTTCACAAAATTGGCCTTAGTTGGTCTTTGTTTTATCCAAAACATCACAACTTACCAATTTCAAATGTACAAGAGTAGGACACTTTTACTCTTACATTTGACAAGTGTTTTAAACCTTTCTTTAAGATATGTCACTCAAGTTACAATCTTGGAGTATGACTCTAAGAATTGTTTTGGAACGAAGTATGACTCATCTTCCTGATCTAACCATTTTAACAATTCATGACTCCTCTTCTTAGTCATAAGAATGCACTAAGATGACCTTTAGAGGACTAATTGTGATATGATTTCTAAATCATTAAGATAATCACAAACATGATACTAAAGTACTCTCCCATCTTTTCAGATTTGAGAAACTTTTATCTTTCTGCCTAATTTGATTCTTCCCATTCGTTCTGCCATACATTGAGACTTTTCCAATGTTTCAGAATTATACTTAAACTTGTAAGTATAACCATATTTACTAAACTTTAGTAAATCAAATAGTCTTAACGAGCTTTGTGGTGGACATGACCAGTGCACAAGAATGTGTACTCGATCCCTTTAGTCCTTCACTTGACTCACACATCCATGTGGACAAGTAATTAGTCTTGATTTTCCAATGCTTGAAAGTTCTCATTCATCATACTACTCAACTTGCATGATTCCAAGTTTCGGTCCAATTGAAACTTGGGCGATGAGGAACTTTCCTGATTTGGTAAATTTAGACACTACCACAAATGAAAGAATCAAATCCATTTTCCAATATTGCTATCAGTGGAATCATATAAGCAACAATTTTCCACAAATGCCATTGTAAGGATACTTCAAATAAATAAAATTAAACAATTTTCTTTTATTTTAAAACTTTGCGGAAAAACTTATCCTTACAATCCACATGGAAAATTGTTGTTATCTATTCCTTAGCAATATATCATAACTTCTTAAGCAACTGCTCAAAATTCTGATGCGATCGAAATCCACCTTCGTGATCAGAATCAGCATATACTTCCATTAAGATTTCTCTCTATTCTTTGATTCTTAAAACATCAACATGTGACCCAGTCACATCATGTAATGAGGATCTCATAATAGAACTTAACAGAGTTAGATAATGGGCTCTACCTGATGTAGAGTCAAACTTATTGACTTTAACATCCTTAGGTAAATTTGGCAGCTTTGCAATCAACGCCCCTTCCTTTGGAAAAATAAACATATGGACCCTTTGGTAATGGGATTATATCAGACTTAGCCTTTCTCTTTACCATTTGGTCAACCGGGTTGACTATGGCCAATCCCTTTCCATTGGGAAGAGAATGCTTTTTCTGGATTTCCAGTGTCACCATTGTCGCTGTCCATAAAGTTTTTGGGAAGTTGATCTTCTAATCAAATTTGCTTTACTATCGTTCCAAATCATTGCTGATTCAGCAGCACCAAACAAATAGATATGATCATTAAGGTTCATGTCATAGTCTGTTTCATAGTAGTCCCAAAGGAACTCACTTTGTGACTTAGAAAGTGATCGAACATCCAACTTTCTCATGACTTTGACACCCAACTCTCCCGGCTTGTCAATATGTGACTTCATCTCTAAGATGTGATCACACATAGACCTTGCTTGCCATTAGGGCTTGAGTGACCTTGAACTTGTGGGTTAGGGAGAATAATTGGAGGAGGTGGAGGAAGAGAAGTATGACTTCCATGAGCCAAACTCGGGAAGTCATATTCATTAGGAAAGCTTGGTTTGGGAAGATCATTGTTGTCTAAACCAGACATCAACAATGGGAGAAATTCACGTAAAGTTGATTTAAGTCCTTAATATAACACCCAATATGATATATTAAGGCTAGGACCCAACAAACTATTTTATAACTTGGAAGAGGGATGTCGTAATCCAAGCTATAAAATATTTGAAGGTAGGTGAATGATGATTCACCAATTTCCACCAAGATAAACGAAATGTATTATTAGGTTTTAATTGGTTTTGAAACTCCTAGATTCTTTTGAGATTCATTGAACTTTTCAATGGCATGTTTCAATCTCGAGTGTGCCCTTCAGGTTTTGTGACTGGGATGCCGAGGATCACAAAACAAGGTGTGAAGTAACCATGCAAATATACTTGGTACCCTTAATATTTACCCCTCAATCGATGTGTCGGTTAACCACACACGCTCCAACGATACTATGATAAACATTAAGTTACCCTTTGCCTACCTTGTTAAGTCCATATTAGTGTGCCGGTTAACCACACACGCTCCACTAACAGCTTAAACAAAGTGCAAAGTGTAATTTCATGGATTAACACCTTATTCACATTTTCCTAAGTAACTAGGATTGGGAATTTATAAGTGTTTAGTTACTTAGTAGTTATCATTATACTTATAATGAAGAGAGAATTATAGTCCTTGTCCTACCTGTTCGGCTAACGACCCTCCACCAGTCAAAGAAGCGGTGGGTGAGAGTGGACACCCATTAAACTTCCATTTTATAGGCAGTAACCTTATACCCCCCTTATAGACCGACTTCGTGAATGAGGCCTACTAATGGTAACACGACTTGCTCTTATACATATAATATATTAAACTTTTAATATTATAATAGTATAAGGGTGTATTTTAGACATTTAAAATACTTGGTGGTTTAATCTATTAATTAAACTATACTCTTAATTTAATTAAATTTAAACCATGTCATTATGGAATTATTAATTATCTTTTAATTAAACACTTTAATTATCTATTAATAAAGTCCATAAGAGTTAATTGAATTATTCAATAAAAACATCATAATTCCAATTATTAAATTCAAAATTAAAATCATTTAATTAATTGTTTAAGTTATGAACCCAAGAGTTTTAGAATTCAATTCTTTTTTTTTATCATAAAAAACTTTTTCCAAATACCAAAACTTGAGGGCAAGTTTTGTAACTCTTGAAAACTTTTGGATTCCATAACTTATGGAGTTAAATACTTGTTTTATGATGAAACTTTTCATGTTCCATAACTTAAGAACAAGTTATGGAATTCTTTAAAACATTAAGACCAAGTTTTGTAACTCCATAAAAAACTTTGAATCAATATTTTTTAAAAACCTTTTCATATCCATAACTTATGGAGGTTTCAAAAAACTCTTGAGATCAAACTTTTAAAACTAATAAAATAATCATATCATTTTATCTTTTACTAAATTTGACCAAATTCAACTCATATAGCAAATGATTCAAATTTTACAAATAATTAGTTTTTCACAAAAACAAGTAATTATCTTAAAATTTGACAAACGTCATGTTTTTTTTTCCTTTTTTTTTCAACTTGAAAATAAAACATTTGCATCAATATAACAGAAAACAACCCATGGCTCTGATACCACTGTTGGGTTTTGAGCATTCTAACACTCCTATGGTGTACATGCAACCCTATAAACCTTGGATCTATGTTTTCTCTATTATACATGCAAATATTAACTATTCCAAGGTTTCATCCTAACTAGCATATTATGAAGCACCTGTACTACAAAGTTCTAGTTAGATGACATACCTTTTGATGTAGCTTGATGTCTTCAAGCTTTAAGAGCTTAGCCCCAATAGTGTGGAAGCCTCAAATGGACTCACAGATCACCAAAACACCTTGGAAGAACTTAAGAGAATATGTATGCACACTAAAATCGGCCCACTCTTATTTTCACACACTTGTGCCAATTTTGTGAGCCAAGGACCCCTTTATATATTATGGAGGATTAGGGTTACATCCATGTAAACCCTAATACCCATGACCTTTCATTTACATATGATCCATGGGTTAAAAGCTCCATGGACCATCCATGAAAGCTTAGCCCAACCTAAATGAACTTGGCCCATTCCATATATATAAGAGTCCATATTTAATTAGTTCTTTTTGATCACTTAATTAATTCTAAATTAATTCTTGATAAATACTAATTAAATAATATGATTCCATATTAATATATTAGAACTTATAATATATTAATATAAATCATAAATATACTATTCTCAAAAGACTATCCATATAAATTGTGCCGGTGAAATGCAACCCAAATGGACCATGCCGGTTCGGGTCAAGTACATACCAAATATAGTTATGGACTTAGACATTAATCGAACAGTATCTACTCCTGAGAAGACAATAGTCATACCACCCAAAATCTCGTTAACTGAATCACATACTGAGGAGGTTCGAACTTCATGCATTGTTACACACGTATCTGGTACGGATGTAAATGTCAACATGGGTGAGGGAGAGTCGAACAAAGAGTTTGCACTTACTAATCAAGGTATTCATGTATCCTCAAAACCAGACATAATCGTGTCTTTACCACCTTTTATTCTTCCGAATACTACAAATTCCCCAACTTTTGAAACCATTCTTCATCAACCCTTTACGACTCTTTTTTCATCTCAATCTACTGATTCTCTCAAAATTAATTCACTTGGTCATCCTTCACCTGTTGTAGAAGCTGATACTGGTAATGAAGGTTTTGGAGGTGCCTTTGAAGATTTACAGTTTGATGATGAAGAAGATCACTTCCCTGATCATATGTTGATGACGATGAAACAATTCAAGATTCTTAACCAGAAGTTAAAATCTATTCTTCAATCACAAGCAGATTTGGGGAGTAATTCGTCTGTATCTCATCTAGAAGTTGATAATATGCTGAAAACATTCGAAGGAAAAGTGGTAAGTAAAGTCTCTGGAATGGTCCGAGATTCAGAGATTCGTCTGTTGGAAAATATTGATCACAATGATCAAAATGATGAATTACGGGTCAATTCTCTCAATTCGATGTTCAGACGGGAAGTAAAAGAATTCAAGCATTTGATGAAAGAACGACATGTACTCTTCATTCAAGATATCAAGAAGGTGAGGGAAGATGTAAATTTGCAAATCCAAGAACTTCGACAGGATATGCAAAAAGAAATCTCAATCGTACAACGTGATTATGCTTCGATCAATCAGAAAGTTGACATTATTTGTGATGCTGTTAGCAAATATGTCAAACTGTACGAAGATTTGCGTCCTCAACTTACTCAATTGTCGACCACGGAAAATCAATGCTTTGTGGAAGTGCTTAATTCGCTGAAGGAGCTTAAAGAGTTAACTGTTAAATCAGTTTCATCTCCATTAATCACTCCGGACTTTTTGTCTCAAAAGTTCGTTCATTTTGAAGCGATCTTGCAAAAACAACTTGCTCCACTTTCTCATATTTCTATCCTTCTTCCGAAGAATGCCCCACCTGTTTTCACATGGGTTCAAGGGGGAGAAAAGGAGGATGGTAGTACGAAGGCTAGTGGTGAAGATTTGCATGTAGATGCAAAGGTTGTTGGAAAGGTGTTCTCCACGAAGATTCCAATAACAAAACCATTTGTTTCTACTACTGAGCCAGTTATTTCGACTGTTGTAACAACAATGCCAGTGACAACGAAGCCAATTTCAAAATCAATTTCCAAAGGAATTGTGATTGGAGAAGGATGCAAGAGTTCGAAGCCTAAGGAAAGTGTTCATAATTCCTCCGTAAAAGACAAAGGAAAAACTGTTATGGTCGAAAAGTCAAAGGAAGAAAAGAAAGCTGAAGCGGAGGCTGAGGTTAAAAAGCTCTGAATTGTACAAAGCAGTATGTGACTTCGTGCAAATGATCCACCTGGGATGAACAAGGGTGATCCTTCAAAGCATTACAATTATGAGACAATAGAGTCAAAAGTTGCATATAATCATATGTATGCTTTCGAAAAGAAGCCAAAGAGAAGCTATGTTGTTCTCAACACTGATACGAGTCAATTAGATTTTCCCATCAATGAAATGATGTTCATTATGGCTCAGTACAAAATTGCTGAGAAATTTGACAATGATGATGAGTACACATACATGAAGATCAGATTTCATGCTGTACTTGGAAAACTGCCAGAGGAGATTTGGTCTCTAGTGAAGACAAAGAAGATGATAAGCATAAAGCAAGATGTGTTGTTCGAAAATATGATCCAGAATCTTCGCTTTATTGTTTCGAGGGCGAATGGGGAAGTATGTGATTTTTCAGTAGCTGATTTTCCCTTAATGAACTTGTATGATCTGATACAAGTTGCATTGTTACTAAAGGATAAAGACGCTTCATATCTTCGAGAAACTGATCCTGAAGTTTTTCGACTTGGGTTGGCTCACATCAAGATTTTCATTGTCAACTATTATGAGTGTTTAGCACTTACTGATGTTGAGTTAGCTACAGCAAAGGGATTGACTGTAAAAGTGCCAATGGAACTTCCTTTAACTCAACCTGAGTTGAAGAAGTATGCTGACAGAGAAATATGTTTGAAACCATTTGGTATGGTATTTGGTGGGAAAGATAAAAATGGGAAGGCGAAAAGATTCTTGTTTCAAGCTTCCGAAGTGGAAAGATATACAACATCCCAATATACGAATTTCATTGTTCGTATGAATACTTGCAACAAGAATAATGAAGGAGATAAGAAGGAACTGAAGAATATAATCTCGTGGTACACTGAGATTCGAAGAGTTATGCTGTATGCTATACAGATACTCTTGAACTGACGAAGGTCGACATTATTATAAAGGGGGAGATTGTTAGGGTCGAATTTTGTTGTAATATGTCGAAGTCTGTTTTACCCTTCGTATGTTTTGTTAAGTTTATTTACTGAGGTGTATTTCGTACGAAGCTTAATTGTCAATGCCTTAATAGTTTTTGTATGCTTTCACTGTTCGTATAAATATGGAACTTTACTAGAGTTAGATAAGAGTCCTTTACAGAACCTGTCTATTTTCTCTGTAAAAGTTGAAAGTGTATATGAGCAGAAACCAGATCTTATTTACATCGTTTGTTCAATCTGCATTCGTTTAACTCTGATTTTGATTAATACTTGATTCTACGATTCATCAATTCTACTCTTGAGAGTGGCATGAGCTACCTTTTCAGCCCTTTCCTTTTCTTTTGCTTCCTGACGATGCGAGCATTTTCATCTATTTCTGGTTCGCGAGCCTTCCGCCTTTTGAGCGCAGCTTCATCAGACTCTTTGTCTTCGTCGTCATTGCCAATAAATGGTTCGTTTTCAAACAGATTTTCTTTCCCCTTGGGCTCTTGCTGGACGACAAGTTTTACAGGATCTTTTGGAGGTTCGTTCATACGAGCATTGGAGCCACCTTCTCCCCCTTGTTTCGAAAAAGACGTCGGTTTCGAAACACCCTCCAAGCGGTGTAACATAGCAAACACTGGACGGAGCTTTTCACTCAAATGCTTATTAATAGTTATTGAAATCATCGGATCCCTAGTCTCAATGATATCGGAGAGTAGTCCAATGACATCGGTGATACAGCTTCTCGCCACTAGCCTCTCAGATAGCAAATCATTGACTTGCTTTTCTGCATGCTGAAGCTTGACATCCAACACCTTGCATTTTTATTCCTTCAGGGCGAGAGCATCCATAATTTTTCTTTCCATCGCCAAGTCCTCCTGCAGCTTTGTGATTTTCTCAAGGACAGAAGATTGGAATGCTTCTTGATCAGTCTAAAATCCCTTGCGAAGTTCAACAAACTTGGCTTTTTCAGGTTTGAACAAAGCACCCACATTCTGAATGCCTTTATTCGCATTGACAGTTTTGGAGTTGTAAGTAGTCTTGTAATCCTCCATGAACTCAATGGTGTCAGTAGTTAGTTTATAGACTTTTTCGGTCGTTGATTTGCAGACTTCAGCTGAATCAAATATTGCCTTGGACATTGTTGTTGTATTATCAGCATGCTCCTTCGTGAGTCGCTCTAAAATAGACTCAACTGCTGCTTTTGAGTATGCCTAAGAAGAAGAGGCCTTGGATGCGAGAAGCAGATGTTCCATCTTCTCATGAAGAGACTTGAGTTCTCCTTTCGTAATAGAAGCTTCATCTTCACTGTCAATCCTTATTTGGAAAGGACTGTAAGTGAATCCGCCCAAATCATCATCTTCGTCTCCAAAAATCATGTCAGGGTCGTCAGTACAAATTGGAGAGATAGGTGGTGCAACGTGGCTTGAAAATCCTGAAGTAGTAGCCCCCGTATCAGATACGTTAACCAAACTTATAGGTGCAACAGAGGTATTGAGTGGTATGGTAGAACCAGTGAAGATAGGAGTAGTAACTGGAACTGTTGTTGGTTGAGATGATATTGGTGGTGGACAAGGAGAAATGGTGATTGAGATAGAAGTGGTGGTTTTTGTTGAAGGAGGAGGAGAAGAAACAAAATCATTAAGTGGTGGAGTTACCTCACGATTCGGAGATGGTTCCTTGGTGTAAACAGGTGGATCGGAGCGAACTTGATTTTCCTCCTCAGTGCGAACAGACCCTTCTTCTTCATTGCGAACCTGCTGGTTTTCTTCAATGCGAACCTCAGACTCGACGTCAGAGCTTTCTTCTTCACTCTGAGATGGAGAAGGAGTTGGTGACTTTCGCCTTCTAGCAGGCTTCTTTCGTCGTTTTGGTGCAGCAGTAGATGCGACTGGAGCCTTTCGCTTTTTAGGTTGAGGCTTCGCAGCCTCAGATGGTCCTTCATTTGCTGTGTCTTTCTTGCTAGACTTCTTGGACCCTTTTCCTCTTTTCTTTCCCTTGTCTGCCTCAGCCAGAATCTCTTGAAATTCTGCTGTCAATGAGCGAAATCCAGAGGGTGTAAGAGTTTGATAACCGTCTAAGATTTTGTTGCAGGCAGGCACATCACGAAACATGACCTCCGATATTAGCCACAATGATGCTGGTAGTGTGTAAGGTTGCGATCGAAGCCATCAATGCATCAGACATCACTGGAACTTTATGTTGGTTAATCGCCCTATTAACAATGATCGTCCAAAATCTCGCACAAGAGATCTCACTGTGACGAGTGAAAGAATAAGTGCTCTGTATGACTTGAGCCCAGAGGATTGAACCGTAATCGACATTTTGGCCAGTGTAAAGCCCATACATGAGACCCATAAATAGCTTACGTGCACAGTCGCTGCCGGTGACCCTTTCAGAAAAAGCATTAAAGAGAATTGTGAACATAGCATTCCATGTGGGTGGAAGGTTGGGTTTCATGAACTTGGAAACGACAGTAAGAGTTTCCTTGTACCCCATTTGGTAGAACATCTCCAAGATAGCAGCGTTTGGAATAGTTTTCGGGTTAACCATGTTGTCAGACTGAGAAGCCCTAACAAATTACAGAAATGGGCTTTGGAAATCGAGGTTGTGTGGTTGTGGATGTCAAAGTAGATCCATTGTTCATCCTTCACATAATTTACCGTTGTCTATGCCTTGGAGAGAATCGATATCGGAACATTCTGAAGTTGTGTCATAGCGATTGTCAGATGGGAGTATTTCACGCACTCGATCAACGGAAGCAGAAAAGCATCATACTTACATGGGTCGAGATCGATGATGAGGTTTTGGTGTTGCTTGATGGCAAGAAGTGTCGAGTGAACAGTTTGATCTTGCCCAGATGCGTTTTCAGATGAAGCCGCCATTTATGAAGCTTGAAGAAGAAGATGAATAGTTGAGAGCTTTTTGATCATTTAGAGATTTTTGAAAGTGGTAATGAGAGATAGAACCGTCAAAATCTTTATATACGATTCGATATGTGAGGAAAATCAGGAGAGAGATTGCATCGGTTATTGAAACGTCACCTGAAAAAGCGCGACCTGACAACTATAGAGGTGTCAGATCCGTGTGTCACGTGGCGATAAAGTAGTTGTTGATTCAAATTATCACGCGCCCATTTGAATTATTATCTCTTAAGATATGTCGCGTCAACGTATCCCCTTTCGCAATGAAGTAACGATATGAATCTATATGCCACGAACGTTTAGTTCAACGAACATGGATACAACTGTGAACCTGAAAGAACATTAGGAACCACAAACTAGACTTTTTGAAAATCACAAGGATCTTCGTGCAAGAGTGTCAAAGATAACGAAATAAATCTAAACATATGTGTGGGATTTAATGATGTCTAAATAAAGACATAAAACTGAGGATCCCGGGCATAGATCTCTTCCTTCAAACTCAAGAGAGACTAAGAAGTGTCTGTGTGGTTTCCCGTTGAATAACGATCAAATGTTTGATGAGAAACATTGAAAGGCTTCTTTTGATACGGATTATAATGGGTGGTTCAGTCTTCTACCGAACTACGAACTTGACATAAGTGCGAAAGTTGGAAGAAATAATTGTGCGACCAGTGTAGTCAGTAGAACGAGTAGGTTTGAAAATATTTTAGTAACTTGGATAAAAATTGAAATCTCAGAGATAAAATAAAACTGGATCCATTGGGAAAAAATATCTTAGGACTAGAATATTTCATTAGGATCACACAAAAGAAAAGAGATTTCATGGCACAGACCACGAATGTGGACATCCGTTAATTCATTGGTGAAAATACTAGAACATTTGATTGTTCACCGTGAATTCATATAATGTAGTGGATTTTAGGTTTCACTCAGTTCGTGGTTTACGAAACTAAGATCATGAACGCAGATTTTGAGCAACCATAAACGTTTAGTTCAACGAACATCGACACAACTGTGAACCTGAAGGAACATTAGGAACCACAAACTAGACTTTTTGAAAATCACAAGGATCTTCGTGCAAGAGTGTCAAAGATAAAGAAATAAATGTAAACATATCTTTGGGATTTAGTGATGTCTAAATAAAGACATAAAACTGAGGATCCCGGGCATAGATCTCTTCCTTCAAAGTCAAAAGAGACTAAGAAGTGTCTGTGTGGTTTCCCGTTGAATAACGATCAAATGTTTGATGAGAAACATTGAAAGGCTTCTTTTGATACGACTTATAAAGGGTGGTTCAGTCTTCTACCGAACTACGAACTTGACATAAGTGTGAAAGTTGGAAGAAGTAATCGTGTGACTAGTGTAGTCAGTAGAACGAGTAGGTTTTAAAATATTTTAGTTACTTGGATAAAAATTGAAATCTCAGATATAAAATAAAACTGGATCTATTGGGAAGAAATATCTTAGGCCTAGAATATTTCATTAGGATCACACAAAAGAAAAGAGATTTCATGGTACAGACCACGAATGTGGACATCCGTTAATTCATTGGTGAAAATACTAGAACATTTGATTGTTCACCATCAATTCATATAATGTAGTGGATTTTAGGTTTCACACAGTTCGTGGTTTACGAAACTGAGATCATGAACGCAGATTTTGAGCAACCATAAACCTCAGTGGTAATTTCTGAGAGTCTCAAGGGTTGCATTTATGAATGCGAAAGTGATGGATAAATGTGTAGAGGGTTATAAGAAAGTGAAATTACCTCTGCAATGTGAAAGTGACCATGTAGATAACTCTTAACAATGTGAAAAGAGTAAGGTAGCTCATGACTGAGGTGAATTCGTAGCCTGATTTGGAAGAATTGATTGGCAGTACCAATTCATTAAGGGTTCACATTCGAGTCGTTGAGGCTTAGGTCAACATGCAACAACATGTTTCTAGGGACACTTAACTAATACATAGGTAAAGAGAATAATACCTGCCCCATCACACAAATTAATAGATGTTGTAAACATCTTCTTCCATGATCTTGGTGTGAATCTATTAATTTTGGAATTTTTAGTTTTGTGAAAATAAAATAAACACAAGACAAAAATATTTTTGTAATTTTATTTTTCTGAAAAGCAATAAAATAGAAACAAATTAAATATTTTTGGTTTTTGAGAATGTCTGAAAAGAAAGAGAAAAAAAAAAATAAAAACAGAAAATATACAAAAAGAAAAGAAATATAAGCAATAATATACAAAAAGTTCAAAAGGATATCTGTAAAACCAAACCACGAATGAACAGTGGGCTGCGAAATACTGCGAGCGGTCGCACCGATTCGCGTCCATAAAGTAGACTGCGAATGAACAATTGACTGCGAAATACTGCAAACGTTCGCACCAATTCGCAGTGAAACTTTATGAGTGTAAAAGCGGTTTTGGTACAGATTCTGATTCCATCATTCCCAGCCCTTGAAGTATTCTATTAAAGGTTGTTTCAGGTAGGGCCTTGGTGAATATATCAGCTAACTGATCAGCGAATCTAACGAAATGTATCTCGACGTTGCCATCTTCCACCTGATCTTTTATGAAGTGATACCTCAGTGCTATATATTTCGTCTTTGAGTGCTGCACTGGGTTGTGACAAATGCGAATTGCACTTTCGGAGTCACAGTAAAGTGGGATTCTTTTCATACCTAATCCATAGTCGTGAAGCTGGCTTTCAATCCAAATGACTTGAGATGTACACGAAGCTGCAGCTATGTATTCAGCCTCCGCTGTTGACAACGAAACACATGTTTGTTTCTTTGATTGCCAACTTACTATTTTACCATCAAGAAATTGGCATCCACCAGTTGTGCTTTTTCTATCTAATCCACATCCCCCTAGGTTAGCATCTGAGAATGCTTGCACGAAAAACCATGAGTTCGCAGGATACCATATTCCAAGAGATGACGTTCGTTTCAGATACCTAAAGATGTTCTTGACTGCAACCATATGAGGTCCGCGTGGGTTGGATTGGAACGTAGCACAATAACAAACTGAAAACATAATATCTGGTCTACTAGCTGTTAGATACATTAGTGAACCTATCATATGACGATAAAGGGTCATATTTGCAACAAGTTTATCCAGTGAAGGAGTCAGTTTCGTTCCGAATGCCATTGGAACCTTTGCCTTTGAGTCTTCCACCATTCCAAACTTAGCAAGTAATGCCTTTGTGTAAGCTTCCTGATTAATAAAAATTTCCTCCTGTCCCTGGCTAATGTTTAATCCAAGAAAAAAGTTAATTGGACCCATTGAGCTCATCTCAAATTTAGTTTCCATCAGCTTTCGGAACTCAGCTCTTAGGCTGGGATTAGTAGATCTGAAGATGATGTCATCAACATAAATTTGGATGATCATTAAGTGGTCACCCTCTTTCTCGCGAAAGAAAGTTGGGTCAACCGAACCTTGTTTGAATTTGGACATTTTGAGAAAACGAGTTAATGTTTCATACCAGACTCTTGGAGCTTGCTTTAGACCATACACTGCCTTGTCAAGAATATAACAGTAGTTGGGATACTTTTCATTCACGAACCCAGGTGATTGCTCCACGTTAACCGTCTTTCCCAGTTCGCCATTTAGGAACGCACACTTCACATCCATTTGAAAAACTTCCAGGTTTTTATGTGCCGCATATGCCAAGAAGATGCGAACGGGTTCCAACCTTGCAACTGGTGCGGAGGTCTTTTCGTAGTCAATCCCTTCTTCCTGGAAATAACCTTTGACCACGAGTCTTGCTTTGTTCCTGATCACATTCCCTTCCTTATCCATCTTATTGCGAAATACCCATTTCAAACCAACAACTGATGCATCTGGTGGAGTTGGAATTAATCTCCAAACCTTGTTATGTTCAAACTCATTGAGTTCATCTTGCATCACTTGCACCCAATCAAAATGATCAAGAGCATTGTTGACTGTTTTGGGCTCAATCTTGGATAAAAACGAATTAAACATACAAAATTCTACTTTAGAGAATAATGCAGTTTGCTTCACTTTTAGTTGGGATCGAGTAAGGACACCATCAGAAGATTAACCAATAACTTGAGCTTTTGGGTGATCTCTGGTCCATTTGGTCATAGGAGGATAATTGGGATTTAAGGATGGATTTAGTTCAACATTAACTTCCTCAAATTCTGATTGAACGGATTGAGCGTCCAAATTATCATTCGCTTCCACTTCCTCATTCTCCCCCTCGAATGATATGAACTCATTAACTTCAGGAATAGAATCATCATCTGCGAACGGAGGTTCGTGGGTCATTGTTGGAGGTGAACAATCTCCATCAGAAGGAGGTTCAGAAGGAACAGGTAAAGCGAAACCCTCCCCCTGCAGTGGAGTATTATTGATTTGAGGTGTGGCATCTTCCCCCTGGGAATGTGTATTAGAATCAGAATTCTCCCCCTTGCAGTGGATGGTTGTTGTGACATGTCTTTCGTAGCATCATCAATGATCTTCTTAAGTTCGTCTACTTTGTTATCAACTGCCTTGGCTTCAGATGTGATGGCTTTCTCAGGTTCATCAAACAGTAACATGAACTCCTCATATAGGTTGTAAATGGGAATAACGACAGGACTGCGTTTAGGAAAGATTTCTTGTATTTGACTTTCGTTTGACTAAATCCTCTTCAGATAGTTGTCATCAAACGTGACATAATAGGTTTCTTCGATTTTCTTTGATCGTTTGTTGAGAACCCTATATGCCTTAGAGGTCAGTGAGTACCCTAAGAATATTCCCTCGTCAGCTTTCGCATCGAACTTGTTCCGTTGTTCCTTAGAGTTGAAGATGAAACACCTGGAACCAAAAACATGTAAAAACTTGACATTAGGTTTACAATTATTTAAAATTTCATATGGAGTAATTGAAAATCGCTTATTCAAGATGGATCTATTTTGGGTAAAGCATGCGGCAGCAATCACATCTGCCAAGAAGTAGAGTGGCAGACATGTGAACGTTAGCATGGTTCGTGCAGCTTCACATAAGGAACAATTTCGTCTTTCAACTACGCCATTCTGTTATGGAGTGTAAGGAGCAGAAAAGTTATGGGTGACTCCTTTTTTAGCAAGAAATTATTCAAATGCTTGGTTTTTGAATTCTAGCCCGTTGTGGCTGCGAACGTTGTGAACCGGCTTTCGTAGTTGAAGCTCGATTTGCTTGATAAAATCGTTGAGCTTTGGGGTTGCATCAGATTTCTGTCTAAGAAAGAACAACCAAGTGAAACGTGAGAAATCATCTACAATTACTAGAATATACTTACTACCCCCAATGCTTTCAACAGTAGAAGGTCCACAATGGTCGATGTGTAGAAGTTCCAAAGGTTTGATAACTTTCGTGTTCGAGGACGTCCTCGCACATGATCACCAAGAACGAGCTCGTTGATTTCTTTGAAGTTTAAGTGCGAAAGTCGCCTATGCCATAACCAGCTTTCGTCTGAGCGAGCTTTTGTAAGCAGGCAAATGGCTGGCTTCCCTCGTATTGGGTTTAGATTTAACGGATACATCTCACCCTTTCTTTGTGATTTTAGAAGAACAGACTTGGTTTTCTTGTCAATGATTTCTGATCCTTCATCATCAAATGACACCTTCAATCCAGTCCCCACAACCAACTGCGAGACACTAACAAGGTTGTGTTGTAATCCTTCAACGTAAGCCACTTTACAAATTGAGAAGTCTCCATTAATTATTATTCCATAGCCTTTTATTCTTCCAAAAGAATTATTCCCATACTTTACATTTCCACCATCCTTAAGAGCCCTGAACTCTCGTAGCTCCTCCTTCCTTCCTGTCATGTGACGCGAACAGCCACTGCCAATGTACCGTTCAGTGTCGAACTGCTCGTCGTGAATTACCTGAAAGAGTTAGGCAGATTTAGGAACCCAAAGTTTCTTTGGTCCTTGTGAGCCTTTATGTGACAACCGTCAAAATTCGAGTCGGTTCTAGATTTGAATAAACTTAGTTGCACATATAGGCCCGACACATAATAGACTTAGTAACTAGAAGCTAAGTTATAACCTACTAGAAACTTGGAAACAAGTAGGATCGAATGATAGTGTACTTAGATTTCACATTGATATGTGAATTCTACTACTACTTAACTGTAGTGACTATCCATATTTGGGTCACTCTTTGACTCGAACACCATTTCATGAATCATATACACACATCATGCACTTGACCTAGTAGTAGAAATTAGGTCAAAGTCTCATAGAAACTTAAGTCAAAGTTGAAGACTATGACTAGTATACTTGATTCCTCAATTTCGCTTGAATCTCGGAATCACTACATAGAATGCCAATAAACCGATAAAAATAAATTACAAACATTATTCATAACTATAAAAGAGTAATAATACCATAAGATAATTTAAAGTCTCAAATATTCTATTTATTTTGATATCCAAAGATTACAAAATCTCAAGACCCTAAAAGCCATAAAAACTCATATTTATAAACTTTAACCTTAAAAATTCTATAAAAATAATTATGAACCTTATAATATTATCTTATCATAATAATTATTATGAAATACAATTCAATGAAAAATAAAGATTTAGTTATTAACATTTACCCTTGATTTATAAGCCAAAAATCAAGAGTTTTATGCATAAAAACTAGGTTAAGGTGCACATTTTATAAAAAGTTGGATATTTTTATAAAAGATTTGAATTTTTATAAAAGAAACAAGAGAGAGGGAGCCTCTCCTCCCCTAAAATCGGATCCCTCTCTCCCCATATCTCTCTCTAACACTCTCATTCTCCAACACACACACATCTCTCTTCTTTCTCTCTCTAGAAAACTCTCTCTACCTTCTCTCTACTTTTTCTCTCCAAACACCACTCCATTCTCTCTTCCTCCCTCTAAGAACCAAGAAATATTCCAGAAAACAAACCCAAGAACACTCCTCAAACTCAAAATCTTCATCATCTTGTGGTATTCTTGAAGGTAAAATCGATTTCTACTTCACTTTTCCTTCAAGTTTTGCTCTTTTTCTTACACTTTCTCCTTCTTCATCTTCTTCAAACTTGTTTTCTTTTTGTTAAAATGGTTTTTACAACATGATGGATGTGTTTTAACACCATGCATGTATGATAAACAAGGTTGCATGTTCATGATCTTAGTGCAAAAATCGATTTTAAGGATTAAAACATCAAACTCAAGTTAAGAGTTTTTAAGAAACAAAATTTTGTTCATAAATGAATGTATACATTTTGATAAGTTTTAATCTTTTGATCTATGGAAACATGACTAGAATATAAGTTTATCATGATATCTTTTAAAATATTTCAAAAGATTTACTCAAAGAAATGATGAAAACTCATTTTTCTAACCAATCACCATGCATGTAATCTGCCAGATTTCTTTACCTGACTTTAAACTGTCATATCTCACTCATTTCTTAACCAAAATTCGGGATTCTTTTTCTGAAATATAATATTTTGAGTTAGCTTTCAAACCCATCTGACCTCACTGGAAAATTCAAGTATTTCTATTTTTAGCAATTTTTACAAAAATGTTGCTCAATCAGCACCTTTTTGTGAATACTAGTTTTGTATTGCATGTTCAAAGATCTTATTCATCACTAAAAATCAAGGAAAAATTAACTTGAGCACTTAACATCATTTATTAAGAGGTATAAAAATGTCTTGATTCAAAAGCCTTTGGAACATGTTGCAAAAATTCTCAAAGTAACATCAATAATTTTTACCAAAATCACAAGAATCAAGTTTTCTCTATACTTGTTTGAGCCTTTAGGCATGTTTTTCGACATCAAAAATAAGAAAACAATTTTTCATTGTTATTAAATTGTTTGAAGTTGCATTCTGGAAATTTTCAGCTCAATATATATTTTCTTTATTTTTACATGAAAATAATAATAAAATAGAGTGTTAAAGCATATAAAATACTTACGCTAGTAAATAAATTATGGAAAAATTATTGGATGATCCTTTAAGTTAATAAACATCTCCCATTAAGTTTCATCCATTTTTGTTACTGTTTAATATGGTTTTGAATTTTCTTTTTGTTTAGCTCTAATAAATCATAAAACCACATTAGGAAATATAAAAATGGTATCTAATAATTTTCGCAGCTTATACTCTCTGTGAAACACTTAGAAAAATATTTTCAGAATTTTTCATAATGTATTCCTATTTTTCTCCGATTTTTGTATTTATAATGGACTAAAAACAGGAAAAATAGTTTTACTCATCCAAATATTATGAAAATTTACCAGAACACCTTGTAGTACATTAGGATACTACATAAAATTTTTGATGATTTTTCTCTTCTGTATACTATTTTTCTTCTATTTTCCCAAGATTAAATACACTTAAACCCAATTTTTATTAGAATACATACACAAAAATCATAAAATCGGGATAAACAGTTTAGAAATTCATTTTTATATTTTTCCTAGCTTAATAATGACTAATAACAGCGTTATAAAAAATTTGGGCAATTTTGGAAACTATTTTCTATTTATTTCAATTTTTATTAGAATAAATGCTCAAAAATCATAAAATTGGGTTAAATTGTCTGGAAATCTATTTTTATATTTTTCCCAGGTTAAGTACGTGTAATGACATTACTATAAAAAGTTTGGGGCATTTTCTTAACCGATTTCTATTTTTCATGAATTTTTATATATTTAGAGAATTAAATATATGAAAAATGGTTATGCATATCCATAATCCATGAACATTTATCTAGAAGTCTTTTAACATATTTAGAACCAAAATCTGAAGTTTGGTAATTTTTATTAATTGTTTAGTATTTTTCATGATTTTATGGTTATTCAAGAAACTAAAATGGTGAAAAATAGTTAGACAAATCAAAAATTCAAGAAAATTTATCTTGAGGCCTTTGACTTCAATTAAAACTGAAATGCAAAGTTTGGGAACTTTTAGAACTAAATTGATTTAGTTTTGAATATTTAATCATTGGAACACCTCTAAAATGTTAAATATTAACATTTCAATAATGGAAATTTTCCACTTAAATTGTTATATAACATTTGATTCTTTGTAACTTATCTATATTAAATTTTGACACATTATTGGCATAATTCTATTGTAGTAGTAAGTATACTAGTGTTAGATTTCGATTAGAGACTCACTAGCGAATATCATTATTGTAGGAATCGGTATTGGTACACGTGGAACGTAGTTCAAGGCACCATTTGCATCATCTAAATGCATTGTGAGTATTCACGCACTCCCCTATTTTCAGTTTTTATGTTTTGGGGTGGAAAAGCATGTCTCGAAAAACTATTATTTGAATGTTGTATTTAAATTGATTTGTATCAAACATGATTGCTATTTTATTGCTATGTCTCTCTATGTATGTCTATGCAACACGGAACATGAGAACTTATCGTACTAAGGCCCTTCCCTTATCTCTAACCATTAACTCTTTGAGCCAATGGTCATTATGGATAGCGCTATTAGGAATTAACAACTCCTTACTCGCCCTATTGCTGGAGTGCATGATACCATATTCATCTATGGAACGATAAGCATAGATCTTGATAGGGCTTCAGTCATAGGTTTGGTTGAGACTCATTGTTTGCTCATACACATACAAACTCGTTTCTCGTTATAGCAATAAACTTGTTATTAATTATAGCAATGAACTTTGTTTCTCATTACAACAACAAACTTTTATTACTGAAAACTTATATACATGTTTTAGCAATGAAATTGTTTGCTCCTTGTAGCAACGAAATTGATTGCTCATTTTAGCAATGAAACTTGTTTACTCGTTTGAGTAACGAACTTTATCTTCCATGAGAATATGAATGTTGCATCTTATTTGGGCAACATACTTTATCTCTTATGATGACAAAGAACTTTGTTTTTACAAACTTATTTACTCATTTTAACAATATACTTTTATTATTGGAAACTTTTATCAAAACTTTGATTTTAATTCATGGAACCAATATTATTTTGTTTATCTGTGAGTACTCACCAACTATTTTTATAGTTGACGCTCGTTTTACATGCTTTTTCAGGAATCATCGAGTAAGTGGCACTTAGGGACACTTCACTTTTAGGAGCATTCGCATGTGTTGTATTTCAATTTACATTGTAATTTCTTTTAAAAGTTGTTCAAACCCATTGTGAATTTGTAATGATTTTTAATACTATGGTTGGTGTTGTCTTTCAACTTTTGCGATGAAACGCTTTGTACTGCCACGCCCCGTGTTTCCGCTTTAGCGGGGTGTGACAGAAAATGGTATCAGAGCCGAAGGTTATAGAGAATATCGGTTTTCCTTTGGAAAACCACAACTGTACCCAAAAAAAAAAAATTTCAAAATGTTTTTAAAATACCGAACATACTACTAGTATAACTAATTCGAGTACGCATTATTGGACTTTAACTAAGTATAGCCTGGCCAACTATGCTTAATTAAGGAAGGTTAATGTGAGGCTGGAAACGGTTATACTAGAATTATGTTCCAAACAATTTTCAACTTAAACTTTTGAAAAACAAAATTTTTCGGTGAGCGTACGGGCATTGCATATTATAGGCATTCATCTAGATACACTTAGAAACTAAGTGCACTTTTATAACAATATCTTTATTTAGAAATATTCTTATCCCTTATCAAGTGCTAGGTTAACCACTTAGGTTATATCACTAGCCACTCTAGGAGCAATGCACTTAGTACTGAGTATGAGTATTCCTTGGTAGCTATTGACTTTAGATGTAAGGTTAGTAGCTAGATATACACTAGTAATAATCATAAGTCGAAACCTATACCAATTATTCCTCAATACCTCTTCATCGTCTTCGTACTAGAGTTACAACTATGAAAAAGTGTTTCGATATCGACACGAATGATAATTGGAGCATCGCGTAAGGAGGTAGATGAGTCGTCACTAAGTAATCATTTGGATACCATTGGTGGGCATTCCAGATTCGACTCACGATGAGACACGGAGGTTTAACCCATACGTGAGACCTTATTACTACGCTACGATTTAGCTCTAAGTTGTTTCCACCTTGAGCTTAAAACTTAACATTGGATATCCATTTGACCTCTATAAAAGGTCGTAAACTGTATTGAGAAAATAAAACGTTTTTCAAACAATTTTTCTTGTCCTTTATCTTGGGGGAAAAGACATCGGCACTGGCCTTAGACTCGCATTAGTATTTAGGTACGATCAGCTACACTAACATACTTATTCCTTACTTCTTAATCTTCCATCGAAAAATTATTTCGCTTCATCGGTTTTATTTATCATCGATAAAATATTTTATAACCACTTCAGTCAACTTAGTAGACATTTCCTAACAATGTAAGCCATATTCTCGCTAAAAAAAAATATTTTGACAACTTGCTTTAATTTAACACTTTTCTTCAAAACTCAATTTAACCAATATTGGTTTTAACATTGCTATTTCAATTTCATTTCAATCCATTTCAATGGATAGATGTGCTTTTAAGGGCATATAAACCATTTTAAACCTTGATTACCATTTTGACACGTTTTCGAAAAACTTAGAAACATTTTCTTTTATAAAAGTGTTTAAATTCTATGCTATAAAACTTAGACATATGACATTGAAGTTCATATTACGTGTAAAAGCTTCATCGGATCTTTCAAACGAGTTTTGTTTTGGCTCTTTTGACCACTTTCTCATTTAGGCATTTTACTTTACTTAAATGTGTTTTCCTGAAACCCAACATGGTATTTTTACAACTTTCTAATTCAAACATGTTTATAAGAAATCTCTAATTCCTACATTTCCAACATACCACATTTATTTATTTTATTTCAAATTACTTTTATACTTTGTAAAGTTTCTAAAATTTAAAGCATTGCAAAACTTAGTGTTCACTTTTAAACTTCCAGTGACGCACTTTCGACAATGCACAATTATTCATCTAAATATGTTAAGTCTTTACCTTATCCGTTTTAACCATTGTTGGACTCTAGTCTAAAAGGTCAACACTACCAGATTTTCAACTACCATTTGTAGTTCTTCTTTTTCACAAATGGAGTTTAACTTAATAAGGTAACTCGTGATTATTAGCAAACATTCTAGGACTCTCACATGTCTATTTAATCATCAATATACATCAAATATTAAAGTTTGAAATATATCTCAACCTGTTTTAATCTACCTATAGGTATTGTTCTTATAATTTTAACAATAAGAATCATTGCCGCCGCTACCTTCCTTTTTCTTTCCCCCGCACTTGATTTCTTGCTCTCCTTATGACTTTAGATCTCGCACACCCATAATAGTAACATAATACATTGTCTAACTTTGTTTCTGTCTATTTTGCTTCTCCTGGTATCATGTTTGTACACATACATACTAGAAGTCTATCCTTTCGTTTTGAGCGATTAATACATGTATAGCCGTGAGGAATAATTTTTATTTAGTCAACTTTGATATATTCAATTACTCCTTTTTATCATATACATCTTGCTTTTATTTTGAAATCTCTATAAACAAGTGATCCTTATTTACATTTGCTCTTTCGTTCTAAATTCAGAAACTTGATATAAAATGCAATTTTCATTGTATTTTTCCTTATAATTAATACACAAGATGAATACTCTTATGCTTATAATTTTTCTATATCCGGAAAATATATGTGAAGGATATGTATCCTTATGTTTCTTCTTTTCTTTAAATACATCAAAAGTTTTGAATTTTACGATTATCTATTCTCTAAATGATTGTTTTTGTAGAAACACTAAACTATGAATGCACTATTTTCAAAGATTAACATTTTTACACCTTTCTTAAAATAGTATTTTACTTTGCAATTTTCAGTGAGTTCCTAAACTCTCAAGCTTGTTTTCATAATTATTTTGACTCATCGTAAACTTAGATTTGTCCTGACTTAGACAACTAGTTAATTTTTCAAATAGCGTAATATCAATAATTTCAATAAAAATAAAAATTTCCCTTAATGACGACTTAAACCTTTAACTTTAATTAATCTTTATATTATTTTACTACTTTGTTGGATCGCCACACATGTATCTTCATTATCTTGGAATTATTACACATTTTGATAATAGTGAGATTAATTATCATTTCTAAACAGACATTTTGATAACAATGAGATTTTTAATCACTTCTAAACACTTAAAATGCTATATACACAATGTGATTTAATTTATCATAAATTTTCATCGCCTCCATTTGCACCAATGACTCTCTAAATATATTTATTCTTCGAATAAGGTTTTATTATTGTAAGAGTAACTGTAGTAGTAATTATAGCCTCGGAGATGCTCAATCATTCGTAATTTATTTTGTCGACGACACTTAATTAGCCTTTACATTTGAGATGTACCAAAACTTCGTTGCCTACCCTTAGTACGTATTTTTAGGAACTTACCCTCAATCGCTTCTCTTTCAGTCGTGCTACCCCTTCTTATTTCAAAATATATCCTTTCCAGATGTAGTAGCCAACCCGGAAGTGAACAAATTGTTCCTAATCTCTTTTTTATTAGGCGGCGAATTTACACTTAGTGCTAATTTAGAACACGACTTAAGGATCAATGCGGATTTAACGCTCAGTGCAGTTAGTGCTTCAGCAAAACTTATAGCTCTCTTAATTCAGATAATATCTAACTAGATGATCTTTTTCGACTAGGTCGCCATGTTTGGATCATAATTTCCATGATCCTAATTTCTCGCAATCTAAATTGTAGAACTCGAATTAAGGAAACATTAATTTGACTATAGCTAAAGAATTGGGCTTTTCCCTTGAGGAAATAAACCCGAAATAATCAAAGAACATTGCAAGTCACCACCTCTCCAGCTATATATTTGTATTCGACTGAGTTCTAATAGAATACGTCACGAATTGAATTTCGGGGCGAAATTCTTTTAACCGGGGGAGAATGTGACAACCGTCAAAATTCGAGTCGGTTCTAGATTTGAATAAACTTAGTTGCACATATAGGCCCGACGCATAATAGACTTAGTAACTAGAAGCTAAGTTATAACCTACTAGAAACTTGGAAACAAGTAGGATCGAATGATAGTGTACTTAGATTTCACATTGATATGTGAATTCTACTACTACTTAACTGTAGTGACTATCCATATTTTGGTCACTCTTTGACTCGAACACCATTTCATGAATCATATACACACATCATGCACTTGACCTAGTAGTAGAAATTAGGTCAAAGTCTCATAGAAACTTAAGTCAAAGTTGAAGACTATGACTAGTATACTTGATTCCTCAATTTCGCTTGAATCTCGGAATCACTACATAGAATGCCAATAAACCGATAAAAATAAATTACAAACATTATTTATAACTATAAAAGAGTAATAATACCATAAGATAATTTAAAGTCTCAAATATTCTATTTATTTTGATATCCAAAGATTACAAAATCTCAAGACCCTAAAAGCCATAAAAACTCATATTTATAAACTTTAACCTTAAAAATTCTATAAAAATAATTATGAACCTTATAATATTATCTTATCATAATAATTATTATGAAATACAATTCAATGAAAAATAAAGATTTAGTTATTAACATTTACCCTTGATTTATAAGCCAAAAATCAAGAGTTTTATGCATAAAAACTAGGTTAAGGTGCACATTTTATAAAAAGTTGGATATTTTTATAAAAGATTTGAATTTTTATAAAAGAAACAAGAGAGAGGGAGCCTCTCCTCCCCTAAAATCGGATCCCTCTCTCCCCATATCTCTCTCTCACACTCTCATTCTCCAACACACACACATCTCTCTTCTTTCTCTCTCTAGAAAACTCTCTCTACCTTCTCTCTACTTTTTCTCTCCAAACACCACTCCATTCTCTCTTCCTCCCTCTAAGAACCAAGAAATATTCCAGAAAACAAACCCAAGAACACTCCTCAAACTCGAAATCTTCATCATCTTGTGGTATTCTTGAAGGTAAAATCGATTTCTACTTCACTTTTCCTTCAAGTTTTGCTCTTTTTCTTACACTTTCTCCTTCTTCATCTTCTTCAAACTTGTTTTCTTTTTGTTAAAATGGTTTTTACAACATGATGGATGTGTTTTAACACCATGCATGTATGATAAACAAGGTTGCATGTTCATGATCTTAGTGCAAAAATCGATTTTAAGGATTAAAACATCAAACTCAAGTTAAGAGTTTTTGAGAAACAAAATTTTGTTCATAAATGAATGTATACATTTTGATAAGTTTTAATCTTTTGATCTCTGGAAACACGACTAGAATATAAGTTTATCATGATATCTTTTAAAATATTTCAAAAGATTTACTCAAAGAAATGATGAAAACTCATTTTTCTAACCAATCACCATGCATGCAATCTGCCAGATTTCTTTATCTGACTTTAAACTGTCATATCTCACTCATTTCTTAACCAAAATTCGGGATTCTTTTTCTGAAATATAATATTTTGAGCTAGCTTTCAAACCCATCTGACCTCATTGGAAAATGCAAATATTTCGATTTTTAGCAATTTTTATAAAACTGTTGCTCAATCAGCACCTTTTTGTGAATACTAGTTTTGTATTGCATGTTCAAAGATCTTATTCATCACTAAAAATCAAGGAAAAATTAACTTGAGCACTTAACATCATTTATTAAGAGGTATAAAAATGTCTTGATTCAAAAGCCTTTGGAACATGTTGCAAAATTTCTCAAAGTAACATCAATAATTTTTACCAAAATCACAAGAATTAAGTTTTCTCTATAATTGTTTGAGCCTTTAGGCATGTTTTTCGACATCAAAAATAAGAAAACAATTTTTCATTGTTATTAAATTGTTTGAAGTTGCATTCTGGAAATTTTCAGCTCAATATATATTTTCTTTATTTTTACATGAAAATAATAATAAAATAGAGTGTTAAAGCATATAAAATACTTACGCTAGTAAATAAATTATGGAAAAATTCTTGGATGATCCTTTAAGTCAATAAACATCTCCCATTAAGTTTCATCCATTTTTCTTACTGTTTAATATGGTTTTGAATTTTCTTTTTGTTTAGCTCTAATAAATCATAAAACCACATTAGGAAATATTAAAATGGTATCTAATAATTTTCGCAGCTTATACTCTCTGTGAAACACTTAGAAAAATATTTTCAGAATTTTTCATAATGTATTCCTATTTTTCTCCGATTTTTGTATTTATAATGGACTAAAAACAGGAAAAATAGTTTTACTCATCCAAACATTATGAAAATTTACCAGAACACGTTGTAGTACATTAGGATGCTACATAAAAATTTTGATGATTTTTCTCTTCTGTATACTATTTTTCATCTATTTTCCCAAGATTAAATACACTTAAACCCAATTTTTATTAGAATACATACACAAAAATCATAAAATTGGGATAAACAGTTTAGAAATTCAGTTTTATATTTTTCCTAGCTTAAAAATGACTAATAACAGCGTTACGAAAATTTTGGGCAATTTTGGAAACTATTTTCTATTTATTTCAATTTTTATTAGAATAAATGCTCAAAAATCATAAAATTGGGTTAAATTGTCTGGAAATCTATTTTTATATTTTTCCCAGGTTAAGTACGTGTAATGACATTACTATAAAAAGTTTGGGGCATTTTCTTAACCGATTTCTATTTTTCATGATTTTTTATATATTTAGAGAATTAAATATATGAAAAATGGTTATGCATATCCATAATCCATGAAAATTTATCTAGAAGTCTTTTAACATATTTAGAACCAAAATCTGAAGTTTGGTAATTTTTATTAATTGTTTAGTATTTTTAATGATTTTATGGTTATTCAAGAAAACTAAAATGGTGAAAAATAGTTAGACAAATCAAAAATTAAAGAAAATTTATCTTGAGGCCTTTGACTTCAATTAAAACTGAAATGCAAAGTTTGGGAACTTTTAGAACTAAATTGATTTAGTTTTGAATATTTAATCATTGAAACACCTCTAAAATGTTAAATATTAACATTTCAATAATGGAAATTTTCCACTTAAATTGTTATATAACAATTGATTCTTTGTAACTTATCTATATTAAATTTTGACACATTATTGGCATAATTCTATTGTAGTAGTAAGTATACTAGTGTTAGATTTCGATTAGAGACTCACTAGCGAATATCATTATTGAAGGAATCGGTAGTGGTACACGTGGAACGTAGTACAAGGCACCATTTGCATCATCTAAATGCATTGTGAGTATTCACGCACTCCCCTATTTTCAGTTTTTATGTTTTGGGGTGGAAAAGCATGTCTCGAAAAACTATTATTTGAATGTTGTATTTAAATTGATTTGTATCAAACATGATTGCTATTTTATTGCTATGTCTCTCTATGTATGTCTATGCAACACGGAACATGAGAACTTATCGTACTAAGGCCCTTCCCTTATCTCTAACCATTAACTCTTTGAGCCAATGGTCATTATGGATAGCGCTATTAGGAATTGACAACTCCTCACTCGCCCTATTGCTGGAGTGCATGATACTATATTCATCTATGGAACGATAAGCAGAGAGCTTGATAGGGCTTCAGTCATAGGTTTGGTTGAGACTCATTGTTTGCTCATACACATACAAACTCGTTTCTCGTTATAGCAATAAACTTGTTATTAATTATAGCAATGAACTTTGTTTCTCATTACAACAACAAACTTTTATTACTGAAAACTTATATACATGTTTTAGCAATGAAATTGTTTGCTCCTTGTAGCAACGAAATTGATTGCTCATTTTAGCAATGAAACTTGTTTACTCGTTTGAGTAACGAACTTTATCTTCCATGAGAATATGAATGTTGCATCTTATTTGGGCAACATACTTTATCTCTTATGATGACAAAGAACTTTGTTTTTGCAAACTTATTTACTTATTTTAACAATATACTTTTATTATTGGAAACTTTTATCAAAAGTTTGATTTCAATTCATGGAACCAATATTATTTTGTTTATCTGTGAGTACTCACCAACTATTTTTATAGTTGACGCTCGTTTTACATGCTTTTTCAGGAATCATCGAGTAAGTGGCACTTAGGGACACTTCACTTTTAGGAGCATTCGCATGTGTTGTATTTCAATTTACATTGTAATTTCTTTTAAAAGTTGTTCAAACCCATTGTGAATTTGTAATGATTTTTAATACTATGGTTGGTGTTGTCTTTCAACTTTTGCGATGAAACCCTTTGTACTGCCACGCCCCGTGTTTCCGCTTTAGCGGGGTGTGACACTTTAACAGAAGAAGAAAAAGTAATGTCAAGATCAACCAAATATGTTCGTTTAGTGAGTGTGGTTTTATCTTTTCGTTTGATGGTAAAAACTTTGATTTTGTTATCTTTTAAGTTCGTTTCTTTAGAATCAGAAGACTTGTGCTTGGTGTTAGCTTGATTCTTAACGGACTTCTTTTCAGTTTCCTTAGTGTTAGCATTCATTGTCTTGGTTGGAACTTTCGGCTCTGAAACTAGTTTTCCCTTGCCTTTGATATCATTGGGTTTAGATTTCGTGCATTGAGAGTGATAAGGCATTGGTCTCTCCATTAGTTTCTTTGTGAAGAAGGGTCTTGGAGTCCCCTTTTGCTGAGAGTCCGTTGAACCGTGAGAGCAGCAATGCGAACATTGACTGGGATTTACCTGCGAAGGTACTTTCGCATTGTGATTAATCCTTCTTTTGTTGCGAACATAGCCAGAATTTTGGGATTGCCAAAATTGCTTCCTTTCATTGAGATTTCTTTTATATCTCTCATTTCTTTGTCTTTTTTGATCTACAAGTTTCTTAGACGACTTGTGAATATTCACATTTGGTTTTGGTTTTCTCACACTTGATTCGCTCTTCACTAGTTTGGATTCGCTACGAACTTCTTTGGTACCACTTGGGCTACCTTTTTCAAATGTTGAGCGATTGTTTATGGGTTCAGTTACGTATCTTCCTTTTGCTTTCCATGAGGTCCTTTCAGATAAACCAACAGTTTCATCAGCATTATCTATTGGGGCTGACCAAAAGAACTCATCGCAACCATCCTTGTTATCCTCGTCAACAATGGACTTTAATCCGACAGTTTGAGTTTCGGTCACTCCATTAACTTTAAAAACTTGATTTGGAGTAGTTTGGACCTTTGGAAAAACAGTTGCTTTTTCTTTCAAAATTTTCGGATTATTTTGAGAAATTCTTGCGAACTCAACTGAATTTTCAGAAATAAGAACTTTCGCAGGTTGAGGTTCGTTTGTAACGAATTCTGAGCAGTCAACCTCATCGTTTATGAAGATCTCACTCATATCACTATCCTCATCGAATTCAGAAGTGTTTTCAGCATTCAATTTATTTTCTGAACTCAACTTGGCATTCAATAAGTCAAATTTCTGTACAGTATCAGATTTAATCTGCTTTTTGTCATTCTCATCCAAAATTTGTTTCAACATATTTTTGTGGTCCCTGGACTTAATGTAATTTTCAATTCGTTCAAGTCCATATTTGTACGCATCAGAAGTTTCTTCAGATGAAACGATGGATTCGCATTTGTAGCAGTCTGCGTCTATTTCATCCTCCTTTAATTCGAGAAATGGCAAAATCATCTTGTGGATTTTCTTACCAATTTCACAATCAAGGTGAAGTTGAGTGATATCGAAGTAAAGTCTTTTTGCAATTAAACAAAAAATATTTCGTTGTTTCCTAGACTTAGACAAATCCAACTCGATATTCTGAATCCACATACGCCTCTCATCACTCTTGGATGTAGCTGTTGGGTTTTGAGCATTCTAACACTCCTATGGTGTACATGCAAACCCTAATACCCATGACCTTTCATTTACATAGGATCCATGGGTTAAAAGATCCATGGACCATCCATGAAAGCTTAGCCCAACCTAAATGAACTTGGCCCATTCCATATATATAAGAGTCCATATTTAATTAGTTCTTTTTGATCACTTAATTAATTCTAAATTAATTCTTGATCAATACTAATTAAATAATATGATTCCATATTAATATATTAGAACTTATAATATATTAATATAAATCATAAATATACTATTCTCAAAAGATTATCCATATAAATTGTGCCGGTGAAGTGCAACCCAAATGGACCATGTCGGGTCGGGTCAAGTACATACCAAATATAGTTATGGACTTAGACATTAATCCAACAGTCTCCCACTTGGATAAGTCTAAAACTATTATTGAGTATGACTTCAAAACCTAACTGGCAATCGTAGCTCTTAAAGCCGCTGTAGAACTCTGACCTTGTCAATGACTTGTCCATTAGATAAGGGATCATATATTCCTCCATTCAAGATATCATATGGACTGAGACATGGATTATAATCATTCTCTCTGTCCGTTTGTTGTTTCCCGATTTTCGATTTATGATGACTGACTGCTTGAACAAATCAAATCAGTCCTGGCTTGGCCAAGCACTCACATGTGTCATCGCTAAATCATAGAGGGCCCCACAGATATCGCTTTTATCCCGAAGGTAAAAGGAATGGATAAACTTCGACTCATATGGCTTGTTCTACTACTTGTTGAATCATACACAAAGGCACGTTTTATAACATCGAGTTACCAAATGCGTTTTCGTGCAATCAATGTATAACCAACTCATAGTAATAACTCATATCTCTAGGTTTGAAGAATATAAGATATTATCGTATCATGAGCACTCGTGATAAAATCTGTGAAGTGATTCAAATGAGCGCGGGTTGAATCCAATACTCAGAACTTATGAGCACTCATGAGTGTTGTAGCAATGCTTTTTCCAACATCTTATACCTCTACAAGCCAACCCATGACAATCTTGATTCATATCTACTTCCAACATATGACCGACTGTGGATAGTTTGAATAACTTAGTCATTCAGGAAGAATGTCCTAGTTTATTCTAGAAGTCAAAACATGCAAAATGAAACACAAGAATAAATGAATCAAATATGGTATCAAACCCTATGAATATAAATAGACCACTTTTATTTATCACCATACTGATTACTCATTATTTCATTGTTTCGGTTTTATCAACTTTATACCTGAATTAAAAACACTAGTTGTCCCATGCTCCAAGCATGTACACTATGTGTTTCTTAAACAATAGCTTTGCCATACACCAAGTATGCACTCTATGTTTGTCTATGATCCTTACTTTGTGAAATAAACCAATTGAACATAATTTCAATGATTCTAATTTCACACTCCCAAATCCTTATCGAAAAATGTGAGAATTTCAAATTCCTATCATTTATCGAAATCTGTTTAGATTTTAAACTTATATGCACTGACCCTCCTGTAATGAATATGTACAAAGTCACAAAGACTTGTCAACATTCATTATAAGGTATTCCAATTGAGATCAACTCCATGGAAACTAAGTCTCATATTCAAAGTACATTGCTTTGGACATGCTTCTTGCATTAAGTTTTCTAATCTTACACAGATAACTTCCACCTATGGAGACAACTCCATATTCTCATTTTGACTATCACTTCTGAATAAGAGATGCCTCTTTTCAGAATATGTCAATATGGTCCTTCCAAAATTAGCACTATACTTCGAACTGTCCCTAAGCAACCAATCTTTGGTAAACCTCAGATTGTCCTCGATAATTGCTTAATCATTTTAGTCATATCCAATTCTAGACCTTTTCCCTTCTTAATGCCTCTGGGCATTTGGAAAAATTTAGAAATGACAAATATTATAGCACATGCAATCGATCCTGTACCCAAAGCAAATGGTACACGATTCATGATGTCTCACATAAAGACATGATTCTAGACCAGTCTTTTGCTACAATATTTTTATTTGCCATGTTTTCAAAATTTGACTATGAAAAGGGATGTCGTAATCATAATCGAATTTTGAGAACGCAATATATAGAATTTCCTTAAGTTGAACCAATCCAACATGAAATTCATATATATATTCTTGACTAAAGATGATTAAGGTCTCAATCTAAGCCTTTAGAACTGAAATGAAGTATATCCTCTCCCTTAATTATAGCAAAACAACTTTTTCAATCCCTGCAGCCTCACGAATTGAAACTTTTGTTTTCAATAATTAACATTGCTAACTTGCAACACTAACAATAATTATCATGCTCCCACTAACATGATGATTATTAGCATAACACTTATGCTCCCACTAGCTTTGACATGTACTCAGAAATCAGCTGGACTTCTAGAAATCAATACTTTATTGACTTTCTTACCAAAGTTCAGATTTCTGATACGAGATGCTTTGATAAAACCTTATCAAAATCATACACCTTTCCTTAGATAGCATGCATGTGTGTCTAAACAATTTCAGAACTATGAAAAGGGATGCCGTAATCATAGTCTCAATTGTTTAGACGTTTTGCCATCTGCTTCAAATCTACTTGGTGGAAGTGTTTCCTCACCATCATTTTCATGAATCGGAGAGAAACCTTATGACCCTTAGATTTTATGGTGTATGTGTTCTTATCCATGTGAATCATCAAAACCATAGTCACAAGACAAGGATAATGACAAATCCAAACTCATATGGACTGAACTTATGCAATCTTAACTTCTTGCCACCTGGCAGTACAGGGCCTGCCATTGCTTCCAAGTTGTTATGCAACCAATTGAGAACTTTCAGAACTCCTATGCAAAGCCAACTTTAACTGGAATGGGCACAGAATATGTCAACACGATAGGTTATAAACCTCAAGTCGGGTGCTAGTGAAGAACCTCAGGTTTTATTCTTGATTAGTTCTTGAAATTCTTTTTAGGATCTTTAAGACTCCCACTATCCTCTTGACATATAAGACTATCTTGACAAATATTCAAGAGATAGTGCGGATTCTTTATCAAGACAAATACTTCACACAATTGGCCTTAGTTGGTCTTTGTTTTATCCAAAACATCACAATTTACCAATTTCAAATGTACAAGAGTAGGACACTTTTACTCTTACATTTGACAAGTGTTTTAAACCTTTCTTTAAGATATGTCACTCAAGTTACAATCTTGGAGTATGACTCTAAGAATTGTTTTGGAACGAAGTATGACTCATCTTCCTGATCTAACCATTTCAACAATTCATGACTCCTCTTCTTAGTCATAAGAATGCACTAAGATGACCTTTAGAGGACTAATTGTGATATGGTTTCTAAATCATTAAGATGATCACAAACATGATACTAAAGTACTCTCCCATCTTTTCAAATTTGAGAAACTTTTATCTTTCTGCCTAATTTGATTCTTCCCATTCGTTCTGCCATACATTGAGACTTTTCCAATGTTTCAGAATTATACTTAAACTTGTAAGTATAACCATATTTACAAAACTTTAGTAAATCAAATAGTCTTAACGAGCTTTGTAGTGGACATGACCAGTACACAAGAATGTGTACTCGATCCCTTTAGTCCTTCACTTGACTCACACATCCATGTGAACAAGTAATTAGTCTTGATTTTACAATGCTTGAAAGTTCTCATTCATCATACTATTCAACTTGCATGATTCCAAGTTTCGGTCCAATTGAAACTTGGGTGATGAGGAACTTTCCTGATTTGGTAAATTTAGACACTACCACAAATGAAAGAATCAAATCCATTTTCCAATATTGCTGTCAGTGGAATCATATAAGCAACAATTTTCCACAAATGCCATTGTAAGGATACTTCAAATAAATAAAATTAAACAATTTTCTTTTATTTTAAAACTTTGCGGAAAAACTTATCCTTACAATCCACATGGAAAATTGTTGTTATCTATTCCTTAGCAATATATCATAACTTCTTAAGCAACTGCTCAAAATTCGGATGCGATTGAAATCCACCTTCGCGATCAGAATCAACATATATTTCCTTTAAGATTTCTCTCTATTCTTTGATTCTTAAAACATCAACATGTGACCCAGTCACATCATGTAATGAGGATCTCAGAATAGAACTTAACAGAGTTAGATAATGGGCTCTACCTGATGTAGAGTCAAACTTATTGACTTTAACGTCCTCAGGTAAATTTGGCAGCTTTACAATCAACGCCCCTTCCTTTGAAAAAATAAACATATGGACCCTTTGGTAATGGGACTATCTCAGACTTAGCCTTTCTCTTTACCATTTGGTCAACCGGGTTGACTATGGCCAATCCCTTTCCATTGGGAAGAGAATGCTTTTTCTAGATTTCCAGTGTCACCATTGTCACTGTCCATAATGTTTTTGGGAAGTTGATCTTCTAATCAAATTTGCTTTACTATCGTTCCAAATCATTGCTGATTCAGCAGCACCAAACAAATAGATATGATAATTAAGGTTCATGTCATAGTCTGTTTCATAGTAGTCCCAAAGGAACTCACTATGTGACTTAGAAAGTGATCGAACATCCAACTTTCTCAAGACTTTGACACCCAACTCTCCCGACTTGTCAATATGTGACTTCATCTCTAAGATGTGATCACACATAGACCTTGCTTGCCATTAGGTCTTGAGTGACCTTGAACTTGTGGGTTAGGGAGAATAATTGGAGGAGGTGGGGAAGAGAAGTATGACTTCCATGAGCCAGACTCGGGAAGTCATATTCATTAGGAAAGCTTGGTTTGGGAAGATCATTTTTGTCTAAACCAGACATCAACAATGGGAGAAATTCACGTAAAGTTGATTTAAGTCCTTAATATAACACCCAATATGATATATTAAGGCTAGGACCCAACAAACTATTTTATAACTTGGAAGAGGGATGCCGTAATCCAAGCTATAAAATATTTGAAGGTAGGTGAATGACGATTCACCAATTTCCACCAAGAGAAACGAAATGTATTATTAGGTTTTAATTGGTTTTGAAACTCCTAGATTCTTTTGAGATTCATTGAACTTTTCAATGGCATGTTTCAATCTCGAGTGTGCCCTTCAGGTTTTGTGACTGGGATGCCGAGGATCACAAAACAAGGTGGGAAGTAACCATGCAAATATACTTGGTACCCTTAATATTTACCCCTCAATCGATGTGCCGGTTAACCACACACGCTCCAACGATACTATGATAAGCATTAAGTTACCCTTTGCCTACCTTGTTAAGTCTAGGTTAGTGTGCCGGTTAACCACACACGCTCCACTAACAGCTTAAACAAAGTGCAAAGTGTAATTTCATGGATTAGCACCTTATTCACATTTTCCTAAGTAACTAAGATTGGGAATTTATAAGTGTTTAGTTACTTAGTATTTATCATTATAGGTATAATGAAGGAAGAATTATAGTCCTTGTCCTACCTGTTCGGCTAACGACCCTCCACCAGTCAAAGAAGCGGTGGGTGAGAGTGGACACCCATTAAACTTCCATTTTATAGGCAGTAACCTTATACCCCCCTTATAGACCGACTTCGTGAATGAGGCCTACTAATGGTAACACGACTTGCTCTTATACATATAATATATTAAACTTTTAATATTATAATAGTATAAGGGTGTATTTTAGACATTTAAAATACTTGGTGGTTTAATCTATTAATTAAACTAGACTTTTAATTTAATTAAATTCAAACCATATATTTATGGATTAATAATACTCTTTTAATTAAACGCTTTAATTAACTATTAATAAAGTCCATAAGAGTTAATTTGAACTATTCAACAAAACATCATAATTCCAATTATTAAACTCAAAATTAAAACCATTTAATTAATTGTTTAAGTTATGAACCCAAGAGTTTTAGAATTCAATTCCTTTTTTCATAAAAAACTTTTCTCAAATTCCAAAACTTGAGGGCAAGTTTTGTAATTCTTGAAAACCTTTGGATTCCATAACTTATGGAATTAATGGTGTTTTATGATGAAACTTTCCATGTTCCATAACTTAAGAATAAGTTATGGAATTCTTTAAAACATTAACACCAAATTTTGTAACTCCATAAAAACTTTGAATCAAAATTTTTTTTTTTAAAAAAAAACTTTCATATCCATAACTTATGGAAGTTTCAAAAACCCTTAAGATCACAACTTTAAAAAAAAACTTTTGAGCTCCAAAATTTTATGACAAAATATGTAACTCCTTAAAACATTTCGATCAAACTTTTAAAACTAATAAAATAATCATATCATTTTATCTTTTACTAAATTTGACCTAATTCAACTCATATAACAAATGATTCAAATTTTACAAATAATTCGTTTTTCACAAAGCAAGTAATTATCTTAAAATTTGACAAACGTCATGTTTTTTTTTCCTTTTTTTCCAACTTGAAAATAAAACATTTGCATCAATATAACAGAAAACAACCCATGGCTCTGATACCACTGTTGGGTTTTGAGCATTCTAACACTCCTATGGTGTACATGCAACCCTATAAACCTTGGATCTATGTTTTCTCTATTACATATGCAAATATTAACTATTCCAAGGTTTAATCCTAACTAGCATATTATGAAGCACCTATACTACAAAGTTCTAGTTAGATGACATACCTTTTGATGTAGCTTGATGTCTTCAAGCTTTAAGAGCTTAGCCCCAATAGTGTGGAAGCCTCAAATGAAATCACAAATCACCAAAACACCTTGGAAGAACTTGAGAGAATATGTATGCACACTAAAATCGGCCCACTCTTATTTTCACACACTTGTGCCAATTTTGTGAGCCAAGGACCCCTTTATATATTATGGAGGATTAGGGTTACATCCATGTAAACCCTAATACCCATGACTTTTCATTTACATAGGATCCATGGGTTAAAAGCACCATGGACCATCCATGAAAGCTTAGCCCAACCTAAATGAACTTGGCCCATTCCATATATATAAGAGTCCATATTTAATTAGTTCTTTTTGATCACTTAATTAATTCTAAATTAATTCTTGATCAATACTAATTAAGTAATATGATTCCATATTAATATATTAGAACTTATAATATATTAATATAAATCATCAATATACTATTCTCAAAAGACTATCCATATAAATTGTGCCGATGAAGTGCAACCCAAATGGACCATGTCGGGTCGGGTCAAGTACATACTGTTGGATTAATGTCTAAGTCCATAACTATAATTGGTAAGACTTGACCCGACCCGACATGGTCCATTTGGGTTGCATGGCATCATGCATTTGGATAGACTATAATGAGAGAAATAACACTTAAGGTTGGTTAATATATTATAAGTTCTAATATATTAATAAGGTTATTTAATTAGTATTGATCAAGAATTATTTTGGAATTAATTAAGTGATCAAAAGGAGACTAATTAAATATATGGGTTGATTGTGTAAATCATTCATTCTTATATATGTGGGCTTGTGATCCAAGATTCCTTATGTTGGACTAAGTCCATGGGGTGATCCATGGATACTCCATGGAGGTTAAAATCCATGGAGCATAAGGAATGGGTAAAGTTATGAGTTACATGGTGTAACCCTAATAGCCACCATATAAAAGAATCCCATGGCTCAAGAAATCGTGCACTAATGTGTGAGTGTGAGGGCTAGACGATTTCAATGAGTGTTCAAGTTTCTCTCAAGTTATTCCAAGTGTATTTGGTATTGTGTGAACCATTTGAGGTGTCACACTTGGGGCACTAGGCACTCAAGCTTCATGAAGACATTCTACATCAAAGAGGTATGTATTCTATCTTGTTATATTTATTATTTTGTATGCTAGATTAGGATAATACCTTGGATGTTCATAATTGTATGTATAATAGAGAAAACATAGATCCATGGTATTTAGGGTTGCATCTACACTTAGGAGTGTTAGAATGCTCATAACTCAACAGTGGTATCAGAGCCTAGGCTTGTTTTCTTGTTATACTTGCAAAAGTAGCTGAAAAATCGAGTTGGATGCATATATTCGATTGTTTTGGCTAGAATTGTACTAGGAACATTACCCTAAGATGTTTTTGGACTTATAAACTTGTTTTTGATGTGGTAATGTTCATGCTAATCCAATTTCTAAGATAATTGTCATAATTTCAAGATTTGTATTAGTTTGTATGTTCATGCTAATTTCTTGAAGATTGATGATTTGAATTATCTTGTTCTTATGAGGTTCTTAGATTAATAGAAAAATTGTGTGAAATAGTTGTTTTCAATCCATTTTAATCTAAGAGTTGATTCCAAAGTGTGTTTTTGTAACTTGTCCTCAAGTTATATGAAAAGTCACATTTAAGAATCATAAAACTCATAAAAGTTGGCAAAGGTTACAAAATGAAGAGTCTAGTTCTAATTAAATGGTTTTATGACTCCATAACTTGTCCTCAAGTTATGGAGGTTCAAGAGTCTCTTCATTAAATTAAAAAAAAAAGTGTAACCTTAATTAGTTCCATAAGTTACAATAAAAAAAAGTTATTTTTTTTATTAATTAGTTTAAAGTCTTCCATAACTTGTCCTCAAGTTATGGAACTTGAAGAGTTTTTCTTTTTCTTTTTTTTTTTTTTTTTTTTTAATTAAAACTACTTTAAACTCATAAGTTATGGAATTAATTAGTTTTGAATAGTTTCAGAACTTGCCCTCAAGTTTTGGAATTTGAAAAGTTTTCACTTATGAATACTTTAATTCCAAGGTAGCCCTTAGAATTTTAAAAGTTAAAATTCAACCCTTATACTTTATAATATTATAAGTTAATAATATTTATATATATGTATAAGAGTAAAGTCAGTCTTACCGTTACTAGGCCTCATTCACGAAGCTGGTCTATAAGGGGGGTATAAGGTTACTGCCTATAAAATGGCAATTTAATGGGTGTCCACTCTCGCCCACCGCTTCCTTGACTGGTGGAGGGTCGTTAGCCGAACGGGTAGGACAAGGACTATAATTCTCCTTTCATTAAAAGTATTAATGATAAATACTAAGTAACTAAACTCTTATTAATACACAATCTTAGTTACTTAGGAAAATGTGAATTTGGTGCTAACCCATGAAATTACACTTTGCACTTTGCTTAAGTCGTTAGTGGAGCGTGTGTGGTTAACCGGCACACTAACCTGGACTTAACAAGGTAGGCAAAGGGTAACATAATATTTATCATAGTATCGGTGGAGCGTGTGTGGTTAACCGGCACACTGATTAAGGGGTAAATATTAAGGGTACCAAGTATATTTGCATGGTTATTCACACCTTGTTTTGTGATCCTCGGCATCACAGTCACAAAACCTGAAGGGCACACTCGAGATTGAAAAGATGCCTTTGAACAGTTCAATGAATCTCAAAGATCTAGGACTTTCAAATCCAATTAAAACCTAATAAATTATTTCGTTTTTCATGGTGGAAATTGGTGAATCGTCATTCACCTACCTTCAAATATTTTATAGCTTGGATTACGACATCCCTCTTCTAAGTTATAAAATAGTTTGTTGGGTCCTAGCCTTAATATTTCATATTGGGTGTCATATTAAGGACTTTAAATCAACTATCTTGAATATCTCCCAAAAAGATGTCTGGTCTAGACATTTTTGATCTTCCCAAATCTCTTGAAACAAGCGTTCCTAAAAGAAGATGATGTCCCATGGATATCATACTTCTTTCACCTCCTCCAATTATTCTCCCTAACCCACAAGTTCCTAAAAAGTTTAAGGTCACTCAAGCCCTATTGGCAAGGCAAGGTCTAGGTGTGATCACATCTTGGATGAGTTGGGTGTCAAAGTCTTGAGAAAGTTGGTGGCTCAACTACTTTCTAAGTCACATAGTGAGTTCTTTTGGGAATCCTATGAAACAGACTAAGACAAGACCCTTAATGATCTTATCTATTTGCTAAGATCAACTTCCTAAAACGCTATGGACATTGACAATGATGACATTGGATATCCAGTAAAGCTCTCTCTTCCCAATGGAAAGGGATCGGCCATAGTCAACTCTGTTGACCCAATGGTAAAGAGAGAGGCGAAGTCTGAGATAGTCCCATTATCAAGGATCCATAGGTAACTATTACCAAAGGAAGGGGCATTGGTTACGAAGCTGCCAAATTTACCTAAGGATGTTAAAGTCAATAAGTTTGGCTCTACTTCAGGTAAAGTCCATTGTCTAACTCTATTAAGTACATGTTGATTCTGATCGCGAAGATGGATTTCAATCGCATGGTTCGGTGATCAGAATTTTGGGCTATTACTTAAGAGTTATGATATTTATATTTCTTAGGAATAGATAACAACAAGGTTTTCATATGGATTGTAAGGATAAGTTTTTCCGCAAAGTTTTAAAATAAAAGAAAAAGGTTTTGATTTTATTTATTTTAAGTATCCTTACAATGGCATTTGTGAAAAGTTGTTGCTTATAAGATTCCATTGATAGCAATATTGGAAAAATGGATTTGATTCTTTCGGTTGTGGTAGTGTCTAATATTACCAAATAAGGAAAGATTCTCATCACCCAAGGTTCAATTGGACCGAAACTTCGAATCATGCAAGTTGTATAGTATGATGAATGAGAACTTTCAGCTTGGAAAATTAAGACTAATTCCTTATGTGAATAAGGAAAGGACTAAGGGATCGAGTACACATTCTTGTGCACTGGTCAAGTCCACCACAAAAGATCAAGAAGACTATTCGTCATGATTTACTTAAGTTCAGTAAATATGGTTATACTTATAAGTTTAAGTATAAGTCTGTAGCATTGGAGAAGTTTCAATGTGAGACAGAACAAATAAGAAGAATCAAAGTATGGCAGAAAGATAAAAGTTTTTCAAATCTGAAAAGATGGGAGAGTACTTTAGTATCATGTTTATGATCATCTTAATGATTAAGATACCATATCACAATTGGTCCTCTAAAGTCAAGAAGAGGAGTCATGAATTGTTGAAATGGTTAAATCAAAAAGATGAGTCATACTTCGTTCCAAAACAATTCTTAGAGTCATACTCCAAGATTGTAACTTGAGTGACATATCTTAAAGAGGGTTTGTTAACACTAGTCAAATGTAAGAGTAAAAGGTTATCTACTCTTGTACATTTGAAATTGGTAAGTTGTGATGTTTTGGATAAAACAGAGACCAACTTAGGCCAATTGTGTAAAGTGCTAGTCTTGATAAAGAATCCGCACTATCTCTTGAATATTTGACAAGGGAGTCTTATATGTCAAGAGGACAGTGGGAGTCTTAAAGCTCTTGAAAGTTTCAAGACTTAATCAAGAATAAAACCTAAAGTCCTTCACTAGCACACGACTTGAGGTTTATAACCTATTGTGTTGAAATTTTTGTGCCTATTCAAGTTGGCTTTGCATAGGAGTTCTGAGAGTTCTCAATTAGTTGCACAGCTACTTGGAAGCAATGGCAGGCACCTGAGCTGCCAAATGGCAAAAATTTAAGATTACACAAGTTTAATCAATATGAGTTTGGATTTGTCACTAACCTTGTCTTGTGATTATGGTTTTGACAAATTCACATGGATAAGAACACATACACTATTAAATCTAAGTGTCATAAGGTTTCTCTCCGATTCATGAAAATGATGGTGAGGAAACACTTTCACTAAGTAGATTTTAGCTAGATAGCAATTGTGATATTTGCATTCTCAAAGTCGTTAGTGGAGCGTGTGTGGTTTACCGGCACACTAACATGGACTTGTGAGAAGTGGCAAAGGTCTAAACAATTGAGACTATGATTACGGCATCCCTTTTCATAGTTCTAAAATTGTTTAGACACACATGTGAGCTATCTAAGAGAGGTGTATGATTTTGATAAAGTTTTATCAAAACAATCTAGTATCAGAAATCTGAACTTTGGTAAGAAAGTCAGCTGATTTCTGAGTACATGTCAAAGCTAGTGGGAGCATAAGTGTTATGCTAATAATCATCATGTTAGTGGGAGCATGATAATTATGACAAAGGTTGCAAGTTAGCAATGTTAATTATAGAAAACAAAAGTTTCAATTCGTGAGGTTGCAGGGGTTGAAAAAGTTGTTTTGCTATAATTAAGGGAGAGGAAATTATACTTCATTTCAATTCTAAAAGCTTAGATTGAGATTTTAATCGTATTTAATCAAGGATATATATATGAATTTCATGTTGGAATGGCTCAACATAAGGAAATTCTATATATGGGTCCATTATTTGCGTTCTAAAATTCGATTATGATTACGGCATCCCTTTTCATAATCTGAATTTTGAGAACTTGGCAAATTGAAATGGAAATATTATAGCAAAAGACTGGTTTAGTCTTTGTGTGAGACATCATGAATCGTGTCCCATAAGCTTCGGATATAGGATTGATTACATGTGCTATATTCATCTTTTCTAAAATTTTCCAAATGCCTGGGGCATTATGAAGGGAAAAGGTCTAGAATTGGATATGACTAAAATGATTAAGCAATTGTCGAGGACAATCTAAGGTTTACCAAAGATTGGTTGCTCAAGGACAGTTGGAAGTATAATGTTAATTCTGGAAGGACCATATTGACATAATCTGTAAGGAGGCAACTCTTGTTTAGAAGTGATAGTCAAAATGGAATATGGAAATGTTTCAAAGTTAGAAATTATTCAATCTATGTAAGATTAGGAAACTTAATGAAAGAAGGATGTTTCCAAGGAGCCGATCTCCTTTGGAATGCTCTGTAATGATTGTTGTCAAGTCTTTCTGACTTTGTGCTTAATCATTAAGAGGATCAATGCATATAAGTTTAGAATCTAACAGATTTCAGTAAATGGCATGAATTTGGAATTCTTGCATTTGCAGTAAGGATTTGGGACTGTGAAAAGAGGATCATTGGAGTGATGTTCAATTGATCTATTTTACAAAGTAAAGATCATAGACAAACATAGTATGCATACTTGGTGTATGGCATGACTAGTGTTTAGAAAACACAGTGTACATGCTTGGAGCATGGGACAACTATTGTTTTAAATTCAAGTATAAAGTTGATAAAACCGAAAAAATGAATAATGAGTAATCAGTATGGTGATAAATAAAAGTGTTTATTTATATTCATAGGGTTTGATACCATATTTGATTCATTTATTCTTGTGTTTCACTTTGCATGATTTGACTTCCAGAATAACTAAGTCGCTCTTCCTGAATGATTAAGTTATTCAAACCATCCACAGTCGGTCATATGTTGGAAGTAGATATCAATCAAGACTGTCATGGGTTAGTCTGTAGAGGTCCAAGTTGGTGGACAAAATGGTGCTACAACACTCATGAGTGCTCATAAGTTCTGAGTATTGGATTCAACCCGCGCTCATTTGAATCACTTCATGGATTTTATCACGAGTGATCATGAGACGATAATATCTTATATTCTTCAAACCTAGAGATATGAGTTGTTACTCATGGGGAGGACTCGCCGAGTCCATGAACAAATTCGTCCTACTCGTCGAGTAGGATCATGCACTCGACGAATAGGAGCGTGCTGGGCAGTTTTTTTTCGAGTTTTGTTGCTGGAAATGGATTAAAATCATTATCCCAATCTGTTTTGGACTTGTAAAATCTGTTTTTCAAAAGGATAATGATTATGTTAACCCATTTTACATGACTTTTATCAATTTTCAAGTATTGTATATGTTTATATGATTTCTTGAAATTGCTTGACATGAATTTGTGTTCTTATGAGTTTTAGAAGATCATAGGAATTATGTGTAACCTCCATGTGTGTTTAATTCATGATCTTAATGGCAATGATGGTGTCCATAACTTGTCCTCAAGTTATGGATAACCAAAAGTCACTTCTTTAAATTGTGATTAAAGAACTAAAGAGGTTTCATAAAATGAAGAGTCTTCATTTTATGAACCATTAAAAACTCATAAGTTACAAATTGAAGAGACTTGGAATAGTTTCAAATCTTGCCCTCAAGTTTTGGAATTTGAAAAGTCTTACACTTTAATACTTTAATTCCAAATTGAACCTTAGATTTTTAAAAAAGTTTAAAAATCAACATTTATACTATTATTATAATTTTATTATATAGATATGTATAAGAATATGTCATTCTTACCGTTAGTAGGCCTCATTCACGAAACCGGTCTATAAGGGGGGTATAAGGTTGTTGCCTATAAAATGGTGACTTAATGGGTGTCCACTCTCACCCACCGCTTCCTTGATCGGTGGAGGGTCGTTAGCCGAACGGGTAGGATACGACTTTAAATACTCATTAAAAGTATAATGAATTATAAAGTAACTATACATTATAAATTCCCAATCTTAGTTACTTTAGGAAAATGTGAAATTGGTGCTAGCCCATAAAATTACACTTTATACCTTACCAAGTCGTTAGTGGAGCGTGTGTGGTTAACCGGCACACTAACATGGACTAGTAAGTGTGGCAAAGGGTAACTTGACTTTATTATAGATCGGTGGAGCGTGTGTGGTTAACCGGCACATCGATTAGGTAATATTGTTGAGGGTACCAAGTCAATTTGTATGGTTATTCACACCTTGTTTGTGATCCTCGGCATCCCAGTCACAAACTTGACAGGGCACAATCGAGATTCAAACATGCCATTGAAAGTTCAATGTATCTCAAAAGATCTAGAAGTTTCAAATCCAATTAAAAACTTAATTATATTTCGTTTTTATGGTGGAAATTGGTAAATCGTCATTTACCTACCTTCAACTATTTTATAATTTGGATTACGGCATCCCTCTTCCAGTTATTAATAGGTTGTTGGGTCCTAGCCTTAATATTTCATATTGGGTGTTATATTAAGGACTTTAAATCAACTAACTTGAATTTCTCCCATTATAGATGTCTAGTTTAGACAGCTATGGTCTTCCCAAATCTTTAGGAACAAGCTTCCTAATGAAGATGATATCCCAAATGGCAACCAAGGTGAAAGATCAATCCCTTTGTTGTGCATTAGTGGGACTGGAAATCATACTTCACTTCCTCCACCTCCTCCAATAAATCTCCTTATCCCACAAGTTTCAAGACCTGATAAGTTCTAAGTCACTCAATCCGTATTGGCAAACAAAGTTTATATGTGCTTAGGTCTTGGAGATTAAGTCCCATATTGACAAGCCGGGAGAGCCGGGTGTCGAAGTATCGAGGTAGCTGGCTGTTGACTTGGTTCTTCAGTCACTCCCTGATGACAGATCACGACATGACCCTTAATGATCTTACCTATTTGCTTGATGATGCTGAATCAGCAATGATTTGGAGCATTGATAAAGCAAAATTTAATTGGAAGATCAACTTCCCAAACTTCCATGGACATTGACAATGGTAACATTGGAGGTCCAGAAAAACTTTTTCTTCCCAATTGAAAGGGATTGGCCATAGTCAACTCGGTTGACCAAATGGTAAAGAGAAAGGCTAAGTCTGTGTACCGTTTCCAAAGAGTCCATATGTTTCTGTTGCCAAAGGAAGGGCATTGGTTGCGAAGCTGCCAAATTTACCTAAAAGTCCATAAGGATAGTAAAGTCAAATGTTTGACTCTGCTTTAGGTAAAGTCCATTATCTAACTTTATTAAGTTTCTATTCTAAGATTCTTATTGCATGATGTGACTGGGTCACATATTGATGTTTTAAGAATCAAAGAAGAGTGAAGAAACTTAAAGGAAGTATATGCTGATTCTGATCGTGAAGATGGATTTCGATCGCATGCTTCGGTGATCAGAATTTTGAGTTGTTACTTAAAAGTTATGATATATTTCTTAGGAATAGATAACAACTAGTTTTCCATATGGATTGTAAGGATAAGTTTTCCGCAAAGTTTTAAAAATAAAAGAAAATGGTTTTGATTTTATTTTAAGTATCCTTACAATGGCATTTGTGAAAAAGGTTGTTGCTTATATGTTTCCATTGATAAGCAATATGGGTAAATGGATTTGATTCTTTCATTAGTGGTAGTGTCATAATGTACCAAATAAGGAAATATTCTCATCACCCAAGTTTCAATTGGATAGAAACTTGGAATCATGCAAGTTATATTGTGTGATGAATGAGAATTTTCATCTTTGGTAAATTAAGATCTTTGGTAAATTAAGACTAATTCCTTGTTCACATTTGCATGTGAGTCAAGCGAAGGACTAAAGGATCGGGTACATTAAGTTGTGCACCAGTCAGGTCCACCACAAAGGTAGATAAGATTATTCGTTATGATTTACTAAAGTTTAGTAAACATGGTTATGCTTACGAGTTTCAATGTATGGCAGAATGAATAAGAAGAATCAAATAAGGCAGAAAGATAAAAGTTTCTCCAATCTGAAAGAGATGGGAGAGTACTTGTGTATTTTATTTTATGATTATCTTAGTGATTATGGAACCATATCACAATTGATCCTCTAAGGACACCTTAGTGTGTTTGTTGCCTGAGGAGAGGAATCGTGAATTGTTGAAATGGTTAAATCAAAAGATAATTCATACTTCGTTCCAAAAACAAATCCTGGAGTAATACTCCAAGATTGTAACTTGAGTGACATAGTCTTTAGAAGGTTCATAACACTTGTCAAATGTAGAGTAAGATGTTTCCTATTCTAGTACATTTGAGATTGGTAAGTTGTGATGTTTTGGATAAAACAAAGACCAGCTAAGACCAATAGTGAGAAGTGTTGAACTTGATAAGAATCCGCACTAGCTTTTAAATATTTGTATTGTCAAGAAATGGTTCTTGACAAAGAGAAGTCTTATATGTCAAGAGGACGGTGGGAGTCTAAAAGATTCTGAAATAGTTTCAAAAACTAATCAAGAGTTTTGTTAATCACTATCCCACGACTTGAGGTTTGTAACCTATCATGTTGACATATTCTTATTTTTGTGTCTATTCAAGTTAAAAGTTGATTATGCTTGTGAGTTCTATGAGTTCTCAATTGTTTGCATAACAACCCGGAAGCAATGGTGGGCATTGTGCTACCAGGTGGCAAGAAATTAAGATTGAACAAGTTCAGTCTATATGAGTTTGGATTTGTCACTAACCTTGTCTTGTGATTATGGTTATGACAAATTCACATGGATAGGAACACATACACCATAAAAATCTAAGTGTCATAAGGTTTCTCTTTGATTCATGAAAATGATGGTAAGGAAACTCTTTCACTAAGTAGATTTTGAGTAGATAGCAATTGTGAGAATGACAAAAGGTCTAAACATTATGATTACGGCATCCCTCTTCATAATTGTTTAGACACACAAGTGAGCTATCTAAGGAAAGGTGTATGGTTTTGATAAAGTCTTATCAAAGAAAATGCGTATCAGAGATCTGAACTTTGGTAGAAAAGTCAATAAAGTGTTGGTTTCTAAAAGTCCAGCTGATCTCTGGATACATGTCAAAGCTAGTGGGAGCATAAGTGTTATGCTAGTAAGATAATAATCATTATGCTAGTGGGAGGATGATGTTAATTATAGAAAAAAAAAAGTTTCAATTCGCCTTGAAAAAGTTGTTTTGCTATAATTAAGGGAGAGGATTTTGTACTTCACTCCAATTCTACAAGCTTAGATTGAGAATTTAATCTACTTTAGTCAAGAATATATATGAATGTTATGCTGGAATGGTTCAACATAAGGAAATTCTATATATGTTGCGTTCTCAAAATTCGATTATGATTACGGCATCCCTCTTCATAGTTCGAATTATGAAAACATGGCAAATAAAAAAAAATTATAGCATAAATCATGTCCCATATGCTTTGGGTATAGGTTTGATTACATGTGCTATAATATTCATCCATTCTAAATTTTCCAAATGCCTAGGGCATTAAGATGGAAAAAGGAATAGAACTGGAAATGACTAAAATGATTAAGCAAAGTTGTCGAGGACAATCTGAGGTTTACCAAAGATTGGTTGCTCATGGACAATTAGAAGTGTAGAGTAAGAACCATATTGACATATTTTGAAAAGAGGCAACTCTTGTTCATAAGTGATGGTCAAAATGGTAATATGGAATTGTCTCCATAGGTGGAAGTTATTCTTTGAATCTGTGTAAGATTAAAGAACTTAATGCTAAGAAGGATGTTCAAAGGAATGTACTTTGAATTTGAGACTTCATTTCCATGGAATTGTTTTCCATTGGAATACTTTGTAATGTCTGTTGCCAAGTCTTTGTGACTTCTGTGTATAGTCATTACAAGGGGATCATTGCATATAAGTTTAGAATCTAACAGATTACAGTAAATGGCAAGAGTTTGGTATTCTTGCATTTACAACGAGGATTGGAATTGTGAAATGAGCATCATTGGAATATTGTCCATTGATCTATATGTAAACATAGTATGCATACTTAGAGTATGGCATAATTGTTGTTTGGAAAAACATAGTGTACATGCTTGGAGCATGGGACAACTAATGTTTTAATTCAAGCATAAAGTTGATTAATCGAAACATAAATAATGAGTAATCAATATGGTGCTTAAATAAAAGGTGTTTTTCTTTACACTCAAAGTGTTGGGGCCATATAAGATTAGTATTATTCTTGTGTTTCACTTTGCATATGTTGACTTCCAGAATAATTATGTTATGGTATATATCATATTATTCAAACCATCCACAGTCAGTCATATGTTGGAAGTAGATATGAATCAAGACTATCATGAATTTGGCTTGTATGATTTGTCTAAAGTGCTTTAGACAATGCAATGGTTGCTACAACATTCATGAGTACTCATAAGGGCTGAGTATTGGATTCAACCCATGCTCACTTGCATCACTTCATGGAATTTATCTCGAGTGATCGTGAGACGGTAATATCATATAAATCTTCAAACCTAGAGATATGAGTTGTTGACTATGAGTTGGTTATTCATTGATTGTACGAAAACGCATTGGTAACTCGATGTTATAAAACGTGCCTTTGTGTATGATTCAACAAGTAGTTAGTACAAGCATACCAGTCGAAGTTTATCTGTTCCTTCTAGAAATAGAAGCGATATCTGGGCCCCTTGATGTGTTCAATTTAGTTCTATGTCGAAACAAATCAGAGATCGAGAAACAAATGCTGGACAATAAGTAAGACCATGTTCCATGTGTTTGTCCGGCTGATATCATGAGAACAGAGGATTATATGATCACTTATCTTAAATGGCGTATCATCATCATCTCAGTTCCGAGAGACTTTGAAAGAGCTACGATTGCTAGTCGGATTTTGAAGTCATATTTACAAATATAGTTATTAGACTTATCCAAGTGGGAGACTGTTGGATATAGTGTCTAAGTCCATAACTTTATTTGGTTGCATGGCATTGCAATACTTGGATAGACAAAATGAGAGAAAGTACACTTGTGATTATTAAAATATTATAAGTTCTAATATATTAATAATAGTATTATTTAATTAGTATTGATCAAGTATTAATCTAGTATTAATTTCGTGATCAAAGTGAGACTAATTAAATATATAGGGTTGATTATGACAATCATCAATTCTTTTATGGTGGATTAATGATCCATGGTTTATGGGTTTGGTTATAACCATATGGAGCTCCATGGATAGTCCATGGGTGTTACAAACCCATGGGTCATGAGGAATGAAGAGTCATGACAATTAGGGTTTACATTTGTAACTCCTAATTATGACACACTATAAAAGAAACCCTATAGCATGCAAAATGGGCACTAGAGTGTTTCTAGAGAGGGCATAACCGATTTTCAAGTGTAAGAATTATTCTCTCAAGTTATTCCAAGTTTTGTGGTGTTGTGTGAAGCATTTGAGGCACAACATTTGGGGTGCTAGGCTCACAAAGTCTTGAAGGAATCCAAGCAACAACAAGGTATGTATTTCTACTAGTTTTATGTTCTATGTAATCCCCATGCCATGCTAGTTAGGAAATAACCTTGAAAAGAAATTTGCATGTATATGAGCTTTCCCGTCAATTAAGAGAATTACTGGACAAGGGGTTTATAAGGCCAAGATTCTCACCCTGGGGAGCTCTAGTCTTATTTGTGAAAAAGAAGGATGGGTCGTTTCGTATGTGCATCGATTACCGTGAAGTCCACAAACTCACTGTCAAAAAACGATACCCTCTTTCCCGGATCGATGATCTATTTGACCAGCTACATGGAGAAAGTTACTTCTCAAAGATAGATTTAATGTCCAGGTACCACCAACTACGGGTTCGAGAAGAATACATCCCCAAGATTGCATTTCGAACCCGCTATGGTCACTATGAATTCGTAGTGATGCCCTTCGGCCTAACAAATGCGCCTGCGACATTTATGGACCAGATAAACTGAGTCTGCCGACCCTACCCCGACAATTTCATGATTATTTTTATCAATGATATACTCGTGTATTCACGAAGTAAAGAAGAACACAGTCAACATCTGCGGCAGATTCTGGAAACATTAAGGGCAGAGAAATTGTATGTGAAATTCTGCAAATGCGAGTTCTGGATCTGAATGGTGGAATTCTTTGGCCATGTAGTCAGTAAAGAAGGGATACATGTGGACCCTTCCAGAATCAAATCAATCAAAGGCTAGGCAACCCCCAGAACCCCAACGGAGATCAGGCAATTGTTAGGCCTCGCTGGTTACTACAGGTGGCTCATACATAATTTCTCCAAAATCGCTAAGCCACTCACCGCCCTTACACAGAAAGGTGTAACCTTCACCTGGGAAAGGAAACAAGAGGCTGCCTTCTAAACCTTGAAACAGTCCATATGCAACACCCCAGTCTTGTCTCTCTCAGAAGGGACAGAAGACTTCGTGGTTTATTGTGACGCTTCCAACCAAGGGTTAGGTTGTGTGCCTATGCAGCGAGGAAAGGTCATAGCCTATGCGTCAAGACAACTAAATACCCACGAGGTGAACTATACCACGCACGATCTTGAGTTGGGGGTAGTCGTGTTTGCTTTAAAATTTTGGAGGCGCTACCTATACGGTACAAAGTGCACCATTTTCACGGATCACAAGAGCCTCCAGCACATCCTAAATCAGAAGGAACTCAATATGAGGCAGCGGCGGTGGGTTGAGCTGCTGAACAACTACGAGTGTGAGATCCGGTACCATCCGGGAAAGGCCAATGTGGTGGCTGATTCCCTAAGTAGGAAAGAATACTCGGGTCGCCGAGTCAAGTCACTAACAATGACCATCCATTCCCACATGTCTTCACAAATCAAGGAGGCTCAACTGGAACCCTTGAAACCAAAAAACATCATAAACGAAGCCTTGCGTGGGATGGACATCAACAAAAGAGCTACACAGACAGACGATGGAAGCCCTTGGAATTTCAAGTCGGTGATCGTGCACTGCTAAAGGTCTTTCCCTGGAAAGGGATCATACGCTTTGGAAAGCGGGGAAAATTGAATCAAAGGTACATCGGACCATTCGAGATCATTTCCAGGATCGGTCCGGTGGCTTAGAAGCTGCAGTTACTACCAGATCTCAACAATGTACACCTTGTCTTTCATGTGTCAAACCTGAAGAAATGCCTATCTGACGAAACTCTCGTCGTCCCGCTTGATGAAGTTGAGGTAACTGAAAACCTTCATTTCATTGAGTAACCCGTAGAAATAATGGATAGGGAGGTGAAACGAACGAAACAAAGTCGGATCTCCATTGTGAAGGTCCGATGGAGTGCCAAAAGAGGACCTGAGTTCACCTGGGAGCGTGAGGATCAAATAAAGCAGAAGTATCTGCATCTCTTTCCTAGTTATTCAGGCTCGCTCTGGAACTAATTTTGGGATGAAACTCCCTCTAACGGGGGGATGATGAGACAAGCAGAAAATTTAGAGTCAAGAAGAGTTTAGATTGTAACCATATATCAATAAACTCATGATGTAACCTTATTACAATAAAACATTTGAAAGCCATATGGGCATTGATTTTATAAGCTATCATAGATATATAAATAAGTATATATAAGCCTTAAGGAACCATGTTTGTAATTAGCCTTGACAAGTCAACAAGAAAGCACACATTAAACAATTTTTTGGATTTATAGCATAATACCGCACTAAGGCCAAAAACACTTTCTGGGGACAAGTTAGAACCGCAAAATCTTTCCATGGGGGAACTCAAGACCGAAATCATCCTCAAAACTAAGCACCTTGGGAGAAAACTACCTTAATGGATCAAGGTTTGGCCGTAAACTACCTTAATGGATCACTTCATGGCTAAAAACCACCTTACTAGATCATTTTCTGGCCGAAATCTCAATGGGAAAGGACATAGGACCAAAAACCAAAAGTGAAATCCATCCTAGGACCGCAATCACATGCGATTGCGGTCATGCTAGGATATAATATAGTGTTTGCGGTCTAGATTAAGGAAAACGCAAGTATAGTTGACTTTAGGATGTGATAACTTAACCCTTTCCAATAAGATCTCAGTACCCCACATAATATCCACCAAATAACTATGAATTATCCCCCAGATTACCAAGTAAGCATCTTATCACTTCTCTACTTTTATATGGGACGAAATCACCCCATAGAGTCCTCCCGGTTACAAGTTCCACTTCCAGTAAACATTTCCTTTCATCTCTAAAGCAAATTCCAAGCTTTCAAGTGTAAAATCCTTCAAGCCATCCTTAGAAATTTATAAGTATTTTCTAGACTTCCTAGTAATTCTATACGATTTTATGATGATTTCACTCTATTTACACACATTAAAATGTGTTAAACCCTTAGGGTAAGCCATCTCCAAGGAAGTTCATCCATTGCAAATCAAGAGTTTAGGATTGAAAACTTTTCAAACACCTCTTCAAATCAACCAAAAAAACCACTCAAGGTGAGCTTCATACCCCCATTTTTTCGAGTTTTCATGCTTTTAAGGGGGGGGGGGGGAGTACAAGTCAAACATGTTTATCTTATGAATAATTGCTACTTTCATCTTTATTATCTGAATATGAAATAATATGTTCATAAGATATGCTTAACACTATTTTATCTACACAAAAATCGTGTATATAAGTTGATGTATGAAAATGAAACTCATTATGTGATACAAGTACCAACAAGAAAATATGAGTTGTAAAACTACAAGTTTTGGTAACTCTCTTTGCTAAAAATATCTTTTCTAGTAAAAGTGGTCATATTTTTAGTCATCACTTTTTGGTGGGTCAAAACCCAAGAATATTATGTTTTAACAGCATATATTACTACTAGACAAAATTTAAACTTGATATTTATATAAAGTTTATATAAATAGTTTTACACAAAAGCATACAAGACAAATTATTGATAGTATAATTTGTGTGTCATAAAACTTATGTCATAGGTTTTTCAAATAATACAAATACTTTATTACACAAGAAAAAGGGAGTCGTAGTTTGCGTAAATCCGTTAATGCTCTAGTGAGACGTACTCTTCACCGTACCTACCTAGCGTACACCTTAAGTCATGTATTATAACCAGAGTCTCCTGGAGGGAGAGCGAGATAGTTGTGTATAGATCTATACGGGATTGACAACCGCACACCTGAGCTGATCGCTACAGCTAGATGGGCCAGTCTAGGGTGACAAATATCTACCAATTCTGACGCCTGAAGAACGTCGTACAGGCATAAAAGTCACATCAAGCATGGTTGTAATAACTCACATAGGGATTAACAAAACTATCTTGGTTTACAGGAAGCTTACACTTCACCGGTTTTATTAAAATATAAAACTACATATCATTTTTCAGTACACAATCACTTACACTTTTAGTCTTAGGGTTTAATACTACAGCTTACTTATAAGAAAATATTGGATTTTCTTGGAACATACATACACTATCATTTTACAAAGATAGATACAAGATTCATACACACAATTTTCTTAGTTTTGGATATAAGACTAACAATACAGTTTATAGAAAATATCAGATTTTCTGAAAGTATACGAGAACCATTTTAAACAATTATAAATCCACTTTCATACAAAAATGCTTATGAACTCAACAACTTTTTAATTGACGCTTTTCAAAACGACTTGTATTCTCAGGGAACCAGTAAGAGGTAACCAACTCTGCTTAGAGATCAAGTGATGCAACATTATGAAATATTACTTTTTGTCACTTTTGTGTAACTGATGAACAAGTACAATATGTAAACTATGTAAGTTTGTAATCTCAATGTATGCCGTTTGGGTTTCTATGTTTCATTTATATTCAACTATTATGATACTATACAATGACGTTCATCCGCCCCCGGACGTTTCCGCCGTTCTGGTTTCGGGGGTGTGACGCTCAACCACTGGTACGAACTCATCTTTATACATCTCAATAAATCTCCCCCATGTCACTACATTACACTCTGCAAGAGAATATTTGTCCGTCACAAATTTCCACTAATCCTTCACTCCCAAGCGAAGCGGGTTTAGCACGAACCAACACCTCAAATTCTGCAGACATGAGCAAGTGTAATAACATCCCTCAACATCGGAAATGCATCTCATCACGACAATCGGGTCCTGGGTCCCATCAAGCTTTGGTGGCTTGTTGTTGATGACTTCCCGGTACCATAACGAATCACCCCCCTGAGGTCTCACTGCAGCAACGAATGCAGTGGTTGCAACTGCAGCAGCCTTTGTGACGGTGACATAGCGCTCGTCGAAAGTCTCAATCAGTGTAGTATTAATAGACCTAAACATCTCTAGTATAGACCCTCTGATTTCCATGGCCACCTCGAAAGCAACGATCTTAGGGATCTCCTCATTGCTGGCACTCTGCCTCTCGGGGTTGCTGGAGCCTGAACCTCGGGTAACCACCATACTAAAACACACAAGAAAACCATCAGAAACAGGCTAAAGCACATATACAACACTTACACACTCCTACAAGTTCCTTAGTTTCATAATATTTCTCCTTACGGATCCGGTGGTTTTAGTAGTACGAACGTAATACTACCTTCTACACCAACCCGTACTCGTCCCAAGTCGTCATCTCAAGACCCTAAGTCACAAGAACTCTATTCATAAAGATCGGCTATACACCTGCCATGCCGGTACCTCAAAACCGCTACTAAGCATCTAGGTACTCATTCCAGACTGCTCCCTAGCACTGCTCCGCCTCACAAGATCTCTGTTATCCTCGCCGTTGCTTCGTGTATGCGAATCGTACACACTACATGACTCGATAGACAATCAAATAAATGATTCTACCTCAAGTCCACAACCAAACAAGGATCGGGAAGAAAGACTAATTCAAGAATTCTAAGGCTATAAAACCCAAACTATGTGCAATTATGTAGCATACACTAAGAAAATAGCAGTGAGATATTCAATCTTATAAAGCAACCTCCTAGGCTAAAGGCATCACAATTTAGGCAACCCTATCACACTTTTCTTGTAGGACCCTTACCCTACCACTACCACGCAGTTCTATCAGTTCATAAGATATCAACTCTACATTACTCATAAAATAAATAGAGATATTTTGGGAAATTACCGCTTGAGCTTTGCCTAATTGTACACACTACTTCACCGGGTTTTTCTCCTTTGCAATTCTTCTTTTATTATTATTATTTTTTGAATTGTTTTTTTAACCGTTAGAACCTTAGTTTGACTTTTGGAATTCCCCTAGGGTTCATCCAAATCCCTCAAACTAGGGCTCTGATACCGAATTGTAACCTCCGAATTTTGAAACCAAAATTTTCATTTTTAAATCCATAGAAAATAGTTTTCATAAAAACCATCCCAGGAAAAGTCATAATGTTAAATACAATTTCACATTAAAATATCAGTGTCCCAAAATATCCAATAACAAAATCTCCCAGCGAATTTGTACAATCAAGCCTTCGCCTTCCCGCGATCCTCAAAAGTACCTGAAATACATTTAACCAACAACCATAAGCACAAATCTTAGTGAGTTCCCAAAAAAATCACCTACAACACAACACATAAAATCCCTATGGTTTATCAGCAACCCTGGAGACTAACCGAACTCTCAGTGGGAAAATAGCAAGCCATGTAGGTTATCAACAATCCTAGAGACTACCTAGAGTCTCAACACATATAAACAACACAAACACAGTAATAACACTTAGACCCAGCTGGTCATCACATATATATACAACTATTCTACCACACAAGTAAGAATAAGTGAGGAGACTCACCTAATACTGATGACTGACACAACTCACACCCGAACTGCCGGAACTAGACTCCGCTTAATTACATACACCAATTAATGTTAATTAATAGTTAAGGTATTTACAGAAACACACACACACACACCTTTAAAACTAGACAAGTCTAGTCCACACCTAGAGTAAAAGACCACTTTGCCCCTACAAAACCCCTCACAATCCATCTAAGACACAAATGGTCCAAGTCAACGAAAGTCAACAGAAGTCAGCGGTCTCCCATGACCAGTACGCTGGGCGTACTCACTCTACGTGGGGCGTAGAATGAAAGGAAGGAGGGACGGGCTTGAATCTAGCTATGATGGCCGTAGCCAGGCGTATGCTCAACGTACGTAAGCTGATATCAACACTTCTCATGCAAACGTCTTAAAAATTAAGATATCCATTCCAAACACAGATATGGCCCCTAAAGAACTTGTTAAGCTATAAAGTCTCTGACTTTAAGCCTTTGTAGGGCTACAAGGAGCTAAAACCAAAAAACCCTAACTCTCTACTTCATTAAAGCCCCATATTTCATGCATGGAAGATAGGAATTGGCCAAGCTAACATTTGTATGGCTCTAGACATCTTAGAATGTCTGAAAGGATGGCTTAATAGCTTTGGAGTACTCCATACTCATAAAGATCAAAGATTTGGGACAAAAAGAACCAAAATGCAAGGCTAAGCGAGATTTAACTAAATAAGCTCTAAGATTTGAACTTTATACCTTGATAAGGTGCACAAGAAGATTAAGTTTATGGGTATACAAGGAAGAATGCACCACCACCTCTTGAATGATCTTTCTTCTAGCACCAAACACTCAAGAATCACTTTCCAAGCTTCAAATCTCTTATACACAAGCTAGGATTCCGATCCAGGGTTTAGAGGGAATGGAGGATGGTCATAAGAAGGTCTAAGAGGGTTTATGTCGCTTAAATAGTGGTCACACCCAAATGAATTAGGGTTTGGAGAAAACATGAGTACGCGCAGCGTACCTATATGTACGCTCAGCGTACTCGATTCTTGACCCACCAAAGCTTTGTTGACTTACTCCCGGCGTATGCTTTTTACGCCCAACGTAAGGGCTATAAATGAAAACTTTAAAACATAATGGACTAAAATGTAGAACTGATTGACAACGGGTGTTACACTATAACCCAACACAAACATCAAGATGTAGTAAATGATTGTTTTCCATAAAGTACATTGAAAATAGGAAAGGGAATAACATGCAACAAATTTGATAACCCTTCTTCAAACATACAATATGTTTTTACATGGGAGTTGGATGATTTGTTTGGAGTTTCAAGGGAAATTGGAGAACACAACCTGAATATTAAACATGAATGTACTGATGTTTGGTAAAACAATATGGGGTATGCATGAAATGTTAATGTTAGAAACTAAGACATTGACAAGTTCATAAGGGCATGAATTATTTTGGAAGCTCTATTTCCAAACTAGATAGTCAACCTAGTTATGGTCAAGAAAATGATGAAATTTGGAGGATGTTTATCAACTATATGAACCTTAATCCACCTCGATATGTTTAGTTCTGTTATGAAAGGTTGTATTGGTGGCAATTTGAATTGCTACATAATTTTCAAAAAATAGTAATCTAGAATGGTTTAATGGAATGTTGAAATCTCTAAGCAACTGTCTTAACCAAAAAAGATCAGCTGTAGTAGTAGCCATTGCCCTGTACTCAGAATCAGTGGATGACCTTGAGACTTTATGTTGTTTCTTAGATTTCCATGAAACTAAAGAAGATCTTAGAAATACACAAAAACCTATAACATATATTCTAGTATCTTTGCAGGTTGCCTAGTCAAAATCACAAAAGCCTTTTAATTTTAAAAAAGAATCTTTTGAAAAGAATAAACATTGACCTGGTGAACCCTTTAAATATTTCAAAATATGACAAGCTGCTTCATAATGACTTGTATAAGACTTTGACATAAATTGGGATTATCATTGGACTGCAAAAGATATGTTAGATCTGGTTATGTTCACATATAATCATCTGCCAACAAGTCTTCTATATTTGGATGGATAATCAAATAACTCTTCCATCTTCTCAACTAAGTCAAGTTTAGGATCCATAGGTGTAGTTTTGGGTTTTTCCGCCAAAAAACTTGCATCTTCAATTAATTGCAAAGTGTAATTTCTTTGAGAGACGAAAATTCCATTCTATGATTTTGCTATTTCAAGTACCAAAAAATATCCCAATGAACCTAAATATTTCAATTTGAACTAATGAATTAATTGTTGCTTTAAGAACTCAATCCCTTTCTTGTACGGTCCAGTGATGATGATATCATCAACATAGACAAGTAAAGCCACATATTTTTCACCACTGCCTTTATGAAAAAATAAGTTATCAGACTTTGACTGAATGAATCCCAATACTTTTAGGAATTACAAAACTTTGTCAAACCGTTGTCTGGAAGCTTGCTTAAGACCATATATTGATTTATTCAGTTTGCATACAAGTTTTGAACCCTTAGGTTCCCTGTAAATTTCAAGACCTTGTGGAATATACATGAATACTTCTTCTTGTAAATCCCCATTTAAAAAGGCGTTATTTACATCAAATTGTACCATGGCTCATTGTTTAGTTGCCGAAATTGCCAATAAAACTTCGACTGTAACAAGTTTGGCAATAAGAGAATAAGTCTCAAAGTAATCAACTCCTTCTTTTTTATTGAATCCTTTAGTTACTAGTGTGGCCTTGTGCCTTTCAATTTGACCATTACAACCATACTTGATCTTGTATACCCATTTACAACCAAAAATGTTCTTGTTTGGAGGTAAGAGTACTATACTCCAACTATTATTTCTTTCATAGCATCAAGTTCATCTTGCATGCCATCACAACATTCTTTATGCTTGGAAGCACCTTTTTAAAATTTGGGTTTAAAACTAGCTGACACATTTATAGCAAATACTCTATGTGCATGTGACAAATTGTCATAAGACAAATAATCATGCAAAGAGTATGGTGTTTCATTCTTCGAAACAATATTGCAATGATAATCCCTGAGACAAGAAAGAGGATTATGTGATCTAACATGTCTTGAAACAGCTTGTGAATTCATCGGAAGTGAATTTGGTGGGATTGGTATATTCACTTGAATTTTATTTTGTGGAATTGATGAGTTATGGGACAAAACTGGTGCATGCATATTTATGGAAATACCATGATCAGACAATGAAACCGGTAGAACAATGTGACCAAAAGGATCAATGGGATCAATAACAGAAATATTTTGAAAAGGGTAGATGGTTTCATGAAAAACAACATCTTTGGAGTAAATATATGTTTTGTTTCAAGATCATATAATTTTTATGTTTTCATGTTAGGAGGGTATCCAAAAAACAAACATGCTTTGGCTCTAGGTTGAAAATTCAATCTATTTGTAGCTAAAGTATAAGCATATGCTAAGCACCCAAAATTTCTTAAATGCTTATAAGTAGGAACACTACCATATAAGCTTTGAAATGGTGTATGATATGAAAGCATATTTGATGGAATCATGTTGATAAAATAAACAGTTGTAAGAACACAATCTCCCCATAAGTGGATTGGAATCTTGGATTAAAAGAGTAATGATCTGGCCAGATTCAAAAGGTGTTGATGTTTTCTTTCAACCATTGAATTTGTTGGATTGATGTCTAAGTCCATAACTATATTTGGTATGTACTTGACCCGACCCGGCATGGTCCATTTGGGTTGCACTTCACCGGCACAATTTATATGGATAGTCTTTTGAGAATAGTATATTTATGATTTATATTAATATATTATAAGTTCTAATATATTAATATGGAATCATATTATTTAATTAGTATTGATCAAGAATTAATTTAGAATTAATTAAGTGATCAAAAAGAACTAATTAAATATGGACTCTTATATATATGGAATTGGCCAAGTTCATTTAGGTTGGGCTAAGCTTTCATGGATGGTCCATGGAGCTTTTAACCCATGGATCCTATGTAAATGAAAGGTCATGGGTATTAGGGTTTACATGGATGTAACCCCAATCCTCCATAATATATAAAGGGGTCCTTGGCTCACAAAATTGGAACAAGTGTGTGAAAATAAGAGTGGGCCGATTTTAGTGTGCATACATATTCTCTCAAGTTCTTCCAAGGTGTTTTGGTGATTTGTGATTCCATTTGAGGCTTCCACACTATTGGGGCTAAGCACTTAAAGCTTGAAGATATCAAGCTACATCAAAATGTATGTCATCTAACTAGAACTTTGTAGTATAGGTGCTTCATAATATGCTAGTTAGGATGAAACCTTGGAATAGTTAATATTTGCATGTATAATAGAGAAAACATAGATCCAAGGTTTATAGGGTTGCATGTACACCATAGGAGTGTTAGAATGCTCAAAACCCAACAGTGGTATCAGAGCCATGGGTTATTTTCTGTTATATTGATGCAAATGTTTTATTTTCAAGTTGAAAAAAAAGGAAAAAAAAAACATGATGTTTGTCAAATTTTAAGATAACTACTTGTTTTGTGAAAAACGAATTATTTGTAAAATTTGAATCATTTGTTATATGAGGTGAATTATGTCAAATTTAGTAAAAGATAAAATGATATGATTATTTTATTAGTTTTAAAAGTTTGATCTAAAGAGTTTTTTGAAACCTCAATAAGTTATGGATTTGAAAAGGTTTTTAAAAAAATTGATTCAAAGTTTTTTATGTAGTTACAAAACTTGGTCTTAATGTTTTAAAGAATTCCATAACTTGTTCTTAAGTTATAGAACATGAAAAGTTTCTTCATAAAACAAGTATTTAACTCCATAAGTTACGGAATCCAAAAGTTTTCAAGAGTTACAAAACTTGCCCTCAAGTTTTGGAATTTGGAAAAAGTTTTTTTATGATAAAAAAAAGAATTGAATTCTAAAACTCTTGGGTTCATAACTTAAACAATTAATTAAATGGTTTTAATTTTGAATTTAATAATTGGAATTATGATGTTTTTATTGAATAATTCAATTAACTCTTATGGACTTTATTAATAGATAATTAAAGTGTTTAATTAAAAGAGAATTAATAATTCCATAATGACATGGTTTAAATTTAATTAAATTAAGAGTATAGTTTAATTAATAGATTAAACCACCAAGTATTTTAAATGTCTAAAATACACCCTTATACTATTATAATATTAAAAGTTTAATATATTATATGTATAAGAGCAAGTCGTCTTACCATTAGTAGGCCTCATTCACGAAGCCGGTCTATAAGGGGAGTATAAGGTTACTGCCTATAAAATTGCAGTTTAATGGGTGTCCACTCTCACCCACCGCTTCCTTGACTGGTGGAGGGTCGTTAGCCGAACAGGTAGGACAAGGACTATAATTCTCCCTTCATTAAAAGTATTAATGATAAATTCTAAGTAACTAAACTTTTTATAAATTCCCAATCTTAGTTACTTAGGAAAATGTGAATAAGGTGCTAATCCATGAAATTACACTTTGCACTTTGTTTAAGCTGTTAGTGGAGCGTGTGTGGTTAACCGACACACTAACTTGGACTTAACAAGGTAGGCAAAGGGTAACTTAATGTTTATCATAGTATCGTTGGAGCGTGTGTGGTTAACCGGCACATCGATTGAGGGGTAAATATTAAGGGTACCAAGTATATTTGCATGGTTACTTCACACCTTGTTTTGTGATCCTCGGCATCCTAGTCACAAAACCTGAAGGGCACACTCGAGATTGAAACATGCCATTGAAAAGTTCAATGAATCTCAAAAGAATCTAGGAGTTTCAAAACCAATTAAAACCTAATAATACATTTCGTTTATCTTGGTGGAAATTGGTGAATAGTCATTCACCTACCTTCAAATATTTTATAGCTTGGATTACGGCATCCCTCTTCCAAGTTATACAATAGTTTGTTGGGTCCTAGCCTTAATATATCATATTGGGTGTTATATTAAGGACATAAATCAACTTTACGTGAATTTCTCCCATTGTTGATGTCTGGTTTAGACAACAATGATCTTCCCAAACCAAGCTTTCCTAATGAATATGACTTCCCGAGTTTGGCTCATGGAAGTCATACTTCTCTTCCTCCACCTCCTCCAATTATTCTCCCTAACCCACAAGTTCAAGGTCACTCAACCCCTAATGGCAAGCAAGGTCTATGTGTGATCACATCTTAGAGATGAAGTCACATATTGACAAGCCGGGAGAGTTGGGTGTCAAAGTCTTGAGAAAGTTGGATGTTCAATCACTTTCTAAGTCACATAGTGAGTTCCTTTGGGACTACTATGAAACAGACTATGACATGAACCTTAATGATCATATCTATTTGCTTGGTGCTGCTGAATCAGCAATGATTTGGAACGATAGTAAAGCAAATTTGATTAGAAGATCAACTTCCCAAAAACTTTATGGACAGCTACAATGGTGACACTGGAAATCCAGAAAAAGCATTCTCTTCCCAATGGAAAGGGATTGACCATAGTCAACCCGGTTGACCAAATGGTAAAGAGAAAGGCTAAGTCTGAGATAGTCCCATTACCAAAGGGTCCATATGTTTATTTTGCCAAAGGAAGGGGTGTTGATTGCAAAGCTTCCAAATTTACCTAAGGATGTTAAAGTCAATAAGTTTGACTCTACATCAGGTAGAGCCCATTATCTAACTCAATTAAGTTCTATTCTGAGATCCTCATTACATGATGTGACTGGGTCACATGTTGATGTTTTAAGAATCAAAGAATAGAGAGAAATCTTAAAGGAAGTATATGCTGATTCTGATCGCGAAGGTGGATTTCGATCGCATCAGAATTTTGAGCAGCTGCTTAAGAAGTTATGATATATTGCTAAGGAATAGATAACAACAATTTTCCATGTGGATTGTAAGGATAAGTTTTTCCGCAAAGTTTTAAAATAAAAGAAAATTGTTTAATTTTATGTATTTGAAGTATCCTTACAATGGCATTTGTGGAAAATTGTTGCTTATATGATTCCACTGACAGCAATATTGGAAAATGGATTTGATTCTTTCATTTGTGGTAGTGTCTAAATTTACCAAATTAGGAAAGTTCCTCATCACCCAAGTTTCAATTGGGCCGAAACTTGGAATCATGCAAGTTGAATAATATGATGAATGAGAACTTTCAAGCATTGGAAAATCAAGACTAATTACTTGTTCACATGGATGTGTGAGTCAAGTGAAGGACTAAAAGGATCGAGTACACATTCTTGTGCACTGGTCATCTCCACCACAAAGCTCGTTAAGACTATTTGATTTACTAAAGTTTAGTAAATATGGTTATACTTACAAGTTTAAGTATAATTCTGAAACATTGGAAAAGTCTCAATGTATGGCAGAATGAATGGAAAGAATCAAATTAGGCAGAAAGATAAAAGTTTCTCAAATCTGAAAAGATGGGAGAGTACTTTAGTATCATGTTTGTGATCATCTTAATGATTTAGAAATCATATCACAATTAGTCCTCTAAAGGTCATCTTAGTGCATTATTATGACTAAGAAGAGGAGTCATGAATTGTTGAAATGGTTAGATCAGGAAGATGAGTCATACTTCGTTCCAAAACAATTATTAGAGTCATACTCCAAGATTGTAACTTGAGTGACATATCTTAAAGAAAGGTTTAAAACACTTGTCAAATGTAAGAGTAAAAGTGTCCTACTCTTGTACATTTGAAATTGGTAAGTTGTGATGTTTTGGATAAAACAAAGACCAACTAAGGCTAATTGTGTGAAGTGTTTGTCTTGATAAAGAATCCGCACTATCTCTTGAATATTTGGCAAGATAGTCTTATATGTCAAGAGGATAGTGGGAGTCTTAAAGATCCTAAAAAGAATTTCAAGAACTAACCAAGAATAAAACCTGAGGTTCTTCACTAGCACACGACTTGAGGTTTATAACCTATCGTGTTGACATATCCTGTGCCCATTCCAGTTAAAGTTGGCTTTGCATAGGAGTTCTGAAAGTTCTCAATTGGTTGCATAACAACTTGGAAGCAATGGCAGGCCCTGTACTGCCAGGTGGCAAGAAGTTAAGATTGCATAAGTTCAGTCCATATGAGTTTGGATTTGTCATTATCCTTGTCTTGTGACTATGGTTTTGACGATTCACATGGATAAGAACACATACACCATAAAATCTAAGGGTCATAAGGTTTCTCTCCGATTCATGAAAATGATGGTGGGGAAACACTTGCACCAAGTAGATTTGAAGCAGATGGCAAAAGGTCTAAACAATTGAGACTATGATTACGGCATCCCTTTTCATAGTTCTGAAATTGTTTAGACACACATGCATGCTATCTAAGGAAAGGTGTATGATTTTGATAAAGTTTTAATAAAGCATCTCGTACCAGAAATCTGAACTTTGGTAAGAAAGTCAATAAAGTATTGATTTCTAGAAGTCCAACTGATTTCTGAGTATATGTCAAAGCTAGTGGGAGCATAAGTGTTATGCTAATAATCATCATGTTAGTGGGAGCATGATAATTATTGTTAGTGTTGCAAGTTAGCAATGTTAATTATAGAAAACAAAAGTTTCAATTCGTGAGGCTGCAGGGATTGAAAAAGTTGTTTTGCTATAATTAAGGGAGAGGATATACTTCATTTCAGTTCTAAAGGATTAGATTGAGACCTTAATCATCTTTAGTCAAGAATATATATATGAATTTCATGTTGGATTGGTTCAACTTAAGGAAATTCTATATATTGCGTTCTCAAAATTCGATTATGATTACGGCATCCCTTTTCATAGTCAAATTTTGAAAACATGGCAAATAAAAATATTGTAGCAAAAGACGGGTCTAGAATCATGTCTTTATGTGAGACATCATGAATCGTGTACCATTTGCTTTGGGTACAGGATCGATTGCATGTGCTATAATATTTGTCATTTCTAAATTTTTCCAAATACCCAGAGGCATTAAGAAGGGAAAAGGTCTAGAATTGGATATGACTAAAATGATTAAGCAATTATCGAGGACAATCTGAGGTTTACCAAAGATTGGTTGCTCAGGGACAGTTCGAAGTATAGTGCTAATTTTGGAAGGACCATATTGACATATTCTGAAAAGAGGCATCTCTTATTCAGAAGTGATAGTCAAAATGAGAATATGGAATTGTCTCCATAGGTGGAAGTTATCTGTGTAAGATTAGAAAATTTAATGCAAGAAGCATGTCCAAAGCAATGTACTTTGAATATGAGACTTAGTTTCCATGGAGTTGATCTCCATTGGAATACCTTATAATGACTGTTGACAAGTCTTTGTGACTTTGTACATATTCATTACAGGAGGGTCAGTGCATATCAGTTTAAAATCTAAACAGATTTCGATAAATGATAGGAATTTGAAATTCTCACATTTTTCGATAAGGATTTGGGAGTGTGAAATTAGAATCATTGAAGTTATGTTCAATTGGTTTATTTCACAAAGTAAGGATCATAGACAAACATAGAGTGCATACTTGGTGTATGGCAAAGCTATTGTTTAAGAAAAACATAGTGTACATGCTTGGAGCATGGGACAACTAGTGTTTTTAATTCAGGTATAAAGTTGATAAAACCGAAACAATGAAATAATGAGTAATCAGTATGGTGATAAATAAAAGTGGTCTATTTATATTCATAGGGTTTGATACCATATTTGATTCATTTATTCTTGTGTTTCATTTTGCATGTTTTGACTTCTAGAATAAACTAGGACATTCTTCCTGAATGACTAAGTTATTCAAACTATCCACAGTCGGTCATATGTTGGAAGTAGATATGAATCAAGATTGTCATGGGTTGGCTTGTAGAGGTATAAGATGTTGGAAAAAGCGGTGCTACAACACTCATGAGTGCTCATAAGTTCTGAGTATTGGATTCAACCCGCGCTCATTTGAATCACTTCACGGATTTTATCACGAGTGATCATGAGACGATAATATCTTATATTCTTCAAACCTAGAGATATGAGTTATTACTATGAGTTGGTTATACATTGATTGCACGAAAACGCATTTGGTAACTCGATGTTATAAAACGTGCCTTTGTGTATGATTCAACAAGTAGTAGAACAAGCCATATGAGTTGAAGTTTATCCATTCCTTTTACCTTCGGGATAAAAGCGATATTTGTGGGCCCCTCGATGATTTAGCGATGACACATGTGAGTGCTTGGCAAAGCCAGGACTGATTTGATTTGTTCAATCAGTCAGTCATCATAAATCGAAAATCGGGAAACAACAAATGGACAGAGAGAATGATGATAATGCATGTCTCAGTCCATATGATATCTAGAATGGAGGAATATATGATCCCTTATCTAATGGACAAGTCATTGACAAGGTCAGAGTTCGACAGCGGCTTTAAGAGCTACGATTGCCGGTTAGGTTTTGAAGTCATACTCAATAATAGTTTTAGACTTATCCAAGTGGGAGACTGTTGGATTAATGTCTAAGTCCATAACTATATTTGGTATGTACTTGACCCGACCCGGCATGGTCCATTTGGGTTGCACTTCACCGGCACAATTTATATGGATAGTCTTTTGAGAATAGTGTATTTATGATTTATATTAATATATTATAAGTTCTTATATATTAATATGGAATCATATTATTTAATTAGTATTGATCAAGAATTAATTTAGAATTAATTAAGTGATCAAAAAGAACTAATTAAATATGGACTCTTATATCTATGGAATGGGCCAAGTTCATTTAGGTTGGGCTAAGCTTTCATGGATGGTCCATGGAGCTTTTAACCCATGGATCCTATGTAAATGAAAGGTCATGGGTATTAGGGTTTACATGGATGTAACCCTAATCCTCCATAATATATAAAGGGGTCCTTGGCTCACAAAATTGGAACAAGTGTGTGAAAATAAGAGTGGGCCGATTTTAGTGTGCATACATATTCTCTCAAGTTCTTCCAAGGTGTTTTGGTGATTTGTGATTCCATTTGAGGCTTCCACACTATTGGGGCTAAGCTCTTAAAGCTTGAAGACATCAAGCTACATCAAAAGGTATGTCATCTAACTAGAACTTTGTAGTATAGGTGCTTCATAATATCCTAGTTAGGATGAAACCTTGGAATAGTTAATATTTGCATGTATAATAGAGAAAACATAGATCCAAGGTTTATAGGGTTGCATGTACACCATAGGAGTGTTAGAATGCTCAAAACCCAACAGAAATTTGTTGTGGTTTAGCTAAACATGCCTTTTGATGAACTATACCTTTTTCTGCAAAAAAATATTTAAATTCCAGTTCCTTTTCATTAAGAGTCCTGAATGACATAATGCTTTTATTGATTTGAGTTTTGACATAGGAATAAAATTTTGGTATTATTCCTAGAATGTCAGACTTATGTTTCAACAAGTAAATCAATGCATATCTGCTTTTATCATCCACAATAGATTCAATAAATAATGTGGCCATTATGAGTAGAATTCTGATATGGACCCCAAATATCATAGTGAACCAAATCAAATATTTCATCACAAATTTTATTAATACTTTCAAATGATAATTGTTTCTTTTTGGCTAAAGGACATATAGAACAATGATCATTACATTTATTCTGAGATATAGAAACACCTAAAAGATTCTTAATGGGAATAAGAACTTTGTTTGAGGGGTGTCCTAATCTCTTATGCCACAAATGTATAGAAACAACATTGATCCTTGTATCAACAACTTTAACATCCTCTTCTTGTTCAGTGCTCATCACATAAGGATCCTGAATTTTATCAGCTTTTCCAATCATCCTCTTGTGAATGGTATCCTGAATATAAGCATGATGACATGTGAATTGAACTATGAACTGTTGACTTTTGGTTAATGTTGACATTTGGTTAATGCATTGGCTAAAATCAAATTGAGATCAAATTCAGGTACATAAAGAACATTTCTCCAAGTAAAGAGATAGTCAATCTTGATATCTCCAATCATATTAACTGGAAGAGTGAGCTTGCTTGGAAGAGTAAAATTGTGATGATAAACCTTTCTTTTGTTTATAAAAGGTTAATATCATGACAAACGTGTAGAGAAGCACCAGAATCAAGAATCCTCATACATGATTTTAAATCATTACTTATGGTCAAAGAGTAACACTTACCAGTTTAAGTGTTCTCATTTGGATTCACCAAGATCATGTGATTGGTTAAGGCAGACATGACTTGTTGGCATTGAGATAGAGAAAAACCTCTAAACATGTTGCTCAATTCATCATTCACAGAAGGATTGCCATCAATATTGATGTTCTCATTTCTTACTACGTTGATTAGATTAGACTTGGCCTTTGATTTGTATCCAGGTGGATATTCATGCAACTTGTAACACTTTTTCACAATATTCCCCTAAAATTTGCAATTTGTGCAAAAAGTTCGATCTCTTTGTGAATTGTTAACCTTCTTGTTCTGATTAATGTTTTTATTAACATATCTGTTATTTTGATTGGACTTAGCAACAAAGGCAACAGATGAAGAGTGATGATCAACTGAAATAGTTTTCTGCTTTTCTTCTTGGGCAAAAAGAGAGAACACATCATTGATAGCAGACATTGGATCCATCAGTAAAATTTGACCCCGAGTGTGTGAGAATGATTCATTTAGCCCCATTAAGAAATTCATGATCTGCACAGATTGAAGTATTTCTCAATTTTCTAAACTCCATGACATTCGCATTTGCCACATGAACATCGTGGACGAAAGTTCTCAAGTTCTTCTGAAATAGACTTCAAATTAGTGAAATAAACTCCAACGAAATCTTGATTCTGATTCAGATTTACAATTTCCCTACGAATCTGAAAGATTCAAGGTCCCTTGCTTTGTTGACAACGATCTTGAATATCTTGCCAAATTTCCTTCGCTAAATTGGTGAACATGATACTGGTTGAAATTTCTTTTGAAACAGAGTTCAAAATCCATGAAATAACCAGTTTGTTATTGCGCATCCATGAACTGTAATTAACTATTTCAGTTGTAGGAGGTTCAGGAATGGTTCCATTAACGAATCTAGCTTTATTTTTGAGTAAAAGAGCAACCAACATTGATAGACTCCATGAAGGATAGTTCTCAGTGGTCAATGGTTGAGAAACTAGAACGAATCCAAGATTATCTTAATGATGAATATAGTATGGTGACATCCGATCATCAATCGGAGAAACATTTGTAAGAGACGATGATGAACTGTTTGTCATGATGAATGATGAATAAATTGATCATAAATCTACAAGAACAATTTGTAGATTTAAAAAGAAACAAAATGAGCTAACAAGAACAATTTGTGAGTTCAAATCAAAGAAAAGTACGATATTTAATGAAAAATCGAAGAACAGACTACAAGAAGAATTCAGTTGAAAATTGAATCATAGAAATGGAGCATCTTGAGCTCTGATACCATATTATGAATTGAAAATGAAGAAGTTTTCATCAATTGGAAATGAGGAATACAAACAACTCTTATACATGATCAACTCAAAGAGTATCTAACAGTCTAACCAACTAACTGAAAAGCTACATAATTACAATACAACCCTTCCATTATATTAAACTATAGGTTCTAACCTCTAATACATACCAATGTATAGTAGATAGGAACTTTAAAAAACAAATATGGAGAAATGTCAAAGGCTACATTAATGACTTGGTGACCAAAAGTATAAGTGAAGTAAAACTACTGTAGGATATCGAAGAAACTCTGGTGACTTTAACTCAACCCAACAAAATGTGTCTTTGGTATGGAAAAAGTGACATATTTAGAGTACTTTGTAACACAGGAAGGGATAAAGCATAACCCAACCAAAGTCGATGACCTTTGGAAAACTCTTTCTCCCACAAGCGTAAAGGATATAAAGGACATATAGGGACTCAATGTCAAGATAGTTGAAGAAGTCATACCCCTATTTAAAATGTTGAAATGATGTGTAAAAGGAAGTGATTTCAAATTGACACAATAAGATAAGAAAATATTATACAACTTCAAGGCCAACCTATGTAACCTCCCCACCTTGGCTAGCCCGACGCTTGGAAAAACATTGTCCATGCATTTATCCTCATCAGAGGAAGCCATTAGCATAATGTTAACAATAGAAAGAGGAAAATGCCAACTTTCATTCTTTTTTGTTAATGGATGAGAGCATGACAAACTAGAAAGGTTAAAGCTACTGCTAATCTATGTTTCAAGACCATTGTCAAGATATTTACAAGACCATTAGATTGGACTACTAATGTAAAAGCCTATTAAGCAGATTCTTCTATAACTAGAGAAGTCAGGAAAATTATCCAAATGAGCAAAACAAAATTGGAGAACATGAAATCATGTATCACTCTAGAACTAGTGTGAAAGCTCAAGTGTTAATATCCAAAGAGCAAAGCTCAAAGTCATTATAATTAATGAGTTTGCAAGAAGATTTAGTACATGAAAAAAGAATGACACGGAGACTATATATTGTACATAGATGAGTCTACCAGCGAAAAAGGATCGGGTGTAGGTATAGTTCTAATCAGCCTAGTGGGAGAAGATATTACATACGCCTTACCTTTTAACTTCAAAACATCTAATAATGAGGCATAATATAAAACCTTACTTATTGGTCTATAGTTAGAAAAAGAGACAACCGTGGAAAATTTATACCATCCCCGCTCGAAGTGACTCCATTTTGGTTACCAAATAAGTCATCGAAATTTATAATGTGTGGAACTTTAAAATGAAATAGTATATCCACAATATCATTAGGATAATTTAAATCATTCATAATAAATCAAATACCTAGATTTGACAACCGTCAAGTATATGCATTGAGGAAGATGCCAACAACTGCATTTGGACATTTATCAAACACGGTCTTACTGAAATTCCTTTCCCTACACAACATAGAGGAGAACACAAGTTAATATAACAAATCGAGAAGAGAGAGGTTCAATGATTCCAATCTATGACCACCTCTAATATGACGTCCTTTTGATGACAAAAAAAGGGTCATGAAAAATACTCATTAAACCTCCACAATATGCCATAAGATTTAGAGAACTATACAAGAAAGGCTACCTCCTTCCATGACTGGAATGTATCCGTAGAGGTGACATTAAAAAGATATTGTGAGAAGAATGTGCTTATAAAGGAGTTAGGACACTAACAGGGAAAATCATTAGACTTGGAGTATATTTGGCTAGAGATTTATCGGGACGCCATAAAAGTTTCTAAAAATATGTCGAATGTCAAATCTTTGCACAAATCCAAAGGGCACCCTCCATACCAATGGTCAGTATCATAGTCTCTAGCCTTTCCATTAGTGGGGAATTAACATTATGATACCATTTTCTAAAACATCAGGAAAAGTAAAGTTTTTGATAGTTTACATTGATTACTTCACGAAATGGGTAAATGCAAAATCGTTAGCATCCATCAATAGGTGCAAAATGATAAAGTTCAAATGGAAGTCGATCGTAACCAAGTTTGGGGTATCAATAGTGTTGATTAGTGACAATGCATGGTAGACAAGTCGTTGAAAATCCAATGGATGAGTAGTGCACATGAACGAGGATATTACAACGCTTCACCTTTGTAGCCTACCTAAGATAATGGACAAACAAAAGTGAGCAACAGAACGATAGTGGCTGGATTAAGAAACTGGTTAGGAAAGGGCAAAGGAGAATGGGTGGATGAAGTACTTAGTGTCTTGTATGACCAACACATTATGGCCCGAACATGAATTCGTGGGACTATATTTATCCTGACATTCAGATCAAAATCACTTCTAACACTAAAAGTCAGTGGGCCACCCGTAGAGTTACGAAGCTTGATGCCAATTACACCGAACAAGAACTCATTTTCTAACTAGATCTTGTGTGAGAGAGAAGAGATATGGCAATCATTCACCAAGGAGCTTATAAAGCCAACAATGAAGTGTACTACATTTAAAGGGTAAAGAACATAATGTAATAAAAGTTATGATTTGTGAGTTTGTGATAATTTTATTGGTTTATGTAAATTCATTTAGTATTTTATACGTACAAATAAGATATTAGTATTATTATGCATTTAGTTATATTTTATACTGAAAGAAATTTTGAATAAGGTACCGTCGGGTGATCTATGAAGATTATAAGAGTATAACTAGTACCGAAAAGAAAAATAAAATTTGAAACTGAAAATATATCATATTGATATATATTAGATCAAGATAAATTTATATATATAATTATAAAAATAAAAAATAATCTTGATATGTTTCACCAATGATACCAAGTGTTTGCGGGAAGGTGCGCCTAGGTAAGAGGTTGATAGTACAAGTCTCGTTGGAGACAAAATGAATGGGTTCTTGGGATTGCTTAGTTAAAACAACTTATGTATTTTTTATAAACGTACTTATTAACTCATCTGGTGTCAAAATATAGTTTGTAAAAAGTGTTTGGATTAACTTATCCGATACCAAAATGAAATAAATTGATAAGTTGTTTTTTAGTGTTTGGTAAATTCTGTTTATACATGTAAAATGAACAAAAATGACATTTTATATATTATACATTTTTTATTTTTAAGTATAATTTATATTTTCTTATTTATATGATAAAAATTGGATACCTATATATGATAATTATTCATGTTGTAAAAAATGAAAAAAAAAAGAACAATTGAATCAAAAGTATTCGTGTGAAATGAAGTATTGAACACTTATAACATAGTGATTAAAATGAGTAACATAGTTTAAAAGTACAAGTGATTATAGCATAGTGATAATGTGTAGAAAACACATTTTTGTAAAAACCACGACGTGACAAGAATGACGCCACGACGCGGGACAACAACAATTTGAATTACATAAAATGAATAGTGACAACAATGTATTTTGATATGCCACGATGTGGAGGAGTCTGGCTACGACGTGGATAAAAGTAGATTGCCCATTATTTTTAAACACGGATCGAGTACACAAGAGAGAGGTGTCATAAAAGACACGCCATAATGTGGCATGTAGTGTGCTACGACGTGGCTACTGGAAAAAGTTAAAAAAAAATACGACATGTAAACAAATCAGTTCGATAAGCACTCCCAGAAACACACACCAAGGTGCAATTTCACTTATCCAAGCCCTAGGAGTTCGATTTTTTATGAAGGTTTCAAATTTAAGCTTCTATTTGGAGGATTAAGGTAAGAATTATTACTTCTAACATATCAAATTTTGATTGAACGTAAGATTATGAGGTTATTGATAAAACCCTAGGTGAAGGGTATAAACTTGAATGATGAAACCGAGTTAGTAGCTAATGTTATATAGCTTAATAACAACTTTTTTCAAAATGATTATGAACCTTATATGTGAGAAGCAGGAGTTAAGGTAGAAACTTAATCCATGAGATTAATAGCTTATATATGAACAATATGACTTAATGGATTAAGTCATTAAGTGGTAAAATAAGATGTACCTAATGTTCATAATTGATAAACAATTGGCATGCATAATCTAGGATGACTAGTATCGGGGTTTTATAGGGAACCTCGGTACACCATACGGGCAAGAAGTATTGTCGGACTTGAGTCTATAACAGGTGGATACCCTTCATCCTTAGCAGTATATAAGGCGTGTGTTTTTGTTGTTCTAAAGGAAATAAAAAAAAATATAAATAATTTATTTTATATTATACCAACTTTTAGCCGATAAAGCTTATGATAAGAAAAATAGACTAAATAACTCACACTAATTATAATTATTTTTTAATAAAAATAAAAAAAATGAATATGTTTTTTGTTTAAAAAAGCCAGTGAAGGATTGATGAAAAACACATGGTGATCACGAGAACCAATAGCCACTTGCATGTGATGATGGTTCATTATCCGGCAAACGAGAAGAATGGAGGTGTCTTGAGATGGTCGGTTTGAGGTCAAATGTTATTGCAAATAACGTAAAACTTTTATGTGAAATAGTAACATGTTTTTTATTTTTGTTTACTTTAAGAATGAACAGCAACATATTCTATTTTCATAATCTTTCATTATGATTTAATGTATTTCATCTGATTTGAAGGTAAAAAAGGTTGGAATAACTTTGTCTCTTTATGTCAAGGTAATATTTACTTCTGAAAACAAATCAAAATGCATGCAAGTTAAAATTTCACATACGATTAATACCGTATAAGATAAAATAAAACTATTTAAAATGTCTCTAAAAATATCAATATATACATCTTATAAAAGGTGTTGTACAATTTTTTTTTTATTTTTTTTATAAATTCTTTTTAATTTATTTAATTTTTTTTTTATTTTCATTTAATTTAGTTTCATTACAAAGTTATTTCTTATAATTTTTTTACAACCATTGTTACTTATTTAATTGTGTTCCAACTTATGGCGAATCACGAAAACTAATTGTATTGTATATTAACAATTAACGTGATACATGATATATATATATATATATATATATATATATATATATATATATATATATATATATATATATATATATATATATATAAGTAGAATAATTACACTCTAAACCCTAAACTAAAGCCAACTGTCTAATATTCCCCCGCAAGCTCAGGCCGGGTAAGGACTTGTAGTTTGGATCGTAACCCCTCAAATCTTTGTGAAGACAATGGCTTAGTGATGATATCAACAATCTGATCATCATTAGAGATAAACTGGACTAAGTGCTTCTTTGCAACAATTTTCTCTCGGACAAAGTGAAAATCAATCTCAACATGCTTTGTGCGAGCATGGAACACAGGATTAGCTGATATATAAGTACCACATAGATTATCACACCATAAGATTGGTGCTTTAGTGACCGGAATGTGTAACTCTCTTAGCAACTTTTCAAGCCAGGTAACCTCAGCAACAGTATCAGCCAGAGCTTTGTATCTAGCCACAATGGAAGACCGAGAGACAGTCTTCTGTTTCCTTGCTGACTAACATACTAAATTCGAACCAAGATATATAGCATATCCCCCGGTGGATCGACAGTCATCCAAGGAACCAGCCCAATCAGCATCAAAGAAGGCAGTAACCAAAGGAGATTTGGCATCTCCATACGCATGCATAGTGGTGTCATGGGAGGGTCTAAGACATAGACCAAAATTACTAGTGCCTTTAAGATATCGAAGAATCCGTTTAACAACAGACCAATGGTTGTTATTTGGAGAGTGCATAAACTGACAGACTTTTTTGACTGCATAAGTGATGTCGGGTCGGGATAGGGTGACATATTGTAGGGCTCATCGAACAGGGTTCTCAAATAGAGGATTGTCACCAAGGGATAGAGAGACACCCGTAGGGAGAGGGGTAGTAGTTGGTTTGGATTATGTGAGACCTGCATGCTCTAAGATGTCAAGTATATATTGTTGTTGAGATAAAAAAAAAGACTAGTACCATGATAAGCAACCTTAACACCAAGAAAGTATGAGAGTGTCCCCATGTCTTTAAGTGCAAATGTCTGACTAAGGTTATTGATAATGTGATCAATAGCATCGGGATTGTTACCTGTAAGGATGATATCATCAACATAAACCAACATATAAATGTGCGTACCCTTAGCCGAGAGTATAAAGAGAGAAGGGTCGGTGTGGGACCCTTTGAAGCCGAGTGCATGAAGTGCCCGGGATAGACGGTGAAACCAAGCGCGTGGGGCCTGCTTAAGGCCATACAAGGACTTATGAAGTAAGCATACATGGTGAGGTTCTTAGAATCAACAAGACCAGGAGGTTGGCGCAGGTACACAGTCTCCTTAAGATCGCCATGAAGAAAAGCATTTTTAACATCTAGCTGACAGAGTGGCCATTTGTTAGACACTGCCAAAGATAGAACTACTCGAATAGTAGTAAACTTTACAACTGGACTGAAGGTGTCATGATAGTCAATGTCAGGTTGCTGATGAAATCCGTTGGAAACTAAACGAGCCTTGTAGCGTGTGATGGAGCCAATATGATCACGTTTAATTTTGTATACCCATTTGCAATCAACAATGTTCAAATTAGATGTGTTTGGTACAAGTGTCTAGGTACCATTTTGAATTAGGGCAGCGTACTCATCAGCCATGGCTTGCTGCCAGTGAGGATTTTTGGCAGCAGCGGAAAAAGTTGTGGGTTCTTGCTCCTGCTCGGTAGTAGCATGGAAGGCATAGGGTTCAAAGCGGGCTGGCTTCTTGGGGCTGGGACGAAGGTTAGAGGGGCCTGCCCAGGTAGCAGGAGTCTTAGTGGAAGGAGGGTCAGATGATGAATCGGAGACGGGCGCAGTTGGGCGTCGTCTCTTTCAAGCATAGGTTAAAAATTGAGGGACCTCAGTAGTAGTAGGTTCTGCTGGTGTAGTCACAGTGGTAGGGGAGGAAGGGAAACCGTGGATGAAGGTGATAAGGGTGGTGGAGGCGGTGGTTTAATGGTTGGTGTAGGGTCGTCGTTAATAATTGGTGAGGGATAGGTCGAGATATAAGGGTCAGATGTGGAGGTTGTAGGTGGCACAGGTTTAGGACTTAGAAAAGGGAAGTTAGTCTCGTGAAATCGGACATGACGAGAAATACAAACTTTGTCAGACTTGGGATCAAGGCATCGGTACCCATGGTGAGAGGAACTGTATCCAAGAAAGACACAAGGAGTGAACCGAAAATTCATTTTATGTTGATTGTAAGCACGAATATGGGGAAAGCACTGGCACCTAACGACTTTGAGAAAAGAGAAATCAGGTTGGCGCTTAAAAAGATGCTCAAAGGGTGACATGTGAGTAGTGGTACGGGATGGCATGTGGTTGATGAGATAAACGGTTGTATCAAAAGCGAAGTGCCGATAAGTGTTCGGAACACCAGATTGTGCAAGTAGAGTTAAGACGGTTTCGAAAAATCCACATGAAGCGGGAATAATCATCAACACAAAGTAAAAAATATTTGTGGCCATCAATCGAGGACACAGGTGTGGGACCCTAAACATCGCACACAACAAGATCTAAAAGCTTCTGGCTATTAAAACTAGAAGTAGACAAATGAAGTTTAGATGATTTCTCAATGTGATAGGAATTACAAAAGGGATCTGTTATTTTACTAGAAACAGGAAGACAACATTTAGAACACATAAAGTTTAAAAGTTGTGGATGCGGATGCTCAAGCCATTGCTGCCAAATGTCTTAAGGAGCTGTAAAAGTAGTGAACGGAACTTTGGGAAGGCGCTAGAAGGATGGAAGACGAATTGAATAAAGTTCATTGTTACTTGGACCCGTGAGGAGGGTAAATTTGGTAGTATTGTCCTTCACGGCAAAAAAAAAGAAGAGTGAAATTCAAAGAAAACATCATTATCTAGGCAAAATTTTTGTATAGAAAGGAGATTTTTTTTATTTCAGGAACATGAAGAATATTTGACAAGGAAAACATTTTAGTAGGAGAATAAAATCTAGTAGAGCCAATATGAAGAATAGGTAATCCCGTACCATTGCCTACATGAAGAGCATCCTCACCGAAATAAGATGTGTGACTATCAATGGAGGAGAGATCATGAGAGACATGATTATTGGAGCTGGTGTCAGTAAGCCAAGTGGTAGTTTGAGCTCGGTTTTCTGCAAAGTTAGCAGAGGGTTGTGGGCGTGAACAGATGTTGTTAGGATCACAGTTGGGGCACTGTGAAGGAATGTGGCTAATACCGCAACAATTATACGTGTCATAGATGGTGTTCTGGGTTGAAGCCCATGGGAAATGGGTTCTAGTCCCACCTGGTTGGGAGTTATAGTTTCCATAACCCCGGTGATTGTTTGAGCCACGACCTCGAGATGATGATGAAGGTTGGTTTGTATAAAAGGCTTGGGGGAGAAGGGAGGTGTCGGGCTTAATTGTAGACCGAGTTGGGAGACAAGTTGTTGGAGGGCTTGAATGTGATCAGGAGAGGGATGAGCCTGATTAGGTGTCGGGCGGTTTGATGAGTTGGCGGTAAAGGATTGGACAGATGCAACAACAGGAGATGTTTTCTTGATCATAAAGTCATGATCAACCAACAAACCATAAAGATCTTGGAAGGAGGTGGGTGCTTGTCGAGCAATAAGGGTGGATTTGAGGCCATTGTATTCCTCCTGAAGGCCGGAGATAACAAGCATGACAAGATCTTTCTCCTTGACAGGTTCTCCAATGTTGGCCAAGGCATCAGAGTACTCTTGAGCCCGTAAAAGATAAGTAGATGCGGTTTCATCAGGTTTCGTCGGTAGGTTAAGGAGTTGGGTTTTAAGGGTGTATTCTCGTGAATAGGTTTGAGGGGCATAGGCCCGTTGTAGAGAGAGCCAAAGATCTCTAGAGGTTGTCCCTTGAGCATGAGGGTAAGAGGATTCTGATATGGTGGATAGGAGGAGCATGCGCACATGCGCATCATTGGCAAGCCATGCAGTGTGGGAGGGGTTTGGTTGGGGTTCGGGTGTGGTGGCCTTGTCTGCTGCCGGTAGAGTAGGAGCGGGACATGGGACAGATTCATCAATGTATCCATATAGATTGTTGGTGACAAGAAAGGGCTTAATCATTGTTTTCCAGAAGCCATAGTTTGTAGGAGAGAGGGTGAACGAGAATTTTCGGGAGTTGTGTGACGTCTTCTCTATTGTGGAGAAGGCTGTGATTATTGTCATGGTGATGATCAGTTGTATTGATCAATATTTCAATGATCAAATATGGACAGAAGTTGTCGACAGGGAGAAACAGGAAATGGCGGCAAAGGGTTGTAACCCTAAAGCATGTATCGGCTTTGATACCAAATCAGGAAAAGTAATTGTATTGTATATTAACAATTAACGTGATACATGGGATATATATATATATATATATATATATATATATATATATATATATATATATATATATATAAAAGTAGAATAATTACACACTAAACCCTAAACTAAAGCCAACTGTCTAATATGGCGTGTTTGGCACGAAACGTTTGAGAGCTTCTACCTTTTAACGCTTGACAAAACACTTCATTTCAAACAAAAATGTATCGTTTGACACTACAAGCTTTTAACGTTTACCTTAAACAAAACACTCAAAATCAAAAAATTATCTCATATAACGTTTAACAAAACGCTACCGGTCACCAACTACAAGCTAGTTTTGTTAAAAAACACCCTTAGTCATTTATATTTCCGTTTATATAAAATTTACTTTTATTTTATAGAACTGACCATTTTACACCTTTTTCGGTAACTATTCTTACAATGTAGATCTCTCATAAATTTATGAACACGAATACTTTCTTTACATTTTTTACAGCCTAATATAAATAAAAGCTAATAGTAACAAGGTTAGAATTAAATTTATGAAATCAAATTTGTAAAAGAACTAATTTGTAAAATGAAAAAGAAATTCTGAAACAAACATACATAAACGAATACGCAAAAGAAACAAATATATAAAAGTAATTTTATATGTATTTTAGAACCTTATATATATATATATATATATATATATATATATATATATATATATATATATATATATATATATATATATATATATATATATATATATATATATATATATATATATATATATCTGTGTGTGTGTGACCGGTGTACTACACGTGTTGATTTAAAAAAAATATATGAAAGTGTAAATGTCACAACTGGTATTTTAAGGCTAGGAAATTATGTCCATGTGTAATTAACTTTTGATGTATCTGGTAACCCTAAGTATGATGTTATACATGTTATTCACTCAAAAACGACAATTCGAATCAAAACTCACTCGTGCAAGCTCTAAACCTAATTCAATACACTACATTCACTCAACTTTGGGCTTGTAACCCTAACTTCCCGGTTCAAACCTATTGTTGGACCAGGATTCACTTATTGGGTCTAATGGGCCAGTAACCCCTCAACTTGGTTCCTTTGGGCCAAGAATCCACATTTGCGCCCTAATTGGACCCACATTCATTAAGCAATAGTATTTTCGGCTATAAGACTCTCCGTGGGCCTGATTGGGCCGAAAACCAGACTTGTCTCTATGGGCCGAAAACCCACTTATTTAATCACATTGGACCGAAAATCCACGTATTTAATCACATTGGGCCGAAAACCCACTTATTTTACTCTTTTGGGCTGTAAACTTTTATGTGGGCGCAATGGGCCGAAAAATTTCTTATTGGGCTTTATATTTTTGGTTAATATTCAATTCAAGCCCAATATTCCTTTTCTTTTCACCCCCTCTCCTAATTGTCGGCCCTATATATGTTAAAAAAAAGGAAAATGTTGTATTAATTCACTTTCCTCCTTTAACTCTCAAACATCTAGGAAATTTAGAGTCTTACCATCATGTAATGACCATGTTAATCCCTCTCTCTCTTCCCTCCTTAAACTCTTGGCCAAAGATCCTAACTCCCACCACTATTCACTTCAATTATCTCACTTATTTCCTTCCCTCTTAAGCACAAGAAGATTTCCTTCATCCATCCTTTCAAATTTTCGAAGATTTGTGGGTGTGTTCTAGAGTTTTTCATTAAAGATCATAACTAGGTAAGTTATTATCACCCTCAAAATGATTTGTCTCCATTTTATGCCAAGAACACTCCCTTACATGACTTATTTCGTGTCCTAGATCCCTAGAACCATCAAGTTTCAAAAACCTCTTCAAGAAGTTAGCTAAGGCCGAGAACACCTTCATTCTTCTCTTTAAAACTGATCCATCACCAAGGTGAGCTTCATACCCCTACTTTTTCATGATTTACTAACTTTTGGGGGAGAATACAAGTTGTTTTTGTGTTAAATCTAAGTATTTATGCATCTATGTGTGTATTTTTCATGTATATGTTGTGATTATTCCATGAAGACATGTTAAACTTTCATAAAACTCGAAATACCTACCAAATTTCGGTGATGTTTGAAACTAAATCGCTTGAAATAACTCTACATAATGTTGAAAAGATTTAACATGCAAAAGTTACTAGAAAAGCAAATAAATAATGCAAAAAGGGCCATTTTTGACAATAAAGTTAAACAATATGGACTTTTGGAGTCATTTTCGGTTTAATGGGCTTAAATTGATGATTTTCAGTTTTATTGGGCCTTATTTATCAACATACAGTTTTATGGGCCCAAAAGTGCCATTTTTCATAAAAGAGGGCCTTAAATGAAAATATATCGTTAATTTGGGCCTAAAGTGTAAATTTTTATCAAAAATGGGGCTTTATTGTAAATTCTCGGCATAATGGGCCAAAAATGTCATTTTTAACAAAAATGGGCATTTATTGTAAATTATCAGCTTAATGGGCCAAATTTGTCATTTTTAACAAAAATGAGCCTTTATTGTAAATTATCGGCTTAATGGGCCAAAACTGTCATTTTTAACAAAAATGGGCCTTTATTGTAAATTCTCGGCTTAATGGGCCAAAAATGTCATTTTTAACAAAAATGGGCGTCAAATACCCATTTACATGCGTATAGGGCCTTATATACTCATTTCATGGTTATTGGACTCTACGTACTCATTACATGTTTATTGGGCCTGTTATACTCAATTTCATGTTTATTGAGCCTCACATCACATTCTATGTTAATCGGGCTGATAACAATAAATACCCGAGATTTTGATAAAAACAAATGATATTTTTTATCACCAAAGTTTTTTGTAATAAAAAATACATACTTGAAGCATTACTTAAAGCGTTAAACAACGAGACACATTATTCGCGTAGATTTAGTTAAGGCTCTTGTGAGACAAGTCTTCATTCGTACGTACCTAGTGTACATCATAAGTCCTGTAGTTATAACCAGAGTCTCCTCGAGGGAGAGCGAGAATTTTTCTATAGATCTATACGGGGTTGACACCCCCACACCTGAGCTGTTCGCTACAGCTAGATGGGCCAGTCTAGAGTGACAAATGTCTTATCTAACACGACGCCTGAAGAACGTAATGACAGGCATATCAGTCATATCAAGCATGGTTATAGCGACTTACATAGAGAATAACAAACAAATAAATTTACGGAATACATATACTCCTTCTTGATACAAAGTACGTACTATACATTTTCATTACCCGGGTCTTGGGGTTAAGACCACACTTTTTCATTATAGTGGAAATATAGGATTTTCTGGGAAACTCTCTTTATACATTATCAAACAAGAACATGCATGCTCTAATACAAGATTTGAACAAAACTTACAAACCCTTTTTACAGAAAATATCGGATTTTCTGGTGTTTACAAAATGATACAAAGTTTTCATACAAACATTGTTATGAACTCACCAACATTATATATGTTGACGTTTTCAAAATAACTTGTATTCTCAGGGACTCGTTAAGCAGGTCGGTCATCAAGAACATGTGCACTTTTGTCGTATTTTTGCTTCCATCACACATTTAATATTTTGGCATGCAATTTTTGTGAACAAATACAATGACGTAAACCATGTATGTTGTATTATTGAATGTATGGTGATGATGTTGTCTATGATTCATTTATATACACTGTGATGATATTACAGGATGAAGTCACCCGCCCCAGACGTTTCTGCAGTCTAGTTCGGGGGTGTGACAGATTGGTATCAGAGCAATGTTTATATTGAACTGGTATATCTAATCATACAAGATATGCAACTATAAATGCACTGGGACTAAAATACTCTGAACACAAATAAAATACAAACCTATGTGTGCATAGTTGAGTATTGTCACAATAAGAAAACAATAATAGTCTTTAGAGGAGTTGAACATCGCAGTTAAACCCGATCAGTTATGTAATCGAATTGGGCGTAAATATAGTCTGATCAACTATATTTATTCAAAATACGACCAACATGTGCTTGGGAGTGATCGTGGTGGGCAAAGAATCTGGAAACTTACCAACCTCGTATCCAAGAAGTTTTAAGGAACCCAAACATAAAAAATTAAAATACTATAGGAGTATTTTGGGATAACATATACACTTCGCACATACACTTTCTACACGCTTCTCACGCCTCCATGTACGCAAAAACAACAACACAACACCACCACCACCGCCTCCTCCACCGGAGGTAAACTTTGCTGCATTCCAGGCAGCAGTATCGGCTGCGGTTACATCAGCATTGGCTCATATTCATAATGGAAACAATGGTGGTGGAAATGGGCAAGGAACAGGGAGCTCCAATCAGGGAATGAATCAAGGGACTACGAAAGACTGCACTTACAAATACTTCTCTAATGCAAAACCCCAAACGTTCAACGGAATCGGTTTGGTAATAGCCTTGAAGCGCTGGATTGAAAAGACCGAGTCTGTCTTTGAAATCTGCGAATGTCCGGAAGAAAGCAAGGTGAAGTTCGCAGCCTGCACGTTTGTTAAACAAGCCCTATCCTGGTGGAATGGTCATGTGAAGGCCATGACCTTGTTGGTCGCAAACGCTATGCCTTGGGAAGAACTTAAGGACAAGAGTTATGGAACCTTACAGTGCAAAAACTAGAACAAGAGTTATGGAACCTTACAGTGCAAAACTCATACATCCAGGCTTACATTTCAAGATTCAGCGAGTTAGCAGTTTTGTGCCCGGGTATGATCACTTCAGAGGGAAAGAAGATTGAACGATTCATTTGGGGGTTAACGCCTCCAATTCAAGGGAACGTGATTGCAGCAAACCCTGAAACTTTTGATAGTGCAAAACGCCTAGCTCAGAAGCTCTATGACCATGGAAACAAGAAAGGTACCAAAACTACTGAGACTGAAGCCAAAAAGGAAGAAGGTAAAAAGAAGAATTCGGGGAATAAAAGGAAAGGAGGACAACCTTCAGGATCTTCCAAGAAACCGCAAACAGTGGCATTTCACGCTGCTACCGCTCAAACTACACTAGCCCCCGCCGCTCCAACCTCCACCTCACCAACTCCTACAAAGCCTTACGCCGATACTCTACCCAAATGTGGTAAATGTAATTATCATCACAATGGCGAGTGCCAAGAAATGAAATGTACCAACTGCAACCACAAGGAGCATACCGCACGGTACTATAGATCTCAACCCCAACCAAACCAACAAACCAACAACAACAAAAAAACAACATCGGGGCCACTCATACTTGTTATGTGTTGGATTAGGTGTCTAAGCCCATAACTATAATTGGTATGTACTTGAATTGATAACAGCACAGTCCTTTTGGGTTGTCCTCAAACCTAGCAACAGGACAAGGAAATTATGAAAGGAGAGATATTGATTTATTATAAGATTAATAAATTAATATAAATGATTTACTAATATGTTAAAAGATTAATATATTAATTAGAAATCATAAGGTTTAATTAATAGTTAGTTAAAAATTAATTAGAATTAATTTTGGGATTAATTATATTAATTATAAAGTGCAGGGACTAGTTTGAAATTATCAAATAGTTGAGTGGAAGGCTCCAGAACCTCCTTGGAAGGAGGTGGACGATATCCATGGGGGAAACCCTAATGGATTCGTCCAAGGAGCTTGGATAAGGCCTTTGGATTAGCTTAGGCCCCAAGCAAAGGAGTATTAGGGTTTTCCCTAAACCCTAGATCCCTCAGCTATATAAGGAGCCTCCCAGCTCCTAAATTCGGCCACTGCTTCCTTTGTGAAACCCTAGGGCTGATTTTTGCATACCCTGCTCTCTCTCCATCAAGTTTCCTTCTTGCTAGCTTTTGGGTGTGACTCCATTAGAGGCATTACATTTGTGGTGCTAGGCTTCCAAGAAGATCAAGTTCAAGAGGATTAACAATTGTTTGCTATAACAATCGAAAGGTATGTAATTCTAAAACCCTAGTTTGTTAATTTCGAAAATAGCCTCTCTCCTCTAGGGTTCTTGTTTTGCAATTCAAAGTTATATGTTCAATAGCTAAAACATAGATCCAAAGTAGGATGCATGTGAACTTAGGAATTGTTTTCTAGTTTATTTGCTTCACCTAAAACCCATCAGTGGTATCAGAGCCATTGTTTGTTTTACATTGAATTGCTATAATAGTTGAATTGCAAATTAGGGTTTATAGCCATTAAACCCTAAAGGCCAAGATTTTAGATTTTTAGGGCTTTGGTTCAAAGGGTTTTCGAAAAACCCTAGCCTCCATGAACCCTAATCGAAATTAGGGTTAGGGTTTTGGAAACCCTAGCCTCCTCCCTTGATTTTCGAAATTTACATGTTAAATTAGGGTTTCTTGTTTTGGGATAATTGTTGCCTTATTGGATAATTGAGAAAAATAAGGAAATTATCCTATCCCCATATTTTCGAAATCTAGAAGGGATATGGATTAGGATTCAATTAATTGTTTAATTTAATTAGATAATCCTTACAAGATTTAATAAATTAGTTAAAAGTTAATTAATAGATAAATATTAAATCTAGTTATTTGATTTATTTTTAAATTTAAAATTAATGGCTTAATTTTCGAATTTTATATATAAACCTTAAAGTTTTAAAAAGTTTAAAACACACCTTATATATATATATATATATATATATATATATATATATATATTATAATTAAAAGTTAAATATTATATATGTATAAGAATATGGTCAGTCAAATCGCTAATATGCCTCATTCATGAAGCTAGTCTATAAGGGGGGTATAAGGAAACTGCCTATAAAATGGTAGTTGAATGGTGTCCACTCTCACCCACCGCTTCCTTGATTAGTGGAGGGTCGTTAGCAGAACGGGTTTGATAGGACAACTACATCTCATTAAAAGTATAATGTTATTAAATAAAGTACTAGAACATTATTTTACAAAATCCCAACTCTAGTTACTTTAGGAAAAATGTGAAAAGTATGCTAATCCATGAAATTGCACATTATGCTTTATTGGTCGTTAGTGGAGCGTGTGTGGATTACCAGCACACAAATAGGCACTAATAAAGAGTAGTAATGGGTATCTCATAATTATCATTTTGGTGGAGCGTGTGTGGTTTACCGGCACATCAATGGTTAATGATAAAGACAATGAGGTTACCAAGCACATTTGCATGGTTATTCACATCTTGTTTGTGATCCTTGGTATCCCAGTCACAAATAGAAGAGCATAATCCGAGATTAAAACATGCCATTGAATAGTTTCAATGTATCTCAAAAGGATTTAGGAATTTCACTTCATTTATTTCGTCTAATGGTGGAATTGGTGAATCGTCATTCACCTACCTTTATGAAATTTACACTTGGATCTCGGCATCCCATTTCTAAGTTGTGAATCTTCATAGTTGGATCCTAACCTTGATATTATATCTTTGGGTTATTATATTGAGGTATCTTGAAATCTAACTAAAAAATTCTTTCTTTTCAGATGTCTACTCCTGGAAACACTTCTACTTCATCATCCTCCAACCACAACTTCTCTTTGCTCAACATTTGCTCCAAAGTCATTATGGATGGCTCTAACTATAACGATTGGATGCGTAACATCAAGATGGCGCTTCGATTTAAGGACAAAGAATAAGTCCTTGAAAAGGAGCTTAAAGAGCTTGATGAGTCTAAAGGTACTCCTGAAGAATATGCTGCCTACAAGAAACACTATGATGATGCTACCAAAGTGGCATGCATCATGGTCGCAACCATGTCCCCAGAACTGCAAAGGTACTATGAGGACTACTGGCCCCTTGATATAAACAAGGACCTTATGGAAAAGTACCATAAGCGAGCTCGTCAAGAAAAGTTTGAAATAGTCAAGTCACTTGTGGCTTGCAAGATGAAAGAAGGGGAGTCGGTTGTATCTCATGTGCAAAGAATGCAACGCTACATAGAGCGTTTGGTCAAGATCAACATTCACTTTGATGAGGAATTGGCCATTAACATGGTCTTGAACTCATTACCTAATTGTTATGGTCAGTTTATCCTAACTTACCATTTGAACAACACTGAGCAGACACTGGCCCAATTGCACAACTTGTTGCAGACAGCTGAAGCAGGGATGAAGGGTAAATGTATAGCCTCCACTCCTGCAAGTGCCCCTGTCTTGGCTATTGGACAGGGAAAGGGGAAAAATAGGAAAGGTCCTCCTAAGCAAAATTGGAAAAGCAAGGCTCAAGCTGGGTCATCTACAAATGGCCCAAAGGCTAAGCCCAACGTTACCATTCCCCATGTTTCTGATCCAAAGGATGCTGATTGCTTTTATTGCAATGACAAAGGGCACTGGAAGAGAAGCTGTACAAAATATCTGCAGGATATCAAACATGGCAAAGTGAAGCCATCTTCAGCAGGTATTTACACTATTTCTTCTAATAACTCATTATATTCTCGTTCATGGGTCCTTGATAGAGGATGTGGTTTTCACATCTGTTCTGATTTGCAGGGGCTAAAAGAAAGTGAGGAGGTGGAGCGAGAGAGGATAAAATTGATCATGGGAAATAGAAAGTCTTCACCAGTAACCAAGATCGGAGTTTAACAACTTTTTCTTAATAATGATGTTAGATTAGACTTATTGAATTGTTGCTATTCGTCTGAGATGACGAGAAACATTATTTCATTTCATGCATTGTTCAGACAAGGTTTTAAGTATTCTTTTAATGATTTGAATGGTTCAATTTCTGTTTATAAGAATGGTGTTTTTTTGTTTGAAGCTTTACCTTGTGATGGTGTGTATGAAACAGTGACTTGTGTTGATAGCTTAGGAAATAGTGTATTTAATATTGACCTGTCTAATAGTGTAGACAAGGTAGGCTTGTGGCATTATCGTCTTGGACACATTAACAAGAAACGCATAGCCCAACTCCAAAAGGATGGAGTGTTGGAATCATTTGACCTAAAATCAGATGATATGTGTGAATCTTGTCTTTTGGGAAAGATGACGAAATCACCATTCACGGGGTCTTGTGAAAGAGGTGAGGGTCTGTTGGACCTCATACATATAGATGTATGTGGGCCCTTCAGATCAACTACAAGGGATGCTAATCGATTCTATGTGACCTTCACTGATGATTATAGCAGATATGGCTATATCTACTTAATCAAACATAAGTCAGAAACCTTTGAAAAGTTCAAGGAGTTTAAACATGAGGTCAAGAATCAATTGGGCAGGAAGATAAGGGTACTTAGATCCGATAGAGGCGGAGAGTATCTTAGTATCGAGTTCAACGACTATCTAAAAGAATGTGGGATAGTCTCACAATTAACTCCTCCTAGGACACCACAGTTAAATGGTGTAGCTGAGAGGCGTAATCGAACCTTGTTAGACATGGTTCGTTCTATGATGAGTCGTGCTTCGCTTCCTATTCACTTCTGGGGGTATGCCTTAGAGACAGCCGCCCACATCCTCAATCTTGTCCCTACAACGAAGGTTGCCAAAACACCTCACGAAATGTGGACGGGGAAAGTGATGGGTTTCGAGCAATACATCATTCCTATGGTGTACATGCAAACCCTAATAGCTTTTGGATCTAGTTTGTCTAATGAACATGCAAATGAATATCCAAAGCTATAAACCCTAGATCTATCAAATAAGAACTGAAATAAGGGTTTAGTAATTACCTTTGATTGTTATATAGCAATAACAATCAATCCTTGCTTTGATTGGCTTCAGAAAGCTTAGTGCCTCAAGTGTTGCACCTCTAATGGAGTCACAAACACCACTAAGCAAATTGGATGAAGAGGGAGGAGAGAGGAGGCACCAAAAACGGCTGGAAACCCTAAACGATTACTTGTCCACGTTTTTGGGGCTTAAGGGTCCTTTATATACATGTAGGCTATTAGGGTTTACAACTAGGAAACCCTAATCTGGCTGCTTAAGCCCTAAGCAGCCCATGGACTCCTTTAACATATCTCTTGGACGAATTCCTTATGGGCTTCCCATATAATTCGTCCAACCTATATTATTTAGGTAATCCATAACCGAATTGCAATTATCTTATAATTACAAATCCAGTCCCCTAAGTTTAATTAATCTCTTTTAGCCACTAAATTAATTCTTAATTAATTCTTGACTAATATTAATTAAACAATATGATTTCTCCTTTAATATATTATTCTTATAATATATTAATAAATCATAATTAAACCTTTCTCTCATTAATTCATCCTACATATTGCTATGGTGAAGGCAACCCAAAAGGACCATGCTCATAATCGGGTCAAGTACATACCAAAATAGTTATGGACTTAGACACTAATCCAACAGTCTCCCACTTGGATAAGTCTAATAACTATTCTGTATAACTTCAGAACCTAATGAACAATCGTAGCTTTCAAAAGCCGCTGTCAACTCTGATCTTATCAGATACACGTGTCCTTTAGATAAGGGATTATATATTCCTCCATTCTCAAGATATCGTATAGACACAAGACACGAGTTTGATCATTCTCTCTATACAGTTTCCCGACTTTCGTTTTATGACGACTGACAACAGACTACAATTGAACACAACAAATTAGTCCCGACTTGGCCAAGCGCTTAGGGTGTCATCACTAAATCATCGAGGGGCCCACAGATATCGCTTTTATCCCACTTTGGGTAAAAGTAATGGATAAACTTCGACTCAAATGCTTGCTTGCACCTACTAATCAAATCACACACAACAATAAGCTTTATAACACCAAGTTACTGGTACGTTTACTTATCATCAATGTGTAACCGACCAGCAAATAACAACTCACACGTCTCGGTTTCAAGAATATACAATGTTATCGTCTCACTAATCACCCGTGATAAATCCATGAAGTGATTCAAGTGAGCGTGGGTTTAAGCCAATACTTTAATCTTATCAAAGCACGCATGAACTCTGCAGCAAACTTGTGCTATGTCTAAACACTTTAGACAATCTAAAGACAAATTCATGACAGTCTTCCTTCATACCTACTTCCAACGTATGACCGACTGTGGAGGTTCGAATAACCCAGTTATTCTGGAAGTCAAAACATGCAAAGTGAAACACAATAATAATATTAATCCTATATGGCCCCAAAACTTTTGAGCGTAAATAAAAACACTTTTATTTAAACACCATATTGATTACTCATTATTCATTGCTTACTGTTTCAGAAAATCAACTTATTACTCGAATTATAACCACAATTGTCCCATGCTCCAAGCATGCACGCTTTGGTTTCCTATGGTTCATACTTTGTGAAATAGATCAATTGAAAAACTTTTCCAATGAAGCTCATTTCACAATCCCCAATCCTTATTATTAGTATAAGAATACCAAATTCTTGCCACTTTTAGAATATGTCAGATTCTAACATTTTATGCAATGATTCTTTCGTGAAGTCTCACATTCAAAGTACATTCCTTAGAACATCCTTCTCGCATAAAAGTTTCTAATCTAGACATATTTCTTAATATCCAACTCCCATTAATGGAAACATTTCCATATTTGCCATATGACAACTCATTCTTAATAGAATCTTATCTATTCATAATAATATCAATATAGTCCATCCAGTACTATACTTCCAACTACTCACAAGCGACAAATCCTCAGTGAACCTCAGATCGTCCTTTGATAGTTGTTTAATTATTTTAGTCAAAACCAGTTCTAGTCCCTTTTCCCTCTTAATGCCCTAGGCATTTGGAAAATTTTAGAATGGTCAAATATTATAGCATATGCAATCGATCCTATACCCGAAGCGTATTGGACACGATACATAATGTCTCACATAAAGACATGATACTTTATCATCCTTTTGCCATAATATTTTATGTGCTCTGTTCCCACAATTCGAACTATGAAGAGGGATGCCGTAATCATAATCGAATTTTGAGAATGCACTATGTATCCTTGACTAAATTTATTAACATTTCTTGATCTAAGCTTTAGAATTTTGAAACGAAGTATAATATTCTATCCCTTAGTTATAGCAAAACAACTTTTCAATCCTTGCAACTTTGCAAAGTGAAGCTTTGTTTTCTATAAATATTGCTAACTTGCAATACTTACCATAACAATCATGCTCCCACTAACATGATGATTATTTTCTTACCAGCATAACACTTATGCTCCCACTAGCTTTGACATGTATTTAGAAAACAATTGAACTTCCAGAAAACAATGCTTATTGAATTCCTTAAGTTCATATTTCTAATACCTAATGCTTTGATAAGCCTTTATCTAAGCTTTGTAAGCTCATACACCTTTGCCTTAGATAGCTCACATGTGTGTCTAAAGAAATTCAGAACTTATGTTACTAAGTCCCAAATGTTCAGACTAATTGCCAAATCTCACAATTCGAACTATGAAGAGGGATGCCGTAATCATAATCGAATTTGAGAATACAATTTTCACAATTGCAATCTTCTTAAAATCTCTCTTAGTGAAAGCATTTCCTTACAATCATTTTCATGAAGAAGGGAACCCTCATGACACTTAGATTTTAAAGCGTATGTGTTCCTATCCATGTGAATTTATCAAAACCAAAGTTTGCAACAAATCCAAACTCATATGGACCGAACGTGCTCAATCTCGATTTCTTGCCTCATGGTAACATGAATGCCCACCATGTCTTCCAAGCAACTCACCCTTTCATATCAATGTACTTTACATTGATCAAGGTGCTTTGTCTTTATGTATTCAAATGAGAACTCATAGAACTCACATGCATATTAACTCAATTGGAATGACACAGAAAAAGAGTATGTCATCCACGATAGGCTTTAAACCTCAAGTTGTGTGCTAGTGATGATCAACTAGGTTTAACTCTTGATTTGTTCTTGAAACCTTTCAAGACCATTAAGACTCCCACTGACTCCTTGACATATAAGATTCTCTTGTCAAGAAACATTCCTTGACAAAACAAATATTCAATAGTTAGTGTAGTTTTTATCAAGACTATCACTTCACATAATTGGTTCTAGTTGGTCTTTGTCTTATCCAAGACATCACAACTTACCAATCTCAAATGTGCAGGAATAAGAAGACTTTTTCCAATTCCACATTTGTTGAGTGTTATAAACCTACTAAAGACTTGTCACTCAATTCACAATCTTGGAATATAACTCTAAGACTTGATATTGGAACGAAGTATGATTGACTTCTTGATTTTAACCATTTCTACAATTCTCGATTCCTCTTCTTAGACATACAAATGCACTAAGACTCACTTGGAGGATCAATTGAGATATGGTTCTTAATCATTAAGACTTATCATAAAACACAATAAAAGGTACTCTCCCTTCTTCTTAGAATAGAGAAACTTTTATCTTTCTGCCTACTTGATTCTTCTTATTCGTTATGCTATTGATTGAAACTCTTTCAATCAACTCAGAATTATACATAATCTTATAAGTATAACCATATTTACTAAACTTTAGTAAATCATGACGAATATCTTTATCACTCTTGTGATGGACTTGATCAATGCACAACCTAGTGTACTCGATCTCCTAGTCCTTCTCTTGACACTTTGTCAAAGAATTAGTCTAATTTCTAAATATGAAGTTTCTCATTCATCACGCAACCAAGTTGCATGACTCCAAGTTTCTGTCTAACTGAAACTTGGGCGATGAGAATCTTCCCTTATTTGGCAAATTCTCGACATTTCCACAAATAACATAATAAAGAATCCATTATTGCTAACAATAGAAACAATCAAACATCAATTTTTCATACACACCATTGCAAGGATAAATAAATAAGACAAAATCAAAATTTATTTTATTGCGGAAAAAAATTTGTCCTTACAATGCAATTCAACTGAAAAACTATGCTATTTCATATTTCTTATCATTCTATCCTAACTCTAGAGTAGCAGCTCAAAAATCTGATCCTCGAGTCCATGCGATCGAAATCCATTTCTTCATGATCAGATTCAACACTCTTCTTCCTTAAGCTTCCTCTCTTTTCTTTGATCCTGCAAAAACATCAAAATGTAACCTTATCACATTATGTATTAAGAATCAAAGAATAGGAACTTATAGAGTTGGTTAATAGATTTTACCTGAAGTAGAGCCATACGTCTTGACTCTCCCATCTCTTAGATCTCATTGGTAAACAGGGCAGCTTCGTCTCCAATGCCCCTTCTCTTGGCAGTAGAAGCAGATGGACTCTTTTGGAATGGCACAAGGAGCTATCTCAGAATTTACCTTTTCTAGATTTCCAATGTCACCATTTTCAATGTCCATTGAAGTTTGGGAGTTTGATTTGCCAGACAAATTCGCTCGATCAGCACGCCAAATCATTTCTGATTCAGCAGCTATAAGCAAACAGGTCAAATCAATGAGGGTCACGTCATGGTCCATCATATAGTACTCTCTAACGAACTCACTATATGATTCAGGAAGTGACTGAAGAACCCAGTCAACAGCCAACATTTCTGAGATATCGACACCCATCATCCTTAACCTATCAATGTGTGACTTCATCTCTAAGATGTGTGCACACACAGGTTTCCCATCTTCGTGTTTACTTGCCAAAAGGGCTTGAGTGAGCTTGAACTTTTCAAGCCTTTGAACTTGTGGGTTAGGGAGAATAATTAGAGGAGGTGGAGGAAGTGAAGCATGACTCTCATTTCCTTGATCGTATCGTGGAACGTCATCTTCATTTGGAAAGCTTGTTCCAAGGGACTTGGGAAGACCATTGTAAGATTTAGACATCTACAAAACGGGAGAAAAAATCAAGTTAGTTGATAAAAATCCTTGATGTAACACCCAAACGAAACATCAAGGCTAGGATCCAACACAATACTCTACAACCTAGAAGAGGGATGCCGTTATCTAGTTGCTGAATATTTGAAGGTAGGCAAATGATTATTTACCAATTCCACCATGAAAAACAAAAAAAAGTTTAAGTTTTAAATGAATTGAAACTCCTAGATCTTTTGAGATTCATCGAACTTTTCAATGGCATGTTTAATCTCGATTATGCCCTTCAAGTTTGCGACTGGGATGCCGAGGATCACAAAGAAGGTGTGAATAACCATACGAATCACGTGGTGCACCCAATTGCTACTATCACCTAATCAATGTGGCGGTTAGCCACACACGCTCCATTGATCTATGATAAACATCGAGCCACCCTTCGCCACCAATGTCAATCCCAAATTAGTGTGTCGGTTAACCACACACGCTCCACTAACGTTTGACAAGGGTACGAAGTGTAATTCCATGGATTAGCATACAATTTCACAATTTGCCTAAAGTAACCAGAGTTTGGGAATTTGTAAAAGCATGTAGTTACTTTGTACTTCATTATACTTATAATGGAAGGTTTCGTCCTATCCTACTCGTTCGGCTAACGAGCCTCCACTAGTCAAGAGTGCGGTGGGTAAGAGTGGATACCCATTCAATCGCCATTTTATAGGCAACTTCCTTAAACACCCCTTATAGACCAGCTTCGTGAATGAGGCCTACTAACGGTAAGACTGACTGTTTACTTATATATATATATATATATATATATATATATATATAATATTAGACTTTTAATGTTACATATATATAGTATAGGGTGTATTTTAGACTTTTAAAATACTAGGTGGTCTAATTTAATAAATTATACTTTTAATTTAATTAAATGTAAACCAAAACATTATGGATTTATTAACTCTCTTTTAATTATACACTTTAATTAATTAACAAAACCATAAGGGTGTAATTTGAACTTTTCAAAATGCGAGGGTTTTAAAATTTAACATTTCAAAATCAAACTTTTAATCAACTTTTAAATTCCAAAACTTGAGGGCAAGTTTTGAAACTTTTCAAAACATTTGGGATTAGAATTTAAATATTTCAAAATTAACTTTTAATCAAAAAATTTAAATTCCAAAACTTGAGGGCAAGTTGTGAAACTTTTCAAAACATTAGGGTTTAACTATTTAAATTTCAAAAACAAAACATTTAAGTTCAAATTTAAACTATAAAACCTAAAGGGGAAAATCGAAATTTTTTCACAAGATAATTCAAATCTAAATTACAAATAATCAATCTTTATCTAATATAACAAAAGATTATCTAAATTTTGACAATTATCTTCTATTTTGGCAAGGATAATATCCAAATATTGATAAAAATCGGATTTTATTAATAAAAAACGTTTTAGGTAATTATCCACAGCCAAAATAGGTCAAAATCTCGAAATCAGCTCCATCTGACTCTCTGACTCGTCGAGTCAGGCTTGGGCTCGTCGAGTTCACTATGGACTCGGCGAGTCCAGTCTAAAAACCTCAAAAATTTCGATTTTCAGCCAAAATTCGATCAAATAAGCATCAAATTCACTAACAAACAGCCCTAGGCTCTGATACCACTGATGGGTTTCGAGCAATACATCATTCCTATGGTGTACATGCAAACCCTAATAGCTTTTGGATCTAGTTTGTTTAATGAACATGCAATTGAATATCCAAAGCTATAAACCCTAGATCTATCAAATAAGAACTGAAATAAGGGTTTAGTAATTACCTTTGACTGTTATATAGCAATAACAATCAATCCTTGCTTTGATTGGCTTCAAAAAGCTTAGTGTCTCAAGTGTTGCACCTCTAATGGAGTCACAAACACCACTGAGCAATTTGGATGAAGAGGGAGGAGAGAGGAGGCACCAAAAACGGCTGGAAACCCTAAACGATTACTTGTCCACGTTTTTGGGGCTTAAGGGTCCTTTATATACATGTAGGCTATTAGGGTTTACAACTAGGAAACCCTAATCTGGCTGCTTAAGCCCTAAGCAGCCCATGGACTCCTTTAACATATCTCTTGGATGAATTCCTTATGGGATTACCACAAAATTCGTCCAACCTATATTATTTAGGTAATCCATAGCCCAATTGCAATTATCTTATAATTACAAATCTAGTCCCCTAAGTTTAATTAATCTCTTTTAGCCACTAAATTATTTCTTAATTAATTCTTGACTAATATTAATTAAACAATATGATTTCTCCTTTAATATATTATTCTTATAATATATTAATAAATCATAATTAAACCTTTCTCTCGTTAATTCATCCTACATATTGCTATGGTGAAGGCAACCCAAAAGGACCATGCTCATAATCGGGTCAAGTACATACGAAAATAGTTATGGACTTAGACACTAATCCAACAGAAAGTTCCCTCGTTAGCACATATTAAAGTCTGGGGTTGTGAAGCTTTCGTAAGACGAGAGCCTCACGACAAGCTAGCAGCTAGAAGTGAGAAATGTGTTTTCATTGGTTACCCAAAGCAGTCTTTTGGATATTTGTTCTACAGACCTAGTGAAAATGTGGTCTTTGTAGCACGAAGAGGAGTCTTTCTAGAAAGAGAGCTCATATTCAAAGAGGACAGTGGGAGCACCATAGATCTTGAAGAAATTCAAAAGTTGGCCAATGAAGGAACCTTAGATGACACTAGCACTCAACCAGAGGAAACAGTTCCTGTTGAACCAGTTGATAACTCATTACCTCTTCGAAGATCCACTAGGGTGAGTGTGCCACCTGAGTTGTATGGTTTTCATATTACTTCAGATGGTGACACATTCATCAGTGATAGGACACTGGTAAATTTAGATGAACCAGTTACTTGCAAGGAAGCAATGGCAGGCCCAGAGGCTTCCAAGTGGAAAGAGGCAATGGACAGCGAGATTAAGTCCATGTATGACAACCAAGTTTGGAATTTGGTTGATAGTGCACCAGGTCGTAAGACAGTTGGGTGCAAATGGATCTTCAAGAAGAAGACAGACATGGATGGAAATGTGCACACACTCAAGGCTCGATTGGTTGCAAAAGGTTTCACTCAAACCCCAGGGGTTGACTATGATGAGACCTTCTCGCCAGTATCTAAGATTAAATCTATTAGGATATTGCTCGCCATAGCTGCCTTTCATGACTATGTAATCTGGCAGATAGATGTCAAGACTGCTTTCCTTAACGGGAAGTTGGCTGAGGATGTTTACATGAATCAGCCAGAGCGTTTTGTTGATGCAAAGTTTCCAAATAGAGTGTGCAAACTTGAGAAATCTATTTATGGATTGAAACAAGCATCTCGCAGCTGGAATCTTTGCTTCCATGAGAAAGTCAAAGAGTTTGGTTTCTCTAGAAGTGAAGATGAGTTTTGTGTGTATATCAAGGCTAGTGGGAGTATAGTAACTTTTCTGGTGTTATATGTCGATGACATATTACTCTTTGGTAACGACGTTCCAACCTTGAAAGATGTTAAGTATTGGCTTGGAAAGTGTTTTCCCATTAAAGACCTGGGAGAAGCTGCCTATATTCTTGGGATTAGAATATTGAGAGATAGAAAGAAGAGACTAATTGGACTTAGTCAGAGCACATACTTGGATAAGGTATTGAAGAGGTTTAGTATGGAAAATTCCAAGAAGGGAGAGCTACCTATCCAGAGCAATACCAAATTGAGTAAGACTCAATGCCCGAGTACAGATGAGGAATTAGCTGACATGAGTCATGTTCCTTATGCTTCCACTGTCGGATCGATCATGTACGCTATGACATGTACTCACCCTGATGTGGCATTTGCTTTGAGCATGGTCAGTCGCTATCAGGGAAACCCGAGTAGAGCTCATTGGATAGCGGTTAAGAATATACTCAAGTATTTGCGAAGGACAAAGGAATGGGTCTTTGTGCTTGGTGGAAATGATACTTTGAGAGTAGATGGTTACAGTGATGCCAACTTTCAAACGGATAGAGATAACTTCCGTTCTCAATCAGGCTGTGTATTTTTACTGAATGGATGAGCATTTACTTGGAAAAGTTCCAAGCAAGATACGGTGGCTGATTCTACTTGTGAATCAGAGTACATAGCAGCGAGTGAAGCGTCGAAAGAAGCAGCTTGGTTGAGGAACTTCATCGGAGATCTCGGAGTTGTTCCAACCATCCAGGAGCCTATGGAACTGTTCTGCGATAATGAGGGAGCGGTTGCCTTAACTAAGGAACCCAGAGATCATGGTAAAACCATGCATATCGACAGAAAGTACCATTTCATCTGGCATAGAGTAGAAGAAGGCCATCTTGTAGTAAAGAGGGTGTCATCTGAAGATAACCCAGTAGACCCCCTCACAAAGGGTCTGAGTAGGGCTAAGCATATTCAGCATGCTCGGAGCATAGGACTGAAAGATGATATTTGTTTTAGTAGTTAGATTAGTCTAGTTCAGAAACTTGTTACAAAGTAAATGTAATTGACTTTTGGTGATTAAATAATAAAGTATTATTTATGAGTTTGTTTACTGCCTTTTGTCAATTGTTTATTATTGTGTTTCATATTTTGCATGTTTTTACTTCCCGAATAATATGATTATTCAAACTCCATTGTCGCTCGTACTTCTAGAAGTAAGTAGTGAATTAAGACTGTCGTGAATTGGATTGTAGATTGTCTAAGGATAGACATGGCAATAGAATTGCTGCAATGTTCATGAGTACTCAGAAATTGAGATTTGAGTATTGGATAAACCCTCACTCATAGTATCACTTCATGGAATTCATCACGAGTAATACTGAGACGATAATATCTTATAATCTTGAAACGTAGATATATGAGTTGTAATTTACAAAGTCGGTTATACATTGGTGATACGAAAAACGCATCAGTAACTTGGTGTTATAAAACGTATTGTCATGTATAATTTGATGAGTAAAAGATACAAGCATATGAGTCAACTTTTATTCGTTCCTTTTGCCGTAACCGGAAAAGCGATATATGTGGGCCCCTCGATGATTTTGTGTTGACGTACGTGCTGGGCCCAGCCAGGACTAAATTGATGTGTTCAATTAGAAGTCCTACATCATCACAAATCAGAAATCGGGAAACATAGATTCTGGACAAAGAGATTGATTACATTCCATGTTTTATGTCTGGGGATATCTTGCACAATGAAGGATTATATGATCACTTATCTAAGAACACGTAACTGACTGGGTCAGAGTTCAGCAGCAGCTTTTGGAAGCTACAAGTTGTTGGTCAAATTTAGAAGGCATACTAGCAATTATAGTTACAGACTTATCCAAGTGGGAGACTGTTGGATTAGGTGTCTAAGCCTATAACTATAATTGGTATGTACTTGAATTGATAGCAACACAGTCCTTTTGGGTTGCCCTCAAACCTAGCAACAGGACAAGGAAATTATGAAAGGAGAGATATTGATTTATTATAAGATTAATAAATTAATATAAATGATTTATTAATATGTTAAAAGATTAATATATTAATTAGAAATCACAAGGTTTAATTAATAGTTAGCCAGAAATTAATTAGAATTAATTTTGGGATTAATTGTATTAATTATAAAGTGCAGGGACTTGTTTGCAATTATCAAATAGTTGAGTGGAAGGTTCCAGAACCTCCTTGGAAGGAGGTGGACGAAATCCATGGGGGAAACCCTAAGGGATTCGTCCAAGGGGCTTGGATAAGGCCTTTGGATTAGCTTAGGCCCGAAGCAAAGGAGTATTAGGGTTTTCCCTAAACCCTATATCCCTCAACTCTATAAGAAGCCTCCCAGCTCCTAAATTCGGCCATTCCTTCCTTTGTGAAACCCCAGGGCCGATTTTTGCATACCCTACTCTCTCTCCTTCAAGTTTCCTTCTTGCTAGCTTTTGGGTGTCACTCCATTAGAGACATTACATTTGTGGTGCTAGGCTTCCAAGAAGATCAAGCTCAAGAGGATTAACAATTGTTTGCTATAACAATTGAAAGGTATGTAATTCTAAAACCCTAGTTTGTTAATTTAGAAAATAGCCTCTGTCCTCTAGGGTTCTTGTTTTGAAATTCAAAGTTATATGTTCAATAGTTAAAACATAGATCCAAAGTAGGTTGCATGTGAACTTAGGAATTGTTTTCTACTTTATTTGTTTCACCTAAAACCCATCATTATGGATGTGGAGGAACTAGCCATTTCAGGCGAAACTGCCACAAAGCCAACAACCAAGGTACCGGAGGATCAAGCAGGGTCCTGACATTGGGTCAATGAGAAGCAGTTCAAGACCCGACGGTTGTTACTAGTACGTTTACCCTCAACAACACTTACGCATGCATTTTAATTGATAGTGGGGCTGAGCGGAGTTTCGTGAGTCATCAATTCAAACACCTACTAAATCAACAACCCCAAAAGCTAAGCGAAGCCTTCACGGTGGAGATGGCTAATGGGAAAACTGAAACAAACAAAGACATTTGCGTAGGATGCACGTTAACATTAAACAACCACTCATTTCAAATAGATTTGATGCCAGTTAATATTAGGAGTTTTGATGTGACAGTCGGCATGGATTGGTTAAGCCCCCACCATGCTGATATTATGTGCCACGAGAAGGCCGTTCGCCTTCACCTCCCGAACCACGAAACCCTAATAATCTACGAAGATAAACCTGGCGCCAATCTCCGTCTTCTCTCGTGCATCAAGGCACAAAAATGCGTGAACAAGAAAAATTATGCCTTCCTCGCTCATATTGTGGATAAAACGAAAGAGGAGATAAACATCAAAGATATCTCAGTGGCATGTGACTTTCCGGACATATTTCCCGAAGACCTCTCGGGAATACCTCCAGAAAGACATGTCGAATTTCGAATTGACTTATTACCTGGATCCACATCAATTGCCAAATCACCCTATAGGTTAGCTCCCGCTGAAATGAAGGAGTTATCCAGTCAATTAAGCGAACTTTTGGACAAAGGATTCATAAGGCCAAGCTTCTCACCCTGGAGAGCTCCAGTCTTGTTTGTCCAAAAAAAGGACGGGACTTTCAGAATGTGCGTCGATTATCGGGAATTAAACAAGCTCACTGTTAAGAATCGATTACCACTCCCTCGGATTGATGATCTATTCGACCAGCTTCAAGGAGGCAGTTACTTTTCAAAAATAGATCTAAGGTCCGGATATCATCAGCTGCGAGTCCGGGAAGAAGATATCCCCAAAACTGCCTTCCGAACCCGATATGGCCACTATGAATTCGTTGATATGCCCTTCGGTCTAACGAATGCTCCCGCAACATTTATGGACCTCATGAACCGAGTTTGCCACCCATTCCTAGACAACCTTTTAATTGTTTTCATCAATGATATACTCTTCTATTCTCGAAACAAGGAAGAACACGGTCAGCACTTACGACAGGTTCTGGATACATTGAGAGCAGAGAAGTTATATGCAAAATTCTCCAAATGCGAGTTATGGATTCACAGTGTGAATTTCTTGGGTCATGTAGTCAGTGAGGAAGGGATTCATGTAGATCCTTCCAAGATCAAAGCTATTGAAGGTTGGGCAATTCCGAAGACGCGAACGGAGTTCAGGCAATTTTTGGGTCTTGTCGGATATTATAGAAGATTCATTTAGAATTTCTCTAAGATCGCCAAGCCCCTCACTACACTAACCCAGAAAGGCATACCCTTCAACTGGACTGGCAAGCAAGAAGCTGCTTTTCAAGCCCTGAAGCGAGCCCTCTGTAGTGCTCCGGTACTATCCTTGCCAGAGGGAACCGAAGACTTCGTAGTATATTGCAACGCTTTAAATCAAGGGTTAGGTTGTGTTCTTATGCAGTGTGGAAAAGTGATAGCTTACGCGTCCAGACAATTAAAGACCCGCGAAGTAAACTACACCACCCATGATATCGAGTTGGGAGTTGTGGTCTTCGCCCTGAAGATTTGGAGGCACTACCTCTACGGTACAAAATGCACCATCTTCACGGACCACAAAAGCCTCCAGCACATTATAAATAAAAAGGAGCTAAACATGAGGCAACGAAGGTGGGTAGAATTGCTCAACGACTATGAATGCGAGATCAAGTACCATCCGGGCAAGGCTAATGTGGTGGCCGATGCCCTGAGCAGGAAGGAATACACGAGTCGACGAATGAAAACCCTAACATTGACCGTCCAATCCCACTTGTCCACGCAAATCAGGGATGCTTAATTGGAGGCCCTGAAGCCAGAAAATGTTGCGACCGAAGCGCTACGTGGGATGGACAAAAATCTCGAAATCAAAGAGGATGGAGCTTATTACCTCATGAACCGAATTTGGATCCCAAAGTTTGGAGGGTTCAGAGACGTGGTCATGAATGAAGCGAACAAAATAAGATATTCAGTCCATCCCGGTGCTGATAAAATGTACTTGGATCTGAAGCAACAATATTGGTGGCCAAACATGAAAGCACAAATTGCCACTTACGTGAGCAAGTGCCTCACTTGCGCCAAGGTTAAAGTGGAATATCAGAAGCCCTCGGGATTGCTCCAATAACCTGTTATACTAGAGTGGAAATGGGAAAGGATAACCATGGACTTTATAACCAAATTACCTAAGACGACAGACGGTCTGGATGCCATCTGGGGAATTGTCGATCGGTTGACCAAATCCGCCCATTTCCTACCAATAAAAGGGTTATTCAAGATGGAAAGGTTAACACGAATCTACTTAAAATAAGTGGTAAGGCTGCATGGGGTGCCGATATCCATTATCTCTGATCGAGATAGTAGATTCACCTTTCGATTTTGGCAGTCGCTCCAGAAAGCATTAGGAACACAACTTGCTATGAGTACTGCCTACCACCCCAGACTGATGGTCAAAGCGAGCGAACAATTCAAACACTGGAAGATATGCTCCAAGCTGGTGTAATAGATTTTGGCAAGGCATGGGATACCCACTTGGCCTTAATCGAGTTTTCGTATAACAACAGCTATCACACAAGCATTAAGGTTGCTTCCTTTGAAGCTTTGTATGGCCAGAAATGTAGATCACCTCTTTGTTAGGTTAAGGTGGGAGACACTCATTTGGCAAGAGGGCAAACACCGAACAACACTCTTACAGCACCTGAGATCATTCGTGTCACACCCCGGCCGTCGGCGGAAACACCGGGCGGTGTAACGTCATTTCTTGTATCATAGTTATCAACTTCTTGAAAACACATGTATTTAAAAATATGTCAACATAAAGTTGGTGAGTTCACAGGTTTTGACTCCATAAAATAATACATTTTCCAAGTTCAAAAGTATTGTTTTGAAAGTATCATTTTGACTCTCCAACGTTTAGTATATATATCCTAGGTATAAATTTTTACTTACCAAATAAGTAGTTTACTTATAAGTCTCATATATTATAAATATAAATGTTTGTAATTCCATACAAACGAAAGTTGCTACGTATAAATCTTATACGAGTAAAACCGCTACGTATAAATCTATTTCAATTCTATACGAGTAAAACCGCTACGTATAAATCTATTTCAATTCTATACGAGTATGTGTGTTAGGTATAATTATCTACTTAATATACAAGTAGTACCTAGGGTATAAGTAGGGGGAAACTTATACTTAACATTAATACTTGTATACGACAAAGTATAATGTTTCTAAAAATTTGCTACCATGAGCCTGTAACCGCTGCTATGACATAATACCTCTGATAAAACCCACTCATGATTTCCATGAGGAAAACCCACTCATGATTTACATGAGGACAACCCACTCATGAAATGAGGAAAACCCACTCATGATTTACATGAGGAACACCACACTCTTCATCGACGCCGGAACAATAACAAGTAACAGGATAGTTCGTCACTTGCTTATGGTTGACTGTAGCTAACAGTCACAAGTGGGGTGGTCAACCCGTATACTAATTATACACGACTTCCTCGCTCACACGGGATTAACAGTTACAGTTCAGAGGATTTCCGCTAAGATCCCCAATCTTAGTTGATGAATACAATTACTCATGTAGACTTCGACGGCTTCCTACAGCTCTCACAACAAAAGCATCTTCATGTCTAAAACCCTAAGTTACTAGACTATGCTTTTAAACATTACTCCTAACTTCATAACATTTAGGCAGTATAACATCTATAGCTTGAAGTAAAACCAGGTTTTATCTTGACATAAAACCAATAACAACAACAACATATAACATACCAAGTTTTATCTTGTCATAAAACTAACAATAACAACATACTTTATAAATTAACATACAGAACTTTCGAATATAACTTTGGAACTATATCGCACACAACATATATATAGAATCCTAAGTATAAATCAAGATCTACATTAGTATACTACTATAACAATAACATGCTAACAACTTTACGATAGTTGTATACTTTCAGATACGAAATAACTATATCCCAGTTATCATAACTATCTATGTTGATACTAATATACTATCATATAGATATAATAATAATGTATATATATAATATTTAGAGTGCTTCAGCAAAGGAGAGAAAGGAAAGAAGTTTAGGTGTAAGAATGGCTGGGGTCGAACTTGGTATTTATAGTAAGATTTTTGGCCCTCATAACGTGAAAAACTCCTTGTTCACGTCGTGAGTTTGGAACTTATCTCTTCGTAGACTTTCCATCCGTCTTCTAGCTTCCGAAGGTGTCACGATTCTAGTTTCACGTCGTGAATTTGATGTTCACGTCGTGAGGATTGAAGTTATCTCCTTCGTAGCCTCGTCACGCACCGTTTAGATCCGAAATGTGTCCTGGACTACTTTCACGTCGTGAATCTAAGGTTCACGTTGTGAATCCAAACAACTAGGGTTTCCTGCCACGTGTCATGCTCTAAGACAGCTGCATCTTCAGAAGGTCATAACTTTTGCATACGAACTCCGTTTTTGATGTTCTTTATATCCACGCGTAGGTAATTCCGAGCACTACAACTCTCTATTAGATTCCAATAGCTAATTCTAAGCCTATTTTAAATTCCTCTTGTTATATAGATTTTATAGTGTTCGGTTTATCATAACTTCTTCACGCCAAGTCAGATTTAGATGTTCTCTATATTTTTGGAATCGTATGGACGTATACTTTGAGTTGTATCATAAAATTTCATACTTGTATTAGAATTTATCATGAATTATATAGTAAGTTTGTCACATTACTAGTTTAACAAAATCACATTACATGATTGGCATAATCACATGTGATTGTTGTTGACCTATTTTGACTGGTGTTACAATTCGGGAAACAAGAGAGAAAATAGTTCAAATCAGGGCACGAATCCAAGCATCGCGAGACCGACAAAAGAGCTATGCTGATAAAAGGCGAAAGCTTCTGGAGTTCGAAGTGGGTGATCGCGTGCTACTGAAAATCTCTCCCTGGCAGGGGATGATACGATTCGGAAAGCGGGACAAGCTAAACCCACGATACATCGGGCCATTTGAGATCCTCGCCAGGATCGGTTCGGTAGCCTATAAACTACAACTTCTCCTGGAGCTTAACAACGTACACCCGGTATTCCACGTGTCAAATCTGAAAATGTTCCTATCAGATGAAACCCTCGTTGTTCCCATAGATGAGATTGAGGTGAACGAGAATCTCCTGTTCGTCGAAGAGTCGATTGAAATCATGGATAGAGAGATAAAGCGTACAAAACAAAGCCGCATTCCGATTGTGAAGGTTCGATGGAATGCAAAGAACGGACCAGAATTCACATGGGAACGTGAAAATCAAATGATGCAAAAATACCCTCACCTTTTCTCTAGTTCCTAAGAATAGCCTTCAAAAGAATTTCCGGACGAAATTCCCTCTAACGGGGGGATGATGTCACAACTAGTAATTTAAGGCTAGGAAATTATGTCCATGTGTAATTAACTTTTGATGTATCTGGTAACCCAAAGTATGATGTTATACTTGTTATTCACTCAAAAACGACAATTCGAATCTAAACTCACTCATGCAAGCTCTAAACCTAATTCAATACACTACATTCACTCAACTTTGGGCTTGTAACCCTAACTTCCCGGTTCAAACCTATTGCTGGACCAGGATTCACTTATAGGGTCTAATGGGCCAGTAACACCTCAACTTGGTTCTTTTGGGCCAATAATCCTCACTTGGGCCCTAATTGGACCCACATTCATTAAGCAATAGTATTCTAGGCCATAAGACTCTTTGTGGGCCTTATTGGGCCGAAAACCACTCAACTTGTATCTATGGGCCGAAAACCCACTTATTTAATCACATTGGGCCGAAAACCCACTTATTCAATCACATTGGGCCGAAAACCCATTTCTTTTACTGTTTTGGGCCTTAAACTTGTATGTGGGCCCAATGGGCCGAAAAATTTCTTATCGGGCTTTATATTTTCGATAGATATTCAATTAAAGCCCAATATTCCTTTTCTTTTCACCCCCTCTCCTAATTCTCGGCCCTATATATGTTAAAAAAAATGAAAATTTTGTATTAATTCTAATGGTGACACATACTTTTTGCATGGAGGAGATCCATGCAAAGTAACTATCCAACATCTAGGCAATTTAGAGTCTTACCATCATGTAATGACCATGTTAATACCTTTCTCTCTTCCCTCATTAAACTCTCGGTCAAAGACCCTAACTCCCACCACTATTCACTTCAATTATCTCACTTATTTCCTTCCCTCTCAGTCACAAAAAGATTTCCTTCATCCATCCATTCAAATTTTTGAAGATTTGTGGGTGTGTTCTAGAGTTTTTCATTAAAGATTATAACTAGGTAAGTTATTATCACCCGCAAAATGATCTGTTTCCATTTTATGCTAAGAACACTCCCTTACATGACTTATTTCGTGTTCTAGCTCCCTAGAACCATCAAGTTTCGAAAACCTCTTCAAGAAGTTAGCTAAGGCCGAGAACAACTTCATTCTTCTCTTCAAAATCGATCCATCACCAAGGTGAGCTTCATACCCCTCCTTTTTCGTGATTTACTAACTTTTGGAAAGAATACAAGTTGTTTTTGTGTTAAATGTAAGTATATATGCATGTATGTGTGTCTTTTTCATGTATATGTTGTGATTATGCCATGAAGACATGTTAAACTTTCATAAAACTAGAAATACCTACCAAATCTCGGTGATGTTTGAAACTAAATCACTTGAAGTAACTCTACATAATGTTGAAAAGAGTTAACATGCAAAAGTTACTAGAAAAGCAAAGAAATAATGCCAAAAGGCCATTTTTGACAATAAAGTTAAACAAGATGGACTTTTGGAGTCATTTTCGGTTTAATGGGCTTAAATTGATGATTTTCGGTTTTATTGGGCCTTATTTGTCAACATACGGTTTTATGGGCCCAAAAGTGCCATTTTTCATAAAAGAGGGCCTTAAATGAAAATATATAGTTAATTTGGGCCTAAAGTGTAAATTTTTAACAAAAATGGGCCTTTATTGTAAATTCTCGGCATAATGGGCCAAAAATGTCAGTTTTAACAAAAATGGGCCTCTTTGTAAATTCTCGGCTTAATGGGCCAAAAATGACATTTTTAACAAAAATGAGCCTTTATTGTAAATTCTCGGCTTAATGGGTCAAATATGTCATTTTTAACAAAAATGGGCCTCAAATACCCATTTACAGCTTATGGGGCCTTATATACTCATTTCATGGTTATTGGATTTTACATACTCATTACATGTTTATTGGGCCTGTTATACTCAATTTCATGTTTATTGTGCCTCACAACACATTCTATGTTAATCGGGCTGATAACAATTAAATACCCGACATTTTGATAAAAACAAATGGTATTTTTATCACCAATGTTTTTTAATAAAAAATACATACTTGAAACATTACTTAAAGCGTTAAACAACGAGACACACTATTCGCATAGATTTAGTTAAGGCTCTTGTGAGACACGCCTTCATACGTACCTACCTAGTGTACATCATTAGTCCTGTAGTTATAATCAGAGTCTCCTCGAGGGAGAGCGAGAATTTGTGTATAGATTTATATGGGGTTGACACCCCCGCACCTGAACTGTTCGCTACAGCTGGACGAGCCAGTCTAGGGTGACAAATGTCTTACCTAACGCGACGCGTGAAGAACGTCATGAAAGGCATATCAGTCATATCAAGCATGGTTATAGCGACTCACATAGAGAATAACAAACAAATAAATTTACGGAATAAATATATTCCTTCGTGATACAAATTACGTACTATACATTTTCATTACCCGGGTCTTGGGGTTAAGACCACACATTTTCTTTATACAGGAAATATAGGATTTTCTGGGAAACTCTTTTTATACATTATCAAACAAGAACATGAATGCTCTAATACAAGATTTGAAACAAAACTTACGAACCGTTTTTACAGAAAAGATCGGATTTTCTGGTGTTTACAAAATGATACAAAGTTTTCATACAAACATGTTTATGAACTCACCAACATTATATATGTTTATGTTTTTAAAATAACTTGTATTCTCAGAGACTCGTTAAGCAAGTCGGTCATCAAGAACATGTGGACTTTTGTAGTATTTTTGCTTCCATCACACATTTAATATTTTGGCATGTAATTTTTGTGAACAAATACAATGATGTAAACCCTGTATGTTGTATAATTGAATGTATGGTGATGATGTTGTCTATGATTCATTTATATACACTGTGATGATATTACAAGATGAAGTCACCCGCCCCGGATGTTTCCGCCGTCTGGTTCGGGGGTGTTACAGTAAATATTGGGCATTTTTAAAGTAAAATTTCAAAATAAATACGACCGAAATGATGAGTAAGTATGTGCTTCAATCTATAATAATAAAATAATTTATTGATATATTTTAAAGAATTGTCCTTAATCACAAATTTCTAAAAAAAACTTCTTTGAATACAACATTCTGATTGCTATGCAACATACAACTGCTTATGAATAAACACCGTTTGTCTAAAAACCAACGTCACATTTGATAGTCATTGGTCTTAACAAAACATACAGCCAGTGGAAATTATCTTCTTTAAAATGTGAAATAAATCCTTTAATTTGCAGGCATCAACGACATTTTTGGAATAAACATACGACTTCGTATGTTACTTTCAGATATTATCTATGTTTCTGTAATACGATTACCCAATGCTATAACATGTAGCCTCGTTCCATTACATAAACCACGTTTCTGATAAATATTCCTAAATAACATAACTGGAACACTGAGTTTTAATACCAACTTATGAATTGGAAATCCTTATGGTTTAAGACTATTTAGAACGTCATGCAAGTATAAACTTTCATTAAAGTTATCATAAACATAATCTAAATGACAAAGACTATTTGAACTTAATTATTATTTCCTTCTCAAATATCAATTATGCATTTTTTATACTGACCATTTGTGTGTTAGTGTGGCTATGACCGATGTGTAGCGTTTTTATAGCATTTATGTAGTGTTTGTGTTATAGCAATGGTCCTTGTTTAATTTAATTTACTAAAATTCTCAAACAAACATAAGTACAATGTTATTTCAGTTTTCAATTATATCAATGGATTATACTCATTTAACATGCACTTTTTCAGCATTGTACATTTAAATTCCATGTATTGCGGCAATCTACTATTGAAAAAAGTCCCATTCTAGCATTCTACTTACAAAACTTTTCATATTTACTTAAACAGGTACGATTTATGTAAAGAGTGATTAACATGGGGGTTTTCTGAATATATATATTTAAAGATGGTCCATTTCTGTAAATTTAGTTCAATAGAAAAAGACATGTGCACATTCATTAAAATTTAGTTGCAACAATGGTGCTTGTTTAATTTGAATTATAGTAATGATCCACGTATAAAATGAATGGATAAAATTTCCATTTTTCTAATCAAAATTAACATAAATTGTAACCGATTAAAAACATGTAACATCCAGGTTTTCATACCAAGTACACCAAAAATTTCATTTCTCATTATAAAAATTTACAATTAATCTTGGTGTACGTTGGTACTCTGGAATACAAGAAGCTATCACAATGATCGTATTGGCCTCAAGTATAGGATCAAGCCAAACATCACAATAATCTACCTGCAAGATAATCATCACAGAAACATAAGCCTCATGGCTTAGTGAATAATAGTTACAGTAACATAATCACATAAATTACAATTAAATAATCATTTCTAATATGTAACAAATAAATTACAACAATTAGTGGTATTCTTACACCCTCTTATCAACTCTAAAATAATTAGTTTCTCAATGATGATCTATTACCCAGTAATAATCTATCTCTCTCTCTCTCAATCTCTCTCTCTCTCTCTCTCTCTCTCTCTTAGTCACTCTCTCACTCACTTTGTGTGATCTATCTCTCAATTATGATCTCTTTCTCTCTCTATATCATAATCTAATTCTCAATCGTGATCAATCTCTCCATCGTGATCTATTTCTCAATCATGATCAGTCTCTTATTCATAGTCCCTCTCTCTCTCTCTCTCTCTCTCTCTCTTTATCTCTCTCTCTCTCTCTCTCTCTCTCTCTCTCTCTCTGCCTATCATGATCTATCTCTCTCAAGGTTAATAACTTTCTCTATAAGGACCTATCTCTCTCAAAGTTAATCACTCTCTATCAATGTTTGTCTCTCTTAATGCAAATCAATCTATGTATCAAGGTCTATCTCTCAATCACAATCGATATCTCAATAATGGTCTTTCTCTTTTAATCATATCTATCAATTGAATTTAATCTATCAAGTATAATCTATATATCAGTATGATTAATTCCTCACTCGTGGTCTCTACAAAAATCTAACTTGTAGTAAGATATGTATCTCGATAAAAGTCTTATTTAGCTCTGTTTTAATTGATTTCTTATTATGAATGGATTAATTATCATTGTCCTCGGAATTCATGCGTGTTGGAAATTTATGAATGTTGTGCGGTTTCAAATTCTCCTATGTATTAGGATATCAGTGGTTGGGATCAAGTGGTATAGTTCAAGTTAGTCTGAGTATCGAAGGATTATGAAGTTGACAATTTCTAACATATCTCGAGGCGGGGAGAGTGGAAGCTCACAACAAGAAGACTTAGTGTCAAGGTTCGATTCTCATTCGAATTTCTCCAAGTTCAAGACTTCCGCGCAACTTCTGAATCTTCTGATTTCACATTAAGATCATCATCAGTTGTTTGATTTCCCTTCGATTCGTATTCGTTTTAGTTGTGAGAAGCATCTATAGATCATGCTTGTTCTTTAGACTCTAGGGTGTTAGGAGCCCAGGTTGAGGGATGTGATGACGGCTTCCTTGTCTATTCTTATTTGATTAGGGCTTAGAGGTCTGAGTTACGGCCCGAAGACCTGATAGGATCAGTTAAGTCTTGTTGACCCCGAGTATAGTTTTCGGTTAGTGGATCGGGGGTAAGCCCAATTGTTGTTGTTTGTTAGTGAATCGGGGGTAAGACTGAGTGTTGTTGTCGGTTAATGGATCAGGGGTAAGCCTACCATGACTAGTTTAGTATGTGACCAGTTGGTTTTCGTCATGATGGTGTACTTATGTGCGGGATTACCATGACTACGTTTGGCCGAGAAGGTCTTGATCCGATCAAATCTACGGATTTCAGAACATTTTGGTTGATGGGAGGGGTTGCATCATGAAGTGGAAGCGAGAGTTGATTTCGAGGACAAAATTTAATTTAAGTGGGGGAAATTCTAACATCCTGTTTCCTTTTATTTCTTATTTCAGGGTCGTGGTCCGGAAGTCGATTGTGTAACAATTTATGGCCTTAATGAGGTAATGTTTAGACGTTTCTGAAGGAGGCAATGATGGCTACGATATCTTAACCTTTGAATTGTGTTTTGGGCCAAAGGGTAGAAAAGGGAAAGTCATAGGCTGGGGTCTTGCATGAAATATGGATTTTTGTTCGAGAAGTTTTTATTACACAATATCTAGATAATATTGTGGGGCCCTTCAATACCTTTCCATGGATATAAAGATCATCAAAACGGAGATTGAATGAAGAAGTTATCGCCGTTAGAAGTTATAAAGGTTTTGGTTTTAGCCTAGTGCGTTGGGCATAGAGGGTGTATGTTGGGCGTACTAGGCATGGATGATCATGAAGATTCAACCTCATACGTTGGTCGTACCAGTAGTTCGTTGGGTGTATGTAAGCCTGATATAAACCCTAATATTTGGGTTTTGGGCCCGATTTAAAGACCTTAACTCATTCTAAAACCTTATTACCTTCAGCCTCCATCCTCTCTAACCCTAATTTTGAAACCCTAGCCTTATTTGTACGATCCTTGAGTTTATGAGTGCTTTGGAGTGTTCTTGGTGCATCTTGGACAAGAAAGAGCTCATTGGTGAAATGTTGGTTGCATTGGAGCTTGTAGATACAGACCTTGGTCACATTGATCTTTCTTCTGGAGGTATAAAGCTTGAATCTTGATGATGAATTTGTTAGATCTAGCTAGTTTTGAGTATTATGAGCATTTGGTCACTTTAGTAAAAAAAGTTTAGATCTTGAAAGTTTTGTGACCTTTTGATGGATAAAATTGGAAACTTTATCTATCTAATCATCATATTGATTCGTATCCGAAGGTTGGAGATGTGGACTTAATGGATTAAATTGAGAAAGATGCACTTTTGGTCCCCTTTAGACTTAAAGACTAGATTTTGGTTGTTTGGATCATCCTAATGGATAAAGTTGGAAACTTTATCAATTATGGAGCTATTAGCAAGAACAAAAATGTGATCTTGGTCCTTCTGTCCCTTCCATGCAGAAGTTATGATGTCTTAATGGATTAATAAGTTAGGGTTTTAGCTATTGGACCTTTTCTAGCCATGGAAAGTCATAAAGGTGGAAACTTTATGACTTAAGTCGATCTTTTGAGTCTAGATTTGAGCTCTGGACAAAAGACCTTAATGGATAAAGTGCTTAATGGAGGAGTGAGAACAGGCAGCGTACGTTGGGAGTATGTTGAGTATGTTGGCTATACTTAGCAGCCTTGAACTTTGACTTTCATTGACTTCCGTTGACCGTTGACTTTTTGAACAAGTTTGACTTTGGGACAAACTTGAGGATTTTGGGCTATTAATTAAGATTCTATATGGTTTTGGTGTTAGTAGATTCGCAGGTGCAAGTAGTGCAGAAAAGGGATCGTATCACAGTGTTTCAAAGTTCTTCGATTCAAGTGAGTTTTCTTTACTACACATGTGGGTCGAAGGCAACAATGTCGGCTCACTAGGTTATGTATCCTTGTATATAGGATGTTATTATGTTGTTGTGATCTTTTATATTTGTATCCTGGTATATAGTATGTTGTTGTGATATAGTGATCTACTAGATCAGTGTATATATGATTATATTATAGGATGTTGTACTAGTGGTGTTGATACAAAAAGTGACCCTCTTTAGCTAAGGAACCGCAGTCTGGATTCTAGTCGATACCGCAATTGGAGTTGATACCGTAGTAAAAGCTATCTACTACAATTGGAGAAGATTTGTTGAACCGCAACCGCAACCGCAATCACAACCGCAAAGAACCGCAAGCGCAACTACTACCGCAAAGATGAAAGATGAAGACTTTCAAGGTTACTTTACTGACTTAGCGTGTTAGCATAGTATTGTCCAGTGAACCTTGCATGGTCACTGAAGTCAGTATGATCTTATTAGTTTATTTCAAATGTAACTTTTCGGAACTCTATAAATAGAGTATCTAACTTCATGTAAAACACACCTTCACGATCTTTCTGAACTATCATTGCAATACAAAGATCTTTCATCTCTATCTATTATCTTCTGGTAAACTGAGTTCCTCTTCACCTTAAGTTGTTTGCATTTACTAACTTGTGTTTGACTGCAAACCTTGTTATGAATCAGCTTGGTGTCTACTTGATATAACTTGTTGTCATTTATATTTCCTTTACATTTCCGAAACTAACAATATAACACTTCTACCTTATTATTGTTGAGCTAACTTGATATTTGAGATTAACTTATTCCGCAACTTATTATCTTGTACTAATGTTTGTTCAAGTGTCTTCAAAAACTTTTTCTCTCTACAAGTGGTATTCTAGTTTGGGTGCTTCTAGACTTGTTATCATCTAATGGAGTGTCATAGGGTTGTATGTAGTCATGTAAGATAGCCTGAGAACTCTTGATCTAGGTCTTCTTGCCCGTTCCATGTTTGGTTGTGGCTCTAGAGTAGCATCATCTGTTCGGGTGTCTATCTCACCTCTGTTTACTTATGGTTACGCATTTCATGGAACATAGCTAGTAGCAGAATAGTGTCTTATGAAAGGACTAGAAGGCGGTAGTGAGCTGTATGATTTATGTTTGCCTATATTATGTTCCTACTTGATCCTTGATTGTTTATATGTCGATGTATGCTGGTATTGGCTTGAAGTGGTCCTGCTTTGGGCTATAGGCCAAGATACCCGGTGTAGGCCGGCTGTAAGCCGTAGTGTCACACCCCCGAACCAGACGGCGGAAATGTCCGGGGGCTTGCGCGTGACTTCATCTTATAATATCATCACAATTGTATATAATTGAAACAAGACAACATCATCATCATGCATATCAAATACAACCAACATTGTTTACATCAAGTACAATATTACATGTTCAAAATATTTAATGTATGTTGAAAACAAAATATAACAATTTCCACCATTTCCTGCTGACCTTTCTTCTTAACGATTCCCTGAGAATACAAGTTATTTTGAAAAACGTCAACATATATAATGTTGGTGAGTTCATAAGCATATTTGAATGAAAAGTTTCGAATAGTTTGTAAACACCAGAAAATCCGATATTTTCCGAAATTGGTTTGAACGTGATGTATCTGTTGGGTTTTGAGCATTCTAACACTCCTAAGTGTACATGCAACCCTAAATACCTTAGATCTATGTTTTCTCTATTATACATGCAAATATGAACTTTCCAAGGTATTCATCCTAACTAGCATAATACCACTGATTCAAATGAATATCTCAAGTTAGAATTGCATACCTCTTTGATGTAGAATGTCTCCATGACGCTTGAGTGCCTACTACCCCTAGTGTGACACCTCAAATGGTTCACACAACATCAAATGCACATGGAATGACTTGAGAGAAATTGGAACACTTCATAAAATCGGCTAGCCCTTTTTCCTCACACATAGTCACCGATTTCTTGAGCCATGGGATTCTTTTATATGGTGGCTATTAGGGTTACACCATGTAACTCATAACTTTACCCATTCCTTATGCTCCATGGATATTAACCTCCATGGAGTATCCATGGGTCACCCCATGGACTTAGTCCAACATAAGGAATCTTGTCACAAGCCCACATATAAAAGAATGAATGATTTACACAATCAACCCATATGTTTAATTAGTCTCCTTTTGATCACTTAATTAATTCCAAATTAATTCTTGATCAATACTAATTAAATAACCTTATTAATATATTAGAACTTATAATATATTAATAAATCTTAAGTGTTATTTCTCTCATTTTAGTCTATCCACATTCATGATGCCATGCAACCCAAATGGACCATGCCGGGTCGGGTCAAGTCTTACCAATTATAGTTATGGACTTAGACATTAATCCAACAGTCTCCGACTTGGATAAGTCTAAAACTATTATTGCATACGACTTCAAGAACCGACTGGCAATCGTAGCTCTCAAAAGCTTCTATCGAACTCTGACCTTGCCGATGATCTTTGACCTTTGTCAATGACTTGTCCATTAGATAAGGGATCATTTATTCCTCCATTCTAGATATCATATGGACTAAGACATGGATTATAATCATTCTCTCTGTCCATTTGTTGTTTCCCGATTTCCGATTTATGACGACTGACTAATTGAACAAATCAAATCAGTCTAGGCCTGGCCGAGCACTTACATTTGTCACCACCAAATCATCGAGGGGCCCACATATATCGCTTTTATCCCGAAGGTAAAAGGAATGGATAAACTTCGACTCATATGGCTTGTTCTACTACTTGTTGAATCATACACAAAGGCACGCTTTATAACATCGAGTCACCAATGCGTTTTCGTGCAATCAATGTATAACTAACTCATAGTAACAACTCATATCTCTAGGTTTGAAGAATATAAGATATTATCGTCTCATGATCACTCGTGATAAAATCCATGAAGTGATTCCAATGAGCGCGGGTTGAATCCAATACTCAGAACTTATGAGAACTCATGAGTGTTGTAGCACCACCTTGACCCACATCTTATACCTCTACAAGCCCAACCCATGACAATCTTGATTCATATCTACTTCCAACATATGACCGACTGTGGATGGTTTGAATAACTTAATCATTTAGGAAGAATGACCTAGTTATTCTGGAAGTCAAAACATGCAAAGTGAAACACAATAATAATCGAATCCAATATGGTCTCAGAACTTATGAATATAAATAAAACACCTTTTATTTATCACCATATGATTACACATTATTGATTGTATACTGTTTCAAACTATCAACTTTATACTTGAATTAAAACAATAGTTGTCCCATGCTCCAAGCATGTACACTATGTTTTCTAAACACTAGTCATGCCATACACCAAGTATGCATACTATGTTTGTCTATGATCTTTACTTTGTGAAATAGATCAATTGAACATAACTTCAATGATTATCTTTTCACAGTCCCAAATCCTTACTGCAAATGCAGGAATTCCAAATTCATGCCATTTACTGAAATCTGTTAGATTCTAAACTTATATGCATTGATCCTCTTGTAATGATTATGCAAAAAGTCACAAGGACTTGACAACAAACATTACAGAGCATTCCAAGGAGATCAACTCCTTGGAAATATCCTTCTTGCATTAAGTTTCCTAATCTTACACAGATTGAATAATTTCTAACTTTGAAACATTTCCATATTCCATTTTGACTATCACTTCTGAACAAGAGTTGCCTCCTTAAAGATTATGTCAATATGGTCCTTCCAGAATTAACACTATACTTCCAACTGTCCTTGAGCAACCAATCATTGGTAAACCTTAGATTGTCCTCGACAATTGCTTAATCCTTTTAGTCATATCCAGTTCTAGACCTTTTCCCTTCTTAATGTCCCAGACATTTGGAAAATTTTAGAAAGGATGAATATAGCACATGTAATCGATCCTATATCCGAAGCATATGGGACACGATTCACGATGTCTCACATAAAGACTAAACCAGTCTTTTGCTATAACATTTCCATTTCAATTTGCCAAGTTCTTATAGTTCAGATTATGAAAAGGGATGTCGTAATCATAATCGAATTTTAGAACGCAAATAATGGACCCATATATAGAATTTCCTTATGTTGAGCCATTCCAACATGAAATTCATATATATATATATCCTTCACTAAATATGATTTAAAACCTCAATCTAAACTTTTAGATTTGAGATGAAGTATAATTTCCTCTCCCTTAATTATAGCAAAACAACTTTTTCCCAATTGAAACCTTTTGTTTTCTATAATTAACATTGCTAACTTGCAACCTTTATCATAATTATCATGCTCCCACTAACACGATGATTATTAGCATAACACTTATGCTCCCACTAGCTTTGACATGTACTCAGAAATCAGCTGAACTTCTAGAAAAACAATACTTTATTGACTTTCTTACCAAAGTTCAGATTTCTGATACTAGATTGCTTTGATAAAACTTTATCAAAATCATACACCTTGCCTTAGATAGCACACTTGTGTGTCTAAACAATTTTAAGAACTATGAAAAGGGATGCCGTAAAGTCTCAATTGTTTAGACCTTTGCCACTTCTCACAAGTGCATGTTAGTGTGCCGGTTAACCACACATGCTCCACTAATGACTTTGAGAATGCAAAATTGTTTAGTGAAAGTGTTTCCTCACCATCATTTTCATGAATCGGAGAGAAACCTTATGACACTTAGATTTAATGGTGTATAAGTTCTTATCCATGTGAATTGTCAAAACCATAGTCACAAGACAAGGATAATGACAAATTCAAACTCATATGGACTGAACTCAATCTTAATTTCTTGCCATCTGGCAGCTCAAGGGTCTGCCATTGCTTCCAAGTTGCTGTGCAACCAATTGAGAACTCTAAGAACTCATATGCAAAGCCAACTTTAATTGGAATGGACACAGAAATAGTCAACACGATAGGTTATAAACCTCAAGTCGTGTGCTAGTGAATAACTTTAGGTTTTACTCTTGATTAGTTCTTGAGACTTTCAAGAACTTTTAAGACTCTCACTGTCCTCTTGACATATAAGACTCTCTTGTCAAATATTCAAGAGATAGTGTAGATTCTAATCAAGACAAACACTTCACATAATTGGCCTTAGTTGGTCTTTGTTTTATCCAAAACATCACAAATTACCAATTTCAAATGTACAAGAGTAGAAACCTTTTACTCTTACATTTGACAAGTGTTTTTAAACCTTCTTTAAGACATGTCACTCAAGTTACAATCTTGGAGTATGACTCTAAGAATTGTTTTGGAATGAAATATGACTCATCTTCTTGATTTAACCACTTCAACAATTCATAACTCCTCTTCTTAGCTACCAGAATGCACTTAGAGGATGAATTGTGATAAGGCCTCTTAATCATTAAGATGATTATATAACATGATACTAAAGTACTCTCCCATCTTTTCAGATTTGAGAAACTTTTATCCTTCTGCCTAATTTGATTCTTCTCATTCGTTCCGCCATACACTGAAATATTTTTCCAACGCTTCAGAATTATACTTAAGCCTGTAAGTATAACCGTATTTACTAAACTTTAGTAAATCATGACGAATAGTCTTATCGATCTTTTGTGGTGGACTTAATCAGTGCACAAGAATGTGTACTCGATCCCTTAGTCTGTTACTTGACTCACACATCCATGTGAACAAGTAGTTAGTCTTATCTTTTCCAATGCTTGAAGGTTCTCATTCATCATGCTCTACAAATTGCATGATTCCAAGTTTCGGTCCAATTGAAGCTTGGGTGATGAGAATCTTTCCTTATTTGGTAAATTTAGACACTACCACAAATGAAAGAATCAAATTCATATTTCCACTCTTGCTCTTAATGGAATCTTATAAGCAACACAGTTTTTCATAAATGCCATTGTAATGATATTTTTAAAATAAATAAAATCAAAAGAAAAACTTTGCGGAAAAACTCATCTTTACAATCCATATGAAAACTTGTTGTTATCTATTCCTAAGCAAAATATCATAACTCCTAAGAAGTAGCTCAAGAATCCGATCTTCAAACTATGTGATAGAAATCCATCTACGCGATCAGATTCAGCATATTCTTTCTTTAAGTTTCTTCACTTTTTCTTTGATTCTTAAAACATCACCATGTGACCCAGTCACATCATGTATCAAGAATCTCAGAATAGAAACTTAGCAGAGTTAGATAGTGGACTTTACCTGAAGTAGAGTCAAACTTATTGACTTTAACATCCTTAGGTAAATTTGGAAGCTTCGCAACCAATGCCCCTTTCTTTGGCAATGGACCCTTGATAATGGGACTATCTCTGACTTAGCCTTTCTATTTACCATTTGGTCAACCGAGTTGACTATGGCCGATCCCTTTCCATTGGGAAGAGAGAGCTTTACTGGATATCCAATGTCATCATTTTCAATGTCCATAAAGTTTTAGGAAGTTGATCTTAGCAAATAGATAAGATCATTAAGGGTCTTTTCATAGTCTGTTTCATAGGAGTCCCAAAGGAATTCACTATGTGACTTAGAAAGTGATTGATCATCAGTTTCCTCTAGACTTTGACACCCAAATCTCCTGACTTGTCAGTATGTGACTACATCTCCAAGATGTGATCACACATAGACCTTTTCTTGCCAATAGGGCTTGAGTGACCTTAAACTTTTCAGGAACTTGTGGGTTAGGGAGAATAATTGGAGGAGGTGAAAGAAGTATGATTTCCATGGGACATCATCTTCATTTTAGGAAAACTTGTTTCAAGAGATTTGGGAAGATCATCTTTTTGGGAGATATTCAAGATAGTTGATTTAAAGTCCTTAATATAACACCCAATATGAAATATTAAGGCTAGGACCCAACATAATACTTTTATAACTTGGAAGAGGGATGCCGTAATCCAAGCTATAAAATATTTGAAGGTAGGTGAATGACGACTCACCAATTTCCACCAAGATAAACGAAATGTATTATTAGGTTTTAATTGGTTTTGAAACTCCTAGATTCTTTTGAGATTAATTGAACTGTTCAATGGCATGTTTCAATCTCGAGTGTGCCCTTCAGGTTTTGTGACTGGGATGCCGAGGATCACAAAACAAGGTGTGAATAACCATGCAAATATACTTGGTACCCTTAAGTGTTTACCCCTCAATCGATGTGCCGGTTAACCACACACGCTCCATCGATACTATGATAAACATTAAGTTACCCTTTGCCTACCTTGTTAAATACGAGTTAGTGTGCCGGTTAACCACACACGCTCCACTAACTGACTTAAACAAAGTGCAAAGTGTAATTTCATGGGTTAGCACCAAATTCACATTTTCCTAAGTAACTAAGATTGGGAATTTATAAATGTTTAGTTACTTAGTATTTATCATTTATACTTTTAATGAAGGGAGAATTATAGTCCTTGTCCTACCCGTTCGGCGAACGACCCTCCACCAGTCAAGGAAGCGGTGGGTGAGAGTGGACACCCATTAAACTGCCATTTTATAGGCAGTAACCTTATACCCCCTTATAGACCGGCTTCGTGAATGAGGCCTACTAATGGTAAGACTGACTTTCTCTTATATATATATATATATATATATATATATATATATATATATATATATATATATATATATATATATATATATATATATATTATTATTATTAAATTATAATATTATAAAGTATAAGGGTTGAATTTTAACTTTTAAAATTCTAAGGGCTTAACTTGGAATTAAAGTATTCATAAGAGAAAACTTTTCAAATTCCAAAACTTGAGGGCAAGTTTTGAAACTATTCAAAACTAATTAATTCCATAACTTATGTGTTGAAAGTAGTTTTAATTAAAAAAAACTCTTCAAGTTCTATAACTTGAGGACAAGTTATGGAAGACTTTAAACTAATAAAAGAATGTAACTTTTCTTTATTTTGTAATTTATGGAATTAATTAAGGTTACACATTTTATTACTTAATGAAGTGACTCTTGAAACTCCATAACTTGAGGACAAGACTCTTCATTTTTGTAACCATTGCCAACTTTTATGAGTTTTATGAAACTTAAATGTGACCTTTCATGTAACTTGAGGACAAGTTACACAAACACATTTTAGAATCATCTCTTAGATTAAAATGGATTGAAAACACATAATCAATTAACTTTTCTATTAATCTAAGCAACTCATAAGAACAAGATAATTCAAATCAAACTTTTTCATGTAAGTAGTCTAAACCTTAAACTAATACAAAACATGAATCTATTGACAATTATCTCTTTGAAATTGGATTAGCATGAACATTACCACATCAAAAACAAGTTTATAGGATCAAAAACAGCTTATGGTAATGTTCCTAGTCCATTTCTAGCTAAAAAAACTCGAAGATATGCTATCAGGGGCTCCTACTCATCGAGTGTATGAACCTACTCGACGAGTAGGATGATTTTCTTCATGGACTCGGTGAGTTCATCAGTGGACTCGGCGAGTCCAGTGCCCAGAATGCCCGAAATTCGAGTTTTTCAACATTTTTCAGCAATTTGCATCAAGTATAATTGAAAAAAAGCCTAGGCTCTGATACCACTGTTGGGTTTTGAGCATTCTAACACTCCTAAGTGTACATGCAACCCTAAATACCTTTGATCTATGTTTTCTCTATTATACATGCAAATATGAACTTTCAAAGGTATTCATCCTAACTAGCATAATACCACTGATTCAAATGAATATCTCAAGTTAGAATTACATACCTCTTTGATGTAGAATGTTTCCATGAAGCTTGAGTGCCTAGTACCCCAAGTGTGACACCTCAAATGGTTCACACAACATCAAATGCACATGGAATGACTTGAGAGAAACTGGAACACTTCATAAAATCGGCTAGCCCTTTTTCCTCACACATAGTCACCGATTTCTTGAGCCATGGGATTCTTTTATATGGTGGCTATTAGGGTTACACCATGTAACTCATAACTTTACCCATTCCTTATGCTCCATGGATTTTAACCTCCATGGAGTATCCATGGGTCACCCCATGGACTTAGTCCAACATAAGGAATCTTGGATCACAAGCCCACATATAAAAGAATGAATGATTTACACAATCAACCCATATGTTTAATTAGTCTCCTTTTGATCACTTAATTAATTTCAAATTAATTCTTGATCAATACTAATTAAATAATCTTATTAATATATTAGAACTTATAATATATTAATAAACCTTAAGTGTTATTTCTCTCATTTTAGTCTATCCATATGCATGATGCCATGCAACCCAAATGGACCATGCCGGGTCGGGTCAAGTCTTACCAATTATAGTTATGGACTTAGACATTAATCCAACAGTATCATAATCAAATATTAATGCATGTGTGTTTTCTATATTTTGAATGTATAAAAATGTAATCCAGATAAAAACCCTGTATTTTCCGTAGTACGTAAAAGATATTGTTTAACAGTTATCACCCCAGAAAATCCGATATTTTCTGTTTATAAACGTGTTGTGGTCTCAACCCCAAGACCGAATGACAGTATATGTATGTTTTTGTATCCACAAGATTTTATAGGTATTCTATAAAATTATGTTGGAGAAGATTTCTAAGTGAGCCGTTTTAACAATACTTGATTTTTGACGAGTTCGCCTGTTGTGGCGTTCCTAGGCGCCTGTTTGATTGACAGTAAGGTTTGTCACCCTAGACTGGCCTAGTCTGGCTGTAGCGAACAGCTCAGGTGTGGGGAGTCACCTCGTATAGATCTATACACAAACTCTCGCTCTCCCTCCAGGAGACTCTGGTTATAACTACAGGCTACGATCATACACTCTAAAGGTGTCAACCGACCAGTCTCACCAAATCATTTATTGTTTTCACACGAGTATTGAATTACGCTATGTATAATGTTTTTCGTAGATATAGCTTGTAAACTTCACATCTTTTGTTATAGATTTCGAGATCTATCATATTTCATCACACAATCACAACATAAACCAAGAAAATCACACATAACATGCACTAATACATAGATCTAACACATAGCAACTTGTTTTCTCCCCCAAAAACAAAGTACAACCAAAATCAAGGGGGTATGAACTCACTTTGGGGTTTGGATTCGGTTTGATGAAGATCTCGGCTTTAGCAAGCCTCTTGAAGAGGTTTTCGAACTTGGATGGTTCTAAGAAACATGATCCACAAAAATATGGGTGTAAGAGGAGATTTTTGAAGAGATCAAGAAGTTAAATCATAGATCTAAGTTAGAACTTACCAAATTTGGTGATCTTGAAGAAGAATCTCTTGAAGCTACACCCAAAATCTAGAAATTTTTGAAGGAAAAGGGAGGTGTTCAAGAGAGTGTTTTGAAGATGTTTGAAAGGAAAATGAGAGAGGTGAGGGGAGGGGTTTCGGCCGAGAGGTAGAAGAAGAGGGAGAAATAGAAGAGATTGAGGTGATGTTTGCATGGATAGCCACCATGCAAACATGAGGTGTCACAAGCACATAATTCTTCACTTTCTCCTTTTTTTTAGCTACATGGGCCGAGTATGGGCTACAAAGATTGGAGATGTAATGGTTTTTTTTGGGCCTATTCTTGGCCTGTTCGAATTTTTTTTGTTAAACTCTAAGCATTTTTCGGCCCATTGGGCCCTTAAGAAGGTTCACGACCCAAAATGGTAAAAGGAATGGGTTTATGGCCCATTAGGGTTAATTAAATCATTTATGACCCATCATGGCCCATTGGAGGTAGAATAAATCATTCTAGGCCCAAATGGCTCAGAATGTTATAGATTGATGAATTGATGATTTATTGGTCCCTTAGGCCCAATAAGAGAATCCTAGTCCATAATGAACTTGAACCGGGATTTCTTGGGTTTCCAACCCTTATTTGAACATATGAGATGTATTTGAATGAGCATAGAGTATGATATTAATTTAGAGTACAATCTATTACACTGGATGAATGTCTACATGAGAATAGAATTTCCTACCTAAATGCTAGTTGTGACATCATCCCCCCGTTAGAGGGAATTTCGTCCCGAAATTCTTTTGAAAGATGGACTTAAGAATGAGAGAATAGGTGAGGGTACTTCTGCTTCATCTGGTCTTCACATTCCGATATGAATTCCGGTCCACGCTTAGCGTTTCATCGAACCTTCATAATCGGAATGCGGCTCTACTTCGTACGCTTCACTTCCCTATCCAATATCTCGACTGGTTCTTCGACGAACAGGAGATTCTCGTTTATCTCGATATCTTCCAAAGGAATGACAAGAGTTTCGTCTGATAGACACTTTTTCAAATTCGAGACGTGGAACACGGGGTGTACATTGCTGAGCTCCGAAGGAAGCTCCAGCTTATAGGCAACCGGACCAATTCTGGCAAGAATCTCGAATGGTCTGATGTATCGCGGGTTCAGTTTTCCCCGTTTCCCAAAGCGGATCATTCCTTTCCAGGGAGAGACTTTCAATAGTACCCGGTCTCCGACTTGGAATTCCAGAGGCTTCCGTCGTTTGTCAGCATAGCTCTTTTATCGATCTCGCGACGCTTGGAGTCGAGCATTGATTTGGATTATCTTTTCGGTCGTTTCCCGAATGATCTCTGGCCCTGTGAGAGTGTTGTCTAATGATTGTCCTTTCGCTAGTTGAGTGCCACCCACCTCAGACCAACATAGAGGCGATCTGCATTTACGTCCACAAAGAGCCTCAAAAGGAGGAACCTTGATGTTCGTGTGATAACTATTGTTCTATGATAATTCAACCAAGGGCAAGTGGGCATCCCATGAATTGCCGAAGACAATCACACAGGCTCGCAGCCTGTCCTCGATTGTTTGTATGGTTTGTTCACTTTGGCCATCGGTTTGGGGGTGATAAGCGGTACTCATGTCCAATTGAGTTCCTATTTCCTTCTGAAGTGACTGCCAAAACCTTGAGGTAAATCTAATATCTCGATCCGAGATAATAGACACCAGCACTCCATGAAGTCTTATGATCTCCTTGATGTAGATTTGCGTCAACTTTTCCATCTTGTAGGATTCTTTTATTGGAAGGAAATGAGCGGATTTTGTTAACCTATCGACGGTTACCCGGATAGCATCCAATCCGTCTGCTGTCTTTGGTAATTTGGTCACGAAGTCCATAGTAATCCTTTCCCATTTCCACTCGGGTATCGTTGGCTGTTGCAATAGTCCTGAGGGCTTTTGGTATTCCACTTTCACCTTGGCGCAAGTGAGACACTTGCCCACGTAAGTGGCGATCTCTGCCTTCATATTTGGCCACCAATAATGCTGCTTTATGTCCAGGTACATTTTATCTGAACCCGGATGGATGGAATATCGCGTCTTGTGGGATTCATTCATGATCATCCCTCTGAATCCCCAAAATTTAGGGACCCAGATTCTGTTCGTGAAATAGTAAGTTCCGTCCTCCTTGACTTCAAGGTTCCTGTCCATCCCACGTAGCATTTCATTTGCGACGTTCACCGGCTTCAATGCATCTGTTTGGGCTTCCTTGATTTGAGAGGTTAAGTGGGATCAGATTGTTATTGTTAAGGTTTTCACCCGGCGACCTGAGTATTTTTTTCTGCTCAAGGCATCGGCTACCACGTTAGCCTTACCCGGGTGGTACTTGATCTCGCACTCGTAATCATTTAGCAGCTCAACCCATCTTCATTACCTCATGTTTAATTCTTTCTGATTCAGAATGTGCTGGAGGATTTTGTGGTCGGTGAAGATGGTGCACTTTGTACCGTAGAGGTAGTGCCTCCAAATATTTAGAGCGAAGACCACAGCTCCCAGTTCGATATTATGAGTGGTGTAATTTACTTCATGCTTCTTTAGTTTCCTGGATGCGTAAGCTGTAACATCCGGATTCCCAGGTATCTTATTTTAAGTATTTATATTGAATTTTAGAAAGGGACTCGGTGAGTAGGCGCTCAGACTCGCCGAGTGGGATCGTGCATTTCTGGTCTGATTTAGTGAAGGACTCGACGAGTCGATGCGTGGACTCGGCGAGTCCGCGCTGTTAAGTGAAACCCTAATTCTCGAGGCCTGTGCCCTATTTAAAGGCCTTTATAGCCTTCCTTGCGGCCACTTCCCCCCTGAGAAACCATAAAGAGAGAGAGAATGTGTGTGTGTGTGTGTTTGTGGTGCTAGAGAAAGGCTAATTCACCATTTCTTGAGTGTTTTAGCAAAAGAGAAGTGGTTTCCAACAAGAGGAGGTCAAGGGAGCTGTGGATCCAGAGTTTTCAAGTTCAGATCTACACTATTGAGGTATCAAATCGAACTAGCCTTCTATTTTGGGTTAAGATCTATGATTTAGGGTTTTCTATAAACCGTTTTAAGGCTTGGAAGGTTGAGGTTTTGGTCCCTTGCTGGGTTAGACCTCAGATCTGGACCCATAGAGGTCCAGAGAACCTTTCCCATTCTGCTTTAAGCTTGTTCATGGAGGATTGGAGACTAGGTTGCCATTTTTAGAGCTATTTCTCCATTTATGTCTTGATGTGGGTTGTATGCACGTAAAGGTTGCACCTTTACGTGACCTTTGAGCACTTGAAGGCCAGATGTATAGTTTAGACCTTTGACCTCAGAAGGTCAAAAGTCATTTGAGAGTTGTTATGGGAGCAACTCGCCGAGTCCATAAGTGGACTCGACGAGTCGAGTCGGGGTTGCCCCGCGATTCGTGACAGGTGTAACCCGACGAGTGGAAGGATGACTCGACGAGCCAAGAGGGGCTGAAAGGATTCAGAGGACCCGCATGAACTCGCCGAGTCGCCCTTGTGCACTTGACGAGTCGGGTCAAAGCTTGACCGTTGACTTTCGTTGACCTTAGGGTTCTGGTCGAGACTGACTCAAGAGAGTTCAGGGAAGGGTAGAATGGCGTTCTACCCAATCTGTAAAGATGAGGCTATGAGAGAATATTGATCGGGGATGTTATTTGAATAATAGGAGGAGGCTAAGTCGGGACGTTGAGCACGAGAGTTTATCCGACTTCATTGAGGTGAGTCTTCTCACTATACTGTACCTGGAAGGGTACCTATGTGTGACCGGAAGGTCTTGTATGCTATGATGTATGTGCTATATGCGGTTATGTGATATGTGTGACCGGAAGGTCTTGTATGCTATGAGATGTATGTGCTATATGCAGTTACGTGATATGTATGTGTTATGTATGTTATGTATGGTAAGGACCGGAAGGTCAAGATGATATGGACCGGAAGGTCACGATGATATGGACTGGAAGGTCAAAGAGTTATGGACCGGAAGGTCAATATGGGTAGGGCCAGAAGGTCTACCGGGATTCGGGACGGAAGTCCCCTGAGACACATGGATCAGAAGATCCTATAGAGTTATGGCCTGGAAAGGCGTATGTGTGGTATGTGGTATTTTGGGGAACTCACTAAGCATTTATGCTTACAGTTGTTGTGTTATGTGTTTCAGGTACTAGCGAGGCTCGCGGGAAGGCGTCAGCATGATCCGTACACACTTATAGAGTTTATGTTATTAAGATTCTGGGGACATATTTTGTTATGACACAGTGATACATTATGTTTTATGATTTTCATGTGATTGAAAGTATGATTTAAAAATGAAAAATTGTTTTGAAAATTCACGTTGTTTCAAGTTGGTATCAGAGCCTTGGTTTGAGGGATTCAGGTGCATCTTCGGATGGATCTGAACTCAAACTAAGGAATTGAGAAAGTTTTCATAAAATAAATAATTATTCTAAAAGAGTAAAAGATTTTGAGAAAGGCAGAAGGAAGCAGTGTGTACGATCAGCCAACGCCTGAATGGTGATTTCCCAAGATACCCTTACATTATGTGTTATGAGATTTGTTATGATATGATATGCATGCTAGAGTAGGCTAGGTATTCATATTAGTACTAGAGTGGCCTGATTTGTGATGCCTTAGCCTAAGAAGGATTTTGCTGCTATGTGATGCTTGAGAGCGATTAGGTAGCAGTGAGGAGCTGATGAGGGGTCTACCGAAGGGTAGCCTATGCCAGTGAGATATAGAGTACTTGTGATCTGGGATCCAAGCAGGAGGACTTAGGGTGAATACTGATGCGGTGTGGACGGTAGTATAGGGCCCGTACTACTGAAGACACCAGAGCAGTGCGCACTCTAAGTAAGAATCCTTTGGGTACTAAGGAAAAAAGTAGGGTTGAGTTATCGAGTGCGAGTATGCTCGAGCGAGTCTCTGATATTTTTATGTTGTATTTCAGAGACATCATGGTTGGGACACGTCACAGACCTGAGCCGAGTGGTGTGAGTGACGAGGAGCTTCGTCAGATGATCCACGATGAGGTGGCAGCGGCGATTCGAGCCGAGATTCCAAAGATATTTGGGTCTATCAAGACCACATTGATTGAGACTTTTGATGAGCGGTACGCGGCGGTGACTGAGGTTGCGGCTGCTGCAGCTACTGCAGCTGTGGCTGCTGCCAGACCTCAGGGAGGTGACTCGTTGTTGCTTCGAGAGTTCAGCAACACGAAGCCACCAGAGTTTGACGGGACGCAGGATCCGATCGCTGCGATGAGATGGATTTCTGATATCGAGGGATGCTTCTACACGTGTTCATGTCCGGAGCATCTGAGGGTACGGTTCGCGTTGAACCAGCTTCGTTTGGGAGCGAAGGATTGGTGGAAGTTCGTGAAGACGAGCTTCACTCTTGTAGAGATTTCAGCGGTGACCTGGGAGAGGTTCACCACCATGTTCAGAGACGAGTATATTCCCCCGGTGGAGAGGGAACGGTTGGTTCAGGAGTTCTTGACCCTCAAGCACGGTACTGATTTGGTTACTGTGGTTACCAGGAAGTTTCATGAGAGGGCGATGTTCTGTCCTGAGCAGGTGTCTACTGAGCAGGCACGCATGAGCCGGTATTTGGGCATTTTGAGGAGGGATATTCGGGAGTTCGTGTCGAACTTAACTTACCAGACATTTGCTGAGCTCCAGGCAAATGCCCGGAAGAGGGAGATTGAGTTGGAGACTCAGGATAGGGAGGAGTCCGAGTCTCAGAGGATGGACCGGCGGCCGACACAGCCTCAGCCGGCAGCCAAGCGGGCAAAGTCCGCTGATACGAGATCTGGAGGCTAGAAGGGTCGCACTTGTGGGAAGTGCGGCAAGGGACATGATGGGGTCTGTCGATCGGGTGCTTGCTACAAATGTGGTAAGGAGGGGCATATCGCCAAGGATTGATCCAAGGGATTTATGGTTTGCTTTCATTGCAACCAGACTGGCCATCGGAAGGCCGAGTGCCCGCAGCTACATCAGGGATCAGCACAGGGATCTGCACCTGCTGCTAGGGCTACCGAGATTCGGCCAGCGAAGGGCGAGGCACCGAGGGCTCGTGGGAGAGCTTTCCAGTTGACAGCGGAGGAGGTCCGCGCAACGCCCGATGTTGTGGCTGGTATGTATTCTTTATTTATTTATGCTGAGATGAGATATTGTGCTTATATTATGATATGCGTAGGTACTTTTCTTGTGAGTTCTGTACCTGCCTTAGTGTTATTTGACTCGGGAGCGAGTCGATCATTTGTGTCGATAGCGTTTAGTCGACACATCAGTAGCCGACGAGAGGCGTTGAGACGACCTGTACGAGTTTCCATAGCTGACGAGCGAGCGGTGTATGCTACGGATGTGATTCGAGGATGTGTACTCGAGATCTTCGGTGTTGAGTTCCTGATAGATCTGGTCCTGATAGCGATGGGGGACGTATGTGTCATAGTGGGCATGGATTGGTTGAGCCGATTTGGGGCTGTCATAGATTGCGAGCGACAGTTGGTGACGATACGAGACCCCAGTAGGGGAGTACTTACGGTGTACGGCGAGGGTACCCATGTGGGTCAGTGTTTTGTTCGGCAGCCAGAGCGAGACAGAGTTTACAACGGGGCTGTAGCAGGTTCGTGGCATATGTGATGGACTCACGAGTGGCCGCCGAGGGGCTAAGTTTGATGAATAACGTTCTGATAGTGCGTGAGTTCCCGGATGTTTTTCCCGAGGAGTTGCCGGGTGTGCCTCCCGAGAGGCAGGTAGAGTTCCGTAAGGATTTGGTTCCGGGGGCAGCGCCTATCGCCAAGGCACCTTATCGCCTTGCGCCGCCAGAGATGCAGGAGTTATCCTCGCAGCTCCAGGAGCTACTGGGGAAGGGTTTATTCGACCGAGTAGCTCGCCATGGGGAGCGTCGATCCTTTTTTGTCAAGAAAAAGGATGGTTCACACCGGATATGTATTGATTACCGGGAGTTGAACAAGTTGACGGTCAAGAACCGTTACCCATTACCGAGGATCGACGATTTGTTCGATCAGTTGCAGTGAGCGTCTTGGTTCTCCAAGATTGATCTGAGGTCTGGATATCATCAGATGAGAGTGCGTGATGAGGATATCCAGAAGACAGTGTTCAGGACTCGTTATAGGCATTACGAGTTCGTGGTGATGCCTTTTGGGCTCACCAATGCACCAGCAACGTTCATGGATCTCATGAACAGGGTGTGTAGACCGATGTTGGATCGTTCGGTGATCGTGTTCATCGACGATATACTGGTGTATTCGAGATCTAGAGAGCAGCACGAGGAGCATGTGAGAGAGATTCTCGGGGTATTGTGGACGGAGAGGCTTTATGCCAAATTCTCCAAGTGCGAGTTCTGGTCACGGGAGGTCCAGTTCTTGCGGAATCTCGTCAGCCCATCCGGCCAAGATTGAGGCAGTGATGAGTTGGGAGGTGCCGAGATCTCCCACCGAGATCAGGAGTTTTCTAGGATTGGCCGGCTACTAACGGAGATTTATCAGAGATTTCTCCAAGATCGTCGTGCCTCTCACCAGGTTGACCCGGAAGGGTGTTGCTTTTTCATGGGGTCCAGAGCAGCATACCTCGTTTGATATACTTCGCCAGAAGTTATGCGAAACCCTAGTGTTAGCTCTCCCGGAAGGGATGGAGGATTTTATGGTGTATTGTGACGCATCGATATCGGGTTTGGGTGTAGTGCTTATGCAGAGGGGGCATGTGATAGCGTATGCATCAGGCAGCTGAAGCCTCATGAGACGAGGTATCCCACCCACGATCTGGAGTTGGGGGCAGTGGTGTTCGCCCTCAAGATCTGGCGTCACTATTTGTATGGGGTTCGGTGTACCATATACACGGACCACAAGAGTTTGAAGTATCTGATGGATCAACCCAACCTGAATATGCGCCAGAGGAGATGGTTGGATGTGGTAAAGGATTACGATTGTGAGATCCTGTACCACCCGGGCAAAGCTAATGTTGTAGCTGATGCGCTGAGTCGTCGGGCGGAGAGCGCCCCGATTCGAGACACTTGTATGCGATTGACAGTGATGACTCCAGTGTTGGACACCATTCGGGAGGCCCAGGCAGAGGCCGTGAGACCGGAGAACCGCAAGAGGGAGCGGGTGATTGGACAGGTACCTGAGTTTGTTACCGATAGTCGTGGGCTTATGACCTTTCAGGGTCGGATTTGGGTGTCGTATACAGGCGGGACGCGCACCATTCTGATGGAGGAGGCGCATAGATCGAGGTTTTCGATCCATCCCGGGGCCACCAAGATGTATTTGGACTTGAAGAAGGATTATTGGTGGCCGTGTATGAAAAGGGATGTCGCGTGGTTTGTCGAGAGGTGCTTGACCTGTCGCAAGGTTAAGGCCGAGCACCAGCGTCCGCATGGCAAGTTGCAACCGCTTGAGGTTCCCCAGTGGAAGTGGGAACAAATTTCCATGGATTTCATCACCAAATTGCCGAGGACCGCGAGGGGTGTCGATGCAGTTTGGGTGATCGTCGATCGACTGACGAAGAGCGCGCACTTTCTTGCTATCAGTGAGAGCTCTTCTGCTGAGAGGTTGGCAGAGTTGTATGTGAGGGAGGTGGTATCGCGTCATGGAGTACCGATCTCGATTGTGTCAGATCGAGATGTACGTTTCACTTCCAGGTTCTGGAAGAAGTTCCATGAGGAGTTGGGTACGAGGTTGCATTTCAGTACCGCCTACCACCCCCAAACGGACGGACAGAGTGAGCAGACGATTCAGACACTCGAAAACATGCTTCGAGCATGTGTGTTGGACTTCGGAGGAAGTTGGGATACATATTTACCGTTGGCTGAGTTTTCCTACAACAACAGCCACCATTCGAGTATTGGTATGCCTCCCTTCGAGTTGTTGTATGGTAGGAGGTGTCGGACTCCCATTTGCTGGGGAAAGGTAGGACAGCGTGTGATGGGTAGCACTGAGATAGTGCTTCAGACGACAGAGCAGATACAGCAGGTTAGACAGAGGTTATTGACGGCTCAGAGTCTTTCGAAGAGTTATGCGGATAGGCGACGATGCGAGCTTGAGTTCCAAGTGGGAGACTTCGTACTCCTGAAAGTGTCTCCTTGGAAAGGAGTGATCCGATTCAGGAAGAGGGGCAAGCTGGGGCCCTGGTATATCGGGCCATTTAGGGTGACCGCGAGGGTGGGCAGGGTAGCTTATCGGTTGGAGCTACCTGAGGAGCTGAGGCAGATTCATGATACCTTTCACGTGTCTCAATTGAGGAAGTGTATAGCCGACGAATCGGCGGTGGTACCGCTGGAGGATATTCAGGTGGATGCAAGCCTGAATTATGCTGAGAGACGAATCGCGATCCGGGATCGAAAGATCAAGGTTCTGAGGAACAAGGAAGTGTCCCTGGTGCAGGTCCAGTGGCAACATCGGAAAGGGTCCGAGCTGACCTGGGAGCCGGAGTTGGAGATGCGGGAGCAGCATCCAGAGTTGTTTGCCGAGCAGGACTTCGAGGGCGAAGTCTGATTATAGTCGGGGAGAATTGTAACATCCGGATTCCCAGGTATCTTATTTTAAGTATTTATATTGAATTTTAGAAAGGGACTCGGCGAGTAGGCGCTCAGACTCGCCGAGTGGGATCGCGCATTTCTGGTCTGATTTAGTGAAGGACTCGACGAGTCGATGCATGGACTCGGCGAGTCCGTGCTGTTAAGTGAAACCCTAATTCTCGGGGCCTGTGCCCTATTTAAAGGCCTTTATAGCCTCCATTGCGGCCACTTCCCCCTGAGAAACCCTAGAGAGAGAGAGAGAGAGAGAGAGAGAGAGAGAGCGTTTGTGGTGCTAGAGGAAGGCTAATTCACCATTTCTTGAGTGTTTTAGCAAAAGAGAAGTGGTTTCCAACAAGAGGAGGTCAAGGGAGCTGTGGATCCAGAGTTTTCAAGTTCAGATCTACACTATTGAGGTATCAAATCGAACTTCCCTTCTGTTTTGGGTTAAGATCTATGATTTAGGGTTTTCTATAAACCCTTTTAAGGCTTGGAAGGTTGAGGTTTTGGTCCCTTGCTGGGTTAGACCTCAGATCTGGACCCATAGAGGTCCAGAGAACCTTTCCCATTCTGCTTTAAGCTTGTTCATGGAGGATTGGAGACTAGGTTGCCATTTTTAGAGCTATTTCTCCATTTATGTCTTGATGTGGGTTGCATGCACATAAAGGTTGCACCTTTACGTGACCTTTGAGCACTTGAAGGCCAGATCTATAGTTTAGAGAGGCAGATCTGACATCAGAAAGTCATTTGAGAGTTGTTATGGGAGCAACAAGAGAGGCTGAAAGGATTCAGAGGACCCGCATGAACTCGCCGAGTCGCCCTTGTGCACTCGACGAGTCAGGTCAAAGTTTGACCGTTGACTTTCGTTGACCTTAGGGTTCTGGTCAAGACTGATTCAAGAGAGTTCAGGGAAGGGTAGAATGGCCTTCTACCCAATCTGTAAAGATGAGGCTAGAGAGAGAATATTGATCGGGGATGTTATTTGAATAATAGGAGGAGGCTAAGTCGGGACGTTGAGCACGAGAGTTTATCCGACTTCATTGAGGTGAGTCTTCTCACTATACTGTACCTGGAAGGGTACCTATGTGTGACCGGAAGGTCTTGTATGCTATGATGTATGTGCTATATGCGTTATGTGATATGTGTGACCGGAAGGTCTTGTATGCTATGAGATGTATGTGCTATATGCGGTTACGTGATATGTATGTGTTATGTATGTTATGTATGGTAAGGACCGGATGGTCAAGATGATATGGACCGGAAGGTCATGATGATATGGACTGGAAGGTCAAAGGGTTATGGACCGGAAGGTCGATACGGGTAGGACCGGAAGGTCTACCGGGATTCAGGACGGAAGTCCCCTGAGACACATGGATCGGAAGATCCTATAGAGTTATGGCCTGGAAAGGCATATGTGTGGTATGTGGTATTTTGGGGAACTCACTAAGCATTTATGCTTACAGTTGTTGTGTTATGTGTTTCAGGTACTAGCGAGGATCGCGGGAAGGCGCCGGCATGATCCGTACACACTTATAGAGTTTATGTTATTAAGATTTTGGGGACATGTTTTGTTATGACACAGTGATACATTATGTTTTGTGATTTTCATGTGATTGAAAGTATGATTTAAAAATGAAAAATTGTTTTGAAAATTCACGTTGTTTCATAAGCTATCACCTTTCCGCGCTGCATGAGGACACAGCCTAACCCTTGATTCGAAGCATCGCAGTAGACCATGAAATCTTCGGTTCCCTCTGTTAAGGATAACACTGGTGCACTACAATGGGCTCGCTTTAGGGTTTGGAAGGCGGCTTCTTGCTTTTCCGTCCAGTCGAAAGACACACCTTTTTGTGTCAAGGATGTAAGGGGTTTGGCGATCTTAGAAAAATTATGGATAAACCTCCGGGAGTAGCCTACGAGACCCAAGAATTGACGGATTTATGTTGGGGTTTTCGGGATAGTCCAGCCTTCAATGACCCAAAAAGTTGACACTGCGGATCCAGAATTCGCATTTGGAGTGCTTCACATAGAGTTTCTCATCTCCTAGGGTTCCTAGGATTTGACGGAGATGTTGACCATGTTCTTCTTTGCTTCGAGAGTAGATAAGAATACCGTCGATGAAGACAATCACGAATTTATCCAGGAATGGGTGGCAGACTCGATTCATGAGGTCCATAAATGCAGCGGGGGCATTTGTCAGACCGAAGGGCATCACGACAAATTCGTAATGGCCGGTCCGTGTTCGGAAAGTAGTTTTGGGAATATCCTCTTCCCGAACTTGGAGTTGATGATAACCGGATCTCAGATCTATTTTTGAGAAATAACTAGCTCCTTGAAGTTGGTCAAATAAATCGTCGATTCGTGGAAGTGGGTACTGATTTTTTATGGTAAGTTTATTTAGTTCCCTATAATCGATGCACATTCTAAAGGATCCGTCCTTTTTCTTGACAAAGAAGACTGGAGCTCCCCAGGGTGAGAAGCTTGGTCGGATGAATCCCTTGCTCAGCAGCTCGCTTAGTTGACTGGATAACTCCTGCATATCGGCGGGGAGCTAACCTGTAGGGTGATTTGGCAATTGGTGTGGCTCCTGGTATTAGGTCGATTCGGAATTCGACCTGTCTTTCTAGGGGTATTCCTGGAAGATCTTCTGGAAATACATCTGGGAAGTCACATGCCACTGGAATGTCTTGAATGTTTACTTCTTCTTTCATCTTATCCACCACATGAGCGAGGAATGCGTAGTTCTTCTTGTGTAGACACTTTTGGGCCTTGATGCACGAGATAATGCGAAGGATGGCGCCAGGTTTATCACCATAGATTATTAGGGTTTCGTGATTGGGGAGATGAAGGCGAACGGCCTTCTCGCAACACATAATATCAGCATGGTGGGGGCTTAACCAATCCATGCCGATTATCACATCAAAACTCCTAATATTTACTGGCATCAAGTCTATTTGAAAGGATTGATTGTTTAGTGTTAATGTGCACCGTACATAGATATCTTTGGTTGTTTCAGTTTTCCCATTAGCCATTTCCACCGTGAAGGCTTCGTTGAGCTTCTGGGGTTGTTGATTTAGTAAGTGTTTGAATTTATTACTAACAAAACTTCGCTTCGCCCCACTATCAAATAAGATGCATGTGTACGAGTCGTTAAGTAGGAACGTACCAGTAACATCTGTTGGGTCCTGCACTGCTTCGCCTTGACCCATTGTCAACACTCTTTCTACTGCTCCTACCCCTTGATTGTTCGCTTTAGGGCAGTTGCGCCGAAAATGGCCGGTTTTTCCACACCCATAGCAGGTGTAACTGGCCCGAACATTGATGTTGTTGTTGTTGTTGTTGTTGTTGTTGTTGTTGTTTTTGTGGTTGTTGTTGTTGTTGTTGTTGTTGTTTGAATGTTGGTTTAGTTGCGGATATGTTCTGCAGTACCTTGCAGTGTGACCCTTTTGGTTGCAACTTGTGCAGTGCATCTCTCTACATTCTCCCTGATGGTGAAAATTGCATTTGATGCACTTAGGTAGGGTCCCTGAGTATTGCTTGGGATTATTTGGTGTGGATGAGGCTGGAGCATGTGGTGTGGTGGTAGCTTGAGTAGCAGCATGGACAGTCACAGTTTGTTGTTTCTTTGATGATTCAGAATTTTGTTTTCCCTTCCGCTTGTTGTTTTTTCCCTTCTTGTTCTCGCCTTCTTTCTTAACTTCCGCTTCTCCTGTTTTGGCACCATTTTTGATGCCATGATCGTACAATTTCTTGGCCAGCCTCTTTGCACTATCATACGTCTCAGGGTTTGCCGCAATTACATTCCCTTGGATTGGCGCGGTCAATACCCAGATAAACCTATCGATCTTCTTCCCTTCAGATGTGATCTTTCCGGGACACAAAAGAGATAACTCACTATACCTGGATATTTATACGTCGATATCGGAGTTTTGAACGGTGAGGTTCCACAACTCTTGTTCCATCTTCTGAATTTCGCCACTTGGACAATATTCAGCCAACAACATTTCCTTAAGCTCTTCCCATGGCATCACGTTCGCCACTGGGAGTGTCATGGACTCTATGTGACCATTCCACCAGGAGAGAGCTTGATCAATGAATGTGCAGGCCGCAAACTTGACCTTGCACCCATCCGAACATCCACAGATTTCAAAAACTGATTCCACCTTCTCCATCCATCGTTTTATGGCTGTTACGCCTCCTGTTCCATTTAAGGTTCGAGGTTTGGCGTTGGTGAAGTCCTTGTAGGTGCAGGTTCTTGTGGTTCCGTGGTTTGTTCGTTGATTTGTGCTTCCGGTTTGCTGTCCGTTGCCTTCTCTGTTGTTTCCGTTGCGAATCTGTGCCAGTGCTGCCGTGACCGCAGCGGACACTGCTGCTTGGAATGCAACTGAATTTATTTCTGGTGGGGTCGGTGTTGCGTTGTTTCCACGGTTGGGTCTTTGAGGCAACTTTATGTGAAAGAACGGAAAGATGTTGAGTACATATCGCATTCCGAGTTTAGAATTTCACAGACTCTTCGAATCGATTTTGTGCATCTAAGTGACTCCATGTATTAACATAAAACAAGGAAACAAAACACATAACATATAACAACATCACGCTAAAAAAACATAGAGCATTTCCATTAATAATAATTGTTTTTAATACATGAAAATTTGCCAAAAGGCATATAGTACATGGGGAAACATATGATCTGACAGCATGACGACCCTATGAGTAGTGTAATCACTTAAACATATGGTCGATAGTACATAGAGTAAAACATAAAAAGAAGATCATAACGATAGTACATGAACAGGTGCTAGTCGCGACGGGGTGGATCTGGTGGTGCTGACGATGAGGTCGATGTGCCCTGAAGTCTAGCCAGGTGGCGCTCGGGGTCCCGAAGCCGGGCTTCCAAAGCTGCCTGACGCATCGGGTAGTCCCTGACTACCTCGTGCGTCATCCTCTTCGTGTGTTCCATTGCGGCTCTCATGGCCACCATTTGGCCAGCGGTCGCCTGCGCCTGCTGGCCGATGTCGCGAGTCCTCCTCACTAGCATAGGCAAGGCTCGATCGGCGGGTCCACCGTGACTCAGGTCGTAGTAGTCCCAGTTCATACCAAATGGGGGTCGCACACCTTGCCGGTGGCTCCATCTCCAGATGGCGTGTGCCCATGGGGGCGTAGGTGATGGGTTTTGAGGATTCTAACACTCCTATGGTGTACATGCAACCCTATAAACCTTGAATCTATGTTTTCTCTAACTAGCATGGCATGGGGAATATGTAATATAAAACTAGTAGAAGTACATACCTTTCTTGTTGCTTGGATTCCTTGATGACTTTGTGAGCCTAGCACCCCAAATGTTGTGCCTCAAATGCTTCACACAACACCACAAGACTTGGAATAACTTGAGAGAATGTCACTAACACTCAAAATCGGTTATGCCCTCTTAGAATCAACTAGTGTCCGATTTTGCTAGCTATAGGGTTCCTTTTATAGTGTTGTCACAATTAGGGTTTACACATGAATGCCCATAATTGTAACGACTCTTGATTTTTAATGATCCATGGGTTTGTAACTCCCATATCCATGGAGCTCCAAATCACAATAAACCATGGATCATGAATCCACCATAAAAGATTAGATGATTGTCATAATCAACCCTATGTATTTAATTAGTCTCATTTTGATCACCAAATTAATTCTAAATTAATACTTGATCAATACTAATTAAATAATACTATTATTAATATATTAGAACTTATAATATATTAATAATCACAAGTGTCCTTTCTCTCATTTAGTCTATCCAAGTATTGCAATGCCATGCAACCCAAATGGACCATGCTAGGTCGGGTCAAGTACATACCAAATAAAGTTATGGACTTAGACACTATATCCAACAGTCTCCCACTTGGATAAGTCTAATAACTATATTTTCAGATATGACTTCAGGATCCGACTAGCAATCGTAGCTCTTTCAAAGTCTCTCGGAACTGAGATAATAATGATACGCCATTCAAGATAAGTGATCATATAACCCTCTGCTCTCAAGATATCAGCCGGACAAACACATGGAACATGGTCTTACTTATTGTCCAAAATTTGTTTCTCGATCTCTGATTTGTTTCGACATAGAACTAAATTGAACACATCAATTAGGTTCTGACCGGGCCCGGTACATAAGTCAAAACCAAATCATCTAGGGGCCCAGATATCGCTTCTATTTCTAGAAGGAACAGATAAACTTCGACTCATATGCTTGTACTGACCACTTGTTGAATTATGCACAAAAGCACGTTTTATAACATCGAATTACCAATGCGTTTTCGTACAATCAATGGATAACCAACTCATAGTCAACAACTCATATCTCTAGGTTTAAAGATTTAAATGATATTACCGTCTCACGATCACTCGAGATAAATTCCATGAAGTGATGCAAGTGAGCGTGGGTTGAATCCAATACTCAGAACTTATGAGCACTCATGAATGTTGCAGCAACTATTGCTATGTCTAATACCCTTTAGACATATCATACAAACCAAATTCATGACAGTCTTGATTCATATCTACTTCCGACATATGACCGACGGTGGAGAGTTCGAATAAAATTATTATTCTGGAAGTCAAAACATGCAAAATTGAAACCATAGTAAACGATTAACATAAGATAGTAACACTTTACTCATAAATAAATAACAACTTTTATTTAATCATCAAAATGTCAATTACATTTTACAAGTTTCAGAAATCTAATTATTGAAACTAATATCATCCTTCAGCCCGATGCGCCTCGCACGCTGTAAATGCTTAACCCTACTCAGTCCCTTCGTGAGGGGATCTGCTGGGTTCTCATCTGATGATACCCTCTTAGCCACGAGGAGTCCTTCTTCTATTCGATGTCTAATGAAATGGTATTTTCTGTCAATGTGCCTAGATCTCCCGTGATCTCTTGGTTCCTTAGCCAAAGCAACCGCACTTTCGCTGTCACAGAAAATCTCCATTGTCTCCTTTATAGTTGGTACAACTCCAAGGTCTCCGATGAAGTTCTTTAGCCATATTGCCTCCTTAGCTGCTTCACTTGCTGCTATGTACTCTGATTCACAAGTAGAATCAGCTACTGTCTCCTGCTTGGAACTTTTCTAAGTAATTGCCCCTCCATTTAGGATAAAGACCCAGCCTGACTGAGAGCGGAAATTATCCCTATCAGTCTGAAAGCTAGCATCGCTATATCCTTCCACTCTCAAGTCATCACTGCCTCCGAGGATAAGGACCCAGTCCTTAGTCCTCCGCAGATACTTGAGAATGTTCTTTACCGCAGTCTAGTGAGCCTTGCCAGGGTTCCCTTGATATCTACTGACCATGATCAAAGCGAAGGCCACATCAGGGCGAGTACAAGTCATAGCATACATGATAGAGCCCACAGCGGAAGCATATGGTATATGACTCATCTCAACTATCTCAGCCTCTGTACTCGGACTCTGAGTCTTACTCAGCTTGGCATTATTTTGGATGGGTAATTCCCCTTTCTTGGATTCTTACATGCTGAACCTCTTCAGCACCTTATCCAAGTAAGTATTTTGACTAAGTCCAATTAGTCTCTTACTCCTATCCATTAATATCCTTATCCCTAGGATATAGGCAGCTTCTCCAAGGTCCTTCATAGCGAAACACTTCCCAAGCCAGGACTTCACTTCCGGCAAGGTTGGGACGTCATTTCCTATGAGTAGTATGTCATCCACATACAACACCAAAAAGCTGACTATACTCCCACTAGCCCTGACATATACACAAGACTCATCTTCGCTCCTCGAGAAACCAAACTCTTTGACTTTCTCGTCGAAGCAAAGATTCCATCTACGAGATGCTTGTTTCAATCCATAAATGGATTTCTCAAGCTTACACACTCTATTAGGGTACTTTGCATCGACAAAACCCTCTGGTTGAGCCATGTAAACATCCTCAGCCATCTTTCCATTAAGGAAAGCGGTTTTGACATCCATTTGCCATATTTCATAATCATGAAATGCAGCTATGGCCAGTAAGACCCTAATAGACTTAATTTTCGCTACTGGTGAGAAGGTCTCATCATAGTTAACTCCCGGAGTTTGAGTAAAGCCCTTCGCAACCAGTCACGCTTTGTAAGTGTGTACCTTTCCATCCATGTCGGTCTTCTTCTTGAAGATCCATTTGCACCCAACTGTCTTACGACCTGGTATATTGTCAACCAAGTTCCACACTTGATTGTCATATATGGACTGAATCTCGCTGTTCATAGCCTCCTTCCATTTAGCAGACTCGGGGCCTGCCATGGCTTCCCTGTAATTATCAGGTTCATCCAAATCTATTTGTGTACTATCACTAATAAATGTATCACCTTCAGTGGTGATGTGATAACCATAATAAAAATTAGGTGCGTTCCTCACCCTAGTGGAACGCCTCGGAGGTACAGAGTCATCTATCGGATCAACAGGAATTTCCTCCTCAGGTTGGTTGATAGTATTTGAGGTTCCTTCACCGCTTGACTCTTGAAGCTCTTCAAGGTCAATTTGCCTCCCACTGTCCCCTTGGCTTATAAATTCTCTCTCACGAAAGATTCCTCTTCTTGCTACAAAGACCAAAGACCACATTATCACTGGGTCTGTAGAAGAGGTAACCAAAGGATCTCTGTGGGTAGCCGATGAAAATACATCTCTCACTTTGAGGTTCAAGCTTATCATGAGTCTCACGCCTCACGAAAGCTTCACAACCCCAAATCTTGATGTGGTCTAAATTGGGAACTTTCCCAGTCCACATCTCGTGAGGTGTTTTTGCAACCTTTTTAGTAGGGACTAGATTAAGGATATGGGTGGCAGTCTCTAAGGCATACCCCCATAAAGAGATTGGTAACGAAGCTCGACTCATCATGGAACGAACCATATCCAACAAGGTTCGATTGCACCTCTCAGCTACACCATTAAACTGTGGTGTTCTGGGAGGTGTCAATTGTGATACAATCCCACATTCCTTAAGATAGTCAAGGAACTCAATGCTAAGATACTCTCCTCCCCGATCGGATCGGAGCATCTTGATGTTCCTGCCCAATTGATTCTCAACTTCCTGCTTAAACTCTTTGAACTTTTCAAAGGTTTCTGACTTATGCTTGATTAAGTAGATATATCCATATCTACTATAATCATCTGTAAAAGTCACATAATAGCGATTAGCATCTCTTGTAGCAACTCTGAAGGGCCCACACACATCTGTGTGTACCAGGTCCAACAAACCTTCACCCCTATCACAAGTACCTGTGAAGGGTGACTTCGTCATTTTTCCAAGTAAACAAGACTCGCAACTATCATCCGACTTTAGTTCAAATGATTCCAAGACTCCAGCCTTTTGGAGTTGGCCTATGCGCTTCTTGTTGACATGTCCAAGACGACAATGCCACAAGGATGCTTTGTCCAAGCTATTCGAAGAATCAATATACAACACATTATTTCCTAGATTGTCTACAACATTCACAGCTTCATATACACCATCACAAGGTAATGCTTTAAAGTAAAATTCATCATTGTAGTAAACATTAATAGCACCATTATTATTATCAAATAAAAATGTAAACCCTTGTTTGTACAAGCCATGAAAAGAAATAATATTTCTCGCCATTTCTGGCGAGTAACAACATTTATTCAAATCTAACATTAACCCATTATTTAGCAATAAAGAATAAACTCCTATCTTGGTGACAGGTGATGCTTTCCTGTTGCCCATGACTAAGTTTATCTTCCCGTGCTCCACTTGCTCACTTCTTCTTAGGCCCTGCAAATCAGTACAAATGTGAATACCACAACCTGTATCAAGCACCCAAGAATTAGCATTAGATGAGTTATTAGACAATATTGTATAAATACCTGCATGGGTGGGTTTAACTTTCCCATCCTTTACATCTTGCAAGTATTTGGGGCAGCTTCGCTTCCAGTGCCCCTTTTCTTGACAATAGAAGCATTGTGCTTCCTTTGGGTTTGAGGAAGGAGTAATGGGACCTTTCTTTGTCCCACTAGAAGAGGAACCATCAAGGGGCTTACCCTTGGTACCCTTCGAAGGGGTTTTCCTCTTCTTACTCTTTCCCTGCCCAATCGCAAGAACAGGGGTTGCTGAAGGAATAGAAGTAGAAGTAACAACCGCTTTACTCTTAATGCCATTTTCAGCTGTCCTTAAAAGTCTTTGAAGTTTACTCAGTGTGACTTCCTCCTTGTTCATATGATAATGTTGGGTTATGAGCATTCTAACACTCCTAAGTGTACATGCAACCCTAAATACCTTGGATCTATGTTTTCTCTATTATACATACAATTATGAACATCCAAGGTATTATCCTAATCTAGCATACAAAATAATAAATATAACAAGATAGAATGCATACCTCTTTGATGTAGAATGTCTTCATGAAGCTTGAGTGCCTAGTGCCCCAAGTGTGACACCTCAAATGGTTCACACAACACCAAATACACTTGGAATAACTTGAGAGAAACTTGAACACTCCTTGAAATCGTCTAGCCCTCACACTCACACATTAGTGCCCGATTTCTTGAGCCATGGGATTCTTTTATATGGTGGCTATTAGGGTTACACCATGTAACTCATAACTTTACCCATTCCTTATGCTCCATGGATTTTAACCTCCATGAAGTATCCATGGGTCACCCCATGGACTTAGTCCAACATAAGGAATCTTGGATCACAAGCCCACATATATAAGAATGAATGATTTACACAATCAACCCATATATTTAATTAGTCTCCTTTTGATCACTTAATTAATTCCAAATTAATTCTTGATCAATACTAATTAAATAACCTTATTAATGTATATTAGAACTTATAATATATTAACCAACCTTAAGTGTTATTTCTCTCATTATAGTCTATCCAAATGCATGATGCCATGCAACCCAAATGGACCATGCCGGGTCGGGTCAAGTCTTACCAATTATAGTTATGGACTTAGACATTAATCCAACAGTCTCCCACTTGGATAAGTCTAAAACTATTATTGCGTATGACTTCAGGAACCGATCAGCAATCATAGCTCTCAAAAGCTTCTGTCGAACTCTGACCTTGTCGATGAACTCTGACCTTTGTCAATGACTTGTCCATTAGATAAGGGATCATATATTCCTCCATTCTAGATATCATGTGGACTGAGACATGGATTATCAATCATTCTCTCTGTCCATTTGTTGTTTCCCGATTTCCGATTCATGATGACTGACTAATTGAACAAATCAAATCAGTCCTGGCTTGGCCAAGCACTCACATGTATCATCTTTAAATCATCGAGGGGCCCACATATATCGCTTTTATCCCGAAGGTAAAACGAATGGATAAACTTCGACTCATATGGCTTGTTCTACTACTTGTTGAATCATACACAAAGGCACGTTTTATAACATCGACTTACCAATGCATTTTCGTGCAATCAATGTATAACTAACACATAGTAACAACTCATATCTCTAGGTTTGAAGAATATAAGATATTATCGTCTCATGATCACTCGTGATAAAATCCATGAAGTGATTCCAATGAGCGCGGGTTGAATCCAATACTCAGAACTTATTAGCACTCATGAGTGTTGTAGCACCACCTTGACCCACATCTTATACCTCTACAAGCCCAACCCATGACAGTCTTGATTCATATCTACTTCCAACATATGACCGACTGTGGATGGTTTGAATAACTTAATCATTCAGGAAGAGCGACTTAGTTATTCTGGAAGTCAAAACATGCAAAGTGAAACACAAGAATAGATGAATCAAATATGGTATCAAACCCTATGAATATAAATAAACACTTTTATTTATCACCATACTGATTACTCATTATTCATTGTTTCGGTTTTATCAACTTTATACTTGAATTTAAAACAATAGTTGTCCCATGCTCCAAGCATGTACACTATGTTTTCTAAACACTAGTCATGCCATACATCAAGTATACATACTATGTTTGTCTATGATCTTTACTTTGTAAAATAGATCAATTGAACATCACTCCAATGATCCTCTTTTCACAGTCCCAAATCCTTACTGCAAATGCAAGAATTCCAAATTCATGCCATTTACTGAAATCTGTTAGATTCTAAACTTATATGCATTGATCCTCTTAATGATTATGCACAAAGTCAGAAAGACTTGACAACAATCATTACAGAGCATTCCAAAGGAGATCAACTCCTTGGAAACATCCTTCTTTCATTAAGTTTCCTAATCTTACACAGATTGAATAATTTCTAACTTTGAAACATTTCCATATTCCATTTTGACTATCACTTCTGAACAAGAGTTGCCTCCTTACAGATTATGTCACTATGGTCCTTCCAGAATTAACATTATACTTCCAACTGTCCTTGAGCAACCAATCTTTGGTAAACCTTAGATTGTCCTCGACAATTGCTTAATCATTTTTTTCATATCCAATTCTAGACCTTTTCCCTTCATAATGTCCCAGGCATTTAGAAAATTTTAGAAAGGATGAATATAGCACATGTAATCGATCCTATATCCGAAGCATATGGGACACGATTCATGATGTCTCACATAAAGACTAAACCAGTCTTTCGCTATAATATTTCCATTTCAATTTGCCAAGTTCTCAAAATTCAGATTATGAAAAGGGATGCCGTAATCATAATCGAATTTTAGAACGCAAATAAAGACTAAACCAGTCTTTTGCTATAATATTTCCATTTCAATTTGCCAAGTTCTCAAAATTCAGATTATGAAAAGGGATGCCGTAATCATAATCGATTTTTAGAACTCAAATAATGGACCCATATATAGAATTTCCTTATGTTGAGCCATTCCAACATGAAATTCATATATATATCCTTGATTAAATACGATTAAAATCTCAATTTAAGCTTTTAGAATTGAAATGAAGTATAATTTCCTCTCCCTTAATTATAGCAAAACAACTTTTTCAACCCCTGCAACCTCACGAATTGAAACTTTTGTTTTCTACAATTAACATTGCTAACTTGCAACCTTTGTCATAATTATCATGCTCCCACTAACATGATGGTTATTAGCATAACACTTATGCTCCCACTAACTTTGACATGTACTCAGAAATCAGCTGACTTTCTTACCAAAGTTCAGATTTCTGATACTAGATTGTTTTGATAAAACTTTATCAAAATCATACACCTCTCTTAGATAGCTCACATGTGTGTCTAAACAATTTTAGAACTATGAAAAGGGATGCCGTAATCATAGTCTCAATTGTTTAGACCTTTGCCACTTCTCACAAGTCCATGTTAGTGTGCCGGTAAACCACACACGCTCCACTAACGACTTTGAGAATGCAAATATCACAATTGCTATCTAGCTAATATCTACTTAGTGAAAGTGTTTCCTCACCATCATTTTCATGAATCGGAGAGAAACCTTATGACACTTAGATTTAATAGTGTATGTGTTCTTATCCATGTGAATTTGTCAAAACCATAATCACAAGACAAGGTTAGTGACAAATCCAAACTCATATTGATTAAACTTGTGCAATCTTAAATTCTTGCCATTTGGCAGCTCAGGTGCCTGCCATTGCTTCCAAGTAGTTGTGCAACCCATTGAGAACTCTCAGAACTCCTATGCAAAGCCAACTTTAACTGGAATGGGCACAGAATATGTCAACACGATAGGTTATAAACCTCAAGTCGTGTGCTAGTGAAGGACTTTCGGTTTTATTCTTGATTAAGTCTTGAAACTTTCAAGAGCTTTAATACTCCCACTGTCCTCTTGACAGATAAGACTCCCTTGTCAAATATTCAAGAGATAGTGCGGATTCTTTATCAAGACTAACACTTTACACAATTAGCCTAAGTTGGTCTCTGTTTTATCCAAAACATCATAACTTACCAATTTCAAATGTACAAGAGTAGATAACCTTTTACTCTTACATTTGACTAGTGTTAACAAACCCTCTTTAAGATATGTCACTCAAGTTGCAATCTTGGAGTATGACTCTAAGAATTGTTTTGGAACGAAGTATGACTCATCTTTTTGATTTAACCATTTCAACAATTCATGACTCCTCTTCTTAGTCATAAGAATGCACTAAGATGACTTTAGAGGACCAATTGTGATATGGTATCTTAATCATTAAGATGATCATAAACATGATACTAAAGTACTCTCCCATCTTTTCAGATTTGAGAAACTTTTATCTTTCTGCCATACTTTGATTCTTCTTATTCGTTCTGTCTCACATTGAAACTTCTCCAATGCTACAGACTTATACTTAAACTTATAAGTATAACCATATTTACTGAACTTAAGTAAATCATGACGAATAGTCTTCTTGATCTTTTGTGGTGGACTTGACCAGTGCACATGAATGTGTACTCGATCCCTTAGTCCTTTCCTTATTCACATAAGGAATTAGTCTTAATTTTCTAAGCTGAAAGTTCTCATTCATCATACTATACAACTTGCATGATTCCAAGTTTCGGTCCAATTGAACCTTGGGTGATGAGAATCTTTCGTTATTTGGTAATATTAGACACTACCACAACCGAAAGAATCAAATCCATTTTTCCAATATTGCTATCAATGAAATCTTATAAGCAACAACTTTTCACAAATGCCATTGTAAGGATACTTAAAATAAATAAAATCAAAACCTTTTTCTTTTATTTTAAAACTTTGCGGAAAAACTTATCCTTACAATCCATATGAAAACCTTGTTGTTATCTATTCCTAAGCAATATAAATACCATAACTCTTAAGTAATAGCCCAAAATTCTGATCACCGAACCATGCGATTGAAATCCATCTTCGCGATCAGAATCAGCATGTACTTAATAGAGTTAGACAATGGACTTTACCTGAAGTAGAGCCAAACTTATTGACTTTAACATCCTTAGGTAAATTTGGCAGCTTTGTAACCAATGCCCCTTCCTTTGGCAATAGTTACCTATGGACCCTTGATAATGGGACTATCTCAGACTTCGCCTCTCTCTTTACCATTAGGTCAACCGAGTTGACTATGGCCGATCCCTTTCCATTGGGAAGAGAGAGCTTTACTGGATATCCAATGTCATCATTGTCAATGTCCATAGCGTTTTAGGAAGTTGATCTTAGCAAATAGATAAGATCATTAAGAGTCTTGTCTTAGTCTGTTTCATAGGATTCCCAAAAGAACTCACTATGTGACTTAGAAAGTAGTTGTGCCACCAACTTTCTCAAGACTTTGACACCCAACTCTCCCGACTTGTCAATATGTGACTACATCTCCAAGATGTGATCACACCTAGACCTTGCCTTGCCAATAGGGCTTGAGTGACCTTAAACATTTTAGGAACTTGTGGGTTAGGGAGAATAATTGGAGAAGGTGAAAGAAGTATGATATCCATGGGACATCATCTTCATTTAGGAAAGCTTGTTTCAAGAGATTTGGGAAGATCATAAATGTCTAGACCAGACATCTTTTTGGGAGATATTCAAGATAGTTGATTTAAAGTCCTTAATATGACACCCAATATGAAATATTAAGGCTAGGACCCAACAAACTATTTTATAACTTAGAAGAGGGATGCCGTAATCCAAGCTATAAAATATTTGAAGGTAGGTGAATGACGATTCACCAATTTCCACCATGAAAAACGAAACAATTTATTAGGTTTTAATTGGATTTGAAAGTCCTAGATCTTTGAGATTCATTGAACTGTTCAAAGGCATGTTTCAATCTCGAGTGTGCCCTTCAGGTTTTGTGACTGGGATGTCGAGGATCACAAAACAAGGTGTGAATAACCATGCAAATATACTTGGTACCCTTAATATTTACCCCTTAATCAGTGTGCCGGTTAACCACACACGCTCCACCGATACTATGATAAATATTAAGTTACCCTTTACCTACCTTGTTAAGTCCAGGTTAGTGTGCCGGTTAACCACACACGCTCCACTAACGACTTAAGCAAAGTGCAAAGTGTAATTTCATGGGTTAGCACCAAATTCACATTTTCCTAAGTAACTAAAATTGGGTATTAATAAGAGTTTAGTTACTTAGTATTTATCATTAATACTTTTAATGAAAGGAGAATTATAGTCCTTGTCCTACCCGTTCGGCTAACGACCCTCCACCAGTCAAGGAAGCGGTGGGTGAGAGTGGACACCCATTAAACTGCCATTTTATAGTCAGTAACCTTATACCCCCCTTATAGACCGGCTTCGTGAATGAGGCCTACTAACGGTAAGACTGACTTTACTCTTATACATATATATAACTATTATTAACTTATAATATTATAAAGTATAAGGGTTGAATTTTAACTTTTAAAATTCCAAGGGCTAACTTGGAATTAAAGTATTCATAAGTGAAAACTTTTCAAATTCCAAAACTTGAGGGCAAGTTTTGAAACTATTCAAAACTAATTAATTCCATAAGTTATGAGTTTAAAGTAGTTTTAATTAAAAAAAAAAAAAAACTCTTCAAGTTTTATAACTTGAGGACAAGTTATGGAATACTTTAAACTAATTAATAAAAAAAATAACTTTTTTTTTATTGTAACTTATGGAACTAATTAAGGTTACACTTTTTTTTAATTTAATGAAGAGACTCTTGAACCTCCATAACTTGAGGACAAGTTATGGAGTCATAAAACCATTTAATTAGAACTAGACTATTCATTTTGTAACCTTTGCCAACTTTTATGAGTTTTATGATTCTTAAATGTGACTTTTCATATAACTTGAGGATAAGTTACAAAAACACACTTTGGAATCAACTCTTAGATTAAAATGGATTGAAAACAACTATTTCACACAACTTTTCTATTAATCTAAGAACCTCATAAGAACAAGATAATTCAAATCATCAATCTTCAAGAAATTAGCATGAACATACAAACTAATACAAATCTTGAAATTATGACAATTATCTTAGAAATTGGATTAGCATGAACATTACCACATCAAAAACAAGTTTATAAGTCCAAAAACATCTTAGGGTAATGTTCCTAGTCCAATTCCGGCCAAAACAATCGAATATATGCATCCAACTCGATTTTTCAGCTACTTTTGCAAGTATAACAAGAAAACAAGCCTAGGCTCTGATACCATCACAAGGTAATGCTTTAAAGTAAAATTCATCATTGTAGTAAACATTAATAGCACCATTATTATTATCAAATAAAAATGTAAACCCTTGTTTGTACAAGCCATGAAAAGAAATAATATTTCTCGCCATTTTTGGCGAGTAACAACATTTATTCAAATCTAACATTAACCCATTATTTAGCAATAAAGAATAAACTCCTATCTTGGTGACAGGTGATGCTTTCCTGTTGCCCATGACTAAGTTTATCTTCCCGTGCTCCACTTGCTCACTTCTTCTTAGGCCCTGCAAATCAGTACAAATGTGAATACCACAACCTGTATCAAGCACCCAAGAATTAGCATTAGATGAGTTATTAGACAATATTGTATAAATACCTGCATGGGTGGGTTTAACTTTCCCATCCTTTACATCTTGCAAGTATTTGGGGCAGCTTCGCTTCCAGTGCCCCTTTGTTGACAATAGAAGCATTGTGCTTCCTTTGGGTTTGAGGAAGGAGTAATGGGACCTTTCTTTGTCCCACTAGAAGAGGAACCATCAAGGGGCTTACCCTTGGTACCCTTCGAAGGGGTTTTCCTCTTCTTACCCTTTCCCTGCCCAATCGCAAGAACAGGGGTTGCTGAAGGAGTAGAAGTAGAAGTAACAACCGCTTTACTCTTAATGCCATTTTCAGCTGTCCTTAAAAGTCTTTGAAGTTTACTCAGTGTGACTTCCTCCTTGTTCATATGATAATGTTGGGTTATGAGCATTCTAACACTCCTAAGTGTACATGCAACCCTAAATACCTTGGATCTATGTTTTCTCTATTATACATACAATTATGAACATCCAAGGTATTATCCTCATCTAGCATACAAAATAATAAATATAACAAGATAGAATGCATACCTCTTTGATGTAGAATGTCTTCATGAAGCTTGAGTGCCTAGTGCCCCAAGTGTGACACCTCAAATGGTTCACACAACACCAAATACACTTGGAATAACTTGAGAGAAACTTGAACACTCCTTGAAATCGTCTAGCCCTCACACTCACACATTAGTGCCCGATTTCTTGAGCCATGGGATTCTTTTATATGGTGGCTATTAGGGTTACACCATGTAACTCATAACTTTACCCATTCCTTATGCTCCATGGATTTTAACCTCCATGGAGTATCCATGGGTCACCCCATGGACTTAGTCCAACATAAGGAATCTTGGATCACAAGCCCACATATATAAGAATGAATGATTTACACAATCAACCCATATATTTAATTAGTCTCCTTTTGATCACTTAATTAATTCCAAATTAATTCTTGATCAATACTAATTAAATAACCTTATTAATGTATATTAGAACTTATAATATATTAACCAACCTTAAGTGTTATTTCTCTCATTATAGTCTATCCAAATGCATGATGCCATGCAACCCAAATGGACCATGCCGGGTCGGGTCAAGTCTTACCAATTATAGTTATGGACCATAGCGGGTAATCATCCTGATGTTTCTGATCCATTCATTGAAGTTGGATCCATCAAAACTGACTTTCCCACACAAGTTCATAAGGGAAAAAGAGCCTGTTGGGTTTGAGCCAGAAGCATTGTTGGAACACATCTGAAGGAAAAGAAAGACAAGTTTCATTAGATTAAGAGTCCTTAATAAGTCACCCAAATGAAATATTAAGGCTAGGATCCAACAAACTATTTATAGTTGGAAGAGAGATGCCGTAATCCAAGCTATAAAATATTTGAAGGTAGGTAAATGACGATTTACCAATTTCCACCATAAGAACGAAATATTTTATTATTAGGTTTTATTGGATTTGAAACTCCTAGATCTTTTGAGATACATTGAACTTTTTAATGGCATGTTTAAATCTCGATTGTGCCCTCTCAAGTTTGTGACTGGGATGTCGAGGATCACAAACAAGGTGTGAATAACCATACAAATTGACTTGGTACCCTTAACTATATTACCTAATCGATGTGCCGGTTAACCACACACGCTCCACCGATCTATAATAAAGTCAAGTTACCCTTTGCCACACTTACTAGTCCCTGTTAGTGTGTCGGTTAACCACACACGCTCCACTAACGACTTGGTAAGGTACAAAGTGTAATTTTATGAGCTAGCACCTATTTCACATTTTCCTAAAGTAACTAAGATTGGTAATTAATAATGTATAGTTACTTTATAATTCATTATACTTTTAATGAGAGTTAAAGTCTTATCCTACACGTTCGGCTAACGACCCTCCACTAGTTAAGGAAGCGGTGGGTGAGAGTAGACACCCATTAAGCTGCCATTTTATAGGCAACAACCTTATACCCCCCTTATAGACCGGCTTCGTGAATGAGGCCTACTTGCGGTAAGAATGACTTATTCTTATACATATCTATATAAATAAGATTATAATAATAGTATAAGTGTTGATTTTTAAACTTTTAAAAAACTAAGGTTTAATTTTGGAATTAAAGTATTAAAGTGTAAGACTTTACAAATTCCAAAACTTGAGGGAAAGTTTTGAAACTATTTCAAGACTCTTCAAATTTGTAACTTATGAGTTTTAATGGTTCATAAAGTTGAAGACTCTTCATTTTATGAAACCTACTATTCTTTAATGACAACTTTTAAAGAAGTGACTTTTGGTTATCCATAACTTGAGGACAAGTTATGAACACCATCATTAACATTAAGATCATGAATTAAACTAGCATGTAGGTTACACACAATTCCTATGATCTTTTAAAACTCATAAGAACGAATATTCATATCAAACAATTCAAGAAATCATATTAACACATATAAAACTTGAAAATTGATAATAGTCATTTGAAATGGGTTAACATAATCATTACCACTTTTAAAAACAGATTTTACAAGTCCAAAACAGTTTGGGATAATGATTCTAGCCTATTTCCAGCAACAAAACTCAGAAAAATGCCCAACACGCACCTACTCGTCGAGTGCATTATCCTACTCGACGAGTAGGATGAATTTTGTCTTGGACTCGTCGAGTTCTCCCCTTGCACTCGGCGAGTCCAGTCGAACAGTGAACAATTTTTCGATTTTTCAAGCAGTTTGCATCAAATATACAGAAAACAATCCTAGGCTTTGATACCACTGATGGGTTTTGAGCATTCTAACACTCCTATGGTGTACATGCAAACCTATATACCTTGAATCTATGTTTTCTCTAATATACATGCAAATTTGATTTTTCAAGGTTTACTTCCTAACTAGCATGGCATGGGGAATATGTAATATAAAACTAGTAGAAGTACATACCTTTCTTGTTGCTTGGATTCCTTGAAGACTTTGTGAGCCTAGCACCCCAAATTTTATGCCTCAAATGCTTCACACAACACCACAAGACTTGGAATAACTTGAGAGAATGTCACTAACACTCAAAATCGGTTATGCCCTCTTAGAATCAACTAGTGTCCGATTTTGCTAGCTATAGGGTTCCTTTTATAATGTTGTCATAATTAGGGTTTACACATGAATGCCCTTAATTGTCATGACTCTTGATTTCTAATGATCCATGGGTTTGTAACTCCCATATCCATGGAGCTCCAAATCACAATAAACCGTGGATCATGAATCCACCATAAAAGATTAGATGATAGTCATAATCAACCCTATGTATTTAATTAGTCTCATTTTGATCACCAAATTAATTCTAAATTAATACTTGATCAATACTAATTAAATAATACTATTATTAATATATTAGAACTTATAATATATTAATAATCACAAGTGTCCTTTCTCTCATTTAGTCTATCCAAGTATTGCAATGCCATGCAACCCAAATGGACCATGCCAGGTCGGGTCAAGTACATACCAAATAAAGTTATGGACTTAGACACTATATCCAACAGTAGGTCCACTGGGGCACATCCGGTATGGGGGCACCTTGGCCATGTACGAAGGATCGATGACTTCGGACCCCGTGTCCGAGTCATCTTTGTTGCTGCCCTCTGCCTCCTCCTCATCCGAGTCGGCCACCGGTTATTCCGGTCCTTCCACAGGTTCTTCTTCCAGTTCTTCCTCGGGTTTTTTCTCAAGTTCTTCCTCGGGTTCTAACCATCCCCCATTTCCCTGATTGGGGAAATAACGATCCCGAGGATGATGAAATCCGCCCATAGAGTCTGCACGAGGGGTGTAAGACGTTGTAAGAAAAAGTATGCATATAGAATTTCCAAAATACTCCTATAGTATTTTAATTATTTGTGTTTGAATTCCTGAGAAGTTTTGGATACGAGGTAAGTTTGTAGGTCAATATCCTGCCATGATTACCCCCAAACACATGTTGGTCATATTTTGAATAAATATAGTTGATCAGGCTATATTTGCCCCCAATATGACTATATAACTGCCCGAGTTTAACCACAGTGTTCCATTTCCTCCAGAGACTTTTAGTGTTATAGTTTTAATGTATACCTAGGTATGTATTTTATTCAAAGTGTTTTAGTCCCATTGTATTTATAGCTGCATATCAAGTTTGATTAGATATGCCAGTTCACTATAAACATTGCTCTGATACTACGAGAACAAGATCGATCTAATGCGCAGGGACAAGGTTTGAGAACTCAAACCTTGAGTGAATGCTTAAGATCAATGTCTGCTGGCTAATAGATGTTCAAGTCAAGCCTGGAAAGACCAGTCAAGTCTTAGATAATATATTCAACAAATGATCAAGTCATTAAATGAGAATGAATGATGAAGGCAAAGCTAATAAATGAAGAACAAGAAGAATGTTTTAAATAAACTCAGTTAGATGCCAAAAGTTGAGTGAAAGATCCGTAGTTGACTTGTATTGAATGCTCCTATAAATAGGAGTGAAAGTTACAACGAATTAACTAGAATACTTACATAGTACTGGACAATAGAAATGTTCCTAACATTCTGATTGTCTAAATACAACAAAAGACTAAGTCTTATGAAATGTCACATCAATACAAAGACAAACTAAATAAATGCACAAAGACAAAATAGAGTTGCTCCGGATCAGCACTCATTCTGGACATGTGATACATTCCAGAATGCCTTCAGCTTCGCATGTTCTTCTTTCCTGGTCCGGACAGATTCTGGACCACTCTTCACATTTCACTCCAGACCATTTGTTCCGGAATGCATGTACTTCCGAATTCGGACTTAGGATTGCTAGAGGTACACTTTCAGGTTCCAACAATTTCCCTAAGTGAACTTAGCAATCCATCCAATTACACTGCTTCTTCCTTGATGAAGGAGAAAGCTCGGAATAGGCATTCTCTGACTTCAATGTACCAGGTCAATTGACTTACAAACTTTGTTTTGACCTGTTCCGGAGCTTTAGACTTTGATGCACGAGAGATGAACTCCCAGAGTGCTTTGATCGGGACTAGGTGTTTGTCAAGGACACTGAAAAAGTCCTTCTTGTTTGTCTTTTTGGTTGTGTAGACAAACCCTAGAACCGGGTCATCAATTGGACCATCTTCAAGCAGATCAGCTTCCGGAAGAACATAGGTGATCTTCGCAACGAAGGCTTCAGTTCCGTAGAGATGTGGCAGCTCATAGTCGCATCTGCAAATTCTGCGATGTAATCTTTGAGGAAGCTTAGAGCAGCATGGAAAGCACCCATGCCGATATCGTTGTTTTGCATTCCTTGAAAGTGAGCAGCAAGAGTCACGATATCGTTCGAATTCATGGAAGGGAAGTCCGCATCAGAAAAGGTTCGGTAGTTGGGCTTGTTTCGGAAGACGTGAAATCGACATAGTGCGCAGTTGAGTTCGAATTTCACTAAGATTTTTCTTGCAAATCCATGGACTTTGGTGATTCTCTTTCTAGTCCATACTTCCTTAAGCGGTTGAGAATTCTTGGAGTAGAATGTCTCAAGCCTTTCTCTTTCAGTCCGGTGGATCACTTCCGGATCATCATTTGGGTGAAGAGGAGCAAACTTGATGTAATACTTGTTGTATGGAGAGAGAGGAATATCGAGTTGTTCGGAATCATTTGTAGGAACATCGTAGTACATACACTGAACGATTTCGTGATCCTGGAGAATGCCTTCACGAAAAATAGGAGAGATGTCACGCATCGGATCAGGATTATCCTTAAGAGCTTGGATCCGGATGTTGTCCTCTAATGCCTTGTTGATTTCCTCCTGAGACCATCCTTGTTTTTGCTTGAGAGGAGGTCCGGAGTGGAAGGCTTGTTGTTCAGCAGTCATTGGCATTTTGCCTTTTTTTCTTTATAGAGCGTCCATGATAAGCTTCATGTTTTCATCCACCACAAATTCCGGAGTGGGATTCGGAAGAGGATCTTCCGGAATGTCATCAGGAATCCGGAGTGGAGAGCCCTGGTCTATTGGAGCAATTTTTGGAGCCGGAATAGGTGGGAGCATAGAAGGAGTGGTTCAGAAGGCTTCAACTGTGAGGAGAGATTTGGCCTTGGCCATTTGAATGGCCTGTTGAAGAGCATTTGGTAAAGAGGATGGCTAAGAGGTTGCGGGCCATATTCTATTCTGTTCCTCAGACAGCACCTTTGGAAATATTTTCTTTGGAGCTTCAAGGCCTAGAACCCCGTTGGTGATATATTTTTCTTTATCATTGTCTTCTTCTTCATCTCGGAGTGTGAACTCCGAGGCAGGTTTCAACGGTTGACTTGGACCTTCTCCCCCTCTTGCATCAGTGGATCTTGGAACCGGTGCAAGTACTAGAACATCCTTTAGATCGTCAAATTTGGAGAAGACTTTCTGAAGGCCCGTGTTGAGTTGAAGAGTGAGGGTATCGTATGCTTCAGAAGTGGGAGCTTGGGAAGCAAGGTGATCGAACAATATCATATCATCAAACTTCCGATCCGGAACATCAACGATGTTCCAAGTGGAGCGAAGAAGCTTGATCAGGACTTGTTGAACGATCAGGTTCATTTCATCCTTCTTCTTGACCTCCTTCTCCAGCCTTTGGATTTGTTTCTCATGACAAATGTGGGTCTGCTTAATCAGATCGTTGGTAGCAGACACCAAGTCGTCATGGACTTTGAGAATGGAGGTAATGGTGTTGAGATAGTGATCAACCAAAATATCATATTTGGTTTCAACTTCCTCGATGGAGTGCTTGAGCCGGAGGGAAATTTGTTGGCCCAGTTGGGCTTCTCGCTCCGCAACTGAAGGTCCGAACTGTAGTGAGAGAGACTGAAGGATGGCATAAAGTTTAGAATCTAGTTCGAAAACCTTTTGATCCAGTTTTGTGTTGAGCTCTGTTATGGATGTTTCGATTGAGGAGACCTTCTTCATCATATCTGACACATTGTTTGAATGTCAAGGAGAGCAAAGGGGTCAATGTGATCACCAGCAGAGGATTCTGAGTCAGAATCTGAGAGTTGCGGAGGAGCTTGATGTGATGAAGTATGTGTGGAGGGACCAGGTTTGGAGATATCATCATCTTCATGTAGTTTGGAGCTGGGTTCACCATCCGGAGTGGTTGAAGAAGATGATCCGAAGTCAAAAGAAGACTTGGAAGTTAATGGCTTGGATTGAAAGCGGATGGATGACATGAAGTTGGGGTCTCGAACAGAATTGCCTTCATCAGTGATCATGAACTCTTCGGAGATTTCTTCATCAAAATCAGTTTGGAATACGTTGGTCTGAGTGGTGATGGGTGGTTGTTCCGAAGCAAGTTCCCGATTGGCATCATCATCTGTAGGAGGAACATACAAAAAATTGCTTTGATGAGCTCTGTTGTACATTGAAGTGAGAGTGGCCTCCACTTGAGCTCTAGTCAGATCCGGACGTCTCGAAATAGCCCTATGAACATAATCTTCCCATTGAGGATCGATAGCACTTGGTCGTCCTGTACACCTTCCGGGTATCAGGCCAGTTGGGGCATCTGGAGTCGGAGGGACAGCTCCAACTCCGGAAAGCTTAGGGTCCGGAACAGGGGTTCCGGAGTGTGTGCTTGTGTGAGAAACGATAGGGATATCAAATCAGACTCGTGGGTGTGTTCCAGGGGGATTCAATGAACTATTGTCAACACCGACATCACCTTTTTGAGAAGGTGAGGGTGGATTATGTGGAGACTCCTCGTGAGTGTGTGCAGGTGATGTTGAAACATTGAGGGGTACCTCAGATGAGTGGGCAGGAGGGGTGTTCGGACGGCAAGAGTCAGCCTGAATGTCATGAGCATCTTCCTTTGGAGAGGCAGAGCTGACTTTGCTTCTCTTTTTAGGCTTTGGCTTGGTGGGAGAACTCTTTCGTTTGGCAGATTTCTTAACCTTAGGTCTGGACGTGGTAGGACTGGCCTCTTCCGAAGTGGGCTCAACTGAGACTGGGGCAGGTTGTGTTGGGTCAAACACAACCGAAGTCTCTAAGTGTTGTTTCAGATAAATGGAATCAGAAGGGATTAAGGCCAACATGTGGTCCGGAAGTCGTCTAACCGGACCAAAAGAGGATTGGTCCGGAATTCTATAGGCCTTGACAACTTTGAATGAAACACATACCTCCGGAGCAATTGCGGAGACCAGAATTGGTTCGGAAAGCCCGTTGAAGATTTGTTGAATCGCCAGTGCCCAAAATCTAGGGCTCGAAATTTCGTTGTCCTTCCTCTTGATGGAAAACTTGCAGAAATCTTGCCATAGGACCCCCGGAAGATCAACCGTGTTGTTACGTCCGGAGTAAATGTTGTAGACAACATGAAGCCAGTCCTTGCTAAGTGTATCAGTTCCTCCGTGCTTGCCGGATAACCCTTGAACGATAAAGTGCATCAGCACCATCCATAGTCCGTAGACGGCTGATTTCTTGAAGTCTTTGGCTCTGTAATCTTGATTGTAGCCAATGTGTTTCAGAAAGTTCTGAAACTCTTTAGTGGTTGGTTCTTGGACTGTGAATCCTTTAGGTTTTGGTTTAACACTGATTACCTTGAGAAAAGTGGATTTGTAGATGGTAACGATTCGATCTCCAATGATTTGCGTCTCCAATACACCGTCGATTTCCTTGATTCTGGTGAATGCTTTGTGGAGATGATGAAGTGGAAAAGGTGGTTTAGGAATTTTAGTGAGAGGGATGGAGATAGGGTGATTTGCGATGAAATCCACCATAACAGGAACTGAATTGTCATAATCTTCAGGGTTTAGGGAAAACAATTGTGTAGTGTCCCTTAGAAACAATTCAGTGGAAGAGGTGGTTTAGGAATTTTGGTGGTGAAGGAGGAGAAGCCATTGTTGCAAAATGATGAATGCTTGAAGAACACGAAGAACACAGAGAGAAATCAAGGGTTTAGGAAGTATTGGGCGCGTAAAGAGGTAAAAAGGAGTTTTGATTGGTATTTATAGGTAAGGGAAGTGGGTCGGGTTAGAGGGTAATGATGAGGATTCGAACGAGAAACGGGTCGCATTAAATGAGAAAGAGGTTTAGGGGGCTAAGTTGACCTGGGCGGTGAAAGGTGAGGTTGTTTGTGGCTAAAAATGGAAATACCAAACCGGCGATTCGATGGCTACTTTATGGGGGCGTGCAATCGTGTCACGAAAATCGAGGAAGATAGGATAGGATCTTCAATAAAAGTAACCGTTGAAACAAAATGTTTCACCTTATTATCCTTTGGAATTTCAGATGAGCGGTTCCGGACAGAGTATGATCCGGAGGATAAGGAATTGTGTTCCGGAACATGCTTGTTTTGAAAAGAGGTCCGGAATGAGAAATAATCCAGAGAGAGTTTCGATTCCGGAGTCAAAAATTTAATGTCATTTCAAAAAAAATGTGTGATTCCGGAACAGAAATTCAGTTTGATTTGAAAAGGTTGGTGATTCCGGAGCAGAAATTCCGGAATAGAAATTCAAGAATTTTCGGAGTGAATTTGAAAGAGTTTTCAGAAAATGATTGGGAAAGCATTCCGGACTGAGATTTTAAATAAAATTCTAGAGCAAGATTTATAAAGCGTTTCGGGGTGAGATTTGAGAAATCTTCCGGAGTAAATTTTGAAATTCCGAAGTGCAGAATGCAATACCTTTTCCAGAGAGGAATTCCGGGATGCCAATATGAAGTATATTCTGAGATGATAATTTGAGCACTATGACAATATGGACTTTAAATAGAAAATAATAAGGACGAACTATACATCTTAAAACTTAAGTGATGGTCAGAAATAAAGACAAGTAAAATGATCCTATGTATTTAGAGAGAAAGTAGTTCCGAGATGAAAATTTTAGATCAGAACTAAATTTCTTTCGAATACGTCTATCAAAGAGAACAAGTCTCTTGAAAGAACTGAGGATCTGGTATCATCATACCCATTTTTTCAGAAAACCATTGAATTTGGTTTCGTCTAATGCCTTGGTAAAGACATCAGCAATCTCATCGTCAGATGGAACAAAACTGAGTTCAATGTTACAATTTAGAACATGATCTTTTATGAAATGGTACCTTATATCAATGTGCTTAGTCATTGAGTGTTGAATTGGATTGTGGGAAATCGCAATGGTACTTTGAGAGTCACAATAGATAGGAATGCGTTGAAAGCGGTAACCATAATCCAAGAGTTGAGATTTCATCCACAGAACCTGAGATGTACAGCTGGCAGCAGCGATGTATTCGGCTTCGGCTGTAGAGAGTGCAATGCAGTTCTGTTTCTTGGATGACCAACTGACCAAACGACCACCTAAGAATTGACAGCCACCTGAAGTGCTTTTTCTATTAAGTTGAAGACCACCATAGTTTGAATCTGAATAGGCTTGAAGTAGGAAGCTCTCATTTGCTGGGTACCAGATTCCGAGACTCTTTATACCTTTAAGGTATCGGAAGATTTGTGTTACAGCCAAGAGATGAGACATCTTTGGGTTGACTTGAAATATGGCACAATAGCATGTTGAAAACATGATATCTGGACGAATTGTTGTCAGATAGAGCAGGGATCCAATCATTCCACGGTATTTCTCTTCATCAACAGAAACACCTGAAGGGTCGGCAAAGATCTTGTGTCCGAAGCTCATTGGTACCTTGGCTGAGGCACAGGTGTCCATTGAGTATTTCTTGTGGAGTTCTGAAATGTACTTCTCTTGGTGAATGAAGATTCCTCTATTAGTCCGTTTGAATTGAAGGTCAAGAAAGAAGCTTAACTCCCGATTCATGCTCATTTGGAATCGATTGATCATGAGTTTAGCAAAGTCAGCAACCATAGATGAATTCGTAGATCCAAAAATGATGCCGTCCACATAAATTTGTACCAAAATGAGATGCTTTCCATTTGATCTTTGGAATAGGGTAGGATCTAGAATTCCTCTTTGGAAACCGGAGTGTTTGAGAAAATTAGTGAGGGTCTCGTACCATGCCCGAGGAGCCTGCTTGAGTCCGTAGACAGCCTTCCGGAGTTTGTAATAGTAGTTTGCAAAGGAAAGATTAATAAAATCGGGCGGCTGTTGAAGGTACACTTCAGTGTCAACTTCACCGTTAAGAAAAGCACTCTTAACATCTATTTGGTAAACTTTGAATCCTTTATGAGCAACATAAGCAAGAAAGATTCTGATGGCTTCAAGACGTGCAACAGGAGCAAAGGTCTCATCGTAGTCGAGCCCTTCGATCTGTTTAAATCCTTTTGCCACCAATCTAGCTTTATTTCGAATAATAACTCCTGCATCATCTAGCTTGTTGCGAAATACCCATCTCGTACCGACAATGGGATTATTCTGAGGAGGAGACACGAGAGTCCAAACTTCATTTTGGTCAAATTATGCCAGTTCTTCTTGTATGGCTGTAATCCAGTCAACATGCTCCAATGCGTCCTTAATGGATTTGGGTTCAACCATGGATATAAATGATGAGAATGGCATTCATTTTGGATACTTGTAGCAGAACGAGTCTGTACACCAACATTGGGGTTTCCGATTACTTTGTTCGGAGGATGATCGTTTGTCCAAACATGTAATCTTGGGAGTTATTGTGCAGGCGTCGATCCGATATCAATAGTAGAATTGATTTGCTCCCCCTGAATAGTTTGAATGTGAGGATGATGCTCCCCATGAACTTCTGAACCGGAGAGATTGACATCATCATCAGAAGGAAACTCAAAGAAGTTTTCATTTTCATCAATGTTGAGAGGATTGGAATCATCGAAATCAGCAGTTGCATCTTGGAAGCCATCCACATTTGATTCAAGAGAGGGATTAGCATTCTCCCCCTCAACCTAAGAAGGTTGAAATGGTTCGGAATCAAATGGAGGGAGGCTTAGGATCGGACCTGAGACGTTATGCGAGACAGGGGCTTCCGAAGTAGGGATTGGAATGAGAGTTGGTCTGATCGAGATTCCAAATCAAGAGCAGTTTTGAAAGGACCAAAGAGAGTTTCAAAATCAACTTCAAGAATTGTTTGGGGATTCGGACATCCTGGCGGAGGAGCATCGGACTCCATAATGTGAGTTTTAATGTGAGTTGGGCCAGAATTCTGAACGAAGTTGTCATCAAAAGTAATGTCAAAGCTTTCTTCCAGAACACGAGTTCTCCGGTTAAGAACTATGTAAGCTTTCGATTTTGAGGAGTACCCAAGGAAGATGGCTTCATCAGCTTAAGGTTGGAACTTGGTAAGATGATCACGGTTGTTCTTGATGAAGCACCTACATCCGAAAACATGTAAAAACGAGATTGTTGGGTTCCGACCATTCATTGCTTCGTACGGTGTCATGTTGAGGCGTCGATTGATGATACTCCGATTTTGAGTGAAGCAGGCAGTGGATACGGCTTCATCCCAAAGATAGAGTGGTAGATTTGCGAAGTTCAGCATGGATCGAGCAGCTTCAACGAGAGTTCTATTGCGTCTTTCGACTACACCGTTTTGTTGTGGAGTATAAGGAGCGGAGAAATTGTGGTCGATTCCTTTTTCAGTGAGAAATTTCTCAATGGTGGAATTAGTAAATTCTGATCCATTATCACTTCGGATTCTCCTAACTGGGAGCTTGATAAGAACTTCTATTCCTTTGATAAAATTGATGAGCTCTGAGGCTGTTTCAGATTTCAGCCTTAGGAAGAAGACTCAAGTGAACCGTGTAAAATCATCAACAATCACAAGAATGTATTTCTTATGATGAAGACTTTCTAATGTGGATGGTCCACAAAGATCAATGTGTAGAAGCTCTAATGGTTCCGAAATGGACTTCTCGATGATAACAGGATGACCCTTCTTCGATTGCTTACCACACTCACAAGCAGCACACAAATGATCATTTTAGAATTTGAGAAGAGTTAAACCTCTCACCATTTCGATGGATACGAGATCATTCATGTATCGAAAGTTTAGATGAGCGAGCCTTCGGTGCCATAACCAGCTGACATCAGGAACAACTTTGGTGAGAAGGCAGAGTTGCGGTTTGCCAACAATCATGTTGATGTCGAGCGGGTACATGTTCTTGTTGCGAAGTGACTTGATTAAACACTCTTTCCGGTCTTCAGTCATTACGTAGCTGTACTTTTTGCAAAATTCCACACGTCGATTTGAATCAGTGAGCTGAGCAACACTTATCAAATGATGTTTTAGATCAGCTACATAAGCCACATGTGATATAGAGAAGTTTTCATTGGTGAGGATCCCATAACCACGTATTTGAGAGTTAGAGTTGTTGCCATATGTCATGTAACTAGCATTTGGAGAAAGCTTTAGATCTCGTAGAAAATCTTTCTGCCCCGTCATGTGCATGAAGCAAGCACTAGCAATATACCATATTGTTTCTTGCTCCGAAGCACAAAGTGCCTACAAAATTAGTGAGTAAAGGAGTTTTTAGGCTCCGAATTAGACTATGCGTTGATGCATGAGAATTCCGGGATAAACTTGGTTTGGAGTTTTGCAATGAACCTGGAATTTTGTCTAGCCTTAACTTCCTTTTTATGTACATTTCGAGCTTCTACTTTGGGATCTATAATATCCTTCCTATTCAGCATTGGTTTTCTCTTAGGATGAGACGAGGATTTTGAGGTTTGTCCTACAGATGGATTTCTAAACTCAGGAGTAATGGGAACCAATTTAGTTTTTGAGATGACTAAGGAATCCGATTCGCAAGAATCAGAGGACACACAGCTTGAGACTTCAACTTTATCATCTAAGGATGCCCATATAAACTCAGAGCCAGTAGTTCCAGTTGTCACTGGAATGATTTCTTCAATCACACAATTGTTCACATGATTACTTCTAGGAACATAATCTATGCAATTTGTAAGACTGCGATGAAAATCCGTGGTCCGATTCAGGTCCAGGTTTATCAGAGGCGGAAGTGGCATGGAATCAAGACACTTGACAACAATTGGTTTGAACTCGGGAATTAGGGACTCAAAATGGTATGTAGTCTCAGGAAGTGGAGACAAGGGAGAAATAGGGGACTCAAAATGGTATGTGTCCGAATGTTTGATGTTCGGAACCTCTCCCATGAATGTCAAAATTTTCAATTCCTTCAGGGGACTTACAATTGGTTTCGGAAACTCGCTTCGGAGACCAGGTGCTTTAGACCATGGATGACGAAAATTATGAGTCATCCGAATGTCCGCTTCAAGCATGTCTATAGAATTATGCAAAGCATCTATCTTTGCATTGAGACGTTTGTTATCAGAAATTAAAACATTTCGTTCAGAATAGGTGATTTCACATTTATCTTTTAAAAAGATACATTCATCGTTTGAAATTACAAGTTCAAGGTCTAAAGACTCGATTTTCAATTTTTTATCCTCAAAACGTAACCTAAGACGATTTAGTTCACAGTCCTTCTTCTCACTGGCTTCTATGGCAGACTCATAGGCTTTATAAATGGTGCTCATATCTGTTTGGATTTGGGTCAGATAAGGTTCACAAAGAGACAAATCAAAATTATTATCAGAGATCATAGATTTTACCTGCTGAACGATGCTTCGACCGGATGGATCATTGGTGACCATGTAGCAGTAGTGAGGTTAAGCAACATCATCTTCATCTTCCGACCCAGAAGACCAATATCCTTCATCACATTCAACTGTTTGTCTTGCCATCAGACACATGTTCCTTCCAGTTACCATATCGTCATCATCCCCGGATGACCAATATCCTTTAACATCTCTTCTAACCGTAGTTACAAAGGCTTTTTCGCTTTCAGCCATCTCTTGTGCTCTTCGGACGTAGTAAGCTGAATCCTTGATTTTTGGTTTATGCGGAGCATCAGCCAGGCAATCTTTAGCAAAATGGTTTGCATGTCCACACTTATGACACACAATTTTTGGTTTGTCTGATTTGGAATTCTGAGAGGATTCCGGAGTAGAGTTTGGTTTAGTGATGTTTGGTTTGTATGCAGGAGGATTTTCGGAAGTTGGTTTAGGTTCCGGAGTTGAGTATGGTTGAAGATTGTTCTGGTGAGGAGCATGGAATCGGTTTTGGTATGGTTTGTAAGAAGGATTGAAAGGACGTTTGTACTTCATTGAGAGTAGAGAGAACTCCTGTTGGAAACGGAGTTCAGAGTCCATGGCTTTGGAATCATCAACAGGATAGATTTGTGTGGGTGAGATGGGTGCGGATGTTTACACAGATGGAACAATGGGTTTGAAGGGATCTGAAGAAGATGAGTTCGGAATGGTTGATTCGAAAGAACTGAAAAGGGCAAGAGGACCTCCGGAGAGTTCCCTTATGGTTTGAGCAACATTAGACTCATGTCCTTGAAGTTCATCAAAAAGTTGATAGAGCTTCAACTTTTTCAAGGAACCATTGCTTTGGAGACAAGATTTTACATTTCCTCATCCTTTACCGAGACTGTTTATGAATTTGAGATTGTACTCCAAAGGAGTTCGGACAATCCCATGAACAGTCATGTTATTGACCATGATTCGGTAACGGTTGGAGGCTGAGGCCACTGATTCACCAGAAGTTGTAGTGAAGGTGTCGAAGTCGTTGACAACTGAGGTGAGGCACTTGTCTTTCATATTTTCCGAACCTTCAATCAGGTCCTGAAGAGTATCCCAAATCTCTTTGGCTGATTTGCACAACTTGATATGCTCGAAGAGTGAGGGAGGAACACCAAATACCATTTCTGAGAAAGCAACTTGATCAGCATGCAGCTTCTCGATATCATCTGCAGTTAGAGGAGCTGGGCGAGTTTCATCTTCTCACATGAGCTGAGCAGCTGCATCTCTTACAATTGTTCTTACAGGAACATGAGGACCTTCTTTGATGGATCTCCAGATTTCTTCACCTTTATCTTTGGCAAGTAAAAATCTTTCCATTCTAACTTTCTAGTGATCATATTCTTTCACAACTAGTAATGGGGCACGTGTAGGGCCACCCACACTATTTGTGATTTGCATTGAAATCATTTGCTGAGGATTAGAAGCAGCCATTGAAGTTTAAGATATCTTCAAGGTAAAGTGGTATATAGAAGAACTTTTATCCTTAATACAGAAATGGTTGAAATACCAAGGTAATTTCAAACCAAATATAATATGATCTTATGGATTCAAAGGACAACCACTCAAGCTCTGATACCAATTGTGAGAACTAGATCGATCTAATGCGCATGGACAATGTTTGAGAACTCAAACCTTGAGTGAATGTTTAAGATCAATGTCTGCTTGCTAATAGATGTTCAAGTCAAGCCTGGAAAGACCAGTCAAGTCTTAGATAATATATTCAACAAATGATCAAGTCATTAAATGAGAATGAATGATCAAGGTAAAGCAAATAAATGAAGAACAAGAAGAATGTTTTAAATAAACTCAGTGAGATGCCAAAAATTGAGTGAAAGATCCATAGTTGACTTGTATTGAAAGCTCCTATAAATAGGAGTGAAAGTTACAGCGAATTAACTAGAATACTTACATAGGACTGGACAATAGAAATGTTCCTGACATTCTGATTGTCTAAATACAACAAAAGACTAAGTCCTATGAAATGTCAAATCAATACAAAGACAAACTAAATAAATGCACAAAGACAAAATAGAGTTGCTCCGGATCAACATTCATTCCGGCCATGTGATACATTCTGGAATGCCTTCAGCTTCGCATCTTCTTCTTTCCTGGTCCGGACAGATTCCGGACCACTCTTCACATTTCACTCCGGACCATTTTTTCCGGAATGCAAGTACTTCCGAATCCGGACTTAGGATTTCTAGAGGTTCACTTTAAGGTTCCAGCAGATACCAATCTGTCACACCCCCGAACCAGACGGTGGAAACGTCCGGGGGCTTGCGCGTGACTTCATCTTGTAATATCATCACAATTGTATATAATTGAAACAAGATAACATCATCATCATGCATATCAAATACAAACAACATTGTTTACATCAAGTACAATATTACATGTTCAAAATATTTAATGTATGTTGAAAACAAAATATAACAATTTCCACCATTTCCTACTGACCTTTCTTCTTAACGATTCCCTGAGAATACAAGTTATTCTGAAAAACGTCAACATATATAATGTTGGTGAGTTCATAAGCATATTTAAGTGAAAAGTTTTGAATAGTTTGTAAACACCAGAAAATCTGATATTTTCCGAAAATGGTTTGAACGTGATGTATCAGAATCAAATATTAATGCATGTGTGTTTTCTATATTTGGAATGTATAAAAATGTAATCCAGATAAAAACCCTGTATTTTCCGTAGTACGTAAAAGATATTGTTTAACAGTTATCACCCCGGAAAATCCGATATTTTCTGTTTATAAACGTGTTGTGGTCTCAACCCCAAGACCGAATGACAGTATGTGTATGTTTTTATATCCACAAGATTTTATAGGTATTCTATAAAATTACTTTGGAGAAGATTTCTAAGTGAGCCATTTTAACCATACTTGATTTTTTGACGAGTTGCCTGTCGTGGCGTTCTTAGGCGCCGGTTTGATTGACAGTAAGGTTTGTCACCCTCGACTGACCTAGTCTAGCTGTAGCGAACAACTCAGGTGTGGGGAGTCACCCCGTATAGATCCATACACAAACTCTCGCTCTCCCTCCAGGAGACTCTGGTTATAACTACAGGCTACGATCATACACTCTAAAGGTGTCAACCGACAAGTCTCACTAGATCATTTATTGTTTTCACACGATTATTGAATTACGCTATGTATAATGGTTTTCGTAGATATAGTTAAGATTTGCAAAGCCCAGAAAATAGGTATATGAATGTATAAGGCCCAACAGACATGTTATGGAGCAGCTATGGCCCACTAAGCATCTGATGTATAGACTGGGCCCAATAAGCATGTTAATGGGTGTAATAAACATATTAGGCCCATCAAACATGTAATTGGGCCACAAAGGCCCAAATAGACATGTAATGAATATGTTAGGCCCAATATCAAGAAATGAACGTTTATGGTCCAAATATATATACGTGAATATTTTTGGCCCATTTTATAGAACTTGACACTTTTGGCCCAAAATATACAAAATATTATTTTTGGCTCATTATTGTAAAGATTTACATTTTCAGCCCATTTTTAAATAAAATGACACTTTCCGACTCAAGTTTTATAAAAATGACGTTTTCGGACCATGATTATAAGAATTTACATTTTTATCTCACTTTTCATAGAAATTACGTTTTTGGCCCAAGTTTTGCAAAAAAATCATTTTTAACTCCTGAAACCGCAGGTTTACATTTTTGGACTCAAACTTGAGTTAAATGACAATTTACTCCATAAAAATCGAGGTTTTTACAATTTAGGCCCAATAAAACCGAAAAGCCCATTTTTATGGCCCAATGTACAAAAATTTTCATTTTGGGCCCTTTTATTCCCAAGAATATCATAAAAACTCATTTTTGTATAAAAGTGACTCTTTTAGCCCTTGTAAAACCAAAAGTGTCATAAAAGTCTCATCTTTTTGTTTATTTGTCAAAAATGGTCCTATTTCAAGATTTTGTTTCATTTTTCCAACAATCATCACATATGTACACTTTTATTTCCATGATATGGTGTGTAAAGTGTTATAATTTGTAAACTTCACATCTTTTGTTATAGATTTCGAGATCTATCATATTTCATCACATAATCACAACATAAACCAAGAAAATCACACTTAACATGCACTAATACATAGATCTAACACATAACAACTTGTATTCTACCCCAAAAACAAAGTAAAACCAAAATCAAGGGGGTATGAACTCACTTTGGGGTTTGGATTCGGTTTGATGAAGAGATTGAAGAAGATCTCGGCTTTAGCAAGCCTCTTGAAGAGGTTTTCGATCTTGGATGGTTCTAAGAAACATGATCCACAAAAATATGGGTGTAAGAGGAGATTTTTGAAGAGATCAAGAAGTTATCATAGATCTAAGTAAGAACTTACCAAAGTTTGTGATCTTGAAGAAGAATCTCTTGAAGCTACACCCAAAATCTCGAAACCTTGGAGGAAAAGGGACGTGTTCTAGAGAGTGTTTTGAAGATGTTTGAAAGGAAAATGAGAGAGGTGTGGGGAGGGGTTTCGGCCGAGAGGTACAAGAAGAGTGAGAAATAGAAGAGATTGAGGTGATGTTTGCATGGATACCCACCATGCAAACATGAGGTGTTAGAAGCACATAATTCTTCACTTTCTCCTTTTTTTGTTTAGCTACATGGGCCGAGAATGGGCTTAAAAGATTGGAGATGTAATGGTGTTTTTTTGGGCCTATTCTTGGCTTGTTTGAATTTTTTTTATGAAACTCCAAGCATTTTTCGGCCCATTAGGCCCTTAAGAAGGTTCACGGCCCAAAATGGTAAAAGGAATAGGTTTATGGCCCATTAGGGTTAATTAAATCATTTATGTCCCATCGTGGCCCATTGGAGGTAGAATGAATCATTCTAGGCCCAAATGGCCTAAAATGTTATAGATTGATTAATTGATGATTTATTGGTCCCTTAGGCCCAATAAGAGAATCCTAGTCTATAATGAACTTGAACCGGGATTTCTAGGGTTTCCAACCCTTATTTGAACATATGAGATGTATTTGAATGAGCATAGAGTATGATATTTATTTAGAGTACAAGTTATTACACTGGATGAATGTCTACATGAGAATAGAATTTCCTAGCTAAAATGCTAGTTGTGACACGTAGGCATGGACGCTCGGGGAGAGCGGTTAGGTTGAGGCGGTAGGCCAACAAACCATGGGTATTCCAGCCAGATGGCAGAGTGGACCTGATGCATGTTGGCATTCCAGTTCGAGGACTGATTGGGAGTGGGCATTCTAATCCAATGATTGTGGGCCGTTATGTATACTTGTATGTTTACCGTATGGGGTATTATGGGGGAAACTCACTAAGATTTGTGCTTAACCAATTGTTTATGGTTTTCAGGATTTATCAGTGATCGTGGGAAGGGGAAGGTGGGACTGTACACACTCATCAGCAACATTGAGGATTCCACGTTTCTTATATTACTCTGATTTTCAACAATTGTATTTTGGAATAAACAGTTTTCTTAATAATGGATTTATAATTGGGAAGTTTTACTCTAATAAAAATGAAAATTTTTTATTGTGAAAATGGGACGTTACAATTTTTTTTAAACAACTCCTGGACAACAACTAAAATCAAACAAAAACAAAAAACGAAACTGGGCAGAACTCAACATGAATTTCGGCTCTAACAATACTCAAGATTTTTTTTAAACACGACAGCAAAAATTGAAACTGAAATCTTCAAACAAATTCGGTATGAATTTTTAGCTCTACTACCACATATGATACATGTATAGAGGGGTTGATTTGTTTTTGGATTTTCTGATTTTATGAACGCAACGGAAATAAGAAACAAGAACAAGAATGACAAGAAAATATAAAAAATGGATAGATTTGATAGTCAATCTGCACCTATAGATTGAATATCAGGTGAAAACAAGTTAAGAACTATTAACTTGAATTCTTATCAAGATCAGGAAATGATCTGTCAAATGATATGTGATGACAAGCCAATACCTATTGACTTGAAATCGAGCCACAAATGAGAAACGCGTCCCAAACAATGACGTCAATCTGAATTATACACAATAACTCAAGAAAGGAAAAACAAACGTTCAAAATTCAAATTCAATCATCATTGCTTCAAAATGTTCAACATTGGGGGCTATTTATAGCCTTACAAGATATTACAAAAGAAAACTAATTAATAAAAAGAATATATAAAATAAAAGGAAACTACCTATTAAAGCTTAAAATAAAATAAAATAAAATCGTTTCTAAAAATAAAGTAAGATCTAAAATATTCGATCTAGATTCTTTGTTTCTAAGAAACCATGCAAAAGTCCACATGTTTAAAGCTGCTCCCAACCAACTTTCGCATCCATCATTAGTCTGTTTGCATCCAATAGTTGTTCACATCCACCATTCATTCACATCCAAGCTGTAGTAGCGCATCTTCTGTCGGAAGCTTCTCATCCAAGTCTGCATCGGAATGGCATGAGAAACAGAAGGCCTTCGAGATTCGTAGCTAGTCTTGTTCCAACATTCACATCCAGTCGTAATCCATCACATCCAAACATCCCATTGGAATCGAGTAGCTTTCGCATCCATGTTTCTTTCGCATCCATGTTTCTTTCGCATCCAACTAGCTTTCGCATCGAGGCCCAATAACAAATAACCCATCAGACCCAACACCAAGCAACAACCCATCGAAACCAAGCTACATTACTCTGATCCATGTATGTGTCGGAATCGCATCGTATCTCACTCCAAAGTTGTTCACAACCATTTGACTGCGATGGGTGGCGATCGTTCGCATCCATTCGCAATTTGAACGTATTTCAAGAACTGGAACGAATTTCGGAACCTGAACTCATTTCGGAATTGGAACTTAGTTCGGAACCTGAACTCATCTCGGAATTGGAACTCATATTTGTATGTCACACCGCCGAACCTGACGGCGGAATCGTCAGGGGGCTCGTGTGACTTTCAATTGAAATATCATGACAATGAATATGCATGAAACATAACACAATCATCACCAAACATTACATATTACAACTGGTATTGTTCACATCAAGTACATTGTCTTAGATTACATATTCCCAAAATATTAATTGTACATTTCACAAAATAAATTTCCTACACTTGAAAATTCCCCTGCTTAACGGTTACCTGAGAATACAAGTTATTTTGAAAACGGTTAACATATATAATGTTGGTGAGTTCATAAGCATGTTTGAATGAAAGTCTTTGTATTATTTGTAAAACCCAGAAAATCTGATATTTTCGGTAAAAGTCTGAAAAATGATGTGAAAATCGAGTATAGATGCATGTGTGAATTTCATAGTAAAAACGTGTATAAGTATGCAGTCCAAATTTCTTTGTATTCTTTCTGTTGTAAGTAGAAGGTAATTGAGTATTAATATTTCCCCAGAAAATCTGATATTTTCTGATTATAAATGTGTTGTGGTCTTAAACCCTAAGACCATGTATTGATGTATGTATGATTTGTATTGACATGATTAATGTTCTGATTTCCGAAATGTTATGATGATAATGATCTCTACGTGAGTCGTTATAACCATGCTTGATAATGACTAATTCGCCTGTCTTGGCATTTTTCCAAACGCCGGTTTGATAAAGAAAAGGTTGTCACCCTAGACTGGCCTAGTCTAGCTGTAGCGAACAACTCAGGTGTAGGGGAGTCACTCCCGTATAGATCTATACACAAACTCTCGCTCTCCCTCCAGGAGACTCTGGTTATAACTACATGCTACGATTATACACTTAGTGGTGTCAACCGACATGTCTCACTAGATCCCAATTGTTAATGTATAATCATTCGAATTTCCCGATATAAGATGTATATGAATTTAGATTCTTGCACATACCAATTAAGAATTTATATGAATAGACAAAGCCTAACCAACATGGAAGAGGGACAATTGTGGTCTATTAGGCATGAAAGTTATTTCCAGGCTTGATAAGTATGCGAAAGGACACTTTAAGGCCCATTAAGCATATAATGAACAGTCCAGGCCCAATCAGCATGTAAATGGGCCACCAAGGCCCAATAAACATGTAAAAGATGATTTCGGCCCATTAAGCATGTAATTGGGTAACTAAGGCCCAATGGACATGTAAAAATGAATTGGGCCCAAAAAACATGCAATTTGGACCACAAAGGCCCAATAAGCATGTGTAGTGGTTATTAGGCCCCATAGTTGTAAAGTGGTTGTATTTTGTTTGTTCATTATAACATGGTTCTTTCTATTTGAATTGTTTAACGAAGATGATGTAAATAGTTTAATATTTTGTTATAAGGATATTTTTTTTAATTCATTACGTCAAAACTTTACAATTTGGACTTACTTTTGTAAAACTTACACTTTAGGTCCCTTAAAACCTAAATATATTTTTAATGACTTATTTCCTATAAAATGTTATTTTTGGCCAAAATAACATTTTAGTCCATTAATTTATAAAACTTTGTATTTTCGGCCCAATTTTGTAATAATTTGCAATTTCGGCCCAAAAATACATTCATGGACATTTTCAGCCCATTTATATAAGATTTCACAATTTCAGCCCTTATTTGATAAAAATGGAATTTTCAGCCCTTATTTTGCTATAAATGACATTTTCGGCCCAAATTTTATAAAATTAACATTTTTGGCCCAATTTTGAAATAAGTGTCATTTTCAGCCCCTAAATTTGTAAGTTTTCATTTTTTACTCAAGTTTTGAATCAAATATCATTTTAGTCCATAAAAATTTATATTTTGCAATTTGGGCCCGGAAAGCCGTAAGGCCCAAATTAAGGCCCATAATGCAAAATTTTACATTTTTGGTCCTTTGGAAGGTATAGTTGTTATAAAAACTCATTTTTATACAAATGTGACCCTTTTGATCCTTACAAAAACGTAATTGGCAAAATTATCTCAATCTTTTGTTTACTTGTCAAAAATGATCCTTATACAAGATTTTTGTTTTGTTTTTCACATCTTAGGCATGTATAACACTTTTGTCTTTGTAGTATGATGTTTAGAGTGTTTTAGATTATGAATCTCACCCATTTTTGTTAGAGTTTTCGAGATTCATCAAGTTTTATCACATAATCACAACATAAACCAAGAAAATCACACATAACATGCATAAATACATATATCTACACATAAACACTTGTATTCTCCCCCCAAAAACATGAAAAACCGAAAACAAGGGGGTATGAACTCACAATAGGTTGATGATCTCGATTGTGAAGAAGAAAGTGGAAAGATCTTGGCCTTTAGTAAGCTTTCTTGAGTGAATTTCGAACTTAGGAAGGTCTAGGAAGCAAAATCACGAAAACATGTGTTGATAAGGAGTGATTTAGCTATAGAATGAAGTAAACCAACTTAAGTTCACAAGATTTTACCAAGGATTGATGATATTAATGAACGATCCTCTTGAAAGCACTCTAGATCTTCGAAAATTTGAGGGAGGAAGGGGATGATCTTGAGAGTGTTTGAGAGAGAGTTTTGAAAGTGTGTGTGTGTGTGTTTTGGGCTTGCTCTCGGCCGAGAGTGATAAAGAGAAGGAAGAAAAGGTTTTTGCATGGAGGGTAATGATCTCATGGATGTATGTGATTTCTAGATATTTGATATGTAATTATGAGTTGTCATTAGCTTAATCCATTCTCTTTTTTTTTACATATGGGCCGAAAATTTGGGCTAGAAAAAAAGAAGTGGATTAATTTGGGCCATTACTTGATTTAGGTTGAATTCATGAGGCCCAAATAATTATTTTTCGGCCCATTGGGCCCTTAGGAGAGTTCACGGCCCATTTGAATAAAAGAAATGGAGTTTATGGCCTATTAAGGCTATTGGAATTTGTTGTGGCCCAACTTGGCCCATTAAAGATAAAATGAATCATTTTAGGTTCAAAATAGTCGAATTGAAGGCTTATTGGCCCATTAGGCCCAATAAGAAAATCCTAGTCCATAATAAACTTGAGCATGGATTTTTAGGGTTTTCTGTCACACCCCAAAACCGAGAACGGCGGAATACGTTCTGGGGTGGAGGACGTCATGTACAGTATCATAACAAAGCATAATAGTAAAGACAAGCAACAACATCCATTGCATTAAGATAATAATTGTAATACAAACGTGTTCAGTACAAATGTTAGACACCAAAAATACAGTCAAAATAAAGTGGAGTCTTATGTGTGCTCCGTCTTCTCAAAAGCGGCATCCGTACCTGTCTACTGATGACCTGAGAATACAAGTTATTTTGAAAACGTTTATCAGCATAAAGCTGGTGAGTTCATAAGTATTTAGTGTCATTTTCCTGTATAAAAATATTCACAGTTTTACATTTGTAAGAGAAAGTTTCGGTGTTCGAAAATAGTATGAGCCCTAGAAAACCCTATGTTTTCCAGAAAAAGTAGTCTTCACCAAGACCCGATGGTTTGTTTGTTCCTTTGATATAGTTTTAGACTTTATTCATGTATAGTAATGAGAAAATGTTTTACCCCAACAGTATCACTGTCGGCCATATGTAATGAAATGCAGGTTCCAGGTAGTATTAAATGTACAATACTCCTCAGGGAGTCTGTTGCCTTTAATTCTTAAAGTATTAATTAAAGGTTTGAATGTGAACTCGTACGTAGCCATGCTGATTGACGATCGAATCCCTTTGACCCTCCGAGTCATATGTAGATGTGACATTTTGTCACCCCTGGGCCTAGACGGCTCGGACTGTAGCTAGCAGTCGGGATGTGGGAGTGTCTGTCCCGTATAGATCTATACACATAATGCCCGCTCTCCCTCCAGGAGACTCTGGTTACGCGGTGATAGCACAAAGATGTGTCGTATCGAGAAATAGTATGTCACATTCTATTTTAGTAAGTTCTCTTGTATAGTATGTAGTGTTCTCTTTGTATAGTACATAATGTTCTCCTTGTATAGTATGTAGTGTTCTCTTGTATAGTATATAGTGTATATTGACTCACAACTGAACTGACTCTAGTAGTTGTCATGGCAATAGTAGCATTGAGCAGTGTCCCTTAACTATACCTATTATAGTTAAGATATGAAGACTTTTATATCTGACACAAATATATAAGATATATAACTAGGAATTCAACGAGAGTCGGACTAATAACAAAATACCCTAAGCCCACAATCAAACAAGAACAGGAAGTAAGGTGAGCTATTAGTCCTAAGTCCTTCAAGTCTTACTTATATAAATATATTGGTGTAGATACCTACTATAGTTAAATAGTGTTGTTGGTTGCGTGTCTTTGATATCCAAAGGCATTGAACTGATATGAAAACTTTTATATCTGACACAAATATAAAAGATATATAACTAAGAATTCAACGAGAGTCGGACTAATAACAAAATACCCTAAGCCCACAATCAAACAAGAACAGGAAGTAAGGTGAGTTATTAGTCCTAAGTCCTTCAAGTCTTACTTATATAAATATATTGGTGTAGATATGGTTTGAGATTAAAAATTAGTTTAAACGAATTTTGGAAAATAGTTCTATAGTGATTTAACACGAAAATGAATTTGGTAAGCATTTGAAAACAGTTTAATTGGCAATATAGTTGAAAACATAGAAAATCCCTTTTTGATGGTAAAAACAGTTAATAGTGTAGAAAATCCTTTTGGTTGCAAGTTATAATTCACATGCGATTGTTACTATAACTTAGTTGGTTCAACTTGTATTCCCCCCCCCCCCATAAAATAGTTAAAAACATTTAAAAAGGTTCATTTAGGGGTATGAACTCACCTGTAGTGAGTGAAGTGGATGAAAACGCCGAGTAGGATGCTAGGTGTCAAGTGAGGACTTGAACACACACACGGATCCTATGTAATATGTAGTGATGTATAAAGTATCTAATTAGTTGTGTAATCACTAATTGAGTGAGTAAAGGCACTTCAATGTACGAAAACACTTTGTTTCAAGTGTTAGGAGTGCTAAAGGTGGCATCTAAGGAGTGTATGGCCTCACTATGGAGTTTACACTTCACTTGACCACACTTAAGTGTGTTTACGGTTGGGAGACCATTTCTCCCATGAGTTTACGGCCGTAAACTCATGGAAATGGTGAGTTTGTGTGTCTAAAGGTCTCATGCATCGCAAGGAAGGTTCCTAGGATCAATTCGAAGGCTTGGGAAGTGATTAGGGTCCACTTGGGTACTCCCTTGGAGTTTACGGTCCTTGGACCACTCCTTGGGAGTTTACGGTCGTAAACTCTAGGGTTTACGGTCCTTGGACCACCCTTGGGGAGGTTACGGTCGTAAACTCATGGGTTTACGGCCGTAAACCCACCTTTGTCCATGTTTGTCCATTTTCCAAGTGTTTTGGTGGTTTCTAGGCCATTCATGCAAGTTCTAGACTCAAAAACAAGCCATGCAAAGTGTTTGGAGCATTAAAACACCCTTGGAAGGTGTTTACGGTTTTGGGAGACGTTCCCAAACCATAAACTCATGTTTACACTCCTTTGGACATGTTTTAGGGTTCTAAGATCATCCAAGCAAGTTTCAAGGCCATTAGACATGCATTGGAAGGGTTAAGGAGCATCAAAACCCCTTGAAAGGGTGTTTACGGTTTTTGAACATTCAAGAACCGTAAACTCATGTTCATGGCCAAAAACTCATGATCTTGTGGTTCTAACTCCATGCATGTAAGGATCTAAGCATTAGGAGAGGTTTGGAAGTGTTTTGGGGCTTCAAAACGCTCATATGGGAGTTTACGGTTTTGGGAGGCTCCCCAAACCGTAAACACATGCATGTTGGGGTATTTGGATGATCCAACTCGAAATAGCATGAATACTAAGCTAGAAAATCAAGTTAGGAAGATTACCTTTGATTTTTGAGGGTTGAAAGTGGTATTCTTGAGCCAAACCCGATTTTTAGAGAGAGAAAGTAGAGAGAGAAAGCTCCAAGGTGGGAAAAGGCTCTAAAGGTGGACACTCCTCCTTTATATATGGCTGCCTAGTGGGGACCCACCATACACTGTCGTTTAAACGGAGCTAGGTGTTTTTACCGGGTAAACTAACCGTAACCCGACTTAGTTGTTTTTATTCCGTCATAAAATATATATTATTTTAATAACCCAAAATGAATTATTTTAATAATAAAAGTTAACGGAAAATTTTAATAGAATCAACTTTTATTAACGGAAACGGGTTACAGTGACGGAGTAAATTTCGGGTTGTCACATTTTCAACTCCCAATTGACTTTCTGAATTGTTTTGCATAGAGTTTTGAACTTCAATTGTGAATCATTACTAAGTTTGTTGTCATAGAATGAACATAGTGTATGATATCAAGTTAGATTTACAAATATTATCATAGATGACGTTTACATGATCACAAAATTTCCTGGCTAAAATGTCAGTTGTGACATTGTATCATTCCCTCCCTTTTCGAAAGGAATTGACCTCAACTAAGAAATGTCATCATCAACAATTTCGTCTACAACCACGAAATTTATTCTTTCACGAAATTTCCCATCCCCATTAGTGTTTTAGATGGGAACGGAATCTTCTTCTTCCTCTTCTTCCATTTTCTCTTCCTCTATTTCTTTTTCCGCATCGGTGTCGTAGATGGGAGTAGCATCTTCATCGTCCACTTCCAAATCAGAATTGCAGAGTAGAATTCTAATAACGTCGAATATATAGGTATTCTCGTCTACTTTTTATCCTTCTTCAATATCTACTTTGTGCAACATTTTTTCAAACAACTCTTGGAAAGCAACTGAAATTTAAAAAGAAAACAAACTCGGCATAAAAACAAACACACTCAGCATGAATTTTAGCTCTAACAAAACTCGAGATTTTTTTTTCAAAACACGACAGCAAAAATTGAAATTGAAATTTTCAAACAAACTCGGTAGGAATTTTTAGCGCCGATACAACATATGATACGTGTATGGAGGGTTTGATTTCTTTTTGGATTTTCTAATTTTAGAAATGCAAAGCAAAATAAGAAAAAATAACAAGAATGGCAAGAAAATAAAGAAAAGGGATAGATTTGATAGACAACCTAGACATATAGATTGGATATAGGGTGAAAACAAGTTAAGACCTATTAACTTGAATTCTTATCAAGATCAAGAAATCATCCGTCAAAAGATATGTGATGACAAGCCAAGACCTATTGACTTGAAATCGAGCCATAAATGAGAAATGCGTCCCAAACAATGACGACAATCCGAATTATATGCAGTAATTTAAGAAAGCAAAAACAAACGTTCAAAATTCAACTTCAGTCATCATTATTTCAAAATGTCAGACATTGGGGGCTATTTGTAGCCTTACAATCTATTACAAATGGTAACTAATTAATAAAAAAGAAACTATCAGTAAAAGGAAACAACCTAATAAAGCTTAAAATAAAATAAAATAAAATCATTTCTAAAAAGAATGGCCTTAAGAAACCATGCAAAGGTCCATGTGTTTGGAGCTGCTCCTAACCAACCATCGCATCAATCATCAGCCTATTCACATGTAATAGTTGTTCGCATTCATTCGCATCCAACCAGTAGTAGTGGATCTCCTATCAGAACCTTCTTATCTAAGTCTTCGTCGGAATTGCATGAGAAAAGGATGCCCTATAAGATTCGCAACTACTCTTGTTCCGATATTCGTATCCAGTCGTAATCCATCGCATCGAAACATCCCATTGGAACCGAGTAGCTTTCGCATCCATGTTGCTTTTGCATCCAAGTAGCTTCTGCATCCAAGCCCAATAACAAATAACCCATCAGACCCAACACCAAGAAACAAACCATCGGAACCAACCTACACTACTCCAATCTATGTATGTGTCGGAATCGTGTCGTAACTCACTTCGAAGCTGTTTACAACCATTTGACTGTGATGGGTTGCGATCATTTGCATCCATTCGCAATTTGAACGTATTTCAGAACTGAAACAGATTTCGACACCTAAACTCATTTCAGAATTGGAACTTAGTTCGGAGCGAGAACTCATATCAGAATAAGAACTCATATTCGTATCATTCCCTCCATGTTTGAAAGGAATTGACCTCAATTCAGAAAGGTCATAATCAACAACTTCGTCTCAACCACAAAATTTATTCTTTCATAATATTCTCCTTCCCCATCAGTGTTGTAGATGGGAACGAAATCTTCTTCTTCGTCTTCTTCAATTTCCATTTCCTCTTTCTCTATTTCTTTTTCCCCATCGGTATTGTAGATAGGAGTAGCATCTTCATTATCCTCTTGAAAATCAGAATTGGAGTGTGGAATCCTAATAATGTCGTAGACATAGGTGTTCTCATCTACTTCTTCTCTTTCTTCAATATCTACTTTGCGCAAAAAAAAATTTAAACAACTCCTGGAAAGCAACTACTGAAATCAAAGAAAAACAAAAAACGAAACTGGGTCGAAGACCAAACACACTCGGCATGAATTTCGACTCTAACAAAGCTCGAGATTTTGTTTAACACAACAGCAAAAATCGAAGCTGAAATCTTCAAACAAACTCGGTAGGAATTTTTAACTCTGATACCACGTATGATACGTGTACGGAGGGGTTGATTTCTTTTTGGATATTCTGATTTTAGGAATGCAATGGGAAATAAGAAACAAGAACAAGAATGACAAGAAAATAAAGAAAGTTGATAGATTTGATATACAACCTAGACCTATAGATTGAATATCGGGTGAAAACAAGTTAAGACCTATTAACATGAATTTCTATCAAGACCAGGAAATCATCCGTCAAATGATATGTGATGACATGCCAAAACCTATGACTTGAAACAAAAGAGAAACGCGTCCCAAACAATGACAACAATCTGAATTATACGTAATTATTCAAGAAAGCAATAACAAACGTTCAAAATTCAAGTTCAATCATCATTAATTCAAAATGTTCGACATTGGGGGCTATTTATAGCTTTACAAATTATTACAAAAGGAAATTAATTAATAAAAAGAAACTATCAAACAAAGGGAAACTACCTAATCTACCATAAAATAAAATAAAATAAAATAAAATTGTTTCTAAGAATAAAGTAAAATCTAGAATATTCGATCTAGAATCTTCGTCCTTAAGAAACCATGCAAAAGTCCACGTGTTTGAAGCTTCCCTAACCAATACTCGCATCCATCATCTGTCTGTTCGCATCCATCATTCGTTCGCGTCCAACTCGTAGTAGCGGATCTCCTGTCGGAACCTTCTCATCCAAGTTTGCATCGGAATTGCATGAGAAATGTATGGCCTCCTATATTCACAACTAGTCTTGTTCCGACATTCGCATCCAGTCGTAATCCATCGCATCCAAACATTCCATTAGAATTGAGTGGCTTTCACATGCATGTTGCTTTCACATCCAAGTAGCTTTCGCGTCCAAGCCCAATAACAAATAACCCATCAGACCCAACTACTCTGATCAATGCATGTGACAACTGTCAATTCAGGTCATTCTCGGACTCATGCATCTTTTTATGAAAACCATACATGCACAGCATGCCATGGCCTAGTAGTATAAATTAGGTCAAAATCTTACATGAACTAGGATCCAACTAAAATCTAGGACTAATATACTTGACTCTTACGATTCTAGTAAGTTGTTTAGCTACTGTAGGAAATGCCGATATCCGAATTAGAATAAACTCCAAACATTTGTTACAATTGAAAAAGAGTATCAAAACCTTAAAAATAAATTAAAATTTTCAAATTTCATTTCATTATGATGGTAAATATCTAACAAAGTTCCAAAAGCCCTAAAGAACCCAAAAATCCAAATTTATAAACTTTAAAACCTAAAAACCCTATAAGATTTGTTATGAACCTTATTATATCAAATTTAAATAATTAAGTTATGGGATATAATGAAAGACATAAAAATTTAATTATCAAACATTAATCATAATTTATTAGTTAAACACAAAGATTTTTAATAAATCAAGAATTAAATAAAGAAGCCTTTTTATAAAAGTTGGGGTTTTATAAAAATTAAGGGGGAATTATATAAATGTGAATTAGGAGAGAGAGGACCTCTCTTATACTCATAAATTTCGTCCATACTCTCTCCCATGCTCTCTTTTCCCCAAAAATCTTAATCATTTTATCCCTCTCTTACACTTCAACTTCCCCTTCACTCTCTCTCACACTCCACTCTTTACAACACTCAAACTCTCTCTTCCTCTCTCCAAACCCACAAAAATCATCAGCCAAGAACACCTCTCCACACTCAAATCTTCATCTTCTAAGGTTGTTCTTCAAGGTATTCACGAAAATCCTTCATTTTCCCTTACTTTTCCTTCTTGTTTTGAAGGGTTTTCTTGTACTTCTCTTCCTTCTACACCATTCTTTATGAACATTCATGAACATGTTCATGAATGTCGAGTTTGATGATGATGGTGGTAGGGTTTCACCCAAGAACAACATGCATGTTGTTTAATGGTGAAATCCAAGGACCAAAACCTATGTCAAACACTAAAGTTCGAATTTTTACAAGTTTTAAAGGCTCATACACCTTATGCATTCAAGTATTTCCTTTAAAAACATCACTATGACAAACATATGTCCATGCATGGTCTACAAACCGTGATGCATGTGATGAACACCAAGCTAAAGAGCTTGATGATCAAAGTACATTGTTAATAGTGCATGTAAATGATTTTGTCTATAAAAATATCTAAAAGTTCTTTTCTGTTCAAAATAAAAAAATTTCCAGATTCCCATTAAGGTAATATGAACATCTGGAAAATCCCAAGAGTTTTTATCATTTCCTTGATTTATTAAAATTGTTACAAGAAAACAAGGGCATAAATCACATAAAATACTTCCAGAGGTCTATAACTCCTGAATAAATTCGTAGAGGACCCCTATGGTGAATAATGACCTCTCATTAAGTTTCATCGATTTATGTTTCTGTTTAGTATGACTTTTGATTTTCTTTTTGTTTGGTTCCAATAAATCGCAAAACCACTTTAGAGAGTGTGAAAATTGTATCTAACAATTTTCGCAGCTCTTACCAGAGGTGGGAGACTCAGAAATATAATTTCAGAATTTTTCATCATGTATTTCTATTTTTCCCCAATTTTTGTATTTATAATGGCCTAAAAATAGAAAAACTAGTTCTGCTCATCCAAAATTCATGAAAATATACCAGAACACCTTGTAGTACATTAGGAGGCTACATAAAAATTTTGATGATTTTTCGCTTCTATATAATATTTTTCTCGTATTTTCTAAGGTTAAATACACTTAAATACACTTAAATACCCAAAACCGGATTATACAATATGAAAACCACCTTTGGTATTTTTCCCAGGTTATTTACACTGTAAATGATGTTACAAAAATTTTTGGTAATTTACTTTAACTGTTTATTATTTATTCTCGAATTAATGATTATTTAAGAGGATAAAACAAAGAAAAATAGAAAGACCAACTGAAAAATATCTTTTATATTTTTCACAGTTTCTATATGTATAATAACAGTGTTACAAAAATTTTGGGTAATTTTGGAAACTGTTTTCTATTTATTTCAATTTGTATTAGAATAAATGCTCAAAAATCATAAAATTTGGGTTAAACAGTTGGAAATCAATTTTTATATTTTTCCTAGTTTAATAATGCTTAATAACAGTAATAGAAAAAGTTTGGGTAATTTTCGAAACTCGTTCCTATTTATTTCAATTTTTATTAGAATAAATGCACAAAAATCATAAAATTGGGTTAAACAGTTTAGAAATCCATTTTTATATTTTTCCCAGCTCAAGTATGTCTAATGGCAGTATTATAAAAAGTTTGGGAATTTTTATGCTTTTAATACTATTTTTCATGAATTTATGTTGTTATGAAGGCTTAAAAAACTTAGAAAAATAGTTAATCATATCAAAAATTGAAGGAAAATTTTCTGGAAAACCTCTATTGTATTTAGAATGAAAATACAAGGTTTGACAATTTTTGGAAACTGTTTGATAATATTTTACATTTTTAGGAATTTAAAACACCTTTAAATGTGTTGAAATACCCTCAAATTTATATTACTAAATCTGGAAAATTAATATCGCAAATAGTATTAATTGCATGACTATTAGAATTTCATCATTTCAGAAAAGTTGTAACCAATTAATATAAAATCCAATATTAAAACATAAAATTGGCATTTCACTATATGTAGAGTTTAGTATATTAGCATTAGGTTTCGACATGGAAACTCACTAATGTGTGTTTGATGTCGTAGGATCTCGGTATTATGACGTTGGTGTATTCCGAGGCACCACTTGTACCTACTCGAAACATTGTGAGCATTCACACACTCCCCTATTTTCAGTTTTTATGTTTTGGGGTGGAAAAGCATGTCCCGAAAAACTATTATTTGAATGTTGTATTTAAATTGATTTGTATCAAACATGATTGCTATTTTATTGCTATGTCTCTCTATGTATGTCTATGCAACACGGAACATGAGAACTTATCGTACTAAGGCCCTTCCCTTATCTCTAACCATTAACTCTTTGAGCCAATGGTCATTATGGATAGCGCTATTAGGAATTGACAACTCCTCACTCGCCCTATTGCTGGAGTGCATGATACCATATTCATCTATGGAACGATAAGCATAGATCTTGATAGGGCTTCAGTCATAGGTTTGGTTGAGACTCATTGTTTGCTCATACACATACAAACTCGTTTCTCGTTATAGCAATAAACTTGTTATCAATAATAGCAATCAACTTTGTTTCTCATTAAAGCAATGTACTTGTATTTATGAAAAGCCTTATTCCAAATCTTGATTTTATAAACTTGTGAACTCACCAACTATTTTCATAGTTGACGCTCGTTTTACATGCTTTTTCAGGAAATAATTAGTAAGTGGATATAAAGATTCATCATCATAGAGCATGCTGCATCGTGTTGAAGTTATTTATGAAGTTATATTTTGAACAATGTTATTTTGGAAAAACTTGTACTTGTTTCTATTAAGCTATGGGTTGTAAACTTTTGAATATTGCTATGGTGATGTATCTTTATCTTTTGCAATGAAACCGTTATCGCTGTCATATCTTGCGTTTCCGCTTTAGCGGGGTGTGACAGAAGTGGTATCAGAGCTAAAGTTATAGAGAACATCAGTTTTCCTTTAAGAAAACACAACCTATAACCAAAACTTATAAAAATTCTTTTTACATCAAACATATTACTAATATAATTAGGTCGGGAATTGTATCGTTGGACCTCAATTAAACATAGCCTGATCACCTATGTTCAATTAAGGAAAGATTTATACAAAGCTTGAGCTAATTATAATGGGAATATGTTCAACAAAATTTTTGAGAAAACTTTATTTCAAAAAAAATTCAAAAAGGTTAATTTTGGTGTGTGTAAGCATTGCATATTATAGGCATGCATTGTCATTTATTTCATATCTCATTGAATCTATGTCTTAGTCCACTATGTCGACATCGTCATCTTCTCACGCTACCGCCTCAGCTGATGAGTCCGGCTACGTCACTGTTATCCCTCGACGTGATCCCCCCGCCTCGGTGGAGGAAGACCCCTCGGAAGACACAAAAGATACAGGAAACTCGGTGGAGATTAGCAATGACAACGCCCCGAGTCAGCAACGCGAGGCATCGCCTACATCGGTGTTGCCATAGCCACCACTTTATGGGCTTCGTATTCGGAGGACGGCGAGGAAGAGTGTTCCTATTCCAGGAAGGATAGCAACCAGTACAGCAGGACTTGGCACGGCAGGACCCAGTAGGGTAGGACCCAGCAATACAGGACCGAGAGCACCCCCACCACAGCGAGTTATAGGGATACCTGTCAGGCAGCCGGGTATGACCCCGGAGGAGTCCCGGAGAATGCAGTCGATGGCAGCGGGACTACGTCACAGTCTCGCTGTGATAGCTGGGCATCGGGAAGTTTTGGATGAAGTGTTGACAAGGATGGAAATCCTGTTTCAGCATTCGATGGAGGCTGCTGACACTGCTAGTGCTGCTAGACGAGTGGCAGGTCGTGCGATGACCGCATATTATGTGCTTGGAGGGCTATTACTGATTGTGGTGTTGATGTTTCTTGTTGGGATAGCGATTAGTATTTGGTTCTGATTTCAGTATTTTATTTTATTTTGTCATGAAACGAAAACCCATGTTGGGTGTCTTTTGGGGAAAAACATTTAAAACTTTATTTTGGGAATTGATGTATTGCTTTGGTTTTAAGACTATTTCAAATGGTGATGAGAAGTTTATTTTATGTTTGAAAACTTTTACTATGAGATCAAACCCTATAATTTTCTTAGTCAATGATCGAATAAAAAGATTTTTCTTTTCTTTCCTTTCTAAAATCTATATGCATAGTATTAATGCAAACCATTAATTTGACAACACTTACGGTTTTCAAAATAGTAGTGAACTAAATATTATACATTATTTTATGTATTTATACGTATTTTTCTCTTGTGTCTTAGAACCATGTCAGGAAGGCCTAATCGCGGGCGCCCACAGAACGAAACACCCGATGTTGCTCAAATTGTAGCACAACAGCTCTTGGAAGCAATCCCAAACATTGTTACTCAAGTAACTGCGGGACTTAATGCTAACCAAGGAAGTAGTGGAGGAAACCGGGGAAACAATGAAAGAGAATGCAACTACAAGTCCTTTATGGCCTGTAAACCTAAGGAGTTCCACGGAAAGGAAGGTGCGGTCGGGTTGCTGAAATGGATTGACAGCATGGAGTCGGTCCTTCACATTAGCAAATGCCTCGAGCGCAACAAAGTTGAGTATGCAACTTGTCTACTCCAAGATAGGGCATTGACCTGGTGGAATACTCTAGTGCAAACCCGAGGTCGTGCAGCGGCATATCAGCTAACTTGGGAAGACCTAAAGAAGCTGCTGATAGAGGAGTATTGTCCCAAGGATGAAATTCAGAAGCTTGAATCTGAGTTCTGGAACCATTCTATGGTTGGAACACAAATAGAGAAGTACTCAGTTCGATTTCATGAACTAGCAAAACTGGTACCTCACATGGTTACTCCTGAGGAGAAACGGATAGATCGTTACATCTGGGGTCTGGCACCAGAGATTCGGGGAATGGTTACTTCAGCAAATCCAACTACTATTCAGAGTGCAGTAAGTCTAGCAAATCGACTAACCAATGATGTGATAAGGATGGGAGCATCGACAAAGGAAAACTCTAGTAGCAAGAGGAAGCCAGCAGATCAGGGAGAGAAGAAGTATGGAGGCAAGTCAGGGAGGAAGCAGAAAGTCTCAAGAAACTTTATGGTAAGAGCCCAGGAGCAAGAACCAGTGAAAACTCAGGAACCAGAAGTCATGGAAGTGCAGGAGCGAAAGCAGTACTCAGGACCGCTTTCGAAGTGCAATAAGTGTAACTTCCATCATAAGGGAGCTTGCCCAGTGTGCCAAAACTGTAAACAAACAGGCCATTACTCGAAGTATTGTAAGCTGAATAAGGATGGAAAAAGGGCATGTTACGAGTGCGGGAGTGCTGATCATCTCCGTAGAGCATGTCCCAAACTGAACAAGGGGCCTGGTAACAATGGACAAGGCCAAGCTAGGCAAAATTTCCAAGGAAATCTAGGTGGGCGGCCAAGAGGTGTAGCCTTTGTGATTGGTGCAGAAGAAGCTCGTCAGAACCCTGAAGTGATAACATGTACGTTTCTCCTGAACAATCATTTTGCATCAGTAATATTCGATGCGGGAGCAGATAGGAGTTTCGTTTCTTTAGCATTTAGACCGTTAATTGACTTGAAATCAAGAAAGATGAGGAATACTTATACTATTGAACTTGCTGATGGGTATGAAATTAGGGCTAATGAAATAATTCCTGGCTGTACTCTGAATTTAGCTGATAAACTCTTTAGCATTGACCTAATTCCTATAGAGCTAGGTAGTTTTGATGTAATAGTAGGAATGGATTGGTTATCCAAAAATAGAGCGGACATGGGTTGTTACGAGAAAGTCGTTAGGGTACCTCTCCCCAATGGAGAAACCCTTATCATACACGGTAAGAAGCCAGGAAGAAGTTTAAACATTGTATCAAGCATGAAGATTCACAAGTACCTGAAGAAGAATTGTATTGCATTCATGGCCCACGTGCTAGAAAGAGAACCTGAAGCTAAGCAACTCAAGGAGATTCCAGTGGTTCAAAACTATCCCGAAGTGTTTCCGGAGGAATTACCCGGTCTACCCCCTCACAGACAGGTCGAATTTCGGATAGACTTAATTCCCGGAGCGGCACCGGTAGCAAAAGCACCATATCGCCTCGCGCCATCCGAGATGCAAGAACTATCCGGACAACTTCAAGAACTTCTAGACAAAGGGTTTATACGACCGAGTTCTTCACCTTGGGGAGCCCCCGTGTTATTCGTGAAAAAGAAAGACGGGTCATTCCGAATGTGTATTGATTACAGAGAATTGAACAAGTTGACAATCAAGAATCGATATCCTCTTCCTCGAATTGATGACTTGTTCGATCAGTTGCAGGGCGCTTCATACTTCTCAAAGATCAACCTCCGATCAGGATACCATCAACTAAGAGTTCACGAAGGAGACATTCACAAAACAGCATTTAGAACCCGTTATGGACATTATGAGTTCTTAGTCATGCCTTTTGGACTAACGAACGCACCCGCTGTTTTCATGGATTTGATGAATAGGGTCTGTAGACCATACCTAGACAAGTTTGTAATTGTATTTATCGATGACATACTTGTTTACTCACAAACCAAAGAAGATCATGAGAGACATCTGAAGCTAGTGTTAGAGCTGTTGAAGGAGCAGAAATTGTATGCCAAGTTCACTAAGTGTGAATTTTGGATTCGGGAAGTACATTTCCTTGGTCATGTGATCGGCGAAAGAGGAATTCATGTAGATCCAGCTAAGATCGAGGCAATCAAGAAATGGGAAGCCCCCAAAACCCCGATAGAAATACGACAGTTCCTAGGATTAGCTGGGTACTACAGACGCTTCATTGAGAATTTCTCTAGGATTGCTCAACCATTAACATCTTTGACCCAAAAGGACAGAAAATTTCTCTGGGAAGAGAAACACGAAGAAGCGTTTCGAATCCTGAAAAACAAGCTGTGCAATGCACCAATTCTGGCCTTACCAGAGGGATCAGAGAACTTTGTAGTGTATTGTGATGCGTCTCATCAAGGATTAGGATGTGTGTTAATGCAAAAAGATAAGGTCATTGCGTATGCTTCCAGACAACTCAAACCGCATGAGAAGAATTATACAACCCATGATCTAGAACTAGGAGCAATAGTTTTCGCTCTAAAGATATGGAGGCATTATTTGTACGGAACCAAGTGCACCATTTATACCGATCACAAAAGCCTTCAGCATATCCTAGATCAAAAAATGTTAAACATGCGGCAGAGGAGATGGGTAGAGTTGTTTAGTGATTATGACTGTGAGATACGATATCACCCAGGGAAGGTTAACGTAGTAGCCGACGCTCTAAGTAGGAAAGAAAGAGTGAAACCTTCCCCTGTCAAAGCTTTGGGAATGGTAATTCAGACAAGCTTGAAATCTCAAATCATTGATGCCCAGGAGAAAGCGCTATTCAAGGAACATCTTCCAGGCGAAACCTTACATGGTTTGGAAGTGAGATTTGAAACCAAACCTGATGGAGTTCGTTATTTTAAGGACAGGGTCTGGATTCCAAGGGTTAACGATCTGAGAGACATGGTACTAGAGGAGTCTCATCGATCTAAATACTCAATCCACCCTGGAGCGGATAAAATGTACAAGGATCTTAAAGAGTACTATTGGTGGCCTGGAATGAAAAGGGATATTGCCTTATATGTTGGGAAGTGTTTAACTTGCTCAATAGTCAAAGCTGAACATCAAAAACCATCCGCCTTATTGCAACAACCTGAAATTCCCCAATGGAAATGGGAGCGGATATCCATGGATTTCGTTACCAAACTTCCTAGAACTGCTAAAGGTCATGACTCAATTTGGGTCATAGTGGATCGACTGACGAAATCTGCTCACTTTCTCCCCATTCGGGAAGACTTCAAGATGGAAAAATTGGCCCAAATATACATCGACAAAATTCTTTCTCTGCATGGTGTACCCCTATCTATCATTTCTGATAGAGATAGTCGTTTTACATCACGATTTTGGTGGATGTTACAGAAGGCACTAGGAACCAAGATAAATTTGAGCACAGATTACCACCCCCAGACAGATGGGCAGACAGAGAGAACAATACAAACATTGGAAGACATGCTACGGGCGTGTGTCATTGAGTACAAAGGAAATTGGGATACTCATTTGCCTCTAATTGAGTTTTCCTACAATAACAGTCACCACACGAGTATCCAATGTGCTCCATATGAAGCATTGTATGGACGCAAGTGTCGTTCGCCCTTATGCTGGTCAGAAATCGGAGACAGACAATTGACTAGACTCGACCTTATCCAGGAAACAACTGACAAGATTGCTATCATCAAAGATATGCTTAAAGCCGCCAGAGATCGTCAGAAAAGTTATGCGGATAATCGTCGAAAACCATTAGAATTCCAAGTTGGAGACAAGGTACTTCTAAAGGTGTCGCCTTGGAAAGGGCTTGTACGTTTTGGTAAGAAAGGAAAACTAAGCCCGAGATATGTTGGACCCTTCGAGATCATTGAAAGGATTGGTCCGGTGGCATATAAACTCCGATTACCCCAAGAGTTAAGCGCCATTCACGACACATTCCACGTCTCCAATCTTAAGAAATGTTTAACCGACGAAGCATTGATAGTACCTCTGGAGGAAATTAAGATCAATGATAAGCTAACCTTTGTTGAGGAACCGATAGAAATCCTTGACAAAGAGGTGAAACAACTTAAGCGGAGTAAGATTCTGATTGTGAAAGTTCGATGGAACTCAAAACGCGGGCCGGAGTACACCTGGGAGCGTGAGGACTTCATGAAGGAAAAGTATCCACAAGTTTTCCCATGCGATGACAAATGATGACATAGAATGAATTTCGGGACGAAATTCTTTTTAAGTGGGGGATACTGTGACAACTGTCAATTCAGGTCATTCTTGGACTCATGCATCTTTTTATAAAAACCATACATGCACAACATGCCATGGCCTAGTAGTATAAATTAGGTCAAAATCTTACATGAACTAGGATCCAACTAAAATCTAGGACTAATATACTTGACTCTTACGATTCTAGTAAGTTGTTTAGCTACTGTAGGAAATGCCGATATCCGAATTAGAATAAACTCCAAACATTTGTTACAATTGAAAAAGAGTATCAAAACCTTAAAAATAAATTAAAATTTTCAAATTTCATTTCATTATGATGGTAAATATCTAACAAAGTTCCAAAAGCCCTAAAGAACCCAAAAATCCAAATTTATAAACTTTAAAACCTAAAAACCCTATAAGATTTGTTATGAACCTCATTATATCAAATTTAAATAATTAAGTTATGGGATATAATGAAAGACATAAAAATTTAATTATCAAACATTAATCATAATTTATTAGTTAAAAACAAAGATTTTTAATAAATCAAGAATTAAATAAAGAAGCCTTTTTATAAAAGTTGGGGTTTTATAAAAATTAAGGGGAAATTATATAAATGTGAATTAGGAGAGAGAGGACCTCTCTTATACTCATAAATTTCGTCCATACTCTCTCCCATGCTCTCTTTTCCCCAAAAATCTTAATCATTTTATCCCTCTCTTACACTTCAACTTCCCCTTCACTCTCTCTCATACTCCACTCTTTACAACACTCAAACTCTCTCTTCCTCTCTCCAAACCCACGAAAATCATCAGCCAAGAACACCTCTCCACACTCAAATCTTCATCTTCTAAGGTTGTTCTTCAAGGTATTCACGAAAATCCTTCATTTTCCCTTACTTTTCCTTCTTGTTTTAAAGGGTTTTCTTGTACTTCTCTTCCTTCTACACCATTCTTTATGAACATTCATGAACATGTTCATGAATGTCGAGTTTGATGATGATGGTGGTAGGGTTTCACCCAAGAACAACATGCATGTTGTTTAATGGTGAAATCCAAGGACCAAAACCTATGTCAAACACTAAAGTTCGGATTTTTACAAGTTTTAAAGGCTTATACACCTTATGCATTCAAGTATTTCCTTTAAAAACATCACTATGACAAACATATGTCCATGCATGGTCTTCAAACCGTGATGCATGTGATGAACACCAAGCTAAAGAGCTTGATGATCAAAGTACATTGTTAATAGTGCATGTAAATGATTTTGTCTATAAAAATATCTAAAAGTTCTTTTCTGTTCAAAATAAAAAATTTCCCGGATTCCCATTAAGGTAATATGAACATCTGGAAAATCCCAAGAGTTTTTATCATTTTCTTGATTTATTAAAATTGTTACAATAAAACAAGGGCATAAATCACATAAAATACTTCCATAGGTCTATAAATCCTGAATAAATTCGTGGATGACCCCTATGGTGAATAATGACCTCTCATTAAGTTTCATCGATTTATGTTTCTGTTTCGTATGACTTTTGATTTTCTTTTTGTTTGGTTTCAATAAATCGCAAAACCACTTTAGAAAGTGTGAAAATTGTATCTAACAATTTTCGCAGCTCTTACCAGAGGTGGGAGACTCAGAAATATAATTTCAGAATTTTTCATCATGCATTTCTATGTTTCCCCAATTTTTGTATTTATAATGGCCTAAAAATAGAAAAACTAGTTCTGCTCATCCAAAATTCATGAAAATGTACCAGAACACCTTGTAGTACATTAGGAGGCTACATAAAAATTTTGATGATTTTTCGCTTCTGTATACTATTTTTCTCGTATTTTCTAAGGTTAAATACACTTAAATACACTTAAATACCCAAAACCGGATTATACAATATGAAAACCACCTTTGGTATTTTTCCCAGGTTATTTACACTGTAAATGATGTTACAAATTTTTTTGGTAATTTACTTTAACTGTTTATTATTTATTCTCGAATTAATAATTATTTAAGAGTATAAAACAAAGAAAAATAGAAAGACCAACTGAAAAATATCTTTTATATTTTTCACAGTTTCTATATGTATAATAACAGTGTTACAAAAATTTTGGGTAATTTTGGAAACTGTTTTCTATTTATTTCATTTTTTATTAGAATAAATGCTCAAAAATCATAAAATTTGGGTTAAACAGTTGGAAATCAATTTTTATATTTTTCCTAGTTTAATAATGCTTAATAACAGTCATAGAAAAAGCTTGGGTAATTTTCGAAACTGTTTTCTATTTGTTTCAATTTTTATTAGAATAAATGCACAAAAATCATAAAATTAGGTTAAACAGTTTAGAAATCCATTTTTATATTTTTCCCAACTCAAGTACGTCTAATGGCAGTATTATAAAAAGTTTGGGAATTTTTATATTTTTAATACTATTTTTCATGAATTTAAGTTGTTATGAAGGCTTAAAAAACTTAGAAAAATAGTTAATCATATCAAAAATTCAAGAAAAATTTTCTGGAAAACCTCTATTGTATTTAGAATGAAAATACAAGGTTTGACAATTTTTGGAAACTGTTTGATAATATTTTACATTTTTAGGAATTTAAAACACCTTTAAATGTGTTGAAATACCCTCAAATTTATATTACTAAATCTGGAAAATTAATATCGCAAATAGTATTAATTGCATGACTATTAGAATTTCATCATTTCAGAAAAGTTGTAACCAATTAATATAAAATCCAATATTAAAACATAAAATTGGCATTTCACTATATGTAGAGTTTAGTATATTAGCATTAGGTTTCGACATGGAAACTCACTAGTGTGTGTTTGATGTCGTAGGATCTCGGTATTATGACGTTGGTGTATTCCGAGGCACCACTTGTACCTACTCGAAACATTGTGAGTATTCACGCACTCCCCTATTTTCAGTTTTTATGTTTTGGGGTGGAAAAGCATGTCCCGAAAAACTATTATTTGAATGTTGTATTTAAATTGATTTGTATCAAACATGATTGCTATTTTATTGCTATGTCTCTCTATGTATGTCTATGCAACACGGAACATGAGAACTTATCGTACTAAGGCCCTTCCCTTATCTCTAACCATTAACTCTTTGAGCCAATGGTCATTATGGATAGCGCTATTAGGAATTGACAACTCCTCACTCGCCCTATTGCTGGAGTGCATGATACCATATTCATCTATGGAACGATAAGCATAGATCTTGATAGGGCTTCAGTCATAGGTTTGGTTGAGACTCATTGTTTGCTCATACACATACAAACTCGTTTCTCGTTATAGCAATAAACTTGTTATCAATAATAGCAATCAACTTTGTTTCTCATTAAAGCAATGTACTTGTATTTATGAAAAGCCTTATTCCAAATCTTGATTTTATAAACTTGTGAACTCACCAACTATTTTCATAGTTGACGCTCGTTTTACATGCTTTTTCAGGAAATAATTAGTAAGTGGATATAAAGATTCATCATCATAGAGCATGCTGCATCGTGTTGAAGTTATTTATGGAGTTATATTTTGAACAATGTTATTTTGGAAAAACTTGTACTTGTTTCTATTAAGCTATGGGTTGTAAACTTTTGAATATTGCTATGGTGATGTATCTTTATCTTTTGCAATGAAACCGTTATCGCTGTCATATCTTGCATTTCCGCTTTAGCGAGGTGTGACAATGCATGTGTCAGAATCACATCATATCTTACTCCAAAGCTGTTCGCAACCATTTGATTGCGATGGGTTGCAATCATTCACATCCATTCACAATTTGAACGTATTTTGAAACTGGAATGGATTTTGGAACCTGAACTCATTTCGGAATTGGGACTTAGCTTGGAACGTGAACTCATCTCAGAATTGGAACTCATATTTTTATCAAAATCCTCTGATGATATTATATTCTTATTAATTAGCACACACAAGTATTTAACTCATTTCTCTTTATACTCAACTAAAAGCTCATCTTCTTCCTGTATCCATAGTTTTCTATTCACTCTTATTTTCTCATGTCTCCTCTAATTTTAAACAAATCACATATTTTTCTTATGTTTAGAAACTTATTGTGTCTTAATTTACTATTCCTCTCATCTAACTCTTTAGTAGTAATCGAATTTAATTGTTAAGGAAAATAGTCTGGACAATAACAAATCGATACTTCTCTTAATCATTAACATTTTTCTCAAATATCAAAATCAATCAATATTCTTATTAATATTTTGAATTTTAATCATCCTCCTCATAATTTTTAGTATTTCACATGCCACCACTCAAAGTCAACTATTTTCCTCGTTGCCTTTTCTCAACAATTATTTGGCACTCGACTTACGGCGAGGGGTAGAGCTTCAACATTTAATTCTGGGGGGCCGAAAATATAATATGTATAAAAATTGTAAGCAGGGGGGCCACAGCCAAAGTTTCATACTTTTTAGGTCTAAAATGTATAAAATAGAGCTAGAAGGACTATATCAAACCAAAAAATCAGGGGGGGGGGGCACAACCCCCTTGCCCTAATGAAGCTCCGCCATTGCTTACGGCCCATCCTCAAGTAGCGAGTGTAAATACTCATAACAATTATCATCATTATCGTTGTAATCCTCATCTTCATTATTCTTATCATCAGTATGGGCTAAGACTTAGTAAGTCCCTCATATAATGGATATCGACTAGACACTCAGCAGGTCGATCCATTTGGGATTATATGTCAAATATTGTCACTCGTTTCTTAATAACTCAACCTTTACACAATACTCAAATTATTGATCAATCATTCTAATTGATCATTCTCTAATTCTTTCTCCATACTTAATTAAGGATTTTATCTCTCTTGTGAGTTCACAATCACTCAGATCAATTTAAATCGCATCAATCTATTTAATAATCACAATGTGGTTAATTTACTCAAATACTCATAAATTACTGAGATCAATTACTCTGGTTAATCAGATTAATAATTCAGATTAATATCAATCGCTCAAATCAATCACTCTAATCAATATAAATTGTTGAAGTCAATCACTTTAATCGGTTAGATCAATTACTCAAATCATTCACTCAGATCAATCAAATCAATTACTCAGACCACTTAGATGAATATGATCCGGTCATATTAGTTACTCGGATCTATCAATCACTCATATCAATTACTCATATTAATCACTCTGATCAATATTAATTACTCATATATATTACTCAAATCACTCAGATCAATATCATCTACTCAGGTCAGTTACTCAATTCAATCGTAACGGATCTTATATTGGGTTAGGCCTTATAACCTCTCTGAGCCCTATCTACATATCTCATAATAATCAATGACTAAGCCTCATCGCCTCTCAGAGACCTAATCACTTATCTCATAAAATTATCATGTAAGTTTTGCATACACTTTCTAAGTGAAAATCTAATGATCTCAATCAAAAAATTCTCATTTATACTGATCTTTTACACAATGAGATCCAATCACGTCTCATTGATCTGTAATGTAAATCTCATGATTTAAAACAAAATTTCTTATTACTCAATCTCATTATATTTACATCCTTCTCTCTCTCTCTCTCTCTCTCTCTCTCTCTCTCTCTCTCTCTTATCTTAACTCTTCCATAACTCTTTCATTATCTCTCTTTTGGATTTAATTATTTCCCATGTTAATAAAAATTTATCGTTATAGCTTCTCATATCTTCTCAACTTAAGATTTATATGACTACTCCAATTCATACTCACATACTCTATGTACTCTTGGCATTTATTCTCTTAATATTACTCGACTTACATTTATATGTAATGTAACTCAATTTCCAATACCATCGCACCATGATAAACTTCGCGTTGCATCGTGATCTATCATTATAAATCATATTATAATCTACTTTGCGCAGTGGTAGCTCTAAGTACATTACTTCATTCATTTGCTCTTTATAACCATGTCATGGTCTTTTCTTCACCGCGTCGTGGTCCAACCACGTCGTGTCCTCTACTTGTTCAACAATCACATTCTATTTTGTGACCGCGTAGTCGGCACTTTTTGTCCGCATCATGGTTAGCAAACTCCATTTCTATTTATCAATATTACTACATCACATTTCTTTAATAACTGCGTTACGTATCTCTAGTCGTCGCGCCTCGTATTTCATTGTGGATCTCACAATCATACTCTGCAATGGTCCATGTCATCATTTAAAGGGAAATTATACATATATATATATATATATATATATATATATATATATATATATATATATATATATATATATATATATATAACAATTGGTAAAAATAGGTAAAAGTTCACCTGTCAACCACTGCGAACTCCTATGTACAAAGACCTCTTGTATAACTGTTCTATGTTTTATAAGCAACTTAATTCATGTTGCTCATACTTGCAGTCAAATTTCTCCATTTTACCGAAAGTTGACATTCATTAAACAATCAAAAAAACAATTCCCAAAATAATTATTATTTAATGCACTAAAAATAGAATTTATGCATTAAGTATAATTGAGATTTATAGATAAACAATATTGATAGAATACGTTGTGCTGACTACATGGATATAAAGAACGTCCAAAATGGAGATTGTATGAGGAAGTCACGCTCTTTTTAAGGTATAGAACCAATAGTTATCTGATTTTCTTGAAACGAACAGTACATTGCTTCGTTTGGAATACCCACGCTCTTTGTAAATTATTTTTGAGCATGTTTTTGAGCTCATACTATGGTCTAATATTTGATTTCATTTTTATAATATTTTTTAACTCAAAGAGAAATTAAATTCGTAAAATATGTCAAATCAAAACCTTTTGTACATAAAACTTTAAATGCCATTTCATGGAGTTTTGGGTATCGAATTTGAAATTTGTTTACATCTTTTAAATCACCACATCCAAGGCTATCCACAAGCACATTCAGAATATTTTTACTCAGTAGATATTGATGACACGTGAATCAAGGCAACGGGTAACCATCTTATAAGTGCATGCATGTGCATGTTACTTGGAAATCTTCCAAGTATCTTCCCAATATCTGAAAAAGATGGTTGTGTATCATATAGGATCATATTTTATACTTAGAATATATCACAATCTTTCAAGAATCTATCTCCCTATCTCTCTATACACATCTCTATAGATATCTCTCTACACATACCTCTTTCTCTAGTCTTGCACACGCACGAGGTATTTTATAAGATCTATGATGTGCTTATAAAATCCCTCCAAGATGACAACAATCATTCACTCTATCTCTATCTCATGCACATGCATGAGATGTCTATGTATATGTGTGTATGTAATTCAAATACTCCATAATATCTTGATTTGGTATATTCTTAATCTTCCAAGATCTTTCAAGGTATACAAAAGATTAGATATCATACATTAGATTCAATCACATTCATCATTCACTCAGAATGTTACCTCATCTTTCTCTCTCTCTCTCTCTCTCTCTCTCTCTCTCTCGTTCGTAACCAACCGACGATCCAAGGGGTTGCCACAACCGTTCCAGCCCCTCCTCCTCCTTTTCTTCGTCGATGTTAACCCTAAAACACCCCTGTCACTGCCTTCGGTCTCTACTTTCACCCTCCTTTGAAAGAAGCAACCATCCTCAACCTCCACAACCCCGTTGTCGAGATTAACGACCGAGAGAAACAAACCAGATGAATCGGTCATCCTCCCTCTTTCTCAACCGTTTCTTACCTATTTCCGCCACCATTTTCTGCTCTACACCACCACGAACACCCTTCCCATCCAACCCCAAACGGAGCTAATAACCACCGCCACACGCCACAGAGAGGCCACATGTCAACGTGGTTGTTGGTGCTCTAATGACCACCTTGGTGCTCTGATCTTCGTAAAAACTTCCTTCTCGAGTTCGATATGTATGTTTGGCCAGATATCCAGTGTTGTTTCGTTCAAAAAGATCACTGATTGAAAAATGAGGAAAACCCGAGTCAGGTCCCAAAAATCGAAACGAACTTGCCACACGCGACAAGGGTGAGTTTTACGGCCTCTTTTATCCTTTTTAAGATTTCGTGGTACTTTACATGCAAAATTTAAGTTTATGTTTATTCATATTAAATTTACATTTATTTATGATTATTTCTTCTATTTACGTTTTACTATGCTTATTTGCATTTATTTCATTATTTACTTTATAAATGTTCAAGTTCTGTTTGTTTAAGTTACAATTATGTTAATTAATATCTCCTAATGTTTACATAACTCTCATGTCATTTTTTTATTTATATAAATCATGATATATGATATATAAATTATATGATAAAAATGACTATATTGTGTATATATATGTTTATGACTCAAAAAGTGTCATAATAAGCATATATACATACACATATTCCATATAAAAATGATGTAGATGTTATATATGTATTTATATATAAAATGAGTATATATATTTATAAATATACACAAAATTGTGTATCTAATTGTACATGTCAATTATTATATAAATGATTGCAATATATATATATATATATATATATATATATATATATATATATATATATATGTCAAAAGAATATAAAAAAAATATTATATGTGTTTGTTATAATATTTACTTTGTTTATGGACACGTTTAATTTGCACTATTTATACACGTTTAATTTACTCTATTTGCACATGTTTAAATTGCTCTATTTGTACACGTCTAAGTTACTCAATTTGTACATGATTAAATTGCTCCATGTGTACACGTTTAAATTGCTCAATTTTGGTTGATTTCATATAGGTTGAAATCTGGTTATAGTCGAAATATAGTTGTTATGTTGCCTGATTTTTGTTAGAAAACTTTTGTAGTTTTACACTTAACTTCATTAAACTTTACAAATAAAGTTTCAAATTTGATTACTATTCCGCACATGTCATTTTATATGGGGATCCACAAAATGGTATCAGAGATTAGTGTTGTAGATCTAAGAGAATTTTGCAAGAAACGATCAGAAATGTTGAATTTCGTTCATGAATCTCACTATGTTCTTCAAGTTTTGTAAGTTTTCTAAAATGGAAGTGAAACCTCTCTTGTATTTGCAAAATCCTATCTAGATTCAAATTTATGTTCATATATGTTATTCTCTGCACATTCTTTCTCTAGATAGGTTCCTAATTCGTGTTTGAGAAGTGAAGTAGACGAAGATTTTCGAGTTTTGTTCTATGGTTTGTGCTCAATTATGTTTTCTCTACCTTGAAATCTCTCCAGATCTACCTTCTCTTTTCAAATTCTAATTTCTTGTTGAAGATTTAATGGATTCATAAAATTCAAAGTTGTTAACTTCCATTAAAGCACCAAGATTAAAGGTTATCAATCTAAATTTCGTATTAAAAATGGTATCTTATGTGGGAAGTTATTGGTATATCATTTTTAAAGAATGCTATTGAGATGTATAATCTCTATGTTCATGAGAAGATATTTGATTTCACATCTTGTAATTCATATGGGAGTTGTTTAAAAAATGATGAGATTTTATTAGATCAACTCCGTATTATCAAAGATCATTTAGATTGGAAAAATGAACAACATAAATTACAGATGGAAAGAGAAGAAAAAGAAAAGCCAGATGTTATGAGAAAAGATGTTTGGGTTTCTGAAGATTTAAGTGTTTTTGATTTTCTTGGTGTTGATGATGTTCTTCATGTTTATGGGAAAAATGACTCCTAATTCTTTTGTTGAGGGCGAGTCTAGTGTTTCAGCAAAGTCATGTGATTCAGAAGTTTTACACTCGGAATCTGATGTTTCAAATGGTGAATATCAAAACAAATCTCCTAAAATTGTGAAAATGAAGGTATTAAGTGTTGGGAGATGCTCTAAGGGAACTAAAACTTATGATTCTTCATGTTCTAGTAATTCTTTTGAAGTTATGGTGCCTTACAAAAAGTCTATCATTCAATATGTTCAAATGTACCAAACTCAAAATGTTTGGGGTACCAAAGGTTTATGGTCCTCATATTTCAAAGTGTGATGAGCATTTTTATATTCAAAATTCAGTTTTGAAGCCCCAAAATTTGAAAAAGAAGAAGAATAGGAATAGTAAAGTCAAGAAAAGTTGGTTTCCTAAGCAAATATCTTTTAATGTTGTTATGAATTCGAATTTCAAAGCCAAAAATATTGAAATAATATATGTTTCTCGAATTTGTTCTGATTAAGGTGTTAGAAGTTGGAGAAAATATTAAATGTTTCATGGTTGGTACAATGTGATATTACACAATTTTTGTGTTCCTACCAAAGAGAAAAGAAGATCATTTTATCCTTAGAAAAATGAAAATGGTTCTTCTACATTCAAATCATATTTTTCTGAAGAAAAAAACTTTTGCAAGGTATCTTCTCCGATTCTCAATCTCAAATTGGTTCCTAAAAAATTATGTTAATTACCGAAGCTAATTTGAGGGGGAGCCCATTATTGTTCGTCGATGTGAAGATAAATGGGTCCAAATTTCTTGATAATGCATTGTTGCTTGTACTTGGTGCATCATGAAAAATACATTTATTTGTATGAAGCAAATAAAAATAAGGATATATGATTCTTGTATAATCCGATGGGTTCTATTTGGTGTACTAAAATACAAATGATAAAAGAAAGTTGTTGATTAAATAAGGTACAATTGTTTCTTTTTGTTGATTTCCAGAAAATTAGAAAAGGAGACTGCTACATCATCTTATCTGAAAAAGAGAAACTGATATTTCCTTCAGAATGACGATGTTCCCTTAGGTCTCATGAAGAGCATTTTATATAAAGTGAAGCGCAATACGAAACGGGCACATGTTCTAAAAGCAACTTGGAAAACGCAATGGGTAAAAGAGTGTTGGGATACATGTTGTAGGAAAAGCTGAAAAACTCTGAAAACCGCGTGAAAACCAACAAAGAATTTATTAGGATTATACAAGCACGCCAAGAAAGGTGACAATGACTTGTCTATAATATTGAATTGATTGGTCCATTGCCTCAGAAAAAGTTACCTAGCTGTTGACTTCCGAAAGAGCGTGAACTAGCGTGTCGTCAAAACGCATCTGACGTAATTGCGACGTTTCAATAACATTTTGGAGACTGTGTTTGTCATAATACATGTATCGAGATATGTGTTCTACAGTTGGAAAGAGAAAGTATGTATCAAAATTATAGTTTGACTTTTGAAGTATATGTGTTTCAGAAAATATTAAAGCTCATTAGCTAACTCCGAAGGCTTCGGAAAAATGAAGAGTTTTACTTTTTTTCTTCGCTCTGATACACTTCAAGGGCTTAGAATGCCTCAAAAAATTACAGGTTTCGGAGTTTGGCACACTCGAAATTTAAAGATTTTTTTCGACTCCGAAATCCTAAAAAACCCCTCTTATTTTTGCTTTCTTATCTTCTCATATTCTATGAACCTCAGAAATCCGAAAATCACAAAAATATTTTTTGTCCACTAATTCTTATTGAAGCCTAAGAAGAACCAGAAATCCAAAAAGAAGTCTTATTTCTTTTCGTTTTAGCCTTAAAAAAACCCCGGAAAAGCAAAAAGTTTGTGTTTTAGTTTGTTTTTGAAGATTTCTCAATATCATTTATGTTCACTTCGAATGGATCAGAATTCATAAAATCATATTATCTGAAGGTTTATACCGTGATAAACTTTGAAGGTTCGGAATGGTTCAGAGGTATGTTGTTTTACCCATCGATTAAATCTATTATCCAGAGGTTACTTATATGTTTTACCGATCGTTCGTTGGTTCTTTGATGTTTTTGATGTTTTTTGAACATATAGGTACAAAAGTGCAAAGTTACGATGTCAGAGCTTATTTGCAAGATTTTTAGAGATCCTTTTTAGATATGATGAGGTTTGAAGATCCATGTTAAAGCCTTGGGAAAGCTTTCTTGTTTCCTAGCTGGCTCTCTTATAGATATGTTAGTTTCCAGATTCTCTCCATAGAACTTATTGAATATTCAAGGGAGAATTGATTAGGGTGAGAAAGGATTTGTTCATCATCAGGTTTGGAGTGCCTTGTTAAGGTTGGGTTCGGTTGCCTTTGGGAAGGCTGTTGTATGCTCGGGGTTGTGGTTGTGTTGCTCAGGCTGTCTGGCGTGCCTGGGATGGTAAGGAATGATTTAGAGGACGAAATCTAATTTAAGTGGGTGAGAGTTGTAACACTTGATTCATTGTATTTTTTTTCAGCTTAGACCTTTGGGGTGTATTGGTTTGCTGAATTGGTCCCAAGAGGGGGGGTAGATTTGTCAACTTCAGGAAAGTTGGAGTACATTGGGCGTACTGTTGCAGGTTGGTCGCGGAGCTCATCCACTTATGTTGGGCGTACGTGGAGTACGCTTAGCGTATGTGGGTAAGTTGGAAACCCTAATTTACGGGCTTGTACCATATATAAGCCATAATATAGTCCCTTTTAGCCTTGTTTAACTAGCCTCCATACCTTTGAAAACCCTGATTCGTTCCTTAGCCTTGGTGTGGTGCTTTTGAGCTCTTGTGAAGCTTTTGGTGAGTGTTGTGCAACTTAAAGTAGTAGAAGAAAAAGCTTGAAGACTCATTCTTTCGAGGAGAGCCTTGAGATCCAACTTTAGCACCTTTATTTCGTGGCTTTTGATGCATAATGTTCAAAGCTTGTCATCTCATTTCATAGATCTATTCCTTCGCTTGCTTTTGGCTTTTTGGATGGCTTTGGGAGCTAAGGTCATTTTTGGAGCTTATCCTTATAGATCTGGGCATATTATGGGTTTCTTAAGCATAAAGGTGCAAACTTTATGGTGGTTTTGGTCTCATGCATGCGTTAAGTCATTTATTAAGCTCTTCTGAGCTCTAAAGCCCCATTAAGCAATGCATGCACATAAAGTTGGCAAGTTCACGTGATAAACCACCTTAAGGAAGTTAGATCTAGGTTTTGGGTCGAGGTCTTAACCAAATAAGTGCTGAATGAAGAAGGTAGGTTAAGCTGAGGAGTACGCTAGGCATACAAGCAGGTACGCCGTGCGTACAAGCCTCAATACGAGTTCACATAACGTACGAGCTGAGTACGCCCCACGTACTCAGCGTAAAAAGGTCTTTTACCCTAGTTTGGACTCTTAAGGTGAGTCGGGATCCAAGTATTAATTGGATGATTTTTGTGATTATAGCGCGGGGATTTTAGCGGGCCAACAACCAGAGATTTATTTGCGAGATTCAGCAGTGTGAGGTGAGTCTCCTCACCGTGTTTAGTGGGTCGAAGGAACCAATGCCCGCCCATATTTTATTGTGTTAGGATGCTAGATGTCTCCATGACTCTTGCATGTGTTATATGTTGGCATGCTCACTAGGCAAGGCCTGATGCTTGGCAGGGCCTGATGGTTTGTATGTGGGCGGGGCTCGTTATACTCAGTGGGTGGGGGCTGTTATGTGACTTTGGGTGGAGCCCATTATACTCATTAGGCGGGGCCCGTTACATCCAGTGGGCGGGGCCCGTTATGCGAGTGTGGGCGAGGCCCATTACACTCATTGGGCGGGGCCTATTTCGTGTTTATTAATGTATGGTATGTGGTACTTTAGGAAAACTCACTAAGCTTTGTGTTTACAGTTTTTAGTTTATGTTTCAAGTACTTCTGGTTTCAAAGGGAAGAGCCCACGATGATTGCAGAGCACACACCACTCGATTCCGGAATTAGTGATGTATTGATGAAATTTGTTTACCTTGGTTTTATGACAATGATATGGTTTACTTTTTATTAATTTAAAAATGAAAGATTTTCGGGTTTTATTTTTGGGATGTTACATATTTATTCCAAGATCTATCTATATATCTCTCTATCTTAATATATTTCCCTTAATATATTTTTCTATTACTTATAATCCATTCTTCTCATTATCAATTTTATAATACCAGGTTCTTACACAATGTGGGGTTTCTTCAGGGGTTTCTATGCATATTTTATGTTCTTAATTTTTTTCTTATGTTGATCATTATTGTAATACCATGATTTTTTTTCCTTAATACTTGAAAGATCTATATGCGTGAGCGTCATTGTAGAATGATATTTCCTAGATAATGTACGATTCTATAGGGTCACACTAACAACAACTTGATGAAAATATATTATTTATAAGAACTTGTTTCTTCATAAATATTTACATCTCTTGTAATTAGTTGGAAATTATTTATTTCATGGAAATATTAATTTTCAATAGTAAGTATTAAAATAAATCACAAGAAATGATTTATATAAGATATGAATTTTCTTTTATATATAAAAAGGTTTTGTAATATAAATTATATATTCATGACTTATAAATGAAAGAATAATTCAAAAGCCTTTCTTCTTATTTTGAGGAGTAAAAAAACCAGGAGTAGCAATATCCTAGTCTTCCCATGTCCTTTAGAAGCTTATAATAATAAGAAGAACATACTTTGGAAGCATGCTCTCTTCTCAATGATTATGATATAAGAAGGATACTACGTGGAATAAATGAATTTTTCTTAAAGGGTTTTAAAGCTTATTATTATTATATTCATGGTTTCCATTTCTTTTTTCTTCTTGCTTCAAAACGTCATTGATAAAGAGGGAATAGGTGATGGACACACTAGTCTTTGTTTATTCCACAAACCATGCTCTTTTTTTATAGCCTTTTTAAGTACTAGAAGCATGGATATCAAGTGAAAGACTTAATGGATAAAGAGGACTCTTGAAAGTGTTTTAAAGGGATTTGTTTCTCTTTTCTTTTGATAGTGATTTTTATGAATTCACTTCCTCTCTCTCTCTCTATCCCTCTTATCTTTCACTTAATGTGTTTAAGTTATTTTTAGAAAAACGTTTTGATACTTGATCTCTCCTCAAGACTAAAGCTTGGTTTTTGTCTTAAGATCTTAAGAGTGTTATTATTACAGCAAAAATGACTACCATCCATATCAAGTTTTGAGCTATTATTGGTGTTTATACTTAGGTGGAGTTCTACTCTATATTCTTCATCAACATTCCAACCTCCTAAGTGGAACCAAAGTCTTCAAAGGTTGTATTATTTTCTTGATATGGTTGTTTTAATCTTTCCATCTTGGAAAAATGATCTCGGTGAAAGATCTTATACGCTCAATAGTTATATCAAAATGATATTTCTAATTAACATATGATCCTAACAGTCACACTAACAACAACTTGATATAATTAATTATTTATTAGAAATTGGTTTTAATAAATATTCATAAACTCTTATAATAAATTGGGAAAATCTTTATTTCATGGAACTAATTATTTTACAACAAGTAACATATTATTTCATATGATACGAATTAATAAGTCATGTACATTATTTTGGACTAGAAATACTCTTTTGTCCTTTTGTTAAAATTTAAAGTTCATATCTTATAAAGAGTTATAAGAATTTATAAACTTTTCTTCTATTTCTATTAAAAAAAAGATGAACTAGTTTCTAGGAAACAAGACATGGTGTTTTGAATATAATAAGGGAAAGTAAGCATGGATTAAAAGGCATGGGAGACATGTAGGCTTTAGGGTATGGAGTGCTTAAATTGTTAAGACTCTTGGGTAATGATTCAGCTTTATGAAGGCTTTCATCCCTTCATATTTTGAGAGAAAAACTGCCACCTCCTTGCTCTCTCTTATTCTCTCTTTTTTAGAAGATTAGAGTTCAAGTTATTTTCATCCTTTTCCTCTCTTTGAACAATACTTGGGTTTGGTTCAAAGCTTAAGAGTATTACTTACAAGACTAGCATATTTTATCAAGTTGACAACTTGTTGGTGTCTCAAAGGTTCATTGATCTCTATCAACTTCCAAGCCTCCCCTAGAGGACCAAAAGATCATAAAAGGTTGTTATCATCTTCTTCCTTCCATGGTTGTGCTTTTATCTTCCAATTACTTTCAAGATGATCCTTGGTGGGTTGTAACAAGATTATTAAGTTCAAAATTTTAAGACTTCCGTTTTCCATTTTCATGTGTTTTTAAACCATTTTTGAACTAAAGCCCAACAATTGGTATCAGAGCCACCATGCAAGTTTGGTTACATTTATGATTTTTGGAAATATTAGTTTTTGGAGAATATGAATAACTTGGTTTTGTACTATTTGGTCCCTTTGTCCCTTAGGAAGGACTTAACACTTTTGTGTTGGCTTACAAAAGTGTTATCTAGTTTAAGGCTTGTTTATGTCAAATGCATGCTTGGGTAGTTTATTTTTATGCAGATATTTTGTGTGGTTGATAAATTACATTTTCACAAACTCAAACTATTTTTTGAACAAAATAAACATCATCACACGGAGTTTGTTTTTCAATTTTCTAAATGAGAACATTAGATGATACAAGTTATAACTTTAAAATAAAAACCGGTTTTATTAAATCGTTAATAGTGACAAATTTTGAAATTGTAAAATTACAAATCTAAAATGGTGATTTTATGACTTATTCAAACTCCAGCATATTAATAATAAAAGGAAGTTTTATTGAGTAATAAAATAAGGTTCCTCATGGCTCAAACTCAACCTTAATATTGGATATTATCGTTAAAATTGAACCGCGTCAAAATATAAAAATCGGGTTTCATATTTGAACGTTAAAAGTGATTTTTTGAAAATTGATACCATGATTAATTGAATGCATGCAATTAGAATGATATAACATATTTTAAAATAGAATAATAAACCATTCAAATACCTTTTCAAAAGGCAAGTCTATGTCATCCAACTTTAGAAATATTTTGTACACCATTTGTATAATGCTTGTGGGATAAATGTGATGTAGCGACTTGTGTTATCTTTTGGTGGCCAAAGTATTTTTGCGATTTACATAACCAAGTTATAGTCCATTGTACATGTTTATCTACTTGGATGACTTGATTGGAAACCTCCCTTGATAAAGGTCATCTAAACAAGAGTGTTCCAAGGCATAGATGAGACCAAACATGTCAAATCAACAAATAGATTGCTAAGGGTCTCATACATCTAGGAATTACAAGCGGTGTAATTAATAAAAGTTATTTACCTTGTTAAAATTTAGTAAGTGGGATAGATGTCACCTAACAATTTATTTAACTTGTAACTTGGATTCTAGACTTTAAATAAATAATGTTTTTGGAAACACAATCGTATTATTTTTTATGAATTAAATACTAAATAAGACTTTGTTAAAAAATTTTAGATGGCTCCACCAACTACTATAACACACCACCACCCTATGAACATTCGATCAATGCTTGACATAGAAAAACTAGGCCACTCCAACTTTGTAGATTGACATGAAAATTTAAGAATCATTTTAAAGAAAGAAAAGAAATATTATGTCCTTGAATCACAAGTCTTGGAAGAACGACCTTCTATCCCAAAGGTTGCACATGATGTTTGGCTTAAGAATGCAGATGAGTCGCTTGATGTTTCATGCCTTATGCTTGCCACAATGATTCCTGATCTTCAGCGGGATCTGGAACTCGTCACTGCCTTTGACATGATTAAACATCTCAAGAAAATGTTTCGTCAACAAGCTAGGACTGAAAGATTTGAAACAATTTGATCCTTTCGTGCCTATACGATGGAGGAAACTGGGAATGTGAGCACTCATGTTCTCAAGATGAAAAATCATTTGGATAAATTAGAGAGATTGGGCTCTCCATATCCACCAGACGTGGCCACAGACATAATTCTAAATTCATTGCCCAAGTCTTACTTTCATCATGAACTAAAACTTGAATGGGTGGGATAAACCTATCTTTGAGTTGCATGGGATGCTCAAAAATGCAGAGAAAATCATCCTAAGGAAAACCCCCCAAGTGATCATGATTCGGGAGGGACAACTCAAAAAGAAGAAGCAAGGCAAGAACTCCAAAGGGAAGCCACAATCTGGGAAGAGAAAGGGGAAGAAAGCTCCCCAAAACCCACCACCCAAGAAGAAGGAAATTGTTGCTAAAGTTGACACATGATTTGAGTGTAGTGTTGTGGGGCATTGGAAATGGAATTTTCCTAATTACCTTGTTGAGTTAAAGTACAAGAAGGTCGGGGAGGGCACTTCAGGTATATCGATTTACATGATTGAAATGGGATTATTTGCTATTTCGTCAAATACTTGGGTATTTGGTACTGGTTGTGGAACTCATATATGTAATTCGTTGTAGGGGTTTCGATAGAATATGGAGCTGAAGACAAATGAGATGGTTTTGCATGTTGGCAATGAGAACTTGTTACAGTCCAAGCATTAGGATATTTTGATTTATGCTTACCATCAAGTCCGTGCTTAACATTAAATAATGTGTGTTTGAGTACTTCTATCACTAGAAACATTATTTCAGTTTCATGTTTAAGGAAATCTGGTTATGACTTCAAATTTGTTGATGCTAATATTCATTCCTTCTTGAATAGAATATTCTATTTTGAGGCTAGACCACTAAATGGAATTTATGAATTGAACCTAGATGAAACTTCAAATGATAAGTCCCTTTATCATGTTAACACCAAAAGGATCAAACAAGGTTTGAACCAAACATATCTATGACATTGTCGCCTTGGACAAATAAACAAGAAGCGCATATCACAACTATAAAAGAGTGGATTTTTGGCGGAAAATGAAACTGGTTCATTTGACATATGTGAGTCTTGTATATGTGGCAAGATGACAAAGTCCCCTTTCTCTGGTACTAGTGAAAGGGAAAGTGTTTTATTAGGCATCATACACACCGATGTATGTGCTCCTTTCAAAACAATGTCTAGATATAATGAGAGATATTACATCACCTTAACTGATGACTTTAGTCATTTTGCTTATTTGTATCTGATGAAACATAAACATGAATCATTTGAAAAGTTTAAATCCTTCGTTCGGATAGAGTTTGTGAGTACTTGAGATAAGAATTACAAGATCATCTTAGGAATTGTAGGATTATCTCACAACTTACTCCACCTAGAACACCACAGCTTAATGGTGTGTCTGACAGGAGAAATTGGACTTTACTTGATATGCTCCAATCCATGATGAGCAAGAGTACTCTCCCTTTATCCTTTTGGAATTATGCTTTACTCACCATAACCTATATCTTGAATGTGGCACCATCTAATAAGGTAGAGAAGACACCTTATGATATGTGGTAAGGAAAAGCTCCATACGTATCTTATATGAAAGCTTGGGGTTGTGAAGGATATGTTAGACAAGAGGCTTCCAACAAACTCGAGCCTAGGTCTACCTAGTGCATCTTTGTAGGATATCATAATGATTGTTTTGGATATTACTTCTACATCCCAGGTGAGAATAAGATCTTTATTTTATTAAAATTTGAATTCTTGGAAAGTAAGTTTCTAAAGGATGAAGTAAGCGGGAGGCACGTGGAGCTTGAAGAAGATCATGAACAACATCCTGATGAAAGTCAAGTTGGTACTAGTACTGAATAAGAGGTTGTTGAAGATGAAGAGATCATTACTCTTCAACTTATTGAAACACAAGGTGTTGGGGTGCAAAGTTCTTCATGTATGACTTTGTAATGGTTTGACTCTTGTAGACCCACTTGCATGTGGTGTATTAGCCTTTAGACTCATGTGTTAGTGAGAGTGAGAGAGAGACATGTAAACACCTCTATAAATAGTGGGTTCATACCACATGTAGAGGTGTGCTTGAGAGGTGTAAAGGTTGAGTGTGTGAGTGTGTGTTATTTATGTAGATGTAGATCTATGTCCCTTTTTGTAACACAATACATATTCAATACATCTCTTGAACACCCAAATCACCATGTTCATTGTGCAAACTTTAATTCCGCATGCCAAACCATGTTCTTTGTCACTACAATTGGTATCAGAGCGGGTCTTGAAGATCAATGTGATTTTTGAAGAACGATTCTCGGTTTGGCAAATTTTTGTCACAATTGGAGCAAATTTTGGTGAGTCTCTCTCTATGATCTCTCGTAATCATTGAATTCGCGCGTTACGTTTTTAAAATTTTTGATCGTTTGACTCATTGGATCAAATTTTCTTTGAAAAACCCATTTGTTGTGATCCAATAATTTTTTTTGATCAAAGCCCAATCCAATCTCATATTCATTTGTTCGATTTGATTCTCGAATTTTAATTGTTTGTTCGATTCAAAATTTGACCCAAAATCAAAATAATAATTGTTACGGTTCATCGATTCATTTTGAAGCCCAAAACTCGTATGTTTCACATTCATATGATCCATTAATGTTCATGTGTTTTTTGTTGGCCCATATGTTTATTTGAATCCGATAATTCTGAGTCCACATATTCTTTTCCGTGATCTGATTTCATTAATAGTGGAGCCCAAAGGCTGATTAAATCAATTTGGAACATTAACTATGTCTGCTCTTCATCGTATGCATAAAAGTGTTGTACCTTCATGGTTTTCTTTATGATCGAGTTCTTTAAGTATCGATTTCTTTTACTGTGAATTGAATATCACATCGATTGAGTTTATTGTTGATGAAGATCGAGTTTAGTTGGAAACTCATAATGTTCTTGAAATCGGTTGGGATTGTTATGAATAAATCGATTGTTATGATTCTTGTCTTTCATCATAATCAGTGTTCTTGAGTTCAAGTTTCGCTTCTTTGTTTCTTAAAATCGATTAGTAATCTTTGGTTATTATAACTTGTGAATCGATTTTCTTTAATTCCGTTGATTCCTAAAGTCGATTATGATCAAGTTGTAGTTGAGAAGTCAACAATTGAGTTTTTGATTTTGATGAATACCGAACAAGAACTTTGAAATTTTGTGAAGAGCATGTGAAGAACAGTTGAAACAATCATGTTTTGATCTCAAATTTGTTGTGAGAATCATCAAATTGGTGTTTGTCGATCTTTGATTTTAAAAAGTCAAACTCGACTTCTATGAGTTGATTCGATGAATTGGATGTTAAAATCGTTTGATACAAGTTGAATATTGGCTGTGAATGTCAAAATATTAATTGATTTGGGATTCAATTTCGAAAATATGTTGGGTTATGTTCTTGATGTCGTACAGTATTAGAATGAAGAAACGAACTGGGTCTCGGTCTTTGCAGTCGATGGTTCGAAATGTTTTGATGTCACTAGAAACGAAATGGGTTATTGGATTTGAAGACTTCACTATGATCGATTGACAGTTGATACGATAATCAATATAGGATGATCGAACTGATCGATTTTCGATTTTGAGTCGATATTGACGAATTGTTGGATTTTGGAATCAGTCGATGTTCAAGGTGAATGATTTCGTTAATTGGGTGGATGATTTCGTTTTGGACTGAAAAGTTAATATCGATGAATTTGGAATCGATGGCTCATATTAAGGAAATGAAACTCTACTGGGTCCCTGTAATGAAAAGAACGAAGAATTGGAGTCGACGATAGATTGACGAACTGTTGGTGTTTGAGAAAGAATGAAGAACTGTATGAACTGGGTTGAAAGAACGAACTGGAAAAGTCGATTCAGAGGGACGATTAAGAGGTTACTGTGCATTAAGTGACTTCGAATGCTTCGAATTCGTGTGTTTGGGAAAATTTTGGGGAAGATGATTTTCATACGAAGAGGAGAGAGAAAGAAAATCTTCGTATGTTTGGTTGAAAAATTTTCGTGTGTTTGGTACCTGAGATTTTCGTACGAAGCAAGGCTTCGCATGTTTTGGCAAAAGTTTCGAATATTTTGATCAAAAAGCAAAATTTTCGAAAATCACCCCTGAAATTTCGTATGTTTGGTAAACCCAACAATTATATGAAGTTTCGAATGTTTGACACTTTTCACCCAAATTCGAAAATTTTTGAAGTTTCGAATGTTTGACACTTTTCACCCAAATTCGAATATTTTCTGAAATTTCGAATATTTTGGGGATTCTTCGTATGTTTGGAACACAATGGCAGAATTTTCGAAAATAGTCCCTGAGGCTTCGAATGTTTGGCAGTTTGCACCCAAATTCGAAAAAAGGACTGTTTTTGCTGAAAATTGAAGAAAATACATTTCAGGCCCCTGCAGTTTGTGCAAATTGACGCTTTCTACCCAGCTTTGGAAAAGGGGGAGAGTTTTGCATATTTTGCTGTTTTGGGTGCACCGGGTCACTGCAGAATTTTGAAATTGACAATTTCTACCCATTTTTGAGAAATTTTGTCAAAGGCGATCTGTGAACGACGATAAAAATCGATTATTTTTTGGATTTTCCGGATTGAAGCACAAAGTTTATGCCACATGTTAAGGGGGAGTTTTGACATGAAAAATTCCGAATAGAGCACGTACTTTTTCCTGGGAGTTTTATAATCATTTTTCGATTATAAAAAGGGGGAGAAGTTTTATATGGAAATTCAAACTTGAATTTTTCATATTACGCGGATTTGAAGACCGAAGTGATCTTGAAGTTTTGAAGCTTATGAAATGATGCAATTGGAAGTTCGAAATGATTTATTTTCGAAATGGGTCTGGTATTATTGAAGATTTTTGGGATGTGTTTTTATGCGCAACTTTTGGGTGATTATTTGGAGTTAATCATTCGTTGCTGCTCGGTTTGTATGGTTTCACATCCTAGAGCCCAAATTGAAGAATCATGGAAGAATTGAAGATTGAAGTTCGTTTCGACATGTGTCACCTTTGAGGCTCGAACCGCGTAGTTGCTCGATTTTGGAAGATTTGAAGTGGGTCATCCATTCCTAACTTTGAGGGAGAGAATGTTGGGGTGCAAAGTTCTTCATGTATGAATTTGTAATGGTTTGACTCTTGTATACCCACTTGCATGTGGTGTATTAGCCTTTAGACTCATGTGTTAGTGAGAGTGAGAGAGAGACATGTAAACACCTCTATAAATAGTGGGTTCATACCACATGTAGAGGTGTGCTTGAGAGGTGTAAAGGTTGAGTGTGTGAGTGTGTGTTATTTATGTAGATGTAGATCTATGTCCCTTTTTGTAACACAATACATATTTAATACATCTCTTGAACACCCAAATCACCATGTTCATTGTGCAAACTTTAATTCCGCATGCCAAACCATGTTCTTTGTCACTACACAAGGCATTCGCAAATCATGTAGAATTCGTCAAGAACCTGAGAGATATTGATTTCCCATTGATGAATGTCTCATGATGATGAGCTCATCACCAGCGAAAGGCAATGGCAGATCCTGAATCTGACAAATGGCTTGAATCCATGAACGCGGAGATGCAATCCATGATAGAAAACTAAGTATAAGATTTGGTTGAACTTCGTCCTCAATGTAAGATTGTAGGGAGTAAGTGGGTCTTCAAAAAGAATACTGACATGGATGGCAATTTACACACATTCAAAGCAAGACTCGTTGCTAAAGGATTCACTCAATCCCAATGTGTTGATTATGATGAAACATTTTCACCAGTTGCTATGATTAAATCTATTAGGATACTACTTGCCAAAGCTGCAAATCATGACTATGAGATATGGAAAATGAATGTCAAAACCACTTTTCTAAATGAACACTTGGAAGAATATGTCTATATGGTTTAAACCAAAGGTTTTGTTGACCAAAAGCATCCTAATAAAGTGTGTAAGCTCCAAAGATGCATTTATGGGTTAAAGCAAGCTCCTCGAAATTGGAATCATCGTATTGATGATGAAATCACAAAGTATGGTTTTGTTAGAAATGATGATGAATCTTGTGTTTACATGAAAAAATAGTGGGAGCTAGGTGATCGTCTTGGTCCTATATGTGGATGACATACTTATCATTGGAAATCACATTCCGACTTTACGAGGTGTAAAGGCTTGGTTAGGAAAGTGCTTCTCAATGAAGGATCTTGGTGAGGCTCAATATATTCTTGGAATCAAAATCTATAGAGATAGATCAAAACGATTAATAGGTTTAAGCCAAACATACATTGACAAAGTCTTGAAACGGTTCAAGATGGAAAAATCTAAGAGCGGATTTGTACCTATAGAGCATGGTATAACACTAAGTTTATCCCAATGTCCGAGCACAAAGGTTGAGCTGGACAATATGAAAGATGTACCATATGCTTTGGCCGTTGGATCCATTATGTATGCCATGAATTGTACTAGACATGATCCTGCCTATGCTATGAGCATAACAAGAAAGTTCCAATAAAATCCATGGGAGATTTATTGAATAGCTGTGAAGAACATCCTTAAGTAATTGTATAGAACTAAATACATGTTCCTCGTCTATGGAGGCGTTGATGAAAGCTCAGGTGTAAAGTGTTACACTGATGCTTCGTTCACAACGGATCGAGATGATTGTAAGTCACAATCAAGATACGTGTTCATTGTCAATAGGGGTGTAGTGTTTTTCCATGGAAACTGTTGTAGCACAGTCCACTAAAAATTTAGAATACATCGTTGCTTCAGAAGTTGCACATGAGGCTATTTGAACGAAGAAATTCATTGGAGATCTAGGTGTGGTTCCTTCCATTCAGGATCCCCTACAAATCTTCTGTGACAATGAGGGTGCAATTGCTTTGGTAAAAGAACCCAAATCACACAAGAATACCTGGCACATTAGTCGGAGATTCAAATTCATTCGGTATAAAGTTGAAGATGGTGAAATCAGTATTCGCAAAGTTCACATTGATCAAAATTTGGTGGACCCTTTCATGAAGGCCCTTCCTCAAGCAAAGTTTGAAGGTCATGCTCGAGGAATTGGATTTCTATATTCTAGTGATTGGCTTTGATCTATGTATTAGTATTGAGTATTGGAACATTTTGTAGCATCATCTATTGTAATGACTATGATATATATGGCATATGATATTTTCATTAAAATTTGTTGAGTTCTATGTTTAATTCTTAAGTAAATTTATTCACTCTAAAATTCATAGTCGGTTATTATTGTGGGAACGATAATTGAATATGACTAATATGAATTGGAGTGGTTGACAAAGTGTTGTAACCAGTTTCATAGGTACTTGATAGAGAACAAGTATTGGATTGACCCGTTCAGGATGACTTCATGAATCATTGTCATGAATGATACTTGATAAAAGATAATATATGTACATCCTTAACACCTGAGATAAATATATGGGTCTTAAGTGTGGGGAGCGTTGTTCTTTAATATAGTCAAATGTTGTTCTTTAATCAAGCAGTTATAAAAGCTATTATCAGGTATGATCTTAACAATACAAGAGGTGTATGTAGTCAAGATGGGATTTGTTCCTCTTATTCGTTGACAGTTAGACATCTAAGGCCAGATGTGAAGTTGAACACTTCTATGAGATTGAATGTGATCTATATCTCATTTTCAACATGATGTATGTAGCAAAAGGATAACTTATAAACTTACCTTTTACACCAATTGTAGCCTTGGGCTTCTGGGGAATTGGGTGTTGACAAAATGGCACAAAATCATATGGTGATGGGGGCAGTGAAATGTTGCTAGACGTTAACCACTGTCTATATCAATCTAATATGAGTCTTGAGTAAGTGGGAGATTGAAAGCGTGTATGCTTAAGAGTCATATTAAAATGATATTGCTAATTAACATATGATCCTAAGGTTGACGCAAACCACAACTTGATATAATTAATTATTTATTAGAAATTGATTTTAATAAATATTCATAAACTCTTATAATAAATTGGGAAAATATTTATTTCATGGCAATAATTATTTTACAACAAGTAACATATTATTGCATATGGTATGAATTAATAAGTCATGTGGATTATTTTGGACTAGAAATACTCTTTTATCTTTTTGCTAAAAGTTAAAGTTTATATCTTATACAGAGTTAAAAGAATTTTATTATCTTTTCTTCTCTTTCTATACAAAAAAAATATGAGCTAGTTTCTAGGAAACAATACATGGTCTTTTGAATATAATAAGGGACAGTAAGCATGGCTTAAAAGGCGTGGGAGACATGTAGGCTTTAGGGTATGGAGTGCTTAAAGTGTTAAGAACTTTTGGATAATGATTGAGCTTTATGAAGGCTTTCATCCCTTCATTTTTTGAGAGAAAAATAGTTACCTCCTTGATCTCTCTTCTTCTCTCTTGTTTAGAAGATTAGAGTTCAACTTACTTGCATCCTTTTGCTATCTTTGAACCATACTTGGGTTTGGTTCAAAGATTAAGATTTTACTTACAAGACTAGCATCTTTTATCAAGTTAACAACTTGTTGGTGTCTCAACGGTTCATCCATCTCCATCAACTTCCAAGCCTCCCCTAGAGGACCCAAAGATCATCAAAGGTTGTTATCATCTTCCTCCTATGGTTGAGCTTTTATCTTTGCATTACTAGCAAGATGATCTTTGGTGGGTTGTAACAAGCTTATTAAGTTCAAAATTTTAAGACTTCCTTTTGCCATTTTCATGAGTTTTTGAAACTATTTTTGAACTAAAACTCAACACTTGGTGGGTTAAATTACTTTTAGGTTTATTCACAAATTCAAAATTTTCGATTGTCGTTTCTAGCGTTTTTAGAAACTGGTTTTTTTAATAAAACCAAACAATTGGTATCAGATCCATTTTTGCATGCATGGTAAGATTATATGATTATTCGGTATAATATTTGTTTATGGAAAACATGGATGGTTTTGTTTAAAAATAAAAACTTTTTTTATAAAAACCTTAATATCGACAAAATTTGACAATTAAATTTTATATGTTTAAAATTGAGATTTTAAATATTTATCAAACTCCATACCTTATATTATGAAAATGAAGTTTTATTAAATGGTTTACAAATGTTTCTTTAGAGCTCAGACTTAAAAATTTTAATACAATATATTTAGTTTAAAATTTGACCCTGTCAATTATATAAAATTGGATTTATAAAAGTGACATTTCAATAAAATTTGATTTTACTAAAAGTATAATATGACTTATTGGATGCATGCAATAACCATTATATCATATATTTTAAACTAGAATTATAAAAGCATAAAAAGACATCTTATTAAACGCAAGTTTATGTCGTCCACTTTGAAAACACTCACACGTCAGCTAAATGCTAGTGTTATCTTTTAATGTCCCGAGGTGTATTAACTATTTTTATATCCAAGTTATAGGTCGATTCCACATGTTCCTCAAACTGGATGATTTGATCGGAAATCTTTTGTGATAAAGGTCACCTAAGAAAAAGAGGTCATAAGCATAGATGTGAAGAAATATGTCTATCAACATAAGTTGTTAGCGATCCCATAAGCTAGGAATTATATATTAGAATATAATTGATAATTGTATTTCGTTGAATTAAAAAATGGGATACATGATACTTAACCATTTTTTTGTTTTGCAACTTGGATCCTAAATCTGATAATTATTTTTTTAGAAACTTAAAACAATAAAGGGTAATAATTATTTAAATTTTAAATATTAAAAATTGTAAATGATTTTTTTTTTAAAAATTTTGTAGATGAAAAAATCCACTATCATCACCATGTATCATCTTTCTCTTAATGATTTAAAAACTGTAACATTCGATGGTTATAATTTCAACAAATGATTTCATGTGTTGAAAAATTGTTCTAAAAATGATCAGGAATCAAAAAAGGCCATTAAAGATGGATCTTATGGAGAAACTAGAAACTAAAACAATAATTTTTCCTCTTATCTTACTAATTTGAGAAAGTAAGGGGAAACTATTACTTCAGGTTTCTATAAAATAGAGCTTATACTTTTTAAATAGCACACAAGTACTTGATACTTAATGTTAATCTAATATGTGTAAATATTTACAGATATTCAAGAAGAGTAAGTAGCTGAGAACAAACAAGTTGGAACTTCACTCTTGGAGTTTATTATTTTTGCTTTGAACATAAAATACTTGTATTGTAAAAAAAATGGTTGTCTGGAACAATATATGTTAAATTTAGCTTGACTAAATATATGTCTCATTTAATTAATGTAAGGTCCGTGTTTCTGGCTAAGCATTAGTATGATGATGTAATAGTTAGGGTCAACAATTGTAACCTATTTTGAAGTAATAAAGAAGAATTATTTGAGTATTATGTGATTTATGTGATTTATGTGATTTATGTGCATTATATGTGCTTATAATGATGTAATAAAATAATAATAATAATAAGCGTCAAAAATAAAATAATAGATAGACCCAATATCAATGAAGGAAGTTGAAGTAGTCGTAACAAGGATTTCGGAGATATAAGGTACGCTGAAATCTGACTTTTAATGAAGAAGTTATGACCCGTCGAAGTTTTACGACTAAACTGGCACGACGTTGTGTATCGTAAAAAGTGAATTTTTTAAACTAATATTTAGCCTTATCAATCTTAAAGAAATTTATAGTATACGTTAAACCGAGAACGTACATAAAAATAACGTCCAAATCTGACTTCGTATGAGGAAGTTATGATTTTTCTAAGATTTAGCATAACAATGCACAACCCGAAAATCGAATTTTAGATCGTTCGATTTTTAGCCGACAAAATGTAAACGAGAATCGAAGATCTCATTAATAGGAGCTCAACGATATAAAGACAGACGGAAACGGACGTCGGATGACAAAGTTATGAAATTTTAACAGACTTTATATGTATAAAACTGTTAAAATATAACTTTAATAATAAATCAAAATTAGCCGAGAGAGTCTAAAAAAAAGTTGTAGATCACATCGCTACCTACGTGTGGATATAAAAAACATCGAAAACGAAGCTCGTATACGAAAGTTACGGAATTTTATACCTATAATTATGATGGGTAAAGATGGGTAGATAATATAGATGATGAAATAAATGATGAGAGACCTCAATGTTACGATAATCCAGTCAACTAGCGGAGTATAGATGACGACCACGGACTATTAGATAGTTCAGTGGAACGATGGCAGGCTCGCAACCTATAGGTATTTACAGTGACATCCCCAAATTCGCGGTCATTTTTAAAAAAATATTTATGCTTATTTCAAAATCAAAGTATTCATTTTAAAGAATAATGCGGAATTTGTTCCCAGGAAACATGATAAATATATTATCAAAGCATTTCCGAAGAAATGTAATTTATTTATATTAAAACTTTGGGATGTCATCGTCCATACAGAAACATAAGCATAAACAGACCTTGCATTCATTTACACTAGTGATTTACATCTCCTTTAATCTCTCAGTGTAATGTAGCTTCGTATCGACACATGTGATACAAATAAACTGAGTGGGTCAGGTTGAAAAACCGGGTGAGTACATAGGGTTTTCAACCCACAAAAATAAAGTTATTAAGTTTCAGCATCAAACAATTATCCCAATTACCCATCCCCGTTATCTTCTTTATTTCTTAAGGATCTACCCTAAGAATCATCTATCATTCACTCATTCATACCTAAGGATTGACCTAAGGAATAGGCACGATGTCCATCGCTGCCAATGGCACAGCTGCCAATGTATCTATGAGGCATAACTGCGAATATTATCCTTTAGGCGCAGCTCCCATAATTATGATGTTCTATATTAGGCGAAGTTGCCGATATTATCCTTTAGGCACAACTTTTAGGATGTTTACAGTACATCATAGTTCAAAAACATCTACAGGTTGTGGCACAGCTGCCAAGGTTCATCTATAGGGCACTAAGTCTATAGTTGCCAATGTTCATCTATATCATCTTTCATCTTTCATCATTCATCTACCCATCTTCACCCAATAATTTTATAGGTATAAAATACATATACAGTTTAACTCAAATAAAACATGTATATTTTGTTCATCCAGCATAGATATCAAGGACACATATAATATGCACACATAGCATGTAATTTATATTAAATACTTTATATCTATGTATAAGGTGAAAGTAACTACGCACTCACTTGTTAAAGTGATCATTCCAAATTCGAGCAGCGCTTCGCATCTAACAATTCTATTTTCCTTCGGTGAAACCTATTATTATTGCCGCTAGATTTTAGTCTAATATTTATAGCGACTACTTACGAGCGACATTGTTTTATAAGTGTTAAACAATACTTTCAACAACTATGTACAGACAGGGGCCAAACATGAAACACCGGAGGGCAGGACCATTTTGGCATTATAACACTTCTGAAATCCAAAAACCCTATGCGGCTCTTCAAACCAGATTCCCTGTTCCGCGAGTAGTTAAAAGATATTATAAAAACGCTTTGTATATTATATTTTATAATATATTTATTGTTTATAAGTTCATAATAACAATATTTAACTTAAACATAAGTTATATACTTAAAGTAGGCTAAGCATAACTCACTTACCGAGAGGTTTGGCTAGGAACCGGGCTCTGCGGGACAGAACTTCCGAGCCGAAAAGCTCTTCTTCTCGGAGCCTTCTGGCGCTCCGGTACTCGCCTCTTAGCACTTGGGAAGTACTAAGGGTTGGGAAGGGTTTAAAGAGAAGTTAGAGAGAGAGAGACAGAATGGTTAAGGTGTGATGAAAATGAGGTGCCCTCGCATGGTATTTATAAGGGGTGCACATATGAGGGGAACGTGTTGCGATCCTCGGTACGCAGGGCGTTCCTCGGAGGGACGATGTGCGTTCCCGGTACGCTGCACATACGAGGGGCACGTGTGCAAGCAAGGGTCCAGATTTTGCCATGTCACCCTCTTCGTAACAGCACCCTCCCGGCTTCTAAATTCCGTAACTTTCGCATACGAGCTCTGTTTTCGATGTTTTTTATATCCACACGTAGGTAGAGACATACTCTACAACTTTCGTTTAGACTCCGTTGGCTAATTTTGGGGTTATGTTTAAAGTTATATTTTAACGGGTCTAAATAGGTAAAGTCCGTTAAAAATCCATAACTTTTTCACCCGACGTCCGTTTTCGTTTGTCTTTTTATGGTTCAGTTCCTATTAACGAGAACTTCGATTCTCGTTTAGATTGTGTCGGCTAAAAATTGGTCGATCTAAAATTCGAATTCTGGGCTGTGTACTGCTATGCTATATCTTAGAAAAATCATAACTTCCTCATACGAAGTCAGATTTGGACATTCTTTTTATGCATGCTCTCGGTTTACGTATACTACGACTTTCGTTTAGATCTCTAAGGCTATGTGCTTATAATGATGTAATAAAATATCAATAAAAATAAGATTCAAAAATAAAATAATATATAGACCCAATATCTATGAAGAAAGTTGAAGTAGTCGTAACAAGGATTTCGGGGATATAAGGAACGATGAAATCACACTTATAACGAAGAAGTTATGACCCGTCGAAGCTTTACGACTAAACCGGCACGACGCTATGTATTGTAAAAAGTGAATTTTTGATAAACTAATTTTTAGCCTTAGCGATCTAAACGAAAGTCGTAGTATACGTTAAACCGAGAACGTACATAAAAAGAACTTCCAAATTTGACTTCGTATGATGATGTTATGATTTTTCTAAGATTTAGCATAGTAGTGCATAGCCCGGAAATTGAATTTTTCATCGATCGATTTTTATCCAACACAATCTAAACAAGAATATAAGATCTCGTTAATAGGAGCTCAACGATATAAAGACAGACGAAAACGGACGTCGGATGACAAAGTTATGAAATTATAACGGACTTTATCTGCCTAATCCTGTTAAAATATAAATTTAAAAATAAATTCAAAATTAACCGACAGAGTCTAAACGAACATTGTAGATCACGTCACTACCTACGTGTGGATATAAATAACGTCGAAAACGGAGTTCGTATGCGAAAGTTAAGGAATTTAGAAGTCTACTAAATTATAGAAGAATGCGAGGCTAACACGTGGCGTAATTCGAGACCTCGTTTTCTCCCCACGGCTTCGCTTTGGATGGTGACACCTGGCCCCCGTATGCATAGTGTAAGGCCTCGTATGCGAAGCATACTGAGTGCCTGCAGCGTACTCCGAGGCTACGCCCTGCGTAGTCCGAAGCCTCCACCCTATAAATAGATGCGAGGTTCTCCCATATTTCTCATACCTTTCCCATTATTTCTCTCTCAATTACTCCTCCTAACCCCTCCCCTTCCCTAGCACTTCCCATGTGTTAGAGGTGAGTCCCCGTGAAACATCAGAAAAATACGGTCCATAAATTTCGTTTTTAAGTTATTAATAAAACCATAGTTATCAAATCATCACATAAAATCATAAGTCATTGCATCGCAAAACATCATAAATATCTGTCAAACATATCATAGTAAAAAATCCCATGTTAAAATCATGGTGTGTGCACTGCAGTCATCCCGAGCTCTTCCCTTTGCTACCAGAAGTACATGAAACCAAAACTGAAAACTATAACCACGAAGCATAGTGAGTCTCCCCAAACTACCACATACCATACATATAATCACATAATCATATAATAACATATCATGGGCCTTGCCCGCTTCATCGGGCCCCGCCCAACATCGGACCAAAATCTGACATTAGGCCCCGCCCGACATCGAGCAAAGCTCGGTATACATATAAATATATCAACAAATACACGTAAACATAATCACATAACATAAACATTTAAACATTCATCGGGCCCCGCCCGACATCGGACCGAAATCCGAAAGCGTACAAACATTCCTCGGGAATTGCTCGGCATCAGACCATAATCCGGAACATACAAAACATACACATGCAAGAATCACGAGGACATCAAGCATACAAACATTCCTCGGGCACCGCCCGACATCGGATCAGAATCTAGAAACATATAAACCTACATCGGGAACTGCCCGACATCGGACCTTGGTCCAGAACATACTAGCATACATATATGGGCCGACATTGGTGCCTTCGACCCGTTCATACAGGAGGAAACTCACATCACAAAGTTGAATGCAGAATCTCACGGCAAGGAATATCTAATAGCTACGCTGAAGACTCCTCGAGCTAACATTACCAAAATAACACTTAGTCAAAATCCAATACTCCTTCTTAGGGTAAAATGACCATTTTACCCTTGATCTAATTTGGACCATAACCTAGGCCCAATTCCATAACATCCATGGTCCATTTCTATCCATCCTTTCCAAGCCCACTAATTTCATACTAATGGTCCAATTTTCTAAATAGGGCCCAACTCCTCAAATGGGCCTTCCCTTAAGCCCAAACATGTCCTTAGCCCAATGACTGACTTATGATGGCCCAATAAGGCCCAAAAGCTAAGAAGTCTAAAGATTGGCCCAAACCTAGGCCTAAATGACGAAGAATCTGAATCCAGTGAGTACGCAGGGCGTACTCCTCTGTACGCTAAGCGTACAGGATGCATGGCTTGTATGTTGTGCGTATGGGCTTGTACGCCCAGCGTACTACCCTGTTAAGCCATAAACTTCAAAAGGGGCTTAATCCCTTAAGCCCTTAAGCTCCAAACACAGATCTGAGTCCACTAAACTGTCTTAACCCATAAAGTCCATTACTTGGTGGCTTGCAACCCACCAAATGGAAAGGACTAGTAATCATACATGGTCACAAAAAGACCTTCAAGATGGAAACTTTTCTATTCTTGGGACTCATATAGTACTAAGGGTAGCAACCCTAAGCCTAGAAACGGATTTGAACCATAAAAATCCATTCTTGGGACCTAAAAAGGTCTAAAACACCATTAGCATAGATTTAAGAATTCATGAGGCAAGTTGAGAGCTTTTTACCTCAAATGAGTGCTAGATTTAAGCTACTCAAGTTCTTCTTCTTCAAGTTCTTCTTTCTCCTTCCAAGCTTCAAATAACCAAAATGGGTTTCACAAGGTCAAAATCACACAAAGATGAAGAATGAAAGGTTTCTAGAGTTTTTGAGTCGAGGTGGCTGGTAAGGAGGTTAGGGTTTGGGACATAATGTTGTATGTATATGGCTTAAACCCTAAGAATTTGGGTTTTGAATCTGCTCGTGTACGTTGCGCGTACTCCTTGGTATGTTGCGCTTATGCGCATGAACCCCCCAAATTCAATGCTGCACAACTCCCCACGCACGCCAAGATTACGTCCAGCGTACGTCTTCGGGCAACCCAATCATAACGACCCACTCGCTAAGGCCCAACTCAATAATCCACTATTTATCTCATAGCCCAATAATTAATTACAAAGATATTAAATAATTATTATTACCTCAAGTCACGGGTGTTATAATTCTCCCCCACTTGAATCAGACTTCGTCATCGAAGTCCATTTCCTTGAACAAATCCGGATAGTGCTCCCTCATCTCCTCTTCGGGCTCCCAAGTCCACTCTGACCCCTTGCGGTGCAACCACTACACCTTTACCAGCTCTACCCTCTTGTTCCTCAGCTCCTTCGTCTTTTTGACCAGTATGGCTACCGGTCTCTCGATGTAGTTTAGGCTGTCATCAACCTGAATATCCTCTAAGGGCACAACTGTGGAGTCATCCACTAAGCACTTCCGCATCTAGGAGACATGAAAAGTTTTGTGGATCTGGCTGAGCTCTGCTAGAAGATCCAAACGATAAGCAACCTGGCCCACCCGAGCCAAAACCCTGAACGAACCGATGTACCTGGGGCCCAACTTGCCCCGATTCCTGAACTGGATGACACCTTTCCAAGGTGATACCTTCAGGAGAACCATGTCGCCCACCTGAAACTCCAAGTCTGAACGGCATTTGTCGGCATAGCTTTTCTGCCGACTCTGAGTAGTCTGAAGCCTGCTCCGGACCTACTGGATCTTCTCCGTGGTCTTGAGTACTACCTCAGTACTCCGCATGACTCTCTGACCGACCTCGCCCCAACAGATTGAGGTCCTACATTTCCTCCCATAGAGCATCTCGAAGGGAGGTCGATCTATTCTAACGTGGTAACTGTTCTTATACGAAAATTCCCCTAACGGAAGATACGTATCCCAACTGCTGCCAAAATCTAATACGTACGCACGCAGCATGTCCTCTAGAGTCTGAATCGTCCTCTCACTCTGCCCGTCCGTCTGAGGGTGAAAAGTTGTACTGAAGTGAAGATGAGTACCCATCTCTTCATGAAATCGCCTCCAAAATTTGCAAGTGAAACGAACATCTCGGTCTGACACAACCGAAACAGGCACTCCATGACGTGCCACCACCTCACATATGTAGATCTCGACTAACTTCTCAACCGATATACTCTCCTGGATCGGGATTAAATGAGCACTCTTGGTCAACCGATCCACAATGACCCAAATTGAATCCACTCCACGTGCGGTTCTGGGAAGCTTCGTGATGAAATCCATAGTGATGTCCTCCTATTTCCACACGGGAATATCCAACGGTTGCATCTTACCGTAAGGTTGCTGGTTTTCAGCCTTGACTTTCCTGCAAGTTAAGCACCGCTCTACATACCATGCTATGTCCCGCTTCATGCAGGGCCACCAATAATCAGGGTGAAGATCCCGATGGAAAGAGAATCTCGACTTGTGAGCCTCATCCATCAGAACCTGGAGTACACCTCCCCTGTAAGGAACCTATACCCTCCAATGCAGGGTCAACAACCTACGGCTGTTATAATCAAATGAGGCCACCTGACCTACGATCCACTCACACTTCCAACACTCTTTTTTCATATCCTCGAACTGTGCCTCCTGAATCCATTCTAGGAACAGAGTAATCACTGTCATCCTCATGCATATGTCTCGAATCGGAACTGCCACTACCTTGTGGCTAAGAGCATTGGCTACCACACTGGCCTTTCCCGGGTGATAAAGGATCTCACAGTCATAATCCTTCACCACATCTAACCACCTATGTTGCCTCATGTTCCGATTCGGATGATCCATCAGGTACCTCAAGCTCTTGTGGTCCGTGTGAATGGGACAACGAACCCCATAGATGTAGTGTCGCCAAATCTTGAGAGCGAAAACCACAGCCCCCAGCTCCAAATCATGCGTCGGGTAATTCGCCTCATGAGGCTTCAACTGCCTTAAAGTGTACGCTACCACGTGACCCCGCTGCATCAACACTGCACCCATACCCGTGATCGTAACGTCACAGTAAACCACAAAATCGTTGAAGCCTTCCGGCAAAGTCAGAATCGGTGCCTCGCACAATCGCTGTCTGAGAGTCTCGAAGGCCGCCTGTTGCTCAGGCCCCCAGTGGAATGTCACCGACTTCTTGGTCAGTCGGGTCAAGGGAACAACAATCTTGAAGAAATCCTGGATGAATCTCCGATAATAACCCGCCAGACCAAGAAAACTTCGAATCTCAGATGGAGACCTCAGAACCTCCCACTGCATCACGGCCTCTATCTTGCCTGGATCAACCAGAATATACTTCTGTTTGATAAGGTTTCGCAGAAACTGCACCTCGCGTAACCAGAACTCGCACTTGGAGAACTTTGCGAAAAGTCTCTCCCTCCTCAGTGTCTCCAACACCTTCCTCAGGTGCTCCTCATGTTGCTCCTGAGTCTTGGAGTAAACCAAGATATCATCTATGAAGACTATCACAGACCGATCCAGCATCGGTCTGCACACGCGGTTCATGACATCCATGAACGCAGCTGGATCATTGGTGAGCCCAAACGGCGTCACCGCGAACTCATAGTGACCATAGCGAGTCCGAAAGGTTGTCTTCGGCACGTTGTCGTCCCTGACTCGCATCTGGTGATAACCTGATCGCAGATCAATCTTAGAGAACCAAGATGCACCCTGAAGCTGGTCAAATAAATCATCAATTCTTGGAAGGGGATAACGGTTCTTCACCGTTACCTTATTCAGCTCCCGGTAATCTATACACATCCGATGTGACCCGTCCTTCTTTTTCACAAACAAGATCGGGGATCCCCATGGCGAACTACTCGGCCTGACAAATCACTTGTCCAACAGCTCCTGCAATTGTGTAGACAACTCTTGCATCTCGGGAGGAGCCAACCGATATGGTGCCTTGCTATCAGAGCCACACCAGGAACTAGGTCAATCCTGAACTCTATCTATCTCTCCGGAGGTATCCTAGGAAAATCCTCTGGGAATACGTTTGGGTACTCCCGTACGATCGGTACATCATCCTCATTCGCCTTACCCTTGTCCCAGGTATCCATAACATAGGCGACATATCCTGCGCAACCCTGTTGAAGGTAGAGCCTAGATCTCGCTGCTGAACACAAATTCGGCCCATGCTGCCGCCTCTCGCCCTGAATCACCAACCCTCCCCCACTTAGGATCCTAACTCGTACTAGCTGCTGCTCGCAGTCGATCACTGCCCCATTGGAGCTCAACCAATCCATACCCACGATAACCTTATTCCCTCGAAGGGGAATGGGGACTAAATCCACGAAAAACTGCTCATCAAACAACTGCAGTGTACATCCCCGATGAACCCTCGCAACCCGAAAGGTCCTATCATCCGCTATCTCTACATCAAGTGGACAGTCCAGCTCTCTTGGAGCTCCCACAAATCTCTTGCTGAGCACGAGTGACACAAAAGATCGGGTAGTCCCCGAATCAAAGAATACCATACCAGAGATATCGTTCACAAGGAACGATCCTATAATGAAGCACATAAACATAAGCAATAATCAATATAAATAAAGAGATAAGGAGAAGATACATACCCGTAACAACATCAGGAGCTGCACGTGCCTCCTCTGTTGTCAACTGGAAGGCTCAGCTCTTCACCACAGGCGCCTCTGACCAGCCTTGACAGCCATCGGTAATCTTCAACGTAGCAAGAGCGGGTGCCGCCACCTGTCCTGCTGCTGCTAAACTCGGGCACTGGGACCGCGTGTGTCCCTTCTGATTATACTGGAAGCAAATTAGATTTGATACTTTGGTGGTGGTGGTGGTAGCAGTACAATCCCTACTGATATGACCAGTTCGGCCGCACTTAAAGCACCCCGAACTACCCGCCCTGCACGCCCCATCGCGCATCTTTCCACACTTGCCACAGCGGTTGCGGCCCTGTTGGCTCCTCGATCTGTGATCCGATACCTTGGGCTTTTTTCCCGTACTTCCTGTCTAAACCCCCTCTGGTTTCCTCTTCTTCTCCATCTCCTAATCCAACTCACTCTCCCGATCCCTTGCAATCATATCCTCCAGCGTCTTGCAGCTGGATTGACTCACAAATTGGCGGATATCACATCGCAGCATCTCATAATATCAGGCCTTTTTCATCTCCTCGTCTACCACGTACTGTGGAACAAGAAGAGCCCTCTTCCTGAACATGTTGGAGACCCTGAAACTCCCTAGCAAGGTGTTGCACCTCAATCACAGGTGCAAACTCAGCCCTGAACCTGGCCGAGAAGTCACTCCAGGTCATCGCATCCAGAGCCACATCATCCCCAATGGAATGTCCAACCTCCTCCCACCAATCACACGCCCTGTCCTTCAGAAGTCAAGAAGCAAGTCGGAACTTGTCCCCCTCGGGACAACGGCTGGTGCGAAAGGCGTTGGCAACATCAGCCAACCAACTGCTGCTAGCAATGGGGTCCCGAGCCCCATGATAGTCTAGAGCTCCACAAGCTCGGAACTCCCTGAATGTCATCGTGCGTGCCCGTAGTATGGCCGCCATCTCGGTGCGGAATGCACCCAACCTCTCGTCAAGAATTTCCAAGATGCCCTCCTTGAACGTACCGAAGATCACAGGAGTCTGGTCCAATATACTGCACGTGACCTCAGATGAAATGAACTCTCTTATCTGCTCATCGAGCTGCCCGGCTCCAGAGCCCGGCCATGATCCATCACCGGCACCTGAACTGCCAACTAGTCTAGTGCGTAGCGTCACTATAGTGAAAATACACCATAACAAACATCAGAATACTCATCATAACTTAAGGGATCACATACACTACGATTTCCTTGGATTCATCTCAGCCCTCCTTTATTCGAGTACGGATCCTATGATTTCAGTAGTACAGTCCCATATTACCTTCCACATATATCCGTACATTCCTCAAGAGTTGCCTTGACTCCACCAAGTTCCTTTTACTACTACTGCTCTTCACGCTAATCTCATCCTAGGCTTGCCTTAGGGTAATCTCCGACCCACTCTCCGCCAACAGTTGCACAAGAAGTCACTGCTATCTCTCCCTAACTTGCTCGCGAATACCATTACATATCACTAAGACCAGATAATTCTTTGAATGAGAGGTCGTACCCTACAACGGTTAGACTCAAACGAGAGCTGCGAAATAGAGCTAAACCTAACCTTTAGAAACTACTTAGTCCTCGTAATATGTAACTTAACATATTCGTTTACTAGTTAGTTAAAGATAACTAAAACTCCTAAAAGCACAAAGAAAGCAGCATTCGAGCATTGAGTAAACAAAATCAAGCATATCCTAATCAGGCCATCATATCACTGACTAATCAGTACTAGCATGCAGTTCATAAAGCTCATACACATATAACAGGCATAAAAGGAATCCTTCCTAGATCCTTTGCCCTAATCTAGCATGCAGTTCTCATAAGCATATCATAACAAAAAAAACATGTATGGGTAATTTAGGAGAACTTACTTGAGCTCGATTGATTGCATGCACCACACCCTTTTTCTATTTTCAAAATCCTTTTTAAAAATGGTTTTTCATTTAAAAATTTTATACCAAGTCCTCAGTTTGAGTTCAGACACACCCAATAGTGTGCCCAAATCCCTCAAACCAAGGCTCTGATACCAACTTCAAACATCCCAAAAATACGGTCCAAAAATTTCGTTTTTAAGTTATTAATAAAAACATAGTTATCAAATCATCACATAAAATTATAAGTCATTGTATCTCAAAACATCATAAACATCTGTCAAACATAATAGAGTAAAAACTGATGGGTTTTAAGTACTATAACACTCCTATGGTGCACATACAACCCTAGATGCTTTGGATCTAAGTTTTCTCTAGTTATACATGCAATTTCATTTTTCAAAAGCATGTACCCTAACTAGCATGCAATTGGAGATATACAACATAAAAAACTAGTTAGAAGAATACCTCTTATTTGTATCTTGTAGTTCTTGGCATTTCAAAAGCTTAGCACCTCAAATGTGATGCATCCAATGTGTCACAAACACCAAAAGCAAGAGGAGGCTTATGAGAGAGAGTCTAGGTAGCACCAAATCGGTTATGATTCTCCTTTAGGATGTATTAGCCGATTTTAGGCGTTAAGGGGTTACTTTTATAGTGTGACATTCCTAGGGTTTCTTCCATGCAAACCCTAATTCCCCATGACTCTTCATATTTGTTAGGACCTTTGGATTAAACATCTATAGACTCTCATATAGGTTTAGCACATCCCTAATCAACATGGATCATTAGCCAAAACTATAAGTATTACTGATTTACTTAATCAGTCGCCGTAAATTTAATCAGGCTCTTTTGATCACTAAATTAATTCCAAATTAATTCTTGATCAATACTTACTAAATAATATGATTTCTCAATTAATATATTATTCATATAATATATTAATAAATTACAAACAACCTCATTCTCAAAACTCCATCCTATCAAATTGCTCCGGTTTAGGCAACCCAAAAGGACCATGCTACTATCGGGTCAAGTACATACCAATTATAGTTATGGGCTTAAACACCTAATCCAACAGTCTCGCACTTGGATAAGTCTAATAACTATAACTGCCAATGCACTTTCAAAATCCGATTAGCAATCGTAGCTCTTAAAAGCCGCTGTCGAACTCTGACCTAGTCAGTGACGCGACCTTTAGATAAGGGATCATATAATCCTCTGTTCTACAAGATATCGTGTGGAAAAAGACATGGAATAAAGTCATACTCATTGTCCAACATTTTGTTTCCCGATTTCTGATTTGTTTGACATATAACTTAATTGAACACATCAATTGAGTCCTGACCGGGACCGACACATAAGTCAAAACAAAATCATCGAGGGGCCCAAGATATCGCTTTTAATCCTGTTAGGATAAATGTAACAGATAAACTTCGACTCATATGCTTGTACTAACTACTCGTTAAATCATACACAACAATACGTTTTATAGTATCAAGTTATTGATGCGTTTTCGTATTATCAATGCTCAACCAACTAGTAATCAACAACTCATATATCTCAGTTTGAAGACTATACGATATTATCGTCTCACAATCACTCGTGATAAATTCCATGAAGTGATTCATGTGAGTGTAGGTTTAATCCAATACTCAAATCTTATTACAAGAGAACTCATGAATGCTGTAGCAAACTTTTACTATGTCTAACACCTTAGACAACTTTACAAACCCATTCATGACGGTCTAGCCTCATAACCTACTCCCAAACTATGATCGACTGTGGATAGTTTGAATAATCTTATTATTCTGGAAGTCAAAACATGCAAAAGTAAAACAATAGTAAACAATTGACACAAGATAGTAACTTTACTTATAAATAAAACTCCTTTTATTCAATCATCAAATGTCAATTACATTTTAGCTATTACAAGTTTCTAAATATCTATCTAATAACTAAAACTAATATCGTCCTTCAGCCCGATACTCCTAGCGTGCTACAAGTGCTTAACCCTACTCAGTCCCTTCTAAGGGGATCTACTGGGTTCTCCTCTGACGATACCCTCTTCACTATGAGGAATCCTTCTTCTACTTGATGCCTTATGAAGTGATATTTTATGTCGATGTTCCTGGATCTGCCATGATCCCTTGGTTCCTTGGTTAAGGTGACCGCACCCTCGTTATCACAGAAAATCTCCATAGGCTCCTTGACATCTGGTACATCTCCAAGATCTCCGATGAAGTTCTTCAGCTATATCGCCTCCTTCGACGCTTCGCTTGCTGCTATGTACTCTGATTCGCATGTTGAATCATCTACAGTCTCTTGTTTGGAACTTTTCCTTGTTACTGCTCCTCCATTTAGGGTAAATACCTAGCCCGACTGAGAGCAGAAATTATCTTTGTCGGTCTGAAAGTTGGCGTCACTATACCCTGTCACTCTCAATTCATCACTCCCACCGAGGGTAAGGACCCAGTCCTTAGTCCTCCACAGGTACTTAAGAATGTTCTTAACTGTCGTCCTGTGAGCCTTACCAGGATTCCCTTGATATCTACTAACCATGCTCAAAGCAAAGGCTACACCATGGCGAGTACATGTCAAAGCATACGTGATCGAGCGAACGACAGAAACATATGGTATTGGACTCATTTCCACTATCTCGGCATCAGTACTCGGAATCTGAATCGTAATTAGGTTGGTATTGCTGTGGATATGCAATTCTCCATTCTTGGAATTCTCCATGTTGTAACGTTTCAACACCTTATCCAAGTAGGTACTTTGACTAAGTCCTATTAGCCTTTTACTCGTGTTTCTCAATATCCTTATCCCTAGAATGTAACCAGCTTCCCCAAGGTCCTTCATAGCGAAACACTTCCCAAGCCAGGACTTAACAACCTGCAAAGTTGGTACGTCGTTTCCTATGAGCAGTATGTCATTTACATACAATACCAAAAAGCTAACTATAATCCCACTAGCTTTGCAATATGCACAGGACTCATCCTCACTTCTCGAAAATCCAAACTCATTGACTTTCTCATCGAAAGAAAGATTCCATCTGCGAGATGCTTGTTTCAATCCATAGATGGATTTCTCAAGCTTACACACTCTATTAGGGTACTTTGCACTGACAAAACCCTCTCGCTGACTCATGTAAACATCTTCAGCCAACTTCCCATTAAGAAAAGCAGTTTTGACATCCATTTGCCATATCTCATAATCATGAAATGCAGTTATGACTAGCATAACTCTTATAGATTTAATCTTCACTACTGGTGAGAAGGTCTCGTCATAGTCAACTCCATGAGTTTGAGTAAAGCCCTTCGCAACCAATCGTGCCTTATATGTGTGTACTTTCCCATCCATGTCGCTCTTCTTCTTGAAGATCCATTTGCACCTGACCGTCTTACGACCTGGTACATTGTCAACCAAGTTCGAAACTTGATTGTCATACATGGACTGAATCTCGCTGTCCGTAGCCTTTTTCCATTTTACAGACTCAGGGCCTACCATGGCTTCCTTGTAGTTGTTAGGTTCATCCAAATTTACCAGTGTACTATCACTGATAAATGTATCACCATCTGTAGTAATATGGAAACCATAAAACTCAGGTGCCATTCTAACACTACTGGAATGCCTCAAAGGTAAGGACTCGTCAATTGGTTCAACATGAGTTTCCTCCTCGGGTTGAGCGGTAGTGTTTGAGGTTCCTTCATCACTTTACTCTTAAAGCTCTTCAAGGTCAGTTGGTCTCCCAATGTCCTCTTCGCATATGAGTTCTCTTGCCCGGCAAAACCCCTCTCCTCGCAACGAAGACAACATTGTCACTCGGTATATAGAAGAGATATCCAAAGGACTTATGTGGTGTAAGGTCCTGAAAATGATCTTTACCAATGATCAAGCAACAAACAATCACAGATAGAAGAATAAGAAGAAAAGAAATCGAGCTTGGACACGTTTATATTCAGAAAAATATCAGGTACAACTCGATGGAACACTCTGTAAACGCAATGGCATCAACAACAGCACAATGACCTACACCTCTACTATTTACGGTCGCAAACACACTTTCTGACCAAAGACACATAAACAACTCACAAACTGTATTACAGACTCCTACTGAACAAAATACAATGAAAGCCTAGACCAAACCATTAACTGGACCCTTCAATCTCCCCCTTGGTTTGGTGCTAGCTTGGACTCAGCTTTTGTCGACCACCAACACATCAGATTTTTCCATAGCTCCGTTCCACATCTCCTTCTCGATAATATCAGCAACCATCGAAGTGTATTCCTTTGCAACGGGCTAAAAAATGTCTTCAACCACCTTGATTTGATGAATGGAGAGCTGATGTATGTCCCACTTGCCAAATTGAAGCAAATCCCTCTTGTCATACAAGCGGATACAATCGTCTTTAAGCTTGATGACAGCAGTAGCAACAGATTCATCAAACACCCAATATTGCATGGATGCAAGAGATCCATCTGGATAATTTTGAAGAACGGGGATCTGCTTTATTGGAGCAGTAGCGGGCCACATCACTGGCCGAAGAGGCTGACTTGTTTTGGGATCAATAACGTTAGGGTAAATCTTGATAATAGACTCTGCAGTCTTCATTGAAGGGAAACCCTTAGCTACTTGATCTTCCAAAAATGATTTGAACTGAGTCGCCATGGGATTGCTTGATGGATTTGAGAAAGGAGCTTTAGACAGCTCCGTAAGATCAATCCTAGTAAATGAATGAAAATCGTGAGCATCTTTGTATAATTCAGTATTGCCGCTCTTTCTTCTCACCATAAACATATTCATAGTGTCATGGAATCCCCACGAGATGATTCCTGACCTATCACCATAAACGTCTCTGAAACGATGCATCGCATCTACCCAGTTGGGCTCATTCAAAGCCATGTCAACGTTCTTGGGCTCTATTTGAGATATAAAGCAAGAATAGAGACATGCATTGACATCTCCACTCTGACTTCTGGTTTTAACTCCGTCACCCAGCTGGCCAATGACGTTATCGATCGGATGATTGCGTTGAATTCTTGAAGGAATGTCTTGGCTGATATCATTGAGTGAAACAGGAAGAGTGTGAATGTTGAAACCTCCATCATTTGCTGATTGATCCACATTGGATGGATCTGTTACAAACTCATTAGCAATTTCTTCAAGAAAGAGTAGTTCCATCAAAGTTGGATTGACAGCGGAAGCATCTATAGACATGAACTCTCTTTCAATAGGGGTAAGAGGTGTAGCATCAGCATCAGGAGTTCCATCTTGAACTTTAGACTCTGGACTATCAGGTTGGTCAGATGACTCCCCCTCAGATGGAGCAGAGGACTCCCCCTCAGATGGAGCAGAGGACTCCCCCTCAACCGTTGGAGGTCTGTAAACAACTTCTTCGTCTTCGTCTTCAGAAACAATCTTCGAACCAGAAGAGGATCCATTTGAGCCATCTGAAGACACATTTAAGGATTTGAAAAGCGATGTGTAATCAAATAACCAGTCAGGACCCACTCGAGCGTCTGTTTCATTCTCCTCCAACCAGCGCACGTCATAGGATTCAACAATCTGCTTAGTCTTCTTGTTGTAAACCCTATATACGGTGCGCGCAGCATATCCTATAAAGTAACAATCATCGGCTTTGGCATTGAATTTAGGGTTGGATTCTAAGTGAAGAAGGGTGCAAGGGCAGTCAAATACACAGAAATGGCTGACTGAAGGCTTGTGTCCATAGAGAATCTCGTACGGTGTCTTCATCTGTTCTTTGTTGATTAGAACACGATTCTGCACGTAGCAAGCAGTGTTAATCGCCTCGACCCAAAAGAAAACAGTTAATTTTGAATCACAAAGCATTGTCCTAGCAGCGTGTTTTAAAGTTCTATTTCTCCTTTCAGCAACGCCATTTTGTTGAGGCGTGTGAGTAGAGCTGTATTGACGTACGATCCCCTTCTATGCGCAAAAATGGTCAAGAACCGCATTCTTGAACTCAGTTCCATTGTCAGTACGAAGCGCCTTCACCTGGTTGTTGGTTTGTTTCTCAATCATCACAATGAACTTCTTTATCATATCAGCAACCCACGCTTTGTTGGATAAGAAAAAGACCCACGTAAAACGAGAGAAATCATCGATCACAACTAGACAGTACGAGCTTCTGTTGATGCTCAGGATGTTGACCGGACCAAATAGGTCCATATGCAATAGTTGGAGCACCTGACTGATTGAGTTGACTTGCTTGGGCAGGTGTGGTTTTCTATGATGCTTTCCTTGGGCACAGGACACACACTTCTCAAATGTAATAAAGTCTCTTACAGGTAAGCCTCAGACCATCTCATTCTTAGCAAGGCGATTTAGGTTTTTCGCGTTAGCATGACCGAGTCGTCGGTGCCACAGCATTGCGTTTTGTTCGGAGACTTTTGAAAATAGGCAAGTGACTTGTTCATGGATGTTGCTGTTCATGTCAATAATGTAATCATTCCCATCCCGCTTAGATTTGACGAGAATCCACTCTTCCGGGATGACAATGCCTAGCTTGAGAATCATGCATTCTTTATCGGTAAAATGGGTAGAATAGCCTTTGTCGCAAATTTGGGAAACACTCAACAAGTTGTGCTTTAACTCGGGAGCAAAGTTGACATTCTCAAAGCTTAGCACTCCATTTGTAACAGTTCCTCTTTGAGTGATCTTGCCACCATCTCCGCCCGCGAAGGAAACATACCCCCCATTAAAAGATTGAATGTCGTTCAATTGGGAGATGTCTCCAGTCATATGCCGGGAGCAACCGTTGTCGACGTACCAAGGACGGACGACATTCCTCCGCAACTGTCCCTGCAAAATGAGCGGGATCATTTAGATTTGGGAACCAAGGTCATCACTGTCCTAGGTTTCCTTTTCGCTTTCTCTGATTTATCTTTAAAAAATTTCAAATTAGGATCCTCGTTCCTAATCACTTCAGAGGATGGAGATGATGGATTGGAAATTGATTTGGGCATCCAATGATATTTAGGTCTTATAACATTCTCTGGTGGTTTTGAAATAGGTTTCTTATGAGTTTGCACAGAGCCTTTGGATGTTCTACCCGAAGTGGTTGAAGATCCAGAATTGCTTTTTGACAAAACCGATCTTGGCGGAGCCTTGTTCGGTTTTGGCAAATTATTTTGAGCTTTGTTAGTAAAAACCTTTTTATTCTTTTGAAAAACAGCCCTTTTCTGCTTCGATCATCTTTCCAATCATCATTTCGAGAACGAGTTCTTGAGGATTTTCTAATTAAAGACCTTCCTCGAGATTCGTTCTCTCCTCTTGGTAACAAATAGTTCATAAAGATCCTATTTTGACAATTCCTAGCTATATGACCACCAACACCACAATTAAAACAAATCTGTTTATTATTTGAACTTGTACTACATTTCTCAGATTTATTTTCTTGACAGACACTCTTACTCTTCTCAGAAGAACATGCATGAGAAATAGGTTGTGAGATAAGTGAGGGTCACTCAGATGGTGTGACTTGTGGAATTGATGGGTTTTCATGAGAATCACAAGCATCAGAATTACCAAACAATTCATCAAACATATCAAAGAAATTAAGTTCAACAGTAGCAGATGTGGAAACATCACATGAAACATTATCAGTCTTAACATCAGAACCACAAACATTTTCATTTGAAACAGAAATATCAGAATTAGAAACAGAAACAGAAACAAATTCTCCAGCTGCAAGCTTTGCCTGATCTAATGGTTGATCTGCAGGGGAAGTAGAAATGTCAGTACTTTCAACATTAATAAATCCTCCTGAAACGAAACCAGATGGCTTGCCATAAACCATAAACGGTTCATTGGCAATCTCATCCTTGGATAAGGGTTGATACTGATATGTATGATTATAAGGAGGAGGTACACTATCAAATCCTAAACCCTTTGACTGATTTCGTTTGAACTGCATGTAGTGATCGATCATGTTGGCAACTACCTCGCTTGATCCATCAAATTTTCTAAAATCAAAATTTGCAGTTTCAAATTGTCTTTTTAATGTATCAAGCTCGGTAATTAGCGCATCATTTTGTCTTATAACATAATCATAAAGCTCACACTTTTCACTGTATTCTGTTTGAATTCTCTTAAAGTCCTTTATTTTTGTCTCTAACTGGGCCTTAAGGGGTTTCTGTCCTTTCCTAAGCTAATAACCCTCATATCTAAGGTCCTCTACTTCTCTAGGTAATAATTGAATTTCATCATGAAGAAGTTTAACATATTCATTACAAGCCTGAGAACAAGACGGTAGATTTACCTCACTTTTCCTAGGCTCGGAAGTAGAAGACACCATTAGAGAAAACTGCAGCTCCATCATTCCTGCTTCGGGATCAGCTACATCATTCTTCAAGGAAGCATCATCAATCTGAGCTAGGTGAGCATTTTCTGGCCCTGAGATATTCAAAGCCTGAATCTGGTCCAGTCAAAAGACTGAGCGACCATAGCAGTTTCACCATTAACTGCACCACCTGCACGGTTGTTTCCCACTGCAACCATCGTCCTGTTGTTGTTCGTCCTACGATCTGGTTTTGGACACTCACGAGCAAAATGACCCGGCTCGTGGCAGTTGAAACATCGCAACATGCTCTTGTTCAATCCCACCTTCTTGTCAGCATTCATGTCCCAGTTGCTCTTCCCTGTGTTCTTAGCAAACTGATTGGCCCTGAAAACAGCCATAGCAATCTGCCATGTAATGTCCATCTCTTCCACATCCTCAGGACGAATCTGATCCAGGTCGGCAAATGACAGCTGAGGTGGAAGCTCTCCAGCTACAAAGGCATTGTAGCAGTTAACAAGCCCAGTGGCTAGAGCCATATTTTCATCAGTGTCTTTAGTGTTTGAGGAAGAGGCTACAACAGGCACATTTGGAGAGGGAACAACTTATGGAGTGATAAATGGCTGACTTTGTGGAATGGATGATGCAACAGAAAAGGTTTGAATCTGAGGTTGTTGAGCAGCAAACACTTGGCCTGAGGAAGTCATGATTGATGAAAGAGCATTGTTGGATGAGATTCCAAGATTCGTATTAGAGTACGAGTTCACATGGTTAATTTCTCTCTGTTTCTCATCAATATCACAAGCTTTGATGATCGCCATGATTTTCAGCAAGAGTAAGGCGGTTTAGATCCTTGGTCTTCTTAATCACAGCAACATTCATATCCCATGATCTAGGAAGAGCATTTAGACGCTTCTTGTTAATCTCTGACTTGTTCAAGAAAATCCCAGATATGTTCATGTCAGTGGTGAGAGTTGTGAACTGCTGCAGCTGAGCCTCAAGAGTCTCTCCTGGAATGTAGTTGAACATATTGAACTTTTGTCTCAACATGTCCTGGCGACTCTCCTTCATATCTTCATTGCCCTCATATACCTCAATTAGGTCTTCCCACAAATGTTTAGCTGAAGTGTACTCTCGGAACCCTTGAGCAATATAAGGAGATAATGCCATGGTTAGAGTGGCTAAAGCCCTTTCCTGCTCTTCAACTTTCTCAAACTCCTCATCAGTGTAGTTTTCAACAGCCTTGTCAATCACTTGGCCTCCGACTGTCATAGTGATTCTAACAGGGCCTCTGAGAATGCTTCTCCAGACTTTGAAATCCTTCATTTTAATGTATTTTTCAATTCTGTACTTCCACTCAGGAAAACCATCTGCAGACATTAATCTTGGAATACGCGTAGTAGTGCCCATGACAGTATCAAGTTCGTGAAAATGATTTTGACTTTGAGATTCCATTTAAAATTAAAGCATATTGAAGTCACAAAAGAGTTTAAGGTTGATGATGATTACGACCGTAAACTCGGTTTACGGTTGAAGAGTTTACGACCGTAAACATGGTTTACGGTTTAAGTGATTACGACCGTAAACTGGGTTTACGGTTGAGCTGTTTACGACCGCAAACTACGTTTACGGTTGATGAGTTTACGATTTGTACGTTTACGGTTTAAGCGTTTACGGTTAATGAAGCTTGGTTTACGGTTTTTGAAGATTCATAGTTTATGGTTGTTGAAGATCTTGAGTTTACAACCGTAAAAAGGGTTTACGGATGGCAGTAAACTCCCAGAAAGCCTTCAAAACACGTTTTTGCAGTAGATTCAGTTCCTTTAACCACTAAAACACTAAAACCAATCTTCGAACAATAAGAATATCAGATTAAGCACCCCAAATCTCGATTGAATGAAGCTTTGACACCGGTTTTTTCTGTGATACCAACTGTAAGGTCCTGAAAAGGATCTTTACCAATGATCAAGCAACAAACAATCACAGATAGAAGAATAAGAAGAAAAGAAATCGAGCTTGCACACGTTTATATTCAGAAAAACGTCAGGTACAACTCGATAGAACACACTGTAAACGCAATGGCATCAACAACAGCACAATGACCTACACCTCAGCTATTTATACTAGACAGGACCGCAAACAGGGTTTACGACCGTAAACTGGGTTTACGGCCGTAAACGTGTTTACGGCCGTAAACTCTGTTTACGGTCGCAAACACACTTTCTGACCAAACACACATAAACAACTCACAAACTGTATTACAGACTCCTACTGAACAAAATACAATGAAAGCCTAGACCAAACCATTAACTGGACCCTTCATGTGGGTATCCGATGAAAATACAAAGCTCACTGCGAGGTTCGAGCTTGACGTGAGTCTCTCATCTTACGAAAGCATCGCAACCCCAAACCATGATATGTGCTAACGAGGGAACTTTCCCTGTCCACATCTCGTGAGGTATTTTGGCAACATTTTTAGTTGGGACTAGATTAAGGATATGGGTGGCTGTCTCTAAGGCATACCCCCAGAATGAGATAGGTAACGAAGCTCAACTCATCATGGAACGAACCATGTCCAACAAGGTTCAATTGCGCCTCTCAGCCACACCATTAAGCTGTGGTGTCCTAGGTGGAATCAATTGTGAAACAATTCCACATTCCTTAAGATATTCGTGGAACTAGATACTAAGATACTCTCCACCTCGATCGGATTGGAGCATCTTTATCTTCCTGCCCAACTGATTCCACATTTAAACTCTTTGAACTTTTCAAACGTTTCTGACTTATGTTTGATTAAGTAGCTATACCCATATCTACTATAATCATCAGAAAAGTCACATAGAAGCGGTTAGCATCCCTTGTGGCGGATCTGAAGCGTCCACACACATCGGTGTGTATGACATCCAACAAACCCTCACCCCTTGCACAAAAACCAGTGAAGGGTGACTTGGTCATCTTTCCAAGCAGACAAGATTCGAATGTGTCATCCGACTTTAAGTCAAATGACTCCAACACTACATCCTTTTGGAGTTGGGCTATGCGCTTCTTGTTGACATGTCCAAGACGATAATGCCACAAGCATGCATTTTCCAAACCTTTGGACGAATCAATATGCAATACATTATTTCCCATTTTGTCTACAACCATCACAGTTTCATATACACCATTACAAGGAAATGCTTCAAAATAAAAGTTACCATTATAAAAAGCATTAATAGAACCAATTTCATTATTAAATGAATATCTAAAACCTTGTTTATACAAACCATGAAAGGAAATAATGTTTTTCGCCATATCAGAGTAGCAACAATTATCCAAATCTAATTCTAACCTACTACTAAGAAATAAAGAATAAACTCCAACCTTGGTGACAGGAGATACTTTCCTATTCCACATGATCAAGTTCATCTTCCCGTGCTCCACATCCCTACTTCTTTTTACTCCCTACAATTCAGAACAAATGTGAAAACCACATCCTGTATCAAGGACCCAAGAATTAGCATGTGATAAGTTATTAGATAGAATAGTGTAAATACCTACGAACGTGGGCTTTATCTTCCCATCCTTCATGTCCTGCAAGTATTTGGGACAACTTCGTTTCCAGTGCCCTTTTTCATGACAGTAGAAGCACTCTGCATCTGTTGTACTCGAAGAGGGAGTAGCGGAACCACCTTTGGACCCACAAGAAGATGATCCAACACGAAACTTTACCTTGTGATTCTTTGTAGGAGCTTTCCTTTTCTTTCCTTTACCATGTCCAATTGCCAGAACTGGGGCAGCAGCAGTAGGAGTAGGAACAACAGATTTTCCTTTCAAACTGCTTTCAACAATTCTCAGAAGGCCTTGAAGCTTTCTTAGAGTGACCTCCTCCTTCTTCATATGATAAGTCATACGAAAATGATCATAACAAGGAGGCAAAGAGTGTAGGATAATGTCAATGGCCAACTCTTCATCGAAGTTGACATTTAACTTCAGCAAGTGGTCCACAAACCTTTGCATCTTTTGCAAGTGGGCCGTGATGGATTCTCCATCCTTTATTTTTGTTGTAATCATGGAGGCAATGATTTCATACCTTTCTAGTCGAGCACTTTGATGGTACCTTTCCATCAAGTCTTGGTGCATCTCGAAAGGATAGTAGTCCTCATAGGACTTTTCAAGTTCAACTGTCATAGTGTCAAGCATGATATATGACACCTTTGTCGCGTCCTTCTCATGTGCCCTATATTCAGCAACCTCTTCAGGAGTAACAGTTGCTTCATCAACCTCCTTAAGCTATTTATCGAGGACATATTCCTTGTCCTCGTAACGATGATCATCCGAATTTTCCGAATCCAGTCATTGAAATTCGATCCATCGAAAATGACCCTCCCACACAAGTTCATGAGGGAGAAAGAGCTAGAAGGGTTTGAGCCAGAAGCAGTGTTGGAAGACATCTGAAAAGAAAGACAAAGTTTAGATTAGATAAGAATCCTTAATATAACACCCAAATGAAATATTAATGCTAGGACCCAACACAATATTTCACAATTTGGAAGAGGGATGCCGTAATCTAATTGCAAAATATTTGAAGGTAGGTAAATGATGATTTACCAATTTCCACCTTGAAAAACGTAAATGAAGATTAAGTTTTAAATGAATTGAAATTCCTAGATTCTTTTGAGATTCATTGAAATTTTCAATGGCATGTTTAAATCTCGATTATACCCTTAAAGTTTGTGATTGGGATACCGAGGATCACAAACAAGGTGTGAATAACCATGCAAATGTGTTTGGTACTCTCAATGTCATTTATCACCTAATCAATGTACCGGTTAACAACACACGCTCCATTGATATATGACTAACATAGAGCTACCCTTTGCCACCCTTTTTAGTCCAAGTTAGTGTGACGGTTAACCACACACGCTCCACTAACGACTTGGCAATGTGAAAAGTGCAATTTCATGGAATATCATCATTTTCACATTTTTCCTAAAGTAACTAAGATTAGGAATTTATAAAAACATTTAGTTGCTTTTATAACTATCATTATATTTTTAATGAGAATTAATGTCCTATCCTACCCGTTCGACTAACGACCCTCCACCAATCAAGGAAGCGGTGGGTGAGAGTGGACACCCATTCAACCACCATTTTATAGGCAGTTTCCTTATACCCCTTTATAGATCGGCTTTGTGAATGAGGCCTACTAACGGTAAGACTGACTTGTCTTATATATATATATATATATATATATATATATATATATATATATATATATATATATAAGGGTTGAATTTTAGAATTAAAGTTTCATAAATGAGACTTTTCAAGTTCCAAAACTTGAGGGCAAGTTTTGTAACTCTTCAAGACCCTTTGAATTCTATAACTTATGGATTTAATGTTTCATGAATGAGACTTTTCACATTCCATAACTTGAGGACAAGTTATGAAACTCTTCAAAACCATTTAGATCAAATTTTAAACTAATACGATTATCAAATAATTTATCATTTGCCAATTTGACCTAATTTAACTCACATAGCAAGAGAATTCAAATCAAATAATAAAATTAATCAACTTATTATCTTAAAATATGATAATTGTCTTTTAATTGGACGAGGATAATCATCACCATATCAGAAAAAACGAATTTTATGATACAAAATAGTTTGTGGTAATGATCATAATCCAGTTCTGACCAACAACCTCGAAAAACTGCAAGCAGAAGATCCTACTCGTCGAGTGCATGAACTGGACTCGTCGAGTTGTCTGTCTGTGTGTGAACTCGTCGAGTCAGATAATTGGACACGTCGAGTCCATCACTCAGAGGCTAGAAATGATACTTTTTCAGCTTTGAAAATTTAATAATTACATCAATATAACATAAAACACCCTAGGCTCTGATACCACTGATGGGTTTTAAGTACTATAACACTCCTATGGTGCACATACAACCCTAGATGCTTTGGATCTAAGTTTTCTCTAGTTATACATGCAATTTCATTTTTCCAAAGCATGTACCCTAACTCGCATGCAATTGGAGATATACAACATAAAAAATTAGTTAGAAGAATACCTCTTATTTGTAGCTTGTAGTTCTTGGCCTTTCAAAAGCTTATCACCTCAAATGTGATGCCTCTAATGTGTCACAAACACCAAAAAGCAAGAGGAGGCTTATGAGAGAGAGGCTAGATAGCACCAAATCGGTTATGATTCTCCTTTAGGATGCATTAGCCGATTTTAGGGGTTAAGGGGTTACTTCTTTATTATGGCCTTCCTAGGGTTTCTTCCATGCAAAACCTAATTCACCATGACTCTTCATATTCCTTTGGCCCTTTGGATTAAACCTCCATAGACTCTCATATAGGTTTAGCCCATCCCTAATCAACATGGATCATTAGCCCAAACTATAAGTATTACTGATTTTCTTAATCAGTCCCCGTAAATTTAATCAGACTCTTTTGATCACTAGATTATTTCCAAATTAATTCTTGATCACTACTAATTAAATAATATGATTTCTCAATTAATATATTATTCATATAATATATTAATAAATCACAAACAATCTCTCTCTCAAAAGTCTGTCCTATCAAATTGCTCCGGTGAAGGCAACCCAAAAGGACCAAGATACTATCGGGTCAAGTACATACCAATTATAGTTATGAGCTTAGACACCTAATCCAACAAAAACATCCCAGGCTAAAATCATTGTGTGTGGAATGTAGTCATTTCGAGCTCTTCCCTTTGCTACCGGAAGTACCTGAAACCAAAACTGAAAACTGTAAGCACGAAGCTTAGTGAGTCTCCCGAAACTACCACATACCATACATATAATCACATAATCATATAATAACATGTCATGGGCCTTGCCCACTTTATCGGGCCCCGCCCGGCATCAGACAATGTCCAGCATCGGGCCCCGCCTGACATTGGACCGAAATCCGGCATCGGGCCCCGCCCGACATCGATCAATGCTTGGTATACATATAAACATATCAACAAACACACATAAACATAATCACATAACATAAACATATAAACATTCCTCGGGCCCAGCCCGGCATCGGACCGAAATCTAGAAGCATACAAACATTCCTCGGGCATTGCCCGACATCAGACCGTAATCCGGAACATACAAAACAGACACATGCAAGAATCATGAAGACATCAACCATACAAACATTCCTCAGGCACCACCCGACATCGGATCGGAATCCGAAAACATATAAACCTACATTGGGCACTGCCCAGCATCCGACCTTGGTCCGGAACATACTAGCACACATATACAGGCCGGCATTGGTGCCTTCGACCCGTTCATATAGGCGGAAACTCACTTCGCGAAGCTAAATGCAGAATCTCACGGTAAGGAATCTCTAACGGATGCTCTGACGACTCCTCGAGCAAACATTACCAAAATAACACTTAGTCAAAATCCAATACTCCCTCTTAGGGTAAAATGATCATTTTACCCCTAATCTAATTTGGACCATAACCTAGGCCCAATTCCATAACATCCATGGTCCACTTCTATCCAACCTTTCCAAGCCCACTAATGGCCTAATTTTCTAAATTGTGTCCAACTCCTCAAATGGGCCTTCCCTGAAGCCCAAACATGTCCTTAGCCCAATGACTGACTTCTGATGGCCCACTAAGGCCCAAAAGCTAAGAAGTCCAAGGATTGGGCCAAACCTAGGCCCAAACGACGAAGAATCTGAATCCAGTGAGTACGTGGGGCGTACTCCTCTGTACACTAAGCATACAGGTTGCATGGCTTGTACGCTGCGCGTACGGGCTTGTACGCCCAGCGTACTACCCTGTTAAGCCATAAATTTCAAAAGGGTTTAATCCCTTAAGACCTTAATCTCCAAACACAGATATGAGTCCATTAAAGTGTCATAACCCTGAATGTCGATTACTTGTTGGCTTGCAACCCACTAAATGGACCCAAACTTGAAATATGACAACTAACTTCCATGGAAAGGACTAGAACTCATGCATGGTCATAAAAAGACCTTAAAGATGGAAACTTTTCTATTCTTGGGACTCATATAGCACTAAGGGTAGCAAACCTAAGCCTAGAAACGGATTTGAACCATAAAAATCCATTCTTGGGACCTAAAAAGGTCCAAAACACCATTAACATAGATCTAAGCGTTCATGAGGCAATTTGAGAGATTTTACCTCAAATGAGTGCTAAATGGTGATGTTATCTCAGATCCTTGAGTGTAAGCTACTCAAGTTCTTCTTCTTCAACTTCTTCTTTCTCCTTCTAAGCTTCAAATCACCAAAATGGGCTTCACAAGGTCAAAATCACACAAATATGAAGAATGACAAGTTTATAGGGTTTCTGAGTCGAGGTGGATGGTAAGGAGGCTAGGGTTGGGGACATAATGTTGTATTTATATGGATTAAAACCTAAGAATTAGGGTTTTGAGTCTGCTCGCGTACACTGCGCGTACTCCTTGGTACGTTGCGCGTACTATGACAACCCGAAAAATTTTAAAATTTTTGCCTGGTAAAGCTCAGCTAGTCAGCTCAGCTGAGTGTCAAATTCATTTCTGATATCATTTAGCCTTGTTTAGAGTCCATTTAAAGGTCCAAAGGTTAGTACATTCAAGCATTGAACATAGAAAAGGATCGCGTACGCTTTTAGCATCAAAACTGGGCCTTACACTCCAACACAAGGAGTGTACGGCCGCACACATGGGTGTGCGGCCGCACACCCCACTCATGGCAGCACACTCACGTGTATAAGTTTAGAACTCAACCTCCTTTCATCCCTTTTCACTCCCCAAGGCTTAGAACTCGATTTTTCTCTCAACTATCATCCGATTTTCAGCCTAGATTTTCAAGAATGTAAGTGTTCTTCCTTTGGTTTGTAGTTAATCATCATAAACTAGTTACAACATTTAATTTCATCCATTTGAAATCGTGTTTTGGCTAGATCTTCAAATCTTCATCCATTTCACCAAGAACACCAAGAACACACACTTGTTCTTGGCGATTTTGGACCTTCTTGAGCTTCCGGATCGTAAGTACTTCTTTCCAATGCTTGAATCTTGTTAAGAACACTTGTTTAAGTCCTTAGAAATGTCCATAACTCGAGATCATATGGTGTGTGCGGCCGCACACACTCATGTGGCCGTACACCCCTCAAACACTCTCAAAACACCACCCAAACACCCCTAAAGGCCTGTATACTGTGAATGACATTCCCCAAGCTTTCTACTTGCTAGATGAGAGCCTTAGAAAACGTCCAAAACATTTCCATCAAGGAGTGTGCGGCCGCACACTCTCCATATGGCCGTACACCCCCTTGTTTGGTACTTTAGGGCTTCCAAAGTGCCTTTCTAGCTTCAACACTTGAAGAGCATCAGTCCTACAAGCCTCCCCACCATTTGGAAAACGTTTTGAGCACACTTTACCATGAGTGTACGGCCGCACACTCCCCTGGCCGCACACCCATGGCCACGCACTCCCTTGAGTGGCCGCACACTCCCTTAGTTTGAATCACATGTGATTCCAGCACTTAGACAAAGTGTTTCCTAGTCCCGTAAAGTGTTTCCTTGCATTTGGTTGCTTCTAAACACTATATTTATGTCAATATATGCCATTATATGTCATTTAGGACTCGTTAAGTCTCAGGTGAGTTCATACCCCGTAATGAATCTTTCAACTGTTTTAACTGTTTTAAGGGGGGGGATACAAGTTGAACACAATGATAATTGTGTAAATGTTGTTTTAAACATCTTTCAAAATGTTACTTATGTCATTTATAAGTTGTCAAAACATTTCAAAAACTCTTTTAAAGTTATGTTACTTTATACTTATACAAAACTCCGTTTTTAAAGTACAAACATAACTTAGTAGATAAATGAGTCTTTTTCAGTAAAAGTCCAAGTAGAAAATTGCTAGTAAACTATAATAGGTATAGTTTAGGAGTATACTACTCACTATCTCTAATACTATGGAGCATACAAAGAGTCAGTTCATACCTGAGTCAATGCATACTGTAGACAATACATACACTACACTATATAACTGAACATACTACACACTAGAAAGAGAGAACATGCACTAATGCACACTATTCATACACACTAAACTCTATGCTAAAGAACCCACTATGATAAGGATTAGGATAGAACATACACTACACTAGTACAAGGAATACATACACACTATAACTTAAATGTGAAGCACTACTTCGGGGCATGGCGACTCTGTCATGGCTCGACTTGTAACCAGACTCTTCTGAAGGAAGAGCGTGAATTCGTGTATAGCTCTATACTGGAATGACCGTCCTACACCTTGATGCTAGATACAGTGGGACCTGCAGGTCTTTGGGTGATGAATGTCACACCATCTCGACGTCTTCGAGCGTCGTGTTTTACTAAGGTCAATCGAGTATGGTTACAATTATATCACATGATACCTAAATTAACAATTGGGTTAAGGTAGTTAGTACAACAGTAGTCACTATAGTACAATACTACAATACTCGTTATTTTCCCATTACTTTCATAAAGTGACAGTACCACTTGAAAGTCAAACTCAAACTATTTTCGAGTCAAGATAGTTACAAACTAGGGAAAATATACATCTTTACAATCAACACTCAGAACAGTCCAGTCTAGTATATTCAGTAGAAGGGGGGCCTATAATTCTAACTTTATGATTCCTTAGTCTATGCATTCAGGGATATATATTAATCGGATCCGACAAATAGTAGGATGTTTGCTTTACGCTCCATTTCCTGTTCCTTGTTTGGTTGTTGGCTTAGAGCAGATACACTCAGTCTACTATCTATCCGATCTTAGATACATATATATATATATATATATATATATATATATATGTCTCCGTATACACCAAGAAATCATAAGGGGTACCAGGTATGGGCCAGGTCATAGGACACTAATTCAATGCACCGTTTTCTAGTATACAAACATACTTTTTAAGCAAAAACTTTTGGTATACAAAACTAGAAATTTACCAGTAAAGGGTTTAATCCATTTTATTAAACCAGCCTAACTTAAAGGACCTTAGATGGTTAATTCTATAACACTTTAGTTTATACACCAGGGTTATGTATAATTAATATCCGATAGGTAGTTGGATGTGTGCTTTCCGCTTCATTTCATGTTCCTTGTTTGGTTGTGGGCTTAGGGCAGATTCACACAATCAACTATCTGTTCGATATTAGATTATATATAACTAGTATAAACTAAGTGATTATAGAAGAAACTATTGTGGTTATCATTTTATTATAAGAAATAAGGGTTTTCTTAAAGGATCTTTTCATTCAAATACAAAGGAACTATTACAGTTAACTCCGTGAGTACCGAGTGAATACTCAGGGGTTATATACAACGATGATCTAACAACCAAGGGGATGTATGTCTTCCGCCTCATTTCCTGTTCCTTGTTTGGTTGTGGGCTTAGGGCAGATACACACAACCGATTGTTTGTTTACTCTGGGTTGTATATAACTTGTATCCATTTAATACGCATAGAAAGGACTGTTGAGTCATTTTTACTTATCTTTCATTAAAGCAGGAAATATAGGATTTTCTGGAGGAACAAGCAAACTCTTTTAAACAGAACTTACAACGTACTACATTTTACAACAACTTTCTACAACTGACTTACATCACTAAAATCTTATGAACTCACCAGCTTAATTGCTGATCAACTCTTTCAAATAACTTATATTCTCAGGAGACTATTAGACAGCTGCTCGTGCTGGGAATTCAGAAGATTGAGCGTTATAGCTTCAAGTCTTGTTTTGTTATTTGTTTATGAATTCTATGTTATGTGAACACACACATTGTAAACACTTTCTTTCTAAATGAAATGGTTGTTCATTACTTGCTTACTGTATACATATCTTGTGATACTAAACATGACGTCCTCCACCCCAGAACGATTCCACAGTTCCGGTTTTGGGGTGTGAGAGATTGGTATCATAGCATTGTTTATAGTGAACTAAGTAAATCAACCGATAAAAGATATACAACTATAAATACAATGGGGCTTAAGTGCTCTGGATAATGATATATTTTTAGAATATCACTACAAGTTATAAAAAATACCTACTTGCTTATACATGTACATAATAGAACTAGTGTCACGAGGAGAACAGAACTAAAAGTATTTAGAGGTTGGACACTGTCGTCAACCTGAACAGTTATGTAATCATAGCTAGGCTCAATATAGCCTGATCAACTATATTCATTCGAGATGTGACCGACATGTGTTTGGGAATGATGTGGTGTTGCAACAGTGTTAAAACTTACCCGAACAGCAGTCAAGAGAACACCATAACAAGTACATTTAAAGTTAGAATACTATAGGAATATTCTATGGTACTATAACGCGATAACAAGTTTGAAACATACCAAGTACGTTACATTAAAATACTATAGGAGTGTTTTAGGCACTATACAAATAACTTATGTGATAACTTAAAAGACCCTTACGGATAGGTCTATAATCTTGCAAGGTATATTCCTAAAGTTTTATATATAATCAAGATCTTATAAACTTAGAATATGTGGTCTACGTTTCGCTATCCATTCCTCTTAAGGGTGTAGTTTTGGAAGTAGGATCACTTATTCGAAGGTTTATTTAATCCTCAGCTATATACAAACTTGTATACATTGTACAATTATAGGAGGACTCCGTAAGGATCACCCCATAAAGTTACCTTAATGCTCATAGATTCTTTAGTCACTTTCATTCTCGCACGACAAGCCCAGATAAACGTAACCACTTCCTGATAGTAGACAACAGAAGAGTCCAGGAGGGACAAGAACAAGTTCATGAGAAGTTTTCAAATAGGGGTCAACCGAAGTAACCAAAACGTCTTACACGTCACACTAATAAATAATAATCTGGTTAACTTAATGAGCGAGTGGGAACACTGCTCACATTATGTGGTAGGATTATTTTCTTACATGCAGCTGGTAACAGTTATTCAGGAAACAGATATTCATTCGAGGATAGTCATTCCAAATTCATAGAGTTTATTAGGTATAGACTCTTTTATGAATTGTTTCTAGAACCCTATGGAAGTCAGGACCCGATACATCCAGAACTAGGATAACCTTGTCTTTTCAGCTTTCGGCTTGTGTCCATTGCTTTAGACTTATCCTGTCTTATCTTTGTGTCTTTTAGCAAAGATGCCTCCTCGCAGATCTATCAGACGCACTACTCTGATAACTCCAATACCGCCTCCTTCCCAAATCGATATGGCCGCTATAAACGTTGCAGTGGCTGCGGCTGTGGCAACAGCCATGGTTCAATATCACTCCTTCAATACCAGCGGAGGTGGAACGCCTACTGATTCTACTCAAGGTGAGGTCCTCATGCGCTCGAGAGAGTTCTCCTATAAGGACTTCACCAAATGCCAGCCGTTGTCCTTTAATGGGACTGAAGGAGTCATTGCCCTCATGCAATGGTTCGAGAAAACCGAGTCGATCTTCGAAATCTGCTTATGCCCAGAAGGAAGCAAAGTGAAGTTTGCTGCCTGCACCTTCTCTGGGAAGGCCCTAACATGGTGGAACAGCCATGTTAAGTCACTGACTCTATCAGTGGCTAACTCATTAGGTTCGGAAAACCTAAAAGAGTTAATGCGGGAGGAATACTGCCCGTTAGGCGAAATTCAAAAACTGGAACGAGAGCTGTGGGATCTCACTATGGTCGGCTCAGACATAGTGACCTACACTGACCGGTTCAGCGAACTAGCAGCTCTATGTCCCGGGATGGTTACCCCAGAAAGCAAGAAGATAGAGAGATACATTTGGGGTCTGACTGCTCCGACCCAAGGAAACGTGTTGTCTTCTAACCCAGCCACGTTCGATAGTGCTAAACGCCTGGCTCAGCGACTCATCGACCATGGAGTCTGCCATGGTGTGAAAGTCCTTATTCCCAAGCCATCGAAGGAAGAGGACTATAATCAGAAGTCGGGGAACAAGAGGAAGAAGAAGCGAACAACACAAGACACCCCACAAGGGCAACGAGCGAGTACTATGTGCGCCGCTACAACGCCTACTACTACAGCATCGGCCAGTAGATATGCTGGAACCCTTCCAAAGTGTGGGAAATGTAACTATCACCACCACGGAGAATGTCGGATAATGCAGTGTCTGAACTGCCACAGAATGGGACACACAGTTCGTTTCTGCAGGGCACCGGCTCAACCGATCTCCCAAGTCCCCAGAATTGAAGAAAACCAAGCCTGCTATGGCTATGGTGAGACTGGACACTACCAGGAGGACTGCCCGATAACAAAGAACACAAGAGCGGATGGACGAATTCTAATGATCACCGCAGGGGAATCGACCTCGGAGTCGCCTTCGAGCAGCGGTACGTTTTCGACCTAGTAAATGCTTTGAAAATTAATCTATATTTATATAAGATTAAAAATTGGGGATAACACCTAAAAGTAATTATAATAACTCACTTTTTGAAATAAGTCACAACAGTCAAAAGAACTAAGAGGTCCGTTTCGAGAAGCTATGATGGCCAGAGTGTACATTAAAGGTTGTGCATAACTAAGATTTTGCAGACCAAGAGTGAGTGATTCCGCCTTAATTCCTGTTCCTTGTCTGGTTGTGGATTTGAGGCAGAGTTACTCAGTCGACATCCAAATTATCCTAATTATTCATAACTTTTATATTCGGGGCGATCATGGTGGTATCAAGGAGGATCATAGTTTAAGCATCGATACTAGTTAACAAAGAACTTTCGTTGTATGTACGCGCACATCGCGGTACGATACGTAGGAGTGTTAATATCAAGGGGAAAACAGAAAGCACTAGAACATTCACAAAGAATACACTCTCGAACACACTAGAAGTACATTTTCGAAAGCACTAAGAGTACATAGTCGAACACACTAAGGGTACATTTTCGATCATGCTAGGAAAGTACATTATCGTATAACAAACGCTTCTTTCAAATCGGCCAAAACTTTGTTCAGTAAAGATTCCGTTACTATCTTTCGTCGTGAATTGGCGTGGTCCTCAGCATACTGGGTTCATATGTTCCTATCGCCTTGGTCGGCAAGTTCTCGAAAACTTTCGTCATTCGTACCGACAGTCCGACCTAAACCTCATATTTATCCTTCATATTCTAAATCCCGAAGTACTTGTGCGAAGAGTACTTTGTCCTCCGAAGCCTTATCGTCGGATATCCGCAGACCGTCATGAAATACCACTCGTCCAACAGACCAAGTTCGAGCACAGAGGCTATGGACGAATACGGCCCACCTATCACTACTCAGCGTATACGCGAGAGTTGTATATGATTATGATTACGCAGATTTAATATGTGTGTTTCCGCCCTATCTCTTGTTCCTTGTTTGGTTGTGGACCTGGGGCAGAGTCGCACATCCAACCGTCTAACTAATTCTAATCATATACGACTTGTATACACGAGGTAATGATAAATGGACCAAGTACGAATCCTATTATGAACACTAGGGCAAAGTTTCCAGGTCTACGAGTAGGTATTCTGCCAATCAGAGAAGCGCAACCCCAGTAGTACGGCTAAGAAAGCTAATTTCGGGACGAAATTCCATCTAACGGGGGGATGATGTGATAACCCGAAAATTTTTAAAATTTTTGCCTGGTAAAGCTCAGCCAGTCAGCTCAGCTGAGTGTCAAATTCATTTATGCTATCATTTAGCCTTGTTTAGAGTCCATTTAAAGGTCCAAAGGTTAGTACATTCAAGCATTGAACATAGAAAAGGATCACGTACGCTTTTAGCATCAAAACTGGGCCTTACACTCCAACACAAGGAGTGTACGGCCGCACACATGGGTGTGCGGCCGCACACCCCACTCCTGGCAGCACACTCACGTGTATAATTTTAGAACTCAGCCTCCTTTCATCCCTTTTCACTCCCCAAGGCTTAGAACTCGATTTTTCTCTCAACTATCATCCGATTTTCAGCCTAGATTTTCAACAATGTAAGTGTTCTTCCTTTGGTTTGTAGTTAATCATCATAAACTAGTTACAACCTTTGCTTTCATCCATTTGAATTCGTGTTTTGGCTAGATCTTCAAATCTTCATCCATTTCACCAAGAACACCAAGAACACACGCTTGTTCTTGGCGATTTTGGACCTTCTCGAGCTTCCGGATCGTAAGTACTTCTTTCCAATGCTTGAATCTTCTTAAGAACACTTGTTTAAGTCCTTCGAAATGCCCATAACTCGTGATCATATGGTGTGTGCGGCCCCACACACTCATGTGGCCGTACACCCCTCAAACACTCTCAAAACACCACCCAAACACCCCTAAAGGCTTGTATACTGTGAATGACATTCCCCAAGCTTGCTACTTGCTAGATGAGAGCCTTAGAAAACGTCCAAAACATGTTCATCAAGGAGTGTGCGGCCACACACACTCCATGTGGCCGTACACCCCTTTGTTTGGTACTTTAGGGCTTCCAAAGTGCCTTTCTAGCTTCAACACTTGAAGAGCATCAGTCCTACAAGCCTCCCCACCATTTGGAAAACGTTTTGAGCACACTTTACCATGAGTGTGAAGCCGCACACTCCCCTGGCCACACACACATGGCCGCACACTCCCTTGAGTGGCCGCACACTCCCTTAGTTTGAATCACATGTGATTCCAGCACTTGGACAAAGTGTTTCCTAGTCCCGTAAAGTGTTTCCTTGCATTTGGTTGCTTCTAAACACTATATTTATGTCAATATATGCCATTATATGTCATTTAGGACTCGTTAAGTCTCGGGACTTCATTCGTGGAACTTCTCATCCTTACGCGCGAAATCGTTGAATCACCCGCATCAGGTGAGTTCATACCCCGTAATGAATCTTTCAACTGTTTTAACTGTTTTAATGGGGGGGATACAAGTTGAACACAATGATAATTGTGTAAATGTTGTTTTAAACATCTTTCAAAATGTTACTTATGTCATTTATAAGTTGTCAAAACATTTCAAAAACTCTTTTAAAGTTATGTTACTTTATAGTTATACAAAAATCCGTTTTTAAAGTACAAACATAACTTAGTAGATAAATGAGTCTTTTTCAGTAAAAGTCCAAGTAGAAAATTGCTACTAAACTGTAATAGGTATAGTTTAGGAGTATACTACTCACTATCTCTAATACTATGGAGCATACAAAGAGTCAGTTCATACCTGAGTCAATGCATATTGTAGACAATACATACACTACACTATATAACTGAACATACTACACACTAGAAAGAGAGAACATACACTAATGCACACTATTCATACACACTAAACTCTATACTAAAGAACCCACTATGATGAGGATTAGGAGAGAACATACACTACACTAGTATAAGGAATACATACACACTATAACTTAAATGTGAGGCACTACTTCGGGGCATGGCAACTCTGTCATGGCTCGACTTGTAACCAGAGTCTTCTGAAGGAAGAGCGCGAATTCGTGTATAGATCTATACTGGACTGACCATCCTACACCTTGCTGCTAGCTACAGTAGGACCTGTAGGTCTTCGGGTGATGAATCTCATACCATCTCGACGTCTTCGAGCGTCGTGGTTTACTAAGGTCGATGAAGTATGGTTACAATTATATCACATGATACCTAAATTAACAATTGGGTTAAGGTAGTTAGTACAACAGTAGTCACTATAGTATAATACTACAATACTCGTTATTTTCCCATTAATTTCATAAAGTGACATTACCACTTGAAAGTCAAACTCAAACTATTTTCGAGTCAAGATAGTTACAAACTAGGGAAAATATACATCTCTACAATCAACACTCAGAACAGTCCAGTCTAGTACATTCAGTAGAAGGGGGGCCTATAATGCTAACTTTATGATTCCTTAGTGTATGCATTCAGGGATATATATTAATCGGATCCGACAGATAGTAGGATGTGTGCTTTCCGCTCCATTTCCTGTTCCTTGTTTGGTTGTGGGCTTAGAGCGGATACACCCAGTCTACTATCTATCCGATCTTAGATATATATATATATATATATATATATATATATATATATATATATATATATATATATATATATATATATATATATGTCTCCGTATACACCAAGAAATCATAAGGGGTACCAGGTATGGGCCAGGTCATAGGACACTAATTCAATGCACCGTTTTCTAGTATACAAACATACTTTTTAAGCAAGAACTTTTGGTATACAAAACTAAAAATTTACCAGTAAAGGGTTTAATCCATTTTATTAAACCAACCTAACTTAAAGGACCTTAGATGGTTAATTCTATAACACTTTAGTTTATACACCAGGGTTATATATAATTAATATCCGATAGGTAGTTGGATGTGTGCTTTCCGCTTCATTTCCTGTTCCTTGTTTGGTTGTGGGCTTAGAGCAGATTCACACAATCAACTATCTGTTCGATATTAGATTATATATAACTAGTATAAACTAAGTGATTATAGAAGAAACTACTGTGGTTATCATTTTATTATAAGAAATAAGGGTTTTCTTAAAGGATCTTTTCATTCAAATACAAAGGAACTATTACAGTTAACTCCGTGTGTACCGAGTGAATACTCAGGGGTTATATACAACGATGATCTAACAACCAATGGGATGTATGTCTTCCGCCTGATTTCATGTTCCTTGTTTGGTTGTGGGCTTAGGGCAGATACACACAACCGATTGTTTGTTTACTCTGGGTTGTATATAACTTGTATCCATTTTATACGCATAGAAAGGACTGTTGAGTCATTTTTACTTATCTTTCATTAAAGCAGGAAATATAGGATTTTCTGGAGGAACATGCAAACTCTTTTAAACAGAACTTACAACGTACTACATTTTACAACAACTTTCTACAACTGACTTACATCACGAAAATCTTATGAACTCACCAGCTTAATTGCTGATCAACTCTTTCAAATAACTTGTATTCTCAGGAGACTATTAGACAGGTGCTCGTGCTGGGAATTCAGAAGATGGAGCGTTATAGCTTCAAGTCTTGTTTTGTTATTTGTTTATGAATTCTATGTTATGTGAACACATACATTGTAAACACTTTCTTTCTAAATGAAATGGTTGTTCATTACTTGCTTACTGTATACATATCTTGTGATACTAAACATGACGTCCTCCACCCCAGAACGATTCCGCCGTTCCGGTTTTGGGGTGTGACACGTACACACATGAACCCTACGCATCTAATGTTGCACTACGCCCCGCGTATGCGAAGCTTATGCCCAGTGTACGTCTTCATGGGTGTTACACGCGGAGCGCCAGAAGGCTCCGAGAGGAAGAGCTTTTGGCTCCGAAGTTCTGCCCCCGCAGAGCCCGGTTGTCACACCCCCGAACCAGACGGCGGAAACGTCCGAGGGCTCGTGTGACTTAAATTGATATATCATCACAATGAATATACATGAAACATAACATAAACATCACCAGGCATTAATACATTACAACTAACCTTGTTCACATCAAGTACATTGTTTACATTACAACATCACAGGACATAAATTGTTTAACGACAGAAATTGCACAAAAGAAATTTCAGAAATACGCTTGATGATTCTTCATTCTAACGGTTACCTGAGAATACAAGTTATTTTGAAAACGGTCAACATATATAATGTTGGTGAGTTCAATAAGCATGTTTGATATAAAAATAGTTTGTATTGTTTGTAAAATCCAGAAAATCTGATATTTTCTGTAACAAAATTGTTTACAAAAAAAATGTGATGATCCCATAAGTATATATGTATGTGATTTCAAAATATGTAAAAGTGAATGCCTTTCATAATTGTTCCTTGAATTGTAGTTGTTGTATGTAGAAGTGAATAATGTCATTCCCCGGAAAACCCGATGTTTTCCAATTTAAATAGTATGATAGTTTTGTATTATTGTATAAATCACTTTGCATCGTCACAGTGTATGAATATGATTTCCCATGAATACTTAGATGGTAATGGATCTCTATGTGAGTCGTTATAACCATGCATAATAGTGACTAATTCGCCTGTCTTGGCAGTTTTCCAAACGCCGGTTTTGATCAAGATTTTGTCACCCTAGACTGACCGAGTCTAACTGTAGCGAACAGCTCAGGTGTGGGGGAGTCACCCCCGTATAGATCTATACACAAACTCTCGCTCTCCCTCCAGGAGACTCTGATTATAACTACAGGCTACGACCGACACTTATTGATGCCACCCGTTATTTCTCACTAAATCCAAATGAAATTGAAAACCATTGTTTTACAACCCGATTGATGTTTACGTGAATATGAAGTAAGCCTAACAGACACGAAAGAGGACACGGTGGCCCACAAATCATGTATGTTATTATAGGCTGTCGAGTATGTTATGGACACGTTATAGCCCATTGAACAAATGATAAAAGTTTAGGGCCATATTAGCAATGCAAATGGGACACTAAGGCCCAATAGTATGTTTAAGCTGATGAAGGCCCATTGGGCATGTAATTGGGTCACCAAGGCCCAATAAACATGTTTTGATTATATTCGGCCCAATAATCGTGAAATTGGCCCACGAAGGCCTAATAAGCACAATGAGTAATATTAGGCCCAATCCTTTGTATTATTTCTCCGTTTATCGATATATATATATATATATATATATATATATATATATATATATATATATATATATATATATATATATTTATGAAGTATCGGGTTTGTTTTACACTTGTTTAATTACGAAGCTAAAACATCCGACGTTTGATTTATAACGACATTATGGCTTTATAAAAGAAATATAAATTTTTATATCCATATATTATAAATCCTTATATTCGTGACATATTTGACCATTACAGTCCCTTTTTCACAAAATGTTACAATTTCAGCCTCTTTTAAATAAAAATGACATTTTTTGTCCTTTTTAATGAAAATTGACGTTTTTGGTCCTTAATTCATTTTTCTTGACATTTTCGGCCTCATCATTATTTAAATTGTGAATTCAGCCCAAAATTATATCTTTGCACATTTTCAGCCCTTGTTGGCAAAACAAATTTACAATTTTGACCCAAACTTCGCAAGCTTTACAATTTTGGCCCAAAATCCAAAAACTTTACATTTTTAGTTCCAAATTTAAAACAAATGTTATTTTCTGCCCCATATTTGATTTATTTACTGTTATGGCTCGATCTTTGAGTAATGTTACATTTTTAGCCCAAAACCTTCATTTTTCGCAAATATGGGCCCAAAATCCGTAAGGCCCAAATGTTGGCCCAATAAACAAAATTTTATGTTTTTGACCCTTTGAAAAGTATTATTTTCATAAAAAAATCAGTTTTTATTAAAATAAATAGCATATAACCCTTATAAAACCGAAATTAACATCTTTTAACCAAATCTTTGTTATTTTTGCAAAAATGATACTTATGAAAGTCTTTGGCTTTGTTTTTCACTTCTTACACATAAAGACTCTTAGATCTATGAAGTATGTTGTTTATTATGTCTTTTGTATATAAATCTTTAACACTTTAGCTATATATTCTCGAGATATAACATGTAGTAACATCATTTTCACAACATAAAACAAAGAAATCACATATAACATGCAAACACACATAGATCAACACATAACACTTGTATTCTCCCACCAAAAACAAGTAAAAACCGAAAACAAGGGGGTATGAACTCACCTTCGGTTTGTGGTTTCAGTTTTGAAGGAAGGATGATGAAGATGGTGTGGTTTTCGGTCTTAGTAGCTTCTTGTAATGGTTTTGGGTTCTATGAAGTATAGATCTGTAGCACCTGGTTCTTGGTACGTATTCTTTTATTTAAATCCTTAAATATTGTGCATTTTTGGCCTTGGACTCGGCGAGTCGAAGGACCGAATCGCCGAGTAGAAGCGGGATGAGACGCGGGACTTAAGCTGGGGACTCGGCGAGTCGGGTCCCCGACTCGGCGAGTAGGCCCTGTCTGGACAAAAACCCTAATCTGAGGGTTTGCACCCTATTTAAACGCCTTAACACAGCCTCCTTCGTCCCATTTGCTCCCAGAAGACCCCCATAGCAAACCCTTGCCATTATTGAAGCAATCTAAGGTATTTGGAGTGATTTTGGTACTTTTGTGACCGAAGGAAGGAAGGAGAAGCTTGAAGGATCAAGAGGAGGCTAGAAGGATTCGATTTGGAGCATCATTTGCAGTCTACAGAAGGTATAAAGTCTATACCTTGGTTGTTCTTTTGATAGATCCCATTTTGGGAAGTTTTAGGGCTTTTCTAAGCCATTTTGGTCATCAACCATGATTGCAAGCATGGTTTGGGGTGGATATTTCGGATCTAGGTCCTTAGAGGGGTTACAAGGCAGAAAGGAGTGGCTTTTTCACTCAAGGAAGGCCCCATGCATTGTAAGAGCTTGTTTTAGGACCTTTTGAGCTCAAAGTCCCATGCAAGCACGTAAAGGTTGTAACTTTACATGCTAGATCGATTATAGAAGCTTGGATCTATCTTTTGATCAAAGGTTGCACATCAGAAATCAAAGATTTAGAGTATGGACGTGACCAACTCGGCGAGTCCATACTTGGACTCGACGAGTTCGAGGATTGACTCCCTTTTTCTGTTCTGGGTCAAGGACCCAGTTGAGTGTGGGAAGGTTTCAGGGAGGTCCCGGGGAGTGACCCAACGTTCTGGACTAAGCCATTGTTCTAGAAGTTCATGGGACTCGGCGAGTGCATGAACGGACTCGGCGAGTCCAAGGAAATCTTCTTAGAACTCGACGAGTTGTTCATCAACTCGGCGAGTCGAGGGCAGAACTAGTTCATCAGATGAAGGTGGACTCGACGAGTTGTTCATCAACTCGGCGAGTCGAATGAGTTTTCATGTGACGTTCATATGAGAGAAGAACTCGTCGAGTTGACGGCCCAACTCGACAAGTAGAGTCGTGTATAAGGACAAAAAGAAGGATAGGGACTCGACGAGTTGGCGGCCCAACTCGGCGAGTCAGGTCAACTGGAAGTTGACCTTGACTTTGACTTGACTTGATTAGGGGTAAAATGGTCATTTTACCCAAAGAGTAGATATCAGACTCTGATTGTGTGTTTTGTGGGATTTATAGCCGGAGGATTTCCGGAGCAGCAGTAGCAGATAGAGAATTCCCACACAGATCAGCGGCTGCTACGAGGTGAGTTACCTTCCAGTAGGGGTGGGTCTAAGGCCACAATGTCGGCCCACCAAAGAGGAGTACTTAGAAGATGATTGTCTTGGTGATAATTATCTTGGTCTGGTTACGTGTTTTGGATATGAGTTATATCTGTATGATATGTTACGTGTATGATAGGGATAGTTCCCTGACAGTGGTCCTTAGGACCAAAGGGTAGGTCAGTACCCGGATATGCCTGACTGTATGCTTATATCTTGTTATTGTATGCTAGTGGTAGGGGTGGAATAGTCCCCAGTTACCGGTTGAAAGATATCGATGATGATTACCGGTTGAAAGATACCGATGATGATTACCGGTTGAAAGATACCGATGATGATTACCGGTTGAAAGATACCGATGATGATTACCGGTTGAAAGATACCGACGAAGATTACCGGTTGAAAGATACCGATGATATTGTATGGTATGTGGTATGATGGGGGAACTCACTAAGCTTTGTGCTTACGGTTTCGGTTTTGGTTTCAGGTACCTCTTCGTCTAAGGGGAAGGAGCCGGCGGCGTAGCATCGCATCACACACACATATGATTTCCGCATGGAGTTTTCTGGGATTGTACTCTGATATATTATTATTTTATGGCTTGGGTTTTCAGACATGATACATTGTTTTATGAGATGATGTGTTTTCACAGTATTTTCTTATGAATGTTTTTATGTGTTGGTTAATTAAAAAGAAATTTTTGGACCTGAAAATTGGGATGTTACAAGTTGGTATCAGAGCCCTGGTTTGAGGGATTCGGACACTCCCTCGGGGGTGTCTGGACTCAAGCCGAGGCACTAAAAGATTTTTACAAGGAAAAAAGGGTTTTCTAAAATCTAAATAGAATGATTTTAAGGAAGACAAGGTGTGTGATGCATGCGACCGGCCGGGCTCAAGTAAGTTTTCCCCAAGATACCCATACTTGCTATGTTATGCTATATGGTTTTGATTCAGAAACTGCATGCTAGAATAGGACTAAGGATCTAGGAAGATGCCTTGTGTGCCTGATGTATGATTCTGAGAATTGCATGCTAGTTAGGGCTAAGGGTCTAGGGAGGATGCCTTATATGCCTGTTGTATGAGCTATATGCTAGGACTGTTTAGTCAGCAGTAGGATGGCCTGTATAGGTTATGCCTAATTTGGTTACCTAATGCACGAATGTTGCTTGCTTTGTACTATGGGGGTCCTGGCCATTTTCAACTAACTAAGGAGCGGATATGTAACAGTATCTACAAGTTAGTTAGGGGAAGTAGTGGGGACTCCTAGTGCAGCTAATGGCGGAGGGTAGGTCGGAGAGTGCCCTAGGGAAGCCTAGGATGAGGTCAGTGGAAAGAGTATCGGTAAAAGGGACTTGGTGAAGTCGAAGAAATCCTTGAGGAAAGTACAGGTAGATGTGGAAGGTAGTATGGGCCCGTACTACTGAAAGCAGAGGACCCGTACTCGAATCAAGGAGGGCCTAGATGGAACCGGGAACCTTGGAGAGTGTGTTAGACCTCTCGGGAGTACGTGTGATACTGACATTTATATGTGTATTTTCAGCATGGTGACCACACGACATGGAGCAGGAGGTTCCGGATCAGGATCAGGATCAGGCTCGGGAGCAGGATCCGAGCAGGTTGATGACGGGTTGTGCGAGTTCATCGCGTCTGAGATCACAAGAGGCATCCTTGAGTCGACCCCTATCTTTTTCGGGTCGATCAAGGAAGGGATTGTTGAGCTGATGGAGGATCGCCTCCGAGCATTCAGGAGTGACATGGCGTCTAGCCAGGTAGGTACGCGCACACTGTCCTTTAAGGACTTTCGAGGGAGTGGTGCGGCAGATTTCCATGGGGTGAAAGACCCCATTGCTGCCAGGAGATGGATCGCAGACATCGAGTATGCGCAGCTGACGAGCTTCTACCCGGAGGGGTCGAAGGTGAGATATGCAGCAGGATGCTTGCGAGACAGGGCCAGAGATTGGTGGGAGTCGGTTGGCGACTCGTTGGGAGCCTCGGCTGTTGAGGCTATGACCTGGTCAGACTTTGTGACTAGATTCAGGGCGGAGTTTACGCCGGCTGTTGAGCTTCAACAGCTGGCTAGGGAGTTTTTGGACATGAGGCATACTACGGAGATTGTGGCGGAGATCACCGCCAAGTTCCGGGAGAGGGCATTGTTGGTGCCCCAGTATGCGGGAGATGAGGATATGAGGAGGACCCGCTACCATGACATGCTACGAGCTGACATTCGGGAGCATGTTAGTTTTTCAGCTTGCCCTACCTTGGATTCCATGATTGCCAGGGCTAGGGAGAGGGAGATTGATCTGGAGCACATCCAGAAGAGGAAGGCAGTGGAGGGGCTGACGACTGGGGCTTCAGGGAAGAAGCCCAAGGGATCCGATGGTAGGCCGAAAGGCCAGTCTGGACGGGACCGTTGTGGGAAATGTGGTCGGTCACACGAGGGAGCTTGTCGCACTGGGCCGGGATCAGGCTGCTATAAGTACGGCAAGGTTGGGCACTTTGGCAGGGATTGTACTGCCCCCGCCCCCACGGTACAGATGACAGACTTGATTTGCTTCCATTGCAATCAGAGGGGCCACAAAAGGGCCAATTGCCCGAGATTGACAGCAGCGTCAGCAGCAGAGCCAGCAGCGGCGCCGGTCTCAGCGACGACGCGGGTTGCAGATGGCCAGAAGGCCAAGACAGAGGCTCCAGTGGTGCGGAGCCGAGCATTTCAGTTGACAGCCGAGGAGGCACGCGCTGCACCTGATGTAGTGACGGGTATGACCTCTTTCTTATGTTTATATATATTATGACGCTGTGATCTTGATATGTCGTGTATGTGCAATGTTTAGGATCGTTCCATGTGAACGGAATCCCAGTTCAGGTATTGTTTGATTCAGGTGCCACCCGATCCTTCGTCTCTCTTGCGCTTAGCAAGAAGTTCCCGGAGTCTTCGGGCATGTTGGATTGCCCTCTAGAGGTCGAGATTGCGGACGACCGGTCGGTGCAAGCATCAGAGGTCTACCGGGATTGTGTTTTGAGGCTGTTCGAGGAACGTTACCTGGTGGACTTGGTTCCCATACCTTTGCGGGGGAACAAGGTTATTATTGGTATGGATTGGCTGAGCCCCAATGGGGCAGTGATTGACTGCGCGCAGCAGTCGGTGAGGATTAGGACTCCTGGTGGGGGAGAGCTGGTGATTTAGGGCGAAAGGCCACAACGAGGGCCAGCATTATGTTCAGTAGCGAGAGCTAGGCGTTACCTTCAGCAGGGTTGCGCTGGTTATGTCACCTATGTTATGGATACCCGGGAGATTGGTAGGGCGACGGTGGGCGATGTGCCCGTGGTACGAGAGTTTGCAGATGTATTCCCCGAGGAGCTGCCTGGGATACCTCCGGAGCGACAGGTGGAGTTCAGGATCGACCTAGTCCCTGGTGCAGCTCCGATAGCCAAGGCACCGTATCGGTTGGCTCCTCCCGAGATGCAGGAGTTGTCTATACAGCTGCAGTAGCTGTTAGACAAAGGTTTTATTAGACCGAGCAGTTCACCCTGGGGAGCCCCGATTCTGTTTGTGAAGAAAAAGGATGGGTCGCATGGGATGTGTATAGACTATAGGGAGCTGAATAAGGTAACGGTGAAGAACCGTTACCCACTCCCGAGGATTGACGACCTCTTTGACCAGCTACAGGGAGCATCTTGGTTCTCCAAGATTGATTTGCGTTCAGGGTATCATCAGATGAGGGTCAGAGAGGAGGATGTGTAGAAGACGGCGTTTCGGACGCGTTATGGCCACTATGAGTTCGTGGTGATGCCTTTCGAGCTCACCAATGCTCCTGCCGCGTTCATGGACCTCATGAACCGCGTGTGTAGACTGATGTTAGACCGGTCTGTAATAGTGTTTATCGACGATATCTTGGTTTACTCCAAGACGCGAGAGCAGCATGAGGAGCATCTGCGAGAGGTTCTGGAGACTTTGAGGAGGGAGAGGTTGCATGCCAAGTTCTCCAAGTGTGAGTTCTGGTTGCGCGAGGTGTAGTTTCTTGGGCACCTTGTCAACCAGAACGGGATTTCGGTAGATCCGGCCAAAGTTGAGGCCGTGATGAGATGGGAGGTTCCGAGGTCTCCATCTGAGATTCGGAGTTTCCTGGAATTAGCTGGCTACTATCGGAGATTCATCCAGGATTTCTCCAAGATAGCCTTACCCCTGACCAGGCTAACGAGGAAGGCTGTGGTTTTTCGTTGGGGGCCTGAGCAGCAGACCGCGTTCGAGACACTGAGACAGAGATTGTGTGAGGCGCCAATCTTAGCCCTGCCAGAGGGCATGGAGGATTTTGTTGTGTACTGCGATGCGTTCATCTCAGGTTTGGGCGCAGTATTGATGTAGAGAAGGCATGTCATCGCCTACGCGTCGAGGCAGCTGAAGCCTCACGAGGAGAACTACCCGACGCATGATTTGAAGTTGGGGGCTGTTGTTTTCGCCCTCAAGATTTGGCGTCATTACCTCTATAGGGTTCGTTGTACCATTTACACGGACCACAAGAGTTTATGGTACCTCATGGATCAGCCGAATTTGAACATGAGGCAGCGTAGGTGGATGGATGTGGTAAAGGATTACGACTGCGAGATCCTTTACCATCCGGGGAAGGCCAACGTGGTGGCCGATGCGCGTAGCCGCAAGGCGGTGCCGATCATATCTGCATGCGGATGACAGTGGTGACTTCGCTATTGGAGCAGATTCGAGAGGCCCAGCAGGAGGCCATGAAGGAGGAACATCGAAAGAGTGAGCGTATAGTGGGTCAGGTTTCCTCCTTCGACTATGACAGCAGGGGATTATTGACATTACACTGCAGGGTGTGGGTTCCATACCTCGGAGGCGTGCGCCAGGTCCTGATGGAGGAAGCGCACAAATCCCGATTCTCCATTCATCCCGGGGCGACGAAGATGTATAGGGATCTTCGTCACGACTATTGGTCGCCCTGCATGAAGCGGGATGTGGCATGGTACGTGGAGCGGTGCTTGACCTGCAGGAAGGTCAAGACCGAGCATCAGAGACCACACGGCAACATGCAGCCGTTGGATATTCCGCTGTGGAAATGGGAGGATATTACGATGGATTTTATCACCAAGCTTCCCAGGACCGCGCGGGGAGTGGATTTAATCTGGGTCATCATCGATCGATTGACCAAGAGCGCCCACTTTACCCCGATTCAAGAGAGCATCTCGGCCGAGAAATTGGCCGATATCTATATCAGGGAGGTGGTGGCGCGGCACGGAGTGCCAGTTTCGGTGATTTCGGATAGGGATGTGCGGTTCACTTCCAGGTTTTGGAAGAAACTCCACGACGAGTTGGGTACTCGTCTGCATTTCAGCACCGCCTTTCACCCGCAGACGGATGGCCAGAGCGAGCGGACCATCCAAACTCTGGAGGATATGATGCGGGCATGTGTTTTAGACTTCGAAGGTAGCTGGGATACCTACCTTTCGTTGGCGGAGTTCTCGTATAATAATAGCTATCATGCGAGTATCGACCGTCCTCCCTTCGAGATGTTGTATGGGAGGAGGTGCAGGAGCCCGATATGCTGGGGCGAGGTTGGACAAAGGGTCATGGGGAGCACCGAAGTAGTGCTCAAGACAACAGAGAAGCTTCACCAGGTCCGGAGCAGGCTTCAGAATGCTCAGAGTCGGCAGAAACGTTATGCCGATAAGCGTCGATTAGACCAGGAGTTCCAGGTCGGGGATATGGTTCTCCTGAAAGTGTCGCCTTGGAAAGGCGTCATTCGATTCAGGAAGCGGGGCAAGCTGGGCCCAAGGTACATTGGACCCTTCAGGGTTGTAGCCCGGGTGGGCAAGGTGGCGTACCGGTTGGATCTGCCAGCCGAACTCAGTCAGATCCACAGCACTTTCCACGTCTCCAAGCTGCGGAAGTGCCTGGTATACGACTCAGCAGTGGTACCCTTGGAGGACATTCAGGTTGATGACAGCCTGAATTACATCGAGCGGCCTGTAGCGATCCTTGACCGGAAGTCGAAGGATCTGAGGAACAAAAGAGTGGAACTCATGAAGGTGCAATGGCAGCACCGGAAGGGGTCGGAGTGGACTTGGGAGCCGGTAGATGAGATGATGGAGCATTACCCCTAGCTGTTTCAGGAACGAGCAGCAGACTTCGAGGACGAAGTCTAAAATAAGTGGGGGAGATTTGTAGCACCTGGTTCTTGGTACGTATTCTTTTTATTTAAATCCTTAAATATTGTGCATTTTTGGCCTTGGCCTCGGCGAGTCGAAGGACCGACTCGCCGAGTAGAAGCGGGATGAGACGTGGGACTTAAGCTGGGGACTCGGCGAGTCGCGTCCCGGACTCGGCGAGTAGGCCCTGTCTGGACAAAAACCCTAATCCGAGGGTTTGCACCCTATTTAAACGCCTTAACACAGCCTCCTTCGTCCCATTTGCTCCCAGAAGACCCCCATAGCAAACCCTAGCCGTTATTGAAGCAATCTAAGGCATTTGGAGTGATTTTGTTACTTTTGTGACCCAAGGAAGGAAGGAGAAGCTTGAAGGATCAAGAAGAGGCTAGAAGGATTCGATTTTGAGCATCATTTGCAGTCTACAGAAGGTATAAAGTCTATACCTTGGTTGTTCTTTTGATAGATCCCATTTTGGGAAGTTTTAGGGCTTTTCTAAGCCATTTTGGTCAACAACCATGATTGCAAGCATGGTTTGGGGTGGATATTTCGGATCTAGGTCCTTAGAGGGGTTACAAGGCGGAAAGGAGTGGCTTTTTCACTCAAGGAAGGCCCCATGCATTGTAAGAGCTTGTTTTAGGACCTTTTGAGCTCAAAGTCCCATGCAAGCACGTAAAGGTTGTAACTTTACAAGCTAGATCGATTATAGAAGCTTGGATCTATCTTTTGATCAAAGGTTCCACATCAGAAATCAAAGATTTAGAGTATGGACGTAACCAACTCGGCGAGTCCATACTTGGACTCGACGAGTCCGAGGCTTGACTCCCTTTTTCTGTTCTGGGTCAAGGACCCAGTTGAGTGTGGGAAGGTTTCAGGGAGGTCCCGGGGAGTGACCCAACGTTCTGGACTAAGCCATTGTTCTGGAAGTTCATGGGACTCGGCGAGTGCATGATCGGACTCAGCGAGTCCAAGGCAATCTTCTTAGAACTCGACGAGTTGTTCATCAACTCGGCGAGTCGAGAGCAGAACTTGTTCATCAACTCGGCGAGTCGGATGAGTTTTCATGTGACGTTCATATGAGAGAAGAACTCGTCAAGTTGACGGCCCAACTCGACGAGTAGAATCGTGTATAAGGACAAAAAGAAGGATAGGGACTCGACGAGTTGGCGGCCCAACTCGGGGACTCAGGTCAACTGGAAGTTGACCTTGACTTTGACTTGACTTGATCAGGGGTAAAATGGTCATTTTACTCGAAGAGTAGATATCAGACTCTGATTGTGTGTTTTATGGGATTTATAGCCGGAGGATTTCCGGAGCAGCAGCAGCAGATAGAGAATTCCCACACAAATCAGCGGCTGCTACGAGGTGAGTTACCTTCCAGTAGGGGTGGGTCTAAGGCCATAATGCCGGCCCACCAAAGAGGAGTACTTAGAAGATGATTGCTTGGTGATAATTATATTGGTCTGGTTACGTGTTTTGGATATGAGTTATATCTGTATGATATGTTACGTGTATGATAGGGATAGTTCCCTGACAGTGGTCCTTAGGACCAAAGGGTAGGTCAGTACCCGGATATGTCTGACTGTATGCTTATATCTTGTTATTGTATGCTAGTGGTAGGGGGTGGAATAGTCCCCAGTTACCGGTTGAAAGATACCGATGATGATTACCGGTTGAAAGATACCGATGATGATTACCGGTTGAAAGATACTGATGATGATTACCGGTTGAAAGATACCGATGATGATTACCGGTTGAAAGATACCGATGATGATTACCGGTTGAAAGATACCGACGAAGATTACCATTTGAAAGATACCGATGATATTGTATGGTATGTGGTATGATGGGGGAACTCACTAAGCTTTGTTCTTACGGTTTCGGTTTTGGTTTCAGGTACCTCTTCGTCTAAGGGGAAGGAGTCGGCGGCGTAGCATCGCATCACACACACATATGATTTCCGCATGGAGTTTTCTGGGATTGTACTCTGATATGTTATTATTTTATGGCTTGGGTTTTCAGACATGATACATTTTTTTTGAGATGATGTGTTTTCATAGTATTTTCTTATGAATGTTTTTATGTGTTGGTTAATTAAAAAGAAATTTTTGGACCTGAAAATTGGGATGTTACAAGATCACGATGGAAACATGAGTTAAGAGGGGATCTTTAGAGAATTCAAGAATTTAAGACATAGTTTTAAGTAAAACTTACTAAGGATAATGATATAAGTGAAGAAGCCATTTGATAGCACCCACAATTCTTCAAGTTTTGATGGAATATGATAGAGTTCTAGAGAGTGTTTTGAAGTAGTTTAAGATGAGAGAAATGAAGGTGGGGGTGGGTGCCTTCGGCCGAGAGTAGAAGAAGAGAGGGAGAAGAGAAAGAGTGAGGTGATAGATGCTTGGGGATGTGAGAATGTTGCATTGTTATCCTACATACAATAATGAGGTGTCAATCCCCCCCCCCTTCTTAATCATCCCTTAATTTCTTCTTTTCTTTTTTTTCTTACTTGGGCCGAAATGGGCCTAATGAAAGAAGATATGGATTAATTTGGCCCACTTCTAGCCTTGGTTTGAAACTATGAGGTTCATAGAGAAGGTTTTCGGCCCATTGGGCTCCTTTGGATAGTTCACGACCCAATTAGCATAAAAGAATGGGTTTTATGGCCCATTAAAGCTAATTAGGTCAATTATGGCCCAATAAGGCCCATTAAGGTAAACCAATTCATTTTTGGATCCATTTTGGTTCAAAATGTTAAGTTTCATGAAAGTGGGTCCAATTAGAGCCCATTTAAGGGTTCTAAGCCCAAAATAGTCAAAGTGGAAACTTATTGGTCCATTAGGCCCAATAAGGAAATCCTAGTCCATAATGGACTTAAACCGGATTTCTAGGGTTTCCAATCTTTCGTTGACCATTTGAAGTGTTTGTATAGAGTTTTTGATGTAATTTTGTTGTCATTGAATAAACATCATGCATGCTTCCAGATTTTGTTTACAATTTTGTCCTTGTTAATGTTTACAAAAGCATAGAATTTCCTGGTTGTGACACCGGTTCCTAGCTAAACCCCCTTGTAAGTGAGTTATGCTTACCCTACTTTAAGTATAGCTTATGTTTAAGTTCATTATCGTTATTATCAACCTATAAACAATATATGTGTTAAGTATTGTAAAATAAAAATTATGAAAAGTCTTATTATTATACGTTTTAACTGCTCGCGGTACGCGGAATCTGGTTTGAAGGGCCGCATAGGGTTGTTGGATTTCAGAATAGCTTTAATGCCAAAATGGTCCCGCCCTCCGGTGTTTCATGTTTGGCCTTGTCTGTACATAGTAGTTGAAAAGTATTTTTTATCACTTATAAAACAATATCGCTCGTAAATCTAGACTAATAATTAGTCGCAATAAATATTGGACTAAAATCTAGTGGTAATGATACTAGGTTTCGTTGAAGGAAAATAACATTGTTAAAAGCGAGGCGCTGCCCGAGTTTGGTGTCATCACTTTAACAAGTGAGTGCATAGTTACTTTCATCTTACACATAGATATGAAGTATTTAATATAAATTACGTGCTATGTGTTCATATTATCTGTGTACTTGATATTTATGCTAGATGAACAAAATATACATGTTTTACTTGATTTAAACTGTATATGTATTTTATACATATAATTATGATGGGTAAATATGCATAGATGATATAGATGATGAAATAAATGATAAAAGGCCTCGATGTTTACGATGATCCAGTCATCTAGCGGAGTATAGATGACGACCACAGACTATTCTAGACAGTCCAGTGGAACGTTGGCAGGCTAGCAACCTGTAGGTGTTTATTTGAACTACGTGTTCACCAGCCGTAGTCCATCCCCCTCATGGTTGCCTTATTTAACATATAATGTTGAGGAATCCCCTAAGAAGTGTTGTCATCCCTATGAAAATCCTTAGGCTAGGTCCTGTGAATTAGATGCTTTAGGGACAGAAAGTGGGGTTAATGGGAATGGGTAATCGGGTTGATTGATTTGCTGAAATTAATAAACTTAATTATTGTGGGTTGAAAACCCTATGTGCTCACCAGGCTCCCAAGCCTGACCCACTCAGTTTCTTGTATTACAGGTAGTGGCACAATAGCATAGATGCGATGATCTGATTAGAGATTATGGATTATAGGCCAGTAGAAATAAACAGAATAGTGTAAGGCCTATGGTGTTTCTGTTTATATTTTTGATCTATATTGACAATAACATCCCGAGGTTTTTAATATAATGAAGTACATTTCTTCGGAAATGCTTTGATGAAATATTTATCATATTTTTGCGAACAAATTGCGCAACATATTTCTTCAAAAGTATACTCTGATTTTCAAATAAAGCATAAACAAATCGGTCTTTTCTGGCCGTGAAATTGGGGATGTCACAATTAATTAGATAATTGATTATTTACTTAATCGTTTTCATAACGATCACCTTCATATTATGAATTGATTAAATTCTGTTTTTGAGAAGTAGACCACTTAATAGAATTATAAAATAAATATCAATGTTTTCTAAATAATAAGTACTATAAGTAAACACCTTTTGAATCAAACATGATTTGAATTAAATTTATCTATGACATTGTTATCTTTATTATATAAACAATATACACATATTCCAACTTCAAGAAATGGATTTTTGATGACAAATAATATAGTTTATTTGACATATGTGAAACTTATTTATGTATAAAAGATTACAAATGATATTCTCACTAAATAGTAGAGAGATAATTATTAAGGAACTATACACCGTGATGTATGACTTCCTTTCTAATGACTGTCTAGATTTAGTACAAGATACTCTATCAACTTATAAACAATTATATTTGTTGTAATTATATTTTATATGATAAAAGATAAATGTTAAACCTTTTGAAGTCTTTAAATATAAGGTTGAGAAACAAATCCGTAGAACCATCTAAAGCCTTAGAGATAACAAAGGATGAACTGAACCTTACTAGTTATGGTCTAATTTTTCTAATGAGTAGAAATACTATTTCTTTATCTTTTTGGGATTATGCCTTAATTACTATAACTTGTATTTCTGTCACACCCCCAAACCAAGGATGACGGAAACGTCCGGGGGTGGAGGACTTCAAGTATAGTATCACAACAACGTGTATAATAGTGCTCAAAGTAAATACAACCATCATAAATATAATTGAAAAGCTTACACCATAGTATATGTTTACATGTTTCAAATCAATTACATTATGATGACAAAATGAACTGTTTGACGATTTAACGTCCCATCCTCAAAATGATGTTGGTTTCCTGTTTCACTGATTTCCTGAGAATACAAGTAGTTTTGAAAAGTGTCAACAATTAAGTTGGTGTGTTCATAAGAGTTTTGTTTGAGGAAAAAGCCGTTTTCCTTGTAAAAACGATAGAGTATGATTCCAAAAAATCCAATATTTTCTTTATAAAAGTCATGTAGTCCTAAATGTCAAGACCGAAATGTACAAGTATTTTTCCATACTTAAAGTAATTCATGCAAGTTTAAATCGACATAAACTCATTTAATTTAGAAGTAAAACCCGTAAAGCTTATGTTTTGTTAATACCCCATGCGAGTTATTATAACCATGCTATGACTCAGTCGACCTCGTAATACCACGTTCTTCAGGCTTCGCAAGTTAAATGACACTTGTCACCTCAGACCTGCCGGTCTAGCTGTTGCATGCAGCTCAGGTGTGGGTTTGTCAGACCCAATATAGATCTATACACAACTATCACGCTCTCCCTACAAGAGACTCTGGTTACAATTTACAGGACTTTTGACTTTGTTACTTTGAAGGTAACACGAAGCGAATGTCTCACAAATTTATTCATTAACAGATTTACGTGAACTGAACTGAAAACCCCTTGGTAAATGAGTTTGAAATGTAAATGAAACATAAACTATACCTATTATTGTTTATCCAAAATGTTTGTAATGTAAAAGAACCCTTTTATGAAAATACATTAGTGCTATGAATCCATAAACTATTATTATTATGTAGTATATGAAAACCCATTTGTTTTGAAAGTAAAACCTTTCTCATGTAGTAAAAATCCATCAACTATGCTTATTATAGTTTATTATATGAGGTCAAAATGAATGAAGAATCCTTATCATGAATGACTAAATTTCAGTTTATGATGATAAACTAACAAGAAAATACATTCAATATTTAGAACTTATGGTTATACACTTTGCTCAACATACTACAAAGTGTTATGAAAGTTGTAAGCTGTTAACTAGTTTTTAACCTTTCTACACTGTTTTAGAAAAATCATAGAAAAATCATACGAAGTCGAAAACTGAATCCGTAAATTCTGAGAGTTCATAAAATGTGTCTAGTTTATTCATAATTTTTATTATGATTTTTAGAAGTCTTTAACTTGTGTTAAAATGTTCATATTCACAGACTGGTCCTAATTCGTTTTTGAAATGATAGGCAGTTTTGTAAAAATCACCATAAATCGTAGAAAAATCTTATGGAGATTTGCAAGTAGTCATTTTAAAGGTATAAACCTGAACTATTTGTATCTAATACAGTTTTGAAAGATATTAAGTTTAAGATAGTCAAAACAGTCCGTGAATGGAGTTAAACTTTTCTAATGAAAGCTGTTGGATAAGTTTAGTTGTGTACTTGGTGTTTTAACTTGTATTCCCCCCCCCCCCCCCCCCTTAAAACTTAAGAAAACGTGAAAAGATAGGGGTATGAACTCACCTTGAGTGATTTCAGAAGATGGATGATGAAGAAAAGAAGTGTTCAACTCAAGATTACTTAGAAGATGCTTGATGATTCGAAGATCTAACAACAAATATGATGATATTTGTGTAAGGAACCCGTGATTTGAGTGAAGAAGTGTAAGGAAATCAAGTGTGGGAAGAGATTTACTTACCAAGGTGTGTGAAGAGCTCAAAATCAGCCTTGAATCTCGAATTCTTGGTGAGAGGAAGTGAGAGAGAGAATGGGTTTTGCTTTTTGGTGAAAAGTGAGTGAAATGGGAGGAGATATAAGGATTTCTCCAGCTTTTGATCAAGATTATGACTGAAAAAGAGTGTAAAAAGGACAATGATTGACCAGGTATGGGTGAATAGTGACTGGGAATAGTAAAGGAGTGGGTATGGGAGGTAACTTGTGTCCTTGCCCAAAGGATAAGTCAACATTCCACCTAAATATCTCACCAACTAGATTTTATTCTTAGGCAATGATTTTCCTCAAAATATGATTAAAATATGAATATTTAGGGTTTTATATGTCAAAATATAAGTTTGGGTGAAAATCCCACGTTAAAATAATGAAAAACGGGTTTAAAATGGAGTCGTGGTCGAAAACCGGGCAAAGGGGCGAAAATCCGAAATTGGGGCCGAAGGTTGCGAAGATTCGGTCTTAGCAACATTAAAACCGAAGGTAGGGTTCGGTTGGTGCATTGGAACCGAGAGGGAGGAGGTTCGATCCGAGCTATCTCACAGGCGGACTCATCAGAAGGGACCGAAGGTGAAGTTGTCAGAAGCGAATCTTGTCAGAAGCGAAGGTGAAGTTCGATTCCTAAGAGGGTTCGGCTCCTTAAGAGGGTTCGACTTCTTAAGAGGTTTCGGCTCCATAAGAGGGTTCGGCTCCTTAAGAGGCTTCGGCTCCTTAAGAGGTTCGGCTCCTTAAAGCTGTTTTTCGCGTAAACTTCCGTTTTCGAGCGGTTTTCGACTAAATTAGGGGTCGGGATGCCCCGAGTGATTATAAACAGTTGAGAGAGATTTTGAGAGAGATTTGGGAGAGATTTCACACTCTTGGAGAGATTTCTCATACAGAGAGAGATTTGGGAGAGATTTCACATTCTTGGAGAGATTTCTCATACAGAGAGAGATTTGGGAGAGATTTCACATTCTTGGAGAGATTTCTCATATGGAGAGAGATTTGGGAGAGATTTCACATTCATGGAGAGATTTCTCATACAGAGAGAGATTTGGGAGAGATATCACATTCTTGGAGAGATTTCTCATACAGAGAGAGATTTAGGAGAGATTTCACATTCTTGGAGAGATTTCTCATACAGAGAGAGATTTGGGAGAGATTTCACATTCTTGGAGAGATTTCTCATACAGAGAGAGATTTGGGAGAGATTTCACATTCTCGGAGTGATTTCTCATATAGAGAGAGATTTGGGAGAGATTTCGCACACTTGGAGAGATTTCTCATACAGAGAGAGATTTGGGAGAGATTTTAAATAGAGAGAGAGAGAGAGAGAGATAGAGTGAAAGAGATTAAGAGAGATTTCGTTTGCGACATTTTTGAGTGTTTGGCTTCTTAACGCAAGGTTTATACATCCCGTTAAGTCTCGTTATGATTGTTATATGCCCCCGAGGGTTAAGGAATAATGTTTTATCGAATAGTTTCATCACTTGCCCTGATTAGGGTTTAGAATTTCCGAACACGTGAAAACTCTAAGTGATACTTTGTATTAAGATTGCGAGTAGTACAATAAGAATCATAATGGAAACCCTAATATACAAGGGTTAGATGAGTTGACCGGTTTGACTTGTTGACTTTGGTTGACTCTGACTTGACCAAAAATTGACGGTTGTCACATCATCCCCCCGTTAGAAAGAATTTCGTCCCGAAATTAGCACTTTGACCAGGACCTCGAGAGTTGGGGAAAGATGTGGGAACTTTTCGTAGTACAAGAAATGGATATGGTGGGGACCAATCCGCCTGGTGTTAAATGACGACCTTGGAATTTCTTATTGTAACTTGAGCTGAGTCGATTTAAAAGGAGTTTATTGTTTTGGAATGATAGTGTATTCAATGTGTGCCTTTATGTTCCCCGTTTTATCCTTGTTGTTACCACTATGAATATTTTATAATGTAGTTAGTGAGTACTAGTATTACGAATGCTTTAACAATTTGTGATGAAATTTACAATATAAGTCCTACAAGATCTTTTATAATTGCTTGGTGTAAACTAGTCGTATATCATTAAGATTGCAAGGGCATTCGAATGAGTGACTCCGCCTTAATCCCACAACCAAACAAGGAACAGGAAATAAGGCGGAATTACACATTCTAAGTCCATAGAATCTTAATGATATATGGCCATAATGTTTACACTAGCCATCATAGATTCACTAGTAAAAGCCCTGTGTTTTTATATAGGAGATAAGACTTATTCGGGTTTTGTCGTGTTCTCGAGGTTTATGGTTGATAAACTTCAATCGATGCTAATTTTTAGAAAAGAAAAAAAAATTAAAATCTAAACGTTGATGTTAGAAACACGTACTGGTATTTACGGGCGGTACCGGGGTGGTTTCTTCGGCGGTGATCATAAGCACCCTTCCACCATCCCCAGTCTTCCTTGTCCTTGGACAGTCTCTCTTAAAGTGTCTCGTTTTCACCACATTTGTAACAAGCTCGGCTTATTCCAATGTCGGGGACCTGGTTGATGGGTTGCGTCGGTGCCTTACAGAAACGGACAGTGTGTCCCTTCCTGTTGCAATTTTTGCAATGCATTTCCTGGAAAACCCCAGTATGATGAAAGTTACACTTGTTGCATTCTGGGAGTGATCCATTATATGGTATGGCCGGTGCTTGGGTGACGATTGTTGTGGCTGATGCCGAGGCATGTGTCGTGACTGCTGTTGTAATGGCAGGGGCGGCCATGGGTTGTTGTCTTTTAGCGAGTCTTTGAGATAGGTTGTGCTCCTTTTTGTTCCAAAAATTTCGTTTATTACTCTTAGGTTTGTGGTCTGAGGCGTCTTTGTTGGTAGACACTCGCTGGTGTCCCTTATTGTTACAACAATTAGTATTTTCGGCACCGCTTCCACCTCCGCTGGCATTGTTAGCATTGATTTGCGTCATGGCGGCTGTCACGGCTGCTGTGACTGCAACTTGAAAAGTTGTAGAGTCTATCTGTAGAATTGGTGCCTTGCTAGTTGACTGGTTACCTCCTTGTGAAGACATAATTCTGTTGCATGGCGAGAAACGATCTCGTGAGTAGTGATGATTATTACTAGATACATTCTTACGATTTATATACACATATGAAAATTTCGCACTTTGCTGAACTATTCTCAATGTTTCTGTTAAACATTCTCGGGACGAGGTTATGGTGGTGGGTAAGTTTTGTACGTGTGTCAAGTTTGTCCAAACTAGTACTATACTCACCCAAACACGCTTAACTGCGGAGTTCTGATGGGATCCGGTGCATTAGTGCTAGTATGATCGCACCCTATAGCTCTACGAAGAAAACATCTTTCAACCATAAGGTTTAACGACGTAATGGATGTAAGTCTTTTAGTAGTGGTATAAGTCGAGTGTAGTTTAAACTAAGTTATCTTAGTTCCGTCATAAGTTTGTAAAGACGAACAGACGGTAAGTTTCCAATAGCAGTGACAAGTCGGATGTTATTGAACTAGATTTTTCTGTATTATGATCCAACTTAAAAGTATCTTGCATGCATTTCATAAAGAAGGTCCATATGAATGAATTTATGAGTTTAGTAGTAGTGACTCGAATGTAATCTTGTGATTTGTTCCATGCCTGATCCACTCCTAAGATCACCCGATGTATACCAATTGTGTGCAATGAAAGTTTAATAGGCCGTTGAACTTAATGAGTCTGCCCTAGGTCCACAACCAAACAACGAACAGGACCCAAGGCGGACTCGTCATTTCTAAGTCGATTGTCTCCTAATTACACATAACCTTGAGGTATACATTAAGTACTTTTAGAGTTATCATAATTAAATCGTTTGTAATACCAAGTTATGAAATGTATGGTAAACTCCTAATGAAATGAAATGCATGCCAATTTTTATTGATATAATCAGGTGCATAGGGTTCAGGAAAATTTGACCTTCAAACGGGTCTACATTTTGTTAATGAAATGGGAAAAATTTTGACGATGACACGACCCCTTGAATAGTGTAGTCTCTAAATTTGGAGGGTCGAATTCATGTAAGGACGGGGCAGTGTTCAAACACACGCCAGGAGTTTGAGTCTGTAATGATATGTCAGTAGTGTACACACTACTCGTGGCGGGTGATGTTTCGTGGGTCATAGAATGAAGACATGTAAGTCTGTATTGTCTTATCCTCTGCCCTGGCTTCTGCCATTTGATGTTCTGCTTTTACCACGCGTTTTCTCAAACGCTATGTGAAGTTCCCGATACTCCTAATTTCGGCTCGGGTTGCGGTCACTTCCCTCTGAAGGCTTCGATGTGGTTTCCGATCTGTTCATGGTCTCCATCCAGGTGAAGAAGGTGAATTGTGGTGATCTTGGTGGTAGCGCCAACCTTCATGGTTTCAGCTGACCGATGCTCGTGTCTGTACGCTCAAGTGAGTGATGCAGCGTATTATGACAAGGAGAGCCTTGTCTACCTATCCCCCTCTGTTGAGGTTGTAGAAGCCTCATCCATGTCATAGGGAGGGTGTTAACCTTGTTCCTAACTCCGTCTTTGTAGTTCTACGGCTTATCGAGGTGTCGGACCATGGAAGCCTCGTCGGGGTGTGGCGACTGGAGGGTGTATTGTAGGCCTCGGGCTCTTCGTCAGAGTCTTCTCCTATTTCTTATTTGTCTTTATCTTCTTTTTGGTTTCACTTCCTCCGGATCTTCATCTGAATTGTCTTCGAGGTGTTACTCTATTGTTTCCTCAGGATCCTCTTCGGGGCTTTCTTCGTTCTAACCACCATCTTCCTGGTTAGGAGAATAGGGGGTCTCCTGGTAGTTGAGCTTCTGTCACGTTGCTTGTGCGAGAATAGGGGTAGAAGAGATAATTAATAGGCGTCTAATCCTATAATTACTTATAGGGGTGATCCCTATTAGTCACGTCCATAACCACATAGTGCATACCAGTTATACATAATCTGAGATAGAATAGACCTTTGAATAAATGACTCTACTCTAAGTCCACAACCAAACAAGGAACAGGAAGTAGAGCCATAGTCATAGATTCTGAGTCTATAATATCTTTAATTATGTATAACCTTAGCGTATGCACTCAGACATTATAGACCTACTAATAGGGGTCTCTAGTTTTCACATAAGTTAGTTATAGTAGCACAAAATACTCCTATAGTATTTTAAATGTTTGACTTATGTTCTTAATGTTTCTTGGTAGGTAGAGTTGGTAAGTTTTTAGACTTGTTGCAACACCACAACCATTCCTGGGCATATGTTAATCACTTCTGGGTTAGACATAGTTGATCAGGCTATGTCATTCCCAGTCCTGACTATACATCCCCAAGCCTACTTGTGCCGCTCAACAATCACCACTTTTGTTTTTTTCTAGTATGATGCTGACCTTAGTATGTATGCATGCATGTATACTTTTAACAAGAAACTATTTATTTCAAAAAGTATAGTCATTTGAAAATGTTAAATCAGAGACTTTAGTCCCAATGCATTTATAGTTTGTATATCTTATGTGGTTTGATATACTTGGTTCATTATAAACAACGCTCTGATACCAATCTGTCACACCCCCAAACCAAGGATGGCGGAAACGTCCGGGGGTGGAGGACTTCATGTATAGTATCACAACAACGAGTATAATAGTGTTCAAAGTAAATACAACCATCATAAATATAATTGAAAAGGTTAAACCATAGTATACGTTTACATGTTTCAAAATCAATTACATTATGATGACAAAATGAACTGTTTGACGATTTAACGTCCCATCCTCAAAATGCTGTTGGTTTCCTGTTTCACTGATTTCCTGAGAATACAAGTAGTTTTGAAAAGTGTCAACAATTAAGTTGGTGAGTTCATAAGAGTTTTGTTTGAGGAAAAATCCGTTTTCCTTGTAAAAACGATAGACTATGATTCCAGAAAATCTAATATTTTCTTTATAAAAGTCATGTAGTCCTAAATGTCAAGACCGAAATGTACAAGTATTTTTCCAAACTTAAAGTAATTCATGCAAGTTTAAATCGACATAAACTCATTTAATTTAGAAGTAAAACCCGTAAATCTTATGTTTTGTTAATACCCCATGCGAGTTATTATAACCATGCCATGACTCAGTCGGCCTCGTAATACGACGTTCTTCAGGCGTCGCAAGTTAAATGACACTTGTCACCTCAGACCTGCCGGTCTAGCTGTTGCATGCAGCTCAGGTGTGGGTTTGTCAGACCCAATATAGATCTATACACAACTATCACGCTCTCCTTACAAGAGACTCTGGTTACAATTTACAGGACTTTTGACTTTGTTACTTTGAAGGTAACACGAAGCGAATGCCTCACAAATTTATTCATTAACAGATTTACGTGAACTGAACTGAAAACCCCTTGGTAAATGAGTTTGAAATGTAAATGAAACATAAACTATACCTATTATAGTTTATCCAAAACGTTTGTAATGTAAAAGAACCCTTTTATGAAAATACATTAGTGTTATGAATCCATAAACTATTATTATTATGTAGTATATGAAAACCCATTTGTTTTGAGAGTAAAACCTTTCTCATGTAGTAAAAATCCATCAACTATGCTTATTATAGTTTATTATATGAGTTCGAAATGAATGAAGAATCCTTATCATGAATGACTAAATTTCAGTTTATGATGATAAACTAACAAGAAAATACATTCAATATTTAGAACTTATGGTTATACACGTTGCTCAACATACTACAAAGTGTTATGAAAGTTGTAAGCTGTTAACTAGTTTTTAACCTTTCTACACTGTTTTAGAAAAATCATAGAAAAATCATACGAAGTCGAAAACTGAATCCGTAAATTCTGAGAGTTCATAAAATGTGTCTAGTTTATTCATAATTTTTATTATGATTTTTAGAAGTCTTTAACTTGTGTTAAAATGTTCATATTCACAGACTGGTCCTAATTCGTTTATGAAATGATAGACAGTTTTGTAAAAATCACAATAAATCGTAGAAAAATCTTATGGAGATGTGCAAGTAGTCATTTTAAAGGTATAAACCTGAACTATTTGTATCTAACAAAGTTTTGAAAGATATTAAGTTTAAGATAGTCAAAACAGTCCGTGAATGGAGTTAAACTTTTCTAATGAAAGCTGTTGGATGAGTTTAGTTGTGTACTTGGTGTTTTAACTTGTATTCCCCCCCCCCCCCCCTTAAAACTTAAGAAAAACGTGAAAAGATAGGGGTATGAACTCACCTTGAGTGATTTCAGAAGATGGATGATGAAGAAAAGAAGTGTTCAACTCAAGAACACTTAGAAGATGCTTGATGATTCGAAGATCTAACAACAAATATGGCGATATTTGTGTAAGGAACCCATGATTTGAGTGAAGAAGTGTAACGCCCAAATTTTTCAAATAATTTTTCACATTTTAATAAGCACATTTTCATTCGTAATTGTTATAAAAAAAACACCATTGTATCACATAGTCAAATCATAACATCACATCCCAAGATCATAATATAAAAACTCCTCGTGTGTGTACTGATCAAGCCGACACCTTCCCGCGATCCTCACTGGTACCTGAAACACATAACACAACACTGTAAGCATAAATGCTTAGTGAGTTCCCCAAAATACCACACACAACACATATTAGCCACTCGAGGCTATAACTCTGTTTGACCCTCTGGTCAATGTGTCTCAGTGGGACCCTCCAGTCCCATCACTCTGTGGGCCCTCTGGCCCTAACTCTGTGTACCTTCCGGTCCAAACTCTGTAAACTCTGTAACATACATAGCATAAAGCACATAGAAATCACATCATGCAAAAACATACAAATACTCTGTCACATAACTCTAATTACCACTCTAGGTAAAGTATAGTGAGAACACTCACCTCGGGTAACTCGGTAATCTCAAACTCTGTAAAATCTGGTCTAGCCTCCGCCTAATCATATGAAATAAACACCCTAAATCAATACATCTCTCAAGGCTAGACTACTCTCTCTCTTAGTACTCACTGAAGGGTAAAAGACCATTTTACCCCCCTCATGGCTCAAAGACTCTAAAGTTGACCAAACCCTAAAAGTCAACAAAAGTCAACTCTCCGGGTTACGTTGCGCGTACGAAACATGTACGCTGGGCGTACCCGGTGTCCTCACAGAATCGGGGTGCGAGACCCCTTACGCCGCGCGTACTGGGATTACGCCCAGCATAAGTCCCAATTTCCTTCTTTCCTCATTTTTGGTCTTAAACAGTTAAGACATAAGCTCATATTTCAGATCTGGCCATTCTAATACCTCTTAGTCCAAAAAGTCGAAACCTTTAAGCGTTTGCATGGCTGTAAAGGTCACCAATCCCTCCAAACACCTTTCCTCTTTTCTCATTAAGCCCTAATCTCATGCATGACTTAATCTCAACGTCCAAGATTGGATTTTTATGAACATACAACTCATAATACTCTGAAATATGGTAGATCTAGGTCAATGGAGACTATTTGCTCATAAAGTCTCTACCTTGGGACCAAAAACCCTAAAAGTTGGCCCATAAAGCACAAATCAAAATAACAAGGAAAGCTTTGAGCTTTATACCTCCAAATGCAGCTCCTTCCTCTGTAGAACTCAGATCCAAGCTGATACTCCAACTTCTAGCCTCCACAAGAACCCCCTCTTCTTCTTTACTAACACACAAAGGCACTTTCTAGCTCAAAACACTCACACACAAGCTCTAGAACGAAGAAAATGCTCTCTTAGGGTCTCTCTCTGTGAAATGGAGGCTGAGGATAAGGCCATAGCATTCCTTATATAGTGCACAAGTCTCATTTAGGGTTTTGCATCTGGGCCGATTACGCCCAGCGTAATCTTTGGTACACCCAGCGTACCTAGTAGTGTCCGCGTCCAAAATAAGCGCATGAGTACGCGCAGCGTACTCTTGAGTACGCCCAGCGTACTCATTTGCTACAACTTTTCACTCAAGGGCTAACTTGACAATTTGACAAAAGAGAAGGGTTAAATAGCTGTACCTGAATTTCGGGATGTTACAATTCTCCCCCACTAGAACCAGACTTCGCCCTCGAAGTCTCATACTGTAAACAACTCCGGATGCTGCTCCCGCATCTCTGACTCTGTCGTCTGAAGCACTATCTCAGTGCTGCCCATCACTCGCTGCCCTACCTCTCCCCATCAAATGGGAGTCGGACACCTCCTCCCATACAATAACTCAAAGGGAGGCATACCGATGCTCGAATGGTGGCTGTTGTTATAAGAAAACTCAGCCAAAGGCAGATACGTGTCCCAACTCCCTCCGAAGTCCAACACACATGCTCGAAGCATGTCCTCGAGCGTCTAAATCGTCCGCTCACTTTGTCCGTCCGTCTGTGGGTGGTAAGCGGTACTGAAATGCAACCTAGTACCCAACTCCTCGTGGAACTTCTTCCAGAACCTGGAAGTGAAACGCACATCTCGATCTGACACAATCGAGATCGGTACGCCATGCCGCGATACCACCTCTCTCACATACACTTCTGCCAGCCTCTCTGCGGAAGAGCTCTCACTGATAGCAAGAAAATGAGCGTTCTTCGTTAGCCGGTCGACGATCACCCAAATTGCATCGACGCCTCTCGCAGTCCTCGGCAATTTGGTGATAAAATCAATGGAAATCTGTTCCCACTTCCACTGGGGAACCTCAAGAGGCTGCAACTTGCCATGCGGGCACTGGTGCTCAGCCTCAACCCTGCGACAGGTCAAGCACCTCTCTACAAACCAAGACACATCCCTCTTGATACAGGGCCACCAATAATCTCTTTTCAGGTCCAAATACATCTTAGTAGCCCCGGGATGGATTGAAAACCTCGATCTGTGCGCCTCCTCCATCAAAATAGTACGTGCCCCACCCTTAAATGGCACCCAAATCCGGCCCTGGAAGGTCATAAGCCCCGGCTATCGGCAATGAACTCTGATATCTGCCTAATCACCCGCTCTCGCTTGCGGTACTCCGGTCTCATGGCCTCCACCTGGGCCTCCCGAATGGTGTCCAACACCGGAGTCATCACTCTCAACCTCAAACCACGTTAGCCTTGCCCGGGTGGTACAGGATCTCACACTCATAATCCTTTACCACGTCCAACCATCTCCTCTGACGCATGTTCAGGTTGGGCTGATCCATCAGATACTTCAAGCTCTTGCGGTCCGTGTATATGGTACACCAAACCCCATACAAATAGTGACGCCAGATCTTGAGGGCGAACACCACAGCCCCCAACTCCAGATCGTGCGTAGGATACCTCGTCTCATGAGGCTTCAGCTGCCTCGATGCGTATGCTATCACATGCCCTCTCTGCATCAGTACCGCGCCCAGTCCCGATATCGACGCGTCACAATATACCACAAAGTCCTCCATTCCCTCCAGAAGGGCCAACACTGGGGCTTCGCACAATCTCTGGCGAAGTGTCTCGAATGAGGCCTGCTGCTCCGGGCCCCAACTGAAAGCCACGCCCTTCCGGGTCAGCCTGGTGAGAGGAACCGCAATCCTGGAGAAATCCTGAATGAATCTCCGATAATATCCGGCCAACCCCAGGAAACTCCTGATCTCCGAAGGGGATCTAGGTACCTCCCAACTCATCACCGCCTCAATATTGGCCGGATCGACCAATATCCCATTCTGGTTGACGAGGTGCCCTAGAAACTGGACCTCCCGTAACCAGAAATCACACTTGGAGATTTTGGCGTAAAGCCTCTCCGATCTCAGAACTTCGAGGATCTCCCTCAAATGCTCCTCATGCTGCTCTCTGGACCTCGAATACACCAATATATCATCAATGAACACAATCACCGAACGATCCAACATCAGCCTGCACACCCTGTTCATGAGATCCATGAACGCCGCCAGTGCATTGGTGAGCCCGAAAGGCATCACCACGAACTCGTAATGCCCGTAACGAGTCCTGAACGTTGTCTTCTGGATATCCTCATCACGCACCCTCATCTGATGATATCCAGACCTCAAATCAATCTTGGAGAACCAAGACGCTCCCTGCAACTGATCGAACAAATCGTCGATCCTCGGTAAGGGGTAACGGTTCTTGACCGTCAGCTTGTTCAACTCCCGGTAATTAATGCACATCCGGTGTGAACCATCCTTTTTCTTGAAAAAAAGGATCGGTGCTCCCCACGGCGAGCTACTCGGCCGTATAAACCCCTTTCCCAGCAGCTCCTGAAGCTGCGAGGATAACTCCTGCATCTCTGGAGGTGCAAGGCGATAGGGCGCCTTGAAGATAGGCGCTGCCCCCGGAACCAAATCGATACGGAACTCCACCTGCCTCTCGGGAGGCACACCTGGTAACTCCTTGGGGAAAACATCCGGGAACTCACGCACTATCGGGACCTCATCGACCAACCTCGGTCTCTATGCACCCACCCTCGTATCCATCACATAAGCTACATACCCACTACAGCCCTGCTGTAGACTCTGCCTCGCCCTCGCGGCTGAACAAAACGCCGACCCAGAACGGGTACCCTCGCCATAAACCATAAGAACGCCCCCACTAGGGTCTCGTATGGTCACCAGCTCTCGCTCGCAGTCGATAACCGCTCCAAATCTGCTCAACCATTCCATGCCCACGATGACATAGAGATCTCCCATAGCAATCGGGACCAAATCAATTGGAAACTCCACGCCGAATATCTCGAGTATACATCCTCGAATCACCTCAGTGCCATACACTGCTCTCTCGTCAGCTATGGAAACTCACAAGGGTCGACTCAACGCCTCACGACAAATACTGATGTGCTGACTAAAGGCTAACGACACAAAAGACCGACTCGCACCCGAGTCAAATAACACCAAAGCAGGCACAGAACATACAAGAAATGTACCTACGCATATCACAATATAAGCATAACACCACAAACTCAGAATAAACATATGAAAGAATACATACCAGCTACAACATCGGGTGTTGCGCGGACCTCCTCCGCTGTCAACTGGAAGGCTCTCCCGCGAGCCTTTGGCGCCTCGGCCTTCACCGGCCGACTCTCTGTAGCTCGAACAGCAGCAAGGACAGACCCCTGAGAAGCTCCCTGAGCTGACCCTCGTAACTGCGGACACTCGGCCTTCCGGTGTCCAGTCTGGTTGCAGTGAAAACAAACTGCAAACCCCTTAGGGCAATCCTTGGCCATATGCCCCTCCTTGCCACACTTGTAGCAAGACCCTGCTCTGCACACCCCCTCATGACTCTTGCCGTACTTGCCACAAGTGCGGCCCTTCTGGTTCCCTGCTCTCGAATCGGCGGGCTTAGCCCGCTTGGCAGCCGGCTGGGACTATGCCGGTCGCCGATCCCTCCCCTGAGACTCCGCCTCCTCCCTGGCCTGAGTCTCTAGCTCAATCTCCCTCTTCCGGTCATTTGCCTGAAGCTCGGAAAATGTCCGGTAGGTCGAGTTCGCCATGAACTCGCGGATGTCTATCCTCAAAATGCTCAAATACCGGCTCATACGTGCCTGCTCAGAAGACATGTGCTCAGGGCAGAATATCGCCCTCTCATGAAACATCCTGGTGATCACAGTAAGAGACTCTGTACCCTGCTTGAGGGTCAAGAACTCCTAGGCCAAACGCTCCCTTTCCACCTGGGGAACGTACTCATCACGAAACATAGCGGTGAACCTCTCCCAGGTCACCGCAGCAAGCTCTGCAGAAGAATAGTGCGTTGTCACAAACTTCCACCAATCCTTCGCCCCCAAGCGAAGCTGGTTCAGCGCGAACCGAACCCTCAGATGCTCCGGACATGAACATGTGTAGAAGCACCCCTAAGTGTCAGAGATCCACCTTATCGCAGCTATCGGATCCTGAGTCCCATCAAACTCTGGTGGCTTCGTGTTGCTGAACTCCCGGTACAGCGACGCGTCACCTCCCTGCGGCCTGGCAGCAGCAACAGCCGCAGTGGCTGCAGCAACAGCAGCATCAGTAAGAGCAGCATAACGCTCATCAAAAGTCTCGATCAGGGTGGTCTTGATAGACCCGAACATCTCTGGAATCTCAGCGCGGATGGCAGTAGCCACCTCATCATGAATCATCTGGCGGAGCTCCTCATCGCTCACACCCCCCTCACTAGTCCCTGGCATGTGGCATGTCCCCACCATGATGTCTCTCTGAAATACAACACAAGATATCAGAGACTCGCTCGAGTGTACACACACTCGATATCCCAATCCTACTTGATCCCTGGTACCCTAAGGATTCTTACTTGGGCTGCGCACTGATCCGGTGTCTTCGGTAGTACGGGCCCAATACTACCGCCCACACCGCATCAGTATTCACCCCAAGTCCTCCTAGGATCCCAAATCCCAAGTACTCTATTCTCTCTCTATGCATAGTCTACTCTCTAGCAGATCTCTCATAAGCTCCTCGCTGCTATCTATTCACTCTCAAGCATCTCCTAGCAGCAAAATTCCTAGGCTAAGGTATCACAAATCAGGCCACTCTAGTCCTAATAAGAATACCTAGCCTACTCATCATATCATAACATATCTCATAACTCATAATATAAAGGTATTTTGGGAAATCACCGTTCGGGCGCTGGCTGATCGTACACACTGCTTTGCTCTGCTCTTTCAAAAACCTTTTTACTCTTGAGGAAAATTTTGTATATTATTTTGAAAATCTCTCAAATCCTCAGTTTGAGTTCAGATACGCCCGAAGGTGTACCCGAATCCCTCAAACCAAGGCTCTGATACCAACTTGTAACGCCCAAATTTTTCAAATAATTTTTCACATTTTAATAAGCACATTTTCATTCATAATTGTTATAAAAAAACACCATTGTATCACATAGTCAAATCATAACATCACATCCCAAGATCATAATATAAAAACTCCTCGTGTGTGTACTGATCAAGCCGTCGCCTTCCCGCAATCCTCACTGGTACCTGAAACACATAACACAACACTGTAAGCATAAATGCTTAGTGAGTTCCCTAAAATATCACACACAACACATATTAGCCACTCGAGGCTATAACTCTGTTTGACCCTCTGGTCAATGTGTCTCAGTGGGACCCTCCAGTCCCATCACTCTGTGGGCCCTCTGGCCCTAACTCTGTGGACCTTCCGGTCCTAACTCTGTAAACTTTGTAACATACATACCATAAAGCACATAGAAATCACATCATGAAAAAACATACAAATACTCTGTCACATAACTCTAATTACCACTCTAGGTAAAGTATAGTGAGAAGACTCACCTCGGGTAACTCGGTAATCTCGAACTCTGTAAAATCTGGTCTAGCCTCCGCCTAATCATATGAAATAAACACCCTAAATCAATACATCTCTCAAGGCTAGACTACTCTCTCTCTCTTAGTACTCTCAGAAGGGTAAAAGACCATTTTACCCCCCTCATGGCTCAAAGACTCTAAAGTTGACCAAACCCTAAAAGTCAACTCTCCGGGTTACGCTGCGCGTACCAAACATGTACGTTGGGCGTACCCGGTGTCCTCACAGAATCGGCGTGCGCGACCCCTTACGCCGCGCGTACTGGGATTACACCCAGCGTAAGTCCCATTTTCCTTCTTTCCTCATTTTTGGTCTTAAACAGTTAAGACATAAGCTCATATTTCAGATCTGGCCATTCTAATACCTCTTAGTCCATAAAGTCGAAACCTTTAAGCCTTTGCATGGCTGTAAAGGTCACCAATCCCTCCAAACACCTTTCCTCTTTTCTCATTAAGCCCTAATCTCATGCATGACTTAATCTCAACGTCCAAGATTGGATTTTTATGAACATACAACTCATAATACTCTGAAATATGGTAGATCTAGGTCAATGGAGACTATTTGCTCATAAAGTCTCCACCTTGGGACCAAAAACCCTAAAAGTTGGCCCATAAAGCACAAATCAAAATAACAAGGAAAGCTTTGAGCTTTATACCTCCAAATGCAGCTCCTTCCTCTGTAGAACTCAGATCCAAGCTGATACTCCAACTTCTAGCCTCCACAAGAACCCCCTCTTCTTCTTTACTAACACACAAAGGCACTTTCTAGCTCAAAACGCTCACACACAAGCTCTAGAACGAAGGAAATGCTCTCTTAGGGTCTCTCTCTGTGAAATGGAGGCTGAGGATAAGGCCATAGCATTCCTTATATAGTGCACAAGTCTCATTTAGGGTTTTGCATCTAGGCCGATTACGCCCAGCGTAATCTTTGGTACGCCCAGCGTACCTAGTAGTGTCCGCGTCCAAAATAAGCGCATGAGTACGCGCAGCGTACTCTTGAGTACGCCCAGCGTACTCATTTGCTACAACTTTTCACTCAAGGGCTAACTTGACAATTTGACAAAAGAGAAGGGTTAAATAGATGTACCTGAATTTCGGGATGTTACAAGAAGTGTAAGGAAATCAAGTGTGGGAAGAGATTTACTTACCAAGGTGTGTGAAGAGCTCAAGATCAGCCTTGAATCTCGAATTCTTGGTGAGAGGAAGTGAGAGAGAGAATGGGTTTTGCTTTTTGGTGAAAAGTGAGTGAAATGGGAGGAGAAATAAGGATTTCTCCAGCTTTTGATCAAGATTATGGCTGAAAAAGAGGGTAAAAAGGACAATGATTGACATGGTATGGGTGAATAGTGACTGGGAATAGTCAATGAGTGGGTATGGGAGGTAACTTGTGTCCTTGCCCAAAGGATAAGTCAACACTCCACCTAAATATCTCACCAACTAGATTTTATGCTTAGGCAATGATTTTCCTCAAAATATGATTAAAATATGAATATTTAGGGTTTTATATGTCAAAATATAAGTTTGGGTGAAAATCCCCCGTTAAAATAATGAAAAATGGGTTTAAAATGGAGTCGTGGTCGAAAACCGGACAAAAGGGCGAAAATCTAAAATTGGGGCCGAAGGTTGCGAAGATTCGGTCTTAGCAGCATTAGAACCGAAGGTAGGGTTCGGTTGGTGCATTGAACCGAGAGGGAGGAGGTTCGGTCCGAGCTATCTCGCAGGCGGACTCATCAGAAGGGACCGAAGGTGAAGTTGTGAGAAGCGAATCTTGTCAGAAGCGAAGGTGAAGTTCGATTCCTAAGAGGGTTCGGCTCCTTAAGAGGGTTCGACTTCTTAAGAGGTTTCGGCTCCTTAAGAGGGTTCGGCTTCTGAAGAGGTTTCGGCTCCTTAAAAGGTTTCGGCTCCTTAAGAGGGTTCGACTCCTTAAGAGGGTTCGGCTCCTTAAAACTGTTTTTCGCGTAAACTTCCGTTTTCGAGCGGTTTTCGACTAAATTAAGGGTCGGGATGCCCCGAGTGATTATAAAACAGTTGAGAGAGATTTTGAGAGAGATTTGGGAGAGATTTCACACTCTTGGAGAGATTTCTCATACAGAGAGAGATTTGGGAGAGATTTCTCATACAGAGAGAGATTTGGGAGAGATTTCACATTCTTGGAGAGATTTCTCATACAGAGAGAGATTTGGGAGAGATTTCACATTCTTGGAGAGATTTCTCATATAGAGAGAGATTTGGGAGAGATTTCACATTCTTGGAGATATTTCTCATACAGAGAGAGATTTGGGAGAGATTTCACATTCTTGGAGAGATTTCTCATACAGAGAGAGATTTGGGAGAGATTTCACATTCTTGGAGAGATTTCTCATACAGAGAGAGATTTGGGAGAGATTTCACATTCTTGGAGAGATTTCTCATACAGAGAGAGATTTGGGAGAGATTTCATATTCTCGGAGAGATTTCTCATACATAGAGAGATTTGGGAGAGATTTCACACACTTGGAGAGATTTTTCATACAGAGAGAGATTTGGAAGAGATTTGGGAGAGATTTTAAATAGAGAGAGATAGAGTGAAAGAGATTGAGAGAGATTTCGTTTGTGACCTTTTTGAGTGTTTGGCTTCGTAACGCAAGGTTTTTACATCCCGTTAAGTCTCGTTATGATTGTTATATGCTCCCGAGGGTTAAGGAATAATGTTTTATCGAATAGTTTCATCACTTGCCCTGATTAGGGTTTAGAATTTCCGAACACGTGAAAACTCTAAGTGATACTTTGTATTAAGATTGCGAGTAGTACAATAAGAATCATAATGGAAACCCTAATATACAAGGGTTAGATGAGTTGACCGGTTTGACTTGTTGACTTTGGTTGACTTTGACTTGACCAAAAATTGACGGTTGTCACAATTTCGTATACAAACTCAAGCTAACAAGTAGACAAAACACCTTGTTAGATTTAGCATGGAAACGCTTCATCCTTATCTTACTTAGTGTTTTGAGGATTTATATCTTATGTAAGACTAAAAGCTTTTAAACCTAAGATCTACTAAATACACATTTGTAGAATATCTTAAAAGGTTATTTAGTTTATTTTTAATACAAATCCATCAAGAATAAAGTATCTTATTTCTATGAAAGTTGATTTATTAGAAAGAAAGTTTCTAATGACAAAGCAAGTGGGAGACACATGAAACTTGAAGTAGCTCAAGAACTATAGCCTGATGTAACAAAAGTTGGCACTAGTTTTCAACAAGAAATTGTTGAGAATGAATAATAGCTATTTAAAAGCACAAATTGTCCACATATATGGTAGAAATAATGTAATTGGAGAAATATGGAATTTATCATTGATGAATTTGTTCTTGATGGTTTCTGGCAAATCCATCAACTACCAAAATGATATATATCAAATTTAGAATTTGATAAATGACTTTGATCCATGGACAATGAGATGTAATACATGTATAATAATCAAGTATGTGCTTAATTAATCCTTCTCCCTATAGCAATACTAAAAGGAGTAAGCGATTCTTTCAGAAAGAATGCAAACATGGATATTTATACACATTTAGCAAGACTTGTTTTAAAAGGATTTACTCATGTTGATCATGTCATTGACTATGAACAAACCTTTTCTCAAATAGTGATGATTATATCAACAAGGATGCTATTTACCATGACTACATATTATGATTATGAGATATGACAAATAAATTCAAGAAAATCGCTTTCATTGATAGCCACCTACTTAAAGATGTCTATATAGTTTATCTTGGAGGTTTTCTTAATCCAATATATCCTAAAAACGTGTAAGCTTTAGATATCCATTTATAGATATAAAGAAAACATCTCAAGGTTGGAATCATCATTTTAATAAGGAAAACATAAGTATGTTTTTACATCAAAATAAAGATGACATGTGTGTTTATTAAGAACTAGTGGGAGCATAGTGATATTCCTAATCTTATATAAATGAGACATACTTAATTATGGGAAACTACATTTCGACTATGCAAGACCAATTCGCTTTGACTCGAAAACTATTTCTAAAATGAAAGACTTACAAAAGACAAAACACATTCTTGGAATGTAAAATCTATGAAGATAGATAAAGATGAATGTTAAAGTTTTAAATCTTTATGCATATATTAAAAATATTTTGAAATAGATCAAGATTCAAGATTCCTTTAGAGGACTCTTGACAATTTCACATGACACTATTTTGAGCTTTTCTCAAAGGACTTAGCACAAAAGGTTTGAGCTATAAAAAATGATTTATGTTCCATTTTCTTTGAAAAATGAACTCATCATTTATGTCGTATTATACGTAAGACAATGTATATGATTATGTCATGATCATACCATAAGATATCACTAAGATACATGAACAAGTCGTTAGATGGTTATAAAGACATTCGAAAAATACTTAAGAAGAACTAAAAGAATATGTGTGAGTTAATCAACTTAGTAGAAGATCTTTATGTAAATTGTTACATAAGATGCTAACTTTAAAACATATATAGATAATTATGAACTATAATTGGATTATGACTTCATTATGAATGAAGATAAGTTTTGTTGGAATGAGCTCCAAGTAAAACATGATTGTACAATATACTACATAATAAGAATACACTCCTACCTCAGAAGCTGTAGTTTAATATGATTGAATGAATTGGTTCATTGAAAAACTAAGTTTAGTTCTTCAATTCAAGGATCACCTAGAAATCTTTCGTAACTTAGAATAAAGTTAAATATGGAGATGATCGTATTTGAAAAATTCAAACAAATTCATTTTATTCAGACCCATTAACAAAGACCTTCTAAAAGATAATCATGAAAGGTCAAGCTTCAACTATAATACGTCGTTATTCTAGAAATGGGATTTGATTTGGATTTAGTATTTGGATATTGGAACATTGTGACCATAACTATTATATTGTTATGATATATTGGGATATGATATTCATATTAATGCTTGTTGTGTTATATATTAACATGTTTAATCCATGAATAGTCTAAGTATTGTAAAAGTCCATAGTTAGTCATAATTGTGGGAACAATTATGAAGTAAGATTAATATGAATTGGATTCGTTGACTTTTATAAGATGAAAGTAGGCAATGTGTTGTAACCAAGTTCATATGCACTTGTTAGAGAACATGTATTGGAAATGACCCATTTCAAGATCACTTCATAGATTGTTATCATGAATGATACTTGATAAAGGTACTATCTTTGTATCCTTAACACATGAGGTACATACTAGGACTTGAGTTTAGGGATTGTGATACTTTGATGTGGTTAAATGTTGTTCTTTGACCAAGCAGTTATAAAGGCCATTATCAAGTGTGGTATGAACTATACAAGAGGATTTTGTAGTCAACATTAGATTTGTTCCTCTTATGTGTTGAGAGTTTGACATCTAACACGCGTTACCAAAAGTTGAACATCTAATGACATTGACTGTGATCCATATCTCATGTTTAAAAAGATGTCTATAGCAACGAGATAACTAATAACTTACATTATACATCAATTGAACCTTTGAGCTTTTGGGAATTGGACGTTGATAGAATGACACTAATTCATATATTACTAGGGATAGTGAAATGTTGATAGATGTTCACGACAATCTATATCAATCTAGAATGAGTCTACTGCAAGTGGGAGATTGAAAGATCTATATGCTTAAGAGTCATTATAGAATGATATTTGATATATAATATATGATCCTAAAGGGTCACATTAACAACAACTTGATGCAAATATATTATTTATAAGAATTTGATTCTTGATAAATAGTTATAACTCTTATAATTGATTGGAAATTATTTATGTCATGGAAATATTAATTTCAATATCAAAGTAAATCATAAGGAATGATTTATATAAGTTATGAACATTCTTTTATATATAAAAGGGTTGTTTATATAAATTAAATATTCATGACTTGTAAATGAAAGAATACTTCAAAAGCCTTTCGTTCTTATCTTGAGGAGTACAAAACATGACTAGCATTATGCTAGTCTTCCCTTGTTCTTTAGAAGCGTATAATAATAAGAAGAACATATTTTGTAAGCATGCTCTCTTCTCAATGATTAGGCATGGATAGAAGAAGGATAATACATGGAATAAATGAGTTTTTAAAGGGTTTGAATGCATGTTATTATTATTTTCATGGCTTCCACTTCTTTCTTCTTCTTTCAAAAAGTCATGGACAAAGAGGGCATGGGTGCTATAAAAACTAGTCTTTCTTTATTCCACAAGCCATGCTCTTATTTTATAGCCTATTAAGTACCATAAGCATGTGATATAAAGTGAAAGACTCAACGAATAATTAAGATTCTTGAAAGTGTTTTAAAGGGCTTTCGATCGTATTTCTTTGGCTAGTGATTTTCGAGAATTCACTTCCTCTCTCTCTCCCCCTCTTCTTTTTCAATTAATGTGTTAAGTTATTTATAGAAAAAAGGTTTTATACTTTAACTCTCCTTAAGACAAAAGCATGTTTTTTGTTCTTAATGGCTTAAGAGTGTTCTTTTACTACAAGAAGGACTAGCATCCATATCAAGTTGATATATTGTTGATGTTTCTACTTAAGTCGAGTTCTACTCTATATTCTTTATCAACTTCCAATCTTCCAAGAGAAACCAAAGTCTTCAAAGGTTGTATTCTTTTCTTCCACTGGTTGTTTTAATCTTTCAATGTTTTCAAAATGATCATTGGTGGGTTAAAATAGTTTTAAATTTCTTTACATTTTTAAAGCTTTTGTTGTCGTTTCTGTTAGGATCGAGACACTTAACACATGACTCTAAACACACACACAGCTCACGAAAAACAAGAACACAAGGATGAACACGAGGGATTTAACGTGGTTCGGTCCTTCTCTGACCTACGTCCACCGGTAACTAGGAATTTACATTTCTTGGTGCTAATCTGCACTCTTTCTGTGTTACTCTAGATACAAGTTTTACAAATAAAGATGAATCTCTTATATAGAGATGGAAATCAGAAGTAGTCAAAAAACACAACCGGGTCTTCAGCCAACCTTTGAAAAAACTTCACATTCAATAATTGTGGCTTCACAACTTCACATTATTCCTGCCATTTTTGACCAGCTGTGGCTTCACATTCAACAATCTCCCACTTGAAGCCACTGAACAATCTTCACCTGTGCTTCAACTGTGCATCTGTATTTGATCTTAACTCCTTCCTAGTTACCCTGGCCTTCTCATCAATTAACCTGAAGGCCAGTTGAAGCTTTCGTTAGCTCCAACGCATCAGTCATGGCTAAGTCTGCCACTGACCTGTTCTCTGTCTCCACCGGCTCCCACTGAAATGAACTGCCCGATCCTGGAACATCCTGAGAACAAACGACACTCTCCATGTGAAGCAGATAATCTGGAGAGACTTTTACAGATGGAATACTGGTTCTCTTAACCCACTGTGTTCTGGGTATTCTAGCTGAAACAAAGCCCATGCTCCCACTGCTATGAATGCCCTTGACTGGTTTTTCTGAACCGTTCCAAACACGTTCAACCTGAATCTGACCTGTGACTCTGGGTTTGCCATCTGCAAAGCAAACCTTCTTCTGTCCACGAGACTCTATGAACCGGATTTTGTTTTTCTTCTGAACTGGGACGGTTACTCCCTCAGATGGTAAACTGACCATATATAATGAACCCCTCTTATGTCCACGAGCTATCACAAGATTTCCTTTGACAACCTTCCACTGCCCATTCCTGAACTTAACCTCGTGTCCCTGTTCATCTAACTGCCCAACAGAAATCAACTGTTTCTTCAGACTTGGAATTACCCAGACATCCTTCAAAGTCCATGGACCGACTGGAGTCTTCAGATCTAAGTCACCTATGCTCGTCACATCAAGAACCTCATCGTTCGCCAGTCTTACCTTACCAAAATCCCCTTCTTTCAGATTCCACAGTGCTTCACGGATGTGGGTAGCGTGAAATGAAGCACCCGAATCCATAACCCAGGAATCCACATTGCTCTCCACACTACAGATCAAAACATCATCATCTGAATGGTCTACTGCAACGTTAACTTCTTTCTTGTCTTTTGGACATTGATTCCTGAAATGTCCAACCTCTTTACAGTTCCAACAAGTCACATCATTTCGAGTCCTCGATTGACTCCTTCTCCTGTTCCCGCTCCCACTACCTCTGTTATTTCTTCTACCTCTGACCGCATTCAATTGTTCACTTGATGATTCCCCGGAATTTCTTCGTCTGACATCTTCGCCTAGAATTAAATCCCGAATTCCCTCAAAAGTGAGCTCTTTCGATCCTGCGGAACTAGTAACGGCTGTAACTGTTCCGGACCAACTGTCAGGTAATGATGATAACAGTAGTAAAGCTTGAACTTCGTCCTCAAATTTTATTCCCACTGACCCAAGTCTGGATAAAATCGAGTTCAAATTGTTGATGTGTACTGTAACTGAACTTCCTTCCCTCATCCTCGTGTTGACTAGTTCCCGAATCAGGAAGACTTTATTTGCTGCCGACGACTTCTCGTACATATTAGACAATGCCTTGGCCTTCTTATCCAAAGTCTCCCAGTTTGCCTGTGTCATCGCCTCCGGTTTTTCACCTAAAAACTGCGTCCAAGTCTTTCTGTACGAGCAAATCTTCAATTTGCATCTTCCACCAACCAAAATCTTTCCCATCAAACTTCTCAATCCGAAGCTTACTGCTTTCTGCCATTTTCTGAAAGAACAATGACCTATCTTGCAATTTTCTGGAAATTCAGGGGCCAAATTGCAAATTTTCAAATCTGCTACAGTGTTGCTACAGTTCCTGCTACAGTGTCTGCTGACGTCACTGCTGACATCGTGCTACAGTTCCTGCTACAGTGTCGTCTTCTCTGGCGGACTGCTACAGTGTCTGGTGCTACAGTGTCGTCTTCTCCGGCGAACTGGTTTTCCCGGTCACTATTCCGGCAAACCTTTGACCGGCGATTTGGACGTCTTCCGGTGGTCAAAAAATTCAGAAAAAAAATATTTTCGAAATCTTCGGAACGAGACCTTTCCAACGGTATACACCAAAATCGTTTTTGACGAAAAAAAAATTTCGACCAAAAAACAGAAAATCACCCTCTGGAGCTAAACCAAGGCTCTGATACCACTTATTAGGATCGAGACACTTAACACATGACTCTAAACACACACACAGCTCACGAAAAACAAGAACACAAGGATGAACACGAGGGATTTAACGTGGTTCGGTCATTCTCTGACCTACGTCCACCGGTAACTATGAATTTAAATTTCTTGGTGCTAATCTGCACTCTTTCTGTGTTACTCTAGATACAAGTTTTACAAATACAGATGAATCTCTTATATTGAGATGGAAATCAGAAGTAGTCAAAAAACACAACCGGGTCTTCAGCCAACCTTTGAAAAAACTTCACATTCAACAATTGTGGCTTCACAACTTCACATTATTCCTGCCATTTTTGACCAGCTGTGGCTTCACATTCAACAGTTTCTAGTATTTTTAGAAATCAATTCTTGAATAAAACCAATCAATACTTTCTTAAAAAAAATATTTGTTTATGTTGCAGATGTTTGTCCCAAATAAAACCATTTTATCAAACAATATCAACACAATATTTGGGGGTTACAATTGATAAATACAACCATAGAAACAAATAAACATACAACTAGTTATTAAAATACATGTCAAATGACTAAGTACCATTTGTACTTCTAAATTCTACGTGTGAAGTTTTAAATTCCCAGACGTCCGTGAGGCTTTTAATAACATAAGAAACCACGAATTCACAATTGCAATGTTTTAAGATACATATGTTTTGACACAAAACCATTATTTCAAAATACAACTATTTCAATAATTCAAACTTAATAACATGAGCTTATTAATAACATAAGAAACCACGAATTCAAAACAACAAACCATTGCATAAGCAATACATTCCTTATTCCATAGGAGTTAATTCTCCTTTAACCATCAAGACCGTACCTTGGATGGTTATGGCGCATAAGACACCATTCCCTTTCATGTTTAGTAATTTGCGTTCCATTGTATCAAATGATATTACGCCATATGAGTTCATTCTCTTATAACCACCAAGGTTGTTCCTTGGTTGGTTAATGCACTATATGCCACCATCTCTTTGCATCGAGATGGTTGTTTAGACATTTATATTCCTTTGCATCGGACAAGTATCGAAACTCTTCACACATATAGCTATGCATACTAATAAGTAATTCAACACTAATAAGTAAGATTAAGTTCCAAAGCAATACACAAATAATAAAATTCCATGTACTAATTAAGGGATACTTTGTCCCAAAACAAAGGTAACATCAGGTAAGAGCATGTACCATTAAAAATTGCAATTGTGACATGTACCCGTTTATAAAAATCACTATGTACACACCAATAATATGTACAATCTAGTTTCTGATCCGATTATCCTTGCCATCTAAACCATGCTTTATACTTGAGAAGTAATTTCCAAAATTCTTTAATCATTACACATGGCTACTTATCATGTTTAAACAACATACTTCCAAGTATCACACACCATTTAGGCTGATATTTCAAAGATAACGATTTACTTTAATTTTATAGAATTGCTTTATAGTAGAAAAATAATTTAAATCTCATAATTATGTCATTACTGTGTTAATTTAATGATTCTAACATTATTATAAATTTGCTCCAATACAAACATGTCTCATAAGGCTTTAAGCCAAGTTTGGCATTTTTCGTATTTGACTATTTGACTGAATTTCTTTATTTTCATTATTTCACCGGATTTCTTTATTTTCACTTTCTTTTCCTTAGTTTAATAAACATAAAATTACTATTACATTCTATTCATCACAATATCATTTGAAATTCGTTTTAGTAGCTATGTGTATTTTGTAATAGCGAAATACTCATTTTGGAAATTTGTACCGTTTTGTCCCACTTTTTACCAATTACACATTTCCTTGCATAAATGTGCTTAATCCCTTTTTTTAAAGTCCCACACATGTACCAAAAATGTTTTACACATGTATAAAGGTTTATAGGACCTTTTAATTAAATTTCCATTGTGGCACTTTTTGACACGTTTCTCATGTAGCCATCATATTTTACGAAAATGTGTTTTTCTTGTGTTGTGGGATGTCATTTCAGTAACTTTCAGGTTATAATGTGTTTACTAACTCATTTTGATGCTTAGATGTCAAAAGGAATCTCATTTTACATTTTGATCCATCAAAGCTTCTAAAAATAGAAAATATTTACATCCTACATTTCCACACATTTTGTTGCCAAATACAACCAACAATACATAAATATCATTACAATCTCATTCCACACTCATATATGTTCGCATGTATTAAAACAATAATTTTTAGTTTGACAGATTTTAGTCATTTTCAAGCTTAATAAAAAAACTTATTTTCTTAAACCAAACTTTGTTATTTCTTTATTCCATTCATTTTTATATGATAAGGAATCATAATAGTTAAGTTTTGGATCGTTTGACAAAATTTTATTTTTATTTTTGAAATAACCGTTTAATGGTCATTTTATAAATTGTATGTCTTTTTAGCCAAACTTTTAGTATTTATATCCATCTACATTTCCGTATACTTCTTAACCATATCCAAGTTTAACTGTATTACATTATGTGACCGATTATTCTCATTTACTTATCTCGGCCATTTTCGATAATATACTAAAATTGTCCAATTTTAGTCCTTTACATTTGAATGATGTTAATACACATAAAAAGTGACCAAGCAGAGTCTATTGATTAGCAATTATAATGAGAAGATGTCCAATCTGCAGAACTCTTCATCAACAATATCGTATATCCACACTCTTTTGTTTCGGCAGTAGATGTTGTACCAACTAGAAAACTGGGTAAATACCTATGCATTATTCGTAGGAATTCCGTAGGAATTTAGCGTTACCTACAAAATTCCTACAGAAACTGGTTTGTAGGAAAAAACCTCGTGGTTAAACTTTCCCTCCAATTTGCCTACAAAATTGCCTTCGGTTTTCCTACGGAAAATTCTGTTAGAATGTATGTACAAAATACCTACAAAACATTTTTCCAACCGAATACCTACAAAAATGTTTTCCTACAAAATACCTACGAGATTATTTTCCTACAGATTACCTACATAGTCTTTTCCTACAAATTTCCTACATTTTTTTCTAAATTTTTGTGACAGAAATTTTCGTTACTAATCTGTAGCTAAATTGAATTTAACATTTAAAAAAAAACATTTTTTTTTAAATTACCTAATTTTTTCTGCTAAAAAAGAAACTACAAAACTAATTAAACATGATAATAATCAAATACCATTACATTCATTAACATTAAAATAGTCAACCACATAACATTCTAGTACATTAAAATAGTCAAAATACATTTACAAGAGTTTAGGCTAATCAAGTGTTTTAAAACAAAAACTAAAATCAACTTGGTGGATTACCGGGCGGGTTGAATTATCTCATAAAGACCGCCAACTGCAATTCCATTTCTTTTCGGATTTATTGCATCTGCAAATCCATTTAATTTTATCTTTCTTGCAATTGCAAGTGAATTTGATTTTGCTTTTTATCCATAGGGACTTGTTGCATGCGCGTGACATCGGTTCTAGAAACTCCTTTAGGAAAAAATGGGCAAGACAAACACGATATAGTTAATATATGTAAGTGTAGTAATAAAATATTCTCTAATTATATAACCATGGAAGAGTTAGATTTAAAAAATTACAAATTAGAACATCAATATGTATTAAACAGATTAATGCAAACATCAACATCAACTAATGAAACCAACCATGGAAGCATTAACTCATTAACTTTCAAAACCCAAAAACCACATTAAGGTGTTATTTGTTTTATTTGTTCCCCAATAATCCTAAAAAAATACTTCCTTTCGTTTGTTCTCTCGAAGAATAAATATTAAAAACACCCAAACGGACTTTAAACCGAGCTAAAAATTAGCAGAAATGAATTTGACTTTTAAATGAAGTGTTTGACTGTAGATTTCGTACAAGTGAAAATTTCGGGTTGTCACATCATTCCCCCGTTAAAGGGAATTTCGTCCCGAAATTAGAGCTCAAGCAACTACGTTATTACAAATAACTAAGTAAAAATATGAGAATATTTAAGTTTCATTTGATCCTCGCGCTCCCAAGTGAACTCCGGTCCTCGCTTGGCGTTCCAGCCATAACTTATGGAATTAATGGTGTTTTATGATGAAACTTTCCATGTTCCATAACTTAAGAACAAGTTATGGAATTCTTTAAAACATTAACACCAAATTTTGTAACTCCATAAAAACTTTGAATCAAATTTTTTTTTTTTTAAAAAAAAAAAACTTTCATATCCATAAGTTATGGATGTTTCAAAAACCCTTAAGATCACAACTTTAAAAAAAACTTTTGAGCTCCAAAATTTTATGACAAAATATGTAATTCCTTAAAACATTTAGATCAGACTTTTAAAACTAATAAAATAATCATATCATTTTATCTTTTACTAAATTTGACCTAATTCAACTCATATAACAAATGATTCAAATTTTACAAATAATTCGTTTTTCACAAAACAAGTAATTATCTTAAAATTTGACAAACGTCATGTTTTTTTTTCCTTTTTTTCAACTTGAAAATAAAACATTTGCATCAATATAACAGAAAACAACCCATGGCTCTGATACCACTGTTGGGTTTTGAGCATTCTAACACTCCTATGGTGTACATGCAACCCTATAAACCTTGGATCTATGTTTTCTCTATTATACATGCAAATATTAACTATTCCAAGGTTTCATCCTAACTAGCATATTATGAAGCACCTATACTACAAAGTTCTAGTTAGATGACATACCTTTTGATGTAGCTTGATGTCTTCAAGCTTTAAGAGCTTAGCCCCAATAGTGTGGAAGCCTCAAATGGAATCACAAATCACCAAAACACATTGGAAGAACTTGAGAGAATATGTATGCACACTAAAATCGGCCCACTCTTATTTTCACACACTTGTACCAATTTTGTGAGCCAAGGACCCCTTTATATATTATGGAGGATTAGGGTTACATCCATGTAAACCCTAATACCCATGACCTTTCATTTCCATAGGATCCATGGGTTAAAAGCTCCATGGACCATCCATGAAAGCTTAGCCCAACCTAAATGAACTTGGCCCATTCCATATATATAAGAGTCCATATTTAATTAGTTCTTTTTGATCACTTAATTAATTCTAAATTAATTCTTGATCAATACTAATTAAATAATATGATTCCATATTAATATATTAGAACTTATAATATATTAATATAAATCATAAATATACTATTCTCAAAAGACTATCCATATAAATTGTGCCGGTGAAGTGCAACCCAAATGGACCATGCCGGGTCGGGTCAAGTACATACCAAATATAGTTATGGACTTAGACATTAATCCAACAGTCTCCCACTTGGATAAATCTAAAACTATTATTGAGTATGACTTCAAAACCTAACTGGCAATCGTAGCTCTTAAAGCCGCTGTCGAACTATGACCTTGTCAATGACTTGTCCATTAGATAAGGGATCATATATTCCTCCATTCTAGATATCATATGGACTGAGACATGGATTATAATCATTCTCTCTGTCTATTTGTTGTTTCCCGATTTTCGATTTATGATGACTGACTGATTGAACAAATCAAATCAGTCCTGGCTTGGCCAAGCACTCACATGTGTCATCGCTAAATCATCGAGGGGCCCACAGATATCGCTTTTATCCCGAAGGTAAAAGGAATGGATAAACTTCGACTCATATGGCTTGTTCTACTACTTGTTGAATCATACACGAATGCACGTTTTATAACATCGAGTTACCAATGCGTTTTCGTGCAATCAATGTATAACCAACTCATAGTAACAACTCATATCTCTAGGTTTTAAGAATATAAGATATTATCGTCTCATGATCACTCGTGATAGAATCCATGAAGTGATTCAAATGAGCGTGGGTTGAATCCAATACTCAGAACTTATGAGCACTCATGAGTGTTGTAGCAGCACTTTGTCCACCAACTTGGACCTCTACAAACCAACCCATGACAGTCTTGATTCATATCTACTTCCAACATATGACCGACTGTGGATGGTTTGAATAACTTAATCATTCAGGAAGAGCGACTTAGTTATTCTGGAAGTCAAAACATGCAAAGTGAAACACAAGAATAAATGAATCAAATATGGTATCAAACCCTATGAATATAAATAAACACTTTTACTTATCACCATACTGATTACTCATTATTCATTGTTTCGGTTTTATCAACTTTATACTTGAATTAAAAACACTAGTTGTCCCATGCTCCAAGCATGTACACTATGTTTTTCTTAAACAATAGCTTTGCCATACACCAAGTATGCACTCTATGTTTGTCTATGATCCTTACTTTGTGAAATAAACCAATTTAACATAATTTCAATGGTTCTAATTTCACACTCCCAAATCCTTATCGAAAAATGTGAGAATTGCAAATTCCTATCATTTATCGAAATCTGTTTAGATTTTAAACTTATATGCACTGACCCTCCCATAATGAATATGTACAAAGTCACAAAGACTTGTCAACAGTCATTATAAGGTATTCCAATGGAGATCAACTCCATGGAAACTAAGTCTCATATTCAAAGTACATTGCTTTGGACATGCTTCTTGCATTAAATTTTCTAATCTTACACAGATAACTTCCACCTATGGAGACAACTCCATATTCTCATTTTCACTATCACTTCTGAATAAGAGATGCCTCTTTTCAGAATATATCAATATGGTCCTTCCAAAATTAGCACTATACTTCCAACTGTCCCTGAGCAACCAATCTTTGGTAAACCTTAGATTGTCCTCGATAATTGCTTAATCATTTTAGTCATATCCAATTCTAGACCTTTTCCCTTCTTAATGCCTCTGGGCATTTGGAAAAATTTAGAAATGACAAATATTATAGCACATGCAATCGATCCTGTACCCAAAGCAAATGGTACACGATTCATGATGTCTCACATAAAGACATGATTCTAGACCAGTCTTTTGCTACAATATTTTTATTTGCCATGTTTTCAAAATTTGACTATGAAGAGGGATGCCATAATCATAATCGAGTTTTGAGAACGCAATATATAGAATTTCCTTAAGTTGAACCAATCCAACATGAAATTCATATATATATTCTTGACTAAAGATGATTAAGGTCTCAATCTAAGCCTTTAGAACTGAAATGAAGTATATCCTCTCCCTTAATTATAGCAAAACAACTTTTTCAATCCCTGCAGCCTCACGAATTGAAACTTTTGTTTTCTATAATTAATATTGCTAACTTGCAACACTAACAATAATTATCATGCTCCCACTAACATAATGATTATTAGCATAACACTTATGCTCCCACTAGCTTTGACATGTACTCAGAAATCAGCTGGACTTCAAGAAATCAATACTTTATTGACTTTCTTACCAAAGTTCAGATTTCTGATACGAGATGCTTTGATAAAACTTTATCAAAATCATACACCTTTCCTTAGATAGCATGCATCTGTGTCTAAACAATTTCAGAACTATGAAAAGGGATGCCGTAATCATAGTCTCAATTGTTTAGACCTTTTGCCATCTGCTTCAAATCTACTTGGTGGAAGTGTTTCCTCACCATCATTTTCATGAATCGGAGAGAAACCTTATGACCCTTAGATTTTATGGTATATGTGTTCTTATCCATGTGAATCGTCAAAACCATAGTCACAAGACAAGGATAATGACAAATCCAAACTCATATGGACTGAACTTATGCAATCTTAACTTCTTGCCACCTGGCAGTACAGGGCCTGCCATTGCTTCCAAGTTGTTATGCAACCAATTGAGAACTTTCAGAACTCCTATGCAAAGCCAACTTTAACTGGAATGGGCACAGAATATGTCAACACGATAGGTTATAATCCTCAAGTCGTGTGCTAGTGAAGAACCTTAGGTTTTATTCTTGATTAGTTCTTGAAATTCTTTTTAGGATCTTTAAGACTCCCACTATCCTCTTGACATATAAGACTATCTTGCCAAATATTCAAGATATAGTGCGGATTCTTTATCAAGACAAACACTTCACACAATTAGCCTTAGTTGGTCTTTGTTTTATCCAAAACATCACAACTTACCAATTTCAAATGTACAAGAGTAGGACACTTTTACTCTTACATTTGACAAGTGTTTTAAACCTTTCTTTAAGATATGTCACTCAAGTTACAATCTTGGAGTATGACTCTAAGAATTGTTTTGGAACGAAGTATGACTCATCTTCCTGATCTAACCATTTCAACAATTCATGACTCCTCTTCTTAGTCATAAGAATGCACTAAGATGACCTTTAGAGGACTAATTGTGATATGATTTCTAAATCATTAAGATGATCACAAACATGATACTAAAGTACTCTCCCATCTTTTCAGATTTGAGAAACTTTTATCTTTCTGCCTAATTTGATTCTTCCTATTCGTTCTGCCATACATTGATACTTTTCCAATGTTTCCGAATTATACTTAAACTTGTAAGTATAACCATATTTACTAAACTTTAGTAAATCAAATAGTCTTAACGAGCTTTGTGGTGGACATGACCAGTGCACAAGAATGTGTACTCGATCCCTTTAGTCCTTCACTTGACTCACACATCCATGTGAACAAGTAATTAGTCTTGATTTTCCAATGCTTGAAAGTTCTCATTCATCATACTATTCAACTTGCATGATTCCAAGTTTCGGTCCAATTGAAACTTGGGCGATGAGGAACTTTCGTGATTTGGTAAATTTAGACACTACCACAAATGAAAGAATCAAATCCATTTTCCAATATTGCTGTCAGTGGAATCATATAAGCAACAATTTTCCACAAATGCCATTATAAGGATACTTTAAATAAATAAAATTAAACAATTTTCTTTTATTTTAAAACTTTGCAGAAAAACTTATCCTTACAATCCACATGGAAAGTTGTTGTTATCTATTCCTTAGCAATATATCATAACTTCTTAAGCAACTGCTCAAAATTCTGATGCGATCGAAATCCACCTTCGCGATCAGAATCAGCATATACTTCCTTTAAGATTTCTCTCTATTCTTTGATTCTTAAAACATCAACATGTGACCCAGTCACATCATGTAATGAGGATCTCAGAATAGAACTTAACAGAGTTAGATAATGGGCTCTACCTGATGTAGAGTCAAACTTATTGACTTTAACATCCTTAGGTAAATTTGGCAGCTTTGCAATAAACGCCCCTTCCTTCGGCAAAATAAACATATGGACCCTTTGGTAATGGGACTATCTCAGACTTAGCCTTTCTCTTTAACATTTGGTCAACCGGGTTGACTATGGCCAATCCCTTTCCATTGGGAAGAGAATGCTTTTTCTGGATTTCCAGTGTCACCATTGTCACTATCCATAAACTTTTTTTTTTGGAAAGTTGATCTTCTAATCAAATTTGCTTTACTATCGTTCCAAATCATTGCTGATTCAGCAACACCAAGCAAATAGATATGATCATTAAGGTTCATGTCATAGTCTGTTTCATAGTAGTCCCAAAGGAACTCACTATGTGACTTAGAAAGTGATTGAACATCCAACTTTCTCAAGACTTTGACACCCAACTCTCCCGGCTTGTCAATATGTGACTTCATCTCTAAGATGTGATCACACATAGACCTTGCTTGCCATTAGGGATTGAGTGACCTTGAACTTGTGGGTTAGGGATAATAATTGGAGGAGGTGGAGGAAGAGAAGTATGACTTCCATGAGCCAAACTCGGAAAGTCATATTCATTAGGAAAGCTTGGTTTGGGAAGATCATTGTTGTCTAAACCAGACATCAACAATGGGAGAAATTCACGTAAAGTTAATTTAAGTCCTTAATATAACACCCAATATGATATATTAAGGCTAGGACCCAACAAACTATTTTATAACTTGGAAGAGGGATGCCGTAATCCAAGCTATAAAATATTTGAAGGTAGGTGAATGACGATTCACCAATTTCCACCAAGATAAACGAAATGTATTATTAGGTTTTAATTGGTTTTGAAACTCCTAGATTCTTTTGAGATTCATTGAACTTTTCAATGGCATGTTTCAATCTCGAGTGTGCCCTTCAGGTTTTGTGACTGGGATGCCGAGGATCACAAAAGAAGGTGTGAAGTAACCATGCAAATATACTTGGTACCCTTAATATTTACCCATCAATCGATGTGCCGGTTAACCACACACGCTCCAAAGATACTATGATAAACATTAAGTTACACTTTGCTTACCTTGTTAAGTCCAGGTTAGTGTGCCGGTTAACCACACACGCTCCACTAACAGCTTAAACAAAGTGCAAAGTGTAATTTCATGGATTAGCACCTTATTCACATTTTCCTAAGTAACTAAGATTGGGAATTTATAAGTGTTTAGTTACTTAGTATTTATCATTATACTTATAATGAAGGGAGAATTATAGTCCTTGTCCTACCTATTCGGCTAACGACCCTCCACCGGTCAAGGAAGCGGTGAGTGAGAGTGGACACCCATTAAACTGCCATTTTATAGGCAGTAACCTTATACCCCCCTTGTAGACCGGCTTCGTGAATGAGGCCTACTAATGGTAAGACGACTTGCTCTTATACATATAATATATTAAACTTTTAATATTATAATAGTATAAGGGTGTATTTTAGGCATTTAAAATACTTGGTGGTTTAATCTATTAAATAAACTAGACTTTTAATTTAATTAAACTCAAACCATATATTTATGGATTTAATAATACTCTTTTAATTAAACGCTTTAATTAACTATTAATAAAGTCAATAAGAGTTAATTTGAACTATTCAACAAAACATCATAACTCCAATTATTAAACTCAAAATTAAAACCATTTAATTAATTATTTAAGTTATGAACCCAAGAGTTTTAGCATTCAATTCTTTTTTTCATAAAAAACTTTTCTCAAATTCCAAAACTTGAGGGGAAGTTTTGTAATTCTTGAAAACCTTTGGATTCCATAACTTATGGAATTAATGGTGTTTTATGATGAAACTTTCCATGTTCCATAACTTAAGAACAAGTTATGGAATTCTTTAAAACATTAACACCAAATTTTATAACTCCATAAAAACTTTGAATCAAATTTTTATTTTTTTTTTAAAAAAACTTTCATATCCATAAGTTATGGATGTTTCAAAAACCCTTAAGATCACAACTTTAAAAAAAAACTTTTGAGCTCCAAAATTTTATGACAAAATATGTAATTCCTTAAAACATTTAGATCAGACTTTTAAAACTAATAAAATAATCATATCATTTTATCTTTTACTAAATTTGACCTAATTCAACTCATATAACAAATGATTCAAATTTTACAAATAATTCGTTTTTCACAAAACAAGTAATTATCTTAAAATTTGACAAACGTTATGTTTTTTTTTTCCTTTTTTTTTCCAACTTGAAAATAAAACATTTGTATCAATATAACAGAAAACAACCCATGGCTCTGATACCACTGTTGGGTTTTGAGCATTCTAACACTCCTATGGTGTACATGCAACCCTATAAACCTTGGATCTATGTTTTCTCTATTATACATGCAAATATTAACTATTCCAAGGTTTCATCCTAACTAGCATATTATGAAGCACCTATACTACAAAGTTCTAGTTAGATGACATACCTTTTGATGTAGCTTGATGTCTTCAAGCTTTAAGAGCTTAGCCCCAATGGTGTGGAAGCCTCAAATGGAATCACAAATCACCAAAACACCTTGGAAGAACTTGAGAGAATATGTATGCACACTAAAATCGGCCCACTCTTATTTTCACACACTTGTACCAATTTTGTGAGCCAAGGACCCCTTTATATATTATGGAGGATTAGGGTTACATCCATGTAAACCCTAATACCCATGACCTTTCATTTCCATAGGATCCATGGGTTAAAAGCTCCATGGACCATCCATGAAAGCTTAGCCCAACCTAAATGAACTTGGCCCATTCCATATATATAAGAGTCCATATTTAATTAGTTCTTTTTGATCACTTAATTAATTCTAAATTAATTCTTGATCAATACTAATTAAATAATATGATTCCATATTAATATATTAGAACTTATAATATATTAATATAAATCATAAATATACTATTCTCAAAAGACTATCCATATAAATTGTGCCGGTGAAGTGCAACCCAAATGGACCATGCCGGGTCGGGTCAAGTACATACCAAATATAGTTATGGACTTAGACATTAATCCAACAGTTCCATGATCTCTACAGGTTCTTCCACGAAGTTGAGGCTCTCGTTGATCTCGATCTCGTTGAGTGGGATTACAAGAGTCTCGTCGGTTAGGCACTTTTTCAAGTTTGAGACGTGGAAGGTAGGATGTACGTTACTAAGCTCGTGGGGTAGATTGAGTTTGTATGCTACAGGGCCGATTCTAGCGAGAATCTCGAAAGGCCCTATGTATCTTGGATTTAGATTTCCATGCTTTCCGAAGCGTATCAAGCCCTTCCAGGGTGAGACTTTCAAGAGGACTCGATCTCCTACCTGGAATTCCAAAGGTTTCCTCCGTTTGTCTGCGTAGCTTTTCTGTCGGTCTCTAGAGGCTTTCAATCGTTCACGAATCTGAACGATCTTCTCTGTCATTTCCGGAATGATTTCCGGACCCGTGAGAGTGCTGTCAGGAACTCGTCCTTTAGCTAACTGAGTGTCACCCACCTCAGCCTAGCACAGAGGAGATCTGCACTTCCGGCCATAGAGGACTTCAAATGGAGCAGCCTTGATGCTCGTGTGATAACTTTTGTTGTAAGAGAATTCGATGAGGGGTAAGTGAGTATCCCATGCCTTCCCAAAGTCGATCACACAGGCTCACAACATATCCTCCAAGGTTTGGATAGTTATCTCACTTTTTCCGTCGGTCTGTGGATGGTAGGCCATACTCATGTCCAGCCTCGTTCCTAGGGAGCTTTGTAATGACTGCCAGAACCTCGAAGTGAATCTACTATCTCTATCAGAGATAATAGATATTGGAACACCATGCAGTCGAACGATCTCCCTAATGTATCTTCTTGTGAGCTTCTCCATTTTGTCAGTTTCCTTGATGGGCAGGAAGTGTGCGGATTTGGTCAATCTGTCGACGATGACCCAAATGGTATCAAGTCCACCCGTTGTCTTGGGTAACTTGGTTATGAAGTCCATAGTGATCCACTCCCACATCCACTCAGGTATCTCCGGTTGCTGAAGTAGACCTGATGGTTTCTGGTATTCGACCTTAACCTTTGCGCAAGTAAGGCATTTACTCACAAAGGTAGCAATTTCTGCTTTCATGTTAGGCCACCAACATAGCTTTTTAAGATCTAGATACATCTTATCTGAACCCGGGTGGACGAAATATCGAGTGTTGTGCGCTTCCTTCATGACCAAGTCTTTAAAGCCACCGTGTCTCGGTGTCCAGATCCGGTCCATGAGATATAAGGCTCCTTCACCCTTGACTTCCAAGTTCTTATCCATTCCACGTAGGGATTCTCCCGCTACATTTTCAGGTTTTAAAGCATCGAACTGAGCCTCCTTAATTTGTGCGGATAGATGCGAATGGATAGTCATAGTTAATGACTTGACTCTTCGTCCAAAATATTCTTTTCGACTTAGGGCGTCTGCTACCACGTTGGCTTTACCCGGATGATAACGAATTTCACATTCGTAGTCGTTGAGTAGCTCGACCAACCGTCGTTGTCTCATATTAAGCTCCTTCTGGTTGAATATGTGTTATAGGCTTTTGTGGTCTGTAAAGATAGTACTCTTCGTACCATACAGGTAGTGTCTCCAAATCTTCAGGGCGAACACAACCACTCCTAATTCGAGATCATGTGTGGTGTAGTTGACCTCGTGTGTCTTCAGCTGTCTTGAGGCGTAGGCGATGACCTTACCTCGTCGAAGGCCACGCCTTTCTGGGTCAATATCGTAAGGGGTTTCGCAATTCGAGAGAAGTTCTGTATGAATCTGCGGTAGTAGCCCGCGAGGCCTAGAAATTGACGAATTTCCGTAGGCGTCTTCGGTGCTGACCAGTTCTCGATGGCTTTAATTTTGGAAGGGTCCACGTGGATTCCTTCTTCGCTAACCACGTGTCCTAAGAATTCGACTCTTCGGATCCAAAATTTGCACTTAGAGAACTTCGCATAGAGCTTCTCTGATCGTAGGGTTCCTAGGACTTGTCGTAAATGATCGTTATGTTCCTCCTTACTTTGAGAGTAGATAAGTATGTCATCAATACTGTGGGCGCATTGGTCAATCCGAATGGCATCACTACGAACTCGTAGTGTCTGTAACGAGTTCGGAAGGCTGTTTTCGGAACATCCTCCTCCAACATTCGTAATTGGTGATACCCGGACCTCAGATCAATCTTGGAAAAGTAACTCGCCCGTTGCATCTGGTCGAATAAATCGTTTATGCGAGGAAGAGGGTAACGATTTTTTATCGTAAGTTTGTTGAGTTCCCTGTAATCGATGCACATACGGAACGATCCGTCTTTCTTCTTCACGAACAAGACTGGTGCTCCCCAGGGTGAGAAGCTTGGTCTTATAAAGCCCTTGCTGAGCAGTTCGTTAAGTTGACCGGACAGTTCTTGCATCTCAGCAGGTGCTAGACGATAGGGCGATTTGGCTACGGGGGTAGCCCCTGGAACTAAGTCGATCCTGAATTCGACTTGACGTTGGGGAGGTAAACCCGGTAGCTCTTCCGGAAAGACGTCAGGGAAGTCGCGTACAACGGGGAGGTCTTTCAGGTATTTTGTTTTCTGGCTCGTATCGACCACGTACGCCAAGAATGTACGATATTCCTTGCGCAAGTACTTCTGGGCTTGAATACTCGAGATGATACGAAGGCTCGTACTGGGTTTGTCTCTGTAGATCAACAAGGTTTCGTTATCTGTTAGGTTTAGGCGGACTGCTTTCTCGAAGCATAGGATATCGGTACGATGGAGACTCAACCAGTCCATGCCCACAATGACATCAAAACTCTTGATTGCTACTGGTATGAGGTCGATTGGAAATGAATGATTGTCTAGTGTGAGGGTACAACCTATGTAAATCTCATTAGAACTCTCTGTCTTTCCGTTAGCCATTTCTACGACGAAGGTTTCTTTTAGTGCTTGCGGTGCTTGATTAAGTAAGTGTTTAAATTTTTGGTTTACGAAGCTCTTCTCTGCCCCACTATCTAATATGATACAAGCATAAGAGTTATCGAGAAAGAACGTACCCGTGACTACTGTGGGATCTGCCACGACTTCATTGTGGCCAATAGCAAGTAGTCTTCCTGCTCCTCCCGCATTCCCAGTTTTCGGACAGTTTCTTTTAAAGTGCCCTGTCTCGCCGCACCCGTAGCAGGCCTGGCTCACTCCTGCACCGGGAACCTGGGTGATGGGTTTGGGTGGTACAGGGGCAGCAGGAGTAGTGTCAGCATGGACAGCCACTGTCTGTTGGTTTTTGGAAGATGGTTGAGCTGATTTGCCCTTCTTTCGGTCCCAACGCTTCCTCTTGTTGTCAGCTGTTTTGGTTGGTGCGGGGGCAGTCGTTGTAGTTGTTGTTGAGGTAGAAGGAACCTCATGATCGATTAGGCTTTGGGCCAATTCCTTGGCACTATCAAAGGTCGCAGGGTGTGATGCTAGAACGTTCCCTCGATTTGGGGGTACCAGACCCCAGATGTATCTTTCGATTTTCTTGCTTTCGGTGGGGACCATGTTGGGACATAGAGTCACCAGGTCGCAGAACCTGGCTGTATACGCCACTATGTCGGAACCCTTCATTTTGAGGTTCCACAGTTCCTCCTCGATTCTGAATTTTTCCCCTCAGGCAGTACTCCCTTGTCATTAGGTCCTTCAGTGTATCCCAACGCATGGCGTTAGCTGCTACCAGTGAGAGTGATTTGACATGGCCATTCCACCACGTCAGGGCCCTTTCGGTGAAGGTGCAAGAAGCGAACTTTATCTTGGTTCCTTCAGGGCATGAGCACATCTCGAAGATTACTTCTGTTCTCTCGATCCATTGGGACAGTGCAATGATCCCTCCGGTTCCGTTGAAGTACGTTGGTTTGGAGCTGATGGAATCTTTATAAGTACACTCCCGTGCACGTGGATGGATTTCACCATGGCTAGAGTTGGTGCCAGTCCCCGTTCCACTAACACCACCAGAATTTACTTGAGCCATGGCTGCGGTCACAGCTGCCTGAAACATCACCGCATCGAACTGCGGAGGGGTGGTGGTGGTGGAGTTTGATTTGCAGGCGTGTTTCTGGTCGGACGCTTTCGAGGCGGCATCTTTTACTGAAAGTTTATAAAGATGATGATAATAGTAAGAATCAATTGTAAGTATGATGAGAGTGTTTCATGGACTAAATCGCCATAGTCCAACTATTAGATAGAGGCATAACAATAGAATAGTGAAACACAAGAGTAAGGACTTTCCAATACATTATATAACTGCCAATATTACTGGTATTAATGATGTAAAATGAGTTCGGGAAAAGTGACCTAACAGTAGGTCTTACATCAAACCATAAGGGAAAATGTTGGCAGCTTAGAAGTCTAATTAGAGTACTTTAAAAGTTAGGAATGTTTTACAGACAAGTGCTCCATAGAGCACAGAAAAGAAAGGCTATTCCTTGTCCAAAAAGAGAAAGATGAGTCGACATCTTCTACCGGCGACGGGTATCCCTCGGGCGAACCCTCAGATCTGCCAGTTGACGTACAACCTCTTGAAGATGTCGTTCATGCGCCCTCTGATGCACTCGGAGTTCCATGACTTCGGCTCGGGATGCAGCTAATTGTTGCTGCAGAGCCTCATTGGTTCTCCTGGTCCTTTCCATAGCCTCTTCGAGTTGGCGAATGCGGACTGTGTTAAGGCCAGAGTTGGCGTCAACTTCCATTACTCGGTCGATGGCTGCATGACCTTGCTCGACGTTTCGAGCAATCCTACGGACCATGATGGGTAGGATACGGTTAGCTGAGCCTCCCTCGCTTAGATTGTAAAAGCTCCGGTCCCCATTGTAAGGTAAGGGCTGGCCCTGCTCATCACTCCAACGATTCAAGGTTGTTGCCCACAAGGGAGTGGGACCTTGAAATGTCGGACGGGTGTTGAGGTTTGGGACTTGACCTTCTTGGGGTAGGTTGTTGACCTCTGGTTCGGAGTCGGAGCCATCCGAAAAGCCTTCTGCGAGGTGATCATCCAAAGGGATTGGGTGATCATCTTCTGGCTCATCATCAAGCCATCCACCAATGCCTTGGTTGGGATAATACGGATCTCCGGGGAGATGGAAGCCAGCCATGTTATCTACGCGAGAGTGGGGAAAAGAATAGTTAATAGACGTACTAATGAAGGTCCTTTTTAGTTTGCACATAAGTAATTATAGTAACACAAAATACTCCTATAGTATTTTAGGTTTAAGTTCTGTTCTAATGTTCTTGTTGTAGTAGTGTTGGTAAGTTTTTAGACTTGTTGCAACACCACGATAATTCTTAGGCACATGCTAGTCACTCCTCGGAAAATATAGTTGATCAGGCTATATCCCCCAAGGTTTGACTATATGTCTCTAAGCCTAATTGCGTTGTTCAACAATCGTAATACTTTCATTCTGATCTAGTATGATACTGACCCTGGAATGAATAGATGTATATAAACTTAATTAAATATTTTATTATTTAAAAGTATAAATTCTTGGTCAGAGTGTTTTAATCCCGTTGCGTTTATAGTTTGTATATCTTTTATGGGTTGATATACTCGATTCACTATAAGCAATGCTCTGATACCAATCTGTCACACCCCAAAACCGGAACGGCGGAAACGTTCTGGGGTGGAGGACGTCATGTACAATATCATAACAATGCATAATAGTAAAGACAAGCAACAACATCCATTGCATTAATATAAAATTTTTAATACAAGCGTGTTCTGTATAGTTTGTAAGACACCAAAATGAATGATCAATATAAAAGATGAGTCTTGTGTATGCTCCATCTTCTCAAAAGCTTCGTTGGTACCTGTCTACTGATGACCTGAGAATACAAGTTATTTTGAAAGAGTTTATCAGCACAACGCTCCTGAGTTCATAAGTATTTAGTGTCATTGCTTGTATAAAAATGTTTGTAAATGGTTGTACTCCCTAGAAAATCCTATATTTTCTAGTGAAATGTAGTCTTCTACCAAGACCCGACTGTTTGTATGTTTGTTCTTTTGTAAATGTAAGAGATTTCCCCAATAAAACTATCATCATGAAAAATATAGTTTAGGACCTCACCAATGCGAGATGAATACAAAGTAAATGTAATGCGAGATCAAATTAAATGTACAATACACCTCGGGGAATCCGTTTGCCTTTAATTCTTAGTTAGTTAATTAAAGGTTTGAATGTGAACTCGTATGTAACCATGCTGATCGACGGCTGAATAACTGATGACCCTCCGGTGTCATATGTAGTGAGGTAACATTCTGTCACCCCTTGGCCTTGTCGGCTGGGACTGTAGCTAGCAGTCGGGGTGTGGGAGTGTCTGTCCCATATAGATCTATACACACAATGCCCTCTCTCCCTCCAGGAGACTCTGGTTACAAAGTGATACCACAATAAAGTGTCGTATCGAGAAGTAGTATGTCACATTCTGTTTATCGTATTCAAATGTTTGTATAGTATGTCATAGTCTAGTGATGTTTTCTTTGTACTAGTAAATAGTATATTCTCTTGTATAATGTATAGTATGTTTTCTTGTATAGTGTATAGTGTGTTCTCTTGAATGGTATATAGTGTGTATTGACTCATAAGTGTACTGGCTCTTGTATGTATCGTTGTAATAGTAATAGTGAGTAGTAAACCCTTAACTATACCTATTATAGTTAAATAGTAATGTTGTTTGTGTGCCTTCGTTACACAAAGGTACTGAACTGAAGTGAAAAATTTTATATCCAATACCTATATATAGGATATATAACTAAGATTTGAACGACATTCAGACAAATAATAGGATACCCTAAGTCCACAACCAAACAAGGAACAGGAAGTAAGGTGAGCTATCAGTCCTAAGTCCTTCAAGTCTTACTTATATAAATATATAGGTGTAGATATGAGTTTGAAAATCATGTAAGTTTAAAAGAGTTTGGAAACAGTTTTAGCATCTAAAATAGTTTAATAAAAGGTTTCGAAACGCTTGAAACCCATAAGTTTGATAGTAATTTGAAAGTAATAGAAAATCTTTCTGTTTGTTCTAGTCATTAATCACATGTGGTTAAAACAATAAGTAGAATGTTTCAACTTTTATTCCCCCCCATAAAAGCATTTAAAATCATTTCAAAGGTTGATTAAGGGGTATGAAGTCACCTGTAGTGAGTGATACGAATGTAAGATCGGTAATGGATGCTAAGTGTCAAGTGAAGTCTTGAGCACACGTACAGATCCTATTTAGCATATAATGACATATATATATGTATACAATTAGTGTATATTCAACTAATTAAGAAGGACAACACCCTTATAGTCTAGGAAACACTTGTATGGAAGTGTTACAATCACAAAGGATTGCATAAAAGGAGTGTATGGTCACCAAATGGAGCTTTCGGTCCAAGTGGTATGTTCCTAGGAGCTTTCGGTCCAAATGGTATTCTCAGTCCAAATGGTTCTCGGTCCAATGACCTTTCGGTCATGGTGTTCTCGGTCTAAGGAGATTCGACCGAAAACTCATCAAATCTTGTAAAAATGATGTTTTTCAAGGGTTATGCTCAATGGGATCGGTTTCTAGGGTTCATGCTTAGTCTTTAGGAAAGTTTAAGGCTATAAGAATCCCTTAAAGAGGGTTTTCGGTCTAAGGAGATGCACTAGACCGAAAACACTTATTGTTCTTGGATAAATGACGATTTCAAAGCCCTAAATCAAGTATCCTTACTAGATATCAAGTATAGAACATAGATACTTACAATATGGAAGCAAAGAAGGGTGTTTTCGGCCCAAAACACTAGTGTGTGTTCTTGGTGTTTTGAAGAACACTTGAAGATCTTTGAAAAAGAGAAGATTTCATGGATGAAATCATGTATAACTACTAGATGAAGTGTTGTATCAACAAATCAAGAGAAGAAACACTTACATTTTTGGAAGATTTGGAAAAGGCTCTTATGATACTTGAGAGAGAATATGGGTGTTCTTGAGTTTGGAAGTAAGAAATGAGGAAGGAAGGAGTAAACTCATGCCTTAAGCATGACTTCTCGGTCAAAGGGGGGTTTTCGGCCCAAACCCCTCATGTTTGGCCGAAAACACCACATTAAGGTGTTATTTGTTTTATTTGTTCCCCAATAATCCTAAAAAAATACTTCCTTTCGTTTGTTCTCTCGAAGAATTAATATTAAAAACACCCAAACGGACTTTAAACCGAGCTAAAAATTAGCAGAAATGAATTTGACTTTTAATTGATGTGTTTGACTGTAGATTTTGTACAAATGAAAATTTCGGGTTGTCACAAAATCTACGCCTAAGCGTATTGCCTTCAAAAATCTTGTGGTTACCTGTATTACTGAATACCTGAGAATACAAGTTGTTTTTGAAAGAGTATCAGCATTAAAGCTGGTGAGTTCATAAGCAGTTTATGAATGAAAAATGAATGATGTTCTTTGATCTTTGTTACAAGTTTGTTTCCAGAAAATCCAATATTTTATAAAGGTTTGTTGTTAGCCTTACCTGAACCAAGACTTAGTATATGTAAGTAAATCATCATACTTATGGGTGGTTTTATAATTAAATAAAACTCCTTTTTGTGAAATCCTTAAATTCCCGTGAACTGTGTGTTTTGTTAATTCCCCATGTGAGTTGTTATAACCATGCTAAAACTCGAAGACCTCGTACTCGACGTTCTTCAGGCGTCGGAATGTTATGACACTTGTCACCCCAGACCTGCCGATCTAGCTGTTGCAAGCAGCTTAGGTGCGGGTTTGTCAGACCCAATATAGATCTATACACAACTATCACGCTCTCCCTCCAAGAGATTCTGATTATAACTACATGACTTTTCTGTGGTACTTAGGAGTACCCCGAAGGTGAATGTCTCACAAATTTATTCATTAACAAGTTCACGTCGTTTTCTTTGAAATACTCGTTTTGTAAATCGATAGTATTACCATTCCTTTGTTAGATGAGGTGTTCAAACTATACCTATTATAGTTTATCAGTTGTGTGCTATGATTTAATGAAACCTTGATATGCATGACTTTGTGTTTCAACGAAAATAACTTTGAAACTACTAAGTGTAAATCTTACACACCTTGCTCAGCGTGTTACAAGGTGTGAATAACTCTTTAACTTGTGTTTGACAAATTTACCCTTAACTGGCACTGTTTTAGAATATTTATAGAAAAATCGTATTGAGATGTCAAAGTAGTCATTTTAAAGGTATAACCTGAACTATTTGCATATTAAACAGTTTTGAAAAATATTAAGTTTAAGTTGGGTAAAACAGTTCGTGAACAGGTCACAACTTTTCTGTTGTAAGCTGTCAATTTAAGTTTTCAAATATGTTTTGGTGTTTTAACTTGTATTGCCCCCTGAAAACTAAAGAAAACTGGAAAAATATAGGGGTATGAACTCACCTGGAAAGTGTGGTGATTTGAAGAAGATGGGATTTTTCTCGGGCAACAGTTCGACCGGAAAGTGGTAAGTTTTTCGGGAATCTCGGAGTTTCGGACCTTCGTCGGAACTTGGATAAGGAACCGGGGCGTCGGGATAGTTTCGAGGGTGTAGAAGTATGAAATTTGGGGAGAGAGGATGGTAGAATTGCAACAAAAGTTGGAACCCTCGCATCCTATTTATAGGAGGGCTGCCAGGCTTCGTACGCGGGGCGTACCTCGTACGTTGGGCGTACTCTCGTACGCGGGGCGTACGTCAGCGATGACATCACCGGTTGCCGGTCTTCGGATGGGATGGAAGTAGAGTCATAGGGGAGACGTGGCTGATCCGAGGCCATGCATTGGGTACGCTGGGCGTCTTCTGAAGTACGCGGGGTGTAACCCTTCGGATAAGCTTCGAAGTGTGTGCCCAAATCTTCTAAAATGCGTAACTTTCGCATACGAGCTCTGTTTTTGACGTTCTTTATATCCACGCGTAAGTGAGAATATACTCTACAACTTTCATTTAGACTTCGTCGTCAAATTTTGATTGTATTTTTAATTGAATATTTTTTACAGGCCGGGACTAGAAAAATCCGTTAAAAATCCATAACTTCTTCATCCGACGTCCGTTTTCGTCAGACTTTTTACCGTTGCACTACTATTGTCAAGATCTTCAATTTTCGTTTAGGTTACGTCGGCTAAAAATCGTTCGATCTTTATTCCAAGTTTTTAGCTGTCTACTGCTATATCCGAGACTTAGAAAGATCATAACTTCCTGATACGAAGTCAGATTTGGACGTTCTTTTTATGTACACTCACGGTTTAACATAATCTACGAATTTCGTTTAAATACCTAAGGCTAAAAGGTATTTTATTGAAGTTTCACTTTTTACGCTTAACAGTGTTTTACCGGCTGTGTCGCGGATTTTCGATTGGTCGTAACTTCTTCGTTATAACTCGGATTTGAGTGTTCTTTATAGGTCTGAAAACCTTGACACAATGTCTAACATTTTATGTATCCCAATTGAGACTTTAGAACACTTCATTTTTGACGTTATTTTTATTGATTCCAAAATAGATTTTAATATTTGAGTTTTTGAACAATACATTGACTTGGAATATCGGGTTGTGACATCATCCCCCCGTTAGAGGGAATTTCGTCCCGAAATTTTAGTATAAGAAAAGTATTTATGGACTAGGGAAAAGACGCTGTTGTTTTTGTTTCATCTGATCTTCGCCCTCCCAGGTGTATTCAAGTCCTCACTTTGCATTTCAGCGGACCTGCACAATAGGTATGCAACTTTGTTTAGTTCTTTTAATTTACCTATCCATGATTTCTACTGGTTCTTCTACGAAGTGGAGACTCTCGTTGATTTCAAGTTCGTCCAGAGGGATGAAGAGGGTCTCATCAGACAAGCACTTCTTTAGGTTTGACACATGAAAGGTATGGTGTATGTTATTGAGCTCCTGTGGTAATCGAAGTTTGTATGCTACCTGGCCAATCCTGGAAAGGATCTCGAATGGTCCGATATACCTTGGATTTAGTTTCCCACGTTTTCCAAAACGTATTAATCCCTTCCAGGGTGAGACTTTGAATAGTACTCGGTCCCCAATCTGAAATTCCAAGGGTTTCCTTCTTTTGTCCGCATAACTCTTTTGTCTGTCTCTTGAAGCCTTTAATCGTTCTCGGATGTGGACAACCTTCTCGGTAGTTTCCTTTATGATTTCTGGGCCAGTGAGAGTGCTGTTAGGTACTTGTCCTCTAGCTAGTTGCGTGTCACCCACTTCAGCCCAGCACAGAGGTGATCTGCACTTGCGGCCATAGAGGGCTTCGAATGGAGCAACCTTGATGCTAGTGTGATAGTTATTATTATACGAGAACTCGACCAATGGTAAATGGGTATCCCATTCCTTACTAAGATCGATCACACAAGCCCTTAGCATATCTTCCATGGTTTGATTCGTTCTCTCACTTTGTCCGTCCGTTTGTGGATGGTAAGTTGTACTTATGTCCTAGCCTAGTTCCCAGGGATTTTTGTAAAGATTGCCAGAAACGAGGGGTGAATCTGCTATCTCGGACTGAGATAATAGATATCGGTACACCGCGTAGTCTAAAAAAACTCTCTTTGAGGTAAGTTCTTGTTAGCTTCTCCATCTTGTCGGTTTCTTTTATTGGTAGAAAGTGTGGATTTGGTCAATCTATCGACAATCACCCCAAATGGTATCATAACCAACCGTTGGCTTGGGTAAAATAGTTATGAAAATCATTGCATGGATTATGCCTGATTCATCTAATACAGTTCCGTGTATACGAGTCGTATATAGTTAAGATTGAAAAGGCAGTCGAATAAATGATTCATCTCTAAGCCCACATCCAGACAAGGAAAAGGAGTCAAAGTGGAATCATTAATTCTAAGCCTGTAGAATCTTAATTATATACTACTCTTATGTATACATTTGATAGTATTAGATCAATCGCATAAATTTTTGGGGTCTTTGTTGGTGAACTTGACTTTCTGTGCGAGTAGTATTCCTGGAAACCCTGTTGGCAGTACTTGAGCAAAGTTATAGAAAATTTGGTGCTCCTTACGTGACTACTCCGTTGGAGGTTTTTGTTGGTTTCCTTGATTGTCATTAGGGTTTGAAGTGTCGACTCCGTTTTCATTTTCTTTTGTGTTGTTAGGGTTGAATTGCGTCATGACAACTGCCACTACAGCCGTTACAGCGGCTTGGAACGTAGCGGAGTCTATGTGTAGGATCAGGTTTTCATCGGTTGGTTGATCAAATTAGTCATTTACGTGAGGTAGTGGGTAACTATTCTTAATGGTATGCTTGTTCAGTTCTTGGTAGTCGATGTACATACGAAACGATCCGTCTTTCTTCTTGACGAACAAGACGGGTGCTCCTTATGGGGAGAAGGTTGGTCTAATAAATCCTTTACTGAGAGGTTCGTTAAGTTGACCGGAGCGTTCTTGCATCTCTGTTGGAGCTGGACGATAAGGCGATTCGAAACTTGACTTGACGTTGTGGTGAAAATCCTGATCGTTCGTCGGGAAGGTCGTGTACTTCTGGGATATTATTTGGTGTTCTTCGCATTAAGTCTAAAAACTATTGGGTAGGTTAGAATGGCATGGCACCCTCGCATGGGTACTTCTGAAGGGTTTTGCGTTATGGGTCGGAAAAAAATTTCATCTAACGGTTGTTTAAGGGAAGAGTTATTTTCATCTAGCATATAGACTTTGCATGGTAAGAACCAAGCCAAACCATGTCGGATGATGATGACGTAACTCCTTAATGATTTTAATATTATGTCGGTCTGGAAGAAGAAAAGATTACTAGGATGAAGAACTAACCTTGGTATTAATACTACGAACCCTATTATATCACAAATTACAAGTACAAACTAAACGAGGGTTCTAATAATTTGAAATAATGAACCTTCATGAAGTAATCCCTACTAGGTTTTTCTATTATCGTCCAGTGTGTGCAAGAAGGTATAGTTATAACGTAACGTGTAAAATTTTGTAAAATTTAAGGGGTCTAACTATTAAGGTTTAGATACGCACCAGAACTTCCTAGTAGAGTTCCTTGTTGCCTTTTCATGTTCCGTTGTTACACCCCCCCTGTTCCCCGTAATTCCTCTCCGTTGGGCAGTCCCTCTTGAAGTGTCCTATTTCACCACAAAGGTGACATATTAGACTGACGCCTACATTGGTGGTTGAAGTGATGAGCTCGACCGGGGTCCTACAGAAACGGGCCGTGTGCCCCTTCCTGTTGCATCTATTGCACTGCAGTACTCGGCAGACTCCATAATGATGGTAGTTGCACTTACTGCAGTGTGGGAGGTTTCCTAGGTATGGTGTGGTCGGTGTTGGGATAGCAGGGTTGATGGGGATATTGACTGCCCCAACTTGATACTCTTCTGAAGGCCCTTGAGTTGAACTGGTCCCTTTCTTGCTCTCGAACTTTCGTTTCAGGATATTAGGTTTGAGGTCTCGAGTGTCTTTACAAACACGCACTCGTTGTTGTACTTGGTTATCACCGTGATTATGGTTGTCGATAACATTTCCACTAACATTTGCGTTGTTAGCATTTAGGTGAGTTATGACAGCTGCTACAGCAGCTGTGACCGCAGCTTGAAAAGTAGCCAAATCTATCTGAAGAGTTGGTGCTTTGCCAGCGGTTTGGTTACGTTTCTTAAAGAGGCATGATTATTTTATATGATAAGAAAATGAGTTTGTGAGCGATTATGGTTGGCTCTAGATGTATTCTGATCATTCATGCGAATGTAAGTTTTTCGTTTTGTTATACTGTTCTCGATGGTTCGACCTACATTCCTATGATGTAGTCCTGGTAAAGAGTAGGAGTAAGTTTCTAAAATGGTTACAAGACGAGTGTTTATCCAACTAAATCATCTTTGATTGGAGGTATAATGCTTTCCACCTTCGAAAAGATTTGAAAGTGATACATGATGGAGTCTACACAAGGTAGACTTATAAGTTTGAGAATTATTCACTCTCGACTGAAATTCCGTGATCCGATATATTGCTATTAGCCATAACGGAAAGACGATAAGCTTAAAACCTAACACGAGAAATGTAATCACTAAATCACTAGGTGGCATTAATAGTCATTACTATGACGAAGGGGGTATTCAAGCACTCCGTATGGAACACGCGTGGTTTTTCCTTGGTTCTATGATTTAATCTGAGCGGTAATGGTTCATTCTCCCATGGTATCTACATGGTGTCCTTCTCTTCTGTAGGTACATGGAATTTCTGTGCCGTCTTACTTCTGATTCTAACACTGATCCCCATTACTTCATAACGGAGAGTTCGAATCCCGAAAGTTCACGCGAATTTTTCCTCGGTGTCTTTAACAAGGTAACAGCATGTTGTGGTTTCTATAGTTTCCTTTTGGTTGCGAGTACAGACGGTGTTAATTTCAGAGGCAGCATCTGTTAACTAAGTTTGCGAAGATGGAGATAATGATAAGAATTCAAGAATGAGAATAACGAAACTGATCCATGAACTTAATCACCATAGTTTAACCATTAAATGAGAGTGTGATTTTGATAGAGTTCTAACAATAGAAGGATGAAAGTATTTGGACAATGATTTCCGTAGGAGATTAGACATTTGCTGATGTCATTGGTAGCAAATATGTGATAAGTTTGGGGAAAAATTGACCTTGGAGTAGGTCTTACATTACACTAGAATTGAGAAAATTTTGACATTACATAGACCTAACCGATTGAAGGTTCAAGGTCTTAACATAAGCATGAAATTAATACTAGAGTCTATACATAGACCTATTTTATATCCAAAAGAGAGAGTAGGGTAGACTCTACTTGTCGCGAGAACCGCTCGAATGAGTCGTTGATTCTGCCAGACGACGCTCCATGTCCAACATGCATCTTTCAAACGTTGCCTGATGACCTCGAAGTTCCCTGACTTCAGCTTGGGTTGTAGTTAGTTCTCTCTGCAGTGTCATATTCTATTTCAGGGTTCTTCTGTGAGCAGCCTCTAGATGGCGAATGCGAACTGTATTGACTCCCGCATCGGCATCAACCTCCATAACCCGGTTGATGGCTGTCCTTCCCTGTTCCTCATTACGAGCAACCCTGTGAACCAGAACAGGCAGGATTCTGTCTGCTGAGCCTCCCTCGCTCAGATTGCAGAAACTTTGGTCTCCGTTGTAGGGTAAGGGTTGACCTTGCTTGTGACTCCATCTGTTCAAGTTTGCTGCCCACAGGGGTGTGGGGCCTTGAAATCCTGGTCGAGGGCTAGGATTTGGGATAGGAGCCACCAGGGGTAGATCATTGGCTTCTGGCTCAGAGTCAGAATCTTCTGGGAAATTTTCTGCGAAATCGTCATCAAATGGAATTGCATGATTCTTTTCTGGATCCGCATCGGTCCGTCCACCATCATCTTGGTTGGGAAAGTACGGGTCGCCGGGGAGATGGGGTCCAGTCATGAAATCTAAGCGAGAAAAGGGATGTAAGAAACATCTAATAGACGTATAACTTAGATAATTTTAGGATGATCCTTACTAGTTACTTCAATACCTTCGTAGTGCATACCAACCATATGTAACCAAGAAAGAATAGACCTTCGCTACCTACATAGTTTAATTAAGTGGATAACATAAAGGGTCACCTACCATTTACGTGTTTTGTTACTTGGATCCTAGAATTTAGTAATTTATTGTTTTAGAAATAATTAAAGGTATTAATTTGTAAAGAATTAATATTGAAAATACTTAATGAAATTTTTTTAAATTATGTATATAACTGTTAATACTCTTATGCCCTGTAAAACCTCTCTTTTGTTGAGTTTCAAGAGATGGTAACATTTAATGGTCATAATTTCTATAACTGGTATAATACCTTGAGGTTCTACCCTAAGGATAATCAGAAATTATATGTACTAAAAGATCTCATACCCGAATAACCTCTGTAAGCCAGTCAATCTGATCATGATGCTTTGATGGAAGCATGATTGTGATGATGAGTATCTCACATCATACTGAAGTAATTAACCTTGACTTGTAGAAAGTCTTGGATAATTATGAAACATACCAGATGTCTCATCAAGTAAAGCAGATATTCAATATGAAAAGTAGAACATGCTTTAAACCTGTTCAAACATTGAATAAAAGGAAGATCCAAGAGATTGTGTACTCAAATAGTCCTATAATGTTGTTTTCATTATGGAAGAAACTGGACACTAAAATAAGAACTGTTCCTCTTATCTCATCGAGTTGAGGAAGTCTGGCATGACCAAGACTTTAGATATATATATGTGTTATAACTATTTATTTTTTCGCCATTCACTTGAGTATGTTATACTTCAGGTGACACTAATAATTGATATTATCTGTCGATGATTGGAAGAAATAATTAAACTGATTACAAACGAATGACATTTTGTGTTGAAGATATAACAAGTGTTGTTATTGTCTGCATTTAAAGAATATATGGTTTGTACCTATTCTTGTGACATCCCCATTTTCATGGCCAGAAAAGACCGATTTGTTTATGCTTTGTTTTATAAATCAGAGTAATCTTTTAAAGAAAACGGTTGCGGAATTTGTTCCCAAAACAAAATGTGATAAGAATTTATCAAAGCCTTTCCTTAAAGAAATGTATTCTCATTAAATACCAAAATCTCGGGATGTCATGTTCTGATACAGACCAAAAGCATAAACAGTATAAAATAGACCTTACAACAGTCATTTATAACTACTGATCTATAATCCAAAATCTCTCGTCAAGTCCACCAACTTATACTCTTGTGCCATTACCTGTAATGCAAAGAAAACTGAGTAGGTCAGGCTTGGGAGCCTGGTGAGCATATAGGGTTTTCAACCCACAATAATATAATTATTATATTCAATCATCAAACAATCAACCCAATTACCCATCCCCATTATCTTCTTTATTTCTTATGGTTTTACCCTAAGAATCAACTATCCTTTATTCATTCGTTCCTAAGGATTGACCTAAGGAATTGGCACAAAGTCCATTGCTGCCAAAGTTTATCTATCAGGTACTAAATCCATAGCTAACAGGCGCTAACTCCATAGTCACCAAGGTTCACCAAACAGGCGCTAACTCCATAGTCACAAAGGATCACTTTAACAGGCGCTAACTCCATAGTCACCAAGGTTCACTTTAACAGGCGCTAACTCCATAGTCACCAAGGCTCACTCATACCATCTTTCATTACACACCAATTATTCCATCTACCCATGTTCTACCCAACATATTTGTAGATCTAAAATAAAAATACAGGTTAACTCATTTAGAACCTATATAAAACATTCATTTCACATCCACCTTAAATAAACAAACAATATATAAACACATAACACGTATTCCATAACAAATACTTCATATTTATGTGTTAGAAGAAAGTAACCACACACTCACACCAAACATATACTTAATACATTCAAACAATACTTGTATTAAAATTGTGTTTATGAAAGGGACTATACACTCACTTGATCAGAAGATGATCGGACAGCACTACGGCTCTAAGAGTAGTATTCTTCGGTGAAACTGTGATCTCTTCACACACAGGGCTTCTCGCGGGCAGAGCTTCGGCTCGAAAACTCTTTTCTTCTCGGGATCTTCGGGCTTTGGGACCCGCTTCGGGTCTCGAGATGATACCGGGGCTTCGGGGGGTTAAAAGAGGGCTTAGAGAGAGTATCGGGAGTGAGAGAGAAGAGATTGAGCAACCAAACTCGGCTGCCCCCTGAATTCTATTTATAAGGCCATTTTTCTGGATTCACGCCGTGAATCTCAAATATTCACGTTGTGAGTTCAATAGTTATCAGGTGCGTCATCGCAACTTGCGTCTGTCAGGCTCCAGAAGTCATAAATACTGAGTTCACGTCGTGAACACTGTATTCACGTCGTGAACTCTGACAGTTTTGGGGTTTCGCGCCCCGAACTTCAGAAATTCATAACTTTCGCATACGAACTCCGTTTTCGACGTTCTTTATATCCACGCGTAGGTGAGATTATGATCTACAACTCTTGTTTACACTTCGTCGGCTAATTTTGAATTTATTTTTATTATATTTTTATTATATTATTTTTAGTAGGTCGGGACAGGAAAACTCCGTTAGAAATCTATAACTTCTTCGTCTGACGTCCGTTTTCGTCTGTCTTTTTACCGTTGGACTACTATCGATGAGATCTTCGATTCTCGTTTAGATCGTTTTGGCTAGAAACGACTCGATCTCATATTCGAACTTCGGGCTGCATACTGCTAATGCTGAAACTTCGAAAAATCATAACTTCCTCATACGAAGTCAGATTTAGACGTTCTTTTTATGCACGCTCTCGGTTTAACGTATTCTACGACTTTCATTTAGATCGCTAAGGCCAAATATCGCTCTAACGTAAATTCACTATTTACGTCGCGCTGTGTCGTGCCGGTTCTGTTGCGAAACTTCGACAGGTCATAACTTCTTCGTTATAACTCGGATTTCGGCGTTCTTTATATGTACAGAATCCTTGTAACATATACTATAAATCAGTTAAGATTAATCCTTGTAAATAATCTTCCATCAAAAAGTCATTTTTGATGGTTATCGTCTCTAAATTGACTAGCCCGGATCTACGGGCGTTACAATTATCTCCCCCTTAGGATGATTACGTCCCGGAATCATCAACGAAATAGGACTTGTATAATGATTCCATACGTTATCTCTTCATCCTAGGTACTAACTGTAAGCCCTATGTTTCCTCGAAAGAGTATCTAACTCTTGGACTTCTCGATAGCAGGTAGTGCTCAATCCTACATCTGCTCTTCGTACTATGTTGGACTTTCAATCGTAACCTTCCAGTTACAAAATAAATCCTTACTGAGGACTCCTTCTTCTTCTTAGGATAAGTACTTTCCTTTATCTATTGTAACAAACCGATGGGTCGTGTTCTAATGACCTCTCATCGTATGATGCAACGCTTAGACTCAAGTCTCTTAGAGTCAAATTACAGAATGGAATATACCTTCCTTCATATTCTAATGTGATATAATCACATTTTTACATGTAGCATTTCTAGCTACAAGCTTCCTTAACAACGAGCGCGATGCTATCGATCGCATTGATTTCAATCTTCTGACTTGAGTCAGATGCTACCTCGAACTTGTGACTTCCCCCGATCCAAGTGCGAGTCCTGTGCTTCCGATAGTATATGCATCTACTACCTTTCACACCTACTCATACTCATCCCAAGTATTGTCTTGCAGTCCCAAGTCCTAAAATCACAAAACAATTTAACACATACGAATGTGTCCAATTAATCATACAAATTTTCCTAGACTCTACTAGGACTTCTTCCATGCGCATCTTCACTCATCAATTCTACTTCAACTCGGTTGGTGGTGGAAATTCCAGACGATGGGACAACTTCAAGAATTACACCAATCGTTCCATCATCCTTCCATTCGAAGGTGTACTTCAGACGTACCGTACTCCTCTAAATGTTCCGTTATTTTATCAGACATATTCTAAAGGCAAGATACCACTATTACGATATCTTCCGATAGGTGTCATTCACTATCATGAACCTCTCATTTCCTCCATTTACTCAATTCTCCATGAGTCTTCACCATAACATTTTGTACACCTAAGCAGACGTTTGGTGTATCGGGCGAGAATTTAAGATAAGAAAGCTTTATTTATGATAGACGTATAAATCTCCTTATCACTCCGAAACGATTACATGCTAGTTCTAATACCGTAGTCGTACGCCTAGAATCCTAAACACATAAGGTTTCCAGACCTGGTCGGCCACAGACCATAGATCCGAACAAATAATAGTATCGATATAGCTATCACACAAAACATTTAGCACATAAAAGCATTTTAGGCATCATTCCTAAAATAAACTAGTGCTTGTGTCAATTTAGGTGTACTACCTAACATATTTTAGACACACTCCTCACAGTCATTACTTAGCATTCTAAGTTTAAGTCTAGAAATTTCCTACAAATTCCTAGTTCGCTTAAACTAATGCTCTGATACCAACTGTGACATTCCTATTTTCACGGCCAGAAAAGACCGATTTGTTTATGCTTTGTTTTATAAATCAGAGTAATCTTTTAAAGAAAACGGTTGCGGAATTTGTTCCCAAAACAAAATGTGATAAGAATTTATCAAAGCATTTCCTTAAAGAAATGTATTCTCATTAAATAACAAAATCTCGGGATGTCATGTTCCGATACAGACCAAAAGCATAAACAGTATAAAATAGACCTTACAACAGTCATTTATAACTACTGATCTATAATCCAAAATCTCTCATCAAGTCCACCAACTTATACTCTTGTGCCATTACCTATAATGCAAAGAAAACTGATCTATAACAAATACTTCATATTTATGTGTTAGAAGAAAGTAACCACACACTCACACCAAACATATACTTAATACATTCACACAATAATTGTATTAAAATTGTGTTTATGAAAGGGACTATACACTCACTTGATCAGAAGATGATCGGACAGCACTACGGCTCTAAGAGTAGTATTCTTCGGTGAAACTGTGATATCTTCACACACCGGGCTTCTCGCGGGCAGAGCTTCGGCTCGAAAACTCTTTTCTTCTCGGGATCTTCGGGCTGTGGGACCCGCTTCGGGTCTCGAGATGATACCGGGGCTTCGGGGGGTTAAAAGAGGGCTTAGAGAGAGTATCGGGAGTGAGAGAGAAGAGATTGAGCAACCAAACTCGGCTGCCCCTTGAATTCTATTTATAGGGCCATTTTTCTGGATTCACGTCGTGAATATCAAATATTCACGTCGTGAGTTCAATAGTCATCAGGTGCGTCATCGCAACTTGCGTCTGTCAGGCTCCAGAAGTCATAAATACTGAGTTCACGTCGTGAACACTGCATTCACGTCGTGAACTCTGACAGTTTTGGGGTTTCGCGCCTCGAACTTCAGAAATTCATAACTTTCGCATACGAACTCCGTTTTCGACGTTCTTTATATCCACGCGTAGGTGAGATTATGCTCTACAACTATCGTTTAGACTTCGTCGGCTAATTTTGAATTCATTTTTATTATATTTTTATTATATTATTTTTAGTAGGCCGGGACAGGAAAACTCCGTTAGAAATCGATAACTTCTACATCTGAAGTCCGTTTTCGTCTGTCTTTTTACCGTTGGACTACTATCGATGAGATCTTCGATTCTTGTTTAGATCGTTTTGGCTAGAAACCACTTGATCTCATATTCGAACTTCGGGCTGCATACTGCTAATGCTGAAACTTCGAAAAATCATAACTTCCTCATACGAAGTCAGATTTAGACGTTCTTTTTATGAATGCTCTCGGTTTAACGTATTCTAGGACTTTCATTTAGATCGCTAAGGCCAAATATCACTCTAACGTAAATTCACTATTTACGTCGCGCTGTGTCGTGCCGGTTCTGTCGCGAAAGTTCGACAGGTCATAACTTCTTCGTTATAACTCGGATTTCGGCGTTCTTTATATGTACGGAATCCTTGTAACATATACTATAACGTAGTTAAGATTAATCCTTCTAAATAATCTTCCATCAAAAAGTCATTTTTGATGCTTATCGTCTCTAAATTGACTAGTCCGGATCTACGGTCGTTACAATTCTTATAGGAACATCTTACAGTTGAAACCTATGAATAAATCTAGATTTACTTTCTATTTAATGGATGTTTACAATCATGTTCTAAAACGATGTATTATGTGTTAAAAAATATTTCGCATAATGTTATTTATAAAGTAAATGTATAAGCTTTCATTAAATTGATAGTTCTGATCATAACACCTAAATAATCAAATGATATTTGATTCAAACTTATCTATGTCATAATCATCATGAATATATAAATAAGAAACATATATACCAACGTCAAAAGGATGGAATTTTTTAAGGCAATGAAGTTTAATTCATTTGATATATGTGAGTCTTATTTATATGGGAAGATGATTCACAAGTGTCTTTATTTATTAGTAGTAATATTTTGATATATGTGAGTCTTTTTGAAGGCAATGAAGTTTGATTCATTTCATATATGTGAGTCTTATTTATAAAGAATTATACATAAGTGATGCATGTAATATTTTCAATCCACGAATAGATTTGGTGATAAATACTTAGTACATTTCACTAACGACTTTTATTCGTTATTGTTGAAACTTTTGATCTGCTCAAATTGTTTCATAGTGAATATTGAAATAGAACTGAATGAGACCATCATTAAGTTTTCGTTGTGATAAAGGAAATGAGTTTTGTAAACGAAGTCTTCTTAAAACATCTTAAGAGTCGTGGAATCGATTCATAACTCATTTCGTCAAAAATACTCACTCGTCATTCATATGGTTCTTGTGGCACGTGATCACCTGGTTATTTAGATCTATCTAATGATCTTTGAGGTATTCTCTCGTAGGATTGGGTCACCTGGCCACTGGCTGAATTTCTTGTACAAGTTTTTGAATATGATAAACATAGACATTGCAGTATACTATATTATGTTTTTAAAGAACTATTTACTCTATAAATTTTGAATATTCAAAATTTTACTCTATTTACTCTATACATTTTGGAATTATGCTCACTGCAGTAAATATATGTTGAATATATATATATATATATTTCCAACCAAATAAGTAGATTAAATACTTTCATTAGAGTAAGGATGTAATGGTTTATCCTTATCTAAAAGGTTTGGAGTTATGGAGCAAATGTTAGACAATAAGCTTAACCACTCTAACATCTATTAACTGCATTTATGTAGACTATCGTAAATGATTGTTTAGGATGAAGTTTATACCATCCAACTAATTGTAATTCTAGAGGACAAGTACTTAGAAAGTTCTTTTTCTAAGTGGGAGGAATATGGAACTTTAAGAGCTATAGATCCATAAGCTAAATGCATCATTGTTTGGAACTAGCAAGTTTTTCAAATGTTGTTGAATCTGCTCAATAGTTGATCAGAAAATAATAAAACACATAGAGATGCATTCATGTATCATTATCAAGTATGGGTTTGATTAATATTCCTCGATATATTGCGAATATAAAGAGTAAGTTAGTTTTCAAAGGAGAAAACATACATGAATGAAAATCCTTCTAGATTTAAGATAACATATCAAAGAATCTTCTTTCTTATAAGTTAATTGAATAGTGTGTAGTGGTGTTGATTATGATGGCATGCGCGGAATTTGAAAAGATCTAGTGAATCATCATCTAAACTCAAGAACACAAGGAGTATATAAATCTTTATAAGCGCATATTAGATCTAGAAAGGATATACAAATGGGTTTGTATAAATTTCTCTCTCTAGACTAACACTCCAAAATGATCATTACTTAATATGAGTGTCACTCACTTCCTATTTATAGGAAAAACAACTCATTTACACATCAATAAGGGTAAGCCACATCCAAGCATGACTTTGCACCCTAACATTCTCCCCCTCAAAGTCAGAATTGGATGCCGGGCTTCAATATCCAACGAGCTCGCACGATCAAGACCGAACTCCCCCTCGAAGTAACACTGGTCTTCAAATCCGCAAATGAATACCCAAAAAACTCGCTTCGAATACCCATCAGTCTCCCCCTTTAAGTGTGAGAAGCGCCCGAGTAATGATTATAAAACTCGCTTCAAATCCGCAAATGATTATAAAACCCATTAAGTGTGAGAAGCGCCCGAGTAATGAACGATAAAATACTCCCCCTTGATCTGTACCAAAAATGACTCCGAAAAACTTGCACGGAAAAACAATCACGAAAAAGCCTAAAAAAATTTCCAATTTGTGAAATTTTTTCACTTTTTGGGTGAAAGTTGCAAGATTTTCCAAAATCCGGGTAAAAACTGTCACTTTCTGAATTTTGCAAGGACCCGTTGCGCCAAAAAAAGCCAAATATGCGAAATTCTTCCCGATTTGCGAAACTGGATAGAAAATGTTAATTCACACAAACTGCAGGGACCATAAATGAACATTCTTCAATTTCTCAGAAAATTAGCCCAATTTCGAAGTTGGGTATTTGCTGCCAACTTTTCAAAACTTCAGGGACTCATTTCGAAACTTCTTCATTCTTCACTTCCAAAAGCGAAAATCAGTCCAACTTTCGAATATGGGTATAAACTGTGAAACTTTCAAAAGTTGAAGGGACCAATTCGAAAATTCGGCCTTATTTCTTCCAAACTGTTGAAAATTTCTCCAAATGTCGACAGTGAGTAAAATTTGTCAAACTTTCGAAACTTTAAGGACTGATTTCAAAATTTTTATGTCTTCTTCTCCAATTTGTGAACTAGTCGTGGCGAATGTCGACGCTTGATAAAAACCTTCGACAGTCGACTTCACTCCATTGGCACCCTTGATAACGAAACTTTTTCTTAATCAACGGAATATCGAAAACGAAGCGTGTCGAACGCTTAATCGTGAATAGTAACCCTCTTAATCATTCAGCTTCGCTTTTCATTACAGTTTCCCCAAAAACCATATTCCATTGCATACTTTCGAAATCAGATCCTCAACTCCAACTTTCATTTTTCGTTTTACAGTCATGAAAAATTCGATTTCAATTCCACAATCAGTCGACCTTACGACCATCAACCAAACAAGTCAATTAGAAACCTTCGCTTTTTGAGTTTCATTCCAAGCAAATCATCGATTTCTCAAAATCGACACCAAATACACTTGATTTCAACCCAAAGCAGTTGACGACTCCAAAAACGAATTCTCAAGTCTGTAACATCGACTTCCAAAATTTATATCATCCCAACCTTCGAAATCCAGTCTCTAAAAACCATTTATTCACCAAAATCAGTCGACATCTACAATCGATCATCAACAACGAATACGAACTCCAATCACTTGAATAACAAACCCAACATAATGATTTGACTTCCAAACAAATCCATCAAAATCGGCGTTGACTATTGACTCCCCAATCGACTTCCCAATCGAGGTTTCGTTACACAACAATCAGGCCTTTGATTCACAGTAATCTTCACCAGTCGTTTTTCACAAATAATATCGACTTTGATACATCGATTCCATCTTTTGCTTTTCACAACCTAAGTCTGCCCAATCGACATCGACATCGATAAAACAAGGTCTTCAAAAATCGAAAAACTAATAACAAACTGAAATCGAATTAAAGTAGTCTCGATTCAAAAAGGCTAAATCGATATTAACTCAAATCGATTTCGAATCACCAAAATTTCGTTCGACTTCAATTCAAGACTGATAAAACCATATTTTGACTTTCACTTTGATTTTCTTTGAACATTCGACTTTTCTTCGTACCAGTTTCAATATCAATTTTTCGTTTGACTCTCATCTGTTGACCGATGTATCTTATGCGAAAGAAATAATTAATAATCGATGTTGAATCAGACTTAACTGATGAACAATATTGATATTCTTTTTGGGCTCAACAATCAAATACAAAATAGTTGATATGGATCATGAACAGTGAACAAATTAATTGTCATTGAATGGGCTAGAAGTAAAGTAAGAATGAACAATATTCAATTTCGAAATTTGGGCTAACATCAGATTAATTGAGTGAATAGTGAAATTCGAACAAAAGGAGTTTGATTTTGGTTTTGATCTAAACAAAAATAATTGGATCAGTCAATGGGGTTGAAACGAATTTGATCCAATAAGACAAATCGATCAAAAATGAAAAACGCAAAAACACTAATCGAAATCATGGACATTTTGGAATCCATTTGAGAATTTGAGATACCTTTTTGACGAATCGAGTTCCGTTTTCAACGAACGAATCAAATTTAGAAGATCTTGGTTCTTTAGTTGGAACGAGAAAATCTCCAATTTGAACATTGTACCACCCATTATGCGAGATGTACAACTCGTTCTTCGTGTTCTTCGTGTTCTTCAACGATCCAAGAACATTTTGAAAAGAACCACCAACACTTTTGGGTTTTGACTTCAAATTCAATGCAACCTTTGGAGATTGTTGCTTTGGAACCCAAATTTGTTTAACGGATTTCGGCATCACAACATCTGACGATTTTTGTGAGTAAACCCGCTTGTTTTTACGTTTGATCTTCTTCTTATTTTTCTTTCTCATCTTTTTTGCATCTTGAAGACTTGATTTCATGAACAAACCCACTTTCCACAACTTCAACATTGTTGTAAGGGTCGAATTGTTGTAATTAGTCGAAATGTATTTTGAACTCTTCGAATGTTTTGTAATCTATTTTACTGAGGCGCTTTTATTCGAAGCATAAGTGTCTATGCCTTAGTATATTTTTTGTACACTTTCAGTTCCCTATAAATAGGGATATTTACTAGAGTTAGAGAAGAGTTTTTACAGACCTATCTTTGTACTCTATAAACATTCGCAAGCGTAATAGAGCTGAAACAAGATCATATTTACATCTGGTGTTCAATCTCGCATTCTTAATTGATTTCATACTCTGATTCGTTTTATACTTGATTCTATGATTCATCAATTGGTATCCGAGCAGGAATCACATCTGTGATCTGATTTTCATCCATTCAAAAAGTTTTTGAATCAAATTTTTGGTTCAAATGTTTCCGCACTTTTTGATCGTGAAAATTTTGTCTAGATTTTAGTTTGTGATTTTATTCTGCATTTGAATTGTTGAATCGAGTGTTCTTCTTGCAATTCCGATTTGATTCAACTAGTTTGTTTTCAAATTTCCAAATCTTCTTAAAAATTTTCAAAATCAGCTTCCGTACAACAATGGCGAGTTTCAATCTCAATTCGATGACCTCGTTTTCTCATCTTTTAGGATCATCAACCAAAATTCCAATGCTAATCCCTGAATATTATGATCAGTGGGCTGATCGTATTCAGGATTATCTGAATGGTCTTGATGAAGAATTATGGTCATGTATCACTGGAAATGTCAATGTTCCAGTGAATGTTCAAGCAATTGGATCATCTTCTACAAGTTCTGGTGTTGATAATCAAACTGATCGTCTGAAGAAACTGGAGAAGAGGTGTATGAGAATTGCGAGGAGCTTTACCTCTAGTTGTGTACAATTATGTAAGGAGTTGTACAACTGCAAAGGAGATCTGGAACAATTTGAAAGATAAGTTTCAAGGAAGTGAGAAGACGAAAATCAATTCAGTCAAACAGTGTTTGGTTGAGCTGAAAGATTTCAGACAAAAAGAAGGTGAAACAATTGAAGTCTACTATGATCGACTGAACGAGTTAATCTATCGTTGTAATCGCTATGGAAGTACCAGGACTTCAATGGAATTCAATCTCATCTTTGTGATGGGTCTTCGAAAAGAATGGAGAAGCGTAAGTATGATGGTGAAGAATCAGCAAAGTTTTGATACATCAACTCTCAATGATTTGTACAATCAGTTGAGGACACACGAAACTGAGGTAAATGAAATTGCTGAGGAGACGAAGCTAAATTTGGGAGGTCCATTGGCACTTGTGTCAAAGATATCTGAGTAAGAAGCTGAAAATGGTGATTCTGAGGAAGAAGAAGGACTCATCATGAATTCGGATGATGAGGCAATAGCTTTTTACTCGAATAATCGTGTTAAGAAGTTTTTCAAAAAGCCATTCAATCCGAAGACTAAGCTTGCTGAGGTAAAAGGAAGTGCTGTGAGTAAAACTATTGTTAAGGAGAAAAAGAAAATTGAGAAGAAAGATTCGAAAATGTCTGAAGGAAAGATCGAGAAAAAGCTGAAAGGTGATGCTGGTATAGATTGTCATTATTGCAACGGAGCTAATCATCTTGCGAATGATTGTATGCTTCGGAAGAAGGATGAGAGGAAGAATAAAGTTAAAGATGAGGCGTATTATGCAGAGAGGCTTGAGGAGGTTCATGCGAAAGCCAAAAACTTGTCATTGGTTGAAAAAGGTGAACATGAGGATGAAGATGGAACGTATCAAATCTGGTCATCCGGATCAGACGATGAAGAAATGAGGAATCCAACACATGGAGCAATGTATGCGAAAATGGAGGAGGACTCAGATGACGAGGAATTCGAAGTGAAAGGACGATGCTTTGTATCCAAGACAGCAGACAAATCTCCAATGACAACAAAGGTACGTAAAATTCTCGAATCTTTTAATATTCCTACACATGCTTATGATTCTGAACTAATATGTTTTGATGAGACGGTTACTTGTTTTGATTCAATTGTTGTGTCTGCTAGCAATGAGGCCAACAAGTTGTCAATGGAGTTGTTAGAGACCAAAAAGCGATTAGACATGAAAATAAGTAAAATTGATTGTTTGGAATTACAAATAACAAATATTATGTGTGATAGGGATACTTTATCAAGTGAAGTCAAACGTTTGTTAGCACAAAGAAACATTTATTGTAATTCTGCTAAAAGACTTTATGGACAATTAACTGATTTACATCATTCATGTGAAATAAGTAAAGAGCAAGATAGAAAATTACTACCTTTTCTAGCATACGAAAGAGCTAAGGTAGATAATATTTCGTATGATTGTGAGCAAATAATAGCTGATTTTGACAAAGTTCCTGATGATAGATATAAATATGGAATTGTCAAAATTGATGAATGTCTTGATGCGAATGAATTAGTTAACATAGTGAATGATACTTTGCCTAAATCTGAACAAATTCAAATTTTGAAAAAGACTGAGAATTCAACATCTGATTCTCAATCTAATTTTACTGATATTGAAGATAATTCTGACAATATTAGTGAAATTAGTGAACTTGAGGATGTTGATTGTTCCCAGTTGTCTGTTGTTAATGTTGCATCAACATTTAAAGGGAAAGAAAAAGTTAAGGATTTGATGGTTGAGAAAGAAACTGATATACCTTCAACTTCGAAAGTTTGTGATATGAACTTCGTGGATCTCAAAGACAGTCAAACTAATGATAGCGATGATAAAGATGAAGAGAAAATTTCGAAGGGAAAGAAATCTTCAAAGGAAGAAGAAACTTCACGAATAGTGGTTGATCAAGTGTATGGTGATACACAAAAGTTCAAAAAAGTAATGACTGAAAAAGGTGAACATTACCTTGAAACGAATACTGTGGTTTATCCAAATTTCAAGTGTAGAGATGATGTCATTTTTCCAAATCAAGTTTTCGTAACTACTGGAAATGTTGAGAATATCAAGCCAGAATTAAAGAAGTTAGTTGAGGAGGATAATTAAAAACAACTGATGAAGGTTTTTTCGCAAATCAAAGCACAATTGAAAACAACTTAACAAAGAATTCATACGTGTTTCAACGTCAAAAACCACAAAGAAAATGGGTTGAAAAATCAAAAATTGAAAAAGAGAATTCAAAACAAGTTGTAAACGAAAATGAAAAAGTTGTCAAACTAAACTCCAAGGAATTCAAAGATCAAATTGACAAATTTTCAAAGGAAAACAACATTTCAAAAAGACAAGCTAGGAAGAAAATATTTTGGCATAATATTGAGTCTCAAAAGATGTCTGAATCACAATCACCCAAAAATGTTTTCAAAGCTAAAAATTCCTCTTTTTCAACAAAAACTCAACATTCATCACAATCAAATCATTCAAGGTCTGAAGTGAATAAACAACCAAGGTTTTCGAAAGTTTCAGAAACTAATATTCCAAGAACATTTTCAAATAAATCAAATCCAAATCAAAAATTCTTTCAACGTCAACATTTTAAATCAACAGTTGATACATCATATGCTCAATCTTTTCTAACAAATCAAAAAGTTGATTTTGTTCCTCAAAAGCCAAATTTTCCTAATCATACGAAGAAAGAAACTATGAAAATTTCACATGAAAAAGGAATGACTTCAAGGAAGAACATTGATCATTGGCTTGAAGGCAAAGGAAAGATGTATCAGTCGAATACATTTTCAAAGGAGCAAATTCACGAAGCATATGAGAAGTATGTGAATACTTCATCAAACGGCAGTTCATCTTCTAAGGATTCGAACATATCAGTCAAAGCTTGGAAATCAATAATAAAAGCAAAGAATGTCCATTCACAAACGCAGAATTCGAAGGGTAATGTCAGTGAACATTCGAAACCATCAAAATCTTATGTTTCGGTTTCTTTAAATGAAGATGTGAACTTAATTGATAGTCTCAAAACCAAAGTTTGTGATTGGGTTAAAAGTTCTTCATTACATTCGAAATTGAAATCTAATTTCCAAGGACCCAAAAAGCCTTGGGTACCTAAATTTTTCCACTGATTGTAGGTACTATGTGACGAGCAATATGATAATAAATGGTACATTGATAGTGGTTGCTCTCGTCACATGACTGGGAAAAAGGAGAATTTACGTGATTTTCGAAGCCTAAAAAATGTTGGAGTTGTGAAGTTTGGGAACAATAAAAAAATGTCAAGTCAAAGGATATGGGAAGATCATGAACGGACAATTCACAGTGAATCGTGTTGCGTATGTTGAAGGTCTTCAACATAACTTGATAAGTGTTTCCTAACTTGTTGTGGGCACTGGCAATCAAGTTCTTTTTAATGAAGAGGGAAGTGTTATTTCGAATGTCAACACTAAAGAAGTGTTACTGAAATCCAAAAGGAAAGGTGACATGTTCACTTTGGACATCAATCCGATAGTAGGGAAACCTGCTATATGTCTTCTTTCGAAAAAAACATGAGACTTAAGTTGGCTTTGGCATCGAAGAGTTTCTCATCTCAATTTTCGAAACATCAATAAACTTGTGGTACAAGATCTGGTAAGAGGTTTACATGTACTTAAATTTGACAATGATTCTTTATGTGCAGCTTGTGAAGTTGGAAAGCAACATAAACAAGGTCATCCAATTACGATAGATTCGAAAATTGTCGCACCTTTGGAGCTCTTACATATTGATTTGTGTGGTCCTTCGACAGTTTCAACTCTCAACAAGAAAAGGTACATTTTAGTTATTGTTGATGACTTTTCCAGATTTACGTGGGTTTATTTTCTCAGGCTTAAATCCGAAGTTGCACAAATCATGATTGACTCTATCAAAAAGATGTAAACAACATTGAAGAAGATTGTTCGAAAAATTAAGAGTGATCATGGAACTGAATTTAAGAACAATGTCCTTGATTCATTTTTGGTGGACAAAGGGATTTCGCATAACTTTTCATCTCCATACACACCACAACAAAATGGTGTTGTTGAACGAAGAAATAGGTCTCTATGCGAAGCAGCAAGGACTATGTTGGCATATGCGAATCTTCCATAATACCTTTGGGCTGAAGCCGTATCCATCGCATGTTTTACTCAAAGCAGATCTTTCATTCATCATCGTTTTAACATTACTCCATACGAAATTCTCAACAATCGAAAACCTAACGTCAAATTTTTCCATGTTTTCGGATGCAGGTGCTTCATTATGAATCTCAAGGATAATCTTACGAAATTTCAAGCTAAAGCAGATGAAGGGATTTTCTTGGGATATTCGCATAATTCATTCGCATATCATGTGTTGAACAAAAGAACACGAAAAGTTGAAGAAACTTTTAATCTTACATTTGATGATTACTACATTAAACAAACTACATCGCAGTTTGAAAATCATCCTATTCTGAAAAACATACAAGATGAATCTGAATCCTCACAAACCTTAGATATTGATTATGATTTAATTTTTGGAATTTCAGATCATGCTGTTAATGCTGAAATAAATGCAAATGATAATCATCTCTGATCTAATGAAGCTTACCGATGATTCAACATCAACTTCTCCAGAGAAAGGCGAAAGTATGCAAAACAATCCAGTGGAGGGGGAGCACTTGGATTCGAATACTCTAGTTGAGGGAGAGCATTCTTTCGAGGGGGGAATGAAAGATTGAATGCTGATGTTGAGGGGGAGCATGATGTTGAGAGGGAGCATAATGTTGAGAGGGAGCATAATTTTGAGGGGGAGCATTTAGAAAACATCGAGAATAATAATGATTTTGATGATGTTTGTTCGATTGCAGGTTCAGAGAATGATGATATATACGAAGATGCACCTTTGGAATTTGATCCAGCATATCCGCTAATGGAAAAGTGGACAAGAGATCATCCGAAGGATCAAGTAATTGGGAATCCACAAGAGGGTGTCTTAACAAGAGCTCAAATTCGTGCAAAGAATGAGGTATTGAATACTCATCAAGAATTTTGCATGTTCAATGTTATCATCTCTAAAATTGAACCAAAAACAGTTAAGGTTGCAATGGAACACTCAGATTGGGTTGTTGCGATGCAATCTGAATTGTCTGAATTTGAACGAAACAAGGTTTGGAGATTAATTCCTAAACCTGAAAATGTTTCGATTTTCGGGTTAAAATGGATTTTTAAAAACAAAACCGACAAAGATGGAAATATTGTTCAAAACAAAGCCAGACTTGTTGTTAAAGGATATTCACAACAAGAAGAAACAGTTTACGTGGAACAACCCCTAGGTTTTATTAGCGAGGAATATCCAGATCATGTTTATATTTTAGATAAGGCAGTTTATGGTTTGAAACAAGCACCACGAGCATGGTATGCAACTCTTACTTCATTTTTGAAACAATCTAAATTTAAACAAGGATCTGTTGACCCCACATTATTTCAAAAGAAAGTTGGGAATCATCTAATGCTTGTTCAAATTTATGTTGATGATATTATTTTTGGCTCAACTGACCCTGCTTTATCTAAAAAATTCGAAGATTTGATGAAAAGTAAGTTCGAAATGAGAATGATGGGAAAAATCAATAATTTTCTTGGACTGAATATTCGTCAAAGCAGAGAAGGAATTTTTATTAATCAAGAAAAATATATGAAGAATCTGCTAGAAAAGTTTGGATTGACGAATAGCACAAAGTTACGAGTTCCAATGGCAACTGGCATAAAGTTGACAGATTCGTTAGATAAACCTGCAGTTGACATAACTCTTTATAGGAGCATGATAGGTTCATTACTTTATCTTACAGCAAGTAGACCTGATATCATGTTTTCTGTGTGTAATTATGCAAGGTATCAGTCAAATCCACGAGAACCACATCTCACTGCTGTGAAGAATATATTTCGTTATCTTAAAGGAACAATTTCGTTAGGATTGTGGTATCCTTCGAAAACTGGGTTCTTTGTATAAGCATATTCGGATGCAGACTTGGGTGGGTGTAATCTTGATAGAAAAAGCACAAGTGGTGGATGTCAATTTCTCTATGGCAAATTGGTGAGCTGGTAATCGAAAAAGCAAACATGTGTATCAATTTCAACAGCTGAAGCAGAATATGTGGCTGCTGCTGCTTGCACTTCACAAATTTTATGGATTCAAAGTCAATTGCGTGATTATGCAATCAATATGAAAAAGATTCCATTATATTGTGATTCTCAAAGTGCAATAAGAATTTGTCATAATCCTGTGCAGCATTCGAAGACTAAACATATAACACTTCGTTATCATTTCATCAAGGATCACGTGGAGGATGGAAATATCGAAGTACATTTCGTGAAAACAACTGATCAGTTAGCTGATATTTTCACGAAACCTTTAGATGAAAAATCCCTTGTGAAAATTATACAAGGACTTGGAATGAGCGATGGAAATTCTGTTCCATGTGAAAAAGGCGGATGATGAATGACCAGGAATGATTCAGAGGCGCTGAATGAAAGACAAAGCAATAACCGTCAACATTCAGAGGTTACTATTCATAGTCAACGCTTTGACCCCTTCGCATTCGTAAATTTGTCACTTATTTTAAGGGTTGATTCAGAGGTTACTGTTCATAGTCAACGCTTCGACCCCTTCGAATTCGTACATTTGTCACTTATAAGGGGATGATAAAATTTTGTATTTTTGCAACAAGTACAGTTTATTTTCATTTTCGAAAAATCAAAAATCCAAAAAGATTTTCTTTTGTTTTGTCATTCAATTTTCGAAAAATCAAAAATCCAAAAAGATTTGCTTTTGTTTTGTCATTTAATTTTCGAAAACTTAAAAATCCAAAAAGATTTTTGTTTGTTCTGTCTCTACTTTCGAAAAAGCAAAACAACAAAAATATTTTGATACTTATTTCTTTTTAGTATTTTGTTGCAGATAATCATGAAGATATACAATGGATTATGCTTGCAGTTCTAGGGTCAGATACATTTTTCATATGAATCAATACATTTTTCATGATTTGAACTAGCTAAGTTGTCCCTAGAAGCATGTTGCTGCATGTTGTCCAAAGCCTCCAATGACTCAATGTGTGTGTACGAAAACCTTAATGAAATTATTCATACGAAAATTTCTTCCCAATCAGGCTTATATTCACATTAGTCTCAGAGCTACCTGACTCTTCTCAAAATGAGTTAAGAGTTTACTGTTTTGTCCAAATATAACAGAGGTACTTTGCGTGTCTTACATCAATCTTTTTCACCTATAAAGTTCTTACACGATCACACACGAAGACATATGTCCGAGAGGTCTCTGATCAAACCCATCGAGAATTAGACATATCAAAAATCTGTGTTTATGATCTGACATCTTGAGACCGAGATGAAAGTGAAACCCAATTTTCACTACACTTTTAAGGAATTGATGGGGAACAATGTTCCAGATTTTCACGAAACATTTGCTTCAGTACCAAAATTCGAAACTCCAAATCATATTCATTTCGAATGAGTGGTCTTGATCAAACATTCGAAACCCATGATGTTTGTTACCCAACAAGATCCAGCACAAATTTTTTCTTGAATATGATTTCCGTGTGAGTTTCATTCGAAATTCAATGTCACTTAAAATTTTTCAAAGAAAACTTGTCACTGACTACACTGGTTAAACAAGTAATTTTTGTTACAATTTCTCACCTTATGTTTAGGATGGCATGTAACGAAATTTTTTTTAACTACCCACGAAGCATTATAAAAGAAGCCCTTCGATACTTATCAACAAGTACTCGATTGTAATTAACAGGAACCTACACAAGCTGTTGATCATTTTTCTTAATGATTAATGAAGCAATCTTTGCCCGGGATTTCATCTGCTTTTGTGTCAAATTGACATTTTGACATCACAATATCCCAAACTTTTCTTATCTTTGTTTCTCGTCTACATTCTTTGGAACACTGCACTCACGAAATCCTTGAGGCTCTGAGTAATACCAACTCAGGCTGATGATTTCAAACTTCTGGCATATGACTTCGCTTTTCATCCCAAAAGTGAAAGAGCCATGCTTCCATACGAAGGGTTCTGACGGTTACAATCTTCTTGGGGATAACAATACAGGCTGTTTATAAATGACGTATGGTATTTTGTCCGGTTTTCAAGGAGATGTGACAGCTACTTTTTAACGCATGGCTACTTTTACGCAGTAATGGTCCGATTTTCAAGGTGCCATGTCGGATATCATTAAATACATATCCCGCTTCAAATTCAAACTTCAGGGTTACATATAAAAGGGGATTCAAGGGTTCATTATCAGTTTACGCGATCAAAAAGAAAAATTCCCAAATTCTCTGATCATCAAAGTCTTCAAACCCTAACCATGGCGACTTATGTTCATGTTGATGCTGATCCTTCTCAAACCACTGAAGATGTCTCTTCATTACCAATAATGAAGATTCAAGCAACAAACTATTATTTGGAGGGTGATGTTTCTCAATACCCGGAAGAATTGAAGATGCTAATCATTGCCTTGAAGAACTCTGTTTTGTCTAAGGCGATGTTCAGTTCATTCTCTGTTCCAATGTCATGGCTTTCTCAAGCAAGATCAACTGCTATTTACAACAAAGCTTCTGATACAATTAATTTCCATCTGGTGAATGACAAAAAGGTCAGGCTATCCAAGAAACTCTTTTGCCAAATTCTTGAAATTCCGAATTCACCTCCATATGTTGCTTTCACATTCCCTCAAATCGTTAATATGTTTAATGAGATGAGATATCAGCCTCCACTATCAAAGATCAGTGATTTTAAGAAATCTGGTCTTCCACGACTATGGAATTTCTTATTTGGTATTTTTCTAAGATGTTTAACTGGGAGAACAGTTGGTCTTGATAAAGGAAGAATGGAGGTTTATGCAATGGTTGCTGGTATATATTATGATCTTCAAGTGGACTATTCTACACAATTGTGGAAGGAATTCCAAAAGAGAGTAGAACACACGAATCCTATTCATGGTATTTCGTGTGCAAGATACTGGAGCTTGATTTTGCAATACTTTTACAACAAGGAAGGGATTTTGGAACCCAATGATGAGGAAAAAGTTGTTTTTCAATCGTATCACTATCCGAAGGAAGTCACAGATAGTGCTGAGGATTTTCCATCTGTTGCTCGTATTCCTGATGCTATGCTCAAAAGAGTTGATTCTTCGAATTCAGTCTTAGTGGCATATTTGCAAACTATTGATTCTACTGTTCCAACTGGGAAATTGTTGCCAAGGGAAGAAAAGAAATCTAAACGATCGAAGAAGCCTGAACCGGATTCTTCTGAAAAGCACACCAAGGATTCGCAATCTTTGAAATCTCCAAAGAAGAAGCCAGTTACAGTTGAAGAGTCTGTGGTTCAAGAAGTGTCAATCGCAGAGACTCAAATAATTAAACCTGTTGTTCGTGAGTCTCAAGAGAAAGTGGTTATTCCTTCGAAGAGTGGTATGTTTCGAAGAATCAAAAAGATGTCTTCGCATCTACGTAAGTCTCCAACATCTCATGTAGTACGAAAGCCTCAGGTTACTCATCAGGGTGTTTTGATTCGTGAAATGCCGGCGCCTGTTTCTCCATTATCAAAGAAGCGAAGGGCTACAGATATGGCTAAACACATATATCTAAGAAGAAGAAGAAGACACGAAAGCTTATGCTTTCTACTGAGTCTATAGAAGATGATGATGAAAGAATTCCTAAAACACCAGACGTCACTCTTCATGTACAAAGTTTAACTCCTGAGCAGACAATCGTCATACCACCCGAAGATTCGGTTGCCAAATCAGTTTCTGAGGAGGTACGAACTTCAGGCATCCCTGCAAACGTATCTGATACGGATGCAAATGTCAATATGGGTGACGGAGATGCGAAGATTGAAGCTCAAGGTCAATCTACTTCTGCTCCATTCGAAAGTAATATTTCTTTACCACCATCCATTATTCCCATTACATCAACCACTGATTCCCCTACATTTGAAAATATTATCAATCAACCATTTACTTCTATTTTTTCTTCTCAATCCACTGACACACCCAAACCTAATTCGACTGTTCAAGAAACCATTCTTATGGAGACAGATACAGATACTGAGGGGTTTGGAGGCATGTTTGAGGAATTGGAGTTTCATGAAGATGAAAAGGCGTTTCCAGATCATATGTTGATGACCATAAAGCAATTTAAAATTCTGAATCAGAAGTTGAATTCTATAATTCAATCTCAAGCTGATCTGGGGGGTGGTTCATCTGTTTCAAGTTTGGAGGTTGAGTCTATGTTGAAATTGTTCGAAGCCATAGTTATGAGTAAAGTATCTCGGATGCTTACCGACTCTGAATCACGAATTTTGGAGAAGGTTGATCATAGTGATCAAAATAATGAACTACAGATCAATTCTCAAAATTCGAAGTTTGCCAGAGATATGAAAGAATTGAAGAATGTAACAAAGGAAATGCATGTTCTCTTTGTTCAAGAAGTGAAGAAAGTCAGGGAGGATGTCAATTTGCAAATTCGTGAACTCCGCGAAGATATGCAAAAAGAGATTGCAAGTGTTCAACAAGATTATGCATCTCTGCATCAGAAGGTTGATATTATTTGTAATGTTGTCACCAAGTTTGTCAAATTATATGAAAGTTTGAGTCCTCAAATTACTCAACTTTCAACAAACGAAAATGCCAACTTTTTGGAAATGATTACTTTGTTAAAGGAGTTAAAAGATCTATCAGTCTAGCCGGTTTCTTCTTCCCTGATTACTCCTGAATTTTTATCTCAAAAATTCTTACAATTCGAAGCGCTTCTCAACAAGCAACTTGCTCCTATATTTCGCATTACAAGCCTTCTTCCAACAACATATGCCCCACCTGTTTTCACAGGGGTGCAAGGGGGAGAAAGAAAAACTGGTGAGTCGAAGGTGAGTGATGAAGATGAGAAAGTTGTAGGAAAGGTATTTTCTTCAAAGATCCCAACAACAAAGCCAGTTATAGTTTCTGTTGGGCTGGTTACTTCAACAGTTGTTACAACAATACCTATTACAAGACCTATTTCGAAAGGAATTGTGATTGGTAAAACTACGGAGACTGGTGAGAGTGGTTCGAAACCAAAAGAGGTAATTGATAATTCAGCCTTGAAAGATAAAGGGAAATCGATTGTTGTGGAAAAGTCGAAAGAAGAAAAGAAGGCTGAAGTAGAAGCTGAAATTGAAAAACTAAGGTTGATTCAAAGCATTATGACTCAGCGTGCTAGTGATCCGAAAGGAATGGACAAAGGTGATCCATCCAAACACTACAATTACGAAACAACTGAGGCCAAGGTAGCGTTTAATCACATGTTTTCGTTTGAGAAGAAACCAAAACAAAGTTATTTGGTCACGAATACTGATACAAGCCAGCTGGATTTTCCAATGAACGAAATGATGTTCATCATGCCTCAGTTCAAAGCAGAAGGAAATTTTAAAGAAAAGGATGAAGGTACACACATGAAAATTCAATTTCATGCTGTTCTTGCAAAAGCCCCTGAGGAAGTTTGGTCTTTGATAAAAATCAAGAAAGTTATAAGTATCAAAAAGGATGTGGTGTTCGAAAACACAGTCCAGAACATCAAGTATGTGGTTGCCAGGGCAAATGGAAATATTTGCGAATTTACAATTCCAGATTTTCCATTAATGAACTTGTATGATCTTATACAAGTTGCATTGATTTTGAAAGATAAATCATTTTAGTATCTTCAAAACACTGAACCGGATGAATTCAAGCTTGGGGTTGCTCACATCAAGATTTTCATCAAAAATTATTATGAGTGCTTGGCACTAACAGATGTGGAGTTAGCTACAGCGAAAGGAATGGAAATAAAAGCACCAATGGCTCCTACGAAGACTCAAGCAGAATTGAAAAAGTATGATGATGGTGAAATCGGTTTGAAGCCTTTTGGAATGGTCTTCGCAGGAAAAGACAAAGCTGGAAAAGCTAAACGTTTCTTATTCCAAGCATGCGAAGTGGAGAGATATTCATCGTCTCAATATACGAACTTAATTGTTCGTATGAATCATTGTAGGAAGAATAATGAAGGAGATAAGAAAGAGCTGAAGAAGATAATCTCCTGGTACATGGAGATTCGAAGAGTGATGTTGTATTCTATCCAGCTTCTTACAAATTAAGTAGTTCGACTATGATTACAAAGGGGGAGATTGTAAGGGTCGAATTGTTGTAATTAGTCGAAATGTATGTGAATTTGAATCAAATATTTTGGAGTTTGATACTTGTGAATTTCATGGATCACCAGCTTCCCATAAAGAATCATTCCTTCAAACGAATCACAAGAACACAAAATATCATCGGTTTCAACTCCAAATCAAGCAAAAAACTTTTTCATCGGATTGAATGTATTTCTTATTAAACAAATATCTTTCTTCTCCTTCTTTTTGATTTCTACTAAGGACTAACATGGACAAGGCAATTTTCATCAACCATTCAATCCTAAAAAGTGATTGAAATATTAAGCTTCCATGATCATCCTTCAAGCCTCCATAAGAGACCTTATCACTCCATGAAATCAAATCGCTTAACAATAACCCATAAAATTGATCTTCATTGACTTTGTATTTGATATCTTCAACGATCACAATCCAAGAATCATATGGCAAATCCCCCATGATAACAAGAACTTGAAAATTTCTAGAGAAAGAAAGTGATTTTGAATGGGTTTTCTAGAGAGAGAAAGTAAAAATCACTTGAATTCTAGTGAAGAAAAGCGAATTATGAATAGAATCAATGACGAATTCGATTTCTAGAATCTAAACTCTTAATAACACGAAGATCAAAACTCAAAATGAAGAATCACCAAATCTAGAAAGCCATCAAGGATCAATTCTTGATCCAATCAAGAACACCTACTCTGATACCAAATGTAGTAGTGATTTAATCGAGTATGAAAGTAATCAGAGTAATCAAAGCAGTATGAACATGGAGAGTAAAACTCCTATTTAGAGAGAATTCTAGACAGAATCACTTGGAAAAGTTCTATCTAACTCTCAGTACAACTCCTATTTATAGGAGAATAAGAAAGTATACAAAAAATACTAAGGGCTAAACATCAAGACTTCGAAACTATTATGCCTTAGTAAATAGATAAAATAACTTTCGAAACTGACTCAAATAGCTTCGACACATTACAACATATTTGACACTAACATAGCGTGATTTAATTATAAATCAAGATGGATCTTGTTTTTCCTATAAGATCTATATAGATAGATAATGGCAACTTCAAGGATTAAGTAAAATTGCATTAATTGACAAGAATCTTAAATAGCTTAAGATAAAGGACTCCGAGAGAGTTATATTGTCAAGTATCACATGACATGATTTTGAGCAAAATTCTAGTACGATGTTTTTGATGTAGATAATATGATTGTATTTCATATGCTACTGCAATTGGATTAATAATATATGTCATGATTACGCATGAAAAACAGATAAGTCGTATGCTTAGAGCATGTTGAATGATACCAGTATAATCTGAGAATAAGTCATCGTGTGACTTAAAGGAACATTCTAAAGTACTTACAAGAATTAAAGAAATATTCCTAATCTACGGAGCATTTGAAATAAAGTTGTGTTTAAACTGTTACACGTATGGTAAACTTGTAAATAGATTAAGATGATTCTCAATCACAATCGGGTGTGTCCTCATTTTAAATGAAGAGAAATTATATGGAAAGTAGTTTTGTATAGATTTTAATTACAGTTACACATCAGAGTTAGAGTACATTGTTGTTCGGGGTACCACATACAAAAGATGCTTAATGTATAGTTCATTATGACTATGAACAATCCCATTATGCAAGCACTGGTATCTAAGTCATATTTAAGAATCTAATACATTCTCAATAGTTTTCTATATATATTAGTTATATATAAAACTAAAAATGTTTGTATTCGCAAAGTTTATAAAAATCAAGTTTGTCAAATCTAATTAACAAAGATCCTTTATTAGCTAAATCATGAAAGTTAATCAAGTAATATTGGGCCTTGTTAATATAAGTAGTTGTATTTGACTGAAATTTAGTATTTGGATATTGGAACAAATAAAGCAACATATATTGAAATGTGTTGATATATTGGATATAGTCTTTCATTAAATAATTGTTGTGTTCTATATTAGAATGTTTAATCCTTGAATAACTAGGTTATTCTAAATGTCCATAGTCGTTCATAGTTGTGGGAGCATCTATGAGGTAAGACTAATATGAGTGGATTGATTGATTTTCTTGGAGATGAAATAGAAAGAGTTGCTACCAACTTCATAGGTACTTGATTAGGAGAATAAGTATTCGACCTGACCTGCATCAAAATAACTTTATGGATCGTATTCATGAGTGATGTTATGATGGTTGTATCTTTGTATTCTTAGACATGAGATACATATTTGGGACTTGAAGTGTAGGAATTGTTGGGCTTTGACATGGTTTAACGATTTTTCGTAAAAGGCAGTCATAATGGCTATCGTTGGGTATGACATGAACTACATGATGGGTGTATCTAGTCAACATGGGATTTGCTCCTCTTATTCGTTGAGAGTTAGACATCTATGGCCTTACTAAAAGTTAAACACTGAATGAGATTGATGGTGATCCATATCTCATGTTCAATATGATGTATGAGACAAAGGAATAACTGATACCACACCTTTAGTAACAATTGTAGATTAGAGCTCCTGGAATTGGCTGCTAATAAGATAACACCCTTCATATGTTGTTAGGGGCAGTAGCCTATTGCTAGACACCAGCTACTATCTATGTCAGTCTGTAATGAATCTTGTACAAGGGGGATATTGTTGGATCTATATGCCCAAGAATCATTATTGAGAAATGTTGCTAATAATATATGATCCTATGGGGTCACATCTTTATCAAGTTGGCACATTTTGTATACTTATTAATAATATGATTATTAATAAATAATATCAGTTCTTGTATTTAATTAGGGAATAATTATTGATTTGTGAAATTAATAATTAAACAGAGTATAAATAGTTATTATATCATATCGTATGATTTAATAAGTTATGTATAAAGTTTTGTACACTTTATTTAACCATGATTAAGTTAGTTATTTGGTCTTTAGGTTAATGAAGCTAGCTACTCAATTTTGAATCTTTCAACCATGTCATGGATGAAACTTTTATGAAGGCATGGAGGTTGCTTGTCAATCTCCATAGCTTGTTCCCATGCTTATAAAAGGCTAGAGTTACTTTTTGTTATTATAATATAAAGGCATGTCTTGCACGGGAGTATAAAAGGAAGGCTTTTTCATGAGTTTTCAGCTAGTTTTTTTTTCTCTTTTCTTCCTCCTTTCTTACTCACCAAAAACCATAGGTAGATATGGTCTTGTTCTCTTGCTTTTCTTTTGAAGATTATTCAAGTCTTTGGTGGCTTAAAGTGCTTATTTGAGTTAAGCACTTAAAGGCTTAAGAAGTACTTTATACAAGAAGGAAATAGCATTCCAAGTTCCTTATCCTTGATGGTGGATACTTGTAGAGAAAATCATACACTTTGATTTTTTTTATCTTCATCAACATACCAAAATGAAGTGGGTTCAAAGGCTCCACGAAAGTGGATAATGGTTCTTCACCGTTAACTTGTTCAGCTCCCGGTAGTAGATGCACATCCTGTGGGAACCATCTTTCTTCTTCACAAACAATATCAGTGCTCCCCAGGGTGAACTACTCAGCCTGATAAACCCCATGTCTAACAGCTCCTACAGCTGTGTAGACAACTGCTGCATCTTAGGTGATGCTAACTGATAAGGATCCTTGGCTATCGGAGCCAAACCTAGAACCAGATCAATACGGAACTCAACATGCCTCTCCGAAGGCACTCCAGGCAAGTCCTTTGGGAACACATCGGGATACTCCCAAACGATCATCACATCATCAATCTTCCTCTTCCCATCCTCTCTAGTATCCAGTACATAAGCCATCAGACCCAAACAACCATGCTGAAGATACCTCCTATCTCTCGCAACTGAATAGAGAGCGGGTTCGCACTGAGCACCCTTACCATGAATAACTAGTTCTACCCCACTTCGGGCTCGAGTCTATATTAACTAGTGTTCACAATCAAACATTTCCCCATTAGATATAATTCAATCCATCCCCACAATAACATTTCTCTCATGCAATAAAAATAGGAAACCAATTCGATCGGATACCTCTATCAAAGTAACTCCAGAATACAACCTCGATGAAGCCTCGAAATTCTCACTGGATGATCATCGACAATATCAACCTATAATGACTAATCAATCTCTCCCAAAGTGTCAGAGAATCAAAAAACCTTGGGCTTCTTTTTTGAGCCCTCTAATACTTAAGCCTGAACCAACATCCTCTTCCTCATATTCTCCAAAACAATCTCTTGTTCCTGGGCCCTCGCTATCATGGTATGTCACCTTTTTCATATCCTCATCCGCCACATACTGTGGAACCAATAAAGTTGTCACACCCCCAAACCAGAACGGTGGAAACGTTCGGGGGCGGATGACATCATGCTCAGTATCATAACCATAGTGAAGAAAGTAACACACAACCATCATAGATATAATTTAAAATATTACATTGTTCCCAAAATACATGTTCCAAAAATACATGTTTTCAATTAAATTACATATGATGATAAAATGTAGCAAAATAATCTACGCCTTAGCGTCTTGACTTCAGAAATCTTGCGGTTACCTGTATTACTGATTACCTGAGAATACAAGTTGTTTTGAAAAGAGAGTATCAGCATAAAGCTGGTGAGTTCACAAGTATTTTATTAAAATAAATGTTGTTTCCTTAACGTTTGTTATAAGTTTGTTTCCAGAAAATCCAATATTTTCTAAAAGATTTGTTGTAAACTGAATTGAAACAAGGCCTAGTATGTGTAAGTAAATCATCATACTTATGTGTGTGTTTTATATTTAAATAAAACTCCTTTGTATAAAGCCTTAGAATTTCCGTGAATTTTATGCTGTGTTAATATTCCATGCGAGATGTTATAATCATACTAAAGAATAGGTGGCCTTGAATGCGACGTTCTTCAGGCGTCGGAAAGTTATGACACTTGTCACCATAGACCTGCCGGTCTAGCTGTTGCAAGCAGCTCAGGTGCGGGTTTGTCGGACCCAGTATAGATCTATACACAACTATCACGTTCTCATTCCAAGAGATTCTGATTATAACTAAAGGACTTTTCTGTGGTACTTGGAGTACCCCGGAGGAGAATGTCTCACAATTATTCATTAACGAGTTCACGTAGTGTGTAGTGAAAGTTCGTTTTGTAAATGGATAACGTTATTGTTTTCTTTGTTAAATGAAGTGTTTCAAAACTATACCTATTATAGTTTATCAAAAGTGTTGTATGATGGTATTAAAACCTGGCTACGCATGTATATGTATTTCAAATAAAGAACATTGGAAATACTAATTGCAAATCTTACACACCTTGCTCAACATGTTATAATGTGTGAATAACTCTTAAATATGTATTTGACAGTTTTATCCTTAACTGTCACTGTTTTTGAGCAATTATAGAAAAATCATCGTAAGTCAAAAACTGAATCCGCAAACTCTGAGTATTTGGAAAAAGTGTCTAAAGTGTTTATCAATTTTCCCATAATTTTTGGTGGTCTCAAACTAGTGTGAAAATGTTCATTTTCATAACCTGGTCTGATTTCGTTGCTGCAGTGATAGGCAGTTTTATAAAAATCACCATAAATTGTATAAAAATCGTATGGAGGTGTTCAAGTGGTCATTTTAAAGGTATAAACCTGAACTACTTACATATTATACAGTTTTGAAAAATATGAAGTTTAAGTTGGGTAAAACAGTTCGTGAACAGGTCATAACTTTTCTGTTGTAAGCTGTCAAATTGAGTTTTGAATATGTTTTGGTGTTTTAACTTATATTCCCTCCTGAAAACTGAAGAAAACTAGAAAATGTAGGGGTATGAACTCACCTTGAGTGATTCTTGGAAGAGTGGAAGGTCGAAAACGAGGAGTATCAAGTCAAGAACACTTGATGAACACGTAAAAGCTTGGATGATTCTAAGAACGATTCTTTTGCGTTAGAATGTGTGTAGAGGATTCAAGGATGTTATGAAAACATGGAATAACACTTGAGTTTAGGGGAAATACTTACCAAAAAGTGAAGTAATAGCTCAAGAACACTTCCAAAAGTGGCTGGAAGTTGAGAGAAAATAAGCTTCTTTGTGTGGTAAGAAAGGTGTAAAAGTGTGGGAATGATCAAAGTGAATCAAGAAATCCTCCAGGGATTTCTTTATATAGAGGAGTTGCTGGAGCAATTTGCAAGATTGATACGATGTTTGCCTTGGTTTGTGTGATGTGGATAGGGTTGGGTTAATGGGGAAGTGACACATGGAGGCAAGTGGGCACACTTGACCCACTTGTGGGGTAAAATATCCTTCGCCTCTGACAACTTTGGTCCTTAAGAGAGGTTCCCTCTAAGAGGGTTCGGTTCCTAAGAGGGTTTCGGCCCTAATTAGCCGTTTTTCAATATAACTTCTCGTTTTGAGTGATTTTTGCGCAAGTTAAGGGTTGGGATGACCCGGTTGACTATAAAAAGTTGAGAGAGATTTTGAGAGAGATTTGGGAGAGATTTGGGAGAGATTGGGAGGGATTTGAGAGAGATTCACTTTTAGCCATTTTTATCGAATAATCTTGCAATGCAAGGTCCGTGGACCCCGTTATACTTCGTTTATGATTATTTTAAGTCCCCAAAAGGGTTCATAGTCGTGTTTTGATGCGTTTAACTCCCTTCTTAGGGTTTCACATTGATAAACACATAGATTTATCGAGACACTCGAATTCTTGACATACAAATGTACGTTTTCATAGAATAACCTTTAATCATACAAGTATTATACAAGATTGACCAGTTTTGACTTGTTGACTTGACTTTGACTTGTTGACTTTGACTTTGACTTGTTGACTTTAACTTTGACTTGAATTTGACGGTTGTCACATTATCCCCCCGTTAGAAGGAATTTCGTCCCGAAATTTGCATTTTTGAGAGGGACATCAAGGGTTGGGGAAAAGATGTGGATACTTTTGCTTCATTTGATCCTCACGTTCCCATGTAAATTTGGGTCCTCGCTTGGCGTTCCAGCGGGCCTTTACGATGGGAATGCGGCTTTGTTTCGTCGATTTGACCTCTCGGTCCATGATTTCAACAGGTTCCTCTACGAAGTGGAGGTTCTCATTGATCTCAATTTCTTCCAAAGGAATGACAAGGGTCTCATCAGACAAACATTTCTTCAAGTTTGCCACGTGAAAGGTAGGATGGACGTGGTTGAGTTCCTGTGGTAATCGTAGCTTGTAAGCCACCGGGCCAATCCTGGCGAGGATTTCGAATGGTCCGATATACCTTGGATTTAATTTCCCACGTTTCCCAAAACCTATTAATCCCTTCCAAGGTGATACTTTTAGAAGTACTCGATCTCCAACTTGGAACTCCAAAGGTTTTCGTCTTTTATCTGCGTAGCTCTTTTGTCGGTCTTGCGAAGCCTTCATTCGCTCTCGAATTTGGACGATCTTCTCGGTCGTTTCCCTTATGATCTCTGGGCCAGTAAGTACGCTGTTAGGGACTTGCCCTTTTGCTAGTTGTGTATCGCCCACCTCGGCCCAGCACAGAGGTGATCTGCACTTACGGCCGTAGAGGGCTTCGAATGGAGCAACTTTGATGCTAGTGTGATAACTATTATTGTAGGAAAACTCAATAAGAGGTAAATGAGTATCCCATGCTTTACCAAAGTCTATCACACAAGCCCTTAGCATGTCCTCTAACGTCTGAATGGTTCTTTCACTCTGACCGTCAGTCTGTGGGTGGTAGGCTCTACTCATGTCCAGCCTAGTTCCCATAGCTTTCTGTAGTGACTGCCAGAATCGGGACATGAATCTACTATCTCTGTCGGAGATAATGGATATCGGTACTCCGTGAAGGCGCACTATTTCCCTAATGTAGATCCTTGTCAGCTTCTCCATTTTGTCTGTCTCTTTTATTGGTAGGAAGTGTGCGAATTTGGTTAACTTGTCGACGATTACCTAGATGGTGTCAAGCCCACTCGTGGTCTTAGGTAACTTGGTAATGAAATCCATCGTAATCTGCTCCCACTTCCACTCGGGTATCTCTGGTTGTTGAAGTAGTCCCGAGGGCTTTTGGTATTCTACCTTAACCTTGGCCCAAGTCAGGCACTTGCCCACGAAGGTAGCTATTTCAGCTTTCATGTTCGGCCACCAATACATCTTCTTGAGGTCTAAGTATATCTTGTCTGAGCCGGGATGCACGGAGTAGCGAGTTTTATGAGCTTCGTTCATGACAACGTCCCTGAATCCACCAAATTTTGGTGTCCAGATCCGGTTCATGAGACAACGAACTCCGTCACCGCTAACTTCAAGATTTTTGTCCATTCCTCTCAATGCTTCACCTGTCATGTTCTCTGGCTTCAAGGCTTCCTCCTGAGCTTCCTTGATTTGTGCGGATAGGTGTGAGTGGCTGGTCATGGTTAATGCCTTTACTCGGCGGCCCGAGTACTCCTTTCTGCTTAAAGCATCTGCAACCACATTGGCCTTTCTGGGGTGATAACGAATCTCGCATTCGTAATCGTTTAGTAATTCCACCCATCGCCTTTGTCTCATGTTGAGTTCCTTCTGATTGAGGATATGCTGGAGGCTTTTGTGATCGGTGAAGATGGTGCACTTGGTGCCGTAAAGGTAATGCCTCCAGATTTTTAGGGCGAAAACCACTGCTCCTAATTCAAGGTCGTGCATTGTGTAGTTTACCTCATGCGTCTTCAGTTGCCTTGAGGTGTAGGAAATGACTTTTCCTCTTTGCATTAACACACACCCTAGACCTTGGTTCGATGCATCGCAGTAAACCACAAAGTCTTCGGTTCCATCTGGTAGGGACAAGATCGGAGCACTGCATAGAGTTTGTTTCAGTGTTTGGAATGTAGCCTCTTGCTTATCTCCCCAGACGAATGTCACCCCTTTTTGAGTCAGGGTGGTGAGTGGTTTTGCGATTTTGGAGAAGTTTTGGATGAACCTCCGGTAGTAACCGGCGAGTCCTAAGAATTGTCGGATCTCCGTGGGTGTTCTTGGTGCTGCCCAACTTTCAATCGCCTTGATCTTTGAAGGGTCCACATGGATTCCTTCCTTGTTGACTACATGCGCGAGGAAATTCACCTCTCGGATCCAGAACTCACACTTTGAAAGCTTTGCGTACAATTTCTCCGCTCTCAGCTTCTCTAGGACTCGACGTAAATGTTGGCCGTGTTCTTCCTTACTTCGGGAGTAGACTAGTATATCATCGATGAAAACAATTACAAACTTGTCTAAGTAAGGTCGACACACCCGATTCATCAGGTCCATAAACGCTGCGGGTGCATTTGTTAAGCCGAAAGGCATCACTACAAATTGGTAGTGACCATAGCGCGTTCTGAACGCTGTCTTGGGAATATCCTCCTCTTGGACTCGTAGTTGATGGTATCCAGATCTAAGGTCAATCTTCGAGAAGAAACTCACTCTTTGTAGTTGGTCGAAGAGGTCATCGATTCGAGGCAAAGGGTATCGGTTTTTGATGGTGAGTTTGTTTAATTCGCGGTAGTCAATACACATGCGGAACGATCCGTCCTTCTTCTTAATGAACAAAACTGGTGCTCCCCAAGGCGAGAAGCTTGGTCTAATGAAGCCTTTGCTCAGTAGTTCATTCAGTTGACTGGACAGTTCCTGCATCTCGGTTGGAGCTAGACGGTATGGCGATTTGGCTACGGGGGTAGCTCCGGGAATTAAGTCGATTCGGAATTCGACTTGTCGAGGAGGGGGCACTCCGGGAAGGTCTTCTGGGAATACATCGGGGAAATTGCAGACCTCCGGAATGTCCTTGATGTCTTTCATTCCTTGACCCCTATCTACGACGTGGGCTAGGAAGGCCTGGTACTCCTTGCGGAAATACTTTTGAGCCTTGATACAAGAGATGATCTGAAATTTTGTGCTAGGCTTGTCGCCATAAATGACGAGAGCTTCTCCACTCGGCAGATTAAGGCGAACGGCCTTTTCGTGACATAGGATTTCCGCATGGTGAGGGCATAACCAATCCATGCCAATGATAACGTCAAAGCTTTTTATGGTGACCGGCATAAGGTCGATTTGGAAAGAGTGGTTATTTAAGGTGAGGGTACACCCGGTGTAAATATCGTTAGTGTTCTCTTTTTTTCCGTTAGCCATTTCTACGGTGAATGTGTCTTTTAGTCTTTATGGTGTTTGATTAAGCAAGCGTTTAAATTGGTGGCTCACGAAGCTTTTCTCCGCGCCACTATCGAAAAGAATGCATGCGTAGGTATTGTTGAGGGGAAACATACCGGTAACCACAGTTGGGTCTGCGACGGCTTCCTCATGACCTATCGCCAGAACTCTGCCCACTTCGCCGGGCTTGGGGTTTCTTGCCTTCGGGCAGTTACGTTTGAGATGTCCTGCTTCTCCACATCCATAGCAGGTTCGGCTTGATCCGGCATTGGCAGCTTGTGCGTTCGGTTGGGCTGGAGTTCTACAGAATCGGGCGGTGTGCCCCTTTTTGTTACAGTTGGTGCAATGCATTTCACGACATGCACCGTTGTGGTGGTAGCTACATTTGTTGCACTTCGGCAGGTTCCCGACGTATTGCCTTATCGGAGTGGGGTTGGCAGTGGTTGTGGCAGCGTGCACAGCAACCACTTGTTGTTTCTTGGCAGGGTCTTGAGTCGGCTGGCCCTTCTTCTTATTCCAGAATTTTCTTTTGTTGCTTCCCCCTTTTTCTTGCTCGGAGGTGGTCGTTACAGTGCCATGGATGGCGTTATGGTCGATGAGTTGCTGTGCCAGTTCCTTGGCACCGTCGAAGGTAGTCGGCTTTGAGGCCAATACGTGTCCTTGAAGTTGTTGAGATAATCCCCACACGTATCTTTCCACCTTCTTGCTTTCAGTAGGAACCATCCCGGGACACAACATGGCTAGATCGCTGAAACGTGAGGTGTACGACAGGATGTCAGAGCCTGTCATTTTAAGACCCCAAAATTCTTCTTCCAGTTTCTGTATCTCACCCCTGGGGAAGTACTCCTTCATTAACATGGTCTTCAGATCTTCCCATGTTATCGCATTAGCCACCGGGAGCGTTAGTGCCTTGACGTGACCCTTCCACCAGGTGAGGGCTCTTTCAGAGAATGTGCATGAAGCGAATTTGACCTTGCTTGCTTCAGGGCATGCACATATTTCGAAAATGGTCTCGGTTTTCTCGAACCATTGTAGCAACGCTATGACACCTCCGCTTCCATTGAAGGTTTTGGGCGCGTTAGTAAAGTCTTTGTAGGTACACTCTCTCCAGCGTCCCTGGCCGTCCCCGTTATTAGAATTCGAGGCACCACTGCCTGCACCTCCTGAGTTACTGGGGTTGATTTGGGCTATCACGACTGCCACTGCAGCCACTACCGCAGCCTGGAACATGGCTGGGTCGAACTGAGGAGGTGGTGGTGGGGGCGGTGCAGTCCCAGCTGCTTCGCCGCGTCTAGGATTTCTACGTGGTGGCATTTTCTGCCATTTTACAAGAATGAAAAGACAATAAGTCTTTGATACAAGTCGAGTGTTAAACTAAACATTATTAGTTCTTTATATGCATCATGATACCGACTTGTAAAAATGTTGTAAGAATTCATTCATACTAGAAGTCTATAAACAGTGAAGTATAGACTTTATGAATTTCGATAGTATTGGTTCTCATGAAATGTCTGCGATAGTATCCATAACTGGGTCCAACCAATAATCACTTGATGTATAATATTTACATGTAATTAAGATTAAATAAACTTTCGAATCTAATGGTTCTGCCCTGGGCCCACAACCAAACAAGGAACAGAATTCAAGGCGGAACCACCATTTCTAGGTCGACATGGTCTCAATTACATATAACTTTGGTTTATACCTCAGACGATCATAGATTGAGCACCAATAAATATTTTTTTTTATCTGAAAAATAGTTCATGTTATGAATCTGATGTAGTGTTCCCAATAAAACAAATGGCGCGTCAATATCATTGATATAACTTAGTATACAGTACATGGGAAAATTTTGACCCTACTAGGGGTCCATGCTACATCAATGTACGGAAAATTTTGACCGCCTACAAATCCCGGAAGTGTAAACACTTAAGTCGCGAGATCGGACCTAGAATAATAGAAAATAATAGTAATATTTATCCGTAAACTAGGTTAAAATGGAGCGGGCAGTGCAATACTACTTGCGGTGTTTGAAGCTCTGAGGAACACGAAGTGTTGACATGAAGTTCCTCATTTCAGCTCGGGATTCCGCCGCTTGGCGCTCTGCTTCAGCCAGGCGTCCTTCAAAAGTGGCTCGGTGTTCTCGGTGTTCTCGGAGTTCTTGCACTTCCGCTCGGGTCGTAGTCATCTCCCGTCGAAGAAGCTCGGTGCGGTCTCGAGTCCGATCGTGTTCATCATCCATCCGATGGATGCGAACGGAATTGACTTGGCTGGTGGCACCAACCTCCATGAGATGTCGGGTGTTAACTCTTGTTTGCTCTTCGTGGCGTGTGACACGGTGAACTATGACTGGGAGGGCTCGGTCGGCTGACCCTCCTCTGCTGAGATCGTAGAAACCTCGTTGCATGCCATAGGGAGGTCGTTGACCTTGCTCTCGGCTCCATCGATGTATAGTTTCAGCCCATTGGGGCGTCGGGCCCTGGTAGTGTTGTGGAGGAATGAGGGTAGAGTGTGGATTGTAAACTTCGGGTTCGGAGTCGGTTCCATCTGAGTCTTCTTCTTCTTCTTCTTCTTCCTCTTCACAGTCTACTGATTCTTCTTCTTCCATGGGCTCCTCATCTTCCATGGGTTCTTCTTCGGGGTCTTCCTCTGGGTCTTCCACGATCCAACCGACATTTCCTTGGTTGGGAAAGTAGGGGTCACCTGGTAAGTGGAATCCTGCCATCGTACCTGTACGAGAATGGGGATAAGGAGGAATGTCGCGAGGAAAACTTTGGGAACAAGAAGTTAATTGTCGAAGTTGTGACTACGACTTTTTGTGTTAAAATACTCCTATAGTATTTTTAAGTTTGATTCTTGAAATTTTTGGTAAGCTGCAGACTTGTTGCTCACCATGATCCTTCTTCGGCATACATTGGTCCTACCTTGGCTGAATATAGTTGATAAGGCTATATTCATCCAAGATCTGATTACATACCCCGAAGCTGAATCATGGTGTTCAACTGGTCTTGATACTTTTATGTTGTTGCCATTATGATACTGAATTAGTATGTGCGATTGTGCGAATACTTTTGTAAAAATATAAATTTTTATTTTAAAGTATTTTCGAAAAGCTACGTCAAAGAATTTTTGTCCTGTTGTATTTATAGTTTGTATATCTTACGTGGTTCGATATACTTAGTTCACTATAAACAAAGCTCTGATACCAATCTGTCACACCCCCAAGCCAGAACGACGGAAACGTTCGGGGGCGGATGACGTCATGCTCAGTATCATAACCATAGTGAAGAAAGTAACACACAACCATCATAGATATAATTTAAAAGATTACATTGTTCCCAAAATACATGTTCCAAAAATACATGTTTTCAATTAAATTACATATGATGATAAAATATAGCAAAATAATCTATGCCTTAGCGTCTTGACTTTAGAAATCTTGCGGTTACCTGTATTACTGATTACCTGAGAATACAAGTTGTTTTGAAAAGAGAGTACCAGCATAAAGCTGGTGGGTTCACAAGTATTTTATAAAAATAAATGTTGTTTCCTTAACGTTTGTTATAAGTTTGTTTCCAGAAAATCCAATATTTTCTAAAAGATTTGTTGTAAACTGAATTGAAACAAGGCCTAGTATGTGTAAGTAAATCGTCATACTTATGTGTGTGTTTTGTATTTAAATAAAACTCCTTTGTATAAAGCCTTAGAATTTCCGTGAATTTTATGTTGTGTTAATATTCCATGCGAGATGTTATAATCATACTAAAGAATAGGTGGCCTTGAATGCGACGTTCTTCAGGCGTCGGAAAGTTATGACACTTGTCACCACAGACCTGCCGGTCTAGCTGTTGCAAGCAGCTCAGGTGCGGGTTTGTCGGACCCAGTATAGATCTATACACAACTATCACGTTCTCATTCCAAGAGATTCTGATTATAACTAAAGGACTTTTCTGTGGTACTTGGAGTACCCCGAAGGAGAATGTCTCACAATTATTCATTAACGAGTTCACATACTGTGTAGTGAAAGTTCGTTTTGTAAATCGATAACGTTATTGTTTTCTTTGTTAAATGAAGTGTTTCAAAACTATACCTATTATAGTTTATCAAAAGTGTTGTATGATGGTATTAAAACCTGGTTACGCATGTATATGTATTTCAAATAAAGAACATTGGAAATACTAATTGCAAATCTTACACACCTTGCTCAACATGTTACAAGGTGTGAATAACTCTTAAATATGTATTTTACAGTTTTATCCTTAACTGTCACTGTTTTTGAGTAATTATAGAAAAATCATCGTAAGTCAAAAACTAAATCCGCAAACTCTGAGTATTTGGAAAAAGTGTGTACATTGTTCATAAATTTTCCCATAATTTTTGGTGGTCTCAAACTAGAGTGAAAATGTTCATTTTCACAACCTGGTCTGATTTCGTTGCTGCAGTGATAGGCAGTTTTGTAAAAATCACCATAAATTGTAGAAAAATCGTACGGAGGTGTGCAAGTAGTCATTTTAAAGGTATAAACCTGAACTACTTGCATATTATACATTTTTGAAAAATATTAAGTTTAAGTTGGGTAAAACAGTTCGTGAACAGGTCACAACGTTTCTGTTGTAAGCTGTCAAATTGAGTTTTGAATATGTTTTGGTGTTTTAACTTATATTCCCCCCCTGAAAACTGAAGAAAACTAGAAAATGTAGGGGTATAAACTCACCTTGAGTGATTCTTGGAAGAGTGGAAGGTCGAAAACGAGGAGTATCAAGTCAAGAACACTTGATGAATACGTAAAAGCTTGGATGATCCTAAGAACGATTCTTTGGCGTTAGAATGTGTGTAAAGGATTCAAGGATGTTATGAAAACATGGAATAACACTTGAGTTTAGAGGAAATACATACCAAAAAGTGAAGTAATAGCTCAAGAACACTTCCAAAAGTGACTGGAAGTTGAGAGAAAATAAGCTTCTTTGTGTGGTAAGAAAGGTGTAAAAGTGTGGGAATGATCAAAGTGAATCAAGAAATCCTCCAGGGATTTCTTTATATAGAGGAGTTGCCGGAGCAATTTGCAAGATTGATAGGATGTTTGCCTTGGTTTGTGTGATGTGGATAGGGTTGGGTTAATGGGGAAGTGACACATGGAGGCAAGTGGGCACACTTGACCCACTTGTGGGGTAAAATATCCTTAGATATTTCTATTAATCAAGTAATGATTTTTTAATTAACAAATCCTTAAGAAATGAATAAAATATGAGTTTTGGGAGTTTAAAATGGTAAAAATATGGATTTGGTGAAAAAAATCCCGTCAAAAACATCAAAAATGGGCTTAGGAGGCGAAAGTAGTCGAAAACCGGAAGAAGGGAGCGAACCTGCGAGGGTTCGGTGCTTCAGGCTAAGGACCGAGAGTGGCACAAGGAGGGACCGAAGGTGGAGGTTCGGTTCGCAGGGTTCGGTCCGAGGGGTGGCTTCGCTTCTGACAACTTCGCCTCTGACAGCTTCGGTCGTTAAGAGAGGTTCGGCCCTGAGAGGTTCCCTCTAAGAGGGTTCGGTTCCTAAGAGGGTTTTGGCCCTAATTAGCCGTTTTTCAATATAACTTCTCGTTTTGAGTGATTTTTGGCCAAGTTAAGGGTCGGGATGACCCGGTTGACTATAAAAAGTTCAGAGAGATTTGGGAGAGATTTGAGAGAGATTCACTTTTAGCCATTTTTATCGAATAATATTGCAATGCAAGGTCCGTGGACCCCGTTATACTTCGTTTATGATTATTTTAAGTCCCCAAAAGGGTTCATAGTCGTGTTTTGATGCTTTTAACTCCCTTCTTAGGGTTTCACATTGATAAACACATAGATTTATCGAGACACTCGAATTCTTGACATACAAATATACGTTTTCATAGAATAACCTTTAATCATACAAGTATTATACAAGATTGACCGGTTTTGACTTGTTGACTTGACTTTGACTTGTTGACTTTGACTTTGACTTGAATTTGACGATTGTCACAAAAGCCATCTCACATAATATGGTGGTGATCTCCGCCACAGTCTCAATAGTCAGGAGAAGGCCCTGAAACTCCCTTGTCAGCTGCTGAAACTCGATCACCGGTGCAAAATCATCCATGAATCTCGTCACAAAATCCTCCCACGTCATCGTCTCAATAGCCTCACCTCCGAAGGCATGGCCTACTTCCTACCACCAGTAACAAGCTTTATCATTTAGAAGACAGGATGCAAGTTTGACCATTAATTCCTCAAGGCAGGAGCTAGTCTAGAAAGTGTTCGCGATGTCTTCCAACCACCGCCTGCTAACAATGGGGTCCTTCTTCCAAAAGAACTCAGGAGCCCCACATGCATGGAACTCTCAAAAGGTAAGAGTGCGTTCTCCTAACATAGCCACTATCTCAATACGGAATTCACCCAGGAGCTCATCTAGAATCTCCATAATTCCCTCCTTAATTATACCAAAGATTACAAGAGTCTGCTCCACAATACCGCGTGTAATCTCAGATTAGATGAACTCTCGCATCTTCTCATCATTTGGGTCGGCCCCAGAGCCCATACCCAATCCATCCCCAGTACTAAAACCTCCACGAGTGACCACCATACAGAAAATAAACAATACAAACCATCATAAAATTTCGAAGAATCCCACAAACTGTAGGTTCCTTCGTATATTCGTGACTTCCTTTGACTCCAGTACACATATTGTGCTTTCAGTTCTACGGGCCTAATACTACCTTCCACACCTATCCATACTTTTAGTAGTACATGCTCCAATTCCCTAAGTGACCCCCTTACTACGAAACATTCGCCACTCCTAAATAGTGCATCTGCTAAGCTAACATACTTCCTAGTTTCTCATAGGATTCCCTTCACACCCCTCTTCACCACGAGCTATAGAAGAAACTCCCAGTAACACCCACTAACCAACCTACAAATATAATTGCATGCAACAGACACTAGATAATTCTTTGATAGCAAGGCCTCACGCTACAACGGTTGGACTCAAACGGGAGCAGCATAATAGAGCTAAGCCTAACGTTATAAAATTATCTAATTTCTGTAATGTGTAACCTAGTATATTTTCTTGATAATTAATGAGTACTAATGGTTGTTCCTAAAAGCACAAAGCAATCAATATCCGAGCATTGAGTTCTAAGCAGTGAACTGCCTAATCAGGCCACTCTATCCGATCGTCTAAAATCCATACTAGGTTGCAGTTCTAAAAACTCATACAGCAGTCATACTAAGGCATCTCTCCTAACATTCCATAATACAATTATGAGTAGATCCTTAGCCCTAACCTAGCATGATATACACATATACACATACTGAAACACATAAACATGCATGAGTATTTTGGGAAATACTTACTTGTGCTCGGTTGATTGCATGCATTGCAACTATTTTTTTTTTATAAAAAACCCCTTTTCAAAACCATTTTCTTTTGAAAATTTATCATTTCCTCAGTTTGATTCCAAAAACACTCGAAAGTATGCCCATATTCCTCAAACTAAGGCTCTGATACAAACTAGTAATGTACCAAAATAATAACTAAAAATTTTTGTTTTTAATTCAACCAAAATAACCATTCCTTCATTCCAAAAGCCCATCAAAGTATAGAATTGTATCAAATAGTTATTAGAGAAAAAAAACAAGTCAAAAAATGCAGAACGCTGGTAGATGCAATGCAATCATGTTGAGCTCTTACCTTTGGAACTGTAAGTACCTGAAACATAAACATAAACCGTAAGCACAAAGCTTAGTGATTTCCCCAAAATATCACACACCATACATATATCGGCCCTCACTCGACAATAATCGGGCCTTGACCCGTACTGGGCCCCATCCGGTACTCTTCGGGCCCCGTCCGGTATTCATCGGGACCTACCCGGTTAACACGTCCTTTCATAACATGTAGTGGGCCCCACCTAATACATATAGTGGGCCCCGCCCAAACATACATACAAACACATGCAAGAGTCACAAAGACAACTAGCATCCTATAACCATAATCCAATGGGTCGGTATTGGTACCTTCGACTCTCAAGCACAGTGAAAGGACTCACCTCAATCGATAACAAATAAATCTCACACCCGAGCTGCTGGTATGAGAACCTCCTCACACTATACATATCAGAAACAACCCTAATTAACAATTAGGGTGATAATCTATAATCAAGGGTCCATTACATACTTTCTTTCTCTAGGGTAAAAGCCCTAAAATGACCAATTCCTCTTTTGGGGATACACCTTGTGTAGTCATGCTCTATGCCTTGCATAGAGTTTTTCCATAGAAAACGGGGCCAGACTAGGCTACACGCTGCATAGCCAGGTTTACGCCCTACGTAACTTCGTAGTTTTCCAACCTCCTAATTAAGCCCTTAATAGCTTAAGACTAAACGTACCACATTTAGATCTGAATCTAATGGATGTCTAAATGGATAGTGTTCCTGACTTTAAGCCTTTGCATGGCTTAATGGAGCCCATACCAAACCCTAGATCTATATCATTCTTAAATTGCCTCAAACCCTTGCATGGGTGAAATATTGTAATAAAGATTTCATTTTTCTGACCTACGATCCTTAGAAACAATATGACATGAAAAACTTAACCTCTAGAGTGGCTATTACTCAAAAGAACCAAAACCATGGGACCAAAAGCTTGCAGACCAAGAATCTGACCTAGATTTAAACCATAGAACCATAAAGGTGAGTGCTTTATACCACCTGAAGTGGGAAAAATAGATGAAAGCTCTAGATCTTCAAGCTTAAGCCACACCAATCCACAATGATAAACTTCTCCTTGCTTAATACGCACCAAGAACACACAAAAAGGGCTCAAACAAGATCACAAACGATTAGGGTTTCAAAATGACAGCGTGGGAGGGTGGAGGTTGATTATAAGGGATGCCTTAAGGGACTTAAGGTCTTTAAATAGCATTCCAACTGTAAAAATTAGCATTTAGGGTCTGAGCAATTACGCCCTGCATAGGGATTATACGCCCTACGTAGAGCATAAAATCCCCGCCTCTTTTTTATGACTTACGCCGACATACTTCATTACCTATGCCCTGCGTAAGGACCATTTTTGCATGAAAAATTATACTTATGTTATGATTGAAAAGTAGCTAAGAAACGGTTGTTACACAAATAATCCGGACCCTCCGAGATCCTGGATCAATCCCATTATAGAATAGCTTCAGAATGGCACGATCCCAAAAGAGGAAATAAACAACAAATCATTCAAGATGAGGGTCTCACGCTTCGAGATGATCCAATGGAATTTTTATAAGTAGTCCATGGTAGGTCCATACCAAAGATGTTTGGCAGATCACGAAGCTACAAAAGTTCGGAGAGACATACATGGAGGAGATTGTGGCGACCACACTGGGGGCAGATGCTTATAATCCAAAATACTAAGGACGAGGTACTACTGGCCAACAATGAAAAAGGATTCATTCTTATATGCACACAAATGTGATGCTTTTCAAAGACCTATCAACATCCTTCATCAACCGATGGAACCTCTGCGACCTATCATCTCGTCCTGGCCGTTCATGAAATGGGGAATGGATATAGTTGGAAAATTACCAAAGGCTCCTGGTGGAAAGTGTTGGATATAGTGTCTAAGTCCATAACTATATTTGGTATGTACTTGACCCGACCCGGCATGGTCCATTTGGGTTGCACTTCACCCGAACAATTTATGGATAATCGTTTGAGAATAGTATAAGTTATGATTTATTAATATATTATAAGTCCTAAAATATTAATATAAAATCATATTATTTAATTAGTATTGATCTATAATTAATTTAGAATTAATTTAGAGATCAAAAGTATGACTAATTAAATATGGGCTCTTGTATTTATATTGTGTGGGCTAATGCTTATTTGGAATGGGCTAGGCTTGCATGGAAAGTCCATGGATACTCCATGGAGCTTTAACCCATGGATCTCATGGAAATGAAAAGACATGGGTATTAGGGTTTACATGGATGTAACCCTAATCCACCACACTATATAAAGGAGGCTTTGGTTCTTGAAATTGCACTAGTTGATGTGTGTAAACTAAGAGGGCCGATTTCAAGAAGTTTGTGACTATTCTCTCAAGTTTCCAAGTTTGTGGTGATTTGTGACTTCCATTTGAGGCATCCACATTATTGGTGCTAGGCTCTCAAACTCCAAGCAATCAACTACTACTACAAGGTAAGTAATTCTACTAGTTTTATTTGATTCAAGTACCCCATCCCATGCTAGTTAGGATAAGAACCTTGGATAAATAATTATTTGCATGTATCTTAGTCAAACATAGATCCAAGGTTTCTAGGGTTGCATGTACACCATAGGAGTGTTAGAATGCTGAAAACCCATCAGAAAGCTCTTCATGCTAGTAAAGACAGAATATTTCTCAAAATGGATAGAGTTTGAAACCTTTGTTCAAGTAAGAGACAAAGAAGTAGTCATATTCATCAAACATAATATCCTGAACAGGTTCGGGATCCCAGCCGAAATCATATCTAATAATGGATTCCAATTCATAAGCATAAGAGCCATAGACTTTTGCACCAGTTGGGGAATTAAAATGATAACATCCACTCATTTTCACCCTTAAGCTAATGGTCAAGCATAATCTAGCAACAAGATCATAGTCAACAATTTGAAGAAATGGCTAGATGAAAAGAAAAGGAAGATGGGCTGAGGAACTTACTTTCATCCTACGGGCGGATATGACTACATAAAAAGTAGCCACAGGTCCAACTCCATATTCCTTGGTGTTTGGAACAGAGGCAGTGATCCCATTTGAATTGGTGTCCTTAATGGCGAAATACCAATTCCAAAATTAGGAGAAAAACAATGAGATCGTAGCCTAGGATCTCGATACTATTGATGAACTCATGGATCTTGCTAGGATCCACATTTCTGCTCATCAACAAAGGATCACCAAAGCACATAATAAAAGCATAAAAGTCAAAAGACTCTAGGTAGTTGACTTGGCCTCAGGAAAGCGGTACAAAATTTCTAGGATCCTAATGATGGAAAGTTGGCACCTAAATGGGAAGGGCCATATCTTATAGATTCAGAAGCAAGAAAGGGGGCATATTGGTTGGCTGCCCTATAAGGAGATATCTTGCCAAGATCCTGGGATGCCATACACCTAAAAGCATATTTCATGTAAGTTAAACCTTTAATTTTCAAAACAGATTCGAGGTACACATTCTTTGCCCTTTACTTCTGTCTGAATTCTTTTATTTATTTTTCTCTGAAAAGACCATTACCGACTTAAGCATCGGAGGGGCACTAGCTAGGCTAATGCCCACCCTAAGCTAACATTTTATATTTATAGAAATTCAAGGAACCTGGCCACTACGAATAAAGACTGACCATCTCTCCTCCGACTAAGGGTAGTTAATCCTCTCTAAGGTTTAAAGTGTTAATGACCTCTTTCTAACGAGTTTAGATTTCTACACCTCGCTTGGATGCACGATATATTAATATGTTATTTGAGTAAGGGGATCAATTCAAGCTCTAGTGACTTGGAAACCATCTTATTTCTGAACATATGTTAAGATCCTAACGTTTAATCTATGGTTTATAACATTGTCATGTTATCTTAAGTTGGGATCTTCCCCAATATTTTGTAAGATGGGATCTTCCCCAGTTATTTTCTAAGTTGGGATCTTCCCTAGTCATTTTCTAATTTGGGATCTTCCCCAATCATTTTCTAAGTTGGGATCTTCCCCAATCATTTTCTAAGTTGGGATATTCCAAGTTTTTTTCTAAGTTGGGATCTTCCCTAATTATTTTCTAAGTTGGGATCTTCCCCAATATTTCTTAAAATTGGGATTTTCCCTAGCAAAAGCTAAATAGGGACTTTTTCCAGCAAATTCCCATGACTGGATTATCTTAAGAGGGATCCTTCCCTGTACGAGCTTCAAAGCATAGGAAACTGAAGGACTTACAATACGAAACTTCTCCTAAGTGAAAAGTCCTCTAAAGGACAGAACTAAATCTAAGGGTCATCGGGTTCTATCTATCCGTGTTTCTTGAAAACTATTTCCCTATGTTATAACAAAAGGTTTGTCCCTTTAAGGATCCTAATTGTTTCAAAATATTAAGCATATGACTAACTAGCTCATATTATTAATATCCCAAGTGTTCTTGTAAAAAGCCAAACTCTTTAGGATCCTAATCATATAGGGATCCTCAAAATACCTAGTACTACAACCACATAAATCTTGTCAACCACACAATAAGATATAAGAAACCATAGCATCAGATAAAAGGGGTTGCCAATCAACCCCATGGAAAAAGAGTAAAAAATTGTCTTACAGCCCCAAAAAAAATGTTCAAATTATTTTTCAAACAAAATCTAGACCATGGTATGATTGTCATCACCCGAAACCTGCTCTGCTTCTTCCTCCTCTCCTCCCACCTTCAGCTGCCCCGCATGATCCTGACTGGTATTAACAGGGTTACCAACTAATTTGGCTAAGGATTCAAGCTAGCCAACAATATTACAAGATCTTGCATTAGCCACATCATTTGCAAGTTTGATATTCTCTTCCCAAATGGCCACACCAACACTAACCTTCACCTAGGAAATCACCTCCACAATCTCCACATCATGTTCCTCCTCTTCCTTAGGCTTCTCTTTGCTCAATAGCTCCACCCTCATTAGGAGATCCTTGTTGGTGGCCTTACATACCCTCTCCTTCTCCTTTAAGGCTAGATCGACCTTCTCATCCCTAACCTTCAGATTAGCAGTAGAACAAGAAATGTGGTCGGAGACCTGAAACGAGAACAACATCAATGAAAACGAGATCAGAATATAAAAAGCAAATACCAGAAATATAGAAATACTTACAGCTTGATAAAAAGAGACCAACTTCATGAGTGCCACCTCAGATCCCATATTTTCTAGGCTCAGATCTGTGGCCTCAAGAGTTTTCCTCTTTTGGGAACCTGGGGTCGTTACAGTGACATCAATGTGATTCCTTTTCAGCGGAAGAGAGGGGCAACCTTTTCCTTCTTAACCATGATCAGATAGTTGGAAAGGTCATCTTCCAGGTCAGAAAGGGAAAATCGAGCACTAGAGCGAGTAGCTTTGGATCTTGTGTGTTGCAAAGGATCCCCGTTAGTTCAGGATCCCAAAAATAAAGCATATAATAAGAAAAAGAAGGATCCTTACCGGTAGCCACTAAAGTAGTGGTGGAAGAACCTTCTTGGAGAATGGAGTGTTCAAGCTTGAAAGATCTATTAGCTACAAATAGAGTGAAAAAGTTTGGAACTTTGTCATCATTATCCTCAACGGCGGGAGCAACTTCTTCAAACTTGAATGTTGCATCACAATAAACAAAATAAGAAAGTCAATCTCAGGATCCTTAAAAATAACAAGTGAATCCTACCCTTTTTGACTCAAGTCTTTGGCAGAAGATCCCCCCACCCCCCCCCACCAGAATAGAGTCATGCCTCAAAAAAGGTACTTCTCTTTCCAGGCTCTGACATTATGTTTTGATTTCAGAATAAGAGGATATTTATTGGGTTTGATCTTGAACAAAAAGTGAGATTTCCCAAAGGTAGAAAGAATTTGAGAATACAAGTACAAGTGTCTAAGTAGTTCTAGTTGTCTAAGTTGTCAAAGAATTATGCCCGTTTTGTGTCTTTTACAAGTGTATATAGTCTAGGTCAAGTAACTAAAATTCTGATATTCCCAGGATGCTGTTAAAGTAGTATTTGCACATTGCCTTGAGTTGGTATTTCTGGGTCTTAAGCCTGATTGAAACGATTCATCAGAGTTGATGAGTCTTATTTCGACTAATTCTACACACATTTAGAATAAATACGAAATATATCTGTCAGTTTTATTAGGAAAAAATAACAACGGTGATGGTCAGGATCTTAATGTATGTTTCGAGATCCTAAGACTCCTATAAGATGCGGAATTTTGGATTAGTTTGAGTACCTTGACCCCTAACAATTGCCCTCAAATTACAACTGCAAAATAAGTGAATTATTTTCAATTATTTAATGTATATAATTTAATTAAATTGAAATAAGAAATTAAAATTCAAACTCTAACGGATACAATTTTATCCGTTCAATTAGGCATGATTATCTGTCAAATCAATTATCTCCCCTTTGTGATCCTAAATAAATAGGGTATAAGGGTTATCGATCTACCTTTACTTGTCTCAAATTTTCTTTGAGTGTTATCAGTCGTCTCAAGGTAAATCTTTTGTCTTATTTTGTCTTATTTTTCTTGTTTGCTCTTCAGCGATTAATGGTCAAAAGATTCGACGTTCTCGTGCCAGTATCCTTGCTCCTTCTAAGGACAATTTCGTAGATCAGAAGCTCCTAGCTTACGAGGAGACATGTTCCTTTAACAATGATGATATCATATATTTGAAAGCAAATCGCGCTTTCCCCGCCTGTACCATCTTCAAGTCTTTTGATGTTAAGTTCCAACCAGATTTTGTCTCTCCTACATGGGTCTGCTTCCCCGAGTATATCCTTTTCCCTTGGGTCTAAATTTTCCTTTTTCTTGCATCATATCTGAGTTCTTCGAAGTTACTAAAATCTCCAACATTCAGACCATACCTATGATATGGAGGGTCATTTTCTAGATTTATCGGCTGAATCAGTCTATGGATCTCTAGATCAGTCATTCTGAGTTAATTTACATATATGATCTCTCAACCTTTAGGTCTAATCACTTTTTGTTTGGAGTCAAACCCAATATAACACATCTTGTTTTGAAAACAAAACATAACGATGGTTCTTGGAAGCAAAGGTTTTTCTTTGCGAGATGAGATTCTATCCCCAATGGCGATCTTCTACCGACGATTTGGGTTAAGAAGAGTAGAATTAGATTTCTTCGGGATCTAAGTTTCATAGGCTTCTTATTTTGTATGATTTTTTTTGCAGCCATTAAACTCGAAGAACTTACTTCCGTTAATGAGGAAAAAAAAGAGAACATCAAGAATCTCATTACCTTGCCTGAAATCGAAAGAACTTTCAAATATGAGCCGTCCATATTTTAGGAGAGCTCATCTACCACCTTCCCGATGTCTACTAGTAAGGATCCTCGATTTATTTATCTTATCGTTATGATCTTGAATTTACGAGAATCCTCTATGATTCAGAGGAATGGAGTAGAACTTAGAAATCAAGGGTGACGGAGTTCCTTACTTCATGAATCGGATCTGGACACCGAAGTTTGGTGGCTACAGAGAAGTTGTCATGAATGAAGCCCATAGGCCTCGATATTCCATCCATCCAGGTTCAGATAAGATGTATCTGGATCTTAAGAAACTGTATTGGTGGCCAAACATGAAAGCAGAGATTGCTACCTACGTGGGCAAGTGCCTAACTTGTGCCAAAGTTAAGGTAGAATATCAAAAGCCCTCAGGTTTACCTCAATAGCCAGAGATACCTGAGTGGAAGTGGAAGCGAATTACTATGGATTTCATAACCAAGTTCCCAAGACATCGGGTGGGCATGACACCATCTAGGTAATCGTCGATAGATTAACCAAATCCGCCTACTTCCTACCAATCAAAGAAACAGACAAGATGAAGAAACTAACCAGAACATACATCCGAGAGATTTTACGACTTCATGGTGTGCCCATATTTATTATTTCGGATAGAGATAGTAGATTCACCTCGCGATTCTGGCAGTCACTTCAGAAGGCTCTTGGAACTAGGCTGGATATGAGTACAGCCTACCATCCACAAACCGACGTGCAAAGTGAGAGAACCATACAGACACTAGAAGACATGCTAAGAGCTTGTGTGATCGACTTTGGTAAAGCGTGGGATACCTATTTACCACTAGTCGAGTTTTCATACAACAATAGCCACCACTCTAGAATCAAGGCTGCCTCATTCAAAGCCCTCTATGGCCGCAAGTGCAGATCCCCTCTGTGTAGGGCTGAAGTGGGTGACACGTAACTAGCTAAAGGGCAAGTCCCTGAAATCACTCTCACTGGTCTGGAAATCATTCGAGAAACCACCGAAAAGATCGTACAAATCCGAGAACGAATAAAAGCCTCTAGAGATAGACAAAAGAGATACACATAAAAGAGACGAAAATCCTTGGAATTCCAGGTTGGTGACCGCGTTCTGTTGAAGGTCTCACCCTGGAAAGGCATGATACGCTTCGGAAAGCGTGGAAAGTTAAACCCAAGGTACATCGGGCCATTCGAGATTCTTGCTAGAATCGGCCCAGTAGCTTACAAACTCTGTCTAACACAAGAACTTAACAACGTACACTCTATCTTCCACGTGTCGAATCTAAAGAAGTGTCTATCCGACGAGAATCTTGTGATTCCACTCGATGAAATCGAGATGAACGAGTGTCTTAACTTCGTGGAAGAACCAGTAGAAATCATGGATAGGGAAGTCAAACGAAAGAAACAAAGTCACATACCAATAGTGAAGGTTCGCTGGAATGTCAAGCGGGGACCTGAATTCACTTGGGAGCGAGAGGATCAAATGAGACAAAAGTATCCACATCTTTTCCTTAGTCCATAGTCTACTCTCTATAGAAAGAATTTTGGGACGAAATTGCCTCTAACGGGGGGATAATGTAACAACCCGTTATTTTTCAAGTCAAACATGATGAATAAGATTTCGAGTTTTATTTATTTCGTAAGTCCGTGAGGGTTAGAAAATAATTTAAAATTATATAAATAATGTTTATATAAGTTTTCAGTATCAAAAACACTTGAAAATCAACATCGTTCCCATCGGAACCGAGAACCTTCGGACCGAAAATCCTTTTCGGCCGAAAACTCTCGGACAACAAACCGTTTTCGGCCGAGAACCCCTTTCCGACCGAAAACCCAACCGTATATAAGTTTTTCCTTCGAAAACTTAGTCATTTCTCACCTTTTAAACTCAAAAACACTCTCATTTTCCTCCCAAGGATCATCCAAGAACATTCAAACCTTCAAGAGAAAACCTTCAAATCTTCATATTTTCACCAAGAACACCAAGAACAGCCTTCAAATCTTCAAGTGGCCGAATACTCTAGACCGAAAACCCGTTTTCGGCCGAAAACACTCCAAGACCGAAAATTGATTTCGGTCAAGGGAATTTGGTGAAGTCTAGACCGAAAACCCCTATCACTACTCTATATAACTTTCGGTAATTATTTCTTACATAAATCAAGTGTTGTCTAACACCTTAATTAACTGTCTCGCTAATTTAAATACGATACGTGTTTAAATATCATTAGGATACCGTTAATTCCGCGCACCTCAATCCGAGGATCATCTCTACAGTTCCACAATCCCGATTCAAACACGCACTAGAGGTGAGTTCATACACCTACATTTTACTGTTTTCAATGCTTTTAGGGGGGATAGAAGTAAACACAAGGAAATCTGTGTTTTTTTACAAATGATTTCAAACAGCTTCAAAACCTTTGCAATTGATTCAACAGAGAATTAACTACATTTTACAAAAACATTTATATATTTTAACCCTTTTGTACCACGTCGAGGAAAAGGGTGTTTTTCCTTCATACAACTAAATTTCAAAAGTTTTCAGTACAGTACAGAACATACAATCAAACTATAATTGGTATAGTTGAGAACACTACATTACTTTCACTGAATTCAATACACAAAACAATAACATTCATACAAACTATAATAGGTATAGTTTGGGATACATTACACTATTTTACTAGTTCAAGAACATTATTCAGAAACTAACATATAAACTATGGTACATATAATTTATGGAACACTACACTATTTTTTTTGGATACATGGGAACATTACTAAATAATTATTTAAGTATAATTATTTTACATTACAAGTACACTAATACAAGGTTATACATACATATTCAAGTACAAGAGAACACTACAACACTACACATAAAGTAGTTAATACAGGGTTGTGAGGCACTACTTCATTGTACCCACCAGGGTACAGGGCTAAATCATTTACAATATAATCAGAGTCTCCTTGAGGGAGAGCGTGAATCTGTGTATAGATCTATACGGGACTGACAATTCTGCACCTAAACTGTTAGCTATAGTTAGGCCGGCAGGCCTGGGGTGACAAATGTCATAACGTTTCCGACGCCTGAAGAACGTCGTAGAGGTCACTAGACATATCAAGCTTGGTTATACGAAACTCACGACAATATAAACTAAAACATTTGTTTACAGGATTACATTTCTTCAAACGGTTTTATTTTAAATAATAAAACTACACTACATTACAACCGGAGGATTCGAGGGATTTCAAACAAACGGTTTTATTTTAATTAATGAAACTACAGTACACTACTATACATTACAACTGGTGGTACTCAGGAATTCATACACGAGTTTTCATACAGAACACTATTATACATTACAGCCAGTAGTATCCAGGCATACGTACAAAGGTTTTCATACAAGGGTTTCATAACAAACACTACTCTATTATACTATCACAGAGTACAGTAACAAACATACATTTAGGCCTTAATGCCAAAGACTACTTTTCAGTAGTAAAGAAAATATTGGATTTTCTTGAGGAATATACGAACATTTTCCAAAGATCAAAGACAAGTTTCCATTACAAAAACATACTTATGAACTCACCAACTTAAATGTTGATACACTTTCAAAACCACTTGTATTCTCAGGGAACCGGTAGACAGGTACACCCGCAGGTTCAGAGAAGACGGAGCTTTTAGAGTCACGTCTTTTATTCTTTTGTTATACATTTTTGATGTCATATAAACAATGTATCGAACAGATGTACACACTATATTCTATCAATGTAATGGTTGTGTTTTCTTTGATTACTATTATGCAATTCTTGTGATACTGTACATGACGTCCTCCGCCCCCAAACGTTTCCACTGTTCCGGTTTGGAGTGTGACAGTTTAGGTCGATTGATGATATTGGAAGTCGATATTTTCACTTCTTGATTTGATGTCGATATTTGATAGTCGATAGTCTATGTCTGACCAGTTGGAATCGAAGTCTGTTTTGTGTTCTTGGAGTCGAACGAAATTGAATCAATCTTGTTTGTTTGATTGAAGTTGATTGCAACTAAAATAAGTTTGTGAAGTTGATTTTGGTTGAAAATCGTTGATTTGGAGTCGACTGGGAAGATGAATTTCAGATTGAGAACAAAGGCTGTGAAATCGTTTTGGGAAATTCGATTGATGTTGGTTGGATTGACAATTTTGAGTTTGATATAGATTTTTAATCTTGTGTCGAGTGGCGATGCTCGATACTTGGTAAACGAACTGGGAAAGATTGAGTTTTATTTGTTGTTGCTATTGAAAAGCGAAGAGTTGGTTTTTGTGTTTTGAAGGCTGATTGTTGAGTAACGAAAACTTAAATATTGGAGTCGATTATAGATGAAGATGGGTCTAAGTCGATATCAAGGATGAAGGAGTTTTGAAGGCTGTGACATCAAGGTTAAGGTGCTAATGTCTAAAATTGCAAGCTTGGTTTCGATGGTCCTTTACCGAGTATTGATTTTGGTTTCGAAATGGGTCAATCGAGCATCGAGTAACGAAGGGTTGGTTGTTAATTTCGAAGGGTTGATAACCAGTTGTGAAGGGTTGAGTGGCTCACTTGCGAAGGGTAGAGTTTGTTCCATGTGTAACGAATTGGGAAGAAGAAAGCAATTGTTTCGAAACTCACCCCTGAAGTTTCAAAGACATGGAAATTTAAGCCCATCTTCGTAAATTGGTGTAGCAAATTGTGAAGAATGGCAAAATTTCTCATTTAGCCCCTACAGTTTCGAAATTTTGGCAAAAAGTACCCAACTTCGAAATTGGGCTAACAATTTTGAGAAATGGAGAATTTTACAAGTTCAGTCCCTAGAGTTTGTGCGAATTTACACTTTACGCCCAGTTTCACAAACGGGATAGAGTTTCGTATCTTAAGCTATTTTTGGCGCAACGGGTCCCTGCAAATTTCAAGGCTTTTTCGTGATTGTTTTTCCATGCATGTTTTTCGGTGTTTCATTTTTGGCACACATCAAGGGGGAGTTTAATGAAGATTAATCCTTGGGTGCTTCTCACCCTTAATGGGTTTGATAATCATTTTTTTGATTATAACAAGGGGGAGAATGAAGAGTGGGTATTCGAAGCTTCGGGTATACATTTGCAGATTTGAAGACCGGTATCACTTCAAGGGGGAGTTTGGTCTTAATCGTGCGATCTCATTGGATATTGAAGCCAAGACATCCAATCCTAACTTTGAGGGGGAGAATGTTAGGGTGAAATGTCACGCTTGGATGTGGAGTGTTAGTGCTTACCCTCTTCTATGTGTAAATGGGTTGAGTCTTTTTGTATAAATAGCAAGTGAGTGACTCCCATTATGTAATGATCATTTTTGGAGTGTTAGACTAGAGAGAGAATTTGTACAAGACCCACTTTGTATGTTCTTTTTAGATCTAATGAGAGCTTAACAAGATTTATTTACTCCATGTGTTCATGATTTGTATGATGCTTCACTAGATCTAATTAATTCCGCATATATCATCATAATCAACACCACTACAGGTGTGACATACCCAAATTCATGGTCATTTTAAAAGTTTATTTATGCTTATTTGAAAATCAGAGTATTCATTTTTAAAGAATAATATTGCAGAATTTGCTACCAGAAACATAAGTTTTAGTCTAATATTTGTTACAACTAATTAACTTATGGTCCATGAGCGTTATTTTTTTATAAGTGTTAAACAATACTTTTCAACCACTATGTATAGACAGGGGCAAGACATGAAACACTGGAGGACAGGACCATTTTCGCATTATAGCACTTCTGAAATCCAACAACCATATGCGGCCCTTCAAACCAGATTCCCCGTACCGCGAGTAGTTAAAAGATATTATAATAACACTTTGTATACTATATTATCATATATATATATATATATATATATATATATATATATATATATATATATATATATATATATATATATATATATTGTTTATAAGTTCATAATAATGATAATAAACTTAAACCGGGCTATAATTAAAGTAGGGTAAGCATAACTCACTTATCGGGAGGTTTGGCTAGGAACCGGGCTCTGCAGGGGCAAAACTTCCGAGCCAAAATATCTTCTTTTAAGAGCCTTCTGGTGCTCCGGGGCTTTCCTCTAGCAATCAGGAGTTACTAGGGCTTTGGGAGAGGTTCAGAGAGAAGTTAGAAAGAGAGAGAGAGAGAGAGAGAGAGAGAGAGAGAGAGAAGGGTTACAGGCTAAAAAATGGCCCAACTCGCCAAGTTGGAGCCTCCAACTCGTCAAGTTGTGTAACAACGTAAATTTTCAAACCAAAATTTTCAAAATTTAAAACATATTTTCTCAAGTCAAACATCTCAAAAGTGTTATAGTATCAAATCATCTAACACATATCTCAAAAACTGAATATATAACAAATCCAGGATCCTCTCAAAACATGACTCAAATCTCTAACGTGTGTACAATCAAGCCGTCACCTTCTCGTGATCCTGAGAAGTACCTGAAACACATAACACATACACGATAAGCACAAAGCTTAGTGAGTTCCCCAAAATACCACTCATATCTCATCAGCCTCTCATGGCTATGCTCAGATAAGATCCTCTGGTCAAATATGTGTCAGTGGGACCCTCCGGTCCCAAACTCAGATGGACCTTCCGGTCCCTCAACTCAGTAACTCAATAAAACACGGCATACATATCACAAAAACAAATAAGCAGGATATCTCAATACACAGTATATGTACATAAGACCCTTCGGTCACACATAAGTTACCACTCAAGGTAAGTATAGTGAGAAGACTCACCTCATAAGAACTCGGATAATCTCGACCTCGAATCACCGGTCTAGCCTCCGCCTAACACAACGATAATAATCCCTAATTAATAAGGCTCTCACTAAAGCTAAACTAACCCTTCTACAAACTCACAGAAGGGAAAAAGACTATTTTACCCCTCCATGGCCTTATAGTCTACAAATTGACCAAACCCTAAAAGTCAACCAAAAGTCAATGGAAGGGAGTACACAGCGCGTACTAACTTCCTACGTTGGGCGTACTCGGCTGCCATGCATGCATCGAGAATGCTCGACCCCTACTTTGCGCGTACTAGGATTACGCCCAACGTACATCCTAGTTTCACTCTCCTCACATTTTTTGTCTTAATCAATTAAGACATTGGCTCATATCACAAATCTGGACTCCCTAATATCTCTTAATCTATAAAGACAGTGACTTTAAGCCTTTGCATGGCTAATTAGGTCACAAACACACAAAACACCCATCCTCTTTCCTCATGAAGTTCATATCTCATGCATGGCTTACTCCTAACTTCCAAGATTGGATTTTTATGACTCTACTCCACAAAATACACTAAAAGGGGTAGATCAAGGTCTCTGGACCTCATTATCTCATAAAGTCTCCATCTTTTGGGACAAAACCCTAAATTACTCCATATAAATGCACAAATCAAAAGAGTGAGAAAGCTTGAAGCTTTATACCTCTATCTGAAGCTTTCCACACAGCTAAGCTCAGATCCAAAAGCCTGGAATCTAACTCCTTCTTCTCCAAAGCTTCATCTCCACTCCAAGAACACAAGATTACACTCACAAGCTCTCAAATGCACTCACAAGCTCTATGTGAACGAAGATATAGGTTTAGGAGGGTTTGGTGTCTGGGAATGGTGGCCAGGAATGAGGCCATCATATCCTTTATATACGGTCACACCCTAAATTAGGGTTTCCATTTTGGGCCTAGTACGCCTAGTGTACTAGGTGGTCTCCGGTCAAATACACGCATATGAGTACGCTGAGCGTACACTCTAGTACGCCCCGCGTACTCATTTACCACCTTTTCTCTAAAAAGGGCCAAAATAGACAACTGCTCAATAGATCAAGGTTTACAAGGTATACCTGGACTTGGGATGTTACAATTCTCCCCCACTAGAATCAGACTTCGCCCTCGAAGTCATGTTCCGCAAATAACTTTGGATGTTGCTCTCGCATCTCCGACTCCGGCTCCCAAGTCGACTCGGACCCCTTCCGATGCTGCCACTGTACCTGAACCAGGGGCACTTCCTTGTTTCTCAGAACCTTCACCTTCCGATCCAAATTGCGATCGGTCTCTCAATATAATTCAGGCTCTCATCCACCTGAATGTCCTCTAATGGCACCACTGCCGTCTCGTTGGCTACATACTTCCTCAACTGGGACACGTGGAAGGTGTTATGAATCTGACTCAACTCTGCAGGTAGCTCCAACCGATAGGCTACTCTGCCTACCCTGGCGGTCACTCTAAAAGGACCGATGTATCGCGACCCCAACTTGCCACGCTTCCTAAATCGGATCACCCCTTTCCATGGGGATACCTTCAGGAGGACAAAATCTCCGACTTGGAATTCTAGCTCGGATCATCGTTTGTCCGCATAACTTTTTTGGCGACTCTGGGCCGTCAGTAATCTCTATCTAACCTGTTGAATCTGCTCAGTCGTCTTTAGCACTATCTCAGTGCCACCCATCACTCTCTGTCCCACCTCTCCCCAACAAATAGGAGTCCGACACCACCTCCCATACAAAAGCTCAAAGGGAGGCATACCAATACTCGAATGGTGGCTGTTGTTGTAGGAAAACTCAGCCAGGGGTAAATATGTGTCCCAACTTCCTCCGAAGTCCATGACACAGGAACGCAGCATGTCCTCAAGCGTCTGAATCGTCCACTCGCTATGCCCGTCCGTCTGCGGGTGGTACGCAGTACTAAAATACAGGAGCGTGCCCAACTCCTCGTGAAATTTCTTCTACAATCTGGAAGTAAAGCGCACGTCTCGATCTGACACTATCGAGATTGGCACCCCATGCCGAGATACCACCTCTCTCACATAAATCTTGGCCAATCTCTCTATAGAAGAGCTCTCACTAATAGCAAGGAAGTGAGCACTCTTCGTCAATCGATCCACAATCACCCAAATCGCGTCAACTCCATACGTAGTCCTCGGTAACTTGGTGATAAAGTCCATAGAGATCTGTTCCCACTTCCACTGGGGAATCTCTAGAGGTTGCAGAGGACCATATGGGCGCTGGTGCTCTGCCTTGACCCGACAGCAGGTCAAGCACCTCTCAACTACCCAAGCAACATCCCGCTTCATACAGGGCCACCAGTAATCTCCCTTCAGGTCCAAATACATCTTAGTAGCCCCGGGATGGATCGCAAATCTCGATCTTTGCGCCTCCTCCATCAGTATACGCCGAGCTCCGCTTGTAAAGGGCACCCAAATCCACCCTCGGGAAGCCATAAGCCCACGACTGTCCGTCACAAACTCGGAAACCTGCCTAATCACACGCTCTCTCTTGTGGTTCTCTGGTTTCACAGCCTCTACTTGGGCCTCTCAGATGGTATCTAAGACTGGAGTCATCACCGTCATCCTCATACATACATCCCGGATCGGAGCGCTCTCGGCTATGCGGCTTAAGGCGTCGGCTACTACATTAGCCTTTCCTGGGTGATATAAGATCTCGCAGTCGTATTCCTTCACTACATCCAGCCATCTCCTCTGCCGCATGTTCAGGGTGGGCTGATCCATCAAGTAATTTAGACTCTTATGGTCCGTGTATATGGTACACCGGACTCCGTAAAAATAGTGGCGCCAGATCTTGAGGGTGAACACCACCGCCCCCAGTTCCAGATCGTGGGTGGGATATCTCATCTCATGAGGCTTCAACTGCCTCGATGTATATGCTATCACGTGCCCTCTCTGCATCAGCACCGCACCCAACACGGATATAGATGCATCACAGAAAACCACAAAGTCCTCCACTCCCTTGGGAAGGGCTAACACCGGGGCTTCGCACAATCTCTGGCGAAGAGTCTCAAATGAGGTCTGCTGCTCGGGATCCCAAATAAAAGTAACGCCCTTCCGGGTCAATTTGGTGAGGGGGCGGCAATCTTGGAGAAATCTCTGAAGAATCTCCGATAATAGCCAGCCAATCCCAGAAAACTCCTGATCTCGGATGGGGATCTCGACACCTCCCATCGCATAACTGCCTCAATCTTGGTCGGGTCAACCAATATCCCATTCTAATTAACGAGATGCCCTAGGAACTGGACCTCTCGTAACCAGAATTCACACTTGGAGAATTTGGCATATAGCCTCTCCGATCTCAAAACTCCCAAAACCTCTCTAAGATGTTCCTCGTGTTGTTCCCTGGACCTCGAGTACACAAGAATATCGTCGATGACCACGATCACCGATTGATCCAAAAGGGGCCTGCACACCCGGTTCATGAGGTCCATGAACGCCGCCGGTGCATTGGTGAGCCCGAAGGGCATCACCACAAACTCATAGTGCCCATAACGAGTCCTAAAGGCCGTATTCGGAATATCCTCCTCGCAAACTCTCATGTGATGATATCCGGACCTCAGATCAAACAAATCATCGATCCTCGGAAGTGGATAACAGTTTTTCACCATCAACTTGTTCAACTCCCGGTAATCAATGCACATCCGGTGCGAACCATCCTTTTTCTTGACAAAAAGGATCGGAGCTCCCCACGGTGAACTACTTGGTCTAATGAACCCCTTCCCCAGAAGCTCCTGGAGCTGAGAGGATAACTCATGCATCTCTCGTGGCGCAAGGTGATAGGGTGCCTTAGCAATAGGCGCCGCACCCGAAATCAAATGAATCCGGAACTACACCTGCCTCTCGGGAGGCACACCCGACAACTCCTCGGGGAAAACATCCGCAAACTCACACACTATCGGAACCTCATAGATAGAACTCGGTCTTCCAGCAGCAACCCGCGTATCCATCACGTACGCTAGAAAACCCATGCAACCCATGTAACCCTGCTGTAAACTATGTCTCGCTCGGGCAATAGAGCAGAAAGCTGATCCAGACCTAGTGCCCTCGCCGTACACCGTAAGTACTCCCCCACTAGGGTCTCGTATAGTCACTAACTGACGCTCGCAGTCTATCACGGCTCCAAATCGACTCAACCAGTCCATGCACACTATGACACATACATCACCCATAGCTATTGGCACCAGGTCTACTGGAAACTTAACACCAAAAATCTCCAGAGTACACTCATGGATCACGTCAGTAGCAAAAACCGCAGGCTTGTCGGCTATAGAAACCCTCAGAGGTCGACTTAACGCCTCACGCTGGATACTAATGTGACGACTAAAAGCTATGGACACAAAAGATCGACACGTACCCGAGTTAAATAACACCAAGGCAGGTACAGAACTCACAAGAAAAGTACCTATACACGACACTATAAAAGCACAAAATATCTCAAAATAATAATAATAAGAATATATACCGGCCACAACGCCAGGTGCTGCGCGGACCTCCTCCGCTGTCAGCTGAAAGGCTCTCCCACGAACCCTCGGTGTCTCGGCCTTCGCTGGCTGACTCTCAGTAGCACACAAGGAAGCAGATGCAGATCCATGTGCTGACCCCTACACGAGCTGAGGGCACTCGGACTTCCGGTGGCCGGTCTGGTTGCAATGGAAGCAAACCGAGAACCCCTTGGAGCAATCTTTCGCCATGTGCCCCTCCTTGCCACATTTGTAGCAAATCTACACACGAAACGAGCCCTTATGGCTCTTACCGCACTTGCCACAAGTGTGGCCCTTCTGGCCCCCAGCTTTGGCATCAGCGGGCTTAGCCCGCTTCGTCGCCAGTTGCGACTGTACTGGTCTCCGGTCCCTACCCCGGGACTCCTCTTCCTCCCTGGTCTGCAGCTCAAGCTCAATCTCATTCCTCCTGGCATTGGCCTGAATCTCGGCCAATGTCCTGTACGACGAGTTCGCCACAAACTCTCGTATATCCCTACTCAGTATGCTCAAATATCGACTCACACGTGCCTGCTCAGTGGACACGTGCTCAGGGAAAAACATCACCCTCTCGTGAAACATCCTCGAAATCTCAGTCACTGACTCTGTCTTCTGCTTGAGAGACAGAAACTCCTGTGCTAACCGCTCCCTCTCCACCGGGGGAACATACTTGTCTCAGAACAACTGGACAAACCTCTCCCATGTCACTGCAGCATGATCTGCAGAGGTGAAACTGGCGGTCACAAACTTCCACCAGTCCTTCTCCCCCAAGCGAAGCTGTTTCAGCGCAAACCGAACTCTCAAGTGATCTGGGCATGAACATGTGTAAAAACAACCCTCAATATTAGAGATCAATCTCATCGCAGCAATCGGATCCTGTGTCCCATCAAACTCTGGTGGCTTCGTGTTGCTGAACTCCCGGAACAATAACGAGTCACCTCCCTGTGGCCTAGCAGGGGCGACGGCTGCAGTGTCGGCAGCAACATCAGCCTCAGTGACAGCAGCGTATCGCTCATCAAATGTCTCAATCAGGGTGGTCTTGATAGACCCAAACATCTTGGGAATCTCTGCTCGGATGGTTGCGGCCACCTCCTCATGAATTATCCTCCGAATCTTATCATCACTAGTCCCACTGCCTCCAGGGTTGTGGCGTGTACCCACCATGATGCCTCTGAAACACAACACAAAATCATCAGAGACTCGCTCGAGCATACTCACACTCGATCACCCATCCTACTTGTTCCTTAGCTTCCTAAGGATTCTTACTTGGGTTGCATGCAGATCTGGTGTTTTCAGTACTACGGGCCCAATACTACCTTCTACACCCGGCCTGTAGTCACCCCAAGTCCTCCTCCTAGGATTCTAATTCCCAAGTACTCTATCTCTCTCAATATCAGACTACTCTCGTCTCAAAATTCTCTCTCTAAATGCTCCTGCTCACTACTCTCATTAGCGCATACTCAAAGCACATAGCAGGTAACAGCGACTCCTAAGCTAAGGCATCAGAAATCAGGCAAACCTAGCCCTAAGATATGAAATACCTAGCTTATTGTCTAGCATGCATCACTATCATTCATAATTATCTCATAACACACTAAGTACGGGTATTTTGGGAAATCACCGTTCAGGCTTTGGCTGATTGTACACACTGCTCCATCTCGATTTCTCTTAAAACTCTTTCTCTTTTTAGAAAAATTCATTTCTCTTTTTTTTTGAAAAATTTTCTCGAATCCTCAGTTTGAGTCCAGACATACCCGAAGGTGCATCCGAATCCCTCAAACCAAGGCTCTGATACCAACTTGTAACAACGTAAATTTCGAAACCAAAATTTTCAAAATTTAAAACACATTTTCTGAATTCAAACATCTTAAAAGTGTTATAGTATCAAATCATCCAACACATATCTCAAAAACTGAATATATAACAAATCCAGGATCCTCTCAAAACATGACTCAAATCTCTGACGTGTGTACAATCAAGTCGGCGCCTTCCCGTGATCCTGAGAAGTACCTGAAACACATAACACATACACGGTAAGCACAAAGCTTAGTGAGTTCCCCAAAATACCACTCATATCTCATCAGTCTCTCATGGCTATGCTCAGATAAGACCCTCTAGTAAAATGTGTCTCAGTGGGACCCTCTGGTCCCACAACTCAGATGGACCCTCCGGTCCCTCAACTCAGTTCCTCAATACAACACAACATACATATCACAAAGACAAATAAGCAGGATATCTCAATACACAGTATGTGCACATAAGACCCTCCGGTCACACAAGGTTACCACTCAAGGTAAGTATAGTGAGACGACTCACCTCGTAAGAACTCGAATAATCTCGAACTCGAATCACCGGTCTAGCCTCCGCCTAAGACAATGATAATAATCCCTAATTAATAAGGTTCTCACTGAAGCTAAACTAACCCTTCTACAAACTCACAAAAGGGAAAAAGACCATTTTACCCCTCCATGGCCTTATAGTCCACAAATTGACCAAACCCTAAAAGTCAGCCGAAAGTCAACGGCAGGGAGTACGTTGCGCGTACCAACTTCCTACGCTGGGCGTACTTGGTTGCCATGCAGGCATCGAGGATGCTCGACCCCTACGCTGCGCGTACTGGGATTACGCCCAACGTACCTCCCAGTTTCACTCTCCTCACATTTTTGGTATTAATCAATTAAGAAATTGGCTCATATCACAGATCTGGACTCCCTAATATCTCTTAATCCATAAAGACAGTGACTTTAAGCCTTTGCATGGCTGATTAGGTCACAAACACTCAAAACACCCATCCTCTTTCCTCATGAAGCTCATATCTCATGCATGGCTTACTCCTAACATCCAAGATTGGATTTTTATGACTCTACTCAACAAAATACACTAAAAGGGGGTAGATCAAGGTCTCTGGAGCTCATTATCTCATAAAGTCTCCATCTTTTGGGACAAAACCCTAAATTACTCTATATAAATGCACAAATCAAAAGAGTGAGAAAACTTGAAGCTTTATACCTCTATGTGAAGCTTTCCACACAGCTAAGCTCAGATCCAAAAGCCTGGACTCTCAGTCCTTCTCCAAAGCTTCTTCTCCACTCCAAGAACACAAGATTACACTCACAAGCTCTCAAATGCACTCACGAGCTCTATGTAAACGAAGATATAGGGTTAGGAGGGTTTGGTGTCTGGGAATGGTGGCCAGGAATGAGGCCATCATATCCTTTATATAGGGTCACACCCCAAATTAAGGTTTCCGTTTTGGGCCTAGTACGCTCAGCGTACTCTCCTGTACACCTACCGTACTAGGTGGTCTCTGCGTCAAATGCACGCATATGAATACGCTGAGCGTACACTCTAGTACGCTCCGCGTACTCATTTACCACCTTTTCTCTATAAAGGGCCAAAATGGACAATTGCTCAATAGATCAAGGTTTACAAGGTATACCTGGACTTGGGATGTTACAAGTTGAGTGCCAAGTGTCACCATCTGGTGGCAACACGTGGGGAGGAAGCAATGGTCAGGATTGTGCCACGTCACCCCCTTCGTAGCAGCACCCTTCCGACTTCTGAATTCTATAACATTCATATACGAGCTCCGTTTTCGAAGTTATTTATATCCACGTGTAGGTATTGAGAAGATCTACGACTCTCCTTTTGACTCTATCAGCTAATTCTTGACCAATTTTAAATTTAACTGTATGAGAAGATTACACCGTTTAATGACCGTGTAAAATTCATAACTTCTACATACGGACTCCGTTTTCGACTGTCTTTTTATCGTTGAACTTATATTAATGAGATATTGAATTCTCATTTAGGTTGTGTCGGCTAAAAATCGATCGATCTAAAATTTAAATTCCAGACTGTGCACTGTTATGCTAAATCTTAGAAAAATCATAACTTCCTCATACGAAGCCAGATTTGGACGTTCTTTTTATGTACGTTCTTGGTTTAACATATACTATGATTTTTTTAGATTCCTAAGGCTAATAAGTAATTTATCAAAAATTCACTGTTTACGTTACGCGGTGTCGTGCCGGTTTAGCCGTAAAACTTCGACATGTCATAAGTTCTTCGTTATACCTCAGATTTCAGCGTTCTTTATATGTACGGAACCCTTGTGACATATACTATAACCTGGTTAAGATTATTTCTTCTAAATAATCTTCTATCAAAAATTCATTTTTGAAACTCATTGTCTCTAAATTGACTAGCCCGGATCTGCGGGCGTTACAGTTGGTGAGAGTTACAGGTTTTCTACTAGTGCAATAATGGTACTTTTAAAACATTTAAAAATTATTTTTTGTAATTGAAACCATACTTGAAAATGAGTTTGTAAAAAGCCTTTAAAGAACTTCGAAAAACAAAAGGTGTTTTTCCATAAGTAAAACCATACTTATAACTTTTTAAATGTGAGAGAAACCAAGTCCATGGTTTGTAGAAAGAGAGAGAGATCCACTTAATGTTTATAGTGAGTGCTATAGACGAGCTATGTGACTGAAGTACCCCTTACAACGCTTCATTATATGTTATAGAAACGACTATAAGTAGTAATCACATGCTTTAGCTTGACCGTTGTAGTTGTAGCTAGCAACCGCAGGTGGGGATGTTAACCCCGTATATATCTATACATACGTAGCTCACTCTGGGGATTATCAGTTATAGTAGTGTGGGTATGCTAAGTGTTTATACTTAGGTAATGAATCGTGTCTCACTATAAAAGCCATTAACTAATGTACATAGATAACCCACCCTATGTTATATGTGGATAAGCATTTGGGCGTAACGTTCGAGATTAGATAGCCCTAAATTATACGTGGATAAATCACTAGGCAAAATGATTTACGTTGAATAAGGTATAAGCCGATTATGTTCGATAAATATATATGTGAAATTGTACGATACTCACTTAAAATAAATGGTAAATTTCATAAGTACATGTATAAATTTCAAGTTATAATATTTATAACTTCTATATATATATATATATATATATATATATATATATATATATATATGTATATATATATATATATATACATGCATGGAATATGTTTTTGATCATTGACATACTACAAAGGTGGTAACTAGCATATGTTCTTGTGACTAGTTGTTTCATTTTAAACAACATAACATATGTATATATCATGTTTGAAAACTAGATTATGTGTACATCACATGGTACTTATCAAAATAACATTTTATAAACTTCATATGATTTGTAAGTTTTTTTCATAAACAATATAAAGTCTAGCACAAGTATTCTCCGTAAAGTATACAAAAGCTTAAAAGAGGGGCCTTAAATACTCACCTTAGATACGTGAATTCAGTTTAGATACTGCGAGATAGCACCAACTAGAAACAAACGTCGAACCCGATTTGGATTTGATTTAAACCCACAAAACAACACCAAAAATTCGAGTCTTGAACTACGATAACACCACAAAATATTGCAACACAAGGTGGTGGAATGGTGGGCTAGTGGTGGTGGCCGAGAGGTGGTTTAATGGTGGCGAGGGGCTGCTACTCAACGACAACACTGCTGCCATTTCTTTTTATGCCCACTGAACGATGAGAAGGGAGGAGAGTGGGAAGTAGGTGGCAAGGGTTTTTGGGGGTGGTTGGTCATCTGACAGGAGCTAAGAGGTGGGGCTAGTGGTGGTTCTCGTTGGCCAACGGTTCTACCTCTAGTAGATGGTTTAAATCGAGAATGAGAGAGGGAAGGGTCGGTGGATTTGTGATGAAATGAAGAGTAGATGGTCTTTAAGACCATGCAAGCCGATGCTTTGAAGGCTAGCAAAATACACGTGTATGTCCATGCTTTGTACTTAGAAGAAAGAGTGCACTCCAAGAGGTATGGTGGTGCAGGTCGACGTGAGCATTGCGGGGGGGGGGGGGGGGGGGGGAGAAGAGTGGCAGATTTCCTTTGCTTCACATGCAAGGTGGTGATGTCATCAACCTTAAAAATGCCCTAAAACCTTCCTAGTTTTGCATGCTAAAATTCTGACGTCTAATTTTTTGAAGGTGACGAATGATAGAGTTGAGTTCAAGGATTCGAAAAACCCGAACGAATTAATTTTTCGAATTGTAGAACTCCAAGAAATTGCATTTAAAGATTCGCGTTTAATTCCCCCAGAACGTCTGATATTTTACTTTTACAAACATTTTTGCTAAAAATATTTCGAGTGTGGAATCAAATAATAGACCATAAACTGAGTCCAAAAATGTCTTTGAATTTCCATCTGAGGTGAGCAAGTGCCTCAATGGATCGAAAAGGTTTGTGCATTTAACGAAATTAGTATTATATTAGTTTGTTTTCTTATAATGGTCGTATCTTTTACATACGAACTCCATTTTGGAAGTTCTTTATATTTCCAGACTCAGGTGAACATTTACTACAAGACTACAGTGTTTTCTTTACTCATAATTACTTAATATGAAATTTGTGTTTTTTTTTCAGACATATTAACTAGGGTTATAGTTTGTGTTGTATGATTCCTTTGAGATTTTCCACAATTAGAAGTGAGATACCATATGATATCTAATTTTAATTGTAATGACATTATTTATTTTTCAAAATATGCATTAAAGCTCAATACGTTAGGTTACAATGAAGTTTGTGGTGAATTTACTGTCTATAGTCTTAGACCTAAATTCTGGGATGTCACATTACCTCCCCGTTAAAGGAACTTCGTCCCGAAATTATTTCGTTCCAGACTATTTTGTTCCACTAGTGGAGGAAGCACCACTGAACTGTTTTGGGTACTTCTGTTTCATTTGGTCTTTGTGTTCCCATGTAAACTCTGGCCCTATACGAGAGTTCCATCAGACATTTACTACAGGTATGAAACTTTGCTTGAGGCTTTTGATTTCTTGATCCATTATGTCCATGGGTTCCTCCATGAAGTGATGTTCATTGTTGACCTGGATCTCACCGAGAAGAATAACAAGGTTCTCAAAAGAGAGATACTTCTTAATACTACACACATGGAAGGTGTCGTGAGCTTTGCTGAGCTCTTGAGGTTACTTGAGCTTATATGCCACTGGACTAACCCTTGCTAGGATTTCAAAACGTCTAATGTAATGGGGATTTAGTTTACCTCTTTTCCAAATCTAATGACAACTATCTTTCACCCCTTTCTTCGTATTTTCTTCATCTTAGAATCCCCCAAAGCCCCGGTATCGATTATAAGCCCCGGAATATGCCACGAAGAGCCCGTGAAGCCCGACAAATTTATCTTTTCGGTTTCGAAGCCCGACCCTTGTAGAGCCCGGTTTCTCAATAAAACTCTCGGTGTTATTAGAAACGAACGTTTTAGGAAACGAATTGATGCCCGATTATCATCAAAACAAGTGAGTGTATAGTCACTTTCATTTTACACATAGATATGAAGTATTTACCTTATAATACGTGCTATGTATGAATACATTAATTGTTTATTTGAGGTGACTATTGAGTTGATGTTTTATACGAGTTTTAAACTGTATAAGTATTTTTATCTACAAATATGTTGGGTAGAACATGGGTAGATAGTGATGTGTGATAAAATAAAAGTGATGAGAGGCCTCAATATGATTTGTGATTCAGTCATCTAGCGGAGTTTGGATGACGACCACGGACTTTCTAGACAGTCCAGTGGGAAGCACTAGCAGGCCCGCAACCTATAGGTGTTAATGAACTTTGGTGTTTATTCGCTGTACTCCATCCCCCTCATGGTTGCCTTTAGGACATGTATGGCTGAGGAAACCCCTTAGCAGTAGTGTCCATCCCGATCATATTCTTTAGGCTAGGTCCCTTGTGAAAAGTGTTTAGGGACGTAAACTGAGGATAACGGGAACGGGTAATCAGGGTTATTGTTGATTGGTGAACTTAATAAGTTTATTATTACTGTGGGTTGAAAACCCTATATGCTCACCAGGCTCCCAAGCCTGACCCACTCAATTTTTTTATGATTACAGGTAGTGGACCCCGAGCTTAGTCGGAGGATGACGTGAGATTTTTTTGGATTATAGGCCAGTAGTTGTAAATAACTGTAGTAAGGCTTATAATTTCTTGTTTATGCTTTTGATCTGTATCGGAACATGACATCCCGAGGTTTTGATGTATGTGGAAAATATATACCTTCTTAATGAAGGGTTTTGATAAACTTTTATCATGTGTTGTTTGGGGACCAATTCTGCAACATCGTTTGAAAAGATTTCTCTGATTTTATTTTAAAAAGCATAAATTAAATTGGTCTTTTCTGGCCGAGAAATTAGGGGATGTCAAAGTTGGTATCAGAGCATTAGTTTAAGCGAACTCAGAAATATCCTACGATTTCTAGACTTAAACTTAAAATGCTAAGTGATGATTGTGAGATGAGTGTCTACCATATTTTAGACACGAGCACTAGTTTATTTTAGGAAAGATGCTTAAAATGCCCTTATGTGCTAAATGCTATGTGTTTGCCATGTGTGCCATTATTTGTTCGGATCTATGGTCTGTTGCCGACCGGATTTGGAAACCTTATGTGTGTAGGATTCTAAGCGTATGATTACGAGATTAGAACTAACATGTAAACGTTTCGGAGTGATAAGGGAATTGAAATGTCTAACAAGGATAAAGACCTAAATTCGCCTTATTCGGTATATAGATTGTAATGGCAAGAACTCGTAGTGGAGTTGCAAATGCAAACGGAAACAGGGATCAACAGCCTCAACCTCAAGTAGTTGAGCAAGTACCTGTTGTAGGAGCTGCACATGAGCCAATGACGATGGCTGGGGTACAAGCAATGATACAGACGATGCTGGATCGCCAAATGGAGGAGACGAGGCGATTACTACAACAGAATAGGGAAGAAACTACGATGCCTGTTGAACAGCCTGTACTGAATGAAGGGCAATCAGTAAGAGGGAACTATAGTGGGACTCTTGGTCAAGCCAACCCACCGATAGTTAGACAAAACAACCAGGATGGAGGAGCTGATGGACGCGGGTACAAATATAAAGATTTCATGGCATCTAAACCACCATGTCTATCTGGGTGTCCGACACTGGTGGAAGTCATGAATTGGATCTCCGAAATGGAGACGATGTTTGAAAGCTGTGAGTGCAGCAACAAACAAAGGACCGCACTTGCAATTCCTCTGTTAAAGTCTGGTGTGTTGAGCTGGTGGAAATTACTAGCTGATTCGATGCCTAAGGGAGAAGCTAGTAAGATGTCTTGGGAAGACTTTGTGCTACAACTGAAACTGCAATACTGCTCTGAGCAGGACGTTCTGGAAATTAATAATGAGTTCCAGAATTTAAAGAAGGTAAAGATGAGCGTTACTGAATACGCTGCTAGTTTTACTAAAAAGATGAAGCTTGTTCCTTACCTAAATCCAACTGAACTCTCTAAGGTCAACAAGTTTGCCATTGGATTACCAGCGGACTTTGGTCCGATGGTTAAGCAAGCAACCACTTTGAAAGCCGCCATATGGGCTGCTAAGAATGTGGAGGTTCAGATCAGGGAGAAGGGTCTGGAGAGGGCAGAAGTTGGTGAAAAGAGAAAATTTGAAGGAACTTCAGGTTCCAACAAGAGAAGAAAATTTTCTAAGTCTAAGAAGTTTGGAGGAGGAGGAGGTGAAGTGAATGTTGGGTTTTGAGCATTCTAACACTTCCTAAGTGTACATGCAACCCTATTAAACCTTGGATCTATGTTTGTCTAAGATACATGCAAAATATTATTTTCCAAGGTTTATAACCTATCTAGCATGGCATGGGGTACTTTTAACCATAAAAGAACTAGATAAATTACATACCTTTTGTTGATTGTTGATTCCTTGGAGTTTGATAGCCAAGCACCAATAATGTGAATGCCTCAAATGGAAATCAAAAATCACCACAAACTTGGAAAATGTATGAGAGAGTATACTAACTCTTGATTTTGGCCACCACACTTACACACACATTAGTGTCTTTTTCATGCAACATAAGCTTGTTTATATAGTGTACATGGTTAGGGTGAAACCCAAATAACCCATGTCTTTTCCTTTTCCAAGGATCCATGGGTTAAAAGCTCCATGGATTATCCATGGACTTCCATATAAGCTTAGCCCATTAACAAATGAGCATTAGCCCACACCATATAAATATAATAGCACATGACTTAATTAGTCTTCCTTTTAATCACTAAATCAATTCATAATTAATTCAAGATTAAAACTAATTAAGTAACATGAATTTACATTAATATATTATAACTTATAATATATTAATAAATCGTAAGTAGACAACTCTCATAAAATTATCCATAACTAGTTCGGGTGAAGTGCAACCCAAATGGACCATGCCGGGTCGGGTCAAGTATATACCAAATAAGTTGTGGACTTAGACACCTTATCCAACAGACTCCCACTTGGATAAGTCTAATAACTGTATTTGCCTATATTACTTCAAGAACCAACCGACAATCGTAGCTCTCGAAAACTCTTGTGAACTATGAAGCGCCATTTTAGATAAGTGATCATATAGCCCTATGTTCTCATGATATCAGCCGGACAAATACATGGAACAATGTCTTACTTATTGTCTAGCAGTTGTTTCTCGATTTCCGATTTGTTTGACAAAGAACTTAACTGAACACATCAATTTAGTTCTGACCGGGCCCGGTACATGGGTCAACACAAAATCATCGAGGGGCCCAGATATCGCTTCTATTTCTAGAAGGAACAGATAAACTTCGACTCATATACTTGTTCTACTACTTGTTGAATTGTACACAAAGGCACGTTTTATAACATCAAGTTACTGATGCGTTTACGTGCAATCAATGCACAACCAATTCATAGGTAACAACTCATATCTCTAGGTTTGAAGACTTATATGATATTATCGTCTCACGATCACTCGAGATAAATTCCATGAAGTGATACAAGTGAGCGTGGGTTTATTCCAATACTCATAACTTATGAGCACTCATGAACGTTGTAGCAACCATTGCTATGTCTAAACACCTTTAGCCATCTACAAACCCAATTCATGACAATCTTGATTCATACCTACTTCCGACGTATGACCGATTGTGGAGGTTTGAATAAATTAATTATTCTGGAAGTCAAAACATGCAAAACTGAAACAATAGTAAATAATTGACAATGATAGTAACACTTTACTCATAAATAAATCACACATTTTATTCATCATCAAACGTCGATTACATTTTACAAGTTTCAGAAAAATTATCTAATATGTAAAACTAATATCGTCCCTCAGCCCGATGCGCCTCGCATGCTGCAAATGCTTAACCCTCGTCAGTCCCTTCGTAAGGGGATCTGCAGGGTTCTCATCTGACGATACCCTCTTTGCCACGAGGAGTTCTTCTTCTATCTTGTGTCTTATGAAGTGATATTTTCTGTCAATGTGTCGGGATCTGCCATGATCTCTCGGTTCCTTGGCTAAGGCAACCGCACTATTGCTATCACAGAAAATCTCCATAGGCTCCTTAATAGCTGGTACAACTCCAAGGTCTCCGATGAAGTTCCTCAGCCATATCGCCTCCTTTGCCGCTTCACTCGCTGCTATGTACTCTGATTCACAAGTCGAATCAGCTAGAGTCTCCTGTTTGGAACTCTTCCAAGTGATTGCCCCTCCATTTAAGGTAAAGACCCAGCCCGACTGAGAGCTGAAGTTATCCCTATCAGTCTGAAAGCTAGCATCACTATACCCTACTACTCCCAAGTCATCACTCCCACCAAGGGTAAGGATCCAATCCTTAGTCCTCCGCAGGTACTTGAGAATATTCTTTACCGCAGTCCAATGAGCCTTGCCAGGGTTCCCCTGATATCTGCTGACCATGCTCAAAGCGAAGGCCACATCAGGACGGGTACAAGTCATAGCATACATGATCGAACCAACAGCGGAAGCATAAGGTAATCGACTCATCTCAGCTACCTCATCTTCTGTACTCGGGCTCTGAGCCTTGCTCAGTTTGGCATTGCTTTGGATCGGTAATTCTCCTTTCTTGGAATTCTGCATGTTGAACCTTTTCAACACCTTATCCAAGTAGATACTCTGACTAAGTCCAATTAGTCTTTTACTCCTTTCTCTTAATATCCTTATCCTTAGGATATAGGTAGCTTCTCCAAGGTCCTTCATAGCAAAGCACTTCCCAAGCCAGGACTTAACCTCCTGCAAGGTTGGGATGTCATTTCCTATGAGTAGTATGTCATCCACATACAGTACCAAAAAGCTAACTATACTCCCACTAGCTCTGACATACACGCATGACTCATCTTTACTTCTTGAGAAACCAAACTCTTTGACCTTCTCATCGAAACAAAGATTCCAACTTCGAGATGCTTGTTTCAATCCATAAATGGATTTCTCAAGCTTGCACACTCTATTGGGGTACTCTGCACTGACAAAACCTTCTGGCTGATTCATGTAAACATCCTCAGCCAACTTTCCGTTAAGGAAAGCGGTTTTGACATCTATTTGCCATATTTCATAATCATGAAATGCAGCAATGGCTAGCATAACCCTAATAGACTTAATCTTTGCTACTGGTGAAAAGGTTTCATCATAATCAATACCCTGAGTCTGAGTAAACCCCTTCGCAACCAGTCGAGCCTTATAAGTGTGCACCTTCCCATCCATGTCAGTCTTCTTCTTGAAGATCCATTTGCATCCGACTGTCTTACGGCCTGTTACATTGTCAACCAAGTTCCAAACTTGATTGTCATACATGGACTGTATCTCGCTGTCCATAGCCTCCTTCCATTTAGCAGACTCTGGGCCTGCCATGGCTTCCTTAACACTGTTAGGTTCATCCAGATTTACCAGTGTACTGTCACTGATAAATGTATCACCTTCCGTAGTAATATGAAATCCATAATAAAACTCAGGTGTGTTCCTAACCCTTGTGGAACGCCTCGGAAGTATAGACTCGTCAGCTGGATCAACAGGAATTTCCTCCTCAAGTTGATTGCTAGTGTCTGAGGTTCCTTCACCAATTGAGTCTTGAATTTCTTCAAGGTCAATTTGCCTCCCACTGTCTCCTTGGTTTATAAATTCTCTCTCTAGAAAGACCCCTCTCCTAGCCACAAAGACCACATTCTCACTGGGTCTGTACAAGAGGTAACCAAAGGATTTTTGTGGGTAGCCTATGAAAATACACCTTTCACTTCGAGGTTCGAGCTTGTCATGAGTTTCGCGCCTCACGAAAGCCTCACAACCCCAAATCTTGATATGGTCCAAATTGGGAACTTTCCCAGTCCACATTTCATGAGGTGTTTTGGCAACCTTCTTTGTAGGGACTAGATTAAGGATGTGGGCGGCAGTCTCTAAGGCATACCCCCAAAAAGAGATTGGTAGCGAAGCTCGACTCATCATAGAGCGAACCATGTCCAAAAAAGTTCGATTGCGCCTCTCAGCTACACCATTCAGCTGTGGTGTCCTGGGAGGTGTCAATTGTGAGACAATCCCACACTCCTTAAGATAGTCGAGGAACTCAGTACTAAGATACTCACCACCTCGATCGGATCGAAGCATCTTAATGTTCCTGCCCAATTGATTTTCTACTTCCTGTTTAAACTCTTTAAACCTTTCAAAAGTTTCTGACTTATGTTTGATTAAGTAGACATAACCATATCTACTAAAATCATCAATAAAAGTCACATAATAGCGATTAGCATCCCTTGTGGCGGTTTTGAATGGTCCACATACATCAGTATGTATAAGGTCCAACAAACCCTCACCCCTTGCACAAGTACTAGTGAAGGGTGATTTTGTCATTTTTCCAAGTAGACAAGACTCACAACTATCATCCGACTTGAGGTCGAACGACTCCAAGACTCCATCCTTTTGGAGCTGGCCTATGCGTTTCTTGCTTACATGTCCAAGACGACAATGCCACAAAGATGCTTTATCCAAGCTAGTAGAAGAATCAATACATAATACATTATTTCCTAAATTATCTACAACCGATACAGCTTCATACACACCATCACAAGGTAATGCTTTAAAATAAAGAACATTATTAAAGAAAGCATTAATACTACCAACTTCATTATCAAAAGAAAAGGTAAAACCTTGTTTGTACAAAGCATGAAAGGAAATAATATTCCTCGCCATTTCAGACGAGTACACACATTTATTCAAATCTAACTTTAACCCACTATCTAGCAACAAAGTATAAACTCCAATCTTGGTAACAGGTACAACCTTCTTGTTCCCCATGATTAAGTTTATCTTTCCGTGCTCCACATCCTCACTTCTTCTTAGGCCCTGCAAGTCACAACAGATGTGAATACCACAACCTGTATCAAGAACCCAAGAATTAGAATATGGTGAGTTATTAGACAATATAGTGTAAATACCTGCATGGGATGGTTTCACTTTCCCATCCTTGACATCCTGCAAGTACTTTGGGCAGTTTCGCTTCCAGTGCCCCTTATTTTGACAGTAGAAGCATTCAGCATCCTTAGGGATGGCAGAAGGAGTGATAGAACCACCTTTGGTTCCAGATGAGGAGCCTTCAAGGGACTTTCCCTTGGTACCCTTCGAAGGGTGCTTCCTCTTCTTCCCTTTGCCTTGCCCGATAGCCAAAACAGGGGTAGTAGTAGGAGTAGGAGTAGCAACCGACTTACTCTTAAGACCACTTTCGGCAGTCTTCAGAAGTCCTTGAAGCTTACTGAGTGTGACTTCCTCCTTGTTCATGTGGTATGTCATACGAAATTAATCATAACACGATGGCAAGGAGTGCAAAATGATATCAATTGCCAACTCCTCAGGGAAGTTCACATTCAGTTTCATTAGACGGTCCACATACCTTTGCATTTTCTGCATGCGACTCGTGATTGGTTCGCTATCCTTCATACGGGTAGTGATCATGGAGGAGATTATTTCATACCGCTCTTGACGAGCACTCTGATGGTACCTTTCCATCAGATCCTGATGCATCTCAAAAGGGTAATAGTCCTCATAGGACTTTTGGAGTTCAGCTGTCATGGTGGCCATCATGATGCATGCCACCTTGGTGGCATCTCTTTCATGTGCCTAATACTCAGCGACCTCCTCAGGAGTAGCAGTGGACTCATCAAGCTCCTTTAGCTCCTTATCGAGGACATATTCCTTGTCCTCGTAACGAGTAACCATCCTGATGTTCCGGATCCAATCCATGAAGTTGGAACCATCAAAGATGACCCTCCCACAAAGGTTCATGAGGGAAAAGGAGCCAGTAGGGTTAGAGCCCGAAGCTTTGTTGTTGGAAGACATCTGAAAAGAAGAAAACAAGTTTAGATTAGGTATATGTCGAATCCTTAATAATACACCCAAATGTAATATTAAGGCTAGGATCCAACACAATATATTATAACTTAGAAGAGGGATGCCGTAATCTAAGCTATAATATATTTGAAGGTAGGTGAATGACGATTCACCAATTTCCACCATGAAAACGAAATGAATTATTAGGTTTAATTGGTTTTTGAAATTCCTAGATTCTTTTGAGATTCATTGAACTTTTCAATGGCATGTTTCAATCTCGATTGTGCCCTTCAAGTTTTGTGACTGGGATGCCGAGGATCACAAAACAAGGTGTGAATAACCATGCAAATTCACTTGGTACCCTTAATATTATCACCTAATCAATGTGCCGGTTAACCACACACGCTCCACCGATCTATGATAAACATTAAGTCACCCTTCGTGATCCTTACTAGTCCAAGTTAGTGTGCCGGTTAACCACACACGCTCCACCAACGACTTGGTAAGGTACAAAGTGTGAATTTCATGGGTTAGCACCATATTCACATTTTCCTAAAGTAACTAAGATTGGGAATTTATAAAAGGTTTAGTTACTTTATAATATTCATCATACTTTTAATGAGAATTTATAAGTCCTTGTCCTACCCGTTGGGCTAACGACCCTCCACCAGTCAAGCAAGCGGTGGGTGAGAGTGGACACCCATTAAGTTGCCATTTTATAGGCAACAACCTTATACCCACCTTATAGACTGGCTTCGTGAATGAGGCGTACTAGCGGTAAGACGACTTTGATCTTATACATATATATAATAATTAACCATTAATGTTATAAATCGTATAAGGGTTGAATTTTAACTTTTAAAACTCTAAGGGTTTGGAATTAAAGTATATTAAAGTGTGTGTAACTTTACAAATTCCAAAACTTGAGGACGAGTTTTGAAACTATTGAAAACCTTTCATTTCATAACTTATGAATTAAAGGTTCATAAAAATGAAGACTCTTCATTTCCATGTAACTTATGTGTTTTAAGTGTGTGTTTAAAAGAAGTGACCTTTGGATATCCATAACTTGAGGACAAATTATGGACTCCATTAAAACACATAAATGATCAAGAATTAATCCTAAACAATTCAGCAAATAATTCCTATCATCTTCTAAATTCATAAGAACATGAACATGATCATCAAAGTTTCAAGAATTATATGAACACATACAAAGCATGAAATTTTGATATAAGCTATTGTAAATGGATTAGAACAACCATTACACCAACTAAAACAAGTTTTAAAACACCAAAACAGTTTAGGGTAATGTTTCTAGTCCATTTCCAGCAGCAAAAGTCGGAAATCTGCATTCTGAGGCTCCTACTCGCCGAGTGCACGAACCTACTCGCCGAGTAGGATGAGTTTACTCATGAACTCGGCGAGTCCCCCCATGGACTCGGCGAGTTCATCAGGCAGACAGCAAAAAATTCGACTTTTTTCACTATTTTGCATCAAGTATCAAACAATCAAGCCTAGGCTCTGATACCACTGTTGGGTTTTGAGCATTCTGACACTTCCTAAGTGTACATGCAACCCTATTAAACCTTGGATCTATGATTGTCTAAGATACATGCAAAATATTATTTTCCAAGGTTTATAACCTATCTAGCATGGCATGGGGTACTTTTAACCATAAAAGAACTAGATGAATTACATACCTTTTGTTGATTGTTGATTCCTTGGAGTTTGAGAGCCAAGCACCAATAATGTGAATGCCTCAAATGGAAATCACAAATCACCACAAACTTGGAAAATGTATAAGAGAGTATACTAACTCTTGATTTTGGCCACCACACTTACACACACATTAGTGTCTTTTTCATGCAACATAAGCTTGTTTATATAGTGTACATGGTTAGGGTGAAACCCTAATAACCCATGTCTTTTCCTCTTCCAAGGATCCATGGGTTCAAATCTCCATGGATCATCCATGGACTTCCATATAAGCTTAGACCATTAACAAATGAGCATTACCCCACACCATATAAATATAATAGCCCATGATTTAATTAGTCTTCCTTTTAATCACTAAATCAATTCATCATTAATTCAAGATTAAAACTAATTAAGTAACATGACTTTACATTAATATATTATAACTTATAATATATTAATAAATCGTAAGTATACAACTCTCATAAAATTATCCATAACTAGTTCGGGTGAAGTGCAACCCAAATGGACCATGCCGGGTCGGGTCAAGTATATACCAAATAAGTTATGGACTTAGACACCTTATCCAACAGTGAAATGGTGTGAGAAGTGCAAGAAAAAGCACTCTGGGAAATGTAGCGAGGAGGTGACTTGCTACAAATGTGGAAAGACTGGGCATTATGCCAACGTGTGTCCATCCGACAAGAGGGTATGTTTTGAGTGCCATGAAGAAGGGCATGTTTTTAAAGACTGTCCAAAGAGGAAGGATGCAGCAAAGCCCAATCTACCAACAAAGCCAAAGGCGAGAGCCTTTCAGATGACCTTTGAAGCTGTAAAAGAAGAAGTCGATGTCGCTTCAGGTACCTTTCTCGTAAATGAATTGCCTGCCCAAATTTTGTTTGATTCTGGAGCCAATTACTCCTTTATATCGCATGAATTTGGTAAAAAACTAGCTTTGCCTGTTGATAGACTAGTTAATGCCTTATTAGTCGAAATTGCTAGTGGCAAGTTTGTACCTGTTAGCCATCGTATGAAAAACATCATCATTGACTTGGATGGGAATAAGTTCCACGATGAATTATTGCCTATCGAGTTAAATGGATTCGACATAGTTTTAGGAATGGATTGGCTTAGCGCCAATGACGCCGGAATATTGTGTAGGAAGAAAATAGTAAAAGTAAACCCACCAGGGAGAGAGTCGTTCATGGTGTATGGAGACAAACGCAGAGTAAACTCTGGAATCATTTCCCTAATGAAAGCCAGAACGTGTTTGGCCAAGGGATGTACATCATATCTAGCGTTCGTGATCGATGCTAAGAAGGAGAAGAAGGAGGTGCAGGATATTCCGGTGGTGTGTGATTATCCGGAAGTCTTTCCCGAAGATCTTCCCGGATTGCCCCCTGATCGACAAGTTGAGTTTCGTATCGACTTGTTACCAGGAACGACGCCGATAGCCAAAACACCCTATCGATTAGCGGCAACCGAAATGAAAGAACTTATGACACAACTTCAGGAGTTATTGGACAAAGGTTTCATTCGACCTAGTTTATCACCCTGGGGAGCCCCTGTGTTGTTTGTAAAGAAGAAAGACGGGAGCATGAGAATGTGCATCGATTACAGAGAGCTGAATAAAGCGACAATAAAGAACAAGTATCCGTTGCCGAGGATCGATGATCTATTCGATCAGTTTCAAGGTTCGATCTATTTCTCGAAGATCGATCTTAGGTTCGGATACCATCAACTAAAGGCGAGGGAGCAGAAAATCGAGAAGACTGCGTTCAGAACAAGATATGGACACTATGAATTTTTGGTTATGTCGTTCGGATTAACCAATGCCCCAACAGCTTTCATGGATTTGATGAACAGGGTTTGTAAACCATACCTTGATAAATCCGTGATAGTATTCATAGACGATATCTTGATCTATTCGAAAAGCAAGCAGGAGCACAAAAAGCATCTGCGTGAAGTGCTAGAAGTTCTGAAAAAGGAGAAGTTGTATGCAAAGTTCTCCAAATGTGAATTTTGGATTCAAGAAATCCAATTTTTAGGTCATGTGGTTAACCAAGATGGAATAATGGTTGACCCAACAAAGATTGAAGCTGTGATGAAGTGGGAACAGCCAAAAAGTCCTACGGAGATTAGAAGCTTTTTAGGATTAGCTGGATATTATCGAAGATTTATCCAATGCTTTTCTTCGATTGCTACTCCATTAACAGCTTTGACCCACAAAGGATCTACTTATGCTTGGAATGAAAAGCATAAGGAAGCCTTTGAAAAGTTAAAGAAGAGACTGTGTGAAACACCAATTCTTTCGTTACCTGAAGGAGTTGAGGACTTCGCAGTCTATAGTGATGCCTCTGGAGTTGGGTTAGGATGTGTTCATACCCAAAGGGATAAAGTGATAGCATATGCATCGAGGCAGTTGAAAGAGCATGAAAAGAACTACCCCACTCATGATCTGGAGTTGGCAGCGATAGTATTCGCCTTAAAGATATGGAGGCATTATCTTTATGGTACTAAGTGTAAACTTTTCACTGATCATAAGAGTCTTCAATATCTCTTTAATCAGAAGGAATTAAACATGAGACAACGGAGCTGGCTGGAACTACTCAAGGACTACGACTGTGAGATACTTTACCACCCTGGTAAAGCAAATGTTGTTGCTGATGCTCTCAGTCGGAAGGTAAATCTTGAAAAGAGAAGGCCAAGAGCGTTGAGAATTGAAGTTGTCTCGACAATTGTGGAAAGTATAAAGAAAGCTCAGGAGGAAGCTTTAGAGAAAATTGACCGGAAGGAGGAACGTTTGGGCAAAACGTTGGTGTTTGATACAAACGGTCAAGGATTAAAGGTATTCAAAGATAGGATTTGGGTACCTAAGACGGGAGGAGTAAGAGGTCTTCTGATGGAAGAAGCTCACAAAACCATGTACTCGATTCATCCCGGCAGTACGAAAATGTATAGGGATCTAAAACCCTATTATTGGTGGCCGACGATGAAGCTCGATGTTGCTAAGTATGTGGCCGAGTGTGTAACATGTGCTAGGGTTAAGGCACAACATCAGAAACCGTATGGGAGTTTAGAACCTTTACCTGTACCCATGGGTAAATGGGAAGATATCACTATGGATTTTGTGACTAAACTGCCCAGAACAAGGAACGGTCACGACATGATTTGGGTGGTCGTTGATCGCTTCACTAAGAGTGCGCATTTCATAGCCGCTAACGAGAAATGGTCTATGGATAAACTTGCGAATTCTTACGTGAAGGAAATTGTGAGGCTACACGGTGTTCCGTTAACGATTGTATCCGATCGTGACGGCCGTTTTACCTTAAGGTTTTGGAGAAGTCTACAAGAGGAATTGGGTACCAAGTTGTGTTTGAGTACAGCTTACCATCCTCAAACCGATGGTCAGAGCGAACGAACGATTCAAACATTGGAGGATATGCTGAGAGCATGTACCCTAGAATTCCAAGGTAACTGGGATGAACACTTACCTCTAGTAGAATTTTCCTATAATAATAGTTTCCACTCGAGCATCAAGATGGCACCTTATCACTCTTTGTATGGGGAGAAGTGTCGAACGCCATCATGCTGGTTGGAAGCTGGGGAAAAGCAGTTTATGGGACCTGAAATAGTCCATCAGACTGCTGAAAAGTTGAAAGTGATAAGGGAAAGGATGTTAGCTGCTCAAGATCGACAAAAGAGTTATGCTGACAAGAAAAGACAACCGATAGCCTTCAATGTTGGAGATTCGGTTTTACTTAAAGTCTCGCCGTGGAAGGGACTTATAAGATTTGGTAAGAGGGGAAAGTTGAGTCCAAGGTTTATTAGACCATTTAACGTTCTTCAGAGGATCGGGAATCAAGCTTACAAGCTAGAATTACTGGAAGAACTGGAGGGTATTCATAACACATTTCATGTGTGTTATTTGAGAAAGTTTACGGGAGATGTGTCCGACATAATTCCCATTTCTGAGTTAAGGTTGGATGAAAACAAGAGGTTGATTGAAGAACCTAAGGCAATCGTTGACCGTAAGACTAAGAAGCTGAGACGCAAGATGGTCGATTTAGTGCTTGTGCGTTGGAAACATACGAATGGGCCAAATCTCACTTGGGAAACGGAGAGTGACATGATGAGTCGCTACCCGCATTTGTTTGCTGATGTGTGATTCCAGGGACGGAATCATCCTAAGGGGGAGAGAATTGTAATGCCCGTGTTTCTAGGCTAGGCATTTATATTGACATTATAGTCTAGGTTAACCTTTGTAACTCATTTTGAAGAAATGAAAAGGAATTATGTGAATATTATGTGAATTATGTGTTTTATGCTTAATTATTAGGGCTTAATTAATTAAGAATAAAAATGAGCGTCAAAAAGTAAATTTTAGATAAAGCCGATATCTATTAAGAAACTTGTAGTGGGCGTGACAAGGATTACAGATATATAAAGAATGCCGAAATCCGAGTTATAACGAAGAAGTTATGACCTGTCGAAGTTTCGCGACAAACCGGCACGGGGCCGAATGTCGTAAAAAGTGATTTTTCGATAAACTACTTTTTGGCCTTAGTAATTTAAATGAAACTTGTAGTGTTCGTTAAACCGAGAGTAAGTATAAAAAGAACGCCCAAATCTGACTTCGTATGAGGAAGTTATGATTTTTCGAAGTTTCAGCTTAGCAGTAGACAGCTAAAAACTCGAATTTTAGATCGAGGGATTTATAGCCGACACGACCTAAACGAGAATCGAATGTCTCGTCATTAGTAGCACAACAGTAAAAAGTCTGACGAAAACGGACGTCGGATGAAGAAGTTATGAATTTTTAACGGATTTCCTGTCCCGGTCTGTTAAAAATAATAATTTAAAAATTAAAATCAAAATTAGCCGACGAAGTCTAAACGAAAGTTGTAGAGCGTAATTTTACCTACATGTGCATATAAAGAACGTCAAAAACGAAAGTTATGGATTTTAGAAGTTTTGGCGCGAAAACCGAGGAATTTCGCATAGGTGGACTTCGGCCACGTGTCCTCGCCTCGCATGTGCCACGTGTCCGAAATAAGGCTGAGTCATCTGAAATTCTGCTGAGTCAACCGAGGCCACCTGTCGATGCGTGTCACCTTCTCCTCGGACCGAAGGCTCGGCCAATCAGGAGCTGCCTCGTACCCCTCTATGACGCGTCCGAGCTTCGCAAACGGTGCCACGACTCCGAGCCTCGCACATGGGTCACGAGTCCGCGGTCCAATCAGCAACTGCCACCGAGGCCTTCGCACGTGCAGCCTCGTGCGAGCCCTCCCCCTACGAGCTTCGGATCTGCGACGCATGGATTCCTTCTCAGCCGTCGGATCAGGACTTCGGACCCCTATAAATAGAAGGGTCCTGCGAGCCTTCTCGGATACTTTTGAGATTTTGCCATCTTTCACTCCTTTCTTCATATTTTCTTCATCTTAGAATCCCCAAATCCCCGGTATCGATTATAAGCCCCGGAATACGCCACGAAGAGCCCGTGAAGCCCGGAAAATTTATCTTTTCTGTTTCGAAGCCCGACCCTTGTAGAGCCCGGTTTCTCAATAAAACTCCCGGTTTTATTAGAAACGAACGTTTTAGGAAACGAATTGCTGCCCGATTATCATGTGTTGTTTGGGGACCAATTCCGCAACATCTTTTGAAAAGATTTCTCTGATTTTATTTTAAAAAGCATAAATTAAATCGGTCTTTTCTGGCCGAGAAATTAGGGGATGTCACACAACCATAGAGCATGTCTTCTAGAGTTTGTATCATCCTTTCACTGTGTCCATTCGTCTCAGGATGATATGTAGTACTCATGTCCAGTTTGGTTCCTAGGGACCTCTACAATGATTGCCTATTTTTGGAAGTGAATTTGCTATCTAGGCTTGAGATATTGGCACACTGTGTAGTTTGACTATTTCCTTGAAATAGGTCCTGGTGAGTTTCTCCATTTTCTCAGTTTCTTTGATGGTTAGGAAATGAGCGGACTTGGTTAAACGGTCAACCACTACCCAAATCGTGTCATAACCGCTTGAAGTTTTTGGAAACTTCGTTATGAACTCCATGGTTATATGTTTCCATTTCTATTCTAGGATTGACGGTTGTTGTAGTAGAGCAGATGGCTTCTAGTACTCTTCTTTGACTTTGGAGCAAGTCAAGTATCTACTGACACATGTAGCAATATCTACCTTCATGTTGGGCCACCAATAAATATTCTTCAGACCGAGATACATCATATATGATCCGGGATATATCAAATATCTCAACTTATGAGATTCAATTAACACTAGACTCTTGACTTCGCCAAACATTGGGGTCCAAATTCAGTTCATGAAATATCGTCTTCCGTCTTCCTTGAGGTTGAAATTTTTGTCCATTCCTCATAGGTTTTCTTTTACGATATTTTCAGGTCTGAGTGCTTCCAGCAGAGCGTCCCGAATTTAGGTGGTGAGAATGGAGTGAATTGTGAAGGTCATAGCCTTTACATGAAGTGGCTTTTCTCATTGTTTCCTGCTTAAAGCATATGCTACGATATTTGCTTTACCAGGATGACAACGAATTTTTCATTCGTAATCATTTAGCAATTCGACCCACCTTCGTTGTCTCATGTTGAGTTACTTCTTATTAAAGATGTGTTGAAGGCTTTTATGGTCGGTGAATACGACATACTTCGTTCTGTATAGGTATTGTCTCCAAACTTTAAAGGCAAACACTAGAGTTCCCGATTCTAATTCATGGATAGTGTAGCTTGTTTCGTTTGGCTTAAGTTGTCTGGATGTATATGGAATGACTTTATTCCGTTGCATCAATACGCATCGTAAACCTTGGCGAAAGACATCGCAGAATACTACAAAGTCTTCTGTTCCTTTTGGAAGAGAAAAAATTGGTGCACTACACAACAGTTGTTTCAATTTATGGAAGGCAGATTCTTGTTTGTATCCCTAATCAATATACTTGTCTTTCTATGTTAGAGTGGTGAGAGGCTTGTCTATTTTGGAGAAATTCTCGATGAATCTCCAGTAATAGCCCGCAAGCCCTAGGAATTGGTGTACTAGGTTGGGGTTGTTGGTGCCTTCCAATCCCAATCCGCTTAGATCTTCGCGGGATTGACATGAATCCCTTTGTTACTTACCACATAGCTGAGAAAATGCACTTCGTTCATCCAAATCTCACGTTTAGAGAACTTTGCATAAATTTTCTCTTTTGTTAATAGTTCCATAATTAATTGCAAGTGTTGGCCATGTTCTTACTTGGTTCGTGAATATATTAATATGGCATCGATGAACATGATCACAAATTCATACAAATAGGGTTAACGCACCTGGTTCAAAAGGTCCATTAATATGGATAGTGTGTTGGTTAGTCCGATTGGTATAACTAGGAACTCATAGTGACTGTACCGAGTCTTGAATGCTTCTTTGGAATGTGTGCTACTTGGACTCTGAGTTGATGACGGTCGGATCTTAGATTGATCTTTGAGTAATAGCGGGATCATTGTAGCTAACCGAATAGGTCATCGATTCTCGGGAGTGGATATCAGTTTTTGATGGTGAGTTTGTTTAACTCTCGATAGTCGATGCACATCCTAAACGATCCATCCTTCTTTTTGACAAAGAATGCCAGAGCTCCTAATAGTGAGAAGCTTGGTCGGATAAAGCCTTTGTGAAAAAGTTCTTGGAGTTGAATGGATAGTTCTTGCATTTCTGATGGAGCTAGACGATAAGGATATCTTGCCACTGGTGCTGCACCTGGGATTAGGTCGATTCGGAATTCAAATTGTCTGACTGGAGGCACTCCAGGCAGATCCTCTGGAATACGTCCGGGTAGCCGCACACTTGCGGCATGTCTTTGATTTCTTTACCCTTACCTTTCATATCCACCATGTGGTCCAAGAAAGCTAAGCATATCTTCTGCAAACACTTTCCTGCCTTCATGCAAGATATGATTCTTAGATTCTTTCCTGATTGATCTCCGTAAATCACAAGGGCTTCATTTTTGGGTAACTGTAGTCGAACGGCCTTTTCGTAACATAAAATCTCCGCTCGATGAAGTGATAACCAATCCATTCTGATGATTACATCGAAATTTCCAATGGTCATAGGCATTAGGTTGACGTGAAAGACGTGATTATTCAGGGTGATAAGGCAATTGGTGATTATTTCTGAAGTGCTTTCTAACTCACCGTTTTCTGCTTCAACCGTGTAAGGTTCGTTAAGTTTGAATGGTTTATGGTTTATCATGCTTTGATACTTTTGGGAAATAATATGGAAGCATAAGTATTGTTTAAAGGGAACGTACCAGTAACCATGGTTAGTTCTTTGCGAGAATTTCCAACACCAATCATGAATGCTCTTCCTTTTCCACCCTGATTCTTCAGTTTTAGGTAGTCATTCTTAAAATTTCCTTGTTGATTGCATTCGTAGCAGTTTCAGCTTCCTCTTGCAGCTGTGATTGAGGTTGTATTGTTTGTGGTCTTTCTACAGTACGTAGAGGTGTAACCTTTCAAGTTATAGTTTCTACAAACCATGCAATTTATGACATGGAGGAAATTTCACTTGGTACAATGGGGTAAAGTCCTACAGTAACACTTGGATGGGGTGGGAGTGTTTATGATTGCGGTATAAACAACTACATGTTTTGGCTTGGTTTTGTGATACTTGAAGTTCCCTTTTGACTTTCCATGGAACTTTGGTTTCGTACTCCCTGTCTAGTTTTTTTATTGTTTGTGTGGTCATGGTACCCTGACGGATACACTGCTTAGTCAATTAATAGGCTAATTGCTTAGCACTATTAAAGGTAGTGCGTCTGCATGCAGGAACCATGTCTTAAAATGGTGAAGCTAGTCCCCAAATGTACTTTTCAGTCTTTTTGTATTTCGGGTTCACCATCCCCGGACAGAGGTTTGCAAGGTCGTTAAATCTAGAGGTGTAGGCAATCACCTCCGATCCTTTCATAGTAAGATTCCAAAGCTCATGTTCCATAGCCTGGACTTCTTGTCAAGGAAAGTACTACTGAATCATCATTTGTTTTAGACGTTCCCAGCCCATGGCATAAGTTGCAACAATTCCCAAGGATTTGGAATGTTTATTTAACCAAGTCAGGGAGGAATCCATTAGCGTACAAGTAGCAAATTAGACTTGACAGTCCTCAGTGCAAGAACTGATGCAAAACACTGCCTCCACTTTTCTCTATCCAGCGGGATAGGCTGACAGCTCCTTTCGTGTCGCAGAAGAGTTGAGGTTTGTAGGCTATGGAATTCTTGTATGAACAAGATCTGGGATTGTTTTGCTTAATGATTGGGATACCGCCACCATTTCTATTGTTCTCGGAAGATTCGTTCTGGGTAGCCTCATATGCATCTAAGGCGATGGCAATCCCTTGTTCAAGCAAGCTCTACATTAGTGTGGAATCTCTATGAAATAGTAGGGTTGGGGTATTTATAACTGGTGGGATTACAATGGTTTCGGCTGGTGTTCCTCCGGAATTTGAAGTCTCTGTCGATGGGTTTGGGGTATTTATAACTGGTGGGATTACAATGGTTTTGGCTGGTGTTCCTCCGGAATTTGGAGTCTCTGTCGATGTTGGGGTTATCGATGGTAGAACTCTTGGAGTGGCTCTGGGAGTTGTTGGTGGACAACTCGTGGACTTTTTCATGGGGCCATCGTCCTAATATGTTTATACGAACACCTTAAATTGTTTTACACTATGTTGTTATAAAACATTATGTATGCATTGTATTTTATGATAGTGTATTAGTGTAATTTGTTCCTGAAATCCTACAGATTTCCAAATTATAGTGAGCAATCGATTCCTGAAATCTTACAGATTTCCAAATGATAGAGAGATAACTGAAAATCGTACTGGTTATAGATGATAAAGAGGGAATCCGTTTTTAAAAGATAGAGAGAGAATTGAAATCCTAACGATTTTAAATGATAGCGAGGGGATTGAAATCCTAATGATTTTTCCAACTATTTTCTTATCTTAGATCGTTTCTCTTCTTCAGATTCCTCCCCTTCAGTGGATACTTTAGATGTTTCGTCTTTGGGAATATCATGGTCATCTTTGGAAGATAGGGAGACAGAATTTTAGACACTATTGAACGATTGACTGAGAACTATGGGTTTCTCTGCTACGAAGGTAATTCTTTGTTCTTCTTCGGATTTAGGTGAACTAGTAAAATCTAGGATAACTGATTTTAAGTATTTTTATGGTTTTTACAATGTATGAGTTGTTCTGGAGTTAATATAAGGATTCTAAGGTACTAGGTATCTATAGCGCACTACTAGAAAACAGGCCTTTAATGACACGCACGGATTTACGATACGCAAAAGTGTGTGACGTAAAAATAAAGTCATCTCTCCAAAATTTTGAAGGATTTAGGACACGCATTCTTGCATGCCCTAAAATTTGTGTCAGAAAAAAATAAAAATAAAAACACGAAAGACATCCATCATAAACGCGTGTCCTGTGCACCATGTCGTTTTATAATTTTTAAATGTGCGTTCCTATTACAAAATGGGGACCAAAGCTAGGGCTTTTTTTTCAAGAACATCACGAGGACTACTCTGAAGGTGTCTTCTCTTACATTTGTTTCCATCATTCTCTCATATCTCACATCCTTCGTCTCTGCCCCTAACCCACCACCACCACCGCCTCCAACACTCATCGTCTCTTTTGGCCTCACACAGAGGCGGTGCACCGGCCTTATCGACGAACGCTTCATCCACCACCATTCTTCCAATCATACGAGCCAGTATAAAGTAGATAGAAGGTTTTCAAATTCGAGAGTTATGGGGATGCAGGGTGGCCTTTTGTTGCCTTTGATCTTGATCCATCTGTAGTAAAGGTTACTTTTTTTCTCTTTTTTCTATTTAATATCTATATATATATATATATATATATATATATTGGAAATTGATTATTTGAATCAAATTTTAGGCATCAAGAAAACTTTGTTTCCCTATCTTATATGGGGATCGATCACATGCAGCTGTTTTACAATCTGCTGGAATATCATCTCCTAAAGCTGTCATGGTTATGTAGGAGGGAAAAGAGAGATCAGCTGAAGCTGTTGAAAGGACTCGCCTTGCACTTCCTGCAGTAATTTTTTGAAAATATGAAAAAGATTTCGATTGTTTTTTAAGTTAAATACGTAAATTAGTTAATATCTAATAAAAAAAATTGAATTTACACTTTACAGATACATATATATGCTCGAGCTCAAGATATTCCACATATAAAGAAGCTGTTGCTACCATGTCAGCTGTTGAAGCTCAACAGAAGATATTAACACTTCAACGACTTATATCCATGTTGATTAATTACTCTATTATGCAATGTTTTTGTTTCTTTAAGTTTCTCATAAATTAATAAAAGTTGAAAATAATGTATTTAATGTTGAATTTCAGGTTGAGGCTGAAAAACATCATTATCAGAAAGTTCTAAATATACTTGATCGGCTTGAAGGCGAGGTATCAAATACATTTTGGCATTTTTTTTTTCTAGGTGATGTTACATTTTAAGTTAATGAAAACATTAGTTCACGTGAGATAAGATACATATGGTTGTTTTATCAATTGCTTTTTATATCATGCAGTTTATCTTCTAACTAAAAGAGAGAAGCAAAAACTACAAGGGTGTTTTGGACATTACAACAACAGAAGTTACAGATCACATAGTTGGAGGTGTTATGGCTTGTGAGGAATCAAGATTTGATGAAACAATAGAAAAGAAATTTCCTTTTTGATTTGAGTGTGGGAGCTTTAGATATGGTCAACTTTGGTCCTAAGAACACCATACCTACAAATTTTCAACAGAGGAAAATATATGAGCACAATGAACAGGTATCTATCTATCACAGTGGCATTTTTGTAAATAGTCAGGAGTTATTGTTTATGGAAAAGTCTTGTTTTCTTGACTTTTCTCTTTTCTTTATTAAATTGTTACTTCTGCATTACTAAATCAAAAAGAAAGACCGATATAAAGCATATTCATTATGTGGGATAGAAATTTGAATATGACAAAAATGCCCTCATTGTGTACAGGTGTCATTGATGCGAACCATAGTGGATGAAAACAAGAAATTTCTAGTTATTAGTTGACAGTATCCATGTTTTTGCGTTTATAATTTGTTTTTTTAAGATACATTTTATTGTTCTTATGCTTGTATGATTTGCATTTACACATAAAAGTCACTTGCAATGTGAGGTAGAGATCAACATTTGTGTGCTTACTGTCCATGCTGTCAGTTGATGTTCCACATTGGCATAATTTTTTTTATCTAATTTTGCTTTGGATGTGATTTACAAGCAGGGGAGTTACTCATTGCTTGATGAACTTGCCAATGAGTTACCTAGGATAACAACATGAGTTAAGAAAAGTAACCCTAGTTCTTTCTCCCCTTTAGTTTTTTGCTTTAAGATTAACTTTTTTTGTTTGTTTACTCTTTGTGGTTGATACTCAGTAGCAGAAATGGTGGTGGAGATTCTATAGGTGTGTTTTTCAGCCATGGCTCTGTTGTTTACTTTCTTGACTACCTACTTATGTATAGTCTCTCTCTTTTATCTAGTATTATTTTAATTATAGTAGTTACAGTTATTATAGTAGATGCCAACTCTCTAAACCATGTTGTCAAAGTGGCTTACAAAAACTTAAAATTTGGTTATTTTAATCCTTCATCTTTGTGGATTATTTATCATGGACAGAGTGTATTCCTTTTAAAGCACTTAATCACTCTGTTTTTTTTTTAATATTCCAGCCTAAAGAGGTTCTTTAAGAAGATTTTTTGTACTCTCTAACATTCTTATAAGGTCATAACAAGTGTGAGATCCCAACATTTTTTTTTCTTTGTTCCAGATCATTCTCTTGTAAACTTCATAATGTTACAAAGGCACACAATCCACAAGTCGAAAAGGTAAGACATATTTTAATGTTGTATTATCATGTGTATTTCTGTTTGTATACTTAGAGTAACTATATGTGATTTATAGTTCCCTGTTTTTAATATGGGAAGCATTTAGTGTTTCTTTAATTTCCTACTTCATTGTTCTCTTATCCTTCTTGCATCGTGTAAAGTTAAAGCTTCTCTTTACTTGCATTATATGATCTTGGACTCTTTCAAAAACAGTAGTTATTCCATTTTTTAAGTACTTACTGATAAAATGGAATTTTTTTATTATATTAACTTCTGGAAGGCTTCGCAAGTTCTTTCCAACCTCAAGTTCTCTTCTAGAAGTTATATAAAACCTGGTAAAAGCCTGCAAGTGGCAAAATATGGTTATTCAGTTTCTTTTCAAGATGATAAAAGAGCTTCTCAACAGTGTTCCTCTGATGGGAATAACAAATTTACAGCACCTATTTGGGAAGACCAAAATTGTAATGAATATAATGTTGAACATAGCAATCCTGATCAAACACTCAATCCTTCTGCAACAGTTACCACTTCTGTCACTAAAACTAAACGGGCTGAAACATTGCAGAATCGGGGTTATGAGTTAGATTCCACAAGTGCTTATGGAAATGATATAAGTGGCATAAACAGAAATCATGCAAAAAATTGGAGCCATATACATGGGTTTCAGGAGATTGATGATGGGGATACTTTTCAGGTAATTTGTGGTATCAAGAAAATTCTAACCAAATGTTGAATTCCTTTTAAATGTTATAAGATAAATCTTTTAGTAGAGTAATGTTGAAAGCATGCTAAAAAAAATAAACGTTGAGTTTGTATTTACATGTTATATGTGTAATAATATTATATTGCTCTCATCATCAATCAATTTCAAATTGCAGAATTTGGATCTAGATCAAACACTTACAAAATCATCCTGCACAATACAGAAATCAGCCTCAAATTCTCCACCCTTCACCCCAGCTACAAGTAATAGTATTGTAACATGTGAGGACATAAGTTTACCTCGAGAACTGGATATGGACTGTGGTCATGGTTTTAAGGCATGTAATTTTAAACATTATATGAACAAATATGACATTATTATATGGAATCTCTCTGTATACTCATGGTTTTAAGGCATGCAACTTCCAAAATTGTTTCAGCTAGGAACTTGCCCAGAAGCTGCAACCTATTTGCAAGATATGAAGGATATGCTTATTTCCATATCAAATGATCTCATTGACAATGATAGTGGATTGAACTTTGATCAATTAGAAACGCTTCGTCAAGATAGGTAATGTCCCATTTTTGTTTTAAAAAAAATAATGAAATTGTACTTTTGGGTGTTTGATATATGTTTGAATGATGTCATCATAGGCGGCAACTAAAAAAGCAAATCCAACAGCTTAAACAATATTGTTCTTCTATTTTGATGGATGATGAAGGATGCAAATCAAATTTTTCTGCATATTCAACCGTTAGAGATTTGAAGTATCAAACACCATTAGCGTCGTAAATGCGTGTCGTAACTGCAATGTACAATCAGATCCCATTAATAGCAATGTAGTATTAGGTTATATAGTTAGAGAAAACCTCTTAATAACAACGTACAATCAGATCCCTTAATATCAATGTATTACAATTTTTTGACATGATGTTATTGGATGAACTTGATTGTTTTGGTATATATTTGTTTCAATATTTTTGTATTATGCGTTAATAAATATCGTAAAAGGCACGTCGTAAATGCATATCGTAAATGGTTGCTGAAGTTTATGACATGCAAATGTGTGTCATCTTCATTTATGGCAGGGGCTTTAATGATACGCAATGCGTGTCATAAATGTGTGCCGTAAGGTTACGACATGCAAATGCGTGTCGTCTTCCTTTATGACGGGGCCTTCATTGATACGCATTGCATGTCGTAAATGCGTGTCGTAACTGCGCGTCGTAAATTCGTGTCGTAAATAGACGACGCGCAAAAGAGGGTCGTCTTTCGTTATGACAGGGCCTTCCTTGACACACATTGCGTGTCGTAACAGGCTGTTTTTTTTTGTAGTGGCGAGTCTTGAGAACATCCTTCAATCTCTACAACTCACAATCGTTGTAGTATGTCAAACTCCTTGCTCAAGATTGGTTGTGCATCGGCCTGACCATAAATAACATATGTGTACGTTCCAGGTTTATTTTTGGTATGACTTATGTATGGTACTATCCTTAGTCGAGGCGTTTAACCTGAAGGATTGAGTTATATATATATATATATATATATATATATATATATATATATATATATATATATATATATATATATATATATATATATATATATAACACTCTTATTTTAGCGTATAGTTGTTCTGAAATCTAGCAACCTAAGTGATAGTTCAAACCAATTACCTCTCCCGTAAATAGTTGAGAAGTAGTGTAATTAATATAATGCTTTTATTAGGAGCATGTAGCTAAATTTGTATTCCTCCTTCGATGATACGAGTTCCCTATAACCAATTTAGCTCTGATACGAATCTGTCACAAACCCGGCCGAGGCGGCGAAAAATTTTGGGCTGTGAAACTTAGTTCATGGTTCATAGGTAAACTAAATATATAGCATATGTACAACAATAAACAAATAGTAGTTGTACTCCTTCTTGAAGTTGGAATAAAAGGTTCTTACAAACAATAATGTAGTACATGAATTGCCTTAAACAGGTAATCAGATATAAAAAAAAACCTAGTAAACTAGGTAGCATGAAATCCATGACTATTCCGTTGTCTGAAATGCTTGTTTAGTGATTTCTGGAGAATACATTTAGTTTTGAGGGTCGACACAAGGTTGGTGAAAATTGCAGGTTTTCTGCTAGTGTCGTAATCGTACTTTTAAAATGTTTAAAAAGTATTTTCTTCGTAAGTGAAACCATACTTGACAATGAGTTTGAAAAAATCCTTTAAAGAACTTTGAAGACCAAAAGGTGTTTTTCCATAAGTAAAACCATACTTATAACTTTTTTCATGTGAGAGAAAACAAGTCAATGTTTTGTATATATATATATATATATATATATATATATATATATATATATATATATATATATACATATATATATATATATATATATATATATATATATATATATACATATATATATATATATATATATATATATATATATATACATACATATATATATATATATAGAGAGAGAGAGAGAGATCCAGTTAATGTTTATAGTGAGTCCTATAATTGAGCTATGTGACTAAAGTACCCCTACAATGCTTCATTCGACGTTGTAGAAATAGCTGTAGATAGTAATCACATGCTTCGACTTGATCCTCGTGGTTGTAGCTAGGAACCAAAGGTGGGGATGTCAACCCCGATCTATACATATGTATCTCGCTCCAAGGATTAACACTTTATAGTAGTGTCGGTATACTAAATGTTTATACTTAGGTAATGAATAGTATCTCACTATAAAAGCCATTAACTAATGTGCACGGATAACTCGCCCTATCTTATACGTAGATCAACATTTGGGCAGAATGTTCGAGAGTGGATAGCCCTAACTTATATGTGGACAAGTCACTAGAAACATGATTTATGTTGAATAAGGTATAAGTCGAGTATGTTCGATAAATATATTCATAAGTATATGTATAAGTTTCAAGTTATAATATTTATAACTTATATATATATATATATATATATATATATATATATATATATATATATATATATATATATATATATATATATATATATATATATATATACATGCATGGCATAAGTGTTTGATCTTTGAAATACTACAAAGGTGATATCTTTTCATGTACATTTCCCACATAAAATCATAGCATTTTTTTAGTAACTAGCATATGTTTTTATGACTATTTGTTTCATTTTAAACAACATAACATATGTATATATCAAGTTTGAATATTAGTTTATGTGTACATAACATGCTACTTGTCAAAATAACATTTTATAAACTTGATATGATTTGTAAGTGTTTTTCATAGACAATATAAAGTCTAGCACACTTATTTTCCCCCAAAGTATATAAAAGCTTGAAAGAGGGGTTGTAAATACTCACCATTGATATGTGAATTCTATTTAGATTTGGGAATGTGATTGTGTTTGGGAAGCATTATGAGATAGCACCAACTAGTTACCAACTTTGAACCAGGTTAGGACTTGATTTAAACCCATAAAACTACAACAAAATCTCGAGTCTTGAACTATGATAACACCAAAAAAGTTTGCAGCACAAGGTGGTGGAATGGTGGGCTAATGGTGGTGGTCGAGAGGTGCCTCAGTTTCAATTTCTATACACACCCTAGACCATTTGATCATACACATTTCTTCAGTTGCTTGGTCAGCATACAATGGCTTAGCCACCCCACTAACTACATAACTAAGTCCCTCTTCTGTCAAAAGAGAGATGGGGACTTTTTTTTGAGAACTTCACCCAAACACAATTTTTTTTCAGAGCTTCTAACATCAGTAAAGACAAGAACATAGGCAAGGGGTTGCCACTCGACAACATCACTGCCTTTTTCTGTCCGACGAACGACAAGAGGTGTAACATCCCGAAATTCAGGTGCATCTCTTATACCCTTCTTCTTTTCCAAGTTGTCAAGTTTGGCCCTTAAAGGAAATATTAAAGCAAATGAGTACGCTGGGCGCACTGAAGAGTACGCTGCGCGTACTCATTCGCTTAATTTGGACGCGGACTCGCCTAGGTACGCTGGGCGTACCCAAGGTTACGCCGGGCGTAACCGGCCCAGATGCAAACCCTAAATTGTGGCTTGTGCTCTATAAAAGGAATGTTAAGGCCTTATCCTCAGCCACCATTTCAGAGAGTGAAACCCTAATAGAGAGCTACCCTTCGTTCCTAGCTTATGTATGTGTGTTCTAAGCTTCAAAGTGTCATTTCAAGGTGGTGAAAGAGAAGAGGAGGCCATTTTAGGAGCTAGAAGTTGGTGGACAAGAGTAGATCTGAGTTCTACAGAGGTTGGAGCTTATTCCTGAGGTAAAAAGCTCAAAGCTTTCCTTGTCATTTGTGATTTGTGTTTCTTGGACCAACTTTTAGGGTTTTTGGTCCCAAGGTGGAGACTTTATGAGCAAATGGTCTCCATAAGCCTAGATCTGCTATATTTCAGAGTAAAATGAGTTGTAGATTCATAAAAATCCAATGTTGGACGTGAATATTGAGCCATGCATGAGATCTAGACCTTATGAGTAAGAGGGAAAGGTCTTAAAGTGATTAGGGACCTTTACAGCCATGCACAGGCTTAAAGGTCTCGACTTTATGGATTAAGTGGTCTTAAAGAAGTCAGATCTGGAGTATGAGTTTATGTCTTAACCATTTAAGACCAAAATCCACGAATGCATGAAACTGAGACTTACGATGGGCGTAAATCTCAATACGCGCAGCGTAAGGGTCTGAGACCCCGATTCTGGATCGCCGGAGTACGCCCAGCGTACAAGAGCTGGTACGCGCCGCGTACTGCCCCTGTTGACTTTCATTGACTTTTAGGGTTTTGGTCAACATTTGGACTTTTGGGTCAGGGAGGGGTAAAATGGTCTTTTACCCTTCTGTGGGATTGTAGGAAGGGATGTGATCTAGTCTTTGAGAGCCATTATTTATTCGAGAGTACTGTTTATGTGTTTAGGCGGGGACTAGATCAGTGTTTTCGTGTGCGAGATTATCCGAGATACCCGAGGTGAGTCTTCTCACTATACATTACCTAGAGTGGTATTTATTTGTAGACCAGAGGGTCTTGTGTGCTATGTGTATGTATGAGATTATGTGCATTGTGTTATATGTATGCTATGTGTTGAACAGACCAGGCCGGAGGGCCCAACGATATAGACCGGACCGAAGGGTCCAACGACACAGACTGGAACGAAGGGTCCGACGAGCTATGACCGGACCAGACGGTCCAACGAGCTACGGGACTGGGGGGTCCCGCTAAGACACATCGACCGAAGGGTCGTATTATAGCCTCGAGTGGCGTATGTGTTGTATGTGGTATTTTGGGGAACTCACTAAGCATTTATGCTTACAGTTGTTGTGTTATGTGTTTCAGGTACTAGCGAGGATCGCGGGAAGGCGCCGGCATGATCCGTACACACTGAGAGCATTTATGTATTTGAGGATCTAGGGAATTGTTATTGTGATAACAGGTGATACATTGGAATACTATGTTATTTTATGAATGAAAGCATGTTTTTAAAATGAAAAATTGTTTTGGAAATTTACGTCGTTACAAGAGGGGAAGTGGAGGGGGCAGCAGTTAGCATGGGTGTTTGGGGGTGGTTGGTTGTTGGAATAGTAGAAAAGAGGTTGGGCTAGCGGTGGTTCTCGATGGCCAATAGTTCTACCACTGGTGGATGTTTTAAACGAAGAATTAGATAGGTAAAGGAAGAGAGGGAAGGGCTGGTGGATTTGTCATGAAATGAAAAGTCCATGGTCTCTATTTATTTCCTTAAGCAACTCTCTGAAACAATGCAATCCCATGCTTCGAATGCTAGTCAAATACACATAGATTTACATGCCTTATACTTAGAAGAAAGAGTGTACTCCAAGAGCTATGGTGGTGGAGGTGGACATGAGTATGGGGGTGGAAAGAAGAGTGGTTGATTTCCTTTGCTTCTCATGCAAGGTGAGATGTCATGAACCTCAAAAATACCCTAAAACCTTCCTAGATTTGCATGCCAAAAGCTCGTTGTCTAAGATTTTTTTTTAAAGTGGCGAATGCTAGAGTCGAGTTCAAGCATTCAAAAAACTAGAACAGATTAATTTTTCGAGTTCAAGAATTCTAAAACCTTCGTAGATTTACAAATATTTTTGCTAAAAATATTTTGAGTATGGAGTTAAATAATAGACCATAGCATGAATCCAAAAATGTTCCCAGAATTCCCATCTGAGGTGTGAAAGTGCCTCAACGGATCAAAACGGTTTATGCAGTTTAAAGAAAACAGTCTTATAATGGTTTGTTATCTTATAACGGTCGTATCTTTTGCATACGAACTCCATTTTGGACGTTATTTATATTTATGGGCTCAAGTGAACATGTACTATGAGACTAGAGTGTTTGCTTTCCTCACAACTGTTTAATACAAAATTTAATTTTTCAGACGTATTGACTAGGGTTATAGTTTATGTTGTATGATTTGATTGAGATTTTCCACTATTGGAAGTAAGATACCATATGATATCTTGTTTTAGTTGTAATTCCACTATTTAATTTTGAAGATATGCATTAAAGCTGAATAGGCCAGGTTGCAAAAAAGTTCGCGGTGAAATAACTGTCTAGAATCTTAGACCCAAATTTTGGGATGTCATAGAGCTCGTCCCCTTGTTAACACATTATCACGGATGTCTTAAACAAATATATTTTCACTACTCGACTACACTAAAGGATACAACACGGAATTAGGGTCGAGTCCACAAGGACATAACCTAAAAGTCAATGCCTTTTTGCATAAGGAACACTCTAGTCATAAAATAGAAAATGTAAAAAGGGGTCTTTTGATTAATAACTAAACTAAAATAGCAGAAAAATATATAAAGAAACTTCAATAATAAAAAGCAAATTCAATTCTGTTGTGACTTTCCTAATCATGCAATCAACACAAACCTGGTTTACATCAGAATTAAATCCAAACATGAAAACTATCTAATGTTTGTTACTTATTACTAGTTGATTAGAACAATTATGGATCCCATTAACCGAGTAACGAGATTGATTCAACCCTAATTAGGTGATAAGGCTAAAAATAATCAAAATCAAACATTCATTAAGATTAAAACTAAAAAATCCAGATAAAATCACAAATCAATAACCACGCCTAATGATTGCATATATGAAAAGTAATAATCTATGCAAAACTGAAATCTAGGGTTTAGCCATACATGGTTAAAATTTGATCTAGAATAGTAAAAAGATACATTTTTTTGAACGGCTAGTAAAAAGAGACATTAAATAGCTAAATCCTGCTAAACTAAATGATTAAGATGATCTACAGCCTTCAAATCTTCAGAAGCTGATGAAAAAGTGTAGAAAATCGCCTTGAGAAATTGTTTTTTTCGTCTAGGAATGTCTACGGTTCAACTGAGACAACATCTAGTATCTATAAGCACAACCCGTTCTAGCAATGCCTTGAGAAATTGTTTTTTTCGTTTAGGAATGTCTACGGTTCTAGCAATAAGCACAACCCGTTCATGGGGAAATTTAACTTCAAATCTAAGTGGTAAAGGCATGGAATTCGATATCCGATAAACAAGGTCACTTCTCTTACAATCACTTATGACTCGTCGTCCATGCTAGGTCATTGAAAATTAAGAATACAGAAAAAATCAGAAAAAAAACAAAAAAAATGGAATTTGATGGGGAAGCACGACCTGTGCTTGGGCTTCACATATTAAAATATCCAAAATAATGACACTTATTGGGACCTGGAGGTAGGCACGGCCCGTGCTTGGGGAGCACAGTTCTTTCTTTAGGAAGGAAGTTTTAAAAGGCCTAAAAAATCAAAAATCATTCTGTTATGTTTTGTAAATGAATAACGACCAGTGTTTGGTGAGACATAACCCATATTTGGTTTTTTTTTTTACCATTTTGGCTCTAGATAAACTCCATATATGCTCTTGTTATGCTCTAGATATGCTCCAAAGAATTTCAAACTACCGCTCCACTTCAAATTACCTGAAATAGACACCAAACATGAGCACTACAGAAATGCTTACGAAATACATGAGTTGAACATTATTTAACTAATGCACATGAAAAAGTATGAAATATGATAGAAAATGCTAATAAAACTAATATAAAAGATGAATAAAATAGCATCTATCAAATCTCCCCAAACTCAAACCATACTTTCCCTCAAGTAATAAAAATATAAAACATTAAAAACAAAATGGAAAGAAGTAGATGACCTAAAAATAACATAGAATAAAATTATGGAAAGTAAAAAACTTGAACTTTAATAAATAAAACACTTGACTTTCTTTTTCTGGTTTTTTTTTCCTTTCACATGATCAGACCAATGGAATCACTACGTAGACAACCATTTCAACGCCTTCCATGTATCACAGACTCCCGAAGTCAGAAAGACTCACAACGATGTAACCCAATAACCATTCATAGATTTTATTTAAACTACATACATTAATTACCCTTGCAAGAGAAAAAAACAAATTTCAGAATTTATTGTCCTTAAGACTAGATAGTTAAAAGCCAGGCTCAACTTATCCTTAAGAACCCATCACGACAAAATCAACTTTCCCCGAAGCAGTCAACCCCTCGTAGGGGTCAGAGCTCTATAGTTTCACTTTTTCTTAGAACGACAAATATCATATTACATAGGTCTTCACTTACCAGATTTGTCTTCGTTGTGGCTTCTGATTTGATTGTACTTGAGTTTTTTATCTTTGTCCTCAGCTTTGAGTTCTTCAATCAAATTTTGCACATTTTTTTTCATGCCATAAAATTACTCGGGTACCGGATTTGATAGTTTGTACCTATGACTAGATCAGATATAACGGTTTTGCTAGATTCTACATTTCTTTGTTGGATGTATGGATCTAATATAAGGTTCTCTATTATCACAAGGGTAACGCCACTACAAGAAAAACACGACTTTGCTAGGGAAAGGCACTATGGAATGTATTTTCGTTGTTAATATGCAATGGATCATGCTATGGAATGTCATTCCATAGCAAGGTTGCTACCACATTGTCTACGAAATTTGAGTCTGGTAGCGAGCACGGGACTCGCTAGCGAAAATGATACCGACTCCATATCCGTTGGTATTATGCTACTGATATTTCTATGGAAAAAACATTCGTAGCAATTTTCCAACGAAATTTTTTATAAAAACACTTTTCGTTGTACTGCTGCTATGGAATTAATTATCGTGGTTAATATACAACGGAATTTTTCAACGGAAAACAACTTCATAGTTGCTTTGCTATGGAAGTACCATTTGTAGGTATTTGCTAGGGAGTTCTGCAATAAAAATTGATTTCCCTTCCTTGTTTTTCTATGAAAAAAAAGTCTAGCTAATTTGTGACGACATTTGTTACGAAATCAAATTCCATAGCAACGTTGATAAGGAGTAGTACAAATTCATAGATATTTAGCTATGAAAATTTGCAACGTCAATAAAACTCGTGGAATTTTTAGTATTGAGCAATAATATGTTGTAACTTTTGTTACCAAATTTGCTAGGAATTAATTTTTGTGAAGTATTTTACATTAATTGTAGTGCCATATTATGGAATTTATTTGCGTAAATAAAGAGTCCAATCCAACTCTCATATTTGCAAACCGAAAAGCGGAAGAAGATAAATTAGGGCAATCGAAGTCGTCATTTTCAAGTAGTAACGTGAGGCTGTGCGGATGTGGACATCCGGTTGGAATGTGGATGTCATGGATGCTAAAGAATCCTGGATGGAGGTTCCTTGGCTGGACAAACTACAATGATGAATACATAAATTATGGTTTTTTTTGTTAGATTGGCCCAAAACTGCTTAACAAGTGGTATAGAGAGAAGATGTACGAGTTGAGAGCTCAAGCCAATGGTGAAGATTTCATTTTAGATGGACCCCCCGACGCTCCTGTCATTTTTCATGTCAAGGAAACCCCGAATCAAGTTGTTATTCAAGATAGTAATGAACATGGTAATGGCCCTCGAGTTGAAGGTGGTAAAGTTGGAATTATCAAGTTCATGCTGGTGTGTTTGGTTTGTTTCTTTGTTGGGATGTTGTATGCTTAATTAATTTTCTTATTATTATTACGATCAATGGAGGAATTTTTATTATGAATAATGGAATTGGTAAGCTATGGTTTGAATGATATGTTTTTGAATTGGTGATATATTTATTTTAGTTTATTGCATTTTATATGTCTTTAATGGTACATGAAAGAATAAACATTTTTTATTATGTTTATGTTATCTTGAATAATTTTTTACCATTTCAATGTAAAGAAACTAGATTATAACATAAACGATTACTTAATTGGATATTTAATGAAAATATTGTACATACAAATATCTAAAAAACACATGTCCCCTTTTAGTAAATGCTTTCAACGTACCCAAGAATGATAAAATTTCATTTTATTTAATTCTCATGAAGAGCACTAATACATAACATCACATTTACTAATTCACATACAAAAACTAAAAATTAGACAATGTAACCATCCTTCTATAAATAAACAAAAACATCTAGTCAATATCTTCTTCGTCCTCTTCTTCTTCATTTCTCGATGTACTATACTCATAACTATCCTCGCTGTCAGGAATACGATCAGTGTTGTCCTCATGAATTTCCCATTCTTCATCAATGTTATTTTCATTATCTGAACAGCTCCTTGACATGTCGTGATCATCATAATTGTATGTATCGACTGTAGTTGGAATAATGATTTCATCTGATTCAACTTCATCTTCTTGGAAAGCAACGTCTTTCTGAGGATGATTTTCACGTACATCAGTCCAACCACGAGGTTTAACTTTAATTACAGCCCACCGGTCCGAGTTGTTTGTTTTCAAACTTGGGTAAGGAATGTAACACACCTGAGTGGCTTGCATGGCTAAAACAAACGACTCGAACCTGTTGTATTTTCTTTTGATGTTTATCTCGACGAAGTTATTTTGTTTGTGAGCCTTAACTCCTATGTTAGGTGTTTGTAACACCAGTCAAAATAGGTCAACAACAATCACATGTGATTATGTCAATCAAGTAATGTGATTTTGTTAAACTAGTAATGTAATAAACTTACTATGTAGTTCTTGATAAACTCTAATACAAGTATGAACTTTCATACATACTTTATGATACAACTCAAATTATACATCCATACGATTCCAAAAAATTTATAGAGCGTCTAAATCTGACTTCGCATGAAGAAGTTATGATAAACTCTAACACTATATACCTTCATAAAAAGAGGAATTTAAATTAGACTTATAATTAGCTATTTGAGTCTAAATGAAAATTGTAGTACTTGGAAATACCTACGCGTGGATATAAAGAACGCCAAAAACAAAGTTCGTACGCAAAGGTTATGACCTTCCGAAGATGTAGTAGTCTAAGAGCATGACACGTGGCCAAAACCCTAACTTAGCCATGCTCCACGACGTGGACATGAGGTCCACAACGTGAAAATGATGTAGGACACCTCTCAATGCTAGTATGCAGATGGCAAGTCTATGGAAGTGAGGTGTTGAATCTCCACGACATGGACATAAAGGCCACGACGTGGAATCAGTATCGTGACACCTTCCAAAGCTAGGACCCAAATGGCAAGTCTACGAGGTGATGCAGCTCAGATCCACGATGTGGACATGAAGCCCACGACGTGGACTTGTCTTGGAAAACCTATAAATAGAAAGTTCGACTCTAAGCTTCCTTACACCTAAATCTCTTCTCTCTCACGTTTTCTGAAGGCATTCTACGTCCTGAGCCCGACGATCATGAACCGATGACCGTTTCTAGTTGGATTACATAAAATCATGCTACTAGGGTGAATGTCACGGCCCCATTTTTAATGTTTTCGGGGGAAAACTCATGCTAAATATTGTATATAAGTTAATATTATGTCTATATGATAGTATATTCGTATCATCATATATAGTTATATTAACTGGGATATAGTTGTTTTGTATCTGATATTTTGAATACATACAACTATTGTAAACTTGATTAGCATGTTATTATCATAGATTACACTAATGTAGACCCTGAGTTATACTCGGGTCTTCTATATATATATATATATATATATATATATATATATATATATATATATATATATATATATATATATATATATATATATATATATATATATATATATAGATGTATATGTATATATATATATATATATGTATATATATATATATATATATATATATATATATATGTATATATATATATATATATATATATATATATATATATATATATATATATATCTTATATGCGATATAGTCCTGGAGTATATTAGGAAGTTCTATAAATACTTGTTAAGTGTGTTGTTATTGTTGGTTTTATGTTAAGATAAAACCTAGTTTTATTTCAAGTTATAGTTGTTGTTTTGCCTAAGTGTTATAGTAATTAGGAGTAACGTTTAAAGTATTGTCTAGTAACTTAGGTTTTATACACGAATATGCTTTCGCTATTAGAACCATAGGAGGTCGACAAAGTCTACATGAGCTATTTATTCATCAACTAAGATTGGAAATCTTAGTGGAAATCTTCTTACTATAACTGCTAATCCCGTGTGAGCGAGGAAGTTGTGTGTATAGAAGTATGTGGGTTAACACCCCACCCGTGGTTGTTAGCAACAACCCAACGTTTTTCGGGTGACGAACGAACTTGCCCTCCAACGAGGAAGTGTGTGTAGATCTATGCGGGTTGACACCCCCACTCGTGGTTGCTAGCTACAACCCAATGGTTTTTCGGGTGACAAACTTGCCCAATCTGTTCTATTCCGACGTCGATGAAGCGTGCAGAAATCTTTCACAAGGTGCGGCACTTGTAGCACCATTCAGAAGTAGTGGTGTCGTATTAGCAGCTGTCACACCCCCAAACCGAAACGGCAGAAACATTCGGGGGTGGATGACGTTATATGTAGTATCACAACAATTGCATCATAGTAATCAAAGTAAACACAACCATTACATTGAATATACATAAAAAGTATTTACATATGTTTGATTCATATTTATATACAACAAAAGTAGAAAAATAAAGACATGACTCTATATGCTTCGTCTTCTCAAAAGTCTGCCGAGGTACCTGTCTACTGATTTCTTGAGAATACAAACGGTTTTGAAAAGAGAGTATCACCATAAAAGCTGGTGAGTTCATAAACATATTTTTGAAATGAAAACTTGATAATGAATCAATGAAAATATTTATGTGCTTCCAAGAAAATCCAATATTTTCTAATGTATGAGTTTGTTACATTGATCTATAACTACGAAAACCCTGGCTAACACCAGTATGTATAGAATGTTCTGTTGGAAAACCCTGGTTACCACCAGTATGTATAGTAGTTTCATTAATTAAAATAAAACCATGTAATTTATCCCCTGGACATCCTCTAGTATAATGTCTAATAGTTCTATTAATTAAAATAAAACTTAATGAAGAATGAAATCTTGTAAACAGAAGGTTAGTTTCTACGACGTTCTTCAAGTGTCGGTTAAATAACATTTGTCACCCCAGGCATGTCTGCCTAACTGTAGCTAGCAGTTCAGGTGTGGGATTGTCAATCCCGAACAGATCTATTCACAAATCTCACGCTCTCCCTCCAGGAGACTCTAGTTATGCTATGATAGGATTTAGTTCAGTACACAAAAAGGGGTACAATTTTGAAGTAGAGTCTCACAATTCAGTATAATCTAGTTTACGTGCAGTTCTGTATTGATCTATTGTATTTAAACCTGTGTGTATACTTTATAGAGTAATAATTATACTTAAATAATTATGTAATAAAGTATCCTTGTTACCCGGGTATATCATAAACTAAGTCTGTCATAGTTTATATGCTTAGCAATGTATAAGCTCTGAATTTGTAATATTGTATATTGAAACCCCAAACTATACCTATTATAGTTTGCATGAATATTATGTATTTGGTTCATGAATTGATCTGAAACTATGCAATTCGGCAGTAAGTCGAAAACGTCCCTTATGCTCAGCATAATACGAAAGGGATGAAATATCTAAATAATTTTATGAAATGTGAAAACCGTATAACAATATCCAATGCATTAGTCTTAAGTGTTTTGAAATCCTTTTGTATAAATTCACAAATCATTTTTGTTTGGCTTGTACTCTCCCCCCGAAAACATTAAAACCATAAAAGTATAGGGGTATGAACTCACAGTTGATTGTGTGAAAAGTTGGACAGCGAAACTGGGAGTGAAGAGCCTTGGATGGATGCACATAGTACTTAACGGGATCCGGGACTTGATTGAATCAGAAAAGCGGGTTTTCAGCAAGGTTCACCACTTAGGAAGGGTTTGCGGCCATGAAGGGGATTACGACTGTGAACTGTTCTCAGCCGTGAACAACCCCTTGAAGGGTTTACGGCCGTGAATGATGTTCTTGAGAAAAATATGAACTTTTGAAGGGTGTACAGCCGTAAACGGTTTGCGGCCCTTGAAGGTTTGAATATTTGAAGCGTGTATGACTGTAACCTCAAGAACAACAACACTTGATTTAAAAAAAAACGATGTTTTGATGCTCTCCGACGAGCTCTAAGGCGGGTAGAGTGATAGACGAAGAGAAATCTTGAGTTTTCTTGTGTTTTCGGGTGGGGGTTTTTAGAGAGAGGGAGTGTGTTTGCGGTCAGAAAAGTCAAATGAGGGTGGGAGTCTCGTATATATAGGCTAGGTGTATGGTCGGTGGGGGGGTCCAGCCGTGAACGGGTTTACGGCCGTGATCGGTTTCACGGCCGTGAACACCAGTCAGGCCGGATTTTCGTTGATTTTCGAAGGAACTCGGGTTTTTCGCGTGATTTTGGTTCCAACTCATAAAAGAAAATTCAATTATATAACTTATCAGACACAGAATACAAATCATGGGCTCGTAAAAAGATGCGGGTATTTCTATTTCATTTGATCTTTGCGCTCCCAAAGTGAATTCAGGTCCCTGCTTGGCATTCCAACGGACCTTCTCTATTGGTATGCGACCTTGTTTCGTTCTTTTGACTTCCCGATCCATGATTTCGACTAGTTCTTCCATGAAATTAAGGTTCTCATTGATCTTAATCTCATCAAGAGGGATCACAAGGGTTTCTTCGGATAAACACTTTTTAATATTCGAGACGTGAAAGACGGGATGAATATTACCAAGCTCTTGGGGTAGAGGAAGTTTGTATGAAACTGGACCGATCCTAGCGAGGATGTCGAATGGTCCAATGTATCTTGGATTCAGCTTTCCACATTTTCCGAAGCATATCATGCCTTTCCAGGGTGAGACCTTCAATAGAACACGGTCACCAACCTGGAACTCCAAGGGTTTTCGTCTCTTATCGGCGTAGCTCTTTTGTCTATCTCTTGACGCTTTTAGTCGTTCCCGAATTTGTACAATCTTTTCTGTGGTTTCACCGATGATTTTTAGGCCTGTGAGAGTGCTATCGGGGACTTGACCTTTAGCTAGCTGCGTGTCACCCACCTCAGCCCAGCACAGAGGGGATCTGCACTTACGGCCATAGAGGGCTTCGAACGGCCAAGCCTTGATGCTGGTATGGTAGCTGTTGATGTAGGAGAATTCGACCAAGGGCAAATGAGTATCCCACGACATGCCAAAGTCGATGAAACATGCTCTCAACATGTCTTCCAATGTTGGAATGGTTTTCTCACTCTGACTATCGGTCTGTGGATGGTAAGTTGTGCTCATATCCAACTTAGTTCCAAGAGCCTTCTGCAGTGACTGCCAAAATCGCAAGGTAAATCTACTATCCCGATCGGAGATAATAGACACAGGCACACCATGCAGGCGGACTATCTCTCAAATGTAGATTCGTGTCAGTCTCTCCATCTTGAAGTTTTCTTTGATTGGCATGAAATGGGTGGATTTAGTCAATCGATCGACAATTACCCAGATGGTATCGTGCCCACTCATAGATTCGGGCAACTTAGTGATAAAATCCATCGTAATCCTTTCCCACTTCCACTCAGGTATTATTGGCTGCTGAAGTAGACCTGAGGGCTTTTGATATTCTACCTTCACTTTGGTGCAAGTCAGGCACTTGCCCACGAAGGTAGCGATCTCAGCTTTCATGTTTGGCCACCAATAGAGCTTTTTGAGATCCAGGTACATCATATCCGAACCTGGGTGAACGGAGTATCTAGTCTTATGAGCTTCGTTCATGATAACCTCCCTGTAACCACCGAACCTTGGGGTCCAGATCCGGTTTATGAGATAGTAAACTCCGTCTCCTCTGATTTCCAAGTTGTTTTCCATTCCCCTCAAGGCTTCATTCGACATGCTCTCTGGTTTTAAGGCTTCCAGTTGAGCCTCTCGGATTTGAGCGGAGATATGGGAATGCATGGTCATGGTCAGAGCCTTCACTCTACAACCATAATACTCTTTCTGGCTGAGGGCATCCAGTACCACATTGGCCTTGCTGGGATGGTAGCGTATTTCACACTCATAATCACTGAGTAGCTCTACCCACCTCCATTGCCTCATGTTCAAATCTTTCTGATCAAACATATGATGTAGGCTCTTATGGTCGGTAAAGACTGTACACTTGGTCCCGTAGAGATAATGTCTCCAAATCTTTAATGCGAAGACCACTGCTCCCAACTCCAGGTCGTGAGTTGTATAATTGACTTCGTGTGTTTTCAGCTGTCTCGAGGCATAGGAAATAACCTTTCCTCTTTGCGTGAGTGTGTAGCCTAGGCCCTGATTGGATGCATCGCAGTAGACTACGAATTCCTCCGTCCCTTCAGGAAGGGGCAGGATAGGTGCGCTACATAGGGCCTGCTTCAATGTTTGAAACGCAGTGTCTTGCTTTTCTCCCCAATTAAAGGTTACACCTTTCTGAGTCGGGGTGGTTAAGGGCTTAGCAATCCTGGAGAAATTTTGAATAAATCTGCCATAGTAGCCAGCAAGACCCAAGAATTGATGAATTTCTGTGGGCGTCTTCGGTGCTGACCAATTCTCAATCGCCTTGATTTTGGAACAGTCAACGTGTATGCCTTCCTCGCTAACCACGTGACCGAGGAAAGTTACTTTTCTAATCCAGAATTCGCACTTTGAAAACTTTGCATAAAGTTTCTCTGCCCTTAATGTTTCTAGCACTAGTCTCAAGTGTTGTCTGTGATCTTCCTTACTCCGAGAATAGACAAGTATATCATCTATGAACACTATTGCAAACCTTGTCTAGGAAAGGGCGGCACACTCGATTCATCAGATCCATGAATATTGTGGGTGTGTTGGTCAGACCAAAGGGCATTACTACAAACTCGTAGTAACCATAGCGAGTTCGGAATGTTGTCTTGGGAACATCACTCTCATGGACTCGCAACTGATGGTACCCTGATCTCAGGTCTATTATTGAGAAATAGTCGAGTCCTTGGAGTTGATCGAAGAGGTCGTCGATTATGGGTAGGGGATAACGGTTTTTGATGGTAAGCTTGTTCAGTTCACGACAATTTATGCACATCCGAAAGGATCCATCCTTCTTTTTCACAAACAAGACTGGGGGCTCCCCAGGGTGAGGAACATGGATTAATGAATCCCTTGCTGAGTAGCTCATTGAGCTGGCTAGATAACTCTTTCATTTCTGCCGGCGCTAGACGGTATGGGGATTTAGTTACAGGAGTAGCTCCGGGAATTAAGTCAATACAGAACTCAACTTGGCACTCGGGAGGGATTCCGGGAAGATCATCGGGGAAGACATCAGGAAAGTCGCAGACTTTGGGGATGCTCTCGAGGTCTTTAGCTTCCTGCTTTTCGTTAAAAACATGGGCTAGGAATGAATGGCACCCCTTTCGCAGATATTTCTGGGATTGGATGCATGAAATGATGAGAAGGTTTGAGCTAAGTTTATCACTATAGATAATGAGGGCTTCGCCCGAGGGAAGATTGAGGCGAATGGCTTTTTCATAGCAAAGGATATCAGCACGATTGGGGCTCAACCAATCCATGCCGATGATGACGTCGAAGTTTTTTATGGAAACTGGCATAAGGTCGATGGGGAAGGAATGGTCGTTTAGGGTAAGGGTACAGCCTATGAATTGTCGTTAGTGCTCTCTTTCTTTCCGTTAGTCATCTCGATGCTAAACATTTCGGTTAAAGGTTGGGGTTTATGCCGAAGTAGATGCTTAAATGTATGACTAAGAAAACTTCTCTCCGCACTAAAATTGAAAAGAATGCATGCATAAGAGTTGTCGAGGAGGAACGTATCTGTAACAACGGTGGGATCAGCGACCGCTTCCTCCTGGCCCATGGCTAGCACTCTCCCTGTGTTGCCAGCTGTTGTTGCCTTGGGACAATTCCTCTTGAAATGCCTGATCTCCCCAAAACCATAACAAGCTTGACCAATGCTCGCTCCAGGAGCGTGATTGGTTGGTTGGGCTGGTGTCTTTTAAAATCGAGCTGTGTGCCCCTTTTTACCACAATTGTTGCATTGCAAATCACGGTAGGGTCCGTGATGATGAAAGTTGCACTTGTCGCACCTTGGAAGAGTACCAGCATATCTACTGGCATGTTCTTGAGCCGTAGGAACAGCGGCAGGAGTCGTAGCAGCATAAACTGCCACTACTTGTTGTTTCTTGGAGGGCTCCTGCGAAGACTGTCCCTTTCGCTTGTTCCAAAACTTCTTCTTCCCACCACTCACCTTTGGTGGTTCGGGAGCAGCTGCCACATCATCAAGATCAACCCCGTGATCTATTAGGGTTTGCTCCAGGCATTTGGCGTTGTTGAATGTGAGAGGTTTAGCAGCCAAAACATTTCCTTGAGTTGGGGGCGTCAATCCCTAAATGTACCTCTCTATCTTATTGCTTTCCGGGGTGACCATCCCCGGACAGAGAAGAGCCAGATCGCAGAATCTAGCTGTATAGGTAGAAATGTCGGAACCCTTCATATTCAGGTTCCAGAGCTCGTGCTCCAAGTTCTGCATATCGCCCCTACGGCAGTACTCAACAAGCATGAGTTCCTTTAAACTCTCCCAACCCATGGCATTTGCTACCGGCAGAGTTAAGGATTTGACCCGGCTATTCCACCAAGTCAATGCTCTATTGATGAAGGTGCAGGCGATAAACTTCACCTTGTTGGCCTCAGAACATGCACAAATCTCGAAAATTGATTCGATCTTATCGAACCACCGGGTTAGGGCAATGACTCCTCCATTGTCGTCGAAGGACTTGGGCTTCGCATTCATGAAATTATTATAGGAACACTCCTGCGGGTGTCCCTGGCCACCGTCAAGATTACGGGGATCGGGTCCACTTCCTAATCCATCAGCGCCGCCCAGATTCATTTGCGACATTGTAGTAGCCACATCGGCTGTGACTGCTGCCTGGAACATAACAGGATCGAACTAAGGAGGTGGTGGCGGCGAAGGATTGTTGTTCTGCTTGTTGGGTCTCTTCCTGTGAGGCATCTTTCTCTAAAAGATACAAAGGAAAAAAATGACGATAAGCCTTCTATGCTAATCATGAATTTTATATTTTCGAGCAAGATATATCTAAACCCTACTGCGATAACAGAGATCTACAATAAAGGTTTACTAACAATAACAAGGAATTGCAGGTCTTTCATTTATGAGGATTTGTACTTCTAGTGATGGCTCTGTGCAGTGTTATAGAACCATAAAATACTCCTATAGTATTTTAACTATGTGCTTCATTTGTATATGATTTGGTGAGTTTTAGACATGTTGCAACACCACAGTCACTCCCAAACACATGTTGGTCATATATCGGGCGAATATAGTTGATCAGGTTATATTGGCCCCACATATGAATACATAACTATTCAGGTTTAACCACGGTGCCCAACTCGCCCTAAATACTTTTAATGTAGTTCTTACTAAGTTATACCTTCTTGTACGTATGTATACTTGTATTCTTCTTGTAAAAATACTTGTATTTTTAAAGTATACTTTTAGTTTCAGAGCACTTCGGCCCCTTTAGTATTTATAGTTGTATACCATGTAAGATTCGGTATACTTAGTTCACTATAAACAATAGCTCTGATACCAATCTGTCACACCCCCAAACCGGAACGGCGGTAACGTTCGGGGGTGGATGACGTCATATGTAGTATTACAACAATTGCATCATACTAATCAAAGTAAACACAACCATTACATTGAATATATATAAAAAGTATTTATATATGTTTGATTCATATTTATATACAACAAAAGTAGCAAAATAAAGACGTGACTCTATATGCTCCGTCTCCTCAAAAGTCTGTCGAGGTACGTGTCTACTATTTTCCTGAGAATAAAAGCGGTTTCGAAAAGAGAGTATCAGCATAAAAGATGGTGAGTTCATAAGCATATTTTTGAAATGAAAACCTGATAATGAATCAATGAAAATGTTTATGTACTTCCAAGAAAATCCAATATTTTCTAATATATGAGTTTGTTACATTGATCTATAAGTACGAAAACCCTGGCTAACACCAGTATGTATAGAATGTTCTGTTGGAAAACCCTGGTTACCACCAGTATGTATAGTAGTTTCATTAATTAAAATAAAACCATGTAATTTATCCCCTGGACATCCTCCAGTATAATGTCTAGTAGTTCTATTAATTAAAATAAAACTTAATGAAGAATGAAATCTTGTAAACAAAAGGTTAGTTTATACTATTGTGAGTCGTATAACCATGCTTGATATGACCTAGTGACCTTTACGACGTTCTTCAAGCGTCGGTTAAATGACGTTTGTCACCCCAGGCATGCCTGCCTAACTGTAGCTGGCAGTTCAGGTGTGGGATTGTCAATCCCGAATAGATCTATTCACAAATCTCACACTCTTCCTCCAGGAGACTCTGGTTATACTATGATAGGATTTAGTTCAGTACACAAAAAGGGGTACAATTTTGAAGTAGAGTCTCACAATTCAGTATAATCTAGTTTACGTGCAGTTCTGTATTGATCTATTGTATTTAAACCTGTGTGTATACTTTATAGAGTAATAATTATACTTAAATAATTATGTACTAAAGTATCCTTGTTACCCGAGTATATCATAAACTAAGTCTGTCATAGTTTATATGTTTAGCAATGTATAAGCTCTGAATTTATAATACTGTATATTGAAACCCCAAACTATACCTATTATAGTTTCATTGAATATTATGTATTTGGTTCATGAATTGATCTGAAAACTATGCAATTTGGCAGTAAGTCGAAAACGTACCTTATGCTTAGCATAACACAAAAGGATGAAATATCTAAATATTTTTATGAAATGTGAAAACCATATAACTATATCCATTGCATTATTCTTAAGTGTTTTGAAATCCTTTTGTATAAATTCACAAATCATTTGTGTTTGGCTTGTACTCTCCCCCTGAAAACATTAAAAACATAAAAGTATAAGGGTATGAACTCACAGTTGATTGTGTGAAAAGTTGGACAGCGAAACTGGGAGTGAAGACCCTCAGATGGATGCACGCGGTACTTAACGGGATCCGAGACTCGATTGAATCGGAATAGCGGGTTTTCAGCCAGGTTCACCAGTTAGGAAGGGTTTGCGGCCGTGAAGGGGATTACGGCCGTGAACTGTTCTCGGCCTTGAACAACCCCTTGAAGGGTTTACGGCCGTGAATGATGTTCTTGAGATAAATATGAACTTTTGAAGGGTGTACGGCCGTAAACGGTTTGCGGCCCTTGAAGGTTTGAAGATTTGAAGGGTGTATGGCCGTAAACTCAAGAACAACAACACTTGATTTTTCAAAAAACTGATGTTTTGATGCTCTCCGACGAGCTCTAAGGCGGGTAGAGTGGTAGACGAAGAGAAATCTTGAGTTTTCTTGTGTTTTTGGGTGGGGGTTTTAGAGAGAGGGAGTGTCTTTGCGGTCAGAAAAGTTCAAATGAGGGTGGGAGTCTCGTATATATAGGCTAGGGGGTATGGTCGGTGGTGGGGTCCAGCCGTGAACGGGTTTACGGCCGTGATCGGGTTCACGTCGTGAACACCACTCAGGCCGGATTTTCGCTGATTTTCGAAGGAAGTCGGGTTTTTCGCGTGATTTTGGTTCCGACTCATAAAAGAAAATTCAATTGTGTAACTTAAATGATTTTCCAAATCATAAGAATTTGACGGAACTAAATAAAATTCAAATTTCATTAATGGAAATCGAGCTAACATTAACGGAAAAAGATTCGGGTTGTCACAACAGCTGTTATGGAATCATGGTAGCACAATTTTAGAAGCATTATACTTTTTCGATATACACGTATGAATGTTAAGTATAAGTTTCTCAAACACTTATACACTAGGAACAAGGAAAGTATAGGTATATTACTTATTCATTAAGTAAACAATTATACCTAGCACACATACTCGTATAGAATTGAAATAAGATTTACACGTAGCGGTTGTACTCATATAGAATTGAAATAAGATTTATACGTAGTGGTTATACTCGAATAGAATTGAAATAAGATTTATAGTTAGCAGTTGTACTCGTATATGTTGAGAGAAAAACTTGGGACACACTTGAACAAACGTTAGAACAAGTATAGTTGCGGAATAGTTTATCTCAAGGATCTAAAAGCTCAACAATAATAATAATAAGTTAGAGTTAGATAATTAGTAAAGTTAGGTGCGGAAATGTAAGGAAATATAAATAACATCAGGTATTATATCAAGTATACACATAAGTTGATTCTTAACAAGGAATGCATTCAGACCAAGTTAGTAAGTGAGATCAAACTTAGTGATTAAGTCAAGAATGACTTGCTCCGAAGGGAGATAATAATCAATTATATTTATATGAACTTTGGGAGTAAGAAGGAGATGAGAGTAATAACACAAGATATGAGATTCAAGATGCGAAGTGTTATCAGAGATGTATTTGAATAACAAGGATTGAGCTCTATATATAGAGACTCGAATATTACATTAGTTCAACTATCTATGCGTAGCCATGCAAGCCATACTGGACAAAAGGAAGTATTCTAATAAAAGCAGATAAAGAGCTAAACTAGAAAACTAGATAGTGAACTGCGGATGATGAAGACTTCGGATGGAGTTGCTGAACGGAGTTGACTGCGGATCTAGGAGAGTTGCGGTAGACTAAGTTCAAGAGGGTCACTTATATGATTCAATAATTTCCCCCTAAGTGACCTCTTTAACTTCTCTTCAGTTATTGAGTTTCAGGAACTTGATGAGAATCCACCAAAATTTTCTGACACTCTCTAACCAGGTGATTCTCCTTAGGATTTTGAACTTGACTTCGGCAGTTGTGTGTTTTGACATTTGAAATGCGGTTCCACAAACTTCAATTTGCTTCCTTGTGAGACGATTCATAGCAGTCATAGGGATGAAATATTTGGTTTCATCGACCTTTCGTTTAAAGATGACTCCAAGATCTGGGAAGTTTGTTGCATCCAGAGATCTCTCTTGAAAAGCTTCAGTAACCATCGGTGCAGGGTCAAGTGGTAGTAGATCGAACATTTTGGCAAGAACAGGGTGAATGTATGCATCAATTTTTGCGAAGTCACAGACAGTTTCCCTTAGAAAAGAGCTTGCCCTATCCAACGCTATCTTCATCTTCGGATACTTTTCAGTTTTGTTTTGGAACACCTTTGCTATCAGGAAGACTTCTTCTGGATTCATACATGGGAAGTCAGCTTGGCTGCGGACGTAGTCCTGATTCCTTCTTGTAAGAGTATATTGGATGAAGTCAACTTTCATGAATTTTCGGGGCTTAAAGTTCTTGACTGCGGATGGTATATCATTAGACCAGATTTTCTCTATTGAAGAAGCATGTTTGGCATCGAATAGATTGAGTCTTTCGAAGTCCATGGGCAGTCTCTTGTGGTCAGGTAGGTTGTGGTCAAACTGCTCAAATACAGTGAAGTATTTGGCATTGGGAGAGATTGGAACATCCCAGTAACCGTCGGATGGGGGTTCAGCATAAGTAAGGTAGGGTTTATAGTCATCATCCAGTAGTCTTAAGTGGGGATTGATCCAAGAATTGACTAAGGATTCATCCATGGTGATGTCGAATCCGTTTTCTCTCCAGATAAGCTCAGCAAATTTGGCTGCTTTCCAATCTGCTTTCTTCTGTTTCGTTGCGGGAGAATCATCGGAATGTTCGGATGACATGTTCGATGCTAGGTTCTTGAAGTGGGGAGGGGTCTCTGGTCGCTCAGGAGAAGGATTGGTGTCTTGAGTGATTTCCTTTTGCGGTGGAGACTGATGTTGCGGTGGAGTTTGATGGCTTGGATTCTTGTGAGGAGATGGTTGCGGTGTAGAAACTTTGTCATTTATGACAAAGGGAGCTTCTATGTTGGTGAGAAATGCTGTCGGAATGATGATGGTCTTCACCACTTCCCCCTCTTGAGGAATGCAGAGGTGGGGATTCCTCAAGCCATTGCTTAAGACCATCGACTTTAGCACATACCTCTTGGAATTGAGCTTTGAGTGCATCAGCCAGTTGCTGATTGTTTGGGATGGCAGGGTTGAAGAGTTCGATGAATCTCCTTGGTAAGTTGAAGAATATCAGGACCATGAAAACTCGAAGATAGTGAGCGTTGAAGTCTGTTGATTGTAGATTGGAGGACCGAGATGGTGGACTCATAGGCAGTATGAGTTTCATCTATCAGCTTCTTCGAATGAGTGGAATGATCCGCAATGGATGTTTGAAGCTTTGTCTTGATTGTGGATACCTCAGAGATGAGGCGCTCTGTAGCAGCCATAAACTGTTGATGATCAGCCTGACGACTTATATCCAGGGAACAAATTACCATTTCAACTTTCAGAGAAATCCGCTCAGCAGCTAGTCGTTCACGGGTTTCAAGTCGCTCAATCCTTTTAATAAGGGACTGCGGTCCCGGCATGTCTTCAGGTTGCGGTTGAGTGGGCTTAACCGCAGCAAGAATCTGATCTACTTTGACTTGTAGACTCAAAAATTCTTTCCTTGAGACAGCAATCTTCTTTTTCTTCTTTTTTTCTTTCGGCTTAGAGGTTGAGTGTTGAGAACCACTCGAAGCGTCTTCCTCATCAAAAATCATTAAATCATCATCAGAAGGGGTAGGTTGAATTACCTCATTGATATCAAAGTCGTTGTTCCCGAATGTAGGTGCCGAGCTGACTTCGATCGCGGTGCCATCATCTTGAGAATCTCTAACAGTTGGAGTTGGAGTTGGAGGGAGTTTTGAGGTACCTTCACCACCAAGAGTGGCCTGAGAGTTGCGGACCGTCTCAGCCATTGTTGACATCCACTCTTGTACTTTCTGAATGGTGGCTACGGTGTTAGCGTTATTGATGGCGTCTTCCCAATACTTGGCTACGGTTGCTATCTCCTGTTGTTTCTGTTGAAGTTGCTTGGTTTGTTGGTCTTTTCTGGCTTGAAATGCCCTACGGAAAGCGGCATATTTCTTGATATTGGCGTCAGAGACCGGAGTGTAGTGTCTCCAAGAATCATTTGATTCGTCACCGTTAAAACCTTGAAAGGGAACCGAGGTGTCCCTCAGGTTCACAAATCCTTGTACATTTATGCTCACTGTACCTAAACCACCTGGAAAAGATGTAAGCAGAGTAGGATTTCCTGAGCTTCCTCGGTCTCCTTGACCCGTGGTCAAGTCTGGCCTCGGCTCAGTTCTGGCTAGGGCTGAAGAATCGCCCTGCAGTTGGGAAGGTGTTTGAAGTGTTTGGGTGACAGACAAAAGGATGGAGTTCGACTCCTCAGGTGAAAATAAATGTAGACAGGAAGCCCTGGAGACCTTAGGGCGAGAAGCAGTTCCATCCCCTTGGGAGTGAACTGGTCGGGAGTCTCCACGATTGGGTGAAACAGACACACTTTCTGTGTCTGAGTGGAAAAGGATGGTTGTATTGAATGGGTCTGCGGCCACTCCAAGGACTACCGGAGCCTTTTGAGAGGCTGAGGTATCAGTCCGGTCACGCATTTGGTCAGTGGATTTGGTTTTTCTCTTTTTGAGGATAGCAATTGGTTATTCATCATCATCAGAATCACTCATGGAGGGAGAGTGAGATTGATTGTTATCCGATTCGTCATCTGAGGGCACAATTTATTGGAGTTTTCTTTTCTTGGAGGGTTCAGTGTGTTTGGGAGCAACTTTCTTCGTTGGGGTTGCATATTTCTTAGTGATGTTGCGGGGGCCTTGGTTGGCTGAGGCAACCTTCTTGACTCTTTTTGATAGAGTGGTGGAGGAAGGAGTTGCAGTACTACCAGGATTGATGGGTGCGGTTGAGGGTTGAATGTTCTGACTAGGTAGAGGCGGGGTAGGAAGGTATGGGTCAATACCTTCTGTAGCCTCTATGTGGTTTGTGACATCAATGGTGTCAAGTCCAAGTGTAGATAATATGTGGCCTGGTAGCCATCTAATGGGTCCGAAAATAGATTGATCTGTAGAAGGGTTTTACCTTTTGAGATCTCTGGTGATGAAGAGGTTGACATCGTTGCCCATGCTCAGGCCCGTATCAGCATGAAGATCCGAGATGCACAGAGACCAGAATCTTGCAAAGGTGAGTTTGGTAGGGTTTTCCTTTGGACTTTCTTTGGGAATGTAGTGCAAGAAGTCATCCCACAAAATATGACCGTAGTTGACATCGTGGCCAGTGAAAATACTCCATACCAATGCCAACAGCTTGAGACCCATATTGTCAGTGCCTCCGGTTCTGCCAGACAAGCTGCGGATCACGAAATGGCATACGAACTGCCATACCGCAGGCAACTGATTTTTCTTAAATTCGCCTATGTCTTTCAGCTTCTTTTGATAACCCATCTGGTAAAGTGCAGTTTGAATGTCGACCATGCTTGGGGTGAAGAACTTTGTTGAAGGATGAACTAACAGGTTGATGGCGTTGAGAAATTTTTCTTTGGTCAGAATAACCAAAGAATCATTCATCAGATTCAAATGCACCTCTTGAAGGTTGTTAAGAGGGTGATATGCAGAGAAGGCACATTTGAAGAGGGTTGATAGCGGTACCACATCTGTGAAAGCATCAAAAGGGCCAAACAATGGATGATTTGACAGGAACTTGATCATCAGCTTGACTGGAGCAGTGTAGGAAGAATGCTCATCAAACACTGCCCTAAAATTGCTCGAGGCAATCGTTGGCGTTGGGTTTCTTGAGGCAGAGTCTGAACCAGTTGGGTGACCAGATGGCTTGGACTGTTTCTTTGAGATGCCCGATTTCACCATTTCGAAAAGGTTTGAAGAACTTGCAGGAAAACAGTTGCAAGAAGATGAAGGAGAGAATAAGTTCGTCTTGAGAGTTTTCATAAAGCGTAAAACTTTCTTGGGAGAGAAAAAGAGGGTTTTATAGTGGCGGATTTAAAAACTTTATTGATTTTACCCTAAGTATATTGGATAAAAACTTTTGGGTTTTTATTTAGATTAGGAGAAAGAATCCTGGCCATAGAAAATTTAATTAAAAGATTTACATTATCTTTTTGAATTTACCAAAAGCGGTTGCATTTAATGAAATGTCAGACCCCATAACCTCACGTCTGACGAACGTGTGGTGAGAGGTTAATCCCTTGTACAAAGGAGGAAGATGTAACGGATTTAACGTTTTGATTATGGAAATCTGATCTTTTTGTCATCATACCCAAAATAGGTGTGACACAAAGTTTATTTGAAAAGTGGAACTGTGACAGTGATATGCTGCACAAGGAATGTTTTTTAATTATTTTTTGAGAATGTTTTTCTTATTTAATGAATGATCATTAAATAGCACACAATGTTTCAAGAATTTATGAAACAGTTGAGAAATTAATCAACGTGGCTGCGGATTGAGACTTCATTGCGGATGAATCTTTTGTTGTTGCGGATGGATGGTTAGATGACTATAGTAGAAGAACTGAGGAGAGCACTTGAACAAAAAATTAGTAACAACAAACAATAAGGACCATTGAAAGATAGATATGATATATAGTTGCGGTACATGAAATATATTGCGGTACATAGAATGTACTGCGACACATAGACTATACCAAAACTATCTATCATAAATAAATTCAATTAGGACCGCAACAGAGACCAAGGAAGGTCTGCGGTACGTATTAATTCAAAAAGAATTGTGGGTCCGGATTCATCATTCCGAACATTTGTAAGAAACTGTTGAATTTTGTAGAGTCAAATGCCTTTGTGAATACATCAGCAATCTCTTCATGAGTATGGCAAAAATCAGTTCAATGTTACCTTTCAGGATGTGGTCTTTGATGAAGTGATACTGTAGTTCAATATGCTTTGTCTTAGAGTGATGAATAGGATTGTGGGAAATCGCTATAGCACTCTCAGAGTCACAATAAATTGGTATCTGCAGCATTTTGCATCCGTAGTCCATAAGTTGTGTTTTCATCCACAAGACTTGTGAACAACAGCTGGCTACGGCCACATATTCATCATTCCGAACATTTGTAAGAAACTGTTGAATTTTGTAGAGTCAAGTGCCTTTGTGAATACATCAGCAATCTCTTCATGAGTATGGCAAAAATCAGTTCAATGTTACCTTTCAGGATGTGGTCTTTGATGAAGTGATACCGTAGTTCAATATGCTTTGTCTTAGAGTGATGAATAGGATTGTGGGAAATCGCTATAGCACTCTCAGAGTCACAATAAATTGGTATCTGCAGCATTTTGCATCTGTAGTCCATAAGTTGTGTTTTCATCCACAAGACTTGTGAACAACAGCTGGCTACGGCCACATATTCAGCTTCTGCAGTAGATCATGATACACAACTTTGTTTCCTAGATGACCACCTGACGAGTCTTCCACCTAGAAATTGACATCCACCGGAGGTGCTTTTTCGATCTAGTCTGCATCCAGCATGATCCACATCAGTGAATGCTTGTAGGCTGAAGTCATTTCATGTGGGGTACCATAAACCAAGAGTCTTGCTGCCCTTTAAGTATCTTAGAATCTGCTTGCTGCGGTCATGTGTGACATTTTTGGATCAGCCTGGTACCTTGTGCATACCCCTGTTGCAAAGATAATGTCTGGTCGGCTTGCGGTGAGATACATCAATGAGCCGATTATACCTCTATAAGTCTTGTGATCCCCTGATTCGTCGGAGGTATCAGCAGATATCTTATATCCGAAGGCCATGGGGACCTTAGCCGAAGAACAGTTTTCCATTGAGTATTTCTTTAGTAGTTCAGTGGTGTATTTCTCCTGATGGATGAATATCCCTTGAGGGACTTGTTTCACTTGAAGTCCTAGAAAGAAGTTAATCTCTCTATTCATGCTCATTTGGAACTTGTTGGTCATGAGCTTAGCAAATTCATCCACCATTCCTTGATCAGTTGATCCGAAGATGATATCATCCACATATATTTGTACAAGCATAAGGTGATTACCGTTTGCTTTTCTAAATAAAGTGGGATCAATCACTCCTCTTTTGTATCCGGACGAGACTAGAAATTCAGAGAGAGTCTCGTACCACGCTCTTGGGGCTTGCTTTAGACCGTAGACTGCTTTTTCAAGCTTGTAGCAGTAGTCAGGGAATTCAAGACTTTCGAAGCCCGGATGTTGCTGAAGATAAACTTCCTCTTTTAATTCACTGTTGAGAAAAGCACTTTTCACGTCCATTTGATGTACTTTGATATTCTTGTGGGCTGCGTATGCTAAGAAGATTTGGATGGCTTCCATTATTGCCACCGAAGCGTACGTTTCATCATAGTCAATACCTTCAAGTTGACTATATCCCTTGGCAACTAGCCTTGCCTTGTTTCTGACGACCGCACCAGATTCATCCAACTTGTTCTTGTACACCCATCGAGTACCAACAATAGTGTGACCTTGCGGCTTCGGAACGAGTTGCCACACTTTGTTTCTTTTGAATTCTTCTTGTTCTTCTTGCATTGCGGATATCCAGTCTAGTTCTAGTAGTGCTTCTTTGATCGTTCGGGGCTCGACCGAGGACATAAATGCTGTGTAGTGACAGTGATCAGATAAATCCTTGGAAGATCGAGTATGGATACCTGCGGAGGGGTTGCCGATGATTTGACCTGGTGGGTGGTCCTTCGTCCATACGTGTAGACGGGGTTGTAGATTATCAGCAGTTACGGTAGAGGGAATGTCTTCAATATCGAAAGACTCTGCGGTTGGAGACGACAGTTCCCCCTGGACTTGAGAACATCTTGCGGAATCATCTTGGGCTGTTGGAGGGAGATTAATATTTTCTTGGGCAATTGGAAGAGGTTCCCCCTCGATTGCTGATGGAAGTTCCTCTTGAGCTTGAGAAAGTTCCCCCTGGATGATTGGAATTGTGAGGACCCTTGGGTCAGTGCTGGTGTCTATATTCTCCATGTTTTCATCATCCGAGTCCGAAGAAACGTTTGATGGTTGAACTCCTCTGCGGAGAGGGACTGGAGCTGCTTCTTCTACTGTTGGAACCTCGACGGTTGTCATACAATCCGGAGTTGAGCTTTCCCCCTCAACCGGCGAGGTGGAAGCATTAAGTGACACTTCATTGGATGGCATTGGACCAGATACTTCAGCATGTTGTATTTGGGCTTCAGGAGACACAAGAACCTCAGATAGTTTAGCAGTCTCTATTGGGTCGAAGAGATCATCATAGTTAACTTCAACTATGTTTAATGGACCTGAAGAGTCAGGAATATCACATTCTAGGATTGCTTTGGTTTCGGTTGATGGAGCAGTGTTGCGGACGTAATAGTCATCGAATTTGACATCGAAGCTTTCAACTATTAGCCTTATGCGCCTAATGAGAACTTTGTACGCAACTTTGTTTGTTGAGTAGCCAAGGAAGATGTCTTCATTAGACTTTGGTGCGAACTTGTTAAGATGATCTCTGTTGTTGATCACAAAACATCTACACCCAAAGATATGGAAGAATCAGACATTTGGCTTGCGGTTGTTAAGGCCCTCATACGGAGTTTTACTAAGACGCTTGCACACAATGCTTTGGTTTTGTACAAAGCATGTTGTGGCCACTGCTTCGGCCCAGAAGTAGAGAGGAAGGTTGGCAAAATTGAGCATAGATCTGGCTATTTCTACCAGAGTGCGGTTCCTTCGCTCTACTACTCCATTCTGCTGCGGTGTGTACGGAGCTGAGAAATTATGACTGATGCCCTTGGAAACCAAGAAACTATTTAGATGATGATTAGTGAACTCGGTTCCATTGTCACTGCGGATGCGTCGTATTGGTAGTTTGATTTGAAGCTCTATCTCCTTGATAAAATTGATGAATACCTACGGTGTTTCTGACTTGAGTCTAAGAAAGAAAACCCATGTGAAATGTGTAAATTCATCAACTATAACTAGTATATATTTCTTGTGATGAAGACTGGCTACAGTGGATGGACCGCAGAGATCAATATGGAGAAGTTCCAGTGGTTCTGAGATTGAAGAGTTGATCACCATAGGATGACTTGCTTTTGCCTGTTTGCCACACTCACATGCCGGACAGAGAGTATCATTGCTGAACTTGAGGATTGGAAGACCTCGGACGAGTTCTCCAGTTACTAGATTGTTGATATATCTGAAGTTGAGATGAGCTAGCTTGCGGTGCCACAGCCAGCTGACTTTGGATACTTCTTTGGATAGGAAGCATAGCTACGGTTTGTCGATGATCAGAGAAACATCTAGAGGATACATAGTACCTTCGGACCTGGATTTGATCAGACAAGTGCTCCTATCACTTGTCATTATGTAGTAGAATTGGTCATCAAATTCAACCCGATGGCCTGCCTTACATAGTTGGCCAACACTAATGAGATTATGTTTAAGACATTCTACATAGGCAACCTTTTGAACAGAGAATTTTCCCGTAGTAAGAACACTGTAACCTCGGATGATTCCATTCGCGTTGTTGCCGAATGTGACATTTCCACCGTTGCAAATTGGCCTTAAGTCCCGAAGGTATTCTAACCTTCCGGTCATGTGCAAGGAGCGGGCACTGTCGATTAACCATTCTTCTTCTTGTTCCTCCTTGCACAAGGCCTGAGAATTACACGGTTAGTTTAGGCACCCAAACTAGTTTGGAGCCTTGGATAAAAGATGAGTTTCTGATTGAAGCATGGACCGAGGTTGCAGGGACAGGCTTTATGTCAACTTTTAAGCCTAGTCCTGGGTGTTTGTGAATTTTTGGAGTGTTGCGAGATTTAGAAAAGTTACGAGGTTTTTTATACGACCTAGATTTGACATGATATGAATCATTTTGACAACTACATTCACACTGACATGCTGAAATTTTGTCTTTTAATCTGACACCTTGTTTGGTCAGCGGTCTAAACGACGAAGTGGACTGCTTTTGACTGGTCCGAGGGTGGTTGGATCTGACATTGGAGCTGTTGGAATTTGAAAAGGTTTGTTTTGAAGAAGATTTAGCACGTGTAGATCTTTTTGTTGGGTTTGGTAAAATACCCTTCCACTTATTAAAATTTTGATGTGATTTCAAAAGTATTGGAGTGGGTAAGATACCCTTCCATTTCGGATCATCTGAGGAATAGATTTGAAAACCATTGTTATGAAAAGACTTTGCTTCCTTTTGGGTTGTGTCAGATGAATTTGGAATGGCTGTTGAAAGTGTATATTCCTTTTTGTATGTTTTCTTGATGGGAGAGTTTTTTGGAAAATAGTGCGAGAAAACAAACTTTTCTGGACTCTTAGAGTTTGAAAATCTGACATGCCTTTTGTTTTTAGAAAAGATTTGCCGATTTGTGCCTCGGGATCGAATTTCTTCTTTGAAAGCCCTTTTTGCCTCGGTATTAGGAGAACCGCAGTCAGTGGCATTCAGTTGTGGTTTCCTTGAAACGTTTGGTAATTTTGAAAAACGAGGACTTGATTCATCCGAACTGGAGAGTTCAGGATTCAGGGAACATTGACCAACTTCAAAGTTTTCGATTGGTAATTCATGATGAATTGGTTGGATGGTTACAATACTTTTGACTCTGGTCTGCGGTTCGGAGTTTTGAACAACAACAGAATAAGTCTGAGTGGATACTTCGGTAGGACAGTTGATGGAAGGTAGATGGACAGAATGCGATTCATGACTGCAGTAAGAGATACTGTGGTTTGAAGGCAGTGGAGGGAAGTCCATTGATACTTCAGGACCTTCCAAGACAATTTCCTCATCAGCAATTGATGAAGTCTGAGAACTGGGGAGAGTTGTTCTATCTATAGGGTTAGAAAATTCAGGGAGAATTTCCTCGATAAGACAATTGTTACTCAGATCATGAAGTCTTCCAAAGTGAGTTTTGATATCTTCAGGAAATGTTTTGTCATTGACCGGAAACAAAAATTCACGGTCCGGAGGGACATAGGGACAGTCCTTATTGAATCGGGGTGATAAGTCTGTTGCTGTAGAGTACCCATTGGACCAACCCCAATTGTAAGTGTTGTCAGTAGTCCCATTGTTAACAAGATTCTCGATGGCTTCACTATCATTAAACTGTTCATCTATTAAAAGATTTAAACATACAATTTCACTCTGAGCTAAATCTCTCTGGTTCAATGCTATTTCTCACTGTGTTTCACTCAACATTCTTGCATCTTTCTCTAACATTAAGTCCTTTTATAACATATCCATTTTGAGTCTTTTGTTCTCCAAACGTCCTCTTACGGGAAACGTCTCCTGGGACGCAATGTTCTTCTCATCTAATGCTTTGTTATAGTCTGTAAGGACAGCAGCACATGTGTCATTAAGGTTGTCTATGAAGGGCTGACAATCATGCATGCTATAATTTAGAGTTCGGATCATGAGTTTTACCTGCTCGACAATGTTGAGTGTTCCATCCTTCGCCATGTAGCAGTAGTTCTTTTCCAGCTTTGTAGAGTCATCCTCATCAGCAGTCGCTATCATACAAATTTTTCCCTTTCCTTTGATGCTGCTGATGTCCTCATCTTCATCCCCGGAGGACCAAACTTGATGGTCTCTTTTCACTTGAGCAACATACACCCTTCCTTTTTCTTTTTCCTCCATTTCTTGAGCCATTCTGAGATAGAATGCTCTATCTTTTACCACATTTGCCTTGCAGTCTTTGGCAAAATGATTCTCTTTGTTTCACTTGTGACATATCACAACATCAGTTTTGTCTTCTGAGGGAGTACCGGAGTCAGTGGTTTGGATGGACTGCGGTGCCTCCTTGGGTGGAGTAATTTGAAACTGCGGTGGTGGGTGAGTTTTTTTAGTGAAACGAGAGTGGTTGTTTTGAGAGTTAAGATTGCGGTTGAAAGGTGGCTTGTTATACTGCTGATTCTTTCGGAATGTAGGTCGTAAACGATTGAATTGTTGACTGACAAGAGCGATTGCATTCTGAAATTCTTCTTCGTCGTCATACTCTGAGTCTGCTTCATATGACTGCGGAGGGTTGTCATATGTGGTGGAGTATGATTGATAGTGAGGAGATTATGCTACGAGAGCAAGTGGACCACCGAAATCTGCATAGTCTTTGGGTACCGTAGACTCTTGAGCTTGCAGTTCACCGTAGAGCTTATAAAGAGACAGAGAATGAATATTTCTATCTACTTGAACAATCATTTTGGCAGTCGTCCAGTGTCTTCCTAAACCATTTAGAAACTGAAGATTTGTTTCATGGTTACTTCGGACCGTGACTGCATTGGATAGCTTTGTGGCTATCAGATTGAACCTCTTGAATGAATCTTCCAAACTTTCACCTGCATGAGCTTTAAAGTTATTAAACTCATTGAGTGCAGTAGTAAGCTTTTTGTCTTGAGCTTGTTCAGTCCCTTCATACAGATTTTTAAGAACATCCCAGATCTCCTTTGCGGATTTGCAATTTATGATTATGTCGAAGTTATCAGGCGCAACTCCACACGAGATCTCATAAAAGGCAATAGCGTCATTTTCAATTTTGTAAAGATCGTCTTTGGTGGGACGATTCATCGTTGGTTGACCTCCTCCAAGTCTGGCTGTGGCTCCATCGGTTTCTACCGGAGTTAGAATAGGGACATGAGGCCCTTCTTCAACAGATCTCCATACGTCTCTTCCAAGTCTCCTCAAATACCTTTCCATTCTCTGAGACCAGTGATGATATTCATTTGCCACAAGTATCGGTGCTCTATTCGAACCGCCAACACTGTTTGATACATTAAGAGATAATGCATGTGCCATATTTCCTTGTTTTGAAAAGTTTTTTTTTGTTGTTTTTTTTAAGAAATGAGCTTTAGTGGTATAGAAGTCTTTTTGAAACACAGAGTTTTGCTTCAAAAGGCAACCACTTTGGCTCTGATACCAATTGTTGAGAGAAAAACTTGGGACACACTTGAACAAACGTTAGACAAGTATAGTTGTGGAATAGTTTATCTCAAGGATCTAAAAGCTCAACAATAATAATAATAAGTTAGAGTTAGATAATTAGAAAGTTAGGTGCGGAAATGTAAGGAAATATAAATAACAGTAGGTATTATATCAAGTATACACATAAGTTGATTCTTAACAAGTAATGCATTCAGACCAAGTTAGTAAGTGAGATCAAACTTAGTGATTAAGTCAAGAATGACTTGCTCCGAAGGGAGATAATAATCAGTTATATTTATATGAACTTTGGGAGTAAGAAGGAGATGAGAGTAATAACACAAGATATGAGATTCAAGATGCGAAGTGTTATTAGAGATGTATTTGAATAACAAGGATTGAGCTCTATATATAGAGACTCGAATATTACATTAGTTCAACTATCTGTTCGTAGCCATGCAGGGCATACTGGACAAAAGGAAGTATTCTAATAAAAGCAGATAAATAGCTAAACTAAAAAACTAGATAGTGAACTACGGATGATGAAGACTTCGGATGGAGTTGCTGAACGCAGTTGACTGCGGATCTAGGAGAGCTGCGGTAGACTAAGTTCAAGAGGGTCACTTATATGATTCAACAATATAAAATTGAAATAAGATGTATAGGTAGCGGTTTTACTCGTATTGAATTAAGATTTATACTAGTAACCTTCGTTCGTATGGGATTACAAACACTTATATGCATAGTATATGAAACTTATAGGTATACTACTAAGTAAACCATTATACCTAGAATAAATATACTATATGTTAGAGATAAGTATGAGTTTGAAAGATATTTTAAAATTATGTTTTATACTTTTTAAACTTGGAATAATACTATTTTCTCGGCGTTAAAACCTGTGGACTCACCAACTTTATGTTGACGTATTTTTTTAAATGCATGTGTTTTCAGGAACTTGATAAGTTGGATTAATTTACCTTTCTATTATCAATAGAAGTATGTAGTTTAAAAAACTCTTTTGTACTATTCAATATATATTATATAATTGTGATACGAGGAATGACGTTACACCGCCCGGTGTTTCCGCCAACGGTCGGGGTGGGACAGTGTTGGATCGTACCAATGACATTTAAACAAAATTGTGGTTTTAATTGGGTAAACAGGGTACTCGACTTCTAAAATTTCCTCAACCTTACCGTAATAATCACCTCCTTGGCTACTAACACACAATCTGCTATTAATTGTTGATTTGTTCAGACCATGAGCTTCTGTGTGAAACTTGTAACCATTGAAAAAGTATACAATATATAATTTCACTTTCCTGAATGGCATTTTGGGAAGGTCAAATATATACTTGTTCCTTATCTGGATCTTACGTGCCTATATGAAAAATGGTAAAGTACATAGTTAGAGTTAATTATAACCATAACAAAAAATAATAATATTAAAAAATATAAAACTAACACTCGCATAGTTTTGAAACCATACTACAAAGTTCTTCTCAACTTCAACTGCAAGCTCCTGTTCATCCACATCCCCAATAAGTTCATTCAAATCTTCTTCAAATATTTTGTATTACCATTTAAATAACGTTTTGAAAGTTACTATGATGTAATAAACAAAATCATGCATGTAAATGTCATTCAGAGCAATTACACAACAAATGATTATTATAATTAAAAGTGAAGTATATGTTAATTACCTGATGTAATGTTTGATCTTATCTTAGTTAAGAAGTATATAAGTTTGGGCAGCACGCAATTCATCATCAGATAACATTCTATTCCTAAATCTTCCATAATGACAACCAGGATATTCGTGGCAAATTTCTATTACGCGTGGGGACACCAGTATCGAAATAATGAGAGCAAAATAGTGATGCTTCACGAAGAAAGTACGTGTTAACAACAGACCCTTCCACTCGAGATTTATTTTTCACATATTTTTTCAACTGATTTAGATATCTATAGTAAAGAAGATTTTAATTAGCTTACAAAAATAGCAACATACATTTTGATGTAACATACAAACCTTTCAAATGGATATATCCACAGATATTGGACGGGACCGACTATCTTCACTTTATATGGCAAATGTACTGGTAAATGTTCCATGGAGTTAAAAGACCAGGGACAAAGATTGTCTCTAATTTACATAAAATTATTGGGATGTATGTACCAATAAACAGGTACGATTACAAGGTCACAACTCACACGAATAGGGGATATTAACCTTTAGTGGCGACGCTTATAGAGATGTGATCCACTATTAGCGACGACACTTTTACATGTTGCCATTAATAGTGGTTGTCACCGCTAGTTATTCTTGCAGTGTTACCACCCTGATGTTATGTTGTCGTTGCTAATATTCTTTGGCTATCTTCTATCTATCAGGTTTTTGTTACTTTCTAATATATGATAGTTTCAAAAAATCACCAACCTATTCTTTATACTATTGTTGACGGTGAGTAGAAAACCGTCCAATGAATCTCAGCCCTTAAAACTCCTTCATCATTTAATCCTGACCGTAATAACTCAACATTTACAGTTTTCCGGCGGTTCTTTTCGCTTCCAGTCGATGACTCCCCTACCTCCCACGTTCCGCTTGTCTATAACTCCTTCCACCAACTCGTCGTTATTTCTCTCTTGGCTACGCGATTGTGCGTAGGTTTCTCTCTTGGCTACAACACAAAGCTCTCCGTATTGAACTGGTATCGGGGAGAGATGTTAATCCACTTAGATATTAATCCAAGTAGACCCCTAACAACAAGAACACCAGGTAATTTCTTTAGTTCTTTTAATTGCAATTACAATTCATCTTAATATCGGGTGGACAAGATTTGTGTTCGTCTTTTAATCGCTGGCATTTGATGAATTATATATTTTTTTGTCATTTATTGTTGAAATAGTCGGTATGCAGGCTTCTTTGAGGGAGGCGATGTGCAGGCTTCTTTGATAATTACGTATCTCACCCTATTTCTCCGATTACATATTCTCTGCATATAAATAGAGTTGGCATGTCGAAGGAGAACGATGCCCAACACATTCACATGTATTGGTATCATCAATTCCTTTTTTTCCCTGTCTCCTCACCCATATATACAAAATCCTAATTTCTACTCTTGCTTTCTATATATGAGGGAATCACTACTAGATTGAACTCAAACTTAGAAGAATGCACAATGGTAAGTTGCAACAACAAACTCTTTGAGTAAAACTGATTATAATCTTTCATTGTTTTCTCTATATCAACGATAATGTTTCAATTTTATCACAAGATTTTTGATTATGCAAGCTTCAAATTGAAATCACACGCCTTCCTTCCTTTGTTTTTCGAATTTTAATCTACCAGGTTCATGCTTCTACTTTTCTCTTTTGATTTATTTTCTTCAGTTTTACATGGGTTTGTTTGGAGAAGGTTAGCAAACGAATTTGATAACGATTTATGTTTTCAAATATATGCAAAAGCATTATAGAAGAGTCGGAGGGATGTAGTATTCACCAAATTATACAAATTATGGGTTGCTTTGATCCTACTTGACACCATCGAAGGGTAATCAAAGGGGCGGAAATGGAAAAGGGAAAAGTAATCAGACTACCAACTCAAATTTCATTTCCGGAAACATGCTTTGGTATCTGTTTCTTAAGGTAAGTATAGTGTTGTTTTATCAACTTTAGATTTCATATTCATATATAAATTCTTAATGTAAACCCTCTTCTTTTGCTTTACATTTCATCACCATAGTTACTGATTTTGTTGTTGTGGTAGAACAAGGGTATAGTGTTGTTATTATAGAGAAATTGAAGACAAGAAATTTGAATGTTTACAGGTAATACTCATAACTCATTGGTTTATCATGAAACATTACATTGCTTGAAACCCTGCTATTAACTGAATTGTTAGAACATATTCAACAACAGAAAAACTGTCATACCCCCGAACCAGACGACGGAAAACGTCTGAGGGCTTGCGCGTGACTTCATCTTGTAATATCATCACAATTGTATATAATTGAAACAAGACAACACCATCATCATAAATTTCAAGATACAACCAAAATTGTTTACATCAAGTACAATATCATAAATTACATGTTCAAAATATTTAATGTATGATGATAACAAAATATAACCAATTCCACCATTTCCTGCTGACCTTTCTGCTAAACGATTCCATGAGAATACAAGTTATTTTGAAAAACATCAACATATATAATGTTGGTGAGTTCATAAGCACATTTGAATGAAAAGTTTTGAATTGTTTGTAAACACCAGAAAATCCGATATTTTCTGAAAATGGTTTGAACGTGATGTACCAAAATCAAGTATTAATACATGTGTATTTTCTGTATTTGGAATGTATATAGAATGTAATAAGAATCCTGTATTTTCTGTAGCAAGTAAAAGGTATTGTTTAACTGTGTATTACCCCAGAAAATCCTATATTTTCTGTTTATAAAAGTGTCGTGGTCTCAACCCTAAGACCGAATATCAGAGTGTGTATGTTTTTGTACCAACAGGATTTTATAGGTGTTCCATAAAATTATGTTGGAGAGGATCTCTATGTGAGCCGTTTTAACCATACTTGATTATGACAAATTCGCCGGTCGTGGCGTTTTTAGGCGCCGACTTGATTTAGGTAAGGTTTGTCACCCTAGACTGGCCTAGTCTAGCTATAGCGAACAGCTCAGGTGTGGGGTGTCACCCCATATAGATCTATACACAAACTCTCGCTCTCCCTCCAGGAGACTCTGGTTATAACTACAGGCTACGATCGTACACTCTAATGGTGTCAACCGACATGTCTCACTAGCATCCTTGACTAAGTTTACGCGAATATTGTATTATGTTAAATGTATAATGTTTCCGAGTACGTTCTATGGTTGAATAGTCTAACGAGTATGTATATGAATGTACGAGGCCCAACAGAAATGTAGGAGGACCACAAAGGCCCAACAAGCATCTGATGTATAGTTTAGGCCCAATAAGCATGTAATTGGGCCACTAAGGCCCAATCAACATTTAATGTATAATCCAGGCCCAATATTCATGTGAATGGGCCACTAAGGCCCAATAACATGGATCGCAGGTATTAGGCCCAATAAACATGAAAATTTACACCTTTACCCCATTTGTATGTAGGTGGACATTTTTGGCCCAAATAACCATAAATTGATATATTCGACCCATTAATATAAAATTTACATTTTTCAGCCCCTTTTTAATTAAAATGACATTTTCGTCCCCTTTTTAATTAAAATGACATTTTCGGCCTAAATTTTGTAAAAATAACATTTTCAGCCCAAATATATATAAATTGACATTTTAGGCCCAATTTTAAGTTAAGTGTCATATTCAGCCCATAAAACCATAGATTTTCATTTTTGGCTCCAATTTGTATAGAATGACATTTTTGGTCCACAAAAATCATAATTTTTACATTTTGGGCCCAACAACCGTAAAGGCCCATAAAATGGCCCATTATGCGAAAATTTCACTTTTCGTCCCTTAAATGTTATTAATATCATAAAGACCCACTTTTTAAAATAAAATGACTCTTTTGACCCTTGTAAAAACCGTAAATGCCAAGAAAGTCTCATCTTTTTGTTTATTTTTCAAAAATGGCCCTTTTTTAAGATTTTGTTTAGTTTTTTTTAATCTTCACATGTTTAACACATTTATCTTTATAGTAAGTTGTATGAAGTGTTTTAGTTTACAAATATCACATCTTTTGGTTGTAACTTTCGAGATCTATAGTGTTTCATCACACAATCACAACTTAAACCAAGATAAACACACATAACATGCATAAATACATAGATCTAACACATAGCAACTTGTATTCTCCCCCAAAACATCTTAAAACCGAAAACAAGGGGTATGAAACTCACTTTGTTTTGAAGTTTTGGTTTTTGATGAAGAATATGAGGAGATTTCGGCCCTAGCAAGCTCCTTGAGATGGTTTTCGAGCTATATGAAGTTCAAGAGGATAGATCATGAAATGATATGGGTTAAGAAGAGATTTTGATGAAATCTTTGAAGTTAAACCATAGATTCAAGTAAGAACTAACCAAGAATGATGATCTTGATGAAAAATCTCTTGAAACTACCCACAAATCTCGAAAATTTAGTGGAGGAAGGAGGAGTTCTTTTGAGACAGTTTTGAAGGTGTTTGAAAGGAAAAATGGAGGTAGTGTGGTGGGGGTTTCGGCCGAGGGTAATAAGAAGAGGGAGGAAGAGAGATTGAGGTGATGTTTGCATGGATACCCACCATGCAAACATGAGGTGTCACTTGCAAAATAATCCTCTTTTTCTCTTTTTTTTTTGTTTAATGCATAACGGATAATGGGCCGAGAATTTTGGGCTAGAGGGATGAGAATGAATGATTTGGGCCTAACCTTGGCTTTGCTCGAATTTTATAAAGCCCAATAATATTTTTCGGCCCATTGGGCTCCTTATTAAGGTTCTCGGCCCAATGAAGCCCAATTAAAGAGGTTACGGCCTATTAGGGCAAATGAAATCATTTATGGCCCAACAAGGCCCATTAGAGATAAGATGTATTATTCTAGGTTCACATGGTCCAAAATGCTAAAGTTTCATGAATGTGGGTCCAATTACAGCCCGATTAGGGTTCCTAGGCCCAAGATAGTCAAGTTGAAGGTTTATTGGTCCATTAGGCCCAATAAGAGAACCCTGGTTCATAATAAACTTGAACCGGAATTTTTAGGGTTTTCAACATATAATTGACTATAAGAGATGTATTGTATAAGATTTTGAGCTTTACAGAAGAATGTTGATTAAGTTTGTTGTCATTGAATGAGCATAGGTTACACTATAAAATTAGGGTTACAAGTATCACAGTAGAGAATGTTTACATGAGACTAGAATTTCCTAGCCAAAATGCTAGTTGTGACATCATCCCCCCGTTAGAGGGAATTTCGTCCCGAAATTCTTTTGAAAGATGGACTCAAGAATGAGAGAATAGATGAGGGTACTTCTGATTCATCTGGTTTTCGCGTTCCCATGTGAATTCTGGTCCACGCTTAGCGTTCCATCGAACCTTCACAATCGGAATGCGGCTCTGCTTCGTATGCTTCACTTCCGTATCCAATATCTCGACTAGTTCTTCGACGAACAGGAGATTCTCATTTATCTCGATCTCTTCCAATGGAATGACAATAGTTTCGTCTGATAAGCACTTTCTTAAATTTGAGACGTAGAACATGGGTTGTACATTGTTGAGCTCTGAAGGTAGCTGCAGCTTATAGGCTACCAAACCAATTCGGGCGAGAATCTCGAACGGTCCGATGTATCGCGGGTTCAGTTTTCCCCGTTTCCTAAAGCGAATCATTCCTTTCCAGGGAAAGACTTTCAATAGTGCCCGTTTCCCAAAGCGAATCATTCCTTTCCGTAAATTTCTATCTTCTAAAGTCAATCCAATCAACCAAAAGTCCGGCATATTTCTATTACCTTTTAGCCTTGTTAAGGGTCATTTTGATGAGTTCTAAGCCCAGTACACTTATGGATTGGATGTTGAGAAGTGTTAGCTTAGTATTAGAGGAATGAAATCGATCTGGAAAACCCATCAAAGGATGTTCACGGCCGTGAACCCCTCCCATATATATACCTTTGTTCCATTTATTCCTCATTTCTCAACCCTTGGCCGCAAACACTCCATTTCTCTTTCAGTATCATCCACAAACACTTCAATCTTTCACTCTTAAAACACCCCTTTCATTAGATACTACATAGAAGCTTGCTAGGATCTTCAAACACTTGCCAAAACATCTAGCTCTTCAAGTGTTCTTCATAGGGCCGTGAACCATGATGAGATTATTGCGCTAATAGATCGACAGATTCTAAACAGATAAACAAATATAAAGCGACAAAGGAACAAAAGAACGAATCAAACGAATGTGGAATGATTAAATTATGCTCCACCTCAGAAGAGCTCGATGAAGAACTTCGACTGTAGAGGTGTGCTAGGGTTTACAGTACAATGAATACAAATAATAATGGAAGCGTTAATGACAAGGATGCATGCATGCACCTTATATACTAAACCCTAGAAAGATAAGCACGGTTGGACAGGCCCAAACTGAGAGTACATAATGGACCGAATTACAAAAGCCCAATGGTGCAACCCTTTAAACCCAACAATCTCCCCCTTTGTGCTAATTGAGGCGAGAGACTACTTCGGTTGAGTAACTTTAGTTTTCCTCACAATCTCCAACAGCCTGGGGATGATGGCAAGAAGAGTTTGATGGAAAAGAATATACCACCAAAGCATATCAGTAAACATATTTTTATCGGCTTCGCTGTTTTGATTACACCCATGTATAATATCCAGAATATGCTCCAAGCAGGCAGTGGAGAACAGGTGTTTGTCAACAAGAGCGAACATGCATTTTTGACCTTCGCCCCTAATGAACATGACTGTATGAAACTTGGGGTCAATTTTACCCTTAATCATCACATTGACATAACTTGCCCTCCCTATTGGCTTCATAGTGGGCTTCTTATGTATGGCAGAGGCGATTTCCTGATCCATCTTTGCGACTTTATGAATATAGCACACGAGCATTCGCTTGATGTGATCTATAATAGGATCATACTCCTTTTGATTAGTCAGCAAAATGTTGTTCAGGAGAATCCAATCATGAGGATTCAGATTCGGCATATCAGCCAGGGAAATCATATGAACCGAGCTATCAGAGCCTCGGGTCACTTTGAACTTTATGTTGATAAAATTCCCTGCTGAAGTGGGTTTCAACACCTTGACCGTTGTGATTTTCTGATTACTCCAGGTCAGGTATTGCGGCTGAGCAAACTCAAGATAGTACTCAAGCAGATTCCAATCAACCTTCGGGTCTAGGGAAGGAATGCCAGCCGTTGACTCAAAACAATGAAAAATGAATGCCTTTCAGGTGATTGGCATATCAAATTGTGAGTCCTTGGAATTCTCAAGCCCAAAAGAAAGGACCGGTTCGAGCCAATGAGTGCTTGGTGCATCGATTACCTCCCTCTGAAGCGTTTCCATAGACCACTCAGGAAACATAGACTTCCTTTGTTCTAGCATTTCGTTCGCTTTCCTCTCCTTATCAAGAATTTCCTTTTCTTTTCGAACCTTCGCCTCAATCTCTCGATCGCTAGGCTTGACTTTAAGACTTTCGGTTTTAGAAGCTTTTCCTTCTGTATCAGTGTCATCATCGTTTTCATCCTCATCATCATCACCAATCATCTTCTGTCGTTTTCCCTTCATACTGCCAGAAGCTTCATTACCCTTCGGCTTAGTAGTGACTTTCGGTTTTGGAGGTGGTTGAGATTGACCCTTGCCCTGATTAACATTTTCTCCCCTTGTTTCGGAGGAACAACTGGCTCCGGAACACCCTCAATCCTGCTCAAAACATCCAGAGCAGGTCTCAACTTCTCAGCCAAGTGGCGTCGAATTGAGATGGTAAGGATCGAGTCATGGGCTTCCAGAAGGTGTAGAAGAATGGAATGTACATCACCAACCGAACTTTTAACCACTTCACGCTCAGATTTTAACTCTGCAATCTCCTTGTTTGCAGCCTTGAGCTTCAGATTCTGAATTTTAAGCTAAGAAGTTCGCTTATCCAGCTCATCCATAATTTTGTTTTCGACAGCAAGTTCAGCTTCAAGTTTAGTGAGACGTGCATCAACTGAAGTGTGAAGGTCAGTGTTAGCGGCCTGTATTGCTTGGCGAGCTTCCTTAAAATGCTTCTTTTCAGCCTCTAGTGAACGCGTAAGATTATCAACCGAAGCGCTCATTGTTTGAGCATTCGTCTGAGCGGCAGCTTGGAGAGAATCAAGGAAGATTTGTGCATCAGAAACTAGTTTTTCGACATTTGGGGTCGTTTGCTTGCAATCCTTGGTGGAGGCTTCGACTGCAAGTGAAGCTTTCTGGCAGGTAGAGGTTGAGGCTTCAATGGCTTTAACAACATTAGAGATGGAAGTGTCATGCTCTTTGACAACGGTTGCGAATAGAGTCTTGATTGCTGCTTCTGAATATACACTGCCGTAAAAGGAAGAGAGCAGTTGGTCAAGTTTGTCATTCATGGCCTTGAGATGCTTCTTCGTAACAGGAGCGTCGTCATCATCATCACTCTGTACCCGATAAGGACTAAAGTAAACAGAGTCGAATTCCATGTCTTCTCCGCCAAGAACAAGTTCAGATTCATGTGAAGGAGGTGGGGATAAAGGTGCTGAGCTAATTGGGGGATCAGAACCGAAAGTAGATGCCCCCGTATCAAATACGTTGACACGAACAGTAGGTTCAGTTGGAGAAGTAGTAGTGGTAGTAACTGTAGTGAACATAGGGGTTGGAATTAGAATTGAGGTAGTAGGTGTAGATGAGATGGGTGGAGGAAAGGGAGCAATAGTAATAGGAACCGAGTGTGGAGGTAAATGAGGAGGTGAATTTCGGTTACTGTCATTAATTGGTGAGGGTGGAGGCGAATTACCTCTAGGCGGACTTTCGGTTTGAGTAACTTCGTCATCAGTTGACTCGGGGTCGTGCTGAGTGTTAGAGGGAACATACTCAGAGTCACTGGAAGATGGGGAATGTCACACCCCAAAACCGGAACGGCAGAAACGTTCTGAGGTGGAAGACGTCATGTACAGTATCATAACAATGCATAATAGTAAAGACAAGCAACAACATCCATTGCATTAACATAATAATTTTAATACAAGCGTGTTCTGTAAAGTTTGTAAGACACCAAAAGAATGATCAAAATAAAAGACGAGTCTTGTATGTGCTCCATCTCCTCAAAAGCTTCATCGGTACCAGTCTACTGATGACCTGAGAATAAAAGTTATTTTGAAAGAGTTTATCAGCATAACGCTGGTGAGTTCATAAGTATTTAGTGTCATTGCTTGTATGAAAATGTTTGTAACAACGTAGTGTAAATGTTAGTAGCTATTTTTAAATGTTTATAAATGGTTGTACTCCCTAGAAAATCCTATATTTTCTAATGAAATGTAGTCTTCTACCAAGACTGACTGTTTGTATGTTTGTTCTTTTGTAAATGTAAGAGTTTTCCCCAGTAAAACTATCAGTATAAAAATATAGTTCAAAACCTCGCTCATGCAAGATGGATACATAATAAATGTAATAGGGGAAAGTAATGTTTTACCCCAGCAGTATCAATGCCGGTTAAATGTGATGAAAGTGCAGACTCTAGGTAGTATTAAATGTACAATACACCTCGGGGAGTCTGTTTTGCCTTTAAATTCTTAGTTTGTTAATTAAAGGTTTGAATGTGAACTCGTATGTAACCATGCTGATCGACGGCTGAACAACTGATGACCCTCCGGTGTCATATGTAGTGAGGTAACATTCTGTCACCCCTTGGCCTTATCGGCTGGGACTGTAGCTAGCAGTCGGGGTGTGGGAGTGTCTGTCTCGTATAGATCTATACATACAATGCCCGCTCTCCGTCCAGGAGACTCTGGTTACAAAGTGATACCATAATGAAGTGTCGTATCGAGAAGTAGTATGTCACATTCTAATCATCGTATTCAAAAGTTTGTATAGTATGTCATAGTGTAGTGATCTTTCCTCTGTACTAGTATATAGTATATTCCCTTGTATAGTGTATAGTATGTTCTCTTGTATAGTGTATAGTATGTTCTCTTACATAGTGTATAGAGTGTATTGACTCATAACTGTACTCGCTCTTGTAGGTGTCGTTGTAATAGTAGTAGTGAGTAGTAAACCCTTAACTATACCTATTATAGTTAAATAGTAATGTAGTTTGTATGCCCTTGATACACAAAGGCACTGGACTGAAGTTAAAGCTTTTATATCCAAACATATATATACGATATATAACTAAGATTTCAACGACATTCAGACAAATAACAGGATACCCTAAGTCCACAACCAAACTAGGAACAAGAAATAAGGTGAGCTATCAGTCCTAAGTCCTTCAAGCCTTACTTATATAAATATATTAGTGTAGATATGAGTTTGAAATTAATGTAAGTTTAAGAAGGTTCGAAAACAGTTTTAGCCTCTAAAATAGTTTGATAAAGGGTTTTGAAGTGCTTGAAATCCATAAGTTTGATAGTAATTTGAAAGTAATAGAAAATCCTTCTGTTTGTTGTAGACATTAATCACATGTCAGTAAAACAATATCTAGAATGTTTCAACTTGTATTCCCCCCCCCCCCCATAAAAGCATTTAAAATCATTTCAAAGGTTGATTAAGGGGTATGAACTCACCTGAAACGAGTGATGTGAATGTAAGATCGGAAAAAGGATGCTAAGTGTCAAGTGAAGACTTGAGCACACACGGATCCTATTTAGCATATAAAGACACATATATGCATGCAATTAGTGCTTATACAACTAATTAAGAGGGGTAACACCCTCATAGACTAGAAAACTCTCTTATAGAAGTGTTACTATCATAAATGATTACATAAAATGAGTGTATGGTTACCAAATGGAGCTTTTGGTCTAAGTTGTATGTTCCTAGGAGCTTTCCGTCCTAATGGTATTTTCGGTCCAAATGGTTCTCGGTTTTTAGGGTTTTTGGTCCATGAGGTTAAGACCGAAAACTCATGATATTTGGTGCATAAGGTGATTTTCAAGGGTTTTCAAGTATGTGTAGGGGTTCTAAGTTTCATCCAAAGCCTTATGTGAGTTTAAGGTCTTAAAGGCACCTTTCTTTAGGGTTTACGGTCAAGGGAGATGCACTTGACCGAAAACACCTATTGTTCTTGAGAAATGGATGTTTTCAAGGCCCTAAATCAAGTATCCTTACTAGATAACAAGTATAGGAGATAGATACTTACAATATGGAAGCAAAGAAGGGTGTTTTCGGCCCAAAACACTAGTGTGTGTTCTTGGTGTTTTGAAGAACACTTGAAGATCTATGAAAAAGAGAAGATTTCATGGATGAAATCATGTATAAGTACTAGATGAAGTGTTGTATTAACAAATCAAGAGAAGAAACTCTTACATTTTTGGAAGATTTCGAAGAAGCTCTTATGATACTTGAGAGAGAATGTGGGTGTTCTTGAGTTTGGAAGTAAGAAATGAGGAAGGAAGGAGTAAACTCATGCCTTAAGCATGAGTTCTCGGTCAAAGGGGGGGTTTACGGCCCAAACCCCTAATGTTTGGCCGTAAACACCTCATTAAGGTGTTATTCATTTTATTCCTTCCCCAATAATCCTAGAAAATACATCCCTTCGTTTGTTCCCTCGAAGCATTAATATTAAAAACACCCAAACAGACTTTAAACCGAGCTAAAAATTAGCAGAAATGAATTTGACTTTTAAATTGAACTGTTTGACTGTGGAGTTCGTACAAATGAAAACTTTGGGTTGTCACATCATCCCCCCATTAGAGGGAATTTCGTCCCGAAATTAGAGCTCAAGCAACTAAGTTATTACAGATAACTAAGTAATACGATGAGGATATTTCAGCTTCATTTGATCCTCGCGCTCCCAAGTGAATTCCGGTCCTCGCTTGGCATTCCAGCGAACCTTCACTATCGGGATACGACTTTGTTTCGTTTGCTTGACCTCTCGGTCCATGATCTCTACTGGTTCTTCCACGAAGTTGAGGCTCTCGTTGATCTCGATCTCGTCGAGTGGGATTACAAGAGTCTTGTCGGATAGGCACTTTTTCAAGTTCGAGACGTGGAAGGTAGGATGTACGTTACTAAGCTCGTAGGGTAGATTGAGTTTGTATGCTACAGGGCCGATTCTAGCGAGAATCTCGAATGGCCCTATGTATCTTGGATTCAGCTTTCCACGCTTTCTGAAGCGTATCAAGCCCTTCCAGGGTGAGACTTTCAAGAGGACTCGGTCTCCCACCTGGAAGTCCAAAGGTTTCCTCCGTTTGTCTGCGTAGCTTTTCTGTCGGTCTCTAGAGGCTTTCAATCGTTCACGAATCTGAACGATCTTCTCTGTCGTTTCCCGAATGATCTCCGGACCCGTGAGAGTGCTATCAGGAATTCGTCCTTTAGCTAACTGAGTGTCACCCACCTCAGCCCAGCACAGAGGGGATCTGCACTTCCGGCCATAGAGGGCTTCAAATGGAGCAGCCTTGATGCTTGTGTGATAACTGTTGTTGTAGGAGAATTCAACAAGGGGTAAGTGAGTATCCCATGCCTTTCCAAAGTCAATAACGCAGGCTCGCAACATATCCTCCAAGGTTTGGATAGTTCTCTCACTTTGTCCGTCGGTCTGTGGATGGTAGGCCGTACTCATGTCCAGCCTCATTCCTAGGGAGCTTTGTAATGACTGCGAGAACCTCGAAGTGAATCTACTATCTCTATCGGAGATAATAGATATAGGAACACCATTCAGTCGTACGATCTCCCTAATGTATGTTCTTGTGAACTTCTCCATTTTGTCGGTCTCTTTGATGGGTAGGAAGTGCGTGGACTTGGTCAATCTGTCGACGATGACCCAAATGGTATCAAGCCCACCCGTTGTCTTGGGTAGCTTGGTTATGAAGTCCATAGTGATCCGCTCCCACTTCCATTCAGGTATCTCTGGTTGCTGAAGTAGACCTGATGGTTTCTGGTATTCGACCTTAACCTTTACGCAAGTAAGGCATTTACTCACGAAGGTAGCAATCTCTGCTTTCATGTTAGGCCACCAGTATAGCTTTTTAAGATCCAGATACATCTTATCTGAACCCAAGTGGACGGAATATCGAGTGTTGTGCGCTTCCTTCATGACCAAGTCTCTGAAATCACCGTGTCTTGGTGTCCAGATCCGGTCCATGAGATATAAGGCTCCGTCACCCTTGACTTCCAAGTTCTTATCCATTCCTCGTAGGGACTCTCCCGCCACATTTTCAGGTTTTAAGGCTTTAAATTGAACCTCCTTAATTTGGGCGGATAGATGCGAATGGATAGTCATAGTTAATGACTTGACTCTTCGTCCAGAATATTCTTTTCGACTTAGGGCGTCTGCTACCACGTTGGCTTTACCCGGATGATAACGAATTTCGCATTCGTAGTCATTGAGTAGTTCGACCCACCGTCGTTGTCTCATATTGAGCTCCTTCTGGTTGAATATGTGTTGTAGGCTTTTGTGGTCTGTAAAGATAGTGCTCTTCATACCATACAGGTAGTGTCTCCAAATCTTCAGGGCGAACACAACCGCTCCTAATTCGAGATTGTGTGTGGTGTAGTTGACCTCGTGTGTCTTCAGCTGTCTTGAGGCGTAGCGATGACCTTACCTCGTTGCATCAGAACACAGCCGAGCCCCTTGTTGGATGCATCACAGTATACCACGAAGTCGTCTATTCCTTCGGGGAGGGATAGTATCGATGCGGTGCATAAGGCTCGCTTCAGCATTTGGAACGCCTTCTCTTGTTTCTCTTCCCAGTTGAAGGCCACGCCTTTCTGGGTCAATGTCGTAAGGGGTTTCGCAATTCGAGAGAAGTTCTGTATGAACCTGCGGTAGTAGCCAGCGAGGCCTAGAAATTGACGAATTTCCGTAGGCGTCTTTGGTGCTGACCAGTTCTCAATAGCTTTAATTTTGGATGGATCCATGTGGATTCCTTCTTCGCAAACCACGTGTCCTAAGAATTCGAGTCTTTGAATCCAAAATTTGCATTTAGAGAACTTCGCATAGAGCTTCTCTGATCGTAAGGATCCTAGGACTTGTCGTAAGTGATCGCTATGTTCCTCCTTACTTCGAGAGTAGATAAGTATGTCATCGATGAAAACGATGACGAACTGATCCAAGGAAGGACGGCATACCCTATTCATCAAGTCCATGAATACTGCGGGCGCATTAGTCAATCCGAACGACATCACTACGAACTCGTAGTGCCCGTAACAAGTTCGGAAGGCTGTCTTCGGAACATCCTCCTCCAGCACTCGTAACTGGTGATACCCGGACCTCAGATCAATCTTGGAAAAGTAACTCGCCCCTTGCAGCTGGTCGAATAAATTGTCTATGCGAGGAAGAGGGTAACGATTTTTTATCGTAAGTTTGTTGAGTTCCCTGTAGTCGATGCACATACGGAACGATCCGTCTTTCTTCTTCACGAATAAGACCGGTGCTCCCCAGGGTGAGAAGCTTGGTCTTATAAAGCCCTTGCTAAGCAGTTCGTTAAGTTGACCGGACAGTTCTTGCATCTCAGCAGGTGCTAGACGATAGGGCGATTTGGCTACGGGGGTAGCCCCTAGAACTAAGTCGATCCTGAATTCGACTTGACGTTGGGGTGGTAAACCTGGTAGTTCTTCCAGAAAGACGTCGGGGAAGTCGCGTACTATGGGGAGGTCTTTTAGGTCTTTTGTTTTCTGGCTCGTGTCGACAATGTGTGCAAGGAATGCATGATATTCCTTACGCAAGTACTTCTGGGCTTGGATACTTGAGATAATACGAAGGCTCGTACTGGGTTTGTCTCCGTAGATCAACAAGGTTTCGTTATTTGGTAGGTTTAGACGGACTGCTTTGTCGAAACACAGAATATCAGTACGATGGAGACTCAACCAGTCCATGCCCACAATGACATCGAAGCTCTTGATTGCTACTGGTACGAGGTCGATTGGGAATGAATGATTATCTAGTGTGAGGGTACAACCTATGTAAATCTCGTTAGAACTCTCCGTCTTTCCGTTGGCCATTTCTCCGACGAAGGGTTCTTTTAGTGCTTGTGGTGCTTGATTAAGTAATTGTTTAAATTTTTGGTTTACGAAGCTCCTCTCTGCCCCACTATCAAATAGGATACAAGCATAAGAGTTATCGAGAAGGAACGTACCCGTGACTACTGTGGGGTCTGTCACGGCTTCATTGTGGCCAATAGCAATTAGTCTTCCTGCTCCTCCCGCATTCCCAGCTTTTGGACAGTTTCTTTTGAAGTGCCCTGTCTCGCCGCACCTGTAGCAGGTCTGGCTCACTCCTGCACCGGGGACTTTGGTGATGGGTTTGGGTGGTGTTCTGCAAAACCGGGCGGTATGGCCCTTCCGGTCGCAATTAGTGCATTGTATTTCCCGGCAGGGGCCGTTATGATGGAAGGAGCACTTGGTGCACTTGGGTAGGCTCCCTGCATATGGTTTGGCTGGTACAGGGGCAGCAGGAGTAGTGGCAGCATGGACAGCCACCGTCTGTTGGTTCTTGGAAGAGGGTTGAGCTGATTTGCCCTTCTTTCGGTCCCAACGCTTCCTCTTGTTGTCAGCTGTTTTGGTTGGTGCGGGGGCAGTCATTGTAGTTGCTGTTGGAGTAGAAGGAACCTCGTGATCAATAAGCCTTTGGGCCAATTCCTTGGCACTATCAAAGGTCGCAGGTTTTGATGCTAGAACATTCCCTCGATACGGGGGTACCAAACCCCAGATGTACCTCTCGACTTTCTTGCTTTCAGTGGGGACCAGGTTGGGACATAGAGTCACCAGGTCGCAGAACCTGGCTGTATAAGCCACTATGTCGGAACCCTTCATTTCGAGGTTCCACAGTTCCTCCTCGAGCTTCTGAATTTCACCCCTCGGGCAGTACTCCCTTGTCATCAGGTCCTTTAGTGTATCCCAGCCCATGGCGTTAGCTGCTACCAGTGAGAGTGATTTGACATGGCCATTCCACCACGTCAGGGCCCTTTCGGTGAAGGTGCAAGCAACAAACTTTATCTTACCTACTTCAGGGCATGAGCACATCTCAAAGATTGCTTCTGTTCTCTCGATCCATTGGGACAGTGCAATGATCCCTCCGGTTCCATTGAAGTACGTTGGTTTGCAGCTGATGAAATCTTTATAGGTACAGTCCTATGTACGTGGGTGGATTTCACCATGGCTAGAGTTGGTGCCCGTCCTAGCTCCACTTGCACCACCAGAGTTTACTTGGGCCTTGGCTGCGGTCACCGCTGCTTGAAACATCACCGCATCAAACTGCGGAGGGGGTGGTGGTGGTGGAGTTTGATTTGCAGGTCTGCCCCTGGTCGGACGAGGACGAGGCGGCATCTTTTACTGAAAGTTGATAGAGATGATGATAATAGTAAGAATCAATTGTAAGTATGATGAGTGTGATTCATGGACTAAATCGCCATAGTCCAAATAGCAGATAGAGGCATAACAATAGAGTAGGGAAACACAAGGGTAAAGACTTTCCCATAGATTAGATAACTGCCAATATTACTGGTATTAATGATGTAAAGTGAGTTCGGGAAAAATGACCTAACAGTAGGTCTTACATCAAACCATAAGGGAAAATGTTGGCAGCTTAGTAGTCTAGTTAGAGTACTTTTAGAAGTTAGGAATGTTTTACAGACAAGTGCTTCATAGAGCATAGAAAAGAAAGGCTATCCCTTATCTCAAAAGAAAAGATGAGTCGACATCTTCTACCGGCGACGGGTATCCCTCGGGCGAACCCTCAGATCTGCCAGTTGGCGTACAACTTCCTGAAGATGTCGCTCATGCGCCCTCTGACGTACTCGGAGTTCCATGACTTCGGCTCGGGATGCAGCTAGTTGGTTCTGCAGAGCCTCGTCGGTTCTCCTGGTCCTTTCCACATCCTCTTCGAGTTGACGAATGCGGACCGTGTTAAGGCCAGAGTTGGCGTCAACTTCCATTACTCGGTCGATGGCTGCATGACCTTGCTCGACGTTCCGAGCAATCCTACGGACCATGATGGGTAGGACCCGGTCAGCTGAGCCTCCCTCACTTATATTGTAAAAGCTTCGGTCTCCGTTGAAAGGTACATGCTGACTCTGCTCTTCACTCCAATGGTTCAAGTTCGTTGCCCACAAGGGTGTGGGACCTTGAAATGTTGGACGGGGGTTGAGGTTTAGGACTTGACCTTCTTGGGGTAGGTTGTTGACCTCTGGTTCGGAGTCGGAGTCATCCGAAAAGCCTTCTGCGAGGTGATCATCCAAAGGGATTGGGTGATCATCTTCTGGCTCATCATCAAGCCCCCTACCAATGCCTTGGTTGGGATAATACGGATCGCCGGGAAGGTGGAAGCCATCCATGCTATCTATGCGAGAATAAGGGAAAAGTATAGTTAATAGACGTACTAATAAGGATCCTTTTTAGTTTGCACACTAGTAAGTTATAGTAGCACAAAATACTCCTGTAGTATTTTAGGTTTACGTTCTGTTCTAATGTTCCCGTTGTAGTAGTGTTGGTAAGTTTTTAGGCTTGTTGCAACACCACAATCATTCTTAGGCACATGCTAGTCACTTCTCGGAAAATATAGTTGATCAGGCTATATCCCCCTAGATTTGACTATATGTCTCTAAGCCTAATCGTGTTGTTCAACAATCGTAATACCTTTGTTCTGATCTAGTAGGATACTGACCCTGGTATGAATAGATGTATATATACTTAGTTAAATATTTTATTATTTAAAAGTATATATTCTTGGTCAGAGTGTTTTAATCCCGATGCGTTTATAGTTTGTATATCTTTTATGGGTTGATATACTTGATTCACTATAAACAATGTTCTGATACCAATCTGTCACACCCCAAAACCGGAACGGCGGAAACGTTCTGGGGTGGAGGACGTCATGTACAATATCATAACAATGCATAATAGTAAAGACAAGCAACAACATCCATTGCATTAACATAATAATTTTAATACAAGCGTGTTCTGTAAAGTTTGTAAGACACCAAAAGAATGACCAAAATAAAAGATGAGTCTTGTATGTGCTCCATCTCCTCAAAAGCTTCATCGGTACCTGTCTACTGATGACCTGAGAATACAAGTTATTTTGAAAGAGTTTATCAGCATAACGCTGGTGAGTTCATAAGTATTTAGTGTCATTGCTTGTATGAAAATGTTTGTAACAACGTAGTGTAAATGTTAGTAGCTATTTTTAAATGTTTATAAATGGTTGTACTCCCTAGAAAATCCTATATTTTCTAATGAAATGTAGTCTTCTACCAAGACCCGACTGTTTGTATGTTTGTTCTTTTGTAAATGTAAGAGTTTTCCCCAGTAAAACTATCAGTATAAAAATATAGTTCAAAACCTCGCTCATGCAAGATGATTACAGAATAAATGTAATAGGGGAAAGTAATGTTTTACCCCAACAGTATCACTGCCGGTTAAATGTGATGAAAGTGCAGACTCCAGGTAGTATTAAATGTACAATACACCTCGGGGAGTCTGTTTTGCCTTTAAATTCTTAGTTTCTTAATTAAAGGTTTGAATGTGAACTCGTATGTAACCATGCTGATCGACGGCTGAACAACTGATGACCCTCCGGTGTCATATGTAGTGAGGTAACATTCTGTCACCCCTTGGCCTTATCGGCTGGGACTGTAGCTATCAGTCGGGGTGTGGGAGTGTCTGTCTCATATAGATCTATACACACAATGACCGCTCTCCCTCCAGGAGACTCTGGTTACAAAGTGATACCACAATGAAGTGTCGTATCGAGAAGTAGTATGTCACATTCTGATCATCGTACTAGTATATAGTATATTCCCTTGTATGGTGTATAGTATGTTCTCTTGTATAGTGTATAGTATGTTCTCTTGTATAGTGTATAGTATGTTCTCTTGTATAGTGTATAGTATGTTCTCTTGTATAGTGTATAGTATGTTCTCTTGCATAGTGTATAGAGTTTATTGACTCATAACTGTACTCGCTCTTGTATGCGTCGTTGTAATAGTAGTAGTGAGTAGTAAACCCTTAACTATACCTATTATAGTTAAATAGTAATGTTGTTTGTATGCCCTTGATACACAAAGGCACTGGACTAAAGTGAAAGCTTTTATATCCAAACATATATATACGATATATAACAAAGATTTCAACGACATTCGGACAAATAACAGGATACCCTAAGTCCACAACCAAACAACGAACAGCAAATAAGGTGAGCTATCAGTCCTAAGTCCTTCAAGCCTTACTTATATAAATATATTAGTGTAGATATGAGTTTGAAATTAATGTAAGTTTAAGAAGGTTCGAAAACAGTTTTAGCCTCTAAAATAGTTTGATAAAGGGTTTTGAAGTGCTTGAAATCCATAAGTTTGATAGTAATTTGAAAGTAATAGAAAATCCTTCTGTTTGTTGTATACATTAATCACATGTCAGTAAAACAATATCTAGAATGTTTCAACTTGTATTCCCCCCCCCCCATAAAAGCATTTAAAATCATTTCAAAGGTTGATTAAGGGGTATGAACTCACCTGAAACGAGTGATGTGAATGTAAGATCGGAAAAAGGATGCTAAGTGTCAAGTGAAGACTTGAGCACACACGGATCCTATTTAGCATATAAAGACACATATATGCATGCAATTAGTGCTTATACAACTAATTAAGAGGGGTAACACCCTCATAGACTAGAAAACTCTCTTATAGAAGTGTTACTATCATAAATGATTACATAAAATGAGTGTATGGTTACCAAATGGAGCTTTTGGTCTAAGTTGTATGTTCCTAGGAGCTTTCCGTCCTAATGTTATTTTCGGTCCAAATGGTTCTCGGTCCAAATGGTTCTCGGTCCAAATGGTTCTGGGTTTTTAGGGTTTTCGGTCCATGAGGTTAAGACTGAAAACTCATGATATTTGGTGCATAAGGTGATTTTCAAGGGCTTTCAAGTATGTGTAGGGGTACTAAGTTTCATCCAAAGCCTTATGTGAGTTTAAGGTCTTAAAGGCTCCTTTCTTTAGGGTTTTCGGTCAAGGGAGATGCACTTGACCGAAAACACCTATTGTTCTTGAGAAATGGATGTTTTCAAGGCCCTAAATCAAGTATCCTTACTAGATAACAAGTATATGAGATAGATACTTACAATATGGAAGCAAAGAAGGGTGTTTTCCACCCAAAACACTAGTGTGTGTTGTTGGTGTTCTTGGTGTTTTGAAGAACACTTGAAGATCTATGAAAAAGAGAAGATTTCATGGATGAAATCATGTATAACTACTAGATGAAGTGTTGTATCAACAAATTAAGAGAAGAAACTCTTACATTTTTGGAAGATTTGGAAGAAGCTCTTATGATACTTGAGAGAGAATGTGGGTGTTCTTGAGTTTGGAAGTAAGAAATGAGGAAGGAAGGAGTAAACTCATGCCTTAAGCATGAGTTCTCGGTCAAAGGGGGGGTTTACAGCCCAAACCCCTCATGTTTGGCCGTAATCACCTCATTAAGGTGTTATTCATTTTATTCGTTCCCCAATAATCCTAGAAAATACTTCCTTTCGTTTGTTCCCTCGAAGCATTAATATTAAAAACACCCAAACGGACTTTAAACCGAGCTAAAAATTAGCAGAAATGAATTTGACTTTTAAATTGAAGTGTTTGACTGTAGACTTCGTACAAATGAAAATTTCGGGTTGTCACAGGGAAGGAGATTTCGGTCTTTGAGCTTTCATCTTGATCTTTCGTTTCTTTGGAGCAGTAGGCGCTGCTTGCTCAGACTTGCGTTTTTTGGGAGTAGAAACTTTGGAGGATTGACCGTCCTTTTCCCCTTTTCTGTCAGGCTTCTTCCCTTTTTTTTACTGGTTTGTCTACAGTGTCTCGCGAGCTTTGCATTTTTGGAGTAAGCTGTCGTGGCCCTGTAGGGGTTAGCTTCTTATACTCATTGATTACATTGCTTTCAGGGGAAACACATTTTTACATTGACTCCGGAATCGAACCAATGAAGAGAAATTTGGAGAGATATGAGACAAGGATCCTCGTCGTGTGGAAGGTAGCAATCGATGACATGAGTGAATCCGCCATTGTTGGAACATGAAACTTTTCCATCGCCCAATTAGTGATTATAGTCCAAAACCGAGCACTTGAAACTTCAGAGTACTTTGAAGAATTGCTTATACTCTGAACCAGTTGAGACCATATGATTGACCCATAATCCATGTTAACCCCATGATACAGACCATATAGAAGGGTCATGAACGCCCTGCTCGTTCCATCAGAACCTGCAACCCTCTCCGATAAACCCTTGGAGAGGAGAGTAAAGAGTTCGTTCCACTTAGGAGGAAGACAAAATTTCTTGAACTTGGTGACAATGGTGAGAAGCTCAGTGTACCCCCATATCATAGAACATCGTGAACAGCTGAGTAGTGGTAATGGAATCAGGGTTAATCATAGAATCGGCGACAGCAAGGTGTAGCAATATACAAAACCTAGCTTTTGAAATCGACGTCTTTTGATTGACGATCTCAAAGAAGATACGCTCCTTAGCTTTATCCTAGACAGCGGTTGAGTAGACGTGAGAGAGCATCGACATTGGAACGCATTCAACCTGTGTGAGAGCAACCACCAACGGGGAATACTTGAGACATTCGACCACATGAAGCATATATGAATCATAGACGAATGGGTTTAGTTCAATGATAAGATTCTGATTGGGTTTGATGGTCAGAAGAGATGACTGAGCCGTTTGTTCATAGACAGAGGAAGATTCAGCCATTGTTGCAGGTGTGAAAAAGAAGATGAACAGTAGAAAATCGCCGATTTGATCTTGAGAGAGCGGAGAATTGGTAAAGTAACCCAAGAGGTGTGAGAAAACCTTATATACCATCACCAGGAGAGAGAAAAATCTACATTAATGATTCGACTATCTTTTGAATCGACGCCTGAAAAAGCGTGATTTGACAGTTGGGTTTTCCGAAGAAGACATCATCAGGCGTGATATTAGGTGCCGTTTCAAATTCACGCGCCTTTCCATCCTTATCTCCTGTTCAAATTCTGAACCGTTTCAAATTCATGCTGACTCACCCTTATTTTATTTTTATTATTTAAATAAATCAACGCCACCATAAAGAACCGAAGCTATATCTCTGAAAATAGCTTATTAGCAACCGAACAAGTGTTTGGAAAAATTGTAAAGATTTTCGTGCAAGATAGTGTGAAAGATAAAGAAATAAAGCAAAATTTATGTGGGATATTAGTGATGTCAATCAAGACATGAAGCAGTTGATCCCAGGCACGAATCTCTTCCTTCAAAGTCAAGAGAGACCTCAAAGTGCTTGTGTGGTTCCCCGTGAAAATACGATCAAATACTTGTTAAGAAGCATTGAAAGGCATCTTTTTATTATAAGGCTATTGATGGTGGTTTAGCTTCAATCCATGCTTTGGTTCTTGACATAAGACCGAAAGTGGACGAAGTACTTGTGACTTGATGTATTTTAGAAATCTCAAAAAAAGATAAAACTGGATCTTATGGGAAGAAAACGTCTTGGTATTTAGACAATTTCATAAAGATCACTCAAAAAGAAAAAGAGATTTCAGTTGACATTCCACAAGAGTGGTTTCGTTAAATCATGGGTGAGAGCTACAACGTTTGATTGTTCACCGTCAATTTATTAGTGATGTTGGATTTTGGGTTTCACTCAGCTCGTGGTAGAACGAAACTAAGATCATGAACACCGAAGTTGTGTAACCATAAACCTCAGTGGTAATATCTGAGAGTCTCAAGGGTTACGTTGATAAGAAAGTTATACCTGCCCCAACATCATTTTGTGTCGCATTTGTGAACTTGAAACAAGATAAGAATAGAGAGAAAACACTAAAACAAATAGAAATATTTTTGTAATTTTGGATCTTTAGAAATTCTGAAAAATAATAAAGAAAAACAGAAAAAAAATATTTTTGGATTTTTGTAATTTCTGAAAAATAATAAAAACATAAAATAAAATATTTTTGGATTTTTGTAATTTCTGAAAAATGATAAAAACAGAAAATAAAATATTTTTGGATTTTTGTAATTTCTGAAAAATGGTACAAACAGAAAATAAAATATTTTTGGATTTTTGTAATTTCTGAAAAATGTTAAAAATAGAAAATAAAATATTTTTGGATTTTTGTAATTTCTAAAAAATGATAAAAACAGAAAATAAAGTCCATATTAAAGCAGGCGAAAGGGTAAACAAGATATACAAAAGTATACAACCGAACCCAATTCGAGATAAGATGAAGCGAAATGGACCGAGCGTTCGGTTCAATTCGGTTCCAAAAATTCCAGAGCCGAAATAGACCGAGCGTTCGGTTCATTTCGGTTCCCGAAAATTTTTGGAGCCGAAATAGACGTAGCGTTCGGTTCATTTCGGTTCCCGAAAATTTTAGAGCCAAAATAGACCGAGCGTTCGGTTCATTTCGGTTCACGAAAATTCTAGAGCCGAAATAGACCGAGCGTTCGGTTCATTTCGGTTCCCGAAAATTCTAGAACCGAAATAGACCGAGCGTTCGCTCTATTTCGCTTCTTCAATTTTAATGAGAGGAAAGGGGTTTCGGTACTGACTCAGCTTCCATCATTCCCAAGCCTTGGAGTATCTTATTAAAGCTTGCTTCAGGTAAGGCCTTGGTGAATATATCAGCCAGTTGATCAGCATATCTAATGAAATGGACTTCGATATTACCATCTTCAACATGGTCCTTGATGAAATGGTATCTTACCGCAATATGTTTCGTCTTGGAGTGTTGCACTGGATTGTGACAGATTCTAATTGTGCTTTCAGAGTCAGAGTAGAGGGGAATCTTCTTCATGCTTAGGCCATAATCCCTAAGTTGGCTTTGTATCCATACAACTTGTGAAGTACAGGATGTTGTGGCGATGTACTCAGCTTCGGTTGTAGAAAGAGACACACAAGTTTGTTTCTTTGATTGCCAACTGACGAGTTAACCATCAAGGAATTGGCACCCGCCAATAGTGATCTTTCGGTCCAGACCACATCCACCAAGGTCAACGTGAGAGAAGGCTTGAACAAAGAAGCCGGATTTTGCAGGATACCAGAGACCGAGAGACGAGGTTCGCTTCAGATACCGAAAAACATTCTTCACAGCCATCATGCGAGGTTCGCGTGGATTAGCTTGAAACCTGGCACAATAACAGACATAAAACATTATATCTGGTCGACTAGCTGTCAGATATATTAAGGACCCTATCATTTGGCGATAGAGGGTCATGTTGTCACACCCCCGACCGAGGCGACAGAACATGCCGGGCTGTGCGACAAAGTTCATGGATCACAGATAAATTGAATATACAGCACAAGTACAACAATAAACAAAATAGCATTTCATTACATATTTATGTTTTCATACAAGGTTCTTACAGATAGTAATAAAATAATAATACGAGTTTGCCTTAACAGTTAGGCATAATAGTTCAAAAGTAGAAAATTAAAGTACTTGCGAGCCATGTTTTCCATCGTCTGAGTGTACCCGAAATTTCACTGGTTTCCTGAGAATAGATGTATTTTGAAAGTCAACACGAGGTTGGTGAGAGTCACAGGTTTTCTGCTAGCCGCAGTAATAATACGTTCAAAAGTCCAAAAGTATTTTTCTTGTATAAAAATAGTTGAAACAATGCTTGTCATGAGTCTTTAAAATCCAAAAAGTATTTTTATAAATAAATCCATGCTTTTAAAGAAAACGTGCTTGTAATAACTTCATGAAAGTTTAAATATATCCATTGTATAAGTAATCACTATACTTAAAAATAGTTCTGAAAGCAACCAAACCTATGGTTGTAGTGAAAAAGTGAGAGAGATTTGTGTTAATGTTTTTAGTGAGTTCTATAATCGAGTTATAGACGAAAAGTACCCCTCCCTACAACGCTTCATTGGACGTCGTAGTAACGATCGTAGACACATATCACCTGCTACGATTGACCAGTCGATGGTTGTAGGTAGCAACCGCAGGTGGGGTTGTCGACCCCATATAGATCTATACATATGTACCTCGCTCCGAAGATTAACGATTATAGCAGTGTGGGGCAGGCTAAGTGATTAAACTCAGCTAATGAATAGTAGCGTCTCACTCAAAAACCATTAACGAAAAGTTTGTGAATAACTCTCGGCCCTAACTTAATTATAGTTAAGTACCGGGCATAATGAATTTCGTAGTATAGCATTTGTAAAAGCCGAGTATGGTTGACATATTTATAAAAGTATAAATTACTCGCTTTTATAGAGATATGTATTTCAGCATATCGATCTTCTATAAGTGTGTAAAGCTTTTTGTATAAAATTATTCATGGGTGTAGTCTTTGAAACTATGAAATACTTTTATATTTGTATATGTAAGTTAAGCCTTATGCATGAAAGTTTCACCTATGGAAGTCTTTATAACTATAAACGTGTAGCATGCATATCATATAAGACTTTTGTATTTGTATAATAAATACTATTTAGCACATATATTCTCCCCCCAAAAAAAAGAATAAATATAAAAGAGGGGTCGTAACTCTCACCTTGATCGATGATTTGTTTTGAGTATTTGACGCGAGAAGCCGAGAAGTGTCGCTTTGATAACGAACCGTCAGGATTTGTTTAGTTTCCTATGAAATTTAAACATTAATTAATATGTGGAGGGTTGTTTGGTAATTTAACCAAAGTGTAGGGTTCATTTACTAATTTAAATAAATCAAATGGGATTAAGTTTGTCAATACTTTTCAAATGAGGGACTAAAATGATTTATTTAAATTTTAAGTTTAAGTTTTGGATTTATTTTGCAAATAAATCCCAAGAAGGGGTGTAATTTAAATAAATAAAATTAAAGTTTGTTGATTTGGACTTGGTTTGTAAGGTATTTTCAAGTGAGGGGTGAGTTGTGGACTTTTTAATTGATAGTTTAATAATGACTTAGGACCAGATTTGTAACTATTTCACATATGAGGGTTAAAATAATTAATTCAAATAAAGGGAATGGCTAAAGTCGTACAAGTCCAAAATTTGGGGGACTAATTATATTTAATTTGTATGTATGTTTGCAATTGAAAGGGTTCATTAACAGGAGGTGATACCTCCTGTTCTTCACTATACACCATCGAGAAAGAAAAATATACATATGTAACGAATGGTTTTGTGTTTAATCTGGGATCGACGAATGCAATACTTAATGAAAAAAAAAAAAAAAGGATAGACGAGTTTAACTTAAAATGAAGTTTGTGAAGGGAGTGGTCACTCCCTCCCTGTCGACGCATGCATGATATCAAAAATTTCAATCTTCAATTTTGGCTGTTACGCATCGAAAGGACAGACAAAACAAGAAAATATAAGTGATGGGTATTGTGGACTTACGAAGCAGCAACAGCAGGAGGTCGTCGAGGGTGGTGGCAGTCGGTGGCTTCTAGCGGCAGTGGGTTTAGATGGCCTGCTGTCTCCTTCTTTTTCTTCCCGTTTTTGGTCAGGGTTTGTCGAGAATGTGGCTGAGGGACTTCCAAACGTCAGTAGGGTAGAACTGGGAGGTGATTAGGCGTGGTTTTTCCAGTGAAATAAGGTGATGGCAGGGGGTGGTTTGAAGGTGGCAGTGGGGGGTTCTTCCAGCTTTTCTGGACAGAAATGGTGAGTGGAGAGGAAGAGAGTGATAGAGAGAAGAAGAGGCTGATGATTTTGTGAGGATCCATGAGAAGTAGTGGCCTCTATTTATAGTATAAGTCTATAGACACATGGATTGCTTATCCATGGCCATACTTCCAATCCCATTTGTGTACCTTTGGTGAACCTTGGACACAAAGGAGGAGAGTGTAGGAAGGAAAGGCACGTGGGTTTATACGTGGAGTTCTTCATCCCATGTGGGCCCGACATGGGGTTATACCTCCATTTCATGTCCAAAACATGCAAAAACCGGATGCCTCGGGATTCGTGCATCGGGGATTTTTTTTTTTCGAAAGCACCGTTCAATAGAGTATAATTCAAGGATTCCAGAACATCAAATGGATTAATTTTTGGAGTTACGGATCTCCGGGAAATTGCGTTTGAAGTTTTGCGTCTTAACGGTTGGCGGTGTCCGTTTTCGCAACTTTTGTAAATATTTTCGTAAAAATTATTTTGAGTGTGAAATTAAATAATATATTATATCCTGAGTCCAAAAACGCTCTTGGAAACCCCGTCGGCAAGCATAAGTGCGTCAACGGTTAGATTCGGTTTTACGCGATTAAAGAAAAATAGTGTTGTACTGTCTATTTTCTTAAAACGGTCGTATATTATGCATACGAACTCCGTTTTTGACGATCTTTATATTTTCGGAAACAGGGGAACATGTACTATCATATTTTAATGTTTGTTTTGCTCAAAAAAGATTAATGCTAAATTTCAGTTATTAGACGCATTAGTCAGCGCTGCAGTTGAGCGGTTTGATTTGGTTACCAGTTTACACGTTTGGGCATAAAAATATCATCAGATATTACATAATAATTGAACTTAACTCATTTATATTTCATTAGATGCAGTTAAAGCTGAATGAGTTAATTACAAATAGATTTGCCGTAATTTAGTCATTTGAAATCTATGACCTAAATTCCGGGATGTCACATTACCTCCCCGTTAAGGGAATTTCGTCCCGAAATTATTACATTCTTGGCTACTTTATACTAGTAGTCAGTTGTTTCACTAGTGGAGGGGGCATCGTTGAATAAATGTGGGTACTTTTGCTTCATTTGGTCCTCGTGTTCCCAAGTAAACTTCGGCCCTGTACGAGAGTTCCATCTGACTTTTACTATAGATATGCGGTTTTGTTTGAGTCTTTTAATTTCCCGATCCATAATCTCCACTGGTTCCTCCATGAAGTGAAGCTTTGTGTTGACCTGAATTTCATCGAGTGGTACGACCAGGTTTTCATCGGCTAGACACTTTTTGAGATTACACACGTGGAAGGTATCGTGAACCTTGTTGAGCTCTTGAGGTAGCTTGAGCTTATAAGCTACCGGACCAACCGTTGCTAGTATCTCGAAGGGTCCGATGTAACGTGGGTTTAGCTTTCCTCTTTTCCGAATCTAATGACACCCTTCTATGGGGCAACTTTTAGTAGGACCCGGTCTCCTACTTTGAATTCCAATGGTTTGCGTCTGTTGTAGGCATAGCTCTTCTGCCGACTACGTGCGGCTTTTAGCCATTCTTTTATCTGAACAATCTTTTCTGTTGTCTCCTGAATGATTTGAGGTCCAGTGAATAGTGTATCCCCAATATGTTTTCCTGCTAGTTGGGTATCTCCAACTTCTGCCCAACATAATGGTGAACGAGATTTGCGCCCATACAAGGCCTCGAATGGGGCGGTCTTTATGCTAGTGTGATAGCTGTTGTTGTATGAGAACTCAACAAGTGGCAAGTGAGTATCCCATGTGTTACCAAAGTCTATCACGCAAGCACGGAGCATATTTTCCAAAGTTTGTATTGTTCTTTCGCTCTGACCATCCGTTTGGGGATGGTATGTTGTACTCATATCAAGTTTTGTCCCTAGGGACCTTTGCAGTGATTGCCAAAATCTGGAAGTGAATCTACTATCTCGGTCTGAGATGGTGGATATAGGTACGTCATGTAGTCTGACTATCTCCTTGAGATAAGTTCTAGTGAGTTTCTCCATCTTGTCCGTTTCCTTGATGGCTAAGAAGTGAGCGGACTTGGTCAAACGGTCAATCACTACCGGGATGGTATCATAACCGCTTGATGTTTTTGGCGGTTTTGTTATGAAGTCCATTGTTATATGTTCCCACTTTCATTCTGGAATCGGCGGTTGTTGTAGTAGACCTGACGGCTTCTGGTACTCTGCCTTGATCTTGGCACAGGTCAAACATTTACCGACATAGGTGGGAATCTCTGCTTTCATATTGGGCCACCAATAAAGCTTTTTCAGGTCGAGATACATCTTCTCTGATCGGGGATGTATTGAGTATCTTGACTTGTGAGCTTTATTTAAAACCAAATCCCTGACCTCTCCAAATCTTGGAGTCCAAATCCGGTTCATGAAGTATCACGTTCCATTATCTCTGAGGTCGAACTGTTTGCCCATGCCTCGTAGGTTTTCTTCCATGATGTTCTCAGGTTTACCTGCTTCTAGCTGAGCATCACGAATTTGAATAGTGAGGTTTGAGTGGATGGTTAGGGTTAGAGCCTTTACACGAAGAGGTTTTGCTCGTTCCTTCCTGCTTAAAGCATCTGCCACAACGTTTGTTTTGCCTGGATGATAACGAATTTCGCATTCATAATCATTCATCAATTCGACCCATCTTCGTTGTCTCATATTGAGCTCTTTTTGATCAAAAATGTGTTGAAGGCTCTTGTGGTCTGTGAATACAATGCACTTTGTCCCGTATAGATAGTGTCGCCAATCTTCAAGGCAAATACTACAGCTCCCAACTCTAGGTCATGGGTAGTGTAGTTCGTCTCGTTTGGCTTCAGTTGTCGGGATGCATATGCAATAACCTTATTCCTCTACATCAGTACGCACCCTAACCCTTGACGTGAGGCATCACAGTATACTACAAAGTCTTCTGTTCCCTCGGGAAGACACAAAATCAGTGCACTGCATAACAATTGCTTCAATTTTCAGAAGGCAGACTCTTGACTGTCTCCCCAGTCGAACTTTTTGTCTTTCTGGGTTAGTGTGGTGAGAGGCTTGGCTAGTTTGGAGAAGTTCTCTATAAATCTCCGATAATAGCCTCCAAGCCCTAAGAATTGGCGTACTTCGGTTGGTGTTGTTGGTGCTTTCCAATTCTTGACAGCTTCGATCTTCGCGGGATCGACATGAATCCCTTTACTGCTGACCACATGACCGAGGAAATGAACTTCGTTAATCCAGAACTCACACTTAGAAAACTTTGCATAAAGTTTTTCTTTTCTTAACAGTTCTAGAATTAAACGCAAGTGCTGGCCATGTTCTTCCTTGGTTCGTGAGGATATTAATATGTCATCGATGAAGACAACCACGAATTCGTCCAAGTAGGGTTTACACACCCGATTCATAAGGTCCATGAATACGGTAGGTGTGTTGGTCAGTCCAAATGGCATCACTAGAAACTCATAGTGACCGTATCTGGTTCGGAATGCCGTCTTTGGAATATCTGCTTCTTGAACTCTAAGTTGATGATAGCCGGATCGTAGGTCGGTCTTCGAGTAGTGGCTGGATCCTTGTAATTGGTCGAACAGGTCGTCGATCCTCGGGAGTGGATACTGGTTCTTGATAGTGAGCTTGTTCAACGCTCTATAGTCGATGCACATCATGAACGATCCATCCTTCTTTTTGACAAATAATACCGGGGCTCCCCATGGGGAGAAGCTTGGCCGGATAAAGCCTTTGTCGAGAAGTTCCTGAAGTTGACTAGATAGTTCTTGCATTTCCGATGGAGCCAGACGATAAGGAGATCGTGCCACTGGTGATGCACCCGAGATAAGGTCGGTTCGAAACTCAACCTGTCTGACAGGAGGTACTCCAGGTAGGTCTTCTAGAAATACATCCGGGTAGTCGCACACTTGTGGTATGTCTTTGATTTCCTTACCCTTGTCTTGCGTATCCACCACGTGGGCTAAGAAAGCATAGCATCTCTTTTGCAAATACTACCTTGCCTTCATGCAAGTAATGACTCTTAGGTTTTTCCCTGACTTATCTCCGTAATTACAAGGGTTTCATTGTTTGGTAAGGGTAATCGTACAACTTTTTCGTAACATAGAATCTCCGCTCGATGGGCTGATAACCAATCCATTCCGATGATTACATCGAAACTTCCAATGGTTATGGGCATTAAGTTGACAGGGAACACGTGATTATTCAGGGTGAGAAGGCAGTTTGTAAGTATTTCTATGGTGCTTTCTATTTGACCATTGGCTACTTCTACCGTGTAAGCATTATTGAGTTTGCATGATTCATGATTTATCATTTTTCTAAACTGGTGGGAAATAAAGCTCTTATCGGCACCAGTGTCAAATAATACGGAAGCATAAATATTGTCGATAGGAAACGTACCAGTAACCACAGTTGGTTCCTAGCGTGCGTCCCCCGCACCTATCACAAACGCCCTTCCTTGACCACCCTGTCTCTTCAACTTACGACAATCTTTCCTGAAATGTCCTGGTTGGTTGCACTCGAAGCAGGTTCGACTTTCTTTTGCGGTAGTATTTGAGGCTGTGTTGTTTGGGTTCTTTTTGCAAAATCTGGCAGTATGACCCCTTAATTTGCAGTTGCTACAGATCATGCAGTCTCCAACATGATGATAGTTGCACTTAGGGCAGCGAGGCAGAGCTCCAGCGTAGGGCTTTGCTGGAGTGGGAGTGGTTGTGACTGCAGCATACACTGTTATTGGATTTTGGTTTGGCTTACGGTGCTTGAAGTTCCCTTTCGGCTTCCCCTGGAACTTTCTATTTGAATTCCCAGTTTGGTTCTTTTCTTTTTCGGGGACCATGGTGCCTCGTCAGATACATTGTTCAGTCAACTCATAAGCCAGTTGCTTGGCGCTGTCAAAAGTTGAGGGTCTGGATGCAGTAACCAGACCTTGGACTGGCGATGCCAATCCCCAAATGTATCTCCCCGTCTTTTTGTCTTCTGAAGGAACCATTCCAGGACAAAGGGTTGCAAGATCTTCGAATCGGGAGGTATAAACAGCTACCTCTGATCCTTGCATGGTTAGATTCCAGAGTTCTTATTCTAGTGCCTGAATCTCCTGCCGTGGGCAATACACCTTAGTCATCATTAGTTTCAGCTGTTCCCATCCCATGACATAGGCTTCCGCAATTCCCACGATCTTGGCATGGTTGTTCCACCAAGTTAAGGCAGCATCCATCAGTGTGCAAGTAGCGTACTTAACCCTGCAGTCATCGGGGCAAGAGCTGATGTGAAAGACAGCTTCAATCTTTTCTATCCATCGGGACAGATCAACAGCTCCTTCGGTTACGTAGAATGGTCGGGGTTTACAACCCATGAATTCTTTGTAAGAGCAGTGCCTCAGATTGTTTTGGGTAACTACAGGAGTACCACTTCCACTATTTCCAGTATTCCCGTTTCGAGCAGCCTCATAAGTTGCCAAGGCCGTAGCAATCCCTTGTGCAAGCATGTTTTGCATCATAGTGGGATCCATCTGGAAATTTTGGTGGTTATTTGTAGTACCTGGGGCTTCTTCAGGGTCTGGAGTTCCTTCTGTTGTTTGAGTTATCTCAGGACAAACTTCTCCTGTTAGTTCGCGGAGTCGGTGGCGGAAGAACTCGTGGTTCTTTTCGTCGAGGCATTATCCTAATACGTTAGATAAGTAAGTTAAGTTGTTTTTAAACCATGTAGTTATAATATGTGTGTATTTTGTATTTGTTCAATTTTTTTTTCTTCCGAAATCATACAGATTTTAAGTGAGAAGATGAAAGCTTTACCTGATATATAGTTTTGCAAGCAACACCTAATAAATGCAAACATTTAACAAAATACTGAAACATTGTCATCAGAACTGCTTGTTTTGGTTACAAAGTTTTAACCATATAAGGTTAGAAATAGAAAAGCTTTTCAAAAGATCTATTACAAACCAGGCAGTGATAAACACTTGCAAAACAAAAGCTATTCCTCAAAAGTCCTAACCTTATCCTACGACACAGCTGTCGTAGATATCTACCTCCCAAATCGAGTCATCACATAGAGGACAAAGTCCTCAAACTGGTCCAAGATGTCGCACCGCTCTTACGCAGAGATAACCAGCTGATTTCGCTACGCAGCAAGCTCGCTCTCCATGATCTGAATCCGGTAGTTATGTGCTCTAACCTGAGCACTCAAAGCATTCAATGCATCGTGATCAGCACCTGAGAGATGATATAATATCTGGATCGCATCAGAATGCTCCTTCTCCTCTGCCTCGAGTGTCTCAACTCGATGGTCGAGGGAAGTAGAGCCTGGACCTCTCACAAACAGCTCCAAGGATCCGATCCTATCCTCGATCTGATCAGTCCGAGTCATCAAGCGAGGTATCAGATCATCCTCAGGGTTAAACCTGAGTGGTGCCCGTGAAGATTCACCAACCTCAAACCGTGGTGGTAGATCAGTAGCATCCTTCCTGCTAAGGAGGTCTGTGAGCCAAGATGGCTCACTGGGTCGAGTCCGTTTCCCTAATAGACCACTAGTGGGTCGGGAAACCTGAGTAGCTGGGTCCAAGTGGTAAATATGAGATATAGTAATCCCTGGGGTCCTCATCATTCAAGGGCCCCTGTCGCGCAGAAGGTACGGCTGGTAGTAGGGTCTCGGTGGTGAGACTGGTGGGGTAAGGGGAATAGGTTCTTCTTCGGAGAGGTCTCCCTCATCCTCTGTAGGACCATCATCATCAGTCTCTTGGGCATCCTGCAATATGCCCTCATCCTCGAGCTCCTCCTCATTGGGATCCTCCTTAGGATCCTCTTCGGGATCTTCCTCCTCAAGAGTGTCCTGGGGAAAGTACGGATCCCCAACTAAGTGTAGTGGATGTGGATGCAAAGGAACTCCAAATGGCTCATCGGGATCCTCAAGGCGAAACCAGTCATCGGGGTTATCCGGTAGTCCAGCCATCTACATAAAAGGGTTTCAAGTGGGTTAGTAAATTTCTATAAGTTTTTTTTAAGGTTGATAAAAGGATTCTAAGGTACTAAGCTCCAATAACGAATCTTGTGGACATTCTTCAACTTCTACAACTCTCAACCGTTGTAGCCTGTCAAACTCCTTGCTCAAGGTTGGTTGTGCACCGGCCCGACCATAAATAACATAGGCGCGCGTTCCAGGTTTATTTGTGGTATGGCTTATGTACGGTACTAACCTTTATTTGAGGCGTTTAACCTAAAGGGTTGAGTTGGTAGTTTTAGTTGAAGGGATGTTTAGAATTTTTATTAATTGTTCTCATCGCGGGTCAGAGTATATATATAAACTCTTATATATTAAGGTTGGTGGGGTTTGTAGTATTATTAATCTTTGTTTTGTACTTCCCAACTACCGCACCGTAAGTAGTCGAGAAGTAGTTTTATTATTAATAATACTTTTATTAGAAGCTAGTTGCTATAGTTATATTCCTCTTTCAAGGTTACAAGTTCTCTATAGCCAATTTAGCTCTGATACCAATCTGTGACACCCCCGGCCGAGGCGGCGGAACATGTCGGGCTGTGCGACTAAGTTCATGGATCACAGATAAATTGAATATACAGCACAAGTACAACAATAAAAAAACAACATTTCATTACATATTTATGTTTTCATACAAGGTTCTTACAGATAGTAATAAAATAATAATACGAGTTTGCCTTAACAGTTAGGCATAATAGTTTAAAAGTAGAAAATTAAAGTACTTGCGAGCCATGTTTTCCATCATCTGAGTGTGCCCGAAATTTCACTGGTTTCCTGAGAATACATGTATTTTGAAAGTCAACACAAGGTTGGTGAGAGTCACAGGTTTTCTGCTTTTCGCAGTAATAATACTTTCAAAAGTCCAAAAGTATTTTTTTTGTATAACAATAATTGAAACAATGCTTGTCATGAGTCTTTAAAAGCCAAAAAGTATTTTTATAAATAAATCCATGCTTTTAAAGAAAACGTGTTTGTAATAACTTCATGAAAGTTTAAATATATCCATTGTATAAGTAACCACAATACTTAAAAATAGTTCTGAAAGCAACCAAACCTATGGTTGTAGTGAAAAAGTGAGAGAGATTTCTGTTAATGTTTTTAGTGAGTTCTATAATCGAGCTATAGACGAAAAGTACCCCTCCCTACAACGCTTCATTGGACGTCGTAGTAACGATCGTAGACACATATCACCTGCTACGATTGATCAGTCGATGGTTGTAGCTAGCAACCGCAGGTGGGGTTGTCGACCCCATATAGATCTATACATATGTACCTCGCTCCGAAGATTAACGATTATAGCAGTGTGGGGCAGGCTAAGTGATTAAACTCAGCTAATGAATAGTAGCGTCTCACTCAAAAACCATTAACGAAAAGTTTGTGAATAACTCTCAGCCCTAACTTAATTATAGTTAAGTACCGGGCATAATGAATTTCGTAGTATAGCATTTGTAAAAGCCGAGTATGGTTGACGTATTTATAAAAGTGTAAATTACTCGCTTTTATAGAGATATGTATTTCAGCATATCGATCTTGTATAAGTGTGTAAAGCCTTTTGTATAAAAGTATTCATGGGTGTAGTCTTTGAAACTATGAAATACTTTTATATTTGTATATGTATGTAAAGCCTTATGCATGAAAGTATTCACGTATGGAAGTCTTTATAACTATAAACGTGTAACATGCATATCATATAAGACTTTTGTATTTGTATAATAAATACTATTTAGCACATGTATTCTCCCCCCAAAAAATGAATAAATATAAAAGAGGGGCCGTAACTCTCACCTTGATCGATGATTTGTTTTGAGTATTTGACGCGAGAAGCCGAGAAGTGTCGCTTTGATAACGAACCGTCAGGATTTGTTTAGTTTCCTATGAAATTTAAACATTAATTAATATGTGGAGGGTTGTTTGGTAATTTAACCAAAGCGTAGGGTTCATTTACTAATTTAAATAAATCAAATGGGATTAAGTTTGTCAATACTTTTCAAATGAGGGACTAAAATGATTTATTTAAATTTTAAGTTTAAGTTTTGGATTTATTTTACAAATAAATCCCAAGAAGGGGTGTAATTTAAATAAATAAAATTAAAGTTTGCTGATTTGGACTTGGTTTGTAAGGTATTTTCAAGTGAGAGGTGAGTTGTGGACTTTATAATTGATAGTTTAATAATGACTTAGGACCAGATTTGTAACTATTTCACATATCAGGGTTAAAATAATTAATTCAAATCAAGGGAATGGCTAAAGTCGTACAAGTCCAAAATTTGGGGGACTAATTATATTTAATTTGTATGTATGTTTGCAATTGAAAGGGTTCATTAACAGGAGGTGATACCTCCTGTTCTTCACTATACACCATCGAGAAAGAAAAATATACATATGTAACGAATGGTTTTGTGGTTAATATGGGATCGACGAATGCAATACTTAATCAAAAAAAAGGATAGACGAGTTTAACTTAAAATGAAGTTTGTGAAGGGAGTGGTCACTCCCTCCCTGTCGACGCATGCATGATATCAAAATTTTCAATCTTCAATTTTGGCTATTACGATCGAAAGGACAGACAAAACAAGAAAATATAAGTGATGGGTATTGTGGACTTACGAAGCAGCAACAGCAGGAGGTCGTCGAGGGTGGTGGCAGTCAGTGGCTTCTAGCGGCAGTGGGTTTAGATGGCCTGCTGTCTCCTTCTTTTTCTTCCCGTTTTTGGTCTGGGTTTGTCGAGAATGTGGCTGAGGGACTTCCAAACGTCAGTAGGGTAGCACTCGGAGGTGTTTAGGCGTGGTTTTTCCAGTGAAATAAGGTGATGGCAGGGGGTGGTTTGAAGGTGGCAGTGGGGGGTTCTTCCAGCTTTTCTGGACAGAAATGGTGAGTGGAGAGGAAGAGAGTGATAGAGAGAAGAAGAAGCTGATGATTTTGTGAGGATTCATGAGAAGCAGTGACCTCTATTTATAGTATAAGTCCATAGACACATGCTTATCCATGGCCATACTTCAAATCCCATTTTTGTACCTTTGGTGAACATTGCACACAAAGGAGGAGAGTGTAGGAAGGAAAGGCACGTAGGTTTATACCAGCCGGAAGAGGATCAGGTTTTTGGAGTTCTTCACCCCATGTGGGCCCAACATGGGGTTATACCTCCATTTCATGTCCAAAACATGCAAAAACCGGATGCTTCGGGATTCGTGCATCGGGGATTTTTTTTTCGAAAGCACCGTTAAATAGAGTATAATTCAAGGATTCCAGAACATCAAATGGATTAATTTTTGGCTTTACGGATCTCCGGGAAATTGCGTTTGAAGTTTTGCGTCTTAACGGTTGATGGTGTCCGTTTTCGCAACTTTTGTAAATATTTTTCGTAAAAATTATTTCAAGTGTGAAATTAAATAATATATTATATCATGAGTCCAAAAACGCTCTCAGAAACCCCGTCGGCAAAGCATAAGTGCGTCAACGGTTAGATTCGGTTTTATGTGATTAAAGAAAAATAGTGTTTTATTGTCTATTTTCTTAAAACGGTCGTATCTTATGCATACGAACTCCGTTTTTGACGATATTTATATTTTCGGAAACATGGGAACATGTACTATCATATTTTAATGTTTGTTTTTCTCAAAAAATGATAAATGCTAAATTTCAGTTATTAGACGCATTAGTCAGCGCTGCAGTTGAGCGGTTTGATTTGGTTACCAGTTTACACGTTTGGGCATAAAAATATAATCAGTTATTACATAATAATTGAACTTAACTCATTTATATTTCATTAGATGCAGTTAAAGCTGAATGAGTTAATTACAAATAGATTTGCCGTAATTTAGTCGTTTGAAATCTATGACCTAAATTCCGGGATGTCACACATGTCAACAGCCGGTTTTTCCAGAGAGGGTGTTAACTTCGTGCCAAACACCATAGGAACCTTTACTTTAGAGTCTCCCATCATACCGAACTTCGCTAGCAGAGTCTTCGTGTAAGCCTCCTGATTAATAAAGATGTCTTCTGGTCGCTGTCTAATATTCAGTCCAAGGAAAAAGTTAATCGGACCCATTACGCTCATTTCAAATTTAGTCTCCATTAACTTCCTGAATTCGGCTGTTAAGCTAGGATTCGTGGAGCCGGAGATGATGTCATCGACGTAAATTTGAACTATCATTAAGTGTTCGCCTTCTTTCTTGCGAAAGAAGGTTGGGTTAACCGAACCTTGTTTGAATTTGGACAACTTAAGGAAGCGTGTTAGAGTTTCATACATGCTCTCGGGGCTTGTTTCAAACTGTAACGCCCCGATTCCCGAGTATAAATTTATGATTATAAATTCTCATGATTTCAAGGTCTACTCGACGAGTTGGTGGCCTGACTCGCCGAGTAGTAGCGGGTTGGTCCGCGAGTTTAAGTGACCTACTCGCCGAGTCCAAGAAGGGACTCGACGAGTAGGAGCTGGTGGAGGAAACCCTAAATTCTGGGGTTTTGCACCCTATTTAAAGGATCATTTGCCCCTTAGCCTCCCTTGCAGCCTCTAGAGAGTTCAGCAAAACCCTAATACGTGTGTGTGTGTGCTCCATTTGTGTGTTTCAAGCTTTGGAAGGTGGAACTTGTGGAGGGAGCTTGAAGGTCAAGTAGCTAGTAGCAAGGGACTTGTGTGGATCTACAAAATCTATCTCAGTTAGCTTCATTTGAGGTATCAATTCATGATCTTGGCCTCATTCCTTTCTAGATCTCCTTGGATGAAATTAGGGCTTCTTGGTTTGGTTATGAAGCTATTTTTGGGTATGAGCCCAGATCTGAAGTTGTAACTTCATATCTGAACTATCTTTGATTTGTAAGTCTATAAAGCTATCAGCTTTGGCAAGCATGAACCCCTCCTTAAGTGTAAAACCCCATTTCAAGCTTGGATTTGGCATTATGAGTCGTTAGAGCCTTGCATGAACGTAAAGTTTGCAACTTTACGTGATAAGCATGCCTTGGGAAGTTGGATCTGCAGTATGGCGTCTTAGCATGGCTTAAAAAGAGTCTGTATGGCTTAATGACTAAAGGAACTCGGCGAGTCGCAAGGTTGACTCGGCGAGTCGCATGAAGATGAGCCTGGACCCGACGAGTTGGATGAACAACTCGGCGAGTCCAATGAAGATTGCCGTAAACTCGACGAGTTGTATGAACAACTCGGCGAGTCGGTTGATATTTCCCCAATTTATGTATGCGTGTGTAACCGTCGAGTTGCAAGAAGGAAACTCGACGAGTGGCCTTAGGGTTTTGATCGTAAACCGAAGGAACTCGACGAGTCACTCCGGTGACTCGGCGAGTGGACAAGTACTTCAAGGCACTCGGTGAGTAGTCGAGGCTACTCGGCGAGTTAGGGTCAACATGGACTGTTGACCTTGACTGATGACTTTGACTTTGACCCGGGTGTGATTAGTTGGCTTATGGGGTACCTTGAAAGGTTGGGAACTTATGGGTATTTATGATTGGATCATTGATGATTATAGGTGATGGAGTTTGGGGCAGTGTTTCGGGAGCGTGTTTTCGTGGTTCAGTCCGGCATTGCAAAGTGAGTTATCCTCACTATATCAACAGGGTCTAAGGCACCAATGCCGGCCCTTTATGGTTTGTATTTGGATTATTTCATGACATGCTTGCTCATTTACATCCTGGTAGTCAGGATGGCGATGTGCTATGTTAGTGACCGGTTAGGTCGATATCCTGGTTATAGGATTATTGATATGTTTATTGATTCGTTAGATCGGCGTCCTGGTAATTAGGACGGTTTTATGTTTAGTGACCTGGTTAGGGTCGGTATCCTGGTATATAGGATGATGTTATGTTAGTGACCGGTTAGGTCGGTATCCTGGTTAGGATGTTGCTATACTATATGATCTGCTAGATCGGTTTGTCCATCTATGGACTGTTATGTGATTACCTGTTATATGTGCACATGGTTATTTGCTTGATGTTTGGGTTGAGGCGGTCCTGCTTCGTGATGAAGGCCAACATACCCTACGAGCGGTCCGGATAGACTGTAGGCCCGTATGGCGGTCCAGTCATATCGAAGGCTCGGGATAGATCCAGGTAGACTGTAGGCCCGGTGCGGGCGGTCCAGTCATACTGTAGACTCAGAGAGTGGACCGGGTGGACTGAAGGCCCGGTGCGGGCGGACCAGTCACACTATATACTCGAGGTGCATGGCTGTTTTGTATTTGTTGATATGATATGATTATGGTTATATGAGGTTGGTATTTTGGGGGTAACTCACTAAGCTTTCGGGCTTACAGTTTCAGTTTATTGTTTCAGGTTCAGCGGAGGGCCGCGGGTAGGCGAAGGCATGACCGTACACTTCCTCGATTTACGATTATGATTTCTGGGAACTCTGATGTATAAACTATTTTGAAAACAAATTGTCATAATTGAATGGTTTCAAATGAATCAAGAAGTTTTAAATTGGATCGAATTTTTGGGATTAAGTAGACCCCAAAATACCATACAGTTATTTGATTTCAAAATGATTTCTAAAATGGTTTTCAAAATAATTTCTAAAATGGTTTTCTAAAATGGTTTTCAAAATAATTTCTAAAATGGTTTTCAAAATATAGTCTCAAATCAAGGAAAGGTTTTCAAAATGATTTCTAAAATGGTTTTCAAAATAAGTAAAGGAGGATGCAGAGTGTACGATCAGCCGGAGCCATTAAGTAGACCCCAAAATACCATACAGTTATTTGATTATGTGATATGTTAGAACAACATGCTAGTACTAGGCTAAGGATCTTCAGGAATTGCATGATATAATTGCCTGATTACATGATGCCTGCTAGCCTAGGGTTTTCCTTATATGAGATTGACATCATTACTGTAGTTACTTGTGTATGCATTACAGTTGTATATAATTAAGATCTTATAGCTTGAGAATGTTTGATCCGGCCTTATGTTATGTTCTTATTGATTAGGGCTTAGGGTAGGATTGGATATTTGAAAGTCTATAGGGTCCAGCGTTATGTATGGCTAGCATACACTAGTGCTGCAGGGGTTGATGGAAGTTTCATGGATGGGTGGGTTGTGTGAGGCCAGGAGGCCAGTTATGAGATATTTAGCATTCCTCTAGGAGTGAGTATTGAGCGCTCGCTATGTTTATGTACATTGTTAGGGTGTTGTGATGATACTTGAGACAAATATGGGTAGGTGTGGAAGGTAGTATGGGCCCGTACTACTGAAAGCACAGGACCCATACGCGTAGCAAGGAAGTCACAACCCCTAGGGTTGGGTAGGGAGTTGGTCCCCTGTTATATTATGGATTATCAGAGATCTTTCTGGTGTCTTACCAGAATGGTGGTTACGAGACGTCTTGAGACCGGATCCAGGTTAGGATCGGGAGTTGGCAGCTAGGATAGGCCAGCATTGTTAGAGGATCGTGTCAGTAAGATCATCCGGAAGGAGGCGATTGAGATTGTTCGGGGACAGTTGACGGAGATGTTTGGGTCCATCAAGACCGTTATGGTCGAGTATTTCGATGAGCGCTATGCAGCTAGTGCCGAGACGATTGTCGTGGCAGCTATAGCAGTTGTAACAACGGCAGGGGGAGGAGCCAGTTAGGCTTCCTAGTATCGGGACTTCGATGATGCGAAGCCCTAACTTTTGATAGGGTTCAGGACCCGGTTATAGCCATGAGGTACCATATGACGTGAAGGGATGTTGCTTCACATGTTCATGTTCTACTGACCAGAGGTTAGGCACGCTGTGAACCTGCTAAGGTCCGGGGCGAAGGATTGGTGGGGACTTGTTATTGGGACGTATTCTGAGGAGCAGAGAGCTACAGTTACATGGGATCCGTGAGGTGTTCTGTACTTGTTACAGTCTGCGGGTTAAGCGGGAGAGTCTAGCTCATGCGATTCTAGATTAAGGCTTCGGGGGATTTGCTCGAGGCCAGAATGTGAGTCGCAGGGACTCCGGAAAGGAGCAATGATTGTGTTCAGCTGGGGTTATGCAACTGGAATTAAAATGGTCCATTGATAGGATTGGAATTTTGTTTTCTAGGGCAAGGATTTTTGCCCTTCCAGTTTACAAGTTCGAAGGATTAAGCAGGCTTGTGACCCCAGGATCAGGTTGTATTCTAACTCAGGGTTAGTTGGTCGCCGGGATTGGCGACAAAGGGTTTAGCGCTGGTAAGTGCAGGTGGGTCGATGTGGCGTAAGTATTTTGGAGGTCCACTTCGCCTTGGATCTCTTGTATCGGACGGTAAGGATTGATTATGCGATCTATTTCACTTTCAGGATTGTAGACTATGTCTTGGGAGTGATTGTAGCCTGGTTTAGGGCAAAGATTGTTTCAGCTACTGTAGTTCAGCTGTGGATGATTGAGCTGGTGAGTGAGTCAGGGTGCGAGGCCCTGAATGATGAGTGCTAGAGTCAAGAGCGGGAGGATTGTTGGAACGCTTTGGGAAGAAGGGTATTATGTGGGAGGTCTGTGGACAGGGTCCCACAAGATGGTTATTCATTATTGTCAGGATTCAGTGGTTTTAGTAAGCATTATTGATTGGCGGAGGAAAACCCCAAGGGAAGTGGTTCGTTGCTGAGGTGTTATTTGCAGCATTTATCTTTTGGTCTCCAGGACATAAGGGTGGGGCCATTCAAACATTAGTGACTGTCAGTTGCACTGGGATACAGAAAGTGTTCATCTGGTTATTAGAAGTGTGTGATAAATTGGGAAAGAGTTGGTTGTCATCAGATCGATTGTTGGTAAGTGAGAAGGGTTGGGAATTTCCCCAATGTCCATGTGTTGTGAAGACTTAGTCGAATCTAAGTGGGGGAGAATCGTCCTGGGATACATAAGTAGGAGCGGTGTTGAAAATGGGTTAAGTCTCGCATCGTTGGCAGGAAGGAAGACAAACCAAGTGGCTGTTTGGTTGGAGGATTGTGTGAGTTGGGAGTTTGGTAAAACTCCCCAGCATGTGTATCACGTCTTCTCGAGGGTGTGCTCGACTCTGAGTATTTTTGGATTGACAGATTGAGGGTTTTGTTAGCTGCCAGGGCTCGACAATACCCTCAGCATAGGAGTGCGAGTTATTTAGCGTGTGTAGTAGAAACGTGGGTCAGGGAACAGATCGTGGATTTCCGAGAGGGTGGAAAATCGACATGAGGCCTAGGGTTAGGCTGGGGATATAGTCCACAGAGTAGATCAGGAGTTCGAAGCCCCAAGTGGGTGAGAACAGGATGCATGGGGGAGAGCATCAAGAGGGGTGGTCCAGGGAGATGCTCAACAGTTTAGAGCGGTCCGGATAGACTGAAGGCCAGTGGGGCGTACCAGTCAGACTGAAGGCTCGGAGAACGGTCCAGACATGCTAAAGGTTCTGAAAGTGGTCAAGATAGACTGAAGGCCTAGTACGGCGGTCCAGTCATGCTGAAGACTCTGTATATGTTTGTAGATCTATGTTCGGGTATTGAGTAGGCTGCTATGCTATAGCAATCGACAGGTCTGTTCCAAATTTTGAACATGCGGTTGGAGTAGGCTGAGGACTCCGGTGTATTTTGGTTGATCGGAAGTTGTAATTAGTGGTCGGGCGGAGGTTAAAGGATCTTGGTGATCTCATCAGTTCGGAGTGTCTCCGAGGTTTCATCTTCTTGGAATGGGTAATACTCCAGTTGGGGACTGAGAGTGGATCTGAATGGGTATTCGTCAGTTTTGGGAAGGTTTGGGATTAGAATATCCTGTCATTCAGGTTCTGGGAACCGGGTTAGATCTCTCTCATGATTGTCTATGGCATTTGGATAGGGTTGAGGCGGTCCTGCTTTATGCGGTAGGCCAAGATACCCAGTGCGGGCCGACTGTAAGTCGTAGGCACGGAGGCTTGAAGGGAGCGGTAGGGTTGAGGCGGTCCTGCTTTATACGGTAGGCCAAGATACCCGGTGCGGGCCGACTGTAAGTCGTAGGCACGGAGGCTCGAAGGGAGCGGTAAGGTTGAGGCGGAAGGCCAGCAAGCCCTGAGATTTCAACTCAATAGTTGAATTGATTAGACGTGTTGGTATTCTAACCCGAAGGGGTGATATGGGTTAGATATGAGTGTCGTACTGGTTGGCCGGTAGTGGTAGGTATGAAGATGATGGTTTGAGTTATTGTAATGTGTCTGAGATTCATGTGTGGTGGTAGTTTTTGTATCGTTATGTTGTTCGTTGATGAGAGGAACGCCGATTAGGCCCTTTGAGTGGCGGAGGAAAGTGGATATCTGCAGGGTTAGAGTGTTGGGCAACTGAAGTGACGACAGTAGTGTCGATCGGTCAGCGAGAGCATTCCAGTCATGAGCTGAGGGCCGGGGATGGCATACCAGACTCATGCTGTGGGCTCAGAGGCAATCCAGACCTATGCTAAGGACCACGTAAGGGTATTCCAGTCATAGGCTGTGGGCATAGAGATTGTGTTGGTTATGTCTGTTGTAGGAGTGCGTTCGGATTGGATGTATTGTAGAAGATTCGGGGTGTTGCACTCAGTTGTGACGGATCTGAGGCTGGTGGATGAGACGAAAGGATTGATCCTTGGATCTCAAGTTATGAGTAGACCCGAGTTATGTTCATGGAGGTATTCCAATCTAGGGTATTCCATTTTGAGGATGACCGGACCCTATGATTGACTGGACTTGATATGTTTAGTATTCCAACCCGAGGGTTGATTGGGTCAAACATGTGAGGAATACGAGGGTATTCCACCCTAGGGATGATTGGAGCCATCGTAGGCTCGCCTGGTATTCCAGCCCGAGGCTGATTGGGCCAGGCATGAGTGTTCGTGTTTCAGTGGATTGATTTTGTATGATGATGAGGGACAATTGTCCTGTCAGCACGAGGGTTAGCCTCTGGAAGAGGGAAAGTTGGGTTCCCGATACCTTGGATCATCAGGATTTTGTCAGTTGGCAAAGTGGCTTGTAGGTTAGACCTTTCTAAAAGGTTCGGTTGGGTTTTACATCATCTTTCACGTTTCGCAGTTGCGAAAGTGTGTCATGGATCAGGAGGCGGTAGTATCGTTGGATGATTTTCAGGTCGGTGAGCACCTGGATTATGTGGAGAGGCCTGTGGCCATACTGGAAGAAGGGTGAAGGTTGTGCAGAACAAGGAGGTACCCTCGTTAACGGTATGGTGGGAGCACCAAAGAGAGTCTGAGTGGACGTAGGAGCCGGAGGCAGAGATGCGGGAGCACCATCCGAGGTTTTTCGCCGCAGCGGACTTCGAGGACGAAGTCTTGTTTAAGTGGGGGAGAATTGTAACGCCCCGATTCCCGAGTATAAATTTATGATTATAAATTCTCATGATTTCAAGGTCTACTCGACGAGTTGGTGGCCTGACTCGCCGAGTAGCAGCGGGTTGGTCCGCGAGTTTAAGTGACCTACTCCCCGAGTCCAAGAAGGGACTCGAAGAGTAGGAGCTGGTGGATGAAACCCTAAATTACGGGGTTTTGCACCCTATTTAAAGGATCATTTGCCCCTTAGCCTCCCTTGCAGCCTCTAGAGAGTTCAGCAAAACCCCAATACATGTGTGTGTGCTCCATTTGTGTGTTTCAAGCTTTGGAAGGTGGAACTTGTGGAGGGAGCTTGAAGGTCAAGTAGCTAGCAGCAAGGGACTTATGTGGATCTGCAAAATCTATCTCAGTTAGCTTCATTTGAGGTATCAATTCATGATCTTGGCCTCATTCCTTTCTAGATCTCCTTGGATGAAATTAGGGCTTCTTGGTTTGGTTATGAAGCTATTTTTGGGTATGAGCCCAGATCTGAAGTTGTAACTTCAGATCTGAACTATCTTTGATTTGTAAGTCCATAAAGCTATCAGCTTTAGCAAGCATGAACCCCCCCTTAAGTGCAAAACCCCATTTCAAGCTTGGATTTGGCATTATGAGTCATTAGAGCCTTGCATGCACGTAAAGTTTGCAACTTTACGTGATAAGCATGCCTTGGGAAGTTGGATCTGTAGTATGGCGTCTTAGCATGGCTTAAAAAGAGTCTGTATGGCTTAAGGACTAAAGGAACTCGGCGAGTCGCAAGGTTGACTCGGCGAGTCGCATGAAGATGAGCCTGGACCCGACGAGTTGGATGAACAACTCGGCGAGTCTAATGAAGATTGTAGTAAACTCGACGAGTTGTATGAACAACTTGGCGAGTCGGTTTAGATTTCCCTAAGTTATGTATGTGTGTGTAACCGTCGAGTTGCAAGAAGGAAACTCGACGAGTGGCCTTAGGGTTTCGATCGTAAACCGAAGGAACTCGACGAGTTACTCCGGTGACTCGGCGAGTGGACAAGTACTTCAAGGCACTCGGTGAGTAGTCGAGGCTACTCGGCGAGTTAGGGTCAACATGGACTGTTGACCTTGACTGATGACTTTGACTTTGACCCGGGTATGATTAGTTGGCTTATGGGGTACCTTGAAAGGTTGGGAAGTTATGGGTATTTATGATTGGATCATTTATGATTATAGGTGATGGAGTTTGGGGCAGTGTTTTGGGAGCGTGTTTTCGTGGTTCAGTCCGGCATTGCAAAGTGAGTTATCCTCACTATATCAATATGGGTTGTATTTGGATTATTGCATGACATGCTTGCTGATTTACATCCTGGTAGTCAGTATGGCGATATGCTATGTTAGTGACCGGTTAGGTCGACATCCTGGTTATAGGATTGTTGATATGTTTATTGATCCGTTAGATCAGCGTCCTGGTAATTAGGACGGTACTATGTTTAGTGACCTGGTTAGGGTCGGTATCCTGGTATATAGGATGATGCTATGTTAGTGACCGGTTAGGTCGGTATCCTGGTTAGGATGTTGCTATACTATATGATCGGCTAGATCGGTTTGTCCATCTATGGACTGTTATGTGATTACCTGTTATATGTGCACATGGTTATTTGCTTGATGTTTGGGTTGAGGCGGTCCTGCTTCGTGCTGAAGGCCAACATACCCTACGAGCGGTCCGGATAGACTGTAGGCCCGTATGGCGGTCCAGTCATATCGAAGGCTCGGGATAGATCCAGGTAGACTGTAGGCCCGGTGCGGGCGGTCCAGTCATACTGTAGACTCAGAGAGTGGACCGGGTGGACTGAAGTCTCGGTGCGGGCGGACCAGTCACACTGTATACTCGAGATGCATGGTTGTTCTGTATTTGTTGATATGATATGATTATGGTTATATGAGGTTGGTATTTTGGGAGTAACTCACTAAGCTTTCGGGCTTACAGTTTCAGTTTATTGTTTCAGGTTCAGCGGAGGGCCGCGGGTAGGCGAAGGCGTGACCGTACACTTCCTCGATTTACGATTATGATTTCTGGGAACTCTGATGTATAAACTATTTTGAAAACAAATTGTCATAATTGAATGGTTTGAAATGAATCAAGAAGTTTTAAATTGGCTCGAATTTTTGGGATGTTACACAAACCGTAGACTGCTTTATCCAGAATGTAGCATTGACCCGGATACTTCTCGTTCACAAATCCAGGTGGCTGCTCAACGTACACTGTTTCTTCGAGTTCCCCATTCAAGAAAGTACACTTGACATCCATTTGGAAAACTTCGAAATTTTTGTGTGCAACATACACCAGAAAGATTCTTACTGATTCTAACCTTGCCACAGGAGCGAAGGTCTCTTCATAGTCTATCCCTTCTTCCTGACAGTATCCTTTCACCACTAGCCTCGCTTTGTTGCGAATAACATTACCCTCTTTATCCATCTTATTTCTGAAAACCCATTTTAATCCAACAACTGATGCATCCTTTGGGGTGGCAATCAATCTCCAAACTTGATTTCATTCAAATTCATGGAGTTCGTCTTGCATAGCTTGTACCCAATCGGAGTGATCAAGGGCACCATTTACCGTCTTCAGTTCAATTTTAGAGACAAACGAATTAAACATGCAAAATTCTACTTGAGAGAATAAAGCAGTTTGCTTCGCCTTCATTTGAGAGCGTGTGAGAACTCCCTCAGATGATTCACCAATGATTTGAGTTTTTGGATGATCTTTTGTCCATTTCGTGAGAGGAGGGTAATTTGGATCATAGGCAGGATCCAGCTCAACATTAATTTCTTCTTCCAGTTCTGACAGATCGCCTTCGTCATTTGTATTTTCATTCTCCCCCTCAAACGGCTAACCGAATCACATGTCAGGTTCAGTACTCTCCCCCTCGGTTGGACAACTATGGTTTATTGTTGTTGATGGATTCTCCCCCTGGAAAGGCAAATCAGTTGATTTTGGTGTTGACGAACTCTCTCCCTGGAAAGTAGAGTTTTCGTTTGGATTGTCATTTGAAGTTGGAGGATTGCTTGAGTCGAGTGGTTCGCTTGGAGTCTGCTTCTCGGTTGGTTCTTGAGGTTCAGTTTCCATATCTTTAGCAGCTTCGTCGATAATCTTTTTCAAGTTGTCGATTTTATTATCTGCTGCTTTTGCTTCTGAGTGAATCGCTCTCTCTGGTTCATCAAAAAGCATCATGTATTCTTCAAACAAATTGGATATGGGAACCGAGACTTGACCTGATTCAGGAAAGATTTCCTCCGTTGGACCTTCGCTTCTTCGAATTTTCTTCATGTAGTTATCATCAAAAGTCACATAGTAGGTTTCCTCAATTTTCCTTGAGTGTTTATTCAAAACCCTATATGCTTTTGAAGTAAGCGAATACCCAAGAAAAATGCCTTCATCTGCCTTGACATCAAACTTGTTTCGATGCCCTTTGGAGTTGAAAATGAAGCATCTTGAACCGAACACATGAAAGAACTTTACATTAGGTTTGCGATTGTTCAGAATTTCGTATGGGGTGATGGAAAATCGCTTGTTGAGGAAGTTTAGGTTCTGGGTATAGCATGCAGCGGCTATAGCATCGGCCCAGAAATATAACGGTAGAGAAGCGAAAGTCAACATGGTTCGGGCGGCTTCGCACAATGAACATTTTCGCCTTTTGACAATCCCATTCTGTTGTGGAGTATAGGGTGCAGAGAAGTTGTGAGACACCCCTTTTTCAGTTAGAAACTCTTCAAACTCTTTGTTTTTGAACTCTAGCCCGTTATCACTTCTTATATTCCTCACCACTTTTTGCAGTTGCACTTCCACTTGTTTGATGAAAATCTTTAGCTTAGGAGTCGCCTCTGATTTTTGTTTAAGAAAGAAAACCCAGGTGAAACGTGAAAAATCATCTGCAATAACAAGTATGAACTTACTACCACCGAAGCTTTCGATTGCCGAAGGGCCACATAAGCCGATGTGTAGAAGCTCAAGAGGTTCGATGATCTTTGTATTAATGCGAGTAGGGTGACTCTTTCGGCTTTGCTTTCCCATTTCGCATGCAGCACATAAATGCTCCTTATTGAATTTGAAAACTGGAAGTCCTCGCACATGATCACCAAGCACCAGTTTGTTAATATCTTTGAAGTTTAGGTGCGAGAGCCTTCGGTGCCACAACCAACTTTCATCTGAGTTCGCTTTCGACAGCAGACAAATTGCTGGCTTCCCTTTAATTGGATTGAGATTTAGAGGATACATTTCCCCTTTGCGCTCAGATTTCAGCAGAACTTTCTTCGTTTGCTTTTCAACTATTTCAGAGCCTTCATCATCGAACGTAACTTTCAATCCGGTTCCCACAACTAGTTGAGCAGCCACTATCAATATATCATTCGTCGTCGAACTGCTCGTCACTTATAACCTGCAAAATTAAGCAGATGTAGGAACCCAAAGTTTCTTGGGCCCACGTGAGTCTTTTACAGAATAGGGAAGCGCAACAGAAAGATCAACCATATATGTTCTTTTTATTAATGTGGTTTCATCTTTTCTTTTGATGGTAAAAACTTTAATTTTGTTGTTCGCTTGTTTTGGTTGAGGTGATTCACATGGTTTATTTTTAGTTGTTTTGTTAGTCTTTTGATCCCTAGGGTTAGCTGATGTTTTCTTAATGTTGGCTTCAGAATCCGAGATGAGCTTTCCCTTTCCTTTGATATCCTTCATTTGGTTCGTTTTCGAATGAGGATTGTTGGTTTTAGGACCGAAATTGGGCTTTTGGTTGTTGGGACCGAAACTGGGCTTTCGGTTGTTGGAACCAAAACTGGGTTTTCGGTTGTTGGGACCGAAACTGGGCTTTCGGTTGTTGGGACCAAAACTGGGTTTTTGGTTGTTGGGGCCGAAACCGGGCTTTCGGTTGTTGGAACCGAAACTAGGTTTTATGTTGTTGGGACCGAAACTGGGTTTTCGGTTGTTGGGACCGAAACTAGGCTTTCAGTTCAACTGACTGAAAGATTGGCAGTGACTGTTTGAAGGAGACGTGGCTGTTGAATTCTCTTTCATCTTGAGATTAGAAGCCTTTTTAGAGGGAATATAAGTGGGGTTTTGGGATTGCCAAAACTGTTTCCTCTCATTAAGATTCTTCAAATATCTTTTGTTCCTCTGGCATTTCTGTTCAGCAAGTTGTTCTTGAGTCAAGTGAATATTGGCTTTGGGTTTCGTTTTCTTCTCATAAGCTTCGGTTGTCGTTGATGATTCGTTGGAAGCTTTCAGTTGTTCGTTTGGTATTTCTTTTGTGCCACTTGTACTGGGTTTATCGAAACTTGAAGGATTGTTGATTGGTTCGGCCACGTATCTTCCCTTGACTCTCCATGAGGTTCACTCTGACAGACCGACTGTTTCGTCAGCATTATCAATGGGGGCGGACCAAAAGTAATTTTCGCAACCTTCAGCATTATCCTTGTCAACCAAGGAAGTCAACTCGGCTCTTTGTTTCTTATTTACCTATGTGACGGCATACACTTGATTAGGCACAGTTTACACCTTTTGATAAACAACTGCCTTTTCTTTGAGGACCTTGGATTTGTCCTTGGACAAGCGAGCGTACCCAACATAATTTTTAGATATGAGTGGTTTCCATATTAATCTTATGTTCTGAACTTAATTTGACATTTGATGAGCCAAATTTCTGTATGGTCTCGGCCTTGATTTTTAATTTATCATTTTCGTCCAAAATATTCTTAAGCATGCTTTTGTGTTCTTTGGACTCAATAAAGGCCTCAATTTTTTCCAGTCCGTATTTGTAGGTTTCTGAAACCTTTTCCAAGGACACAATAGATTCACACTCATAACATTCAGCATCGACTTCATCCTCCTTGAATTCAAGGAAGGGAAAAATCATTTTATGAATCTTTTTGCCTATCTCACAATCTAGATGCAACTGGGTGATATTTGTGTATAGACGTTTAGCAATCAAACAAAAAATATTTCGTTGTTTTAAAAACTTCAAATTGTCACGTTGCAAATAAATAAGTTCGTCCCTAGCCCTAACTAACTCTGATTCCTTCTACTCTATCAACATCCTTCTTTCCTCACTCTTGGAAGATACCCTGGTGAGTTGATCAGTTAGGTTAGCATTCGCTAGACGTGTTTGCATTAGACTTCTACTTAAATTAGAAAACTTGAATTTTAATTCGTTTAAGTCTTTTTCATAATTGGTTACTGGTATTTAAAGTGATTCGAGAGTGGATTGTACCTTCTTGATCAACTGATCGCAATCGTTGATCCTTTCACTCACAGGTTTTGCAGCGAAACACTTCTCTTCCTTTTACTTCGCTTCATCATGCTCACCTTCGGTCACATAGCCCCTCATTTGCGATACTCCAGCCATCACCATTAAGCATCGTCCAACATCCTTTTGACTTTCTTTCTTCGCCACAAAGGCTCTGCCATGCGAGGGATTTCGTACTTCATCGTCTTCAGAGTTGGTAGACCAGACCTCCACGCCACCGAACTCATCATCATCACAGTTTTCCTGCACAATTAAAGCATTCATAGAACTGTTAGATACTTTCTTCTTCTTCAGTTCCTCCAGCTTACGCATGTAGTAAGCTTCATCATCTTCACCATCCTTTTTCTCAGACATTTTTCTCAGCATGCAGTCGTTAGCAAAGTGGTTCTTGTCGTGACAGTAGTTGCAATCATATCTTGAATCTCCCATAAGCTTACTCTCTTTCTTTTCTTCGTCCTTCTGAGGAGTGTTCTTGGTCTCCTCTTTCATGTTTTCAGAACTGTAACTTCCCTGCCAATTTCGGTTCTTATTGATAGGGAACTTTTTACGAGCAAACCTTTTCGGGTTAGTAACCATCATTGCGTATTCCTCACTTGTCAGATCGCATTCTGACATATCTGATTCTTCCTCTTCTTCTATCGTATTCTTGCTCTTAGAGACAAGAGCCAAGGATCCCACACCCGAAACTACTTTCGCTTCTTTTGACACCACGCTTTCATGTGATTTGAGAATACCCATCAGTTTCACCAGCGAATAGGATTTAAATTGCTCATGAGCCTTTACAGTCGAGACCACTTCTATCCATTCGGGTCTTAATCCATTCATGAATGTAACTTTTTGTTTTATCACCTTCCTTTCAATACCATGCTTGATCATTTTACTAAGCAGATGGTTGAAGCGATCGAACGTCTGAATGAGTTTATCTTCTGGTTTTTGTTGGAAAGCACCGAACTCAGAAAGCAACAAGGTTTGGATTGAGTGCTCCAGATCCTCATCAGTGGAATACAACTCTTTTAGCCTATCCCTTATTTCTTTTGCTATAGTGCATGAGCTTACTAGACGAAAAGTGTCAGATTGCAAAGCGAATCTAATCATTCTCATGGCTTTGACATTACACAATAGCTTGTCTTTCTCGTCTTGAGGAATCTTCTCCACATCTATCAAGAGTTGGTTATACTCCTTTTGAGTCTTAATTTTTCTATTCGTTCCAGAGTGAACAAATGGACCCAAGGTAATAGCTTCCCAGATCAGATAGTCATTATCTTCCGATCCAACCACGTAGTCCTTGAAGTGGTGCGTCCATACTTCATAGTCTTGAGTGTAGAGAATGGGAATCCTAGTAGTGGATCCAATGCTGTTGGAGATGTTGATCGGATTGGTTTGAGAATCGTCGTGAGACATGATGACCTTTTTATTTTATCTTCTTGAATCAGACTTGTAAACCTTGACTTAGGGTTTTATCAAACACAAGAAACACCGTTGATAAAGAAAAGTGGCTCCTATAGATTCGATAAAAGCGGAAACCCTAATGGACTCTTCAAACAGAAGAGATGCGTATGTATTACACAGTCTCCTGCTCTGATACCAATTGATGAGATTATTGCGCTAATAGATCGACAGATTCTAAACAGATAAACAAATATAAAGCGACAAAGGAACACAAGAACGAATCAAACGAATGTCGAATGATTAAATTATGCTCCACCTCAGAAGAGCTCGATGAAGAACTTCGACGGTATAGGTGTGCTAGGGCTTAAAGTACAATGAATACGAATAATAATGGAAGCGTTAATGACAAGGATGCATGCTTGCAACTTATATACTAAACCCTAGAAAGATAAGCACGGTTGGACAGGCCCAAACCGAGAGTACATAATGGACCGAATTACAAAAGCCCAATGGTGCAACCCTTTAAACCCAACAAACCACTCAAGTGGGCCGTGAACCACTCATCAAGTTGGGTCGTGAACCAACTTGGGCCGTGAACCATTCATCCATTTGGGTCGTGAACTCCATAGGGCCATGAACCATCCTTCTTTTGGGTCGTGAACACCCAATCAACCTCCTATCTTGTTTCCAACACTTCTTTGGTGAGTTATCCTTGCATCCTAGGTTGTTTCCCCAGCACCGTTGTAGTTAGATTTGCTAATTACATGCCTATATGTATCAATATATGTCATTTTGGACTCGTTTGTGTCTCGGGACTTCATTCGTGGAACTTCTCATCCTTACGCGAATCTTCAATTGAATCACCCACATAAGGTGAATTCATACCCCTATAATCAATCTTTTAAATGTTTTAAATGCTTTTAAGGGGGGGGGGGGGAATACAAGTTGATCACAATGATATTGTGTAAATGTTTATCTGTGATAACCATCACATTAAAGGATTTCTTATACTTTTATAAGTGATCAAATCATTTCAAAAACTCTTTTAAAGTTATGGCACTTTGTTGTTTAGAAAACTATGTTTTTAAAGTACCATCATAACTTAGTAGATAATTGAGTCTTTTCTACAAATCAGATATAGTTCAAGAAAACATACTAGTAAACTATAATAGGTATAGTTTAGGGGTTCAGTTCATACTATCACTAGTACAGGGAGGAACATACTACAACTAGAACAGGGAGGAATTACTATAACAAGTTCAGGGAGGAACATACTATAACAAGAACAAGATAACAATAATGTGAAACCACTACTTCATGGCTTAGCAATATACTTTTTATGTCGCGTTTTGAAACCATAGTCTCCTGGAGGGAGAGCGTGAGTTTGCGTATAGATCTATATGGGATTCACACCCCACACCTTGCTGCTAGCTACAGTGGGTCTTGCAAGTCCACGGGTGACAAATGTCATACCATTTTCGACGTCTTTGGAGCGTCATGTTTTATACTAGTCAAATCCAGTATGGTTATAACCTCATCACATTTTAAACCTTAATTAACAAACTGGTTTTAAGGTAGTTAGTGCTTCAGTAGTCACTTTATACAACATTGCTGAATACTTTCATTTTCCCATTACATTAATATAGTGATCTGCTCACATAAAAGTAATGCAAACTATTTTCTAGTAAAGATAGTCTTAAACTTGGGAAAACTTACATCATTACAAAAGACAAACAGAACAGTCGAGTCTTAGTACATTCAGTTAGAAGGGGGCCTATGATGCTAACTTTATGATTCCTCGGTAGATACATCAAGGATATATATTAATCGGGACCGGCAGACAGTAAGATGTGTGCTTTCCGCTTCATTTCCAGTTCCTTGTTTGGTTGTGGGCTTAGAGCAGATTCACCCAGCCTACTATCTATTCGATCTTAGCTATATATATATATTCTTTATACACCAAGTAATCATGAGGAGTATCAGGTATGGGTCAGGTCCTAGTATACAAATTCAATATACCGTTTTCTAGTACAAAAGCATACTTTTCATATAGAACGTTTAGTAGGCTAAACTAGAAACTTATCAACAAAAGGGTTTAATCCATTTTATTAAACCAGTATAACTTAAAGGACCTTTAGTGGTTAATTCTAAAATACCTTAGTTTATACGTCAGAGTTATATATAATTAATATCTGATAGGCAGTTGGATGTGTGCTTTCCGCCTTACTTCCTGTTCCTTGTTTGGGTTTGGGCTTAGGGCAGATTCACACAATTAACTATCCGTTCGATTTTAGATTATATATAGCCTGTATAAACTAAGTGATTATAGAAGGAACTATTGTGGTTACCATTTTTACTAAAGGAAATATATGATTTTCTTAAAGAATGTTTTCATCAAATATAAAGAACTATTACAATTAACTTTGTAAGTACCAAATGAGTACGTAAGGGTTATATAAAATAAAGATCTAACAACCAATGGGATGTGTGACTTCCGCCTCATTTCCTATTCCTTGTTTGGTTGTGGGCTTAGGGAAGATTCACACAATCGATTGTTTGTTTGATCTGGATTCTATATAACTTGTATCAATTTAGTACTCATAGAAGGAATTGTAGAGTCATTTTTACTTTCATTCATCATATCAGAAGATATAAGATTTTCTGGAGGAACAGGCTAACTTTTCTAAAAGAACTTTCAACTTACTATACATCACTAAAATACTTATGAACTCACCAGCTTAAGTGCTGATCTACTCTTTCAAAATAACTTGTATTCTCAGGAAACTAGTAGACATGTACGCGCACTGGGATTCAGAAGATGGAGCATAGTAGCTTCATGTCTTGTTTTGTTATTTACTTTTGGAGTCTAACTTTTGTGAATCATATACTTTGTAAACACTTTCATATTAATGTTGTGGTTGTTTGTTACTTTTATTACTATGATGCATGTATTGTGATACTAAGCATGACGTCCTCCGCCCCCAAAGATTTTCGCCGTTCCGGTTTGGCGGTGTGACAGATTGGTATCAGAGCATTGTTTATAGTGAACTAAGTATATCAACCTATAAAAGATATACAACTATAACGCAATGGGGCCGAAGTGCTCTGACTAAAAATATATTTTAAAAATATAACAATACTTTATAAAAGTATAGATACATTCTTATACATATATACACAATAGAACAAGTATCACAAGAAGAACAGAACATAAGTATTTAAAGGTTGAACACTACGGTCAAACCTGGACAGTTATGTAATCATATATGGGATCAATATAGCCTGATCAACTATATTCATTTGAGATGTGACCGACATGTGTTTGGGAGTGATGCGATGTTGCAACAGTCTTAAAACTTACCTAACTCTATTCAAGGGATTTCTAGATCAGAACATAAAGTTAAAATACTATAGGAGTATTTTACGATACTATAAAACAACAAGTTTAAAACATACCAAGTTCATTACATTAAAATACTATAGGAGTATTTGAGGTACTATAAATAACTTATGTGAGAATTTAAAAGACCCTTCTGGTAGGTCTATGATTTTGGAGTGTATACTTCCAAGGTTTTATATAACTGAGATTTTATAGACTTAGAAATTTTGATCTATGCTTCACTACCTGTTTCTTGTTTGGTTGTGGTTTTGGAGTAGGATCACTTATTCAAAGCTCTATTTAATCTTAAATTATATGCAACTTGTATACATTGCGCAATTATAGGAGGACCCGGTAAGGATCACCCCCTAAAGTTACACTTAATCTCATAGATTCTTTAGACACTTCCATTCTCGCACGACAGACCCAGATAGATGTAACCACTTCATAATAGCAGTCATCAGAAGAGTCAAGGAGGAACAAGAAGAGGTTCATAGGTTGTTTTCCAAAGAAGGATTAGCCGAAATAACCAAAACGTCTTATGCGTCACACTAATAAATAATACCCATGAATGACTTAGTGAGCTAGTGAATACACTACTCACACTATGTGTTAGGATTATTTCTTGTCATGCAACCAGTATCAGTTATTCAATTCACATAAATTCATTCGAGGATAGCCACTTCTGATTCATAAAGTTATTTTATATAGAGTCCCATTATGAATTGTTTTTTAGAACCCTATGAGAGTCAGAACCAGATACACTCAGACCTAGGATAACTTAGTTATTTAGCTTTCGGCTTACAACCACTGTTATAGACTTATCTCCGTTTCATCTTTGTATTCTTTTTAGCAAGATGCCTCCTCGTAGATCAAACAAGCGCACTACTCCGATAACTCCAGCTCAAACTCTGCTACCTCCTCCACAATTCAATCTGACGGCTATTCAAGTTGTAGTGGCTGCGACTGATACGGCAGCCCTAGCTCCATTCAACACGATCGGTACTAGCAGGAGTGAATTGGGTGTTAACTACACCCAAGGTGGTAGTCACGGGCACCTTAGGGAGTGTTTGTATCAGGACTTCATGAACTGCAAACCCAAATCCTTTAATGGAAATGGGGGAGTCATTGCTCTGATGCGATGGTTCGAGAAAACAGATTCGGTCTTCGCAATCTGTTAGTGCCCAGAAGGGACCAAAGTTAAGTTTTATGCCTGCACCTTCTCCGACAGAGCCCTAACATGGTAGAATAGCCATGTTAAGTCACTGACACTATCAGTGGCTAACTCAATAGGTTGGGAGAACCTAAAAGAGATGATGTTGGAAGAATAAAACCCGAGGGGCGAAGTTCAAAAGCTGGAACAAGAACTATGGGACCACACCATGGTCGGCTCAGATATAGTGGCCTACACTGACATGTTTAGTGGCCTGACAGCATTATGCCCTGAGATGGTTACCCCGGAGAGTAAGAAGATAGAAAGGTACATCTGGGGTTTATCTACCCCGATTCAAGGAGATTTACTATCTTCTAACCCAACTACCTCCGATAGCACCAAACGCCTGGCCCAACGACTCATTGACCATGGAGTCCGCCATGGTGTGGTGGTCCCTGTTCCCGAGCCATCAAAGGGAGGGGACTATAAAAAAAAGTTGGGGAACAAGAGGAAGGAGCGAACAACACAAGAAACCCCGCAGCAGCAACAAATGGGTACTATATACGCCGCCACAACACCTGCTACCCTAGCACCGGCCAGTTGATATGCTGGAACTCTCCCGAAGTGTGGAAAGTGTAACTACCACCACACTGGAGTATGCCGGGAAATGCAATGCATGAATTGCCACAGGAAGGGGCACACTGCCCGTTTCTGCAGGGCACCGGTACAAGAGGGACTGCCCGATAACGAAGAACTCAGGGGCGGATGGGCGAATTCTAATGATCACCGTAGGAGAATCTACCCTGGAGTCTCCAGCGACCAGCAGTACATCTTCGAAATAAGAATTTCTTTAAAAATTTTAATTTATACCTATATAAGATTAAAACTTGGGGAAAACATTTAAAAGTAATTACAATAACTCACTCATCTGAACAAGTCACATCATTCGTAGGAGAACTAAAGATCCGTACAGGTGAGCTGTGATGGCTTAGTATGTACATCAAGGTTGTGCATAGCAAAGATTTTGTATACTTAGAGTGAGTGATTCCGTCTTAATTCCTGTTCCTTGTTTGGTTGTGGATTTAGGGCAGAGTCACTCAGTCAACCATCTTATTCATCTTAATTATACATAACTTGTATATGCCAGGCGATCATAGAGGTACCGAGGAGGATCATAATATAGAGTATCGACACTAGTTATCAAAACACTTTCACGGTATGTACTCGCTTATCACGGTACGATACGTGACAGTGGTAATCTCAAGGAGAAAACTGAAAACACTAGAAATGCTACACGGAATACATTGTTGAGCGCACTAGGGATACATCATCATATAAAAAAAGTTTATTTCAAATCGGCCGAACTTTTGTTTCTATAAAGAGTGCGTAGTCATCATTCGTCATGGTTTGGCGTGGTCATCACCATACTAAGTCCATATGTTTCCATCGTCTTGACCGTCAAATTCACGAAACCCTCGTCATTAGTAATGACAACCCGACCTAGACCTCAGTATTGTCTCTTGTCTTCTAAACCCCCAAGTACTCATGCGAGGAGTACCATGCCCTCCGAAAGCTTGCCGCCGTATACTCAGCAGACCTTCCCGAACTACCACTCGTCCAACAGATCAAGTTCAAGCACAGAGGCTAAGGATAAATACAGCCCACCTATCACTATTAAGTGTATACGCGAGGGTGGTATATAATTATGATTATGCAGAATTAGTATGTGTGTTTCCGTCCTATCTCCTGTTCCTTGTTTGGTTATGGACCTGGGCCAGAGTCGCACATCCAACCGTCTTACTAATCATAATTATATGCGACTGGTATACACGAGGTGATGATAGATGGACCAAGTATGAATCCTATCATGAGCGTCAGGGCAAAGTTGCCTAGGTGTACGAGTGGGTATTCTGCCATTCAGAGGAGCACAACCCCAGGAGTACTGCTAAGAAAGCTAATTTTGGGACAAAATTCCATCTAACGGGGGGATGATGTGACAACCCGTAAATTTCTATCTTGTAAAGTCAATCCAATCAACCAAAAGTCAGGCTTATTTCTATTACCTTTTAGCCTTGTTAAGGGCCATTTTGATGAGTTCTAAGCCCAGTACACTTATGGATTGGATGTTGAGAAGTGTTAGCTTAGTATTAGAGGAATGAAATCGATCCGGAAAACCCATCAAAGGGTGTTCACGGCCGTGAACCCAAGGGTGGCCGTGAACCCCTCATATATACATACCTTTCTTCCATTTATTCCTCATTTGTCAACCGTTGGCCGCAAACACTCCATTTCTCTCTCAAGTATCATCCACAAACACTTCAATCTTTCACTCTTAAAACACCCCTTTTATTAGATACTACATAGAAGCTTGCTAGGATCTTCAAACACTTGCCAAAACATCTAGATCTTCAAAAGTTCTTCATTGGGCCGTGAACCACTCAAGTGGGTCGTGAACCACTCATCAAGTTGGGCTGTGAACCAACTTGGGCCGTGAACCATTCATCCATTTGGGTCGTGAACCATCCTTATTTTGGGTCGTGCACACCCAATCAACCTCCTATCTTGTTTCCAACACTTCTTTGGTCAGTTATCCTTGCATCCTTGGTTGTTTCCCAAGCACCTTTGTAGTTAGATTTGCTAATTACATGCCTATATGCATCAATATATGTCATTTAGGACTCGTTTGTGTCTCAGGACTTCATTCGTGGAACTTCTCAGCCTTACGCGAATCTTCAATTGAATCACCCACATAAGGTGAGTTCATACCCCTATAATCAATCTTTTAAATGTTTCAAATGCTTTTAAGGGGGGGGGGAATAGAAGTTGAACACAATGATATTGTGTAAATGTTTATATGTGATAACCATCACATTAAAGGATTTCTTATGCTTTTATAAGTGATCAAATCATTTCAAAAACTCTTTTAAATTTATGGCACTTTGTTGTTTACAAAACTCTGTTTTTTAAAGTACAATCATAACTTAGTAGATAATTGAGTCTTTTCTACAAATCAGATACAATTCAAGTAAACATACTAGTAAACTAGAATAGGTATAGTTTAGGGGTTCAGTTCATACTATCACTAGTACAGGGAGGAACATACTACAACTAGAACAGGGAGGAATTACTATAACAAGTTCAGGGAGGAACATACTATAACAAGAACAAGATAACAATAATGTGAAACCACTACTTCATGGCTTAGCAATATACTTTTTATGTCGCGTTTTGAAACCATAGTCTCCTGGAGGGAGAGCGTGAGTTTGCGTATAGATCTATATGGGATTCACACCCCACACCTTGCTGCTAGCTACAGTGGGTCTTGCAAGTCCACGGGTGACAAATGTCATACCATTTTCGACGTCTTTGGAGCGTCATGTTTTATACTAGTCAAATCCAGTATGGTTATAACCTCATCACATTTTAAACCTTAATTAACAAACTGGTTTTAAGGTAGTTAGTGCTTCAGTAGTCACTTTATACAACATTACTGAATACTTTCATTTTCCCATTACATTAATATAGTGATCTGCTCACATAAAAGTAATGCAAACTATTTTCTAGTAAAGATAGTCTTAAACTTGGGAAAACTTACATCATTACAAAAGACAAACAGAACAGTCGAGTCTTAGTACATTCAGTTAGAAGGGGGCCTATGATGCTAACTTTATGATTCCTCGGTAGATACATCAAGGATATATATTAATCGGGACCGGCAGACAGTAAGATGTGTGCTTTCCGCTTCATTTCCAGTTCCTTGTTTGGTTGTGGGCTTAAAGCAGATTCACCCAGCCTACTATCTATTCGATCTTAGCTATATATATATTCTGTATACACCAAGTAATCATGAGGAGTATCAGGTATGGGTCAGGTCCTAGTATACAAATTCAATATACCGTTTTCTAGTACAAAAGCATACTTTTCAGATAGAAAGTTTAGTAGGCTAAACTAGAAACTTATCAACAAAAGGGTTTAATCCATTTTATTAAACCAGTATAACTTAAAGGACCTTTAGTGGTTAATTCTAAAATATCTTAGTTTATACGTCAGAGTTATATATAATTAATATCTGATAGGCAGTTGGATGTGTGCTTTCCGCCTTACTTCCTGTTCCTTGTTTGGGTTTGGGCTTAGGGCAGATTCACACAATTAACTATCCGTTCGATATTAGATTATATATAGCCTGTAGAAACTAAGTGATTATAGAAGGAACTATTGTGGTTACCATTTTTACTAAAGGAAATATATGATTTTCTTAAAGAATGTTTTCATCAAATATAAAGAACTATTACAGTTAACTCTGTAACTTTATGATTCCTCGGTAGATACATCAAGGATATATATTAATCGGGACCGGCAGACAGTAAGATGTGTGCTTTCCGCTTCATTTCCAGTTCCTTGTTTGGTTGTGGGCTTAGAGCAGATTCACCCAGCCTACTATCTATTCGATCTTAGCTATATATATATTCTGTATACACCAAGTAATCATAAGGAGTACCAGGTATGGTTCAGGTCCTAGTATACAAATTCAATATACCGTTTTCTAGTACAAAAACATACTTTTCAGATAGAACATTTAGTAGGCTAAACTAGAAACTTATCAACAAAAGTGTTTAATCCATTTTATTAAACCAGTATAACTTAAAGGAACTTTAGTGGTTAATTCTAAAATACCTTAGTTTATACGTCAGAGTTATATATAATTAATATCTGATAGGCAGTTGGATGTGTGCTTTCCGCCTTCTTTCCTGTTCCTTGTTTGGGTTTGGGCTTAGGGCAGATTCACACAATTAACTATCCGTTCGATATTAGATTATATATAGCCTGTAGAAACTAAGTGATTATAGAAGGAACTATTGTGGTTACCATTTTTACTAAAGGAAATATATGATTTTCTTAAAGAATGTTTTCATCAAATATAAAGAACTATTACAGTTAACTCTGTAAGTACCAAATGAATACGCAAGGGTTATATACAATAAAGATCTAACAACCAATGGGATGTGTGACTTCCGCCTCATTTCCTGTTCCTTGTTTGGTTATGGGCTTAGGGCAGATTCACACAATCGATTGTTTGTTTGATCTGGATTCTATATAACTTTTATCCATTTCGTACTCATAGAAGGAATTGTAGAGTCATTTTTACTTTCATTCATCATATCAGAAGATATAGGATTTTCTGGAGGAACAGGCGAACTTTTGTAAAAGAACTTTCAACTTACTATACATCACTAAAATACTGATGAACTCACTAGCTTAAATGCTGATCTACTCTTTCAGAATAACTTGTATTCTCAGGAAACTAGTCGATAGGTATGCGCGCTGGGATTCAGAAGATGGAGCATAGTAGCTTCATGTCTTGTTTTGTTATTTACTTTTGGAGTCTAACTTTTGTGAATCATATACTTTGTAAACACTTTCATATTAATGCTATGGTTGTTTGTTACTTTGATTACTATGATGCATGTGTTGCTATACTAAGCATGACGTCCTCCGCCCCCGAACATTTCCACATTTCCGGTTTGGGGGTGTGACATGAAGTGACTGCCAAAACCATGAGGTAAACCTACTATCTCGATCCGAGATAATAAGCATTTGCACCGCATGAAACCTTACGATCTCCTTGAGGTAGATTCGCGTCGAATTTTCCATCTTGTAAGATTCTTTTATTGACAGGAAATAAGCGGATTTTGTTAACCTATCAACGATTACCCAGATAGCATCCAATCCGTCTGCTGTCTTTGGTAATTTGGTCACGAAGTCCATAGTAATCCTTTCCCATTTCCACTCGGGTATCGCTGGCTGTTGCAATAGTCCCGAGGGATTTTGGTATTTCACTTTCACCTTGGCGCAAGTGAGACACTTGCCCATGTAAGTGGCGATCTCTGAATCCCCCAAGTTTAGGGACCCAGATTCTGTTCATGAGATAGCAAGCTCCGTCTTCCTTGACTTCAAAGTTCTTATCCATCCCACGCAGCATTTCATTTGCGACGTTCTCCGACTTCAATGCATTTGTTTTGGCTTCCTTCATTTGAGAGGTTAGGTGGGATTGGATTGTTATTGTTAAGGTTTTCACCCGGCGACCCGACTATTCTTTTCTGCTCAGGGCATCGGCTACCATGTTAGCCTTACCCGGGTGGTACTTAATCTCGCACTCGTAATCATTTAGCAGTTCAACCCATATTCGTTGCCTCATGTTTAATTCTTTCTGATTCAGAATGTGCTGGAGGATTTTGTGGTCGGTGAAGATGGTGCACTTTGTACCGTAGAGGTAGTGCCTCCAAATCTTTAGGGTGAAGACCACAGCTCCTAGCTCGAGATCGTGAGTGGTGTAATTTACTTCATGTGTCTTTAGTTGACTGGATGTGTAAGCTATCACCTTCCCGCGCTGCATGAGGACACAACCTAACTCTTTATTCGAAGCATTGCAGTAGACCACGAAATATTCGGTTCCCTCTGGTAAGGATAGCATTGGCGCACTACAAAGGGCTCGCTTTAGGGTTTGGAAGGCGGCTTCTTGCCTTTCCTTCTAGTTGAAAGACACACCCTTCTGTGTCAAGGCGGTAAGGGGTTTGGCGATCTTAGAAAATTCTGGATAAACCTCCGGTAGTAGCCTGCGAGACCCAAATATTGACGGATTTATGTTGGGGTTCTCGGGATAGCCCAACCTTCAATGGCCTTTATCTTGGAAGGATCTACGTGAATCCCTTCCTTGCTGACTACATGACCCAGAACGTTTACACTGCGGATCCAGAATTCGCATTTGGAAAGTTTCGCATAAAGTCTTTCAGCTCTTAGGGTTTCCAAGATTTGGCGGAGGTGTTGACCATGCTCTTCTTTGCTTCGAGAGTAAATGAGAATATTGTCAATGAAGTCAATCACGGATTTGTCAAGGAATGGGTGACAGATTCGATTCATGAGGTCCATAAATGTAGCGGGGGCATTTGTTAGACCGAAGGGCATCACGACAAATTCGTAATGACCGTATCATGTTCAAAAAGCAGTTTTGGGAATATCTTCTTCCCGAACTCGGAGTTGATGATAACCGGATCTCAGATCTATTTTTTGAGAAATAACTAGCTCCTTGATGCTGGTCAAATAGATCATCGATTCGAGGAAGTGGGTAACGATTTTTGATGGTGAGCTTGTTTAATTCCCTATAATCGATGCACATTATAAAAGATCCATCCTTTTTCTTGACAAACAAGACCAAAGCTCCCCAGGGTGAGAATCTTGGTCGGATGAACCCTTTGCTCAGCAGCTCGCTTAATTGGCTGGATGACTCATGCATTTCGGCGGGAGCTAACCTGTAGGGTGATTTGGCAATTGGTGTGGCTCCTAGTATTATGTCAATTCGGAATTCGACCTGTCTTTCTGGGGTACTCCCGGAAGGTCTTCGGGAAACACATCGGGGTAGTCACATGCCACTGGAATATCTTGAATTTTTACTTCTTCTTTGGTCTTATCCAGCACATAAGCGAGGAATGCGTTGTTATTCTTGTGTAGACACTTTTGTGCTTTGATGCACGAGATAAGGTGAAGGTTGGCGCCAGGTTTATCGTCATAGATTATTAGGGTTTCGTGATTGGGAAGATGAAGGTGAACGGCCTTCTCGCAACACATAATATCAACATGGTGGGGGCTTAACCAATCCCTGCCGATTATCACATTAAAACTCCTAATAATTACTGGCATCAAGTCTATTTGAAAGGAGTGATTGTTTAGTGTTAATGTGCACCATACATAGATATCTTTGGTTGTTTCAGTTTTTCGATTAGCCATTTCCACCGTGAAGGCTTCGTTGAGCTTCTGGGGTTGTTGATTTAGTGAGTGTTTGAATTTATTACTAACAAAACTTCTCTCCGCCCCACTATCAAATACGATGCATGCGTACGAGTTGTTAAGTAGAAACGTACCAGTAACAACTGTTGGGTCCTGCACTGCTTCACCTTTACCCATTGTCAACACTCTTCCTGATGTTCCTGCCCCCTGATTGTTTGCCTTGGGGCAGTTGCGCCGGAAATGGCCGGTTTCTCCACACCCATAGCAGGTGTAACTGGCCCCAGCATTGATGTTGTTGTTACTGTTGTTGCGATTGTTGTTGTTGTTGTTGTTGTCGTTGTTGTTGTTCAACTGTTGGTTTTGTTGTGGATAAGCCCTGCAGTATCTTGCCGTGTGACCCTTTTGGTTGTAGCGTGTGCAGTGCATCTCTCTGCATTTTCCATGATGGTGGAAATTGCATTTGCTGCACTTGGGTAGGGTCCCTGTGTATTGCCTGGGATTATTTGGTGTGGATGAGGCTGGAGCATGTGGTGTTGTGGTGGCTAGAGTAGCAGCATGGACAGTCACAGTTTGTTGTTTCTTTGATGATTTAGAATTTTGTTTTCCCTTCCGCTTGTTGCTTTTCCCCTTCTTGTTCTCACCTTCTTTCTTAACTTCCGCTTCTCTTGCTTTGGCACCCTTTTTGTTGTCGTGATCGTACAATTTCTTGGCCAGCCTCTTTGCACTATCATACGTCTCAGGGTTTGCTGCAATTACATTCCCTTGGATTAACGCGGTCAATCCCCAGATAAATCTCTCGATCTTCTTCCCTTCAGATGTGGTCATTCCGGGACACAAGAGAGACAACTAACTAAACCTTGATATGTACGCATCGATGTTAGAGTTTTGAACCGTGAGGTTCCACAGCTCTTGTTCCATTTTCTAGATTTCTGCCCTTGGACAGTATTCAGCCAACAACATTTCCTTAAGCTCCTGCTATGGTATCGCGTTCGCCACCGGGAGTGTCATGGCCTCTACGTGACCATTCCACCAGGAGAGAGCTTGATCAACGAATGTGCAGGCCACAAACTTGACCTTGCACCCATCCATACATCCGCAGATTTCAAATACGGATTCCACCTTCTCCATCCTTCGTTTCAGGGTTATTACGCCTCCCGTTCCATTGAAGGTTCGAGGCTTGGCATTGGTGAAGTCTTTGTAGGTGCAGGTTCTTGTGGTTATGTGGTTTGTTCATTGATTTGTGCTTTCGGTTCCCTGCCCGTTGCCTTCTCCGTGGTTTCCGTTGCGAATCTGTGCAAGTGTTGCAGTGACCGCAGCGGACACTGTTGCTTGGAATGCAACTGAGTTTATTTCTACTGGAGTCGGTGTTGTTTTGTTTCCACGGTTTGGTCTTTGAGGCATCTTTCTGTCATAGAACGGAGAGATGTTGAGTATCCAATGTATTTAGTTTCACGATTTCTTGATTATAGCACAATGTCAGTGATTGGGTTGTGTATAAGTGGGTGAATGCATACAATCAACATGTAGTAAAAGTAATTGAACACATAGCAGATCACAACATCACGATAAAATATATATATCATTTCCACTAGTCATAATTGTTTTAATATAGGGAAAATCTGCCAAAAGGCATACAGTGCATGGGGAAACATATGATCCGATAACATGAAGACCCTATGATTAGTGTAATCACTTAAACATATGGTCGATAGTACATAGAATAATACATAAAAAGGAAATCATAATGATAGTACATGAACGGGTACTAGCCGAAATGAGATGGATCTGTCAACAATATCATATGCCGAAATGTCGTGCGACAAGATCAGCCATCTCGGCCATCTCCTTGACTACCTTGTCTCTCTCATGCTCGACCTGAACAGCTCGGGCCTCTATCGCTAGTAGTTGTTGCCGAAGAGTGGCAACCTCCTCCTCTAGAGAGTGATTCCTATCTACGGGATCCCGTGGCGCTGTGGAGTGATCCTGTACTGTCTCGGAAGTGGGAGGTTCACTAGGGACTTCATTAGTATCTCTGCCCTCCCCCGTGACCTCATCGGATTCTCCAAACTCATAGTTTGTCTCCATGTATTCTTCGGGCCCGACACCGGGGGCTGCCTCCACCACGGGGTCTTCCTCAATTATACCGTGGGCCACTAGGTTCTGATAGAAAAGAACGCCCTGATGTGCTCCATCCATGGCGACTGCGCGAGAAACTGGGAGTGAGAAGTTGTAAAGGGAGTGTGTATATATAGTATTCCAAAATACTCCTATTGTATTTTAATTATTTGTTTTAGAGTTCCTGAGACGTTTTGGATACGAGGTAAGCTTCTAGGTCCATTTCCCGTCATAATTACCCCCAAACACATGTTGGTTATATTTTGAATAAATATAGTTGATCAGGCTATATTTATCCCCAATATGACTACATAACTGCCCGGGTTTAATCATAGTGTTCCATTTCCTCCAGAGACTTTTAGTGTTATAGTTTTAATGTATACCTAGGTATGCATTTTATTCAGAGTGTTTTAGTCCCATTGTATTTATAGTTGCATATCAAGTATAATTATATATGCCAGTTCACTATAAACAATGCTCTGATACCAATCTGTCGCACCCCCGAACCAGACGGCGGAAAACGTCTGGGGGCTTGCGCGTGACTTCATCTTGTAATATCATCACAATTGTATATAATTAAAACAAGACAACACCATCATCATACATTTCAAGATACAACCAACATTGTTTACATCAAGTACAATATCATAAATTACATGTTCAACATATTTAATGTATGATGATAACAAAATATAACAAATTCAACCATTTCCTGCTGACCTTTCTGCTTAACGATTCCCTGAGAATACAAGTTATTTTGAAAAACGTCAACATATGTAATGTTGGTGAGTTCATAAGCACATTTTGAATGAAAAGTTTTGAATTGTTTGTAAACACCAGAAAATCCGATATTTTCTGAAAATGGTTTAAATGTGGTGTACCAAAATCAAGTATTAATGCATGTATATTTTCTGTGTTTGGAATGTATATAAAATGTAATAAGAACCCTGTATTTTCTGTAGCAAGTAAAAGGTATTGTTTAACTGTGTATTACCCAGAAAATCCTATACTTTCTGTTTATAAAAGTGTTGTGGTCTCAACCCTAAGACCGAATATTAGTGTCTGTATGTTTTTGTATCAACAGGATTTTATAGGTGTTCCATAAAATTATGTTGGAGAGGATCTCTATGTGAGCCGTTTTAACCATACTTGATTATGACGTATTCGCATGTCGTGGCGTTTTTAGGCGCCGACTTGATTTAGGTAATGTTTGTCACCCTAGACTGGCCTAGTCTAGCTGTAGCGAACAGCTCAGGTGTGGGGTGTCACCCCATATAGATCTATACACAAACTCTCGCTCTCCCTCCAGGAAACTCTGGTTATAACTACAGGCTACGATTGTACACTCTAGAGGTGTCAACCGACATGTCTGACTAGCATCCTTGACTGAGTTTACTCGAATATTGTATTATGTTAAATGTATAATGTTTTCGAGTACGTTCTATGTTTGAATAGTCCAACGAGTATGTATATGAATGTACGAGGCCCAACAGACATGTAGGAGGACCACTAAGGCCCAACAAGCATGTGATGTATAGTCTAGGCCCAATAAGCATGTAATTGGGCCACTAAGGCCCAATCAACATTTAATGTATAATCCAGGCCCAATATTCATGTGAATGGGCCACTAAGGCCCAATAACATGGATCGCAGGTATTAGGCCCAATAAACATGAAAATTTACACCTTTAGCCCATTTGTATGTAGGTGGACATTTTTGGCCCAAATAACCATAAATTGATATATTCGACCCATTAATATAAAATTTACATTTTTCAGCCCCTTTTTAATTAAAATGACATTTTCGTCCCCTTTTTAATTAAAATGACATTTTCGGCCCAAATTTTGTAAAAATAACATTTTCAGCCCAAATATATATAAATTGACATTTTAGGCCCAAATTTAAGTTAACTGTCATTTTCAGCCCATAAAACCATACATTTTCATTTTTGGCTCCAATTTGTATAGAATGACATTTTTGGTCCACAAAAATCATAATTTTTACATTTTGGGCCCAACAACCGTAAAGGCCCATAAAATGGCCCATTATGCGAAAATTTCACTTTTGGTCCCTTAAATGTTATGAATATCATAAATACCCACTTTTTAAAATAAAATGACTCTTTTGACCCTTGTAAAAACCATTAATGCCAAGAAAGTCTCATCTTTTTGTTTATTTGTCAAAAATGGCCCTTTTTTAAGATTTTGTTTAGTTTTTTTTTAATCTTCACATGTTTAACACATTTATCTTTATGGTAAGTTGTATGAAGTGTTTTAGTTTACAAATATCACATCTTTTGGTTGTAACTTTCGAGATTTATAGTGTTTCATCACATAATCACAACTTCAACCAAGAAAAACACACATAACATGCATAAATACATAGATCTAACACATAGCAACTTGTATTCTTCCCCAAAACATGTTAAAACCGAAAAAAGGGGTATGAAACTCACTTTGCTTTGAAGTTTTGGTTTTTGATGAAGAAGATGAGGAGATTTCGGTCCTCGCAAGCTCTTTGAGATGGTTTTCGAGCTATATGAAGTTCAAGAGGATAGATCATGAAATGATATGGGTTAAGAAGAGATTTTGATGAAATCTTAGAAGTTAAACCATATATTCAAGTAAGAACTTACCAAGAATGATGATCTTGATGAAAAATCTCTTGAAACTACCCACAAATCTCGAAAATTTAGTGGAGGAAGGAGGAGTTCTTTTGAGAGAGTTTTGAAGGTGTTTGAAAGGAAAAATGGAGGTGGTGTGGTGGGGGTTTCGGCCGAGGGTAATAAGAAGAGGGGGGAAGAGAGATTGAGGTGATATTTGCATGGATACCCACCATGCAAACATGAGGTGTCACTTGCAAAATAATCCTCTTTTTCTCTTTTTTTTTGTTTAATGCATAATGGATAATGGGCCAAGAATTTTGGGCTAGAGGGATGAGAATGAAATGATTTGGGCCCAACCTTGGCTTTGCTCGAATTTTATAAAGCCCAATACTATTTTTCGGCCCATTGGGCTCCTTATTAAGGTTCTCGGCCCAATGAAGCCCAATTAAAGAGGTTATGGCCTATTAGAGCAAATGAAATCATTTATGGCCCAACAAGGCCCATTAGAGATAAGATGTATTATTCTAGGTTCACATGGTCCAAAACGCTAAAGTTTCATGAACGTGGTCCCAATTAGAGCCCGATTAGGGTTCCTAGGCCCAAGATAGTCAAGTTGAAGGTTATTGGTCCATTAGGTCCAATAAGAGAATCCTAGTTCATAATAAACATGAACCGGAATTTTTAGGGTTTTCAACACATAGTTGACTATAAGAGATGTATTGTATAAGATTTTGAGCTTTACTGAAGAATGTTGATTAAGTTTGTTGTCATTGAATGAGCATAGGTTACACTATAAAATTAGGGTTACAAGTATCACAGTAGAAAATGTTTACATGAGACTAGAATTTCCTAGCCAAAATGCTAGTTGTGACAAAAACAACCACATGCTTCAAATATTATATTGATTAATAACACTAAATAATACCCAAATGATTACGAGAAAGAAAAACAAATTTGGTTGATTCTAGAAAGCGACTCTCACAACGATATTTTTTCCACATTTCACATAAAAGATAGATGATATTGATACCGCATACTTTATAGCCTATTAGAACCACTTTTACAATAAACTAAATATAATAAATACCCTATCATATAAGATGCTTTATATTTCTTTATTCTGATGATTTCCCATATTACCCCTATCTCAATTATTTAGATTAATATTGGAAGTATAGCAGTACCCCACACCCAAAAAATAACCTTGTCCTCAAGGTGGATACTGTTGGATTTGGTGTCTAAGCCCATAACTATCATTGATATGTACTTGATTTGATTGTAACATGGTCTGTTAGGGTGCAAAGTCACTCTTGGATGTGGTGTTTTAGGCTTTCCCCTTTGTATGTGTAAATGGGTTGAGCCTTTCCTATAAATAGGAAGTGAGTGACTCCCATTATGTAAGGAACCATTTGGAGTGTTAGACTAGAGAGAGAAATTTGTACAAACCCATTTGTATATCCTTTCTAGATCTAATATGAGCTTACAAAGATTTATTTACTCATTGTGTTCTTGAATTTGTATGATGATTCACTAGATCTTTTCTAATTCCGCACATGCCATCATAATCAACACCACTACAATTGGTATCAGAGCGGGTGTTCTTGATTTGATCAAGAATTGATCCTTGATGGCTATCTTGATTTGGTGATTCATATTTTGATCTTTGATCTTCATGTTTTAGAGAGTTTTTGGATTCTAGAAATCGAATTCATCTTTGATTCTATTCATAATTCGATTTTCTTCACCAGAATTCAAGTGATTTTTGCTTTCTCTCTCTAGAAAACCCATTTGAAATCACTTTCTCTCTCTAGAAATCTTCAAGTTTTTGTGATCATGTGAATTTGCCTTACAATTCTTGGATTGTGATCATTAAAGATATCAAATACAAAGTCAATAAAGATCAATATTATGGGTTGGTGTTAAACAAGTTGATATATTGGGAAACTATGGTTTCTTATGGAGGATTGAAGGATGATCATGGAAGCTTGATATTTCAACCACTTTGTGAGATCAAATGGTTGGTTGATATTACATGGTCCATATCATCACGTAGTAGTGATAAGATTGGAGAAGAAAAATATTTGTTCAGAAAGAAATATATTTCTCTTATTGAAGACCCAAATGATCTTCGTGCTCTTAAGGTTGTTGAAGTTGTTGACAATGGAGTTCAATGTGATGTTCTTGATGTTCTTGAAGTTCATGATAAGAAGATTCAAGTTGATTCTCAAGATGAAAAAGTTTTTTGCTCGATTGGAGTTCAAACCGATGATATTTTGTGTTCTTGTGATTCGTTTGAAGGAATGATTCCTTATCGGAAGCCGGTGATCCAAGAAATTCACAATTATCAAACTCCAAAAGATTTGATTCAAACTAAAAATGTTCATGTTGTGGAAAGTGGGTTTGTTCATGGAGTCAAGTCTTCAAGATGCAAAAAGATGAGACAGAAAAAGAAGAAGAAGATTAAACGGAAAAACAAGTGGGTTTATTCAAATGTTGTGAAGCCGAAATCCGTGAAGCAAATTTGGGTTCCAAAGCAACAATCTCCAAGTGTTGCATTGAATTTGAAGTCAAAACTCAAAAGTGTTGGTGGTTCTTTTGAAGATGTTCTTCGATCGTTGAAGAACACGAAGAACGAGTTGTACATCACGCATAATGGGTGGTACAATGTTCAAATTGGAGATTTTCTCGTTCCAACTAAAGAACCAAGATCTTCTAAATTTGATTAGTTCGTTGCTAATGGATCTCGATTCGTCAAAAAGGTATCTCAAATTCTCAAATGGATTCCAAAACGTCCATGATTTTGATTCGTATTTTTGATCGATTTGCCTCATTGTATCTAATCCGTTTCAACCCCATTGTTTATCCAATTATTTCTGTTTAGATCAAAACCAAAATCAAAATCTTATTCTAATATTTTATCTAAAATCACTTTTTGTTATTGTTTCGAAAATATCAATAACAAAATATTTTGATTTTCAAATGCTCTTAAACACTGTTCATATGATGAATAGTTCGAAGCCCAGCCCAATTCAAAAATCGTATATCGTTCATGATTTTTTGTAGCCCAAAACATGATCATTGTTCATTGAGTCCAAACTTACGCCTAATTCCACTTGATAGTTACTGTTCGTAATCCATTCACTGTGTTCAAATTGATTGTACGATTACATCTCATTTCCGTCAAAGGATTTCTATATCTTAACGTTGACTTGGACTCGATGTAACATTGGAGTCGAATGTCTTGAAGTCGACTGGTTTGATTTGGAATTAAGAAGTCGTTTTGTATGCCGATTGTATTTGGAATCGATGGTTTGGAAACAGATTGAGAAAATTGATTTGAGTTGACTTTTTGAGGTCAAACTGTGTTATATTGATTTCGAATCTACAGGAAGGATCGATTTTGAAGGGTTAATTGATTTTAGATTTTGAATGGTTACAAGTTTATGATTTTGATTTCAAAACGATAAGCGATGCTTTGATTGGTGGTATTTGTGTTTGATAAGAGCGAAGGCAGTTCAATGGTTCACAGTCGATGGCTGAATGTTTGATAACGAAGGGTTAAATGATCGACTTGGGTTTACTGGATGTAATTTCGAAGGTCTGATGTTCAAATGTTTGAATGAAGAAGCGAATCCAGTGGGTTATCAATTGTCGACTGATTTGGGTATAGAATCGGAATGATTGGAGTCGATTGTCACCTGAATTTTGGAGTCCCTGGGTTGTCGACAATTGGGAATCAAGATGTAAAATTGAACTGTATTTAGGAACGAATTGAAGATGAGTAGGAATCGAAGATTTGAATTTTGATGTCAAAGACTTGAACGAAAAGCGCAGGGTGATAAATGAATTTGCAATACTTTCGAAGGTCGATGAAATTTGTTGATCGATGAATTTGGGTGATTGAGTATTCGATTACTGAATGATGGGTCAATGTGCGAAGTCATGGTTGATTGATTTCGAAGTGATGAGGCTGATGAAACGAAGTCTGGGAAATTGATGATTAGTGAGTCGTTGTTGATGATGTAGCTTCGAAGATCTGTGATTTGGGAATCAATATTTCAATGATTTTGGGTTAACGTTCGAAAAACGAAGGGTGTTATGATTAAACGAAGAGGAGAGAGAAAATTTTGGGGAAGATGATTTTCGTATGAAGGGGGAGGAAGAAAGCATAAAGTTTTCATTAAAATGGTCTTGAAATTTTTTCGTTAAAAATGCTGAGATTTCGTTAACTGATTAATGGTCTTGAAATTTTTTCGTTAAAAATGCTGAAATTTCGTTAACTGATTAACGAAGCCAAGAAGAATTTGAGTGGAACGTATGAAGCATTCGTCACTGGTAACACGAATTGGGGAAGAAACCAAACATTACGAATATTACCCCTGAAATTTCGAAAACATGGCAAAATAGGTCCAGTTTCGAATTTGGAGAAAAAAATTGATGAGAATACAGAATTTTCGAAGTGAGTCCCTGCAGTTTCGAAAAGTTGGCAGAAAATACCCAACTTCGAATTTGGAGTAAAAAGCTGAGAAATTGAGAATATTCATTTCTGGTCCCTGCAGTTTGTGCGAATTTACGCTTGATGCCCAGTTTCGCAAATGGGCTAGAGTTTCGCATATTTGGCTGTTTTTGGCGCAATGGGTCCTTGCAAGTTTCAGAAAGTGACGATTCTTACCCGGTTTTTGAAAAATCTTGCAACTTTCACCCAAAAAGTCAAAAATTTTCATAAATTGGAATTTTTTTGTGGCTTTTTCGTGATTGTTTTTCCGTACAAGATTTTTGGTGATTCATTTTTGGTACACATCAAGGGGGAGTATTGTATTGTTCATTCCTCGAGCGCTTCTCACCCTTAATGGTTTTTATAATCATTTTTTTTATTATAAAAAGGAGAGAATGATGGGTATTCGAAGCAGGTTTCTCGGATATTCGTTTGCGGATTTTGAAGACCGGTGTTTACTTCGTGGGGGATTTTGGTCTTGATCGCGCTAGCTCGTTGGAGATTGAAGCCGGACATCCAATCCTAACTTTGAGGGGGAGAATGTTAGGGTGCAAAGTCACTCTTGAATGTGGTGTTTTAGGCTTCCCCCTTTGTATGTGTAAATGGGTTGAGTCTTTCCTATAAATAGGAAGTGAGTGACTCCCATTATGTAAGGAACCATTTGGAGTGTTAGACTAGAGAGAGAAATTTGTACAAACCTATTTATATATCCTTTCTAGATCTAATATGAGCTTACAAAGATTTATTTACTCCTTGTGTTCTTGAATTTGTATGATGATTCACTAGATCTTTTCTAATTCTGCACATGCCATCATAATCAACACCACTACATGGTCCTTTTCGGTTTCCTTCACTCATGCAACTTGACAGGATGACTGGTGGAGAGAGAGTAGAATTTATTATTTGAAATAATAAATTGATACTTAAAATGGTTTTATTAATATATTACAAAATTAATATATTATTTGGAAATCATATTATTAATTAGTAATTAATTAGAAATTAATTTGATATTAATTTTGGGATTAAAGAAACTGATTAATAATGGAGAGGTTGTTTTAAAAATCATTGATAGTTGTGAAACTGGGCTACTGGACTCCTTATGATGGAGTGGACGAAAATTATAGGAGGTCGTATAAGATTTTCGACCAAGGCCTCATAATGAGGAGTCCATGAGTTGCTTAAGCCTTAAGCAGGAAATTGGGGTTTCCTCCAGAAACCCTAGCAGCCCTTAGCCATATATAAACCCCTTTAGACACTAGGAATTTCGGCCCTATGCATATGATACATAATCCTAGCCGTTTTTCCTTGTCTCTCCACTCATCTTGTTGCATTGGGTGTTTGTGAACCATTAGAGGTGCAACATTTGGGGCACTAAGATTTCAAGACTCAAGGATCTTCAAGATTGTTCTTGTTATTACTATATAACATGACAGGTAATATTCTAACCCTAATTTTATACGATTTTTTGAAATTGTATGCTAGTTTTAGGGTTATTGCTTTGGTATCCAATTTTCATGTTCAATTAGTGAAAAACTTAGATCCAAAGCAATTACGGTTCCATGTTCACATAGGAATGTAGATATGCTCAAAACCCATCGGTGGTATCAGAGCCTAGGATGTTTTTCAATTGAATTGATGCAATAGTGAACTGTCCAATGTAGCACAAAATTGTTTTTGGCTGTCTGAAGCTGGAACTCAACGAGTTCATGTATGAACTCGACGAATTGGATGAACTCGATGACTTCAGTGTCCAACTAGACGAGTTGACTCGTCAGTTGCTTGATTTTTCGATTTTTCAATTTTGTTTTGATTAGGATAATTACCATAATTCGTTTTTTAATACCTAAAACTGAATTTTCTGAAAGGTAATATGATATCCTTATCATAATTAGAGGCTTTGGTTAAATTTGGATAATGATAAAATTATTTTGATTTAAAATTTAACCTATTATTTTGAAAAGTTTTAAAATACACGCTTTTGGTTTTATAATTTAAATTTTAAGTTAAAAGTTTATTTTTGGAAATTTAAATGGAAAAACCTAGAAGATATATTTATGGATTTTATTAAAAATTAATTAAAAGATTAATTAAAAGACAATTAATAAATCCCTATATGGTTTAAATTTAACTAAATTAAAAGTTTAATTTATTAAAGGATTAAACCACTTAGTATTTTAAAAGTTTAAAATGCACCCTTATACTATATAAAATTAAAAGTCTAATATATTATATATATGTATAAGAAAAGTCAGTCTTACCGTTAGTAGGCATCATTCACGAAGTTGGTCTATAAAGGGTGTTTAAGGAAGTGGCTTGCAAAATGACCGTCATTGGCTATACACTCTTACCCACCGCACTCTTGACTAGTGGAGGGTCGTTAGCCGAACGAGTTTGATAGGACACTTAATCCTCATTAAAAGTATAATGAGTTATAAAGTAACTAAATGGTTTTATAAATTCTCAATCTTAGTTACTTTAGAAAAATGTGAATTTAATGCTAACCCATGAAATTGCACATTACACCTTATTGGTCGTTACGGAGCGTGTGTGGTTAACTGACACACTAATATGGGACTAATATTGTTGGCAATGGGTTTCTCGTAAATTATCGTTGATCAATGAAGCGTGTGTGGTTAACCGGCACATTGATTAGGTGATAAATGACATCGAGAGTACCAAGCTAATTTGCATGGTTATTCACATCTCGTTTGTGATCCTCGGTATCCCAGTCACAAAGTGAGAGCAAAATCGAGATTAAACATGCCATTTAAAAGTTCAATGAATCTCAAAAGATCTAGGAATTTCATTTAAAATCAAATTCGTTAAAATTTCGTTTTCGTGGTGGAATTGGTAAATCGTCATTTACCTACCTTCAAATAATTTGCAATTGGATTACGGCATCCCTCTTCTGAATTATAAATTATTGTGTTGGGTACTAGCCTTAATATTTCATCCGGGTGTTATATTAATAATTAAATCAACTCACTTGAATTTTCTCCCTTTTGTAGATGTCTAGTTCTGACAACTGTGGTCTTCCTCAATCCTTTGGAAAAAGCTTTCCTTTTGTAACAACCCGTTATTTTTCAAGTCAATAAAAGTCAAACCCTTTAAATAAAAACTCGAATTTTATTGATTTTATTTATTTTATTAAGATCATAAGGGTTAAATATGACTTCAATTATATAAATGATGTTTTTATATAAGTATTTTAAAGTTTGGGATAAAAACATTTAGACCAAAACACAATTTTAGGGGCCAAAATAGGAACCGAAAACGTGCGAAGCGTCCAACTCCTCGGACCGAAAACCCCTTTGCGGCCGAGAACACTTCGGACCAAAAACCCCTTTCCAGCCGAAAACCCAACCGATATATATGGTTTCACTCGAAAACATAGTCATTTTCTCACTTTTCCAGCTGAAAACACTCTCATTTTGCTCTCAAGTATCATACAAGAACCTTCATATCCTCAAGAAAAATCCTTCAAATCTTCATAACTTTCACCAAGAACACCAAGAACAATCTTCAAATCTTCAAGCTGGCCGAAAACAGCCCAGACCGAGAACTCTTTCCTTACCAAGAACACCTTAAGACCGAAAACTTGGTTCTCGGTTGAGGTTTAAGGCCGAAATCAAGGGATTTCGGTGAAGGCTACACCGAAAACCCTTATCATCACTCCAAATAATTCTCGATAATTATTACTTACATAAATTAAATGTTGTTTAACACTTTAATTAATTATTTCGCTAATTTAAATACGATTACGTGTTTAAATAATACTAGGATACCGTTCTTTCCACATGCGCAAGCCCGAGGATCATCCCTACAATTCCGCTATCCAGACTCTAACACACACTAGAGGTGAGTTCATACCCCTATGTTTTCACTATTTTTCAATGTTTTTAGGGGGGGGGGGAATACAAGTAAAACACAAGAAATATTGTGTTAGCATACGAATGATTTCAAACGATTTCAAACCACTTGCAACTAATTCAAAACCGTTTTAACCACTGCATTGTATCAAAATATATTTTATTATATTGTCAACCCTTCTGTAACATGTTGAGCAAAAGGGCGATTTCACAATTCTTGTATTTCCGATTTATACACACTATTAAGTTGCAAGGGTTTTCAACTCATTACAGAACATACACGTAAACTATAATTGGTATAGTTTGAGAATCACTACACTATTTAACAAGATCAAGAACACTATACAGAAACAAGTATATAAACTATAATAGGTATAGTTTATGGAACACTACTCTATTTCACTAATACAAGGATACACTACTAAAAATATTATTTAAGTATAATTATTTTACGTTACAAAGTACACTCCTACAAGGTAATACCTACAGTTTCAAGTACAAGAGAACACTACTACACCACACGTAAACTAGTTAATACAGGGTTGTGAGGCACTACTTTGGGGTACTCATCTGGGTACCGTTTCGGGTCCTATAAATTATAGCCAGAGTCTCCTGGAGAGAGAGCGTGAAGTTATGTATAGATCTATACGGGACTGACAATCCCGCACCTGAGTTGCTTGCAACAGTTAGGCCGGCAGGCCTGGGGTAACAAATGTCATAACATTCCAACGCCTAAAGAACGCCGTAGAGGCCACTAGGTCATATCAAGCATGGTTATATGAAACTCACAATAGTGTCAACTAAAACATTTGTTTACGGGATTAACACTACTTCAAAGGTTTTATTTTAATTAATAAAACTACAGTACATTACATACACTATAAGTGGTGGATTCCATGCATTCATACAAAAGGTTTTATTTTATATAATGAAACTACAGTACACTATTTTACACTACAGCTGGTTGATTCCAGGCACTCATACAATAAGGTTTTCTTACAAACACTACTACAATACACTACTTTCCTAGTACATAGTACACTAGCACAACTTACAATTTCACGAATCATTCATGACTTAGTTTTATTTACTAATAAGACTACAGTTCACTATATCCGAATATAGTTCACTATTTCAGAATACAACTCACTATTTCCGAATACAGTAACTACATACATTTTGGTCTTAAGGCCGAAGACTACATTTCATTCACTAAGAAAATGTTGGATTTTCTAGAAGTACACTATAACATTTCAAAGAACAATGCCAAGCTTTCCATCTCAAATACATACTTATGAACTCACCAACTTAAATGTTGTTACACTTTAAAAACCACTTGTATTCTCAGGGAACCAGTAGACAGGTGCACCCACAGGTTTTGAGAAGACAGAGCTTTTAGAGTCACGTCTTCTATACTTTTGCTATACACTTTTGATGTCATACAAACTACAGATGTATATACCATATTCTATCAATGTAATGGTTATGTTTGCTTTGATTACTATTATCCAATTGTTGTGATACTGAACATAACGTCCTCCGCCCCCGAATGTTTCCATCGTTACCGTTTGGGGGTGTGACAGATTGGTATCAGAGCATTGTTTATATTGAACTAAGTATATGAAACCTTACAAGGTATACAACTATAAAGACAATGGGGCCGTAGTGCTCTAACAAAAAGTATACTTTTAAAATCTAAGTATTTTATAAGAAGTATACAAACATACATACATACCAGAAACAGTATCACATTAAGAACTACACAAAAGTATTTAGATACGACCAACATGTGTTTGGCAGTTATGTAATCATATTTGGGATAAATTTAGCCTGATCAACTATGCTTATTTGAGATACGACCAACATGTGTTTGGCAGTGATAGTGGTGTTGCAACAAGTCTAAAACTTACCAACAATACATACAAGAGAAATTCTAGAACCAAAGATGAAATTAAAATACTATAGGAGAATTTTATGATCTAACACTAGAACAAGAACATTTAGGCCTTGATAGTTATGCATAATTCGTACACACTAGGTGATTATAGGTGGACCCAGTGTGAGTCATGCTATATAAATTCTTTACAAGTGTTGCTATAAATGAAATTGGTGATTGTTTACTTATATCAGTAGACTTCCACTGTAAATCGCTTAATAGAACATTATAACAGTCAGGATAAAACATATCTTATTCATTATCACCTGACTCATGACCACTATAGAGGACTTATCATCAATTTCTCTTTAATCATTATAGAGAAAGATGCCTCCAAATAAGTTCAACAGGAAGAAAAACATGTTGGATTAGTGTCTAAGTCCATAAATATAATTGGTATGTAATTGACCCGACTTGGCATGGTCCATTTGGGTTGCATGGCATCAGAACAATTGGATAGACAAAATGAGAAAAAGGATACTTATGATTTATATTAATATATTATAAGTTCTAATATATTAATATGAAATCACATTATTTAATTAGTATTGATCAAGAATTAATTTAGTGATCAAAAGGAACTAATTAAGTATGGACTCTTATATATATATATATATATATATATATATATATATATATATATATATATATATATAATGGGCCAAGTTCATTTAGGTTGGGCTAAGCTTTCATGGATAGTCCATGGAGTGTTTAACCCATGAATCCTATGGAAATGAAAGGTCATGGGTATTAGGTTTTACATGAATGTAACACTAATCCTCCACACTATATAAAGAGGTCTATGGTTCATAAAATGAGGGCTAAGCACTAGTGTATAGTACACAAGAGGGCAAAACCGATTTGGTGCAAGTATCCTTATTCTCAAGTTATTCCAAGGGGTCTTGGTGTTGTGTGAACCATTTGAGGTGTCACACTTGAGGCACTCGGCTCTTAAGCTCCAAGACTTCAAGCTCCATCAAAAGGTATGTCATTCTACTAGATTCTTGTATTGTATATACTTCTTGTTATGCTAGTTAAAATGAAACCTTGGAATATTGAATATTTGCATGTATAATAGAGAAAACATAGATCCAAAGTTTATAGTGTTTCATGTACACCATAGGAGTGTTAGAATGCTCAATAACCTTCAATAGTATCAGAGCCTAGGCTTGTTTTCATTTATACTTGATGCAAATTGCTGAAATCGAAGTTTGTATGCTGTCTGGACAGCTGACTCGCCGAGTCCATTAAGGGACTCGACGAGTCCATGCCTAAATTCATCCAACTCGTCGAGTTGGTTCATGCACTCGACGAGTTGGACCGCCTGACAGCATATCTTCGAGTTTTAAGGCTGGAATTGGTCTAGAATCATTACCTTAAACTGGTTTGGACTTATAAAACCTGTTTTTGATGTGGTAATGATTATGGTAAACCAATTTCAAGGTTGTTATCAAAATTTCAAGTTTTATGTGTGTTTATGTAGTTCTTGAAATTGTTGATATGATTGTTCATACACTTATGAGTTTTGGTCGATCATAGGAATTATTTGCAAGTTGGTTGTTAGTTAATTCTTGATCTAAATGTTTTTTAATGGAGTCCATAATTTGTCCTCAAGTTATGGATTACCAAAAGTCATTTTTTATAAAGATCCATTAAACTTCATAGGTTACACAATTGAAGAGTCTTTTTGTCTTATGAACTCCATAACTTGTCCTCAAGTTATGGATGTTCAAGAGTCTCTTCATTAATGGTTTTAAAACCTTAATTAAACTCATAAGTTATGAAAATCCAAAAGTTTTTGAATAGTTCAAAACTTGCCCTCAAGCTTTGGAATTTGTAAAGTTTCCCCTCATGAATACTTTAAATCCAAGTTAAACCCTTAGAATTTTAAAAGTTAAAATTCAACCCTTACACTATTATAATATTAATAGTTAATAGTTATATATGTATAAGAACAAAGTAAGTCTTACCGTTAGTAGGCCTCATTCACGAAGCCGGTCTATAAGGGGGGTATAAGGTTGCCGCCTATAAACTGGCAGCTTAATGGGTCTCCACTCTCACCCACCGCTTCCTTGACTGGTGGAGGGTCGTTAGCCGAACGGGTTTAACAGGACTCTAATTCTCCCTTCATTATAAGTATAATGATAAATATAAAGTAACTAAACCTTTTATAAATTCCCAATCTTAGTTACTTTAGGAAAATGTGAATTTGGTGCTAACCCATGAAATTACACTTTGCACTTTGCTTAAGTCGTTAGTGGAGCGTGTGTGGTTAAACGGCACGCTAACTTGGATTTAACAAGGTAGGCAAAGGGTAACTTAATGTTTATCATAGGATCAGTGGAGCGCATGTGGTTAACCGGCACATCGATTAAGTGATAAATATTAAGGGTACCAAGTATATTTGCATGGTTATTCACACTTTGTTTGTGATCCTTGGCATCTCAGTCACAAACTTGAGAGGGCACAATCGAGATTGAAACATGCCATTGAAAAGTTTAGTGAATCTCAAAAGATCTAGGAGTTTCAAACCAATTAAAACCTAATTCCCATTTCGTTTTTCATGGTGAAAATTGGTGAATCGTCATTCACCTACCATCAAATATTTTGTAGCTTGGATTACGAAATCCGTCTTCCAAGTTATAAAATATTGTGTTGGATCCTAGCCTTAATATTTCATATTGGGTGTTATATTAAGGACTTAAATCAACTAACTTGAATTTCTCCCATTGTAGATGTCTGGGTCAGACAATTATGATCTTCCAAAATCTCTTGGAACAAGCTTTCCTAATGAAGATGATGTTCTGTGGTTGGATCATGGAAATCATACTTCAATTCCTCCACCTCCTCTAATTATTCTCCCTAACCCACAAGTTCTTGAATAGTTCAAGGTCACTCAAGCCCTATTGGCAAGCAAAGTCTATGTGTCCTCACATCATGGAGATGAAGTCACATATTGACAAGTCGGGAGAGTTGGGTGTCAAAGTCTTGAGGAATTTGCTTGTTTACTAGGTTCTTCAATCACTTTCTAAGTCACATAGTGAGTTCTTTGGGACTACTATGTAACAGACAATGACATGACCCTTAATGATCTTACCTATTTGCTTGATGCTGCTGAACCAGCAATGATTTGCAGCACTGGTAAAGCAAATTTGGTTGGAAGATCGACTTCCCAAACTTCCATGGACATTGACAATGGTAACATTGGAAATCCAGAAAAGCTTTCTCTTCCCAATGGAAAGGGATCGACCATAGTTAACCCGGTTGACCAAATGGTAAAGAGAAAGGCTAAGTCTGAGATAGTCCTGTGTACCATTCCCAAATGGTCCATATGTTTCTATTGCCAAATGAACGGACATTGGTTGTGAAGCTTCCCTATTTACCTGAAAGATCATAAGGATGGTAAAGTCAGAGTGTTTGACTATGCTTCGGGTAAAATCCACTATCTAACTCTATTAAGTTCCTCTTTGGAGATTCTTATTACATGATGTGACTAGGTCACATGTTGATGTTTTAAGAATCAAAGAAAAGAGAGGAAGCTTAAAGGAAACATATGCTGATTCTGATCGTGAAGATGGATTTCGATAGCATGGTTCGATGATCAGAATTTTGAGCTGTTGCTTAAAGAGTTGTGATAGATTGCTTAGGAATTCATAACAACATAGTTTTTCATATGCATTTGCATTGTAAGGATAAGTTTTTCCGCAAGTTTTAAAATTAAAGAAAATAAATTTGATTTTATTTATTTTAAGTATCCTTACAATGGCATTTGTGAAAAATTGTTGTTTATATGTTCCCATTGATAGCATTATTTGATTCTTTCGTTTGTGGTAGTGTCTAAATTTACCAAATAAGGAAAGATTCTCATCACCCAAGTTTTCAATTGGACAGAAACTTGGAATCATGCAAGTTGTATTGTATGATGAATGATAAATTTTCATCTTTGGAAAATTAAGACTAATTCCTTGTTCACATGTATATGTGAGTCAAGTGAAGGACTAAGGGATCGAGTACACATTCTTGTGCACTGGTCAAGTCCACCACAAAGATCGATAAGACTATTCGTCATGATTTACTAAAGTATAGTAAATATGGTTATACTTACAAGTTTAAGTATGATTCTGAAATATTGGAAAAGTTTCGATGTATGGCAGAACGAGTGAGAAGAATCAAATTAGGCAGAAAGATAAAAGTTTCCCAAATCTGAAAAGATGGGAGAGTACTTTAGTATCATGTTTTGTGATCATCTGAATGATTAAGAAACCATATCACAATTGGTCCTCTAAGGATATCTTAGTGCATTCCTATGGCTAAGAAGAGGAATCATGAATTGTTGAAGTGGTTAAATCAAGAAGATGAGTCATACTTCGTTCCAAAAGAATTCTTAGAGTCATACTCGAAGATTGTAATTTGAGTGACACATCTTAAAGAAGGTTTATAACACTTGTCAAATGTAAGAGTAAAATGTGCTCTACTCTTGTACATTTGAAATTGGTAAGTTGTGATGTTTTGCATAAACAAAGACCAACTAAGGCCAATTGTGTGAAGTGTTTGTCTTGATAAGAATCCACACTATCTCTTGAATATTTGTTTTGTCAAGAAATGGTTCTTAGCAGAGAGTCTTATATGTCAAGAGGAGAGCGGGAGTCTAAAAGATCCTGAAAAAAGTTTCAAGAACTAATCAAGAATAAAACCTGTAGTTTATCACTAGCACACGACTTGAGGTTTATAACCTATCGTGTTGACATATTCCTATTTATGTGCCCATTCCGGTTAAAGTTGGCTTTGCATATGAGTTCTGAGAGTTCTCAATCGGTTGCATAACAACTTTGAAGTAATGGCAGGCCCTTGTGCTGCCAGGTGGCAAGAAGTTAAGACGGCACAAGTTTAGTCCATATGAGTTTGGATGTGTCACTAACTTTGTCTCGAGATTATGGTTTTGACAAATTCACATGGATAGTAACACTTACACCATAAAATCTAAGTGTCATAAGGTTTCTCTCCGATTCATGAAAATGATGGTGAGGAAACGCTTTCACTAAGTAGATTTTAAGTAGATGGCAATTGTGATATTTGCATTCTCAAAGTCGTTAGTGGAGCGTGTGTGGTTAACCGACACACTAACATGGACTTGTGAGAATTGGTAAAGGTCTGAACAATTGAGACTATGATTACGGCATCCCTTTTCATAGTTCTAAAATTGTTTAGACACACATGTGAGCTATCTAAGGAAAGGTGTATAATTTTGATAAAAGTCTTATCAAAGCATCTCGTATCAGAAATCTGAACTTTGGTAAGAAAGTCAATAAAGTATTGATTTCTAGAAGTCCAGCTGATTTCTGAGTACATGTCAAAGCTAGTGGGAGCATAAGTGTTATGCTACTAATCATCATGTTATTGGAGCATGATAATTATAATAAGTGTTGCAAGTTAGCAATGTTAATTATAGAAAACAAAAGTTTGAATTGGGAAAAAGATGCTTTGCTATAATTAAGGGAGAGGAAATTATACTTCATTTCAAGTGTAAAAGCTTAGATTGAGATTTTAATTATCTTTAGTCAAGGATATATATGAATTTTATGTTGGAATGGTTCAACTTAAGGAAATTCTATATATATTGCATTCTCAAATTCAATTATGATTACGGCATCCCTCTTCATAGTCGAATTATGAAAACATGGCAAATTAAAAAAAATATTGTAGCAAAAGACTGATCTAGGATCATGTCTTTATGTGAGACATTATGAATCGTGTTCCATATGCTTCGGGTATAGGATCGATTACATGTGCAATAATATTTATCCTTTCTAAACTTTCCAAATGCCCAGGGCATTAAGAGGGGAAAAGGTCTAGAAGTGGATATGACTAAAATGATTAAGCAATTGTAGAGGACAATCTAAGCTTTACCAAAGATTGGTTGCTCGTGGATAGTTGGAAGTATAGGGTTAACTTTTGAAGGACCATATTTACATATTCTGAAAAGAGGCAACTCTTATTCAGAAGTGATAGTCAAAATGGGAATATGGAGATGTCTCCATAGGTGGAAGTTATTCAATCTGTGTAAGATTAGAAAACTTAATGTAAGAAGGATGTTCAAAGCAATGTACTTTGAATACGGAACGTCGTTTCCATGGAGTTGATCTCCATTGGAATACTCTGTAATGTCTGTTGACAAGTCTTTGTGACTTTGTGCATAATCATTACAAGAGGATCAGTGCATATAAGTTTAAAATCTAACAGATTTCGGTAAATGGCAGGAATTTGGAATTCTTACATTTGAGGTAAGGATTTGGGATTGTGAAATGAGAATCATTGGTGATAAATAATGTGTAATCAATATGGTGATAAATAAAAGGTGATAAATAAAAGGTGTTCTATTTATATTCATAAGTTTTGAGACCATATTGGATTCGATTATTCTTGTGTTTCACTTTGCATGATTTGACTTCCAGAATAACTAGGTCATTCTTCCCAAATGACTAAGTTATTCAAACCATCCACAGTCGATAATACGTTTCAAGTAGGTATTAAGGCAAGACTGTCATGAATTGGGTTTGTAGATGTCTAAGGTGTTAGACATAGCAAGAGTTGCTACAACATTCATGAGTGCTCCTGGAATGAGATTCGAGTGTTGGATTCAACCCACGCTCATTTGAATCACTTCATGGATTTCATCACGAGTGAATCATGAGACGATAATATCTTATATACTTCAAACCTAGAGATATGAGTTGTTGACTATGAGTTGGTTATACCTTGATTGTACGAAAACGCATTGGTAACTCGATGTTATAAAACGTGCCTTTGTGTATGATTCACGAAGTAGTAGAACAAGCATATGAGTCTAAGTTTATCCATTCCTTTTACCCTTGAAGAGATAAAAGCGATATCTGTGGGCCCCTCGATGATTTAGTGATGAGACCCCTAAGTGCTTGGCCAAGCCTGGATCTGATTTGATTTGTTCAATTAGTCAGTCGTCATAAATCAGAAATCGGGAAACAACAAATGGACGGAGAGAATGATTATAATCCATGTCTCAGTCCATATGATATCTAGAATGGAGGAATATATGATCCCTTATCTAATAGACAAGTCATTGACTAGGTCAGAGTTCGACAGCGGCTTTAAGAGCTACGATTGCTAGTCGGATTTTGGAGTCAGACGCAATAATAGTTTTACACTTATCCAAGTGGTAGACTGTTGGATTAGTGTTGGGGTGCAAAGTTATCCATGTATGACTTTGTAAATGGGTTGACTTTTGTAAACCTACTTGCATGTGGTGTATTAGCCTTTTGACTCATGAGATAGAGAGTGAGAGAGAGACATGTAAACACCTCTATATAAGGTGGGTTCATACCACTTGTAGAGGTGTGCTTGAGAGGTGTAAAAGTTGAGTGTGTAAGTGTGTGTTATTTATGTAGACTAGATCTATGTCCTTTTTTGTAACACAATACATAATCAATACATCTCTTGAACACCCAAATCACCATGTTCATTGTGCAATCTTTAATTCCGCATGCCAAACCATGTTCTATAATTACTACAATTGGTATCAGAGCGGGTCTTCAAAGATCAACATGATTTTTTGAAGAACGATTCTCGGTTTGGCAACTTTTGTCACAATTGAATCATTTTTGGTGAGTCTCTCTCTATGATCTCTCTTAATCTTGTTGAAATCGTGCGTTGCGTTTTTGATTTGTGATCATTTTGACTCGTTGGATCAAATTTGTTTTGAGCCCAATTGTTATGATGCAATACATTTTTTTTCAATTGATCTTGTTCAAAACCAAAACCGTGATACTTACTGTTCATCAGATCCAAGAGCCCAAATTCAACTTTGTTCAAGTCAAATCTAAATTCCGATTTTCACTGTTCATATCCAATATCTTCATTTTTTTTAGCCCATGAGTAATTGGATCCGATATACTCAATGTTTGAGCCCAACACGTGATAAAACAATAATCGATATCTTAATTCGTTCCTGTTCATGAATTTATTCCAGTGCTTGTACATTCTTGACTATGCTCATATGAATTCAATTTCATCAATTCATTATTATCAATCGTTGCTGATTGAATGCATCTTGTGAATCGATTTTCTTTGAATTGTACACATATAAAATCGATTGTGATCAAGACGTTGATTGTAGATTCAATTCAAAAGTCAAATGAGAAAAGTCAAAATCGAATTCTTTGTTCTAGATCTGTGAATTTTGTTTCGATTTTTGAGAATTATTGGATCAATGGTCGTAGTTGGAAGAAGCTTTGAGTATCAAAGGTATTAGATTTCGATTTGGTATTGAAATTCGATGTTAGAAGGTGAGGGATTGGGAACGAATTGAGATTCACGAACTCAGTTGTTCGTTCTTTGGAAGATTTTAAAATTGTTGACAAACTCAGTTGTTCGAAGGTCATGAAATCAATTTGAGAATCGATTGAAGTCAAAATAGAGTTCGTTTATGGAAGAATCGCTTGATTTTGAAAATTGGGAACTGGGAAGGTGTAATAATCGAATGCTATTTTGATTTGAATTCCATGTTTCGAAGATTTTGGAGTCGATAGACGAACATGTGGAGTTGTAATGAAAGGTGAAATCGACATTGATGGGTCGAATTTGTTTGAGTTTGTTGACGATGTGCTAAAAGCGAATGGAACATGTGATAGAAACAGCGAAGAATAAAGCTAGAGTCGATTTGTGCTCAACAGGAATCAGGTTCGCTGGTCAGGGTATGCTTGTGCACGAAATCGTTTTTTTGTTGGTTTGTTGACTGATGATGTATAAAACTGAAGAACGAAGGGTTTGATGTGCGAAGGATCAATGTGCTAAGAAGTCGATTTTGGTTTGAAGAAGTTCGATCGATGTGTACTGTTTGAATCCAAAGCATATTGTGACTTTGAAGTCGAAATTGGTTGATTAGGTCATTTGATTTTGACAATCGAAGGGTATGTGGTCAACTGATAACGAACGAAGTATGCTTGTTGAAAACGAAGAACTGTAAGAACGAATTTTTGGGATCGATGGACTGGTTTTAACGAAAATTTTTGATTCAGTGATTGAATAGTTAAGATGCTATTCAGAGGCTTCGTATGCCTTCGATTTCGTTAACCAGTGTGAGAAAAATCTTCGTTAGAATGGGCTATGGATTTGGTGCTCTGATTGAACGAAGGGGAGAGAGAAAATGGGCAGATGATTTCGTACGAAGGAATGAAATTCCATACGTTTGCATAAAGTTTCGTACGTTGCTGTGAATTTTTTCGTTAAATTGGCAGTGAAAAATTTCGTTAATATGATGCTGATGATTCCGTACGAAGTGAACAATGGCCGGAGAATAGAAATTCGTTCAAATGGCTGATGAAGGTGGCTTCATACGAATTGAGAAGAAGAAATCAAAAGTTTCGTATACAGCCCTTGAAGTTTCGACTGTTTGACAAAGTTTAAAACTTTCGTACGAATAGGCAAAATTTCGTATGTTTTGAACAAGTGGGCAGAATTTTCGTATTTGACCCCTGAAATTTCGACATTTTGGCAGCTCATACCCAAATTCGAATTTTGGGGTATACTTTCGAAAGTTTGAAGATGTGGACAGAATTGTTGAAATTAGTCCCTGCAACTTTCGTAAGTTTGGCAGTTTTCGACCAATTTCGAAAAAGGACTGATTTTGCTGAGAAATTGAAGAAAATACATTTCAAGCCCCTGCAGTTTATGTGAATTGACGCTTTCTACCCAGATTCGGAAAAGGGGGAGAGTTTCGCATATTTGGCTGTTTTGGGCGCACCGGGTCACTGTAGAATTTAGAAATTGATAATTTCTACCCATTTTTGAGAAATTTTGTCAAAGGCGGTCGTGAACGAAGCAAAAAATTGAATATTTATTGGATTTTCCGGATTGAAGCACAAAGTTTATGCCACATGTTAAGGGGGAGTTTTGACACGAAAAATTCCGAATAGAGCACGTTCTCTTTCCTTGAAGGTTTTATAATCAAATTTCGATTATAAAAAGGGGGAGAAATTTATATGGAAATTCGAACTTGAATTTTTCATATTACGCGGATTTGAAGACCGAAGTGATCTTAAATTTTTGAAGCTTAAGAAATGATGCAATTGGAAGTTTGGAAGTGATTTATTTTTGAAATGGGTTTGGTTTTATTGAAGATTTTTGGGGTGTGCTTTTGTGATCAACTTTTGGTGATCAATTTGGACCTTGAGAAGCTCGTGATCATTCGTTGATGCTCGGTTTGTATGGTCTCACATCCTAGAGCCCAAATTGAAGAATCATGGAAGAATTGAAGATTGAAGTTCATTTCGACATATGTCACCCTTGAGGCTCGGATCGCGTAGTTGCTCGATTTTGGAAGATTTGAAGTGGGTCATCCATTCCTAACTTTGAGGGGGAGAATGTTGCGGTGCAAAGTTATCCATGTATGACTTTGTAAATGGGTTGACTTTTGTAGACCCACTTGCATGTGGTGTATTAGCCTTTTGACACATGAGATGAAGAGTGAGAGAGAGACATGTAAACACCTCTATATAAGGTGGGTTCATACTACTTGTATAGGTGTGCTTGAGAGGTGTAAAAGTTGAGTGTGTAAGTGTGTGTTATTTATGTAGACTAGATCTATATCCTTTTTTGTAACACAATACATAATGAATACATCTCTTGAACACCCAAATCACCATGTTCATTGTGCAATCTTTAATTCTGCATGCCAAACCATGTTCTATAATTACTACAATTGGTATCAGAGCGGGTCTTCAAAGATCAACGTGATTTTTTGAAGAACGATTCTCGGTTTGGCAACTTTTGTCACAATTGAAGCATTTTTGGTGAGTCTCTCTCTATGATCTCTCTTAATCTTGTTGAAATCGTGCGTTGCGTTTTTGATTTGTGATCATTTTGACTCGTTGGATCAAATTTGTTTTGAGCCCAATTGTTATGATGCAATACATTTTTTTTCAATTGATCTTGTTCAAAACCAAAACTGTGATACTTACTGTTCATCAGATCCAAGAGCCCAAATTCAACTTTGTTCAAGTCAAATCTAAATCTCGATTTTCACCGTTCATATCCAATATCTTCATTTTTTTAGCCCATGAGTAATTGGATCCGATATACTCAATGTTTGAGCCCAACACGTGATAAAACAATAATCGATATCTTAGTTCGTTACTGTTCATGAATTTGTTCCAGTGCTTGTACATTCTTGACTGTGCTCATATGAATTCAATTTCATCAATTCATTATTATCAATCGTTGCTGATTGAATGCATCTTGAGAATCGATTTCTTTGAATTGTACACATATAAAATTGATTGTGATCAAGACGTTGATTATAGATTCAATTCAAAAGTCAAATGAGAAAAGTCAAAATCGAATTCTTGATTCTAGATCTGTGAATTTTGTTTCGATTTTGGAGAATGATTGGATCAATGGTCGATGTTGGAAGAAGCTTTGAGTATCAAAGGTATTAGATTTCGATTTGGTATTGAAATTCGATGTTAGAAGGAGAGGGATTAGGAACGAACTGAGATTCACGAACTCAGTTGTTCGTTCTTAGGAAGATTTTAAAATTGTTGACAAACTCAGTTGTTCGAAGGTCATGAAATCAATTTAGGAATCGATTGAAGTCAAAATAGAGTTCGTTTATGGAAGAATAGCTTGATTTTGAAAATTAGGAACTGGGAAGGTGCAATAATCGAATGCTATTTTGATTTGAATTCCGTGTTTCGAAGATTTTGGAGTCGATAGACGAACAGGTGGGGTTGTAATGAAAGGTGAAATCGACATTGATGGGTCGAATTTGTTTGAGTTTGTTGACAATGTGCTAAAAGAGAATGGAACCTGTGATAGAAACAGCGAAGAATAAAGCTAGAGTCGATTTGTGCTCAACAGGAATCAGGTTCGCTGGTCAGGGTATGCTTGTGCACGAAATCGTTTTTTTGTTGGTTTGTTGACTGATGATGTATAAAACTGAAGAACGAAGGGTTTGATGTGCGAAGGATCAATGTGCTAAGATGTCGATTTTGGTTTGAAGAAGTTCGATCGATGTGTACTGTTTGAATCCAAAGCATATTGTGACTTTGAAGTCGAAATTGGTTGATTAGGTCATTTGATTTTGACAATCGAAGGGTATGTGGTCAATTGATAACGAACGAAGAAACGAAGTATGCCTGTTGAAAACGAAGAACTGTAAGAATGAATTTTTGGGATCGATGGACTGGTTTTAACGAAATTTTTTAATTCAGTGATTGAATAGTTAAGATGCTATTCATAGGCTTCGTATGCCTTCGATTTCGTTAACCAGTGTGAGAAAAGTTTTCGTTAGAATGGGTTATGGATTTGGTGCTCTGATTGAACGAAGGGGAGAGAGAAAATAGGCAGATGATTTCGTACGAAGGGATGAAATTTTGTACATTTGCATAAAGATTCGTACGTTGCTGTGAATTTTTTCGTTAAATTGGCAGTGAAAAATTTCGTTAATATGATGCTGATGATTTCGTACGAAGTGAACAATGGCCGGAGAATAGAAATTCGTTCAAATGGCTGATGAAGGTGGCTTCGTACGAATTGAGAAGAAGAAATCAAAAGTTTCCTATATAGCCCTTGAAGTTTCGACAGTTTGACATAGTTTAAAACTTTCGTACGAATAGGCAAAATTCCGTATGTTCTGAACAAGTGGGCAGAATTTTCGTATTTGACCCCTGAAATTTCGACATTTTGGCAGCTCATACCCAAATTCGAATTTTGGGGTATACTTTCGAAAATTTGAAGATGTGGGCAGAATTGTCGAAATTAGTCCCTGCAACTTTCGTAAGTTTTTCAGTTTTCGACCAATTTCGAAAAAGGACTGATTTTGCTGAGAAATTGAAGAAAATACATTTCAGGCCCCTGCAGTGTATGCGAATTGACGCTTTCTACCCAGCTTCGGAAAAGGGGGAGAGTTTCGCATATTTGGCTGTTTTGGGCGCACCGGGTCACTGTATAATTTAGAAATTGACAATATCTACCCATTTTTGAGAAATTTTATCAAAGGCGGTCCGTGAACGAAGCTAAAAATTGAATATTTACTGGGTTTTCCGGATTGAAGCACAAAGTTTATGCCACATGTTAAGGGGAAGTTTTGACACAAAAAATTCCGAATAGAGCACGTTCTCTTTCCTTGAAGGTTTTATAATCAAATTTCGATTATAAAAAGGGGGAGAAATTTATATGAAAATTCGAACTTGAATTTTTCATATTACGCGGATTTGTAGACCGAAGTGATCTTGAATTTTTGAAGCTTACGAAATGATGTAATTCGAAGTTTGGAAGTGATTTATTTTCAAAATGGGTTTGGTTTTATTGAAGATTTTTGGGGTGTGCTTTTGTGCTCAACTTTTGGTGATCAATTTGGAGTTTGAGAAGCTCGTGATCATTCGTTGATGCTCGGTTTGTATGGTCTCACATCCTAGAGCCCAAATTGAAGAATCATGGAAGAATTGAAGATTGAAGTTCATTTCGACATGCGTCACCCTTGAGGCTCGGATCGCGTAGTTGCTCGATTTTGGAAGATTTGAAGTGGGTCATCCATTCCTAACTTTGAGGGGGAGAATGTTGGGGTGCAAAGTTATCCATGTATGACTTTGTAAATGGGTTGACTTTGGTAGACCCAATTGCATGTGGTGTATTAGCCTTTTGACTTATGAGATAGAGAGTGAGAGAGAGACATGTAAACACCACTATATAAGGTGGGTTCATACCACTTGTAGAGGTGTGCTTGAGAGGTGTAAAAGTTGAGTGTGTAAGTGTGTGTTATTTATGTAGACTAGATCTATGTCCTTTTTTGTAACACAATACATAATCAATACATCTCTTGAACACCCAAATCACCATGTTCATTGTGCAATCTTTAATTCCGCATGCCAAACCATGTTCTATAATTACTACAATTGGTATCAGAGCGGGTCTTCAAAGATCAACGTGATTTTTTGAAGAACGATTCTCGGTTTGGCAACTTTTGTCACAATTGAATCATTTTTGGTGAGCCTCTCTCTATGATCTCTCTTAATCTTGTTGAAATCGTGCGTTGCGTTTTTTATTTGTGATCATTTTGACTCGTTGTGTCAAATTTGTTTTGAGCCCAATTGTTATGATGCAATACATTTTTTTTTCAATTGATCTTGAACCAAAATTGTGATACTTACTGTTCATCAGATCCAAGAGCCCAAATTCAACTTTGTTCAAGTCAAATCTAAATCTCGATTTTCACTGTTCATATCCAATATCTTCATTTTTTTAGCCCATGAGTAATTGGATCCGATATACTCAATGTTTGAGCCCAACACGTGATAAAACAATAATCGATATCTTAATTTGTTACTGTTCATGAATTTGTTCCAGTGCTTGTATATTCTTGACTGTGCTCATATGAATTCAATTTCATCAATTCATTATTATCAATCGTTGCTGAATGAATGCATCTTGTGAATCGATTTTCTTTGAATTGTACACATATAAAATCGATTGTGATCAAGGCGTTGATTGTAGATTCAATTCAAAAGTCAAATGAGAAAAGTCAAAATCGAATTCTTGGTTCTAGATCTGTGAATTTCGTTTCGATTTTTGAGAATGATTCGATCAATGGTCGATGTTGGAAGAAGCTTTGAGTATCAAAGGTATTAGATTTCGATTCGGTATTGAAATTCGATGTTAGAAAGAGAGGGTTTGGGAACGAACTGAGATTCACGAACTCAGTTATTCGTTCTTTGGAAGATTTTAAAATTGTTGACAAACTCAGTGGTTCGAAGGTCATGAAATCAATTTGGGAATCGATTGAAGTCAAAATAGAGTTCGTTTATGGAAGAATCGCTTGATTTTGAAAATTGGGAACTGGGAAGGTGTAATAATTGAATGCTATTTTGATTTGAATTCCATGTTTCGAAGATTTTGGAGTCGATAGACGAACAGGTGGGGTTGTAATGAAAGGTGAAATCGACATTGATAGGTCAAATTTGTTTGAGTTTGTTGACGATGTGCTAAAAGTGAATGGAACCTGTGATAGAAACAGCGAAGAATAAAGCTAGAGTCGATTTGTGCTCAACAGGAATCAGGTTCGCTGGTCAGAGTATGCTTGTGCACGTAATCGTTTTTGTGTTGGTTTGTTGACTGAGGATGTATAAAACTGAAGAACAAAGGGTTTGATGTGTGAAGAATCAATGTGCTAAGAAGTCGATTTTGGTTTGAAGAAGTTCGATCGATGTGTACTGTTTGAATCCAAAGCATATTGTGACTTTGAAGTAGAAATTGGTTGATTAGGTCATTTGATTTTGACAATCGAAGGGTATGTGGTCAACTGATAACGAACGAAGTATGCTTGTTGAAAACGAAGAACTGTAAGAACGAATTTTTGGGATCGATGGACTGGTTTTAACGAAAATTTTTGATTCAGTGATTGAATAGTTAAGATGCTATTCAGAGGCTTCGTATGCCTTCGATTTCGTTAACCAGTGTGAGAAAAATTTTCGTTAGAATGGGCTATGGATTTGGTGCTCTGATTGAACGAAGGGGAGAGAGAAAATGGGCAGATGATTACGTACGAAGGGATGAAATTTCATACATTTGCATAAAGTTTCGTACGTTACTGTGAATTTTTTCGTTAAATTGGCAGTGAAAAATTTCGTTAATATGATGCTGATGATTTCGTACGAAGTGAACAATGGCCGGAGAATAGAAATCGTTGAAATGGCTGATGAAGGTGGCTACGTACGAATGATAAGAAGAAATCAAAAGTTTCGTATATAGCCCTTGAAGTTTCGACAGTTTGACAAAGTTTAAAACTTTCGTACGAATAGGCAAAATTTCGTATGTTTTGAACAAGTGGGCAGAATTTTCGTATTTGACCCCTGAAATTTCAAAATTTAGGCAGCTCATACCCAAATTCGAATTTTGGGGTATACTTTCAAAAATTTGAAGATGTGGGCAGAATTGTAGAAATTAGTCCCTGCAACTTTCGTAAGTTTGGCAGTTTTCGACCAATTTCGAAAAAGGACTGATTTTGCTGAGAAATTGAAGAAAATACATTTCAGGCCCATGTAGTTTATGCGAATTGACGCTTTCTACCCAGCTTCAGAAAAGGGGGAGAGTTTTGCATATTTGGCTGTTTTGGCCGCACCGGGTCACTGTAGAATTTAGAAATTGACAATTTCTACCCATTTTTGAGAAATTTTGTCAAAGGCGGTCCGTGAACGAAGCTAAAAATTGAATATTTATTGGGTTTTCCAGATTGAAGCACAAGGTTTATGCCACATGTTAAGGGGAAGTTTTGACACGAAAAATTCCGAATAGAGCACGTTCTCTTTCCTTGAAGGTTTTATAATCAAATTTCGATTATAAAAACGAGGAGAAATTTATATGGAAATTCGAACTTGAATTTTTCATATTACGCGGATTTGAAGAGCAAAGTGATCTTGAATTTTTGAAGCTTACGAAATGATGCAATTGGAAGTTTGGAAGTGATCTTGAATTTTTGAAGCTTACGAAATGATGCAATTGGAGTTTGAGAAGCTCGTGATCATTCGTTGATGCTCGGTTTGTATGGTCTCACATCCTAGAGCCCAAATTGAAGAATCATGGAAGAATTGAAGATTGAAGTTCATTTCGACATGTGTCACCCTTGAGGCTCGGATCGCGTAGTTGCTCGATTTTGGAAGATTTGAAGTGGGTCATCCATTCCTAACTTTGAGGGGGAGAATGTTGGGGTGCACAGTTATCCATGTATGACTTTGTAAATGGGTTGACTTTTGTAGACCCACTTGCATGTGGTGTATTAGCCTTTTGACTCATGAGATAGAGAGTGAGAGAGAGACATGTAAACACCTCTACATAAGGTAGGTTCATACCACTTGCAGAGGTGTGCTTGAGAGGTGTAAAAGTTGAGTGTGTAAGTGTGTGTTATTTATGTATACTAGATCTATGTCCTTTTTTTGTAACACAATACATAATCAATACATCTCTTGAACACCCAAATCACCATGGTCATTGTGCAATCTTTAATTCCGCATGCCAAACCATGTTTTATAATTACTACAATTGGTGTCTAAGTCCATAACTATAATTGGTATGTACTTGACCCGACTTGGCATGGTCCATTTGGGTTACATGGCATCGGAACAATTCGATAGACAAAATGAGAAAAAGGATACTTATGATTTATATTAATATATTATAAGTTCTAATATATTAATATGAAATCACATTATTTAATTAGTATTGATCAAGATATAATTTAGAATTAATTTAGTGATCAAAAGGAACTAATTAAGTATGGACTCTTATATATATAGGATGGGCCAAGTTCATTTAGGTTGGGCTAAGCTTTCATGGATAGTCCATGGAGTGTTTAACCCATGGATCCTCTGGAAATGAAAGGTCATGGGTATTAGGGTTTACATGAATGTAACCCTAATCCTCCACACTATATAAAGAGGTCTATGGTTCATAAAATTGTTGGGTTTTGAGCATTCTAACACTCTTATTTTCACACACTTGTGCCAATTTTGTGAGCCAAGGACCCCTTTATATATTATGGAGGATTAGGGTTACATCCATGTAAACCCTAATACCCATGACCTTTCATTTACATAGGATCCATGGGTTAAAAGCTCCATGGACCATCCATGAAAGCTTAGCCCAACCTAAATGAACTTGGCCCATTCCATATATATAAGAGTCCATATTTAATTAGTTCTTTTTGATCACTTAATTAATTCTAAATTAATTCTTGATCAATAGTAATTAAATAATATGATTCCATATTAATATATTAGAACTTATAATATATTAATATAAATCATAATTATACTATTCTCAAAAGACTATCCATATAAATTGTGTCGGTGAAGTGCAACCCAAATGGACCATGCCGGGTCGGGTCAAGTACATACCAAATATAGTTATGGACTTAGACATTAATCCAACAGTCTCCCACTTGGATAAGTCTAAAACTATTATTGAGTATGACTTCAAAACCTAACTGGCAATCGTAGCTCTTAAAGCCGCTGTCGAACTCTGACCTTGTCAATGACTTGTCCATTAGATAAGGGATCATATATTCCTCCATTCTAGATATCATATGGACTGAGACATGGATTATAATCATTCTCTCTGTCCATTTGTTGTTTCCCGATTTTCGATTTATGATGACTGACTGATTGAACAAATCAAATCAGTCCTGGCTTGGCCAAGCACTCACATGTGTCATCGCTAAATCATCGAGGGGCCCAAAGATATCACTTTTATCCCGAAGGTAAAAGGAATGGATAAACTTCGACTCATATGGCTTGTTCTACTACTTGTTGAATCATACACAAAGGCACGTTTTATAACATCGAGTTACCAAATGCGTTTTCGTGCAATCAATGTATAACCAACTCATAGTAACAACTCATATCTCTAGGTTTGAAGAATATAAGATATTATCGTCTCATGATCACTCGTGATAAAATCCATGAAGTGATTCAAATGAGCGCGGGTTGAATCCAATACTCAGAACTTATGAGCACTCATGAGTGTTGTAGCACCACTTTGTCCACCAACTTGGACCTCCACAAACCAACCCATGACAGTCTTGATTCATATCTACTTCCAACATATGACCGACTGTGGATGGTTTGAATAACTTAATCATTCAGGAAGAGCGACTTAGTTATTCTGGAAGTCAAAACATGCAAAGTGAAACACAATAATAAATGAATCAAATATGGTATCAAACCCTATGAATATAAATAAACACTTTTATTTATCACCATACTGATTACTCATTATTCATTGTTTCGGTTTTATCAACTTTATACTTGAATTAAAAACACTAGTTGTCCCATGCTCCAAGCATGTACACTATGTTTTTCTTAAACAATAGCTTTGCCATACACAAAGTATGCACTCTATGTTTTTCTATGATCCTTACTTTGTGAAATAAACCAATTGAACATAATTTCAATGATTCTAATTTCACACTCCCAAATCCTTATCGAAAAATGTGAGAATTTCAAATTCCTATCATTTATCGAAATCTGTTTAGATTTTAAACTTATATGCACTGACCCTCCTGTAATGAATATGTACAAATCACAAAGACTTGTCAACAGTCATTATAAGGTATTCCAATGGAGATCAACTCCATGGAAACTAAGTCTCATATTCAAAGTACATTGCTTTGGACATGCTTCTTGCATTAAGTTTTCTAATCTTACACAGATAACTTCCACCTATGGAGACAACTCCATATTCTCATTTTGACTATCACTTCTGAATAAGAGATGCCTCTTTTCAGAATATGTCAATATGGTCCTTCCAAAATTAGCACTATACTTCCAACTGTCCCTAAGCAACCAATCTTTGGTAAACCTCACATTGTCCTCGACAATTGCTTAATCATTTTAGTCATATCCAATTCTAGACCTTTTCCCTTCTTAATACCTCTGGGCATTTGGAAAAATTTAGAAATGATAAATATTATAGCACATGTAATCGATCCTGTACCCAAAGCAAATGGTACACGATTCATGATGTCTCACATAAAGACATGATTCTAGACCAGTCTTTTGCTACAATATTTTTATTTGCCATGTTTTCAAAATTTGAATATGAAGAGGGATGTCGTAATCATAATCGAATTTTGAGAACGCAATATATAGAATTTCCTTAAGTTGAACCAATCCAACATGAAATTCATATATATATTCTTGACTAAAGATGATTAAGGTCTCAATCTAAGCCTTTAGAACTGAAATGAAGTATATCCTCTCCCTTAATTATAGCAAAACAACTTTTTCAATCCCTGCAGCCTCACGAATTGAAACTTTTGTTTTCTATAATTAACATTTCTAACTTGCAACACTAACAATAATTATCATGCTCCCACTAACATGATGATTATTAGCATAACACTTATGCTCCCACTAGCTTTGACATGTACTCGGAAATCAGCTGGACTTCTAGAAATCAATACTTTATTGACTTTCTTACCAAAGTTCAGATTTCTAATACGAGATGCTTTGATAAAACTTTATCAAAATCATACACCTTTCCTTAGATTGCATGCATGTGTGTCTAAACAATTTCAGAACTATGAAAAGGGATGTCGTAATCATAGTCTCAATTGTTTAGACCTTTTGCCATCTGCTTCAAATCTACTTGGTGGAAGTGTTTCCTCACCATCATTTTCATGAATCGGAGAGAAACCTTATGACCCTTAGATTTTATGGTGTATGTGTTCTTATCCATGTGAATCGTCAAAACCATAGTCACAAGACAAGGATAATAACAAATCCAAACTCATATGGACTGAACTTATGCAATCTTAACTTCTTGCCACCTGGCAGTACAGGGCCTGTCATTGCTTCCAAGTTGTTATGCAACCAATTGAGAACGTTCAAAACTCCTATGCAAAGCCAACTTTAACTGGAATGGGCACAGAATATGTCAACACGATAGGTTATAAACCTCAAGTCGTGTGCTAGTGAAGAACCTCAGGTTTTATTCTTGATTAGTTCTTGAAATTCTTTTTAGGATCTTTAAGACTCCCACTATCCTCTTGACATATAAGACTATCTTGCCAAATATTCAAGAGATAGTGCGGATTCTTTATCAAGACAAACACTTCACACAATTGGCCTTAGTTGGTCTTTGTTTTATCCAAAACATCACAACTTACCAATTTCAAATGTACAAGAGTAGGACACTTTTACTCTTACATTTGACAAGTGTTTTAAACCTTTCTTTAAGATATGTCACTCGAGTTACAATCTTGGAGTATGACTCTAAGAATTGTTTTGGAACGAAGTATGACTCATCTTCCTGATCTAACCATTTCAACAATTCATGACTCCTCTTCTTAGTCATAAGAATGCACTAAGATGACCTTTAGAGGACTAATTGTGATATGATTTCTAAATCATTAAGATGATCACAAACATGATACTAAAGTACTCTCCCATCTTTTCAGATTTGAGAAACTTTTATCTTTCTGCCTAATTTGATTCTTCCCATTCGTTCTGACATACATTGAGACTTTTCCAATGTTTCAGAATTATACTTAAACTTGTAAGTATAACCATATTTACTAAACTTTAGTAAATCAAATAGTCTTAACGAGCTTTGTGGTGGACATGACCAGTGCACAAGAATGTGTACTCGATCCCTTTAGTCCTTCACTTGACTCACACATCCATGTTAACAAGTAATTAGTCTTGATTTTCCAATGCTTGAAAGTTCTCATTCATCATACTATTCAACTTGCATGATTCCAAGTTTCGGTCCAATTGAAACTTGGGTGATGAGGAACTTTTCTGATTTGGTAAATTTAGACACTACCACAAATGAAAGAATCAAATCCATTTTCCAATATTGCTGTCAGTGGAATCATATAAGCAACAATTTTCCACAAATGCCATTGTAAGGACACTTCAAATAAATAAAATTAAACAATTTTCTTTTATTTTAAAACTTTGTGGAAAAACTTATCCTTACAATCCACATGGAAAATTGTTGTTATCTATTCCTTAGCAATATATCATAACTTCTTAAGCAACTGCTCAAAATTCTGATGCCATCGAAATCCACCTTCGCGATCAGAATCAATATATACTTCCTTTAAGATTTCTCTCTATTCTTTGATTCTTAAAACATCAACATGTGACCCAGTCACATCATGTAATGAGGATCTCATAATAGAACTTAACAGAGTTAGATAATGGGCTCTACCTGATGTAGAGTCAAACTTATTGACTTTAACATCCTTAGGTAAATTTGACAGCTTTGCAATCAACGCCCCTTCCTTTGGCAAAATAAACATATGGAACCTTTGGTAATGGGACTATCTCAGACTTAGCCTTTCTCTTTACCATTTGGTCAACCGGGTTGACTTTGGTCAATCCCTTTCGGGAAGAGAATGCTTTTTCTGGATTTCCAGTGTCACCATTGTCACTGTCCATAAAGTTTTCGGGAAGTTGATCTTCTAATCAAATTTGCTTTACTATCGTTCCAAATCATTGCTGATTCAGCAGCACCAAGCAAATAGATATGATCATTAAGGTTCATGTCATAGTCTGTTTCATAGTAGTCCCAAAGGAACTCACTATGTGACTTAGAAAGTGATTGAACATCCAACTTTCTCAAGACTTTGACACCCAACTCTCCCGGCTTGTCAATATGTGACTTCATCTCTAAGATGTGATCACACATAGACCTTGCTTGCCATTAGGGCTTGAGTGACCTTGAACTTGTGGGTTAGGGAGAATAATTGGAGGAGGTGGAGGAAGAGAAGTATGACTTCCATGAGCCAAACTCGGGAAGTCATATTCATTAGGAAAGCTTGGTTTGGGAAGATCATTGTTGTCTAAACCAGACATCAACAATGGGAGCAATTCACGTAAAGTTGATTTAAGTCCTTAATATAACACCCAATATGATATATTAAGGCTAGGACCCAACAAACTATTTTATAACTTGGAAGAGGGATGCCGTAATCCAAGCTATAAAATATTTGAAGGTAGGTGAATGACGATTCACCAATTTCCACCAAGATAAACGAAATGTATTATTAGGTTTTAATTGGTTTTGAAACTCCTAGATTCTTTTGAGATTCATTGAACTTTTCAATGGCATGTTTCAATCTCGAGTGTGCCCTTCAGGTTTTGTGACTGGGATGCCGAGGATCACAAAACAAGGTGTGAAGTAACCATGCAAATATACTTGGTACCCTTAATATTTACCCCTCAATCGATGTGTCGGTTAACCACACACGCTCCAACGATACTATGATAAACATTAAGTTACCCTTTGCCTACCTTGTTAAGTCCAGGTTAGTGTGCCGGTTAACCACACACGCTCCACTAACATCTTAAACAAAGTGCAAAGTGTAATTTCATGGATTAGCACCTTATTCACATTTTCCTAAGTAACTAAGATTGGGAATTTATAAGTGTTTAGTTACTTAGTATTTATCATTATACTTATAATGAAGGGAGAATTATAGTCCTTGTCCTACCTGTTTGGCTAACGACCCTCCACCGGTCAAGGAAGCGGTGAGTGAGAGTGGACACCCATTAAACTGCCATTTTATAGGCAGTAACCTTATACCCCCCTTATAGACCGGCTTCGTGAATGAGGCATACTAATGGTAAGACGACTTGCTCTTATACATATAATATATTAAACTTTTAATATTATAATAGTATAAGGGTGTATTTTAGACATTTAAAATACTTGGTGGTTTAATCTATTAATTAAACCAGACTTTTAATTTAATTAAACTCAAACCATATATTTATGGATTAATAATACTCTTTTAATTAAACGCTTTAATTAACTATTAATAAAGTCCATAAGACTTAATTTGAACTATTCAACAAAACATCATAATTCCAATTATTAAACTCAAAATTAAAACCATTTAATTAATTGTTTAAGTTATGAACCCAAGAGTTTTAGAATTCAATTCTTTTTTTCATAAAAAACTTTTCTCAAATTCCAAAACTTGAGGGCAAGTTTTGTAATTCTTGAAAACCTTTGGATTCCATAACTTATGGAATTAATGGTGTTTTATGATGAAACTTTCCATGTTCCATAACTTAAGAACAAGTTATGGAATTCTTTAAAACATTAACACCAAATTTTGTAACTCCATAAAAACTTTGAATCAAATTTTTTTTTTAAAAAAAAAAACTTTCATATCCATAAATTATGGAAGTTTCAAAAACCCTTAAGATCACAACTTTAAAAAAAAACTTTGAGCTCCAAAATTTTATGACAAAATATGTAACTCCTTAAAACATTTAGATCAAACTTTTAAAACTAATAAAATAATCATATCATTTTATCTTTTACTAAATTTGGCCTAATTCAACTCATATAACAAATGATTCAAATTTTACAAATAATTCGTTTTTCACAAAACAAGTAATTATCTTAAAATTTGACAAACGTCATGTTTTTTTTTTCCTTTTTTTCCAACTTGAAAATAAAACATTTGCATCAATATAACAGAAAACAACCCATGGCTCTGATACCACTGTTGGGTTTTGAGCATTCTAACACTCTTATTTTCACACACTTGTGCCAATTTTGTGACCCAAGGACCCCTTTATATATTATGGAGGATTAGGGTTACATCCATGTAAACCCTAATACCCATGACCTTTCATTTACATAGGATCCATGGGTTAAAAGCTCTATGGACCATCCATGAAAGCTTAGCCCAACCTAAATGAACTTGGCCCATTCCATATATATAAGATTCCATATTTAATTAGTTCTTTTTGATCACTTAATTAATTCTAAATTAATTCTTGATCAATACTAATTAAATAATATGATTCCATATTAATATATTAGAACTTATAATATATTAATATAAATCATAAATATACTATTCTCAAAAGACTATCCATATAAATTGTGTCGGTGAAGTGCAACCCAAATGGACCATGCCGGGTCGGGTCAAGTACATACCAAATATAGTTATGGACTTAGACATTAATCCAACAAAAATGAGGGCTAAGCACTAGTGTATAGTACACAAGAGGGCAAAACCGATTTGGTGCAAGTATCCTTATTCTCAACTTATTCCAAGGGTTGTTGGTGTTGTGTGAACCATTTGAGGTGCCACACTTGAGGCACTCAGCTCTTAAACTCCAAGAATTCAAGCTCCATCAAAAGGTATGTCATCTACTAGATTCTTGTATTGTATATACTTCTTGTTATGCTAGTTAAGATAAACCCTTGGAATATTGAATATTTGCATGTATAAAAGAGAAAACATAGATCCAAGGTTTATAGGGTTGCATGTATACCATTGGAGTGTTAGAATGCTCAAAAACCTTTAAAACAACCCTCCAAAAAATCCTCCACCGCCACCACCTCCTCAGTATGACCCTGTTGTCTTCCCAGCAGCAGTAACCGCCATCGTGGCAGCCACCGTGACGCAGATCAATGCAAACGGCAGTAGCGGGTCGGGTAGTGGTGCCAACCCTCTTAACCACGGAGATAGTGAAGGACACCCGAGAGAGTGTTCCCATAAGGACTTCACGAACGCTAAACCCAAATCCTTTGATGGCACTGGAGATTTCATGGCTTTAACCCATTGGTTCGAGAAGACCAAATCAATATTCGAAATCTGTGTGTGTCCTGATGTCACAACTAGCATTTTCAGCTAGGAAATTGTATTCTCACGTAAACATCATCTATTGTAATACATGTACTCTAAGTGATAATCATACTCTGTGCTAAATCAAAAACAATCCATTGAATCCAAACTCTTCATTTAAGTTCAAAAACCTAATACAATACATCTTATAGGGATTGAAAACCCTATAAATCTCGGTTCAAGCTAATATGGACTAGGATTCTCTTATTGGTTCTAATGGACCAATAAACTTTCAATTTAACTATTTTGAGCCAAGGAACTCTAATTGGGCTCTAACTGAACCCACATTCATGAAACTAAAACATTTTGGGCCATGTGGGCCTAGAATAGTTCATATAATCTCTAATGGGCCATGTTGGGCCATAACTAATTTCATTAGCCCTAATGGGCCATAAAATCAAACTCTTTCATTTTATTGGGCCATGAACCCTCATAAGGGCCCAATGGGCCGAGAACCATCCATTTGGGCCTCATAATATCGAAATCAAGCATGAAAGGCCCAAACTACTTCTCTTTTCTTCCCTTCCTTCTCTCTCTCGGTCCAACACAAAAAAGGGAAGCAAATTGAGGATAATTGGACGTGCCACCTCATAATTACCTTGTGGACTCCCATGCTAATTATCCCTCAAGTAACCAAGTAATCTCATGCTTCTATGCATCTATCTTGTCATCTCTCTCTCTTCCCTTCCTCTTCTTCAATTCTCGGCCCAAGGAAATACACCACGACCTCCATCTTTCTCTCACACTCATTCAAACATTTCTGTCTAAGAGCAATCAAAGGAAACTCCTCTATTCTTCCTTGAATTCGTGAAGTACTTGTGGTGTCTCAAGGAAAATCTCTTCAAGCATCAAACTAGGTAAGACACTTCACCTTAACTTGGATACATTCACCTGATGCTTAGATCCTCATCTAAACATCACAAATCTTGTTCTTATACTCCTAGAATCATCATATTTTCGAAGATCTCTTCTCAAGAAGACTTCTAGGACCGAGATCTACTCAATTTATCACTAAGAACCAAAAACACCAAAGCAATGTGAGTTCATGCCCCCTATTTTCAGTCTTTACTAAGTTTTGGGGGAGAATACAAGTTGGTTCGTGTAGATCTATGTGTATATGCACGACTATGTGTGTTTTCATGATTTATTTGGTGATTATGTGTTGTTTACGTCATAAATCTAAAAATATGTTAAGAATATGAAGTTTATCACTTGGATCTACATAAAAACCTTGAGAAAAGAATGTGTTATCACATATAATACATGTAAACTTGTAGATCCGGGATTTATACACTTAAAATTGCAAAAACAAGTGTTGTGTACAAACAAGTAGTAGAACAAGCATATGAGTCTAAGTTTATCCATTCCTTTTACCTTTAAAGGGATAAAAGCGATATATGTGGGCCCCTCGATGATTTAGTGATGACACCCCTAAGTGCTTGGCGAAGCCTGGACTGATTTGATTTGTTCAATTAGTCAGTCGTCATAAATCGGAAATCGGGAAACAACAAATGGACAGAGAGAATGATTATAATCCATGTCTCAGTCCATATGATATCTAAAATAGAGGAATATATGATCCCTTATCTAATGGACAAGTCATTGACTAGGTCAGAGTTCGATAGCGGCTTTAAGAGCTACGATTGCTAGTCGGGTTTTGGAGTCATACGCAATAATAGTTTTACACTTATCCAAGCGGTAGACTGTTGGATTAGTGTCAAAGTCCATAACTATAATTGGTATGTACTTGACCCGACTTCGCATGGTCCATTTGGGTTGCATGGCATCAGAACAATTGGATAGACAAAATGTGAAAAATTATACTTATGATTTATATTAGTATATTATAAGTTCTAATATATTAATATGAAATCACATTATTTAATTAGTATTGACCAAGAATTAATTTATAATTAACTTAGTGATCAAAAGGAACTAATTAAGTATGGACTCTTATATATATATAGGATGGGCCAAGTTCATTTAGGTTGGGCTAAGCTTTCATGGATAGTTCATGGAGTGTTTAACCCATGGATCCTTTGGAAATGAAAGGTCATGGGTATTAGGGTTTACATGAATGTAACCCTAATCCTCCACACTATATAAAGAGGTCTATGGTTCATAAAATGAGGGCTAAGTACTAGTGTATAGTACACAAGAGGGCAAAACCGATTTGGTGCAAGTATCCTTATTCTCAACTTATTCTAAGGGTTGTTGGTGTTGTGTGAACCATTTGAGGTGTCACACTTGAGGCACTCGGCTCTTAAGCTCCAAGACTTCAAGCTCCGTCAAAAGGTATGTCATTCTACTAGATTCTTGTATTGTATATACTTCTTGTTATGCTAGTTAAGATGAAACCTTGGAATATTGAATATTTGCATGTATAATAGAGAAAACATAGATCCAAGGTTTATAGGGCTGCATGTACACCAGAGGAGTGTTAGAATGCTCAAAAACCTTCAAAACAACCCTCCAAAAAATCCTCCACTGCCACCACCTCCTCAGTATGACCCTGTTACCTTCCCAGCAGCAGTAACCGCCATCGTGGCAGCCACCATCACGCAGATCAATGCAAGCGGCACTAGCGGGTCGAGTAGTGGTGCCAACCCTCTTAACCACGTAGATAGTGAAGGACACCCGAGAGAGTGTTCCTATAAGGACATCACAAACGCTAAACCCAAATCCTTTGATGGCACTGGAGGTGTCATTGCTTTAACCCGTTGGTTCGAGAAGACCGAATCAATATTCGAAATATGCGCGTGTCTTGATGTCATAACTAGCATTTTCAGCTAGGAAATTCTATTCTCACGTAAACATCATCTATTGTAAGACCTGTACTCTAAGTGATAATCATACTCTGTGCTAAATCAAAAACAATCCATTGAATCCAAACTCTTCATTTAAGTTCAAAACCTAATACAATACATCTCATAGGGATTGAAAACCCTAGAAATATCGGTTCAAGCTAATATGGACTAGGATTCTCTTATTGGGCCTAATGGACCAATTAACTTTCAATTTAATTATTTTGGGCCAAGGAACTCTAATTGGGCTCTAACTGAACCCACATTCATGAAACTAAAACATTTTGGGCCATGTGGGCCTAGAATAGTTCATATAATCTCTAATGGGCCATGTTGGGCCATAACTAATTTCATTAGCTCTAATGGGCCATAAACTCAAACTCTTTCATTTTATTGGGCTGTGAACCCTCATAAGGGCCCAATGGGCCGAGAAGCATCCATTTGGGCCTCATAATATCGAAATCAAGCATGAAAGGCCCAAACTACTTCTCCTTTCTTCCCTTCCTTCTCTCTCTCGGCCCACCACAAAAAAAGGGAAGCAAATTGAGGATAAATGGACGTGTCACCTCATAATTACCTTGTGGACTCCCATGCTAATTATGCCTCAAGTAACCAACTAATCTCATGCTTCTATGCATCTATCTTGTCATCTCTCTCTCTTCCCTTCCTCTTCTTCAATTCTCGGCCCAAGGACATACACCACGACCTCCATTTTTCTCTCACACTCATTCAAACATTTCTCTCTAAGAGCAATCAAAGGAAACTCCTCTATTCCTCCTTGAATTCGTGAAGTACTTGTGGTGTCTCAAGGAAAATCTCTTCAGGCATCAAACTAGGTAAGAAACTTCACCTTAACTTGGATACATTCACCTTATGCTTAGATCCTCATCTAAACATCACAAATCTTGTGCTTATACTCCTAGAATCATCATATTTTCAAAGATCTCTTCTTAAGAAGTCTTCTAGGGCCGAGATCTACTTAATTTATCACCAAGAACCAAAAACACCAAAGCAATGTGAGTTCATACCCCCCCTCTTTTCACTTTTTACTAAGTTTTGGGGGAGAATACAAGTTGTTTCGTGTGGATCTATGTGTATATGCATGACTATGTGTGTTTTCATGAATTATTTGGTGATTATGTGTTGTTTACTTCATAAATCTAAAAATATGTTAAGAATATGAAGTTTATCACTTGGATCTACATAAAAACCTTGAGAAAAGAATGTGGTATCACATATAATACATGTAAACTTGTAGATCCGGGATTTATACACTTAAAATAGCAAAAACAAGTGTTGTGTACAAACAAGTAGTAGAACAAGCATATGAGTCTAAGTTTATCCATTCCTTTTACCCTTGAAGGGATAAACGCGATATTTGTGGGCCCCTCGATGATTTAGTGATGACACCCCTAAGTGCTTGGCGAAGCCTGGACTGATTTGATTTGTTCAATTAGTCAGTCGTCATAAATCGGAAATCGGGAAACAACAAATGGACAGAGAGAATGATTATAATCCATGTCTCAGTCCATATGATATCTAGAATGGAGGAATATATGATCCCTTATCTAATGGACAAGTCATTGACTAGGTCAGAGTTCGATATCGGCTTTAAGAGCTACGATTGCTAGTCGGGTTTTGGAGTTATATACGCAATAATAGTTTTACACTTATCCAAGCGGTAGACTGTTGGATTAGTGTCTATGTCCATAACTATAATTGGTATGTACTTGACCCAACTTGGCATGGTCCATTTGGGTTGCATGGCATCGGAACAATTGGATAGACAAAATGAGAAAAAGGATACCTATGATTTATATTAATATATTATAAGTTCTAATATATTAATATGAAATCACATTATTTAATTAGTATTGATCAAGAATTAATTTAGAATTAATTTAGTGATCAAAAGGAACTAATGAAGTATGGACTCTTATATCTATAGGATGGGCCAAGTTCATTTAGGTTGGGCTAAGCTTTCATGGATAGTCCATGGAGTGTTTAACCCATGGATCCTCTAAAATGAAAGGTCATGGGTATTAGGGTTTACATGAATGTAACCCTAATCCTCCACACTATATAAAGAGGTCTATGGTTCATAAAATGAGGGCTAAGCACTAGTGTATAGTACACAAGAGGGAAAAACCGATTTGGTGCAAGTATCCTTATTCTCAACTTATTCCAAGGGTTGTTGGTGTTGTGTGAACCATTTGAGGTGTCACACTTGAGGCACTCGGCTCTTAAGCTCCAAGACTTCAAGCTCCATCAAAAGGTATGCCATTCTACTAGATTCTTGTATTGTATATACTTCTTGTTATGCTAGTTAAGATGAAACCTTGGAATATTGAATATTTGCATGTATAATAGAGAAAACATAGATCCAAGGTTTATAGGGCTGCATGTACACCATAGGAGTGTTAGAATGCTCAAAAACCTTCAAAACAACCCTCCAAAAAATCCTCCACCGCCACCACCTCCTCAGTATGACCCTGTTGTCTTCCCAACAGCAGTAACCGCCATCGTGGCAGCCACCATGACGCAGATCAATGCAAGCGGCACTAGCAGGTCGAGTAGTGGTGCCAACCCTCTTAAGCACGGAGATACTGAAGGACTCCCGAGAGAGTGTTCCCATAAGGACTTCATGAACGCTAAACCCAAATCCTTTGATGGCACTGGAGGTGTCATTGCTTGAACCCGTTGGTTCGAGAAGACCGAATCAATATTCAAAATCTGCGCGTGTCTTGATGTCACAACTAGCATTTTCAGCTAGGAAATTCTATTCTCACGTAAACATCATCTATTGTAAGACATGTAATCTAAGTGATAATCGTACTCTATGCTAAATCAAAAACAATCCATTGAATCCAAACTCTTGATTTAAGTTCTAAACCTAAGACAATACATCTCATAGGGATTGAAAACCCTAGAAATCTCGGTTCAAGCTAATATGGACTAGGATTCTCTTATTGGGCCTAATGGACCAATAAACTTTCAATTTAACTATTTTGGGCCAAGGAACTCTAATTGGGCTCTAACTGAACCCACATTCACGAAATTAAAACATTTTGGGCCATGTGGGCCTAGAATAGTTCATATAATCTCTAATGGGCCATGTTGGGCCATAACTAATTTCATTAGCGCTAATGGGCCATAAACTCAAACTCTTTCATTTTATTGGGCCGTGAACCCTCATAAGGGCCCAATGGGCCGAGAACCATCCATTTGGGCCTCATAATATCGAAATCAAGCATGAAAGGCCCAAACTACTTCTCCTTTCTTCCCTTCCTTCTCTCTCTCAGCCCAACACAAAAAAGGGAAGCAAATGGAGGATAATTGGACGTGCCACCTCATAATTACCTTGTGGGCTCCCATGCTAATTATCCCTCAAGTAACCAAGTAATCTCATGCTTCTATACATCTATCTTGTCATCTCTCTCTCTCTCTCTCTCTCTCTCTCTTCCCTTCCTCTTCTTCAATTCTCGGCCCAAGGAAATACACCACCACCTCCATCTTTCTCTCACACTCATTCAAACATTTCTGTCTAAGAGCAATCAAAGGAAACTCCTCTATTCTTCCTTGAATTCGTGAAGTGCTTGTGGTGTCTTAAGGAAAATCTCTTCAGGCATCAAACTAGGTAAGACACTTCACCTTAACTTGGATACATTCACCTTATGCTTAGATCCTCATCTAAACATCACAAATCTTGTTCTTATACTCCTAGAATCATCATATTTTCGAAGATCTCTTCTCAAGAAGACTTCTAGGGCCGAGATCTACTCAATTTATCACCAAGAACCAAAAACACCAAAGCAATGTGAGTTCATGCCCCCTATTTTCAGTTTTTACTATGTTTTGGGGGAGAATACAAGCTGTTTCGTGTAGATCTATGTGTATATGCATGACTATGTGTGTTTTCATGAATTATTTGGTGATTATGTGTTGTTTACTTCATAAATCTAAAAATATGTTAAGAATATGAAGTTTATCACTTGGATCTACATACAAACCTTGAGAAAAGAATGTGTTATCACATATAATACATGTAAACTTGTAGATCCGGGATTTATACACTTAAAATAGCAAAAACAAGTGTTGTGTACAAACAAGTAGTAGAACAAGCATATGAGTCTAAGTTTATCCATTCCTTTTACCCTTGAAGGGATAAACGCGATATCTGTGGGCCCCTCGATGATTTAGTGATGACACCCCTAAGTGCTTGGCGAAGCCTGGACTGATTTGATTTGTTCAATTAGTCAGTCGTCATAAATCGGAAATCGGGAAACAACAAATGGACAGAGAGAATGATTATAATCCATGTCTCAGTCCATATGATATCTAGAATGGAGGAATATATGATCCCTTATCTAATGGACAAGTCATTGACTAGGTCAGAGTTCGATATCGGCTTTAAGAGCTACGATTGCTAGTCGGGTTTTGGAGTTATACGCAATAATAGTTTTACACTTATCCAAGAGGTAGACTGTTGGATTAGTGTCTATGTCCATAACTATAATTGGTATGTACTTGACCCAACTTGGCATGGTGCATTTCGGTTGCATGGCATCGGAACAATTGGATAGACAAAATGAGAAAAAGGATACTTATGATTTATATTAATATATTATAAGTTCTAATATATTAATATGAAATCACATTATTTAATTAGTATTGATCAAGATTTAATTTAGAATTAATTTAGTGATCAAAAGGAACTAATGAAGTATGGACTCTTATATCTATAGGATGGGCCAAGTTCATTTAGGTTGGGCTAAGCTTTCATGGATAGTCCATGGAGTGTTTAACCCATGGATCCTCTGAAATGAAAGGTCATGGGTATTAGGGTTTACATGAATGTAACCCTAATCCTCCACACTATATAAAGAGGTCTATGGTTCATAAAATGAGGGCTAAGCACTAGTGTATAGTACACAAGAGGGAAAAACCGATTTGGTGCAAGTATCCTTATTCTCAACTTATTCCAAGGGTTGTTGGTGTTGTGTGAACCATTTGAGGTGTCACACTTGAGGCACTCGGCTCTTAAGCTCGAAGACTTCAAGCTCCATCAAAAGGTATGTCATTCTACTAGATTCTTGTATTGTATATACTTCTTGTTATGCTAGTTAAGATGAAACCTTGGAATATTGAATATTTGCGTGTATAATAGATAAAACATTGATCCAAGGTTTATAGGGCTGCATGTACACCATAGGAGTGTTAGAATGCTCAAAAACCTTCAAAACAACCTTCCAAAAAATCCTCCACCGCCACCACCTCCTCAGTATGACCCTGTTGTCTTCCCAACAGCAGTAACCGCCATCGTGGCAGCCACCATGACGCAGATCAATGCAAGCGGCACTAGCAGGTCGAGTAGTGGTGCCAACCCTCTTAAGCACGGAGATACTGAAGGACTCCCGAGAGAGTGTTCCCATAAGGACTTCATGAACGCTAAACCCAAATCCTTTGATGGCACTGGAGGTGTCATTGCTTTAACCCGTTGGTTCGAGAAGACCGAATCAATATTCAAAATCTGCGCGTGTCTTGATGTCACAACTAGCATTTTCAGCTAGGAAATTCTATTCTCACGTAAACATCATCTATTGTAAGACATGTAATCTAAGTGATAATCGTACTCTATGCTAAATCAAAAACAATCCGTTGAATCCAAACTCTTGATTTAAGTTCTAAACCTAATACAATAAATCTCATAGGGATTGAAAACCCTAGAAATCTCGGTTCAAGCTAATATGGACTAGGATTCTCTTATTGGGCCTAATGGACCAATAAACTTTCAATTTAACTATTTTGGGCCAAGGAACTCTAATTGGGCTCTAACTGAACCCACATTCATGAAACTAAAACATTTTGGGCCATGTGGGCCTAGAATAGTTCATATAATCTCTAATGGGCCATGTTGGGCCATAACTAATTTCATTAGCGCTAATGGGCCATAAACTCAAACTCTTTCATTTTATTGGGCCGTGAACCCTCATAAGGGCCCAATGGGCCGAGAACCATCCATTTGGGCCTCATAATATCGAAATCAAGCATGAAAGGCCCAAACTACTTCTCCTTTCTTCCCTTCCTTCTCTCTCTCGGCCCAACACAAAAAAGGGAAGCAAATGGAGGATAATTGGATGTGCCACCTCATAATTACCTTGTGGGCTCCCATGCTAATTATCCCTCAAGTAACCAAGTAATCTCATGCTTCTATACATCTATCTTGTCATCTCTCTCTCTCTCTCTCTCTCTCTCTCTCTCTCTCTCTCTCTTCCCTTCCTCTTCTTCAATTCTCGGCCCAAGGAAATACACCACCACCTCCATCTTTCTCTCACACTCATTCAAACATTTCTGTCTAAGAGCAATCAAAGGAAACTCCTCTATTCTTCCTTGAATTCGTTAAGTACTTGTGGTGTCTCAAGGAAAATCTCTTCAAGCATCAAACTAGGTAAGACACTTCACCTTAACTTGGATACATTCACCTTATGCTTAGATCCTCATCTAAACATCACAAATCTTGTTCTTATACTCCTAGAATCATCATATTTTCGAAGATCTCTTCTCAAGAAGACTTCTAGGGCAGAGATCTACTCAATTTATCACCAAGAACCAAAAACACCAAAGCAATGTGAGTTCATGCCCCCTATTTTCAGTTTTTACTATGTTTTGGGGGAGAATACAAGCTGTTTCGTGTAGATCTATGTGTATATGCATGACTATGTGTGTTTTCATGATTTATTTGGTGATTATGTGTTGTTTCCTTCATAAATCTAAAAATATGTTAAGAATATGAAGTTTATCACTTGGATCTACATAAAAACCTTGAGAAAAGTATGTGTTATCACATATAATACATGTAAACTTGTATATCCGGGATTTATACACTTAAAATAGCAAAAACAAGTGTTGTGTACAAACAAGTAGTAGAACAAGCATATGAGTCTAAGTTTATCCATTCCTTTTACCCTTGAAGGGATAAAAGCGATATCTGTGGGCCCCTCGATGATTTAGTGATGACACCCCTAAGTGCTTGGCGAAGCCTGGACTGATTTGATTTGTTCAATTAGTCAGTCGTCATAAATCAGAAATCGGGAAACAAAAAATGGACAGAGAGAATGATTATAATCCACGTCTCAGTCCATATGATATCTAGAATGGAGGAATATATGATCCCTTATCTAATGGACAAGTCATTGACTAGGTCAGAGTTCGATAGCGGCTTTAAGAGGTACGATTGCTAGTCGGGTTTTGGAGTCATACGCAATAATATTTTTACACTTATCCAAGTGGTAGACTGTTGGATTAGTGTCTAAGTGCATAACTATAATTGGTATGTACTTGACCCGACTTGGCATGGTCCATTTCGGTTGCATGGCATCGGAACAATTGGATAGACAAAATGAGAAAAAGGATACTTATGATTTATATTAATATATTATAAGTTCTAACATATTAATATGAAATCACATTATTTAATTAGTATTGATCAAGAATTAATTTAGAATTAATTTAGTGATCAAAAGGAACTAATTAAGTATGGACTCTTATATATATAGGATGGGCCAAGTTCATTTAGGTTGGGCTAAGCGTTCATGGATAGTCCATGGAGTGTTTAACCCATGGATCCTCTGGAAATGAAAGGTCATGGGTATTAGGGTTTACATGAATGTAACCCTAATCCTCCACACTATATAAAGAGGTCTATGGTTCATAAAATGAGGGCTAAGCACTAGTGTATAGTACACAAGAGGGAAAAACCGATTTGGTGCAAGTATCCTTATTCTCAACTTATTCCAAGGGTTGTTGGTGTTGTGTGAACCATTTGAGGTGTCACACTTGAGGCACTCGGCTCTTAAGCTCCAAGACTTCAAGCTCCATCAAAAGGTATGTCATTCTACTAGATTCTTGTATTGTATATACTTCTTGTTATGCTAGTTAAGATGAAACCTTGGAATATTGAATATTTGCATGTATAATAGAGAAAACATAGATCCAAGGTTTATAGGGCTACATGTACACCATATGAGTGTTAGAATGCTCAAAAACCTTCAAAACAACCCTCCAAAAAATCCTCCACCGCCACCACCTCCTCAGTATGACCATGTTGTCTTCCCAGCAGCAGTAACCGCCATCGTGGCAGCCACCATGACGCAGATCAATGCAAGCGGCACTAGCAGGTCGAGTAGTGGTGCCAACGCTCTTAAGCACGGAGATACTGAAGGACTCCCGAGAGAGTGTTCCCATAAGGACTTCATGAACGCTAAACCCAAATCCTTTGATGGCACTGGAGGTGTCATTGCTTTAACCCGTTGGTTCGAGAAGACCGAATCAATATTCAAAATCTGCGCGTGTCTTGATGTCACAACTAGCATTTTCAGCTAGGAAATTCTATTCTCACGTAAACATCATCTATTGTAAGACATGTAATCTAAGTGATAATCGTACTCTATGCTAAATCAAAAACAATCCGTTGAATCCAAACTCTTGATTTAAGTTCTAAGCCTAATACAATACATCTCATAGGGATTGAAAACCCTAGAAATCTCGGTTCAAGCTAATATGGACTAGGATTCTCTTATTGGGCCTAATGGACCAATAAACTTTCAATTTAACTATTTTGGGCCAAGGAACTCTAATTGGGCTCTAACTGAACCCACATTCACGAAACTAAAACATTTTGGGCCATGTGGGCCTAGAATAGTTCATATAATCTCTAATGGGCCATGTTGGGCCATAACTAATTTCATTAGCCCTAATGGGCCTTAAACTCAAACTCTTTCATTTTATTGGGCCGTGAACCCTCATAAGGGCCCAATGGGCCGAGAACCATCCATTTGGGCCTCATAATATCGAAATCAAGCATGAAAGGCCCAAACTACTTCTCCTTTCTTCCCTTCCTTCTCTCTCTCGGCCCAACACAAAAAAGGGAAGCAAATGGAGGATAATTGGACGTGCCACCTCATAATTACCTTGTGGGCTCCCATGCTAATTATCCCTCAAGTAACCAAGTAATCTCATCCTTCTATACATCTATCTTGTCATCTCTCTCTCTCCCTCTCTCTTCCCTTCCTCTTCTTCAATTCTCGGCCCAAGGAAATACACCACCACCTCCATCTTTCTCTCACACTCATTCAAACATTTCTGTCTAAGAGCAATCAAAGGAAACTCCTCTATTCTTCCTTGAATTCGTGAAGTACTTGTGGTGTCTCAAGGAAAATCTCTTCAAGCATCAAACTAGGTAAGACACTTCACCTTAACTTGGATACATTCACCTTATGCTTAGATCCTCATCTAAACATCACAAATCTTGTTCTTATACTCCTAGAATCATCATATTTTCGAAGATCTCTTCTCAAGAAGACTTCTAGGGCCGAGATCTACTCAATTTATCACCAAGAACCAAAAACACCAAAGCAATGTGAGTTCATGCCCCCTATTTTCAGTTTTTACTATGTTTTGGGGGAGAATACAAGTTGTTTCGTGTAGATCTATGTGTATATGCATGACTATGTGTGTTTTCATGATTTATTTGGTGATTATGTGTTGTTTCCTTCATAAATCTAAAAATATGTTAAGAATATGAAGTTTATCACTTGGATCTACATAAAAACCTTGAGAAAAGTATGTGTTATCACATATAATACATGTAAACTTGTATATCCGGGATTTATACACTTAAAATAGCAAAAACAAGTGTTGTGTACAAACAAGTAGTAGAACAAGCATATGAGTCTAAGTTTATCCATTCGTTTTACCCTTGAAGGGATAAAAGTGATATCTGTGGGCCCCTCGATGATTTAGTGATGACACCCCTAAGTGCTTGGCGAAGCCTGGACTGATTTGATTTGTTCAATTAGTCAGTCGTCATAAATCGGAAATCGGGAAACAAAAAATGGACAGAGAGAATGATTATAATCCATGTCTCAGTCCATATGATATCTAGAATGGAGGAATATATGATCCCTTATCTAATGGACAAGTCATTGACTAGGTCAGAGTTCGATAGCGGCTTTAAGAGCTACGATTGCTAGTTGGGTTTTGGAGTCATACGCAATAATATTTTTACACTTATCCAAGTGGTAGACTGTTGGATTAGTGTCTAAGTGCATAACTATAATTGGTATGTACTTGACCCGACTTGGCATGGTCCATTTCGGTTGCATGGCATCGGAACAATTGGATAGACAAAATGAGAAAAAGGATACTTATGATTTATATTAATATATTATAAGTTCTAGCATATTAATATGAAATCACATTATTTAATTAGTATTGATCAAGAATTAATTTAGAATTAATTTAGTGATCAAAAGGAACTAATTAAGTATGGACTCTTATATATATAGGATGGGCCAAGTTCATTTAGGTTGGGCTAAGCGTTCATGGATAGTCCATGGAGTGTTTAACCCATGGATCCTCTGGAAATGAAAGGTCATGGGTATTAGGGTTTACATGAATGTAACCCTAATCCTCCACACTATATAAAGAGGTCTATGGTTCATAAAATGAGGGCTAAGCACTAGTGTATTGTACACAAGTGGGAAAAACCGATTTGGTGCAAGTATCCTTATTCTCAACTTATTCCAAGGGTTGTTGGTGTTGTGTGAACCATTTGAGGTGTCACACTTGAGGCACTCGGCTCTTAAGCTCCAAGACTTCAAGCTCCATCAAAAGGTATGCCATTCTACTAGATTCTTGTATTGTATATACTTCTTGTTATGCTAGTTAAGATGAAACCTTGGAATATTGAATATTTGCATGTATAATAGAGAAAACATAGATCCAAGGTTTATAGGGCTACATGTACACCATAGGAGTGTTAGAATGCTCAAAAACCTTCAGAACAACCCTCCAAAAAATCCTCCACCGGCACCACCTCCTCAGTATGACCATGTTGTCTTCCCAGCAGCAGTAACCGCCATCGTGGCAGCCACCATGACGCAGATCAATGCAAGCGGCACTAGCAGGTCGAGTAGTGGTGCCAACCCTCTTAAGCACGGAGATACTGAAGGACTCCCGAGAGAGTGTTCCCATAAGGACTTCATGAACGCTAAACCCAAATCCTTTGATGGCACTGGAGGTGTCATTGCTTTAACCTGTTGGTTCGAGAAGACCGAATCAATATTCAAAATCTGCGCGTGTCTTGATGTCACAACTAGCATTTTCAGCTAGGAAATTCTATTCTCACGTAAACATCATCTATTGTAAGACATGTAATCTAAGTGATAATCGTACTCTATGCTAAATCAAAAAAAAATCCGTTGAATCCAAACTCTTGATTTAAGTTCTAAACCTAATACAATACATCTCATAGGGATTGAAAACCCTAGAAATCTCGGTTCAAGCTAATATGGACTAGGATTCTCTTATTGGGCCTAATGGACCAATAAACTTTCAATTTAACTATTTTGGGCCAAGGAACTCTAATTGGGCTCTAACTGAACCCACATTCACGAAACTAAAACATTTTGGGCCATGTGGGCCTAGAATAGTTCATATAATCTCTAATGGGCCATGTTGGGCCATAACTAATTTCATTAGCCCTAATGGGCCATAAACTCAAACTCTTTCATTTTATTGGGCCGTGAACCCTCATAAGGGCCCAATGGGCCGAGAACCATCCATTTGGGCCTCATAATATCGAAATCAAGCATGAAAGGCCCAAACTACTTCTCCTTTCTTCCCTTCCTTCTCTCTCTCGGCCCAACACAAAAAAGGGAAGCAAATGGAGGATAATTGGACGTGCCACCTCATAATTACCTTGTGGGCTCCCATGCTAATTATCCCTCAAGTAACCAAGTAATCTCATGCTTCTATACATCTATCTTGTCATCTCTCTCTCTCCCTCTCTCTTCCCTTCCTCTTCTTCAATTCTCGGCCCAAGGAAATACACCACCACCTCCATCTTTCTCTCACACTCATTCAAACATTTCTGTCTAAGAGCAATCAAAGGAAACTCCTCTATTCTTCCTTAAATTCGTGAAGTACTTGTGGTGTCTCAAGGAAAATCTCTTCAAGCATCAAACTAGGTAAGACACTTCACCTTAACTTGGATACATTCACCTTATGCTTAGATCCTCATCTAAACATCACAAATCTTGTTCTTATACTCCTAGAATCATCATATTTTCGAAGATCTCTTCTCAAGAAGACTTCTAGGGCCGAGTCTACTCAATTTATCACCAAGAACCAAAAACACCAAAGCAATGTGAGTTCATGCCCCCTATTTTCAGTTTTTACTATGTTTTGGGGGAGAATACAAGTTGTTTCGTGTAGATCTATGTGTATATGCATGACTATGTGTGTTTTCATGATTTATTTGGTGATTATGTGTTGTTTCCTTCATAAATCTTAAAATATGTTAAGAATATGAAGTTTATCACTTGGATCTACATAAAAACCTTGAGAAAAGTATGTGTTATCACATATAATACATGTAAACTTGTATATCCGGGATTTATACACTTAAAATAGCAAAAACAAGTGTTGTGTACAAACAAGTAGTAGAACAAGCATATGAGTCTAAGTTTATCCATTCCTTTTACCCTTGAAGGGATAAAAGCGATATCTGTGGGCCCCTCGATGATTTAGTGATGACACCCCTAAGTGCTTGGCGAAGCCTGGACTGATTTGATTTGTTCAATTAGTCAGTCGTCATAAATCGGAAATCGGGAAACAAAAAATGGACAGAGAGAATGATTATAATCCATGTCTCAGTCCATATGATATCTAGAATGGAGGAATATATGATCCCTTATCTAATGGACAAGTTATTGACTAGGTCAGAGTTCGATAGCGGCTTTAAGAGCTACGATTGCTAGTTGGGTTTTGGAGTCATACGCAATAATATTTTTACACTTATCCAAGTGGTAGACTGTTGGATTAGTGTCTAAGTGCATAACTATAATTGGTATGTACTTGACCCGACTTGGCATGGTCCATTTCGGTTGCATGGCATCGGAACAATTGGATAGACAAAATGAGAAAAAGGATACTTATGATTTATATTAATATATTATAAGTTCTAACATATTAATATGAAATCACATTATTTAATTAGTATTGATCAAGAATTAATTTAGAATTAATTTAGTGATCAAAAGGAACTAATTAAGTATGGACTCTTATATATATAGGATGGGCCAAGTTCATTTAGGTTGGGCTAAGCGTTCATGGATAGTCCATGGAGTGTTTAACCCATGGATCCTCTGGAAATGAAAGGTCATGGGTATTAGGGTTTACATGAATATAACCCTAATCCTCCACACTATATAAAGAGGTCTATGGTTCATAAAATGAGGGCTAAGCACTAGTGTATAGTACACAAGAGGGAAAAACCGATTTGGTGCAAGTATCCTTATTCTCAAGTTATTCCAAGGGTTGTTGGTGTTGTGTGAACCATTTGAGGTGTCACACTTGAGGCACTCGGCTCTTAAGCTCCAAGACTTCAAGCTCCATCAAAAGGTATGCCATTCTACTAGATTCTTGTATTGTATATACTTCTTGTTATGCTAGTTAAGATGAAACCTTGGAATATTGAATATTTGCATGTATAATAGATAAAACATAGATCCAAGGTTTATAGGGCTACATGTACACCATAGGAGTGTTAGAATGCTCAAAAACCTTCAAAACAACCCTCCAAAAAATCCTCCACCGCCACCACCTCCTCAGTATGACCATGTTGTCTTCCCAGCAGCAGTAACCGCCATCGTGGCAGCCACCATGACGCAGATCAATGCAAGCGGCACTAGCAGGTCGAGTAGTGGTGCCAACCCTCTTAAGCACGGAGATACTGAAGGACTCCCGAGAGAGTGTTCCCATAAGGACTTCATGAACTCTAAACCCAAATCCTTTGATGGCACTGGAGGTGTCATTGCTTTAACCTGTTGGTTCGAGAAGACCGAATCAATATTCAAAATCTGCGCGTGTCTTGATGTCACAACTAGCATTTTCAGCTAGGAAATTCTATTCTCACGTAAACATCATCTATTGTAAGACATGTAATCTAAGTGATAATCGTACTCTATGCTAAATCAAAAAAAAATCCGTTGAATCCAAACTCTTGATTTAAGTTCTAAACCTAATACAATACATCTCATAGGGATTGAAAACCCTAGAAATCTCGGTTCAAGCTAATATGGAATAGGATTCTCTTATTGGGCCTAATGGACCAATAAACTTTCAATTTAACTATTTTGGGCCAAGGAACTCTAATTGGGCTCTAACTGAACCCACATTCACGAAACTAAAACATTTTGGGCCATGTGGGCCTAGAATAGTTCATATAATCTCTAATGGGCCATGTTGGGCCATAACTAATTTCATTAGCCCTAATGGGCCATAAACTCAAACTCTTTCATTTTATTGGGCCGTGAACCCTCATAAGGGCCCAATGGGCCGAGAACCATCCATTTGGGCCTCATAATATCGAAATCAAGCATGAAAGGCCCAAACTACTTCTCCTTTCTTCCCTTCCTTCTCTCTCTCGGCCCAACACAAAAAAGGGAAGCAAATGGAGGATAATTGGACGTGCCACCTCATAATTACCTTGTGGGCTCCCATGCTAATTATCCCTCAAGTAACCAAGTAATCTCATGCTTCTATACATCTATCTTGTCATCTCTCTCTCTCCCTCTCTCTTCCCTTCCTCTTCTTCAATTCTCGGCCCAAGGAAATACACCACCACCTCCATCTTTCTCTCACACTCATTCAAACATTTCTGTCTAAGAGCAATCAAAGGAAACTCCTCTATTCTTCCTTGAATTCATGAAGTACTTGTGGTGTCTCAAGGAAAATCTCTTCAAGCATCAAACTAGGTAAGACACTTCACCTTAACTTGGATACATTCACCTTATGCTTAGATCCTCATCTAAACATCACAAATCTTGTTCTTATACTCCTAGAATCATCATATTTTCGAAGATCTCTTCTCAAGAAGACTTCTAGGGCCGAGATCTACTCAATTTATCACCAAGAACCAAAAACACCAGAGCAATGTGAGTTCATGCCCCCTATTTTCAGTTTTTACTATGTTTTGGGGGAGAATACAAGTTGTTTCGTGTAGATCTATGTGTATATGCATGACTATGTGTGTTTTCATGATTTATTTGGTGATTATGTGTTGTTTCCTTCATAAATCTAAAAATATGTTAAGAATATGAAGTTTATCACTTGGATCTACATAAAAACCTTGAGAAAAGTATGTGTTATCACATATAATACATGTAAACTTGTATATCCGGGATTTATACACTTAAAATAGCAAAAACAAGTGTTGTGTACAAACAAGTAGTAGAACAAGCATATGAGTCTAAGTTTATCCATTCCGTTTACCCTTGAAGGGATAAAAGCGATATCTGTGGGCCCCTCGATGATTTAGTGATGACACCCCTAAGTGCTTGGCGAAGCCTGGACTGATTTGATTTGTTCAATTAGTCAGTCGTCATAAATCAGAAATCGGGAAACAAAAAATGGACAGAGAGAATGATTATAATCCACGTCCCAGTCCATATGATATCTAGAATGGAGGAATATATGATCCCTTATCTAATGGACAAGTCATTGACTAGGTCAGAGTTCGATAGCTGCTTTAAGAGCTACGATTGCTAGTCGGGTTTTGGAGTCATACGCAATAATCTTTTTACACTTATCCAAGTGGTAGACTGTTGGATTAGTGTCTAAGTGCATAACTATAATTGGTATGTACTTGACCCGACTTGGCATGGTCCATTTCGGTTGCATGGCATCGGAACAATTGGATAGACAAAATGAGAAAAAGGATACTTATGATTTATATTAATATATTATAAGTTCTAACATATTAATATGAAATCACATTATTTAATTAGTATTGATCAAGAATTAATTTAGAATTAATTTAGTGATCAAAAGGAACTAATTAAGTATGGACTCTTATATATATAGGATGGGCCAAGTTCATTTAGGTTGGGCTAAGCGTTCATGGATAGTCCATGGAGTGTTTAACCCATGGATCCTCTGGAAATGAAAGGTCATGGGTATTAGGGTTTACATGAATGTAACCCTAATCCTCCACACTATATAAAGAGGTCTATGGTTCATAAAATGAGGGCTAAGCACTAGTGTATAGTACACAAGAGGGAAAAACCGATTTTGTGCAAGTATCCTTATTCTCAACTTATTCCAAGGGTTGTTGGTGTTGTGTGAACCATTTGAGGTGTCACACTTGAGGCACTCGGCTCTTAAGCTCCAAGACTTCAAGCTCCATCAAAAGGTATGCCATTCTACTAGATTCTTGTATTGTATATACTTCTTGTTATGCTAGTTAAGATGAAACCTTGGAATATTGAATATTTGCATGTATAATAGAGAAAACATAGATCCAAGGTTTATAGGGCTACATGTACACCATAGGAGTGTTACAATGCTCAAAAACCTTCAAAACAACCCTCCAAAAAATCCTCCACCGCCACCACCTCCTCAGTACGACCATGTTGTCTTCCCAGCAGCAGTAACCGCCATCGTGGCAGCTACCATGACGCAGATCAATGCAAGCGGCACTAGCAGGTCGAGTAGTGGTGCCAACCCTCTTAAGCACGGAGATACTGAAGGACTCCCGAGAGAGTGTTCCCATAAGGACTTCATGAACTCTAAACCCAAATCCTTTGATGGCACTGGAGGTGTCATTGCTTTAACCTGTTGGTTCGAGAAGACCGAATCAATATTCAAAATCTGCGCGTGTCTTGATGTCACAACTAGCATTTTCAGCTAGGAAATTCTATTCTCACGTAAACATCATCTATTGTAAGACATGTAATCTAAGTGATAATCGTACTCTATGCTAAATCAAAAAAAAATCCGTTGAATCCAAACTCTTGATTTAAGTTCTAAACCTAATACAATACATCTCATAGGGATTGAAAACCCTAGAAATCTCGGTTCAAGCTAATATGGACTAGGATTCTCTTATTGGGCCTAATGGACCAATAAACTTTCAATTTAACTATTTTGGGCCAAGGAACTCTAATTGGGTTCTAACTGAACCCACATTCACGAAACTAAAACATTTTTTGGGCCATGTGGGCCTAGAATAGTTCATATAATCTCTAATGGGCCATGTTGGGCCATAACTAATTTCATTAGCCCTAATGGGCCATAAACTCAAACTCTTTCATTTTATTGGGCCGTGAACCCTCATAAGGGCCCAATGGGCCGAGAACCATCCATTTGGGCCTCATAATATCGAAATCAAGCATGAAAGGCCCAAACTACTTCTCCTTTCTTCCCTTCCTTCTCTCTCTCGGCCCAACACAAAAAAGGGAAGCAAATGGAGGATAATTGGACGTGCCACCTCATAATTACCTTGTGGGCTCCCATGCTAATTATCCCTCAAGTAACCAAGTAATCTCATGCTTCTATACATCTATCTTGTCATCTCTCTCTCTCCCTCTTTCTTCCCTTCCTCTTCTTCAATTCTCGGCCCAAGGAAATACACCACCACCTCCATCTTTCTCTCACACTCATTCAAACATTTCTGTCTAAGAGCAATCAAAGGAAACTCCTCTATTCTTCCTTGAATTCGTGAAGTACTTGTGGTGTCTCAAGGAAAATCTCTTCAAGCATCAAACTAGGTAAGACACTTCACCTTAACTTGGATACATTCACCTTATGCTTAGATCCTCATCTAAACATCACAAATCTTGTTCTTATACTCCTAGAATCATCATATTTTCGAAGATCTCTTCTCAAGAAGACTTCTAGGGCCGAGATCTACTCAATTTATCACCAAGAACCAAAAACACCAAAGCAATGTGAGTTCATGCCCCCTATTTTCAGTTTTTACTATGTTTTGGGGGAGAATACAAGTTGTTTCGTGTAGATCTATGTGTATATGCATGACTATGTGTGTTTTCATGATTTATTTGGTGATTATGTGTTGTTTCCTTCATAAATCTAAAAATATGTTAAGAATATGAAGTTTATCACTTGGATCTACATAAAAACCTTGAGAAAAGTATGTGTTATCACATATAATACATGTAAACTTGTATATCCGGGATTTATACACTTAAAATAGCAAAAACAAGTGTTGTGTACAAACAAGTAGTAGAACAAGCATATGAGTCTAAGTTTATCCATTCCTTTTACCCTTGAAGGGATAAAAGCGATATCTGTGGGCCCCTCGATGATTTAGTGATGACACCCCTAAGTGCTTGGCGAAGCCTGGACTGATTTGATTTGTTCAATTAGTCAGTCGTCATAAATCGGAAATCGGGAAACAAAAAATGGACAGAGAGAATGATTAGAATCCATGTCTCAGTCCATATGATATCTAGAATGGAGGAATATATGATCCCTTATCTAATGGACAAGTCATTGACTAGGTCAGAGTTCGATAGCGGCTTTAAGAGCTACGATTGCTAGTCGGGTTTTGGAGTCATACGCAATAATATTTTTACACTTATCCAAGTGGTAGACTTTTGGATTAGTGTCTAAGTGCATAACTATAATTGGTATGTACTTGACCCGACTTGGCATGGTCCATTTCGGTTGCATGGCATCGGAACAATTGGATAGACAAAATGAGAAAAAGGATACTTATGATTTATATTAATATATTATAAGTTCTAACATATTAATATGAAATCACATTATTTAATTAGTATTGATCAAGAATTAATTTAGAATTAATTTAGTGATCAAAAGGAACTAATTAAGTATGGACTCTTATATATATAGGATGGGCCAAGTTCATTTAGGTTGGGCTAAGCGTTCATGGATAGTCCATGGAGTGTTTAACTCATGGATCCTCTGGAAATGAAAGGTCATGGGTATTAGGGTTTACATGAATGTAACCCTAATCCTCCACACTATATAAAGAGGTCTACGGTTCATAAAATTAGGGCTAAGCACAAGTGTATACTACATAAGAGGGCAAAACCGATTTGGTGCAAGTATCCTTATTCTCAAGTTATTCTAAGGGTTGTTGGTGTTGTGTGAACCATTTGAGGTGTCACACTTGAGGCACCCGGCTCTTAAGCTCCAAGACTTCAACCTCCATCAAAAGGTATGTCATTCTACTAGATTGTTGTATTGTATATACTTCTTGTTATGCTAGTTAAGATGAAACCTTGGAATATTGAATATTTGCATGTATAATAGAGAAAACATAGATCCAAGGTTTATAGGGCTGCATGTACACCATAGGAGTGTTAGAATGCTCAAAAACCTTCAAAACAACCCTCCAAAAAATCCTCCACCGCCACCACCTCCTCAGTATGACCCTCTTGTCTTCCCAGCAGCAGTAACCGCCATGGTGGCAGCCAACATGACGCAGATCAATGCAAGCAGCACTAGCGGGTCGAGTAGTGGTGCCAACCCTCTTAACCACGGAAATAGTGAAGGACACCCGAGAGAGTGTTCCAATAAGGACTTCACGAACGCTAAACCCAAATCCTTTGATGGCACTGGAGGTGTCATTGCTTTAACCCGTTGGTTCGAGAAGACCGAATCAATATTCGAAATCTGCGCGTGTCTTGATGTCACAACTAGCATTTTCAGCTAAGAAATTCTATTCTCACGTAAACATCATCCACTGTAAGACATGTACTCTAAGTGATAATCATACTCTGTGCTAAATCAACAACAATCCATTGAATCTAAACTCTTCATTTAAGTTCAGAAGCTAATACAATACATCTTATAGGGATTGAAAACCCTATAAATCTCGGTTCAAGCTAATATGGACTAGGATTCTCTTATTGGTTCTAATGGACCAATAAACTTTCAATTTAACTATTTTGAGCCAAGGAACTCTAATTGGGCTCTAACTGAACCCACATTCATGAAACTAAAACATTTTGGGCCATGTGGGCCTAGAATAATTCATATAATCTCTAATGGGCCATGTTGGGCCATAACTAATTTCATTAGCCCTAATAGGCCATAAACTCAAACTCTTTCATTTTATTCGGCTGTGAACCCTCATAAGGGCCCAATGGGCCGAGAAGCATCCATTTGAGCCTCATAATATCGAAATCAAGCATGAAAGGCCCAAACTACTTCTCCTTTCTTCCCTTCCTTCTCTCTCTCTCGGCCCAACACAAAAAAGGGAAGCAAATGGAGTATAATTGGACGTGCCACCTCATAATTACCTTGTGCACTCCCATGCTAATTATCCCTCAAGTAACCTAGGTATCTCATGCTTCTATGCATCTATCCTGTCATCTCTCTCTCTCTCTCTCTCTCTCTCTCTCTTCCATTCCTCTTCTTCAATTCTCGGCCGAAGGACATACACCACCACCTCCATCTTTCTCTCACACTCATTCAAACATTTCTCTCTTAGAGCAATCAAAGGAAACTCCTCTATTCCTCCTTGAATTCGTGAAGTATTTGTGGTGTCTCAAGGAAAATCTCTTCAAGCATCAAACTAGGTAAGATACTTCACCTTAACTTGGATACATTCACCTTATGCTTAGATCCTCATATAAACGTCACAAATCTTGTGCTTATACTCCTAGAATCATCATATTTTTGAAGATCTCTTCTCAAGAAGACTTCTAGGGCTGAGATCTACTCAATTTATCACCAAGAACCAAAAACACCAAACCAATGTGAGTTCATACCCCCTATTTTCAATTTTTACTAAGTTTTGGGGGAGAATACAAGTTGTTTCGTGTAGATCTATGTGTATATGCATGACTATGTGTGTTTTCATGATTTATTTGGTGATTATGTGTTGTTTACTTCATAAATCTAAAAATATGTTAAGAATATGAAGTTCATCACTTGGATCTACATAAAAACCTTGCGAAAAGAATGTGTTATCATATATAATACATGTAAACTTGTAGATCCGGGATTTATACACTTAAAATAGCAAAAACAAGTGTTGTGTACAAACAAGTAGTAGAACAAGCATATGAGTCTAAGTTTATCCATTCCTTTTACCCTTGAAGGGATAAAAGCGATATCTGTGGGCCCCTCGATGATTTAGTGATGACACCCCTAAGTACTTGGCGAAGCCTGGACTGATTTGATTTGTTCAATTAGTCAGTCGTCATAAATCGGAAATCGGGAAACAACAAATAGAGAGAATGATTATAATCCATGTCTCAGTCCATATGATATCTAGAATGGAGGAATATATGATCCCTTATCTAATGGACAAGTCATTGACTAGGTCAGAGTTCGATAGCGGCTTTAAGAGCTACGATTGCTAGTCGGGTTTTGGAGTCATACGCAATAATAGTTTTACACTTATCCAAGCGGTAGACTGTTAGATTAGTGTCTAAGTCCATAACTATAATTGGTATGTACTTGACCCGACTTGGCATGGTCCATCTGGGTTGCATGGCAACGGAAGAATTGGATAGACAAAATGAGAAAAAGGATACTTCTGATTTATATTAATATATTATAAATTCTAATATATTAATATGAAATCACATTATTTAATTAGTATTGATCAAGAATTAATTTAGAATTAATTTAGTGATCAAAAGGAACTAATTAAGTATGGACTCTTATATATATATATATATATATATATATATATATATAGGATGGGCCAAGTTCATTTAGGTTGGGCTAAGCTTTCATGGATAGTCCATGGAGTGTTTAACCCATGGATCCTCTGGAAATGAAAGGTCATGGGTATTAGGGTTTACATGAATGTAACCCTAATCCTCCACACTATATAAAGAGGTCTATGGTTCATAAAATGAGGGCTAAGCACTAGTGTATACTACATAAGAGGGCAAAACCGATTTGGTGCAAGTATCCTTATTCTCAAGTTATTCCAAGGGTTGTTGGTGTTGTGTGAACCATTTGAGGTGTCACACTTGAGGCACTCGGCTCTTAAGCTCCAAGACTTCAAGCTCCATCAAAAGGTATGCCATTATACTAGATTCTTGTATTGTATATACTTCTTGTTATGCTAGATAAGATGAAACCTTGGAATATTGAAAATTTGCATGTATAATATAGAAAACATAGATCCAAGGTTTATAGGGCTGCATGTACACCATAGGAGTATTAGAATGCTCAAAAACCTTCAAAACAACCCTCCAAAAAATCCTCCACCGCCACCACCTCCTCAGTATGACCCTGTTGTCTTCCCAGCAGCAGTAACCGCCATCGTGGAAGCCACCATGACGCAGATCAATGCAAGCGGCACTAGCGGGTCGAGTAGTGGTGCCAACCCTCTTAACCACGGAGATAGTGAAGGACACCCGAGAGAGTGTTCCCATAAGGACTTCATGAACGCTAAACCCAAATCCTTTGATGGCATTGGAGGTGTCATTGCTTTAACCCGTTGGTTCGAGAAGACCGAATCAATATTCGAAATCTGCGCGTGTCTTGATGTCACAACTAGCATTTTCAGCTAAGAAATTCTATTCTCGCATAAACATCATCTATTGTAAGACATGTAATCTAAGTGATAATCGTACTCTATGCTAAATCAAAAACAATCCATTGAATCCAAACTCTTGGTTTAAGTTCTAAACCTAATACAATACATCTCATAGGGATTGAAAACCCTAGAAATCTCGGTTCAAGCTAATATGGACTACGATTCTCTTCTTGGGCCTAATGGACCAATAAACTTTCAATTTAACTATTTTGGGCCAAGGAACTCTAATTAGGCTCTAACTGAACCCACATGCACGAAACTGAAACATTTTGGGCCATGTGGGCCTAGAATAGTTCATATAATCTCTAATGGGCCATGTTGGGCCATAACTAATTTCATTAGCCCTAATGGGCCATAAACTCAAACTCTTTCATTTTATTTGGCCGTGAACCCTCATAAGGGCCCAATGGGCCGAGAAGCATCCATTTAGGCCTCATAATATCGAAATCAAGCATGAAAGGCCCAAACTACTTCTCCTTTCTTCCCTTCCTTCTCTCTCTCTGCCCAACACAAAAAAGGGAAGCAAATGGAGGATAATTGGACGTGTCACCTCATAATTACCTTGTGGGCTCCCATGCTAATTATCCCTCAAGTAACCAAGTAATCTCATGCTTCTATACATCTATCTTGTCATCTCTCTCTCTCTCTCTCTCTCTCTCTCTCTTCCCTTCCTCTTCTTCAATTCTCGGCCCAAGGAAATACACCATCACCTCCATCTTTCTCTCACACTCATTCAAACATTTCTCTCTAAGAGCAATCAAAGGAAACTCCTCTATTCTTCCTTGAATTCGTGAAGTACTTGTGGTGTCTCAAGGGAAATCTCTTCAAGCATCACACTAGGTAAGACACTTCACCTTAACTTGGATACATTCACCTTATGCTTAGATCCTCATCTAAACATCACAAATCTTGTTCTTATACTCCTAGAATCATCATATTTTCGAAGATCTCTTCTCAAGAAGACTTCTAGGGCCGAGATCTACTCAATTTATCACCAAGAACCAAAAACACCAAAGCAATGTGAGTTCATGCCCCCTATTTTCAGTTTTTACTATGTTTTGGGGGAGAATACAAGTTGTTTCGTGTAGATCTATGTGTATATGCATGACTATGTGTGTTTTCATGATTTATTTGGTGATTATGTGTTGTTTCCTTCATAAATCTAAAAATATGTTAAGAATATGAAGTTTATCACTTGGATCTACATAAAAACCTTGAGAAAAGTATGTGTTATCACATATAATACATGTAAACTTGTATATCCGGGATTTATACACTTAAAATAGCAAAAACAAGTGTTGTGTACAAACAAGTAGTAGAACAAGCATATGAGTCTAAGTTTATCCATTCCTTTTACCCTTGAAGGGATAAAAGCGATATCTGTGGGCCCCTCGATGATTTAGTGATGACACCCCTAAGTGCTTGGCGAAGCCTAGACTGATTTGATTTGTTCAATTAGTCAGTCGTCATAAATCGGAAATCGGGAAACAAAAAATGGACAGAGAGAATGATTATAATCCATGTCTCAGTCCATATGATATCTAGAATGGAGGAATATATGATCCCTTATCTAATGGACAAGTCATTGACTAGGTCAGAGTTCGATAGCGGCTTTAAGAGCTACGATTGCTAGTCGGGTTTTGGAGTCATACGCAATAATATTTTTACACTTATCCAAGTGGTAGACTTTTGGATTAGTGTCTAAGTGCATAACTATAATTGGTATGTACTTGACCCGACTTGGCATGGTCCATTTCGGTTGCATGGCATCGGAACAATTGGATAGACAAAATGAGAAAAAGGATACTTATGATTTATATTAATATATTATAAGTTCTAACATATTAATATGAAATCACATTATTTAATTAGTATTGATCAAGAATTAATTTAGAATTAATTTAGTGATCAAAAGGAACTAATTAAGTATGGACTCTTATATATATATATATATAGGATGGGCCAAGTTCATTTAGGTTGGGCTAAGCTTTCATGGATAGTCCATGGAGTGTTTAACCCATGGATCCTCTGGAAATGAAAGGTCATGGGTATTAGGGTTTACATGAATGTAACCCTAATCCTCCACACTATATAAAGAGGTCTATGGTTCATAAAATTAGGGCTAAGCACTAGTGTATACTACATAAGAGGGCAAAACCGATTTGGTGCAAGTATCCTTATTCTCAAGTTATTCTAAGGGTTGTTGGTGTTGTGTGAACCATTTGAGGTGTCACACTTGAGGCACCCGGCTCTTAAGCTCCAAGACTTCAACCTCCATTAAAAGGTATGTCATTCTACTAGATTGTTGTATTGTATATACTTCTTGTTATGCTAGTTAAGATGAAACCTTGGAATATTGAATATTTGCATGTATAATAGAGAAAACATAGATCCAAGGTTTATAGGGCTGCATGTACACCATAGGAGTGTTAGAATGCTCAAAAACCTTCAAAACAACCCTCCAAAAAATCCTCCACCGCCACCACCTCCTCAGTATGACCCTCTTGTCTTCCCAGCAGCAGTAACCGCCATGGTGGCAGCCAACATGACGCAGATCAATGCAAGCAGCACTAGCGGGTCGAGTAGTGGTGCCAACCCTCTTAACCACGGAAATAGTGAAGGACACCCGAGAGAGTGTTCCAATAAGGACTTCACGAACGCTAAACCCAAATCCTTTGATGGCACTGGAGGTGTCATTGCTTTAACCCGTTGGTTCGAGAAGACCGAATCAATATTCGAAATCTGCGCGTGTCTTGATGTCACAACTAGCATTTTCAGCTAAGAAATTCTATTCTCACGTAAACATCATCCACTGTAAGACATGTACTCTAAGTGATAATCATACTCTGTGCTAAATCAACAACAATCCATTGAATCTAAACTCTTCATTTAAGTTCAAAAGCTAATACAATACATCTTATAGGGATTGAAAACCCTATAAATCTCGGTTCAAGCTAATATGGACTAGGATTCTCTTATTGGTTCTAATGGACCAATAAACTTTCAATTTAACTATTTTGAGCCAAGGAACTCTAATTGGGCTCTAACTGAACCCACATTCATGAAACTAAAACATTTTGGGCCATGTGGGCCTAGAATAATTCATATAATCTCTAATGGGCCATGTTGGGCCATAACTAATTTCATTAGCCCTAATAGGCCATAAACTCAAACTCTTTCATTTTATTCGGCTGTGAACCCTCATAAGGGCCCAATGGGCCGAGAAGCATCCATTTGAGCCTCATAATATCGAAATCAAGCATGAAAGGCCCAAACTACTTCTCCTTTCTTCCCTTCCTTCTCTCTCTCTCGGCCCAACACAAAAAAGGGAAGCAAATGGAGTATAATTGGACGTGCCACCTCATAATTACCTTGTGCACTCCCATGCTAATTATCCCTCAAGTAACCTAGGTATCTCATGCTTCTATGCATCTATCCTGTCATCTCTCTCTCTCTCTCTCTCTCTCTCTCTCTCTCTTCCCTTCCTCTTCTTCAATTCTCGGCCGAAGGACATACACCACCACCTCCATCTTTCTCTCACACTCATTCAAACATTTCTCTCTTAGAGCAATCAAAGGAAACTCCTCTATTCCTCCTTGAATTCGTGAAGTATTTGTGGTGTCTCAAGGAAAATCTCTTCAAGCATCAAACTAGGTAAGATACTTCACCTTAACTTGGATACATTCACCTTATGCTTAGATCCTCATATAAACGTCACAAATCTTGTGCTTATACTCCTAGAATCATCATATTTTTGAAGATCTCTTCTCAAGAAGACTTCTAGGGCTGAGATCTACTCAATTTATCACCAAGAACCAAAAACACCAAACCAATGTGAGTTCATACCCCCCTATTTTCAATTTTTACTAAGTTTTGGGGGAGAATACAAGTTGTTTCGTGTAGATCTATGTGTATACCCATGACTATGTGTGTTTTCATGATTTATTTGGTGATTATGTGTTGTTTCCTTCATAAATCTAAAAATATGTTAAGAATATGAAGTTTATCACTTGGATCTACATAAAAACCTTGAGAAAAGTATGTGTTATCACATATAATACATGTAAACTTGTATATCCGGGATTTATACACTTAAAATAGCAAAAACAAGTGTTGTGTACAAACAAGTAGTAGAACAAGCATATGAGTCTAAGTTTATCCATTCCTTTTACCCTTGAAGGGATAAAAGCGATATCTGTGGGCCCCTCGATGATTTAGTGATGACACCCCTAAGTGCTTGGCGAAGCCTAGACTGATTTGATTTGTTCAATTAGTCAGTCGTCATAAATCGGAAATCGGGAAACAAAAAATGGACAGAGAGAATGATTATAATCCATGTCTCAGTCCATATGATATCTAGAATGGAGGAATATATGATCCCTTATCTAATGGACAAGTCATTGACTAGGTCAGAGTTCGATAGCGGCTTTAAGAGCTACGATTGCTAGTCGGGTTTTGGAGTCATACGCAATAATAGTTTTACACTTATCCAAGCGGTAGACTGTTGGATTAGTGTCTAAGTCCATAACTATAATTGGTATGTACTTGACCCGACTTGGCATGGTCCATCTGGGTTGCATGGCAACGGAAGAATTGGATAGACAAAATGAGAAAAAGGATACTTCTGATTTATATTAATATATTATAAATTCTAATATATTAATATGAAATCACATTATTTAATTAGTATTGATCAAGAATTAATTTAGAATTAATTTAGTGATCAAAAGGAACTAATTAAGTATGGACTCTTATATATATATAGGATGGGCCAAGTTCATTTAGGTTGGGCTAAGCTTTCATGGATAGTCCATGGAGTGTTTAACCCATGGATCCTCTGGAAATGAAAGGTCATGGGTATTAGGGTTTACATGAATGTAACCCTAATCCTCCACACTATATAAAGAGGTCTATGGTTCATAAAATGAGGGCTAAGCACTAGTGTATACTACATAAGAGGGTAAAACCGATTTGGTGCAAGTATCCTTATTCTCAAGTTATTCCAAGGGTTGTTGGTGTTGTGTGAACCATTTGAGGTGTCACACTTGAGGCACTCGGCTCTTAAGCTCCAAGACTTCAAGCTCCATCAAAAGGTATGCCATTATACTAGATTCTTGTATTGTATATACTTCTTGTTATGCTAGATAAGATGAAACCTTGGAATATTGAAAATTTGCATGTATAATATAGAAAACATAGATCCAAGGTTTATAGGGCTGCATGTACACCATAGGAGTATTAAAATGCTCAAAAACCTTCAAAACAACCCTCCAAAAAATCCTCCACCGCCACCACCTCCTCAGTATGACCCTGTTGTCTTCCCAGCAGCAGTAACCGCCATCGTGGAAGCCACCATGACGCAGATCAATGCAAGCGGCACTAGCGGGTCGAGTAGTGGTGCCAACCCTCTTAACCACGGAGATAGTGAAGGACACCCGAGAGAGTGTTCCCATAAGGACTTCATGAAGGCTAAACCCAAATCCTTTGATGGCATTGGAGGTGTCATTGCTTTAACCCGTTGGTTCGAGAAGACCGAATCAATATTCGAAATCTGCGCGTGTCTTGATGTCACAACTAGCATTTTCAGCTAAGAAATTCTATTCTCGCATAAACATCATCTATTGTAAGACATGTAATCTAAGTGATAATCGTACTCTGTGCTAAATCAAAAACAATCCATTGAATCCAAATTCTTGGTTTAAGTTCTAAACCTAATACAATACATCTCATAGGGATTGAAAACCCTAGAAATCTCGGTTCAAGCTAATATGGACTACGATTTTCTTCTTGGGCCTAATGGACCAATAAACTTTCAATTTAACTATTTTGGGCCAAGGAACTCTAATTAGGCTCTAACTGAACCCACATGCACGAAACTGAAACATTTTGGGCCATGTGGGCCTAGAATAGTTCATATAATCTCTAATGGGCCATGTTGGGCCATAACTAATTTCATTAGCCCTAATGGGCCATAAACTCAAACTCTTTCATTTTATTGGGACGTGAACCCTCATAAGGGCCCAATGGGCCGAGAAGCATCCATTTAGGCCTCATAATATCGAAATCAAGCATGAAAGGCCCAAACTACTTCTCCTTTCTTCCCTTCCTTCTCTCTCTCTCTGCCCAACACAAAAAAGGGAAGCAAATGGAGGATAATTGGACGTGTCACCTCATAATTACCTTGTGGGCTCCCATGCTAATTATCCCTCAAGTAACCAAGTAATCTCATGCTTCTATACATCTATCTTGTCATCTCTCTCTCTCTCTCTCTCTCTCTCTCTCTCTCTCTCTCTCTTCCCTTCCTTTTCTTCAATTCTCGGCCGAAGGAAATACACCATCACCTCCATCTTTCTCTCACACTCATTCAAACATTTCTCTCTAAGAGCAATCAAAGGAAACTCCTCTATTCTTCCTTGAATTCGTGAAGTACTTGTGGTGTCTCAAGGGAAATCTCTTCAAGCATCAAACTAGGTAAGACACTTCACCTTAACTTGGATACATTCACCTTATGCTTAGATCCTCATCTAAACATCACAAATCTTGTTCTTATACTCCTAGAATCATCATATTTTCGAAGATCTCTTCTCAAGAAGACTTCTAGGGCCGAGATCTACTCAATTTATCACCAAGAACCAAAAACACCAAAGCAATGTGAGTTCATGCCCCCTATTTTCAGTTTTTACTATGTTTTGGGGGAGAATACAAGTTGTTTCGTGTAGATCTATGTGTATATGCATGACTATGTGTGTTTTCATGATTTATTTGGTGATTATGTGTTGTTTCCTTCATAAATCTAAAAATATGTTAAGAATATGAAGTTTATCACTTGGATCTACATAAAAACCTTGAGAAAAGTATGTGTTATCACATATAATACATGTAAACTTCTAGATCCGGGATTTATACACTTAAAATAGCAAAAACAAGTGTTGTGTACAAACAAGTAGTAGAACAAGCATATGAGTCTAAGTTTATCCATTCCTTTTACCCTTGAAGGGATAAAAGCGATATCTGTGGGCCCCTCGATGATTTAGTGATGATACCCCTAAGTGCTTGGCGAAGCCTGGACTGATTTGATTTGTTCAATTAGTCAGTCGTCATAAATCGGAAATCGGGAAACAACAAATGGAGAGAGAGAGAATGATTATAATCCATGTCTCAGTCCATATGATATCTAGAATGGAGGAATATATGATCCCTTATCTAATGGACAAGTCATTGACTAGGTCAGAGTTCGATAGCGGCTTTAAGAGTTACGATTGCTAGTCGGGTTTTGGAGTCATACGCAATAATATTTTTACACTTATCCAAGCGGTAGACTGTTAGATTAGTGTCTAAGTCCATAACTATAATTGGTATGTACTTGACCCGACTTGGCATGGTCCATTTGGGTTGCATGGCATCGGAACAATTGGATAGACAAAATGAGAAAAAGGATACTTATGATTTATATTAATATATTATAAGTTCTAATATATTAATATGAAATCACATTATTTAATTAGTATTGATCAACAATTAATTTAGAATTAATATAGTGATCAAAAGGAACTAATTAAGTATGGACTCTTATATATATATATATATATATATATATATATATATATATATATATATATATATATATATATATATATATATATATATATAGGATGGTCCAAGTTCATTTAGGTTGGGCTAAGCGTTCATGGATAGTCCATGGAGTGTTTAACCCATGGATCCTCTGGAAATGAAAGGTCATGGGTATTAGGGTTTACATGAATGTAACCCTAATCCTCCACACTATATAAAGAGGTCTATGGTTCATAAAAAGAGGGCTAAGCACTAGTGTATACTACATAAGAGGGCAAAACCGATTTGGTGCAAGTATCCTTATTCTCAAGTTATTCTAAGGGTTGTTGGTGTTTTGTGAACCATTTGAGGTGTCACACTTGAGGCACCCGGCTCTTAAGCTCCAAGATTTCAAGCTCCGTCCAAAGTTTTGTCATTCTACTAGATTCTTGTATTGTATATACTTCTTGTTATGCTAGTTAAGATGAAACCTTGGAATATTGAATATTTACATGTATAATAGAGAAAACATAGATCCAAGGTTTATAGGGCTGCATGTATACCATAGGAGTGTTAGAATGCTCAAAAACCTTCAAAACAACCCTCCAAAAAATCCTCCACCGCGACCACCTCCTCAGTATGACCCTGTTGTCTTCCCTGCAGCAGTAACCGCCATCGTGGCAGCCACCATGACGCAGATCAATGCAAGCGGCACTAGCGGGTCGAGTAGTGGTGCCAACCCTCTTAACCACGGACATAGTGAAGGACACCCGAGAGAGTGTTCCCATAAGGACTTCACGAACGCTAAACCCTAATCCATTGATGGCACTGAAGGTGTCATTGCTTTAACCCGTTGGTTCGAGAAGACCGAATCAATATTCGAAATATGTGCGTGCCTTGATGTCTCAACTAGCATTTTCAGCTAGGAAATTCTATTCTCACGTAAACATCATCTATTGTAAGACATGTACTCTAAGTGATAATCATACTCTGTGCTAAATCAAAAACAATCCATTGAATCCAAACTCTTGATTTAAGTTCAAAACCTAATACAATACATCTCATAGGGATTGAAAACTCTAGAAATCTCGGTTCACGCTAATATGGACTAGGATTCTCTTATTGGGCCTAATGGACCAATTAACTTTCAATTTAACTATTTTGAGCCAAGGAACTCTAATTGCGCTCTAACTGAACCCACATTCATGAAACTAAAACATTTTCGGCCATGTGGGCCTAGAATAGTTCATATAATCTCTAATGGGCCATGTTGGGCCATAACTAATTTCATTAGCCCTAATGGGCCATAAACTCAAACTCTTTCATTTTATTGGGCTGTGAACCCTCATAAGGGCCCAATGGGCCGGTAAGCATCCATTTGGGCCTCATAATATCTAAATCAAGCATGAAAGGCCCAAACTACTTCTCCTTTCTTCCCTTCCTTCTCTCTCTCGGCCCAACATAAAAAAGGGAAGCAAATGGAGGATAATTGGACGTGCCACCTCATAATTACCTTGTGGATTCCCATGCTAATTATCCCTCTAGTAACCTAGTAATCTCATGCTTCTATGCATTTATCTTATCATCTCTCTCTCTCTCTTCCCTTCCTCTTCTTCAATTCTCGGCCCAAGGACATACACCACCACCTCCATCTTTCTCTCACACTCATTCAAACATTTCTCTCTAAGAGCAATCAAAGGAAACTCCTCTATTCCTCCTTGAATTCGTGAAGTATTTGTGGTGTCTCTAAGAAAATCTCTTCAAGCATCAAACTAGGTAACATACTTCACCTTAACTTGGATACATTCACCTTATGCTTACGTCCTCATCTAAACGTCACAAATCTTGTGCTTATACTCCTAGAATCATCATATTTTCGAAGATCTCTTCTCAAGAAGACTTCTAGGGCCGAGATCTACTCAATTTATCACCAAGAACCAAAAACACCAAAGCAATGTGAGTTCATACCCCCCTATTTTCAATTTTTACTAAGTTTTGGGGGAGAATACAAGTTGTTTCGTGTAGATCTATGTGTATATGCATGACTATGTGTGTTTTCTTGAATTATTTGGTGATTATGTGTTGTTTACTTCATAAATCTAAAAATATGTTAAGAATATGAAGTTCATCACTTGGATCTACATAAAAACCTTGAGAAAAGAATGTGTTATCATATATAATCCATGTAAACTTGTAGATCCGGGATTTATACACTTAAAATAGCAAAAACAACTGTTGTGTACAAACAAGTAGTAGAACAAGCATATGAGTCTAAGTTTATCCATTCCTTTTACCCTTGAAGGGATAAAAGCGATATCTGTGGGCTCCTCGATGATTTAGTGATGACACCCCTAAGTGCTTGGCGAAGCCTGGACTGATTTGATTTGTTCAATTAGTCAGTCGTCATAAATCGGAAATCGGGAAACAACAAATGGACAGAGAGAATGATTATAATCCATGTCTCAGTCCATATGATATCTAGAATGGAGGAATATATGATCCCTTATCTAATGGACAAGTCATTGACTAGGTCAGAGTTCGATAGCGGTTTTAAGAGCTATGATTGCTAGTCGGGTTTTGGAGTCATACGCAATAATATTTTTACACTTATCCAAGCGGTAGACTGTTGGATTAGTGTCTAAGTCCATAACTATAATTGGTATGTAGTTGACCCGACTTGACATGGTCCATTTGGGTGCATGGCATCGGAACAATTGGATAGACAAAATGAGAAAAAGGATACTTATGATTTATATTAATATATTATAAGTTCTAATATATTAATATGAAATCACATTATTTAATTAGTATTGATCAAGAATTAATTTAGAATTAATTCAGTGATCAAAAGGAACTAATTAAGTATGGACTCTTATATATATATATATATATATATATATATATATATATATATAGGATGGGCCAAGTTCATTTAGGTTGGGCTAAGCTTTCATGGATAGTCCATGGAGTGTTTAACCCATGGATCCTCTGGAAATGAAAGGTCATGGGTATTAGGGTTTACATGAATGTAACCCTAATCCTCCACACTATATAAAGAGGTCTATGGTTCATAAAATGAGGGCTAAGCACTAGTGTATACTACATAAGAGGGCAAAACCGATTTGGTGCAAGTATCCTTATTCTCAAGTTATTCTAAGGGTTGTTGGTGTTGTGTGAACCATTTGAGGTGTCACACTTGAGGCACTCGGCTCTTAAGCTCCAAGTCTTCAAGCTCCATCAAAAGGTTTGTCATTCTACTAGATTCTTGTATTGTATATACTTCTTGTTATGCTAGTTAAGATGAAACCTTCGAATATTGAATATTTGCATCTATAATAGAGAAAACATAGATCCAAGGTGTATAGGGCTGCATGTACACCATAGGAGTGTTAGAATGCTCAAAAACCTTCAAAACAACCCTCCAAAAAATCCTCCACCGCCACCACCTCCTCAGTATGACCCTATTATCTTCCCAGCAGCAGTAACCGCCATCGTGGCAGCCACCATGACGCAGATCAATGCAAGCGGCACTAGCGGGTCGAGTAGTGGTGCCAACCCTCTTAACCATGGAAATAGTGAAGGACACCCGAGAGAGTGTTCCAATAAGGACTTCACGAACGCTAAACCCAATTCCTTTGATGGCACTGGAGGTGTCATTGCTTTAACCCGTTGGTTCGAGAAGACCGAATCAATATTCGAAATCTGCGCGTGTCTTGATGTCACAACTAGCATTTTCAGCTAAGAAATTCTATTCTCACGTAAACATCATCCACTGTAAGACATGTACTCTAAGTGATAATCATACTCTGTGCTAAATCAAAAACAATCCATTGAATCCAAACTCTTGAGTTAAGTTCAAAACCTAATACAATACATCTCATAGGGATTGAAAACCCTAGAAATCTCGGTTCAAGCTAATATGGACTAGGATTCTCTTATTGGGCCTAATGGACCAATTAACTTTCAATTTAACTATTTTGGGCCAAGGAACTCTAATTGGGCTCTAACTGAACCCACATTCATGAAACTAAAACATTTTGGGCCATGTGGGCCTAGAATAGTTCATATAATCTCTAATGGGCCATGTTGGGCCATAACTAATTTCATTAGCCCTAATGGGCCATAAACTCAAACTCTTTCATTTTATTGGGCTGTGAACCCTCATAAAGGCCCAATGGGCCGAGAAGCATCCATTTGGGCCTCATAATATCGAAATCAAGCATCAAAGGCCCAAACTACTTCTCCTTTCTTCCCTTCCTTCTCTCTCTCGGCCCAACACAAAAAAAGGAAGCAAATGGAGGATAATTGGACGTGCCACCTTATAATTACCTTGTGGACTCCCATGCTAATTATCCCTCAAGTAAACTAGTAATCTCATGCTTCTATACATCTATCTTGTCATCTCTCTCTCTACCCTTCCTCTTCTTCAATTCTCGGCCCAAGGACATACACCACCACCTTCATCTTTCTCTCACACTCATTCAAACATTTCTCTCTAAGAGCAATCAAAGGAAACTCCTCTATTCCTCCTTGAATTCGTGAAGTATTTGTGGTGTCTCAAGGAAAATCTCCTCAAGCATCAAACTAGGTAAGATACTTCACCTTAACTTGGATACATTCACCTTATGCTTAGATCCTCATTTAAATGTCACAAATCTTGTGCTTATACTCCTAGAATCATCATATTTTCGAAGATCTCTTCTCAAGAAGACTTCTAGGGCCGAGATCTACTCAATTTATCACCAAGAACCAAAAACACCAAAGCAATGTGGGTTCATACCCCCTATTTTCAATTTTTACTAAGTTTTGGGGGAGAATGCAAGTTGTTTCGTGTAGATCTATGTGTATATGCATGACTATGTGTGTTTTCATGAATTATTTGGTGATTATGTGTTGTTTACTTCATAAATCTAAAAATATGTTAAGAATATGAAGTTCATCACTTGGATCTACATAAAAACCTTGAGAAAAGAATGTGTTATCATATATAATACATGTAAACTTGTAGATCCGGGATTTATACACTTAAAATAGCAAAAACAAGTGTTGTGTACAAACAAGTAGTATACCAAGCATATGAGTCTAAGTTTATCCATTCCTTTTACCCTTGAAGGGATAAAAGCGATATTTGTGGGCCCCTCGATGATTTAGTGATGACACCCCTAAGTGCTTGGCGAAGCCTGGACTGATTTGATTTGTTCAATTAGTCAGTCGTCATAAATCGGAAATCGGGAAACAACAAATGGACAGAGAGAATGATTATATTCCATTTCTCAGTCCATATGATATCTAGAATGGAGGAATATATGATCCCTTATCTAATGGACAATTCATTGACTAGGTCAGAGTTCGATAGCGGCTTTAAGAGCTACGATTGCTAGTCGGGTTTTGGAGTCATACGCAATAATAGTTTTACACTTATCCAAGCGGTAGAATGTTGGATTAGTGTCTAAGTCCATAACTATAATTAGTATATACTTGACCCGACTTGGCATGGTCCATTTGGGTTGCATGGCATCGGAACAATTGGATAGACAAAATGAGAAAAAGGATACTTATGATTTATATTAATATATTATAAGTTCTAATATATTAATATGAAATCACATTATTTAATTAGTATTGATCAAGAATTAATTTAGAATTAATTTAGTGATCAAAAGGAACTAATTAAGTATGGACTCTTATATATATAGGATGGGCCAAGTTCATTTAGGTTGGGCTACGCTTTCATGGATAGTCCATGGAGTGTTTAACCCATGGATCCTCTGGAAATGAAAGGTCATGGGTATTAGGGTTTACATGAATGTAACCCTAATCCTCCACACTATATAAAGAGGTCTATGGTTCATCAAATGAGGGCTAAGCACTAGTGTATAGTACACAAGAGGGCGAAACCGATTTGGTGCAACTATCCTTATTCTCAAGTTATTCTAAGGGTTGTTGGTGTTGTGTGAACCATTTGAGGTGTCACACTTGACGCACTTGGCTCTTAAGCTCCAAGACTTCAAGCTCCATCAAAAGGTATGTCTTTCTACTAGATTCTTGTATTGTATATACTTCTTGTTATGCTAGTTAAGATGAAACCTTGGAATATTGAATATTTGCATGTATAATAGAGAAAACATTGATCCAAGGTTTATAGGGTTGCATGTACACCATTGGAGTGTTAGAATGCTCAAAAACCTTTAAAACAACCCTCCAAAAATCCTCCACCGCCACCACCTCCTCAGTATGACCCTGTTGTCTTCCAAGTAGCAGTGACCGCCATCATGGTAGCCACCATGACGCAGATCCATACAAGCGGCACTAGCGGGTCGGGTAGTGGTGCCAACCCTCTTAACTACGGAGATAGTCAAGGACACCCGAGAGAGTGTTCCTATAAGGAGTTCACGAACGCTAAACCCAAATCCGTTGATGGCACCTGAGGTGTTATTGCTTTAACCCGTTGGTTCGAGAAGACCGAATCAATATTCGAAATCTGCACGTGTCCCGATGTCACAACTAGCATTTTCAGCTAGGAAATTCTATTCTCACGTAAACATCATCTATTGTAAGACATGTACTCTAAGTGATAATCATACTCTGTGCTAAATCAAAAACAATCCATTGAATCCAAACTCTTCATTTAAGTTCAAAACCTAATACAATACATCTCAGAGGGATTGAAAACCCTAGAAATCTCAGTTCAAGCTAATATGGACTAGGATTCTCTTATTGGGCCTAATGGACCAATAAACTTTCAATTTAACTATTTTGGGCCAAGGAACTCTAATTGGGCTCTAACTGAACCCACACTCATGAAACTAAAACATTTTGGGCCATGTGGGCCTAGAATAGTTCATATAATCTCTAATGGGCCATGTTGGGCCATAACTAATTTCATTAGCCCTAATGGGCCATAAACTCAAACTCTTTCATTTTATTGGGTCGTGAACCCTCATAAGGGCCCAATGGGCCGAGAACCATCCATTTGGGCCTCATAATATCAAAATCAAGCATGAAAGGCCCAAACTACTTCTCCTTTCTTCCCTTCCTTCTCTCTCGGCCCAACACAAAAAGGGAAGCAAATGGAGGATAATTGGACGCGCGACCTTATAATTACCTTGTGGACTCCCATGCTAATTAACCCTCAAGTAACCAAGTAATCTGATGCTTCTATGCATCTATCTTGTTATCTCTCTCTCTCTCTCTTCCCTTCCTCTTCTTCAATTCTCGGCCCAAGGAAATACACCACCACCTCCATCTTTCTCTCACACTCATTCAAACATTTTCTCTAAGAGCAATCAAAGGATAGAGGCCATTAAAAATTATGAGAAACATTGTGAAAAAAGTAGACAAACTTTCAAAACTTCCAGAGTTTACGGATCCAAATTTCGACTCACGATGATTTTTCTACAAATTTTCCAACAACCGGGTCAGAAAAGTCAAAAACCAGAAAAATGTGTATGTTTACAAAAATCAAGCCAAAAAGGATATTTTTGACAAAAATGGGTTAAAAATGTTATTTTTACTAAAAACTAGCCATAAATACAAGTTTTGAACCAAATGGGGACAAAAGTGTTATTTTTACTAAGATTGGGCCTTAATTGTAAATTTTTGGCTTATTGGGCCAGAATGTCATTTTTACAAAAAATTGGCTTTTTATGCTATTTTGATAAATAATTTGGCTAATGCTAGCAATCAAATAACAAACGGATTAATTTTGCCATTCGTATAATATTGGGCACTAGTGGCCCATTAATATGCTTAAGAGGTCCTGAATACTATTTATTTGTTTATTGGGCCTCAATAACCCATTAACTTGCACGACGGACCTTGGATACTATTTGTGTGCTATTTGGGCTTATAAATACGTTAAATGTAAAATGGGCCTTAGTTGTCCTTTTACATATATTTTGGGCCCATGTTACATAATCGCATTTCTTTCGGGCCTGAAAATGACTTACGTGTTCAGTGAGACTCGGTGGTCTGCAGACATGGTTCATTGGGCCCGGAATGAGTTTATATGTTTCTCTTCGCGTAAAATTCGATTAAGGATCTAGTGAGACTTGTCGGTTGACACCTATTGAGTGTACGATCGTAGCCTGTAGTTATAATCAGAGTCTCTTGGAGGGAGAGCGGGGTTTTGTGTATAGATCTATACGGGGATGACACCCCACACCTGAGCTGTTCGCTACAGTTAGACTACATCAGTCTAGGGTGATGATAACCTTATTCTATTTTTCCGTCGGCATTCACAAACGCCAAGACAGGCGAAATTGTCATTATTTAGTATGGTTATGACGGCTCACTTAGAGGAATTAACGTTATAAAATTTGCAGAAGACCATTCTCTTTTCTCTTGGATTACTCGAAAACTTACTCACACTGGTACTCAACCTCGGGGTTGGTATGGCAGCATTCTCTTTTACAGACAACATAGGGTTGTCTGGGGGCATTCTATTTACATTTTCTTTAACTTTTCTGCATTATCTTTATACATTCTAATAAACAATAACACACATGCATTAATACAAGATCTGACACAAACATACTAAACTGTTTTCAGAAAATATAGGATTTTTTGGTGGTTTCAAAGTTGTACAAATGAAGTCACGCTCAAGTTGTTATATTACATGTGTGATGATGATGATGTTATGTTTCAATTATACACTCTGTGATGATACTACAACAATGAAGTCACGCTCAAGCCCCCGGACGTTTTCGCCGTCTGGTTTGGGGGTGTGACACATGAAGCTAGCAAAGTGAAATTTGTAGCATGCACTTTCACAGACAGAGCTCTCGCTTGGTGGAACAGCCAAGTCAAGTCATTGACTCTCCCGATTGCCAATGCTATGAGTTGGGATGATTTGAAGGAACTAATGCTAGCAGAATACTACCCGAGGGGCGAGATGCAAAAACTAGAGCAGAAGCTCTGGAGTCTTAAGATGAAGGACTCTGATATCGCTGCTTACACTATTAGGTTAGTGACCTGGCCCTTCTGTGTCCTGGGATGGTCACCCGGATGAAGGTGGAAAGATACATATGGGGATTAACTCCCCCAACTCAAGGAAATGTCCTAGCTGCCAATCCACTTACTTTTGACAGTGCCATGCATTTGGCAAGACTGCGTAACAGCCATTCCTAAATAGCCCAAAGAGAGTGGCTACAAAAAGAAATTTTGGAACAAAAGAAAGGGTCAATCTTCGCAGGAGCCCTCAAAGAAGTAGAAAACAGTGGCGGTCCACGCTGCTACCATTCCTGCTGTTACTCTTGCTGTTCCAGCACCTCCCAGTCGAAATGTTGGCAACCTACCGAAGTGCAACAAATGCAACTTCCAACACCACGGCCCTTGCCGCGAGATGCAATGCACCAACTGCAACAAGAATGGGCATACTGCCCGTTTCTATAACTCACCTGTGCAGCCTAATGCCTAGACCCCCGAAGCTGGAGTAGGCCAAGCCTGCTATGGGTGGGGTGAGACAGGGAACTACAGGAGGGACTGCCCGAAAGCAAGAAATGCTGGCAATGCAGGAAGAGTGCTAGCAATGGGTCAGGGGGAGGCAGTGGCGGATCCCACAGTAGTCACGGGTACGTTCCTTCTCGATAACTCTTATGCATGCATACTCTTTGATAGTGGTGCGGAGAGGAGTTTCGTCATCCATAAAGTCAAACACTTACTCAAACACAAACCACAATCACTAAACGAAACATTCACTGTCGAGATGGCTAACGGAAAAAAAGAGAGTACTAACGACATATTCATAGGTTGTAACCTCACTCTAAAAGACTACTCTTTCCCAATCGACCTTATGTCGGTCTCTATAAAAAGCTTTGATGTCATCATCGGCATGGATTGGTTAAGTCCTCACCGTGTTGATATTCTATGCTACAAAAAAGCCATTCGCCTTAATCTGCTAAATGGCGAAACCCTCGTTATCTACGACAACAAACCCAGTACTAACCTCCGTAATATCTCTTGCATCAATGCCTAGAAGTACCTGCGAAAAGAGTGTCACGCATTCTTAGCCCATGTAGTCAACGAAAAAAAAAAGTAAAAGACCTCAAGAGCATTCCCAAACTCTGTAATTTTCCTGAAATCTTTCTTGAAGATCTTCCATGAGTTCCTCCTGAACGCCAAGTCGAGTTCCGAATCAACTTGATTCCTGGAGCTACCCCCGTAGCCAAATCCCTGTATAGTCTAGCACCACCGGAGATGTAGGAATTATCCAGCCAACTAAACGAACTGCTCAGCAAGTGATTCATTTGACCGAGCTTCTCACCCTGGGGAGCACCAGTCATGTTCGTTAAGAAGAATGATGGATCTTTCCGAATGTGCACACACTACCGCAAACTAAACAAGATTACCATTAAGAACTGATACCCTCTTCCACGAATAGACGACCTCTTTGACCTACTCGAAGGAGCCAACTACTTTTAGAAGATTGACCTAAGATCAGGGTATCACAAATTACGAGCCCATGATAATGATGTTTCCAAAACAGCATTCTGAACTCGTTATGGTCACTACGAGCTTGTAATAATGCCTTTCGGTCTAACAAACGCACCTGCAGTATTCATGGATCTAATGAATCGGGTGTGTCGTCCCTTCCTAGATAAATTAGTGATAGTGTTCATAGATGATATACTCATCTACTCACGAAGTAAGGAAGATCATAGTCAGCATCTGAGACAAGTCTTAGAAACATTAAGGGTGGAAAAGCTTTATGAAAAATTCTCAAAGTGCGCATTTTGGATTAGGAAAGTAAATTTCCTTGGCCATGTGGTCAGCGAAAAAGGAATACATGTGGACCCCTCCAAAATAAAGGCAATCGAGAACTGGTCAGCACCCAGAACGCCAACAGAGATCCGCCAACTTTTGGGACATGCTGGCTACTACCACAGATTCATACAAAATTTCTCCAGAATCGCTAAGCCTCTTACTACCCTGACCCAGAAGGATGTAACTTTTAGCTGGGGAGAGAAACAAGACACTGTGTTCCAAACACTGAAGCAAACCCTGTGCAGCGCACCTATCTTCTCTCTTCCAGAAGGGACAGAAGACTTCGTAGTATACTATGATGCGTCCAGTCAGGGGCTAGGTTGTGTGTTTATGCAGCGAGGAAAGGTTATTGCCTATGCCTCGAGATAGCTAAAGACACACGAGGTCAACTACACTACTCGTGATCTCGAGTTAGAAGCAGTAGTTATTTCTTTGAAGATCTGGAGGCACTACCTTTACGGTACCAAGTGCACTATCTTCACCGACCACAAAAGCCTCCAACACATTTTCAATCAGAAAGAACTTAACATGAGACAGCGACGATGGGCAGAGCTACTCAATGATTACGAATGCGAAATTCGCTATCATCCCGACAAAGCCAATGTAGTAGTAGATGCCCTTAGTCGAAAGGAGTACTCAGGTCGTAGAGTGAAGGCACTAACCATGACGATCCATTCACATATGTCCACACAGATCAGGGAGGCTCAAATAGAAGCCTTGAAGCCAGATAATGTGGCATATGAAGCCTTAAGAGGAATGGAGAAGAACTTAGAAATCAACGGTGACGGAGTTCGTTACTTCATGAATCGGATCTGGACACCGAAGTTTATTGGCTACAGAGATGTTGTCATGAACGAAGCCTACAAAACTCGATACTCCGTTCATCCAGGGTCAGATAAGATGTATATGGATCTCAAGAGACTCTATTGGTGGCCAAACATGAAAGCTGAGATTGCTACCTACATGGGCAAGTGCCTAACTTACGCTAAAGTCAAGGTAGAATATCAAAAGGCCTCAGGTTTACTTCAAAAACCAGAGATACCTGAGTGGAAGTGGGAGCGGATTACAATGGATTTCATAACCAAGTTGCCCAAGACATCAGGTAGTCATGACACTATTTGGGTAATCGTCAATAGATTAACCAAATCCGCTCACTTCCTACCAATAAAGGAAACAAACAAGATGGAGAAATTGACCAGAACTTACATCAGAGAGATAGTACAACTGCATGGTGTGTCCATATCTATTATCTCGAATAGAGGCAGTAGATTCACCTCTCGATTTTGGCACTCATTACAGAAATCTCTGGGAACGAGGCTGGACATGAGCACAGTCTGTCATCCACAAACCGACGGGCAGAGTGAGAGAATCATTCAAACACTAGAAGATATGTTGAGAGCCTGTGTTATCGACTTTGGTAAAGCATGGGATACCCATTCGCCACTTGCCGAGTTTTCATACAACAATAGCTACCACTCTAGCATCAAAGTTGCCCCGTTCGAAGCCCTTTATGGCCGGAAGTGTAGATCCCCTCTGTGCTGGGCTGAAGTGGGTGACACTCAGTTAGCTAAAGGGTAAGTTCCTGATAGCACTATCACTGGCCCGAAGATCATTCGAGAAACCACAGAAAAGATTGTTCAAATCTAAAAATGGTTCAAAGCCTCTAGATATAGACAAAAGAGCTATGCAGACAAGAGACGAAAACCCTTGGAATTGCGGGTGGGTGACCGCGTTCTGTTGAAGGTCTCACCCTGGAAGGGCATGATACGCTTCAGAAAGCGTGGAAAGCTAAATCCATGGTACATCGGGCCATTTGATATTCTATCTTGAATCGGCCCAGTAGCTTACAAACTTCGTCTACCACAAGAAGTTAACAACGTACACTCTGTCTTCCACATGTCAAATCTAAAGAAGTGTCTATCCGACGAGACTCTTGTGATTCCACTCGGTGCAATCGAGATAAACGAGAGTCTTAACTTTGTGGAAGAACCAGTAGAAATCATGGATAGGGAAGTCAAACGAACGAAACAAAGTCGCATACCAATAGTGAAGGTTCGCTGGAATGTCAAGCGGGGACCTGAATTCACATGGGAGTGAGAAGATCATATGTAACAAAAGCACCCACATCTCTTTCCCTAGTCCATGATGTATTCACTACAGAAAGAATTTCGGGAAAAAATTCCCTAAAACCCTTATCATCAATCCAAATAATACTAGGATACCATTCTCAGTAATTATTATTTACATAAACTAAGTGTTGTTTAACACTTTAATTAATTATTTCGCTAATTTAAATACGATTACGTGTTTAAATAATACTAGGATACCGTTCTTTCCACATACAGCTAGCCCGAGGATCATCCCTACAGTTCCGCTATCCAGACTCTAACACACACTAGAGGTGAGTTCATACCCCTACGTTTTCACTATTTTTCAATGTTTTTAGGGGGGGAATACTGTTGGATTAATGTCTAAGTCCATAACTATAATTGGTAAGACTTGGCCCGACCCGGCATGGTCCATTTGGGTTGCATGGCATCATGCATTTGGATAGACTATAATGAGAGAAATAACACTTAAGGTTGGTTAATATATTATAAGTTCTAATATATTAATAAGGTTATTTAATTAGTATTGATCAAGAATTAATTTGGAATTAATTAAGTGATCAACAGGAGACTAATTAAATATATGGGTTGATTGTGTAAATCATTCATTCTTATATATGTGGGCTTGTGATCCAAGATTCCTTATGTTGGACTAAGTCCATGGGGTGACCCATGGATACTTCATGGAGGTTAAAATCCATGGAGCATAAGGAATGGGTAAAGTTATGAGTTACATGGTGTAACCCTAATAGCCACCATATAAAAGAATCTTATGGCTCAAGAAATCGTGCACTAATGTGTGAATATGAGGGCTAGACGGTTTCAAGGAGTGTTCCATTTCTCTCAAGTCATTCCATGTGCATTTGGTGTTGTGTGAACCATTTGAGGTGTCACACTTGGGGCACTAGGCACTCAAGCTTCATGGAGACAAGCTACATCAAACAAAGGTATGTATTCTATCCATTTGATTAGCCAAGTATCAAGTATTGTATGCTAGATAGGGTAATACCTTGGAAAGTTCATAATTGCATGCATAATAGAGAAAACATAGATCCAAGGTATTTAGGGTTGCATGTACACTTAGGAGTGTTAGAATGCTCAAAACCCATCAGTGGTATCAGAGCCAAGGCTTGTTTTCTTGTTATACTTGCAAAATTAGCTGAAAAATCGAATTGTATTAGTTTAAAAGTTATGCTAATTACTTGAAAAAAATTTGATGTGAATTATCTTTGTTCATATGAGTTTATTAGATTAATAGAAAAGTTAATTGATTATGTGTTTTCAATCCATTTTAATCTAAGAGTTGATTCTAAAATGTGTTTTTGTAACTTGTCCTCAAGTTATATGAAAAGTCACATTTAAGTTTCATAAAACTCATAAAAAGTTGGCAATGGTTACAAAAATGAAGAGTCTTGTCCTCATTAAATGGTTTTATGACTCCATAACTTGTCCTCAAGTTATGGAGGTTCAAGAGTCACTTCATTAAATGATAAAATGTGTAACCTTAATTAGTTCCATAAGTTACAAAAATAAAGAAAAGTTACATTCTTTTATTAGTTTAAAGTCTTCCATAACTTGTCCTCAAGTTATGAAACTTGAAGAGTTTTTTTTTAATTAAAACTACTTTAAACACATAAGTTATGGAATTAATTAGTTTTGAATATTTTCAAAACTTGCCCTCAAGTTTTGGAATTTGTAAAGTTTTCCCCATGAATACTTTAATTCCAAGTTGGCCCTTAGAATTTTAAAAGATAAAATTCAACCCTTATACTTTATAGTATTATAAGTTAATAATAAATATATGTATAAGAGCAAGTCAGTCTTACCGTTAGTAGGCCTCATTCACGAAGCCGGTCTATAAGGGGGGTATAAGGTTACTGCCTATAAAATGGCAGTTTAATGGGTGTCCACTCTCACCCACCGCTTCCTTGACTGGTGGAGGGTCGTTAGCCGAACGGGTAGGACAAGGACTATAATTCTCCCTTCATTAAAAGTATTAATGATAAATACTAAGTAACTAAACACTTATAAATTCCCAATCTTAGTTACTTAGGAAAATGTGAATAAGGTGCTAATCCATGAAATTACACTTTGCACTTTGTTTAAACCGTTAGTGGAGCGTGTGTGGTTAACCGGCACACTAACCTGGATTTAACAAAGTAGGCAAAGGGTAACTTAATATTTATCATAGTATCGGTGGAGCTCGTGTGGTTAACCGGCCCATCGATTGAGGGGTAAATATTAAGGGTACCAAGTATATTTGCATCGTTACTTCACACCTTGTTTTGTGATCCTCGGCATCCCAGTCACAAAACCTGAAGGGCACACTCGAGATTGAAACATGCCATTGAAAAGTTCAATGAATCTCAAAAGATCTAGGAGTTTCAAATCCAATTAAAAACCTAATTACATTATTTCGTTTTTCATGGTGGAAATTGGTAAATCATCATTTATCTACCTTCAACTATTTTAAAACTCGGATTACGGCATCCCTCTTCCAGTTATAAATAGGTTGTTGGATCCTAGCCTTAATATTTCATATTGGGTGTTATATTAAGGACTTTAGATCAACTATCTTGAATATCTCCCAAAAGATGTCTAGTTCAGACATCTATGATCTTCCCAAATCTCTTGGAACTTTACTTCCTCCACCTCCTCCAATTATTCTCCCTAACCCACAAGTTCAAGGTCACTCAAGCCCTAATGGCAAGCAAGGTCTATGTGTGATCACATCTTAGAGATGAAGTCACATATTGACAAGCTGGGAGAGTTGGGTGTCAAAGTCTTGAGAAAGTTGGATGTTCAATCACTTTCTAAGTCACATAGTGAGTTCCTTTGGGACTACTATGAAACAGACTATGACATGAACCTTAATGATCATATCTATTTGCTTGGTGCTGCTGAATCAGCAATGATTTGGAACGATAGTAAAGCAAATTTGATTAGAAGATCAACTTCCCAAAAACTTTATGGACAGTGACAATGGTGACACTGGAAATCCAGAAAAAGCATTCTCTTCCCAATGGAAAGGGATTGGCCATAGTCAACCCGGTTGACCAAATGGTAAAGAGAAAGGCTAAGTCTGAGATAGTACCATTACCAAAGGGTCCATATGTTTATTTTGCCAAAGGAAGGGGAGTTGATTGCAAAGCTGCCAAATTTACCTAAGGATGTTAAAGTCAATAAGTTTGACACTACATCAGGTAGAGCCCATTATCTAACTCTGTTAAGTTCTATTCTGAGATCCTCATTACATGATGTGACTGGGTCACATGTTGATGTTTTAAGAATCAAAGAATAGAGAGAAATCTTAAAGGAAGTATATGTTGATTCTGATCGCGAAGGTGGATTTCGATCGCATCAGAATTTTGAGCAAGGAATAGATAACAACAATTTTCCATGTGGATTGTAAGGATAAGTTTTTCCGCAAAGTTTTAAAATAAAAGAAAATTGTTTAATTTTATTTATTTGAAGTATCCTTACAATGGCATTTGTGGAAAATTGTTGCTTATATGATTCCACTGACAGCAATATTGGAAAATGGATTTGATTCTTTCATTTGTGGTAGTGTCTAAATTTACCAAATCAGGAAAGTTCCTCATCGCCCAAGTTTCAATTGGACCGAAACTTGGAATCATGCAAGTAGAATAGTATGATGAATGAGAACTTTCAAGCATTGGAAAATCAAGACTAATTACTTGTTCACATGGATGTGTGAGTCAAGTGAAGGACTAAAGGGATCGAGTACACATTCTTGTGCACTGGTCATGTCCACCACAAAAGATCGATAAGACTATTCGTCATAATTTACTATAGCTCAGTAAATATGGTTATACTTACAAGCTTAAGTGTAATTCTGAGACATTGGAAAAGGTTCCAATGTATGGCAGAGCGAATAAGAAGAATCAAATTAGGCAGAAAGATAAAAGTTTTCTCAAATCTGAAAAGATGGGAGAGTACTTTAGTATCATGTTTTGTGATCATATTAATAATTTAAGAACCACATCACAATTGGTCTTCTAAGGACATCTTAGTGCATTCTTATGACTAAGAAGAGGAGTCATGAATTGTTGAAATGGTTAAATCAAGGAGATGAGTCATACTTCGTTTCAAAACAAGTCTTAGAGTCATACTCCAAGACTATAAGTTGAGTGGCATATCTTAAAGAAAGGTTTATAACACTTGTCAAATGTAAGAGTAAAAGTGTCCTACTCTTGTACATTTGAAGTTGGTAAGTTGTGATGTTTTGGATTAAACAAAGACCAACTAAGGCCAATTGTGTGAAGTGTTTGTCTTGATAAAGAATCCGCACTATCTCTTGAATATTTGGCAAGATAGTCTTATATGTCAAGAGGACAGTGGGCGTCTTAAAGATCCTAAAAAGAATTTCAAGAACTAATCAAGAATAAAACCTGAGGTTCTTCACTAGCACACGACTTGAGGTTTATAACCTATCATGTTGACATATTCTGTGCCCATTCCAGTTAAAGTTGGCTTTGCATAGGAGTTCTGAAAGTTCTCAATTGGTTGCATAACAACTTGGAAGCAATGGCAGGCCATGTACTGCCAGGTGGCAAGAAGTTAAGATTGCATAAGTTCAGTCCATATGAGTTTAGATTTGTCATTATCCTTGTCTTGTGACTATGGTTTTGACGATTCACATGGATAAGAACACATACACCATAAAATCTAAGGGTCATAAGGTTTCTCTCCGATTCATGAAAATGATGGTGAGGAAACACTTCCACCAAGTAGATTTGAAGCAGATGGCAAAAGGTCTAAACAATTGAGACTATGATTACGACATCCCTTTTCATAGTTCTGAAATTTTTTAGACACACATGCATGCTATCTAAGGAAAGGTGTATGATTTTGATAAAGTTTTATCAAAGCATCTCGTATCAGAAATCTGAACTTTGGTAAGGAAGTCAATAAAGTATTGATTTCTAGAAGTCCAACTGATTTCTGAGTACATGTCAAAGCTAGTGGGAGCATAAGTGTTATGCTAATAATCATCATGTTAGTGGGAGCATGATAATTATTGTTAGTGTTGCAAGTTAGCAATGTTAATTATAGAAAACAAAAGTTTCAATTCGTGAGGCTGCAGGGATTGAAAAAGTTGTTTTGCTATAATTAAGGGAGAGGATATACTTCATTTCAGTTCTAAAGGCTTAGATTGAGATCTTAATCATCTTTACTCAAGAATATATATATGAATTTCATGTTGGATTGGTTCAACTTAAGGAAATTCTATATATTGCGTTCTCAAAATTCGATTATGATTACGGCATCCCACTTCATAGTCAAATTTTGAAAACATGGCAAATAAAAATATTGTACCAAAAGACTGGTCTAGAATCATGTCTTTATGTAAGACATCATGAATCGTGTACCATTTGCTTTGGGTACAGGATCGATTGCATGTGCTATAATATTTGTCATTTCTAAATTTTTCCAAATGCCCAGAGGCATTAAGAAGGGAAAAGGTCTAGAATTGGATATGACTAAAATGATTAAGCAATTGTCGAGGACAATCTGAGGATTACCAAAGATTGGTTGCTCAGGGACAGTTGGAAGTATAGTGCTAATTTTTGGAAGGACCATATTGACATATTCTGAAAAGAGGCATCTCTTATTCAGAAGTGATAGTCAAAATGAGAATATGGAGTTGTCTCCATAGGTGGAAGTTATCTGTGTAAGATTAGAAAACTTAATGCAAGAAGCATGTCCAAAGCAATGTACTTTGAATATGAGACTTAGTTTCCATGGAGTTGATCTCTATTGGAATACCTTATAATGACTGTTGACAAGTCTTTGTGACTTTGTACATATTCATTACAGGAGGGTCAGTGCATATAAGTTTAAAATCTAAACAGATTTCGATAAATGATAGGAATTTGAAATTCTCACATTTTTCGATAAGGATTTGGGAGTGTGAAATTAGAATCATTGAAATTATGTTCAATTGGTTTATTTCACAAAGTAAGGATCATAGACAAACATAGAGTGCATACTTGGTGTATGGCAAAGCTATTGTTTAAGAAAAACATAGTGTACATGCTTGGAGCATGGGACAACTAGTGTTTTTAATTCAAGTATAAAGTTGATAAAACCGAAACAATGAATAATGAGTAATCAGTATGGTGATAAATAAAAGTGTTTATTTATATTCAAAGGGTTTGATACCATATTTGATTCATTTATTCTTGTGTTTCACTTTGCATGTTTTGACTTCCAGAATAACTAAGTCGCTCTTCCTGAATGATTAAGTTATTCAAACCATCCACAATCGGTCATATGTTGGAAGTAGATATGAATCAAGACTGTCATGGGTTGGTTTGTAGAGGTCCAAGTTGGTGGACAAAGTGGTGCTACAACACTCATGAGTGCTCATAATTTCTGAGTATTGGGTTCAACCCGCGCTCATTTGAATCACTTCATGGATTTTATCACGAGTGATCATGAGACGATAATATCTTAAATTCTTTAAACCTAGAGATATGATTTGTTACTATGAGTTGGTTGTACATTGATTGCACGAAAACGCATTCGGTAACTCGATGTTATAAAACGTGCCTTTATGTATGATTCAACAAGTAGTAGAACAAGCCATATGAGTCGAAGTTTATCCATTCATTTTACCTTCGGGATAAAAGCGATATCTGTGGGCCCCTCGATGATTTAAAGATGATACATGTGAGTGCTTGGCCAAGCCAGGACTAATTTGATTTGTTCAATCAGTCAGTCATCATGAATCGGAAATCGGGAAACAACAAATGGACAGAGAGAATGATTGATAATCCATGTCTCAGTCCATATGATATCTAGAATGGAGGAATATATGATCCCTTATCTAATGGACAAGTCATTGACAAAGGTCAGAGTTCATCGACAAGGTCAGAGTTCGACAGAAGCTTTTGAGAGCTACGATTGCTGATCGGTTCCTGAAGTCATACGCAATAATAGTTTTAGACTTATCCAAGTGGAAGACTGTTGGATTAATGTCTAAGTCCATAATTATAATTGGTAAGACTTGACCCGACCCGGCATGGTCCATTTGGGTTGCATGGCATCATGCATTTGGATAGACTATAATGAGAGAAATAACACTTAAGGTTGGTTAATATATTATAAGTTCTAATATATTAATAAGGTTATTTAATTAGTATTGATCAAGAATTAATTTGGAATTAATTAAGTGATCAAAAGGAGACTAATTAAATATATGGGTTGATTGTGTAAATCATTCATTCTTATATATGTGGGCTTGTGATCCAAGATTCCTTATGTTGGACTAAGTCCATGGGGTGACCCATGGATACTCCATGGAGGTTAAAATCCATGGAGCATAAGGAATAGGTAAAGTTATGAGTTACATGGTGTAACCCTAATAGCCACCATATGAAAGAATCCCAATGGCTCAAGAAATCGTGCACTAATGTGTGAATATGAGGGCTAGACGGTTTCAAGGAGTGTTCCATTTCTCTCAAGTCATTCCATGTGCATTTGGTGTTGTGTGAACCATTTGAGGTGTCACACTTGGGGCACTAGGCACTCAAGCTTCATGGAGACAAGCTACATCAAACAAAGGTATGTATTCTATCCATTTGATTAGCCAAGTATCAAGTATTGTATGCTAGATAGGGTAATACCTTGGAAAGTTCATAATTGCATGTATAATAGAGAAAACATAGATCCAAGGTATTTAGGGTTGCATGTACACTTAGGAGTGTTAGAATGCTCAAAACCCATCAAATACAAGTAAAACACAAGAAATCTTGTGTTAGCATACGAATGATTTCAAACGATTTCAATCCACTTGCAACTAATTCAAAACCGTTTTAACCATTGCATTGTATCAAAATATATTTTATTATATTGTCAACCCTTTTGTAACATGTTGAGCAAAAGGGCGATTTCACAATTCTAGTATTTCCGATTTATACACACTATTAAGTTGCAAGGGTTTTCAGCTCATTACAGAACATACACGTAAACTATAATTGGTATAGTTTGAGAATCACTACACTATTTTACAAGCTCAAGAACACTATACAGAAACAAGTATATAAATTATAATAGGTATAGTTTATGGAACACTACTCTATTTCACTAATACAATGATACACTACTAAAATAATAATTTAAGTATAATTATTTAACATTACAAAGTACACTACTACATGGTAATACATACAGTTTCAAGTACAAGAGAACACTACTACACTACACGTAAACTAGTTAATACAGGGTTGTGAGGCACTACTTCGGGGTACCCATCAGGGTACCGGTTCAAGTCCTATAAATTATAACCAGAGTCTCCTGGAGGGAGAGCGTGAATTTGTGTATAGATCTATACGGGACTGACAATCCCGCACCTGAGCTGCTTGCAACAGTTAGGCCGGCAGGCCTGGGGTGACAAATGTCATAACATTCTGACGCCTGAAGAACGTCGTAGAGGCCACTAGGTCATATCAAGCATGGTTATATGAAACTCACAATAGTATCAACTAAAACATTTGTTTACGGGATTAACACTACTTCAAAGGTTTTATTTTGATTAATAAAACTACAGTACATTACATACACTATAGCTGGTGGATTCCAGGCATTCATACAAAAGGTTTTATTTTAAATAATGAAACTACAGTACACTATTTTACATTACAGCTGGTGGATTCCAGGCACTCATACAATAAGGTTTTCTTACAAACACTACTATAGTACACTACTTTCCTAGTACAGAGTACACTAGTACAACATACAATTTCAAGAAACATTCATGACTTAGTTTTATTTATTAATAAGACTACAGTTCACTATATCCGAATACAGTTCACTATTTCAGAATACAGCTCACTATTTCAGAATACAGTAACTACATACATTTTGGTCTTAAGGCCTAAGACTACATTTCATTTACTAAGAAAATGTTGGATTTTCTAGAAGTATACTATAACATTTCAAAGAACAAAGACAACATTTCCATCTCAAATACATACTTATGAACTCACCAACTTAAATGTTGATACACTTTCAAAACCACTTGTATTCTGAGGGAACCGGTAGACAGGTGCACCCACAGGTTTTGAGAAGACGGATCTTTTAGATTCGCGTCTTCTATACTTTTGCTATACACTTTTGATGTCATACAAACTATGTATTGAACAGATGTATATACTAGATTCTATCAATGTAATGGTTGTGTTTGCTTTAATTACTACTATGCAATTGTTTTGATACTATACATGACGTCCTCCGACCCCGAACGTTTCCGCCGTTCTAGTTTGGGGTGTGACACCTTTTGAAGATGATCTTCAACGTGTCGATCAATGTGAAAGATCATTCCCTTCCTCGTGCATTGGTGGAACTGGAAATCATACTTCACTTCCTCCATCTCCTCCAGTGATTCTTCCGGACCCATGTTTTTGTCGACCAGAAAAGTTCAAGGTCACTCAAGCCCTATTGGCATGCAAACACAAAGATTAAAGTTCTATGTGTGCACACGTCCTGAAGATGAAGTCGCACATTGACAGACTGGAAATGTTGGGTGTTGTTTTCCCAAGGAAGCTAGTTGTTGACTTGGTTCTTCAATCGCTTCCTGAGTCATCTAGTCAGTTCGTTAAGGACTACTATATGACAGACCACAACGTGACCCTTATTGATCTGACATATTTTCTAATTGTTGCTGAAGCAGCTATGCTTTGGCGCACTGGTCAAGCAAATTTGTTTGGAAGATCTACCTTAAAATTTTCCATGGACATTGGCAATGACAACGATGATTGTCCAGAAATGATTTCTTCTCCTAAGGGAGAGAAATTGGCCAAGGTCAAAAAGTTTGACCGTAAGAGAAAGTCCAATCTTGAGATAGTTTCACGTGTCACTCCTAAAGAGTCCACTTGTCTCTATTTCCGATTGAAGGGGCATCGGAAGCAAAGCTTCCTTGACTACCTGAGAGATCTTAGAGATGGTAAAGTCAAATTGTATGACTCTACTTCAGGTACATCCACTATATAACTCCTTTATTAAAGTTCATGTTCATAGATTCTTAATACATGATGTGAAAGTTGCATTTAGATGTTTTGCAGAATCTAAGAGAAAGAAGGAAGCTTAAGGAAGGTAAAGGCTAATTCTGATCTGAAGAAATGAATTTCAGTCACATGGTTCAATGATCATGATTCAGAGCTGCTGCTTAGGAGTTATGATAGATTGCTTAGGAATATTTAGAAACATAGTTTTCATGTGTATTTGCATTGTAAGAATAAGTTTTCCGCACATTATCAATAAAGTAAATTTTTGTGATTTATCTTATTTACTTTATGATTACTTCCAATGGCATTTATGAAAATTGGTGTTTATATTTCTATTATTAGCAATGTTGAAATTGGATTTGATTCTTAGTTATATACCTTGTGGTAGTGTGTTAGGTGCATTTCATGTACCCATTTTGTAGCTTTATTTCATAAAAGTACATTGCATATAGGCTTAAACTCATGCATTTTGCATGTTTTTCGGGATTTTTCATGAGGCAATTTCATTCAAATACTTTTGTGATATTTCAGGGACTTTTGGAGGTAGGATATTGTTGGAGGAGGTAAATAAAAGTTGCGGACAAAATTTCAGGACTTGCGGAGCACCGAGGAGCAAGATATCAAAGAAATGAAGATTTTGGCTTTAAGAGATTTACACGGCCGTGTAAATGCAAGCCTTGCGTTTACGCGGGTCGTGTAAACGTAGATTTCTGCACAGTATATTTTTGCGTTTACGCGGGCCGTGTAAATGACAGTGTTAATTTACGCGGGCCGTGTAAACGTAAATGCGGGTTTTAAAGCAGTTTTTCACCATTTTTAAAGGGGGGAACCGACTTTTTACTTTGGGGGGTCGACTTTTGGAGTAGAGAAGGCGATTTTCTTGAGGATTTTGAAGTTGATTAACACTTGGGAACATTTGATTTCATTTTGTAAGAACTTTAATTTCATTTTCTAGATTTGTGATCTTGTTCTAGTCATGAGTGGCTAGAACCCTAGATTCTCCAACTTTATGTCTTGACTTCTAGTTGTGATTTCAATCATATGACTTGATGTTTTCTCTTAATTTTTTATCTAGTGAATTTGATTTTGTTTCAATCGAATGTTTGATTCTAATTGTGATTCTTATTAGCCATTTGAATTAGGGTTAGATCATTCAAGTTATCTAATTGCAAAATCCGTAATTGTTTTGTAAATTGGACTAGGTAACAAGCACTAAACTGATTTCTATTGAATGAATTTAGTGTAAATCTTATTCACACATTCTTATGCTCCCGAGCTTATGAGGAGTATTGAGTGTTGTTGGGAACATTCACATAAAGTTTAATGCAATCTTTCAACCTAATTCTAAGAGTTTGTTTAGATTAGATTGGTAAGGTTAGGATTAATCAAAGAGCTTGTTTTGGTTAATTATTGTGGTGAATGGGAAGTGTTAGAGCTTGTTAACACTTTCAAGTACCAACTTAGATAGAATTAAACAAATATCTTGTCATCCATGGAATCACATTGCTAATTTGTCTTGCATAGAGTTGGAGTACTTACAAATCTTGAACTTATTTCACTTAATCAATCATTTACTTATTGATTTATTCTATAGTTTAAATCATTGCTTATAAATTCCCCCCATTCTGTGACCATTTTTGTACCTTACGCAAAAAGGTATAAACACTTGTCCCGTGTCTCTGTGGATCGACCCTATTTACCTTGTACTACGTTTTTAGTGCATAGTAGTAGTGTTTAAGGAGTCATTTGTACCCTTTATTTGTTGGGTTTGACACGCCTAACATAGTGTCATAATTTACCAAATAAGGAAGGGTTCTCATCACCTAAGGTTCAATTGGACAGAAACTTGGAATCATACGATTTGAATTGTGTGATGTATGAGAATCCTGATCTTTAGAAAATTAAGACTAAATTCCTTGCTCACATGTATATGTGAGTCAAGTGAAGGACTAAGGGATCTAGTACACATTGATGTGAACTGGTCAGATCCACCACAAAGGACAATAAGTCTATTCTTCATGATTTACTGATGGTTCAATAAATATGGTTATACTTATAGGATTAAGTGTAATTCTGATTCTTTGAAAAGTTTCAAAGAATGGCAGAACGAATAAGAAGAATCGATTAGGCAGAAAGATAAAAGTTTCTCCAATCTGAAAGGAAAGGAGAGTACCTTAGTATCATATTTTATGATCGTCCTAATGATTTTGGAACCATTCCACAATTAATCCTTCTAAGGACACCTTAGTGCATTTGTATGACTAAGAAGAGGAATCAGGAATTGTTGAAATGGTTAATCAAAAGGATGAGTCATACTTCGTTCCAAAATCAAGTTTTAGAGTCATACTCTGGCTACTCCAAGTTGTACCTTGAGTAACATGTTCTAAGAAGGTTTATAATGCCTCATGAACTGTGGAGTAGAAATTTTTTCTTACTCTTTCACATTTGAAATTGGTAGTTGTGATGTTTTAGCTAAAACAAAGACAAACTAAGACCAATTAGATGAAGTGTTTTATTGATAAGAATCCACATTAACTCTTCAATATGTGTTTGTCAAGGAATGTTCCTTGACAGAGAATCTTATATGTCAAGAGGGCAGTGGGAGTCTTAATGGTCTTGAATAGTTTCAGGAACTAATTAAGAATAAACCTTTTAGTTATCACTAGCACACGACCTGAGGTTCATAACCTATCTTGTTGACATATTCTTGTTTCTGTGCCCATTCCAGTTGAGTTGACTATACATGTGAGCTCTATGAGTTATCATTTTACTGCATAAGATGAAGCATATTCATCAATGAAAGTACATTGATCTGTATGGGTGAGCTGCTCAATAACATGGAAGCACTGGTACGCCCTTGTGCTATCGGATGGCAAGAAATTAAGATTAAGCTAGTTCAGTCCATATGAGTTTGAGTTTGTCATAAACCTTTTCTTATGATAGTGGTTGGAAGTGACAAATGCACATGGATAGGAACACATACGCCATAAAATCTAAGTGGAAATAGGTTTCTCTCTACTTCATGAAAATGATTGTGAGGAAACGCTTTCGCTGGTAGATTTTAAAGGATTGATTAATATCATTAGTGTTAGCAGTTGTGATAATTGCGTTCTCAAATTCGAGTATGATTATGACATCCCTTTTCATAGTTCGAATTGTGAGAAATGGAAAATAGTTTGAACATTCGGCACTTATTTCTATAAGTTCTGAAAGAGTTTAGACACACACATGAGCTATCCAATGAAAGGTGTGTGAGCTTGAGAAGTCTAGATAAAGACTTATCGAAGCATCTCATATTAGAAATCTGAACTTTAGTAAGAAAGTCAATAGGTATTGATTTCTAGAAGTCCAGCTGATTTATGGGTACATGTCAAAGCTAGTGGGAGCATAATTTTTATGCTAGTAAGAACTTAATCGTTATGCTAGTGGGAGCATAATTGTTAGGATAAGTATTGCAAGTTAGCAATGCTATTTATAGGAAACAAAGTTTTCAATTTGCAAAGTTGCAGAGTTTGGAAATTGTTTCGCTGTAGTAAGGCTTAAGGGAGAGGGTACTAATACTTCATTTCAAATCTAAAAGTTTAGATTGAAGTTTTAGTGGAACTTAGTCATGAACATATATGAATATCGTGTTGAAGTGATTCAACACAAGAAATTCACTATATGGAAATATTATATCAAGACACTGATCAAGTATCATGTCTCTATGTAAGACATTATGTACCGGATCCCACATGCTTCAGATATAGGATCGATTGCATGTGCTATAATATTCACGTGTTCTGATTTTCCAAATGCCTAGCGCATTAAGAGGGAAAAGGACAATAAGCGGATATAACTAAAGTCGTTAAACAACTGTCAAGGACAATCTGAGGTTTGCCAAAGATTGGTTGCTTGTGGACAGTTGGAAGTATATTTTTGGAAGGACCATATTGACATATTCAGAGTAGAGTTAACTCTTGTTCAGAATTGATAGTCATATGGGAATATGGAAATGTTTCCATAGTGGGAGTTAGTTGTTGAAATCTGTGTGTAAGATTAGTAACTTTAATGCAAGAAGGATGTTCAAGGAATACTCTTTGAATTTGAGACTACCTTTTCCATGGAATTGTTTTTGTAACCAATCTCCAATGGAATGCTTTGTAATATCATTGGCAAAGTCTCTGTGACTTTGGTGCCTTGACATTACAAAAGGATCATTACATGTAAGTTTAGACTCTAACGGATTCTCGTGGTGGCAAGAATTTTGTATTCTTACACTTGTAATAAGGATTTGGGATTGTGAAATGAGCATCATTGGAAATGTGTTCAATTGATCTGTTTCACAAAGAAAGGACCATAGATAAACATAGTGTGTGTGTGTGTGTGTTTTGTGCATGGAATGACTAATGTTTTAATTCAAGTATTAAGTTGATTACTAGAAACATTATACAATGAGTAAAGTCTAATTAATATGGTGATTAAATAAAAGTGCTTTTATTTATATTCAAATGTTTTGAGACCATAGTTAATTAGGTTATTCTTGTATTTCACTTCGTATGTTTTACTTCCCGGATAATTGGATTATTCAAACTATCCACAGTCGATCATACTTTGGAATTAAGTAATGAAGTAAGACTGTCATGAATTGGCTTGTAGATTGTCTAAGTGTTTAGACATTGCAAATGTTTTCTGCAACGTTCATGAGTACTCCTGAAATAGGATTTGAGTATTGGATTAAACCTACACTCAGAGAATTACTTCATGGATTCTATCACGAGTAATTCTGAGACGATAATATCTTATATTCTTGAAACGGAGACATATGAGTTGTTGTTTACGAGTCAGTTGTGCATTAATAATACAAAAATGCATCAGTAAATTGATGTTATAAAACGTATTGTTGTGTGTGATTTGATGAGTAAATAGTACAAGCATATGAGTCAAATTTTATCCGTTCCTTTTACCCTAAATGGGATAAAAGCGATATTTGTGGGGCCCTTGATGATTTAGTGATGACAGTTGAAGCGCTTGGCCAAGCCTGAACTGATTTGATTTGTTCAATTAGTCAGTCGTCATAAATCGGAAATTAGGAAACAACTCTTGCACAAAGATTGATTATAATCCATGTCTCATGTCCATACGATATCTTGTAGAATGGAGGAATATTTGATCCCTTATCTTAAGGACGTGTCATTGATTAGATCAGAGTTCGACAACGGCTTTTGGAAATTACGATTGTTGGTCAAATTTTGAAGACATACTTGCAATAATAGTTATTAGACTTATCCAAGTGGGAGACTATAGGATTTGGTGTCTAAGCCCATAACTATCATTGGTATGTACTTGATTTGATTGTAGCATGGTCCTTTTGGGTTGCCTTCACTCATGCAACTTGAAAGGATTACTGGTGGAGAAAGAGTAGAATTTATTATTTGAAATAATAAATTGGTACTCAAAATGGCTTTATTAATATATTACAAGATTAATATATTATTTGGAAATCATATTATTAACTAGTAATTAATCAGAAATTAATTTGATATTAATTTTGGGATTAAAGGAACTGATTAATAATGGAGAAGTTGTTTTTCAAATCATTAATAATTGTGAAACTGGGCTACTGGACTTCTTATGATGGAGTAGACGAAAATTATAGGAGGCCCAATAAGATTTTCGTCCAAGGACTCATAATGAGGAGTCCATGGGCTGATCAAGCCTTAAGCAGGAAATTAGGGTTTCCTCCAAAAACCCTAGCAACCCTTAGCCATATATAAACCCCTTCATACACTAGGAATTTCGGCCCTATGCATATGATACATAACCCTAGCCGTTTTTCCTTGTCTCTCCACTCATCTTGTTGCATTAGGTGTTTTTTAACCATTTGTGGTGCAACATTTGGGGCACTAAACTTTCAAGAGTCAAGGATCTTCAAGATTGTTCTTGTTATTACTATATAACAAGAGAGGTAATATTCTAACCCTAATTTTATATGATTTTTCGAAATTGTATGCTCGTTTTAGGGTTATTGCTTTGGTATCCAATTTGCATGTTCAATTAGTGAAAAACTTATATCCAAAACAATTAGGGTTGCATGTTCACATAGGAATGTAGATATGCGACTTCTTCTTAGTCAATTTCATTTCCTTTCCAATTATAAATGTCTTCTCAATAGCTTGGTCAACTTTCATCACATAAGATGCTCTTTATTCTAAAAATTTCCAATATTACCCCTATCTCAGTTACTTGACTAATATTTGAAGTATAACAAAACCTTGACATATTTCCTTTCTAGTGACAGATTTGCAACCTCTCCTTTAAAGTTGGTTAGTAAATTTCTTGATCATCCTGACATTGGTACCTTACACGATAATTTTTTGTAAGCATCTAAGTTCACTATATCATATTTTCTTCATTGAATTTGTATATATTATGCAAATCTTAGAAAAAAAACATCAATACTTTGTTTCCACTATAAGTGTGCATCTGAAACCTTCCGTGATTACAAGTATTTGGGTACACAGATTCATGAAGATGGAACTATTGGAGAGTATGTTAAAGTATTTTATTATTTTTTAAGACAGATTGGGTACAAATACTTTATGATTTATCTTCATTTTCTTTAAAGATACAAATAGACGACTTATGGGGAAGCAGCCACAGCTCGGTCAGCTATTTGGTTTTGGGTTAGTATCCAATGGAATAACCAAGTCATGTCACTTATATACTAATTTCTCCTTTTTATTTTGTAGTTTTTTTATATTATGTTTTATAAGTTTAATTGTATAACTTGCAACAGGGGTCTTGTATTGGACTGTACTTTATCACCAGACCTGAGTGGATAACTGTTGATCATTCTTGTTCTGCATATTCTCACATATCTTTCCCTTTATATGATACCCTTGGTTTGTCTTTCATTATTTTGTCAAACTTTTAAATCGCCATTCTTTATGTTTCAAATGTATTTAATGCCAAATCTTATAGGTCCGGATGTTGTGGAGTATATTGTGAACCACTCTTCTGCAGAAGCCATATTTTGTGTTCCGCAGACATTGCATATTGTAAGTTTCACCCATGTTTTAATACTTTTAAATGGTTAAATTTATGATTATTTGCTAATAATTTTAACATTTCAGTTGATGACCTTTTTGTCAGAGATGTCTTCTGTGCGTTTGATAGTGGTATGATGGTTAATCATTTGTTTCATTTCTTATCAATTTCACTCATAAGATTCTTTACTGAATAATGACTTGTAATATAGGTGGTTGGAGGGCAAGATGAGCTAATGCCATCTCTTTCATCAGCATCTAGGGTTAAGTTTTTGTCATCTTCTTAACTTATTACTCAGGTAACTTCAAATCCTTTTGTTGAATCATAATCTTTTATGATTCTGTCATTTGATTACTAATTTATTTGTCATATGTATTGGTATTTTTTGGGAAGTAATGATCGTCACCCTTTTTGTCCACCAAAACCAGATGATGTTGTTATAATATGTTATACAAGTGGTACAACTGGGACAGGGAGAGTACATAGTTCCTGAGAAAATTGAGAATGTTTATGTTAAGAGCGAATTTGTTGCACAGTGCTTTATTTATGGTAAGTAAACATACTCCTTTCCTGCATTAGTCATTTTTTAATTGATAATAGTAGTGGTACGATTTTTTTATATACTTTACAAAAATTGGTTTGAAACAGTTGACAACTTCAACCTATCAGGGTCCACACAGACAATAGCAGGGTCCACACAGGCAATAGCAACTAAAGATGAGTTGAAGCTGACACCTGTTTCAAAATAGTTTTTGTAATCGACATTTCCCCCTTTCATTTATAATAAACAATTTTTTATATACTTTAAATATTGGGGTATGTAATCGGCATTTCCCCCTTTTATTTATGTGTTCTTTTCTATCTACTACTGTTAGGGGCTATTTTTTCCACATTAAGTCATTAGTACAGTGGTTGAATGGGTAATGATGTATGTATAGATAAAGTCTTGCATACATATGATCCGTTTTTTCTTTGAATAAATTGGCCTAATGAATATAAATGACCATTTTACCTTACATTCCAACAAATAAAGTCATTTTGTCCATATTAAGTATAAAAGAATCAATAATATCTAGATGTCCAATTAATTGCTTAACTCATTAAGGATTTAAGTATAAACGAAACAATGCCTTAGCTTCATAAATGATAATCTAATAAGTTCCTTTTGTTATGTTTTTGAAGTTCAAATTTTGCATCTCCATTGGTGAAAAATATATTTGATTTTGTGTTGGTAGGTTATAATTCCTCCAGATGGCTACCCTAAGGCTACGAGGGAACATTGTTTAAAGCATAAGGTCTTACATAGTGGTCAGGTAAATTGTTAGTGTGTCATGTTTCTTTTATTATCTTGTATATCTTGCTATTCATTTAATTTCAAAGTATAATGTCCTAATAGTTTCGACTGAAGAAATTGGTTAGCATTTTAGTACACCTGCTGGTTGAAATAACAAAATTTATTTTCTTATTTTTTTCTAATTAAAGGGGTAAATTTAATGGACAATGTGTGTTAGGGGTAAAAATCGGTTACAGGGACAATATGTTAAAACTACATTTATTTGGTAAAAAATAAAATCGATCTATTTTTTTAAATTCCGACAACTCGACCAAAAGGCAGGTATAACACTAGTTGTACTTTGGTTGGTGGAAACTTGCGTTTTCTACTTTATAAGATTTTTGTGCACCGAAAACTATAAACAATATATTAAATATTTTCAAATTCTGAAAATTATCATATTTTATTAAAATGACGTCGTATCCCAAATGTGTTTTCCAATAATATAATAATTTTAGGTTTCAAAAATGAAAATATGTCATACCGTATACAAAATCACTTTCACTAAAAATTTCTTATAAATTAAATATAATCAAATTTAATAAGATGAAAATAGAAGAATTTGAAAAGTGAGAACTCTCAAAGGAAAGTGGAAACAGAATTTACAAACTTAGTGTCCAAGTACAATTTCATTGATCCCTATAAATTATCCCTTCACTATTGGCATGCAAAATCACTACAACGTATTACATGACGATTAATCAAGTTAACGCTGTCATGTCCACCTTCACAGCCGCTCTCGTGAAACCCACAAAAGAAACCAAGTCCAAGAAGTCCCTTGATACGAGGAAGATAAGACTACAACATCCGCAAGAAGGAAAAGATTTTACCTTGGATTTTGTAAACAGTGATGGTAAAACAGTTTGTAATCTATGCAAAAATACTTTTGGGAAGATGAATTTCCTTTACCAACATATGAAGGTTCATTCTGATGGGGATTGGAAAATATTCTTCACATCACGGCCTGAAACAGTAACCATCGACAAGGAGGCCAATGTGGTTAATTCGATGGACCCGCCACTTAGATGGGCGTTGACCAGAAAGAGAACCCGTCGGGCTTTGCGGGTTGATGATAATGATTTGAAGGTTTATAAGGTACCGATTATGGATGAAGTGCATGATCCGGCCGATTTAGAAGGAGCAGAGAATCTCCTGGTCGTAAGATATGGTGATAATACGTATTTTCCTGAACCAAGTGTGACACAGAGGCAGATACAGGCTGAAGAATCCGAGGGCAGAAGTAAAGTGTGTTTTAAATTCGATTTGAATCAGACTCCTCCGATGGACATGGAAGCGGAAGATCTCTATTATCTTGAGGAGTTTACCGAGAAGAGTGTATGAATTGAATTGTTTACTTTGGTTTTAAGTGTTATTTCTTCATTTATATAATATATTCTTGATTACATTGTTGAGCATTTCTTGAAATATTTTGGTTTATTGGTGTATAGGGTTCCACATCAAATTAGTAAGAATCTTTTTATTATCAATAAAACTTAACCCGATCTAATTTTATTAAGTTTTGTATGATTTCCAACCGTTTTGATGTTAATCCATGTATCCTAATCTATTTCTATCACATTGTTCGAATTCTGTTCAATTAAAGTAAAATAAAACCTTGTCAAATTTGAAGCAATTATCAAAATCTTTATTTTTAATTATTTAACGAAAGAAACAAAATTTATAACACAGACAGATAAGAAAGAAGATAACTATACATGGGGATGGGGGATAACTATAAGGTTACTAATTTAAATGCATGGGTAGGATTTTTGGGTGGTATATATTCGCATAAAACCAAATTTGCATTAGACGAAAGTGATCAACTACAATTAAAATAGTGGAATGCAATTTACCCATTCCCTATACTTCTGCTGAGAATTTTTTTGCTGCATACGCTAGGAATTGGGTCAACACCAAACGGGAGAACATTATTGTAGTTATCCTTCTTGTTGTTGCGTAGGAGATATGGAACTATAGAAAGAGTATGGTCTTCAACCCTAAAGTTCATGGCAGTAAGGAGTTGGCTTGCATCGTTCAATCCACGATCTATTACGGGATCACCACTAGAACTATGAACGATATAAATGTAAATTGGAACAATTGGTGCAATGATCCTCCGAAGGAATGTATGAAATTCTTGTACTTCTAGCTTTTGGTTAGTCTTTTGTTAATATAGCTCTTTTTTTTTAAATCAAGAAAACATTATATTGTGGTTGCATTGTCTAAATGCAGGCTCGACCTAGATGGTGGACAATGGAGGTGATCGTCCAGTGCCCATCGTTTTAAGGGGCCTAAAATTGTTATCGGCTATGTAATATTAATATATAATGATTAGTCAATTTTTAGGGAAAAAAAGAAAGATAAATTATAGGAAGTGTGAAGAATAAGCCAAATTCAGAGGCCCAAATTCCATATATTACTAGAAGCAGGAAGAAGCAATATCATACATAAAACAATCATTACTTTTAAAGAATGTGGTAGGTGCAACCAAATTAGCAGAGATCGAATCGACGAATAATAAACTGACAACCTATGAAGCAATCAAGTTATGATAGAATAAATTAGTCAATTATGTCATCTCAATTCCTAAGTTTCAACCATCAGAGAGTCTCATTGAATATTGAATCATATTAACCAAACTTCTCAATGTAACGTCCCAATTTTCATAGTAAAGTTTTCATTTTTTAAAAGAAAATAAAAGTCATTTTCATAAAACCAAACATCAATAAAACCATTGCTCCCAAAACATAAACCCAAAAATCAGAGTATCATAACACTACAAAATCTTAAACATGAAAGTTGTATGAATGCGTACAGTCACACATTCGTCTTCCTACTATCCTTAGAAATACCTAAAACATTTAATCAACTATAAATCAAATCTTAGTGATGTTCCCCCAAAATACCATGCATCACACAATACACACAATCATACAGACATTGGCCTTCAGCTCAAGGCCGGTCCACCCCTCCCTTTTCAGTCTTCAACATAAAGCTAGTCTGTCCCTGACCTTTAGCATAAATCTAGTCCGTCCCAAGTATCGTGACCTTCAGCACAAAGCTAAACCGTCCTCAACTCGTCACAAGATATATCGACACACACACACACACACACACACACACACACACACACATATATATATATATATATATATATATATATATATATATATATATATATATATATATATATATATATATATATATATCTTCTTTAATAAATAAAGAACTTTTTGCCACATGTCATTTTCTCATTCATTTGGACACACGACATTTTCTAGAATTTTTGAATTTTCTATTTTCCACTCGTCATTTTATTGTATTTTTCATTTTATTAAATTAAAATTCCTCATTTAATATGTAAGGTAATATATATGTAAGGTATTTATTAGAAAGGTTTATATATGTAATGTATTCAATACATTAAAACCTCATTAATTTTAATAATTCAAAATTTTTCTCATTTTTCTTATAAATTCAAACTTTTCAAATTGTTAAAATTTCATATTAAATTTTTTTTAAAAAAATAAACTCATGTAATACATGGGTCTCACACCTAGTGTGTGTGTGTATACACACACACACTAGGTTACAAGCCGTGGAAACCAAGGGTAATAAAGAAAATTAATATTTATAATTAAAAATATTTATGAAACATCAAAGATTTATAAAAAAATCTAATTAATAAGACATAAGTTTTGTTTAGACTCTTATTAAATTGGTTCAACTCATATAAGAATATAGTAAGGGCAGTTTCATCCATTACATCTCCCACAAAGTATTTTGCATAAATGATAAAACCTACTACATTCAAAATCAATGAACATAAGATAAAAGGGGAGGTTTGTCTTTTACTATTCGGCATTTAAACGTACAACACAAAACTTTTAAAATGTTCTTATAAAATTCAGGGGCTATAAATTGGGTTGCCATTACTATAACAAACAATGACCAAAATATTAGATATAAATAGGAATTTTTTCAATGTCTGGTGCTATAACGTCAACCTACTGTAAATTGGGTTGTCATTACCATCTTCAATCTTAAAGATTCCATATAAAACACAATGTAACAGAACTTTATAAAAACTTCTGATTTTACTCTTGTCGGTGATACTTGATTCATAAATTGAAAGGGAGTTACGATAAATTAAAACCCATCAGCTAGAACCTGGTTTATAAATGAAGCGTAAGAAAGGGTAAAAATGAAAATAATAAAAACATGATGATAAAAATAAATGAGGAATATATTACTTGGTCGCTGATTTTAAGAGTTATGACACCTCCCACACCGATATTAAATATTAAAATCTCTACCCTCCTCTCTCCTCATATAAGCTGGCAATACAATCTATATTAGTAAACAAAAGTAAAATATGTTTAAATGAAACTTATTTAAAAGATAATATCCACCTCCAACTGCATATTCTTCTTCTCTTCATTTAAGTTTTTGAAACTGAAGCCATTGTTTATAATCACTTATGGCTACAAAATAGAAAAAAACAATAATATGTTATTTTTATAATACAAATGTAACAAAATCATAATTTATGTAATAAAGTACTTGTAACAACTATAACAATTATAAGAACAAAAGTTATGCTTCCCCATCATACCATCCTTCTTTAATATCCTTAAAGAGATAATACAAGTGAGAAAACATAAGCTTATAATTATATTATGTGTCGGGGGTTGATTTTGTCATATTTTGTTTCTTCTTTCCATGATTTACATGTATAAAGTCATAACGTAACAACGGATATTTTGATATTCCCTACTTAGGAACTTCATATATATACAGAAGACTCGAGAATCAAGTTGAATAACATTCATTGTTACAACAAAAAGCAGAAATCGATTGAATGCGATCTGTATTTCAATTATCGGCTTAAAACAAATTACAATTCTTAGACTTCATTCAAATATGTGGTTAATTCCTCAAATTCAAGACCATTAACTCAAAATTTGAAGAAGTACGAGCTTTTTTTGGAGAGTTCACAATAGAGTCAAGTTGGATTGGAATCCATTATCATAAGAATATTTATAGTAACGAAAATTCGATCTGAATAAGAAGTAAATACCTTATTGAAGTTCTGAGGGCAAAGGTCCACCAAGAAGAGATGCCAAATATCACGATTGAAGTAAAATACCTTCGCACCTGTGAACATGTTCCATTGCATACCCCCAAGACAATTAAATCATCGCCACGATCACGGGGAACAGTTGATGTACAATAAAGCCATCCCTAATAAACCCAAAAACTAATGCTTAGATTCAACTATACGACTTTTATTTAAGATGAAAAATCCATACCGAAGGAAGAAGATACTAGGACAAAATCTATATACGGGATTGGTTTTATATCCAAGAAAAGCTACAAAAGATCACAAATAACTTAATAGAGATACAACCATAGATAAAACAAAGCAATGAAAAATAAAAATTATCTAAATCCGAAAAAACCAAGAAAACTTAAAGCAAAACTAAAAACCAAAAATAAATAAATAAATAAAAACATAAAGAGAGAGAGGGGGAGAAATTTAGGGTTTCAAAAACTGCTAGATCTTATTTTTGTTTTCGATTTGTTGTTACGATAATATAGGGTTCAGATTAGTACTTAGTACCAGTGACTACGAATATGATGAAAGAGACTGAAGTCAAACAAAACCTTCAATTAAGAAAATGAAGCTTAGTTATGAGAATGAAAATGGTGCATGTAAACCTGTAGAGAACTTGTGTCAGAAATTCATTCCTTGATACATTCCGATAATCACATAATATGCAGGTTCTTTCTAGCCATCGTTTGAATTAAGACATCAACTCTTCGATTCTCGGCTCCTGCTCAATTTCCAAAAACAGAATTAGGGTTAAAATAAATGGTTATGGAATTGTAATTGTATAAATAAAGAGATTGATAAATAATTTTGTAAACGATTACCTTCAAATTGGGGAGCTGATTTGTTGCATATAAGTTGGAAACTCTTAATTGTTTCAAATGTCAGAGCGAGATTGAAGGCGGGTGGGGTTTTAAGAGGTAGAAAATTCGCATACAAACTTTAAGAGCGAGAAAGGGCATTTTCGGAACTTCACATATTTACTTTAAGCGGTAAAATTCGCTGGGAGGGGCTCAACAATTGCCACGTGGTAAAATTGGTTTTATTTATTAGATTAGGGATATATATATATATATATATATATATATATATATATATATATATATATATATATATATCATATCATACATACTTATAAAGCTAGCATTTTTTCTTGAATCTCATTCATTTGAAACCCCCTTTTTTAACTAATGCAACTCAAAAGTTTTCTTAATTATGATTTAACACTCAAAAGTTTTATAACTTATATTATGTTTAATTAGCATTTAGTGAAAAATTTACTATAAAATGTCAATCTTTTGTGTCTTTTGTGTTATATAAAATCTTACATGTAAGAAGGATGTCATAAGAAAATAAAAAGAAAATTTTTCAATAGGCACAATTCTTTTAGAACGTATTTGTCGTGATGAAGTCCCTAAAAGAGCTCTACAAGTCAAGGTTGTGGATGAATATATCATTTTTTACTCATAATTTGATCGTGATATATTTTTTTTCCAGTAATATAAATAAGACTATTCAAAATCATATGTTTAGAGATATTTTGTTTTCTCAAACCATACCATTCAAAATCATATGTTTAGAGATATTTTGTTTTCTCAAACCATATTGATTTGAAACCTACATAACTTTTTATGTTCATTAATTAAAACCATTTATAGTATTTATAAATTTCCAATAATTATTTTGCATTCTCTTATTATATATGTAGTTATATTAGTACATTTTTCTTACAAAAAAGTCGTCATTTGGTTGAATATATTGTGATTCAAAAGTTTTCATATAGTTGAAGCATTCACGATCCAAATATGATGATTTGAAGAAATGTGTTATGTCGCATCGATGATAATTGTAATATGATTTTTTCTTTCAACCAAAACAAATGAAGCTTTTCTATTCTTTCTTTATATTCAGTTTCTTATTTAATCTTTATATGTGATTTGTGTGTATTACTCAATCTTTAATGTGACTCTCCAAACATCAATGTTTTGCTTGGAATATCTTTCAGATTCTTCTTTTTGAAGAAAAATATTTTATTGCAGGTTAGTGAAGAATTGTCATCAAGTTTCTATGGTTGAATTGTGTTAAATGAAGAAAGAAGATTCAGAAAACGGATATAGGCTTTTTTGTTTGAGCAAAGTTGACGAATGTTAGTATTTTCTTTTGATTTAAATGTATGTTTATGTAACATCTTTATTTATATATTCAATCACTCAATGCTCTTGTTTATTTGATTGTAGTTTTTCTATTTTGATTATGTTTATTTTCTATTATTTTTTATTGGGTTATCCTACACAACATATTTAAAAGATAACATAATTTTTATATTTAAAAGATAACATAATTTTTAACATTTGATATGTAATTATGATAGACTTATCATGATATGTTCTTCATATGAAAGTAATTTATCCATATTACTACGACAAGAATTACATATGACATTTACGAATATATATATATATATATATATATATATATATATATATATATATATATATATATATATATATATTTAATATGTGATTTGTTTAACATGTATATGCACCTATGTATGTTATAAATTTATAATTAAATATCTTTATGTTTAATAATTGAAGGGATTAAAATGATGCATCAAAACCAATTATTTAGACGAATATAATAATAATAATAATAATAATAATAATAATAATAATAATAATAATAAACTCACACTACAACTCAATAGTTTTTTTAATTTATGTATATTTATTAGTTACAACTCAAGAGTTTTTAACTTATGATTATTAATTAGTAATCACTAATAACTTTTTATTTTCCTTTCTTTTATAAGGTTGTAAAGTTTTGCTCATTAAAAACATTAATGTATTTGAATAGATTTGTGATTTAAATATAAAGAGTTAATATAAATATTATAATAGATGTTTTAGAGTTATTATGTTATTAAAAGTTATAGTATTTATTTTTCATATTTTTTATTATTCGTTGTATATATATCTTTTTTAATACAAATGTTATAATAGATGTTTTTCTATTTTTATGTTACTAAAAGTTGCAGTTCATATTTTTATTCATACGTTTTGTTACCCGTTATATTATCATTCATTTGATATATAATTTACACAATTTTAAACGGTTAATAAAATTATCAAATAATTGTATATATCACAATGACTTAAAAATTAAACTATATTGTTTAATAAAACTAATATGTAAACTATATGTTTGCTTTACTACTAACATTTTGTTTCAAAGTAGAAATATTAAATAATAATTTGATAAAAGTTATTATTTTAGCTATATAATTTTATTCTTGGGCAACGCGCGGGGATTCGCCTAGTATATATATATATATATATATATATATATATATATATATATATATATATATATATATATATATATATATAGAGAGAGAGAGAGAGAGAGAGAGATTTAGAATCCATAAAAAATGAATAATAAGGTTAGATGATAAAGAACCACTAATGTAATGACACATGGCAACTAATTTTCTATAAAATTTTAATTTTTATGATAAATATAATTGAAAAAAAAGGGCAGAAATGTAATAACCGAAGTGAAAAGCGGGAATATGTTAATGTAGATTAAGCGGGATTGGTTTTTGGTATGGCGGGATCGATTTAGTTTTCCCGCTGATGATTGTTGGTAGCGTGAACAGTTTAATAACTTTTTATGTTTCATCTGTGATAGTGAATGTAATAGATCATCGATAACTTTTATCTTTCATCTGTGATAGTGAATGAAATAGATCATCGAACTATGGAATCGCGAATAATAGTCTTAGATATCACTCCAGTAACTGAAGAATGTCATTCAAGAAATCGATTGAAGAAAAAGGGTTTGATGTCCGATATAAACGATGTAGATATCAGTCCAGCAAATGAAGGTCATCGTTCAAGCAATCGATTAAAGAAAAAGGGTTTGATGTCTGATGTAATTGCGTTAGATATGAGTCAAGGACGTTGTTCAAGCCATCGATTGAAGAAAATGGGTTTGATGACTAATGTAATCGAGTTAGATATTAGTCAAGGACATCGTTCAACCTTTTCATCCGCCAATAATGCAGCTCCCACATTCACACTTTTTTCATGATTATTTATTGCAGTAAATGGGACAAATATCATCTTATATCTACAATATAAATGTAAATAAATATGTGTTAAAAATAGTCACATATTAATATTCTAATATCAATTAATAAATATTAAATAAATTTTACTTGTTTGATCGATATGTAGCATCAATTGAAATAACATCACAGAATTTAGAGTAGTATTCTTTTGCAGTTTCATCGACCCATAGTATTCCAGACAATGCCTTACCCTTCTGCTTGTACTTAAAATAGAAGTTGGGATATGTGTCTCTTCTACACAACAATGTATCAACAATACATTGTTCATCTGTAGGTCCAACAATACTTATGTAATCTCTCCAAAAATTGTCAGAATCCACACTTGTTGGTCTTATCTTACCATATCCTCCAACCCTAGTTGACTTTAATGTGTGAGCTTCTATTGCTCTAATATTGATTTTTGAAGCTTTTACAATAAAAAGTTTATATGTTATATTCAATCTCCGTTTATGTGGTGTAAAGAAAATATCATCATTCTCAGACTGTTTGTGGTTATGCTCTTCAACAAATTTGTATATACAATATCTCTCTGTTTGAATATCTCGATGGACACCAATCATTGCTATACAACCAGTAACTGAATAAAAAGATGTTCTGTTTTTTTTTTCTCTTTTTCAGTTGGTATTCCATTTTGATGATTGTCATTTATTATTGTTCCATATCTAGAGCAACGAATATGTTTTTTTTCTAATGATATCATCCCCATAGTATGTAGTTGATCCATATTTAATGCAGAATCTTAATTCTTATGCATAATCTCTATATATATAGAAAGCTTCATTCATAATTTTGAAAGTAGTCCCAATTATAGGTCATGTTTCTTTTGAATGAAGTTGTTTCGGTAATTCTTCATCACAGATTTCTCTCAATGTTGAACATTCTGTAAAGTACACTATTACACTTAGACTCAATTAATTTTTAATATTGTATACAGATGCATAACTGTTAAAAGATTTTTCAAAACTTTCAACAAAATCAGAAAATTGTACTGAATATTTTTAAAAAAACATGTACCTGGTAAATTCAATATGACGTCTTCTGTATTTAATATACAATTCTGGTGAATTTGATTTATATCATCTGGAGTATTCATTATCTCTGAAATTTCTTTACTTTTAGTAGATATGTTTCCAATCTTTTCACAAATCCGTAATCACATTTACAAAATTCAGAAAACCTACAATCTATCCCATGCATTTATTTTAAAATCGTAGTATACAAATGCGATTATCATTTTAAATTCAAATTCGATAAATGTAAATTCAAAATTTGAATGTCGAATATGTTTGAATGTATTGTAAGTTTAAAATTCAAACATCCTTACATTAACCGAATCTGTTTAATTGTTTACAGAATTACCCTTATTGAAGACGTATGCGTGACTAAAAGAAGATGATGTGTTGTCATATATTTATTGGAGATGTCGTTGTCTAGGGTTACCATTAGGTTTATTCATTTTCTGTGGATTTTTCCATATATATATATATATATATATATATATATATATATATATATATATATATATATATATATATATATATATATCTAGGGATCTTATACTCTACAAGCTTCCTGGTTTCATCGCATCTCTCATTGACTGGAGTACGGATCATGTGCTTCCAGTAGTACGGGCCGATACTACCTTCCACATCTATCCGTTCTTTCCTCAAGGTTTGCCTTGAATCTGCTAAGTCACTCTTTATCCATACAATTAACCCTCATCAAGATAAGGCTCCCAAAACTAAATCTTTTCCTATGTTTTCCTAGGGTAACCACCATACCACTCTCTGCCATCAGATGCAGAAGGAACTCCTGCTGACACCCTCTAACTAGCTTACGAATACAATTACATATCACTGACACCAAATAATTCTTCGAATGAAAGGTGTCACACTACAACGGCTGGACTCAAACAAGAGCTGCGCAATAGAGTTAAAAACCAACCTTCTAAAATTATTTAGTTTCCACAATATGTAACTTAACATATTCTCTTACTAGTTAGCTGATGTTAGTGAGAACTCCTAAAAAGCACAAAGCAAGCAACATTCGAGCATCGACTAATCAGAACCGACCCAAACCTAATCAGGCCATCATATCACTGACTGATCAGTACTAGCGTGCAAGTCTACAAGCTCATACAATAGGCATACAAAGGCATCTCCCCTAGCATTCTATCATGCAAACACTGAGCAGATCCTTAGCTCTAACTAGCATGCGATTCACAAATTTACAAATCAAATCATGACAGATAACATGTATGGGTATATTGGGAAAACTTACTTGAGCTCGGTCGATTGCATGCACCACACCCTTTCTTTGTATTAGAAAATCATTTTCTTTAAAAACTTATCCTTTTTGAAAATTTTTACCAAATCCTCATTTTGAGTTCAGACACACCCGAGAGTATGTTTGAATCCCTCAATCAACTAAGGCCCTGATACCAACTTGTAACGTCCCAAAAATAAGAACCAAAAATTTCATTTTTAAAATTAATAAAAAGTTAATCCAAAACATTGTCGTACAACCAAAATGGATCAAAGTATATCACTACATCATAAAATATCAGAGTAAATCACAAGATGTAGAATGAGGTGGTGTGTGCTCTGCAATCATCCCGGGCTCTTCCCTTTTGAACCAGAAGTACCTGAAACATAAACTGAAAACCGTAAGCACAAAGCTTAGTGAGTTCCCCAAAATACCACATACCATACATAATAAACACATAATTGGCCCCACCCGTCATTTGACCCCGCCCAGCACCGTACCCTGCCCGGCATCGAGCCCCGCTCAGTATACAGATCTGTCAATCATCAGGCCCTGCCTGGCATCGGGCCCCGCCCGGTTAACATATAAACACATAAACATATAATCATATAAACATATGCGATAATCACAAAGATAATAGCATACAATAGAGTCATCGGGCCTCGCCCGGCATCGGGATTTGCGCGGTAAGCATTCCATCACATAACACATGCAAGAGTCACGCAAAAATCTAGCCTCCTAAAATAATAAACCATGGGCCGGCATTGGTGCCTTCGACCCGCTAAACACAGTGAGGAAACTCACCTCGAGCTGCTGAGTCCTAAAGATAAATCTCCAGCAGTTGGTCCGAAAATCTTTGCTCTATCATCATAAAATAACATCCAATTAATAATTGGATCCCGACTCATAACTAAGAGTCTAAACTAGGGTAAAAGACCATTTTACCCTTTACCTTACTTGTCCCAAGGCCAAGGTCCAAACCAACTACTCAAAAAGGCTCAATTCCAAAAATGGACACCCAAGGCCTAATTATGGCCCAATCTTCCAAATTGGGCCCAAATCCCTTCGTAGGCCTTCAACCAAAAGAACCTAACATAATGACATCAGCCCAAAAATAGAAATCTGATGGCCCAACAAGAACCTAAACTCCTAATGTCCAATCATTGGCCCAAAACTGAGAAGCCCAAAATCGAAGCCTACCTGCTGAGTACGCGGGGAGTACCCAGCTCGTACACTTCGTGTACACTGTAACATCCTGATTTCCAGGTATAAGAATTTTATTCAAAAGGAAAGATTCACTTGAAACTCGTCGAGTTGATGGCCTCAACTCGACGTGTTGAAAGGCCTTGGGTTGCACATCTTTTTGGACCAACTCGACGAGTTGGAAAGGCAAATTCGACGAGTTGGTGGCTGATTATGAAACCTTAATTTTTAGGGTGTCGCGCCCTATTTAAAGGCCTTAAGTCCCATGAATGGCCTCCCTATTTGCCTCCTTTGTCCAGAAACCCTAATTTTTGTGCATCCTCTCCCAAGTTGAGTGTGTGAGCTTATAGAGTTGGTCCTTTTGGTGTTCTTTTGAAAGGACTTTGTAACATCAAAAATATGGTCCCAAAAATTTCATTTTTAATAATAGATAAAACAATATTTATCAATAACATCCAAACATATGCATAAAACTACTATATCAATTTCTGTTAAATCAGAGTAAAACGTCCAAGGCGGAAACATATGGTGTGTGCTCTGAAATCATTGCAAGCTCTTCCTTTTGAAAACCGAAGTACCTGAAACATAAACTGAAAACTGTAAGCACAACGCTTCGTGAGTTCCCCAAAATACCACATACCAAACATACAATAACCAATAGTGGGCCCAACCCAACTTCGGGTCCCGCTCGGTATACACATCTGTAAGTCATCAGGCCCTACTTGGCATCGGACCCCGCCGGGTATACATATAAACATATATCATGTAATCATGTAAACACATAAACATATAACACACAAAACTTGACAAAATCACAGAGATAAATAGCATACATACCGGTCATCGGGCCCCGCCCGACATCGGGTCGTACCCGCTAATCATAAAAACGCATACAAGATACTCATCAGGCCCCGCCTGGCATCGAACCCCGCTCGGTAAACATAAAATACATAACACATGCAAGAGTCACGTAGACAACAAGCATACTAAGCATAACATACCACGGGCCGGAATTGGTGCCTTCGGCCCGCTAAATACAGTGAGGAGACTCACCTCGCACTGCTGAAGTCCCGCGAATAAATCTCTGGCTGCTAGATGACAGATCCCCGAACTGTCAACATCAAAACAAAACCCAATTAACAATTTGGGTTCCAATGCATAATCATAAATCCACACTTGGGGTAGAAAGACCATTTTAGCCCTAACCTAGATTGGTCCAAGACCAAGGCCCAAACTCACACTCTAAAGGCCCAAAAGTCAAATAATCAACCAAGGCCCAACTATGGCCCAATTTTCCAAATTGAGCCCAAACCCCTCACATGGGCCTTACCTTAAAGCCCATCCAAAAACCCTAGTCTATATACTTGTTCTTAGATGGCCCAGTAAGAATCCAAACATCTAAGCCCAACTAAAAACCCAACACAATTAGGGTTTTCACATAAAATGACAATTAGGGTTAAGTGTTCTTACTTAACCCATTAAGGACTTAATGCATTAAGTCCATCACTCTATTAGAAAAATCATAAAATGTGGTCGGGCGTAATTCAAAATTCCAAATCCAACGGTCCAAACGCGGGTCCCGGCAAATCCCAAACTAAAGTTTCCAAGATTAGGGTTTCCTAAACCCTGATTAGGGTTTCTAACCCAAAACATGCCAATTAGTCCAACCCACTGCCACCTCAGGCAGTGGTGGTCGACGGCAGCTTACGGCGGCAGCCACCACCTCACAGTGGTGGTGGGAGTTTCCTTGATTTTTCTCCGGCCAAAACATCCAGTTAACATCTCAACATAGAGGAAACACACTCACACACACCAATGATACACACACAGCCACCCACACGGTGGCAGGCGGCAGCAAACGATGGTAGCCACCACCTCACGGTGGTGGTGGTGGGTTTTCCGGCTAAATAACGCGCATACTACACCATGAATACCGAAAGCAACCTCTATACTCTAACACACGTACACTCAGCCGCCTTCTAGGCGGCTAACGTCGCTGGAAATAGACGAAAACAGCGCCCCAAGGCCCACCGGCGACAGTAACGACGTTTCCGACGTCGTACCCACAGAAAAGAACGAAAGAGAGGGAAGGCGGGTGGCGGTTACACTTACCAAGAGCTTCTCGGTCGTTCCCGACCCCCGCATCGACGTTCGCGACTTCCATCATCGGTCTCGGTGGTTTTTTCCCGGCTACACATGACGTCCGGCGACAGGAGCTGTTGAGGAGGCACCGACAGCATGGTAGCAGGTGGAGGAATGGCGGTCAGACTCGGCACTGCGGCGGCGGCTGGGATGGCTGCCAAGATGGTGGCGGTTGATGAAAGTGGGACTAGATTTAGGGTTGTTCCAGCAAAAGAAAAGGAAGAAGCGTCGGGTTCAATCCCGTGTCCCTCATTCATACTTATTTTCATTTTTCCAAGTTTAGCCCCTCTCCACCAAATCTTTTCAACTTAGCTCCAAAATTTACCAAATATCCCCTGACTTCTGAAATTCTTTACAACCCAATCTAGAAATTACACTTAAACCCCCAAAATCTAAATTATGATATTTAACTCCCCGAAACCAACACCCTGCTAAGATATTACAGATTTTGGGCTGCAATAAAATATAATATACATCTCGGGTTTATGATTATTTATTTATTTACTTATTTTATTTAATTTCAAACGGAATTTTACATACTTGAGGTTGGAAGTGTCTATATTGAAGGGAAGGCTTCAGATCTAGAAAATCTTTGAGTATTGCATCTTTTTTGAGGTAAAAAGTCGACAACTTGCTTATCTATTGCTTAGATCTCTTCCTTGGAAGTTTATTGTCATATTTGGCTCTTTTTTGGGATTGTTCAAGGGTTGGGTATTTCATGAAGTTATCACTTCAGATATGGATGTTTAGTGGCCTCACTGGACTTAATGTTTCAAGCTTTATCAAGTTCTAGGCCTCCTTCATGCTTTAGGTCCCTTATTAAGCCTTCCATAAGCTTTGGATCCTCTTTGTGATATGCATGGATGTAAAGTTAGAAACTTTGCATGGTTTTCCAGCTCTTGGGTATCATATCTACATTTTAAAGCGTTAGACTTGATGAAAAAGGACTGAATGTGTTAAGCTGGGAAAACTCGGCGAGTTTTCCAGCCAACTCAATGAGTTGGCTAGGGTTTTCCCGATTCTCTAAATACTGTAGGAACTCGACGAATTGGTAGGTGCACTCGACGATTTAGGTCAACATGGATTCTTGACCTTGACTGTTGGCTTTGACTTTGACCATGGTTGACTAAGTTTAACTTTTGAGGGCATTTTGGGTATTTCGGAGTTTGATGGAACCAGTCACATGGTGTTTGTAGGCATTTGAGTCAGGAGCTGAGATTTGGGAGTTGGATCTTATCAGTCAGCACTGTTTGTGAGGTGAGTTTTCCTCACTATACTTACGGGTCGAAGGCACCAAGGCCGACCCTTAGGATTGTTATCCTCATTATCGTATGATTAAGTACTGTAGTGATCTGTTAGATCTGAATCCTGGTAGATAGGATGATGCTATGCTTATTGATATGTATGATTTATGCTTCTTTGTTGATTGATTATGTGTTTATGATTTATGTATATGTCGACATGTGTGTGGTTGGGTTGTGGTGGTCTTGCTTTGTGTTGAAGGCCAACAGACCCAGGGAGGCCCGGATAGACTGAAGGCCTGCGAGGCGGACCAGTTAGGCCGAAGGCCCGGAGAACGGTCCAGACAGGCAGTAGGCTAGTGTGGCGGTCCAGACATGCTTAAGGTTCGGTATGCGTGTTGTTGCGTGATAGTTATGATTATGTATTGTGGTGGTATTTTGGGGAAGACTCACTAAGTTCTGGACTTACAGTTTTTTATTATGTTTCAGGTACCTTAGATGATCGTGGGAAGGCGAAGGCTTGATCGTGCACCTCCTCGTATTTTGTGTTATGATTTCTGGGAAAACTTTGATGTGAAACTTATTTTGAAAACAATTTGTAATAAATGATAGTTTGTAGTTATTTCAAGAGTTTAAAATTTTCAAGAATTTTTTGAATGTTACAAGTTGGTATCAGGGCCATGGTTTGAGTGAATTGGAGGAACACTCGTGTGAATCTAGTCTCAAACTAAGGAAAATATTTTCAAAATGATTTTCAAATGGTTTTCAAAATGCTCAAAGAGGATGCGATGTGTACGATCAGTCGGAGCCAGTAAGTAGACCCCAAAATACCATAACTGTTATTTGATATTGTGATATGTTAGAACAACATGCTAGTGATAGGCTAGGGATCTTCAGGAATTGCATGATAGAATTGTCTGATTATATGATTCCTGATAGCCTAGGGTCTTCTTTTCTGGAATTGACATCATTACTATAGTTGCTCGGTGTATGCATCATGTTATATATAACTAAGATCTTATAGCCAGAGAATGTTTGGTTTGGTCTTATTTCCTGTTCTTGTTTGATGAAGGGCTTAGGGTAGGACCAAATATGCGAATGTCTATAGGGTCCAGTGTTATGTATGGCCAATATCACAAGTGTTGCAGGGTTGGTGGAAGTTTCATGGATGAGTCATGTGGGGTCAGTCGGCCAGTTGTGAGATACTTAGCTTTCCTTTAGGGAGTGAGGATTGAGTGTCTGTCTTTGCTTATGAGTATTTTTAGGGTGTTATGATGATACTTGAAACAAATACAGGTAGGTGTGGAAGGTAGTATGGGCCCGTACTACTGAAAACACAAGAACCGTGCGCGTAGCAAGGAAGTCACAACCCCTATGAGATGCAGGAGCTGTCATCTCAACTGCAGGAGCTGCTAGGCAAGCAGTTCATCCATCCGAGTAGTTCTCAGTGGGGAGCGCCGACTCTTTTTGTCAAGAAGAAGGATGGTTCGCACCGGATGTGCATCGATTATAGGGAGCTGAACAAGTTAACGGTGAATAACAATTATCCCCTTGCGCGTATTGATGATCTCTTTAATCAGTTGGAGGGAGCATCTTGGTTCTCCATGATTGATCTGAGGTCTGGGTACCATCAGGTCAGGGTGAGGGAGGAGGATGTGAAGAAGACCGCGTTTCGGACTCGTTATGGGCATTACGAGTTCGTGGTGATGCCATTCGGGCTCACCAATGCACCTGCGATATTTATCATGTTTATTAATGATATCTTGGTGTATTCCAAGACCAGAGAGCAGCATGAGGAGCATCTTCACGAGCTTCTGTGGGTTTTGATGCGAGAACTGATTTATGCTGAGTTCTCGAAGTGTGAGTTTTGGTTGCGAGAAGTTCAGTTCTTTAGACACCTCATTAACCAAGATGGGATTTTGGTCGATCCGGCCAAAATCGAGGTGGTGATGCAGTGGGAGGTTCCGAAGTCTCCCTCGGATATCAGGAGTTTTCTGGGTTTGGCAGGGTACTACCGGAGATTGATTCAAGATTTCTCCAAGATTTTAGTACCCCTCACTTGTCTGATGAGGAACGGGGTGGATTTCTGGTGGGGCCCTGAGTAGCATTCCGCATTTGAGACCTTTCGGCAGAGACTTTGTGAGGCCCCAGTTTTGACCCTCCCAGAGGGAATTGAGGATTTTGTGGTTTTTTGTGATGCATCCATCACCGACTTGGGAGAAGTCCTCATGCAGAGAGGACGAGTGATAGCTTATGCTTCGCGGTAGCTGAAGCCGCATGAGACGAGATATCCCACACATGATCTTGAGTTGGGGGCGGTGGTTTTCCCTCTCAATATTTTGAGTCACTATCTTTATGGGGTCCGTTGTACTATCTACACGGATCACAAGAGTTTGAGGAATATTAGGGATAAGCCTAACTTGAACATGAGGCAGCGCAGGTGGCTGGACGTAGTCAAGGATTATGCTGCCAAATCCTTTACCATCCGAGTAAAGCGAATATGGTGGCGGATTCCCTGAGCCGCAAGTCGGGTGTATCATCTGTTCCAGTGACACGTATGAGGATATCTATGGATTCTCCACTTGTGGGTTTGATTAGGGAGGCTCAGTATGAGGGTGTTCGAGAGGAGAATTGGAATATTAAGAGGATCTGGGGTGAGATTACCAGATTTGTTCCGGATAGTCGTGGTTTGTTGACCCATTGTGGTCGTGTATGGGTTCATGTGTCAGGTGGGGTCAGACAGATCGTGCTGGAGGAGGCTCATAAGTCTCGCTTTTCTATTCACCCGGGGGCCACCAAGATGTATCGGGATCTGATATTGAGTTATTGGTGGTCGTGCAAGAAGAGAGAGATCGCTTGGTATGTGGAGATGTGCTTGACCGGTAGGATGGTCAAGGCTGAGCATCAGAGGCTGCATGGCAAGCTGCTGCCTCTGGAGGTTTCCATGTGGAAATGGGAGCAGATTACGATGGTCTTTATCATCAAGTTGTCGAGGACGGCAAAGGGTTTTGATACTATTTGGGTCATCGTGGATCGATTGACCAAGAGTGCTCACTTTTTGGCAATTCGGGAGAGCTCGTCGGCCGAGAAGTTGGCCGATGTGTATATTCGCAAGATCATTGCTCGCCATGGGGTTCCAGTCTCTATTGTTTCAGACCGTGATGTTCGATTCACCTCCTGATTTTGGCAGAAGTTCCATGAGGAACTGGGCACGAGGCTACACTTCAGCATAACTTATCATCCGTAGACCGACGGCCAAAGTGAGCGAACCATTCAGACTCTCGAGGATATGTTACGAGCATGCGTTATTGATTTTGGCGGGAGCTGGGACTCATACCTACCTATTGCAGAGTTCTCCTACAACAAAAGCTTCCTTTCTAGCATCGGTGCTCCGCCTTTTGAGCTTTTGTATGGGCGGAGATGTCGCACCCCAGTTTGTTGGGCGAGGTTGGTCATAGGGTCGTGGGTTGGACCAAGGTGGTTCTGTAGACTACTGAGATGATCCAACACATCAGGCAGAGATTGCAGGCTGCACAGAGTCGGCATAAGTGCTATGCCGACCAATGTCGATCTGAGTTGGAGTTTCAGGTCGGTGACATGGTTTTGTTGAAGGTCTCACCTTGGAAAGGTGTGATTCACTTCAGGAAGTGGGGGAAGTTGGGCCCCCGATACATTGGACCATTCCGGGTTATTGCCAAGGTTGGCAAGGTGGCTTATAGATTAGATCTTCCGAAGGAGCTCACTCATATTCATAGCACTTTCCATGTTTCGCAGCTACGAAAGTGCGTATTGGACGGGGATATAGTGATATCATTGGATGATATTCAGTTTGATGAGCGCCTGAACTATGTCGAGAGGCCGGTAGCTATTCTGGAAAGGAAGGTAAAGGTCTTGCGTAGCAAGGAGGTACCTTTGGTAAAGGTACAATCGCAACATCGGAGGGGATCTGAGTGGACCTGGGAGCCGGAGGCCGACATGCACGAGCATTATCCGGATTTCTTCACCACAGCAGGCTTCGAGGACGAAGCCTAGTTCAAGTGGGGGAGATTTATAACATCCCGATTTCCAGGTATGATAATTTAATTCAAAAGGCAAGATTCCCTTTAAACTCGTCGAGTTGATGGCCTCAACTCGACGTATTAAAGGCCTTGGGTCGCGCATCTTTTTAGACCAACTCAACGAGTTGGAGAGGCAAACTCGACGAGTTGGTGGCTGATTATGAAATCCTAATTTTTAGGGTGTTGTACCCTATTTAAAGGCCTTAAGTCGCATGAATGGCCTCCCTATTTGCATCCTCTGTCCAGAAACCCTAATTTCCGTGCATCCTCTCCCAAGTTGAGTGTGTGAGCTTAAACAGTTGGTCCTTTTGGTGTTCTTTTAAAGGAACTTGAGGTTGGAAGTGTCTAGATTGAAGGGAAGGCTTCAAATCCAGAAAATCTTTGAGTATTGCAGTTCTTTTGAGGTAAAAAGTCGACAACTTGCTTATCTATTGCTTAGATCTCTTCCTTGGAAGTTTATTGTCATATTTGGATCTTTTTTGGGATTGTTCATGTGTTGGGTAATTCATGAAGTTATCACTTCATATATGGATATTTAGTGGCCTCATTGGACTTAAAGTTTCAAGCTTTATCAAGTTCTAGGCCTCCTTCATGCTTTAGGTCCCTTATTAAGCCTTCCATGAGTCTTGGAGCCTCTTTGTGACATGCATGGACGTAAAGTTAGCAACTGTACGTGGTTTTCCAGCCCTTGGGTATCAGATCCACATTTTAAAGCGTTAGACTTGATGAAAAAAGACTAAATGTGTTAAGCTGGGAAAACTCGATGAGTTTTCCTGCCAACTCGACGAGTTGGCTAGGGTTTTCCCAATTCTCTGAATACTATAGGAACTCGACGAGTTGGTAGATGCACTCGACGAGTTGGGTCAACATGGACTGTTGACCTTGACTGTTGACTTTGAATTTGACCACGGTTGACCAAGTTTGACTTTTGAGGGCATTTTGGGTATTTCGGAGTTTGATGGAACTAGTCACATGGTGGTTGTAGGCATTTGAGTCAGGAGCTGAGATTTAGGAGTTGGATCTTATCAGTCAGTGCTGCTTGTGAGGTGAGTTTTCCTCACTGTACTTACGGGTCGAAGGCACCAAAGCCGACCCTTTGGATTGTTATCCTGATTATCATATGATTGAGTACTGTAGTGATCTGTTAGATCTGAATCCTGGTAGATAGAATGATGTTATGCTTATTGATCTGTATGATCTGTCCTTGTCTGTTGATTGATTATGTGTTTATGAGTTATGTATATGTCGACAAGTGTGTGGTTGGGTTGAGGCGGTCCTACTTTGTGCTGAAGGCCAACAGACCCAGGGCGGCCCGGATAGACTAAAGCCCTGTGGGGCGGACCAGTCAGGCCGAAGGCCTGGAGAACGGTCCAGACAGGCTGTAGGCTGGTGTGGCGGTCCAGACATGCTGAAGGTTCTGTATGCATGTTGTTGCATGATAGTTTTGATTATGTATTGTGGTGGTATTGTGGGGAAGACTCACTAATGATCGCAGGAAGGCGAAGGCTTGATTGTGCACCTCCTCGTATTTTGTGTTATGATTTCTGGGAAAACTCCGATGTGAAACTTATTTTGAAAACAATTTGTAATAAATGATGGTTTGTAGTTATTTCAAAAGTTTAAAATTTTCAAGAATTTTTTGAATGTTACATACACCCTCTGGGGCTAGTACGCGCAACGTACCAGCTTGGTACACCCAACGTACTCCCCAATTGACCACCCCACTTCATTAAACACTTAACCCATTGAGACTTCAAGCCAAACTCTCAGATCTGATTCTATAAGACCATTAATCACGCAAAGTTGGCAACTTTACACACATGCATGGCTTAATGGGGCTCAAGAGATCAAAAAGAGCTTAACAAAGGTCTTAACACATGCATGGTCAAAGATACACCATAAAACTTGCATTTTTATGAATAAGGGGACCAAAAGAATCCTAGATATAACACCAAAATTTTTGGAGTGAGTCAAGAAGCTCATCAATCACTCCAAGGACTCAAAAAACATAAAATAACAACATAACTAGATCTAGCACCATGGATCAGCAAGATGTGAGCTTTTTACCTCAAAAAACTTACAAATGATGAGCTATCCCCGGATCTTCAAGCACAACACACAACTCCAAAAGGTCCTCTTCTTCGTCTCCTTCACAAACCACCAAAAAACACTCTTTAAGGCTCAAAACACATAAAAACACACTAGCGTTTCGATTTCTGGACAAAGGAAGGTGGAGGCTGGCTAAACATGACCAAATAAGGCTATCATAAGGTTTAAATAGGATCCAAACCCTAAGAATTAGGGTTTCATTAAAGCCCACGTACGCCATGTGTACTCCACGTACGCGTAATGTATGTGGATGGAATCCGCGTTCAACTTCGGGCTAGTACGCTAAGTATACCACCTAGTACGCCATGCATACTAGCTTAAGGACTAAGTTGCAAACTTTTTGATTAACAAGGAATAAATGCGAAACTTACCAAATTCAAGTGTTACATTGATTGTGTGTGTGTGTGTGTGTATATATATATATATATATATATATATATATATATATATATATATATAACATCCATAAAATTCATAAAAATTAAAAAAAAAACTTTTTCAAACATCCAAACACCATTTCTTATTAAAAAATGTTTTCAAAATAGTTTCATATCGGAGAATCCCATAAATAATATCATGAAATGTGAGGAGGTGCACGATCAAGCCTTCGCCTTCCCGCGATCATTAGAAGTACCTGAAACAAAATCCAAAACTGTAAGCCCGAAGCTTGGTGATCTTCCCAAAAAATACCCGCACAACAAATAACACACATATAATAATAGCATACTATGGGCCCAATCAACCATCGGGTTGGAATGCCCCAGGCCCTCAACCATCGAGTTGGAATGCCAACATACTATGGGTCCAATCATCCTCGGGATCGTATACCCTCGGCCCACAACCATCGGGTTGGAATGCCCACATACTATGAGTCAAATCATCCTCGTGATGTATTACTCTCGGCCCACAACCATCGGGTTGGAATGCCCCGGTATGTTGGCTCTCGCACAAAGCAGAAAAGCCTCAACCACCAATCAATCATGTGCACATATATCAGATAATCACATAACAGTTCTACAAACAGTCAAACCGATCTACAGATCACTAATCATAGCAACATCCTATCTATCAAGATACCGATCTAACCGATCATAACCACATAGAAACATCCTATCTACCAGGATACCGATCTAACAGATCACACTAATCATAAATCATGATATCAATCAAAAGGGTCGGCCTTGGTGCCTTCGACCCTTGAGTATAGTGAGGAAAACTCACCTTACAAGTAGTGTTGAACCGATAAAATTGAATCCCAACTCACAGCTCCAAACTCAACTGCCTATACCGACCATATAACTAATTCCATTAACATCCCAAATTACCAAAATACCCTCAGAAGTCAAACTTGGTCAACCATAGTCAAAATCAAAGTCAGCAGTCAAGGTCAACAGTCCATGTTGACCCAACTCGTCGAGTTCACCTACTGACTCGTCGAGTTCCTTCATAACTCAGAGAGCAACTACCATGTTGACCAATGGCCCATATGTCAACCATGGACACCATAAGCAACAACCATGTTGACCAATGGCCCATATGTCATCCATATGTCAACCATGGACACCTTAAGCAACTACCATGTTGACCAATGTCCCATATGTCAACCATGGACACCATAAGCAACTACCATGTTGACCAATGGCCCATATGTCAACCATGGACACCATAAGCAACAACCATGTTGACCAATGGCCCATATGTCATCCATATGTCAACCATGGACACCTTAAGCAACTACCATGTTGACTAATGGCCCATATGTCAACCATGGACACCATAAGCAAGTACCATGTTGACCAATGGGCCATATGTCAACCATGGACACCATAAGCAACAAACATGTTGACCAATGGCCCTTATGTCAACCATGGACACCATAAGCAACAACCATGTTGACCAATGGCCCATATGTCATCCATATGTTAACCATGGACACCTTAAGCAACTACCATGTTGACCAATGGCCCATATGTCAACCATGAACACCATAAGCAACAACCATGTTGACCAATGGCCCACATGCCATCCATATGTCAATCATGGACACCTTAAGCAACTACCATGTTGACCAATGGCCCATATGTCAACCATGGACACCATAAGCAACTACCCTTTTGACCAATGGCCCATATATCAACCATGGACACCATAAGCAAAAAACCATGTTGACCAATGGCCCATATGTCAACCATGGACACCATAAGCAACAACCATGTTGACCAATGGCCCATATGTCATCCATATGTCAACCATGGACAACTTCAGCAACTACCATGTTGACCAATGACCCATATGTCAACCATGGACACCATAAGCAACAACCATGTTGACCAATGGTCCATATGTCATCCATATGTCAACCATGGACACCTTAAGCAACTACCATGTTGACCAATGGCCCATATGTCAACCATGGACACCATAAGCAACTACCATGTTGACCAATGGCCCATATGTCAACCATGGACACCATAAGCAACAACCATGTTGACCAATGGCCCATATGTCATCCATATGTCAACCATGGACACCTTAAGCAACTACCATGTTGACCAATGGCCCATATGTCAACCATGAACACCATAAGCAACTACCATGTTGACCAATGGCCATTACCATGTGGACCAATCAACCATATGTCATCCATGGACACAATAAGCCACTACCATATATATTGACATGACCCGTACGTATTTTGTATATAAATTTCGGTTTATTTAGAAAAGCATAAAGATGTATAGTTTATTAATGTTTAGTCCTCGTATATAATTTTAAGTTAAAATTATACTATGAACACATCGTTACTCTATGTTCTTTCTTGACATTATTTTTATGTATATATCCTATCTATCAATCTGTAGCTACTTTAAATAAATTTGAATTACTAAATATTTAGCGGTAATTGGCACAGTTCGAATTTTTTATTAGCAGAGGTTCTAAGTATTTCACAATTCGTTTCCCTCCAACCTACACATGTTTATGCTGCATATTAGGGTAATTAATTACCGATTAGAAATAGGGTTTACATTTTCTGTAATCATCATCTCCGGCGGCTTATTGATCGAAATCTTTGTTCGTTATACGTTTGTGCACTGACTTTGGCGATATAGGTTGACACTCATCTAAAATTTATTTCAATTTAATTTACTGTTGTCGTAATGATCGATCGTTTTTTGTTCTCTGATCATCTTCATGTAAATTGGTTTTGATTGTATTCAATAGTTTGCATGCAAAGTAATGCCTTCATATATAATTTATTTTTATTGTTTGTGTCAGAAAGATGTCGACCTCGAAAGCAAAAGGAGCATCCGGTGTGAAGCCAACTAAATTCATTACACCACAAGTTATGAAACGCAACAGGATTTCTGCTGCAAAATTCATAAACAGACAGTTACAAGATGAAGAAACCGACTTGCCAATACCAACAACCACATCCAAAGCACCTATAACATCTACCAACAAAACCCCTAAACCTATATCATTAACATCACCCATGACTACCACTTCCTCGGCATCACTTAAAACATCCACACCCTCCTTAGAAAAAACATTTAAAACTTCAGAAACTGGAACAATACAATCGTCAACACGAACATCAATAACGAAAACTTCAGAACCTACATCATCTAAACCATCCTCAACACCAACACCCACTACCACATCATCAACACCTATATCTACTACCACAACCTCAAAACCTGCATCTACACTACCATCCTCCATAACTACAATAACTACCACACCCTCTTTAAGTAAAGGAACTACCACATCCTCAATATATACATCTATCCCAACACCTACCCCAGAATATACCCCATCAACAACACCTATCCCAAAATCTACCACATCACCAACACAACCACCCATGAATGGATCTGTAGTGGAAAGTGTAGAAGGTGAAAACAATTCCTCTGAAGATTGTGGACCAGATGGACGTTTTAATGTTCATGTTTGGGAAAATATGTGAGTTACCAATTCAAATCTTAATTACAACTTTTTTTATGTATTAAATTTTGGTTTACACCTACATATCAATTCATAGCTAAACACATCACATGATTACTTGCAGGCTAATGCCACCAGGCCCTTGTGCACACGTTATTAGTTAGTCCTTTAAACAAAGAGTAGATCCAGAAGGGTATGCTTGGGCACAAGTAAGCAAAGAAATGCGCGAATTATATTGGGAGGAGTTTCAGGTAACTATAAGTGATAAATTGTTGTTTGGTAAACATTTACACTTCAACTTATGTTTATATTGTTAATGTGTAGAAAAAATGTTGTTGGGATGAGACAATAGACTCGCTGGTGAGGCATGCTTTGGCAAGGAAAGAGGCACAAAGTTATGGTGAATATCTCTTCAACATGAGGAGCCCATAAAGAAACAAACATGGCTTTAAAACAACTCATATTCCACAGGAAGTCTGGAACTCCTGTCAATTAAAATGGAATACAGAAGAATACAAGCTAAAATCTGAGCAGAACAAGAAGAATAGGCGTAACGGTGTGGCTGATCGAGTAGTAAAACTCACACATAACGTTGGATCCGCATGTTATTTGAAGATAGCTTCTGATTTGGTAATTTTTAAAATGGTACATCGTATCAATGTTTGCATATGTTTATCTGTATATTTGACTTTTTATATGGTATTTATGCAGAAGAGGAAATTAGGACATGAGCCACCCCATAGTGAATTGTTCCTGTATACACACACTAAGAATCATGATGGAGCACTTTCACAAATGAAAAAGATAGACAAATTCATGTAATATTCATTTCAGTTTAAATTAACTTTTATATTGTAGCTACTCCATAATATCATTCCTAAATTTGATATCTTTTAACTTATAATATTTTTATTTTGTAGGCGGCCTATACAAAAAAACGGGAAGAGTTGGAAGCTGAAGGTGTTGAATTTGAGGAGGACAAGCTATTTTATGCTGTTGTAGGTGGTCATGATAAAAAAAGAAGACTTTATGGATTAGGCTCTTTTGCAAAGGCGGTTCCCAATAGGAATGGTAAAACGGATGTAACTTACATTCCGGAAAAAAATGATGAAATAGAAGAAATGAGGGAGCTTGTTGCTAAACAACAAAAGCAAAACGAAGAGCTTAAAGAAATGATGAACGCCCAACAAGAGGAAAACAAAGCAAGGGTAGGGTATCTTGAAAAACAACTTCAAACAACATTGGATCTTATTAATGGCTTTACAAAACAACAAGAGTAGTAGGTTGATATATGTTTATTGAAGATTATGTATTTTAGAGTAGCAACTTTCTTTTTTCAATGTAATAAATAATTATTTTGTTATTTTATGATATGATGGTTATGATTTTTTTGTTTTTTTTGTTTTTCATATATTACTACAAAATTATTTGGGTATAATTTATAAATCAATTATCCATCGATCCATATTGAATCTGGTATATAATATATACACCACTAAAATTGCTAGGGATTCATGACCACAGAATTTGCTAGGAAGTGATCAAACGGAATTTGCTAGGGATTCATCACCACGAATTTAGCTAGGGATTCATCACCACAGATTTAGCTAGGGGTTCATCACCACTGATTTAGCTAGGGATTCATCACCATGGATTTTACTAGGGATTCATCACCGTGGATTTTGCTAGGGATTAACTACAACGGAATTTGTGACAGAAGAACTACCACGAAATTTGTGATGGAAACCTACTACGGAATACACGACGGAATACCATCTACCACGGATTTCATTCCGTTGTCACAATTGCGACGAAATTATCGTTTCCGTTGCAAACCCCTCGCTACGGCATTTTTAGGGACAGAAATAGGTCGTTGCAAATTTCGTCACTATTCGCCTTTTGCAACGGAATTTCAGCTTTTCGCAATGGATTCCTTCCGTAGCAAAATCGCGTTTTTCTTGTAGTGATGGAATGCCCTATTCACCATCCTGTTCAAAGCATTTTCTGAACGAGTCACTGGCAATGACTGTGCAAGCAAACTTTTCATGGGTCTGATGTATGGCATGTACACATGTCTAAATGTTGACTATGGTTCTGTCCTCTGGGATCCACTTATCTAGAGCACTCACTTTGTTACTCGTCACAGTGAGATCTCATGTGCAAGATGCTGGACCATTGTCGTCAACAGGGCGATCAAGCAGCTCAAGATTCCGGTGATGTCCGATGCACTGATGGCTTCCATTGCAACCCTTCATACAACTGGTATCATTATGAAGGATCGATCAAAGTTTTCCTTCATTGGCTCGGTTCCGAAGGTTATGTTTCGTGATGTTCCTCCCTCGAGTAAAATTCTAGAGGATTATCGTGCTCTTACTCTTTCAGGACCTCGTCCATTGTCTAACGAATTTCAAGCAATTCTGGATGAGGCAGATAAGGGGGCAGAGGGTCAAAGAAAGCACCTAAGAAAGACACCGCGAAAGAAGGACCTTCTGAGGCTGCGAAACATCCTTCTAAGAAGCGAAAGGCTCCTGCTGCTTCAACTGCTGCACCAAAAAGAAGGAAGCAACCTGCTAGAAAGCGAAAGTCTCCCACTCCTTCTCCATCTCAGAGTGAAGGAGAAAATTATGACTCCGAAACTGAGTCGGACATTCGCATTGATGAGGATCCACCAGTTCGTAATGAAGAATATGAGCCCCTTCACACTGAAGAACAAGAATCCATTCGCATCGTGGAGGTAGAACAGATTCACAACGAACCTCCTGTTTGCACTGAGGGTATATCTCCGACTCATGAGGTAACTCCACCTCTTAATGATTATGTTCCTTCTCCACCTCCCTCACCAAAATCAACTACTTCCATCCCAATCACCATCACACCTATGCCACCACCAGTATCATCTCAACCATCCACAACTACTCCAGTTTTAATCCCTATTTTCACCGAATCCACCATACCGCACCACACCTCTGCTACACCTGTAAGCTCAGTCAACATATCTGATACGGGGGCTAACACTTCAGATTTTTCAACCTATGTTTCACAACCCATCTCTCCCATTCATACTGATGACTCCGAAATGCTTTTCGGAGATGATGAAGATGATGATTTGGACGGATTCACTTACAGTCCTTTTCAAATAAGGATTGACAGTGAAGATGAAGTCTCTACTACTAAAGGGGAACTCAAATCTCTTCATGAGAAGATTGATCAATTGCTTCTCGCCTCCCAAGTCTCCACCTCTGAGGCTTACTCCAAAGCTGCAGTTGAATCCATCCTTGAACGCGTTACAAAGGAACATTCTGCCAATGTCTCTACATTATCCAAAGCAGTTTCTGATTCTAGTGATGTCTGGAAGGTCACAACCGAAAAAGTCGATAAACTAATTGCTGACACAATGGAGTTCATGGAGGATTACAAGACTACCTACAATGCCAACACGGTGACTGCGAACAAGGAAATTCAGAACGTTGGTGCCTTATTCCAAACAAAAAAGGCGAACTTTGTCGAGCTTTGCAAGGCGCTTCAGTCTGATCATGAAGCATTCCAGTCTTCTATCGCTGCGAAGATCACAAAGCTTCAGGAGGATCTGGCAACAGAAAATAAGATCATGGATCCCCTTGCCATCAAGGAAGAAAAATGCAAAGTGTTGGAAACAAAGCTTCAATATGCCCAAAAGCAGGTCGATGATTTGCTAGCAGAGAAGGCAGTCACTCGCAGTTGTATTTCTGATGTCACTGGACTGCTCTCTGATATCATTGAGACCAGTGATCCAATGATCTCCATCACAGTGAAGAAGCATTTGTCTAAAATGCTAAGACCGGTGTTTGCTATGTTACACCATTTGGAGGGTGTTTCGCAACCGATGTATGTTCCAAAACAAGGGGGAGAAGGTAGCTCCAAAGATCAAACGAATGAACCCCCCAAAGATCCAATTAAACCTCCTGTCATCAAGCAAGAACCAAAGAAGAAAGAAAAGCTATTTAGTGAAGAACCCATTATTGATGACAGTGAAGACAAAGAGCCTGATGAAGCTGAGCTTAAAAGGCCGAAGGCTCGCGAGGCAGAGGTTGATGAACATGCTCGCATCGTCAGAGAGGCAGAAGAAAAAGAAAGAGCTGAAAAGGAAGCTCAGACCACTCTTAAAAGCAAAATGCTATTATTTCCTAAGTGGACCCTGAAGCGAATACAAAACCAGGCTGTGGATATGCCAAGCCAGTATTGGTTGGATCTAATTGCTTCTTTTGAAATCCAAAATACACAGGATTCACAATTGGACCTTCCTATCACACCAAAGGCATTCAGGTTTCGTGCTTTTGTAAAAGTCACCAATGTACCTTTCTCAGACAGCACTGCGGATCAAATTTTGTTTACCTTCTACTTGAAGCACATGAAGCCTCAGTACGAGACTTGGAGTGCGAGCAAGATTATTGTTGTAAAGGTCACTGGGCCGATCGAGACCGAAAGCTCCCCCAATGAAAAGTTTAAAGTTGCGAGAGGATCAGCATCTCAGGCCTGCGAATTCACTCTCGCAGACCTGCCTTGTTTGAACCCCCATGACTGGATGGTGATATACAATATTCTGCTGAGAAACAAGGAGAAGTACGAACCTGTGGTGTCCCATCTTCAACTTTTGATCAAGTCTTATATTCAAGAAGTTGGAATGATGGATGTGGAGATTGCCATTGTTTTGAGGTAAAAGCCAAGCGCTGTTCCGAAGGAAGCTCCGAAAGACTTCGAGAAGCTCAAGCCAGGAAAAATTTTCAAGGAAGGATGGTTCGTAGTGTATACGTCTAGAGATCGTCCGGGAGCAGATCGACGCAAGTTATTTTTCCATCTCGAAGACAAGCACTTATTTACTACTTACCGTCTGGAGTTTATTTTGGAGCTGGTTGCGAAGTATAGAGGCAACAACAAGGATGATGTGAAGTGTTTCACTGATGTGATCACTTGGTATATTCAAGTTTGCAAGCTGCTGTTGAGCTTCATTCCTAAGGTCTACAAAGTGCAGAAGCGAATCAATAACTAAATGGATGTGGTCTCAATTGACGCAAAGGGAGAGATTGTTGAAGATTAAGTGTTGCGTCATTGGGCCTATTCTTTTGAAGTCCATTTTGTATAACGAGTTGGGCCTGTCCACTCGTATTTACTGCTAGGGTTATAGTATATAAGGTGCATGAATGCTACATATTTTAGTTAACTCTTAGAAGTATCTTTGTAACCCTACTTTACGCCTCTACAGAAGCAATTCTTCATCGAGTTCTTCTGAGTCGTGACTATTAATCATTCAGCACCTGTTTGATCTGTTGGACTAATGTCTAAGTCCATAACTATAATTGGTAAGACTTGACCCGACCCGGCATGGTCCATTTGGGTTGCATGGCATCATGCATTTGGATAGACTATAATGAGAGAAATAACACTTAAGGTTGGTTAATATATTATAAGTTCTAATATATTAATAAGGTTATTTAATTAGTATTGATCAAGAATTAATTTGGAATTAATTAAGTGATCAAAAGGAGACTAATTAAATATATGGGTTGATTGTGTAAATCATTCATTCTTATATATGTGGGCTTGTGATCCAAGATTTCTTATGTTCGACTAAGTCCATGGGGTGACCCATGGATACTCCATGGAGGTTAAAATCCATGGAGCATAAGGAATGGGTAAAGTTATGAGTTATATGGTGTAACCCTAATAGCCACCATATAAAAGAATCCCATGGCTCAAGAAATCGTGTACTAATGTGTGAATATGAGGGCTAGACGATTTCAAGGAGTGTTCCATTTCTCTCAAGTCATTCCATGTGCATTTGGTGTTGTGTGAACCGTTTGAGGTGTCACACTTGGGGCACTAGGCACTCAACCTTCATGGAGACAAGCTACATCAAACAAAGGTATGTATTCTATCCATTTGATTACCCAAGTATCAAGTATTGTATGCTAGATAGGGTAATACCTTGGAAAGTTCATAATTGCATGTATAATAGAGAAAACATAGATCCAAAGTATTTAGGGTTGCATGTACACTTAGGAGTGTTAGAATGCGCAAAACCCATCAGTGGTATCAGAGCCAAGGCTTGTTTTCTTGTTATACTTGCAAAATTAGCTGAAAAATCGAATTGTATTAGTTTAAAAGTTATGCTAATTACTTGAAAAAAAATTTGATGTGAATTATCTTTGTTCATATGAGTTTATTAGATTAATAGAAAAGTTAATTGATTATGTGTTTTCAATCCATTTTAATCTAAGAGTTGATTCTAAAATGTGTTTTTGTAACTTGTCCTCAAGTTATATGAAAAGTCACATTTAAGTTTCATAAAACTCATAAAAAGTTGGCAATGGTTACAAAAATGAAGAGTCTTGTCCTCATTAAATGGTTTTATGACTCTATAACTTGTCCTCAAGTTATGGAGGTTCAAGAGTCACTTCATTAAATGATAAAATGTGTAACCTTAATTAGTTTCATAAGTTACAAAAATAAAGAAAAGTTACATTCTTTTATTAGTTTAAAGTCTTCCATAACTTGTCCTCAATTTATGGAACTTGAAGAGTTTTTTTTTAATTAAAACTACTTTAAACACATAAGTTATGGAATTAATTAGTTTTGAATATTTTCAAAACTTGCCCTCAAGTTTTGGAATTTGTAAAGTTTTCCCCATGAATACTTTAATTCCAAGTTAGCCCTTAGAATTTTAAAAGTTAAAATTCAACCCTTATACTTTATAGTATTATAAGTTAATAATAAATATATGTATAAGAGCAAGTCAGTCTTACCGTTAGTAGGCCTCATTCACGAAGCCGGTCTATAAGGGGGGTATAAGGTTACTGCCTATAAAATGGCAGTTTAATGGGTGTCCACTCTCACCCACCGCTTCCTTGACTGGTGGAGGGTCGTTAGTCGAACGGGTAGGACAAGGACTATAATTCTCCCTTCATTAAAAGTATTAATGATAAATACTAAGTAACTAAACTTTTTATAAATTCCCAATCTTAGTTACTTAGGAAAATGTGAATAAGGTGCTAATCCATGAAATTACACTTTGCACTTTGTTTAAACCGTTAGTGGAGCGTGTGTGGTTAACTGGCACACTAACCTGGATTTAACAAAGTAGGCAAAGGGTAACTTAATATTTATCATAGTATCGGTGGAGCTCGTATGGTTAACCGACACATCGATTGAGGGGTAAATATTAAGGGTACCAAGTATATTTGCATGGTTACTTCACACCTTGTTTTGTGATCCTCGGCATCCCAGTCACAAAACCTGAAGGGCACACTCGAGATTGAAACATGCCATTGAAAAGTTCAATGAATCTCAAAAGATCTAGGAGTTTCAAATCCAATTAAAAACCTAATTACATTATTTCGTTTTTCATGGTGGAAATTGGTAAATCGTCATTTACCTACCTTCAACTATTTTATAACTCGGATTACGGCATCCCTCTTCCAGTTATAAATAGGTTGTTAGATCCTAAGCTTAATATTTCATATTGGGTGTTATATTAAGGACTTTAGATCAACTATCTTGAATATCTCCCAAAAGATGTCTAGTTCAGACATCTATGATCTTCCCAAATCTCTTAGAACTTTACTTCCTCCACCTCCTCCAATTATTCCCGCTAACCCACAAGTTCAAAGGTCACTCAATCCCTATTGGCAAGCAAGGTTTATGTGTGATCACATCTTGGAGATGAAGTCACATATTGACAAGCCGGGAGAGTTGGGTATCAAAGTCTTGAGAAAGTTGGATGTTCAATCACTTTCTAAGTCACATAGTGAGTTCCTTTGGGACTATTATGAAACAGACTATGACATGAACCTTAATGATCATATCTATTTGCTTGGTGCTACTGAATCAGCAATGATTTAGAGGACCAGTAAAGCAAATTTGATTTGAATATCAACTTCCCAAACTTCTATGGACTTTGAAAATGGTAACATTGGATATCCAGAAAATCTTTCGGTTCCAATGGAAAGGGATTGGCCATAGTCAACTCGGTTGACCAAATGGTAAAGAGAAAGGCAAGTCTGTGATAGTCCAGTACACCATTCCCAAAGAGTCCATATGTTTCTCTTTCCAAAGGAAGGGGCATTGATTGCGAAGCTGCCTATTTACCTGAAAGATCATAAGGTTGATCAATTCAAGAAGTTTGACTCTTCTTCAGAACTCTGTTAAGTTTCTATTATGAGATTCTCATTACATGATGTGACTGGGTCACATGTTGATGCTTTAAGAATCAAAGAAAAGTGAAGAAACTTAAAGGAAGTACATGCTGATTCTGATCACGAAGATGGATTTCGATCGCATGGTTTGGTGATCAGAATTTTTGAAGCTGTTACTTAGGAATTATGATATATTGCTTAGGAATAGATAACAACAAGTTTTTCATATGCATTTGCATTGTAAGGATAAGTTTTTCCGGAAGTTTTAAAATAAAAAACAGTTTTGATTTATTTATTTTAAGTATCCTTACAATGGCATTTGTGAAAAATTGTTGTTTACATGTTTCCATTGATAGCAATATTGGAAAATGGATTTGATTCTTTCATTTGTGGTAGTGTCATAATTTACCAAATAAGGAAAGATTCTCATTCCCAAGGCTTCAGTTGGATAGAAACTTGGAATCATGCAAGTTGAATAGTATGATGAATGAGAACTTTCAAGCATTGGAAAATTAAGACTTGTTCACATGGATGTGTGAGTCAAGTTAAGGACTAAAGGGATCGAGTACACATTCTAGTGCACTGGTCAAGTCCACCACAAAGCTCGTTAAGACTATTCGTCATGATTTACTAAATATTAGTAAATATGGTTATACTTACAAGTTTAAGTATAATTCAGAAACATTGGAAAAGTCTCAATGTATGGCAGAACGAATGGGAAGAATCAAATTAGGCAGACAGATAAAAGTTTCTCAAATCTGAAAAGATGGGAGAGTACTTTAGTATCATGTTTTGTGATCATCTTAATGATTAAAGAACCACATCACGATTGGTCTTCTAAAGACATCTTAGTGCATTCTTATGACTAAGAAGAGGAGTCATGAATTGTTGAAATGGTTAAATCAAGAAGATGAGTCATACTTCGTTTCAAAACAAGTCTTAGAGTCATACTCCAAGACTATAAGTTGAGTGACATATCTTAAAGAAAGGTTTATAACACTTGTCAAATGTAAGAGTAAAAGTGTCCTACTCTTGTACATTTGAAGTTGGTAAGTTGTGATGTTTTGGATTAAACAAAGACCAACTAAGGCCAATTGTGTGAAGTGTTTGTCTTGATAAAGAATCCGCACTATCTCTTGAATATTTGGCAAGATAGTCTTATATGTCAAGAGGACAGTGGGAGTCTTAAAGATCCTAAAAAGAATTTCAAGAACTAATCAAGAATAAAACCTGAGGTTCTTCACTAGCACACGACTTGACGTTTATAACCTATCATGTTGACATATTCTGTGCCCATTCCAGTTAAAGTTGGCTTTGCATAGGAGTTCTGAAAGTTCTCAATTGGTTGCATAACAACTTGGAAGCAATGGCAGGCCCTGTACTGCCAGGTGGCAAGAAGTTAAGATTGCATAAGTTCAGTCCATATGAGTTTGGATTTGTCATTATCCTTGTCTTGTGACTATGGTTTTGACGATTCACATGGATAAGAACACATACACCATAAAATCTAAGGGTCATAAGGTTTCTCTCCGATTCATGAAAATGATGGTGAGGAAACACTTCCACCAAGTAGATTTGAAGCAGATGGCAAAAGGTCTAAACAATTGAGACTATGATTACGGCATCCCTTTTCATAGTTCTGAAATTGTTTAGACACACATGCATGCTATCTAAGGAAAGGTGTATGATTTTGATAAAGTTTTATCAAAGCATCTCGTATCAGAAATCTAAACTTTGGTAAGGAAGTCAATAAAGTATTGATTTCTAGAAGTCCAGCTGATTTCTGAGTACATGTCAAAGCTAGTGGGAGCATAAGTGTTATGCTAATAATCATCATGTTAGTGGGAGCATGATCCTTATTGTTAGTGTTGCAAGTTAGCAATGTTAATTATAGAAAACAAAAGTTTCAATTCGTGAGGCTGCAAGGATTGAAAAAGTTGTTTTGCTATAATTAAGGGAGATGATATACTTCATTTCAGTTCCAAAGGCTTAGATTGAGACCTTAATCATCTTTAGTCAAGAATATATATATGAATTTCATGTTGGATTGGTTCAACTTAAGGAAATTCTATATATTGCGTTCTCAAAATTCGATTATGATTACGACATCCCTCTTCATAGTCAAATTTTGAAAACATGGCAAATAAAAATATTGTAGCAAAAGACTGGTCTAGAATCATGTCTTTATGTGAGACATCATGAATCGTGTACCATTTGCTTTGGGTACAGGATCGATTGCATGTGCTATAATATTTGTCATTTCTAAATTTTTCCAAATGCCCAGAGGCATTAAGAAGGGAAAAGGTCTAGAATTGGATATGACTAAAATGATTAAGCAATTGTCGAGGACAATCTGAGGTTTACCAAAGATTGGTTGCTCAGGGACAGTTGGAAGTATAGTGCTAATTTTGGAAGGACCATATTGACATATTCTGAAAAGAGGCATCTCTTATTCAGAAGTGATAGTCAAAATGAGAATATGGAGTTGTCTCCATAGGTGGAAGTTATATGTGTAAGATTAGAAAACTTAATGCAAGAAGCATGTCCAAAGCAATGTACTTTGAATATGAGACTTAGTTTTCATGGAGTTGATCTCCATTGGAATACCTTATAATGACTGTTGACAAGTCTTTGTGACTTTGTACATATTCATTACAGGAGGGTCAGTGCATATAAGTTTAAAATCTAAACAGATTTCGATAAATGATAGGAATTTGAAATTCTCACATTTTTCGATAAGGATTTGGGAGTGTGAAATTAGAATCATTGAAATTATGTTCAATTGGTTTATTTCACAAAGTAAGGATCATAGACAAACATAGAGTGCATACTTGTTGTATGGCAAAGCTATTGTTTAAGAAAAACATAGTGTACATGCTTGGAGCATGGGACAACTAGTGTTTTTAATTCAAGTATAAAGTTGATAAAACCGAAACCATGAATAATGAGTAATCGGTATGGTGATAAATAAAAGTGTTTATTTATATTCATAGGGTTTGATACCATATTTAATTCATTTATTCTTGTGTTTCACTTTGCATGTTTTGACTTCCAGAATAACTAAGTCGCTCTTCCTGAATGATTAAGTTATTCAAACCATCCACAGTTGGTCATATGTTGGAAGTAGATATGAATCAAGAATGTCATGGGTTGGTTTGTAGAGGTCCAAGTTGGTGGACAAAGTGGTGCTACAACACTCATGAGTGCTCATAAGTTCTGAGTATTGGATTCAACCCGCGCTCATTTGAATCACTTCATGGATTTTATCACGAGTGATCATGAGACGATAATATCTTATATTCTTCAAACCTAGAGATATGAGTTGTTACTATGAGTTTGTTGTACATTGATTGCACGAAAACGCATTCGGTAACTCGATGTTATAAAACATGCCTTTGTGTATGATTCAACAAGTAGTAGAACAAGCCAGATGAGTCGAAGTTTATCCATTCCTTTTACCTTCGGGATAAAAGCGATATCTGTGGGCCCCTCGATGATTTAAAGATGATACATGTGAGTGCTTGGCCAAGCCAGGACTGATTTGATTTGTTCAATCAGTCAGTCATCATGAATCGGAAATCGGGAAACAACAAATGGACAGAGAGAATGATTGATAATCCATGTCTCAGTCCATATGATATCTAGAATGGAGGAATATATGATCCCTTATCTAATGGACAAGTCATTGACAAAGGTCAGAGTTCATCGACAAGGTCAGAGTTCGACAGAAGCTTTTGAGAGCTACGATTGCTGATCGGTTCCTGAAGTCATACGCAATAATAGTTTTAGACTTATCCAAGTGGGAGACTGTTGGATTAATGTCTAAGTCCATAACTATAATTGGTAAGACTTGACCCGACCCAGCATGGTCCATTTGGGTTGCATGGCATCATGCATTTGGATAGACTATAATGAGAGAAATAACACTTAAGGTTGGTTAATATATTATAAGTTCTAATATAGTAATAAGGTTATTTAATTAGTATTGATCAAGAATTAATTTGGAATTAATTAAGTGATCAAAAGGAGACTAATTAAATATATGGGTTGATTGTGTAAATCATTCATTCTTATATATGTGGGCTTGTGATCCAAGATTTCTTATGTTCGACTAAGTCCATGGGGTGACCCATGGATACTCCATGGAGGTTAAAATCCATGGAGTATAAGGAATGGGTAAAGTTATGAGTTACATGGTGTAACCCTAATAGCCACCATATAAAAGAATCCCATGGCTCAAGAAATCGTGTACTAATGTGTGAATATGAGGGCTAGACGATTTCAAGGAGTGTTCCATTTCTCTCAAGTCATTCCATGTGCATTTGGTGTTGTGTGAACCATTTGAGGTGTCACACTTGGGGCACTAGGCACTCAAGCTTCATGGAGACAAGCTACATCAAACAAAGGTATGTATTCTATCCATTTGATTACCCAAGTATCAAGTATTGTATTCTAGATAGGGTAATACCTTGGAAAGTTCATAATTGCATGTATAATAGAGAAAACATAGATCCAAGGTATTTAGGGTTGCATGTACACTTAGGAGTGTTAGAATGCATAAAACCCATCATGATCATATCGTGTTCTTGTTTACCTGCTTTAATCTATTCGATCATAAAGGATTTATTCCTATCACTATGATATGAAACTATTTTGAAAACTTTTTGTAATAAGAAATGGTTTTTGGATGTTTGAAAAAGTTTTAAATTTTTATGAATTTTATGGATGTTACAAGTTGGTATAAGAGCCTTGGTTTGAACGAACTGGAGGAACACTCGTGTGAATACAGTCTCAAACTAAGGAAAAGATTTTCAAAATGATTTTCAAATGGTTTTCAAAATACTAAAGGAGGATGCAGAGTGTACGATCAGCCGGAGCCAGTAAGTAGACCCCAAAATACCATACTGTTATTTAATATTGTGACATGTTAGCACATCATGCTGGTGATTGGCTAGGGATCTTCATGAATTGCATGATAGAATTTCCTGATCTTTGATGCCTTAGCTTGTGTAGAGTACCTCATTGATTTTTGTGTGACTCTTTTGTGTGTGAATTAGTTATTAGATGAATGCGTTAACTCACATACTTCATGGGTTAAATGGTTCTAGGTTAGAGGATTTGGTCCTGCTGTGCAGCTCTTGTCTGACTCCAACTGTTGTGGGATTGAATCTTTTAGCCTAGGGCTGTTTAAGTCATAGGATATGTGATAGTGTTCATGCAATAACTATCTGACACCAATAGAGGGCGTATGGTAGTTGGTGGTAGGATGAGTCGTGTGGGGTTAGCCAGCCAGTCAGGAGATATTTAGCCTTTCTCTAGGAGTGAGGATTGAGCGTTCGCCTCTACTTATGTACACTGTTAGGGTGTTGTGATGATCCTTAAGACAAATATGGGTAGGTGTGGAAGGTAGTATGGTCCTGTACTACTGAAAGCACATGACCCATACGCGAAGCACTGAAGAGTCACAACCCGTAGTGCTTCGTTGGGAGTTGGTTCCCCATTGTTTATACGGTTTATATGATATATTCCTGGTATATTTTTAGTATGGTGGTTACGAGAAGATTTGAGGCCGGATCCAGGTCAGGACCAGGAGCTGGTAGCCAGGATAGGCCAGCATTGACAGAGGATCGTGTCAGGGAGATCATCTGGGAGGAGGTGATTGAGATAGTCCGGGGTCAGATTCCGGAGATGTTCGGGTCTATTAAGACTGCGATGATGGAGTACTTTGATGACAGATACGCAGCCATTGCTGAGACAGTTGCTGCTGCAGCCTTCGCAGACGTGGCGGCTGCAGGTGCGGGAGCATGTTGGGATTTTTAGTACCGGGACTTCAATAACACGAATCACCCGACCTTGGATGGGGTTCAGGACCCAATCATATCCATGAGGTGGCTATCTGACGTGGAGGGATGCTTCTTCACATGTTTACGCACTGCTAACCAGAGGGTCAGGTGCGCTCTGAACCTGTTGAGGTCCGGAGCGAAGGATTGGTGGAGACTTGTTACCGGGTCATATTCTGATGAGTAGAGAGTTGCGGTTACGTGGGATCAGTTCATGGAGATGTTCCGTACTTGATACATTCCGCGAGTTGAGCGGGAGAGGCTGGCACAGGAGTTTTTAGAGTTGAGACAGGGTACGGAGTCGGTGAAGGAGATCCCCCACATGTTCAGTGAGAGGACGATGTTTTGCCCGGAGTTTTCTTCCGAGCAGGCTCAGATGACTCGTCATCTGAGCATGCTCAAGACTGAAATCAGAAAATTCATTGCTACTCAGCGTTGTGATACTTTACTGGAGTTACAGGAGGCCGTTAGGCATCGTGAACTTGAGATTGAGTTGCAGTTGAGGGAGCAGAGACAGGCCTCGGCGAAGTCACAGCCTATGCCGAAACGATTTAGAGCCGCTGACTCTAGGCAGGGGAGTCAGAAGGGTCGTACTTGTGGGAAGTGTGGCAAGGTGCATGATGGGTTTTGTCGATCTTCTTCAGGGTACCACAAGTGTAGCAAGTAGTGTCATATTGCTAGGGATTGTAGGCAGCAGACTACAGCTTCTGGGGTCAGACTTTGTTACCATTATGAGCAGGTGTACCATATGAAGGCCCAGTATCCCCTACTAGCTGCCAGGTCGGCGTAGGCTCCAGCGCTGGCTACACTGAGGATTACTGACGGGAGTCAGGGTAGAGCAAATCCCCCAGTGGCCGGTATGTTTCTATCTCTTATCTTATTGATTATATTTGTTTTATGCTTATATGTTTGTACCTATGATTAGGTACATTTTTAGCGAACTCCTTTCCTGTTTTGGTATTATTTGACTCGGGGGCGAGTCGGTCATTTATCTCTCGATCTTTCAGTAGGGAGTTCAGTTTGCCTTTAGGAGAGCTAGAGTGTCCGTTGCGAGTCTCCATCCCCAACAAGCACGGGATTTCTGCTTCTTCAGTCTATTGGGGTTGCGTTTTGGAGATCTTCGGGGTATCCTTCCCGATTGACTTGATTCCGATTCCTATGGGGGACATTTGTGTGATAGTGGGTATGGACTGGATGAGTCGTTTCGATGCCATGATCGACTGTGAGGGTCAGTGTGTGGTAGTTCGAACCCCAAGTGGGGGAGAAATGGTTATCCACGGCGAGGGCACCAGGTTTAGTTCAGGATTTTTCTCAGCTGCCAGGGCTCGGCAGTATATTCAGCACGGCTGTCCGGGTTATTTGGCGTATGTAGTGGATACGCGGGTCAGGGATAAGGTCTCAGTTTTGTATATCCTAGTTGTTAGGGATTTTTATGATGTGTTTCCGGAGTGCCTCTGGAGAGGCAGGTCGAGTTCAGGATCGACCTTGTGCCAGGTGCGGCCCCTATTGCCAAGGCGTTGTACTGATTAGCACCACCAGAGATGTAGGAGCTGTCATCTCAACTGCAGGAGCTGCTAGGAAAGCAGTTCATTCATTCGAGCAGTTCTACGTGGGGAGCATCGATTCTCTTCGTCAAGAAGAAGGATGGTTCACACTGTATGTGCATTGATTACCGAGAGTTGAACAAATTGACGGTGAAGAACCGTTATCCACTTCCACGGATTAATGATCTCTTTGATCAGCTACACGGAGCATCTTGGTTCTCCAAGATAGACTTGAGGTCCGGGTACCATCAGGTCAGGGTGAGGGAGGAAGACGTGGAGAAGACCACGTTCCAGACTCATCACGGACATTACGAGTTCGTGGTGATGCCGTTTGGGCTCACCAATGCGCTGACAATGTTTGTGGACCTGATGAATCGGGTATACAGACCGATGCTCGATCGCTCGGTCAGTGTGTTTATAGATGACATCTTGGTGTATTACAAGACCAGAAAGCAGCATGAGGAGCATCTCCATGAGTTATTTGGAGTTTTGAGGCGAGAACGACTTTATGCCAAGTTCTCGAAGTGTGAGTTTTGGTTGAGAGAGGTTCAGTTCCTTGGACACCTCATTAACCAGGAGGGGATTTTGGCCGATCCGACCAAGATCGAGGCGGTTATGCAGTGGGAGGTTCTGAAGTCTCCCTCGGATATCAGGGGCTTCTTGGGATTGGCAGGGTACTACCAAAGATTCATATAGGATTTCTCCAAGATTGTAGTACCCCTCACCCGTCTGACGAGGAAGGGGGTGTATTTTCGGTGGGGCCCTGAGCAGCAGACTGCATTTGAGACTCTGTGACAGCAACTCTGCGAGGCTCCAGTCTTGACTCTTCCGAAGGAGTTGAGGATTTCGTGGTGTTCTGTGATGCATCCATCACCGGATTAGGAGCAGTCCTCATGTCGAGAGGGCGGGTGATAGCCTATGCTTCACAGCAGCTGAAGCCGCATGAGAAGAGATATACCACACACGGTCTGGAGTTGGGAGCGGTGGTATTCGCTCTCAAGATTTGGAGACATTATCTCTAAGGGGTCCGCTGTATCATATACATTGACCACAAGAGTTTAAGACATATCATGGATCAGCCGAACCTGAACATGAGGGAGCGCAGGTGGCTGGACGTAGTCAAGGATTTTGACTGTGAGATCGTTTACCATCCGGATAAAGTGAATGTGGTGGCGGACGCCCTGAGCCATAAGTCGGCTGGATCTTTTGTTCCAGAGGCATGTATGAGGATATCAGTGGATTCTTCACTTGTGAGCCTAATCAGGGAAGCTCAAGTTGTGGGTGTACGACATGAGAACTAGAAACTGGAGAGGATTAGGGGTGAGATCACCAGATTCATGCAGGATAGTCGTGGATTGTTGACCCTCTGCGGTCGGGTCTGGGTTCCGATGTCTGGTGGGGTCAAACAGATATTACTAGAGGAGGCTCATATGTCTCGTTTCTCTATTCACCTGGGGGCCACCAAGATGTACCGAGATATGAGACTGAGCTACTAGTGGACGTGCATGAAGAGAGAGATCGCATGGTACGTCGAGAGGTGCTTGACCTGCAGGATGGTCAAGGTCGAGCATCAGAGGCTGCATGGCAAGCTGCAGCCTCTGGAGGTTCCCATGTGGAAATGGGAGTAGATCACGATGGACTTTATCACCAAGCTACCGAGGACGACGAAGGGATATGATGATATATGTGTCACCATGGATTGATTGACCAAGAGCGCCCATTTTCTAGTGATATGGGAGAGTTTGTCGACCGAGAAGTTGGCCGATATGTATATCCGCAAGATCGTTGCTCGCCACGGGGTGCCGGTCTATATTGTTTCATACCGTGTTGTTCGATTCACCTCTCGCTTCTGGTAGAAGTTACATAAGGAACTGGGCACGAGGCTACATTTTAGCACAACTTATCATCCACAGACAGACGGCCGGAGTGAGCGGACCATACAGACCCTCGAGGATATGTTGCGGGCCAACGTTATTGACTTTGGTGGGAGCTGGGACTCCTACCTACCCCTTACAGAGTTCTCCTACAACAATAGCTTTCATTCTAGTATTGGTGCTCCACTATTTGAGCTGTTGTATAGACGGAGATGTCATACCCCAGTCTGTTGGGGTGAGGTTGGTCACAGGGTGATGGGTCAGACCGAGGTAGTTCTGCAGACTACCGAGAAGATTGAGCAGATCAGACAGCGGTTGCAGACTGCTCAGAGTCGGCAGAAGAGTTACACAGACCGGCGCCGATATGGGTTGGAGTTTCAGGTTGGTCACACGGTACTACTAAAGGTCTCACCCTGGAAGGGTGTGATTCGTTTCAGGAAGAGGGGGAAGTTAGGTCCCCGATACATTGGACCCTTCGGGTTATTGCTAGGGTTGGCATGGTGGCATATAGACTGGATCTCCCGGAGGAGCTCAGTCAGATTCACAACACTTTTCACGTCTCGCAATCGCGAAAGGGCATATTGGATGAGGATGCAATGGTATCATTGGAAGATATTCAGGTTGATGAGTGCCTGAATTACGTGGAGAGGCCAGTGGCCTTCTTGGAGAGGAAAGTGAAGGTTCTATGTAACAAGGAAGTACCTTTGGTAAAGGTACAATGAGAGCATCGGAGGGGATCCGAGTGGACTTGGGAGCTAGAGGTCGAGATGCGGGAGCATTATCCGGAGTTGTTCCCCGCAGTGGACTTCGAGGACGAAGTCTAGTTAAAGTGGGGGAGAATTGTAACATACCGACTCCCATGTATGAAATTTTAAGGATTTTTGTACAACACACAAGACCTACTCGACGAGTTGGAGGCCCCAACTCATCGTGTAGAAACTAATAAGGCTGCATTGTTTTGGAACCAACTCGACGAGTTGGAGGACCCCAACTCGACGAGTTGAGGCTGTGCATGAAAATCCTAATTTTTAGGGTTTGCACCCTATTTGAAGAGTGATTTTGGTGTGGTTCTGAAGGAACTTGGAGCTTGAAGAGGTTGGAGAAAAGGGAGAAGCGGTAGATCCGACATCTACACAGTTTTGGCAACCATCTTGAGGTATAAAGTTGATACCTTGACCTTTTATTGTTTTGATCTCCTCTTATGAAAGTATATGGTCACTTTTGGGGCATAATGGAGTTATTCTCATATTTGGGCTTGTCAATAGGATGTGGTTTCAGATCCGGACACCTCTAGGCCTCCATGGATATAAACTTGCCCACTTTATCTAGTCTTGGCCCTCCTCCATGCCCTAAACCTCTTATTAAGATTAGTTTTGGTGTTTTAATCCCTTTGATGCCTTGCATGCACGTAAAGTTAGCAACTTTATGTGGTATATTAGTCCTAAGAGGCTAGATCTGTAGTTTGGAGCCTTGGAGTCGACTGAAAAGGGCTGAACACGTTAAGACAGGAAAACTGGACGAGTTGCTTAGCCAACTCGATGAGTTGGATAGGGTTTACCCGCCTTCTGGATACTGGGTGGACTCGACGAGTGGGTGAGATGACTCGGCGAGTTGACTACGGTTTTCCCGGTCTTCTGAACACTGAAGAACTCGACGAGTTACTCGGGTAACTCGACGAGTTGTATTGAGCGTTTCATGATCTTCATGGTTGTTCCTTATGGTGTCCATGGTTGTTCATGGTTGACATATGGGCCATTGGTCAACATGGTTGTTCCTTATGGTGTCCATGGTTGACATATGGGCCATTGGTCAACATGGTTGTTGCTTATGGTGTCCATGGTTGACATATGGGCCATTGATCAACATGGTAGTTGCTTATGGTGTCCATGGTTGACATATGGGCCATTGGTCAACATGGTAGTTGCTTAAGGTGTCCATGGTTAACATATGGATGACATATAGCCCATTGGTCAACATGGTTGTTGCTTATGGTGTCCATGGTTGACATATGGGTCATTGGTCAACATGGTAGTTGCTTATGGTGTCCATGGTTGACATATGGGCCATTGGTCAACATCGTAGTTGCTTATGGTGTCCATGGTTGACATATGGGCCATTGGTCAACATGGTAGTTGCTTAAGGTGTCCATGGTTGACATATGGATGACATATGGGCCATTGGTCAACATGGTTGTTGCTTATGGTGTCCATGGTTAACATATGGGCCATTGGTCAACATGGTTGTTGCTTATGGTGTCCATGGTTAACATATGGGCTATTGGTCAACATGGTAGTTGCTTATGGTGTCCATGGTTGACATATGGGTCATTGGTCAACATGGTAGTTGCTTAAGGTGTCCATGGTTGACATATTGATGACATATGGGTCATTGGTCAACATGGTTGTTGCTTATGGTGTCCATGGTTGACATATGGGCCATTGGTCAACATGGTTGTTGCTTATGGTGTCCATGGTTGACATATGGAGGACATATGGGCCATTGGTCAACATATATCATTTGTGCCGGTTGTGTATTAAAATGTAAAATTTTCAAATACTTAATTTTGTAGGAAATATTAATTTTTTAAACAATTTTATTAATTATTAAGGGTCCCCGATTAATCCCTGCTGAGTCTGATTAATCGCTTATCGCCAGTTAACCGCCGAGCTACCGACGAGCTATTTTTACAACCTTGATTAATTAAAATAGAAATTGATTTTTCTTTTAAATATGAGTTTTTACAAAACTACCCTTACTAATTAAATACGAGTCATTGTATGTATTATGATAATTTGGTCATTTTGTAATGGAACATCTTCTAGGCGCCATAATGTTTTCCGACGAAACACGTTGTTTCAGTTCTTCATTCTGAAATTCAGTCACTTTGAAACATCCCCAACTTAAAAATTCCGACAGACAAAAAACCCTAAAATCAATTTCGCAAAATCGTTATCTTAGTGAATGTTTATTATTATGGAAGTCAGTACTTCATCTAAGATTCAATCAAGAAATCAAACGAAATCGCTATCAGACATGCCATTTGAAGTGATGGAGAAAATAATAATCGACTTGGCAAAAATTTCAGCAGTCGAGGCTTTCAGGATGAAGAGTGTGTAAGTTTTGCCTTTGATCATTCTATTTCACAAGTGTATTTGAGTTGTCTTTACATTATCGAGCGAATATTGTGTTTCGTTTGCAGTTGCAGATTTTTCAACGAGGTAGGAAAAACGGATGAAGTGTATAAACATATGGAGTTAGATGGATTACGATTTCGTGTTTTCTCTGACCAGAAACATACAGTTGTCAATAAATGCATAGAGATGAGAAACCCAAATATTCTATTCAAGAATGGATTGGTACGTTGTTGTATATATGCATAGTAGTAATTAATCTGTTACTTGTTTTCCATAACTTTAACTAGAAATTATGTGTTTAATGTTTTTTTTCAGATGAAGTTATTTTTCTTAGAAGCTGAACATGAAGGGAAAACGATGCTTGAAGAAGCATCTGCATTGGGACATTTGGATTCAACATTTGTTTTGGGAATGATGTTGATGGCTGAAGGGAGACATAGGAAGCACGAAGCTTTGGACATGTTGAACAATGCTTACCGCAGAGCTAAAGGTAAGTGGAATCTTAAAGCAACTTGTTCTAAGGTTCATCTCCACTTAAATAGGGAGGGGATAAAACATGTACACTTCCATGGCTTCGATAGATCTTATGCATTGCATAAGTCTGTAGGTAGTGTGTCAGACGCTTTTGTGAATGGATACAAATGGGTGTTTATGTGTGACATTTGTTTATGGGATGCTTGTTTTGTTAGGTTTTCTAGGGAGTTTGGTATAATTTATGAGTAGTTTGTTGATATGTACTTTCATATTATGACAATTAATGTTATGTAGATTCTTTTGGTTTAATATAAGGGACTAAAAGAGTTAAAGTTTGGAATGATGTTTGAATGATGTTTAAATAATGTTTGAAATTTGAATAATGTATTTTGGCCTTTTAATATTAGTGTTTATATTGTATTGTGATTATAGTTGTATGTAGCAAATGTTTGTTCTTTCCTAGTATTAAATACATATAAAATACATTTGTAAAGGCATAAACAAACATGTATTTTATTTTGGACTTGGTAATTTGGTTTAATATCAACTAGTGGAGTACTCATGCTTTTCATAGGGTAAAATTGTAAAGGAATAAACATATGGACTAAAAGTGGCAACAAAGAAAAAGTATTGTGGCTGAAATCAAAGTAAAAAAAGTTACTATAAAGATAGGGACTAAAAGTGGCAACAAAAGAAAAGTATTGTGTCTAAAATCTAATGTAAATAAGTTTACTATTAAAATCTTTTTCCACTTTTAATATGTATATTAGTACATGAATATATACTAGTAATTTGGTGAAATGTTAATATAAATGTATTACATTATGGATTATGATATATATATGTTATTTTTGTCTTTTTCATTTTAACAATCAAAAGTCCAATATTACCTAGCTATAAAAGGCTATAATATTTTAATATGTGTTTTGACACAAATACCCTTAGTATTCACATATTTTGAATGATTTCAAGGGCAATTTGGTCTTTCTGCACTCTAAATTGTTAAGGCGCCATCATACATCTGACGTCACGCCGGCGTTCCAGTTCTTCAACCATTCATAACATCTCAACTTTTTCGGACAATAAATCTGTATACAAACAGTCAAACCCCCAAATCGACTTAGAATAATCATTCTCAAAAACGATTTTCTCCGATAATAGAGACTCCTGTACTCCTCTCGACCAAATCAGCATAAAGTAAGTTTTTTTCCATACCCTGTTACACTATCTTTCATATTTACGCTTAATTTTAAAAAAAAAGAAATTGAAATCAACTACTCCAATGTGTATTTTGTAAGTAGAATCTCGAATACTAGAAGTCGCCTTTCGTTAGATGATCTCCCACTGGAGCTTTTGAGTCGAATATTTGTAGTATTAGGGTCAGAATCTGCGAAAGACATCGTCTCTGCAAGACTTTGGTAATTATCAATAAACATCATTTGTCATTCATTTGTCATTTTTTATCAGCAAGTTGCTTTGATGACTTGTGGATGTTCACCTTTGGATTCGCTATTCTCACTTCGGGTTCGCTCTTCACGGGGTTAGGTTCACTGCGAACCTCCTTGGTACCACTTGGTCTACCTTTTGCAAATGCTGAGTGATTATTTAAGGGTTCAGCCACGTATCTCCCTTTAACTTTCCAAGAAGTTATTTCAGATAGACCAACGGTTTCGTCAGCATTATCTATGGGAACTGACCAGAAGTGTTCATCACATCCGTCTTTGTTGTCTTCGTCGACAATGGTCTTCAGCTCGACGGTTTGATTTTCGGTTATCCCATTGACTTTAATGTTGGATATAGTGTCTAAGTCCATAACTATATTTGGTATGTACTTGACCCGACCCGGCACGGTCCATTTGGGTTGCACTTCACCCGAACAATTTACGGATAATCTTTTGAGAATAGTATAAGTTATTATTTATTAATATATTATAAGTTCTAATATATTAATATAAAATCATATTATTTAATTAGTGTTGATCTATAATTAATTTAGAATTAATTTAGAGATCGAAAGTATGACTAATTAAATATGGGCTCTTGTATTTATATAGTGTGGGCTAATGCTTATTTGGAATGGGCTAGGCTTGCATGGAAAGTCCATGGATACTCCATGGAGCTTTAACCCATGGATCTCATGGAAATGAAAAGACATGGGTATTAGGGTTTACATGAATGTAACCCTAATCCACCACACTATATAAAGGAGGCTTTCGTTCTTGAAATCACACGAGTTGTGGTGAGTAAACTAAGAGGGCCGATTTCAAGAAGTTTGTGACTATTCTCTCAAGTTTCCAAGTTTGTGGTGATTTGTGACTTCCATTTGAGGCATCCACATTATTGGTGCTAGGCTCTCAAACTCCAAGCAATCAACTACTACTACAAGGTAAGTAATTCTACTAGTTTTATTTGATTCAAGTACCCCATGCCATGCTAGTTAGGATAAGAACCTTGGAAAAATAATTATTTGCATGTATCTTAGTCAAACATAGATCCAAGGTTTCTAGGGTTTCATGTACACCATAGGAGTGTTAGAATGCTAAAAACCCATCATTTAAAAACTTGATTTGGCGTTGTTTGAACTTTTGGAAAAACAGTTGCTTTTACTTTCAAAATTTCAGGTTTGTTTTGAACAACTCTTGAGAACTCAACAGAATTTTCAGAAATAAGAGCTTTCGCAGGTTGAGATTCAATTTTAACAAACTCTGAGCAGTCAACCACATCCTCTACAGAAATGTCACTCATATCACTATCCTCATCGAATTTAGAAGTGTTTTCAACATTTAATTTATTTTCTAAACTCAAATTGGCATTCAATGAATCAAATTTTTGCACAGTATCAGATTTGATCTGTTTTTTATAATTTTCATCCAAAAGTTGTTTCAACATGTTTTTGTGGTCCTTGGACTAAATATAATTTTCAATACGTTCAAGTCCGACTTTGTATGAATCAGAAGTTTCTTCAGACGAAACAATAGATTTGCAATTGTAACAATCTGCGTCTATTTCGTCTTCCTTTAATTCTAGAAATGGCAAAATCATTTTATGGATTTTCTTACTGATTTCACAATCAAGGTGCAGTTGAGTAATATTAAAATAACGCCTTTTTGCAATTAAACAAAAAATGTTTCGCTTTTTTAAAAGCATTAAATATCTCTCTGCAAATAAATAGATTCGTCCCTAGACTTAGACAAATCTGACTCAACCTTCTGGATCCACATACGCCTCTCCTCACTCTTGGATGTTGCCCTGCTCAATTGATCGGTTAGGTTAGAGTTTGATAGTCGGGTTCGCTTTAAACTATCGCTTACATTTGAAAAGGTGAATTTTAGATCGTTAAGTTATGTTTCGTATCTAGATACAGGAATATTAAGTGATTCAAGAATGGAATTTACCTTATTGATCAGTTGTTCGCATTCGTTGATCTGTTCTGAAACAGGCCTTGTCGCGAAACAGCTATCTTCGCTCCTTCCACTCCCACTTGCATTCTCCTGCGATCCTTCTTCAGTCACCATCAAACATCTTCCCGAGTACTGCGAATTCTATTCTTTCGTAACAAACGCCCTTCCATGTGTGGGCTTGCGTACTTCTTCATTCTCTGAGTCTGTCGACCAGACTTCCAATCCTCCGAACTCACCTTGAGCCAAGTTTTCATGTACAACAAAAGCAGGCATAGAATTATCATTATATTTCTTCTTCCTAATCTCTTCCAGCTTTCGCATGTGATAGGCCTCCTCATCCTCTCCTTCATTCTTTTCATTCTTCCTTCGCAACATGCACTCCTTTGCAAGATGGTTTTTACCATGACAATTGTGACATCCCCTAATTTCTCGGCCAGAAAAGACCGATTTAATTTATGCTTTTTAAAATAAAATCAGAGAAATCTTTTCAAAAGATGTTGCGGAATTGGTCCCCAAACAACATATGATAAAAGTTTATCAAAATCCTTCTTTAAAAAGGTATATATTTCCCATATATATATATCAAAACTCGGGATGTCATGTTCCGATACAGATCAAAAGCATAAACAAGACATTATAAGCCTTTTAACAGTTATTTACAACTACTGGCCTATAATCAAAAATCTTCAGCGCAATTCCGCAATTGTAGAGACAACTTCAATCATCAGCGCTCTTGGCCTTCTCTTTTCAAGATTTACCTTCCGACTGAGAGCATCAGCAACAAAATTTGCTTTACCAGGGTGGTAAAGTATCTCACAGTCGTAGTCCTTGAGTAGTTCTAGCCAGCGCCGCTGCCTCATGTTCAATTCCTTCTGATTAAAGAGATATTGAAGACTCTTATGATCAGTGAAAAGTTTACACTTAGTACCATAAAGATAATGCCTCCATATCTTTAAGGCAAATACTACCGCTGCCAACTCCAGATCATGAGTTGGGTAGTTCTTTTCATGCTCTTTCAACTGCCTCGATGCATACGCTATCACTTTATCCCTTTGGGTCAGAACACATCCTAACCCAACTCCAGAGGCATCACTATAGACTGCAAAGTCATCAACTCCTTCAGGTAACGAAAGAATCGGTGCTTCACACAATCTCTTCTTTAACTTCTCAAAGGCTTCCTTATGCTTCTCATTCCAAGCATAAGTAGCTCCTTTGTGGGTCAAAGCTGTTAATGGAGTAGCAATCGAAGAAATCGGCGATAATATCCGGATAATCCTAAAAAGCTTCGAATCTCCGTGGGACTTTTTGGTTGTTCCCACTTCATCACAGCTTCAATCTTTGCTGGGTCAACCATTATTCCATCTTGGTTAACCACATGACCCAAAAATTGGACTTCTTGAATCCAAAATTCACATTTGGAGAACTTTGCGTACAGCTTCTCCTTTTTCAGAACTTCTAGCACTTCACGCAGATGCTTCTCATACTCCTGCTTGCTTTTCGAATAGATCAAGATATCGTCTATGAATACTATCACGGATTTATCAAGGTATGGTTTACAAACCCTGTTCATCAAATCCATGAAAGCTGTTGGGGCATTGGTTAATCCGAACGACATAACCAAAAATTCATAGTGTCCATATCTTGTTCTGAACAAGTCATCGATCCTCGGCAACGGGTACTTGTTCTTTATCGTCGCTTTATTCAGCTCTCTGTAATCGATGTACATTCTCATGCTCCCGTCTTTCTTCTTTACAAATAACACAGGGGCTCCCCAGGGTGATGAACTAGGTCGAATGAAACCTTTGTCCAATAACTCCTGAAGTTGTGTCATAAGTTCTTTCATTTCGGTTGGCGCTAATCGATAAGGTGCTTTGGCTATCGGCGTCGTTCCTGGTAACAAGTCGATATGGAAATCCACTTGTCGATCAGGGGGCAATCCGGGAAGATCTTCGGGAAAGACTTCCGGATAATCACACACCACCGGAATATCCTGCACCTCCTTCTTTTCCTTCTGAGCATCGATCACCAACGCTAAATATGATGTACACCCCTTGGCCAAACACTTTCTAGCTTTCATTAGGGAAATGATTCCAGAATTTACTCTGTGTTTGTCTCCATACACCATAAACGACTCTTTCCCTTGCGGGTTTACTTTAACTATCTTCTTCCTACACATTATTTCGGCATCATTGGCACTAAGCCAATCCATTCCTAAAACTATGTCGAATCCATTTAACTCGATAGGCAATAATTCCTCGTGGAACTTATTCCCGTCCAAGTCAATGATGATGTTTTTCATACGATGGCTAACAGGTACAAACTTGCCACTAGCAATTTCGACTAATAAAGCATTAACTAGTCTATCAACAGGCAAAGCTAGTTTTCTACCAAATTCATGCGATATAAATGAGTAATTTGCTCCAGAATCAAATAAAATTTGGGCAGGCAATTCGTTTACGAGAAAGGTACCTGAAGTGACATCGACTTCTTCTTTCGCAGCTTCGAGTGTCATCTGAAAGGCTCTCGCCTTTGGCTTTGGTGGCAGATTGGGTTTCGCTGCGTCCTTCTTCTTCGGGCAATCCCTCAAAATATGCCCTTCTTCATGGCACCCATGACAAACCTTATTAGTGAAAGTGCAATTATTGGCATAATGCCCTGGCTTTCTACACTTGTAACAAGTGATTTCCACGCTACACTTCCCAGCATGTTTCTTCTTGCACCTGTCACACCATTTGGCTTCGGCTCCTCCTCTGAATTTTCTCGAACCAGACTTCGAGAATTTTTTCTTTTTATTGGAACCTGACGTTCCTTCAAACTTTCTCTTTTCGCCAACTTCAACCTTGTTCGCGGCTCTCCCCTTGATCATATCTTCAACAGACTTGGCAGCCCATATAGCTGCCTCCAAAGTAAGTGCCTGACGTACTGGCACCGCATACTCCCATGGAAGTCCCTTTGCGTACCTGTCAATTTTCGCCAGCTCATCTGGGACAATACGCAAAGCAAACTCCATTTTGTCTGTGAAGTTATTCGTATACTCGTCAACAGTCATACTCCCCTTCTGCAACGTTAGAAATTGGTTTTCTAACTCAAGTACGTTTTGGGCCGAGCAGTACTTGCGCTTAAAGTGCACCAAGAACTCTGCCCAAGTCATTTGCAGTGGCTCATTAGGGCTTAAGGTTTTCCCCAATGTGTTCCACCAACGAGCAGCACTACCCCTGAACTGACGTACTGCAAAGGTAGTTTGTAACTTGCCTTGGCAATCACAAGTCATGAAAGCCAACTCCATTTCCGAGATCCAGTCCATTACTCCGACAGGATCTTCTTTTCCAGTGAAGGTCGATGGCTTGCAAGTCATAAAGTCCTTATACTTGCACCCATTTCTCTCCACTCTACCCTCGTGGTTATTCCTCCCAACCACAAGCGGTTCACTATGACCAACCGATCTGCTGTTGTTCCCTTCTTCAGATCGATCGTCATTTAGTTCACGTTGTTCAACAGGAACTGAAGGTTCATCCCTGTTGTTCAGCAACATTTGCCTCAACTCCTCCCTCTGATCAGCCAACATGGTCTGAATCATAGTTCGTACTCCAGCCATAGTGATGGGTTCTGGTGCAGCTCCTACTATAGGCACCTGTTCCACCACTTGGGGTTGAGGTTGTTGGTTTGCATTTCCCGCTCCACTTCGAGTTCTTGCCATTACAATCTATATACCGAATAAGGCGAATTTAGGTCTTTATCCTTGTTAGACATGTCAATTCCCTTATCACTCCGAAACGTTTACATGTTAGTTCTAATCCCGTAATCATACGCTTAGAATCCCACACACATAAGGTTTCCAGATCCGGTCGGCAACAGACCATAGATCCGAACAAATAATGGCATATATGGCAACATATAGCATTTAGCACATAAAGGCATTTTAGGCACCTTTCCTAAAATAAACTAGTGCTCATGTCTAAAATATGGTACACACTCACCTCACAATCATCACTTAGCATTCTAAGTTTAAGTCTAGAAATCGTAGGATATTTCTTAGTTCGCTTAAACTAATGCTCTGATACCAACTGTGACATCCCCTAATTTCTCGGCTAGAAAAGACCGATTTAATTCTTTTTAAAATAAAATCAGAGAAATCTTTTCAAAAGATGTTGCGGAATTGGTCCCCAAACAACATATGATAAAAGTTTATCAAACCCCTTCTTTAAAAAGGTATATATATATATATATATATATATATATATATATATATATATATATATATATATATATATATCAAAACTCGGGATGTCATGTTCCGATACAGATCAAAAGCATAAACAAGACACTATAAGCCTTTCAACAGTTATTTACAACTACTGGCCTATAATCAAAAATCTCTTATCGTCCTCCGACTATGCTCAGGGTCCACTACCTGTAATCATAAAAAGCTAAGTGGGTCAGGCTTGGGAGCCTGGTGAGCATATAGGGTTTTCAACCCACAATAATAATAACATATTAAGTTCACCAATCAACAATAACCCTGATTACCCATTCCCGTTGTCCTCACTTTACGTCCCTAAACACCTAACACAAGGGACTTAGCCTAAGGAATATCATCAAGTTGGACACTGCTGCTAAGGGTACTCCTCAGCCATACATGTCCTAAAGGCAACCATGAGGGGGATTGGAGTACACCAATGAACATTTAGTTCATCAACACCTACAAGTTGCGAACTTGCTAGTGTACCACTGGACTGTCTAGAAAGGTTCGTGATCGTCATCTATACTCCGCTAGACGACTACAACGATAACACCAACAACAACACCGACACCGAGGCCTCTCATCATTTTTAACACCCACCGACTATTTTGTCTACCCATGTTCTACCCAACATATTTGTAGATAAAATACATATACAGTTTAAAACTTTTATAAAACATCAATTCAACAGTCACCTCAAATAAACAATTAACATATTTACACATAACACGTATTTTAAGGTAAATATTTCATATCTATGTGTAAATTGAAAGTAACTACACACTCACATGATTTGATGATAATCGGGCAGCAATTCGTTTCCTAAAACGTTCGTTTCTAATAAAACTGGGAGTTTTATTGAGAAACCGGGCTCTGCAAAAGTCGGGCTTCGAAACCGAAAAGATAAATTTTCCGGGCTTCACGGGCACTTCGTGGCGTATTCCGGGGCTTATAATTGATACCGGGGCTTCGGGGGATGATAATATGAAAGAAATATGGAGAAAGGGGCTAAAAATGACAAGTTTTCAAAATACCCCCGGGAGATCTCGCACCCCCCTATTTATAGGGGCCGAAGCTCCTGATCCAACCGCTGAGAAGAGGCCACGCGTCGCTGATCCGGAGTTCGCAGGGGAAGGCTCGCACCTGCGAAGGCTTGCTGGCAGCCTCCTACTGGACCGAGGTCTACTGGTCCGAAGTCGGTTCTGGTGGTGGGGTCCGCAGGCGAGGGTGCGCAGATGGCAGCACGTACGAGGGCCTCGGTGGCGGTTGCTGATTGGACCGCGGACTCGCAGTCCATGTGCGAGGCTCGGAGTCGTGGCGTGCGAGGTTCGGATTGGGCCTCCCTTCGGTCAAATCAGAATCTGACACGTGGCTTCGCATGACTCACCATTTCGGACACGTTGCACATGCGAGGCGAGGGTGACGTGGCAACTCGTGATTATGCGAATTTTCTCGGTTTTTGTGCAAAAACTTCTAAAATCCATAACTTTCGCATACGAGCTCCGTTTTTGACGTTCTTTATATGCACGCGTAGGTAAAATTACGCTCTACAACTTCCGTTTAGACTTCGTCGGCTAATTTTGACTTTAATTTTTATATTATTATTTTTAACAGACCGGGACAGGAAATCCGTTAAAAACTCATAACTTCTTCATCCGACGTCCGTTTTCGTCAGACTTTTTACCGTTGTGCTACTATTTACGAGACCTTCGATTCTCGTTTAGGTCGTATCGGCTAAAAATCACTCGATCTAAAATTCGCGTTCTTAGCTGTCTACTGCTAAGCTGAAACTTTGAAAAATCATAACTTCCTCATACGAAGTCAGATTTGGGCGTTCTTTTTATCGAACTTCTCGGTTTAACGAACACTACGATTTTCGTTTAGATCACTAAGGCTAAAAAGTAGTTTATCGAAAACTCACTTTTTACGACATTCAGCACCGAGCCGGTTTTGTCGTGAAACTTCGACAGGTCATAACTTCTTCGTTATAACTCGGATTTCGGCATTCTTTATATATCCGTAATCCTTGTCACGACCACTACAACTTTCTTAATAGATATCGGCTTTATCTAAAATTTAATTTTTGACGCTCATTTTTATTCTTAATTAATTAACTCCTAGTAATTAAGCATAAAACACATAAAACACATAAAATTCACATAATTCCTTTTTCATTTCTTCAAAATGAGTTACAAAGGTTAACCTAGACTATCACCTTAATATTAATGCCTAGGCTAGAAACACGAGTGTTACAAGAATAATTGCAATCGTATCCGGAGTCACCAACAACCTTTTTCTCCTTCTTCTCTTCCTCTTTCTGAGAACCACTTTTGTTCTCCTCTTTCACTTTCTCTGAGTTATAGCTTCCCTGCCAGTTCCTATTTTTGCTTGAGGGAAACTTCTTCCTAGCAAATCGCTTAGGGTTAGACACCATTAAAGCGAAATCTTCGTTTGAGAGCTCGAACTCAGAATGATCTGAATCAGATCCGTCATCAATAACAGTCTTGCCTTTCGCAACCAAGGCTAAAGACCCCATCCCAGACACCACCTTTGCTTCTTTCGTTACTTCACTCTCTCGCGCCTTCAGAATTCCTACAAGCTTCACAAGAATATAGTTCTTGAACTGTTCGTGTGCTTTAACAGTTGACACCACTGCCTTCCATTCTGATCTTAATCCGTTCATGAACGTGACCTTTTGCTCAATCACCTCACGTCCAATCCCGTGCTTCGTCATCTTACTGAGAATATGATTATATCGATTGAAAGTGACACTCAGAGTTTCTTCAGGCTTTTGAACGAACTCGCCAAACTCGGATAGCAAGAGTGTTTGAGTCGAGTGTTCTAGATCTGCGTCTGTGGAATAGAGCTCTCTCAACCTATCCCATATGGCCTTCGCTGTGTCACATGAACTTACAAGACGAAAGGTATATTCTTGCAAAGCGAATCTGATGATCCTCATTGCTTTAATGTTGCTTAAGAGTTTGTCTTTTTCATCTTGAGGCACGTCCTTCACGTCAAGACGCAGTTGGTTGTATTCTTTCTGGGTTTTGATCGTTCTTTTGGTTTCTGTGTGAATGAACTGACCTAGAGTGATTGCTTCCCAAATCAGATAACCATTATCTTCTGAACCTACAACATAATCTTCAAAGTGCATTGCCCAGACTTCATATTCTTGAGGAAAAAGAATCGGGATTTTGGTTGTTGATCCGATGCTGCTTGAGATATTCAAGGATTTGATGTTTGAATCATCTATCTGCATGATGAAAAATCTTTTAATACCTGCAATTAATCAAACTGTAAACACTTATTAGGTTAATATAGAGATCACAGAGTTACGTCAACAGATCAATGACGGCTCTTAACAGATCCAATATTTGCGGAAACCCTAATAATTTCTTCAAACAGAAGAGATGTGTATTAAGTACACAGTCTCCTGCTCTGATACCAATCGATAGGAATAAATCCTTTATGATTGAATAGATTAAAGCAGGTAAACAAGAACATGATATGATCAAATAGGTGCTGAATGATTAATAGTCACGCCTCAGAAGAACTCGATGAAGAATTGCTTCTGTAGAGGCGTAAAGTAGGGTTACGAAGATAATTCTAAGAGGTAACTAAAATACGTAGCATGCATGCACCTTATATACTATAACCCTAGCAGTAAATACGAGTGGACAGGCCCAACTCGTTTATACAAAATGGACTTCAAAATAATAGGCCCAATGACGCAACACTTAATCTTCAACACATAGAATCCAAGAAATAAAATCATGAAATGTGAGGAAGTGCACGATCAAGCCTTCGCCTTCCCGCGATCATCTAAAGTACCTGAAACAAAATCCAAAACTGTAAGCCCGAAGCTTAGTGAGTTTTCCCCCAAAATACCTGCACAACAAATAACACACATATAATAACATCATACTATGGGCCCAATCAACCATCGGGTTGGAATGCCAACATACTATGGGTCCAATCATCCTCGGGATGGTATACCTTCGGCCCACAACCATTGGGTTGGAATGCCCACATACTATGAGTCCAATCATCCTCGGGATGGAATACTCTCGGTCCACAACCATCGGGTTTGAATGCCCTGATCTGTTGGCTCTCGCACAAAGCAGAAAAGCCTCAACCACCAATCAATCATGTGCACATATATCAGATAATCACATAACAGTATAAAGACAGTCAAACCGATCTACAGATCACTAAGCATAGCAATATCCTATCTATCAAGATACTGATCTAACCGATCATAACCAGATAGAAACATCCTATCTACTAGGATACCGATCTAACATATCACACTAATCATAAAGCAGGATATCAATCCAAAGGGCCGGCCTTCATGCCTTCGACCCTTGAGTATAGTGAGAAAAACTCACCTCACAAGTAGTGTTGAACCGATAAAATCGAATCCCAACTCACAGCTCCAAACTCAATTGCCTGTAACCACCATATGACTAATTCCATTAACATCCCAAATTACCAAAATACCCTCAGAAGTCAAGCTTGGTCAACCATGGTCAAATTCAAAGTCAGCAGTCAAGGTCAACAGTCCATGTTGACCCAACTCGTCGAGTTCACCTACTGACTCGTCGAGTTCCTTCATAACTCAGAAGATTGTGAAACGCTCGAGACAAATCGTCGAGCTACCTGAGTAACTCATCGATTTCTTTAGTGTTCAGAAGACCGGGAAAACCCTAATCAACTCGTCGAGTCATCTTACCCACTCGTCGAGTCCACTCAGTATCCAGAAGGCGGGTAAACCCTATCCAACTCGTCGAGTTTTCCTGTCTTAATGTGTTCAGCCCTTTTCAGTCGACTCCAAGGCTCCAAACTACAGATCTAACCTCTTAGGACTAATATACCACGTAAAGTTGCTAACTTTACATGCATGCAAAGCATTAAAGGGATTAAAACGCCAAAACTAAGCTTAATAAGAAGTTTAGGGAATGGAGGAGGGCCAAGACTAGATAAAGTGGGAAAGTTTATATCCATGGAGGCCTAGAGGTGTCCAGATTTGACACCACATCCTCTTGACAAGCCCAAATCCGAGAATGACTCCATTATACCCCAAAAATGACCATATACTTTCATAAGAAGAGATCTAAACAATAAAAGGTCAAGGTATCAACTTTATACCTCAAGGTGGTTGCCAAAACAGTATAGATGTCGGATCTACTGCTTCTCCCTTTGCTCCAACCTCTTTAAGCTCCAAGTTCCTTCACAACCACACCAAAATCACTCTTCAAAGCTCTCACACACACTCAAGAAGGTATAAGGCTCGAACTAGGGTTTTTCTGGATGATAAGGTGGCAAGGGAGGCTGGTGAAGGGACTTAAGATCCTTCAAATAGGGTGCAAACCCTAAAAATTAGGGTTTTCATGCACAACCTCAACTCATCGAGTTGGGGTCCTCCAACTCGTCGAGTTGGTTCCAAAACCATGCGGCCTTATTAGTTTCTACACGACGAGTTGGGGCCTCCAACTCGTCGAGTAGGTGTTGTGTGTTGTACAAAAATCCTTAAAATTTCGTAACTGGGAGTCGGGATGTTACTATATATATATATATATATATATATATATATATATATATATATATATATATATATATATATATATATATATATATATATTAATGCATTCAAGCTCAATAACAGTTCAACCATTTTGCACTTTGTGACATGTTATGGCAACATCAAGAAGCGAGGTGGGATATTTGATTTTGAGCCATGATGAGATTAGCATGATCGAAGTTCCCGGAGATTACATGGGCTGCACATGTGAGCAATAGATGAATTAAACACATACATATTTCCTCTTTTTTAAGTATCCATTGTTGGAAAGATTTGGTTTGGAGTTAAAGTCACGGAAGATGACCCAACATTTTGAAACCCTGTTCGAGGTGTTCGACGATTTGTCTCAAAGATTAAATAAAATAAAAACAAGAAAAAAGAAAAAAGAACTAACAGAAGAAGAAGAGTTATCATGAAGAACTAATGAAGCAATAAACAATTTTTTTATTTAGTTATGGAGGTTTGTAAAGGTGAACTTTTCATTATTTTGATTTTGAGGTTTGATATTTTTCTTTGTCCAGTTGGATGAAACCCGCCTACATGGCAATGGATGTTATTATCATAAGTATGTTACCAATTTTATCAGTAAAATTGGACTTTAAGCCCCTAAAATACAAAAAAATAAAAATAATTAAAATAATTAAAAAAATAAAATAAAATAAAACATAAAACAATTTTTAAAACAAAACCTAAAGTTTATAGGGTTAAAATGTCAATTTTCCTAAAACAAAATATTAATGTCATGCTTGGTAAGATCTTAATGCCTCTTAATAAGAGGTAGCTTTAAATCTTTTAGATTCAAAGCGTTGGTTTAGATCTTATTTTTCTATCTGAATATGAAACTATCATCTTATTCGGTAAGACATGTAACCGCATCTGAAAAGAAAAAAAAACTCGTTTTTTTGCCCTAACTTTACCCTCGTCTCTCCTCTCCCGTTCGTAGAACACCAAGCCTCATCTCTTTTGCCTCTGCATCTTCGACACCCTTGCACCACCAGAGCCGCCACCGTCACACATCAAAGCTCTACGCTTCTTTTGGTATGTATTTCATTTTTAAGTGATGAAATCAACGCTATTTATGTTGATATCGATAGTTCATTGTTGAAATCGGTGACTTCACCTTCACATTTGATGAAAATGTTTGCTAATTTCTTAAAATTAAGAAGATGTTTGGCTAAGTTAAAAAAAAATACTTTTAACTTATCATGGGTTTCATACCGATATACGTTAAAAATAGTTTTTGGCCAGGACATTTAGGAAAAAAAAAAAAGAACTGTTTGAAACCTATCATAAAAATCATTTTGATAAGTCAAATATTTGCTTATCAAAAACTCTTTATTTCACCGTTTAAAAGTAATTGTACCCATTTAACCTAATAACCTTATACACAACAGATTTAACGCCATCGATTGCTGCTCCTGTCGTTGTCTCCTCAAGCGAGCCTTCCCCTGCTCGTCGCCGTTAGCATCTCCTCCCCACCTGCCGGAGATCGTCGCAGCCCACAGCAACACCGGAGACCTTGGACCCCACAGCTAAGGTTCGTGTTTGTTCCTGCTGTCTAATGTCCTTGTCTTTTTTTTTGGTTCCTTGCAGTCGATTTTTTTTTTTGTGCTGCTTTCATCTTCTTTCTTTTCCTTGTTTTCTGGTATCTGTTAGATTAATTTTTTGGTTCTTGAATTTTCTGAATTTTCAATCGATACGTATTATTTGATTTTAATTGGATATAGGTTTAATGGTTTATTAGCTTTTTTGAATTTTTTGGTTCCCTGAATTTTCCATCTGAATTTTCCATCGATATGTATTATCTGAATTTTCCCGTTTTTCTTTGCCTCTGCGTTTGTTGTTTCTTTATTCATGTATTCTGGTTTCAATCAAACAAAATGATAAATATTCCGTGATGGGGAAGATGGGTTGAATTGATGATGGAAAATTTTGTATATGTTAAAACCAATTAGAGATTAGGCTGATTTGTTGCAGATTTTCTGTTCATATTTTTCTGCTCTTAACCTTAAATGTCGTTCCACCAAATTATAACCTCACTTTGAGTTTAGTTTTTCTTCATTTATAATTGGTATTTATTTGTTATTTTTGCTGATTTATTGCTGACTTTCTGTTCATTTTGTTTAGTGGGTTGATTTCTGAAATGTAAGTTGATGAAGTTGCTGATTTTGTTGATTTTTGAAATGTATATGTGTGTATAGCTAAAATATGTTTGCTGAGTTTGTGTTTATTTGCTGAACTATATTGTTGATTTGTTCTTTTTTGATTTATGTTTAATTTGGATGTTAGGTGTTTATATTTTTTTTATAGTTATTCAAGAAGTTGGTTTGATTATTTTAAAAAACAGTTGGTTATTTTATAAAACAGAAATATTTAATTCAACAAAAAATAATATATAAGGGTAAAATGATCATTTTCATAATTCAGCACAACAATTCAGATATTCCAACAAAACAACATGTTACAAATTCAGATCTTTAAAATTCAGACCCTCTTAGAAAGAAATCCAGACCTCTTAAAAATTTAGATCCCTCCAAACAGCCTCTAAGCCAAGGTGAAAAAGTTCGTACATTGGATATAAACCAGAAAAAACACAGTTTTGTTCCCCATTTTGTAAAAATAAACTCTTCGGGTCTATAAAACAACGTCCCGGTTCCTTCTGTGACCTCCAAAACCCTAACCACAAACGATTTTCAATATCCAGTGAAATCAAAGATTTTGTGTTGAGTTGATTAAAGACGATGTCCTACGATGATGTGGAGATTGAAGATATGGAATGGAACGAGGAGCTTAAGGCATTCACGTATCCTTGTCCTTGTGGAGACTTGTTTCAGATCACAAAAGAGGACTTGAAGATTGGTGAAGAAATCGCCAGGTGTCCTAGTTGCTCTCTTTACATCACTGTCATATACAACATGCAAGATTTAGAATTCACCAATCAGAAATCAAAAACAAATATCGAACCCGTGAAGCAACAACCAGTAGTTGTCGCTTGAAGAAAGAAAATTCATGTCATAAATATTGTTTTCCCCTATCCCTATTGTATCAAGTATCAAATTGAGATTTTGATCGAGTATTGTTTGTATGTTAACCTAGGGTTACAATCATTATTAATTTCTTGGTGTTTGGATTTGGGCGTTTGTAATTCGTATGATTTGATTGAGTTAACTGTAAGCTAGTTAGTTATGTCGATAGATTTATAGACAACTGGATGAAACTGAGTACATCAATCAGATTAGGATATGATTTTCTGTTTATGTGTTTGATATATTTTGAAAGCTAATATATTCTACAGACATGCATTAATCCAATCCAATAGAGAAAGCATTATGATTACCATCAGGTGTTGATAGTTGCTTAATTAATTTTCTTTAGAGGATTGATGAGGCAACATGAAGAAATAACATGTGAGAGAAAATATGGATGATTTTGAGGAGCATGTGTCCTATCAAAAAGAGGGAAATCTTAGGATAGATAAACAACAAGTAATCTAATCACTTGAGTATAAAATGAAGAATTTCATATACGAGCAGCAAAAATCAATTCAACATAACTTGAACTAAGGTTCAGAAACATTATGAACGTCTATAAATAAAGGAGTACATGTTAGTTTGTTAGAGATGTGAGAGTTCACTTACTTATGGAGATAAAAGAAATCAAAACAGAACCTGGTTTTTAGCAAACAGTTTCAACTGGAAGTCTTTGATTCTTTTTTATCAAATGAAATATGTATTTTCAACACCAAAATCTAATCTTCATCGAAAGCCAGAAGGTTTTGTAGCGCAAAAAAGGTGGAGGAAGATGGTCGTAAGGAGGGGGTAGGACAGGAGGAACTGTGAGACATTAATTAAATCTACTCTAATAAATGAAGGTTTTTTTTGCCACATGTAATACTCTCATTCAATTTGCCAAATATCATTTTTTTTGTTATTTTGAATTAATTTTTATTTCCACATGTCATTTTATGGGGTTTTCTATTTTAATAAATTCCAAATAATACTTTAATATAATAATTACAATAAATGTAGTAATAAAATTTTTATTAATGGACTTACCTTCTTATTTTAAAATTCCAAATTAAAGCTCATTAGTTTATTTTGTTTGTCTATTTAAATTTAAAAGATAAAAAAATAAATTTTAATAATTCATTATTTTTTTTATTTTTTTATAAATCCAAAGTTCTTAAATATTTATTTTTTTTAATTAACTCATATAATACATGGGTCTTACACCTAGTGTACATAATAGAGATAGTAATTAATATGTAACCTATCTAAAGCCAAGAAATTAATAAATTGCATAATTAGAGAAATGTCCTCTAATCTCTATCATCAAAATCGCTCATCTTAATCTTTTAGTTATTGCTTAAAAGTAGAGGTGGCAATGGGTCGACCTGGGTTGGGTTTGGGTTCAACCCATTTATTAATGGGGTTGAAAATTTCAAGCCAACTCAACCTGTTTATTTAAATGGGTTGATATTTCCAACCCAACCCAACCTTTCAGATAAATTGGTTGTCACCGGGTTGACCCGTTTATGTAATTCCCAACCCAACCTATTAAATAAATTGGTTAAATTTGGATTGATCCATTTAAAATAAAAATAAATAGATAAATTAACTAAACATTACACCATTTAAATTAGTTATAGACTTAAATAAAATTTCAAAGTATGACAAAAGCACAATCACAATTCACATATCCAAAGAAATTGTTCAAATACAACTAAAGATATGTAATTTCTAAGTGATTTTTTAGAGTAACTAGTGTTGTCGGTGCCAAGAAAAAAGGTAGGAATTAGGATTCCATTTTTTTAAAACATAAATAATAATACAAATATTATAATTTATAAAGTAATACTTAGATTAATACATGATAATATTTAAATAATTATTAAATTTAATATAAATTAAAGTTAAATGGGTTGGTGGGTTGAAAACGGGTTGATAATTTTTACCCGACCCAACCTATTTAATTAAATGGGTTAGACGGGTTGACCCATTTAACATAAATGGGTTGAAAATCTCAACCCAACCTGCTAATTTTGGGTTGGGTTCGGGTTGGGTTGATGGATTGGGTCAATTTTTGTCAGCTCTGCCTAAAAACAACGTAATGAACTCATGATAATAATAACAATAAAAAAAAAACAAAGTATCTTGTTTCCTGTCATTTAGTTTGAAACTAAATAAAGTAAAATTAGTAGTTTATTTTTTGTCTTTTAGTAGTTAGAAGGAAAAATGAATTTATATTTTTCTAATGTTGTAAATATTTAACAATCTTAAAAAAAAAACATGTAAACCAAGTTATGGTTCGAGTAAAATTGGGATTAGGACAATCTGTTTATTCATTTTTTTATTTCTTCGAGTTTTATCGTCTTAATTACAAATCATGTTTGAAGTGCTTTTTTGAAATTAGATCCAGTTTTAATTTCGTATTGTAAGTTTAGAATGTTTGGGTATCCATTTTGACTTTTGTCATATGTTCTCAAGCAACCGTTTTGACACTTTGTTGCAGACTTCCAATTATTTTTAAGAACATCTCGAATTACCTCTACCTCTATATATGAATTACTAGTGGTGTACCCACGCAAAGCGACGGCGACGAATAATTTCTTTCAACAATAAGTTTCTTTTATAAAAATGTTATGTTCCAAGGAAAATACATATTTAATACAATATAATCCAAGTTTACGATATTTATGAAATGATACTCACATCAAATAACTCATAAAAAACGGTTCAAGGCCCATTCACACAAAAATAATAAGAATATATAAGAATAGTCGTCTACCCACGTAATGCGGCGAGCGGAAAATACTTTGTTTCGAAAATTAATTTCTTTTGGGAGCGATAACCATTTGGACCATATATGTAAGCTTAACCACCTCCACCGTCTATCTATTAGTCATCGATGGTTTGTCTCATATGATTACTTTTGCAAAACGAAGTTGTTAATCAACCATTTGCGCAATGCAGCGGACGACTAATAATTTGTTTCGGCAATTATTATTATTTTTTATTTTTTTTTATTTGGGGGGGGGACGAAAACCATATTGACCTTACGAAAATTAACAATGCATTTTTATTTTTATTTTAAGTTAAATGTAGAAGTTAAATTGATGTTTGAGTTAAAAAGTAGGAATTTATTTATTTAAGTTAACAATTATCATTTTCAACTAACTTTCACAAGGATTTGTCAATTACGGTTAACAATTGCCACTTTTAATTAGATTTCATTTAACAATTAACGTAGAGATACTCAAAATGAAAGTATGTCATTTTATATAAATTAAAGATACTAAAGTATCCATTTTTTTAAGATTTTGTACATATCTTTGGAAATCCTATTTTGAAAAGAATTTATAAGGTCTATTAAAAACAACATATTTTTTAATAAATATGTTTCTTATAAATAAAAAACATAAAAAATATAATTAAATTTAAATTTTTTATATCCAAGGTAATTTATTTTTTTGTCTTAGCTTTTACATTTTTATGTTAATAAAAAATAACATTTTGATACGTTATTTAATTATATTAAAAAAATGTTGTAACATAGTAATATTCATTTGTTACATAAAGTTTATAAGAACATATTTTTTAATTAATAACTATTAGACACTAATAACATTATTTCACTTCTCTATGTCTTACAAATATACACATAGATACATAAATTCTTATGCTTAAATCGTATTCTCAGGAAACAAAGTAATAATTTGAATGTAAATTTATATTTGTCTGTGTTCTTGTATATTTTCATTTAAATCAATGTTTTGAAAACGGGTCAGGCATAAAACCCGTCACCATGTCAATTTGATGGTTCAACCGGCCCGACTAACCCTAAAATCCGATAATCCATGACATCATAATTAATTTCAATCTTATAAATAAAATACAAAAAGAAAACAAAGATAATTTTATGCATTTCTATATGACTTGAAACTTATTCAAACATCATAAAAAATCATATTTTCTTCTAGACCTACTTGTAAATTCTAAGAAAAGTGTCAACCACTTTTTTAATATATATTAAACAGTATGATTAAAATTAAACAAAATCAATAATATTAATACAATATTTTTCCCAAAGTAAATTTATTACAATAAATAGCTTTTAAAATATTAATGGATATGATAGGTTATTACCAACATATATAATAATTTATTATCTATGATATAATATCATTGTAATTGCAATTTGTATAACATATGTGAGCGATGACCCAAAAATCAAATTCACATAATTAATACTATAATTTATAAACAAAACCAATTTTCCAATTGAATCTTGAATATAACATCAGGTCCTTGTATATGGACAAGAAGGTTTTTTTCACTCCACTTAAAATCATAAGCCTAACAGCAGGTAAATTGAGGTTTGGAACTGGTTTAGTTATGACAAACATATGTAGCAAATGAAGGATAAAGTATGTAGGTTTGTAGGTCTTGGAATGTATTTTAACTCCACCAATACTGCCACTAATTACATCAAATGACAGCAAATTCAGCTTCAAGATAAATAACACGGGAAAGAACATCTTTTTACTTACCAAAGGTGAAGCCTAGGGGAGTGGATTACTCGAAATTACCTTTATGACCTCAAAGCCACCATCCTACTCAGTACTCATATATACTAAACCGGCTACCCAGCAGCCACCCATTAACCATGGATGTTATTGTGTTGATTACTTGGTCTTCTCTCTACTCACGTCCTCACATTTGTGTCTTCTCCCCCTTTTGAGAAACCCCATTTTGTGTCTTGCCACCACCACCGCCATTGTTGCTCTTGTCAAGATTTGCTATTAGGAACTTAGAACGGAAAGAACAAACAAATACAATTTTTTGTGATAAATCACAAATCCAAACACCAAAACACCAGAACAATAGACTTGTATTTATTTGATAGTAAAATGTCCATAAATATGTTTGATAAGTAACAAGTGCAATAAATACTTGTAATTTCTTTAGGCTAAATATAGGAAATAACAATGTTCTTTCTAAACTACAATGCTATAATATAGAAAGATATGAGTAGACACCATATAATCTTTACTATATTATTAAACATATTGTACATTTCTTGAAACTTTAAGAGGTACAAATTTATAAACACAATGTACAACTTGACAAATATGCTTCTTTTAGAACGATACTATTTTATCAAATTAATTACTTCCCTTCTTTATTCCCCCAATCTCGGCCCCTCCCAATTTTGCCTCTCACGTTTATGTTCACATACATATACATATATGTTCTTCACCAAAAACCCTAAATCACGCATCCTCTGGCTCTTTCTGTAAAAACCAAAACAACTAAATCCATCAATACATGTGTCATCGTGCTCTGCCATCGGCACTACCTTATTCTGTATATATTGTTGAAGAAAAGACTGCATCTGTAACTATAATTGTTCAAATATATATATATATATATATATATATATATATATATATATATCCATCTATCTTTCTTTGTTTAAACAAATATCATCACTGGTTATGGTGAATAGACCTCGAGATCAAACACTCTCTGACCATAGTGATCTCTCTGTCTCTCACTAATGGGTGTATCCTTCCATTTTTTTTTCATTTTCTGTTGTAATGTATGTTGCTTGTCGCTTCTCTTTATCTTGTTTCAATCGTAAGAGAACTATTTTAAACGAATTTGAACTTATGATCCATTTCTACAGTTTAATTCTATGATCTACCAACCACGAGTTCGGCTCCCTGCTCTTTTTTGGAGTAATTGTCAATTACTGGCTTCTCACTTCTTTGTTTATGATGTCTTAAGCATATAATATCATTTTCACATGCTTGGAACTGTTTTTCTAAATATCCCTGAATTTTGTTTTGTTTTCATGCTTTTTTTATGATTGTAGAATGGTCATTCCCTACTTTGCTCATCAAACAATTTTTTGATTTATGTGTGTACTGTTTGACCAAGAAACCTTCTAAACTCAAGGTAACCATTGATTTTTGTGTGTATTAATATATTAGGGATCGAGTATAGTGTAATTGTTGGTCAGTTGTTTTCCATTTCTCTTTGTTTGCTTTTCAGACATGGAGTATCTAATACATGAAGTCCCTGTTAGGGACCAGGTATAGTGCACATGTTATTGCAAATGTTGATTTTTCAACCAGATTTTTCATGTTGGATAAAGTGGGAAAAACAACAATAAATCTCATACACATAGAAAAAGTTGATCAAGTCATTTGTAGCTTTTTGGTCTTTTGGTTTATATTAATGTAATCGGTCTTATAATGATTATTTTTTCGTGTAGGATAAAGTGGGGGATAGAAGTAAGAAGTGGATGCTAAGGAGGACTTTCATCGGGTCAGATGTGTGGTGGTTTGAAGGATTTCAAAGGAAGCTTCAGGGGCACATCAAGATATAAGTAAATGAAAATTTCAAAACTCAGCTCACTTTTTTTTGGATTTACAAATTTGATTTCTATCGATGAAATTTGGAAACATAATTGTTATATAGAACATAGATGTTATCAAGATCTGTAATATATTTGGCTCAAAATATGACATTAAAGGAATAGTTATGCATATACATTGGATTCTATAAAAACCAATATAGTTTGACTTTCTAAAGAAAATTAGAAGATGCGAGTTCAACCCGTTACTATCTATTTTTTTAAGTGTATTGTTCTCAAATACAACTATTGATCAAACTAAATATATCAAAAATTGGTTAATGCAATTATAAACCTATCTTGTATACATAAAATAATATGTGGTACTTTAAATAGAATTCCATTTGCTTATTAATTGAAACATTATAACAAAAATTAACCGTCTTAATTGACATTCTTTAATTAAAAAAAAAAGAATGGACATCGGAAACCAGAACTGGCTTCAAAATCTAACATCGGTTCAACGGCTAAAATATGCTTATATTACAAACCAAAACGACAATGTACTTTAAGTGTTAACACAAGATGGCAATGTACTTATGTATCAAGCTTGGACATCAATTAGGTTCTGAAAATTATGGGTTAATGGTTATTCATTTTGAAACAAGGGAAAATATGGAAAGTTCTGCTAAAAGTTGGATATATTATTAGGTCTTACGAATTCATTGACCTTTTCATCTTATAGAAGGAGCAAATAAGTAGCCAAAGGCAGGGGATGTGTTTCCTGAAATGCCCATTATCATTCAGGTCACCCTCTTGATTTTCTTGCTTGTGTTCCATTATGGTCATACGGTATTGATTATATACATTGAACTGGTAACAGGGTAGGAGCAATCATTTTCCATGACCACTCCTTTAACTTTTACTACAACCATATTCAATTGTCTTACTATAAAAAAAATTATTGGTTCGGTTTTTTTTAATGTCTAACGTGATTCAACTCATTCAAGGTTTGATGGCAGTTTATAGTAGTGTATTGTGGTGGTTCAAAACCTATGAATGTTATGCTTAAGTGATGTTTTGTAGGTTTTGTTTTATCTACTTTATTTGGGAGTTGGTCGTTTTTGACCCCATGGTCTCATTCCAAGAAATTTGAAGTTCAATCCAAGATACCATTATCCTTTTGCTGGTGTTTATTGCTTAATCTGTTTTGCTTTACTTTACTGGTGTGTTGTTGCATATGGATATATGGTCCATAATTTGACCATTATGTATTTATACCCACACTAAGCTTTGTCGATGTGATGTTTTAGTGTCCTTGCTTGAAAATTTCTTCCAAGTTAAAAATGCTAATATGTTCATGATTGTTGATGGTGATCAAAAAATTTGTTGGAAGTTTTTTCTTTACGTGGACCGTTTACCCCTACATGGAGTTTATGGTGTGTTGTGGTTTTTGTGCCCCTGCGTGATGACTTGACTGCTTCCAATTCTTTTTAATCGCTTGTTGCACTCTTGGTTGCAGAGTGTTCGGAAGTACTCTTCTCATTTTTTACCATTTTACCCTCCTTGGTTTCAGGTGTTTGTTTTTAAGTTTCTCTTGCTTTTGCTCTGTATTCTAACTCTTTGTATCTGTCCAGCTCTCTGCTGGCTTCTTAATTTATCAAATCATTTACCGTTCAAAAACTTTTAAGTTCTAATTTTCAACTTTTGTTTTAAATATAATTATTTAAGACAAGTTGATCATGGATACGTGATAATTGTTTATTTCATTATTATGTTTGGTGTTTATTTTTTTAAATAAATTGGCCTTTCAAACTTTAATGTTATGTATTTTTGGCTTATATAATTATATAATGACTTTAGCTGCAAAATTATATTTAAATTAAATAGATATATCTGTTTTGTCCTATTTTTTCCATTTATCGATATTCATTTTATCTTACAAAAACACAAATTTATAAGATAATTTTTTCTTTTACCAAAATGTTGGTGACAATTGAGTGCGGTAAATAATGTTTTATGGACCAAAATGCATTTTACTATACTTAGTGACAATTGACTGATATATATTTATTTTAAAATTATTTTAATTAATGAATTTTGATACACATTGTTTATTTTTTATATGTTACGTAGTAGAAATGTACAAAAAAAAACTTGGTTTTCAAGCGGAGTTATTTGAACTGTCGACTTCAATCCAGTTTAATCCCTTAACCAAATAATAAAACCAAGCTAATGGTTATTTTTATGTTATCTTTGTCGTGTCATATCGTGTTTGTCGTATTGTAATGAGTTTGTTTTTGTGTCAATGAAAAAAAACAAGATATCACGTCGTGTCTTGTTAGACACAAACACGACATGATTGTCCAATTTGACAGCCCTAACTAACTGATGAAAACTATTCGCCTAAAGAAAACAAGTTACCTAATAACACAATGTACTTTTAACCCAAAATAGAAAGATACATACATTTTTAAATAACACCCCCCCCCCCCCCCCCCACTTATATTCAACGTCCAAATGAACTAATTGCCTCTAGAAACTATTTTTTGAAAAAACTACTCGCACCTGTCGCTTGGCGCGGGTAAACGGCTAGTACACATATAAATGCCCTTCCATCAACCGGTGAAAGTTCAAGCAAAACCAAAATCAACCACCAACTTAAGAAGCCAGTCTCGTCATTAGAATTTATACACCATCTAAACCAACTCATCAGGTGATTGCTAAGAAAAACCAATCCCAAATCAATTACAAATTAAGAAACCAATATTCTTCCAATATTAGCCTCTAAAATCATATCATGCTATAAATTGCATAACGTTTTTAGGGTATGATCTTCATTAAAAATAAAGATTATGTGATTAAGTTTCAATAATACTTACACAAATATGCTTAAGAAACTAAGAAGGGCATTTATTTCTCTTCCACCATGGCTCTCACTAACTTCCTACGGATGCAAGTCTTCATGACTCATATGCTCGCTCATCTGGATAAGAAGAATATATAAGTAGACCACATGTTCAAAGTACAATAATATGATAAGAAATGTTATTTTTACAGAAAGAACCTTGAAAATACAAATAACTATTGTTTAAATTAAGATAAATATTACTACCTTTCTTTCAAAAGATGTTTTTTTTTTTAAATTCTATGACAGTAGGGAATATTGTTGCAGTCTGTGCTTTTTTTTCCTGTATAACTTCATCAAAATGACTTATTTTTTGCATTTGAAAAGCCAATTCTTTCCCTTTTGACTCATCCTAGTTAACATTCGAACCTTCAAAATGTTCTTTTTCGTACCTACATCATATCATTCATTAGTGGCGGAGAAGGATTTATCAAAATCGTTGACAGGAAGCTACCAGTTACACTACAAAATCCAATGTCACCTTTCGAATGTTCTAACCTGAGAACAATCTGTTGTTTATGGATGAGATGCTAAGATCTGCAAAATTGGAATCATACAAAGGAGATGAGATGGGGGCACACACACAATCACATTACACATGGTCACATACACACTTTTTGTTTTTACCACATATATACACAAAATGAAACACACATACACAAACATAACAAAACACATACACACACCCACAATTCTACAAAAATCTTATAAAACATACATTATGTGGTCAGTTTTACCTCTATGTATGCTAACAGTTCCTACTAATTTACCACAAAAGAATCAAAACAAAGGAATTTGAGTTACTGATGAGGGAATAACAATGGAAAGGGAAAAAAGGTTCAAACCACACATGATGAAGGTAAGACCTAATTAAAGCAGATGTTCATGGCACAAAATGAGAAAACTGAACATCTTTGATCATGTTAAAACAATAGGTACTGATTTCCATTTCTGTGATAATACAGTAAAATAGTTGAAGAACCATCAGAATTTTGAAAAAATTTCAACAACAAAAGCAATTAGCAAAGCTAACTGACAACCACAAAAACTTACCAGATCAAAAGAATTGCAGAGATTGTGTGGGGGTTTGTCGCCGGAGAAGTAGTGTGGGGTAGGAGACAGTGCGAGGTTGAAGACAGCGATAGTGACAGTAATGGGTGGTGGTGTGCTCCCGGTGTAATAGTGGTGTGCAAAAAAGGGAGATTGAGAAAACGGTTCCTATGTGATGCCTGGTGGCGATGGTGGAGCCACTTTAGGGTTAGAGGGGCGCTGGTGTAGGTAACGACAACATCAGGAAGGCGGATGTAGCGATGACGTGAGGAGGCTGGTGGTTATGGAGGCTGCCGGAGATCAAAGAGGGTAAGGAGGGAGACGGAAGAGATTAGGGAGAAACGGCGGCTGAAGATGTGCAAAGGATTTTAGGGTATACGCATAGGAAATCTAAGACCTAACAGATGAGATCTCAGGAATACATTTGCATTGCAAGCTTAATAAAATTGTACATGATGTTATAATAATTGTACCTCTTAATTTTCAAGAAACATGTAATATGCTTTATATAATAGTAAAGATAAAAGATGATCACCAATAATCTCCACACGAACATACCCCATCAACAAAGTGATGAAACCTGTAATTATCTCTCATTATAATCTCCCTTTTTTCAACAATAGACATATACTTAATAGCTGAATGACAATCTGGAATCTCAAATTCTTAATAATCCTTAAAGGCATCGAATCCCATGAACTACTAATCATCCCAAAAGCCAACGCAAGCTTCTCACTATGTCCACATAACATCATTTCCTTTTCCCATTCCTCCATCTTTTGCATTACAAACTTAGGGTGCGTTTGGTTGTGGAAAACTGTTTACATTTTCTAAGAAAATGTTTTCAGAAAATAGAGTTGAGTTTTCGTTTTCAAATTTCAATGAAAATTTTAGACAATGCGTTTGGTTGAAACCGGGGGAGTTTTTATTTTCCATCTTAGAAATTTGGAAAACTTTGAAAAACTGCAAAAATCACTTTTCTAAGTTACATACAATTTGGAAAACTGCAAATTTTCATTTTCTTGGAAAATTTTGGAAAACTAAGGGTGTGTTTGGTTGTGGAAAACTGTTTTCATTTTCTAAGAAAATGTTTTTAGAAAATAGAGTTGAGTTTTCGTTTTTAATTTTCAAAGAAAACGCGTTTGGTTGAAACCGGAGGAGTTTTCATTTTACATCTTAGAAATTTGGAAAACTGTAAAAATCACTTTTCTAATTCACATACAATTTAGAAAACTGAAAATTTTCATTTTCTTGGAAAATTTTGGAAAACTGAACAAACCAAACGCGTTTTCAAAATATCCGTTTTTCTTGGAAAATTTTCCTAGAAAACTGGAAAATCTTCCACAACCAAACGCACCCTAAACGAACCAAACGCTTTTTCAAAATTTCCATTTTTCTTGGAAAATTTTTCTAGAAAACTGGAAAATTTTCCACAACCAAACGCACCCTTAGTATCAGGAACATATCCCACTTCTTTAATCTTTATATACAACTCCTCCATCTTTTTTAACACTAAATCCATAAAAGGATACGAATTATCTCCAACAATAAAGCTATAAACTTTCCTATCAACTTCAATCCAGCTACATCCAGGAGCTTTTGTAACCCCTCTCTCTTACCTGTAATTAATGCAGTCCATGACACGATATTTGGTTCTAATTCCCCAAACCCGCCCATTTTTGAGAAATATTTTGCAGCCTCTTTAAATTGTCCATCTTAAGCATAACCACTAAGGATTGTTTTCCATGTAACTCGATCTGGCATCACACCTTTAAGCCTCATCTGATCAACATACTTCAATGCCCTTTTGAAATCTTTCTTTGACATGTATCCAGAAACCATCATGTTCCACATGATAACATCATTTGAACTCATCTGCTCAAACAGTCGTCTTGCAATGTCCATCCTTCCACATTTGATTAACATGTCCAAGAAAGCTCTTTTGACAGAATTATTCCCTTCAAAGCCGATTTTCATCATGTAATCATATACGTCCTTCCCTGCCCTATAATCTTTGAGCTGAGCACACGCTTTGAACACTTTTGGAAACACAAAGTGATCAGGCCGAACCCCTTCCATCAATCATCAAATAAAACAGATTGATTGTCTCCTCGTAATCACCACTTTACAATACAATCCTATCACTGAAGTCCAACTGAACACATTTCTCTCAGGCATTTTATCAAACACCTTGCGTGTCTTATCTATGCAACCTACCATGCTATAAAATTCCAGTAACTGGCTCCCCAGAAACTCACATAATTCGACTCCGAAAACAATCATATGCCCATTGACTTGTAAACCTAATTGCATATTATGGAGTTTACGACAGTTTCGACGAATTACAGAGTCGGAATGAGCACACTAATCCGGGTTTGTTAAATCCATTGAGTGGAGGGAAGTGGCAACATTCATCAGCATTAACTCGTTTTCTAGGACATAATTGGATACGATTTGATGGGTAATATTGGATTTTGAAGAATTTACATACTTGGTTATGGTAGAAAACTGATGATGATGGTGGGAAGAAGATTGAAGATTTAAGCGAATTGTTAGAGGGTTTTGAAGGCACAGATTGTTGTGATGAAGGGCGAATGGAGCTGAATAAATGGCCATTGAATCAGGTAAGTGTAGATGGCGCAAAGTTCACTGGATTCATGGACAACCAATATTTTGGTGTCCTTTTTGATATTCATATTAACTTATTTCGTGCGTTCTTTCTTATCAATTTTTATTACATTCAAATAAGTTGACATAAATAATCAATATTAATATCGACTTGAAAAAAAGGATAATGACTTAAAAGGGTAATGAATTTTTCGATTTGTACATATTTGGTCACTGAGTTTTTTTTCGTCCACATTTACCCCTTCAACTTGTTAAACTGTACACATTCAGTCACTCCAGGTTAACCGAGAAAAATGACTTAATAGGGTAATATATTTTTTATTTTGTACACATTTAGTCCTTAATATTTTGTACATATTTAGTCCTTAACATTTTTTTGTTTCAAAATAAGTCATTTTTTGTACTCATTCAGTACTTATAAATGATTTTTTTTAGGTTTTTCTCACGACATCTTACGTGGGACAATCATTGATGAAGTGTTTGAGGTTGTTGATGCTTATGTCCAACGCGATCTCGACAGCCTGGTTGTGTAGGTTTTGTGGTTTGGCTTAGGTCTTGTATTTTGAACATCGTAACTTCTTCATACGATATCAAATTTTAATGATCTTTATATCCACGTGTTCATTTTTTGAGTCTACTACAACTTTCATTAAGATTACTCTCGTTAAAATGTAATATATTTTTACTTACGATTTTATAAAAAAAAACATTCATACATGCATTCATAAAAAACGTATGGAAAGGGGCAGACGCAGGAATACATAGTAGGTGTTGCCGAGATGAAATATGTGTTGCCGATACATGAAAAATAGATATAAACGAAAAAAATCGAAAATTTTTCCACTGCGAACAGAAAAACAGGTGTTGTCGGTGCAGCACCGGGACCATACTAAATCCACCCCCGCGTATGGATTTAAAAATTATAGGTAAAAATATATTATTTTTTTAATAGGTGTAATCTAAATGAAAGTTGTAGTAGACTAGAATACGAACGCATGAATATAAAGATCATTAAAATCTGAGATGATATGAAGAAGTTATGACCTTCAGAACACATGACCTAAGCAACCAAGTAGTCGAGATCGCGATGGATATAAGCATCAAAAACCCCATACACATCATTAATGAATATCCCACGTAAGATTTCGTGAGAAAAACCTAAAGAAATCATTCATAAGTACTGAATGATTACAAAAAAAAAATAAATAAATAAATAAATAAAAAAAAGAGTTATTTTGCAAAAAAAAAAAAATAGACTAAATGTGTACAAAAATATTAAGAACTAAATGTGTACAAAGTGAGAAATATATTATCCTATTAAGTCATTTTTACCGGGTAACCTGGAGTAGCCGGTCATAAGGACCAAATGTATACAGTTTAACAAGTTGAATGGGTAAATGTGGACGAAAAAAAAACTCAGTAACCAAATGTGTACAAATCGAAAAATATATTACCCTTTTAAGTCATTATCCCTAAAAAAAAAAAAGATAATTACAAAATTGTTTTCTGAATTGTTCAAACATATGTTCAAAACTAATGAACCGGGTTGGTTACAAAACCTCACGATTGGTATTTCTTCATTATAAAATACTTTTTATCTAGCATCTTGTTCCTTTAATAAATTTAAAACAAATCTATAGTAAACTTATATTAGTCTATAAATTTATAAAAACAATAACCCATTACATATATAAATTATTAAATCAAAATTAATTAGCAAATTTTAAAATCACATTAACCTCAAAACATATCTAAACACCCTTAAATCAAACTTTTTTTTGGAAAAGGAAAATAACTAATATGCAAGCTTGGTTAGAAAAAAGGTCGTGCTATAAATATCCTTTTTTCTTTTTTTACCCTCCTAAATTCAATTTAATCAATCATTTATTTTTTGATTTGACGTTATTTTTTTGTTTTTTTACCTTTTTGTTTGTTTATTGTTATTTCTTTTCTTTTATTTATTATATTATTTTTATTATTTAAAAAAAATAAAACTTATTATTATTATTATTATTATTATTATAAATAATTAAAACTCATTAGTCGCCCACTAATATTCTCTACATAACACAAAAGTAAAAAAAACCAAAGTAAGTATAGTAGATAAAGGATTTAAAGCCAAAAGTTTTGATTTGATTGGAATAATATTTATCATTTTCTTTAATAATAAAGAAACTGATTTGACATAACTTTAACTTTATATGTTATATAAACGATTCGTTCGATTCAATTAAATTCAACATTTGTTCTATTCATAACAACATTCATGAAATTGTTGATCGTCATTCTTATGGCAAGTTTTCAAACTAACATGGTATGTATTTTTGATGGATAATTTTAGTTTATTTGTAAGTTATATGTTATATTTGTAGTGGAATTTTTTAAACATACCAAGTATATATTTATATTTGTTAGGTGTTTAGCAATCGTGACCGTCCTCATCCGCCTCGTCGTCGTCGGCCTCACCCTCCTCGTCTTCATTATCATTTTGCCCTTGGAATTGTCTTTCCCATATGTGCGCGGTCAAATCGTGATGTAGATTGTGATGTGTTTCACAGTTTTGTATTTCCAAAACCCTTGAGAAGTATGTCGGACTGCTAACTTGTATTACTGCATGTGGATTAAGTATATTGTTTGAGGTATATGAACAAATAGCTCTACCCTCTTCTTCTATTATCATGTTATGTAAAATAACACAAGTAGTCAACATTGTCGTGAATTTCGTGTCAGATGTTTGATTATGTGTCAATTTTGTTTGAGGACTCCAAACGCTCGTTCCACATCTTTCCTTGCAAATTCTCGTGCTAACTTGAACAAATTTCGTTTTTCGTCGGTCGAAAATGAATATGACTTGACAATTGTAGCATACTCTGGATATATCCCATCACCTAGGTAATACTCATACTTATATTCATTTCTATTCACAACGTATGATATGTTTGGTGTTTTACCTTGCAAAATATTGTTAAATAAGAGAGATGCTTGGAGCACATTCAGGTCATTGTTTGACCCCGCCATACCAAAGAATGCATGCCAAAACCATAGGTCTTGATAAACAACCGCCTCTAATATAACAGTCGGGACCCCATGATCACCTCGCGTGAATTGACCACACCACGTGTTGGGATAATTTTCCCACTCCAAATATGTACAATCAATGCTACATGGCGTCGTTGTAAAACCATGTTTAGCTTGTTGCGCAGCATACAACTGTTCGACATCACTTTTAGTCGGATGTCGCAAGTATATATCACGGTAAAGCTCTATAACATACTCACAAAAAAGATATGTACAATCTCGACCCGTTCTCTCAAATATTTTCAAATACTCATCTAATGCGCCAGCGGCTATGCCATATCCCAATTGTCTAAGCGCGACCGTAAATTTTTATATTGTAGTAAAACCACGTTTACCTCTATCATCTCATCTTAATTGGAAAAACCCATAATTCCGTTCCAAATCTCTAGCTACACGTAAGAATAAATTTCTACTAATACGAAAACGTTCTTCAAATTTCGATAGATCATATAAACTATCACGGCAAAATAATCATGTACCAAAAGTTCATTTGCCGTCTCTCGATCTCGGTTGATCCATTTTCTACGCCTCTTCTCGTCATGTGAAATTTTGCCTCTCTCACGTACCATGTCTTGTGCAGCACACAATAGTGTGTGCAAAACCAAATTGTCATTAGAATCATCATCGGATGAAGAAGAAATTGAACTGAAAAATTATCCATTTTTTAAGGGGTGTGATTATTTTGAAAGAGTGTGTGTGTTGTGTTGTGAAAAAATATGTAAAATGAATGTATATATAGAGAGAAATTAAATTATTAATGAATAGTTTTTTTATTTATTAAATGCTTTCAAACGGTCAAAAACGATGCCAACGTTCAAATTTAAGCCCGACCAATCAAAACGCACGTCTTCGTCCGTCCTACCACCCACGTCACACCCAACCCATCCACCTTGGGGGCGGTGTTCACGCGTCTCCAGGGTGCCAAGTCAGCTCCTCACGCGTGGAAATCCATCCACTCCGGATAGCCTTAGCAATGCCACATCGGTCTTCTTTTTTTAAGATTAACAAGGTCAACCGAAAATGCCACTTCATCATTACCCCCTACACATTTCTTTAAATATCAAGTTTCTTTCGTATGTAATTAATACATTTCATTATTTTATTAATCTTTTGCAAATGTTTGATAAAATATATAATCAAAATTATTAATATTTTTATAATAATTATTGAGTATTTAAATTATAAATAAATCTATTCACATTTATATTTTAATGAATAATCAATATGGTATATAATTAAGATATTGGTTAAGATAAATATAAATTAATTGTTGGTGTGACACTTTGACCATTTAAAAAAAGACTGATATAGTATTGATGTAGAGATAATTATAAAATTGGACATGACACATTTAAAAGAGCAATGACATTACATTTGTGTACGGATGTTCATCAAACCGCATAAACAATCCGTACCGCACCAAATCACATCACATAATGCGGTTTATGAATTAAGTGGTGCGGTTTACCGTTTGTAATTTTGTTAAACTGCATTACGCGATGTGATTTGTGGTTTTTAGTTACAAAACTGCACCGCACCACATTACAAATAAAATCAAACATAAGTTACTCACTAAATTTATCTACTGATTTTTGTGATTCTATATATTTTTTAAGTATATTTTACTTGATATATAGTCTAAGATTAATATCAAATTTTAATGGTTGGATATTATGAACAAGCTTTTAGCCTTTAACTATGCGATCTAAATATATGGAATATTAATGAAATTCTTCTTCATTTCATAAAATGCTTCAAACATCACTCATAAAAAATATGTTTGTCATACTAGATCAATAAGCTTTAACCGTGCGTTTTAAGCATTATTTGATACATAAGTTCTGGTTTAAGAAAATAGATTCTTTTACTAAATTTAAAATTGTTTAAATTTAATTATTACAAACAAAATTTACAATGTTGACTCATAAAACCACATCTAAACCGCACAAATCGTCCGCACCAAACCACCCCACATAAGGCGTTATAGTGTGTTTGTGGTGTAGTTTGTGTTTCCAAAATGTTCAAACCGCATATGCGGTGTGGTCTGTAGTTTTTTTTACTATAAATCTCATCAAATCGCATCGCGAACACGCCTACCTGGGTGTGGATGATCTTAGAAATAGGTAAAAATGCTAGCCCCAAACGGTTCAAATCCATTGTCGATCAGATGTTTTATTTTTGTGAGTTTAAGCTTTTTAAAAGTTTTGATCGGTTTTGACTGTTTAATACTAATTAGAACCTTTAGATATCCCAAATATTTTTGTTTTTAAATGGGAAATTTTATTTGATTTAAGAGAAAATTACTAAACTATCCGAAAACACTAATTACTTTGTAACACCCGGTTCCCGGTACGTATTTAATTTAATTAATTGTATGCTTTTACGCTGGGACTCGGCGAGTTGGAGACCCAACTCGTCGAGTAGACTAGACTCTTGGTCGCGGGTTTTAAGTAACCTACTCGACAAGTCGGAGAGCCCGACTCGGCGAGTAGGACTGTCTGGATGAAACCCTAATATTTAGGGTTTGCACCCTATTTAAACATCTTATCTTGTCCCAACCCAGCCTCCATCGTCCCTCCCAGTCCAGAAAAGCCCTAACTCGAAACCCTAATCATGTATTGAGTGTTCTTGAGCTTTTTGGTGCCATTTGTGTGTAACTGAAGTTTTAGAAGGAGAAGGAAGCTTGAGAGATCAAGAGGAAGCAAGAAGATCCAGAGATTTTGGCACATTTCAAGCTCATTTGAGGTATAAATCTGAAACCTTGACCATCTATCTCTTAGATCTCTAGTTAGGGTTTATTTCTACCTTTTCTAAGCCTTAGAAGTGCCATTTTCGGGATTTTATGGTTATAAAGGGGTATGACTTCAGATCTGGAACCATTGAGGGTTCCTATGGCATAAAGGTGCCAACTTTATTGCCATAAGAGCCCCATGCATCTTGTAGACTCCATTTTAGGGCCATTTGAGCCAAATACCCCATGCATGAACGTCAAGTTTGTAACTTTACATGCATTATGGACCCTAGGAGGCCAGATCTATGTTTTGGATGTGTTAAACCCGACTGAAATCAACTATATGGACATGGACTTTGGGGGACTCGGCAAGTCGTTCTTGGGACTCGACGAGTCGGGGTATGGTTCCCCAACCCTTTTCTGCCTGGATCGAACTGGTTGAGTCTAGAAGAGGACTCAACAAGATAGATGTGAAACTGGACCTGGAAATCATTCAAGATCAGAACTCGGTGAGTTCAAGGCAAGTCCCAACTACATGAAGGCGAACTCGACGAGTTCATAAGGAACTCGACGAGTCCAGGACTAAATGAGTCTTCTTGCATGAAGAAGGACTCGACGAGTTCAAGGATGAACTCGGCGAGTCAGTTGCAGAAGGTCCCGACTTTGCATGAATAAGAACTCGGCGAGTGCGTGCAATACTCGGCGAGTAGGATCGAGGTTTTAGTGTTTTGAGTATTTGGGGACTCGGCGAGTTGTTGGGTCAACTCGGCGAGTTGAGTCAACCAGACGTTGACTTTGACCCAGAGTTGACTTTGACCAAGGGGTTGACTTTGAATTTGGCTTTGACCTGAGTAACCCTTGTAAGGGTTAAGGGTATGTAAAGGTAAATTAAGGAAGGTTGTTATGTGTAGGAGTTGAGAGGAGTTGATCTCGGCATCGAGGACAGTTCAGACTGCACGACATCGAGGTGAGTTACCTTCCAGTAGAAGTGGGTCTAAGGCACCAAGGTCGGCCCACTAGTAAGTGATTGTAGTAGAGATGATTGTCTTTGTGATAATTGTCTGGTATGTTGCTATATGATATGCTTATGTGCTAGGATGCTATGATTTATGGGTTAGTAGTGGTAGGGGTTAGTAGTGGGTTAGTACTCGTCCGTGCGTAGTAGTATGATCATGATATGTTATTATGTGGTAGTGGTAGGGGGTGAAATAGTCCCGGTTACCGGTTGAAAGATACCGAAGGGGAGGATAGCTCCCGGTTATCGGTTGAAAGATACCGAAGGGGAGGATAGCTCCCGGTTACCGGTTGAAAGATAACGAAGGGGAGGTTAGTTCCCGGTTACCGGTTGAAAGATACCGAAGGGGAGCCTAGCTCCCAGCTATGCCCGACCGATACCGGTTGAAAGATAACGAAGAATAGGCATTAGGTGGTATGTGTGACATCCCCATTTTCACGGCCAGAAAAGACCGATTTTGTTTATGCTTTATAAAAATCAGAGTACCTCTTTTAATAAAAATGTTGTGGAATTTGTTCCCAGAAAAACATGATAAATACGTTATCAAAGCATTTCCGAAGAAATGTATTTTTATCCATTTTAAAACATTTGGGATGTCATCGTCAATACAGAAACATAAGCATAAACAGAACTTACATGCATTTACACTAGTAATCTACATCTTTTTTAAATCCCTCAGTGTAAAGTAGCTTTATATCGACACCTTTGATATAAATAAGCTTGAGTGGGTTAGGTTGGAAAACCTGGTGAGTACATAGGGTTTTCAACCCACAATAATATAGTTATTATGTTTAAACATCAAACAATCAACCCAATTACCCATCCCCATTATCTTCTTTACTCTTAAGGATCTACCCTAAGAATCAGCTATTCCTCGTTCATTTATTCCTAAGGATTATCCTAAGGAATCGGCACGAAATCCATCGTTGCGAGGGTTTTCTCAACGGGCACTAAATCCATAGTTACCAAGGTTTGCTCAACAGGCGCTAACTCCATAGTTGTCAGGGTTTACTCAACAGGCGCTAACTCCATAGTCGCCGAGGTTTATCTCGTTTATTGACAGTATCGTTTTCGAGATTCCACTCGCAATACATGTCAATGGATTTTTAGAGTACACCGGTGAACACATCGTTCACAACACCTACAGGTTGCGAGCCTGCTAGTGTTCCACTGGACTGTCTAGAATAGTCTGTGGTTGTCATCCATACTCAGCTAGATGACGGGGCCAACATTTAGGAACAAGGCTTCTCACATCGTCCACCTCTCACCCTTACCTCATGGTCTATATCACCTCTCAACTCATCATCCAACTCATATTTCATCTACCCATGTTTTACCCAACATATTATGTAGATATAAAATCTATATGCTGTCACAACTAGGAATTCTAATGCTTTTGTAAACATTAACAATGATAACATTTGTGACTAAAACTTGAAAGTATGCATGATGTTTATTCAATAACACCAAAGTTCCATCAATCACCCTATGCAAACACTTCAAATAGTCAACAAAAGATTGGAAACCCTAAAAATCCCGGTTTAAGTCCATTATGGACTAGGATTTCCTTATTGGGCCTAATGGACCAATAAGTTTCCAATTTGACTAGTTTGGGCTTAGAACCCTTAATTGGGCTCTAATTCAACCCACCTTCATGAGATTTGACATTTTGGGCCATATTAGGCCTAAAATGGAAATAAACTACTCCAATAAGCCTTATTGGGCCATAACAGCCTAATTAACCTTGTTGGGCCATAACTAGCCTAATTAACCTTGTTGGCCATAACTAATCTAATTAGCACTAATGGGCCACAAACCTAATCTTTTATGCTAATTGGGCCGTGAACCACCCTAAGGGCCCAATGGGCCGAAAACTTCTTTATGGACCTCATGATTTCAAGTAAGGATCAAGAATTGGGCCAAAATGAATCCTTTTCCCTTCTTAATGCAATTCTCGGCCCATTTAAAAAGAAAGAAAAAATTAGAAGAAGAATTAAGATAAAATGGATTAAGGAGGAAAATTATGAGCATGCCACCTCCTTATTGCATGGTGGACATCCATACAATGTCACCTCACCCTCTCTCCCCTCTTCTTCTTCTTCTACTCTCGGTCGAGAGCATCAACACACACACACACACACTTAATTCACTTCCAAATCCTCTCAAGAACACCTTCATTCTTCCATCAAAATTTCGAGATTTGCAAGCATTCCAAGAAGGTTCTTCACTTATATCACAAATCCTTGGTAAGTTTTTACTTAGATCCATGGATTAACTTCTATATCTTATCAAAAATCTTCTCTTAATTCATTCAAATTCATGATCATGCTTCTTAGAACCCATCTAAGCCCAAAGATTTCTCAAAAAGCTTGCTAGGGCCGAGAATCACCTCAACCCCTTCCATTTCTTCTTCAAAACCGTGAGCAACAAAGCAAGGTGAGTTCATACCCCCTTGTTTTCGGTTTTTACTTGTTTTTGGGGGAGAATACAAGTACTATGTGTTGATCTATGTGTGTATGCTTGTTATATGTGATTTCTTTGGTTTATGTTGTGAAAATATGATATTATTTGCTAAATCTTGAAATCTATGGCTAAAGTGTGAAGAATACAAAAACAATGTACATAATAAACAACTTACTTCAAAGATCTAAGAATCTTTAGGCTTAAGAAGTGAAAACAAAGTCAAAATCCTTATAAGTGTCAATTTTGCAAAAATAATCAAAGTTTGGGTAAAATATGATATTTTCGGTTTTATAAGGACAAAATACTATTATTTACATAGAAATCTAACGTTTATGAAAATAACACTTGTCTAGGGGTCAAAAACATAAATTTTAGCTTAATGGGCTTTAAATTTGGGCCTTACGAGTTTTGGGCCCAAAGTTGCGAAAAATGAAGTATTTGAGGGGCTGAAATGGAAAAGTTGACAAACTATGAGTTTAAAACGTGAATAAAACTGTTTTAAGGGCTGAAAATGACTTTGATGTAAAAATTGGACTAAAAATGCAAAGTTTTCGACTTTGGGGTCAAAATTGTAAAACTTACGGAAATTGAGCCAAAAATGTAAACTTTTTTTCAACTAAGGGTTGGAAATGGCAAACACAATAGTTTTGGGCTGAATTTATTATTTCAAATAAAGTTTGGGTCTAAAACGTCAAGAAAAATGGTTTAAGGACCAAAAATGTCAATTTTCATAAAAGGGGACTAAAAGTGCCATTTTTATAGATAAAGGGGCTGAAATGGTCAAACTAAATGTTTTTGGGCCAATTAGACGAATATTAAATTATTGGGTTAAAAATATTAAGTTTATAACGCATGGTTTTAAATATATATATATATATATATATATATATATATATATATATATATATATATATATATATATATATATATATATACGTATAACCAAAGTTTCGTTATAAATCAAACGTCAGAGTATTTTAATACTTCGAATAAACATTTCGCTTACAACAAATAGCTACATTACGAACTTAAGATCAATAAATTATAAATGATTCAATGGTTGGGCTCAAATATCTACTATTCGTGCTATTGGGCCTTTATGACCCAATATCATGATTATTGGGCCCAATATAATCACACATGTTTATTGGGCTTCCGGTGACCCAATTACATACCCAGTGGGCCTTTATCAACTTTAATATGCTATTGGGCCTTAATGGTCCATTTGCATTGCTAATAAGACCCTAAACATTCATAATATGCTTAATGGGCTATAACGTGTCCGTAGCATACTCGACAGCCTGTAATAACATACAAAGTTAGTGGGGCTCCGTAGTCCTCTTCTTTTCGTCTGTTAGGCTTACCTTTATTCAAGTAAACATAAATCGGGTTGTAAAAACAATGTTATTCAATTTCTTTTGGATTTAGTGAGAAATAACGGGTAACACCAATAAGTGTCGGTCGTAGTCTGTAGTTATAATCAAAGTCTCCTGGAGGGAGAGCGAGAGTTTGTGTATAGATCTATACGGGGGTGACTCCCCCACACCTAAGCTGTTCGCTACAGTTAGACTCGGCCAATCTAGGGTGACAAAATCTTAATTCAAGGTCGGCATTCGATAAAATGCCAAGACAGGCGAATTAGTCATTATTATGCATGGTTATAACGACTCACATAGAGATCCATTACCATCTAAGTAATCATTGGGAAATCATGTTCATATGCTGTGACGATACAATAATACAAAACTATCATACTATTTATATCGGAAAACATCGGGTTTTCCGGGGGAACAACATTATTCACTTTTACTTACAACAACTATAATACAAGAAACTATTATGAAAAACATTTCACTTTTACATGTTTTGATATCATTCACACGTATACTTATGGATCATCACACCTTTTTCGTAAACAATTTCTGTTTCAGAAAATATCGGATTTTCTGGGTTTTACAAACAATACAAAACATTTTCATATCAAACCTGCTTATGAACTCACCAACATTATATATGTTGACCGTTTTCAAAATAACTTGTGTTCTCAGGTAACCGTTAGAATGAAGAACTATCAAGCGTGTGTCTGAATGTCTTTTGTGTGATGTCATTTGAGAAACAATTTATGTTTGGGATTATGTAATGTAAACAATGTACTTGATGTGAACAATGACGGTTGTAATGTATTAATGCATGGTGATGTTTATGTTATTTTCATGTATATTCATTGTGATGATATTTCAATTTAAGTCACACGAGCCCTCGGACGTTTCCGCCGTCTGGTTCGGGGGTGTGACATATACAGTTTAAATCATTTAAAACATGTATAAAATTGTTCATCCAACATAGATAGCAAGTATACAGATAATATTCACACATAGCACGTAATTTATATTAAATACTTCATATCTATGTGTAAGATGAAAGTAACTATGCACTCACTTGTTAAAGTGATGATTCCAAACTCGGGCAGCGCTTCGCTTCTAACGATTCTATTTTCCTTCGACGAAACCTAGTATTATTACCACTAGATTTTAGTCTAATATTTACCGTGACTAATTATTAGTCTTAGCATTATTATTATTATATAATCGTTTAAACAATATTTTCCAACCACTATGTATAGACAGGGGCCAGACATAAAACACCGGAGGGTAGGACCATTTTGGCATATAGCACTTCTGAAATCCAACAACCCTATGCGGCCCTTTAAACCAGATTCCCTGTACCGCGAGTAGTTAAAAAGATATTATAACGAACTTATATAAGTCATAATAATAGCCCAAATACTCATTATAAGATCCTAATAACATTATTGTGTTAAAACATAAGCTATACTAAAGATAGGTTAGGTGTAGCTCACTTACATCGGGTTTTCTCGAAAACCGGGCTTCGCTGGATCAGCGTTCCCTAGCCGAAAGGCTCTTTTCTCGGGACTCCGGGAGCCTCGGGGCTTCCTTCGGGTGCTAGGGGGTTTACCTAGGCTTAGGGGGGGTTTGGAGGCTAGAGACAGAGTTTAGAGAGAGAGAGAGAAGAGGTTGGAATGATGTGAAGAATGAGGGAACCCGACACCTCTATTTATAGGCTGGAAAACAAATCTACTCGTCGAGTAGGTGGTCCTACTCGTCGAGTCCATGGCCAGGTGTCACCACCTGGTGGCTTGCCTTGGGGAGAAAGCCTTGGCCCATATTCAGCCACGTCACCCGATTTCGCACAGCACCCTGCCGACTTCTAAACCCCGTAACTTTCTCATACGAGCTCTGTTTTCGACGTTCTTTATATCCATGCGTAGGTAAAAACAAGATTTACAACGTTCATTTAGACTCCGTTGGCTGATTCTCGACCGATCTTAAATTTAACTGTAGGAGGAGATTAGACTGTTAAATGACCGCGAAGAATTCGTAACTCCTTCATACGGACTCCGTTTTCGTCTGTCTTTTTATCGTTGAGTTCCTACTAATGAGATCTTCAACTCTAATTCAGGTTGCATAGGCCAAAAACCGCTCGAACTAAAATTCGAGTTTCGGGTCGTGCACTGTTATGCCAAATCTTAGAAAATTCATAACTTCCTCATACGAAGTCAGATTTGGGCATTCTTTCTTTGTATGTTCTCGGTTTAACGTATACTACAACTTTTGTTTAGATCACTAAGGCTAAAAAGTCCTTTATCAAAAATTCACTATTTACGTCTCCCGGTGTCGTGTCGGTTTTGCCGTAAAACTTCGATGGGCCATAACTTCTTCGTTATAACTCGGATTTCGACGTTCTTTATATGTACAGAACCCTTGAGACATAGTCTACAACTTGGTTAAGATTATTTATTATAAATAATTTTTTGTCGAAAATTCGTTTTCGACCCCTATTATCTCTAAATTGACTAGCCCGGATCTACGGGCGTTACAATTATCTCCCCCTTAGGAAGATTACGTCTCGGAATCATCAACGAAACATGGCTCACATGATGACTCCATACGTTATCTCTTCATCCTAGGTAATAATCGTAACTTCTTTGTTTCTTCGAACGAGTATCTAACTCTAAGACTTCCTGACTGCAGGCGATGGCCGATCTTGGACCCGCTCTCTATCTCATGTTAGACTTCCAATCATGATCTTCATGTCACGATCTCGATCTTTATTGGAGACTCCTTCTTTAACAAACTTGACATAAGTTTCTTCCTTCGATTATCATAATAGACCGATGGGTCATGTTCTAATGACCTCCGATCGTATGATGCATTGCTTGGACTCAGGTCTTTTAGAGTCAAATTCCAGAACAGACTATACCTTCCTTCATGTTCTGATCACATCTTAAAAGGTAGCATTTCTAGCTACAAGCAATTATCGCGATACCTCTACTGATCGTTTTGATTTCAATCTTCTGGATTAAGTCAGATGTGACATCGAACATAGTTCTCTGAACCACGTAACATACTTATCGTAGTCGGACTCAATTTAATATGACCACTAGGGTCGGAATAACAACAATCTCCTTAGTCATTATCGAAACAATGGTAACGACATACTTGAATAAAATGGTATCAATTACTAGCGCCTTGGTAACCTTGTGACTTTCCCTGATCCAAGTGCGAGTCCTGTGCTTCCGGTAGCATAGGCCTCTACTACCTTTCACACCTACTACTCGTCCCAAGTATTGTCTCGCAGTTCTCCAAGTCATTATCACAAAAACAATTTTAACACATACAAATGTGTCCAAACAATCATAAAATTTTCCCTAGACTCTACTAGGACTTCTTCCATGCGTATCTTCAATCATCAACTCTTCTTCAACTCGGTTGGTGATGGAAATGTCAGACGATGGGATAACTTCATGGATTATACCAAAAATCTTTCTTTCTGCTAATCGAAAGTGTACTTCTCTCGTACTAGACGTATTATTTCTTAGATGCATTCTAAAGGCAAGATATCACTCTTACGATATCTTCCGATCAGTATCGTAAGCCTCCTCATTTCCTCCATTTACTCAATTCACTATGAGTCTTCACCATGATGTTCTGCACACCGAAGCAGTCGTTTGGTGTATCGAGACGAGAATATAGATAGAGGAAGATTTAGACGCGTATTCCTCCTTATTACTCCGAAAAATTACATGCCAGTTCTAATATCGTAATTAAACGTTTAGAAATCTGAACACATAAAGTTTCCAGATCCGGTCGGCAACAAACCATAGATCCGATCAAACGATAGCATCATAAAGCATCACAAATCATTTAGCACATAAAAGCAATTTAGGCATCTTCCCTAAATGAGCTAGTGCCCGTGTCTATTAAGGTGTACTTCCTAAAATATATTAGACACAGTCCTCACAATTATCGCTTAGCATTCTAAGTTTAAGTCTAGAAATAAATCCTTATTCCTAGTTTGCTTAAACTAATGCTCTGATACCAACTGTGACATCCCCATTTTCACGGCCAGAAAAGACCGATTTTGTTTATGCTTTATAAAAATCAGAGTACCTCTTTTAATAAAAATGTTGTGGAATTTGTTCCTAGAAAAACATGATAAATACGTTATCAAAGCATTTCCAAAGAAATGTATTTTTATCCATTTTTAAAACATTTGGGTTGTCATCGTCAATACAGAAACATAAGCATAAACAGAACTTACATTCATTTACACTAGTGATCTACATCTCTTTTAAATCCCTCAGTGTAAAGTAGCTTCATATCAACACCTGTGATATAAATAAGCTTGAGTGGGTCAGGTTGGGAAACTTGGTGAGTACATAGGGTTTTCAACCCACAATAATATAGTTATTATGTTTAAACATCAAACAATCAACCCAATTACCCATCCCCATTATCTTCTTTACTCTTAAGGATCTACCCTAAGAATCAGCTATTCCTCGTTCATTTATTCCTAAGGATTATCCTAAGGAATCGGCACGAAATCCATCGTTGCCAGGGTTTTCTCAACGGGTACTAAATCCATAGTTACCAAGGTTTGCTCAACAGGCGCTAACTCCATAGTCGTCGGGGTTTACTCAACAGGCGCTAACTCCATAGTCGCCGAGGTTTATCTCGTTTATTGACAGCATCGTTTTCGAGAGTCCGCTCGCAATACATGTCAATGGGTTTTTAGAGTACACCGGTGAACACATCGTTCACAACACCTACAGGTTGCGAGCCTGCTAGTGTTCCACTGGACTGTCTAGAATAGTCTGTGGTTGTCATCCATACTCTGCTAGATGACGGGGCCAACATTTAGGAACAAGGCTTCTCACGTCGTCCACCTCTCACCCTTACCTCATGGTTTATATAACCTCTCAACTCATCATCCAACTCATATTTCATCTACCCATGTTTTACCCAACATATTGTGTAGATATAAAATATATATACAGTTTAAATCATTTAAAACATGTATAAAATTGTTCATCCAGCATAGATAGCAAGTATACAGATAATATTCACACATAGCACGTAATTTATATTAAATACTTCATATCTATGTGTAAGATGAAAGTAACTATGCACTCACTTGTTAAAGTGATGATTCCAAACTCGGGCGGCGCTCCGCTTCTAACGATTCTATTTTCCTTCGACGAAACCTAGTATTATTACAACTAGATTTTAGTTTAATATTTACTGTGACTATTTATTAGTCTTAGCATTATTATTATTATATAATCGTTTAAACAATATTTTCCAACCACTATGTACAGATAGGGGCCAGACATAAAACACCGGAGGGTAGGACCATTTTGGCATATAACACTTCTGAAATCCAACAACCCTATGCGACCCTTTAAACCAGATTCCCTGTACCGCGAGTAGTTAAAAAGATATTATAACGACACTTATATAAGTCATAATAATAGCCCAAATACTCATTATAAGATCCTAATAACATTACTGTGTTAAAACATAAGTTATACTAAAGATAGGTTAGGCGTAGCTCACTTACATCGGGTTTTCTCGAAAACCGGGCTTCGCTGGATCAGCGTTCCCTAGCCGAAAGGCTCTTTTCTCGGGACTCCGGGAGCCTCGGGGCTTCCTTCGGGTGCTAGGGGGTTTACCTAGGCTTAGGGGGGGTTTTGGAGGCTAGAGACAGAGTTTAGAGAGAGAGAGAGAAGAGGTTGGAATGGTGTGAAGAATGAGGGAACCCGACACCTCTATTTATAGGCTGGAAAACAACTCTACTCGTCGAGTAGGTGGTCCTACTCGTCGAGTCCATGGCCAGGTGTCACCACCTGGTGGCTTGCCTTGGGGAGAAAGCCTTGGCCCATATTCAGCCACGTCACCCGATTTCGCACAGCACCCTGCCGACTTCTAAACCCCGTAACTTTCTCATACGAGCTCTGTTTTCGATGTTATTTATATCCATGCGTAGGTAAAAACAAGATTTACAACGTTCATTTAGACTCCGTTGGCTGATTCTCGACCGATCTTAAATTTAACTGTAGGAGGAGATTAGACTGTTAAATGACCGCGAAGAATTCGTAACTCCTTCATACGGACTCCGTTTTCGTCTGTCTTTTTATCGTTGAGTTCCTACTAACGAGATCTTCAACTCTAATTCAGGTTGCATAGGCCAAAAACCGCTCGAACTAAAATTCGAGTTTCGGGTCGTGCACTGTTATGCCAAATCTTAGAAAATTCATAACTTCCTCATACGAAGTCAGATTTGGGCATTCTTTCTTTGTATGTTATCGGTTTAACGTATACTACAACTTTTGTTTAGATCACTAAGGCTAAAAAGTCCTTTATCAAAAATTCACTATTTACGTCTCCCGGTGTCGTGTCGGTTTTGCCGTAAAACTTCGATGGGCCATAACTTCTTCGTTATAACTCGGATTTCGGCGTTCTTTATATGTACAGAACCCTTGAGACATAGTCTACAACTTGGTTAAGATTATTTATTATAAATAATCTTTTGTCGAAAATTCGTTTTCGACCCCTATTATCTCTAAATTGATTAGCCCGGATCTACGGGCGTTACAATTATCTCCCCCTTAGGAAGATTACGTCTCGGAATCATCAACGAAACATGGCTCACACGATGACTCCATACGTTATCTCTTCATCCTAGGTAATAATCGTAACTTCTTTGTTTCTTCGAACGAGTATCTAACTCTAAGACTTCCTGACTGCAGGCGATGGCCGATCTTGGACCCGCTCTCTATCTCATGTTAGACTTCCAATCATGATCTTCATGTCACGATCTCGATCTTTATTGGAGACTCCTTCTTTAACAAACTTGAGATAAGTTTCTTCCTTCGATTATCATAATAGACCGATGGGTCATGTTCTAATGACCTCTGATCGTATGATGCATTGCTTGGACTCAGGTCTTTTAGAGTCAAATTCCAGAACAAACTATACCTTCCTTCATGTTCTGATCACATCTTAAAAGGTAGCATTTCTAGCTACAAGCAATTATCGCGATACCTCTACTGATCGTTTTGATTTCAATCTTCTGGATTAAGTCAGATGTGACATCGAACATAGTTCTCTGAACCACGTAACATACTTATCGTAGTCGGACTCAATTTAATATGACCATTAGGGTCGGAATAACAACAATCTCCTTAGTCATTATCGAAACAATGGTAACGACATACTTGAATAAAATGGTATCAATTACTAGCGCCTTGGTAACCTTGTGACTTTCCCTGATCCAAGTGCTCGTCCTGTGCTTCCAGTAGCATAGGCCTCTACTACCTTTCACACCTACTCATACTCGTCCCAAGTATTGTCTCGCAGTTCTCCAAGTCATTATCACAAAAACAATTTTAACACATACAAATGTGTCCAAACAATCATAAAATTTTCCCTAGACTCTACTAGGACTTCTTCCATGCGTATCTTCAATCCTCAACTCTTCTTCAACTCGGTTGGTGATGGAAATGTCAGACGATGGGATAACTTCATGGATTATACCAAAAATCTTTCTTTCTGCTAATCGAAAGTGTACTTCTCTCGTACTAGACGTATTATTTCTTAGACGCATTCTAAAGGCAAGATATCACTCTTACGATATCTTCCGATCAGTATCGTAAGCCTCCTCATTTCCTCCATTTACTCAATTCACTATGAGTCTTCACCATGATGTTCTGCACACCGAAGCAGTCGTTTGGTGTATCGAGACGAGAATATAGATAGAGGAAGATTTAGACTCGTATTCCTCCTTATTACTCCGAAAAATTACATGTCAGTTCTAATATCGTAATTAAACGTTTAGAAATCTGAACACATAAAGTTTCCAGATCCGGTCGGCAACAAACCATAGATCCGATCAAACGATAGCATCATAAAGCATCACAAATCATTTAGCACATAAAAGCAATTTAGGCATCTTCCCTAAATGAGCTAGTGCCCGTGTCTATTAAGGTGTACTTCCTAAAATATATTAGACACAGTCCTCACAATTATCGCTTAGCATTCTAAGTTTAAGTCTAGAAATAAATCCTTATTCCTAGTTTGCTTAAACTAATGCTCTGATACCAACTGTGACATCCCCATTTTCACGGCCAGAAAAGATCGATTTTGTTTATGCTTTATAAAAATCAGAGTACCTCTTTTAATAAAAATGTTGTGGAATTTGTTCCCAGAAAAACATGATAAATACGTTATCAAAGCATTTCCAAAGAAATGTATTTTTATCCATTTTTAAAACATTTAAGATGTCATCGTCAATACAGAAACATAAGCATAAACAGAACTTACATTCATTTACACTAGTGATCTACATCTCTTTTAAATCCCTCAGTGTAAAGTAGCTTCATATCAACACATGTGATATAAATAAGCTTGAGTGGGTCAGGTTGGGAAACTTGGTGAGTACATAGGGTTTTCAACCCACAATAATATAGTTATTATGTTTAAACATCAAACAATCAACCCAATTACCCATCCCCATTATCTTCTTTACTCTTAAGGATCTACCCTAAGAATCAGCTATTCCTCGTTCATTTATTCCTAAGGATTATCCTAAGGAATCGGCACGAAATCCATCGTTGCCAGGGTTTTCTCAACGGGCACTAAATCTATAGTTACCAAGGTTTGCTCAACAGGCGCTAACTCCATAGTCGTCGGGGTTTACTCAACAGGCGCTAACTCCATAGTCGCCGAGGTTTATCTCGTTTATTGACAGCATCGTTTTCGAGAGTCCGCTCGCAATACATGTCAATGGGTTTTTAGAGTACACCGGTGAACACAACGTTCACAACACCTACAGGTTGCGAGCCTGCTAGTGTTCCACTGGACTGTCTAGAATAGTCTGTGGTTGTCATCCATACTCTGCTAGATGACGGGGCCAACATTTAGGAACAAGGCTTCTCACGTCGTCCACCTCTCACCCTTACCTCATGGTCTATATAACCTCTCAACTCATCATCCAACTCATATTTCATCTACCCATGTTTTACCCAACATATTGTGTAAATATAAAATATATATACAGTTTAAATCATTTAAAACATGTATAAAATTGTTCATCCAACATAGATAGCAAGTATACAGATAATATTCACACATAGCACGTAATTTATAGTAAATACTTCATATCTATGTGTAAGATGAAAGTAACTATGCACTCACTTGTTAAAGTGATGATTCCAAACTCGGGCAGCGCTTCGCTTCTAACGATTCTATTTTCCTTCGACGAAACCTAGTATTATTACCACTAGATTTTAGTCTAATATTTACCGTGACTAATTATTAGTCTTAGCATTATTATTATTATATAATCGTTTAAACATATTTTCCAACCACTATGTACAGACAGGGGCCAGACATAAAACACCGGAGGGTAGGACCATTTTGGCATATAGCACTTCTGAAATCCAACAACCCTATGCGGCCCTTTAAACCAGATTCCCTGTACCACGAGTAGTTAAAAAGATATTATAACGACACTTATATAAGTCATAATAATAGCCCAAATACTCATTATAAGATCCTAATAACATTACTGTGTTAAAACATAAGCTATACTAAAGATAGGTTAGGTGTAGCTCACTTACATCGGGTTTTCTCGAAAACCGGGCTTCGCTGGATCAGCGTTCCCTAGCCTAAAGGCTCTTTTCTCGGGACTCCGGGAGCCTTGGGGCTTCCTTCGGGTGCTAGGGGGTTTACCTAGGCTTAGGGGGGGTTTTGGAGGCTAGAGACAAAGTTTAGAGAGAGAGAGAAGAGGTTGGAATGGTGTGAAGAATGAGGGAACCCGACGCCTCTATTTATAGGCTGGAAAACAACTCTACTCGTCGAGTAGGTGGTCCTACTCGTCGAGTCCATGGCCAGGTGTCACCACCTGGTGGCTTGCCTTGGGGAGAAAGCCTTGGCCCATATTCAGCCACGTCACCCGATTTCGCACAGCACCCTGCCGACTTCTAAACCCCGTAACTTTCTCATACGAGCTCTGTTTTTGACGTTCTTTATATCCACGCGTAGGTAAAATCAAGATCTACAACGTTCATTTAGACTCCGTTGGCTAATTCTCGACTGATCTTAAATTTAACAGTAGGAGGAGATTAGACTGTTAAATGACCGCGAATAATTCGTAACTCCTTCATACGGACTCCGTTTTCGTCTGTCTTTTTATCGTTGAGTTCCTATTAATGAGATCTTCAACTCTTAGTCAGGTCGCATAGGCCAAAAACCGCTCGAACTAAAATTCGAGTTTCGGATCGTGCACTGCTATGCCAAATCGTAGAAAATTCATAACTTCCTCATACGAAGTCAAATTTGGGCGTTCTTTCTTTGTATGTTCTCGGTTTAATGTATACTACAACTTTTGTTTAGATCACTAAGACTAAAAAGTCCTTTATCAAAAATTCACTATTTACGTCTCTCGGTGTCGTGTCGGTTTTGCCGTAAAACTTCGACGGGCCATAACTTCTTCGTTATAACTCGGATTTCGACGTTCTTTATATGTACGGAACCCATGAGACATATTCTACAACTTGGTTAAGATTATTTATTATAAATAATCTTTTGTCGAAAAGTCGTTTTCGACCCCTATTATCTCTAACTTGACTAGCCCGGATCTACGGGCGTTACAGTATGTGGTATGATGGGGGAACTCACTAAGCTTTGTGCTTAGGGTTTTCAGTTTTGGTTTCTGGTGCGCACCTGATGGATGAAGATGGTTGTAGTTGGAGCAGATGGACTTCTAATCTAATTTTGTCATTTGATATGACTAATGATACTTTTGAAGTGATAGACCTCCCAGATAGTTTAGCACTCGGCCTTCCCACTAAGGTGTCCATATCTGAGCTAAGGGAATCTCTTGTCATATTTGAAAGCCTGGAAGAAATGTGTTCTATATCTGTATGGATGATAGAGAATGGTGTTCAAAAATCGTTTACAAAGTTATTCACCATTATTGCACAACAATATTGGTGAATTAGGGCACTGGGACTCGGGAAGAGTGGCACACCTATAATGGAAGTGAAAGATGTTTGTTATGGAGAAAATGAAATTGTGGTATATAAGCCCAACTCACAAAGCTTCACACCTATAATGGAAGTGAAAGATGTTTGTTTTGAAGAAAGTGAAACTGTGGTATATGAACTCAACTCACAACGCTTCAGTGCTCTTGAGATTGGTGGAATAAGGAGTTTCTCCACTGTGAATTCTTACACAGAAACACTACTTTTTCTTGGTAGGTCGGATTTGGATTGTAGTAGTTATTGACAATGAAAAACAACAGACAATTTGATAAAAGTTTAAATGCATAATAGATACACTGCTAGCTGTCAGATGAATGTTTTTAACATTTTTTTAGAACGACAAATCTATTCTACTCTTAAACTACTCCTAAATCCACCTATGTCTCTAATGAGACTTGAACCCTCAACTTCTAGGAGGGAGGGCAACACCCAGTACCGTTGGGCTAGAAGCCATTTGGTGAATGTTTTTAACATTAACGATGATAAATCACACATTTTTGTGGACCTTATGCACGAATATCTTGTTGACAATCGATTTGATATGTTTTGTATACACATCCTCCATCTTTCTAAAAACTAAATCCATAAAAGGATACGAATTATCTCCAACCACATGAATGCTATACTTTCCTATCAACTTCAATCCAAGTACACCCAGGAGCTTGTAACACTCGTTTATTTATTAAATAAATAAATTAATTAATGAACGATTAGTAGCCCTAAAATAAATAATTATATATCAAAAGATGGTCTCGAAGAGCTAACTGTCACAATCTTAGAATTTGGGGATTAAAATGTAACTTTCGGACCAAGTATGAATAGAATTTTGATGCTAGGGGCTGTTTGGAAATTTCTTTGGACTCGAGTTGAAAACAATTTTGTAAAGGAGGGGCCTTTGGTAACATTTGGACTTGAATTGTTAAAAATATTGAATGCAGGGGGGCTGTTTTGTAATTTTTGACCTAAGCTGAAATAAATCTAGGAGGGAGGGACTGAAAGTGAAAATCGGCAGAAGTTTGATTAGAAACGGGTTAAGACCCGTCACCCTCTCCATGTTTCTTCATTTGAGCTGCATCCTCTAAACCCTAACCCTACTCACGTATGATGCAGCCGCCACTCCCACTTACTCCACCTCCGGCACCGCTCCCACCTCCGACCACCCAACACTATCAAACGACCCCTGTCGCCTGCAATAACGGACACCGATGGAAATCGGGACCGGGCGTTACTTCAGTCGAAGAATGGAGAAGGAGCTGGCGTCGTGGGTATCGCCGATTCGTGGCCTCCAGCCGCCGCCATTGCCGGGAACAAGAACCGATTGGCGAACCACCGAGATTTGCTGCCTTATTGCGCTGAGACGGTGAAGTTGTAGCCGCCGCCTGCCGCCAACCCTTCTTCTTTCGCCAGTGTTTCGTTCCAGCTTTGACCACCATCAGCCGCCGTCGTTGCATTTGTTGCCGATGAAGCGAGAGTTCGAGCCCCGCTGTGGTCGCTAGGGCTGTTACTGTCGTCGCCGTACGCCACCGTGAGGTGGGTGGTCGTTTCCATTTCCGAGCAAAGGACGTGTACTATGTGTGTGTTTTGGTGTGTGTTCCAGTGTACAAGATGTGTCTTGCATCCATGGGTTGTATGAGTGACTTTGGCCGGAAAACCCACCGCCACCACCGTGAGGTCGTGGCTACCACCATGCACCACCGTGTGTGTGTGTGTCTTAGTGGTTGTGTGTGTGTTTATTTGAGATTTAGCATTGTAAAGTGTAATTACAAATTGGAATAATGAAAAGAAAACTGAAAACCACCACCGTAGGGTGGTGGCTGCCACCTCCTGCCGCTACCGGCCGCCGTGTCGGGTGGCGGTGTGCTTTGCCTCGTTGTGTTGATTCGTTTGGGGTGCTTGAAATACTAATGGGCCCAAAGGAGCCCTAATGGGCCCAATGAGGCTTAATGGGCTTAATAAACCCTAATGGGCCCAATGAAGCTTAAAGGACCTAAAAGCCCAATCATGTGACTGATGGGCTTAGTAAAACCCTAATGGGTCCAGTGAACCCTAATGGACTTAAGGACTTGATTGTGGGCCTATTGGGCTAATAGGGTTAGAAACCCTAATTAGGGTTTGGAAAACCCTAATGCAATGAAACCCTAATTCGAGACTTATCGAGACCGCATCATAATTATTTAATGAACTTAAAATATTAATTGGCAATCATTGCAAATTAACCTAAGGCCATGTGGGACTTAATGGATTAAGTCCTTAATGGGTTAAGTAGGAAACTTAACCTTAATCATCATTTTATAGGAAACCCTAATATCACTTGGGTTTATTGTTGGGCCTCTCTATTGGGCCTTGATGATTGGGTTATTAATGGTCCATCCAAAGTCAAGCAATTGGACTAGAATAATTTAATGGGCCTAAGGTAAGGCCCATGTAAGGGGTTTGGGCCCAATTTGGAAAATTAGGCCATAGATGGGCCATAGTTTGGGCCTTAATGATTATATGATGTTGGGCCTTAGAATAAGACCATTTAAAGGCTTGGGCCCAATTTGGAAAATTGGGCCATATGTTGGGCTTTGATTTCCTAGTTGACTTTGGGCTTATGGATTGGGCCTTGGGCTTGCATAAAGCCTAGCTTGGGGTAATGTAGTAATTATCCAAAGTATGTACTCATGGTTATGTAGTGGAACCCAATTATTAATTGGGTGTTATTTTGGTGTTGACAGTTCGGGAATCTGTCATTCAGCAGTTGGGGTTGAGTCTGCGGGACTTCAGCAGTGTGGGATTGTGTCTACGGGACTTCAGCAGTGTGAGGTGAGTTACCTTCCAGTAGGGGTGGGTCTACGGCCACAATGCCGACCCACCAGTAGGAGTTGTTAGATGATTGTCTTTGTGATAATTGTCTATGTTTGCTACTACCTGTTATCTTTATGTGCTAGTATGATATGATTTTATGTGATAGTGATAATAGGGGGTGAAATAGTCCCCGGTTACCGGTCGATATGACCGAAGGGGTAAATTAGTACCCAGCTATGCTAGACAGATTATGATATATGCGATATGATATTATGTGGTAGTAGTAGGGGTGAAATAGTCCCCAGTTACCGGTCGACAGGACCGAAGGGGTAGTCCAGCACCCAGATATGCTAGGCAGTATGTGATTTATGTGTTTATGCTATGCTTTTATGTCGTAGTGGTAGGGGGTGAAATAGTCCCCGGTTACCGGTTGAAAGATACCGAAGGGGAGGCAAGCTCCCGGTTACCGGTTGAGAGATACCGAAGGGGTAGGTCAGGCACCCAGATATGTCTGACATGGGGTAGGTCGGGCACCCCGGTATGCCTGACAGTGGGGTAGGTTGAGCACCCCGTATGCTCTGTAGGGTAGGTCGGGCACCCAGATATGCCTGGCAATATGTGATTGTATGGTATATGGTATGATGGGGGAACTCACTAAGCTTCGTGCTTACGGTTTTTAGTTTTAGTTTCAGGTACTTCGTTTTCAAAGGAAAGGAGCCGGCTCGATTGCAGCGCATCACACTATGGTTTTCCGCACATGAGATCTTTGGGATTATACTCTGATATGGTTTTATGATAATATGTTTTGATTATTGACACTTTGGTTTTGACATGAGATATTAATATGAATGTTTTTATACTGATGGTTTTATATAATAACTTAATTAAAACGAAATTTTTGGTCTTGAATTTTGGGATGTTCCAAGTTGGTATCAGAGCCTTGGTTTGAGGGATTCGGGCACACTCTCGGGTGTGTCTGGACTCAAACTGAGGACTTGGTATGAAAATTTTCAAAAGTAAAATAATTTTATAAAAAGAAGTTTGAAAAGAATTTGAAAGAGAAAAGAACTTTGAAAAGAACAAGGTATGTGATGCGTGCAATCATCCGAGCTCAAGTAAGTTTTCCCCAAGATACCCATACATGTTATGTTATGATATGATTATGAGAACTGCACGCTAGATTAGGGCTGAGGATCTAGGAGGATGCCTTATATGCCTATTGTATGTGCTTGTAGACTTGCATGCTAGTATTGATCAGTCAGTAATAGGATAGCCTGTTTAGGTTATGCCTGATTGTATGAGCCTTTGATTTGCATGTACGGATTCCTGATTAGAGGATATAATGGTTTGATTGGAATACAATGGTTAGATTTTCCATTGTCTGAATGTTGCTTGCTTTGTGCTTTGTGGGACTCTTAGTAATGTGAGCTAACTATTAAGTGAATATGCTAAGTCACATGTGGCACAGGCTGGATAATCTCAGAGTGATAGATTTGACCCTATTGTGCAGCTCTTGTTTGAGTCCAACCGTTCTAGGGATGGGTCTTTTACTCGAAGGATTATCTGATCTCTGTTGCATGTGGCTATATTCACGAGGTAGCTAGTTGACATTACTGGGAATCTTTCAGCAGCTGAGGACTGGGTGAGTTCAGGAACCTAGGAAAGCCTAGGATATGTTTCAGTGGGTTAGTAGTGAGGCTCGGTGAGACTTGGGTGTACCAGTTGAGGAAGTGACTTGGAGGATCCGGGAGGATTGCTGATGAAAGTATGGATAGGTGTGGAAGGTAGTATTGGGCCCGTACTACTGAAATCACAGGATCCATACTCGAATCGGTGAGAGTCTTGGAGAATCTGAGAAGCTTCGGGGAGAAGTTTGTGACGCAGTTTGGGGACAGAGGATGTTCCAGTTGTTGCAACTTAGCCTTGGGCAAGTGAGCTAGTGAGCGTGACAGGGTGTCAGACCCTGAAGGACATGACTTCCAAGAGGTTGCAGATGCGAAATCGATTTGGAGCACTTTGAGAAGAGAGGTTCGTGCTAGGTGAGTATAGTAGAGGGTCCCAGGAAGAGACCCATGACTTCTGATCATCGGGTGAAGGGCCAGCAGGGCCAGAGTCAGTGCAACATGTACAAGAAAGTGCACAAGGGAGTTTGTCGCTCCAAGGGTTTAGGCTACTAGAGGGTAGCGGGGTTGGTCATGTCAGCAGAAGGTAATTAGTATTCCTCCAGATGTTGCGGGTATGTCATCTTCTATTGCTACTAGATGGATGTTGGGATACGTATCGCATTGGAGTTATGAGTGAGTTTGGATAAGTTAGATCTCGGGTCGGTTTCCTGCTAGTGTTTGGGTTATCAAGGATCATATATGCCATCCTGCATGCCGAAAAGTCCTTGATGAACCCACAGAGGGATGCATCTTGCGGAGCGGGTTCCGCGTGTACCGTTATCATTCCGGATCTTTGTCGAGATCTGTGGAGGAGTATTGATTGGAAGATCCTTGGGCAGGGTTAGAGTGATAGTTCTCCAGTGAGGTCAGTGTTCAGGGGTTCTATCATTGTTCAGGTGTGGTCGACAATTGTCCATGGATGAACTTTGGAGTTCAAGGCACTACCGTTGCTAGGACAGGACTGGTAGCATGAAGATAGTGGAGTCAGTTGCGAGTGTTAGGCGCATGGGTGTTCGGTCATTGGATGTTCAAGAGAATTGCATTTCTCGCGTGGACTATGTTCGGTTAGAGTTCAGTGGTGCTGCAAGATTGGAAGTGGGAACGAGGATTCGTCAGCCAGAGTGAAGATTAGGGCATTCAGTTGACAACATGGGAGATAGACTGAGGTGTCAGACTGGACCAGATTTCAAGAGTACTCTTCACGATTTCTAGGATGGACGATCCCAAGGTATAACCGATGATTAATCGCTAGCATTGGTAAGCACAGGTTGTCATCAGTGGGATATTAGAAAGCGAGACGGATTGGGAATCCTTCAATTCTTGCATGTCGTGAAGACTTAGTCGAGTCTAAGTGGGGGAGATACTTTTTATAAAGTTCTCCAACTGTGAGTTTTGGTTGCGCAAGGTGCAATCTCTTGGGAACCTTGTCAACCAGAAGGGTATTCTGGTCGATCCGGCCAAGATAGAGGTCGTGATGCAGTGGGAGATTCCGAGATCTCCAACTGATATTCGGAGTTTCCTGGGTCTAGCGGGTTATTACCGGAGAGTTATGCGGGACTTCTCCGAGATTGCGGTTCCTTTGATCCGACTGACCAAGAAGTCAGTGGCCTTTCGTTGGGGGCCTGAGCAGCAGACAACCTTTGAGGCTCTCAGATAGCGGTTGTGCGAGGCACCGAATCTCACCCTACCATAGGGTGTAGAGGATTTTGTGGTTTGCTGTGACGCTTCGATCATGGGCATGGGTGCGGTATTGATGCAACGGGGTCACGTGATAGCAGGTTTCGGGAACCAAGTTAAAGATCCAGTTAGGACTCAAGTTCAGTTGAGGGTTAGGTCGAGTGCGTATTCGACCCTAGTTGGGGAAAGTGTTGTAAGACTACGGGGGTAGCCGTAGCATTCACTAATAGTCACATAGTATGGAAAGTGTTGTAAGACTACGGGGGTAGCCGTAGCATTCACTAATAGTCAGATAGTATGGAAAGTGTTGTAAGACTACGGGGGTAGCTGTAACATTCACTAGTAGTCAGATAGTATGGAAAGTGTTGTAAGACTACGGGGGTAGCCGTAGCATTCACTAGTAGTCAGCTAGTATGGAAAGAGTTGTAAGACTACGGGGGTAGCCATAGCATTCACTAGTAGTCAGATAGTATGGAAAGTGTTGTAAGACTACGGGGGTAGCCGTAGCATTCACTAGTGGTCAGTTAGCATGGGAAGTGTTGTAAGACTGCGGGGGTAGCCGTAGCATTCACTAGTGGTCAGTTAGCATGGGAAGTGTTGTAAGACTGCGGGGGTAGTCGTAGAATTCACTAGCGGTCAGATAGTGATAGAGTGTCGTGAGACTGCGGGTGTAGCCGTAGCATTCACTAGGTTGGTAGATGGCATGAGTGTGTTGTTGGAACGCAGAAGGAACAGTAGCACCCAACAGTTTGGGTGTACCAGTGAGGATATGGAAATCCGCGGATTGGGTTTCGGAATTACCCAACGGATTAGATCTGTTTGAGCCAGTGATAAGACTGTAGGAACGCCACTACAGTTATGGGATGAAGGAAGCAAGGGATTGCTTAAGGTCGTTTGTGATATAAGTCTACCGTTGGTCATGTAGCAATCACTTTTAGCCTTGGATTTGGTGACGTCAGGATTTGATGCATGGACCCGATCGGTTAGATCAGAAGGATGTTTGAGCCACAGTGGCATGATAACTAGTGGTAACTAGTTCCAGAGGAGGATCTCGTTCAGAAGTCGTGTGAGGCGACTAAGTAGGAGTCCTTTGGCTCCGCAACCGGGCTGGAACCCGATATTTCAGATGATTGGTGAACGAATAGAGACCAGGGAGGTCTCGTTAGATTTTGGAAAGCAGCCATGTGGCAACATACTGCTTCAGGCAGTTTAGTGTCCGGGCAGTTCCAGCGTCTGGGCAGCATTAGTATTTGTGTTCTAGGTTGCAAGTTCGGACGGAATACCAGATTGCTTGGGTTATGCTAAATGACCTACAGGGATAATTGGGTCTGTGATTTTAGTTTTCTAGTGGGAACCACAGGTTATCAGAAGTTGAGTAGTCAGTTGAGGGATAAACAGACTAGATTCAACGATAATGATTTAGTATGAGTGGTCTGTCATGGATTCAGACCATCTCGAGACAGCAGATTTCGGACAGAGTACATGTGATATTATTGCGAGAAATTCGTTCATATGAGGATTTTAGGTCTTGCGAAGATTGGTCACGGCTACTCTGGGAAGGCTAGGGTGTGCCCAGGATGTTGACCATGTTACTTGAGTGGTTTGGCGCATAAGAAATGGTAAGGAATGATTTCGAGGACGAAATCTAATTTAAGTGGGGGAGAGTTGTAACACACGTTTATTTATTAAATAAATAAATTAATTAATGAACGATTAGTAGCCCAAAAATAAATAATTATATATCAAAAGGTGGTCTCGAAGAGCTAACTGTCACAATCTTAGAATTTAGGGGTTAAAATGTAACTTACAGGCCAATTATGAATAGAATTCTGAATCTAGGGGCTGTTTGGCAATTTCTTTGGACTCGAGTTGAAAGCAATTTTGTAAAGGAGGGGCCTTTGGTAACATTTGGACTTGAATAAATCTAGGAGGGAGGGACTGAAAGTGAAAATCGGCAGAAGTTTGATTAGAAACGGGTTAAGACCCGTCACCCTCTCCATGTTTCTTCATTTGAGCCGCATCCTCTAAACCCTAACCCTACTCACGTATGATGCAGCCGCCACTCCCACTAACTCCACCTCCGACGCTGCTCCTACCTCCGACCACCCAACACTGTCAAACGACCCCTGTCGCCGGCAATAACGGACACCGATGGAAATCGGGATCGGGCGCTACTTCAGTCGAAGAATGGAGAAGGAGTTGACGTCGTGGGTGTCGCCGATTCGTGGCCTCCAGCCGCCGTCATTGCCGGGAACAAGAACCGATAGGCGAACCACCGAGATTTGCTGCCTTATTGCGCTGAGACGGTGAAGTTGTAGTCGCCGCCTGCCGCCAACCCTTCTTCTTTCGCCTCTGTTTCGTTCCATCTTTTACCACCATTAGCCGTCGCCGTTGCATTTGCTGCCGATGAAGCGAGAGTTCAAGCCCCGGTGTGGTCGCTAAGGCTGTTACTGCCGTCGCCGTACGCCACCGTGAGGTGGGTGGTCGTTTCCATTTCCGAGCAAAGGACGTGTACTATGTGCATGTTTTGGTGTGTGTTCCAGTGTACAAGATGTGTCTTGCATCCATGGGTTGTATGAGTAACTTTGGCCGGAAAACCCACCGCCACCATGCACCACCGTGCATGTGTATGTGTGTGTCTTAGTGGTTGTGTGTGTGTTTATTTGAGATTTAGCATTGTAAAGTGTAATTACAAATTGGAATGATGAAGAGAAAACTGAAAACCACCACCGTAGGGTGGTGGCTGTCACCTCCTGCCGCCACCGGCCGCCGTGTCGGGTGGCGGTGTGCTTTGCCTCGTTGTGTTGATTCGTTTGGGGTGCTTGAAACCCTAATGGGCCCAAAGGAGCCCTAATGGGCCCAATGAGGCTTAATGGGCTTAATAAACCCTAATGGGCCCAATGAAGCTTAAAGGACCTAAAAGCCCAATCATGTGACTGATGGGCTTAGTAAAACCCTAATGGGTCCAGTGAACCCTAATGGACTTAAGGACTTGGTTGTGGGCCTATTGGGCTAATATGGGTTGGAAACCCTAATTCAATGAAACCCTAATTCGAGACTTATCAGGACCGCATCATAATTATTTAATGAACTTAAAATATTAATTGGCAATCATTGCAAATTAACCTAAGGCCATGTGGGACTTAACGGATTAAGTCCTTAATGGGTTAAGTAGGAAACTTAACCCTAATCATCATTTTATAGGAAACCCTAATTTCACTTGGGTTTATTGTTGGGCCTCTCTATTGGGCCTTGATGATTGGGTTATTAATGGGCCATCCAAAGTCAAGCAATTGGACTAGAATAATTTAATGGGCCTAGGGTAAGGCCCATGTAAGGGGTTTGGGCCCAATTTGGAAAATTGGGCCATAGATGGGCCATAGTTTGGACCTTAATGATTATATGATGTTGGGCCTTAGAATAAGACCAAGTAAAGGCTTGGGCCCAATTTGGAAAATTGGGCCATATGTTGGGCTTTGATTTCCTAGTTGACTTTGGGCTTATGGATTCGGCCTTGGGGTAGTAGTTGACTTTGATTTCCTAGTTGCTACTACCTGTTATGTTTATGTGCTAGTATGAGATGATTTTATGTGATAGTGATAATAGGGGGTGAAATAGTCCCCGGTTACCGGTCGATAGGACCGAAGGGGTAGATTAGTACCCAGCTATGCTAGACAGATTATGATATATGCGATATGATATTATGTGGTAGTAGTCTGGGGTGAAATAGTCCCCAGTTACCGGTCGACAGGACCGAAGGGGTAGGCCAGCACCCAGATATGCTAGGCAGTATGTGATTTATGTGTTTATGCTATGTTTTTATGTCGTAGTGGTAGGGGTGAAATATTCCCCGGTTACCGGTTGAAAGATACCGAAGGGGAGGCAAGCTCCCGGTTACCGGTTGAGAGATACCGAAGGGGTAGGTCGGGCACCCAGATATGCCTGACATGGGGTAGGTCGGGCACCCCGTTATGCCTGACAGTGGGGTAGGTTGAGCACCCCGGTATGCTCAGCAGGGTAGGTCGGGCACCCAGATATGTCTGACAATATGTGATTGTATGGTATGTGTTATGATGGGGGAACTCACTAAGCTTCGTGCTTACAGTTTTTAGTTTTGGTTTCAGGTACTTCGTTTTCAAAGGAAAGGAGCCGGCTCGATTGCAACGCATCACACTATGGTTTTCCGCACATGAGATCTTTGGGATTATACTCTGATATGGTTTTATGATAATATGTTTTGATTATTGACACTTTGGTTTTGATATGAGATATTAATATGAATGTTTTTATACTGATGGTTTTATATAATAACTAAATTAAAACGAAATTTTTGGTCTTGAATTTTGGGATGTTACAGAGCTGTTGTAAGTTGTAATCCCTATCTGTTTCATCTCAATGCATCTTCCCATTTTCCTAGCCTTGAATAAATATTTGTTAATAATATATAATTTCCAGAACTCTGGGGTTCCATTTCAAGAAGCAATCTTACAGCATGTTCTGCTATGTCATGATTCAAATGGATTCTAGATGAACCCAATAAAAAATCTCATATAGCAGCATTGGGTTCAAAAGGCATCTTTTCACTGAGCTCCAACATCTCTGAGAATTCATCATAATTAGATCCACCATACATTCATATTTCTCTATTGCATATTTTTTTTCATCATTTTGAAGTGATCTCGCCTTGTTTGGGTTTGAATTCATCAATGTGCGCTTTGCTTTTCACACAGTATGCTCAACACGAAGGATCCTTACATTTATTGAGTTGATTTGAACTCATTTGCTTCGAAATACATAAAGAATCTGTAACATCCCGAAATTCAGGTACAGCTATTTAACCCTTCTCTTTTGTTAAGTTGTCAAGATTAGCCCTTGAGTGGAATATGTAGCAAATGAGTACGCTGGGCGTACTGGAGAGTACGTTGCACGTACTCATGCGCTTAATTTGGACGCGGACTCGCCTAGGTACGCTGGGCGTACCCAAGGTTATGTTGGGCGTAGTTGGCCCAGGTGCAAAACCCTAATTGTGGCTTGAGGGCTATAAAAGGAATGAGATGGTCTTGTCCCCAGCCACCATCCCTCAGAGAGAAACCCTAGAATAGGAACTTTATCGTTCTAGAGCTAGTGTGTGTGTTCTTGAGCAAGAAAGTGCCTTTGTGTGTTAGTAAAGAAGAAGAGGAGGTTCTTGTGGAGGCTAGAAGTTGGAGTACAAGCTCGGATCTGAGTTCTACAGAGGGAGGAGCTTCACTTGGAGGTATAAAGCTCAAAGCTTTCCTTGTTATTTTTGATTTGTGCTTTATGGACCATTTCTAGGGTTAAAGTCCCAAAGGTGGAGACTTTATGAGCATAAAGGACTCCATGGACCTAGATCTGTCCCATTTCAGTGATATTTGTGTTATAGATCCATAAAGTTTTCATATGGGTCGTTGATATGAGGTCATGCTTGAATTATGAGCTTTCTAGAGTTGGGAAATGGAATGTTATGGGTGTTAGTGACTTGTCCAGCCATGCAAAGGCTTAAAGTCACCAACTTTATGGATTAAGAGGCTTAGAAATGGTCAGATCTTAAAGTTGGACGTGGGTCTTAACTGTTTAAGGCCTCAAGAGCTAAGGAGTCTGAAACTGGGAGTTACGTTGGGCGTAATCCCAGTACGCGCGGCGTAGGGGGTCGCGTTCCCCGTTTCTGTGAGGTCGCCGGGTACGCCCAGCGTACAGGCTTGGTACGCGCAGCGTAACCCGGAGAGTTGACTTTTGCTGACTTTTAGGGTTTGGTCAACAATTGGACTTTTGGGACCATTAAGGGGTAAAAATAGACTTTTTTTTGGGTTTTGGTATACTACAACATCCTATGGTGCACATACAACCCTAAATACCTTGGATCTATGTTTTCACTAATTATACATGCAAATGGTTTCCAAGGTATTAATCTTACAACTAGCATGCATTTAACATAAAATTATAATATACTAGTTAGCATGACATACCTTTTGATGGAGCTTGAATTCTTGGTGTATTTGGCCTTAAAGAGCTTAGCCCTAATAGTGTGGAAGCCTCAAATGGAATCACAACACACCATGGACAAAGGATGAACTTGAGAGAGAATTCCATGCACAAAAAAGACACCATGAACTCTAAAAAGATACAAGTGGCGATTTTGGGCAATGAAGTATCTATTTATATGTGGGATTTCTAGGGTCATGGATATAACCCAAATCCATACCCATGGGTTTTATGATCCATGGTTCATGTGGCCCAACTCTTTATGTATCCATACATAAACTTGGTCCAACATGGATCATAAGCCCAACACATATAAATATAACTAATTATCATAATTAGTCCCCATAGATTTAATTAGTCTCTTTCAACCACTAAATTAATTCCAAATTAATTCTTGATCACTACTAATTAAAACATATGATTTCATATTAATATATTATTACTTATAATATATTAATAAACCATAAATAACCTTCTCTCAAAAGTCCATCCTAACAAATTGTCCTGATGATATGCAACCCAAATGGACCATGCTACTCTCGGGTCGAATACATACCAATAATAGTTATGGGCTTAGACACCTAATCCAACAGTCTCCCACTTGGATAAGTCTAAAACTATTATTCAAGTATGACTCCAAGATCCCGACTAGCAATCGTAGCTCTTAAAGCCGCTGTCAAACTCTAAACAAATCAAATGACATGTCCATTAGATAAGGGATCATATATTCCTCCATTCTAGATATCATATGGACTGAGACATGGATTATAATCATTCTCTCTGTCCATTTGTTGTTTCCCGATTTCCGATTTATGACGACTGACTAATTGAACAAATCAAATCAGTCCAGGCCCGGCCGAGCACTTACGTTTGTCATCACCAAATCATCGAGGGGCCCACAGATATCGCTTTTATCCCGAAGGTAAAAGGAATGGATAAACTTCGACTCATATGGCTTGTTCTACTACTTGTTGAATCATACACAAAGGCACGTTTTATAACATCGAGTTACCAATGTGTTTTCGTGCAATCAATGTATAACCAACTCATAGTAACAACTCATATCTCTAGGTTTGAAGAATATAAGATATTATCGTCTCATGATCACTCGTGATAAAATCCATGAAGTGATTCCAATGAGCGCGGGTTGAATCCAATACTCAGAACTTATGAGCACTCATGAGTGTTGTAGCCCTTTGTCCAACATCTTAGACCTCTACAAGCCAACCCATGACAGTCTTAATTCATATCTACTTCCAACATATGACCGACTGTGGATGGTTTGAATAACTTAGTCATCCAGAACAATGACCTAGTTTATTCCGGAAGTCAAAACATGCAAAATGAAACACAAGAATAATTGAATCGAATATGGTATCAAAACCTATGAACATAAATAAAACACCTTTTATTTATCACCATATGATTACACATTATTCATTGTATATCGTTTCAGCTATCAACTTTATTCTTGAATTTAAAACAATAGTTGTCCCATGCTCCAAGCATGTACACTATGTTTTCTAAACACTAGTCATGCCATACACCAAGTATGCATACTATGTTTGTCTATGATCTTGACTTTGTGAAATAGATCAATTGAACATAACTCCAATGATCCTCTTTTCATAGTCCCAAATCCTTACTGCAAATGCAAGAATTCCAAATTCATGCCATTTACTGAAATCTGTTAGATTCTAAACTTATATGCATTGATACTCTTGTAATGATTATGCACAAAGTCAGATAGACTTGAAAACAAACATTACAGAGCATTCCAAAGGAGATCAACTCCTTGGAAACATCCTTCTTGCATTAAGTTTCCTAATCTTACACAGATTGAATAATTTCTAACTTTGAAACATTTCCATATTCCATTTTGACTATCACTTCTGAACAAGAGTTTCCTCCTTACAGATTATGTCAATATGGTCCTTCCAGAATTATCATTATACTTCCAACTGTCCTTGAGCAACTAATCTTTGGTAAACCTTAGATTGTCCTCGACAATTGTTTAATCCTTTTAGTCATATCCAATTCTAGACCTTTTTCCTTCTTAATGCCCCAGACATTTGGAAAATTTTAGAAAGGATGAATATAGCACATGCAATCGATCCTATATCCGAAGCATATGGGACACGATTCATGATGTATCACATAAAGACTAAACCAGTCTTTTGCTATAATATTTCCATTTCAATTTGCCAAGTTCTCATAATTCAGATTATGAAAAGGGATGTCGTAATCATAATCGAATTTTAGAACGCAAATAATGGACCCTATATTAGAATTTTCTTATGTTGAGCCATTCCAACATAACATTCATATATATACTTGACTAAATACGATTAAAACCTCAATCTAAGCTTTTAGATTTGAGATGAAGTATAATTTCCTCTCCCTTAATTATAGCAAAACAACTTTTTCCCAATTGAAACCTTTTGTTTTCTATAATTAACATTGCTAACTTGCAATCTTTATCATAATTATCATGCTCCCACTAACATGATGATTATTAGCATAACACTTATGCTCCCACTAGCTTTGACATGTACTCAGAAATCAGTTGAACTTCTAGAAAAAACAATACTTTATTGACTTTCTTACCAAAGTTCAGATTTCTGATACTAGATTGCTTTGATAAAACTTTATCAATATCATACAACTTATCTTAGATAGCTCACAGGTGTGTCTAAACAATTTCAGAACTATGAAAAGGGATGTCGTAATCATAGTCTCAATTTTTTAGACCTTTGCCACTTCTCACAAGTCCATGTTAGTGTGCCAGTTAACCACACAGCTCCACTAACGACTTTAAGAATGCAAATATCACAATTGCTATCTACTTCAAATCTACTTGGTGGAAGTGTTTCCTCACCATCATTTTCATGAATCGGAGAGAAACCTTATGACCCTTAGATTTAATGGTGTATGTATTCTTATCCATGTGAATTGTCAAAACCATAGTCACAAGACAAGGATAATGACAAATCCAAACTCATATGGATTGAACTCAATCTTAATTTCTTGCCACCTGGCAGCTCAAGGGCCTGCCATTGCTTCCAAGTTGTTGTGCAACCAATTGAGAACTCTAAGAACTCATATGCAAAGCCAACTTTAACTGGAATGGGCACAGAATATGTCAACACGATAGGTTATAAACCTCAAGTCGTGTGCTAGTGAAGAACTTCAGGTTTTATTCTTGATTAGTTCTTGAGACTTTCAAGACCTTTAAGACTCCCACTGTCCTCTTGACATATAAGACTTTCTTGTCAGATATTCAAGAGATAGTGTGGATTCTAATCAAGACAAACACTTCACACAATTGGCCTTAGTTGGTCTTTGTTTTATCCAAAACATCACAACTTACCAATTTCAAATGTACAAGAGTAGAAAACTTTTACTCTTACATTTGATAAGTGTTTTAAACCTTCTTTAATACATGTCACTCAAGTTACAATCTTAGAGTATAACTCTAAGAATTGTTTTTGGAACGAAGTATGAATCATCTTCTTGATTTAACCACTTCAATAATTCATAACTCTTCTTCTTAACTATCAGAATGCACTTAGAGGATGAATTGTGATAAGATCTCAAAATCATTAAGATGGCCTTAAAACATGATACTAAAGTACTCTCCCATCTTTTCAGATTTGAGAAACTTTTATCTTTCTGCCTAAATTGATTCTTCTTATTCGCTCTGCCATACATTGGAACCTTTTCCAATGTCTCAGAATTACACTTAAGCTTGTAAGTATAACCATATTTACTGAGCTATAGTAAATTATGACGAATAGTCTTATCGATCTTTTGTGGTGGACTCTGACCAGTGCACAAGAATGTGTACCCGATCCCTTAGTCCTTCACTTGACTCACACACCCATGTGAACAAGTAGTTAGTCTTAATTTTTCCAATGCTCGAAAGTTCTCATTCATCATGCTATACAACTTGCATGATTCCAAGTTTCTATCCAACTGAAACTTGGGTGATGAGAATCTTTCCTTATTTGGTAAATTTAGACACTACCACAAATGAAAGAATCAAATTCATATTTCCACTCTTGCTCTTAATGGAATCTTATAAGCAACACAGATTTTCACAAATGCCATTGTAAGGATATTTTAAAATAAATAAAATCAAAAGATTTACCTTTTATTTTAAAACTTTGCGGAAAAACTTATCCTTACATTCCATATGAAAACTTGTTGTTATCTATTCCTAAGCAAAATATCATAACTCCTAAGAAGTAGCTCAAGAATCCGATCTTCAAACTATGTGATAGAAATCCATCTACGCGATCAGATTCAGCATATTCTTTCTTTAAGTTTCTTCACTTTTCTTTGATTCTTAAAACATCAACATGTGACCCAGTCACATCATGTATCCAGAATCTCATAATAGAAACTTAGCAGAGTTAGATAGTGGACTTTACCTGAAGTAGAGTCAAACTTATTGACTTTGACATCCTTAGGTAAATTTGGCAGCTTCGCAACCAATGCCCCTTTCTTTGGCAATATAAACATATGGACCCTTTGGTAATGGGACTATCTCAGACTTAGCTTTTCTCTTTACCATTTGGTCAACCGAGTTGACTATGGCCGATCCATTTCCATTGGGAAGAGAATGCTTTTTTGGATTCCCAGTGTCATCATTGTCAATGTCCATAAAGTTTTTAGGAAGTTGATCTTAGCAAATAGATAAGATCATTAAGGGTCTTGTCATAGTCTGTTTCATAGGTGTTCCAAAAGAACTCACTATGTGACTTAGAAAGTAGTTGAGCCACCAACTTTCTCAAGACTTTGACACCCAACTCTCCCGGCTTGTCAATATGTGACTACATCTCCAAGATGTGATCACACATAGACCTTTGCTTGCCAATAGGGCTTGAGTGACCTTAAACTTTTCAGGAACTTGTGGGTTAGGGAGAATAATTGGAGGAGGTGAAAGAAGTATGATTTCCATGGGACATCATCTTCATTTAGGAAAGCTTGTTTCAAGAGATTTGGGAAGATCATAAATGTCTAAACCAGACATCTTTTGGGAGATACTCAAGATAGCTGATTTAAAGTCCTTAATATAACACCCAATATGAAATATTAAGGCTAGGACCCAACACAATACTTTTATAACTTGGAAGAGGGATGCCGTAATCCAAGCTATAAAATATTTGAAGGTAGGCGAATGACGATTCACCAATTTCCACCATGAAAACGAAATATATATTATTAGGTTTTAATTGGTTTTTGAAACTCCTAGATCTTTGAGATTCATTGAACTGTTCAATGGCATGTTTCAATCTCGAGTGTGCCTTTCAGGTTTTGTGACTGGGATGCCGAGGATCACAAAACAAGGTGTGAAGTAACCATGCAAATTACTTGGTACCCTTAAGTGTTTACCCCTCAATCGATGTGCCGGTTAACCACACACGCTCCATCGATACTATGATAAACATTAGGTTACCCTTTGCCTACCTTGTTAAATACGAGTTAGTGTGCCGGTTAACCACACACGCTCCACTAACCGACTTAAACAAAGTGCAAAGTGTAATTTCATGGATTAGCACCTTATTCACTTTTTCCTAAGTAACTAAGATTGGGTATTTATAAAAGGTTTAGTTACTTAGTATTTATCATTAATACTTTTAATGAAGGGAGAATTATAGTCCTTGTCCTACCCGTTCGGCTAACGACCCTCCACCGGTCAAGGAAGCGGTGGGTGAGAGTGGACACCCATTAAACTGCCATTTTATAGGCAGTAACCTTATACCTCCCTTATAGACCGGCTTCATGAATGAGGCCTACTAACGGTAAGACTGACTTTGTTCTTATACATATATATATATATATATATATATATATATATATATATATATATATATATATATATATATATATATATAAGTATTAACTATTAATATTATAATAGTATAAGGGTGTATTTTAAACATTTAAAATACTTGGTGGTTTAATCTATTAATTAAACTATACTCTTAATTTAATTAAACTTAAACCATGTCTTTATGGAATTATTAACTCTTTTAATTAAACACTTTAATTAATTTAATGAAGTCCATAAAGTTTGAACTTTAACTTTTAAAATTCTTGGGTTTGGAATTAAAGTGTATATGGGGTTTGACTTTACAAATTCCAAAACTTGAGGACAAGTTTTGAACAATTCAAAAAACTTATGGTTTCCATAACTTATGAATTTTAAAGTGGTTTAATGGAAAAAACCCTTCAAGTTCCATAACTTGTAGACAAGTTATGGAAGACTTTAAAAGCATTAAAAATGTGACTCTTCATTTTTTCATAACTTATGGAATTTTTATGGGTTTTAAAATTCATAAATGTGACTTTTCATGTAACTTGAGGACAAGTTACAAAAACACATATTATGAACAACTTCAAGATTAATTTGGATTGAAAACAACTATCTCATAATTTTTCCTATTAATCTAAACAAACTCATAAACATAAACATTCATAATCAACATTTTTCAAGCATCATATAAACATGTATAAAACTTGAAACTTTGATTATTATCCTTTATTTGGATGAGAATAAACATTACCATAGTATCAAAAAACAAATTTTATGAACAAAAACACTTTGCGGTAATGATTCTAATCCAAAACAGGCCAAAAAACTCGAAGATAAGCTGTCAGGGGTCCAACTCGTCGAGTGCATAAACCAACTCGACGAGTTGGATGAATTTGTTCATGGACTCGTCGAGTCCATCACTGGACTCGTCGAGTCTGCTGTCCCGACAGCAAAAAATTCGATTTTTTTTTCAGTTTTGTTTTCAGCAACTTGCATCAAGTATAATTGAAAACAACCTGGCTCTGACACCACTGTTGGGTTTTGGTATACTACAATATCCTATGGTGCACATACAACCCTAAATACCTTGTATCTATGTTTTCACTAATTATACATGCAAATGGTTTCCAAGGTATTAATCTTACAACTAGCATGCATTTAACATAAAATTATAATATACTAGTTAGCATGACATACCTTTTGATGGAGCTTGAATTCTTGGTGTATTTGGCCTTAAAGAGCTTAGCCCTAATAGTGTGGAAGCCTCAAATGGAATCACAACACACCATGGACAAAGGATGAACTTGAGAGAGAATTCCATGCACAAAAAAGACACCATGAACTCTAAAAAGATACAAGTGGCGATTTTGGGCAATGAAGTATCTATTTATATGTGGGATTTCTAGGGTCATGGATATAACCCAAATCCATACCCATGGGTTTTATGATCCATGGTTCATGTGGCCCAACTCTTTATGTATCCATACATAAACTTGGTCCAACATGGATCATAAGCCCAACACATATAAATATAACTAATTATCATAATTAGTCCCCATAGATTTAATTAGTCTCTTTCAACCACTAAATTAATTCCAAATTAATTCTTGATCACTACTAATTAAAACATATGATTTCATATTAATATATTATTACTTATAATATATTAATAAACCATAAATAACCTTCTCTCAAAAGTCCATCCTAACAAATTGTCCTGATGATATGCAACCCAAATGGACCATGCTACTCTCGGGTCGAATACATACCAATAATAGTTATGGGCTTAGACACCTAATCCAACACTTTTAACCTTCTAAGAGGGCATAGGAAGGGATTAGTCTAGCCTTGAGAGCCGTTAATGATTTGAAATAATTACTTTATGTGATTAGGCGGGGCTAGGTCGTTGTTTCGAGATTCAGGGATATCAAGCACGTGAGTTACTAGACATCATACGAGGTGAGTCTTCTCACTATACTGTACCTGGAAGGGTACTTATGTGTGATCGGAAGGTCTTGTATGCTATGATGTATGTGCTATATGCGGTTATGTGATATGTATGTGTTATGTATGATTGTGTATGATATGGACCGGAAGGTCGATACGGGTAGGACCGGAAGGTCTACTGGGATTTGGGACGGGAGTCCCCTGAGACACATGGATCGGAAGATCCTATAGAGTTGTGGCATGGAAAGGCGTATGTATGGCATGTGGTATTTTGGGGAACTCACTAAGCATTTATGCTTACAGTTGTTATGATATGTGTTTCAGGTACTAGCGAGGATCGCGGGAAGGCGCCGGCATGATTCGTACACACTTACGGAGTTTATGTTATTGAGATTCTGGGACATGTTTTGTTATGACACAGTGAATACATTATGTTTTATGATTATCGTGTGATTGAAAGTATGATTTAAAAATGAAAAATTGTTTTGAAAAATTACGTCGTTACAAGTTGGTATCAGAGCCTTGGTTTGAGGGATTCGGGTGCATCTTCGGATGAACCTGAACTCAAACTGAGGAATTGAGAAAGTTTTTCATAAAATAAACAATTTTTCTAAAAGAGAAAAAGATTTTGAGAAAGGCAGAAGGAAGCAGTGTGTACGATCAGCCAGCGCCCGAACGGTGATTTCCCAAAATACCCTTACATTATGTGTTATGAGATATGTTATGATATGCATGCTAGAGTAGGCTAGGTATTCATATTAGGACTAGAGTGGCCTGATTTGTGATGCCTTAGCTTAGGGAGATTTCTGCTGCCATGTGATGCTTGAGAGCGAGTAGGTAGCAGTGAGGAGCTGATGAGAGGTCTACCGAAGGGTAGCCTATGCCAGTAAGATATAGAGTACTTGTGATCTTGGATCCAAGGAGGAGGACTTAGGGTGAATACTGATGCGGTGTGGACGGTAGTATAGGGCCCGTACTACTGAAGACACCGGAGCAGTGCGCACTCTAAGTAAGAATCCTTTGGGTACTAGAGAACAAGTAGGGTTGAGTGATCGAGTGCAAGTATGCTCGAGCGAGTCTCTGATATTATTATGTTGTATTTGAGAGACATCATGGTTGGGACACGTCACAGACCTGAGCTAAGTGGCGTGAGTAACGAGGAGCTTCGTCAGATGATCCACGATGAGGTGGCAGCGGCGATTCGAGCCGAGATTCCGGAGATGTTTGGGTCTATCAAGACCACATTGATTGAGACTTTTGATGAGCGGTATGCAGCGGTGACTGAGGCTGCGGCTGTTGCAGCTACTGCAGCAGTGGCTGCTGCCAGACCTCAGGGAGGTGACTCTTTGTTGCTTCGAGAGTCAGCAACACGGAGCCACCAGAGTTTGATGGGACGCAGGATCCGATCGCTACGATGAGATGGATTGCTGATATCGAGGGATGCTTCTACACGTGTTCATGTCTGGAGCATCTGAGGGTACGGTTCGCGTTGAACCAGCTTCGCTTGGGAGCGAAGGATTGGTGGAAGTTCGTGACGGCGAGCTTCACTCTTGCAGAGATTTCAGCGGTGACCTGGGAGAGGTTCACCACCATGTTCTGAGATGAGTATGTTCCCCTGTGGAGAGGGAACGGTTGATTCAGGAGTTCTTGACCCTCAAGAAGGGTACTGATTCGGTTACTGTGGTTACCAGGAAGTTTCATGAGAGGGCGATGTTCTGCCCTGAGCAGGCACGCATGAGCCGGTATTTGGGCATTTTGATGAGGGATATACGGGAGTTCGTGTCGAACTCGACTTACCGGACATTTGCTGAGCTTCAGGCAAATGCCCGGAAGAGGGAGATTGAGTTGGAGACTCAGGCCAGGGAGGAGGCCGAGTCTCAAAGGATGGATCGGCGGCCGGCACAGTCTCAGCCGGCAGCCAAGCGGGCAAAGTCCGCGGATACGAGATCTGGAGGCCAGAAGGGCCGCACTTGTGTGAAGTGCGGCAAGGGACATGATGGGGCCTGTCGATCGGGTGCTTGCTACAAATGTGGCAAGGAGGGGCATATCGCCAAGGATTGCCCCAAGGGATTCATGGTTTGCGTTCATTGCAACCAGACTGGCCATCGGAAGGCCGAGTGCCCGCAGCTACATCAGGGATCAGCACAGGGATCTGCACCTGCTGTTAGGGCTACCGAGATTCGGCCAGCGAATGCCGAGGCACCGAAGGCTCATGGGAGAGCTTTCCAGTTGACAGCGGAGGAGGTCCGCGCAGCGCCCGATGTTATGGCTGGTACGTATTCTTTATTTATGCTGAGATGAGATATTGTGCTTATATTATGATATGCGTAGGTACTTTTCTTGTGAGTTATGTACCTGGCTTAGTGTTATTTGACTCGGGTGCGAGTCGATCATTTGTGTCGATAGCGTTTAGTCGACACATCAGTAGCCGACGAGAGGCGTTGAGACGACCTTTACAAGTTTCCATAGCTGACGAGCGAGCGGTGTATGCTTCGGATGTGATTCGAGGCTCTGTACTCGAGATCTTCGGTGTTGAGTTCCCGATAGCGATGGGGGACGTATGTGTCATAGTGGGCATGGATTGGTTGAGCCGATTGGGGCTGTCATAGACTGCGAGCGACAGTTGGTGACGATACGAGACCCCAATGGGGGAGTACTTACGGTGTACGGCGAGGGTACCCGATGTGGGTCGGCGTTTTGTTCAGCCGCCAGAGCGAGACAGAGTTTGCAGCAGGGCTGCAGCGGGTTTGTAGCCTATGTGATGGACACACGAGAGGCCGTTGGGAGGCCAAGTTCGATGGATGACGTTCCGATAGTGCGTGAGTTCCCGGATGTTTTTCCTGAGGAGTTGTCGGGTGTGCCTCCCGAGAGGCAGGTAGAGTTCCGCATTGATTTGGTTCCGGGGGCAGCGCCTATCGCCAAGGCGCCTTATCGCCTTGCGCCGCCAGAGATGCAGGAGTTATCCTCGCAGCTTCAGGAGCTGTTGGGAAAGGGGTTTATTCGACCGAGTAGCTCGCCATGGTGAGCGCCGATCCTTTTTGTCAAGAAAAAGGATGGTTCACACCGGATGTGTATTGATTACCGGGAGTTGAACAAGTTGACGGTCAAGAACCGTTACCCATTACCGAGGATCGACGATTAGTTTTATCAGTTGCAGGGAGCGTCTTGGTTCTCCAAGATTGATCTGAGGTTTGGATATCATCAGATGAGAGTGCATGATGAGGATATCCAGAAGACGGCGTTCAGGACTCGTTATGGGCATTACGAGTTCGTGGTGATGCCTTTCGGGCTCACCAATGCACCGACAGCGTTCATGGATCTCATGAACAGGGTGTGTAGACCGATGTTGGATCGTTCGGTGATCGTGTTCATCGACGATATACTGGCGTATTCGAGATCTAGAGAGCAGCACGAGGAGCATCTGAGAGAGATTCTCGGGGTATTGAGGACGGAGAGGCTTTATGCCAAATTCTCCAAGTGCGAGTTCTGGTTACGGGAGGTCCAGTTCTTGGGGCATCTCGTCAATCAGGATGGGATTTTGGTCGATCCGGCCAAGATTGAGGCGGTTATGAGTTGGGAGGTGCCGAGACCTCCCACCGAGATCAGGAGTTTTCTGTGATTGGCCGGCTACTATCGGAGATTTAGTCAGAGGTTGTTGTGATGCTACGGGAAGCCGTAGTACTCACTAGCCAGAGGTTGTTGTGATGCTACGGGAAGCCGTAGTACTCACTAGCCAGAGGTTGTTGTGATGCTACGGGAAGCCGTAGTACTCACTGGTCAGAGGTTGTTGTGATGCTACGGGAAGCCGTAGTACTCACTGGTCAGAGGTTGTTGTGATGCTACGGGAAGCCGTAGTACTCACTAGCCAGAGGTTGTTGTGATGCTACGGGAAGCCGTAGTACTCACTGGTCAGAGGTTGTTATGATGCTACGGGAAGCCGTAGTACTCATTGGTCAGAGGTTGTTGTGATGCTACGGGAAGCCGTAGTACTCACTAGTCAGAGGTTGTTATGATGCTACGGGAAGCCATAGTACCCACTAGTCAGAGGTTGTTATAATGCTATGGGAAGCTGTAGTACTCGCTAGTCAGAGGTTGTGGTGATACCGCGGGAAGCCGTAGTACTCACCAGTCAATGAGAAGTTGATGTGATGCTACGGGGAAAACGTAGTTCATGCTAGTCAGCGAGAAGTTGTCATTATAAAGTACTCTTTGATCAGAGCATGGTGCAGAAGAGTTTTAGGCATGGGATGGCCCTAATTTATGAGTTTTTGGGCACCTGGTGGTTGGACCAGGGGTGAGACCGGGGTCTCCTCAATGATAGAGAGTCATTATGGTCGGAGTGAGGCGTGGTCATCACAATCCGAAAGAATGGGATAAGTGAGGTATGCATGGGTTACGAGAGATGAGTTCTGAGTTGAGTGCTTCGTTGGGACGAGTGGTTCTAACTCTTGGACGGACCAAACTCTCGAGTTGATTTTGGCTCTGGTAGTGCGTTGGATAGGCGAGATGAAATTCTGGATTCTGAGGTGGGTTCCATGTTGAGGAATATTGTTTGTCATATGATGTCTTACACCTGTATCAGTCAGTACTCAGGTACGGGTGGTACCGCAAGTTGCATGGAACAATGGGTATCAAATGATAGAGGTCGGGGTTGAGTCGATCTCCAGTTGGGAAGGTAGCATTTGCTTAGGGTTAAGCGAACTTTGTGACTTAAGTGTCACTGGGCCGAGGTAGTTGTTATATGGGAGGAGGTGTCAGACTCCCGTTTGCTGGGAAGAGGTAGGGCAGCGCGTGACGGGTAGCACTGAGATAGTGCTTCAGACGACAGAGCAGGTACAACAGGTTAGACAGAGGTTACTGACGGCTCAGAGTCGTCAAAAGAGTTATGCGGATCGGCGACAATCCGAGCTGGAGTTCCAAGTGGGGGACTTCGTACTCCTGAAAGTATCTCCTTGGAAAGGTGTGATCCGATTCAGGAAGAGGGGCAAGATGGGGCCCGATACATCGGTCCATTCAGGGTGACTGCGAGGGTGGGCAAGGTAGCATATCGGTTAGAGCTACCTGCGGAGTTGAGCCAGATTCATGATACCTTCCATGTGTCTCAGTTGAGGAAGTGTATAGCCGACGAGTCGGCGGTGGTACCACTGGAGGATATTCAGGTGGATGCGAGCCTGGATTATGCTGAGAGGCCAATTGCGATTGTGGATCGAAAGATCAAGGTTTTGAGGAACAAGGAGGTGCCCCTGGTTCAGGTTCAGTGGCAACATCGGAGGGGGTTTGAGCTGACTTGGGAGACAGAGTCAGAGATGCGGGAGCAGCATCCGGAGTTGTTTACAGCATGAGACTTCGAGGGCGAAGTCTGGTTCTAGTGGGGGAGAATTGTAACATCCTGAAATTCAGGTACATCTATTTAACCCTTCTCTTTTGTCAAGTTGTCAAGATTAGCCCTTGAGTGGAATCTGTAGCAAATGAGTACGCTGGGCGTACTGGAGAGTACGTTGCGCGTACTCATGCGCTTAATTTGGACGCGGACTCACCTAGGTACGCTGGGCGTACCCAAGGTTACGATGGGCGTAGTTGGCCCAGGTGCAAAACCCTAATTGTGGCTTGAGGTCTATAAAAGGAATGAGATGGTCTTGTCCCAGCCACCATCCCTCATAGAGAAACCCTAGAAGAGGAACTTTATCGTTCTAAAGCTAGTGTGTGTGTCCTTGAGCAAGAAAGTGCCTTTGTGTGTTAGTAAAGAAGAAGAGGAGGTTCTTGTGGAGGCTAGAAGTTGGAGTACAAGCTTGGATCTGAGTTCTACAGAGGGAGGAGCTTCACTTGGAGGTATAAAGCTCAAAGCTTTCCTTGTTATTTTTGATTTGTGCTTTATAGACCATTTCTAGGGTTAAAGTCCCAAAGGTGGAGACTTTATGAGCATAAAGGACTCCATGGACCTAGATCTGTCCCATTTCAGTGATATTTGTGTTATAGATCCATAAAGTTTCCATCTGGGTCGTTGATATGAGGTCATGCTTGAATTATGAGCTTTCTAGAGTTGGGAAATGGAATGTTATGGGTGTTAGTGACTTGTCCAGCCATGCAAAGGCTTAAAGTCACCAACTTTATGGATTAAGAGGCTTAGAAATGGTCAGATCTAAAAGTTGGACGTGGGTCTTAACTGTTTAAGGCCTCAAGAGCTAAGGAGTCTGAAACTGGGAGTTACGCTGGGCGTAATCCCAGTACGCGCGGCGTAGGGGGTCGCTTTCCCCGTTTCTGTGAGGTCGCCGGGTACGCCCAACGTACAGGCTTGGTACACGCAGCGTAACCCGGAGAGTTGACTTTTGTTGACTTTTAGGGTTTGGTCAACAATTGGACTTTTGGGACCATTGAGGGGTAAAATGGTCTTTTAACCTTCTGAGAGGGCATAGGAAGGGATTAGTCTAGCCTTGAGAGCCGTTAATGATTTGAAATAATTACTTTATGTGATTAGGCGGGGCTAGGTCGTTGTTTCGAGATTCAGGGATATTGAGCACGTGAGTTAGACATCATACGAGGTGAGTCTTCTCACTATAATGTACCTGGAAGGGTACTTATGTGTGACCGGAAGGTCTTCTATGCTATGATGTATGTGCTATATGCGGTTATGTGATATGTATGTGCTATGTATGATTATGTATGATATGGACCGGAAGGTCAAGAGGTTACGGACCGGAAGGTCGATACGGGTAGGACCGGAAGGTCTACCGGGATTTGGGACAGGAGTCCCCTAAGACACATGGATCGGAAGATCCTACAGAGTTGTGGCCTGGAAAGGCGTATGTGTGGCATGTGGTATTTTGGGGAACTCACTAAGCATTTACGCTTACAGTGGTTATGATATGTGTTTCAGGTACTAGCGAGGATCGCGGGAAGGCGCCGGCATGATTCGTACACACTTACGGAGTTTATGTTATTGAGATTCTAGGACATGGTTTGTTATGACACAGTGAATACATTATGTTTTATGATTATCGTGTGATTGAAAGTATGATTTAAAAATGAAAAATTGTTTTGAAAAATTACGTCGTTACAGAATCCATCAGATATGTCATCATTTATGTCCTTGTCCATAACATATGCAAGATCTGTCTTTTTTTTTGCATGAGGGTGAAGCAAATAAAGGACATAAATGAATTGGTCATGAAGATCAACAACATTTCTACTTGAATTTATAAGTTGTCCTTGTGTAAATTACATTTATGATCCCTATGTAAATTACCCAATTTAGGCAACATAGTGGTTTTTAGACGAAATATGCAAAACATGTTTCATTCTAGGACCAAAACATGCAACATTGGAACTCGGACCAATATATGTAACCAACTTTGATTCCATAGATGTTTATTTATGCAACGATGTTTCACATCTTTTACCAATTTATGCAACAATACTTCACATTTATACCAATTCATATATAAATATGTTACCTTAAGCTAACTATTTACCTTTACATGTACAATCACCAATAGGCTCCACACGAACATGCCACATCAACAAAGTGATGAAACATGTAATTATCTCTCGTTATAATCTCCCTCTTTTCAACAAAAGATTTATACGTAATCGTTGAATGGCAATCTCCACATATTCTCAAGTTCTTAATAATCCTTGAAGGCCTCGAATCCTATGAACTAATAATCAACCCAAAATCCAAAACAAGCTTCTCATTATGTCCACATAATACCATTTCCTTCTACCCTTCCTCCATCTTTTGCATTACAAACTTAGTATCAGGAACATATCCCACTTCTTTAATCTTTATATACAACTCCTCCATCTTTCTCAAAATTAAATCCATAAAAGGATACAAATTATCTCCAACAATAAAGCTATAAACTTTCCTATTAACGTCAATCCAACTATATCCAGGAGCTTTTGTAACCCCTCTCTCCTTCATCAAACACCTTATCCTCAATGCATCTTCAAATCATCCTAGCATTGAATAAATATTCGCTAATAATATATAATTTCTAAAACTTTCGGGCTCCATTTAAAACAGGAATCTTGCAGCATTTTCCGCCATTTCAAGATTCAAATGTATTCCAGATGAACCCAACGAAGAACCACATACAACAACATTGGGTTCGAATGACATCTTTTCATTGAACTCCAATGTGTTTGTGAATTCACCAGAACGTGCGATTTGATCCACCATACGCGCGTGTTGCTCCATTTCTGGATCCAATTCGTGTTTTTTCATCATTTTGAAGTAATTACCCTCCCTTCTTTTTGTTAACACCGAGTTGACACATTTTAGAAAAGAATTCTAGAGCTGTTTTAGTATTACCATATTGAGTAAGCTTGTGATTATTCCGTTCCATGTGATAATATCTGGTGAAACACCTTGTAACTCCATTTCATAAAGGAATTTTATGACATCATCACGACAGCCTTTCATAGCAGACATAGAAAGAATCGAATTCCAAGACACCAAATCTTTTTGTTTGATTCTATCGAAATGTTTTCTTGCCACATCACTTAGCCTTTGGGATTTGGAATAGAAGGTAATCAACGAGTTGCTCACGAACAAATTTGAATCAAGCTCTTCACTACCCATGAACCTCTTTTCCATTTCTTTCCAAATATAAGTGGGCATAAGCGGAAATAACACTTTATATGGTGGTGGAATTTGGTTTTACTCCTGGAGTCACCATCTTCTTGAATAAACTTAATGCTTGATATGGGTATCCGTTTTGTGAATTACCCGTGATTAATGCAGTCCATGACACCCGCCCATTTCTGAGAAATGTTTTGCAGCCTCTTTAAACTGTCCATCTTGAGCATAACCACTAAGGATTATGTTCCATGTAACTCGATCTGGCATCACACCTTTAAGCCTCATTTGATCAACATACCTCAATGCCCTTTTCAAGTCTTTCTTTTACATGTATCCAGAAACCATCATGTTCCACATGATAACATCATTTGAAGTCATCTGCTCAAACAGTCGTCTTGCAATATCCATCCTTCCAGGGTTTTGAAGGCACAAAGTGGCAACATTCGTCAACATTAACTCGTTTTGTGGGACATGATTGGATACGGTTTGATTGGTAATTTTGGATTTTCAAGAATTTGCATACTTGGTTATGGTAGAAAATTGATGATGGTGGTGGGAAGAAGATAGAAGATTTAAGCGAACTGTTACAGGGTTTTGAAGGCACAAAGTGTTGTAATGAAGGGCTAATGGAGGTGAATAAATGGCCATTCAATCCGGTAAGTGTAGATGGTGCAAAGCTCATTGGATTCATAGACAACCAATATTTTGGTGTCTTTTTTATATTCATACTAGTTTATAAACACGGTTACAAAACTAATTAAACTTTAATAGTAAAGATTCATAATTATTAATCAATTATTTTAACTAAATCATTTTAAATAAATTATTAATTAAGAGATATATCAAAAATTTTAAGTTATTATAACTTCAAATTTAACATATAATTAGAAAAAGTAAATTTGAATTTTGAGTAAATTACACGAATGGTCCCTATGGTTTGGGGTAATTTGTGCGTTTGGTCTCTAACTTATTTTTTTAACTCAGAAGGTCCCTACTATTTGTTTTTGTTACGCGGTTGGTCCCTACTGTTTGTTTTTGTTACGCGCTTGATCCATGTCTTACCTAAAAAGAGTATTATTTAAATAGGGAAAAATGGTGGGGTAGGTAAGGTAAGGTGAGGGGGTAGGGTTGGGGGTGTGTTTATTTAAATAAATTAAAAAAAATCAAGGGAAAAATAGTCTTTTTAGGTAAGGCATGGACCAAGCGCGTAACAAAACAAACATGAGGGGCCTTTCGAGTTAAAAAAATAAGTTAAAGACCAAACGTGTAAATTATTTTAAACCATAGGGACCATTCGTGTAATTTACTTTTGAATTTTGAATTGATTTGTCTAATTTATCTACATGACATGTGACATAATATTAATGAGAAGTTATATCAGAGTGACACATAACAAAAGAAGATTAAAACTATTCTTTTATTAAAACAAGGATTAACTTATTTCTTGTGTTCTTTATTTATTTTATTTTATTTTACTTTTTTATTTTATCATCTTTTTCTATTTTATCAATTTTTATTACATTCAAATAAGTTGACATAAATAATCAATATTGATATCGACATAAAATAACTTAAAAAAAAAAAGATAATCTATTAATATCCACAAAATAGTTTTTTTTTTGAATTGTTCAAGCATATGTTTAAAACTAATGAACCGGGTTGGTTACAAAACCTCGATCTTTGGTATTTTTTCATTATAATTACTTTTTATCTAGTATCTTGCTAGTTTATTTTTTTTTAAATACAACTGTTTAAAAAAAATAATCTATTAAGATCGACAAAATAGTTTTTTTGAATTGTTCATGCATATGTCAAGCACAACCCTCCGATTAAAAAATAATGTATTTTTCATCTAAATTCATAAAGTGGCCAAGTGAGAGAAACAACCAATGCAACTTTGGCTTTAGCGGGTCCATAGTTATGTCAATTTCATTATTTTATTTTAGGGATAACGATTTAAAGAGCAATGAACTTTCGATTTTGTTCACATTTAGCCACTAAACTTTTTTTCGTTATCTATTTGTCACTGAACTATTGAAATTGTTCACATTTTACCCTAATGACCGATAACAACCGGTCATAAGGGTAAAATGTGAACAGTTTCAATAGTTCAATGGCAAATAGATAACGAAAAAAAGTTTAGTAACTAAATATGAACAAAATCGAAAATCCGTTTCCCTTTAAAAAAGTTCAATGACTAAATGTGAAAAAACTTTCTCTTGTATTATGTTTTAGCAAATTATTTATTTTTGTTAGATTGTAGCAACATTTGTTGATGAAGAAATCTATTAAATAAAAAAAAAACAAAACCCCGAAAAATCTATTAAAAAAACGAAAAACCGAAACCGAAATAAAAAACCAATGGTTTGGTATTTTCCAAAATAAAAAATCATAATTTTCCAATCTGATTTTGGTTTTACCAAAATCCAACTTTCGGATTTCCATATCTAAATCTCTCCCCCTTTTTATAATCGAAAAATGATTATAAAACCAAAAAGGGAATGAGAAAGCGCTCAATTCGGAATTTTTCTATCCAAAACTCCCCCTTGTGACATGAGAGATAGAGAGAGACATATAAACACCTCTATATAAGGTGGGTTCATACCACATATAGAGGTGTGCTTGAGAGATGTAACATTGAGAGTGTTAGTGTGTGTTAATTATGTAGATTTAGATCTAGATCCTTTTTTGTAAACACCTTTCATAATCGAATGCATCTCTTAAACACCAAAATCACTGTGTTCTTTGTGTGTTTTTTAATTCCGCATGCCAAACCAATGGTCATAATTCACATCAGTGAGAATGGTTCATTTTTTTGTAAAACCAAAATCAGATTGGAAAATTTGATTTTTTATTTTGGAAAATGCCAAACCATTGGTTTTTTATTTCGGTTTCGGTTTTTCGTTTTTTTAATGTATTTTCAGGGGTTTTTTTTTTATTTCATAGATTTCTTCATCAACAAATGTTGCTAGAATTTAACAAAAATAAATAATTTGCTAAAACATAATACAATAGGAAGTTTGTTCACATTTAGTCATTGTACTTTTTTAGAGGGAAACGAACTTTCGATTTTGTTCACATTTAGTCACTAAACTTTTTTTCATTATCTATTTGTCACTGAATTATTGAAACTGTTCACATTTTACCCTTATGATCGGTAACAACCGGTCATAAGGGTAAAATGTGAACAATTTCAATAGTTTAGTAGCAAATAAATAACGAAAAAAAGTTTAGTGTCTAAATGTGAACAAAATCGAAAGTATGTTACCCTTTCAAGTCATTATCCCTTTATTTTAATAATATCCTTTTGGCCTTTAGCGAAAAACCTGTTGCCAAAGAGTACCTATGTAACACCGTAAATTTGAAGACAAAATTTTCATTTAAAAATCACATAATTCTCACAACACTTTTTACAAAAAGATCATTTATTTAAATTGATATTTGCAACTCCATAATTGTTTGATTAAAATCCAGGATCTTCAAAATATAACTCTTTCATTGGTGTGTACAATCAAGCCGGTGCCTTCCCGCGATCTTGAGAGAAACCTGAAACACATAACACATAACACGGTAAGCACGAAGCTTAGTGAGTTCCCCAAAATACCACATACAACACATTAGCCACTCGAGGCTATAACTCTGTAAGACCCTCCGGTCAATGTGTCTCAGTGGGACCCTCCAGTCCCACAACTCTGATGAACCCTCCGGTCCTAACTCTGTAAACTCTGAATAACACATAACATAAATCACACAGACATAATGCAGTAATATCACAGTACTCAAATAAACACATAAGACCCTCTGGTCACAGATAGATCTCACTTTAGGTAAAGTATAGTGAGAAAACTCACCTTGCGAGCAAGCAAGCAAATATCCTCGAACTCGAATCTCGAACTAGCCACCGCCTAACACATAGGGTAAATATCTCTAATTAATACTCGATTCTCGACTCTAAGTAACCACATGTTATTCTTCTCTCTCTAACTCTCGAATTGGGTAAAAGACCAGTTTACCCCTCCATGGTCTCCATTACTCATGTTGACCAAACCCTAAAGTCAACAGAACTCAAACTCGAGTCAACAGTCCATGTTTGACCCGACTCGTCGAGTGCACTCTTGCGACTCGTCGATTCCCCTCGTTTCCTCAGTAGTCTCAAGAAAGTCCAGCTCAACTCGTCGAGTTGACCCCCAACTCGCCGATTTATTGTACAATCAAACCCATCGGGACAAACCCTCTCCGACTCGTCGAGTCAGGTCATGGACTCGGCAAGTCCCTTCGATCAGATTCCTCATTCAGATGATTTAAGGCAGATCCATCACTCCAAACACTAGATCTACCATCCTAAGGGTCGATTGTCATGTAAAGCTGCAAGCTTTACGTTTAAACATGGCATATAAGACTCATAATGCCAATACATGCTCCCACAAGGGCTAGATGCACAAAAGCTAGACTCTAGCTCAATAAAACTTGGATCTTTGGAATCTCAAGTCCTTCTACAGTCCAGATCTGAGGTTTCAACCTCATGATATGCTCAAATAACTCATTGCCAAGAATGGATGGGAGAAAACCCTCAAAACCTCCCTAAACTAAGATATCACAAAGGAAAGGTCAAGATAGGAGCTTTTTACCTTTGCACCGAAGCTCACCACTGAGGAACTCTGGATCTACAGCCCCTCCTTGATCAAACACACCAAGCTCTCCAAATATCCTTCAAAGGATGCACAAAACCACTCAAATTAGCTCCTCACTCACTCTCTAGCTCTTATGGCGATTAGGGCTTGCTCTCAGGGGTGTAGGGTAACTGGTGAGGCGCAAATTGGGCTATAAGTTCCCTTATATAGGCCCCAACCCCGGGAAATTAGGGTTTCTCTGCCCATCACCTACTCGGCGAGTCAGCTCTCTGACTCGTCGAGTCCATTCATTAATTCCACGTGGCCAACCCGACCCTACTCAGTGAGTTAAACTCACAACTCGTCGAGTCACTCCCTCAATCTCAAAGATAAACACATATTAATGCATCTTGAAAGTCCGGATGTTACAATTGCCCCCCACTTGAATTAGATTTCGCCCTCGAAATCGCTTCTCAACGCCACATAGATTGAACCCAACAACACAAAATGTACCACCGAAAGGATCTCATATCACACAACTAACTTCCTCCGTAGACACCTGAAACCAATTAGGAACTCCCAAACCTGGAAGTGGACATACCCTTCTGCCGCTACGATACCCCTTTTTACTCACCAGATTTTGAAAACTCTAGTGGCCTGTCTCACTGCCCGACCGCCCTCTCAAGCTATCATCATGTTATTCGCTCCTTGAAAAACGGTCCCTGCAAACTCATTGCCCCTCTTATTCTCTCGTAGCGACTGATAGAAACAAGTCAAAGCCCAAAATTTGCCACCGATCACTCATACCAGACATACTAACAATCCATATCATACTCCAACGGATGAAAGGGTCACATTACACCAGAGACCCATCCAATATACTGTAATCGAAATCCCATCTGAACAAAGAACTCTCAATACCCTGCCCTCAAACACAAGAAAATAATCATGCTTGCTCAGAAGCATCCTCTGACATCTAATAATCATAAGCTCCAGCTCCCTCTCGGATATCCCCTTCAACACTGAGCACCAGGTCAACTCCCGACCTAACTGTTGAACCTCCAAAGGTTACCCGTTGCATACCCCAAAATGTCTCACTGACTTCCTTTTCACAACAACTATCTCGGCCCATTGTGACGCACAAGTCACGAAGTTTGCTTTACCCTAAGCGAATACTACAATCCTAACTGAAATCGTCTCACCCTCGACCTCTGCCGCCTACTACTCATTAGTTCCATGCGTATCGCGGTCCTTCCTATACAAACGAACTGACCCACTCAGGTCTAAGACATCAAATGACACACAATACCCCTCAAAATGGAACCCATCTCTGAATCCGGAATCTCATTCGCCTACCCATCTCACCACCAAAGCTAAACTCAAACTCGAGAGTTTTTTCGACACAGATTTGGAACCATTCGTCCCAATGAAGCACTCAACTCATGACCCATGACCCGCAACCCACGCGTACACCACTTCTCCAATTCCCTTCGATTGCGATAACCACAACTTAACTCAGAATATAACGATTCCCGACAATTATGGAGGCCCCAGTCTCGCACCTGGTCCGACCACCAGGTTCCCGAAACTCAAGAATAAGGCTACCCAAGCCTAAAGCTTTTATGCGTCATGATCTGACTAGCGAATAATACGGCTCCCCGTAGTATCATAAAATTCCCTTTTCACTAACCCGCGAAGGCTACGGCTCCCCGCAGGCCTACGACACTCTCTCACTGACTCATGGATGCTACGGCTCCCCGCAGTATCACAACACTCTCTCGCTGACTGGCGAATACTACGGCTCCCCGCAGTATCACAACATTCTCTCGCAGACTGGTGAACACTACGACTCCCCGCAGTATCACACCACTCTCTCTCACTAACTCGCCATGGGCTCACTCCATGGGTTTCCCTTGATAATCTGAAGTGATTACTCCCACTCGGATCCACTCACCCTCTTATCACCCCATAATCTCCTCCTCGAGTCATCACCCCACCGAGTTCACTATCGAATACTCCACGGCTCAACATAGATAGGTACACACACCCACCCAGGTTATGCATCTCCACTCCTGACGACAACTACCGTGTCCAACACTTTTTCTCGCTGCTATTCACATTCTTGTATACTCCCATTTGATGACCATTAGCTGAAGGGCTCCCGCTAGAACCGTAGTCACTTGATACTCCACTTGCCATCTCATAACTCAAGTCTCAAAGTAATCCGAAATTCAGGGCATTCTACTCGGATACCTCGGTGCACCATCACAAAACCTCACGATGTCTTGCCTCAACCACTGATCTCCTACTTACGGAATCATACTCAGATATCGCAATGCATCCTTTCAGAATCTCACAACTGATCTTCCTCTCAAACAACTCGTAACTTCGGAATATTCCAACTCTCAATTGAAACACGGAGGAATCGTCAACGACTCAGAACACGTTGACGACAATCCGAAACTCCCTCCTCTAATGTTCAAAACCCATGTAGGAATACTCATATCGACCCTGAAGTTGGTTGCCCAATCAACTTCTATCCTTCCCAAGGTGCATATAACAACCCATACATTGAACCAGAAATTCTCAACCATCGAAACTATCCTTACGAGCCAACCACCTCGAATTTACCATTACAACCTCGAAGAATTCATATCCACCACAAGGTCTCTGACCAAAGGCCACCTGTCGTGGAGACACTCATCCCTTCCTGAACACGTACAACATGCACTATCTCGCTCTGCACCTCGCCTCAAACACCAATAACCCTGGCCTCATGTAACCGAACCATAGGTCACCATATCCAGTCCTGTAACCGTTGTTGAACAAATCTCTGATATCCTCAATAAAATACCCGGTTCTCCCCCACTCAGGGCTCGAACCATCACCATTTGGCACACCAACCATCTATTCTACAGACGGTTTCACCAGGTACATCACACTTACTTTTGGAAGGTACCACATACACTCGATGATCTTTCCAATAGAGACCAAACAACTCCAAACATCCCGAATCTCAGATAAAATCCTCGAAAACTTCCCATCGTGACTGCCCCTAGTCATCTTGAATGCCTCAGACCGACACACCGCTGGATACTCCGACTGTCCCGACACAATCCTAACTCTCAATCTGGAAATAATGCACTTTTACGCACCTCGTTTCTGATTCCTCGACCAATCTCCCAACGTCATTCAAATCTCATATTGACACACTACCAGACATCTCAACTGTCACGTAGTAGTCATAACTTTTAGTCTGAAAATTAATGAATTATCACACTCCTCATCTTCGACTCCCCAACCAACATCCCATCATGAGAATTATCATGATAGAAGACACCTTACTCCCACACTCGATATCCATCATAGACGATGAGAGCCACCGCCCAACATATTCCTCTTGATCACCCGACACTGCTGCTAACATATGCCCTACTATACTTACATAGGGTATATCCTTGTCCTTGACCATCTTAGTCTCCACTGATGATCCTTTCATACTATAATACTACCTTGCGGTAGACAACTGCCCAGATACTCTGGCGAAAGATCGCAACCAATGCTACGCCACACGGTCTACCTTCAAACTCAGAAACCGAAAACTCAATGGCTCTTCTGCTTCTCACAGGAAAAGGAAATAGTACGACTCTAGTCATCGAAAGTGACGTCTCCACCATCGGCCAATTGCTCAACTCAGACCATAATCCTCCATAAAGCACCATCTCTACTCATCCCTGAGTCTTGTGACTCCAACTGGCATCTCACCAAAAATCTCCCGGAAACGATCTCGATTTCCCCCTCAAGGTATGCTCCCTTGAAACTCGTTCAACATGGCCCTCTGGCCCCACACTCTATCACATCTTATCTCAGTCTAATCAATCACAACGGGATAACTGGTAAAACATAAGCACTTACCCACCACGAGTCATGGTACTCGAACCATGTTATCTCCTCTCAATCTGCTATAAATCATGGTACCTGAACCATGTTATCTCCTCTCAATCTGCTACTTAGACCTCTGGAACTCTCCCTGTTTCGAGTATGGGTCCTCTACTTTCAGTTTTACGGGCCCATATGTAACACCGTAAATTTTCAAAAAAAAAATTCATTTAAAATCACATGAATCTCGTAATGCATTTCACAAAAATCTCATTTAAGTTTACAATTCAAACTCCATAATATGTTTAGTAAAAACCCAGGATCTTCAAAAACCTAATTCCTTCTCTTGTGTGTACAATCAAGCCGGTGCCTTCCCGCGATTCCTGAGAACAACCTGAAACACATAACACATAACACGGTAAGCACGAAGCTTAGTGAGTTCCCCAAAATACCACATATAACACATATTAGCCACTCGAGGCTATAACTCTGTGGGCCCACTGGCCCTAACTCTGTGGATCCTCTGGTCCTAACTCTATGGACCTTCCGGTCCTAACTCTGTAAACTCTGGAATACACACAGCATAAATCACATAGAAATAATGCAGTGCAACACATCACATACATAGCATACAAGATACTCTGTCACATAACTCTACTTACCACTCAAGGTAAAGTATAGTGAGAAGACTCACCTGACAAGCAGCAAGTAAATACCCTCGCACCCGAAACTCGAACTAGCCTCCGCCTAGCACAAAAGATGAATATCTCTAATCAATACTCTTTACACGACCCTAATAAATGATGGCTATTCTTCTCTCTCTAACTCTTGAATTGGGTAAAAGACCATTTTACCCCTCCATGGTCTCCATTACTCATGTTGACCAAACCCCAGAGTCAACAGAAGTCAAACTCGAGTCAACAGTCCATGTCTGGCCCGACTCGTCGAGTGCACTCATGCAACTCGTCGAGTCGACTCACATCCCCAGAAGTCTCGTGAAGGTCCAACTCAGCTCGTCGAGTTGACCCCCAACTCGTCGAGCTATCGCATGCTCAAGCTCATCGGGACAAACCCTCACTGACTCGTCGAGTCAACTCATGGACTCGACGAGTCCCCTCGGTCTGATTCCTCATTCAGACGTCCAAAGTCAGATCTCTCATTCCAAACCTTAGATCTAGCCCTTTAAGACACCAGAGACACATAAAATCTCGACCTTTACGCTCATGCATGGCATAAATGCCTCAAAATGCCAAAACAAGCCCTTCTTAAGGTGTTAAGCACAACAACCCTCATTTGGATGAATAAAGTTGGGACCTTTGGACTCTAGGGACCTCACAAGGTCCAGATATGAGGACTAGGCTTCTAGCTAATCCATTTTACTCAAAGTCCCAAACCAAAGGCAGTAAAAGCCCTAGAACTCCAAACACATGAGATCTAACCAAAATAATGAGAAAGGTGCAGACTTTTACCTTCCTCAGAAGCTCTGGACGATCTATCACTGGATCCAACTTTCCCCCTCTTGATCCTTGCTTGATCTCCTTCTCTTCTTCTCAAATGATGCACTAAAAATCCCAAGATAGCTTCTCTCTCACTTTCTAGCTCAAATGACCCTTAGGGTTTGCTTCCAGGGAAAGGGTGGCCACAAATGAGGCTATAAGTGCCTTTAAATAGGTCCCAAACCCCGGAAATTAGGGTTTCTCTAATCAGCGCCTACTCGGCGAGTCCCTCCTCGGACTCGTCGAGTCCACTCATTAAGTCCACGGGAAAACCCGGCTCGACTCGGCGAGTTGGACCCTCAACTCGTCGAGTCTCTTCTTTAATCACAAGATCAAACTATACGATAATATCCCTGAAAATCCGGATGTTACAATTCTCCCCCACTTGAATTAGATTTCTCCCTCGAAATAACTCCTTAACCACTCACATAATGATATCATCAACCCAAAAGGCACCACCGAAAGGATGTCATACTACACCGATATCTTTCTCTATAGATACCTGAAACCACACAAAACTCCCAAGACCAGAACTGAACCAACTATTCTGTCGCTAATATACTCATTCCCACTATCCGGAAGCTCTAGTGGCCTGACCCGCCGCCAGACCGCCTACTCAAGCGATCACCATGATATTCTCTCCTCGAATATCAAACCCTGATAACTTACTGATCCTCTGATTCTCACAAGACCAAATCCAACATTCGGTTACCGCTCACTCATATCAACATGCTAATGATCCAAATCACGCCCCAAGAAACGGAAGGGTCCACGCCCAACCAGGGATCATACACTAAACTGCTATCAGAATCCATCTGAACAAAGAATCCTCAACACTCTGCCCTTCAGACATAAGAGAATAACCAAGCTCGCTCAGAAGTGTCCTCAGACATCACAATCACAAGTCCCATCTTCGTTCTTCATACACCTTTTTAATACTGAGCACTAGGTCAACTTCTGACTCTACAGCTGAACCTCCAAAGGTCACCCATAACATATCCCGAAATGTCTTACTGACTTCCTTCTCATAACAACTATCTCGGCCCAGTGACAACCAAGTCACGAAGTTCTCTTTACCCCAACGGATTCCACAATCCTACAAAATTGTTTCACCCTCGACCCCCGTCGAACACTACTCCCTAGATACGAGCGCCTCGCGGTACCTCCCGTACCAACGAACTGACCCACTCCGGTCCAAAACATCTGATGACGAACAATATTCCTCAAAATGGAACCCATCTCAGAATCTGGAGTCTCATTTCGCCTACTCAATGCACCACTAGAGTCAAACTCAATATCGAGAGTCTGGTTCGATCCAGAATTGGAACCACTCGTCCCAATGAAGCACCCAACTCAAGACTCATGATTCGCAACCCGCGCGTATACCACTTTTCCAATTCCCTTATGTTGCGACAACCACCTCTCATTTTAGAATATAACGATTTCCGACAAAAATGGAGACCCCAGTCTCGCTCCTTTTTCGTCCGTTAGGCTCCCAAAAACTCAATTATTAGGGCTAACCAAGCCCTAAACTCTTCTGCGTCATGCTCTGATCAAGGAGTACTTCATCATAACATCCTCTTGCTGACTAGTGAGTACTACGGCTCCCCGTAGCATCACCACACCCTCTCTCTGACTAGTGAGTACTACGGCTCCCCGTAGCATCACAACACCCTCTCTCTGACTAGTGAGTACTAAGGCTACCCATAGCATCACAACACCTTCTCTCTGACTAGTGAGTACTACGGCTACCCGTAGTATCATAACTCCCTCTCTCTCACTAGTGAGTACTACGACTCCCCGTAGCATCACAACACCCCCTCTCTGACTAGTGAGTACTACGGCTACCCATAGCATCACAACACCCTCTCTCTGACTAGTGAGTACTACGGCTACCCGTAGTATCATAACTCCCTCTCTCTCACTAGTGATTACTACGACTCCCCGTAGCATCACAACACCCCCTTTCTGACTAGTGAGTACTACGGCTCCCCGTAGCATCACAACATCCTTTCTCTGACTAGTGAGTACTACGGCTAACCGTAGCATCACAACTCCCTCTCTCTCACTAGTGAGTACTACGACTCCCCGTAGCATCACAACACCCCCTCTCTGACTAGTGAGTACTACGGCTCCCCGTAGCATCACAACACCCTCTCTCTGACTAGTGAGTACTACGGCTAACCGTAGCATCACAACTCCCTATCTCTCACTAGTGAGTACTACAGCTCCCCGTAGCATCACAAACACCCTTTCTCTGACTCGTAACCCCACAATCTCATTCTCACGTCAACACCACACTACATCCACTAACTCATGCTCCGCGGACTAACATAGATAGGTACATACACACTTGTCCCTATTTATGCATCACAGATTCTGACAGCAACCGCCATGACAAAACATCCTTCCCTGCTGGAATCCACATTCTTAGCTAATCCCTCTAGATGTCAATATCCGAAGGGCTCCCACTGGAACTGTAGGTACTTGATACTCCACTTGCCGTCTCAAACTCAAGACCAAAATAATTCTGAATTCAGGGCATTATACTCGGATACCTCGGAACACCATCACAGAACATCACGATGTCCTGCCTCAACCACTGATCTCCTACTTAAGGCATCATACACAGATACCTCAATGCATTCTCTCAGAATCTCATAACTATCCTTCCTTCACACAACGCGCAACATCAGAATATTCCAACTCTCAATTGAAACGTGGAGGAATCGACAATGACTCGGAACATGTTGACAACAACCCGAAACTCCCTCCTATAATGCTCAAAACTCAAGCAAGCATAATCATAACGGCCCGGAATTAGTTGCCAAAATCAATTTATGCCCTTCCCAACTGAATAACGGCCCAAACATTGAATCAGAATTCTTCCACCGCCAAACTAACCCTACGAGCCAACCACCTCGAAGAATTCCTATCCATCACAAGGTCTCCGACCGATGGCCACTTGTCGTGGAGACATTCATCCTTTACCAAACGTATACCACATGCATTATCTCGTCTGTACCTCGCTTCAATCACCAATAGTCCTGATCACATGAATCCGCACCGCAGGTCTCTATATCCAGATCTCTAACAGATCTCTGATCCTCTCAACAAAATACCCGGTCCTCCCCCACTTAGGGTTCGAACCATCACCAATTAGCGCACCAACAATCTATCTCTCAGACTGTTTCCACCAGTAACATCGTACCTACTCTTGGAAGGTGCTATGCAACGCTCGATGATCTCCCCGACAAAGATCAAGCAACTCCAAATACCACGACTCTCAGATGAAATCCTCAGAACTTCCCATCATGACTGCCTCTTAGTCATTCAGAATCTCACACCATTCCCTCACCGGACCTCCCAACTGTCCGGTACTAACCCTGACTCTTAGTCTGGAAATAATGAACTATCATTCTCCTTATCCTCGACTCCTCAACCAACGCTCCATCACGTCACTTATCATAAGAGCAGAACCCACATTTCCACTCTCGATACTCGTCAAAGATAATAAGGGTTACCGCCCTGATACACTCCTCTTGATTTCCGGCGCTGCGGCTAACACATGCCCTATTATACTCACATAGGGTGTATCCCGGTCCTTGACCATCTCAATTCCCGCTGACTCCCTGCTCAAGCTATATTATTACCTCGCGGCAGACCTACTGCCAGATACTCTGATTGAAGATCATCATCAATGCAATCCCACAGGGCTCACCCCCAAACTCAGAAACCTAAATTTCAACACCTCTTACGTCTTCCACAGGAAACAGAAATAGCACCGCTCGGGTCACAGAAGGTGACATCTCCACTATCGACTGATTGCTCAACTCATGCTGTAATCCTCAAAACGCCATCTCCACTTATCCTTGTGTCTTGCGACTCCATCTGGCATTCACCAAAAATCCCTTGGAGTTATCCCGACTCCCCTCTCAAGGAATGCTCAGATGAAACTCGCTCCTCATGGCCCTCTTGCCCCATACTCTATCGCATACGATCTTAGCCCCATCAATATGATGGAATAACTGGAAAGAAAGAAAAAAAACGCAAGCATTATCTGCTACGAATCATGGTACTCGAACCATGACATCTCTTCTCAATCTGCTACCGATCATGGTACCCGAACCATGACATCACCTCTCAATCTGCTACCAATCATGGTACCCGAACCATGACATCACCTCTCAATCTGCTACCAATCATGGTACCCGAACCATGACATCACCTCTTAATCTGCTACCAATCATGGTACCCGAACCATGACATCACCTCTCAATCTGCTACCAATCATGGTACCCGAACCATGACATCACCTCTCAACATGCTACTTAGAATCCTACGGTATGCTCCCTGCATCGAGTATGGGTCCTATGCTTTCAGTAGTACGGGCCCATACTACCTGCCACATCTACCCATACTGTCCACACGAATCATCCCAGAGTCCCTAAGTAGCTGTCCAACCCTCTTGATCGTCTTTCTCATTACGCATGCTCGCTCCCCAGCGAAATGCTCTACTCTGTCAGCGCACTCATCTGACCATGATCACCCCCTAGGCTCTTCATAGGTCCTCACACTTCTCCGCCATCAGCTGCTGAAGAACTCCTAATGATGCCAGCCATCTACCTCCTGAATATCGTCATATTCACTTGGTAGCTAACTCCCATCATCGAGAGTTCCACAAAGCACGAAGCAAGCAACATTCGGGCATCGAATAACCTCTATTAGTACATAAAACCTCTCTAGGCTATTATCCTACTTGCCCTCCTCATACTCGTAGGATATCACCGAACTCAAGCAACTTCACCCCACGCGGGCCTATGACTACCCTCTCAGAAGATTCCACGAATGCTCATCCAGGTATCTCTCCTAGATTACTCTTCTACTCAGTCCCTCTCTTAAAGGGATTCCCTCTGGATACTCTTACTCAGCACATACTCGAAAGCATATCACAGATAACCGCAACTCCTAGGCTAAGGCATCAATAATCAGGCCACTCTAGTCCTAAAATATGAAATACCTAGCCTATCTCTAGCATGCATAATATCTCATATAATATCTCATAACACAAAATAAGGGTATTTTGGGAAATCACCGTTCGGGCTCTGGCTGATTGTACACACTGCTCCTTCTCGTTTTCTCTTAGAAACTCTTGCTCGTTTTAGAAAAATCCTTTCTTTTGAAAATTCTTTCTTAAATCCTCAGTTTGAGTCCAGATTTACCCAAGGGTGCATCCGAATCCCTCAAACCAAGGCTCTGATACCAACTTGTAACACCATAAATTTTCAAACAATTTTTCATTAAAAATCACATGAATCTCATAATGCATTTCACAAAAATCTCATTTAAGTTTACAATTCAAACTCCATAATATGTTTAGTAAAAACCCAGGATCTTCAAAAACCTAATTCCTTCTCTTGTGTGTACAATCAATCTGGTGCCTTCCCGCGATTCCTGAGAACAACCTGAAACACATAACACATAACACGGTAAGCACGAAGCTTAGTGAGTTCCCCAAAATACCATATATAACACATATTAGCCACTCGAGGCTATAACTCTGTGGGCCCACTGGCCCTAACTCTGTGGACCCTCTGGTCCTAACTCTGGGGACCTTCCGGTCCTAACTCTGTAAACTCTGGAATACACACAGCATAAATCACATAGAAATAATGCAGTGCAACAGATCACATACATAGCATACAAGATACTCTGTCACATAACTCTACTTACCACTCACGGTAAAGTATAGTGAGAAGACTCACCTGACAAGCAGCAAGTAAATACCCTCGCACCCGAAACTCGAACTAGCCTCCGCCTAGCACAAAAGATGAATATCTCTAATCAATACTCTTTACACGACCCTAATAAATGAGAGCTATTCTTCTCTCTCTAACTCTTGAATAGGGTAAAAGACCATTTTACCCCTCCATGGTCTCCATTACTCATGTTGACCAAACCCCAGAGTCAACAGAAGTCAAACTCGAGTCAACAGTCCATGTCTGACCCGACTCGTCGAGTGCACTCATGCAACTCGTCGAGTCGACTCACATCCCCAGAAGTCTCGTGAAGGTCCAACTCAGCTCGTCGAGTTGACCCCCAACTCGTCGAGCTATCGCATGCTCAAGCTCATCGGGACAAACCCTCACTGACTCGTCGAGTCAACTCATGGACTCGACGAGTCCCCTCGGTCTGATTCCTCATTCAGACGTCCAAAGTCAGATCTCTCATTCCAAACCCTAGATCTAGCCCTTTAAGACACCAGAGACACATAAAGTCTCGACCTTTACGCTCATGCATGGCATAAATGCCTCAAAATGCCAAAACAAGCCCTTCTTAAGGTGTTAAGCACAACAACCCTCATTTGGATGAATAAAGTTGGGACCTTTGGACTCTAGGGACCTCACAAGGTCCAGATCTGAGGATTAGGCTTCTAGCTAATCCATTTTACTCAAAGTCCCAAACCAAAGGCGGTAAAAGCCCTAGAACTCCAAACACATGAGATCTAACCAAAATAATGAGAAAGGTGCAGACTTTTACCTTCCTCAGAAGCTCTGGACGATCTATCACTGGATCCAACTTTCCCCCTCTTGATCCTTGCTTGACCTCCTTCTCTTCTTCTCAAATGATGCACTAAAAATCCCAAGATAGCTTCTCTCTCACTTTCTAGCTCAAATGACCCTTAGGGTTTGCTTCCAGGGAAAGGGTGGCCGCAAATGAGGCTATAAGTGCCTTTAAATAGGTCCCAAACCCGGGAAAGTAGGGTTTCTCTAATCAGCGCCTACTCGGCGAGTCCCTCCTCGGACTCGTCGAGTCCACTCATTAAGTCCACGGGAAAACCCGGCTCGACTCGGCGAGTTGGACCCTCAACTCGTCGAGTCTCTTCTTTAATCACAAGATCAAACTACACGATAATATCCCTGAAAATCCGGATGTTACACCATACTACCTGCCACATCTACCCATACTTTCCACACGGATCGTCCCAGATTTCCTAAGTAGCTGTTCAACCTTCTCGATCACCAATCCTGTTCAACTTGGTCGCTCCCCAGCGAATACTCTAATCTATCAGCGTACTCATCTGACTAAGGTTACTCCCTAGGCTCTTCCTAGGTTCTCACACTTCTCTGCCATCAGCTGCTGAAGAACTCCATATGATTCTAGCCATCTACCTCTTGAATATCGTCATATTCACTTAGTAGTTGACTCCCATCATCGAGAGTTCCACAAAGCACGAAGCAAGCAACATTCGGGCATCGAATAATCTCCACCCGCACGCAAAACCACTATAGGTTACAACTCTATCTGCTCTACTCACACTCAAAAGGTGTCACCGAACTCAAACAACTCTACCCCACGCGGGTATCTAACTACTCTCTTAGTAGGCTCCTCCAATGCTCTTCTAGGTATCTCTCAAAGATTGCTCCTGTACTCAAGGCTCTATCTCTGAAATATTCCTGCTGGATACTCTTACTCCGCACATACACAAAACACATCACAGATAGCAAAATCCCTAGGCTAAGGCATCACAAATCAGGCAACTCTAGCCCTAAAATATGAAATACCTAGCCTATCTCCTAGCATGCATCACTAATATCTCAATAATAACTCATAACACAAATAAGTAAGGGTACTTTGGGAAATCACCGTTCGGGCTCTGGCTGATTGTACACACTGCTCCTTCTCGTTTTTCTCTTAGAAACTCTTACTCGTTTTAGAAAAATCTTTTCTTTTGAAAACTTTTCTCAAATCCTCAGTTTGAGTTCAGACTTACCCGAAGGTGAACCCGAATCCCTCAAACCAAGGCTCTGATACCAACTTGTAACACCGTAAATTTCAAGACAATTTTTTCATTTAAAAATCACATAATTCTCACCACACTTTTTACAAAAAGCTCATTTATTTAAATTAATAATTTGCAACTCCATAATTGTTTGATTAAAATCCAGGATCTTCAAAATATAACTCTTTCACTGGTGTGTACAATCAAGCCGGTGCCTTCCCGTGATCCTGAGAGAAACCTGAAACAAATAACACATAACACGGTAAACACGAAGCTTAGTGAGTTCCCCAAAATACCATATACAACACATTAGCCACTCGAGGCTATAACTCTGTAAGACCCTCCGGTCAATGTGTCTCAGTGGGACCCTCCAGTCCCACAACTCTGATGGACCCTCCGGTCCTAACTCTGTAAACTCTGAATAACACATAACATAAATAACACAGACATAATGCAGTAATATCACAGTACTCAAATAAACACTTAAGACCCTCTGGTCACAGATAGATACCACTCTAGGTAAAGTATAGTGAGAAGACTCACCTTGCGAGCAAGCAAGAAAATATCCTCGAACTCGAATCTCGAACTAGCCACCGCCTAACACATAGGGTAAATATCTCTAATTAATACTCAATTCTCGACTCTAAGTAACCACATATTATTCTTCTCTCTCTAACTCTCGAATTGGGTAAAAGACCATTTTACCCCTCCATGGTCTCCATTACTCATGTTGACCAAACCCTAAGGTCAACAGAAGTCAAACTCGAGTCAACAGTCCATGTTTGACCCGACTCGTCGAGTGCACTCTTGCGACTCGTCGAGTCCCCTCGTTTCCTCAGAAGTCTCAAGAAAGTCCAGCTCAACTCGTCGAGTTGACCCCCAACTCGCCGAGTTATCGCAAAATAAAACCCATCGGGACAAACCCTCACCGACTCGTCGAGTCAGGTCATGGACTCGGCGAGTCCCTTCGATCAGATTCCTCATTCAAACGATTTAAGGCAGATCCATCACTCCAAACACTAGATCTACCATCCTAAGGGTCGATTGTCACGTAAAGCTGCAAGCTTTACGTTTAAACATGGCATATAAGACTTATAATGCCAATACATGCTCCCACAAGGGCTAGATGCACAAAAGCTAGACTCTAGCTCAAGAAAGCTTGGATCTTTGGACTCTCAAGTCCTTCGACAGTCCAGATCTGAGGTTTCAACCTCATGATATGCCAAATAACTCATTGCCAAGAATGGATGGGAGAAAACCCTCAAAATCTCCCTAAACTAAGATCTCACAAAGGAAAGGTCAAGATAGGAGGTTTTTACCTTTGCACTGAAGCTTACCACTGAGAAACTCTGGATCTACAGCCCCTCCTTGATCAAACACACCAAGCTCTCCAAATATCCTTCAAAGGATGCACAAAACCACTCAAATTAGCTCCTCACTCACTCTCTAGCTCTAATGGCGATTAGGTTTTGCTCTCAGGGGTGTAGGGTAACTGGTGAGGCGCAAATTGGGCTACAAGTTCCCTTATATTGTCCCCAACCCCGGGAAATTAGGGTTTCTCTGCCCAGCACCTACTCGGCGAGTCAGCTCTCTGACTCGTCAAGTCCATTCATTAATTCCACGTGGCCAACCCGAACCTACTCGGCGAGTTGAACTCACAACTCGTCGAGTCACTCCCTCAATCTCAAAGATAAACACATATTAATGCATCTTGAAAGTCCGGATGTTACAACCTATGAGAATAGTCTAATAAACTTATATTATTTTATAACTTTCTAAAAACAATAACCCATTACATATATTAGTTATTAACTCAAAATTCATTATCAAATTTTAAAATCATAGTAACCTCAAAACATATCTAAACACTTTTAAATAAAACTTTTTTTTGGAAGAAGAAAATACATTATATGCAAGCTGTTAAGATTCAACCATGTTACTTAATTTGCTTTATATTCGTTGGTTAACTATTTTTCTTATAATTCATGTAAGCTTATTCAACATCTACGTTAGTGTTGAGCCACTCAAAATCCTTTTGATTAAACTTATCCATTTTCGTAACTACGATCACAAATGTTTTCTCTAACGCCTTACAACTTAGAGCAACCACATCCATTGGCATAGCCTCTTTGCAAATAGTTTTAGCAAAGCCACATCGTCCTTTTTTGAAGTATTAACAAAGCCTACTAAAATGTCATTTCATTATTGACCTAAACATCACTTTAAACATCTTTATTTCATATTCAATCAATACATTTCATTATTTAAATTATCATTTACAAATAAGTGTGTTAAATGTAACGTCCGTGTTTCTAGGCTAGGCATTAGTGATGATGTAATAGTCTAGGCCAACCTTTGTAACTTGTTTTGAAATAATAAGATGTATTATTTGAGTATTATGTGTTTTATACTTAATTATTATGATTTAATAAGTTAAAGATAAAAAAAATAAGCGTCGAAAATAAATATTAGATGAACCCGATATCTATGAAGAAAGTTGTAGTGGTTGAAACAAGGATTCCGGAGATATAAAGAATACCGAAATCCAAGTTATAACGAAGAAGTTATGACCTGTCGAAGTTTCGCGACAGAACCGACACGACGCTGTGTGACGTAAAAAATGAATATACGATAAAGTGTTTTTTTGCCTTAGTGATCTAAATGAAAGTCATAGTATACGTTAAACCGAGAGCGTGCATAAAAAGAATGTTCAAATCTGACTTCGTATGAGGAAGTTATGAATTTTCTAAGATTTGACATTACACTATGCAGCCCGAAACTCGAATTTTAGATCGAGTGATTTTTAGCCGAAACAACCTAAACGAGAATCGAAGATCTTGTTGATAGTTGTAACACCCCGTTTATTTATTAGATAAATAAATAAATTAATGATCGAGTTATAGCCGTAAAATCAATAATTATATAGCGAGGTGTGATTTCGAGGAGCTAATTATCATACTTTTTAAGTTGAGGGTTAAAAGTGTAAGTTTTGGATTTAATTTGAGAAAGGTTGCATAAGTCAGGGTGCGTTTGGTAATTAAGGGATTTAAATTGAAAAGAATTGAAGGCTTAGGGGGGGGCTGATTGGTAATTTAAGGACTTATTATGAAAGGAATTTATGGATTTAAGGACTTATTATGAAAGGAATTTATGGATTCGGGGTTTAAATGGTAAAATTGGCTTTATTTTGAAAGAAATGTCAAGGGGAGGGGCCATTTGTGGCATTATGGAAATAAGTTTGTGGGCGATCGGGGGTATATAACCCGTCACCCCCGTCCATACCCTAACCCTAATGAAGCCATCTACAGCCGCCACCTCCCCCACCCTTATACCTCCCTTACCGGCGCCGCCATCTCCGGACCTTCCTACCGCCGTTCATCAACCTCCAGCCGACGCCCTTCACTCGTTGTTCCGATCCGGCGAGTCCAGCCGACTGCCGCCGCTGCTTCGCCGTGCAAACGCCGCTATCCCCGGCAGTCGGCGTCAATGTTGCTGTTGTTCCGTTGCAGGCGACGACGAGCAATAGCTGTTGTCCCGGTGTTTCGTCGCTGCGATTCTGACGCCTACCCCAGCCTCCGCCTTCTGTCCGACTTCCATCTTCTTTCACAGTTGTATTACTCGTCGCCCGCTGCCAAGGTCGTTGCTACTGCCGCTCGTCGTGCGCCACCTGGCGGGAGGCCGTTTCCAGATCCATTGCGTGTTGGGTTGTTAGCCGGCAACTAAGAAGAACCACCATGGCGGCTAGCCATGGTGGCTGTCGTTATTAACACCGCTATGCCGCCCGTTTCTGCCTTATTCCGCCGCCACCAGCCACCATGGGAGGTGGCTGTGGGTGTATTTATGGGTGTGTATGGTGTTGCTGCGTGTTGGAAGCCAAAGGAACCACTGCCATCGAGAACCGCCACTGCCACCACCGTGAGGTGGTGGCTGCCGCCATGTGTGTGTTATCTTATTGAGTGGGTGTGTGTTTACTTGAGTTTTAGCCTTGTAAAATGTAATTGCAATTTGGATAATGAAAAGAAAACTGAAAAACCACCACCGTAGGGTGGTAGCTGCCGCCTCCTGTCGCCACTGGCCGCCGTGTCGGGTGGCGGTGTGCTTTGCCTCGTTGTGTTGATTCTTTTGGGGTGCTTGAAACCCTAATGGGCCCAAAGAAGCCCTAGTGGGCCTAATGAAGCTTAATGGACCTAAAAGCCCAATCATGCGACTACCGGGCTTAATGAACCCTAATGGATCTAAGGATTTAGCTATTGGGCAAAGATGGGTTGGAAACCCTAATTAGGGTTTGGAAAACCCTAATGCCATGAAATACTAATTCGGGACTTATCGGGACCGCATCGGAATTATTTAATGAATTTAATATATTAAATAATAATCAATTGCAATCAACCTAAGTCAACATTGGAGTTAATGGATTAAGTCTTTAATGGGTTAAGTAGGAAAACTTAACCCTAATTATCATTTTATGTGAAACCCTAATTTCACTTGGGTTTATTGTTGGACCTTTCTATTGGGCCTAAATGATTGGGATAATAATGGGCCATCCAAGAGCAAGCATTTGAACTAGATTAATTTAATGGGCCTAGGGTAAGGCCCATGTAAGGGGTTTGGGCCCAATTTGGAAAATTGCGCCATAGATGGGCCATAGTTTGGGCCTTAATGATAATTTGATGTTGGGCCTTAGAATAATACCATGTATAGGCTTGGGCCATATGTTGGGCTTTGATCCATTACTTGACTTTTGGGTCTTTTGGAGTGTGAGTTGGACCGTAGGCTTGGAACCCAATTATTAATTGGGTATTGTTTGATGTTGACAGTTTGGGAAGCTGTCAACCAGCAGCTGGAGTTTTATCTGCAGGACTTCAGCAATGCCAGGTGAGTTCTCCTCACAATATCAACAGGGTCTACGTCACCAAGGCCGGCCCTTTATGATTTCATCCCGGTTTTAGGATGTTGCTATGCTATGTAATCTGTTAGATACGTATAATTATCTGTATATATGTTAGTGACCTGGTTAGGTCGGTATCCTGGTTATAGGATGTTGCTATGCTATGTAATCTGTTAGATCCGTATGATTATCTGTACATATGTTAGTGACCTGGTTAGGTCAGTATCCTGGGCATAGGATGATGTTATATTAGTGACCGGTTAGGTCGGTATCCTGGTTATAGGATGTTGCTATGCTATTTGATATGTTAGATCGGTTGACTGTTATATATGCTAGCGTATGATATGTATGTGCACATGTTTGTTTGATTGGGGGTTGGGTTGAGGCGGTCCTGCTTTGTGTTGAAGGCCAACATACCCAGGGCGGTCTGGATAGACTACAGACCCAGGAGGGTATGATAGTCAGACCGAAGGCCCGGCGAGCGGTCTGGATAGGCTGAAAGCCCTACGAGGCGGTCCAGACGTGCCGAAGGCTCGGAGAGCGGTCCAGATAGACTGAAGGCCTGCGAGGCGGTCCAGTCAGGCTGAAGGCTCATTATGCATGCTGTTCTGTATTTGTATTGATATGATATTTGTTCTGGTTAGTATGAGTTGGTATTTTGGGGGTAAGTCACTAAGCTTTCGAGCTTACATTTATCGATTGTTGTTTCAGGTATTCTGATGATCGCGGGAAGGCGAATGCGTGATCGTGCACCTCCTTACATTTTCATAATTGATTTTGGGGATACTCTGATGTTCAAATTATTTTGAAAGTAAACTGTAATAACTTAATGGTTTTAAATGTTTTAAAAAGTTTTAAATTGGCTTGAATTTTATGGGTGTTACAAGTTGGTATCAGAGCCTTGGTTTGAGTGAATTGGAGGAACACTCATGTGACTCCAGTCTCAAATCAAGGAAAAGATTTTCAAAATGATTTTCAAATGGTTTTCAAAGTAAGTAAAGGAGGATGCAGGGTGTACGATCAGCCGAAGCCAGTAAGTAGACCCCAAAATACCATACAGTTATTTGATTATGTGATGTTAGAACAACATGCTAGTGCTAGGCTAGGGATCTTCAGGAATTGCATGATAGAATTGTCTGATTACATGATGCCTGCTAGCCTAGGGTTTCCTTTATATGAGATTGACATCATTACTGTAGTTGCTTAGTGTATGCATCATGGTTATACATAATTAAGATCTTATAGCCTGAGAATGTTTGATTTGGCCTTATGTCTGTTCTTGTTTGATTGGGAGCTTAGGGTAGCATTGGATATTCGAAAGTCTATAGGGTCCAGCGTTATATATGGCTAGCATACACTAATGCTGCAGGGTTGGTGGAAGTTTCATGGATGGGTGGGTTATGTGAGGCCGATAGGCCAATTACGAGATATTTAGCATTCCTCTAGGAGTGAGGATTGAGCGCTCGCTATATTTATGTGTGTTGTTAGGGTGTTGTGGTAATACTTGAGACAAATATAGGTAGGTGTGGAAGGTAGTATTGGCCCGTACTACTGAAAGCACAGGACCCATACGCGTAGCAAGGAAGTCACAACCCCTGGGGTTTAGTTGGGAGTTTGTTCCCGGTTATTATATGGACTATACGAGATCTTTATGGTGTATTATCAGAATGATGGTTACGAGACGTTTTGAGACCGGATCCGGATCAGGATCGGGAGCTGGCAGCCAGGATAGGCCAGTATTGTCAGAGGATCGTGTCAGGGAGATCATCCGGTAGGAGGTGATCGAGATTGTTTGGGGACAGATTCCGGAGATGATTAGGTCTATCAGGACTGCCATGGTTGAGTATTCTGACGAGCGCTATGCAGCCATTGCTGAGACGGCTGCCACATCAGCTTCAACAGCTGTAACGACGACATGGGGAGGGGCTGGTCGAGCTTTCCAGTACCGGGATTTATTACAGCGACATATTATGATGAGCAAAGGGCTGCAGTTATTTGTGATCATGGAGATGTTCGATACTTATTACATTCCGCAGGTTGAGCGGGAGAGTCTAGCACATGAGTTTCTAGATTTGAGGCTTCGGGGTTTTGCTCGAGGCTGGAGTGTGAGTCGCGGGGACTCCGGAAAGGAGTAATGATTATGTTCACCTGGAGTTATGCAGCTGGAAGTAGAATGGTTAATTGATAGGGTTGGAATGTCGTTTCTAGGGCAAGGATTGTGCCCTTTCAGTTTTCGAACTCGAAGAGGTGAGCAAGATTGTGACCCCAGGATCAGGTTGTGTTCCAGCTCGGGTCAGTTAGTCGCAGGGATTGGCGACAGTATTTCAGCGCTGGGGAGCGCAGGTGGGTCGACGTGGCATGGGTAAATATGAGGCCCGGTTTGCCTTGGATCTCTTGTATCAGGCGGTAATGATTGATGGTGCGACATATTTCACTTTTGGGATTGTAGACTATGTCTTGGGGTTAGTTTGTAGCCCGGTTTAGGGCAGAGGTTGCTTCAGCTACTGTAGTTCAGATGTGGATGATCGAGCTGGTGAGTGAGTCAGGGTGCGAGACCCTGAATGATATGATTTCTAGAGCCCGAGAGCGGGAGACTAGTTGGAGCATCTATCTTTGGACTTCGAGATTTGGGTGTGGGATCATTCGAGCATAAGGGACTGTTGGTTTCGCTGAGATTTAGGAAGTGTTCATCTAGTTATTAGAAGCATGTGATCATTTGGGGTGGGCTAGTAAAGGAGTACTTGTTGAAAAGGTCTGGTTGTCATCAGATCGATCGTTGGAAAGTGAGAAGGATTGGGAATTCTCAAATTTTCATTTATTTTGAAGACTTAGTTGAATCTAAGTGGGGGAGAATCGTCCCAGAATGCAGAAGAAGGATCGGCTTTGAAACTGGGATATGTTTCGCATCATTTTCAGGAAGGAAGACAACCCTAGTGGCTATTTGGTTAGAGTGTTGTGTGAGTTAGGAGTTCGGTAAGACCCCCCAGCATGGGAATCGCGTCTTCTCGGTGCTTGATAGCAGAATTTGGGGATCAGGTTGGGATTCTAGCCATGAATTAAGTTCAGTTGTGTGTTAGGTCGAGTGCATGTTCGACCGGTATGGAAAGTGTTGTAAGACTGTGGGGGTAGCCGTAGCATTTACTAGCGATCAGGTAGTATGGAAAGTGTTGTAAGACTACGGGGGTAGCCGTAGCATTCACTAGCAATCAGGTAGTGTGATAAGTGTTGAAAGACTGTGGGTATCGCTGTTGCATTCACCAGGTTAGTAGATAGTGCTAGAGTGATGCAAGTCTGTGGGTGTAGCCGCAACATTCACTGGGTTGGTAGGTAGCATGAGTGCGTTGTTAGGACGCGGAAGGAACAGTAGTACCCACTAGTTTGGGTGCAACAGTGAGGATATGGAAATCCACGGATTGGATTTTGGAATTACTCAGAAGGATTAGGTCACTTTGGGCCAGTGATAAGACTGTAGGAGTGTCACTACAGTTATGGGATCAGGGAAGCAATGGACCGTATAAGATTACTTGTGATATAAGGCTACCATCGGTTAGGTAGCAATTGCTTTTAGACTAGGTTTGATGACGTCAGGGTTCGACGTATGGGCCCGATCGGTTGGATCGGGAGGTTGTTAGAGCCACAGTGGCATGATAACTAGTGGCAACTAGTTCCAGAGAAGGATTTTGTTCAGGAGTCGGGTGAGACGACTAAGTCGGAGTCCTTTGGCTCCGCAGCCGGGCAGAAACCCAATATTTCAGATGACTGATGGATGAATTGAGACCAGGAAGGTCTCGATAGATTTTGGGAAGCAGCTATGTAGCAGCGTACTGCTTCAGGCAGTTCAGTGTTCGAGCAGTTTCAGCGTTTGGGCAGTGTTAGTATTTGTGTTTAGGTTGCGGGTACGCACGGGATAGCTGGTTTATTGGGAAGTGACAAGTCACTCACGTCAGGATTAGCTGAACCTTGGCCAAGTATAAGTGATATGCAAGGATATTTGGGTCTGTGACCCTGTTTTATAGTGGGAACCGCGAGTGATCAAAAGTTAAGTAGTCAGTTGTGGGATAAACGGACTGATTCAACGATGATGATTCGGTATGAGTGGTCTGGCAGGGATTCAGACCATCTCAAGATAACAGATTTCAGACCGAATAGATGTGATTTTGTTGTGAGAGATTCATTCATCTACGGATTTTAGGGCTTTGCGAAGATTGGTCACGGCTACCCTGGGAAGGGCTAGGGTGTGCCCAGGATGGTGACCATGTTATTAGGGTGGTTGGGCGTGTACGAAATGGTAAGGAATGATTTTGAGGACGAAATCTAATTTAAGTGGGGGAGAGTTGTAACACCCCGTTTATTTATTAGATAAATAAATAAATTAATGATCGAGTTGTAGCCCTAAAATCAATAATTATATAGCGAGGTGTGATTTCAAGGAGCTAATTGTCATAACTTTAAGTTGAGGGTTAAAAGTGTAAGTTTTGGATTTAATTTGAGAAAGGTTGCATAAGTCAGGGTTCGTTTGGTAATTAAGGGATTTAAATTGAAAAGAATTGAAGGCTTAGGGGGGGGGGGGCTGATTGGTAATTTAAGGACTTATTATGAAAGGAATTTATGGATTCGGGGTTTAAATGGTAAATATTGGCTTTATTTTGAAAGAAATGTCAAGGGGAAGGGCCATTTGTGGCATTATGGAAATAAGTTTGTGGGGGATCGGGGGTATATAACCCGTCACCCCCGTCCATACCCTAACCCTAATGAAGCCATCTACAGCCGCCACCTCCCCCACCCTTATACCTCCCTTACCGGCGCCGCCATCTCCGGACCTTCCTACCGCCGTTCATCAACCTCCAGCCGACGCCCTTCACTCGTTGTTCCGATCCGGCGAGTCCAGCCGACTGCCGCCGCTGCTTCGTCGTGCAAACGCCGCTATCCCCGACAGTCGGCGTCAATGTTGCTGTTGTTCCGTTGCAGGCGACGACGAGCAATAGCTGTTGTCCCGGTGTTTCGTCGCTGCGATTCTGACGCCTACCCCAGCCTCCGCCTTCTGTCCGACTTCCATCTTCTTTCACAGTTGTATTACTCGTCGCCCGCTGCCAAGGTCGTTGCTACTGCCGCTCGTCGTGCGCCACCTGGCGGGAGGCCGTTTCCAGATCCATTGCGTGTTGGGTTGTTGGCCCGCAACTGAGAAGAACCACCATGGCGGCTAGCCATGGTGGCTGTCGTTATTAACACCGCTACGCCGCCCGTTTCTGCCTTATTCCGCCGCCACCAGCCACCATGGGAGGTGGCTATGGGTGTATTTATGGGTGTGTGTGGTGTTGCTGCGTGTTGGAAGCCAAAGGAACCACTGCCATCGAGAACCGCCACTGCCACCACCGTGAGGTGGTGGCTGCCGCCATGTGCCGCCTTGTGTGTGTTATCTTATTGAGTGGGTGTGTGTTTACTTGAGTTTTAGCCTTGTAAAATGTAATTGCAATTTGGATAATGAAAAGAAAACTGAAAAACCACCACCTTAGGGTGGTGGCTGCCGCCTCCTGCCGCCACCGGCCGCTGTGTCGGGTGGCGGTGTGCTTTGCCTCGTTGTGTTGATTCTTTTGGGGTGCTTGAAACCCTAATGGGCCCAAAGAAGCCCTAGTGGGCCCAATGAAGCTTAATGGACCTAAAAGCCCAATCATGTGACTAACGGGCTTAATGAACCCTAATGGATCTAAGGATTTAGCTATTGGGCAAAGATGGGTTGGAAACCCTAATTAGGGTTTGGAAAACCCTAATGCCATGAAACCCTAATTCGGGACTTATCGGGACCGCATCAGAATTATTTAATGAATTTAATATATTAAATAATAATCAATTGCAATCAACCTAAGTCAACATTGGACTTAATGGATTAAGTCCTTAATGGGTTAAGTAGGAAAACTTAACCCTAATCATCATTTTATGTGAAACCTTAATTTCACTTGGGTTTATTGTTGGACCTTTCTATTGGGCCTAAATGATTGGGATAATAATGGGCCATCCAAGAGCAAGCATTTGAACTAGAATAATTTAATGGGCCTAGGGTAAGGCCCATGTAAGGGGTTTGGGCCCAATTTGGAAAATTGGGCCATAGCTGGGCCATAGTTTGGGCCTTAATGATAATTTGATGTTGGGCCTTAGAATAATACCATGTATAGGCTTGGGCCCAATTTGGAAAATTGGGCCATATGTTGGGCTTTGACCCATTACTTGACTTTTGGGTCTTTTGGAGTGTGACTTGGACGGTGGGCTTGGAACCCAATTATTAATTCGGTATTGTTTGATGTTGACAGTTCGGGAAGCTGTCAACCAGCAGCTGGAGTTTTATCTGCAGGACTTCAGCAATGCCAGGTGAGTTCTCCTCACAATATCAACAGGGTCTACGGCACCAAGGCCGGCCCTTTATGATTGCATCCCGGTTTTTGGATGTTGCTATGCTATGTAATCTGTTAGATACGTATGATTATCTGTATATATGTTAGTGACCTGGTTAGGTCGGTATCCTGGTTATAGGATGTTGTTATGCTATGTAATCTGTTAGATCCGTATGATTATCTGTACATATGTTAGTGACCTGGTTAGGTCAGTATCCTGGGCATAGGATGATGTTATATTAGTGACCGGTTAGGTCGGTATCCTGGTTATACGATGTTGCTTTGCTATTTGATCTGTTAGATCGGTTGACTGTTATATATGCTAGCGTATGTATGTATGTGCACATGTTTGTTTGATTGGGGGTTGGGTTGAGGCGGTCCTGCTTTGTGCTGAAGGCCAACATACCCAGGGCGGTTCGGATAGACTATAGACCCAAGAAGGTATGATAGTCAGACCGAAGGCCCAGCGAGCGGTATGGATAGACTGAAGGCCCTACGAGGCGGTCCAGACGTGCCGAAGGCTCGGAGAGCGGTCCAGATAGACTGAAGGCCTGCGAGGCGGTCCAGTCAGGCTGAAGGCTCATTATGCATGCTGTTCTGTATTTGTATTGATATGATATTTGTTCTGGTTAGTATGGGTTGGTATTTAGGGGGTAAGTCACTAAGCCTTCGAGCTTACATTTATCGATTATTGTTTCAGGTATTCTGATGATCGCGGGAAGGCGAATGCGTGATCGTGCACCTCCTTACATTTTCATGATTGATTCTGGGGATACTCTGATGTTCAAATTATTTTGAAAGTAAACTGTAATAACTTAATGGTTTTAAATGTTTTAAATTGGCTTAACTTTATGGGTGTTACAATAGTAGTTCAACGGTAAAAAGACAGACGAAAACGGACGTCGGATGAAGAAGTTATGAATTTTTAACGGACTTTTCCTGTCCCGGCCTGTTAAAAATATAACTTTAAAAATAAAGTCAAAATTAGCCGACGAAGTCTAAACGAAAGTCGTAGAGCATAATTTCACCTACGCATGGATATAAAGAACGTCAAAAACGGAGTTCGTATGCGAAAGTTATGAATTTTTGAAGTTATGAGCACAAACTTCGAGGCTGGTCCGAAGGAGTACGCCCAACGTACTCGTGTACGTGATCCAGAGTCAGTCACCCTCCCTACTCCTTCGCATGAGGGACACGTGTCATAGTCTTGACGCGTCCGAGATGATCCACTTCGTACGCCCAACGAAGAGCCTTCCGAGGCAGTACGCCCCGCGTACCGAAGAATTACGCCCAACGTAATAAGGAGCTCCGGCCTCCTATAAATAGGATGCGAGGCTGCCCCGAAAATGGTTACAAAATTTTCATCTTTCACCCTTTTTCTCTCTTCCAAGCTACACTAAAACCCCCCAAGCCTATAATATCATCCTAGCATCGTAAGCAAGCCCCGGAGAGTCCGAAGATCCCGAGAAAAGAGTTTTTCGAGACGAAACTCTGCCCGTGTGAAGCCTGATTTTTGAGAAAACATCCCGTTTTCATCGAAAAAGATTGTTTTAAGGGACGAAGTGTTGTCCAATCACCGTCTTATCAAGTGAATGTGTAGTCACTTTCATCTTACATATAGATATGAAGTATTTTCTATAAAATACGTGCTATGTGTAATTATATTGTTTGTTTATTTGAGATGGGTGTTGAATAGATGTTTTATACAAGTCTTAAACTGTATATGTATTTTTATCTACAAATATGTTGGGTAAAACATGGGTAGATGAAATAGTTGATGTGTGTTAAAATGATGAGAGGCCTCGATGTTGTTGTTGTTGTTGTTTTTGAAGTCATCTAGCGGAGTATAGATGACGACCACAGACCTTTCTAGAAAGTCCAGTGGAACGCTAGCAGGCTCGCAATCTGTAGGTGTTGGTGAACTATATGTTCGCTGGTGTACTCCATCCCCCTCATGGTTGCCTTATTTGACATAAATTGCTGAGGAATCCCTAAAGCAGTGTTGTCACCTCGATGAATATCCTTAGGCTAGGTCCCTTATGATAGGTGTTTAGGGACGTAAAGTGAGGATAACGGGAACGGGTAATCAGGGTTATTTTTGGTTGATGAAATTAATGAATTTATTATTGATTGATGAAATTAATAAATTTATTATTATTTGTGGGTTGAAAACCCTATATGCTCACCAGGCTCTCAAGCCTGACCCACTCAACTTTTTATATTACAGGTAGTGGACCCCGAGCATAGTTGGATGACGACGAGGGATTTTTGGATTATAGGCCAATAGATGTAAATAACTGTTGTAAGGCCTATATCGTACTGTTTATGCTTTTGGTCTGTATCGGAACATGACATCCCGCGGTTTTGATGTATAATGAAAATATATTTCTTTAAGAAATGCTTTGATAAATTTTTATCATGTTTTGTTTTGGGGACAAATTCCGCAACATCTTTTGGAAGATTACTCTGATTTTATTTTAAAAGCATAAACTAGATCGGTCTTTTGTGGCCGAGAAATTTGGGGATGTCACAATTGGTATCAGAGCATTAGTTTAAGCGAATTAGGAATTTGTAGGATTTCTAGACTTAAACTTAGAATATTAAGCGATGATCGTGAGATGAGTGTCTACCATATTTTAGACACGAGCACTAGTATATTTTTGGAAAGATGCCTAAAATGCTTTTATGTGCTAAATGCTATATGTTTGTCATATATTCCATTATTTGTTCGGATGTATGGTATGTTGCCGACCGGATCTGGAAACCTTATGTGTTCAGGATTCTAAGCGTACGACTACGATATTAGAACTAGCATGTAAACGTTTCAGAGTGATAAGGAGAATTTTAAAAAAATCTATCGTGAATAAAGATCTAAATTCGCCTTATTTGGTATATAGATTATAATGGCAAGAACCCGAAGTGGAGCTGGAAATGCAAATAGAAATCAGCAACCTCAACCCAAGTGATGGAACAGATGCCTATAGCAGAAGCTGCACCAGAACCGATCACAATGGCCGGAGTACAAGCCATGATTCAGACAATGATGGCTGAACAAAGGGAAGAAATGAGGCAATTATTGCTGAACAACAAGAATGAACCTTCAATGCCTGTTGAACAACCTGAATTAAATGACGATCAATCAGAGGAAGGAAATTACAGTCAAACTGAACCGCTTGTGGTTAGGAGGAATAATCAAGAGGATGGAGTCGAGAGAAATGGATGCAAGTACAAAGACTTTATGACTTGCAAGCCGTCAACTTTCACTGGAAAGGAAGATCCCGTCGGAGTAATGGATTGGATCTCGGAAATGGAATTGGCCTTCATGACATGTGGTTGTCAAGGCAAGTTACAAACCATATTTGCAGTGCGTTAGTTCAGAGGTGGCGTTGTTCGCTGGTGGAACACTCTGGGGAAGACCCTAAGCCCTAATGAGCCACTGCAACTGACTTGGGCAGAGTTCTTGGTATAATTCAAGCGTAAGTACTGCTCGGCCCAAAATCTTCTTGAGCTAGAGAACCAATTCCTAACATTAAAGAAGGGAAATATGTCCATCGATGAATACACCAATAACTTCACAGACAAAATGGAGTTTTCTTTGCATATTGTCCCAGATGAGCTGACAAAAATTGACAGGTATGCAAAGGGACTTCCATGGGAGTATGCGGTGCAGTGCGTCAGACACTTACTTTGGAGGCAGCTATCTGGGCTGCCAAGTCTGCTGAAGATATGATTAAGGGCAGAGCCGCCAACAAGGTTGAAGTTGGCGAAAAGAGAAAGTTTGAAGGAACTTCAGGTTCCAACAAGAAGAACAAGTTCTCGAAGTCTGGTTCGAGGAAACTTGGAGGAGGAGCCGAAGCGAAGTGGTGTGACAAATGTAAAAAGAAACATGTTGGGAAATGTAGCGAAGAAGTCACTTGTTACAAATGTGGAAATCCTGGGCATTATGCCAATGAATGCACCTTCAATAAGAAAGTCTGTTATGGGTGCAATAAAGAGGGGCATATTTTGAAGGATTGCCCGAAGAAGAAAGAGGCAGCAAGGCCTAATCTTCCACCAAAGCCAAAAGCCAAAGCTTTCTAGATGACATTGGAAGCCGTAAAGGATGCAGCGGATGTCGCTTCAGGTACCTTTCTTGTAAATGGATTGCCTGCCAATTTATTGTTTGATTCTGGAGTGAATTACTCCTTTATATCACATAAATTTGGTGAAAGACTAGCATTGCCTATAGAAAAAATTGATAATGCCCTAATTGTAGAAGTTGCTAGTGGCAAATTCATACATGTTAGCGATTGTATTAAGAATATCGTTATTGACTTGAACGGAAACGAATTCCACGAGGAACTGTTACCCATTGAGTTGAATGGTTTCGACATCATTCTAGGGATGGATTGGCTTAGCGCCAATGATGACGATATACTATGCAAGAATAAGATAGTGAGGGTAAACCCGCCTGGAAAAGAGTCATTTATGGTATACAGAGACAAGTGCAGAGTAAATTGTGGAATCATTTCCCTAATGAAAGCCAGAAAATGTTTGTCTAAAGGATGCACCTCATACTTGGCATTTGTGATCGATGCTAAGAAGGAGAAAAAGGATATGCAAAGTATACCAGTGGTGTGTGACTATCTGGAAGTTTTTCCCGAAAATCTTCCTGGATTGCCCCCTGATAGAAAAGTGGAGTTTAGAATAGACTTGTTACCAAGAACAACACCAATAGCAAAAAGCACCATATCGATTAGCACCGACGGAGATGAAGGAGCTCATGACACAACTTCAGGAGTTGTTGGACAATGGTTTCATTAGACCTAGTTCATCACCCTGGGGAGCTCCGGTGTTATTCGTAAAGAAGAAAGATGGGAGCATGAGAATGTGCATAGATTACAGAGAGCTGAACAAGGCAACAATAAAGAACACGTACCCGTTGCCAAGGATTGATGACCTGTTCGATCAGCTGCAAGGTTTAAGTTATTTCTCGAAGATCGATCTTAGGTCAGGATATCATCAGCTAAAGGTGAGAGAGCAGGATATTGAGAAAACTGCATTCAGAACAAGATATGGACACTATGAGTTCTTGGTTATGTCGTTTGGACTAACCAATGCTCCAGCAACATTCATGGATTTGATGAACAGGGTTTGTAAACCATTCCTCGATAAATCCGTGATAGTGTTCATAGATGATATTTTGATTTATTCAAAAAGCAAGCAGGAGCATGACAAGAATCTGCGAGAAGTGTTAGAAGTTCTGAAAAATGAGAAGTTGTATGCAAAGTTCTCCAAATGTGATTTTTGGATTCAAGAAGTCCAATTTTTGGGTCATGTGGTTAACCAAGAAGGAATAATGGTTGACCCAGCGAAGATTGAAGCTGTGATGAAGTGGGAACAACCGAAAAGTCCCACGGAGATCCGAAGCTTTCTGGGATTAGCTGGATATTACCGAAGATTTATCCAAGGCTTTTCTTTGATAGATGCTCAATTGACAACTTTGACCCACAAAGGAGCTACTTATACTTGGAGTGAGAAGCATAAGGAAGCATTTGAGAAGTTAAAGAAGAAATTGTGTGAAGCACCGATTCTTTCTTTACCTGAAGGAGTTGAAGACTTCGCAGTTTATAGCGATGCATCTGGAGTTGGGTTAGGTTGTGTTCTGACCCAAAGGGATAAAGTGATAGCATATGCATCGAGGCAATTGAAAGAACATGAAAAGAACTACCCCACTCATGATCTGGAGTTGGCAGCGGTAGTATTCGCCCTAAAGATATGGATGCATTATCTTTATGGCACAAAATGTAAACTTTTCACTGATCATAAGAGTCTTCAATATCTCTTTAATCAGAAGGAATTGAATATGAGACAACGACGCTGGCTATAGTGGCTTAAGGATTACGATTGTGAAATCCTTTACCACCCTGGTAAAGCAAATGTTGTAGCTGATGCTTTAAGCAGAAAAGTGAGTCTTGAAAAGAAAAGGCCAAGAGCATTAAGAATCGAAGTTGTCTCAACGATTGTAGAAAGCATCAAGAAAGCTCAGATAGAAGCTTTAGAGAAAAATGACCGAAAGGAAGAACGTTTGGGCAAAACATTAGTGTTTGATATAAACGGTCAAGGACTGAAGGTTTTCCAAGATAGGATTTGGGTATCTAAGACGGGAGGAATAAGAGATCTTCTGATGGAAGAAGCTCACAAGACCATGTACTCGATTCATCCCGGCATCACGAAGATGTATAGGGATCTGAAACCCTACTACTGGTGGCCGACGATGAAGCTCAATGTTGCAAAGTATGTGGCCGAGTGTGTGACATGTGCGAGGGTTAAGGCACAACATCAAAAATCGTATGGGAGTTTAGAACCTTTACCTGTACCTATGGGTAAATGGGAAGACATCACCATGGATTTTGTGACTAAACTACCTAGAATGAAGAGCGGTCACGACATGATTTGGGTGGTCGTTGATCGATTTACTAAAAGTGCACACTTCATAGCAGCCAATGAAAAATGGTCTATGGATAAACTTGCAAATGCTTACATGAAGGAGATAGTAAGACTTCACGGTGTTCCTTTAATGATTGTATCAGATCGTGATAGTCGTTTCACGTCAAGGTTTTGGAGAAGTCTACAAGAGGAATTAAGTACAAAATTGTGTCTAAGTACAGCCTACCATCCGCAAACCGATGGTCAGAGCGAACGAACGATTCAAACATTGGAGGATATGATACGAGCATGTACCCTGGAATTTCAAGGTAACTGGGATGAACATTTACCTCTGGTAGAATTTTCCTACAATAATAGTTTCCACTCGAGCATCAAGATGGCACCTTATCACGCTTTGTATGGACAAAAGTGTTGAACGCTGTCATGTTGGCTTGAAGCTGGAGAAAAGCAGTTTATGGGACCCGAGATAGTCCATCAGACTGCTGAAAAGTTGAAAGTGATTAGGGAAAGGATGTTAGCAGCTCAGGATTGTCAAAAGAGCTATGCTGACAAGAAAAGACAACCGATAACATTCGAAGTTGGAGATTCGGTTTTACTTAAAGTCTCGCCGTGGAAGGGACTTATTGTAACGCTCGGGTTTCGGGGCTAAGCATTTTTAGACGATGTAATAGTCTAGGTCAACTATTGTAACTCTTTTGATGTAATAAAAATGAAATATTTGAGTATTTTGTGAATTTATGTGCTTATTATTTAATTATAAATGTATAATTAATAAAGAATAAAAATAAGCGTCAAAAATAAAATATGAGATAAGCCCGATATCTTTACATAAAGTTATAGTGGTCAAAACAAGGATTCCGGAGATATAAAGAACGTCGAAATCCGAGTTATAACGAAGAAGTTATGACCCGACGAAGTTTCACGTCGGAACCGGCACGATACCGGGAAGCGTGAATAGTGAATTTATGATAAAGCGAGTTTTTAGCCGACACGACCTAAACGAGAATCGAAGAGCTCTTTAATTGTGGCGTAACAATAACAAGACAGACGAAAACGGACGTCGGATGAAAAAGTTATGAATTTTTAACGGACCAATCCTGTCCCGGCCTGTTAAAAATATAACTTTTAAAATAAATTCAAAATTTGCCAACGGAGTCTAAACGAAAGTTGTAGATTACGTTCCCGCCTTCGCGTGGATATAAATAACGTTAAAAACGGAGCTCGTATGCGAGAGTTATGATTTTTCTAAGACGGGAGGCCGATACGCGGTATTGGGTGACATGGCACCACCAGAAATTGGACATGTGGCACCACCAGAAATTGGACACATGGCACCACCAGAAATTTGACATGTGACACCACCAGAATTTGGACAAGTGGCACCACCAGAAGGCCACCACATGCCCCAACTCACTATAAATAGAAGTGCTGGGTTCTCTCATTTTCTTACACCTTTCCTCTTCCACTTTCTCTCTCTAAACTCTCTCTCTAAGCTCCCTTGAGCCCCTAAAGTCTAGGTAAACCCCCTAGCACCCGAAGGAAGTCCCGAGGCTCCCGGAGTCCCGAGAAAAGAACCTTTCGGCTCGGAAACGCTGCTCCAGCGAAGCCCGGTTTTGAGAAAAAAAAACCCGCTGTAAGTAAGGTACGCCTACGAAATTTTTAATATAATTTTTAAATAATTATAGTAATGTTATTAGGTCCTTAAAATAATTATTTGGGCTATTATTATTTATATATTGAGTGTTATTTAACGCTTGTATAATAATAATAATAGCAAGACTATTAATTAGTCGCGGTTAACGTTAAAACTAAACGCTAGTGGTATTAATACTAGGTTTTGATCAAGGAAAAATTGTTTTGAGATAACGGAGTGCTGTTCGAGTACCGAGTCACCACCTAATCAGGTGAGTGCATAGTTACTTTCATCTTACACATAGATATGAAGTATTTTATATTAATTACGTGCTATGTGTGCATATTATCTGAATACTTGCTGCCTATACTGATGAAAGATTTTTATACATGTTTTAAATAATTTAAACTGTATATGTATTTTATATCTACAAAAAAAATGTTGGAGTAAAACATGGGTAGATGTAATAAGACGATGTGTGATAAAATGATGAGAGGCCTCGATGTTGTTGTTGTTGATTCTGTCATCTATCGGTCTTTTCTGGCCGTGAAAAAGGGGATGTCACAGTTGGTATCAGAGCATTAGTTTAAGCGAACTAGGAATTTGTAGGATTTCTAGACTTAAACTTAGAATGCTAAGAAATGATTGTGAGGTGTGAGCACTAGCTTATTTTAGGAATTGTGCCTAAAATGCTTTTATGTGCTAAATGATTTATGCCTTATATGCTGTTATTTGTTCGGATCTATGGTCTGTTGCCGACCGGATCTGGAAACCTTATGTGTTTAGGATTCTAAACGTACAACTACGATATTAGAACTAACATGTAAACGTTTCGGAGAGATAAGGATGATTTAAACGTCTATCCTGAATAAAGATCTAAATTCACCTTATTCGGTGTATAGATCAAAATGGCAAGAACCCGCAGTGGAGCTGGAAACGCAAACGAAAACAGGAATCGACCACCTGTAATTGAGCAAATACCTGTTGTAGCTGCAGCACCTGAGCCAGTAACGATGGCTGGTGTACAATTGATGATTCAGGCGATGTTGGATAATCAGATGGAAGAAACTAGACGTCTGCTTCGACAAAATCGTGAAGAACTTTCAATCCAAGTTGAAGAGCCCGAAGTGAATGGAGGGCCATCGGAAGGTGGAAACTTCAGTGGTACCGTTGGTCAAGACAACCCACAAATTGTTAGACAAGGCAATCGTAATGGAGGAAATGATGGAAGAGGATGTAAATACAAGGATTTTATGGCGTCTAAGCCACCGTGTCTATCCGGAAGCCCGACGCCGGTGCAAATTATGGATTGGATCTCCGAAATGGAGACAATGTTTGAAAGTTGCGAATGCAGCAACAGGCAGAAGAACGCTCTTGCGATCCCGTTGTTGAAATCTGGCGTGTTGAGTTGGTGGAAGCTGTTAGCTGATTCTATGCCCAAGGGAGAAGCGAGTAAAATGTCTTGGGAAGATTTTGTGGAACAACTGAAACTGCAATACTGCTCAGAGCAGGACCTACTGGAAATCAATAACGAGTTTCAGAATTTGAAGAAGGGAAAGATGAGCGTTGCTGAATACGCTGCAAGTTTCACGGAGAAAATGAAGCTTATCCCATACCTAGTTCCAACAGAACTCTCAAAGGTCAATAAGTTTGCCCTTGGACTACCAGCGGACTATGGTCCAATGGTTAAGCAAGCAACCACGTTGAAAGCCGCCATCTGGGCTGCCAGAAATGTTAAGACCCAGATCAGGGAGAAAGGTCTGGAAAGGTCAGAGGTTGGTGAGAAGAGGAAGTTTGACGGACCCTCGGGGTCCAGCAAAAAGGGTAAATTCTCAAAGTCTAGTTCGAAAGGAGGTGGAGGAGGCGAAGTGAAGTGGTGTGACAAGTGCAAGAAGAAGCACTCTGGGAAGTGCGACGGAGGGGTCACTTGTTTCAAATGTGGGAAGCATGGGCACTATGCCAATGAATGCACATTCACTAAGAAGGTCTGTTATGAGTGCAACGAGGAGGGGCACATTTCGAGGGACTGCCCGAAGAAGAAGGAAGCAGGAAGACCCAACATTCCACCAAAGTCGAAGGCTAGAGCCTTCCAGATGACACTGGAAGCTGCTAAGGAAGAAGCTGATGTCGCTTCAGGTACCTTTCTCGTAAACAAATTGCATGCCCAAATTTTATTTGATTCTGGAGCCAACTACTCCTTTATTTCGCATGAATTTGGTAGAAAGCTAGCTTTGCCTGTCGATAGACTAGATAATGCCTTATTAGTCGAAGTTGCTAGTGGCAAGTTTGTACCTGTTAGCCATCGTATGAAAAACATCTTAATTGATTTGAACGGGAATAAGTTTCACGAGGAATTATTGCCTATCGAACTTAACGGTTTCGACATCGTGTTGGGAATGGATTGGCTTAGCACCAATGATGCGGAAATACTGTGCAAAAAGAAGATCGTAAAAGTAAACCCGCCTGGGAAAGAGTCGTTTATGGTGTATGGGGACAAACGCAGGGTAAATTCTGGAATCATTTCTCTAATGAAAGCCAGAAAATGTTTGACCAAGGGATGTACATCATATTTAGCATTCGTGATCGATGCTAAGAAGGAAAAGAAGGTGATACAGAGCATTCCTATCGTGTGTGATTATCCGGAAGTATTTCCCGAAGATCTTCCCGGATTACCGCCTGATCGACAAGTAGAATTCCGTATTGACTTGTTACCAGGAACGACACCAATAGCAAAAGCACCTTACCGATTAGCACCGACGGAGATGAAGGAGCTGATGATGCAACTTCAGGAGTTATTGGACAAAGGTTTCATTAGACCTAGTTCATCACCCTGGGGAGCTCCGGTGTTATTCGTGAAAAAGAAAGATAGAAGTATGAGAATGTGTATTGATTACAGAGAGCTGAACAAGGCAACAAAAAAGAATAGATATCCGTTGCCAAGGATTGATGACCTGTTCGATCAACTGCAAGGTTCAAGTTATTTTTCAAAGATCGACCTAAGGTCAGGATATCATCAGCTGAAGGTAAGAGAGCAAGATATAGAGAAGACTGCATTCAGAACACGATATGGACACTACGAGTTTTTGGTTATGTCGTTTGGACTAACCAATGCTCCAGCAGCATTCATGGATTTAATGAACAGGGTTTGTAATCCGTTTCTTGATAAATATGTGATAGTGTTCATAGATGACATTCTGATTTACTCAAAAAGCCAAGAAGAGCATGGTAGACACTTGCGGGAAGTGTTAGAAGTCTTGAAGAAGGAGAAGCTGTATGCTAAATTCTCCTAATGTGATTTTTGGATTCGAGAAGTCCAATTCTTGGGTCACGTGGTCAACCAAGAAGGGATAATGGTCGATCCAGCAAAGATTGAAGCGGTAATGAAGTGGGAACAACCAAAAAGTCGCACGGAGATCCGAAGCTTTTTGGGATTAGCCGGATATTACCGAAGGTTTATCCAAGGATTTTCTTCAATCGCTAGTCCATTAACAGCGTTAACCCACAAAGGAGCTACCTATGGTTGGAGTGATAAGCATAAAGAAGCATTCGAGAAGCTAAAGAAGAAACTATGCGAGGCACCGATACTTTCTCTACCCAATGGAGTTGAAGACTTCGCTGTTTATAGCGATGCGTCTGGTGTTGGGTTGGGTTGTGTTTTGACCCAAAGAGAAAAGGTGATCGCATATGCGTCTCGACAGTTGAAGGAACATGAAAAGAACTACCCGACTCATGACTTGGAGTTGGCGGCGGTAGTTTTCGCTTTAAAAATATGGAGGCATTACCTCTATGGCACGAAGTGCAAACTTTTCACCGATCATAAGAGTCTCCAATATCTCTTTAATCAGAAAGAATTGAACATGAGGCAACGACGCTGGCTAGAATTACTCAAGGACTATGACTGTGAGATACTTTACCACCCCGGTAAAGCAAACGTTGTCGCTGATGCTCTCAGTCGAAAAGTCAACCTTGAAAGAAAAAGGCCAAGAGCGTTGAGAATAGAAGTTATCTCGACCATTGTGGAAAGTATCAGGGAAGCTCAAGAAGAAGCTTCAGAGAAGAGTGACCGAAAAGAAGAACGTTTGGGAAAAACATTAGTGTTCGGTACAAACAGTCAAGGACTAAAGGTATTCCAAGATCGGATTTGGGTACCTAAGACTGGAGGAATAAGAGATCTTCTGATGGAAGAAGCTCACAAGACCATGTACTCGATTCATCCCGGTAGCACTAAAATGTATAGGGACCTAAAACCCTACTATTGGTGGCCGACGATGAAGCTTGACGTTGCGAAATATGTGGCCGAGTGTGTAACTTGTGCAAGAGTTAAGGCACAACATCAGAAACCATATGGGAGTTTAGAACCCTTACCTGTACCCATGGGTAAATGGGAAGACATCACCATGGATTTTGTGACTAAACTACCCAGGACGAAGAACGGTCACGACATGATTTGGGTGGTCGTGGATCGTTTCACAAAGAGTGCACACTTCATAGCTGCCAATGAAAGGTGGTCTATGGATAAGCTTGCAAATGCTTACGTGAAGGAAATTGTGAGACTTCACGGTGTTCCTCTAACAATTGTATCGGATCGTGATAGTCGTTTCACGTCAAGGTTTTGGAGAAGTCTACAAGAGGAATTGGGTACGAAGTTATGTCTGAGTACAGCTTACCATCCGCAGACTGATGGTCAGAGTGAAAGAACGATTCAAACGCTTGAAGATATGTTGAGAGCATGTACCCTCGAGTTCCAAGGTAACTGGGATGAGCACTTACCTTTGGTAGAATTTTCCTACAACAACAGTTTCCAATCGAGCATCAAGATGGCACCTTATCAAGATTTGTACGGACAAAAGTGTCGTACGCCTTCTTGTTGGCTTGAGGCTGGAGAAAAGCAGTTTATGGGCCCCGAGATAATCCATGAGACTGCTGAGAAACGGAAGGTGATAAAGGAAAGGATGTTAGCAGCTCAGGATCGTCAGAAGAGCTATGCTGACAAGAAAAGACGACCGATGACCTTCGAAGTTGGGGATTCCGTTTTGCTTAAAGTCTCACCGTGGAAAGGACTTATACGATTCAGGAAACGAGGAAAGCTGAGTCCAAGGTTTATTGGACCGTTCAAAGTTCTTCAGAAGATTGGGAACCAAGCTTACAAGCTGGAATTGCCCGAAGAACTCGATGGTATTCATAACACCTTCCATGTATGTTATCTGAGGAAATTCACGGGAGAAGTTCCTGACATAATTCCGATCTCGGAGTTAAGAATGGATGAGAATAAGAGGCTAATCGAAGAGCCCGAGGCAATTGTTGACCGTAAGATTAAGAAGTTACGACGCAAGATGATCGACTTAGTGCTAGTCCGATGGAAACATTCGAATGGGCCGAATCTCACTTAGGAAACAGAGGATGACATGATGAGTCGCTATCCGCATCTGTTTGCTGACGCATGATTCCGGGACGGAATCATCCTAAGGGGGAGAGAATTGTAACGCCCGGGTTTCGGGGCTAAGCATTTTTAGACGATGTAATAGTCTAGGTCAACTATTGTAACTCTTTTGATGTAATAAAAATGAAATATTTGAGTATTTTGTGAATTTATGTGCTTATTATTTAATTATAAATGTATAATTAATAAAGAATAAAAATAAGCGTCAAAATTAAAATATGAGATAAGCCCGATATCTTTACATAAAGTTATAGTGGTCAAAACAAGGATTCCGGAGATATAAAGAACGCCGAAATCCGAGTTATAACGAAGAAGTTATGACCCGACGAAGTTTCACGTCGGAACCGGCACGATACCGGGAAGCGTGAATAGTGAATTTATGATAAAGCGAGTTTTTAGCCGACACGACCTAAACGAGAATCGAAGAGCTCTTTAATTGTGGCGTAACAATAACAAGATAGACGAAAACGGACGTCGGATGAAAAAGTTATGAATTTTTAACGGACCAATCCTGTCCCGGCCTGTTAAAAATATAACTTTTAAAATAAATTCAAAATTTGCCAACGGAGTCTAAACGAAAGTTGTAGATTACGTTCCCGCCTTCGCGTGGATATAAATAACGTCAAAAACGGAGCTCGTATACGAGAGTTATGATTTTTCTAAGACGGGAGGCCGATACGCGGTATTGGGTGACATGGCACCACCAGAAATTGGACATGTGGCACCACCAGAAATTGGACACATGGCACCACCAGAAATTTGACATGTGACACCACCAGAATTTGGACAAGTGGCACCACCAGAAGGCCACCACATGCCCCAACTCACTATAAATAGAAGTGCTGGGTTCTCTCATTTTCTTACACCTTTCCTCTTCCACTTTCTCTCTCTAAACTCTCTCTCTAAGCTCCCTTGAGCCCCTAAAGTCTAGGTAAACCCCCTAGCACCCGAAGGAAGTCCCGAGGCTCCCGGAGTCCCGAGAAAAGAACCTTTCGGCTCGGAAACGCTGCTCCAGCGAAGCCCGGTTTTGAGAAAAAAAAACCCGCTGTAAGTAAGGTACGCCTACGAAATTTTTAATATAACTTTTAAATAATTATAGTAATGTTATTAGGTCCTTAAAATAATTATTTGGGCTATTATTATTTATATATTGAGTGTTATTTAACGTTTGTATAATAATAATAATAGCCAGACTATTAATTAGTCGCGGTTAACGTTAAAACTAAACGCTAGTGGTATTAATACTAGGTTTTGATCAAGGAAAAATTGTTTTGAGATAACGGAGTGCTGTTCGAGTACCGAGTCACTACCTAATCAGGTGAGTGCATAGTTACTTTCATCTTACACATAGATATGAAGTATTTTATATTAATTACGTGCTATGTGTGCATATTATCTGAATACTTGCTGCCTATACTGATGAAAGATTTTTATACATGTTTTAAATAATTTAAACTGTATATGTATTTTATATCTACAAAAAAAAAATGTTGGAGTAAAACATGGGTAGATGTAATAAGACGATGTGTGATAAAATGATGAGAGGCCTCGATGTTGTTGTTGTTGATTCTGTCATCTAGCGGAGTATGGATGACGACCACGGACTCTTCTAGACAGTCCAGTGGAACGCTAGCAGGCTCGCAACCTGTAGGTGTTTGTGAACGATGTGTTCACCGATGTACTCCATCCCCCTTATGGTTGCCTTTAGGACGTTTATTGCTGAGGAAACCCCTTGGCAGTAGTGTCCATCCCGATGTTGATCCTTAGTCTAGGTCCCTTATGATAGGTGTTTTGGGGACGTAATGTGAGGATAACGGGAACGGGTAATCGGGTTATTGTTGGTTGATGAAATTAATAAACTTATTTATTGTGGGTTGAAAACCCTATGTGCTCACCAGGCTCCCAAGCCTGACCCACTCAGTTTCTTGTATTACAGGTAGTGGCGCACGAGCATAGATATGATGTTTGGGATGAGAGATTACGGATATAGGCCTGTAGATATGAATAAATGTAGTAAGGCTTATATTGTACTGTTTATGCTTTTGATCTGTATTGAACATGACATCCCGAGGTTTTTAATGAAATACATTTCTACGAAAATGTTTTGATAAATCCTTATCATATTTTATTTTGGGAACAAATTCCGCAACACTTTTATTTAAAATGTTACTCTGATTTTTAAACAAAGCATAAACAAAATCGGTCTTTTCTGGCCGTGAAAAAAGGGATGTCACAGTTGGTATCAGAGCATTAGTTTAAGCGAACTAGGAATTTGTAGGATTTCTAGACTTAAACTTAGAATGCTAAGAAATGATTGTGAGGTGTGAGCACTAGCTTATTTTAGGAATTGTGCCTAAAATGCTTTTATGTGCTAAATGATTTATGCCTTATATGCTGTTATTTGTTCGGATCTATGGTCTGTTGCCGACCGGATCTGGAAACCTTATGTGTTTAGGATTCTAAACGTACAACTACGATATTAGAACTAACATGTAAACGTTTCGGAGAGATAAGGATGATTTAAACGTCTATCCTGAATAAAGATCTAAATTCACCTTATTCGGTGTATAGATCAAAATGGCAAGAACCCGCAGTGGAGCTGGAAACGCAAACGAAAACAGGAATCGACCACCTGTAATTGAGCAAATACCTGTTGTAGCTGCAGCACCTGAGCCAGTAACGATGGCTGGTGTACAATTGATGATTCAGGCGATGTTGGATAATCAGATGGAAGAAACTAGACGTCTGCTTCGACAAAATCGTGAAGAACTTTCAATCCAAGTTGAAGAGCCCGAAGTGAATGGAGGGCCATCGGAAGGTGGAAACTTCAGTGGTACCGTTGGTCAAGACAACCCACAAATTGTTAGACAAGGCAATCGTAATGGAGGAAATGATGGAAGAGGATGTAAATACAAGGATTTTATGGCGTCTAAGCCACCGTGTCTATCCGGAAGCCCGACGCCGGTGCAAATTATGGATTGGATCTCCGAAATGGAGACAATGTTTGAAAGTTGCGAATGCAGCAACAGGCAGAAGACCGCTCTTGCGATCCCGTTGTTGAAATCTGGCGTGTTGAGTTGGTGGAAGCTGTTAGCTGATTCTATGCCCAAGGGAGAAGCGAGTAAAATGTCTTGGGAAGATTTTGTGGAACAACTGAAACTGCAATACTGCTCAGAGCAGGACCTACTGGAAATCAATAACGAGTTTCAGAATTTGAAGAAGGGAAAGATGAGCGTTGCTGAATACGCTGCAAGTTTCACGGAGAAAATGAAGCTTATCCCATACCTAGTTCCAACAGAACTCTCAAAGGTCAATAAGTTTGCCCTTGGACTACCAGCGGACTATGGTCCAATGGTTAAGCAAGCAACCACGTTGAAAGCCGCCATCTAGGCTGCCAGAAATGTTAAGACCCAGATCAGGGAGAAAGGTCTGGAAAGGTCAGAGGTTGGTGAGAAGAGGAAGTTTGACGGACCCTCGGGGTCCAGCAAAAAGGGTAAATTCTCAAAGTCTAGTTCGAAAGGAGGTGGAGGAGGCGAAGTGAAGTGGTGTGACAAGTGCAAGAAGAAGCACTCTGGGAAGTGCGACGGAGGGGTCACTTGTTTCAAATGTGGGAAGCATGGGCACTATGCCAATGAATGCACATTCACTAAGAAGGTCTGTTATGAGTGCAACGAGGAGGGGCACATTTCGAGGGACTGCCCGAAGAAGAAGGAAGCAGGAAGACCCAACATTCCACCAAAGTCGAAGGCTAGAGCCTTCCAGATGACACTGGAAGCTGCTAAGGAAGAAGCTGATGTCGCTTCAGGTACCTTTCTCGTAAACAAATTGCATGCCCAAATTTTATTTGATTCTGGAGCCAACTACTCCTTTATTTCGCATGAATTTGGTAGAAAGCTAGCTTTGCCTGTCGATAGACTAGATAATGCCTTATTAGTCGAAGTTGCTAGTGGCAAGTTTGTACCCGTTAGCCATCGTATGAAAAACATCTTAATTGATTTGAACGGGAATAAGTTTCACGAGGAATTATTGCCTATCGAACTTAACGGTTTCGACATCGTGTTGGGAATGGATTGGCTTAGCACCAATGATGCGGAAATACTGTGCAAAAAGAAGATCGTAAAAGTAAACCCGCCTGGGAAAGAGTCGTTTATGGTGTATGGGGACAAACGCAGGGTAAATTCTGGAATCATTTCTCTAATGAAAGCCAGAAAATGTTTGACCAAAGGATGTACATCATATTTAGCATTCGTGATCGATGCTAAGAAGGAAAAGAAGGTGATACAGAGCATTCCTATCATGTGTGATTATCCGGAAGTATTTCCCGAAGATCTTCCCGGATTACCGCCTGATCGACAAGTAGAATTCCGTATTGACTTGTTACCAGGAACGACACCAATAGCAAAAGCACCTTACCGATTAGCACCGACGGAGATGAAGGAGCTGATGATGCAACTTCAGGAGTTATTGGACAAAGGTTTCATTAGACCTAGTTCATCACCCCGGGGAGCTCCGGTGTTATTCGTGAAAAAGAAAGATGGAAGTATGAGAATGTGTATTGATTACAAAGAGCTGAACAAGGCAACAAAAAAGAATAGATATCTGTTGCCAAGGATTGATGACCTGTTCGATCAACTGCAAGGTTCAAGTTATTTTTCAAAGATCGACCTAAGGTCAGGATATCATCAGCTGAAGGTAAGAGAGCAAGATATAGAGAAGACTGCATTCAGAACACGATATGGACACTACGAGTTTTTGGTTATGTCGTTTGGACTAACCAATGCTCCAGCAGCATTCATGGATTTAATGAACAGGGTTTGTAATCCGTTTCTTGATAAATATGTGATAGTGTTCATAGATGACATTCTGATTTACTCAAAAAGCCAAGAAGAGCATGGTAGACACTTGCGGGAAGTGTTAGAAGTCTTGAAGAAGGAGAAGCTGTATGATTCCGGGGACGGAATCATCCTAAGGGGGAGAGAATTGTAACACCCGTGTTTCTAGGCTAGGCATTAATGATGATGTAATAGTCTAGGTCAACCTTTGTAACTTGTTTTGAAATAATAAGATGTATTATTTGAGTATTATGTGTTTTATACTTAATTATTATGATTTAATAAGTTAATGATAAAAAAAATAAGCGTCGAAAATAAATATTAGATGAACCCGATATCTATGAAGAAAGTTGTATTGGTTGAAATAAGGATTCCAGAGATATAAAGAATACCGAAATCCGAGTTATAACGAAGAAGTTATGACTTGTCGAAGTTCTGCGACAGAACCGACACGACGCTGTGTGACGTAAAAAGTTAATTTACGATAAAATGCTTTTTAGCCTTAGTGATCTAAATGAAAGTCGTAGTCTACGTTAAACCGAGAGCGTGCATAAAAAGAATGTTCAAATCTGACTTCGTATGAGGAAGTTATGAATTTTCTAAGATTTGGCATTACACTATGCAGCCCAAAACTCGAATTTTAGATCGAGTGATTTTTATCCAAAACAACCTTAGCGAGAATCGAAGATCTTGTTGATAGTAGCTCAACGGTAAAAAGACAGACGAAAACGGACGTCAGATGAAGAAGTTATGAATTTTTAACGGACTTTTCCTGTTCCGGCCTGTTAATAATATAACTTTAAAAATAAAGTCAAAATTAGCCGACGGAGTCCAAACGTAAGTTGTAGAGCATAATTTCACCTACGCATGGATATAAAGAACGTCAAAAACGGAGTTCGTATGCGAAAATTACGAATTTTTGAATTTCTAAGCACAAACTTCGAGGCTGGTCCGAAGGAGTACGCCCAGCGTACCGAAGTATGCCCAACGTACTCGTGTACGTGATCCGGAGTCAGTCACCCTCCCTACTCCTTCGCATGAGGGACACGTGTCATAGCCTTGACGCGTCCGAGCTGATCCACTTCGTACGCCCAACGAAGAGCCTTCCGAGGCAGTACGCCCCGCGTACCGAAGAATTACGCCCAGCGTAATAAGGAGCTTCGGCCTCCTATAAATAGGATGTGAGGCTGCCCCGAAAATGGTTACAAAATTTTCATCTTTCACCCTTTTTCTCTCTTCCAAGCTACACTAAAACCCCCCAAGCCTATAATATCATCCTAGCATCGTAAGCAAGCCCCGGAGAGTCCGAAGATCCCGAGAAAAGAGTTTTTCAAGACGAAACTCTGCCCGTATGAAGCCCGGTTTTTGAGAAAACATCCCGATTTCATCGAAAAAGATTGTTTTAAGGGACGAAGTGCTGTCCAATCACCGTCTTATCAAGTGAGTGTGTAGTCATTTTCATCTTACACATATATATGGAGTATTTTCTATAAAATACGTGCTATGTGTAATTATATTGTTTGTTTATTTGAGATGGGTGTTGAATAGATGTTTTATACAAGTCTTAAACTGTATATGTATTTTTATCTACAAATATGTTGGGTAAAACATGGGTAGATGAAATAGTTGATGTGTGTTAAAATGATGAGAGGCCTCGATGTTGTTGTTGTTGTTGTTGTAGTCATCTAGCGGAGTATAGATGACGATCACAGACCTTTCTAGAAAGTCCAGTGGAACGCTAGCAGGCTCGCAACCTGTAGGTGTTGGTGAACTATATGTTCGCTGGTGTACTCCATCCCCCTCATGATTGCCTTTTTTTGACATAAATTGCTGAGGAATCCCTAAAGCAGTGTTGTCACCCCGATGAAAAAATCCTTAGGCTAGGTCCCTTATGATAGGTTTTTAGGGACGTAAAGTGAGGATAACGGGAACGAGTAATCAGGGTTATTGTTGGTTGATGAAATTAATAAATTTATTATTGATTGATGAAATTAATAAATTTATTATTATTTGTGGGTTGAAAACCCTATATGCTCACCAGGCTTCAAAGCCTGACCCACTCAACTTTTTATATTACAGGTAGTGAACCCCGAGCATAGTTGGATGATGACGATTGATTTTTGGATTATAGGCCAGTAGATGTAAATAACTGTTGTAAGACCTATATCGTATTGTTTATGCTTTTGGTCTGTATCGGAACATGACATCCCGAGGTTTTGATATATAATGAAAATATATTTCTTTAAGAAATGCTTTGATAAATTTTTATCATGTTTCGTTTTGGGGACAAATTCTGCAACATCTTTTGGAAGATTACTCTGATTTTATTTTAAAAGCATAAACTAGATCGGTTTTTTCTGGCCGAGAAATTTGGGGATGTCACATTAAAATATACAATCAAAATTATTATTATTATTATTTATAATTATTATTTAGGATTTAATTATATGTAAATCTATTCACATTTATATTTTAATGGATAATCAATTTTTGTATATAATTAATATATAAGTTAAGATAAATATAAATTAATTGTTGGTGTGACAGTGAAGCTTTTTTTTTAAAGGATTGATATTATATTGAGGTATAGATAATTACAAAATCTAACGTCATATATTTAAAAGAGCAATTACATTACATTGATATGGATGATCTTAGAAAAAAAAACGGGCTCCAAATTGTTCAATGCAGTTTGAAGCGGATGTAGTTTTATTTTTGTGAGTTAAAGTTTTTTTAAAAGTTTGATCGATTTTGATTGGTTAATACCAGTTAGAACCGTTTAGAAATCCAAAATATTTTTGTTTTTCATGTGAAAATTTATTTGATGTAATCGATAAACCAAATAACCAATTAAACTGAATTTGTTTAATTTGGTTTACGATTGATTTAAAGATGTTAAAAACCAATTAAATGAAAAAGGGTAAATTACACTATCCGTTCCTCGTGCATATGCCAGAAAGCATGTTTAGTTCTATTTTCAAAAATTAACTCGGACCGTCCCTCGTTCGTTTAAAACTTGCACGTTTCGTCCCTCTGGACATAAAAAAATCATTTTGCCCTTATTTATTTATTTTTTAATTTTTTTATATTTGTTTATTATTTTTAGATTTAAAAAAAAGGAAAAAAACAATAAATATACATACATAAACCTACCCCTCCCCGCTTCCCCCTCCTACGTATTCCTCTACCTTTGTCCCCCCATTCTCAACCACTCCCGACGCCGGCGAAGCCCCATCACCCCCACCTTCACCTTCACCCCAAAGCGATAAACCAAAATCAGACCAATCGATCTTCATCCTCCTCCAATCGTCTCTATCAAACCCTAGAACTCAAGAAGGAACTGTACATGGAATCATCAATAGCACCACCATCGCCGGTGGAATCATCAACAACACCACAATCACCACCACCATCTCATATCTCCACTCAACCCTAAGTCGCCTCTCGTTTATACTGTTCTCGATTTGCAGCAAATCAGAAGATCGAAAAGAAAGAAGTAAGTTGTGATTTATCCTTTCCCCAATTTCCTTTCTTCTTCTTCTTTGAATTCAATCGGTCATCTCTCTCACTCTGTCTCACAGACCGCCGACACCTCCTACAATCACCACCAGTCATTACTCAAACCTCAAAAAATGAACCCTGAACCTGCAAATGAAACCAAACTAAACCCTAAACTTATAAATCGAAGATGATGGAGATTCAGATCAGAGAAGCGGGTTCAGATCGAACACAAATCATCTCCATCGACAACGGAGACGGAAAGGTGATCACATTCCGGGCGGTGTTTAAGATGGTTTTCAAGGGCTGATTTGGTTGCTGTTCTAGGTAGTTTTGGTAAAGATAAAGTTCAGAAACTGGGGGGATAGAGATGGTTGGCTTCGAGGGTGGTATAAGGCAGGTGGTAGTTGTTGTTTGGAGGCAATGAACCGATGATGTTCGAATGGTGCAGGTTGTACGACGGTTCCGACTGTGGTGGGTTTTCCGATTTTGAAGGTAAGGTTTAAAGTGGATGTTGGTTGCGGTTTGTGACGATGAACAAGGGTGCAACATGGGTGTTCTGATGGTGGTGTAACCCGTCAAAGGAGGAGGTAGGAAGCTGGTGGTGGGTTTTAAGGTGGTATAAGGTATATGATTGAGAAAGAAGGGTGGAATTGGGAAGGTGGCGATCGAAGTATGGTGTTTGAGAGATGCAAGTGGTGTTCATCCGATGATCTGTCGGGGTGGGGGTATGAAGTGGGGCCATATGGTTTTTTCTTTTATTTTTAAATTAAAAATAATAATTATAACATTAAATTAAATGGAAAAGAAATTTAAAAGGGCATAATAGTCATTTTAGGTCTCGCAAGGGATGAAGCTCGCAAATTTAAACTAACGAGGGATGAAACGTGCAACTATTAACCAAACGAGGAACGATCCGAGTTAATTTTTGAAAATATAGATTAAACACGCTTTCTGACATGTGCACGAGGGACGAATGATGTAATTTACCCAATGAAAAATCAATAAAACCCTCTAACTCACAATATGGATAGATGAATGTTAAATTATAGAGTAAATTACACGAATAGTCCCTATGGTTTTAAGTAATTTTCACGTTAAGTCCCTAACTTTTGTTTTTAACTCAGACCATCCTTATAAATTGATTTTGTTGCACTGTTGGTCCCTAACCCACTTTAAATGACAAATATACCCTTATCTATTATTTTAATTGTTTTGCTTATAATTAATTTATTAAAAGAAATTATAAAAGAAAACCTTTAATAAAATGGGTCCCACCCACTTCCATTGTATTCATCGCCTCATTTCATTGAAGAAATCCACCATTTTGCCCTATTTGTTCATCGTTAACGTCTCGTCACCATCTCAAATACCGATCGACAGTCGCCCTCACTTTGTCTTACCCTTCTTCTTCCCAACCCTGGTAATATTCCATTCTCCCCCTTCTTCTTCCCAAACCAAGTAACAACATCACCGCACCAGAAGTCGTCGGAGAAAAAATTAAGTTTGCCGGAAAAAGACGATGCTTACCGGAAGATACACTGAGACAACCTCTATCATTTTTTTCTCTTCAGTCTCTATATGAAGCAGCTAAAATAGTGACCAGAAAACATATATGACCGGAGATGGTGGCCAAAAAACCATGGTTTCTGTGGAAGCCTCTTAAGGTTTTTCCCCGCCATGAAATCCTAAATACTCTCTCCTTCCTCCCACTCGTTTCGCTGCTTCTGATCTCGCTAGCTAACCTTCCATTGTTTTTTTTATTGCAGTATTTATGGAGATCCGGGAAAATCTAGGGTTTTTAATAGCTTAAAACTTGATTGTATGTTGTGGCGGAATCAAAATAGGGGGTTTGAACCATTGTCACGTAGCTCGTATTTAGAGAAAGGGATGAGAGATTTTTCGTTCTCGTTATAATTGGTCTTTGGGGTTTTGATTGGGTTTTTGGTGATGATGAATTTGAAAGATGTTATGCATCAGGTTCTTTTGATTTCACCAATTTTATGATTTTTTTGGCATTGATTTTGATTTTAGATTTGAATTTGTTTTTGGTTTTATTTGATTTGGTTGTGGATGGTGTTGTCGGAGGTGACAGTGGTGTCGCCGGAGGTGATAGTGGTATCGCCGGAAGTGACCGGTGGTGTTCCTGAAGGTGATCTGTTCCCGGTGGCGGTGTCGGTGTCGGTGGTGAATGGGGTGTCGTTCGCGTATGATCTTTAACACAGAGGGAGAAAGGGTGGGGTTTGAAGTGGGCCCACTTAAATTAATATTTATGGAATTATTAAAATCAATAATTATAAAATTAAAGAAAATGAAAAATATATCAGCAAGGGCAATATAGTATTTTTAAGTCGGTCAGGGACCAAATGCGAAACAAAAATTAACTGTAGGGATGATCCGAGTTTAAAAATTAAGATATGGATGAAACACGCAAATTACCCCAAAACACAGGGACCTTCCGTGTAATTTACTCCAAATTATACGTATCCAATTCTCCGTTTATAAAAACCAAACCACGCCCTAGCAAGTCATTAACCCATCAGCACCCAAAATCAAAATGTCGGGCGAAATTTGTTTTCATGTACAAGAGGAAATCATGAGAAGGCTTCCTGTAAAATCATTGGCTCGGTTTAGATGTGTGTGCAAAGCATGGAGGTGTTTAATCGACAGCTCTCGTTTTATTGCTGCTCACACCGTTGGCCAAGATCAGCGGCCACATCTGTTTGTAAGGTATCTGGTAGGAAGGAAGCCACACTTTGTTTGTATCGTCGATGATGACACTTTCCCCCAACAGAGGTTTGTTCCAACTCTTCCCCCCTCTATTAAACTGCTTACAATGTCAAGAATGGTCGGTAGCTGTAATGGGTTGGTGTGCTTGGATGGGTATTATGAATCTCATTCTGGAGAGCCGGTGGTTGTATTTTGGAATCCTTCAATCAGAAAATCGATTGCTATTTCTGTGCCTGTGAATCCGTTTAATATGTACGATTGGATGGATGAATCAGCTTTTGGTTTTGGTGTTTGTCCTGTTACTAATGATCCTAAGATCGTGATGATTCCACAACTTTGTCAGTTAGATGAAAAGGTCAGCAACATTAACGACCCTCAAAAGATTATGGTTTATACATTGAGTTCAGGGAAATGGAAAAGACTGTCTACTTCTAGCAATGTGCCTAGTAAATCAGTCCAAGTCAGACAGGATGTCCAATTTATTGATAGGTTTCTATATTGGTCTGGAGGACACATGGTGGCTGAAGATGGTTGTAGTTGGATTAGATGGACTTCTAATCTGATTTTGTCATTTGATATGACTAATGATACTTTTCAAGTGATAGACCTCCCAGACATTTTAGCAGGCTGCCTTCCCACTCAGTTGTTCATTTCTAAACTAAGGGAATCTCTTGTCATATTTGAAAGCCTGGAAGAAATGTGTTCTGTATCTTTATGGATGATGGAGAATGGTGTTCAAAAATCATTTACAAAGCTATTCACCATTATTGCACAAGAATATGGGTCAATTAGAATCCTAGGACTCAGGAAGAGTGGCACACCTGTAATGGAAGTGATAGATGTTTGTCTTGGAGAAAGTGAAATTGCGGTATATGAGCCCAACTCACAAAGCTTCACTACTCTTGAGATTGGTGGAATAAGGAGTTTCTCCACTGTGAATTCGTACACGGAAACACTACTTTTGCTTGGTAGGTCGGATTTGTGGTAGTTAACTAGTTATTGACGATGAAAAACAACTGGCAATTGAGCATTATATATATTTGCATATTTGTCGAATTTGATATTATAGAAGTTTAAATGCATAATAGATACATTGTTTATTTTTCTGGAAAAGGAACTTCCCTAACTAGGGTTTCGGGTCAGCTTTATAATAGATACACTGTGAGGTGTGTCAGATGAATGTTTTTGACATTAATGATGATAAGTCTCACGTTTGTGTGGAGTGTGGACCTTATTCACAAATATCTTGTTGACAATCGGTTAGATATGTTTTGTATACGCATCCTCAATCTTTCTCAAAACTAAATCCATAAAAGGATACCCATAAAAGGATACGAATTATCTTCAAAAACATAAAAGCTATACACTTTTCTATCAACTACAATCCAACTACATCTGGGAGCTTTGTAACCCCTCTCTTTCATCTCAATGCATCTTCCCATTTTCCTAACATTGAATAAATATTTGCTAATAATATATAATTTCTAGAACTCTCGGGGTTCCATTTCAAGAAAGGATCTTGCAGCATGTTCTACCATTTCATGATTTGAATGGATTCTAGATGCTAAGATGCACCCAATAAAGAACCTTATATAGCAGCATTGGGTTAATTATAAGGCATCTTTTCAATGAACTCCAACGTCTCTAAGAATTCACAAGAATGCACGATTAAATCCTCCATACGCACATATTGCTCGATTGCATGTATTTTTTTTATTCATTTTGAAGTAATCTCTCCCTGTTTGGGAATGAATTCCGCAATGTGCTCTTTTTACACAGCTGTATACTCAACAAAGGATCCTTATATTTATTGAGTCATTTTAAACTCATTTGCTTCAAAATACATAGAGAATCTATCAGGCATGTCATCATTTATGTTCTCGTCCATAACATCAATGTCTTCATTGGTTTTTTTGCATGGGGATGAAGCCATTACCAACCTCGGTTAAGTAACTAAACAAATGGAGAGAAGTGCGTCGATCATTATTCGGATGCCATATTTGAAATCATGAACCTTACAAGTTACAAGGTCGGTTATCTTACATCAACACCTTCAAATTTACTTCACATAATGTAATATCACATGCAAACATGAACACCCAACTCCAAATGGTAGAAGAAATAATACCCTACTTCTCTATCGGTGATGTTGATTTACATACCTTATGTTTTAGGAAGTGCCGTTGTGCAAAAGGTGATAGCTATATACTAAAATGGCATGTAAAATATTTGCTAAAGTGGTTTAATTAATATAAGTATATAACATAATTAGACTAAACCTAAAAATCGTGATAAACATATAGAATTCTTGTAATTTATTCGTCCAATAATATAATAAAAATAAAACGTTGGTTGGTGTATAATGGACTTTTATTTATTTTACGTATGAATAGAAGATGGTTTGACTTTTAGTACATAATAAACATATAGATTTTCTTGTAATTCGTTCCATAGCTTTTTTTTCAAGCAAACGGCATCATGTTGACTTACATGTGGATCCACAATCTTGGGTTGCTGCTGCCGCCTACTACACTGCTTAAAGGTTATATTGTTCTCTCTCTATTTCTTACTGTTCTTGGGTCTATCTTTCTCTGCTGCTCTCGGGGCTCTCTTTAATTAGGTACACATATTCAATTTCTTCTAGTTTGAAATTATATGTTAATTGTTAATAGGCCTTTTATTGCAAACTATTCATAGTTAAACCTTTTTAGATGTTAATTCTTAATTGTGGGTAGTAAGTTTTAGCTAAGGTTTGCAATTGGGATTTGTTAATTGTTGGTATTAACTGAGATTTGTTAGTTGTTAACTTTTAACTTATAGTTTCTTTTCATTACAGGAAAACTTTGCTTTAACAAAGATTTGATTCGATTAATTAACAGGATCTGTCAAGGATAACTTCAATGGCTTCTTCTTCAAAGTTATCTATTCAGAAGAGCTATAAGTATGACGTGTTCTTGAGTTTTAGAGGGGAAGACACCCGTAAGAATTTTGTTGATCATCTTTATGCTGCTCTAGAAATTCAAGGTATTCACACATTCAAGGATGATGAGAGACTTGAGAAAGGAAAAAAGATCAACGATGAGCTTTTGAAATCCATTGAAGAATCAAAATTTTACATTGTTGTGTTCTCAAAGAACTATGCATCTTCCTCTTGGTGCTTGGATGAGCTTGTGAAGATTATGGAGTGCCAGAAGGTGATTGAACAAATTGCTTACCCTGTGTTCTACGATGTAGATCCCTCTGAAGTCCGCAAACAACTGGGACCATTTGGAGAAGCTTTTTCCATACATAACAACGAGGGGGAGGTAGAAAAGTGGAGAGAAGCATCCAATCTGGCTGGATGGGATTTGAGGAACACTGCTGATGGGTAATTCTTTAATCACGCCTCAACGATTTTTTGCTTTGTTTCTGTTTAGTCTATGTGCAAAAGGGTCATCCATGGCATCTCATGTTTTATTGTAAAATTCTAACCAAAATCGACTATTTCAATGATGAAGAATGCAATATTGAGCATGGAGCATCTCATGTGAATATTTAGCAAGCTAACTGACTCTACTTTATTGTACAGGCACGAAGCTAAAGTCATCAATAAAATTGTTAAAAAGATTTCACTCGAGTTACGATTCAATAATTTGGAAGTCGACAGAAAGCTAATAGGCATGGAGAGCCGGGTAAAGGATATTGTTTCATTAATGGAAATGGGCATTGAAGATGTTCGCTTGATAGGTATCAAGGGGATTGGAGGTGGTGAGAAGACAACTTTGGTGAGAGCAGTTTTTGACAAAATATGCTTTTCATTTGAAGGTAAAAGCTTTGTTGAGAATGTTAGGGAAGTTTCAAAATCATCAATGTTTGCGTTGCGATCGTTGCAAGAACAAATACTTTTCAATGTGTTAAATAATAGAAGTTACACCATAGGGAGTGTTCATGAGGGGGAAAGCGTAATAAGAAAGATGTTGTGTAGTAAAAAGGTTCTTCTTATTCTAGATGACGTAGATCATTTAGACCAGCTGGAAGCATTAGCTGGTGGGCTTGATTGGTTTAAACCAGGAAGTAGAATTATCATCACAACAAGAGATGAGCAAGTTCTTGTAGCACATGGAGTGACATGTATTCGTGATGTCAATTTGTTATCACAAGATGAAGCAATATGCCTCTTGAGTAGGTATGCATTTGGTAGAGATATTCCGGATCAATCGTACAAAGAGCTATCGCTCAAAGTTGTACATTATGCTGCTGGTCTTCCTTTAACGATTAGAGTTTTGGGTTCGTTTCTTTGCGGGCAAAATGAGCTCGAATGGGAAGATGCAATAGAAAGACTAAAAACAATTCCATTGAAAGAAACGCTCGAAAAATTAGAATTAAGCTATACCGGCCTAGAGGATGACTACAAGGAAATATTCTTAGATGTTGCATGCTTACTAAAAGGTTGGAAGAAAGACAAAGCAATTAGAGCACTTGAAAGCTGTGGATTTCGCGCTAGGAATGGCTTAAGAGTTCTTGAGCAAAAATCTCTCATAACTATCTCACCAGATATGGAGTTAGGCATGCATGACCATATAGAGGAAATGGGCCGGAATATTGTTCGTCGTTCGGACCCAAATGAGCCCATAAGACATAGCCGATTGTGGATTCGAGGGGAGATTGAAGATGTTTTCGCTAAGGGCCTGGTAAGGATGAATTTTACTTACAATGTGGAGAAAACTAACTCACATTAATTACTTATGAATCAACTCTAATAATCAGTTTCCTTGGATTACAGGTTACAGAAGCGACAAGAGCTATATCAATTCAAATCAATTCAAGCAGTGACAAGGAGCGTCCCTGTTATGAGATTCTTACAAAAGGTTTCGGAAACATGAAGAATCTTAGATTTCTTCATGTGGATTCGGACACACGGGATTGGCCAGTGAATATTGGAGTTGGCAAAAACTTACCAAATGCGTTACGATTTTTGAGTTGGCGACGTTTCCCTCATTGTTCTTTACCAAAAGCATTTCAAGCAAATAATCTAGTTTCACTTCAAATTTCTTCCAGCATAATTATACAACTATGGGAAGATGGAGAAAGAAAGGTAGAATAGTTGATTGATTCATTTAATGCCATACATCTTAGTTAATTATTATAGGAATATTCATCTTTTTCTTCTTTCTTGCTTGTGATAGGTTCTTAAAAACCTCAAATTCCTTGACTTCAGTTATTCACATTTGAGGACCCTTGATTGTGGCTTACTTCCTAATCTCGAGAAGTTAAATCTTACAAACTGTTGTCATTTGGTAGAATTTCATGCGCCCATTGGATCTCTAACAAGGCTAGTCTGCTTGGACTTAAGTGAATGCATACTATTAAAATCTCTTTCATTTATCAAACAATTGGATTCGCTTCAAGTTCTTGATCTAAGTTATTTATATATGACGGAGTTTCCAGATATACTTCCAATGCACTCCAACCATAGTTTGTTGAAGCTTAACTTTTCAAGCAACGATATCAAAGAACTACCCTCATCAACTGGAAATCTTCAAAAGCTTGTTTCTCTAGATCTCAGTTGGTGCAAAAACCTCAAGAGTCTACCACAAAGCATATGTAGTTTACAACATCTAAAAGACCTTGACCTTGAAAGTTGTCCGATAGAGGAATTACCCGAAGATATTGGCCATTTAGAAAGTTTAGAATGGCTAAATTTACGGTTGACACTTGTCAACCATCTCCCAAACAGCATTTGTATGTTGAAACGCCTGAAAACTCTACTTCTTTCAAGGTGTTATGTTCTTGAGAAGTTACCCGAGGATCTTGGGCTATTAGAATCTTTGGAGGAACTTAGTGTAACATATTGCAAGATAAGAGATATTCCGAGTAGCATATGTAAGTTGAAACATCTCAGGGAGTTTGATCTTCGCTGCTGTGATCAACTTAAGAAATTGCCTGAGAAAGTAGGAAGCTTGAAATGTTTACAAGTGTTAGACGTACAAGGTACAAGTATAAGTCATCTTCCACAAAGTATTTCTTTATTGAAAGCTCTGAAAATCTTTGGATTCAAATCTGAAGATCAATCCATATACACCTAAAAGTATAAGTCATCTTCTACTGATGATTCTAAGATGCACCAAGTATCACAGGAGAGTTGTCTTTCTATGTATGTAAAATTTGAAATTGAGATGATTTTGGTTTGTTTTTATCTATAACCCAATAGTTATATAAGACTGATGCAAAAACTATTATCAGTACAGTCAAGTTTAGGACTTGAGATTATTATTATTTTCATTTGTTTTGGGATGAAAGGAGTATTTCCATGGGCTAATGACTTATATGTGTTATCAATGTATGTAACTCAGTAGGATTTTTAAATGTCACCAATTTATTCACAGGATTCAATCTTTTACCAAATTGTGCATGGATCTTTATATGTGTTATCGGTTTTTATGTACCTCAATAGGATTTTTAAATTTATACATTCATAAATAAGTAAATTTCTGATAAGAAATTTAAAAAAAGATGTGTGAACAGGTGAAAGGTTTACCTCATCATATAAATTGGTAAGAGTATGTAAGTTTATATTTACCCTTCTTCGTAAATAACATCTGAATACTGAAGAATAGTTGAGGGTATTATTTACAAAAAAAGAAGTTGAGGGACTATTTATGTAGTTTCTTCAAGGGTGCGTCTTGCCATTTGATAAACTCATGAAATAAAGGGAAAATAAAAAGGGATAATGACTTAAAAGGGTAATATATTTTTTGATTTGTACACATTTGATCATTGAGTTTTTTTTTTCGTCCACATTTACCCCCTTCAACTTGTTAAACTGTACACATTCAGTCCTTATGACCGGTTACTCCAGGTTAGCCGTTAAAAATGACTTAATAGGGTAATATATTTCTCATTTTGTAAACATTTAGTTCTTAATATTTTTGTACACATCTAGTCCTTAATATTTTTTTGTTTCAAAATAAGTCATTTTTATTTTTTTACTCATTCAGTACTTATGAATGATTTCTTTAGGTTTTTCTCACGATATCTTACGTGAGAAAATCATTGATGAAGTGTGTGGGGTTGTTGATGTTTATGTGTAACGTTTCATTTTCACAACCAAAAATTTTTATTTTTAAATAAGGCAAAACTCTCTAATTGTAAATCAATTATTAAGAAAAAATGTTTATTTCAAAATACATTTATCGAAAATCAGAGTAATATAAGAAACGCGGAATCCTCAATACTGCTGGTGAGTGTGTACAGTCCTGCATTCGCCTTCCACGATCAACGATAGAACCTGAAAACATAAACAACTGGGTAAGCACAAAGCTTAGTAAGTTTCTCCCAAAAATACTTCATACAACAAACGTATTATCATGCATAACAGGCTCACACTCATCAGATTGGAATATCTTGGCCCAATCAGTCATCGGACTGGAATGCCAACATTCAACAAGTCCAATCAGTCATCGGACTAGAATACCCAGGTTTTGTTGGCCTGCCGCCTCAACCCTACTGCTATTCTCGGGCCCCTGTGCCTACGACTTTCAGCCGGCCCGCACCAGGTATCTTGGCATACAACACATAGCAGAATCACCTCAATCTATCCCACCACCATATGGCTATCCTACGTAAGATGTCATGAGAAAAACCTAAAGAAATCATTCATAAGTACTGAATGAGTACAAAACCAAAAATGATTTATTTTGCAACAAAAAATATATTAAAGACTAAATGTGTACAAAAATATTAAGGACTAAATGTGTACAAAGTGAGAAATATATTACCCTATTAAGTCATTTTTACCGGCTAACCTGGAGTAACCGGTCATAAGGACTAAATGTGTACAGTTTAACAAGTTAAAGGGGTAAATGTGGACGAAAAAAAAAACTCAGTGACCAAATATGTACAAATCGAAAAATATATTACCCTTTTAAGTCATTATCCCAAATAAAAACGACAAAACCCTTCATCCACAAATGGAAATTGACGCACGGGAGATAACAGAAAGAAATTTAATGAATTGTTATATTTTTATCAATTTAATTATGAAAATTTTCTAAAAAATCTCAATATTTTAGGTCAGTTTATGTTTTAATTTTAATATTTATTTTTTGAACGAAAAAATCTCAATTATTTAATTTTATACAATAATCTATCATTTATGTTGAAAATAATAAGGATTATTTCGTTAATTTAGGCAAAACATAAAATAATCAAGATTATTTTGTTCAAAAAAACAGAAATTATGATTAAAACGTAAATTGGCCCTATATATTGAGACTTTATCGGATATTTTTGATTTAAGTATTGGGTTTTATTTTTTTTTTTAACTATAATATACTTTGTTTGCGTAAAGGGTTTAACCATTTAATTCTTAATACTATAGTTGACGGTGAGTGGAAAGCCGTCCAACAAATCTCAGCCGTAATAACTCAATAATTACGGTTAATCGGCCAACCTCCTCCCCACGTTCCTCACAGTCGATCGTTTTCTCCTCTTACGTTCAATCGGTTTTCAGGTTCCTTCCAAGATTCTCCTTCAACCAACCACGTTCCTCACTGTTGCGTCATTTTTTTTGCAGAAGGTCTATTGCCCATTATGCTAGGGTTCATGCATATTCGGTGAGGTTCCAACGAGTTGAGGAGAAATTCGCAGAAAATGTAAGCAAATTACTATGGATTACAACGGTATAAAGTTCAATGGTTCGATTGTAAGATCAAAACAGGCCCTTGATGTTCAATTGGAATGATCCCATGAGTCGAGAAAATTGGAGTTCGCTCTTCTCCTCAACCATTCAACCAATTGTCGTTAAACAACCCAAAATTTTAATCTTTGCTGCTATCTCTAATGATTTAAATACAAACTCTTCTTTCTATGTTGTCGGCCATCATTCTCTTCTCCATCTTCCAAGCTTCTGTAAACCTTGGAAGACTATCATCATTTTATGGGCAGTTATATGAGGATTATTGATTCAGTCACATATTTTTGATCGGAGAGTAAAGGATGGATCTTCCAAATCTTTCTGTAGTTTTGCAAGCAACACTTAGCCCCAATCAGGCATATTGTTAAAGTGAACATCAGTCAGGTATATTGCTTCTGGTTATTAATGTTATCGATTTGACAAGAATGAGGATTCATAATTGTAGCTTTTGTGCTTCATCTATGTTATTGATGCAATATTATCTATTTTGTTCCCCCTAACGGTGCGGTGTTTGGTGGTTTCGTTGAGGTACCTTTAAAACAATAAACAAAGAAAATATACGAGGGTTGTTTAATTCTGATGGTTTCTCATTAGTACATGTTGACAAAAGGATTTTCTACCCCTTTTCACTATGATGAATAAATACTATACATGGATTGAATAAATACTTGTGACAACCCGAAATTTTTATCTTGTACAGTCATTCAATTCAACCAAAGTCAGACTTGTTTCTACTATCATTTAGCACTATTTAGAGTCTATTCGAGTATTCTAAGCCTAGTATATTCAAGAATCGGGTGTTAGGAAGTATCTGCTTGAATCCATTGTACCTAAATCAAACTTAAACCCCATTATGAGGTGTTTACGGCCAAACTTTATGAGTTTGGGCCGTAAACTCATCCATGGCCGTGAACTCATGCCTTAAGCATGAGTTTACATCATTTTCATCATTTTCCTTCATTTCAAGTCAAAGAACTCCCATTCTCTCTCAACTATCATCAAGATCTTCATCTTAGTCTTCCAAAAATGTAAGAATTTCTTCCCTTGATTTGTTGTTACAACACTTTATCTAGTACAACCCTTTGATTTCATCCATGAAATCATTCCATTTTGATATATCTTCAAGTGTTCTTCATTTCACCAAGAACACCAAGAACACACACTAGTGTTCTTGGACCGTAATCACCCTTACAAGCTTCTATATTGTAAGTACGTACCTCCTATACTTGTTAGTTAGTTAGTATGTTGAATCAAGGACTTAAAAACAAGTTTTCCTCAAGAACATAAGGTGTTTACGGCCAAGGCAAACTCCTTGGGCCGTAAACCCTAATTAAGGGGGCAAAGTGAGCCGTAATCCCTTCCAAGGCCTTGGAACCAAGTCTAGAATACTTCGAAGAAGAGTATAGGACCTTAAACATCAAAAGAACCAAGAACAAATGGTGTTTACGGCCAAGGCAATCACCTTGGGTCGTAAACACTAATAACTAGTGCATATGTGCCACCAATCCTTCCTAAGGCTTAGACTTGAACATAGAGCACTTCATTATGATTTATAAGACCTTAAAACACAACTTGGTACAAATTACCATGAGTTTACGGCCGTAAACTCATGGGGGTTTAACCCTTGGGCCGTAAACTCATGTGATGCATCCATATTGGCCATAAACTCCAATGAGAGGCCATACTTCCCTTAGATGCAACCCTTTGGTACTTCTAGCACTTGAATTAAAGTGTTTCCATGTCCTAGGGTGTCTTTACTTACTTAATTAGTTGTTAATTGACTAATTAGATACATATATGTGTCATTATATGTTAAATAGGATCCGTGTGTGTGCTCAAGTCTTCACTTGACACTTAGCATCCTATACCATCCGTTCATCCAAACCACTCACTACAGGTGAGTTCATACCCCTTAATCAACATTTTTAAATGATTTTAAATGCTTTTATGGGGGGGAATACAAGTTGAATTATTACAGTTATTATATCAATCACATGTGATTAATAACCACCAACAAGTGGATTTTCTTACTTTTCAAACTGTGTTATCAAACAAACTACTTCAAATCGTTTTACAAACTCTTTTACATGTTAAATACTTTGATTAAACTCTTTTAAACTTATATTTTTGTCAAATGTGTACCTATATAGATATAGTTATATAAGTAGGATTGAAAGGACTTAGGACTGATAGCTCACCTTACTTCCTGTTCCTCGTTTGGTTGTGGACTTAGGGCATCGGTTGTTTGTCCGAAGGTCGTTTGAATCTTAGTTATATATTATGTATATGTATATAGATATAAAAGTTCCTTCATTCAGTTCAATACCTTTGGGTAGCAAGTGTATACAATCATGCTAATTCATACAAACAACATTACTAGTAAACTATAATAGGTATAGTTTAGGGAGTTACTAATACTATTACAAGAACAATGAAACATACAAAGAGTCAGTTCATACATGAGTCAATGCATACTATTATGAGAAACTAAGAGAGAACATACATACTGGACAGAAAGAACATACAATACAGCTAGTACATACTATACATTATACAAGAGAACATACTATTATGAGAAACTAAGAGAGAACATACATACTAGACAGAGAGAATATACAATACAGCTAGTACATACTTTACATATACAAATATACAATAACATAAATGTGGACCGTCGTTCGGGGATGACATCACCTGTCATGGCCCGATTTGTAGCCAGAATCTCCTAGATTGAGAGCGTGAATTTGCGTATAGATCTATACTGGATTGACTATCCTACACCTTGCTGTTAGCTACAGTGGGACTTGCAAGTCTACGGGTGCCAAATGTCATTTCTTCCGACGTCTTTCATCGTTGTGTTATCAGTCGATAGTATGGTACAATCAGGTCACATCATACCTTAAATATCAATTTGTTTAAGGTAGAAAGTACAACAGTAGTTACTATAATACAACACTACAGTACTTTATTATTTCCCCATTGCATTCACATTGTGATCTTTTCACATAAAAGGTAATGTTAAACTATATTTTTGGTTAATGATAGTTACATTTGGGAAAATATACACGCTTACAAGAAACAAACATACATTTCATTTGATGCCTTGGTAGAAGGCTACGTTTAGTAGAAAATATAGGATTTTCTAGGAGATACAAACATTTACAAACATTTACAAACATTACAAACATTTACAAACTTATACATCAAGTACTTACAAACACTTTCATACAAACAATGACACTAAATGCTTATGAACTCACTAGCTTTAAAGCTGATAAACTCTTTCAAAATAACTTGTATTCTCAGGTCATCAGTAGACAGGTACCGATGCCAGGTTTTGAGAAGATGGAGCTCGTTCAAGACTCATCTCTCATTTTTTATTTACATTTTTGGTGTCTTATAAACTCCACAGAACACACTTGTATGAAATTATATTATTAATGCAATGGATGATGTTGTTGCTTGTTTACTACTATGCTTTGTTGTGATACTGTACATGACGTCCTCCGCCCCCGAACGTTTCCGCCGTTCCGGTTTTGGGGTGTGACAGATTGGTATCAGAGCATTGTTTATAGTGAATCGAGTATATCAACCCATAAAAGATATACAAACTATAAACACATCGGGATTAAAATACTCTGATCAAGAGTTTATACTTTTAAATAATAAAATATTTAACCAAGTATACATACCTGCATTCATACTAAAATCAGTGTCACTAGGACAGAACAAAAGTATTACGATTGTTGGGCAACACAATTAGACTTAGAGACATATGGTCAACCCTGGGAATGATATAGCCTGATCAACTATATTTTCCGAGGAGTGACTAGCATGTGCCTAAGAGTGGTTGTGAGGTTGCAACAAGTCTAAAAACTTACCAACACTACTACAATGAAAACATTAGAAAAGAACATAAACTTAAAATACTATAGGAGTATTTTGTGTTACTATAAATTACTTATGTGCGAACTAAAAAGGTCTTTATCAGTAGGTCAATAGATGCTAAGTGGATACGTTAAGGTTATATGTAACTAGGATGTCATAGACTTAGAATCTGTAATATTTGCTTTACTCCCTGTTCCTTGTTTGGTGGAGGATTTTGAGTTAGGGTCACTTATTCGAAGGTCTATCCTGTTTTGAGTACATATAACTGGTATGCACTAAACAAGTATTGAAGTAATTGATAAAGATAATCTTATAATTATCTAATTAGTACGTCTATTTTAGTTATTTCTTATACCCCTTTTCTCGCGTAGATATCATGGCTGGATTCCATCCCCACGGCGACCCGTACTTCCCTAACCAAGGTGATGGAGGAGGGTTTGAAGCAGAGCCAGAAGATGATCACCCAATCCCTTTGGATGATCACCAGGCTGAAGGCTTTTCTGATGGTTCGGACTCCGAGTCTGAGGTCAATAACCTACCCCCGGTGGCTCCTGTCCCAGATCCTAACCCTCGCCCGGCTTTTCAAGGCCCGACGCCTCCTTGGGTGGAAAGCTTGGAAACATGGAGCCAAGAGCAGGGTCAGCCCATGTCATTCAATGGGAACCGAAGCTTTTACGACCTGAGCGAAGGAGGCTCAGCAGACAGAGTCTTGCCAATCTTGGTCCGCAGAGTTGCCCGAAACGAAATTCAGGGCAGGACAGCTCTCCATCGAATCACGGAAGTTGATGCCAATGCGAGAATGCATACCATCCACACCATTCATCTGGAAGATGCTCGTGAGAGATCTAGGGGAGACCACGAGGCCCTGCAGCAAGAGCTAGCTGAAACTCGGGCTGAAGTCATAGAGCTCCGAGTACGCCAAAGGGTGTATGAAAGGCACCTGCTCGAGGTGGAGCATCAGCTGGCTGAACTAAGGGCTCACCCGAGGGATGACCGTCACAAGTAGGAGATATTCTACCTTTCTTTCCTTGGTTTAAAGAATAGTCTTCCTATATATGCTCCAAGTAGCACTTTTCTATGTAACCATCCCTGTACTGTAAGCACTTTCTAAGTTAGGCCTTTATACTGTTAAAACTTTTCTACTTCGGATATGATGTAAGACCCACTCCAAGGTCATTTTTGTCCAAATTTATTACATCTTAAATATCAATGATATTGACAGTTGGCTAATTTCGGTGCCAATCCTTGTTCAAATACTTTCATTTTACTATCGTTAGAATTCTATCTAAAACTCACTTTCGTCAAATTATTGAGCTGTGGTAAATTAGCTCAAGGATCACTTCCAATTCTTGTCGAAGGTTGGATCATGTTATCCACCAACCAATGATAGCCTAGTTCAAAATAGCAATCGTCTAGTGACCATTCTACGAACTTACTTCAACTCTTTACCAGTACTGCATCATAGGGATGTAGGCCAAACCATCAAGAACAGTTTAACAAAACGAAAACTTTATCTTTACATGAATGAGTAGAATGCATCTAGGATCGACCATAATCACTTACGAACTCCTTTTCTTGTCATATAACAGAATCATGTCGTCATCTAGAAATAGTCAGCCGAACGACAAAACCCCGATCCTTCATATAGACGCTGCCACCTTCCAAGCAGCGGTAACAACTGTCGTTGCAGCTGTCCTTGCACACTTCAACAATGGTAACATAATCACGGCTGTAAAAGGTGTTGACAGTTCAAATTGTTGTAACCATCCAGGAAATCAACAAATGATAACTATTACAAACACCCAAAGCCACAAATCTGAGGGTAAGAAACGAAGGCGTCAAGCCCAAAAGGAGTGCAAGCGATCTCAAAAATTCGCCAAGAAACATCAACAAGTAGCGACCCCTTCCACTTCAATGCCGATCAGACCATATAAGGGAATACTCCCGAAGTGTGAAAAGTGTACTTTTCATCATAACGGAGTTTGCAGTGAATTGCAATGCATGAATTGCAATCTAATGGGGCACACTACTCGTGCATGTAGGGCGTCGGCACGAACCGTCTTCCAAACCACTAGCATCGGGGTTAGCCCGGCTTGCTATGGTTGTGGTGAAACCGGACACTATAAAAGGAATTGTCCAAAAGAGAAGAACAACGCAAGCGCTCGTTTCCACATAAGTCCGACCCGACACTTCACTTCCACCACCGATGCTGGTGCAAGCCGGATTTGCCACTTATGCGGTGAGATTGGACATCTTAAGAAGGATTGTCCAATAACAAAGAACTCTGGCGCAGATGGGAAGATACTAAGGATCACTGCTGAAGGAGAGACTACTCCGGACCCACGTTGAAATTCTAGGGCGTTTCGTTATAATAGAGTTATAAACTGTTAAAAACTAGTGCAACTCGAGTCATATCTTTTGCGAGATCTCGTCAGTCAAGGGACTCTCGTGCTGCGTGTACTTGCTTTTGTAGTATACCTTGTTCGCAGCAGTAGTCTTGTAAGATAAAACTATAATACTAAAACTCTGTCAATTTGCACCATTATGTTTTGTAACACCTTTATGATCTAGTCTAACGCCTTTTATTCCGAGTAGTCCGACATTATTATGTAACATGAGTCAATTCGATCCTCACAATGCCAGTCTCGTGCGAAATCCTCTTCCCCGCAGTCGCCTTTCTAGCAAAGCTGTCATTCCAGGACTCCGAGATACTCATGCGAAGGGTATCTTATGTTTCGTATTCTTCCCGAAGAAACCTCCCCGGAATACCACTCGTACAGTACGTCAAGTTCCATCCGAAGACCCATACGGTTAATCTATCGCTGAGGAATGTATACGCAAGGGTGGTATATAATCAAGGTTCTACAGGTTTAGAATTGATGGTTCCGCTTTAACTTCTTTTCCTTGTTTAGATGTGAGCTTAGAGAAGAATCATTTATTCGACGACCTTTTCAATCTTAATTATATACGACTCGTATACGCGAAGCTGTGATTGATGAACCAGATATGACTTCTAATATGAACTTCAGGACGGAGACTGCCCAAGAATACGAGTGATCGCACTGCTATATGAAGATACGTAGGAGCCAATCAAATGCCTTTCCCACCGATCGAGACAAGAGATTCAGATAGAATAGAAAAGAATTTTCAGGATTACCTCCACAACGTCAAGTCGAGTTCAGAATCGACTTAGTTCCAAGGGGCTACCCCAGTAGCCAAATCGCCCTATCATCTAGAACATCCTGAGATGCAAGGACTATCCGGTCAACTTAACGAACTGCTCAACAAGGGCTTTATAAGACCAAGCTTCTCACCCTGGGGAGCACCGGTCTTGTTCGTCAAGAAGAAAGACGAATCGTTTCGTATGTGCATCGACTACTGGGAGCTCAACAAGCTTACCGTTAAGAATCGTTACCCACTGCCTCGTATAGACGATTTGTTCGACCAACTACAAGGGGCAAATTTCTTTTCAAAGATAGATCTGAGATCTGGGTATCACCAATTACGAGTGATAGGGGAGGATGTTCCAAAAACAGCCTTCCGAACTCGTTATGGACACTACGAGTTTGTAGTGATGCCATTCGAATTGACCAATACGCCCGCAGTATTCATGGACTTAATAAATAGGGTATGACGTCCTTACTTGGATCAGTTCGTCATTGTCTTCTTAGATGACATGCTTATCTACTCTCGTAGTAAGGAAGAGCATAGTAAGCAGCTACGTCAGATCTAGGAAACATTACGATCAGAGAAGCTCTGCGCGAAGTTCTCTTAATGCGAGTTTTGGATGCGAAAAGTCAAATTCCTGGGTCACGTTGTTAGTGAAGAGGGAATTCATGTAGACACTTCCAAAATCAAGGGCTCGGTTGCATTTTGATGCAACGAGGTAAGATCATTACCTATGCCTTTCGTCAACTTAATACACTCGAAGCCAGCTATACGACACACGATCTGGAGTTAGATACATTGGAAATTGCTCCAAAGGTCCGGAGATCATTCGAGAAACGACAGAGAACATCCTTCAGATTCGTGAACGATTGAAAGCCTCTAGAGACCGACAGAAAAGCTACGCAGACAAAAGAAAGAAACCCTTGGAATTCCAGGTGGGAGACCGGGTTCTTTTGGAAAGTCTCACCCTGGAAAGGCTTGATACGCTTTGGAAAGCGTGGGAAGCTAAATCCAAGATACGAAGGGCCTTTCGAGATTCACGCTAGAATCGGCCCTGTAGCTTACAAACTCAATCTACCCCGCGAACTCAGTAATGTACATTCTACTTTCCACGTCTCAAGCTTGAAAAAGTGTCAGTCCGACGAGACTCTTGTAATCCCACTTGACGAGATCGAGATCAACGAGAGCCTCAACTTCGTGGAAGAACCTGTAGAGATCATTGACCGAGAGGTCAAACGAACGAAACAAGCCGTATCCCGATAGTGAAGGTTCGCTGGAACGCCAAGCGAGGACCTGAATTCACTTGGGAGCGCGAGGATCAGTTGAAATTGAAATATCCTCATCTTTATACTTAGTTATTTGTAACTACTTAGTTGCTTAAACTCTAATTTCGGGACAAAATTCTCTCTAACGGGGGGATGATGTGACAACCCGAAATTTTTATCTTGTACAGTTAATCAATTCAACCAAAGTCAGACTTGTTTCTACTATCATTTACCACTATTTAGAGTCTATTCGAGTATTTTAAGCCTAGTATATTCAAGAATCGGATGTTAGGAAGTATCTGCTTGAATCCATTGTACCTAAATCAAACTTAAACCCCATTATGAGGTGTTTACGGCCAAACTTTATGATTTTGGGCCGTAAACTCATCCATGGCCGTGAACTCATGCCTTAAGCATGAGTTTACATCATTTTCATCATTTTCCTTCATTTCAAGTCAAAGAACTCCCATTCTCTCTCAACTATCATCAAGATCTTCATCTTAGTCTTCCAAAAATGTAAGAATTTCTTCCCTTGATTTGTTGTTACAACACTTTATCTAGTACAACCCTTTGATTTCATCCATGAAATCATTCCATTTTGATAGATCTGCAAGTGTTCTTCATTTCACCAAGAACACCAAGAACACATACTAGTGTTCTTGGACCGTAATCACCCTTACAAGCTTCTATATTGTAAGTACCTACCTCCTATACTTGTTAGTTAGTTAGTATGTTGAATCAAGGACTTAAAAACAAGTTTTCCTCAAGAACATAAGGTGTTTACGGCCAAGGCAAACTCCTTGGGTCGTAAACCCTAATTAAGGGGGCAAAGTGAGCCCTAATCCCTTCCAAAGCCTTGGAACCAAGTCTAGAATACTTCCAAGAAGAGTATAGGACCTTAAACATCAAAAGAACCAAGAACAAATGGTGTTTACGGCCAAGGCAATCACCTTGGGCCGTAAACACTAATAACTAGTGCATATGTGCCACCAATCCTTCCTAAGGCTTAGACTTGAACATAGAGCACTTCATTATGATTTATAAGACCTTAAAACACAACTTGGTACAAATTACCATGAGTTTACGGCCGTAAACTCATGGGGGTTTACCCCTTGGGCCGTAAACTCATGTGATGCATCCATATTGGCCATAAACTCCAATGAGAGGCCATACTTCCCTTAGATGCAACCCTTTGGTACTTCTAGCACTTGAATTAAAGTGTTTTCATGTCCTAGGGTGTCTTTACTTACTTAATTAGTTGTTAATTGACTAATTAGATACATACATGTGTCATTATATGTTAAATAGGGTCCGTGTGTGTGCTCAAGTCTTCACTTGACACTTAGCATCCTATACCATCCGTTCATCCAAACCACTCACTACAGGTGAGTTCATACCCCTTAATCAACCTTTTTAAATGATTTTAAATGCTTTTATGGGGGGGGGGAATACAAGTTGAATTATTATAGTTATTATATCAATCATATGTGATTAATAACCACCAACAAGTGGATTTTCTTACTTTTCAAACTGTGTTATCAAACAAACTACTTCAAATCGTTTTACAAACTCTTTTACATGTTAAATACTTTGATTAAACTCTTTTAAACTTATATTTTTGTCAAATGTGTATCTATATAGATATAGTTATATAAGTAGGATTGAAAGGACTTAGGACTGATAGCTCACCTTACTTCCTGTTCCTCGTTTGGTTGTGGACTTAGGGCATCGGTTGTTTGTCCGAAGGTCGTTTGAATCTTAGTTATATATTATGTATATGTATATAGATATAAAAGTTCCTTCATTCAGTTCAATACCTTTGGGTAGCAAGTGTATACAATCATGCTAATTCATACAAACAACATTACTAGTAAACTATAATAGGTATAGTTTAGGGAGTTACTAATACTATTACAAGAGCAATGAAACATACAAAGAGTCAGTTCATACATGAGTCAATGCATACTATTATGAGAAACTAAAAGAGAACATACATACTGGACAGAAAGAACATACAATACAGCTAGTACATACTATACATTATACAAGAGAACATACTATTATGAGAAACTAAGAGAGAACATACATACTAGACAGAGAGAACATACAATACAGCTAGTACATACTTTACATATACAAATATATAATAACATAAATGTGGACCGTCGTTCGGGGCATGGCATCACCTGTCATGGCCCGATTTGTAGCCAGAATCTCCTAGAGTGAGAGTGTGAATTTGCGTATAGATCTATAATGGATTGACTATCCTACACCTTGCTGTTAGCTACAGTGGGACTTGCAAGTCTACGGGTGCCAAATGTCATTTCTTCCGACGTCTTTCATCGTCGTGTTATCAGTCGATAGTATGGTACAATCAGGTCACATCATACCTTAAATATCAATTGGTTTAAGGTAGAAAGTACAGCAGTAGTTACTATAATACAACACTACAGTACTTTATTATTTCCCCATTGCATTCACATTGTGATCTTTTCACATAAAAGTTAATGTAAAACTATATTTTTGGTTAATGATAGTTACATTTGGGAAAATATACACGCTTACAAGAAACAAACATACATTTCATTTGATGCCTTGGTAGAAGGCTACGTTTAGTAGAAAATATAGGATTTTCTAGGAGATACAAACATTTACAAACATTTACAAACATTTACAAACATTACAAACATTTACAAACTTATACATCAAGTACTTACAAACACTTTCATACAAACAATGACACTAAATGCTTATGAACTCACCAGCTTTAAAGCTGATAAACTCTTTCAAAATAACTTGTATTCTCAGGTCATCAGTAGACAGGTACCGATGCCAGGTTTTGAGAAGATGGAGCTCGTTCAAGACTCATCTCTCATTTTTTATTTACATTTTTGGTGTCTTATAAACTCCACAGAACACACTTGTATGAAATTATATTATTAATGCAATGTATGATGTTGTTGCTTTTTTACTACTATGCTTTGTTGTGATACTGTACATGACGTCCTCCACCCCCGAACATTTCCGCCGTTCCGGTTTTGGGGTGTGACAATACTATACATGGATTGAATGATACTTTAGCACATAGGTTGAGTGTTTGTTTGTTATCATCACAGATTACAGTTAGTGGGAGGAACAAGTACTTGACTGTAATTATTGACAAGAGGTAATATTTTCATTGCTTTATTGTCTTAATTAAAGCAATTTTTATTTTTAATTTTATTATTGTTTTTTGTAGAGAGGAACTTGAAGTGTTTTCTAGATTGGTTATGAGGTTTGGAGATACGTATAAAGATCCAAATTGGCTTAAATTGGATTGATTTTTAGGTAAACTTGATACTTTTATGTTATGTGTTTGTTCACGAATTATGAAATTGGAAGTGGGTTTTGATTTTTGATAAGTCATATTGGATTGGGATCTGCTAAAAAATCAACAACTTGAAGAGGATGTGAAAATTACTATACAATAGTTGACCAGTCTTTCTCAATATACTTTTGTAAGATGCTTTCTTTTATTCGATGAATATCATAATGGTAAATGTTTCATCAAATATATATCATAAAGATTTTTATCTTCTTTTTTGTTGCAGGAATGATACCATGCCTATCATGATTTAGGAAGATTTGAACAATATTACAAGATAAAGCTTGCTTGGTGAATGGAAGTTACCTTCCGAGCCTTAGAGAGGCGCACCCATCCCCCCTCATGCACCTACACCACCTATTTTTTCCATGGTTTGTTCTGTTGTGATACTACAATATATCTAATATCATGAAAACTGTTATTGTAAACAAGAAAGTTTTGAATCAATGCCAACAAAAGGTTAGTTTTTTGTTCTTGCTTGTGGGTTTTTACTTTTGGTTATTTTGTGATTAACATAAAATTGATTTGGGAATGTTGATTACATAGAGATGTGGACTTATTGGTTTAAGAATAATGGGGGTAATGGTCTTTTTTTTATTTGACTTTGAACTTGAGTTCTTTAGGCACAAAATATGGTTCAATAAGAATGAAGGGTATTTTGGTCCGTTCAATATGTTATGGCATCTGATAAAAAAAATATGAAAGAATATCTTAGATATGAGAAGGCCAATTTTTACTTTGGGTCGGGTGAAAAACCAACAAAAAAAACTTTGAGTGTTAGGTCAATTTAATTGAAGATTGTATAGCTAACTGGAGTTCAATTCACTAAATTTTGGGGTTCAATTCACTATACATGTACCTTTCCATGGTTTTGATTCCATTTATATGTCTTATCTTTCATATTTATATTTTTTATTTTCCTTATATGATCGGTTGTGTATCTGTCATATTTTTAATAAAAATATAAAGATTTAGATTAATGTTGTGCTAATTGATTATCTTTTTGTTGTTTTTTCATCATACCTTATCTTTATTATATGTTTTGTAAGATGAAGGTTCAAATCTTAAAGCTTTTGCAGTCAGGAGCTTCTACCCTTCTTTTTTGGAAGGGTTTGCTTGATTAAAACCACCTAAAATTGAATGTATTTTGATATAATCACTTAGGAAGCATATGTATTCATAATTTTTTTTTCTACAGGACATTGCTTGTTTAAAGTCAATTTCAAAGTTGTCTGTTTTGATAAAGGGTGTATTGACAAGTGAAGGTGGTAAGACTATGAGTTTGTCATGTTATGGGAAAAAGGGGATTTTAGCAAAGCTAAAAGAGTTTTTAGTTATATAAACAAAAGGGGTTATCCACCAATTGTTATATCTAATACTACCCTTAAGGGAATTGATCAAGATCATCAAGTGATTCTCAATAATGAGATGATTGTTCTTTAGGTATGAGTTTATTTTTATTTTTCTTTGCTTTCATTTTGTCTAAAACATTAATTAATTCTTATTTTTTGCAGTCTCTTGGATTTGATCTTATTGTCTATACTCCACACCTCTCAATTGACGGTTTTATCGATAATATGGAGGTTAAATTTTAATTTTTTTTACTTTTTTTTATAACTCTGCAAATATTTTCTTTATTTTCGTTTCTTCTACTTCTTATTTGGATTTTATTTATTCAAACAATGGTAAACTTTAACATTTGAAGGTGCTTCCTACCTCTATCCTCTTAAATATATTGTAAATTTATCCGATCTTAATTTTTGATAAAGAATGTTTGTGTCTTTTTATAGGATTTACACGAGACAACAAAAATGGTTGCAGATAGAATGATGCGTTCAGAGGCACCACTTTTTTTTCTCCTTGACAGGTATTATTTTTCTATGTATTATTTTTATTAAATTGGAGATAATTTGAACTTATGATCAATATATAATCTGAACTTATGAAAATGAATGTTGTAGCTTGCACCGGCTGCTTTGCATATATCTAATGAGGAGCATCAAGTTGTTGACTTTGAAAGGTTTAAATAGTTTCTATTTGTTAGCAAATTCATCATCTCTTATTTTTTATAACAATTTGTTTTTTATGTTATTTTTGTTTTATTATATTATACAGATATTTGAACAACATATTTTCTATTCAGCATCCGGCATGACTTGTTTCTGAACTCAAGGTTTATCTTAATGCTATTCATCAACTGCTAAATATTCAATTCTTTAATATTATTTATTTAGTTTATTACTCAACATGTTTAACATATCTAAGATGCATCTTTAGTGGTTATTGTGATACATGTGAAAATTAATTAAAGTTTGAAACCACTAAATTTAATTCTATAAATCGAATTTAAGTACATTGCTATGTCGATTTATAGAATTGAACATGTTTTCATTGTTTTAATTCCAATTTAAGTACATTGCTATATCTTGCATTTACCCTTGATTTGGCTAAATGCATAAAATAGCAATGTAGTTTCATTGTTTGTCTACGATCACATGTATTCATTTCTATATTAAACTAATAAATAAAACTCTATTGTTATTTATTGCTTTTAACCCTCAAAATAAATGTATATATTTAATTTTCTTTTACAAATTTAAACTCTATTGCCTAATCGATTTCTTCCCCTAGATGACGTTTTCACCCCTACACCTTGCATCCCCTATTTATGTCAATAAAGCATGGTTCTTTATGGGTTGGCTACGTTTTGGAATCAAGAAAACAAGTTGGCGGCTAGATCTAAATACTCCAAGTCCAAAAGGAAATATCAGTTCAACTTAGCACATGCAAGATGTCAAAGATCAAGTTTAATTTAGAACTTGGAAGTTGTTAAAAAGTTCATGTTGATGCTCAGTATTGGAGAAGTACACTGCTATTTCAGTTGTTCTCAAGCCCTCTCACCTTCAAGCGCTTTCATCAAATGGCATAGAAAATCCGACTTAGTATGAAGGGTGAGGTCTAATGAAAGTATGTTGCTATTATGATAAATAAATGTAAGTCTGTGCTATTATGGATAAAAAAAAATAAAGTATGTTTTTTTTTGCAATTTCACCTTATTTCTATCATATGATAAATTATTGTTTATATCTTTTGAATTGTTGGAATTTATGGTAATTATGAGCATTTTAGTAAATTGTTATCTGTGACCGAAGATGAGAAGCAAGAACAACACCAGATTCTCGTAATGGGCAAGTTCGGTTTGATATGGAACTTTCAAAAAGTGAAATTGGGTCGCACAAATTCTATAGATATCATATATTCTTGATTCTAGACAGGGACTTTGAACGAGAGATAAGAATTACACTTAGTATGTAAACTTCTCATATCGTGATTTATTTCCTTTTTGCATACACATATATTCGGTTTTAATGCAAGAAAGAGCCATTTATTTGTCTGTTATAACATGTTATTTTTACATCTTTCTATTACGTTACTGTACATCCTCCCATTTTCTTTCCTCAAATTTTCAGTAGAAAAATAGAATGAGTTGTAAATACCTTAAAATGACTAGAATCGCAAAAGATGAGGAAGACAATTATGTAAGTTACAACGTATTGTTTAAATTATCCAATTTTCTTATGATAAGAAAATATTTTCCATTAAACTTTTATTGATGGGTATTCTATTTATTTATATTTATTTGTTATGTTTATTATTATCGTTTTTTGATTTTTTACAATTAGGATGTTTGAGCTAATATAAAAGTTGATCATTCAAAAAATCGGATACCACATTCTTAACAATGTCACACATAAAAATTCGACACAAGCGCGTTCTCCTATTACAATACGAGTTCGATGATGATATTCCAAGTTGCCTTTAACTTAGTTTTAATATGTTTTAAGACATCCTTTTGGACCTTGCATTTTTTGCTGAATCTTTTCTCTTAGAAAAACAATAATCCAATCACGCAACACGTATCTGAGTTGAACAAGGTGATGATGCACAATCACATACATGGTGGATTACATATTCTTTTTAACACAAAATGGCAAAGTATAATTTATTTTAAAAGTAAGATTATATACAAAAAAACACGTTAATTCATTTATCGGTCAACCCGTCCACCGGACGGGTATAACACTGGTTTTTTATGACATGGGTATACATTTGATTTAAAAGAGCAAACTAACTTACCAGAGTAATTATCTATTCATTTTGTTCATATTTATGTAACTTTTTTTGTATATTGTTGACCACCGAACTTGTTAAAATTGTTCAAATGTTGTCATTATCAGCAACTATCTTAGGTTACAACTTGGCGTATATGTGACATCTATGCGGCAAATTAAAATGGAAAAATGACTTGGGATTGTAATTATTTAATTCGTTTGTTCACATTTGGAAAACGTTTTTTACATGATTGACACTGTGCTTGTTAGAAGTGTTCAAATGTTATCATTTGTAACTAATATTCATTTTGATAATTAAGTAACTATTATATATATATATATATATATATATATATATATATATATATATATATATATATATATATATATATATACACACACACACATATACTAGCCGTTTACCAGCGCCAAGCGACGGGTGCAAATAATTTTTTAGAAATTAGTTTCTATAGGCAATTAGTTCTTTTGTGCAAATGATTTACTACATCTAAACAATTATCAGTAAGAGTCATGCTAGTAGAAACGAACTCAATAAGATTAAAAATAAAAAGGAAGAGTCATGCTAGTAGAAACGAACTCAATAAGACTAAAAATAAAAACTTAGGATTCTTTATAAATATACATAAACACATGATTGATTGTCCATTATTAATCGTGCAACTTTTCTTTATACTCCAGATTTGATGTATAGACTTCACTGACATTGAATTTTTCATCAGGTTTCGATAATATTTTTGTATTGGCACGCAAAAATCTCGGGCTTATAAATGTTTAGATTCTAAAACTATAGAACATTCTTGTTGCACCTCACGAAAAACTCCATATGCTAAATCAACATACTACCTTTAGTTTTGTTTAATTTGTTTATTAAAAAATACCTATATGCATTACTTTCCTTTGGTCCAATGATGGCACAGAACATATAGTAGATTCTAGATAGTATTAAGTCTTAGTTAACGACCAAAAAAAGTGATAGCTTCCCTTTGGAAACCAAAAAAACCATATATCACATAGAAGAGAAATTTGAGATGATGCAAATCTATCAGTGTAGGGTCAAATATAGTTAAATGTTAGCAATATTATTAAAGTTCCATAAATAATTTAAATTAATTTATCTGCTAGAAAAAATTACATGGATAATGATTAAGATCGGTTAAATTAAAATTTAATTCCATATCAAAATGGCATGGAATGAAAATCAATCATTATTTATAATTGAATCACATATAAGGGAATGACCCATTTTATCCCATAAAAACAAAAATACATCATTTTGGTGATTTATGTAGCTTAAAATCTAGAAACTATGCACTTGTTGAAACATGAATGATTCCCTACATGTGGAGATAGCTAGACATTATAACGAAATTAAGTCCAACAATGGAAAAAGTTAGTCTATTGATATGTATGGATACTTGTGTAAACAATGTTGATCTAATTACTTGAAACAATAATCTTCTGTATGTGATGGTGTCTTTGTTTGAACAACACCAAAAGAAAAGTCATATACTTTGACACAAAGACCAGTGACATTAGGGATAAATGGACACAAATACCAAGGGGTTGTCTAATTCCTACCAATTCTTGTATCTAACTATATCAGACTTTGACACCTATTCACAACAACTTCTAAGAAGAAAAAAAACAAAAATAAAAATTGGAAGAATCACTTTCGGGGGTATTTTAGGTACTTCCAGGCCAAAAGGATAAAAACAAAAAATGAGGATACAATCATTTTAATTCAAAACAATATCAGAATAAACCACTATTTTACATTACATAAATAATAAGCATTTCAAAACTATAAGTAAATTATTAAAGCCCACTTGAATGTTAAAACCTTCTAATCTGCAAAATTACATTTGTCCAATTAGGGCTGAATGGAAGAAATAACAACAAACTCCCAAGTTTAATTGCTTCCTTCAACATTGCACTTTCAAGATTTTTCTTAATAATTAATTAAAATCTATTTAATTATAGAATTTGTACTCTTAATTTTTTTTCTTATCATGGTTTATGAACCAGCAATGACAATTTGAATTTGTTTTCAACATTGCAAAACTTGATTCACAAAGTTCATTTCACCCGATCATTAAAATTCTATTAGTCCAACTTAATCCGAATGGAAATAATTTGCCCCTGATGATGATGGTGTTGTTGATGGTCTGCAATATGCATTACATAAAAGGTTGAATTTTTGAGTGTTTTTTTTGGACAAATTTACCCCTGATGTTGGGAGGCAGTGAGTATTGAAGATACTGTTGGAGCTTGCTACAAGGCTATGCAACTCGTGAATCTACATGCAAGAAATAGAAACTTACATCATTTCATTCTGTTATGCCCCTACCACCTGTCATACACACACAAACGTGCTATCTGCTATTAGGTGGAAGGTAAAAGCAAAAAAATGAAATTAGGGATAAAGGGGTTGCATACATATGAAAATAGCTGTAATAATTTAAGCATAAAGAATTTGCAAACATGTAAATGAAAAGAGATATTGAAGGGGTCAAAACGGTTGATCCCACCGAAGGTGAAGTTGAATTTTTAGATGTCACGATTGAGAACTGTATATACACCTGAAATCAGAAAATCACAGCAGTTATCAAGAAAATCACACCAGATATCAGAAATAACACACCATAGATTATAAATTCACACCAGATATTAGAAATTATAACTAAAAAACAATCGCAGAAGGAATTCCAAACAACAACTATCACAGTAAAACCCCCAAGGCAACCAATTTGTGACCCAACTAACTTGCTGAAAATATGAAAATCATATTAAAACAAAAAAATCCCATAATTAATTCAAAATTTCTAAGCAAAAACATTAAAAATAGCATTGCTATCGGTTTAAAATAGATTAAACATCTAAAGTTCTTTGTTTGACATAAGCCAATAGAGCATGAATTTGAGTAGTATTGACATGAAAAGGGTTAAAGTTGCTACCTTTTGCAGTTACCATCTAGTGTGTTACTTGATTTTAGTATTCCGATCCCTCAACACATGGTTATGTTTGTTTGATCTTGAATGGGGTACACCTGAAAATATTAAATTCCATGATTACATTATTAAGCATTCAAATTTGTAACACATAAAAGAAGCAAATTGAAGAAACACAAATAGCAAAAATATTTATATTGATTTTTCTCAGATAGCACTCTAGCATAGTCCCATCCAAAAGTGCTCCCAACTGTACTTATTACTAAAATACCTACAATATATACATACAAAACCCAAACCAAAACCCGCATGTGGAACTAAAATACAACAAAACCACCAAATAATAATAATAACAATAAACAAAAAATAGACAAAATTATTTTTAGCAATTTATGCAACTAACCTGTACCATAACGCCGAAGATCAAGATACCACCAAAAAATCTCCTTATTCAGATTCATTTCATCCAAACGATTTTCCAAATAATCAAAGGCGTTCTTCCCTATGACTTCCACCAATAAGCTCACCAACCTACCAACAAAAAAAATATACTATTATTATTATTATTATCATATCAAACAATAACATGTGTATTTCAAAATATAAGTAATTATAAGCTTCTCTAAACAAAAGAATAATAAATATTATTACCCGTGGGACAAGTAGATCCATGGCTGCAACAGTCTTGCCATCATCATTTTGGCGCATGTAGAAAGCCTTAATTTCCTGATAATTTAAATAAATAAATAGTTGTTACTTTTTTATTATTATTTTTGCAAAAGGGTAATAAGGGAAAAGATGATGCCTTTGGGTAGTCAGTGATAATAACAGGGCATCCATTGAAAGCCTCTTCGGTTATGTAACGTTCATGCTCGCTTTGCAAATCACATCCCCATTTCACCTATTATACAAAATAGCAACATACTTTCATTCATTTGTTTATTAATATTTATAGCATCCTTAATAAGAAAATGAAAATACCTAAAATTTATACTTTGATTTTAGAAGCAATTCAACTGCATCTGTGTAAGTCAATCTCACCAAGCTCTTCTCAACCACATCTTGGTGGAACAAAATCAAGAATTACACAGGGGCAATACAGTAATTTTGTAGAGGGATGAATGATGATTATGAATTAAACCCAAAAAAAAATCATACACTTAGATGATCATAATTCCTTTCTCAATCCAATTGTTGAAGAAATCCATATCTTCTTTGCAATTTTCAAGAACATGTTTCACCTAAATTGTTAAAAAGTTCATACCATTTTTTAAGACATGAACTATAAAAGTATAAAGTGGAACATTTTTTTCAAGAGGGGGTAACAAGGTAATTTACTATCTATAAAGGGTGGATAAAGTAACATACGCCATACTGGAGATAGGCAGTGACACATGCCATGTCATCATTCAGGTCCGCAAATGCAAGCTCGAGCTCAATCATCTTCACAGAAATACAAATTAAAAAAAAAGCACTTGTTTAGTTATTTAGTTCTATAATTTATAGAAACACTAATATTTATGGAAATGAGAAAATACCCAAAATTCTGCCAAATGTCTAGAAGTGTTGGAATTTTCTGCCCAAAAAGTAGGACTGAATGTATACACCTGAAATACGGTATAAATATTTTTAAAAACTAATAAAATAATGTCATGTTTTGAATGATTCTTTTAAGTTTAAATAACAAATGAAGGAAAAAAGTATATACATCAGAAAGAGCAATTGCATATGTTTCAGCATTGAGTTGACCAGAAACTGTCAAGAATGCAGGCTTTCTGAAAAAATCCTGTGAAATCAAAATGCAATTATTGGAACATAAAAAAAATTAAAATCCGAAAATAATATAATGTATTCTATATAAATCCCATAGAGAGAAATTAAATAATAGCATTGTAGATAGTTAGAGGCAATAACTCATTCTTATCAAACAGAGGGGCAAAATGGTCATTTACTCACTTGTGACCAATCAATCAAGCCATTTTCTGTTTTTGGGATTGAACTGGCTGGAGAATCAATAGCTTCTTTCGAGCTTGGTATCTGGTACCACAACAAAAAAGATCAAGGCCAAAGATGTAAAAAAAACAAAATGGAAGTATGAGTGAATTTTATAATAAATTAAAAGAAGCCTACATTAAAGAAATCATACCAATGTGGTTACACAAAATTGTTCACCAGCACCTTCACAATCTGCAGCTGTAATAATAGGACTTGCAGTCCAAACAAATCCATTTTCTTGAAAGAATTTATGTGTAGCATAAGCCAAAGCATTCCTACCCCTAGATACCTAAATTCAAATGGAATATCAAATGAGTGACAATTAGAAAAATGTAAATACAAGTCTTTATCTATATGTAAGTGTGTGTGTGTGTGTGTAAATATAACTGCACCAAAAGTATTATTATTATGTGTTGCTTAGGCAGTGGAGATAGAATTGGATATTGGTGGTGACAGCGGAAATGAAGAGGAGAAGGTTTCTTATGGAGAGAGAGATAGAGAGAGATGGAGAGAGATAGATACAGAGAGAGAGATGGTTGTACAACACCATTTTTTCTCTTAAACCTCTTAACAGAGAAAGGAAAGTTGAATCAAACCCTAGTTTTCTAGAAAAAGGGCTTTATGTCGGATTTCTTGAACCTGATTCAAATTCAGATGATGTACATCAATGTATACGTGAGTGGTCCATCGACTTCAAAGGTTTTTATGACGAGATCCATATGTGTTGGTGACTGGAATAAAGGAAGATAATAGAAAGAAAGAAGGTGATCTACAGATTATCTGAATCTTACCTGAGGGCGAAGACCAGAAAGATTGTGGTAACCACGGTACTGACTCCAAAATCCATTTAAAACATAAATCAGAAAGATATGAAATCAATAAAATCGATGATGGTGGTGTAGACGGTGGTGTGTGGTGGTGGAGGTCACTGGTTAGGGAAGAAAAAGGTGATTGTCTTACTGTTAACTGATGATGGAGATGAAGGGGGAGAACAACATTCGTTTTGGAGATCAATGACATAGTGGTCATCATTGAAGAAGAATGGGAGTAGGGTGATGGCTTTTGGTGGTCTCTGATTAAGAGAGAATGAGGAGACGTTGATGGTGGAATGTCTTGGTGATGGCGGTGTAATAGTGGTCTTGGTGATGGCGTTGTAATAGTGGTGCAACGGTGGTGCTGTGATGCGGAGATGACGAATACGGTAAGCGGTGTGAGGAGTGTTATCTGGTGTGAGATGGCGGTATAGAGAACAGTGGATGTGGGGGAGGGTTATATAAATGGCCAGAAAGATTAAGTGTAGGCGGAAGAAATGACGACATAGAGGGGGAGTTGTTGGAAGGGATAGGGAATGAGGACTAAGTCAAGAGCATCGAGGTTTAACTATACGTTGACCAGTTGAGATTAAGTATTTTGGTAATGCATAAGCTGATTGTAAATATTGCAATGAGGATTGTACCTCTTAAAATTCAGCAAAACATGGTAAATGCTTTTTAAGGTATAAAGATATATATATATATATATATATATATGTATATATATATATATATATATATATATATATATATATATATATATATATATATATATATATATATATATATTCTAAAATTTGATGTTACTTTTAAACTTAATTTTACTGTATTTTTTATATGTTGTTACAAATAAATTCGATTTTGTTGAATCTTTTTATAGAAGCAATAGCTGCGAATTTTTGAAGATAAATTACAAAGTTATGAAACAATAGCTACAAAATTTGTTACGAAAAAATTGTTATGAGATTTTCTATGCAAATGTAGTTATGGAATTTACGATTCTCAACCAATAAGTATTGTGTTCCTGTATAACTAATTCTCAACCAATCATTTTAAAACCCTAGATAAGGGCATTTTAGTAAATTAACATAATAATTAGTTAACATATTTTAAATTAATCCACAAAATTAGGAAAAAATCAATACACTCCAAATTTATTTGATTCCTTTTTTCTCTTATCTCCTTAAAACCGATTTATAGTCTCCAGAGAATCGGCGCTACATATTTTCTTTTCCTCTCTGAGACTCCCTTCATCGCATCGTTTGTTGCAGCCTCACATGTAATGTCCCAAAAATCAGAGTAAAATTTTCATTTTTCCAAAACAACCCCAAGTCAATAATTGTTTACAAAAACAATGTTTCAAAAGTATAGTTTGTAAATCAGAGTATCCCAAAATCCAATAACATAAAATCTGAAGCATGTGTATGATCACGCCTTTGCTTTTCCCGATCATCTGAAGTACCTGAAAGCATAACAAACAACTATAAGCACGAAGCTTAATGAGTTCCCCCAAAGTACCACCACACAGACAGATATCATACAACAAACATGCATACAAGATTTGTTGACCTCTAGTCTCAACCCAACCATATCGGGTTTGTTGGTACGTGTCCTCAACCTAACCATCTAGGTTTGTTGGCACGTGGCCTCAACCTTACCATATTGGGTTTGTTGATTGGCAACACAAAGCAGTACAGTCTCAACCCAACCACACTATGTCGACATATGAAACAGATAAACATATAGCCAGTAAACAGATAAGCAGGAAGATCTACAGATCACTACCGTATAGCAACATCCTAAATACTAGGATACAGATCTAACAGATTACTACAACATAGCAACATCCTATATACCAGGATACATAACCTAGTGGGTCGGCATTGGTGCCTTCAACCCACAAGTACAGTGAGGAAAACTCACCTGAATGAAGAAACCCGAGAAACACTGCAACACGCTTCCTTCTACACTGCTTGCTCCCGCGGATCCAATAACACCAGAACCATATAAAATCTTAATCACCAGTCAAAACCCTCAAGTTTGACGTAAAGTCAAACTTGGTCAAAAAGTCAACGGTCAACAAATTCAACAAAAGTCAAAGTCAAAGGTTGGTTGAGTACACCCTGTGTACTCAACTTATGCCCAGTATACATGGGATGGTTTAGTACACCCAACGTATGAAAATTACGCCCAACATACACGAGTTGGTTCCATCCTTTCCATTAAACACTTAATCCCTTAAGTACTTTACACCCAAACTTAGATCTAGCCTCAAAACATTGTGTTAAGTCATAAAGTTTCCACCTTTATGACTTTCCATGTCTAGGGAATGTACAAAAGCTAAAACCATAACGTATTAATCCATTAAGACATTACAAATCCTGAAGGGAAGGGATAGAAGGACCAAGATCACATTTTTATGTTTCCTAATAGCTCCATAATGGATAAAGTTTCCAAATTTATCCATTAGAATGGTCCTAACAAACAAGATCTAGTCTTTAAGTCTTAAAGGGACCAAAAGTGCATCTTTTTCAACTTAATCCATTAAGTGCAAGTCTCCAACCTTCATATATGAATCAATATGATGTTTAGATGGATAAAGTTTCCAAATTTATCTATAACAAGGTCACAAACTTTCGAGATCTATACTTTATGCACTTAAAGTGACCAAAAGCTCATAACACCCCAAACTAGCTAGATCTAACAATTTCATCATCAAGATTCAAACTTTATACCTCCAAAAGAAAGATCAAGGTGAACAAGGTTTGGATCTACAAGCTCCAATGCAACCAATGCTTCTTCAATGAGTTCCTTCTTCTCCAAGGTGAACCGGGAACACTCCAAAGCACTTAAAAACACCTTCTTTTTGCTCACAAGGCTCAAAATAGAGATATGGTTTCAAGAGAGGGTTTTTGAGAGGTGGAGGCTGAGAATGGAATGGATTTGGGGAAGTTAAGGAGCTTAAATAGGGCTCAAAACACGAAAATAGGGTTTGGACACTGATTGCATACACCCAGCGTACTCCTGGTACGCCCAACGTACTACAGATGCACTAGTACGCCCAACGTATGCGGCTAACCAAAAAATCATCCTAACTTCAACGGTCGTAACTTCTTCGTTCCAACTCCGTTTTCGACGTTCTTTATATCCACAGAAAGGTGTTGAAGAGCTCTACAATATTATTTAATTATCTTGGACTAAAAACTTCTCGAACAAAAATCCATATTTCATGCAAGTTCCCGCCCTATGACTTTTCCTTTTCCACCCTTCGGCCCTAAACACAATTCAAGGGTTAAATTTCTTAACTAAAATTACCTCCTTCCACAAGGACTAAACTTTTTCTCCTTAAGGCCCAAAACCTTACACAATTGACTTCCATCCCACGGCCCAAAAATGGCAGGAAACAGGATGTTACAATTCCTCCCCACTTAAATTAGATTTTGTCCTCGAAATCCGTCTCGGTTACGATTTCTAAAACAACACCAACATATTCCATAAACTCCCTCTAACCATTTCGAAATCAATGTATCTTATAAATAAAACTCAAGACACCACAAAAACCATAAAATCAACAATTTTCTCTCCCTAACTACATGACCCAACTTCTAGAGAAAAACCACAAAAACCGGGGACTCTCAGTACTACAACCACAAACCATCCTCATCCCTATACTTCCCGAAACCAGGAACCCATCAGTCTGTTCTTAGAAACCTTACCCTAAGACTGATGATCATCCATTCGTCGTACCCACCCCTAGTCCCTGACTAGGGACACCACCAAACGTGCTGAAAAGATACTCAACACATTCTGATCGCGAATTCTGCCCAAAAACTTTAAATATACTCTTGACTTCCTGACAAGTCATCACCAACCCGCTGCCCCCATAGGCATAAGGATGGTCAATCCAAGAATTCGCACATTGCATCGAAATCCCTCATCAGCTCAGGTGTACCCCTGCCTGAAAAATCACTCGAGATTTCAGAACGAACCCCTCATACTGGAAACCAAACTCCTAATAGAAAGCCCACAAGAATACGGGGTCCACCATAGCAACCATTCATTAAGCGACTTTCGGTGCACAAAATAATAAACCATTTTAAATAACTTTTCATGAGCAAATGATCCAAACCAGCTGGTCACCGAGTCTTCCGACTCCCAAGAACAACGCACTGTCATCCAACCATGCCAATAAGACTAACGATCTGAGACCTAACAGTCTCAACCAAATGGCTACCGGGTCTAAAGGTACTAAACCATCAACCCACTGTCTTGTAGAAAACCCATTAAACATTCCTTTCAGCGCTAATCAATCACAACCCAGGCCATACCCTTTTATTACGCGCAATACCTTGCACAACCTAGGCTACTACCCAACAAACGAATGAGATAGGTTGTTGTACTCTTTCTCCAACTCAAGGGCTACAAACCAATTAAGAACCGTATCAATGAATTCAGACCAGGTGTTCTCATGCTATCTTACTCAGTCCATATACACCTCCTCATCACCATATTTGATGAGCTACCACAATATACATCCCCAAAGGGAAGCACATAACCATCTCTAGATCTACTGTATTCCTTCTTCCTAACAACCTTACCCAAAGTATGAAGTCTCAGTTGATTTAATGAAATGACGATCCTCAACCGTTATCAGAACATCCTTATGAACGATCGAAACCAGATCCCACGCCTTGATTGAAACTGAATAGATTCCACCAATACGTAAATTGCTCGAAAAGACTTCTAAGGTGATCTATAAATGTTGCCAAAACTTTAGTCAGATCAATCCCACTACAAATCCTGCCGACACAACATGCCAAAAATTAGATTCTTCGTAGATCAAAATCACACCTGGAAAACTAAACAATGCTGCCCTAACATCCATACTTCCAATAACAAAGGACAACTGCCAAACTTGAGCCTGCTATGAATTAAAATTCCACACCATAATTGAGGGTAAACATACCCAAAAACCAAAGAAAATATAAAACATGCGGAACTTGACGATAGGTTGACGCATTCATTGAACTTCAACTGACACAACTCGAAACTTTCGAAGAACCTCCGCCTTATAGACGATGAACGAAATGACCAACGATCGAGGATGCATAGAAAATTAATCCCATGACCCAATATACTACTGAACAACCCATGTGGAACTAAATATACCAACTCTGAAACTAATCGACCGATCAGCAATTACCCATCCTGGACTATAGGTATTAAGCTATATAACAGGCTGACAAATTTCTCAACAATCGATTCTTAACCTGAGCGACCCAAACGCCTCTTGATCTATTCCTCGATGCTTCCTAAATGAGCCACTAACTACAACGAGCCCTTTGTCCAAAATCTTCTTGTCGCGAAGACGGCTCTTGGATTCCTATCCACATACATATGATGGCAACTTGCTCTGCACTCCTGTCTTGCCAAAATCCTGAACCAACATTTCCCGAACCACAATTCCCTATGACCCATTCTTCTGAAACCAAAACTCGAAGAGGTCGTTGATCCTCTAAACAGAACATCCATCTCTCCCCAACTTGGGTTCTAACTGATAGGGTTTAAGCATAACAAAACAAACTTAAAACTCTTAAGTGTGCATGCAACCTAAAACAAGATCTATGTTTTTCACTATTGAACCTATAACTATAAACATCAAAATAAGAACCCTAGAAACCCTAGGTAATTTTCGAAAATCACTAAAGAGAAGGATTATGGTTACATACCTTTTAGTTGTTATAGCAAACACTTAGAAATCCTATTGTTGATCTTTTGGAAGCAAGCACCACAAGCGTTGTGCCTCAAATGGTTCACACCCAACATAAGCAAGAAGAAGATTATGGAAAGAGGAGGAATGAGAACAAAATTTCGGCCTAGCTCTCTAAGAGTATGAGTGTTCGAAATTGCTAGGCATAAGGTCCTTTATATAGTGGTACAAGGATGCCCTGGATAACCCTAATTTGAATATAATAATAATATTTCAAATTGGTAATTATCCAGCTCCATATTTATTCACATGGGATAATCTAGAATTATCCCCTAGAAATCGTCCAGCCTCTTGGTGGAAGGTAGAGCCTTTTGCTCAATTATTGAACAATTGTACTTTAGACCCTACACTTTTAATTAATTCCATTAATCCCGAAATTAATTCCAATTAATTTCTAATTAATTATTAATTAAATATTACTATTTCTAATTAATATATTATTCTCATAATATATTAATAAATTATTTATTACAATTTATTAATCAAATAATAAATCAACCCCTCTCTCCAAAAATCATCATGTCTAGTTGCTAGGTTTGAAGGCAACCCAAAAGGACTGTGTTACTATCAATTCTAGTTTATACTAGTTATAGTTATAGGCTTAGATACCTTATCCAACAGTTTCCCACTTGGATAAGTCTGTAACTATAATTGCCAGTATAACTTCTAAATTGATCAGCAAATTGTCGCTTCCAAAATCCGTTGTCGAACTCTGACCCAGTCAGTTACGTTTCCTAAGACAAGCGATCATATAATCCTCCATTATGCAAGATATCATTTGGACATAAGACATGAAACATAATCTATCTCATTGTCCAATACTTTGTTTCCCGATTTTTGATTTGTAATGACATAGAACTTCTAATCGAACACATCAATTTAGTCCTGGTCGGGCCCGACACTACAAGTCAACACCAAATCACTGAGGGACCCAAAGATATCGCTTTTCCGGTTAGGGAAAAAGGAACGAATAAACTGTCACTTATATGCTTTCTCCATTTACTCATCAAATCATGCACAACAATAAATTTTATATCATCAAGTTACTAATGCGTTTACGTATCATCAATTCATAACTGATTCATAAACCACAACTCATATATCTCCGTTTTAAGATTCTAAGATATTATCGTCTCAGAATTACTCGTGATAAATTCCATGAAGTAATTCTCTGAGCGTGGGTTCATCCAATACTTAAATATCCATTTCTAAGTACTCATGAACATTGTAGCAACTCTATTGCTATGTCCAAAACTCTGACAATCTACAAATCAATTCGCGACAATCTTAATTCACTACTTATTTCCAAAAGTATGATCAACTGTGGAGTTTTGAATAATCGAATTATTCGGGAAGTAAAACATGCAAAAATGAAACACAATAATAAACAACTGACAAAAGGTAGTAAACAAACTCATAAATAATTCTCTATTATTTAATCACCAAAAGTCAATTACATTTACTTTGTTACAAGTTTCAAACTAACTATCTAACTACTAAAACTAATATCATCTCTTAGACCAATGCTCCTAGCATGCTGAATGTGTTTAACCCTACTCAGACCCTTTATGAGTGGATCTGCAGGATTCTCTTCATATGATACGCTCTTCACAATGAGCTGACCTTCTTCTACTCTATGTCTGATGAAATGGTATTTTCTGTCGATATGTCTTGATCTGTCATAATCTCTTGGTTCCTTTGTCAAGGCAACCACTCCTTCATTATCACAGAAAATTTTCATTGGCTCCTTGTGTTCAATTAGGTGTCTAAGCCCATAACTATAATTGGTATGTACTTGACCCAAGAGTAGCATGGTCCATTTCGGGTTGCCTTCACCAGAACAATCTGATAGGATGGATATTTAAGAAATAGGTTATTTGTGATTTATTAATATATTATAAGTATAATATATTTATTAAGAAATCATATTATTTAATTAGTATTGATCAAGAATTAATTTGGAATTAATTTGGTGATCAAAAGTGACTAATTAAATTAACGGGGACTGATTAAGTAAATCAGTAATACATATAGTTTGGGCTAATAACCCATGTTGATTAGAATAGACTAAAAGTTAGTCCAAAGGGCTTATCATATGGATTATTGGATTAAAGGCCCAAGGGAGTGGATTAGGGTTTACAAGTTGAAACCCTAGGAATTCCACACTATAAATGTAACCCCCAATGCACCTAAAATTAGTTGAATGGCTCCTAGTTGAACCCTAGCCGATTTTAGTGCTTCATGACCACTCTCTCATTATCCTCCAATTGTTCATGGTGTTTGTGACTTGTTTGAGGCATCACACTTGGGGTGCTAAGCTCTTGAAAGGCCAAATTCCATATGCCTACAACTAAGAGGTATTCTTCTAATTAGTAATTGTGTTTCAAATATCTATGTTGTATGCTAGTTATAGGTTTCATGCTTTAAATAATTTTGTTTCATTTATAACTAAAGAAAACTTAGATCCAAAGCATTAGGGTTGTATGTGCACCATAGGAGTGTTATAGTACATACAACCCAATAGTGGTATCAGAGTCATGTGTGTTTTCTGTTATTTGATGCAATTGTTGTTTGTTCAAAGCTGAAAAAATCGTTTTTTTTACTCTGCCTGATCACCACGAGGTGGTCAAAATTACCACGAGGTGGTGACGGGTCTGGCAGATTTTTCTGATTTCTTGGCTTAATTTGGATTTGGATAATTACTATAAGTTGTTTTGTTGATCAAAATTCAATTTTTTTGTTATGAAAATAATTATCCTTATCTAAATTAAAAGATAAATTGTCAAATTATAAAATAATTACTAGATTATATGATAAACTAATTATTTGTATCATTTGATTTATCTACATGAATTGTAATTAGGTCAAATTGGTAAAAGATAATATGATTATTTTTTTTGGTTAAAATTTGGTCTAAATTTTTTGAAGAGTTACAAAACTTGCCATCAAGTTTTGGAACTCAAAAGTTTTTTAAGGAGTTACAAAACTTGTCATCAAGTTTGGAAGCCAAAAGTTTTTCAAGAGTTACAAAACTTGCCCTCAAGTTTTGGGACTTAAAAAGTCTCTTTTATGAAACATTAACTCTAGTAATTGAAAGGTTTCAAAAGATGCAACTCTTGGGTTCATAACTTAAAAATTAATTAAATAGTTTTTAATTTTGAATTTTTATATTTAGAACCTTGATGTTTTTTTTTTGAATAGTTCAATTACACTCTTATGGATTTTATTAAGTTAATTAAATGTTTAATTAAGAGAGTATTATTAAATTCATAATCACATGGTTTAAGATTAATTAAATTAAGAGTATAATTTATTAATAGATTAAACCGCCTAGTATTTTAAAAGTTTAAAATACACCCTTATACTATATAAAATTAAAAGTTTAATATACTATATTGTTGGGTTTTGAGCATTCTAACACTTCCTAAGTGTACATGCAACCCTATTAAACCTTTGGATCTATGTTTGTCTAAGATACATGCAAAATATTATTTTCCAAGGTTTATAACCTATCTAGCATGGCATGGGGTACTTTTAACCATAAAAGAACTAGATGAATTACATACCTTTTGTTGATTGTTGATTCCTTGGAGTTTGAGAGCCAAGCACCAATAATGTGAATGCCTCAAATGGAAATCACAAATCACCACAAACTTGGAAAATGTATGAGAGAGTATACTAACTCTTGATTTTGGCCACCACACTTACACATACATAATGGTGTTTTTCATGCAACATAAGCTTGTTTATATAGTGTACATGGTTAGGGTGAAACCCTAATAACCCATGTCTTTTCCTCTTCCAAGGATCCATGGGTAAAAGCTCCATGGATCATCCATGGACTTCCATATAAGCTTAGCCCATTCCTAAATGAGTGTTAGCCCACACCATATAAATATAATAGCCCATGATTTAATTAGTCTTCCTTTTAATCACTAAATTAATTCATAATTAATTCAAGATTAAAACTAATTAAGTAACATGACTTTATATTAATATATTATAACTTATAATATATTAATAAATCGTAAGTATACAACTCTCATAAAATTATCCATAACTAGTTTGGGTGAAGTGCAACCCAAATGGACCATGCCGGGTCGGGTCAAGTATATACCAAATAAGTTATGAACTTAGACATCTTATCCAACAGACTCCCACTTGGATAAGTCTAATAACTGTATTTGCCTATATTACTTCAGGAACCAACCGGCAATCGTAGCTCTCGAAAACTCTTGTGAACTATGAAGCACCATTTTAGATAAGTGATCATATAATCCTCTGCTCTCATGATATCAGCCGGACAAATACATGGAACAATGTCTTACTTATTGTCTAGCAGTTATTTCTCGATTTCCGATTTGTTTGACAAAGAACTTAACTGAACACATCAATTTAGTTCTGACCGGGCCCGGTACATGGGTCAACACAAAATCATCAAGGGGCCCAGATATCGCTTCTATTTCTAGAAGGAACAGATAAACTTCGACTCATATGCTTGTTCTACTACTTATTGAATTGCACACAAAGGCACGTTTTATAACATCAAGTTACTGATGCGTTTACGTGCAATCAATGCACAACCAACTCATAGGTAACAACTCATATCTCTAGGTTTGAAGACTTATATGATATTACCGTCTCACGATCACTCGAGATAAATTCCATGAAGTGATACAAGTGAGCGTGAGTTTATTCCAATACTCATAACTTATGAGTACTCATGAATGTTGTAGCAACCATTGCTATGGCTAAACACCTTTAGTCATCTACAATCCCAATTCATGACAGTCTTGATTCATACCTACTTCCGACATATGACCGACTGTGGAGAGTTTGAATAAATTAATTATTCTGGAAGTCAAAACATGCAAAACTGAAACAATAGTCAATAATTGACAATGATAGCAACACTTTACTCATAAATAAATCACAAATTTTATTCATCATCAAACGTCGATTACATTTTACAAGTTTCAGAAAAGGCTATCTAATCTGTAAAACTAATATCGTCCCTCAGCCCGATGCGCCTCGCATGCTGGAAATGCTTCACCCTCGTCAGTCCCTTCGTAAGGGGATCCGCAGGGTTCTCATCTGACGATACCCTCTTTGCCACAAGGAGTCCCTCTTATATCTTGTGTCTTATGAAGTGATATTTTCTGTCAATGTGTCGGGATCTGCCATGATCTCTTGGTTCCTTGGCTAAGGCAACCGCACTATTGTTGTCACAGAAAATCTCCATAGGCTCCTTAATAGCTGGTACAACTCCAAGGTCTCCGATGAAGTTCCTCAACCATATCGCCTCCTTTGCCGCTTCACTCGCTACTATGTACTCTGATTCACAAGTCGAATCAGCTACAGTCTCCTGTTTGGAACTCTTCCAAGTGATTGCCCCTCCATTTAAGGTAAAGACCCAGCCCGACTGAGAGCGGAAGTTATCCCTATCAGTCTGAAAGCTAGCATCACTATACCCTACTACTCTCAAGTCATCACTCCCACCAAGGGTAAGGATCCAATCCTTAGTCCTCCGCAGGTACTTGAGAATATTCTTTACCGCAGTCCAATGAGCCTTGCCAGGGTTCCCCTGATATCTGCTGACCATGCTCAAAGCGAAGGCCACATCAGGACGGGTACAAGTCATAGCATACATGATCGAACCAACAGCGGAAGCATAAGGTAATCGACTCATCTCAGCTATCTCATCTTCTGTACTCGGGCTCTGAGCCTTGCTCAGTTTGGCATTGCTTTGGATCGGTAATTCTCCTTTCTTGGAATTCTGCATGTTGAACCTTTTCAACACCTTATCCAAGTAGATACTCTGACTAAGTCCAATTAGTCTTTTACTCCTTTCTCTTAATATCCTTATCCCTAGGATATAGGTAGCTTCTCCAAGGTCCTTCATAGCAAAGCACTTCCCAAGCCAGGACTTAACCTCCTGCAAGGTTGGGATGTCATTTCCTATGAGTAGTATGTCATCCACATACAGTACCAAAAAGCTAACTATACTCCCACTAGCTCTGACATACACGCAGGACTCATCTTTACTTCTTGAGAAACCAAACTCTTTGACCTTCTCATCGAAACAAAGATTCCAACTTCGAGATGCTTGTTTCAATCCATAAATGGATTTCTCAAGCTTGCACACTCTATTGGGGTACTATGCACTGACAAAACCTTCTGGCTGATTCATGTAAACATCCTCAGCCAACTTTCCGTTAAGGAAAGCGGTTTTGACATACATTTGCCATATTTCATAATCATGAAATGCAGCAATGGCTAGCATAACCCTAATAGACTTAATCTTTGCTACTGGTGAAAAGGTTTCATCATAATCAATACCCTGAGTCTGAGTAAACCCCTTCGCAACCAGTCGAGCCTTATAAGTGTGCATCTTCCCATCCATGTCGGTCTTCTTCTTGAAGATCCATTTGCACCCGACTGTCTTACGGCCTGGTACATTGTCAACCAAGTTCCAAACTTGATTGTCATACATGGACTGTATCTCGCTGTCCATAGCCTCCTTCCATTTAGCAGACTCTGGGCCTGCCATGGCTTCCTTAACACTGTTAGGTTCATCCAGATTTACCAGTGTACTGTCACTGATAAATGTATCACCTTCCGTAGTAATATGAAATCCATAATAAAACTCAGGTGTGTTCCTAACCCTTGTGGAACGCCTCGGAAGTATAGACTCGTCAGCTGGATCAACAGGAATTTCCTCCTCAAGTTGATTGCTAGTGTCTGAGGTTCCTTCACCAATTGAGTCTTGAATTTCTTCAAGGTCAATTTGCCTCCCACTGTCTCCTTGGTTTATAAATTCTCTCTCTCGAAAGACCCCTCTCCTAGCCACAAAGACCACATTCTCACTGGGTCTGTAGAAGAGGTAATCAAAGGATTTTTATGGGTAGCCGATGAAAATACACCTTTCACTTCGAGGTTCGAGCTTGTCATGAGTTTCGCGCCTCACGAAAGCCTCGCAACCCCAAATCTTGATATGGTCTAGATTGGGAACTTTCCCAGTCCACATTTCATGAGGTGTTTTGGCAACCTTCTTTGTAGGGACTAGATTAAGGATGTGGGCGGCAGTCTCTAAGGCATACCCCCAAAAAGAGATTGGTAGCGAAGCTCGACTCATCATAGAGCGAACCATGTCCAACAAAGTTCGATTGCGCCTCTCAGCTACACCATTCAGCTGTGGTGTCCTGGGAGGTGTCAATTGTGAGACAATCCCACACTCCTTAAGATAGTCGAGGAACTCAGTACTAAGATACTCACCACCTCGATCGGATCGAAGCATCTTAATGTTCCTGCCCAATTGATTTTCTACTTCCTGTTTAAACTCTTTAAACCTTTCAAAAGTTTCTGACTTATGTTTGATTAAGTAGACATAACCATATCTACTAAAATCATCAATAAAAGTCACATAATAGCGATTAGCATCCCTTGTGGCGGTTTTGAATGGTCCACATACATCAGTATGTATAAGGTCCAACAAACCCTCACCCCTTGCACAAGTACTAGTGAAGGGTGATTTTGTCATTTTTCCAAGTAGACAAGACTCACAACTATCATCCGACTTGAGGTCGAACGACTCCAAGACTCCATCCTTTTGGAGCTGGCCTATGCGTTTCTTGCTTACATGTCCAAGACGACAATGCCACAAAGATGCTTTATCCAAGCTAGTAGAAGAATCAATACATAATACATTATTTCCTAAATTATCTACAACCGATACAGCTTCATACACACCATCACAAGGTAATGCTTTAAAATAAAGAACATTATTAAAGAAAGCATTAATACTACCAACTTCATTATCAAAAGAAAAGGTAAAACCTTGTTTGTACAAAGCATGAAAGGAAATAATATTCCTCGCCATTTCAGACGAGTACACACATTTATTCAAATCTAACTTTAACCCACTATCTAGCAACAAAGTGTAAACTCCAATCTTGGTAACAGGTGCAACCTTCTTGTTCCCCATGATTAAGTTTATCTTTCCATGCTCCACATCCTCACTTCTTCTTAGGCCCTGCAAGTCACAACAGATGTGAATACCACAACATGTATCAATAACCCAAGAATTAGAATATGGTGAGTTATTAGACAATATAGTGTAAATACCTGCATGGGATGGTTTCACTTTCCCATCCTTGACATCCTGCAAGTACTTTGGGCAGTTTCACTTCCAGTGCCCCTTATTTTGACAGTAGAAGCATTCAGCATCCTTAGGGATGGCAGAAGGAGTGATAGAACCACCTTTGGTTCCAGATGAGGAGCCTTCAAGGGACTTTCCCTTGGTACCCTTCGAAGGGTGCTTCCTCTTCTTCCCTTTGCCTTGCCCGATAGCCAAAACAGGGGTAGTAGTAGGAGTAGGAGTAGCAACCGACTTACTTTTAAGACCACTTTCGGCAGTCTTCAGAAGTCCTTGAAGCTTACTGAGTGTGACTTCCTCCTTATTCATGTGGTATGTCATACGAAATTGATCATAACACGATGGCAAGGAGTGCAAAATGATATCAATTGCCAACTCCTCAGGGAAGTTCACATTCAGTTTCATTAGACGGTCCACATACCTTTGCATTTTCTGCATGTGGCTCGTGATTGGTTCGCTATCCTTCATACGGGTAGTGATCATGGAGGAGATTATTTCATACCGCTCTTGACGAGAACTCTGATGGTACCTTTCCATCAAATCCTGATGCATCTCAAAAGGGTAATAGTCCTCATAGGACTTTTGGAGTTCAGCTGTCATGGTGGCCATCATGATGCACGCCACCTTGGTGGCATCTCTTTCATGTGCCTGATACTCAACGACCTCCTCAGGAGTAGCAGTGGACTCATCAAGCTCCTTTATCTCCTTATCGAGGACATATTCCTTGTCCTCGTAACGAGTAACCATCCTGATGTTCCGGATCCAATCCATGAAGTTGGAACCATCAAAGATGACCCTCCCATAAAGGTTCATGAGGGAAAAAGAGCCAGTAGGGTTAGAGCCCGAAGCTTTGTTGTTGGAAGACATCTGAAAAGAAGAAAACAAGTTTAGATTAGATATATCGAATCCTTAATAATACACCCAAATGTAATATTAAGGCTAGGATCCAACACAATATATTATAACTTAGAAGAGGGATGCCGTAATCTAAGCTATAATATATTTGAAGGTAGGTGAATGACGATTCACCAATTTCCACCATGAAAACGAAATGAATTATTAGGTTTAATTGGTTTTTTGAAATTCCTAGATTCTTTTGAGATTCATTGAACTTTTCAATGGCATGTTTCAATCTCGATTGTGCCCTTCAAGTTTTGTGACTGGGATGCCGAGGATCACAAAACAAGGTGTGAATAACCATGCAAATTCACTTGGTACCCTTAATATTATCACCTAATCAATGTGCCGGTTAACCACACACGCTCCACCGATCTATGATAAACATTAAGTCACCCTTCGTGATCCTTACTAGTCCAAGTTAGTGTTCCGGTTAACCACACACGCTCCACCAACGACTTGGTAAGGTACAAAGTGTGAATTTCATGGGTTAGCACCATATTCACATTTTCCTAAAGTAACTAAGATTGGGAATTTATATAAGGTTTAGTTACTTTATAATATTCATCATACTTTTAATGAGAATTTATAAGTCCTTGTCCTACCCGTTCGGCTAACGACCCTCCACCAGTCAAGCAAACGGTGGGTGAGAGTGGACACCCATTAAGTTGCCATTTTATAGGCAACAACCTTATACCCACCTTATAGACTGGCTTCGTGAATGAGGCGTACTAGCGGTAAGACGACTTTGATCTTATACATATATATAATAATTAACCATTAATGTTATAAATAGTATAAGGGTTGAATTTTAACTTTTAAAACTCTAAGGGTTTGGAATTAAAGTATATTAAAGTGTGTGTAACTTTACAAATTCCAAAACTTGAGGACAAGTTTTGAAACTATTCAAAACCTTTCATTTCATAACTTATGAATTAAAGGTTCATAAAAATGAAGACTCTTCATTTCCATGTAACTTATGTGTTTTAAGTGTGTGTTTAAAAGAAGTGACCTTTGGATATCCATAACTTGAGGACAAATTATGGACTCCATTAAAACACATAAATGATCAAGAATTAATCCTAAACAATTCAGCAAATAATTCCTATCATCTTCTAAATTCATAAGAACATGAACATGATCATCAAAGTTTCAAGAATTATATGAACACATACAAAGCATGAAATTTTGATATAAGCTATTGTAAATGGATTAGAACAACCATTACACCAACTAAAACAAGTTTTAAAACACCAAAACAGTTTAGGTTAATGTTTCTAGTCCATTTCCAGCAGCAAAAGTCGAAAATCTGCATTCTGAGGCTCCTACTCGCCGAGTGCACGAACCTACTCGCCGAGTAGGATGAGTTTACTCATGAACTCGGCGAGTCCCCCCATGGACTCGGCGAGTTCATCAGGCAGACAGCAAAAAATTCGACTTTTTTTACTATTTTGCGTCAAGTATCAAACAAACAAGCCTAGGCTCTGATACCACTGTTGGGTTTTGAGCATTCTAACACTTCCTAAGTGTACATGCAACCCTATTAAACCTTTGGATCTATGTTTGTCTAAGATACATGCAAAATATTATTTTCCAAGGTTTATAACCTATCTAGCATGGCATGGGGTACTTTTAACCATAAAAGAACTAGATGAATTACATACCTTTTGTTGATTGTTGATTCCTTGGATTTTGAGAGCCAAGCACCAATAATGTGAATGCCTCAAATGGAAATCACAAATCACCACAAACTTGGAAAATGTATGAGAGAGTATACTAACTCTTGATTTTGGCCACCACACTTACACACACATAAGGGTGTTTTTCATGCAACATAAGCTTGTTTATATAGTGTACATGGTTAGGGTGAAACCCTAATAACCCATGTCTTTTCCTCTTCCAAGGATCCATGGGTAAAAGCTCCATGGATCATCCATGGACTTCCATATAAGCTTAGCCCATTCCCAAATGAGTGTTAGCCCACACCATATAAATATAATAGCCCATGATTTAATTAGTCTTCCTTTTAATCACTAAATTAATTCATAATTAATTCAAGATTAAAACTAATTAAGTAACATGACTTTATATTAATATATTATAACTTATAATATATTAATAAATCGTAAGTATACAACTCTCATAAAATTATCCATAACTAGTTTGGGTGAAGTGCAACCCAAATGGACCATGCCGGGTCGGGTCAAGTATATACCAAATAAGTTATGGACTTAGACATCTTATCCAACATATATATGTATAAGTAAAAAGTCAGTCTTACCGTTAGTAGGCCTCATTCACGAAGCTAGTCTATAAGGGGTGTTTAAGGAAATTGCCTATAAAATGGTGATTGAATGGGTATCCACTCTTACCCACCGCATTCTTGACTAGTGGAGGGTCGTTAGACGAACGGGTAGGATAGGACGCAAACTTCCATTAAAAGTATAATGATTTATAAAGTAACTAAACACTTTATAAATTCCCAATCTTAGTTACTTTGGGAAAATGTGAATTTGATGCTAACCCATGAAATTGCACATTGCACCTTATTGGTCAGTTAGTGGAGCGTGTGTGGTTAACCGACACACTAATGTGGACTAATGAAGGATGGCAATGGGTTTCTCTTAAATTATCATTGATCAATGGAGCGTATGTGGTTAACCGGCACATTGATTAGGTGATTAATGATATCGAGAGTACTAAGCTAATTTGCATGGTTATTCACACCTTGTTTGTGATCCTCGGTATCCCAGTCATAAACTTGAAGGGCATAATCGAGATTAAACATGCCATTGAAACGTTCAATGAATCTCAAAAGAATCTAGGAATTTCAATTCATTTAAAACCTAATATTCATTTTTGTTTTTCATGGTGGAAATTGGTAAATCGTCATTTACCTACCTTCAAATATTTTGCAATTGGATTATGGCATCCTTCTTCCGAATTGTAGAATATTGTGTTGGGTCCTAGCCTTAATATTTCATCTGGGTGTTATATTAAGGACTTAAATCAATTAACTTGAATTTCTCCCTTGTAAATGTCTAGTTCTGACAACTATGGTCTTCCCAAATCTTTTGAAAAATAGCTTCCCTCACGAAGATGATGTTCCACGTTTCGATCATGAAAATGGAAATGATACTTCACTTCCTCCACCTCCTCTAATATTTCTCCCTAACCCACATGTTCGTCAACTTGAAAAGTTCAAGGACACTCAAACCCTATTGGCAAGCAAACACCAAGATGGAAGGTTTGTGTGTGCACACGTCTTAAAGATGAAGTCACACATTGACAGGTTGGGAATGTTGGGTGTCGTGTTCTTAAGGAAGCTGGTTGTCGACTTGGTTCTTCATTCACTTCCTAAGTCATATAGTGAGGTTGTTTAAAACTACTATATGACAGATCACGACATGACCCTTATCGATCTTACATATTTGTTAATTGCTTCTGAATCAGCAATGATTTGGCACACTGGTAATGCAAATTTGATTGGAAGATCTACTTCCCAAACTTCCATGGACATTGACAATGGAAACATCGGAAGTTCAGAAAATATTTCTCTTCCCAAGGGAAAGGCTAAGTCTAAGATTGTCCCGTGTGCCATTCCAAAAGAGTATGTTTTTTACTACTGCCAAGAGAAGGGCATTGGTTGCGAAGCTGCCTTATCAACCTGAAGGATCATAAGGATGGTAAAGTCAGAGTTTATGACTCTGCTTCAGGAAAGTCCACTATCTAACTCTATTAAGTTCCTATTTCTAGATTCTTAATACATGATGTGATAATATCACATTTTGGATGTTTTGTAGGATCGAAGAAGAGAAAGGAAGCTTAAAGAAAGAGCAGGCCAAGTCTGATCGCGAAGAGATGGATTTCGATCGCATGATTCGATGATCAAAGTTTTGAGCTGCTGCTTAGGAGTTATGATATATTGCTTAGAAATACGTAGCAACATAGTTTTCATTTTTAATTGCATTGTAAGGAGAAGATTTTCCGCAATTTTATAAATAAAGAAAATTTTGATTTTATCTTATTTTATATTTCCTTGCAATGGCATTTGTGAAAATTGATGTTTGTATGTTTCTATTTTTAGCAATATCGATTTGATTCTTTCGTTTGTGGTAGTGCCTAAATTTACCAAATAAGGAAAGATTCTCATCACCAAGTTTCAATTGGACAAAAACTTGGAATCATGCAACTTGTATTGTATGATGAATGAGAACCTTCATCTTTAGGAAATTAAGACTAATTCCTTGTTCACATATAGATGTGAGTCAAGTGAAGGACTAGGGGATCTAGTACACTTTGTTGTGCACTGGTCAGGTCCACCACAAAGAACGATAAGACTATTTGTCATGATTTATTAAAAGTTTAGTAAATATGGTTATGCTTACAAGTTTAAGTGTAATTCTGAAACATTGAAAAAGTTTCAAGGTATAGCAGAACGAATAAGAAGAATCAAATTAGGCAGAAAGATAAAAGTTTCTTCAATCTGGAAGGAAAGAAGAGTACTTTAGTATCGTGTTTTATGATCATATTAATGATTATGAAAACCATATCACAATTGATCCTCTAAGGACACCTTAGTGCACTTGTATGGCTAAGAAGAGGAATCGGGAATTGTTGAAATGGTTAAATCAATTAAGGTGAGTCATACTTCGTTCCAAAATCAAGTCTTAGAGTCATGCTCCAAGATTGTTCCTTGAGTGACATATCTTAAGTAATGGTAGTTGTGATGTCTTTAAGACAAATACCAACTAAGACCAATTACATGAAGTGTTGTCTTGATAAGATCTCACACTCTTGAATATTTGATTGTTAAGGAATGTTTCTTGACAAAAGAATCTTATATGTCAAGAAGTCATTGGAAGTCTTAAAGACCTTTAAAAGTTTCAAGAACTAATCAATAATAAACCTATTTGTTTATCACTAGCACACGACTTGAGGTTTGTAACCTATCGTGTTGACATATTCTTGTTTCTGTGCTCATTCCAGTTAAAGTTGACTATGCATGTGAGTTCTATGAGTTCTCAATTGTTTACATAAGGCAAGGCACCTTGATCAGTGAAAGTTCATTGATCAGTAAGGGTGATCTGCTCAACAACTTGGAAGACATGGTAGGCCCTTGTGTTGCCAAGTGGCAGGAAATTAAGATTGAGCAAGTTCAGTCCGTATGATTTTGAATTTGTCATAGACGTTATCTTATTATAATGTTTGGGAATGACATATTCACTTGGATAGGAACACATACACCATAAAATCTAAGTGTCGTAAGGTTTCTCTCCAATTCATGAAAATGATTGTGAGGAAACGCTTTCACTAAGTAGATTTTAAGGACATAGCAGTTGTATTAATTGCGTTCTCAAATTTGATTATGATTACGGCATCCCTCTTCATAGTTCGAATTGTGAGAAATGGCAAATAGTTTGAACATTCGGAACTTATTGTTGTAAGTTCTGAATAGTTTAGACACACATATGAGCTTTCTAATAAAAGGTGTATAAGCTTAGATAAAGGCTTATCGAAGCATCTCGTATCAGAAATCTGAACTTTGGTAAGAAAGTCAATAAAGTATTGATTTCTAGAAGTCCAGCTGATTTTGGATACATGTCAAAGCTAGTGGGATCATAAATGCTATGCTAGTAACAAAATAATTGTTATGCTAGTGGGAGCATAATTATTATGGTAAGTGTTGCGAGTTAGCAATACTATTTATAGGAAACAAAGTTCTAATTTGGAAAATTGCAAAGGTTGAAAAGTGGTTTCGCTATAGTAAGGAGAGGATACTTATACTTTATTTTGAATCTAAAAGTTTAGATTGAAGTATTAATCAAACTTAGCCATGGATATATATGAATACCATGTTGAAATATTTCAATATTGGACATTCTATATATGGAAATATTATAGCAAAAGACTGGTCAGGTATCATGTCTTTATGTAAGACATTATGAATCGTATCCCACATGCTTCAGATATAGGATCGATTGCATATGCTATAATATTCACGTGTTCTAATTTTCCAAATGCCTAGGGCATTAAGAGGGAAAAAGGACTAGAACCGGATATGACTAAAGTGGTTAAACAACTGTCAAGGACAATCTAAGGTTCGCTAAGGATTAGTTGCTTAAGGACAGTTGGAAGTATAGTAATGGATGGATCATATTGACATTATTATGAATAGACATAATTCTATTAATAATACATTGTCATATGGCAAATATGAAAATGTTTCCATAATGGGAGATGGATATTAAGAATCTGTTTATGCAAGAAGGATGTTCAAAGGAATGTACTTTGAATTTGAGACTTCGCTTCCTTGGTATTATTTTGTTATCAATCTCCAAAGGAATACTTTGTAATATCGTTGGCAAAGTCTCTGTGATTTTTGTACCTCGACATTACAAAAGGATCATTGCATTATAGTGGCAAGAATTAGGTATTCTTACACTAAGGATTTGGAATTGTGAAATGTGCATCATTGAAATGTTTTCAACTGATATATTTCACGAAGTAAGGACCATAGGTAAACATAGTGTGCATGCTTGGAGCATGGGATAACTATTGTTTTAATTCAAGTATTAAGTTGATTAATCGAAACATTATACAATGAATAATGTGTAATCAATATGGTGATTAAATAAAAGGTGTTTTATTTATATTCAAAAGTTTTGAGACCATATTGGATTCGATTATTCTTGTGTTTCACTTCGCATGTTTTTGACTTCCCGAATAATAAGATTATTCAAACCATCCACAGTCGATCATACTTTGAAAGTAGGTATTGATGCAAGACTGTCATGAATCCGTCTGTAGATTGTCTAAGTGTTAGACATAGCACAAGTTTGCTATAGTATTCATGAGTACTCCTGTAATAAGATTTGAGTATTGGATTAAACCCATGCTCATCTGAATCACTTCATGGATTTTATCACGAGTGATTAGTAAGACGATAATATCTTATATTCTTAAAACGCACTAGTAACTTGGTGTTATAAAACATATCATTGTGTGTGATTTGATGAGTAGATAGAGCAAGCATATGAGTCGAAGTTTATCCGTTCCTTTTACCCAAAGAGGGATAAAAGCGATATGTGTGGGCTCCTCGATGATTTAGTGATGACAACCCTAAGCGCTTGGCCAAGCCTAGACTAATTTGATTTGTTCAATTAGTCAGTCATCATAAATCGGAAATCGGGAAACAACACATGGACAGAGAGAATGATTATAATCCATGTCTCAGTTCATACGATATCTAGAATGGAGGAATATATGATCCCTTATCTAATGGACACGTCAGAGTTCGACAGCGGCTTTTAAGAGCTATGATTGCTAGTCGGGTTTTGGATTTGTACTTGAAGTTATAGTTATTAGACTTATCCAAGTGGGAGACTGTTAGATTAGGTGTCTAAGCCCATAACTATAATTGGTATGTACTTGACCCGAGAGTAGCATGGTCCATTTCGGGTTGCCTTAACTAGAACAATCTGATAGGATGGATATTTGAGAAAGAGGTTATTTGTGATATATTAATATATTATAAGTATAATATATTTATTGTGAAATCATATTATTTAATTAGTATTGATCAAGAATTAATTTGGAATTAATTTAGTGATTAAAAGAGACTAATTAAATTAACGGGGACTGATTAAGTAAATCAGTAATATATATAGTTTGGGCTAATGATCCATGTTGATTAGAATGGACTAAGAGTTAGTCCAAAGGGCTTATCATATGGATTATTGGATTAAAGGCCCAAGGGAGTGGATTAGGGTTTACAAGTTGAAACCCTAGGAATTCCACACTATAAATGTAACCCCCAATGCACCTAAAATTAGTTGAATAACTCCTAGTTGAATCCTAGCCGATTTTAGTGCTTCATGACCTCTCTCTCATTATCCTCCAATTGTTCATGGTGTTTGTGACTTGTTTGAGACATCACACTTGGGGTGCTAAGCTCTTGAAAGGCTAAATTCCACATTCTACAACTAAGAGGTATTCTTCTAATTGGTAATTGTGTTTCAAATATCTATGGTGTATGCTAGTTATAGGTTTCATGCTTTAAATAATTTTGTTGCATGCATAACTAGAGAAAACTTAGATCCAAAGCATTAGGGTTGTATGTGCACCATATGAGTGTTATAGTACATAAAACCCAACACCTTGATGGTTGGCACAATTCCAAGATCTCTGATGAAGTTCTTCAACCAAATTGCTTCCTTTGATGCTTCGCTTGCCTCTATGTACTCTGATCCGCAGGTAGAATCAGCCATTGTCTCTTTCTTGGAACTTTTTCAAGTAACTTCTCCTCCATTTAAGGTAAAAACCCAGCTAGATTGAGAACGGAAGTTGTCTTTGTCTGTTTGAAAGTTGGCGTCACTATACCTAGTTACTCGCAATGTATCACTGCCACCAAGTACTAGGACCCAGTCCTTAGTCCTTCGCAGATATTTAAGAATATTCTTAACGGCTATCCAATGAGCTTTACCTGGATTTCACTGATAACTATTGACCATTCTAAAAGCAAAGGACACATCAGGGCGAGTACATGTCGTAGCATACATGATAGATCCAACGTCGGAAGCATATGGAACTCTACTCGTTTTTACTATCTCTGCATCGGTACTTGGAATCTGAGTCTTACTCAGTTTGGTATTACTCTGGATAGGCAGTTCTCCTTTCTTGGAATTTTCCATACTAAAACATTTTAGTACCATTTCGAAGTATGTACTTTGACTCAGTGCAATTAGTCTTTTACTCTTGTCTCTCAGAATCCTTATCCCTAGAATATAAGCAGCCTCTCTTAGATCCTTCATAGCGAAACATTTTCCAAGCCAAGACTTAACTTCTTGCAAAGTTGGAATGTCGTTTCCTATAAGAAGTATTTCATCAACATACAATACTAGGAAGGTTACTATACTCCCACTAGCTTTGACATATACACAAGATTCATCTTCACTTCTATAGAAACCAAACTTCTTGACCTTCTTGTCAAAGCAAAGATTCCATCTGCGAGATGCTTGCTTCAATCCACAGATTGATTTCTCAAGCTTACACACTCTATTTGGATACTTTGCATCTATAAAACCCTCTGGCTGACTCATGTAAACATCCTCAGCCAACTTCCCATTAAGGAAAGAGGTTTTGACATCCATCTGCCAAATTTCATAGTCATGAAATGCAGCTATGGCTAGCATTATCCTAATAGATTTTATCTTAGCCACTGGTGAGATGGTCTCATCTGGGGTTTGAGTAAAGCCCTTCGAAACCAGTCGAGCCTTGAAAGTGTGTACATTTCTATCAATGTTGGTCTTCTTTTTGAAGATCCATTTGCACCCAACTGTCTTTCGACCTGGTACATTATCAACCGAATTCCAAACTTGGTTGTCATACATGGACTTTATTTCGTTGTCCATTGCCTCTTGCCATTTGGTTGCCTCAGGGCTTGTCATTGCTTCCTTGTAGTTAGTTTGTTCATCCAAATTTACCAGTGTACTGTCACTGATAAACGTATCACCATCCGTAGTAATATGGAAACCATAGAACTCAGGTGGCATTCTAACTCTAATGGAACACCTAAGAGGTAATGAATCGTCAACTGGTTCAACTGGAATCTCTTCCTCTGGTTGAACCCTAGCATCTTCAGAGGTTCCTTCATCGTTTGATTCTTGAATCTCTTCAAGATTAATGATACTCCCACTGTCATCTTTGCATATGAGTTCTCTCTCGCGAAATACTCATCTTCGTGCTACAAAGACCACGTTCTCACTAGGTCTGCAAAACAAATATCCAAAGGACTTTTGTGGGTAGCCGATGAAAATACATCTCTCACTTCGAGGTTCAAGATTGTCGTGAGTTTCTCGTCTAACGAAAGCTTCACAACCCCAAACCTTGATATGTGCTAACGAGGAAACCTTCCCTATCCACATCTCGTGAGGTGTTTTGGCAACCATTTTAGTGGGGACAAGATTAAGAATGTGGGCGGTAGTCTCTAAGGCATATCCTAGAATGAAATTGGAAGAGAAGCTCGACTCATCATGGAAAGAACCATGTCTAACAAGGCTCGATTGCGCCTCTCAGCCACACCATGAAGTTGTGGTGTCCTAGGAGGTGTAAATTGTGAAACTATTCCACTACTAAGCACTAGACTATAGAATCCAATATTAGTGACAGGTGAAGATCGCCTATTCCCCATGATCAAGTTCATTCTACCCTGATCCACTGTCACAACTAGCACTTTTGGCTAGGAAATTCCGTCCTCAGGTAAGTAAGGACTATTGTGAGATTTGTGCTAACACTCCTAAGTGTTCAATATGAGTTCCTAAGGAGCCATAAAGTGTTAGAATGCAAATCTCTCCAAGTATGTGAAATCTCTCCCAAATCTCTCCAAGTATGTCAAATCTCTCCCAAATCTCCCTAAGTACGCAAAATCTCTCCAAGTAAGGTGAATCTCTCCCAAATCTCCCTAAGTATGAGAAATCTCTCCAAGTATGGTTAATCTCTCCCAAATCTCTCCAAATATGTGAAATCTCTCCCAAATCTCTCCACGTATCTCAAATCTCTCTCAAATCTCCCTAAGTACCTTCCTTAGTCGAAAACAGCTCAAAACCGGAAGAGGAAACCCCAAAAGGACCCCCTTGGACCGGAACCTCTTGGTCCGGAACCCTCTTGGTCCGGACTCCTCTTGGTCCGGAACCTCTTGGTCCGGAACCCTCTTGGTCCGGACTCCTCTTGGTCCTGAACCTCTTGGTCCGGACTCCTCTTGGTCCGGAACCCTCTTGGTCCGGAACCCTCTTGGTCCTAAACCTTTTGGTCCGGAACCCTCTTGGTCCGGAACCCTCTTAGTCCGGATACCTTCTAAGAAACCAAGAAGCTTCTTGCTTCGGAACCTTATTTTCCTCGGGAGCCTCTCATCCGGACCATCTCACAATATCCTCTCATCCGGAAGGCTAGTCTCGCTTCGGAAAGTTCAGCTGACTTCGAAACCCTCGGTCCGGACTACTGGCTTCGCTCCGGAATTAAGCAGATGGCTTCGGAATCCGAGAAAGTGCTTCGGAAATGTACTCCTTTACTCCGGAAATTATAATCTGACTCCGGAACTTCTCCTAAGCCCTTCGGACCTTCGCAGGAGCAAGATCCCACTCCGGATTTTCATTATTTTCGGACTTTTTCACCATTTTAAGGCATTTTGACACCGGAAATTACACCAAACTCGTATTTTTCCTATCCTAAACCCCTTAGACCCCTATTTTATGCTAAAATTAATTATTTTAAGCATATTCTTCATAAAAATAAATGGTTGGGATTTAGGAAAACCTTATCCTAAATCAAGAAAAGGACAAAGGGATTGACTTTGTGATTTGATGAAATTCCTCATTTCCCATGCAAATCACAGTATTCCATGCTTTACCCACCAAATATCCATGCATGGACCACCAGATCCCCATGCACCAAAGATTCCCTTCCTTTTCTTATACTCCAAAGCAACGACACTAAAGGAGTTTAGACTCCACTTTCTCTCTCACTTTTCCCATTTCCCTCAAAACTCATCTTCAAGACAAGAACAATGATCTTGCTGGAAGGAAAAATATTCTCAATTTCTCCCTGGAGTTGAAAGGTAAATTCCTCCACTCACCTAATATTCTATTATATTTCAAGATGAATCCATATTATTTTATTCATAATAATATGTGATGACCATCCTTAGGAAAGCATCCCTCCCAGGGAAGTTCCTCATCTCAGCAAGAGTTTAAGCTTGAGATCTTCACTCCATGACTCCATACAACTCCTCAACTAACTCAAGGTGAGCTTCATACCCCACATTTTCAATGTTTTAATGTTTTTTGGGGGAGAGTACAAGTCAAATCTTGCCTAAATTCTTAAATGATTGCATATATACGTATGTTTGTATGTGTGTGTGAAATATTATTAAATTAATATTTTAATAATATACTCATGAACGTAGAAATTCTCAATTTCATAACGAACAGAGGATACTTTGTACAAAAGAGTCTCCCAACTATTGGGTGTGTCAAACTTAACCCCTTTATCTATGCTTTCATGTCTAAAGATAAAAGTTATAATAGGGATCTTGATAAGTGGACACCATTTCTAGTAAATTTTCGAAAATGGAAACTTTGTGACTATTTTGCAAACTGTCAGGGGATATTTTATAAATATTCAATATAAAAGTTTGCATCAAGAAAATACACAAGTAGAGCCTTTATGACAGAAATATTTGCATGTCATAAACTGCTGTCATAAAACCTCCAAGAACATAAGTAATGTTCTATATGTCATAAAACAGAAAATGCGTGTCATAACCGGCAGTTATAAATTTATACAAATTATAACTTGACACTTTTTCTCTCTTGACCAAAATGACTTATTTTTCAATAAACAAAAAGAACGAACATGAGCACCTAGTTAACGAGCACAATCAACGATATGGAACGAGAACGATATTTCTATTCAATGAGTACGAATTTCATTATTTATCTAACAAATAATGGATCTCTAACGATTGCTCAAAAGGTTGTTAATATTCTAGTCAGACAAATCTCAAAAGTACCTAAATATAAAAATATTAGTGTACGTCTAAGTCCTGTAAGGAGTTATAGCCAGAGTCTCCTGGAGGGAGAGCGGGAATTTGTGTATAGATCTATACGGGGTTGACATCCCGCACCTTCGATGTTCGCTACAGCTAGACAGGCCAGTCTAGGGTGACAAATGTCTTTTCCAAACCGAGGGCGCCTGAGAAACGCTAAAACAGGCACTCCATCAGATTAGTATGGTTATAACGACTCACTATAATATGCTCTACTAACTAGAAATTTATGTAAGGAAAACCTCATAAATAAATTTTGGCACGTTGTGTTGACTGTCCTACACGTGATAGGTGATGGTCCGCATTTGTTGTGTTGACTGTCCTTCTTCACCGTGTAGAATGTCCACAATAGCCATGTTGATTCTTTCTCCTAACAAGTATAGAGTCGTACTAATGCTATTTTTACAAATTAAAAAGCGTAGGACTCTATGGAAAACGTTTGTAAACGGTTTTGATAACGATAAACTAGCCCACACATATACATAGTTGGAAACTAGAACTTACGAATATTTTATAGCAGAAAATATAGGATTTTCTGGAGAGAGCGATTTTTCTATGAATTCGATAACGATAAACTAGAACGCACATTCAGTTTTACTCGATAAGAGGAACAAGATTTCCAACCATATTTCCTTTTTGAAAATAAGAGATTTTTCTGGAAACGGTTGATTTTTACTATTCAAAAGAACTATTCTCGGACACAACTCGCTTTCACAAATTACAATACTTTTCAAAGATCACTCCTTATAAGGATGAACAAAAGTAATGACATACACACATATATCCACGATTTTCAAGGCAAGACCCCAAACGATTTCATAGAAAATATCGGATTTTCTGAAAGTACAATGAGAACGATCCTAAACAAGTGTAAACGATTTTATACATAAATGTTTATGAACTCACCAACTTTTTAGTTGACGCTTTTCAAAACGACTTGTATTCTCAGGGATCTAGTAAGCAGGTAACAAGGGACGCGGATGGAAGACCAGTTAGCTGTAATTTGGATTCTTTCCTACTTATGTATATTTTGTGTAACTCGAAGAACAAGTACGATATGTAAAACATGTTAGTTTGTTATCTCAATGTATGATGTTTGGATTGCTCTGTTTCATTTATATTCAATTGTTATGATACTGCACAATGAAGTCACCCGCCTCCGGACGTTTCCGCCGTCTGGTCCGGGGGTGTGACATCCACCTCCTCGCTTCTTTAAACCCCTCCCACACCTAAACTTTCCTCGTATATCTCGTACCTCGATTCTTGCACAAACAAGTAGTTGAAATTCCTCGCCAAGACTTCTACTACCCTGTCACGGTAAATTACAGATGGGGCAAGGAGAGACCAGAAGAAGTCCATGAGGAAAAACCCAGAAGTGAATCCCAAGGAATACCAAGAGATGAATCGTGAAAGGGAAAATTTCGACTAAGGGCCAAACAAGGATGAAAGCGCCAAGGGAACTCATAGAAAGCTTATTCCTATTGGCAGAAGACCCTTTCACCTTCCTCTTCCCAGATACATAAACACCCCATATAGGTACTCCTGGAATAGACATACCTATAAACAAAACTATACCCACGCAAAAACAAGTTAATAAATTGGCTCCGATCCAATTTAAGGGCGCACCTTCACGAAAGACAACCCGATCCACAATCGACATGCACCGAAATCCGATAGCCAACACCCTCACGAATCAGGCATCACCTCTGTCTAGACCACAAGTAATCCGAAGTGACTCCCGGTTTCCAACCCTCTGTCATGGAGTAATGGAGACCATAAACAAAGCTCGATATATGGGAATATAAATCCGATCCCCCGCGAGTAACAAGAACGCCATTCCAAATGCCTTAAGAAACCCACAAGTAGAACCAAAAAACTATGCATACCATCTACACTCCTTAAAAGAAGAAATGGTCATTTGGAGACCACAACTCATAGCAATCGAGGCTAGGACAGCCTTAGCACCGTAAGGAACACAAAAAGGGCACCCTTAATATAAGTGAAATGGCCAAGCACTTTGTGCGCCAAAAGAGGATCACCACACTACTCGCCTTAGGTCCATAATGCCCTTAATCACAAACAGTAGTAGTAAACCAAGGGGAGTACATCCTCCAAGAATCCATACAACCAAATCCGTTAACTATATGGCTAACTATGTGCTATTTTGACAGACTTAACGTCATGCAATATATGTTTCCACTCTCTATCCTAACTGCATCATGGGGATGTAGGTTGACACGATTATACGAGTAAACTCCCTTGAAACTAGCTACAAGTACTTACGAGCTCACTTTTCGTGTGCAACAGGGTCATGTCTTACCATGGAGATAACCAGTACCCTGACAATGCACCGGTCCTACAAATAGACTCCACCACATTCCAAGCCACTATAACAGCTGTCGTGGCAGCTGTCATGACATACTTCAATGCCAACAACATGAACGAAAATAGAAACAGTACCGGTAAATTCAATCCTAACAATAACCAGGAAAACCAACGAAGGACGACTCACCAATGCACCCTAAAACCTAAACCTAAGCTCAAGAAACGAAAGTTTGGAAATGAAAAAGGAGGCAGTTCGACTCAGAGGCCTACTAAAAGACAACAAGTGGAATCAGTCCCTACCCCCACTAACCCTACTCCACCCCCATCGAGACAATCATACCTTAGGAACAATCCACCCTGCAACAAGTGCAAATACCATCATTGGGGAGCCTGCCAGACATTTTGTTGCAAAAGGTGCAACAAGATGAGGCACACCTCCCGCTACTGTAGGGCTCCGGCCCCATGCGTTGCCCCAACCCGCAACCCAGAAGTAAGCGCAGTTTGCCACAAGTGCGGTGCAACAGGACATCTCAAGAGAGATTGTCCAACAAATATGACTAACGAAGGAGTCGAAAACTAGACAGGAGTCGACGACAAGGAACCCTACCGCAGTTTTTGGTACGTTCCACGATAAACTTAAGCATCGAATTATCACAAAAAATTTTTGTCAATTAAAAACATAATCCAAAAACTATTGCCTCGTTAGAGCAAATCCTGTAAATTACGGGAAGCTAGGAGTCCTTACGAATGGACCATGATGGTCCCATATGAACGTTAGTATCACACATGGTTAGGATTCCGCAAACTAAGAACGTGCGATTCCGCCTTACTTTCTGTCCCTGGGCTGAATAGCGATTGGGACAGAACCTTACTGTCAACCATCTCTAAATATCCTAAGTATGTACGGTTAGGTCACCTCCATCTATAGTGGAAGGACCTGGAAAAATTCGGATTACGAATTCCTTTGCCTTATAATAGCACCCTCGTGTCGCCAGAACACCTAACAAGCAGAAACAAGATAGACCCAATGGTAACAATGAAAACGAAACTAGCAACGATAAGAACACGAACACTAGAACACCTAACAAGCAGAAACAAGATAGACCCAATGGTAACAACGAAAACGAAACTAGCAACGATAAGAAACATGAACACTAGAACACCCAACAAGCAGAAACGAGATAGACCCAATGGTAGTAACGAAAACGAAACTAGCGACGATAAGAACACAAACACAGGAACACCTAACAAGCAGAAACAAGATAGACCTAATGGTAACAACGAAAACAAAACAAGCAACGATAAGAACATGAACATAGAACACCCTGTCATTACTAGCAACCAATACTTCAATTGACGTAACAACAAGAAGTCCAATGCCACCAATTGGCACGGACAGGCTTGATCCTCACCTTACAAACCCCGAGCACTACAAATAGACTTTCGTCCTACTCCACCGGGTGACGAAACTCTTTCAGCCGGTAACGACAAATCCCTAGCAACCAGACACCTAAGTCCTGGTGTAAGGAATGCCACACACTTTTCCCTAGCCCCAATAAAGATTAAAAACCAAGAAACAAAGGGCATCAGGGGGATCCGAAAGGCTTCCAACCTTCCTCCAGAGGGTCCTATAATCCCTTTGGAAATCTCAACCATGTGCTAAGCGTAGATAGAATCACCCCAACTCCTGGAACCACCCCAATAACCAAACACCCGATACCACTTAGCACAGTCACAAGAACAGATAGTGTCTGATCGCAAGATCGACATAATAGATAAGGGAAACATCAGACCCAGTCCCTAACGACAGGAAGCACCTGTCTAAATCATAAGGGAGAAAGACGAAATTACCATAGGCACCACCGACTACGAATAAGCCAAACAAACCCATCCTCAAGGATCAATACTCCCTACCCACGAATCTGAGACATGTTCAACCAACAACGAGGACTGGCAAAGGCCGACCTACCATTAGCTCGGGAAAACTATAAGAAGAAATCCCCCAAGATAATCTAAGAGTCATAAGGTTAACTACACCACTCGCAAACGCAACCTTGGTGACCATAGTACCAACTCCTAAGACCTAGAAAACTCTACTTCTAGGACACCAGGATCCCGATCCCTAGAAGACCATTCAAAAGGTCTTGCCAAGAAAGGGCCCGATAGCTCATAGTCTCCGATTAACCAAAGGACCCATGTTAGGACATTTATCCTTTCATGTGCTCAGCACTCATAAGTGTCAGACCACCGAAACTCTAGAAATTCCACCTGTTGAGGTCAAGGTAAACACGAACCCACACCCCGAAGAGAAGCATGTGTAGTGTACATTGACAAATTTTGGATGCCCACTTGCTTCTAATCGAGTATTCACATGACAACAACTACCACTCGAGCATAGGAGTTGCACCCCTTAGGGCCCTATGTGGCCAGAAGTGCAGATCATCCTCTGTTGGGCTAAGGTGGAAGATACCCAGCCGACAAGATGACAAACGCCCAATAGCACACTCACTAGACCCGAGACTATTCCAGACACCACGGAAAGGATATTCCAAACCCAAACACGACCTCAAACATCGTAACACCGACAAAGGAACTCTGTAGATAACATCTTAAAACCTTGAAATCCCAAGTAGGAGATCAGGGTATTATTTAAGAACTCCCCTTGGGGAAGAATGACTCGAGTCAAAAGGAAAAAGTAAACTAAATTCCCGATGCACCAGACCCTTCGAGATCCTCGCACGGATCGGCCCGGTAGCCTACAAACTCCAATTACCCTCCGAGTTTAGTAACGCACACCCTGCATTCCATGTATCGAACCTAAAAAGTGTCTATCGGATAACCCTCCCAGTCCCACTAGACAAGACTAAGCTGAAATAGAACCTCCTAATCATTGATCAGCCTATCAAGACAATGAACGGGAAGGTTAAGTTCACAAAACAAAGCCACATCCCGATTGTGAAGGTTCGAGAGAACGCTAGGCGCGAACCGATATTCACTTGGGAACGCAAGGATCAAATAACTCAAAGGTACCTTCATATATTCCCATATTCATGACTCTATCTTTCGAAATAATTTCGGGACGAAATTCCCTATAACGGGGGGATGATGTCACAACTAGCACTTTTGGCTAGGAAATTCTGTCCTCAGGTAAGTAAGGACTATTGTGAGATTTGTGCTAACACTCCTAAGTGTTCAATATGAGTTCCTAAGAAGCCATAAAGTGTTAAAATGCAAATCTCTCAAAGTATGTGAAATCTCTCCCAAATCTCTCCAAGTATGTGAAATCTCTCTCAAATCTCCCTAAGTATGCGAAATCTCTCCAAGTATGGTGAATCTCTCCCAAATCTCCCTACGTATGAGAAATCTCTCCAAGTATGGTGAATCTCTCCCAAATCTCTCCAAGTATGTGAAATCTCTCCCAAATCTCTCCACGTATCTCAAATCTCCCTAAGTACCTTCCTCAGTCGAAAACAGTTCAAAACCGGAAGAGGAAACCCCAAAAGGACCCCCTTGGTCCGGAACCCTCTTGGTCCGGACTCCTCTTGGTCCGGAACCTCTTGGTCCGGAACCCTCTTGGTCCGGACTCCTCTTGGTCCTGAACCTCTTGGTCTGGACTCCTCTTGGTCCGGAACCCTCTTGGTCCGGAACCCTCTTGGTCCTAAACCTTTTGGTCCGGAACCCTCTTGGTCCGGAACCCTCTTAGTCCGGATACCTTCTAAGAAACCAAGAAGCTTCTTGCTTCAGAACCTTCTTTTCCTCGGGAGCCTCTCATCCGGACCATCTCACAATATCCTCTCATCCGGAAGGCTAGTCTCGCTTCGGAAAGTTCAGCTGACTTCGAAACCCTCGGTCCGGACTGCTGGCTTCGCTCCGGAATTAAGCAGATGGCTTCGGAATCCGAGAAAGTGCTTCGGAAATGTACTCCTTTACTCCGGAAATTATAAGCTGACTCCGGAACTTCTCCTAAGCCCTTCGGACCTTCGCAGGAGCAAGATCCCACTCCGGATTTTCATTATTTTCGGACTTTTTCACCATTTTAAGGCATTTTGACACCGGAAATTACACCAAACTCGTATTTTTCCTATCCTAAACCCCTTAGACCCCTATTTTATGCTAAAATTAATTATTTTAAGCATATTCTTCATAAAAATAAATGGTTGGGATTTAGGAAAACCTTATCCTAAATCAAGAAAATGACAAAGGGATTGACTTTGTGATTTGATGAAATTCCTCATTTCCCATGCAAATCACAGTATTCCATGCTTTACCCACCAAATATCCATGCATGGACCACCAGATCCCCATGCACCAAAGATTCCCTTCCTTTTCTTATACTCCAAAGCAACGACAGTAAAGGAGTTTAGACTCCACTTTCTCTCTCACTTTTCCCATTTTCCTCAAAACTCATCTTCAAGACAAGAACAATGATCTTGCTGGAAGGAAAAATATTCTCAATTTCTCCCTGGAGTTGAAAGGTAAATTCCTCCACTCACCTAATATTCTATTATATTTCAAGATGAATCCATATTATTTTATTCATAATAATATGTGATGACCATCCTTAGGAAAGCATCCCTCCCAGGGAAGTTCCTCATCTCAGCAAGAGTTTAAGCTTGAGATCTTCACTCCATGACTCCATACAACTCCTCAACTAACTCAAGGTGAGCTTCATACCCCACATTTTCAATGTTTTAATGTTTTTTGGGGGAGAGTACAAGTCAAATCTTGCCTAAATTCTTAAATGAATGCATATATACGTATGTTTGTATGTGTATGTGAAATATTATTAAATTAATATTTTAATAATATACTCATGAACGTAGAAATTCTCAATTTCATAACGAACAGAGGATACTTTGTACAAAAGAGTCTCCCAACTATTGGGTGTGTCAAACTTAACCCCTTTATCTATGCTTTCATGTCTAAAGATAAAAGTTATAATAGGGATCTTGATAAGTGGACACCATTTCTAGTAAATTTTCGAAAATGGAAACTTTGTGACTATTTTGCAAACTGTCAGGGGGTATTTTATAAATATTCAATATAAAAGTTTGCATCAAGAAAATACACAAGTAGAGCCTTTATGACAGAAATATTTGCATGTCATAAACTGCTGTCATAAAACCTCCAAGAACATAAGTAATGTTCTATATGTCATAAAACAGAAAATGCGTGTCATAACCGGCAGTTATAAATTTATACAAATTATAACTTGACACTTTTTCTCTCTTGACCAAAATGACTTATTTTTCAATAAACAAAAAGAACGAACATGAGCACCTAGTTAACGAGCACAATCAACGATATGGAACGAGAACGATATTTCTATTCAATGAGTACGAATTTCATTATTTATCTAACAAATAATGGATCTCTAACGATTGCTCAAAAGGTTGTTAATATTCTAGTCAGACAAATCTCAAAAGTACCTAAATATAAAAATATTAGTGTACGTCTAAGTCCTGTAAGGAGTTATAGCCAGAGTCTCCTGGAGGGAGAGCGGGAATTTGTATATAGATCTATACGGGGTTGACATCCCGCACCTTCGATGTTCGCTACAGCTAGACAGGCCAGTCTAGGGTGACAAATGTCTTTTCCAAACCGAGGGCGCCTGAGAAACGCCAAAACAGGCACTCCATCAGATTAGTATGGTTATAACGACTCACTATAATATGCTCTACTAACTAGAAATTTATGTAAGGAAAACCTCATAAATAAATTTTGGCACGTTGTGTTGACTGTCCTACACGTGATAGGTGATGGTCCGCATTTGTTGTGTTGACTGTCCTTCTTCACCGTGTAGAATGTCCACAATAGCCATGTTGATTCTTTCTCCTAACAAGTATAGAGTCGTACTAATGCTATTTTTACAAATTAAAAAGCGTAGGACTCTATGGAAAACGTTTGTAAACGGTTTTGATAACGATAAACTAGCCCACACATATACATAGTTGGAAACTAGAACTTACGAATATTTTATAGCAGAAAATATAGGATTTTCTGGAGAGAGCGATTTTTCTACGAATTCGATAACGATAAACTAGAACGCACATTCAGTTTTACTCGATAAGAGGAACAAGATTTCCAACCATATTTCCTTTTTGAAAATAAGAGATTTTTCTGGAAACGGTTGATTTTTCTATTCAAAAGAACTATTCTCGGACACAACTCGCTTTCACAAATTACAATACTTTTCAAAGATCACTCCTTATAAGGATGAACAAAAGTAATGACATACACACATATATCCACGATTTTCAAGGCAAGACCCCAAACGATTTCATAGAAAATATCGGATTTTCTGAAAGTACAATGAGAACAATCCTAAACAAGTGTAAACGATTTTATACATAAATGCTTATGAACTCACCAACTTTTTAGTTGACGCTTTTCAAAACGACTTGTATTCTCAGGGATCTAGTAAGCAGGTAACAAGGGACGCGGATGCAAGACCAGTTAGCTGTAATTTGGATTCTTTCCTACTTATGTATATTTTGTGTAACTCGAAGAACAAGTACGATATGTAAAACATGTAAGTTTGTTATCTCAATGTATGATGTTTGGATTGCTCTGTTTCATTTATATTCAATTGTTATGATACTGCACAATGAAGTCACCCGCCTCCAGACGTTTCCGTCGTCTGGTCCGGGGGTGTGACATCCACCTCCTCACTTCTTCTTAGCCCCTGCAAATAAGAACAAATGTGAAATCCATATATTATATCAAGGAGCCAAGAACGAGAAGATGATGCATTATTAGATGAGATAGTGTATGCACCTGCAGAAGTTGGCTTCACCTTGCCATCTTTAATATCTTGCAGATACTTTGGGCAGCTTCGTTTCCAATTCTCTTTGTCATTAAAGTAAAAGCAAGTGGCCTCTTTGGGACCAGAGACAGGAGGAGCATTAGAAATGGACTTACCTTTGGGTCCATTGCTTGACGAACCAACTTGAGACTTTCCCTTCCAATTCTACTTTGGGGGACCTTTTCTTTTCTTCCCCTTCCCTTGACCAATGGCCAGAATATGAGCACTAGTAGGAGTGGAGGAAATACTATTTCCCTTCATCCCTGCTTCAACTATTCGCATGAGGTTGTGCAATTGAGCCAAGGTGGTCTCATTGTTGTTCAGATGATAGGTCAAGATGAAATGATCATAACAAGTTGGTAAGGAGTTCAAGACTATGTCAATAGCCAACCCCTCATCAAAATACACATTAATCCTAACAAGGCGATCCACATATCGTTGTATCCTTTGCACGTGGCTGCTAATAGACTCTTCTTCTTTCATTTTGCTTGCTATGAGGTACTTTACCACCTCGTACTTTTCTTGACGAGCTCTCTTATGCTACTTTTCCATAAGGTCCTTGTTCATCTCGTATGACCAGTAATCCTCATAGAATCTTTGCAACTCAGGAGTCATGGTGGCTACCATGATGCAGGCAACTTGTGTTGCATCATTGTAGTGCTTCTTGTAGGCGACTAATTCTTCAGGAGTGACCTTCCCTTCGTCAATCTCATTTAGTTCTTTCTGAAGGACATACTCATTGTCCTCAAAATGAAGGGCCATCTTAATGTTGCGCATCCAATCGTTGTAGTTGGTGACATCCAATGTCACCTTCGAGCAGATGTTCAACAACGAAAAGTTTTGGGAGGAGGAGGAGGAACCAGAAGCATCATTTGAAGTAGAGATCTGTAAAGAAAGGTAGTTTTAGTGAGATAAGAATAATCCTTAATATAACAACCCAAAAAATGAAATATTAAGGCTATGATCCAACTAAAAAAATTCACAACTTAGAAAAGGGATGTCGTAATCTAATTGTAAATTTTATAAAGGTAGGTAAATGACGATTTACCAATTCCACCAATAGAAACGAAACTTTAAAAGGAAATTAAGTTTTGATGAAATTCCCAGATCTTTTGAGATTTATTGAAACTATTCAATGACATGTTTAATCTCAGATTATGCTCTTCTATTTATGACTGGGATACCGAGGATCACAAACAAGATGTGAATAACCATACAAATATGCTTGGTAACCTCATTGTCATTTATCATCTCAATTGATGTGCTAGTAAACCACACATGCTACATCAACAATGATAATTTATGAGATACCCATTACAACTCTTTATTAGTCCCTATTAGTGTGCCGGTTAACTACACACGCTCCACTAACGACTTATAAAGTGTAATGTGCAATTTCATGGCTTAGCATACAAATTCACATTTTTCCTAAAGTAAATAAGATTGAGATTCTTTATAAAAGGTTTAGTTACTTTTTAATATCATTATACTTTTAATAAGAATTAATTTTGTCCTATCAAACGCGTTCGGCTAACGACCATCCACTAATCAAGGAAGCGGTGGGTGAGAGTGGACACCCATTCAACTACCATTTTATGGGCAGTTTCCTTAACCCCCTTATAGACTAGCTTCGTGAATGAGGCGTACTAGCGGTTCGACTGACTTATTCTTATACATATAGTAATTATTAAACTTTTAATTTTACATATAGTATAAGGTGTATTTAAAACTTTTCAAAAATACTAGGTTTATAATTAAATTTCGAAAATTAAATAATTAATTTAAATTTAAAAATAAACCAAATGATTTAATAAGTATCTACTAATTAACATTTAATTAATTATACTAAATCAAATAAGGATTATCTAATTAAATTAATCAAATAATTTAATCCTTATCCTTACCCTCTAATTTTCAAAAATTAGGGTATATGATTTATCCAAAAAACTTCAATCCCTTTTAAATAATTAAAATAATAATTACCAAAAATTTAGGAAGCCCTAACCAACTAATACCATATACGAAAATTTGCTTGTGGAGGAAGGCTAGGGTTTCAAAACCTTAGCCCTAATTTCGAAACTTAGGGGGCAAGGTTAGGGTTTCAAAACCCTAACCCTAATTTCAAAATTTAAGTCTTTTAGGGTTTAATTTCCATAAACCCTAATTTGATCAAATTCAACAACTATAGAAAATTCAATTGAAAAACAAACCAAACACTTTGATACCAATGATAGGGTTTAGGCATAATAAAACAAATTTAAAACTCTTAAGTGTGCATGCAACCTAAAACAAGATCTATGTTTTTCACTATTGAACCTATAGGTATGAACATCAAAATAAGAACCCTAGAAACCCTAGGTAATTTTCAAAAATTACTAAAGAGAAGGATTAGGGTTACATACCTTTTAGTTGTTATAGCAAACAACTAGAAATCCTCTTATTGATCTTTTAGAAGCAAGCACTACAAGCGTCGTGCCTCAAATGGTTCACGCCCAACACAAGCAAGAAGAAGATTATGGAGTGAGAAGGAAGGAGAACAAAATTTTGGCCTAGCTCTCTAAGAGTATGAGTGTCCGAAATTACTAGGCATAGGGTTCTTTATATAGTGGTACAAGGATGCCCTGGATAACCCTAATCTGAATATAATAATAATAATTCAAATTGGTAATTATCCGACTCCATATTTATCCATGTGGGATAATCTAGAGGTCCTAGATTATCCTCTAGAAACCATCCACTCTCTTGCTGGAAGGTTCTGGAGCCTTTTGCTCAACTATTGAACAATTGCACTTTAGAGCCTGCACTTTTAATTAATTCCATTAATCCCGAAAATAATTCCAATTAATTTCTGATTAATTATTAATTAAATATCACTATTTCTAATCAATATATTATTCTCATAATAGATTAATAAATTATTTATTTCAATTTATTAATCAAATAATAAATCAACCTCTCTTTCCAAAAATCATCTTGTCCACTTGTTAGGTTTGAGGGCAACCCAAAAGGACTGTGCTACTATCAATTTAAGTTTATACCAATTATAGTTATGAGCTTAGACACCTAATCCAACACTAACTACCACTAACTAACCTTGCAAACAACCAAAAATCCCAATCGGCTCACCCAGATACATAGCATCCTTGATCCTTGGGATATATCTCAATGCAAGATAATCGTCCAGATAGAGACCAAGCAAACTCAAAAGATTTTGAATCTCAGATGGAGACCTCGGGAACTCACCAATCATGGTTGCCTCTAACATCAAGAAGTCCCTGCAAATGCATAAGAAAACGCCATCTTCCTATCTAGAAACAAATGGATTACTACATTCCTCGCCTAAAACCATCAGCTAGCACCTGACCTGCCTATATCCAAAGAAAGAAAATGCTTGATCTCATCTCAAGCAACCATACGACAAGGATCCTCTTGTGTATTCCGACACCACCATATTGTCGCCAAAAACCGCAACCACCTAGCCCCTTGCAGGGCCTCAATTTCAGCTCTGAAGATTACATGCTCACACTCTCTTTCCTCCGAATCATGAAAAGGTGAAGGGACATAGCCTCTATCATAGATAGGACATTCTAATCCATCTTCTAGTCACTCAACCTCCTGTTGAAATCCCCGAGCCGATCATAACAATTTCTTCTTTCTTGAGTCCTGCGACTCAACTGACATTACCTCGAGAAAGTCCCTCAAGACCTCAAATTCAACTAACTCACCTAGTTCAGCACCTTTCAAACCCAAGCTAGCATGGCTACTAAGGCCCAAAACAACCACCAGTCCCATCATCAATTTGCACAACCATCACCAATCAGACCAATAGATACGAAAAACACTTGCCTTGGATCATGGTATCAAACCATGCTATCTTCCCTAACCCACTCCTTAGAATCCCCAGAATTTTCCTCAATTCGAGTACGGATCTTGTGCTTCCAGTAGTACGGGCCCAATACTACCTTCCACGCCTATCCATACTTTCCTCAAGAATCATCACGGGTCCTCTAAGTCATTTACTCATAATAATATTCCTAAAACCTGCTAAACATCGCACCATGCATACTACAACACTTCCTAGGTCATCCTAGGATCCCCACCTTACCCTACTATCAGCTGCTGAAAAACCCCTATTAATGTCAGCTAACCACTTCATGAATACAATTACATGCATCAAAACTTAAATAATTCTTCAACTAAAAGACCCAAACCTACAACGGTTAGACTCAAATGAGAGTTGCACAATAGGGACGAATCCATCATTCTAAAATTATTTAACCTTTGCAGCATGTAACTTAGCATATTCATTTAATGGTTAACTCACATCAATATGAGTCCCACAAAGCACAAAACAATCAACATTCGAGTAATGAAACCGACTAGCACTAAAACACCATAAAAAATCAGGCAGATCCTTACATGCAAATTTCGGACCACTATGCCTAAGAATCAAGGATACACATACACCTGCATATACTCTCTCAAGAGTGGCTAAAATTCCTCATCTGGACGGTTGCTCACACATATACCCATGCATGAAACTTCCAGCAACCCTGTAGCACTCGTGTATGCTAATCATACATAACATTAGATTCCTGTAGACAATCGAATACTTGATTCTACCCTAAGCCCAGAACCAAACAAGGAACAGGAAATAAGGCTAAGCCAAACATTCTCATGCTATAAAATCTTAATTATGTACAATTATGATGCATACACTAAGAAACTACAGTAATGATGTCAATTCCATACAAGAAGTAATCCTAGGCTATCAAGCATCATACATCAGGCAATTCTATCATGCAATTCTTGAAGATACCTAGCCTATCACTAGCATGCAGTTCTATCATATCATAAAAAATAATAGTGTGGTAACTTAGGGTATACTTTCTTTCTACGACTGATCGTACACATATCCTCCTTCCTAGGTTACTTTTGAAAACAATTTGAATTTAACTTGAAAACAATTTAAAAACTATTTTGAAAACTTTTACAGGTCCTTAGTGTTGGATTAGTGTCTAAGTCCAAAACTATAATTGGTAGTACTTGACCCGACTCGGCATGGTTCATTTGGGTTGCATGGCATCGGAACATTTGGATAGACCGTTTGTGAGGAGAAGACATTTGTGACATATTAATATATTATAAGTTCTAATATATTAATATGAAATCATGTTATTTAATTAGTATTGATCAAGAATTAATTTGGACTTAATTTAGTGATCAAAAAAGAGACTAATTAAATATATGGGGATTGATTGTGTAAATCATTCATTCTTATATATGTGGGCTTATGATCCATGATTCCTTATGTTGGGTTTAACCCATGTGGTGATCCATGGATACTCCATGGAGGTTAAAACCCATGGAGCATAAGGAATGGGTAAAGTCATGGGTTACATGGTGTAACCCTAATATGCACACTATATAAGGACCCCTTTAGCTCAAGAAATTGGTACTAGTGAAACATATAGGAGGGCTAGCCGATTTGAGCATGAGTGTCTTCTTCTCATGGTTATTCCATGTGTTGATGATGTTGTGTGAACCATTTGAGGTGTCACACTTGGGGCACTAGGCTCTCGAGCTTCGTGGAGTCAAGCTACATCAACAAGGTATGTATTCTATCTATTTTATTACCCAAGATCAAAGATTGTATGCTAGTTAGGGTAATACCTTGGAATATTCATATTTGCATGTATAATAGAGAAAACATAGATCCAAGGTATTTAGGGTTGCATGTACACTTAGGAATGTTAGAATGCTCAAAACCCAACAGTGGTATAAGAGCCTAGGCTTGTTTTCTTGTTATACTTGCAAAATCTGCTTAAAAATCGAAGTTTTTTTGCTGTCTGGGAAACTGAATCGGCGAGTCCATCAGGTGACTCGACGAGTCCATGCCTTAAAAGTGTTCAAAACGATCCAACTCGCCGAGTTGGTTCATGCACTCGACGAGTTGGACCCCCTGACAGCATATCTTCGAGTTTTTTGGCTGGAAATGGACTAGGAACATTACCATAAGTTGTTTTTGAATTTATAAACCTGTTTTTGATGAGGTAATGTTCATTCTAATCCAATTTCAAAGATAATTATCAATATACTCATGTTTTGTATTAGTTTAATGGTTAGGCTAATTTCATGAAAAGTTTGATTTGAATTATCTTGTTCTTATGAGTTGCTTAGATTAATAGGAAAGTTATGTGAAATTGTTGTTTTCAATCCATTTTAATCTAAGAGTTGATTCTAATATGTGTTTTGTAACTTGTCCTCAAGTTACATGAAAAGTCACATTTAAGAATCATAAAACTCATAAATATTTCATAAGTTATGAATAAAGGAAAAGTCACATTCTTTTAATGGTTTAAAGTCTTCCATAACTTGTCCTCAAGTTATGGAACTTGAAGAGTTTTTTTTAATTAAAACTACTTTAAACTCATAAGTTATGAAATTGAATAGTTTTTGAATTGTTTCAAAACTTGCCCTCAAGTTTTGGAATTTGTAAAGTTTTCCCATAAATACTTTAATTCCAAGTTAAGCCCTGAGAATTTTAAAAGTTAAAATTCAACCCTTATACTTTATAGTATTATAAGTTAATAATATATATATGTATATATGTATAAGAACAAGTCAGTCTTACCGTTAGTAGGCCTCATTCACGAAGCCGGTCTATAAGGAGGGTATAAGGTTACTGCCTATAAAATGGCAGTTTAATGGGTGTCCACTCTCACCCACCGCTTCCTTGACCGGTGGAGGGTCGTTAGTCGAACGGGTAGGACAAGGACTATAATTCTCCCTTCATTGTAAGTATAATGATAAATACTAAGTAACTAAGCACTTATAAATTCCTAATCTTAGTTACTTAGGAAAATATGAATAAGGTGCTAATCCATGAAATTACACTTTGCACTTTGTTTGAGCTGTTAGTGGAGCGTGTGTGGTTAACCGGCACACTAACATGGACTTATGAGAAATGGCAAAAGTCTAAACAATCGAGACTATGATTATGGCATCCCTTTTCATAGTTCTAAAATTGTTTAGACACACTTGTGAGCTATCGAAGATAAGGTGTATGATTTTGATAAAGTCTTATCAAAGCAATCTCGTATCAGAAATCTGAACTTTGGTAAGAAAGTCAATAAAGTATTAATTTCTAGAAGTCCAGCTAATTTCTGGATACATGTCAAAGCTAGTGGGAGCATAAGTATTATGCTAATAATTATCATGTTAGTGGGAGCATGATAATTATGACTAGTATTTGCAAGTTAGCAATGTTAATTATAGAAAACAAAAGTTTCAATTGGGAAAAAGTTGTTTTGCTATAATTAAGGGAGATGAAATTATACTTCATTTCAATTCTAAAAGCTTAGATTGAGGTTTTAATCGTCTTTAGTCAAGGATATATATATATATATATATATATATATATATATATATATATATATGAATTTTATGTTGGAGTGGCTCAACATAAGGAAATTCTATATATGGGTCCATTATTTGCGTTCTAAAATTCGATTATGATTACGACATCCCTTTTCATAATCTGAATTATGAGAACTTGGCAAATAGACATAGAAATATTATAGCAAAAGGACTGGTCTAGTATCATGTCTTTATGTGAGACATCATGAATCGTGTCCCATATGCTTCGGATATAGGATCAATTGCATGTGCTATAATATTCATCTTTTCTACATTTTGCAAATGCTCTAGGCATTAAGGGGGAAAAATCTAGAATTGGATATGACTAAAATGATTAAGCAATTGTCGAGGACAATCTAAGGTTTACCAAAGATTGGTTGCTCAGGGACAGTTGGAAGTATAGTGTTAATTTTGGAGAGGACCATATTGACATATTCTGAAAAGAGGCAACTCTTGTTCAGAAGTGATAGTCAAAATGGGAATATGGAAATGTTTCCATAGGTGGAAGTTATTCAATTTGTGTAAGATTAGAAAAACTTAATGCAAGAAGGATGTTTCCATGAGTTGATCTCCATTGGAATACTCTGTAATGTCTGTTGACAAGTCTTTGTGACTTTGTGCATAATCATTACAAGAGGATCAATGCATATAAGTTTAAAATCTAACAGATTTAGGCAAATGGCAGGAATATGGAATTCTTGTATTTGCGGTAAGGATTTGGGATTGTGAAATGAGAATCATTGGAATTATGTTCAATCGATCTATTTCACAAAGTAAAGATCATAGACAAACTTAGTGTGCATACTTGGTGTATGGCATAACTAATGTTTGGAAAAACATAGTGTGCATACTTGGTGTATGGCATGACTAGTGTTTAGTAAGAAAACATAGTATACATGCTTGGAGCATGGGACAACTAGTGTTTTAATTCAAGTATTAAGTTGATAAATTTGAAACATTATAATGTGTAATCAATATGGTGATAAATAAAAGGTGTTTTTATTTATATTCATAAGTTCTGAGACCATATTGGATTCGATTATTCTTGTGTTTCACTTTGCATGTTTTGACTTCCAGAATAACTAGGTCGTTCTTCTAAGAATGACTAAGTTATTCAAACCATCCACAGTCAATCATATGTTGGAAGTAGATATGAATCAAGACTATCATGGGTTGGCTTGTAGAGGTTTAAGATGTTGGACAAAGTGGTGCTACAACACTCATGAGTGCTCATAAATTCTGAGTATTGGATTCAACCCACGCTCATTGGAATCACTTCATGGATTTTATCACGAGTGATCATGAGATGATAATATCTTATATTCTTCAAACCTAGAGATATGAGTTGTTACTATGAGTTGGTTGTACATTGATTGCGCGAAAATGCATTGGTAACTCGATGTTATAAAACGTGCCTTTGTGTATGCTTCAACAAGTAGTAGAACAAGCCATATGAGTCGAAATTTATCCATTCCTTTTACCTTGGGGATAAAAGCGATATCTGTGGGCCCCTCAATGATTTAGTGATGACAAATGTAAGTGCTCGGCCGGGCCTGGACTGATTTGATTTGTTCAATTAGTCAGTCGTCATAAATCGGAAATCGGGAAACAACAAATGGACAGAGAGAATGATTTATAATCCATGTCTCAATCCATATGATATCCAGAATGGAGGAATATATGATCACTTATCTAATGGACAAGTCATTGACAAAGGTCAGAGTTCATCGACAAGGTCAGAGTTCGACAACGGCTTTTGAGAGCTACGATTGCCAGTTGGTTCTTGAAGTCATACGCAATAATAGTTTTCGACTTATCCAAGTGGGAGACTGTTGGATTAGTGTCTAAGTCCATAACTATAATTGGTATGTACTTAACCCGACTCGGCATGGTCCATTTGGGTTGCATGACATCGGAACATTTGGATAGACCATTTGTGAGGAGAAGACATTTGTGACATATTAATATATTATAAGTTCTAATATATTAATATGAAATCATGTTATTTAATTAGTATTGATCAAGAATTAATTTGGACTTAATTTAGTGATAAAAAAAGAGACTAATTAAATATATGGGGATTGATTGTGTAAATCATTCATTCTTATATATGTGGGCTTATGATCCATGATTCCTTATGTTGGGTTTAACCCATGTGGTGATCGATGGATACTCCATGGAGGTTAAAACCCATGGACCATAAGGAATGGGTAAAGTCATGGGTTACATGGTGTAACCCTAATGTGCACACTATATAAGGACCCCTTTAGCTCAAGAAATTGGTACTAGTGAAACATATAGGAGGGCTAGCCGATTTGAGCATGAGTGTATTCTTCTCATGGTTATTCCAAGTGTTGATGATGTTGTGTGAACCATTTGAGGTGTCACACTTGGGGCACTAGGCTCTCGAGCTTCGTGGAGTCAAGCTACATCAACAAGGTATGTATTCTATCTATTTTATTACCCAAGTATCAAAGATTGTATGCTAGTTAGGGTAATACCTTGGAATATTCATATTTGCATGTATAATAGAGAAAACATAGATCCAAGGTATTTAGGGTTGCATGTACACTTAGGAGTGTTAGAATGCTCAAAACCGAACACTTAGTTTGAGTATGGATTCGAATGAATGCTCATCCAATTATCTCAAACCAGGGCTCTGATACCAACTTGTAACGTCCCAAAAAATCAGAGTAAAATTTTTATTTTTCCAAAACAACCCCAAGTCAATAATTGTTTACAAAAACATTATTTCAAAATTATAGTTCGTAAATCAGAGTATCCCAAAATGCAATAACATAAAATTCGAAGGATGTGTATGATCGCGCCTTTAATTTTCCCGATCATATGAAGTACTAGAAACCATAACAAACAACTGTAAGCACGAAGCTTAATTAGTTCCCCCAAAGTACCACCACACAAACAGATAACATATACAACAAACATGCATACATGATTTGTTGACCACCAGTCTCAACCCAACCATACCGGGTTTGTTGGCACGTGGCCTCAACCCATCCATCCAGGTTTGTTGGCACGTGGCCTCAACCATACCATATCGGGTTGAAGCACAAAGCAGTACAGTCTCAACCCAACCAAACTATATCGACATATGCAACAGATAAATATATAGCCAGTAAACATATAAGCATGCAGATCTATACATCACTACCGCATAGCAACATCCTAAATACCAGGATACAGATCTAACAGATTACTACAACATAGCAACATCCTATATACCAGGATACATAACCTAATGGGACGACATTGGTGCCTTCGACCCATGAGTACAGTGAGGAAAACTCACCTGAATGAAGAAACCTGAGAAACACTGCAACACACTCCCTGCTACATTGGTTGCTCCCGCGGATCCAATAAGACCAGAGCCATATAAAATCTTAATCACCAGTCAAAACCCTCAAGTTTCACCTAAAGTCAAACTTGGTCAAAAAGTCAATGGTCAATGGAGTTAGAAAAAGTCAAAGTCCAAGGTTGGTTGAGTACGCCCTGTGTACTCAACTTACGCCCAACGTACATGGGATGGTTTAGTAGGCCCAACGTATGAAAATTAGGCCTAGCATACACGAGTTGGTTCCATCCTTTCCATTAAGCACTTAATCCCTTAAGGACTTTTCACTCAAACTTAGATCTAGCCTCAAAACATTGTCTTAAGTCATAAAGTTTCCACCTTTGAAACTTTCCATGGCCAGGGACGGTCTAAAAGCTAAAACCCTAACTTATTAATCCATTAAGACATCAGAACTCTTGAATGGATGGAAGGACCAATATCACATTTTTATGTTTCCTAATATCTCCATAATGGATAAAGTTTCCAAATTTATCCATTAGAATGGTCCCAACAAACCAGATCTAGTCTTTAAGTCTTAAAGGGACCAAAAGTGCATCTTTTTCAACTTAATCCATTAAGTCCAAGTCTCCAACCTTCAGATCTGAACCAATATGATGTTTAGATGGATAAAGTTTCCAACTTTAACAAGGTCACAAACTTTCAAGATCTAAATTTTATGCACTTAAAGTGACCAAAAAGCTCATAACACCTAAAACTAGCTAGATCTAACAATTTCATCATCAAGATTCAAACTTTATACCTCTAGAAGAAAGATCACAGTGAACAAGCTTTGGATCTACAAGCTCCAATGCAACCAATGCTTATTCAATGAGTTCCTTCTTCTCCAAGGTGCACCAAGAACACTTCAAAGCACTTAAAAACACCTTCTTTTTGTTCACAAGGCTCAAACTAGGGTTAGGGTTTCAAGAGAGGGTGTTGGAGAGGTTTAGGCTGAGAATGGCATGGGTTTGGGGAAGTTAAGGAGCTTAAATAGGGCTCAAACCATGAAAATAGGGTTTAGGAACTGATCGTGTATGCCCAACATACTCCTGGTATGCCCTTCATAATAGGGATGCCCTAGTATGCCCAATGTACTCCCCGTACACCCAACGTGCGCGGCTAACCCAAAAATCATCTTAAATTCAACGGTCGTAACTTCTTCGTTCCAACTCCATTTTCGACGTTCTTTATATCCATGGAAAGGTGTTGAAGAGGTCTACAGTATTATCTAAATATCTTGGACTAAAAACTTCTCGAACAAAAATCCATGTTTTATGCAAGAACTCGACCTATGACTTTTCCCTTTCTACCTTTCGACCTAAACACAATTCAAGGGTTAAATCTCTTAACTAACATTACCAGATCGGTTGAAGGCTCGAGGTGGTGTACCAGTCATGCTGAAGTTTTTGTGAGCATACCAGATAAACTGTAGGCCGATGGGGTGTTCCAGTCATACTGAAGGCTCTGTATGCATGTTGTGTATTGTATTATTCTGGTTTTGTGTTGTGTTGGTACTTTGGGAGAAACTCACTAAGCTTTGGGCTTACAGTTTTGGATTATGTTTCAGGTACCTCAGAGGATCGTGGAAAGGCGAAGACGTGATCGTGCACCTCCTCATGTTATGTTTTGGGATTTTGGGAAAAACTCTTATGATAAACACATTTTGAAAACTATTATCTAAACAAATATGATTTTTGGTTGGTTTGGAAAAGTTTAAATTTTTATGAAATTTTATGAATGTTACAGTTCTTAACCTTTTTGGGTTCTCATTTGATCTTTTCCATATATATATATATATATATATATATATATATATATATATATATATATATATATATATATATATATCAAAGCTTTAAAGTGCGAGGGTCTTCAAGTAAAATATCATAACAAGAGTTTAACCAAACCATACATGCATGGCCTTCAAAATATCCAAACATACGCTATAAGTCTTCAATCTTTACTATGTGAGTATATGTCAAAATAATGGGTTAGGCTTGGGGAGTCTAGTGAGTAATACTGAAATCTAACTATGGAATAGAATTGGGAATGGCGATACTCAAATCCCAAGTTAATATTTCCAAAAATGTTTTGAAAACCTTTATATATACTGTTTCATTGTATCTAAAACCATTTTCAAAACATTTCAACGTAGTAGTGATAAGATATATGGCTCGTATAAGTTCAAAAGAGAAACAATACATATGCATATCTAACTAACTCAACTCAGTCCACTACTTTCCAATAAGTCCCTTTCTACTAAAGGCCCAATGGTCATACAAATACTAGATAAGCTATCTGCTTACAACCGTTACTGACGTCTAACTGGCACCCTCCATAAGTAGGGTTTAGGATAAACACATGTAAACTTTCTTGGAGATCATGATCTGAAAACCTTGTTTTGAAAAAAAAATCTATAACATAATTACGAATTTTTGGTTTTAGGTGAAACAAAAGAAGATGGAATATACATAATATGTACTTGAAAAATATCCATATTCGGTGTCCGGAATGGAAGTCCAAAATGTAAAATAAACATTATAGAATGTAACGCCCGCAGATTCGGGCTCGTTAATTTAGAGACAATAAGCGTCAAAAATGACTTTTTGATAGAAGATTATTTAGAATAAATAACCTTAACTAAGTTATAGTATATGTCACAAGGGTTCCGTACATATAAAGAACGCTAAAATCCGAGTTCTAACGAAGAAGTTATGACCTGTCGAAGTTTCGCGACAAAACCGGCACGACACTGTGTGACGTAAAAAGTGAGTTTGCGATAAAATACTTTTTAGCCTTATCCATCTAAACAAAATTTGTAGTATATGTTAAACCGAGAGCGTACATAAAAAGAACATCCAAATCTGACTTCGTATGAGGAAGTTATGATTTTTCTAAGATTTAGCATAGCAGTGCACAACCCGAAATTCGAATTTTAGATCGACCGATTTTTAGCCGACACAATCTAAACGAGAATTTAATATCTCGTTAATAGGAGCTCAACGATATAAAGACAGACGAAAACGGACGTCGGATGACAAATTTATGAATTTTTAACGGCCTTTACCTGTCTAAGTCTGTTAAAATATAACTTTAAAAATAAAGTCAAAATTAGCCGACAGAGTCTAAACGAAAGTTGTAGATTATGTCACCACCTATGCGTGGATATAAATAACGTCGAAAATGGAGCTCGTATGCGAAAGTTACGGAATTTAGAAGTCGGGAATAGGCTGATGCGAAGGAGGGTGACATGGCTTAATCTCAGCCCTTGCTTCCTCCCCACGGCCTCGCTTCGAATGACCAACAGCTGCCCCCTCGTACGCGCATCATACTCTGAGGATTACGCCCAACGTAGTCCGAGGAGCTCAACTATAAATAGATGTGAGGGAAGCCTCATTTCTTCACACCACAACCTTTCTTTCTCTCTCAAACATCTCTCTAAACTCCTCCCAATACCTAGTACTTCTCAAGTGCTAAGAGGTGAGTCCCGGAGCGCCATAAAGCTCCGAGAAGAAGAGCTTTCGACTCAGAAGTTCTGCCCCCGCAGATCCCGGTTCCTAGCCAAACCTCCTAGTAAGTAAGTTATGTTTACCATACTTTAAGTATAGCTTATGTTTAAGTTTAATATCGTTATTATGAACCTATAAACAATATATGTATTATAAAATATAATATACAAAGTGTTATTATAATATCTTTTAACTGCTCGCGGTACGGGGAATCTGGTTTGAAGGACCGCATAGGGTTGTTGGATTTCAGAACAGCTTAAATGCCAAAATGGTCCTGCCCTCCGGTGTTTCATGTTTGGCCACTGTCTGTACATAGTAGTTGAAAAATATTGTTTAATACTTATAAAACAATATCGCTCGTAAATAGTCGCAATAAATATTAGACTAAAATCTAGCGGTAATGATACTAGGTTTCGACGAAGGAAAATAGAATTGTTAGAAGCGAAGCGCTGCCCGAGTTTGGAATCATCACTTTAACAAGTGAGTGCATAGTTACTTTCATCTTATACATAGATATGAAGTATTTGATATAAATTACGTGCTATGTGTGCATATTATTTGTGTTCTTGATATCTATGCTGGATGAACAAAACATACATGTTTTACTCGATTTAAACTGTATACGTATTTTATACCTATAAGTATGATGGTTAAAGATGGGTAGATGAAAGATGAGATGAGGGATGAAATATGAGATGAATGATGAGAGATGAAAGATGATATAGATGATGAAAGGTGAAAGATGATGAGAAGCCTTGACCCAAGCGATGGCCCAGTCATCTAGCAGAGTATAGATGACAACCACGAACTATTCTAGACAGTCCAGTGGAACACTAGCAGGATCGCAACCTGTAGGTGTTGTGAACGATATGTTCATCAGATGTACTCTAAAAACCTATTGACATGTATTGTGAGTGGACTCCTTAAAATAATACTGTCAATAAAAGAGATAAACCCTGGCAGCTATGGACTTAGTGCCTAACAAATAACATCGACAGCTATGAACTTAGTGCCTGTTATATAAACCCTAGCAGCGATAGACTTCGTGCTTATTCCTTAGGACAATCCTTAGGAATAAATATTGAGGAATAAATGATTGTTAGGGAAGATACTTAAGAATAAAGAAGATAACGGGGATGGGTAATTGGGTTAATTGTTTGATGATGAAACATAATAACTTTATTATTGTGGGTTGAAAACCCTATCTACTCATCAGGTTTCCCAACCTGACCCACTCAGTTTATTTGTATCACAGGTATCGATACGAAGCTACATTACACTGAGAGATTAAATGAGATGTAAATCAGTAGTGTAAATGATCGTAAGGTCTATTTATGCTTATGTTTCTGTATTGACGATGACATCCCAAAGTTTTGATATAAAAAAAATACATTTCTTCGGAAATGCTTTGATAATATATTTATCATGTTTTCTGGGAACAAATTCCGCAATATTATTCTTTAAAATGAATACTCTGGTTTTCAAATAAGCATAAATAAAATTTTTAAAATGACCGTGAATTTGGGGATGTTACATATACAATGACAGTTTGGAATACTGACATACATTAAAAAATGTATGCAGGGCGCGTGTGGTGTTCATAATGGCCGCCCAACATTGAATACGTCAATCCAAAATACATGAGTGTCAGATTCTAGATGTCATATCTCGCCAACTACCACCAAATTCCGAATAAATTTTACTACTCCAAAATACGGTAGTTAAGGAGTTGATGGCCCCTTTACAAACTTTTTATAAAAAAAACTAATTTTTTTTATCAAAACGCTCATGTATATTGGTTAGTTTACTCACGTAAATAACCTTATAATTAAGGGAAATTGAGTAATCTAACCCTTTTTGGTTGTTTTTTAAAAATATAATCCTTTTTTATTTTTGCAAAATGACCACTTGGTCCGGAATGGGGCATTTTGGACCCGATTTAATATTCGGTAAACGGGTAGATAATTCTGACCTGGTAATCTGGTTCTCCTATAAATATCCTTTAACCCGTTTCAGACTAGATTTCGTCATTCCCTCGTTTCAGATTACTCTACATCTCATTTCGGACACCTTTATAATTGAAAATGTCTTCTGATAGCAGTGAAGAAATGCAGTTTTCATATGTAAGTTTCAAGCTTTCTTTGAAATCAGACTCTCGGTAAGCCTTTGCAACCTCCCAAAACTAGGGGTGTAAACGAGCCGAGTCGAGACCGAGCTTGGCCAAACTCGTCTCATGCTCGTTTAATTTATGAGGGGCTCGAGCTCGAGATCGGCTCGATTCGAGCTTTATTGCACCAAGCTCGGCTCGAGCTCGTGAAGAATTATATAGGCTCGGATCGGGCTCGAGATCGGCTCTTTTTTGTATGATGAGCCTAAATAAGCTTAAGCTCGATTCAAGCTCGTTAAGAAGCTCGTTTACTAATACCCTACATCCTTAATTCGTCAAATTTTATTTATTTTAATATATAAAAATAATAATAATGTATATTATATATAGGCTCGTTTAGGCTAGCGAGCTCACTGATTGAAGCTTGGCTCGAGCTCGTTTAATAAACGAGCCTGATATTTAGGCTCAAGCTCGGCTCAGGCTCGTTTAATTCGATCCCGAGTCAAGATTTTAACGAGTTGATCTTGAGTAGCTGGACTCACTTACACCCCTACCCAAATAAAATTTATGTTCTCTCTTGCTTGCCGATCTTTGCTCTCATATTCATCAATAAATGGCGACAACAGAGTCTATGCATTCGGGAACACGACTTGAGTGGCCATTTCAATTAAATTGACTATATCTGATATGATAGCCAAAGATGGCATGTCCCCAATACACTCTTTGAGTCTTGATAAAAACCAAATCCATGACTCTCCACTTTCAGTTTTCCCAACACCAAATGCAATAGGGAGGATTTGGTTATTACCATCCATGCCTACTGCTAGGAACATGGTGTCCAAGTATTTCCCTTTAAGGTGTGTGCCATCAATGATAATAATAGGACGCAAACATCTTTGAAACACTCAAACCTGAAAAGTAATTAATAATCTAATTAAAGAGAACACACGTGTATGGACATTAAATATAAAGAAGTCGGTATTTAAAAAATATTACCGTGCAACCGATAGCCATGAAAAACTATTCAAATTTGTTATCATCACTCGTCTTTATATATGTAACCGTCCCTGGATTCTTTTTCTCCTAGTTGTAACAGTATAAACGTAGTCTTTGAAAGCTTTCTTCAGGGGCCCCTCTCAATAGATTTAGAGCATACATTTTAGCATTCCATGCTTGCCAGTATGAAATATGTACACAAAGACGGTCATTTAAAGTTCGTCGTATCTGTTTCCCACACAACATATTACTTGTACTATCAACTAATATGCCCTTCAAGAAGTGACCCAATACATTTTTGTTGGCTTGTCGGTGATGGGGACGTAGCTGTGTGTTTGAGCAAGTGTGTTTCTACGATAGTCTAACCACTTGAAATGTATCAGTAGTATTATGTTTTGTTGCCCTTATCCGCCAATAACAATTATCCATAGCAAAGAGCTTCAAACCTACCTTTTGTAGATTTTTTCACTTTATATTGGAAACCTTCACTAACACTTTTCAATCCTAAATTAAGTTTAAGTGCTTCTTTGTTTTTGAAGAGTTGGTATAACTTCACATGGGAAGTATAGTTGTGCGATGTGGCCCTTTTACGATTTTCTTGAGCTAATTCAGGCAGTGGTAAAGGTTCAGGCATACCCCAATGAGTGGGTTGTGTTTCTTTAGAATCAGAAAAATAAAAAGGAAACTTTTCCTGTTGTGCTTTTCGAGGTTGTAAGGGATCAGTTTCCTCCTCCCCACCTTCATGATCATCCCCATCAAATTCAGTGTAATTCTGAAAATGTTTAACTGGCTCTCCATGTGGAATTATATTACCATCATCAACCAACATCATTAGTTTTGCCTCATCATTCGTAAATTCATCAACATCAAAAGTAAGGTTAGCATGAACAACAACCTTACCTTTAGACCTATAACCACCCCATGTATAGGGTCATTGTAAGAAGGAACATGGTTGGTTGTCATAGGTAATAAATTACAAAGTTGGTTACTTCCAGCACCGGAATAACCATTTCAAGAAAGATTTTCCCCGAGAAGTCGATTAGTACCACTTTCCATAACATTATACTGTGTTGGGAGACATAGTAGTAAACAAACTAAATTGTACTGTGTTGGGAGACATAGTTGTAACCTGGACTTGGAAGCAACCAACGTAACTAATCCAACGGAGTTGATATCATTGCCTATATCTACACCAAATCATGTGTAATCCGGAGCAAGATACTGCATACATCCGTCGATACGCTGTCATTGCCCTCCACTAGAAAATGGTACTCGAAAAAATCCCGTATACGTACTCATTCCGGAACGTTTATGGAAATTATCGAAGACACAAATATATTAAACACACAAATATATTGCATATTTGGAACAAAAACATACAAAAACCCTAATTCTAGCTATCCGAAATATCACTCTGGAATGTATGGCCGTTTCAGACTGTAGTCCGGAATACATTTTTTTCAGTCCGAAACGTACGGGGTGTCAGATTCCGGATCAAAATCCCACCAACCAGCATCCACTCCGAAACAAGATCATAAATACTCCGGAATATCATATTCCGGATCACAAGTCCAAAACAAAATTACGTGCTTCGGAATATGATATTCCAGAGCATGTGGTCAATTTCCCAAAAAAAAATTATTAGTTATTTTTATTAAAATAGTCGTTCATGATGATTAAATTACTCAATTTCTCTATAATTAAACACATGTATAATAAGTTTTGCTAGTAAATTAGGTCAATTCTGATTTTGGACCCAGCGATTTTGGGCTTCAAAAATATGTAACATTGTAGCGTGTAAACTCTACGTGTGCCATTTGTGACCCGACTAACCCATTTGCCAGGTTTCGGCTGAACATTCCGGCACCGGCGACGTACGCATCGATCCTCTCCGCCGCCGGCTCTCAACTCGTTAGGCCAGCAGTCACCATCTTGAAGCTTCTCTTCTTAGTCTCTTCTTATGTAAGTCTGTTTAGTATTTTTCAGAATACGAGATAAAGTTCACTTTATCTTACTCTCTTTTTGAAGCTTCTCTGCTTACTCTTATCTTACGCATCGATCCTTGTAGGTTTTTCATCATTGTCGCTGAATTGATCCATATAAAGTTACCAAAAAACTAAAGACTGATTGATTTTATCGTTTTTGGATATTTTTCAGTTCAATTTAGTACACGATATTTCTTAATTCTCCATCTTCATGGAGTCTCAGCTAGAGCTAGGGTTTAAGGAAGCAACAAGCAGTGAGATTTTTGGAGAAGGAAACTATAAGTTGGTGCCATGGATAAGTTGGGATGATTGGAGTTTCGTGAGAGAATCTCTGTTTTCTTCTTCCCCAGCCTCCATGGATTTGGCTCTTAGAAGAGTAAGAATCCATATATTCAAAACACTATGTTGACCCTATGGCAATGAATTTATTTTTGGTTTTTCTTTCATTTTTTTGACCAGATATCTGCCTGGCGAAGCAGAGGATGCCTTCCTATAATAATTGAAGTGACTGCTTCCATTGTTGAAATCCAACAAAAGGATTCTTACTTTAGGTTCATTTTTCCTTTTTCCATCCAACAAAGCTAAAAAATGGAATTCTTTTAGTATGAGATTTGATGTTTTCTCAAATATTTATGCATATGTTTTGTTTACTTCAGGGATGGCCTACCTGAAAGTGATTTACTAGCAGATGATATGTTGACAATGTTATATTGTATGACCATGATAAGGTAAATACTTCTTGATAATTTTGATGGATTTATGGATTATGGAGTATATAATGTACTTACTGAAACATAAAATTGAAGGTTAGTGAATGGTATTGTGGAGAAGACTCGGAAGAAGAATGAGGTTTCAATTGGAGAGGCTGCTGATGTAATTGGCATTCCTCGTATGCTCATTGATATTCGTCATGGTAAGGAATTTAGATATGCTGAATGCATGCACTTTTTATATAATGGGAGAAAAGACGTGAATGCCCTCCTTGTATGCTGATTGATATTCTTTATTTTTTTTTTCTTGTAGAGTGTTCACATCGTGATCTTCCTTCACTAAGGCTTGTTCGCCTTGCATCTACAAAGGTATATCAAATAGTCAGCTGTTTGATTGTTTAGCAAATTCAGGTTAATCTTTAGAACTAATAGATAAAATGACTAAAAAGGACATTCTTGTGAAAGAAAATGAAAGGTAGTTACTATTTAACAATCAAACTAAAGGTATGAAACTGATTATTTGACCCCTAAGTAATCGAATAATCAAAAACTAAATATGAATATCCATCATTAAGACTTGATTATTATGACTTCAAGCTGCAATAATTAGATATTCAGTTCCAAAATTCACATCCAATCATGCCCTAAAAGTGGAAGATAACGATTCAAGAGAATGCATTTAACTGATATCTCTTATAGTTGTTTTTTTAGTTGTTTGTTTTGGAATATAGCAAGCAACTTTAAACATTGATTATCAACCTGTTATGTATTTAATGTTCTCATTACATTCAAGTTTAACCAGATGTACAAAATTTCAGGCACTTGATTGGTTGAAAGCTTATTATTGGGAGCCCCAAAAGATGGCAATTCCATATCCAAATGATAGAAACACAAACTTTGGAAAAGAAATAAAGTCTAAGATACGCGAATTGGCCTTCTGTTTGGATGTGAAGCAAGCTACAAAATCATCTTCTCCTGTAGTTAAAGGGAAACGTAAGTATGCATTCTGATTTTTTCTCATCATGTGTTGACTGAATAAAGTGTTGCTTGGATAAATGAATTCTGAAAAGTATTTGAAAGTTAGGACTTAATGAGGAAAACCTCATTTCCCTGACTTTCTTTATTAAGTCGTTCTTTTTGCATTAAGTCAAAAAGAATTGGTAAAAAGAGTGATACGTGGTAGCATATTTTGCATATTTTAGTCCTAGAATGAAACACGGATGCAAATTTTTTAATCTATTTCAGTTCTTTTTTGTTTATGGAAAGAAAGAAATACAAATTTATTTTATTTATTTGGGCTTAGGCATCAAATATAGTGAGCATCTATGCGGGCGTAATAAGTTTCTGTCACTTATGGCTGTCAAGATTCAATCTTCTAAACCTTCAGGCAAGGCCATCATCATTTACATTTACATTGCATTGTGATTGTATGCTCAATTATTTATTCTTCTTTTTTCTAATAATACTTCTATGATTCTCTCAACCTTTGGGGCTAAATGCAAGATATAGCAATGTACTTTCATTTAATTTTATACGTGGGTAGATTTTTTAAAGTATAGTGTTAAGTGTTGTAATAAGAAGAAATGAAAGTAGGATGCTATAATAAACAAATCAATGAAAGTACATTGCTGTTTCTTGCATTTAGCCCTAAAAGTTATGAAACTTAAAATATCGATAAACAGATCTCCATTTCAAACTAAATAAATGTTTTCTTTTTCTTTTTGTCAACAATATGAAATTGCACGAGGAGATCCGTTTTCCTCTACAGTTCCTAATATATAATATATCAAGTAGATTAAAGTTTTTATCCACATGCTATATCACTTTTTTTGGATAAGATACAAAAGTTCATTTTTTTTCCTTTTTTCGTCCCTAAATTACTGTTTGGAGGTGGAAATAGTTTTTTGAAGGGTTAGTGAGGCCTCTGAGTTTAAAAGAAACAGACATGTGATTGGTTGAATTTGATTTGAAGTTTAAGGTTCTTAAAATTTAATGAGATGAAGAAGACGGAGACAAGGGCAAAATGGTCATTTATTCAAGTTTAAACGTCCCATGGATGAAAGGGGTGACCAAACAGTGATTTAGGGACGAAATAAGTAAAAAAAGTCAAACTTTTGTTCCATATCCAAAATAGTGATATACCACAAGGATAAAAACTGTAATTTACTCTCTATCATGTAGCCAAGAATAATATTACTGTTTAGATTGATATTAATAGGTTAAAAATGAAGTATAATAGCCCATAAAAAGAGTAAAGTATGTTGCTATTTTCATCAATTTGCCCTATTTTGAATGTTTGTTGATGGTTGTTTATACTTTATATCTTGAAGGTTCTAAGAAACATATAACCAAGGCACTGAAGAATGTTATCAAGTTATATTCTTCCTTCCCTTCAGAAGTGGTGTCTATTTTGTTGGAGTTCTTGCTGAAGGCACTGGAATCTGCTGATGTGGCACTTGATGATTGGAAGCCTCTAATTATGAAGTTGTCAAATAAAGTACCTGAGATGCTTCTAAGTCTTCTCAAAGCAAATCTTCAAATGATTGAGACCCGAGATGCTCTAACACATGACTCAGGTAACTTCATCTAGTCTCCAAGTATGATACAATCTGTGTTTACAGATTATATTTTAAATCATTAATTTTTTTTTTTAATTTCTTAGATTCTCACAATACTTATGATCCTAACTTTGTTGTTATATATTAATTATATCAGGCGAACACCTAAAACCAGACAACAAATCTCGATTCCATGAAACCGAGAATCTTTCCCGTTTATTCTCATGGCTTATCGGAAACCTCAAAGATCTAAACAATTCTCTCCGGAAACTCACGTTTCTAGAAACTTCCGGAACCTCAAAAGACAAAAGTCTCCCAAAGTCCGCTCTCATGGATCTCCTATGCAAATGTCTCCTTGTCCCTTCACTCGGCAACACCCACCTAACAACCGCCACCTCGATTCTCGCACAAACCACCGCCAACCACACATTAATTGAAAAACTCAAAAAATTAGCATCCCTACATACATCAAACACCGGAATTACGTATTCCGATTCCGGCCACTTTTACGACCAGGAAGAGGAATCCATTCGTGAAGCCGCTAATAAGTTTGAGTTGATTAAACGGAAATTATCACGGAAAAATGAATTGAAAATCGGGGAGAATGGAAAGAAGGGTGGAAGATGGAATGTGGTGAAATCATGGAGGCCGTGTCCGATTGGGATGTTGCCTTCGGATTTTGGTTCTTCGGGTGTTGTTCCGGTTCTTGAGATTGTTGGTGGTTGTGAAGAACAGGGGAAGTTAGTGGAATGGAATGAGAAAGGGGGAGATGGAAAGAGGGAAGCCGATTGTTCGGTTGGAGATTTGGATGATTCCGTTGTTAAGAAAGTTAAAATGAGTGAAGCAGATGATGATGATGGAGTTGGAGTTTTGGGAGGTGTAGAGAACCAATTGATGATTGGTGGAGTGTGGAAGAGGGTTACACATGATGAAGTGGTTAACATTGCTTCTGCTGTTAGGATTTTGGTTTAGTGTAAACAAATTTTGGTTTTGTTTGTGTAATAATATTTTTGAATGTTTGGTGGAAAAGAATAGGATTTTGGCTTGGTGTTTAACATAATCATGGAATCAGTTTTGGTCACAAAAGAAGGTTTTGGATGATAAGTATTTAAAATCAGATTATTATCCGTGATAACGGTTTGTAGGAGATGATGTTTGAATTTGATTAGGTTGTAATAGTTAGGTATATTTATTTGGTAAATTTTGATTGCTTTATAGTAAGCTACAAACCAACCCATATCAATGTGCTCAATCCTTCGTTAAATTTTGATTGATTAATAGTATATTTATTCGGTTTAATTTATAGGTTCACAAGCTCATGGACATGATTGTTTCTGTTGTCGAGTTTTTGCAAGATTCTTGGGAGTCGGCTATTGGAATTATATTGCATGGTAGGTGGTATTGGATAAAACACAGTTTGTTTGATAAAATGTCTGAGAGAAATATGTTGATTACTCCGGGTGATTACAAAGAGACAATTAGTTTGTTCTATTTGATGATTGATGAAAAAAAAAATGTTTAAAGCCTGTGCTCAGGTCAAGGATTATACGATAGGGAAGGATGTGTATGATGACATGATGACCTTTGGGTTTGAAGGGAATAACTGTGTCAAAAGAACTTTCTTGGACATGTTCATCAAATGTAGAAAGACGGATATTGGAAGACTCTGGTGTTTGAATGATGTTATCATGTGGAATATAATGGTTTGTGGATATGTATCAAAGAAACGCTTCAAAAGGGCATAGAGGCTTATAGATGAGACGATTGATCGAAATATGAGGAATACAATCCTATGTGTTTATGCTCAATATAGGCAGTTTGAAAGCTCCCATATGTGATTAGATTGAAGTTGATAGGAAAGTTTATACCTTTGTTGTTGGAGATACTTTGGCTCTATTTCTAGTTGAAAAGCTAGCTTTCAGTTGAAAAAAAAACTGAAAGCTTTTGCTAGATAAGCTAGTTAGTAGAGCTCACAAAGTAATATTTGATAAACTAACCGATAAGTTGGGTTCGAAAAGAAATGAGGTATGTCGACCAAATAAGGCTTAAAAGTGAGATAGTTAATTGAGTTACAAGGAAAACGATCATTAGTGGAGACACTTCGGTTACATTTGACATACTAGCCGAAAAACTAGCTTTCGGTTGAAAAACTAATGACAAACTAGTTAACAACGGACAAAGTAATATTGTTCGGTACAAACTAGTTGATAACTTAGATGGAAAGTATAAAATGATATAGAAAGACGTTTAGATGACTCCATGAAGAAGACGCACTATATTGCATCCTAACCTGACATCAATTCCCGAAACAAAAACTAGACAACCTCGAAGAGGGCAACCAAGGACAAGAGCAGTCCCAGTAATGGAAACACAGACCCCGTCTGACCAGCAACACCAACTGAACCAGGATTGCCTACGATCGCAGCAACATTAGAGTAGATAATAGCTGATCGCCTTGCCATTGCCCTAACATAAGCAGAAGCAATTCGAAATGCTGCAAACGGAGCTGGAGATGAAATGTATGGAAACGGTCGTGGTAGTAGCTCTCGAGGAGATGTTTAAGGGCTGCAAAGATCTTGCAGTTATAAAGATTTCATGAACTACAAACCCAAAAATTTCTATGGGAACGAGGGCATAATTGGTCTGACAAGATAGATTGAGAAGATGAAATCCGTCTTCTGAATAAGTTTCTGTCCCGATGACTGCTAGGTCCGGTTTGCTATGTGTACACTTATGGATTCAACCCTCACTTGGTGGAATGACCAAGTGAAAGCTCTGGGCATTATCCTGCAAACTCATTAACATGGGGAGAACAGAAAATAATGTTGGAGGAAGAATACTGCCGAAGGGATGAAGTTCAAGCCTTGGAACAAGAACTATGGAATCTGAAAATGAAAGGCTTGGACATCAAGACTTACACAACCAGGTTTAATGGCCTTTCACTGCTATACCCGGATCTAGTAACCCCGGAATACAAAAATATAGAGCGTTATGTTTGGGGTTTGGTGCCATAAATAAGGGGAATAGTGATGGGGTCACGATCAACAACTTATGAAAGCGAAAGAAACTTGGCAAACCGTTTGGTCAAGAATGAGCTTAGTCGGGGAACAGTGAGTACTAAGATTGAAACTTCCAAGTTTGAAACCAACAACCGCAAGACTGGAGGTTGGGATTTTAGGCAAACATTGAGGAAGAAACAAGGGAATGAAACTGTGTACGCAGCAACTACGACAACCAGTCCAACCCCAGTTCATCGGTCAAACAATACTGGTATATACCCACAATGCAACAAGTACCTCAAACATCATCTTGGTGAATGTTATTTCTGCACCAAATGCAAAAAGTTTGGGCACACGATTGGTTATTGCAAAAACACAGTGCTAGCTGTGGGGAGCACCCAAATGAATACAGGTTCAAGTGGAAATGGTGGTAGAAATTGTTACGAATGTGGTGGATTGGGACTTTTCAAACATAACTGCCTGAAATTGAAAAATACTGGTGTAGGGCTCGTGGACGGGCATTTGTTATTAGAAGCAAGGAAGAGATTCAAGATCCTTCAGTGGTTATTGGTACGTTCCTCATCAATCACCTTTATGCTACAGTTTTATTCGACTCCGAAGCTGATAAGAGTTTTATAACACCGACATTTAAACAGCCATTGAAGTACGAGTCCAGCAAATTAGATGTAGCATATGAGGTAGAAGTAGCAAATGTCCAAATAGAAAGTACTGCTGAAATCCTAAGAAACTGGCTTCTAACACTGAACGTCCACACATTCCAAGTCGACCTTATGCCAATGCCAATCAGGAGCTTCTATAGCATCATTGGTATGGATTGACTGTCTCCTCACCATGCAGAAATCATGTGTTACGAGAAAGTTGTAAGGCTACCTTTACCTAACAGAGAAACCTTGACCATCTATGGTGACAATTCGGGTAAAATCTCAAACTCGTGTCTTGTACAAAATCTCGGAAATATGTACACAAGAAGTGATATGCCTTTTTGGCTCATATAGTAGATAAGAAGAGTAAAGTGAAAGAAAACAAGGATATACCTCACGTATGTGAATACCTTGATGTTTACCCAGAAGATTTACCAGGGCTACCACCACCAGACAGGTCGAGTTTAGAATTGACCTAATCCTCAGAACAATGCCAATAGCTAAAGCACCCTATAGATTGGGTCCGTCCGAGATGCAGGAACTCTTGATCCAACTACAAGAACTTCTTGACAAGGGATTCATCAGGCCAAGTTTTTTGCCTTGGGGAGTGCTAATATTATTTGTCAAAAAGAAAGATGGGTCGTTCCGAATGTGCATCGACTATAGAGAGCTAAACAAACTGACCATCAAGAATTGGTAACCCCTCCCTAGAATTGATGATTTGTTTGACCAACTACAAGGATCTAGTTATTACTCAAAGATAGACTTAAGATTTGGGTACCATCAACTCAAGATACTAGAAGAAGATTTACCAAAGACTGCATTCAGGACCCGGTACGGCCATTAGGAGTTTTTGGTCATGCCTTCTGGGCTGACTAATGCCCTATCAGTATTCATGGATCTTATGATCGAGTCTGCAAACCATATTTAGACAAGTTTGTGATAGAATTTATTGATGATATTCTGATCTACTCACAAACTAAGGAAGAGCATGGATAACACTTGCTGTTAATCTTAGAATTGCTGAGGAAAGAGAAGTTGTACGCCAAATTCTCTAAATGTGAATTTTGGATTACGCAAGTGCAATTTTTGGGGCACGTTGTGAGAAATAAAGGAATTCATGTAGACCCTACAAAAATCGAAGCGATCAAGAATTGGGAGGCACAAAAAACGCCAACAGAGTTGCGCCAGTTTTTAGGCCTTGCGGGCTACTACCAGAGATTAATTGAAAATTTCTCAAAGATCGCGAAGCCTTTCACTGCTCTAACACAAAAAGACATAAAATTTGATTGGGGAGATAAGCAGGAAACTGCATTCCAAAAGTTGAAACAAATGTTGTGTAGTGCACCAATCCTATCTTTGCCCGAACGAACAGATGATTTCGTCATATATTGCGATGCATCAATTCAAGGATTGGGGTGTGTGTTAATGCAGAGAGAAAAGGTGATTGCATATGCCTCACGACAACTCAATACCCATGAAAAAAACTATACGACCCATGATTTTGAGTTGGGAGAGGTAGTTATGACACCATCTGGGTAGTGGTCGACGGTTGACAAAGTCCGCCTACTTCCTGCCAATCAAGGGAACTGATAAGATGGAAAAACTGACAAGTACTTATCTCAAGGAAATTGTCAGGCTTCACGGAGTGCCCATTTCTATCTTCTCAGATAGAGATAGTAGATTTACATCGAGATTTGGCAGTTATTGCAAAAATCCATGGGAACTCGATTAGATATGAGCATCGCTTACCATCCACAGACTGATGGGCATAGTGAACGAACAATCCACACTTTGGAGGATATGTTATGATCTTGTGTAATTGATTTTGGGAATGCTTGGGATACTCATCTTCCACTTGTAGAATTATCCTACAATAACAACTATCATACCAACATAAAGGCTGCACCATTTGAGGCTCTTTACGGGCGAAAGTGTAGATCATTGTTGTGTTGGGCAAAAGTGGGAGATACTCAGTTGGCCAGCAAGCATGCGGGTGACACTCTACGCACTAGGCCTGAAATAACACACGAGACTACAAAGAAGATAGTCCAAATCAAGGAAAGACTCCACACTGTAACATTCTGTTTAAAATGGGATAATTAAATAATAAACCCGGAACCCCGAGAGGTAATTTTTATTATTATTTTATATTATTATAGCCCAAAATCAAATAATAATTAGCTAGGTGTTGATTTCGGGGAGCCAAATATCAAGATTTGAAACTCCGGGGGTTAAAGTGTAATTTCAGGACTTATTTGTAAAGATTTTCAGTAGTCAGGGCGTATTTGGTATCATTTGGACTTAATATGAAAGGATTTATGGAAACGGGGGCTAAAGAGTAAATTTTGGACCTATGTTGAAAAGGATTTGTAGAGGAGGGGATGTTGGGTAAATTATGGATTGGATTTGAAAGGGATTTTTGAAGTCGGGGTAGAAATGGTAAATTTTGGATCGAAATTGAAAGAAAAGGGAGAAGGAGGGACCAAATGCTTTATTATGGAATGAAGTTTATGGGGTCGGGGTATATAAACCCATCACCCTCTAAACCCTAACCCTAATCGGATTCATTAAGTCGCCACCTTCACCCTCCTTCAACTCCGGCACCGCATCACAGGTTTAGGGGCGATCCTCATGCAAAGAGGACGGGTGATAGCCTACGCGTCGCGACAGCTGAAGCCGCATGAGACGAGATATCCTACTCACGATCTGGAGCTGGGAGCGATGGTGTTCGCTCTCAAGATATGGAGATATTACTTATATGGGGTCCGTTGTACCATATACACGGATCACAAGAGTTTGAGACACATCATGGATCAGCCGAACCTGAACATGAGGCATTGCAGGTGGCTGGATGTAGTCAAGGACTATGACTGCAAGATCCTTTACCACCCCGGTAAAGCAAACGTGGTGGCGGACGCTTTGAGCCGCAAGTCAGCTGGGTCTTCCACCCCAGCAGTGTGTATGAGGATAGCGGTGGATTCTCCGCTTATGAGCTTGATCAGGGATGCTCAGGTTGAGGGCATGCGACCGGAGAACTGGAAGTTGGAGAGGATCAAGGGTGAGAACACCCGGTTTGTACAGGATAGCCGAGGATTATTGACCCGATGCGGTCGGGTATGGGTTCCGATGTCTGGTGGGGTCAGACAGACAGTAATGGAGGAGGCTCATAAGTCTCACTTCTCTATTTACCCGGGGGCCACCAAGATGTACCGAGACCTGAGTTTGAGTTATTGGTACCCATGTATGAAGCGAGAAATCGCTTGGTATGTCGAGAGGTGCTTGACCTGCAGGATGGTCAAGGCCGAGCATCAGAGGCCGCATGATATGCTGCAGCCTCTAGAGATTCCCATGTGGAAATGGGAACAGATCACGATGGACTTCATTACCAAGTTGCCGAGGACGGCGAAGGGATTTGATGCTATATGGGTCATCGTAGATCGATTGACCAAGAGTGCCCATTTCTTGGCTATTCGGGAGAGTTCGTCGGCCGAGAGGTTGGCCGACACGTACGTCCGCGAGATCGTGTCTCGCCATGAGGTTCCGGTCTCCATTGTCTCCGACCGAGATGTTAGGTTTACCTCCCGTTTCTGGCAGAAGTTCCACGAGGAACTGGGCACGCGGTTGCACTTTAGCACAACATTCCATCCGTAGACCGACGGTCAAAGCGAGCGGACCATTCAGACCCTCGAGGATATGTTGAGGGCGTGTGTCATTGACTTCGGTGGGAGTTGGGATTCCCACCTACCGCTTGCGGAGTTCACCTACAACAACAGTTATCATTCCAGCATTGGCGCCCCGCCTTTCGAGCTGTTGTATGGGCGGAGATGTCGCACCCCGGTTTGTTGGGGTGAGGTCGGACACATGGTGATGGGGCGGACGGAAGTAGTCTTGCAGACTACCAAGAAAATTCAGCAGATTAGGCAGCGATTGCAGACCGCTCAGAGTCGGCAGAAGAGTTACGCTGACAGACGACGATCTGAGTTAGAATTTCAGGTGGATGATATGGTACTCCTGAAGGTCTCACCCTGGAAGGGTGTGATTCGCTTCAGGAAGAGGGGAAAATTGGGTCCCCCGTTACATTGGGCCGTTCAGGATCATTGTCAGGGTTGGCAAGGTAGCTTACAGGCTAGAGCAACCGGAGGAGCTTAGTCGGATCCACAGCACTTTCCACATTTCGCAGTTGCGGAAGTGCATTATGGATTAGGAGTCGTTAGATGATATTCAGGTCGATGAGCGCCTGAATTATGTGGAGAGGCTTGTGGCCATACTGGAGAGGAAGATGAAAGTTCTGCGAAACAAGGAGATACCTTTGGTGAAGGTACAGTGGGAGCATCGGAGGGGGTCCGAGTGGACGTGGAAGTCAGAGACAGAGATGCGGGAGCACTATCCGGAGCTGTTCGTCGCGGCAGACTTCGAGGACAAAGTCTAGTTCAAGTGGGGGAGAATTGTAACGCCCCGATTCTCAGGTGTCAATTTTATATAAGAATCTTCTTGATTTCAAGGTCTACTCGACGAGTTGGTTGCCCTACTCGTCGAGTAGCAGCGGGTTGGTCTGCGTGTTTTAGTGACCTACTCGCCGAGTCCAAGAAGGGACTCGACGAGTAGGAGATGGCAGATGAAGCCCTAAATTCCGGGGTATTGCACCCTATTTAAAGGATCATTGGCCTCCCCCAGCCTCCCCTTTACAGCTCCTTGACACTCTTAAACCTTAAATCGCGTGTGTGTGTTCTTTGGTGTGTTAAAGCTTGGAAGAGGGATCTTGGTGAGGGAACACTTGGGGAAAACAAGTAAATTGAAGCAAGGAACTCGTGGGAAGCAAATATCTACTTCAGTTGGCACTCTCTTGAAGGTATTAGGCTGTTTCCTTGGCTCATTTCATCTTTAGTCTCTTTTGGGTAGGTTTTTAGAAAAAGGTTTCTTGTGCTTGAGCCAAGATATAAAGTTGCAACTTTAGATCTGAACTCCCTTTGGCCTCTAGATCCATAAAGTTATCAGCTTTCTCAAGTGTGAGCCTTCCCTCTAGTGTGAGACTTCTTTACAAGCTTGGTGTTGTCATTTTAAGACTTTAGAGCTTTGCATGCACGTAAAGTTTGCAACTTTACGTGATAAACATGCCCTGGGAAGATAGATCTACAATTTGGAGCCTTAGCATGGCTTAAAAAGCCTCTGTATTGATGAAGGACTGAAGGGACTCGGCGAATCGCAAGGTCGACTCGGCGAGTCCGATGAAGTTTGACGTGGGCTCGGCGAGTCAGTTGAGTGAATCGGCGAGTCGGCTAGGGTTTTCCCAACCTTTGGACACATATAAACGCGGCGAGTTGTAAGGGAAAACTCGACGAGTTGGCCAAGGAGTTACGGCCACTGACACTGGGAAATCGACGAGTTACTCAAGTGACTCGGCGAGTTGGCGAGTCATGACAGGAACTCGGCGAGTAGCTGAGGGTACTCGACGAGTTGAGGTCAACATGGGTTGTTGACCTTGATAGTTGACTTTGACTTTGACCAAGGATTGACTATTGGACTTCTGGAGTACTTTGGGAAAATATGAGCATGGTGGGAACATTTAGTCAAGGTGGTCATGATGGGTGTTAACTTATTATTTATGGTGTGATAGTGTGGGATTCCGGGGAGACAGCAGTCAGAGATTTGCAGTACTTCAGCACTACTTGTGAGGTGAGTTATCCTCACTATATCAATAGGGTCTAAGGCACCAAGGCCGGCCCTTTATGGATTGTATTCGGTTATGGCATGATATGTTTATTGATTACATCATGGTAGTTAGGGTGGTGATATGCTTATGTGTAGCGACCTGGTTAGGTCAGTGTCCTGATTATAGGATGATGCTATGTTAGTGACCGGTTAGGTCTATATCCCGGTTATTGGGATGTTGCTATGATTAGTGATCTATTAGATTGGTTTGACTATTATATGATATGAGCTAGCGTATGATATTTATGTGCACATGTGTGTTTGATTGGGGGTTGGGTTGAGGCGGTCTTGCTTTGTGCTGAAGGCCAACATACCCAGTGAGCGGTCCGGATAGGCTGTAGGCCCTGCGAGGCGGTCCAGTCATGCCGAAGGCTCGGGAGCGGTCCAGATAGGTTGTAGGCCCTGCAAGGCGGTCCAGTCAGGCTGAAGGCTCATTATGCATTCTGATTTGTATTTGTGGATGTGATATGATTATGGTTATATGAGATTTGTATTTTGAGGGAACTCACTAAGCTTTCGGGCTTACAGTTTCAGTTTATTGTTTCAGGTACATCAGGGGATCGCGGCAAGGCGAATGCATGATCGTACAGCTCCTCATGATTTGTTTATGTTTATGGGAGACCCTGATAATATACATTTTGAAAACAAAGTTGTAATGATTTTAATGGTTTGAAGTGTTTTAAAAGTTCAAATTTGACTTGAAATTTTTGGGGTATTACACTCCACCTCTCCAAACCCTGAGAACGAAACCCTAATTTCCATTTGAGTGTTTTGAGCTTGGAAGTGATATTTGACAATGTTTTTGGTTATCTTGAAGAAAGAAGAACTCTTGGAAGTTGCATTGGTGTGGTTGGAGCTTGTGGATCCAGAATCATCACTAACTTGGGAAGCTTTTGGAGGTATAAAGCTCTTAACTTGATGGTTCATTATGTTAGATCTAGTTAGGACTTGTTTTCTGCATTTTATGGTCCTTTAAGTCATGCTTGAGAGTATGAGCTACTCCAGAAGCTAGGGATGATAGATCTTAGCATTTTTGAGGTTCCTTATGCATAAAAATGCAATCTTGATACGTTATTTTGGACCATGCATGATTTAGGGTTCTTATTATGGGTTTTATTGGTCAAAATCAAGTATTGGGTCCCATTAAAACATGCAAAGGAGTAAAGTTGCCAACTTTACGTGTTAAGTTTCGTGCTTACGGGTTTTAGTTTTTGCTTAGGTACTTCCGTTCCAAAGGGGAAGATCTCAGGATGATCGCATCGCACACACAACAATTTCCACTTTATTTGACTCTGATATAGTGGGATGATTGATTGATATACTCTGGTTTTCTTTTATGGTTTTATTAATACGTTTTGGTTGATGTTTTTATTATTACGAGTAAAACGGACAAAGGAAATAGCATGATGCAATAGTCATACAACCTTTTGAAAACTAAACTTAATGATCTATTTTGATATATTTGTAAAACTCGACTCGATCTTGTTAATCCTCTATTGGACGTGTATGATAATGACTTGTAAATTAAGTTAATTTAATGTACACTCTTGTTGTTTTAAAAAAATTTAGTGTAATTTATTTTAGCCGAGTGTTACACGACTCCCCCCCCCCTAAAATTGGCGAATTGACAGTTTTGGCCCTTCTTCCAAAAAAAAACTTTCAAAAATGGTCCCTAAACTCACCTAAAACTCGCATAAGCTCAAAAATGGTCCTTCCTTATCTTAACATGTACAAAATCAGTTCTAAGTTCTTATTTGGTCAAATTCTAGGGTCAAACACAAGTTTTCCCAACTTGTCACTTTTGGTCCCTAAATTTTAAAAGTTTTCATTTAACTCGCAAATTCTATCAAAATTTACTTATTAATTAGCATTAAGGTTTACTATTGTTATTAATCAAAACCATTTGCTTTCATTTACTTATTTGTTTCATTTCAATTTATTTTATTTTAGATTAAATAAATTTTTTATTTTTACCAAAAAACCCAAAACTTCTAGCCCCAAATACAAGGTTTTACAATTGTCCACCCCTTAAAAGGATTCTGTCCCCGAAATCAATAAGGGAAACAAAATCCATACTCCTCCAATCCAAAGTAACATAACATCTGATACTTCATGACACATGATTTTTCCATAATCTCACTTCTTGCTTTTTCCCCATATAACTTTGGAAATAAATAATTGATCAACTTTAACTTATACCTAGGATCCAAAACAATTGCTACACTCGTAACATTATGTATTACATTCCAATACTTCTCAAATTTGATCAACAAGATTGATGCCGTAGACTTAATAGTATCATTATGAGATACTTTCCAACTCAACAAAGATAGTTTCATCTCACAAATCAAAAGGCAAGCAAACAAAATGTTTATCATTTTTGCTCAAACGTTTAAAAACTTCTCTATACTCCAAAGCAACACTCAACATCAAGTAAATGGAATTCTATCTTGTTTTGTAATCAAGAAGTAACTCCTTTTGGTAATCAACACTTGCTTGCCGAGCAAAAAGTCTAAAATTTTGTACTCTTTTAGGAGAACTTGTCCAAAACAAGACACTATTCCTAACATTTTCAATTGCACTCCCAATCACAGAAAATCCATCTTGCACAATAAGATTAATTATGTGTACACAACATTGCATGTGAAATAATCTCCCTTTAAAATTAGCGATATAGTAGTAAGAGTACCTAAAAGCTTGTCGACAATAGCATCACTTGTTGAACAACTGTCTAGTGTTATTGTTGACAACTTATTGTCAATGTTCCACTCCAAAAGGCACTCCATCATAGCTTGTGACAATGCATCAGCAGTGTGTGGAGATGACACATGTATAAAATTGTATTAAACAAAATATAACACTTCAAAACTTCAACCAAAATTTATAAATTATAAGTAATAACATTAATTAGAGTAAATACCTCATACTTTGATTTTGTAACTTCCAGTTTCCATTTATATAATGTGTTGTGATCTATGTAACCTTTCTTTTGGTTACTTGTTGTCCACATATCAGATGTAAGAGCAATCCTACTATCGTTATCTTCAAAACATTTCACGATATGACATTTTTTTATCCTCGTATATCTTCATTATATCGCCTTTGATTTTATTACAACAAGGAACCTTAAATAAAGGTTAAAGACTTTCGGTATGCTTTCGAAAACCATAATGTTCAACAATGGAGAGCGGATAATCATGAATTATTTTCTACAGGCTCTTGACTTTCTAGTTCATTAACATCTTCATGTTCGTCACTCATGGTTGCTTGTTTATCATTCTCTGAAGTAGCCATCTAAAACAAACACAATTTATAAATAATAACATTAATTAGAGTAAAAGCCCAATTTGCTTAAGAACCAAACATCATGTGTAAAATTAAAGACTTAATTTTCTTATTGTTATATTGTTGAACATCATAATGATTCGTCTTTGAAAATCACTGTGCAACGAAAAAAAAAGTTATTTGAAATCAACTATAAACCTACCAAAAACAATAAACTAAAATAATATGATTCTATTGTTACATCTCAAAATATGCGATAATATCATGGTACTAAAATAACTTATAGTAACTAGTAAGCAAACTGTAAGTTGAAATTGAGATCATAAATCAATTACATAGAAAAACACTTAAAATGGTGCTAATAGGTTCAGTTGACGCAAAGTCAATTTCATTAAGATGGAATCGGCAAACAAAAGTGATCAAGCGAATAAAGATAATAGAATCGTAGGACCACTGACTTTTTTTTTTGTGAGTCTGAGCACTTATGAAGAAGTCGAATAGATGTGCTGAACGACTCTAATGAACGATGGGAATCATGGATGAACGAACAGGAAGTGGCCGGTGGAGAGTCGAATCGCCAAACGTGATCGTTGCATGTGTATAGCACCAAGGATTGAATTGTCTAATTGTGTTTTTGGAATTGTTGATTGAGTATTCACATATGCGGTCTACCAAATTGAAATTGGTTCAAACAAAATTAGGCCTACTGAAAGTCTATATACGCATAAAAGAAATTAAAATCTAAACTTAGGCCTATTTAAAATATATACGTAATATGTTGGTATAATATAAACGGAGACCAGGCAAGTTAGGAAATAAGAAACCCGACCCAAGCCCCCATCCCCAATTTTTGCCATACGGGGATCCCCAACCCATACCAGATACCCGGTTTAGCGGGGAATACGCATCACTGATCGGGAAACCGAGTTCCCCAATGGATCGGGTCAAATTGCCATGCTTAAACCAATCAACCATTCTACCTTTTTTTTTTATAGATATATAGCAATAATACACAATCAACAATTCTACCCATTTTTATAGATGTATAACAACTATATGACAATCAACAATTCTACCATTCTTTATAGATGTATAACAACAATATGACAATCAAACATTTTACCTTTCTTTATAGATTTATAGTAGTAGCGGCTCAACAGTTACAACTAACCTTACTTACAATTGTGCATACAATTCACTCAACAAATGCAACATTTTCAAAAAATGATGTCTCAAATTCAAACTATTAACTAATAGTTACAATTGAGAATACAATTCACTCAACAAATGCAACATTTTCAACAAATGATACCTCAAATCCAAACTATTAACTCATACCACCCGTACAATTCCATTTTGATCCCTTACAACTACAAATTTCCAAGTTTGTTTAATTCCATTTTGATCCCTTACAACTATGAATTTCAAAGTCTTAACCACGACAATTAAATTACATAGTGAAAGTACAACATGATTATTGCTTGAAATGTTTTTAATAACCAACAATCATAATCAACTATTAAAGATTTTTGCTCAAGAACTCTTAAACCATTTGAAACATGAAATCCTGAAATGTTTTTAATAACCAACAATCATAATCAACTATTAAAGATTTTTGCTCAAGAACTCTTAAACCATTTGAAACATGAAATCCACAACTTTCAAGTGTTTTTATTGCATCATCTTTCTTCAAACTTTTCAGTAAATATTGTAACGGATTCATCGATTTTTGCTCCTGTTACCATTTACTTGAGCTGATTCATGAGTTTCTTCCATTAAAATTGTTTTTAGTCTTTCTAGGGCTTCCTGTTTATAATTTGAACAACAAAGATATGAGCAAAAAACCTTCATTGTCCATAAAGACAGCAGCATAACATACAACTTTAAAAGTCTTCGCCTCTAAAACTTAAGAATAAGTTATTCTTATAGATATTTTGTTATGATAACGTTGAAGAAGATGCCATTCAAGGTGATGCTGGACAGATCCTATTAAATCAAATCAAATCTTTGTTAGATAAGCCTTTACGGGATTAAAAAAAACTAACAGATAATAATTAACAGTTTTTAACAAAATATTAACTACTAGCAAATAATAATTAACTAAAAACCCCTAAAAAAATTACGTCTAACAATAATAATTAACATCTAAAATGAATATTAATTATGGATTGTATTGAAAGGGGTTAATGATGTCGGATGACTTTAAAAACCGAAGAAATTGTGATTTTGCAACTAAAAAGAAGAGAGAACTATAAGCAGCGCCTTTTAAGCAGGGGCGTTCTGAGAAAGACGTACCTTTAAGCAGGAGCGATGTGCGGTGGCCGCAGCCGGCAGATGAGAGAAAAGAGTGCGAGAACCCCTAAAACAATTACATCAGCCGTTTTATATTCATAACCCTAAATCGCTGTGTATTCAATTGTGAATGTAGACATATACTCATATATGGGAAAAGGCCCCGGTTGGGTTGGGCCGTTGTGTTGTAGCTTAGATGACTCTTAGACTAATGACACATTTTCATTTTTGTAATAAAATTTTGATAATCCAAATCAAAACATTTTTCATACTAAAGAAATAGAACCTCTTGCTCGAAATTGCATTTGAATTAATCTTACACGTTATAGTTTTGTGTAGATAGAAAAAAATTATAATGTTATATTTCTATGTTATATGACAGACTAAAAACTAAATATATAGATTAATTATATGTATATTTTATATAATATTAGTTATTGAATGTGAAATTAAGTATAAATTATTTTTAAGCGAAAGATAGACATTTATAGAGCTCAAGATACGTTTTGTAATGATTATATGATTAGGTTTAAGTTTTTTAAAATTTTTTCTTTAATGATCGGGAGAGTTGAAATTTAATTTTATTTTATCTATTTTTCATATTACATAGATTGAGTTTTTCTTAAAAATAAGACAAAATAAAAAAAAATGACTTTTTAAAATTAGGGTTGTTTTCGTTTATATTTAAAAATACACCAATTCATCCGGCAGGCCCGTTCCAGAGGGTGGGCGATAGGGGCGACTGTCCAGGACTCATCTTTTAAAAGGGACCAACTTTTTTATGAAAATTGTTATATTTAGAAGATAGTAAAAGTAATTTTCTTTCAATTATTGAGTTATTATAAAAAACTTGATGACATTTTTGTATTTTAAGGGCCCATTTTTTTCGCTCGCCCTGGGCCAAAATATGTTTGGAACAACCCTATTATCCGGTTTCATTTGTATTTTTATCTATTTTGATTTTTTTTATATTAAGTTTTATTATGAATATATAAACCATTTTAATTATATTTTAAGTCCTTCAACTTATTTTAACTATATGAACTATATAATTTTATTTATTAATAATGTATGATTAAAATTTATATATTGTTTCTAACAACTTATACCATTAAATACTTTTCATAAATAACTTCATATTGATACCAATATCAAATATATTACAATGACATGCAAACACAAGACCGATTAAACATGAAATCACAAGAAAAAAACTAACATAAAGTTATAAATGAAATCACAAGAAAAAAACTAACATAAAGTTATAAACTAACATAATGTATGATTAAAATTTATATATTGTTTCTAACAACTTATTAAACATGAAATCACATGAAATCACAATATTGATAAAAAAATACATAGTTCAAATTTCATTATATCTTTGTTGAGAATTTGAAAATTTTCTTTTGTTATGCCTTGGTTGATGGCATAGTATATGTCTACAAGGTTCCTCAGGATGACAAACATCCATCTCGTTACGGAATCGATTTGAATGCCTCCGACCACGACTTACTGAAAATTTTGAGTAATCTGCTTCAATCTTCCAACCGGACTCCAGCCAATAATCAACATGAGAAAGTGGTGCAAAAGCATAGGTATATTGTTGTTTATACGTTGTGGTAGTATAAACTATGTTGACAATAGAGAGCGGGTTATCCCCTCTATACCGACAAACTGCAAGAGCATGTGAACATGAAAATATTTTCATCAGCCACTTACCACATGTACATGTGTGTTGAAAATAATGGACCGTTTGTACATTCCCTCTTTTTCCATTGATCCGAAACTTCGTGACAATTCTATAGATAACTTCGTTGTAGTCAAACTTGTTCATATCATGTTTAAGGAAAAGACGCCACATACGTGATGGTAGAGGTGTGTTGCAGTTCATTGCAACAGCACTATGCTTCTGAAATAGTTGCATAGTTATATTGAATGTAAGGTCAATACATGCTCTAATCGATAATTGTCTTGCACCTCACAATGCATTATTCATACTTTTAGAGATATTTATCGTTAACAAACCCCATCGACGATTTTCATCATGTAAAAGACACCATTGACTTTAGGAATTTTATTTCTTTGATACACTTGAGAAACTTTCTTTCCTGTGCCGTGCTTCCCCTAGTCAAACAACATCTTTTTAGGCTCACACTGTTGTACTTTTTCATGAGATTACTTCTAATGTGTTGGGGACAGAAGTGATGGTATGCTAATGGCTCTTTCCATTCATCTATATTCTTCATTGCATGAATTATTCCTTGATGTCTGTATAAAATAATACAAAGTTGCCTATCTTGAGCAACATAATGTCTGAACTGAAATAAAAATCAACACTAGATGTATGAAGTCTCCTCATCAATAATAGCATAAACAATCGGTAATACACTATTGTTGGCATCTTTTGTAATAGCAACATGCATTTTTCCCTTGTATGTGTTGGATAAGGTGTCTAAGTCCATAACTATTTCTGGTATGTACTTGACCCGACCCGGCATGGTCCATTTGGGTTGCATGGCACCATGCAATTGGATAAACTAAAATGAGAGAAATAACACTTATGGTTTATTAATATATTATAAGTTCTAATATATTAATAATATTATTTAATTAGTTTAATCAAGAATTAATTTAGAATTAATTAAGTGATCAAAAGATAACTAATTAAATATATGGGTAGATTATGTAAATCTTCCATATCTTATATAGTGGGCTAAGAGGCTCCATGGATTATCAAGTTGGGTTCCACCCATAGGATGCTCCATGGGAGTTACAAACCCATGGGTCATGGAAATGAAGAGTCATGACACATTAGGGTTTACATGGTGTAACCCTAGATGTGTCAACACTATATAAGAAACTCATTCTCCACCAAAATTGGCTACACACTAAGAAACAAGAGGGCTAGAGCCGATTTTGCAAGTGTAAGATTCTCTCAAAGTTGACTCCTTTGCATTTGGTGTTGTGTGAAGCATTTGAGGCATCACACTTGGGGTGCTAGGCTCACAAGGTTTCAAGGATCATAATCAACAACAAGGTAAGTTATTCTATCTTTCATTCAAGTTAAAAATGTTCCCCATGTATGCTAGATAGGAATATAACCTTGGAATTCAACTTTCCATGATTATTAGACAAACATAGATCCAAGGTTATTAGGGTTGCATGTACACTTAGGAAGTGTTAGAATGCTCAAAACCCATCAGTGGTATCAGAGCCTAGGTTTGTTTGTTGTTTTTTTTTTGTGTGCAAACAGCTTGAAAAAAAATCGTTTTTCTGTTTTCTGCTCGTATGAAAGTTTGCACATTTGTTGCTGGAAATGGACTAGAAACATTACCCTAAACTGTTTTGATGTTTTAAAGCTTGTTTTAGATGGTGTAATGTTTATGTTAATCCATTTACAATGGCAATTATTAAAATTACAAGTTTTTTTTTAAGTGTAATTTTTGATTCTTGAAAGTGTTCATATTCATGTTCTTGAACTTATGAAGATTAGATGATCATAGGAATTGTTTGTAACCTTCATGGTAGTTTAATTCATGATCATAATGTGTTTTAATGGAGTCCATAACTTGTCACTTTTATTAAAGCCATTAAAAGAACACAAGAGTTATAAAAATGAAGAGTCTTCATTTTTATTACTCAATTAATTCATAAGTTATAAGAAATGAAAAGTTTTGGAAGTTTACAAAACTTGCCCTCAAGTTTTGGAACATGTAAAGTCTTGATTAAAACTTTAGTTCCAACCCTTAGAATTTTAAAAGTTAAAATTCAACCCTTATACTTTATAATATTATAAGTTACTAATATATATATGTATAACGTCAAGTCGTCTTACCGCTAGTACGCCTCATTCACGAAGCCGGTCTATAAGGGGGTATAAGGTTGTTGCCTATAAAATAGCAACTTAATGGGTGTCCACTCTCACCCACCGCTTCCTTGATCGGTGGAGGGTCGTTAGCCGAACGGGTAAGACAAGGACTTATAAATTCTCATTAAAAGTATGATGAATATTATAAAGTAACTAAATGCTTTTATTAAATTCCCAATCTTAGTTACTTTAGGAAAATGTGAATAAGGTGCTAATCCATGAAATTACACTTTACACTTTGTTTAAGTCGTTGGTGGAGCGTGTGTGGTTAACCGGCACACTAACTTGGACTTAACAAGGTAGGTAAAGGGTGACTTAAGGTTTACCATAGCATCGGTGGAGCGTGTGTGGTTTATCGGCACATCGATTGAGTGATAAACCTTGAGGGTACCAAGTGATTTGCATGGTTACTTCACACCTCGTTTTGTGATCCTCGGTATCCCAGTCACAAAACTTGGAGGGCACACTCGAGATTGAAACATGCCTTTGAAAAGTTCATTGAATCTCAAAAGAATCTAGGAATTTCTAAGAACCAATTAAAAACCTAATATTTATATTTCGTTTTTCATGGTGGAAATTGGTGAATCGTCATTCACATACCTTTCAAATATGTTATAGCTTGGATTACGGCATACCTCTTCTAAGTTATAATATATTGTGATTGGATCCTAGCCTTAATATTACATTTGGGTGTTTTATTAAGGACCCTCTTAATATCTAAACTAATCTTGTCCTCTTCTTTCAGATGTCTTCAAACAATGCTGCTTCTGGCTCTAATCCTAATGGATCCTTTACCCTTATGAACTTGTGTGGGAAAGTCACTTTTGATGGATCCAACTTCAATGAATGGATCAGAAACATCAGGATGATTACCCGCTACGAGGACAAAGAATATGTCCTTGACAAGGAGCTTAAGGAGATTGATGAGACCACTGCAACTCCCCAGGAGATCGCTGACTTCCGGGCACATGAAAGGGATGCTACAAAAGTGGCATGCATCATGTTGGCCACCATGACAGTGGAACTCCAAAAGTCCTATGAGGACTTCTACCCTTTTGAAATGCACCAAGATCTGATGGAAAGATACCATCAAAGTGCATGACAAGAGAGGTATGAAATCATATGCTCTATCATAACAACCATGATGAAGGACGGGGAATCCGTCACGAGCCACATGCAGAAAATGCAAAGGTATGTGGATCGGTTGCTGAAGCTTAATGTGAACTTCCCTGAGGAGCTTGCAATAGATATCATTTTGCACTCCTTACCATCGTGCTATGATCAATTCCGCATGACATATCACATGAATAAGGAAGAGGTCACACTCAGCAAACTTTAGGGACTCCTCAAGACCGCAGAAACAGGTCTTAAGGGTAAGTTGGTTGTTAACACTCCTACTCCAAACTCCGCCCCGGTTTTGGCAATCGGGAAAGGTAGAGGGAAGAAGAGGAAGAGCTCTTCGAAGGGTACCAAGGCTAGGACCCTTGATGGCTCTTCTTCAAGTGGAACCAAGAAAGGTTTTGTCACTCCTTCTTCTGACCCTAAAGAGGCTGAATGCTTCTATTGCCATGAAAAGTCACATTGGAAGCGGAACTGCCCAAAGTACCAGCAAGATGTGAAGGATGGGAAAGTTAAACCCAACCATGCAGGTATTTACACTATCTTATCTAATAACTCACCCCATTCTAACTCTTGGGTCCTTGATACCGGTTGTGGTATTCATATCTGTTCTGATTTGCAGGGACTAAGAAGAAGTGAAAATGTGGAGCATGGAAGAATAAACTTAATCATGGGGAATAGGAAAGCTTTACCTGTCACCAAGATTGGAGTTTATACTTTATCACTAAGTAGTGGGTTTAGTTTAGATTTGAATAAATGTTGTTATTCGCCAGAAATGACAAGAAACATTATTTCCTTTCATGCATTGTATAAACAAGGTTTCACCTTTTCATTTGATAATGAAGTTGGTTCGATTAATGCTTTCTTTAATAATGTTCTTTATTTTAAAGCATTACCTTGTGATGGCGTGTATGAAACTGTATCTGTGGTTGATAACTTAGGAAATAATGTATTGTGTATTGATTCTGTTAATAATAATAACTTGGATAAAGCATCATTATGGCATTGTCGTCTTGGACATATAAGCAAGAAACGCATAGGCCAACTCCAAAAGGATGGAGTATTGGAGTCATTTGACCTAAAGTCAGATGATAGTTGCGAATCATGCTTACTTGGAAAAATGACAAAGTCACCCTTCACAGGCTCTTGTGAGAGGGGTGAAGGTTTGTTGGATCTTATACACACGGATGTGTGTGGGCCCTTCAAACATGCCACAAGGGATGCTAATCGTTATTATTTGACTTTTACTGATGATTACAGTAGATATGGATATGTCTACTTAATCAAGCATAAGTCAGAGACTTTTGAGAGGTTTAAAGAGTTTAAACAGGAAGTCGAGAATCAATTGGGCAGGAACATTAAGATGCTTCGATCCGATCGAGGTGGTGAGTATCTTAGTTCAGAGTTCCTCGACTATCTTAGGGAATGTGGGATTGTCTCACAATTGACACCTCCCAGGACACCGCAGTTGAATGGTGTAGCTGAGAGGCGTAATCGAACCTTGTTGGATATGGTTCGTTCCATGATGAGTCGAGCTTCGCTACCAATCTCATTTTGGGGGCATGCCTTAGAGACTGCCGCCCATATCCTTAATCTAGTTCCTACAAAGAAAGTTGCCAAAACTCCTCATGAGATGTGGACTGGTAAAGTACCCAAACTAGACCATATTAAGATTTGGGGTTGCGAGGCTTTCGTGAGACGCGAGACTCATGATAAGCTCGAACCTCGAAGTGAGAGGTGTATTTTCATCGGCTACCCACATAAATCCTTTGGTTACCTCTTCTACAGACCTAGTGAGAATGTGGACTTTGTAGCTAGGAGGGATTTCTTTCGAGAGAGAGAGAGTTCATAAGCCAAGGAGACAGTGGGAGGCAAGTTGACCTTGAAGAAATTCAAGAGTCAAGTGGTGAAGGAACTTCAAACCCTAGCACTCAACTTGAGGAGGAAACTTCTGTTGAGCCAATTGACAAGTCTGTACCTCTAAGGCGTTCCACAAGGGTTAGGAATGCACTTGAGCATTACTATGGATTCCATATTACTACGGAAGGTGATACACTTATCAGTGATGAGACACTGATAGGTCTGGATGAACCTAACAGTTACGCGGAAGCCATGGCAGGCCCTGAGTTAGCCAAGTGGAAAGAGGCAATGGACAGCGAGATACAGTCCATGTATGACAATCAAGTTTGGAACTTGGTTGAGAATGTACCAGGTCGTAAGACTGTAGGGTGCAAATGGATCTTCAAGAAGAAGACCGACATGGATGGTAATGTACACACTTATAAGGCACGACTGGTTGCAAAGGGTTTCTCACAAACTCCGGGAGTTGATTATGATGAGACCTTTTCTCCAGTGGCCAAGATTAAGTCTATTAGGGTTCTGTTAGCCATAGCCGCATTTCATGACTATGAAATATGGCAAATGGATGTCAAAACCGCTTTCCTTAATGGAAAGTTGGCTGAGGATGTTTACATGAGTCAGCCAGAGGGTTTTGTCAACACAGAGTACCCTAATAGAGTGTGTAAGCTTGAGAAATCCATTTATGGGTTAAAGCAAGCACCTCGCAGATGGAATCTTTGCTTTGATGAGAAAGTCAAGGAATTTGGCTTTTCTAGGAGTGAAGATGAATCTTGTGTATATGTCAAGGCTAGTGGGAGTATAGTTAGCTTTTTGGTATTGTATGTGGATGACATACTACTCATAGGAAATGACATCCCAACTCTGCAGGAAGTTAAGTCCTGGCTTGGGAAGTGTTTCTCTATGAAGGACCTAGGAGAAGCTGCCTATATTCTAGGGATAAGGATCTTGAGAGACCGGAGTAAAAGACTAATTGGACTTAGTCAGAGTACTTACTTGGATAAGGTGTTGAAGAGATTCGGCATGCAGGACTCCAAGAAAGGAGAGTTGCCCATCCAGAGTAATGCCAGATTGAGTAAGACACAAAGCCCTAGTACTGAGGCTGAGATAGCAGAAATGAGTCGAATACCTTATGCTTCGGCTGTAGGATCGATCATGTATGCTATGACGTGTACTCGACCTGATGTAGCCTTTGCTTTGAGCATGGTTAGCAGGTATCAGGGGAACCCTGGCAAGGCACACTGGACTGCGGTAAAGAATATCCTCAAGTACCTACGGAGGACTAAGGACTGGGTCCTTACCCTCGGTGGGAGTGAAGACTTGAGAGTTGTAGGGTATAGTGATGCTAGCTTTCAGACTGATAGGGATAATTTCTGCTCTCAGTCAGGCTGGGTCTTTACCTTAAATGGAGGAGCAATTTCTTGGAAGAGTTCCAAGCAAGAGACAGTGGCTGATTCAACTTGCGAATCAGAGTATATAGCAGCTAGCAAGGCAGCAAAGGAGGCGATATGGCTTAAGAACTTCATTGGAGACCTTGGAGTTGTACCAGCTATTAAAGAGCCAATGGAAATTTTCTGTGATAGTGAAAGTGCAGTTGCCTTAGCCAAGGAACCAAGGGATCACGGGAGATCCAGACACATCGACAGAAAATACCATTTCATCAGACATCAAATAGAAGAAGGACTCCTCATGGCAAAGAGGGTATCATCGGATGAGAATCCAGCAGATCCCCTCACGAAGGGACTGACTCGGGTTAAGCATCTCCAGCATGCTCGGAGCATAGGGCTGAAGGATGATATTAGATTTAGTAGTTAGATAACCTTGGAATTTGTAAAGTGTAATTGACATTAGATGTGACATCCGCCTAAAATGGATTCGGGTCAACCCAACCCAATTGGAAATTTAATAAACCCTACTCAAGATTACTTGACGCTAATAGGATCAAAACCCATACACTACGATATAAATTGACGTTAATAGCAACATAGTATAGTACAACGTTATAACTATAATCAAATTAAATTATGATACCATATTAAAATCAAATCAAAGTCTAATGCTCTAATTAAATTAAAAGAATCAAACTTGAATGCTATAATTAAACTTCAAATCAAAGTAGATTGTTATAATCAAATAATAACCTATCTTTTATAAAACTCCCTTTTTATAAACTTTACATTAAATTTTATAAAACTCTATTTTTATAAACTTTACATTAAATTTTATAAAACTCTTATATTAATTATGTAAAAGATGCTTGTGTTAGTGGGAAATTATGAAGACCACCAAAAGAAAAAAGATTATTCCCATGGTCTCCCACTCACACCTCCCATCCACTTTCCTTTCCTTTTTCTCCCAACACATTATTCTCTTCACCACTTAAACCTTCTCTATTCTTTCTCTCACTCTCAATCTCGAAATTCATCCAAGAAATACTCATATTCCAGCCAAGAACAATCTATTATACTCCAATCTTCATCCCTCTTGAAGCATTCATCAAGGTATGTTGTTAAAAGTTTCAAATTCATACAAGAAACAAATTAAATCCACCAAACTATCTAAAACTCATTTTATGCATAAACCTGATTTTTCTTAGAATCCCATCAATAAAATAAGAAGTTCTGGAAATTTTCAGAAAATAACTTATTTTTATTGAATTACTATAATTATTGCAATAAAGTAGGGCAATAATTCACATAAAATTTGCATTCAGTAAATTCTGAGAAAATTCTAGGATGACCTATATATTGATTAAACATAATTTATGAAGTTTCATGCATTTATATTACTGTTTACTATTAGTTATGATTTTATTGATTAAATAATAATGAAATATATAAAAAATACTTCCCATAGTCACAAATATCCAAAACTTATACAATGGGCTCTATATCATGTTATAAAACTATGGTTAATTTTACAGAATTTTTGGGAATCATTTATTATTTTTCCCGGATTTTGTTGTTGTTTAATCATTAAAGTATTAAATAAATACTAAAACAGTTCAGAAAAATATAAAATTTTACAGTAATTAATATTGTATGAAATAATGATTTCCTAATAATTTCATAATTTTTCAATACTGTTTACTATTTAAAACCATTTTCCTAAGTATTTAAGCATGTAAAAATGCATTTTAATGATTATTTCATATAAATAATTGTTAAAATCTGTAAATAATTATAATTGGGAAAGTTATTATTTTAATAAGAAATTATTAAAATCTGGCCTAAATTGAAAATATAAATTAATTATGCAAAGTAATTAATTCAATTTAAAATTCATTTAACAAATGAATATCTTAATATTCTAATCAAAATGAATTATTGTTAATTCATCTAATATAAGAATATGTGTTTAATTATTTGTATTAATACTCCATTCTCGTTTAGCATTTCCTAAACCAAAACTATTAATTATATTAGGTTCTACGCCATTTTGACCCGAACCGTCTATCGTACGACACACGCATTTCGTTTTGGGACTAAAGTGAGTAATCTACCCCATATTTTATAATTTTCAATACTTTTGGGGTGTATCATGTGGTTCTAATAGGTTCCAACTTCATTTTATTGTTTTATCACAATTGAGACATTGTTGGGACATTTATACGTGAGTCATTAATTGTATAACTATTGTTTGTTTACGCTACATGTACTTGTAGTGCATTACCATTTTTAGTCTAATCTCCATGACTATGCCCGTATTCTTGAGGTACGTTATGGACAATAATAGCGCTATTGGGTTGACCACCCCGCCTTGGGACGCTAAGGTGATTGATCGCACGTGGTTGAGTGTGTTTGATGATTAGATGCTCCATCCTATATATATATATATATATATATATATATATATATATATATATATGTATATATAGGGTGAGGACTTATTGTTGTTGTTATCATTTGTTAATCAATTTTTGATTTATAAACCGTTATCTCAAATACAATTGTTTGCCGACTTCAAAAGAAAACAAATTTCAAATTATAAATGTTTCAACTTCACAATTTTCTCTACTAAAATTAGATTACTCACCAACTCTCGTAGTTGACCTGTTTTTACCCATGATGCAGATTTGAAGAATGAAGTTGATGAAAAATAGGTTGTACCTTAGAAATCCACAAGACTATTTAAATTTGATGTAATAAATGTTGTTCGTATTTGGATTTGTATTTGTATGTTGTGGATCTTGTTTGCATACTTAGTACTTAATTGAATCTAATCATATTATAACATAGTTGTCATGAGACTTTGAACAATATATCATGCCTTGATCGATTCCGACAAGGATCGGGGTGTGACATTAGATGATGAATAAAAGGTGTTTTATTTATGAGTAAAGTGTTGCTATCTCTTGTCGATCGTTTACTATATTTCTTTTGCATGTTTTGACTTCCAGAATAATTATGTTTGGTATATCATATTATTCGAACCTCCACAGTCGGTCATATGTCGGAAGTAGGTATGAATCAAGACTGTCATGATTGGTTGCAGAGGTCTAAGTTGTTGGACATGGCTACAACACTCATGAGTGCTCATAAGTTCTGAGCATTGGACTCAACCCACGCTCACTGGAATCACTTCATGGAATTTATCTCGAGTGATCGTGAGACGGTAATATCATATAAGTCTTCAAACCTAGAGATATGATTTGTTACTTATGAGTTGGTTATGCATTGATTGTACGTTAACGCATTGGTAACTCGATGTTATAAAACATGCTTTTGTGTATAATTCAATGAGTGGTAGAACAAACATATGAGTCGAAGTTTATCTGTTCCTTTTTGGATTAGAAGCTGATATCTGGGCCCCTCGATGATTTTGTTTTGACCTATGTACCGGGCCCGGTCAGAACTAAGTTGATGTGTTCAATTAAGTTCTTTGTCAAACAAATCGGAAATCGGGAAACAAACTGCTGGACAATAAGTAAGACATTATTCCATGTATTTGTCCGGCTGATATCTAGAACAGAGGATTATATGATCACTTATCTTAAATGGCGTATCATCATCTTCTCAGTTCCGAGAGACCTTGAAAGAGCTACGATTGCCGATCGGTTCCTGAAGTATTGCAGTTATAGTTATTAGACTTATCCAAGTGGGAGACTGTTGGATAAGGTGTCTAAGTCCATAACTATTTCTGGTATGTACTTGACCCGACCCGGCATGGTCCATTTGGGTTGCATGGCACCATGCAATTGGATAAACTAAAATGAGAGAAATAACACTTATGGTTTATTAATATATTATAAGTTCTAATATATTAATAATATTATTTAATTAGTTTGATCAAGAATTAATTAAGTGATCAAAAGATAACTAATTAAATATATGGGTAGATTATGTAAATCTTCCATATCTTATATAGTGGGCTAAGAGGCTCCATGGATTATCAAGTTGGGTTCTACCCATAGGATGCTCCATGGATGCTCCATGGGAGTTACAAACCCATGGGTCATGGAAATGAAGAGTCATGACACATTAGGGTTTACATGGTGTAACCCTAGATGTGTCAACACTATATAAGAAACCCATTCTCCACCAAAATTGGCTACACACTAAGAAACAAGAGGGCTAGAGCCGATTTTGCAAGTGTAAGATTCTCTCAAAGTTTACTCCTTTGCATTTGGTGTTGTGTGAAGCATTTGAGGCATCACACTTGGGGTGCTAGGCTCATAAGGTTTCAAGGATCATAATCAACAACAAGGTAAGTTATTCTATCTTTCATTCAAGTTAATAATGTTCCCCATGTATGCTAGATAGGAATATAACCTTGGAATTCAACTTTGCATGTTTATTAGACAAACATAGATCCAAGGTTATTAGGGTTGCATGTACACTTAGGAAGTGTTAGAATGCTCAAAACCCATCAGTATGAACCCTTCAAATGGCAACCATCAACCAAAATAATTGGTCGACATAGATGAAATTCGTGAATAGCAGGTCCAAAAGCCCACAAAAGATATTTAAATGTTGCTACATCTTATGAGCCATTTGTATTATGAAACAATTTAACAATTGTACTAGGATTGGAAGCCTGTAAAGCTGCAGTGTATTTAGGCAACTCAACAAAGTTACTCTCCCAAGTTCCATAAATCTTATCAATGGCTCTTCGTCTACCACGCCATGCCTTCCCATATGTAACATCTGTTGGATTAGGTGTCTAAGCCCATAACTATAATTGGTATGTACTTGACCCGATCGTAGCATGGTCCTTTTGGTTTGCATTCACTGGAGCAAATTGATAGGATGGATATTTGAGAAAGAGGTTATTTGTGATTTATTAATATATTATAAGAATAATATATTAATTGAGAAATCATATTATTTAATTGGTATTGGTCAAGAATTAATTTGGAATTAATTTAGTGATCAAAAGAGACCGATTAAATTAACGGGGACTAATTAAGTAAATCAGTAATACATATAGTTTGGGCTAATGATCCATGTTGATTAGGATGGACTAATTTTATGTGGGAGTCCATGAAGAGTTAGTCCAAAGGGATTATCATATGGATTATTGCACTAAAGGCCCAAGGAAGTGAATTAGGTTTTACAAGTGAAACCCTAGGAATTTCATACTATAAATGTAACCCCTAGTATCACCAAAAAGCCTCCTTATAGTTCCAAGAAGAACCCTAGACGTTTTTGGTGCCTCCTAGCCTCTCTCTCATTATCCTCCATTTGCTTATGGTGTTTGTGACACATTAGAGGCATCACATTTGAGGTGCTAAGCTCTTGAAAGACCAAGTTCTACAAGCTACAACAAAGAGGTAATCATTTAACTAGGTTTTATGTTTCAAATATCAAAGTTGTATGCTAGTTGTAGGTTTCATGCTTTGGATACTTTTATTACATGTATAACTTGAGAAAACTTAGATCCAAAGCATTAGGGTTGTATGTGCACCATAGGGATGTTATAGTGCTCAAAACCCATCAACATCAACTAGCAAAACATATTTAATATTTGCTTGTATTTGTTTCACCGGATAAGAAACATCTTTTTCAATTGAGTGGGTTATGTATGAGGTAATCGTTTTAGAGTTCAAATTTAAGTTATTATTACCTATACATAACCCAAAACAATTGTGTGTTGTAATCATCCACATATGATGATTTTTTCTTAACTGCATGAACATACCATCCACAACGTGGTGTACTAAATGCGATATTAGAGCTTTCTTCTTCCATTCCTAGAGTCTTACACTTTACTACCCATAACCTATCTTTACTTTCATACACTTTGCACTCTCTATTTTTCGAGATCGGCCAAAGTGATACTGCTTTTTTTTACTTCTTCCCTACTTTCCAATAACATTCCCAACCTTATTTCGTTTTCCGATTCTTTCCAAATATCTATATGAACGGTGTCTGCAAAATCTGATATGTATTCATCTCCTGCATCTCCAATATCTTTCATAAAGTTCACAACTGGAGTTTCAGTCAAACCATCAGAGTCATTCCCAACATTGCTTACTGAGTCACTTGCATTATCTTTACTACATTGTGAGTTGCGATCATCAAACCCAAAGTCATCATCCCCGTCTGTCACACCCCCAGCCATCGGCGGAAACACCGGGTAGTGTAACGTTATTCTTCGTATCACAGTTATATAACATACATTGAACAGTACTAAAGAAAATACATACCTTTATTGATAACTGAAAGTTACATAACTGTTTTTCTAGAACCTATTACATAATATCCGACTATGGCATACTTCTTAATGAACAGAAAGGTAATAGTAAAACTTCTTTTGTTCGAATACATACCAGCTTTTCAAGTTCCTGAAAACACATGCATTTTAAAATACGTCAACATAAAGTTGGTGCGTCCACAGGTTTTGACTCCATAAAATAATACATTTTCCACATTCAAAAGTATAGTTTTTGAAAGTATCATTTTGACTCTCCAACATTTAGTATGTATATTAGGTATAATAGTTTACTTATCAATTAAGTGTTATACCTAAACATTCCTTAATCCTGAGGTATAAGTAGGGGAAACTTATACTTAACATTAATACTTGTATACGACAAAGTATAATGTTTCTAACAATTTGCTACCATGAGCCTGTAACCGCTGCTATGACATAATACCTCTGATAGAACACACTCATGATTTACCATGAGAAACAAACACACTCATGATTTACCATGAGAAACAACACCGTACGCTTCATCGATGCCGGAACAATAACAAATAAAAGGATAGTTCATCACTTGCTTTTGGTTGACTGTAGCTAACAGTCACAAGTGGGGTGATCAACCCGTATACTAATTATACACGACTTCCTCGCTCACACGGGATTAACGGTTACAGTTCAGAGGATTTCTACTAAGATCCCCAATCTTAGTTGATGAATACAATTACTCATGTAGACTTTGACGGCTTCCTATAGCTCTAACAACAAAAGCATCTTTATGTCTAAAACCCTAAGTTACTAGACTATGCTTTTAAACATTACTCCTAACTTCATAATATCTTGAAGTAAAACCAGGTTTTATCTTGACCTAAAACCAATAATAACAACATATAACGTTCCTAGTTTTATCTTGACATAAAACTATCAATAACAATACCAAGTTTTATCTTAACATAAAACTAACAATAACAACGTATAACATATCCAGTTTTATCTTGACATAAAACTATTAATAGCAACATACTTTATAACTTAACATATAAATCTTCCGAATATAACTTCGGAACTATATCGCACACAACATATATATAGAATCTTAAGTATAACTCAAGATCTGTATTAGTAAATTAACATACTGATAAGTTGATATTAGTTGTATATATTCAAAATATTATATTTAGAACAACTATACCCCGGCTATTATAACTATATACTATTATATAGACATAATAGTAACATATATATAATATCTAGCATGCGTTTTCCCCTGAAATATTAGAAAGTGGGGCCGTGAAACTCACCCTAGTAGCGTGATTTTATGTTATCTAAGCAAAAAGGTCAGCGTACGAGGTCGTCGGGGCTCGGGATGCAAAATGGCCTCCAAAAACGAGATAGAGAGAAGAGTTTAGGTGTGAGAAGTGTTAAGGTCGAATTTGCTATTTATAGGCTGATTTTTGGCCATTCACGACGTGAACCAAGCATGTTCACGTCGTGAGCTCGATCCTGCTCACTTCGTAGACCCGCCATTTGGTCCCTAGCTTCGGATGGTGTCCCTTTGACTCCTCACGACGTGAATCAATCCTTGCTCACGTCGTGAACTTTTGGTTTATCACTTCGTAGACTTGCCATGTGCCTACTAGCTCCGAAATCTGGCCTTATGACTCCTCACCTCGTGAACATTTATGTTCACCTCGTGAGTTCAGTCAGATTAGGGTTTCTGACAGCTGAATCTTCGAAAGGTCGTAACTTTCACATACGAACTCTATTTTTGACGTTTTTTATATCCACGCGTAGGTATTTATGAGTACTACAACTCTCTTTTAGACTTAAATAGATAATTCTAAGTTTATTTTAAATTCCTCTTATTGTAGAGATTTATAGTGTTCGGTTTATCATAACTTCTTCATGCGAAGTCAGATTCAAACATTCTCTATATTTTTGGGATCGTATGGACGTTTACTTTGAGTTGTATTATAAAGAAGGTTCATATTTGTATTAGAATTTATCATGAACTACATAACACTCTTACCACATTACTAGTTTAACATAATCACATTACATGATTGGCATAATCACATGTGATTGTCTATTGACCTATTTTGACTAGTGTTACATTCTCCCCCCGTTAGAATAATTTCGTCCCGAAATTTATCTTATGGATGGGGTTTTGTTAAACAGTTGGGGGTATTTTTCTTTCATCTGATCTTCACGTTCCCAAGTAAGTTCAGGTCCTCGCAAAGAGTTCCATCGAACTTTCACTATGGGAATACGACTTTGCTTTAATCGTTTGACTTCTCGATCCATGATCTCAACAGGTTCTTCTACAAAGTTGAGTTTCGTATTGACTTGTATCTCTTCGAGAGGTATAACAAGAGTTTCATCGGATAGACATCTTTTGAGGTTTGATATGTGAAAAACATCCTGCACATTTCTTAGTTCTTGAGGCAACTTGAGTTGGTATGCGATAGAACCAATTCTTGCCAGAATTTCAAAAGGTCCTATATATCGTGGGTTTAGTTTGCCTCGTTTCCTTAATCGAATTACACCTTTCCAAGGAGAGACTTTCAACATTACTTTATCTCCAACTTGGAATTCTAAAGGCTTACGTCTTACGTCAGCATATCTCTTTTGACGATCACGTGCAGCCTTTAATCGATCCTTAATTTGCACGATCTTTTCAGTTGTCTCGTGGATTATTTCTGGTCCAGTACGTAAGGTATCGCCTGTATGTTCTCTGGCCATCTGTGTATCTCCAACTTCTGCCCAACACACTAGGGAACGACATTTTCGTCCATAAAGAGCCTCAAATGGTGCAGCCTTGATGCTGGTGTGATGACTATTGTTGTAGGAAAACTCAATTAACGGTAAATGAGTATCCCACGCATTTCCAAAGTCTATTACACAGGCTCGGAGCATATCTTCTAAAGTCTGAATGGTTCTCTCACTCTGACCATCAGTCTGTGGATGGTAAGCGATACTCATGTTTAGACGTGTTCCTAAGGATTTTTGTAGAGATTGCCAAAATCGTGAAGTGAATCTACTATCTCGGTCAGAAATAATAGAATTTGGAACTCCATGCAATCTGAAAATTTCCTTAAGATAAATTCTAGTTAGCTTCTCCATCTTGTCGTTCTCCTTAATTGGTAAGAAATGGGCGGACTTAGTCAACCTATCGACTATCACCCAAATAGTGTCGGACCCACTAGGAGTTTTAGGTAACTTAGTGATGAAGTCCATTGATATCTGCTCCCATTTCCATTCAGGTATTTCCGGTTGTTAAAGTAAACCTGAAGGCTTTTGATGTTCTGCCTTTACTCTAGAACAAGTCAAACATTTGCTCACATAAGTAGCAATTTCTGCCTTCATGTTTGGCCACCAATAATGTACTTTTAAATCTAAGTACATTTTGTCAGAACCTGGATGCACGAAATATCTGGACTTATGGGCTTCTTCTAAGACCAAGTCCCTGACTCCACCGAATCTAGGCGTCCAAACTCGGTTCATAAAGTATTGTATTCCGTCATCTTTTCGTATAAGTTGCTTTTCCATTCCTCGCAAAGCTTCGTTCTTAATGTTTTCTTCTTTTAGAGCCTCAAGCTGAGCTTCTCTAATTTGTGCGGTAAAGTTAGAATGAATAGTTATAGTTAATGCTTGTACTCGTCGGGGTTTAATATATTCTTTCCGGCTCAAGGCATCTGCTACCACGTTTGCCTTTCCGGGATGATAAAGAATCTCACATTCGTAATCATTCAACAATTCAACCCATCTTCTTTGTCTCATATTAAGATCTTTTTGGTCGAAGATGTGTTGGAGACTCGTGTGGTCAGTAAAAATAGTACACTTAGTACCGTATAAGTAATGTCTCCAAATTTTTAGTGCAAAAATTACAGCTCCCAATTCAAGATCATGGGTAGTGTAATTATTCTCATGCATCTTAAGTTGTCGTGATGCGTAGGCGATAACTTTTCCTCTTTGCATCAACACACATCCCAATCCTTGATTTGACGCGTCGCAGTATACAACGAAATCTTCTGTTCCATCTGGAAGGGATAGGATTGGTGCACTACACAACATTTGCTTCAGTTTCTGAAAAGCAGCTTCTTGTTTGTCTTCCCAGTTGAACTTCGTATTCTTCTGGGTTAGTGCTGTAAGTGGCTTGGCTATTTTGGAGAAATTCTCTATGAATTTACGGTAATAGCCAGCAAGTCCTAGGAATTGACGCACCTCTGTTGGCGTCTTTGGTGCTTCCCAATTCCTGATTGCTTCAACTTTGGATGGGTCAACATGAATTCCTTCGTTGCTAACTACATGACCTAAAAACTGTACTTCTCTAATCCAAAACTCACATTTGGAGAATTTAGCGTACAACTTTTCTTTTCTTAGTAGTTCCAAGATTATTTGCAGGTGTTGACCATGTTCTTCCTTGGTTCGTGAATATATCAATATATCATCGATAAATACGATCACGAATTTATCCAAGTATGGTTTGCAAACACGATTCATGAGATCCATAAACACTGCTGGGGCATTGGTTAATCCAAAAGACATAACTAAGAACTCATAATGACCATAACGTGTTCTAAATGTTGTTTTTGGAATGTCGTCTTCTTGTACTCTGAGTTGATGGTATCCTGATCTAAGATCTATCTTTGAGTAGTAGCTGGATCCTTGCAGTTGATCGAATAAATCATCAATTCTCGGAAGTGGATAACGATTCTTGATCGTTAGCTTGTTTAGCTCCCGATAATCAATACACATTCGAAAGGATCCGTCCTTCTTCTTGACAAACAAGATTGGTGCTCCCCAAGGTGAAAAACATGGTCGGATAAAGCCTTTGTCAAGAAGTTCTTGTAGTTGGCTAGAAAATTTTTGCATTTCAGATGGAGCCAACCGATAAGGAGATTTCGCTACTGGTATTGCTCCTGGAATTAAGTCGATTCGAAACTCGACTTGTCGGACGAGAGGTATTCCAGGTAGATCTTTAGGAAACACGTCAGGGAAATCACATACTTGAGGTATGTCCTTGATTTCTTTTGTCTTTCTCTTCCTATCTACAATGTGGGCTAATAATGCACTATATTTCTTATGTAGATATTTCTGGGTCTTAGTACAAGAGATGACTTTGAGGTTCTTCCCAGATTTATCACCATAGATAATCAGGGCTTCGCCGTTTGGTAAGGGTAGTCGTATGGCTTTCTCATGACATAGAATTTCGGCGCGGTGTGAAGATAACCAATCCATGCCAATTATGACATCAAAACTACCGATAGGCATTGGCATGAGGTTGACGTGAAAAAGGTAGTTATTAAGAGTTAACAGACAGTTTTCTAGGATTTCATGTGTTTTCTCAGTTTGCCCGTTAGCGATTTCTACTTCATAGATTTCTTTTAATCTGCTAGACTTATGACTTAACAATTTTCTAAATGTTGGAGTTATAAAACTTCGATCTGCTCCAGAGTCGAAGAGTATAGAAGCATATAAATTATCTATAAGAAACGTACCAGATACGACCGAAGGGTCCTGGATAGTCTCTCTGCTTCCAATCACAAACGCCCTGCCACGTCCTATGCCTCCCTGACTCCTTAACTTTGGACATTCTTTCTTGATATGTCCAACCTCCCCACACTCGTAGCATTTTCTTCCTTCACCACGGCCTGTCCCATTATTGGTTTGTTGATCGACTGTTGCAGGTGTTGTGCTCCTGCAGTAACTAGCAGTATGCCCCTTTTTCTTGCACTTCATGCAGACAAAACAGTCACCTGGATGATGACGGTTGCACTGATTGCACCATGAAGATTTTGGTTGTGTAGGTATTGCTGTTGTGGCTGCATAATTGGTTACCACTTATTGTCTTTTCTCAGATGATTGTTTGGGATTCTTCCTATTAAACTTGTGCTTGTTTGTTCTAGATTTGGGAGACTCAGCCTTTGAGACCACTTCTGTTCCTTGGATCTCTGTGAGGGTTAGCTGATGAGCTATCCTTTTGGTGCTGTCATAAGTCGTAGGCTTTGATGCGATCACCATGCCTTTAATTTGCGATGCTAAACCCCAGATATATCGTTCAATCTTTTTATATTCAGGGGTTACAAGTGTTGGACACATTACAGCAAGATCATTAAATCTAGCGGTATAAGCTTTTATCTCTGAACCCTTCATGGTTAGGGTCCACAGTTCTTGTTCCAGTTTATGTATCTCTTCCCTAGGACAATACTCCTCTACTAGCATCATTTTTAGCTCCTCCCATTTCATGGAATTTGCAGTATCAATTCCCATGGTATTCACATGGTTGTTCCACCAGGTGAGTGCTGCATCAGCGAAAGTACATGCTGCAAATCGTACTTTACAATCATCTGGACAGAAGCTTATTTGAAAGACGGACTCTGTCTTTTCTATCCACCTCGTCAAATTAACTACCCCTTCATTTCCATGAAAGCTTTTTGGCCTGCAATTCATAAAATCTTTGTAGGTACATGTTCTAGTGGTCCCTACATGGCCTTCATTTCTAACTCCATCTCTTGTGACATTAGATAGATCCGCAGCAATTCTTTGAGCTATGATTTCTTCAAGTTGTACTGTACTTATTGAGGGGTTTATTTCTGGTGGTGGTTGCGGTTGTTGTTGTTGTGGTGCTGATGGTCGGTTAGGGTTTAGCCGATTACTCCTTCTAGGCATTTTGTTTTAGTTCCTATTATAAATAATAAGAATTTTATGAGTTTTGTTAATCATTTAATACACGAGTACTAAATACTCCAGTTATTATTCACAGTGTAAAACGTAATAGACAACACAATGATTACTGTAACATATGCTTCATATTATTACTAGTGGTTACATCAGTTTATTTAGGTTATAAGAGAAAAGTTTCTATAAACATTGCAAAATTTGCAAGGTTTTCTACATCCTTGCTATAAACTTTCCTCTTTTCGCCTTAACTAGTCTGATTCTCTCTATTTACATAACCACTAGTTGGAGCTTATCTACCAGAAACCTAAGTGATGACCTAGCTCGTCAGTGACATTAACCACTTGCTCTTCAAGTGCTTGAGTTCTCTGCTCGAGACTTCCCGTGCGTTCTTTATTTCTTGATGTTTGATTGTAGAGCTCTAACTCTGCAATCCTGGCATCGTGAGTAATCATGTCATTATAAGCAAAATTTATACGATGATGGACATCCATCACCGATTCCTGATCTCGTGTCCTTTGTCCTTCTAGCCTTCGCACTCTTCCAGAGAGATGAGTAGCCCTCCCTTCGACAATTTCCATTTTGTCTTCAATTTTGACACTTTTCTCAAACAATTAAGATAAAGTTTTATCTTCAGAAGAATGTGGGAGATGTGGTCGAGATGATTGACCAGTCTCATACATCTTGGCAGCTCTTTCTTCCGCCACCCACCTATCAACGGTTTGTGCGATCCGTGCAGGTTCATCTTGAACTCTATAACTTCCTGAAGATGTCGCCTTCTGACTCTTCTTAATCTTTGGCCATATCGGTATGGATTTATGTGCCGTGCGTTTCATTTTTACTCCTCCTGGAACTTTACGGTAAAGAGTGTTTAGTGGTGGTAAAGATGATGCCACCGACTCTGTCTCCTCCATGGATTCACTTCCTTCCATTGGTTCACTCTCTTCTCATTCGTTGGAGGGTAAAGGTGCTCCATCGCCAGAAGGTATTGGATGAAAGGTGGTTGGATTTATAGGGTAGTAAGGATTTCCTACCATCATGGGGAATGAAACTTCCTCTTCTTCATCCGTGTCCTCGATGATTATCCATTCTCTTGAATGTGCCATGCCGAATTCCTATACGTTTTGGATCACCAAAAAGTTTTAGTCTATCAAATATTACTCCCAAATTAAATAGTTCATATGATCTGATCATAATAAAATGTAGTTGCGCACCTACACCTAGTTCTGATAGGATATATGCACATATAAACTTTAGTTGGAATATTTGATCTAAATCCTTGAGATCAAAAACAATCCGGGTATTAAGGTGTATTCTCAGCGCGGGTCTGAGTCTTTACATATGACTCTATATTCTTATTTATTGTATTCATGCTTTAATTATTATTTGTTACTTCAGGTCTATCTGATAAGGCTCCGGCCAGTCAGGACAGTCGAAAGGGCAGGATCATTTTAGCATATAGCCGTTCTGAAATCCAGCAACCCAAATCAACATGTCTATCCTTGTCACCGCTCCCGTAAGTAGTCCTTCAGTAGAATAATTAATAATACTTTTTATTTATAGGCTAAGGGATATACCTAAACCTAATAGAGTAAGTCCTAAACTATAGACGTGCTTTCCTAAGAAAGTACTAGTTCACTATAGTTAATAGCTCTGATACCAATTTCTGTCACACCCCCAGCCATCGGCGGAAACACCGGGTAGTGTAACGTTATTCTTCGTATCACAGTTATATAACATACATTGAACAGTACTAAAGAAAATACATACCTTTATTGATAACTGAAAGTTACATAACTGTTTTTTTAGAACCTATTACATAATATCCGACTATGGCATACTTCTTAATGAACAGAAATGTAATAGTAAAACTTCTTCTGTTCGAATACATACCAGCTTTTCACGTTCCTGAAAACACACGCATTTTAAAATACGTCAACATAAAGTTGGTGAGTCCACAGGTTTTGACTCCATAAAATAATACATTTTCCACATTCAAAAGTATAGTTTTTGAAAGTATCATTTTGACTCTCCAACATTTAGTATGTATATTAGGTATTATAGTTTACTTATCAATTAAGTGTTATACCTAAACATTCCTTAATCCTAAGGTATAAGTAGGGGAAACTTATACTTAACATTAATACTTGTATACGACAAAGTATAATGTTTCTAACAATTTGCTACCATGAGCCTGTAACCGCTGCTATGACATAATACCTCTGATAGAACACACTCATGATTTACCATGAGAAACAACACCTTACGCTTCATCGACGCCGGAACAATAACAAATAAAAGGATAGTTCATCACTTGCTTTTGGTTGACTGTAGCTAACAGTCACAAGTGGGGTGGTCAACCCGTATACTAATTATACACGACTTCCTCGCTCACACGGGATTAACGGTTACAGTTCAGAGGATTTCCACTAAGATCCCCAATCTTAGTTGATGAATACAATTACTCATGTAGACTTTGACGGCTTCCTATAGCTCTAACAACAAAAGCATCTTTATGTCTAAAACCTTAAGTTACTAGACTATGCTTTTAAACATTACTCCTAACTTCATAATATTTAGGCAGTATAACAGCTATATCTTGAAGTAAAACCAGGTTTTATCTTGACCTAAAACCAATAATAACAACATATAACGTTCCTAGTTTTATCTTGACATAAAACTATCAATAACAATACCAAGTTTTATCTTAACATAAAACTAACAATAACAACGTATAACATATCCAGTTTTATCTTGACATAAAACTATTAATAACAACATATTTTATAACTTAACATATAAATCTTCCGAATATAACTTCGGAACTATATCGCACACAACATATATATAGAATCTTAAGTATAACTCAAGATCTATATTAGTAAATTAACATACTGATAAGTTGATATTAGTTGTATATATTCAAAATGTTATATTTAGAACAACTATACCCCGACTATTATAACTATATACTATTATATAGACATAATAATAACATATATATAATATCTAGCATGCGTTTTCCCCCGAAATATTAGAAAGTGGGGCCGTGAAACTCACCCTAGTAGCGTGATTTTATGTTATCTAAGCAAAAACGGTCAGCGTACGAGGTCGTCGGGGCTCGGGATGCAAAATGGCCTCCAAAAACGAGATAGAGAGAAGAGTTTAGGTGTGAGAAGTGTTAAGGTTAAATTTGCTATTTATAGGCTGATTTTTGGCCATTCACGACGTGAACCAAGCATGTTCACGTCGTGAGCTCGATCCTGCTCACTTCGTAGACCCGCCATTTGGTCCCTAGCTTCGGATTGTGTCCCTTTGACTCCTCACGACGTGAATCAATCCTTGCTCACGTCGTGAACTTTTGGTTTATCACTTCGTAGACTTGTCATGTGCCTACTAGCTCCGAAATCTGGCCTTATGACTCCTCACCTCGTGAACATTTATGTTCACCTCGTGAGTTCAGTCAGATTAGGGTTTCTGACAGCTGAATCTTCGAAAGGTCGTAACTTTCATATACGAACTCCGTTTTTGACGTTCTTTATATCCACGCGTAGGTATTTATGAGTACTACAACTCTCTTTTAGACTTAAATAGCTAATTCTAAGTTTATTTTAAATTCCTCTTATTATAGAGATTTATAGTGTTCGGTTTATCATAACTTCTTCATGCGAAGTCAGATTCAAACATTCTCTATATTTTTAGGATCGTATGGACGTATACTTTGAGTTGTATTATAAAGAAAGGTTCATATTTGTATTAGAATTTATCATGAACTACATAACACTCTTACCACATTACTAGTTTAACATAATCACATTACATGATTGGCATAACCACATGTGATTGTCTATTGACCTATTTTGACTAGTGTTACACCGTCAAATCTATCATCGTTGGGTAAAGGAAATGATACATTTGAGGAGTTGGTCACTGGTGGTTGTACGGGTTTTGATACATCAAAATTACAAAGAAGATCTACAAAACCATTACTTATAGGCACCCTTGTTTATTCATGAGATATTTTTTCAATTTCAACAAGAACTTGACCATAATAATTTTGGTTATTGTCAGCCAAATAATACATCACATCAAGACTTGGATCACTTATGACTCGTGATATATTCTATATGCCACCAAATTCGTAACATAGTGAGAGACTCAACTTATAGGCTATTTTGTCAACTCCAACATGTGTATAAATCAAATCTTTAAATTCTTCGTAACCCATTTTATGTCTAACAATATTCGAAGAAGATAAAGTTGATTGATCACCCTTTATGAATCCATTCACATATTCAATATTGTCACCCCAATATAAATTTTGATCAAAAACGGATGATCTAGAGCCATAATGATAATATATACGAAAATTTCGCTGCATAATAATTCAAAACATATAATAGATAAATTATTATGCCATATATAATATTTAAAATCAAATATATGCAAAGATTTTTAGGCAAAAATACATACCTTATATTGAAGGGACATGAATTATTGTATATTCAAATGTGAATGCAGATGAAGGAACTGATAATGAAGAAATAATGGTGAAGGGTTGTGAAAAAAGTGTGAAATATTATTCGATTAAGTAAGACGAATTTATAAAGTAAAAATGAAATTAAAAAGACATGATTTGACAATTCATAGAGTAATTTTTTCTTTATTATTGAGATGAATAGTGACATGTAGATTCGTTGCTTTTATTATTAAATGACAACTCAATCATTTAAAAACGTTTATATTCAATGGTATAAATTATAATTATATAGATTATTCTATTTATTTCATATATTTTCAATAAATAAAATTCTATAGTTCATATAACTAAAATAAGTTGCAGGATTAAAAATATAATTAAAATGGTTCGTATATTCTCAATAAAATTTAATACTAGTTGATAAAAAAACTAAAATTTTTAAAATTAAAAATTGAAAATTGAAAATATAAAATAAGTTTAAGGGTGAAAATTATTAATAGGGTTATAATTATAAGTTTTGAAAGTAACGGATGAATTGGTGGTGGCACGACCATATTCACCCTATTTTTGAAAGAGAAATCAAACCAACCCTATTTTTAAAATAGATTTTCATATATATATATATATATATATATATATATATATATATATATATATATATATATATATATATATATATATATATATATATATATATAACTCTACGTTGATAGTTAGATGTATTTATTTATTTTACATTTCAAATTCCAAATCTTTATTTTATTATATGTCCCTTGTTTTTAAAATTCAAAAGTGGATAGGGGAGCGAATTGTCTAACTCCAACAATTTTCCAGATACGAATTTGGATACATTTATATATAAGATTAAATTCCATTGCGGCTTATGAACAATATTTGGTTGAGTCGGATATTGTTTATCGAATTATGGTTAAAATGGTTAGATCATCGCCTTTTGTTGGTACGTGTTGCTCTCCTGTGGAATTTAGTGCCTTCACCGCCATCGTATACCAATTAGACTTCCAATTGAATGCCCGCTTGTTCGCTTCTTTTCAGCCCTAAAATCAAATGATGCGCCCCATCTTTAGTTCTCATTCTCCATTTTCATCCACCTCAACCCACCGCCATGGAACAAAATGTTGATCTTATGCTTCACTAGTGGCCATTTGCATTAGCGAACTCCATAAATCAATTTCTCCTTCCCATGCCTCAAATCTATTTTATTTCGCGCATCTTCTAGGGTCCAAAAACATGTCCCAAATGGATGAATAGATGGTCATCAGCAGTCCACGATGGAAGATTGAACGTTAGGTTTGAAAACAATGTCCCTGTTGCTCCCGTTACCGACCTCTTCTTCCAGTAGCCATTAAGTCGTCATCAAGAGTTATATCTTAATTCTTTGAAGGAGACACCGGTGGGCAAGGGTTCGTCATCATCTGAAATCAAAGGCAACTGTGGGTAAGAGTTTGCGAAATCCTTGTCGAAAGTATGCATAACATATTTAGTCTCTACTTCCCTCTTCTTTGTTGTTGATGCTGCTCTTGTATTCAAGGTTAGTTCATATCTTCAAATAATTGGGATATAATTTTTTGACATCATGAATTGAGTTTGTAAGGGTTTGCAGAATCCTTGTCAAAAGTATGCATAACAACTTTAGTCTATGATTCCCTCTTCTTTGCTACAGATCCTGCTCTTGCATTCAAGGTTAGTTCATCTCTTCTAATAATTGGGATATAATTTTTTGAAATCATGAAATTGAATTTTCAGATTTGAAATTCGGATTCATAATGTTTGTGATGTAATTAAGGGTGGATGACCATATGGTTTTGAAATAACGAAAGGCCATGATCTTACAGGAAAGGACTTTAGCGGTAGGATTTTGATTAAGTAGGATTTCAAAACTATATCATGATATGAAAATTTTGAGTTCTACAATTAAAATCACATCAAATTCCCTACAAAATTCAGAATTAATAATCTTCTATTATAATTGCAGTTCATCAGATTTATTGTAACGCCCTGTTCCGAATCGTTTCCTAATGCGGGGTGGTGACCCGAAGACCGAGTATCATCAGGCTTAAGGCCTTTGAGGAAAATAGATTTAGACCAATTTGGGTGTGGGTAATGTAATTTGGATGATCCAGGAGTTCGGTTTGTGTTTTGGAGCCAAGGGGTATTTCGGTAAAGTATCAGTTCCGGCTTTTATGGAAATTGAATTTTTGTTTGGGAAGTTTTAAGGAAAGTATGAGTTGATATAAGTGTAGAGCTTCTCATTACCTCTTCTTGGATATAAGGATCGTCGGAAACAGACTTATAACAAAGAAGTTATGGCCTTCGGAAAGATACCTCAACTCCACTCCATGCATCTTTATTGTGGAAGACGTTTGCACATATATCAAGTGAACTTTGGAAGAAGCTGGATATCAAATCCACTCCATGCATCTTTATTGGATACGGAGATCAACAGTTCGTGTACATGCTATGGGACCCATAACTGAAGAAGGTTATTTGAAGCAGAGATGTGGTTTTCCATGAAAACCAGTATTACGATTTCAAGGCATCAGTTGGTGAGTGACCAAACTCCAAAGTTTCAGAAATAGTATATGAAAATAAAGTTTATGTTTCCAATGAACAAGATGATGAAGAAGTTGATGATGCAGATCAAGAAGGTGTTGAGCAGGGGGAGCTTCCACCCCTAGATACTTCAGATCCATTACCAGAAGTTTCAAATGAAGGAACTCAAGTTCGACGATCCAAACGAGTTCGTGCTCCATCTAGAAGATATCCGACTTCAAACGACATCCTTCTTACCAGCAAGGGGGAGCCAGATATCTTTCAAGAGTGTCACAACTAACATTTTTAGCTAGGAAATTTTGTCCTCATGTAAACATCAACTATTGTAAGACTTGTTCTAGCACGTTAAAATTTACATTATGATCTCTAATGAACCATGTGTTGTTATAATTCACAGCATATATGTCTCTCTATCTCTCCCAAATCTCTCTATGTCTCTCAATCTCCCCCAAATCTGTCTATGTATCTCAAAGTTCTCTATGTATCTCAAATCTCTTCCAAATCTCTCTATGTATCTCAAATCTCTCCCAAATCTCTCAATGTAGTTTCCTTAGTCAAAACCAACTCAAAAAGAAAGGAGAAAACATGAAAGAGCAGGCCCAGTTCGGAACCCCTTAAGTGACTTTGGACCCTCCCACCCGGACAATCTCGCATGCTCCGGACCAAACCCTCTCGGAAGACTATCCACTCCGGAATGCCTCGCCTACTCTGGAAGTTTCGCAGCTTCGGACCGGAAGCCTTGTTGCTTCGGAACTCTCGCAGCCTCGAAAGAAAAGGACTCCAGATAGGGGCTGACTTCGCAACCCTCGACTCCGGAAGATGTTGTGCGACTCCGGAATCCTGAGAAGAGCTTCGGAACCCATGGTCTGACTCCGAAACTCACCATTTGACTCCGGATTTTGGACCATTTCGGACCTTTTCTTCATTTTAATGTATTTTGACGTCGGGAATCCCACCAAACTCATATTTTTCATAACTTAGACCCCTTAAACCCCCATTTTATGCCAAATTTGAATATTTAAAACTTATTTACACAAAATAATATTTAAGATTTATAAAGATATTATTTTAAGTCATGATGAGAATAAGATAAGGATAAGAGGGTTTGACTTTGTGATTTGATGTAATTCTCATTCTCCATGCAAATCACAGTAACCCATGCATTACCCACCAAATAACAATGTTTGAACCATCAGATTTCCATGCACACATTTCCCCCATTTTTCTTTTATCCCCTTAAAGCAACGGCAGTAAGAGACCCTTGAACTCCCCCATTTCTCTCACTTCTCTCATATTCTCTTTAATACTCCTCTCAAGAGCAATAACAATGATCTTGTTAAAGGCTAAATTTCTCAAGTTCTCCTTAGAGTTTTTAAGTAAGTTTTCCACTCATCTAGTATTTCATATAAGTTTCAAGATAAATTCACATTATTTTTACCCATAATGATATGTGAGAAAAACTCTTAGGATAACATTCCTTCCAAGGAAGTTCCTCAACTCCAAGAGTTTAAGCTTGAGCTTTTCACCCCCATCACTCCAATCAACTCATCAACCAACTTAAGGTGAGCTTCATACCCCTATTTTTTTCGAGTTTTTATGATTTTTTGGGGAGAATACAAGTCAAAACCTTGTTTTAAACCTTCATATATTTGCTTGCTATACTTGTATGCTAAGTTTTACGTGCTAAAGTTATGAAAAACTCCAAGAACTCGAAATCTTAAGGAAGTCTCAAGAGTTTGAATCATATTTCACAGATTATGTAAAGAAACAAGAACTAGTGTGTTACAAAATATAAGTTACCAATTTTTTTGACAAAAGCCATAAGTATTTACGTCAAAAATTGCTTAAACAAGTATTTTGGAGGAAATGGACCACTTTCAACAATTCACATAGCTTTGAGCCACCTTTTGACAAATATGAGTCTCATTTGACAAATTATAAAATGAAGGACCATTTTTGCCAACATCGAGAATATTAGGCCATTTTTGACAAGCCTGATTTATAAAGGAGTATTTCCTCAAACGAAAAGGAAATAACTAGTCAACGAGTACATTATTGTTATTTATGTAAAAAATAACGGATTACAACGATTTTTTCTCGAACACCTGTTAGTATTCTAGTTAGACGCATCTTCACAGTACCTATATATATATATATATATATATATATATATATATATATATATATATATATATATATATATATATATGTATATAAAATAGTGTACGCTTAAAGTCCTGTAAGAGTTATAACCAGAGTCTCCTGGACGGGGAGCGGGAATTTGTGTATAGATCTATACGGGGTTGACACCCCGCACCTTCGCTGTTCGCGACAGCTAGACCGGCCAGTCTAGGGTGACAAATGTCTTAAACGAAACCGACGCCTGAAGAACGTCAGAAGAGGCACTCCGTCATATTAGTATGGTTATAACGACTCACTCAGAATGTAACACCCATAAAATTCAAGCCAATTCAAAACATTTTAACCCATTCAAAAACCATTAAGTTATTACAACTTGTTTTCAAAATAGTTTAAACATCAGAGTATCCCCAGAACCAAATCACAAAATCATGAAATATGAGGAGCGGTAAGATCACACCTTTGGCTTGCCATGATCACCTGATGTACCTGAAACAATAACTAGAAACCATAAGCTTGAAAGCTTAGTGAGTTCCCCCAAAATACCCGTACACACATAACCATACACATACAGCAAGGAACAACATACTATGGGTCCAATCAACCGTCAGGTTGGAATACCCGAGGCCCTCAACCGTCGGGTTGGAATGCCAACATAGTACGAGTCCAATCATCTTCGGGATGGAATACTCTCGGCCCACAACCATCGGGTTGGAATGCCCACACACCTATACGTACAATAACTACTACGGGTCCAATCATCCCTCGGGATGGAATACCCCAGGCCCTCAACCATCAGGTTGGAATTCCCACCTACTATGAGTCCAATCATCCTACCGGGATGGAATACTCCTGGCCCTCAACCATCGGGTTGGAATGCCCACCTACTATACATACAATAACTACTATGGGTCCAATCATCCCTCCAGATGGAATACCCCAGGCACTCAACCATCAGGTTGGAATGCCCACCTACTATGAGTCCAATCATCCTACCGGGATGGAATACTCCTGGCCCTCAACCATCGGGTTGTAATGCCCACATACTAGCAAACATGTGCACCTATTAAATAATCATATAACAGTCTACAAGACAACATACTAGGGCCCTATCATCCTACCGGGATGGAATACCCTCTACTACTACTCAACACGTGCACATATAACAGGTAATCTCCTACCAGCATACAGACAGTCAGACCAACTACAGGTCACTAAGCATAGCCACATCCAATCTACCAGAATACCGGTCTAACAGAGCATACCATCATATAGCCATCCTATCTACCAGGATGTCAACTAACATAACACACCAGTAACTATCTCAAATAACAAATCAAAGGGCCGGCCTTGGTGCCTTAGACCCTTGGGTATAGTGAGGATAACTCACCTTGTAACTGCCGAGCCGAACCACGAAAGCACAATCCCGAAGCACTTCCCCAAACTCCAACACCTATAGCCATCAATGATCCATTGACATAAATATCCGAATTACCATAATACCCTTGAAGGTCAAACTGGTCAAAGTCAAAGTCCTGGCCAAAGTCAACCTTCCTGATTGACCCTACTCACCGAGTCAACCCGCTGACTCGTCGAGTTCCTAAACTCAGAAAACTTATCATATCACGACTCGACTCGCCGAGTCACCCCATGACTCGTCGAGTTCAACAATCTCTGAGTCCTATCATGTCCAACTCACTGAGTCACCACTCAACTCACTGATCTGAGTCTTAACCAGAAGAGGTTGGGGTTTTGCGTTCTGACTCGCCGAGTCCAAGAACAGACTCGTCGAGTCCACGACAATCTTCAACATACTCGCCGAGTTGTTCCTCCGACTCCTCGAGTCCATGCCTATATTCAACAGACTCGTTGAGTCTAAGAACAGACTCGCCGAGTCTCTGCAGTCCTTTATTCATACAGAGGCTTTTCCAGTCATGCATGGGCTCCAAACTGTAGATCCACTCTTTTAGAGCATGACTCCCACGTAAAGTTGCAAACTTTACGTGAAAACAAAGAGCTATAGGCCCAAATCAATCTAGGGATAAGGTTTAAGACAAGGATGCTTCACCAACAAGCCAAAGGCTGATGCTTTGTGAGTTTCTGGACCAAGACAAGTCTAGATCTGAAGTAGCAACCTCAGATCTTGACCCCTAACCCGAAATAGATCCTTAACATGCAAAAAGGGCCCCAAATCTCATTCTTGAATAGATATAAATGCAATAGAGTCAAGGTAACAGCTTGTTACCTCCAAAATGTGCCCAAACTGAAGTAGATCCTGGATCTATACTAATCCCTTGATGCTAGCCTCTTGATCTTCAAGTTCCCTTCTCAAAATTCCTCCTCCAAAGCTCAAATCTTTTAACAATGGAAGCTCACATGATTTTAGGGTTTACTGACTCTCAAGGGCAATAAGGAGGCTGAAGGGAGGACATATGGTCCTTTAAATAGGGTGAAACCCTTAAGATTTGGGTTTTCTCTTTTCAGCACCAACTCGTTGAGTCCAGCTGCCGACTCGGCGAGTTGGTCACTTAACTTGCGACCAAAACCCGCTCCGACTCGACGAGTAAGCATACCTACTCGTCGAGTACCTTTTTCAATTCACAATTAAATCCTTCAATCGTACTTCTAAATTTTGGGATGTTACAACTCTCCCCCACTTAAATTAGGTTTCGTCCTCGAAGCCTACTGCAGTGTACGATTCTGAATATACCTCTTGCACTGTAGACTCCGATTTCCCAATCAACTCAGGTCCTTCCAGACCCTACCACTGTACCCCTTTTAGAATAACTCTTCTCGCGTGGTATCCTTGCCAATACTCCCAGCCGACCATCGGTCTTTTCTACTTAATGTCAGAACACATCAAACCAGTATCACCCGATGATACTGCCACCTTCCTGACATGAACACACATTCGAGACTTGCGAAAGTTAGACACCACAATAATCCACTGAGCTCTGCTATAACACTAATCCACCTTTCCTTCGCCCAAAATTGGCGATAACCCAGATAACCTGCAATAGGGAACGAATCCTGTTCCCATCCCGAATCTATTCCCTTTTACAATGACATGATACTGCATCCTTCAGCTTCTAGCAACTCCCATGAATCAACCAGCTATATCACATAACCATTCGTACCTAGCCCAATCAGCCTCGGGCTGGAATACCAGGTACGCCTATAACGGGTCCAGTCATCCCAAGGATGCTATACCCTCGCATTCTCACGCATGTTTGGCCCAATCAACCCTCGGGTTGGAATACCAAACACACCAGGTCCAATCAATCATAGGGTCCGGTCATCCTTATGATGGAATACCCTAGATTGGAATACTACTACTCACATAACCCATGCCTACAACCATACTTGAAGCCCAAGGATCCAACCTTGCAGCTCCCTCAATCTACTCTGATTCGACACAACCGAGTGTAACTCACCCAAATCTCGACGTCACGTCTACTCCAAACGTACCATGACAGGGAACATTACTCTCGCGATCTCTAGGTCCACGACCTACTACTGGAATATCCTCACACGGTTTTCAGCGCCGGTCTAGATTGCTCCCGAGTCTATCAACTCCGCTATCTCTAGCTCCTCTATCCAAATCTCCAATCTGGAGTTACTCACCTTGTCCTCTTCCAAGGAGACCTGAACCATGACTTCGCATCATCAGTCGGTGCCGAAATATCGGAACCTCACTCTACATCATCCACTTGTGGAGCACGTCGCTATCCCATAACACGTATATATACTCAGAAACTGATTGCATAACCCACCATCCATAAAGAGTCTTTCGCATGCCCCTCAACATTTTCGACACTTGGGAACAACCCCACTGATTGTTATAGCATAGCAGTATCCTCACTGCTCGCTCAAAGATCCACCATACATACAGGGTTCTTACCATAACTGGAACGCCTCATCGCACCACTTCCCGTAACCGACATCCAAACTGCGTCAGACGACATCCTTCCAAACCACGCCCCATCCGAGAATTTCCAATTCTCCCCCACTTAGAGCACTAACTACTGTCTACCAGCGGCGAAGCTGGTACGCGACTCAATCGTCCCAATCCGAGACAACGAACTTCAAGGGATCCGAGTTCTCGCTGATGATTCCGAATCTCTGGATCATGACCTTCCTCCCTCTTGAATGCATCACCAGATACTACCCCTCTATAATTCCTCAATAATAACTTCTCACTATCATCTACTATGCTCTAATAACTTATGCAGGAACAAACAACTCATAATAATATGAACAAGATATAGAAGGAAAAGACATACCGGCTGTCACCTCTGGCGCTGTCCCGATCTCCTCGGCCACAAGATGATAAGCACGCCCTGGAGCCTTCGGAGGCTCTGCTCGACCCTGACCCCCGTCGGTAAGTCTCAACGTGGCTGGTGCTGGGACCTGCACTAGCCTGGCAGCCAAGAGAGGACACTGGGCCTTCATATGGCCCACCTGATCACAATGATAACAAAGTCGGACACCGGCAGCTGGAGCCTGCTGCCTGCAATCCCTGGATATGTGGTCCTCCTTGCCACACTTGTGGCACTCAGAAGAAGATCGACAAACTCCATCATGTACCTAACCGCACTTCCCACAAGTGCGACTCCTCTGGCTTTCCTGACGATAATCAGCGGCCCTCATCCGTTTCGGCGCAGGCTGCGACTGCACCGGAGCCTGCCTCTACTCCTTCAGCTGGAGCTCAATCTCTAGCTCGCGCCGGCTGGTGGCCTCCTGCAACTCCAACAAAGTATCACATCTCTGTGTCTGATGTCCCTCTTGAGCATGCTCAGATACTGGGTCATCTGAGCCTGCTCCGAAGCAAACTCAGGGCAGAACATTGCCCTCTCCGTAAACATCCTGGTGATCTCCGTCACCAACTCTGACTCCTGTCTAAGCTCCAAAAACTCCTGAGCCAATCTCTCCCACTCAACCCGCGGAATATAACGGGTACTGAACATGTCTTGGAACTGATCCCAAGTAACCGCAGCCCGCTGCGCGTCAGAATATGATCCCGTAGTCAACCTCCACCAATCCTTCGCCCCGAGCCTCAAAAGGTTCAGAGCACACCTCACCCTCTGCTCAGCAGGGCACGAACACGTGAAGAAACATCCCTCCACGTCCGACAACCATCTCATCGCAACAATCAGATCCTGAACTCCATCAAAGGTAGGGGGCTTCGTATTATCGAAGTCCCGATACTGGAAGCCCCGACCGGCTCCTCCCCCTGCCGCTATAACAGCCGATGTAGCTGCCGCGGCAGCCGTCTGAGTAAGAGCTGCATAACGATCATCGAAGTACTCCCTCATAGCGGACTTAATAGTCCCAAACAACTCCGGAATCTGACCCCGGACAATCTCGACCACCTCCTCGCAGATGATCTCCCTGACCCGATCCTCTGTCAACATTGGCCCCTCCTGACCGATAATCTCAGGTGCCACTGGGGCCCCCTGATCACCCTGACCTGATCCCGATCCGGATCCAGTCACGACACGCCTCGTAACCACCATACTGAAAATAGAAGAGGAAAAATATCAGACAATCCGCCTAGATAACCGGGGACCAACTCCCTTCTAAACCCTAGGGGTTGTGACTTCCTTGCTACGCGTATGGGTCATGTGCTTTCAGTAGTACGGGCCCATACTACCTTCCACACCTACCCATATTTGTCTCAAGTATCACCACAACACCCTAGTAATATACATAACATAACGAATGCTCAATCCTCACTCCTAGAGGAATGCTAAATATCTCATAACTGGCCTCCCAGCCTCACACAATCTACCCATCCATGAAACTTCCACCAACCCTGCAGCATTAGTGTATGCTAGCCATACATAACGCTGGACCCCATAGACTTTCGAATATTCGATCCTACCCTAAGCCCTAACCAATAAGAATAGAACATAAGGCCGAATTAAACATTCTCAGGCTATAAAATCTTAATTATACACAACCGTGATGCATACACAAGTAACTACAGTAATGATGTCAATCTCATACAAGGAAAACCCTAGGCTAGCAGGCATCATGTAATCAGGCAATTCTATCATGCAATTCCTGAAGATGCCTAGCCTAGTACTAGCATGCTGTTCTAATCATATCACATAATCAAATAACTTGTATGGTATTTTGGGGTCTACTTATTGGCTCCGGCTGTGATGAATCAAAGAATCAAGTATAAAACGAATTAGAGTATGAAATCAATTAAGAATGCAAGATTGAACACCAGATGTAAATATGATCTTGTTTCAGCTCTATTACGCTTTCGAATCTTTACAGAGTACAAAGACAGGTATGTAAAAAAACTCTTATCTAACTCTAGTAAATATCCCTATTTATAGGGAACAGAAAGCGTACAAAAAATATACTAAGGCATATACACTTAGGCTTCGAATAAAAGCGCCTCAGTAAAATAGATTACAAAACATTCGAAGAGTTCAAAATACATTTCGACTAATTACAACAATTCGACCCTTACAATCTCCCCCTTTGTAATCATAGTCGAAATCCTTAATTTGTAAGAAGCATGATGGAATACAGCAACACTCTTCGAATCTCCGTGTACCAGGAGATTATCTTCTTCAGCTCTTTCTTATCTCCTTCATTATTCTTTCTACAATGATTCATACGAACAATTAAGTTCGTATATTGAGACGTTGAGTACCTCTCCACTTCGCATGCTTGAAATAAGAATCGTTCAGCTTTTCCAGCTTTGTCTTTTCCTGCGAAGACCATTCCAAAAGGCTTCAAACAGATTACACCATCATCATACTTTTTCAAATCTGCTTGAGTCTTCGTAGGAGCCATTGGTACTTTTATTTCCATTCCTTTAGCTGTAGCTAACTCCACATCTGTTAGTGCCAAGCACTCATAATAATTTTCGATGAAAATCTTGATGTGAGCAACCCCAAGCTTAAATTCATCCGGTTTAGTGTTTTGAAGATACGAAAATGATTTATCTTTCAAAATCAATGCAACTTGTATTAGATCATACAAGTTCATTAATGGAAAATCTGCAATTGTAAATTCGCAAATATTTCCATTTGGCCTGGCAACCACATATTTGATGTTCTGGACTGTGTTTTCGAACACCACATCCTTTTTCACACCTTATAACTTTCTTGATCTTTATCAAAGACCAAACTTCCTCAGGGGCTTTTGCAAGAACAGCATGAAATCGAATTTTCATGTGTGTACCTTCATCCTTTTCTTTAAAATTTCCTTCTGCTTTGAACTGAGGCATGATGAATATCATTTCTTTTATTGGAAAATCCAGCTGGCTTGCATCAATATTCGTGACCAAATAACTTTGTTTTCGTTTCTTCTCAAACGAATACATGTGATTATACGCTACCTTGGTCTCAATTGTTTCGTAATTGTAGTGTTTTGATGGATCACCTTTGTCCATTCCCTTCGGATCACTAGCACGTTGAGTCATAATGCTTTGAATCAACCTCAGTTTTTCGATTTGAGCTTCTGCTTCAGCCTTCTTTTCTTCTTTTGACTTTTCCACAACAATCGATTTCCCTTTATCTTTCAAGGCTGAATTATCAATTACCTCTTTTGGTTTCGAACCACTCTCACCAGTCTCCGTAGATTTACCAATCACAATTCCTTTCGAAATAGGTCTTGTAATAGGCATCGTTGTAATGACTGTTGAAGTAACCAACCCAGCAGAAACTATAATTGGCTTTGTTGTTGGGATCTTTGAAGAAAATATTGTTCCTACAACTTTCGCATCATCATCACTCACCTTCGACCCACCAGTTTTTCTTTCTCCCCCTTGCACCCCTGTGAAAACATATTGTTCCTACAACTTTCGCATCATCATCACTCACCTTCGACCCACCAGTTTTTCTTTCTCCCCCTTGCACCCCTGTGAAAACATATGGGGCATATGTTGTTGGAAGAAGGCTTGTAATGCGAAATATAGGAGCAAGTTGCTTGTTGAGAAGTGCTTCGAATTGTAAGAATTTTTGAGATAAAAATTCAGGAGTAATCAGGGAAGAAGAAACCGGCTGGACTGATAGATCTTTTAACTCCTTTAACAAAGTAATCACTTCCAAAAAGTTGGCATTTTCGTTTGTTGAAAGTTGAGTAATTTGAGGACTCAAACTTTCATATAATTTGACAAATCTTGTGACTGCGTCACAAATAATATCAACCTTCTGATTCAGAGATGCATAATCTTGTTGAACATTTGCAATCTCTTTTTGCATATCTTCGCGGAGTTCACGAATTTGCAAATTTACATCTTCCCTCACTTTCTTTACTTCTTGAACAAAGAGAACATGCCTTTCCCTTGTGACATTCTTCAATTCTTTCACATCACTGGGAAACTTCGAATTTTGAGAATTGATCCTTAGTTCATTATTTTGATCACTATGATCAACCTTCTCCAAAATTCGTGATTCAGAGCCTGTAAGCATTCCAGATACTTTACTCATAACTCTGGCTTCGAACAACTTCAACATAGACTCAACCTCCAAACTTGAAACAGACGAACCACTCCCCAGATCAGCTTGAGATTAAATTATAGAATTCAACTTCTGATTCAGAATTTTAAATTGCTTCATGGTCATCAGCATATGATCTGGAAACGCCTCTTCATCTTCATGAAACTCCAATTCCTCAAACATGCCTCCAAACCCCTCAGTATCAGTTTCTGTCTCCATAAAAATGGTTTCTTGAACAGTCGAATTAGGTTTGGGTGTGTCAGTGGATTGAGAAGAAAAAATAGAAGTGAATGGTTGATTGATAATATTTTCGAAGGTAGGTGAATCAGTGGTTGATGTAATGGGAATAGTGGATTGTGGTATAGAAACAATACTTTCTAAGGAAGCAGAAGTAGATTGACCTTGAGCTTCATTCTTCGCATCTTCGACACCCATATTGACATTTGCATCCATATCAGATACGTTTGCAGGGATGCCTGAAGTTCGTACCTCCTCCGAAACTGATTTGGCAACCGAATCTTCGGGTGGTATGATGATTGTCTGCTCTGGAGTTGAACTTTGTACATGAAGAGTGACGGCTGGTGTTTCATGAATTCTTTCATCATCATCTTCTGTAGACTCAGTAGAAAGCATAAGCTTTCGTGTCTTCTTCTTCTTCTTCTTAGATATGTGTTTAGCCATATCTGTAGCCCTTCGCTTCTTTGATGATGGAGAAACAGGCGCTGGCATTTCTCGAATCAAAACACCTTGATGAGTAACCTGAGGCTTTCTTACTACATGAGATATTGGAGACTTACGTAGATGCGAATACATCTTTTTGATTCTTCGAAACATACCAGTCTTCGAAGGAATAACCACTTTTTCTTGAGACTCAGGAACAACAGGTTGAATTATTTGAGTCTCTGCAAGTGACACTTCTTGAACCACAGACTCTTCAACTGTAACTGGCTTCTTCTTTGGAGATTTCAGAGATTGCGAATCCTTGGTGTGCTTTTCAGAAGAATCTGGTTCAGGCTTCTTCGATCGTTTAGATTTCTTTTCGTCCCTTGGCAACAATTTCCCAGTTGGAACAGTAGAATCAACAGTTTGCAAATATGCCACTAAGAATGAATTCGAAGGATCAACTCTTTTGAGCATAGCATCAGGAATACGAGCAACAAATGGAAAATCCTGAGCACTATCCGTGACTTCCTTCGGATAGTGATACGATTAAAAAACAACTTTTTCCTCATCATTGGGTACCAAAATCCCTTCCTTGTTGTAAAAAGTATTGCAAAATCAAGCTCCAGTATCTTGCACACGAAATACCATGAATAGAATTCGTGTGTTCTACACTCTTTTGGAATTCCTTCCACAATTGTGTAGAATAGTCCACTTGAAGATCATAATATATACCAGCAACCATTGCATACACCTCCATTCTTCCTTTATCCAGACCAACTGTTCTCCCAGTTAAACATCTTAGAAAAATACCAAATAAGAAATTCCATAGTCGTGGAAGACCAGATTTCTTAAAATCACTGATCTTTGATAGTGGAGGCTGATATCCCATCTCATTAAACATATTAACGATTTGAGGGAATGTGAAAGCAACATATGGAGGTGAATTCGGAATTTCAAGAATTTGGCAAAAGAGTTTCTTGGATAGCCTGACCTTTTTGTCATTCACCAGATGGAAAGTAATTGTATCAGAAGCTTTGTTGTAAGTAGCAGTTGATCCTGCTTGAGAAAGCCAGGACAGTGGAACAGAGAATGAATTGAACATCGCCTTAGACAAAACGGAGTTCTTCAAGGAAACGATTAGCATCTTCAATTCTTCCGGGTATTGAGAAACATCACCCTCCAAGTAATAGTTTGTTGCTTGAATCTTCATTATTGGTAATGAAGAGACATCTTCAGTGGTTTGAGAAGGATCAACATCAACATGAACAGAAGTCGCCATTGTTAGGGTTTGAAGACTTTGATGCTCAGAGAATTTGGGAATTTTTCTTTTTGATCGCGTAAACTGATAATAAACCCTTGAATTCCCTTTTATATGTAACCCTGAAGTTTGAATTTGAACCGGGATATGTATTTAATGATATCCGACGTGGCACCTTGAAAATCAGACCATTACTGCGTAAAAGTAGCCATGCATCAAAAAGTAGCTGTCACATCTCCTTGAAAAACGGACAGAATACCATACGTCATTTATAAACAGCCTGTATTGTTATCCCCAAGAAGATTGTAACCGGCAGAACCCTTCGAATGGAAGCAAGGCTCTTTCACTTTTGGGATGAAAAGCGAAGTCATATACCAGAAGTTTGAAATCATCAGCCTGAGTTGGTATTACTCAGAGCCTCAAGGATTTCGTGAGTGCAGTGTTCCAAAGAATGTAGACGAGAAACAAAGATAAGAAAAATTTGGGATATTGTGATGTCAAAATTTCAATTTGACACAAAAGCAGATGAAATCCCGGGCAAAGATTGCTTCATTAATCATTAAGAAAAATGATCAATAGCTTGTGTAGGTTCCCGTGAATTACAATCGAGTACTTGTTGATAAGTATCGAAGGGCTTCTTTTATAATGCTTCGTGGGTAGTTTAAAAAAAATTTCGTTACATGTCATCCTAAACATAAGGTGAGAAATTGTAACAGAAATTACTTGTTTAACCAGTGTAGTCAGTGACAAGTTTTATTTGAAAAATTTTAAGTGACATTGAATTTCGAATGAAACTCACACGGAAATCATATTCAAGAAAAAAATTTGTGCTGGATCTTGTTGGGTAACAAACATCATAGGTTTCGAATGTTTGATCAAGACCACTCATTCGAAATGAATATGATTTGGAGTTTCGAATTTTGGTACTGAAACAAATGTTTCGTGAAAATCTGGAACATTGTTCCCCGTCAATTCCTTAAAAGTGTAGTGAAAATTGGGTTTCATTTTCATCACGGTCTCATGATGTCAGATCATAAACACAGATTTTTGATATGTCTAAGTCTCGATGGGTTTGATCAGAGACCTCTCGGACATATGTCTTCGTGTGTGATCGTGTAAGAACTTTATAGGTGAAAAAGATTGATGTAAGACACGAAAAGTACCTCTGTTATATTTGGACAAAACAGTAAACTCTTAACTCATTTTGAGAAGAGTCAGGTAGCTCAGAGACTAATGTGAATATAAGCCTGATTGGGAAGAAATTTTCGTATGAATAATTTCACTAAGGCTTTTGTACACACACATTGAGTCATTGGAGGCTTTGGACAACATGCAACAGCATGCTTCTAGGGACAACTTAGCTAGTTCAAGTGATGAAAAATGTATTGATTCATACGAAAAATGTACCTGACCCTAGAACTGCAAGCATAATCTACTGTATATCGTCATTATTATCTGCAACAAAATACTAAAAAGAAATAAGAATCAAAATATTTTTTTGTTTTGATTTTTCGAAAGTAGAAACAGAACAAAAGAAAATCTTTTTGGGTTTTTTGATATTTCGAAAAGCGAATAACAAAACAAAAGAAAATCTTTTTGGATTTTTGATTTTTCGAAAATTGAATGACAAAACTAAAGAAAATCTATTTGGATTTTTGATTTTTTTTCAAAAATTGAATTACAAAACTAAAGAAAATCTTTTTGGATTTTTGATTTTTGGAAAATTGAATGACAGAACAAAAAAAATCTTTTTGGATTTTTGATTTTTCGAAAATTGAATGACAGAACAAAAAAAAATCTTTTTGGATTTTTGATTTTTCGAAAATTAAAAAAAACTTTACTTGTTGCAAAAATACAAAATTTTATCATCCCCTTATAAGTGACAAATGTACGAATTCGAATGGGTCGAAGCGTTGTCTATGAACAGTAACCTCTGAATCAACCCTTAAAATAAGTGACAAATTTACGAATTTGAAGGGGTCGAAGCGTTGACTATGAACAGTAACCTCTGAATGCTGATGGTTATTACTTTGTCTTTCATTCAGCGCCTCTGAATCATTCCTGGTCATTCATCATTCGCCTTTTTCACATGGAACAGAATTTCCATCGATCATTCCTAGTCCTTCTATAATTTTCACAAGGGATTTTTCATCTAAAGGTTTCGTGAAAATATCAGCTAACTGATCAGTTGTTTTCACGAAATGTACTTCAATATTTCCATCCTCCACGTGATCCTTGATGAAATGATAACGAAGTGCTATATGTTTAGTCTTCGAATGTTGCACAGGATTATGACAAATTCTTATTGCACTTTGAGAATCACAATATAATGGAATCTTTTTCATATTGATTGCATAATCACGCAATTGATTTTGAATCCATATAATTTGTGAAGTGCAAGCAGCAGCAGCTACATATTCTGCTTCAGCTGTTGAAATTGATACACATGTTTGCTTTTTTGACTGCCAACTCACCAATTTACCATCAAGAAATTGACATACTCCACTTGTGCTTTTTCTATCAAGATTACACCCACCCAAGTCTGCATCCGAATATGCTTGTACAAAGAACCCAGTTTTCGAAGGATACCACAATCCTAACGAAATTGTTCCTTTAAGATAACAAAATATATTCTTCACAGCAGTGAGATGTGGTTCTCGTGGATTTGACTGATACCTTGCACAATTACAAATAGAAAACATGATATCAGGTCTATTTGCTGTAAGATAAAGTAATGAACCAATCATGCTCCTATAAAGAGTTATGTTAACTGCAGGTTTATCTAACGAATGTGTCAACTTTATGCCAGTTGCCTTTGGAACTCGTAACTTTGTGCTATTCGTCAATCCAAATTTTCTAGCAGATTCTTCGTATATTTTTCTTGATTAATAAAAATTCCTTCTCTGCTTTGACGAATATTCAATCCAAGAAAATTATTGATTTTTCCCATCATGCTCATTTCGAACTTACTTTTCATCAAATCTTCGAATTCTCTAGATAAAGCAGGGTCAGTTGAGCCAAAAATAATATCATCAACATAAATTTGAACAAGCATTAGATGATTCCCAACTTTCTTTCGAAATAATGTGGGATCAACAGATCCTTGTTTAAATTTAGGTTGTTTCAAGAATGAAGTAAGAGTTGCATACCATGCTCGTGGTGCTTGTTTCAAACCATAAACTGCCTTATCTAATATATAAACATGATCTGGAAATTCCTCATTAATAAAACCTGGGGGTTGTTCCACGTAAACTGTTTCTTCAAGCTCTCCATTTAAAAATGCACACTTTACGTCCATTTGATAAACATCAAAGTCTTTGTGAGCTGCAGAAGCCAGAAAAATACGAACCGCCTCGAGTCTTGCGACAGGGGCAAAAGTTTCTTCATAGTCGATTCCTTCTTGTTGTGAATATCCTTTAACAACAAGTCTGGCTTTGTTTCGAACAATATTTCAATCTTTGTCGATTTTATTTTTTAAAATCCATTTTAAGCCAACAATCGAAACATTTTCAGGTTTAGAAATTAATCTCCATACCTTGTTTCGTTCAAATTCAGACAATTCAGATTACATTGCTACAACCCAATCTGAGTGTTCCATTGCAACCTTAACTATTTTTGGTTCAATTTTAGAGATGAAAACATTGAACATGCAAAATTCTTGATGAGTATTCAATACCTCATTCTTTGCACGAATTTGAGCTCTTGTTAAAACACCCTCTTATGGATTCCCAATTACTTGATCCTTCGGATGATCTCTTGTCCACTTTTCCATTGGCGGATATGCTGGATCAAATTCCAAAGGTGCATCTTCGTATATATCATCATTCTCTGAACCTGCAATCGAACAAACATCATCAAAATCATTATTATTCTCAATGTTTTCTAAATGCTCCCCCTCAACATTATGCTCCCTCTCAACATCATGCTCCCCCTCAACATCATGCTCCTCCTCAACATTAGCATTCAATCTTTCTTTCTCCCCCTCGAAAGAATGCTCTCCCTCATTTAAAGTATTCGAATCCAAGTTCTCCCCCTCCACTGGATTGTTTTGCATACTTTCGCCTTTCTCTGGAGAAGTTGATGTTGAATCTTCAGTAAGCTTCGTTAGTTCAGAGAGATGATTATCATTTGCATTTATTTCAGCATCAACAGCATGATCTGAAATTCCAAAAATTAAATCATAATCAATATCTAAGGTTTGTGAGGATTCAGATTCATCTTGTATGTTTTTCAGAATTGGATGATTTTCAAACTGCGATGTAGTTTGTTTAATGTAGTAATCATCAAATGTAAGATTAAAAGTTTATTTAACTTTTCGTGTTTCTTTTATTCAACACACGATATGCGACTGAATTATGCGAATATCCCAAGAAAATCCCTTCATCTGCTTTTGCTTGAAATTTCGTAAGATTATCCTTGAGATTCATAATGAAGCACCTGCATCCGAAAAGATGGAAAAATTTGACGTTAGGTTTTCGATTGTTGAGAATTTCATATGGAGTAATGTTAAAACGACGATGAATGAAAGATCTGTTTTGAGTAAAACATGCGGTGGATACGGCTTCAGCCCAAAGGTATTGTGGAAGATTTGCATATGCCAGCATAGTCCTTGCTGCTTCGCATAGAGACCTATTTCTTCTTTCAACAACACCATTTTGTTGTGGTGTGTATGGAGATGAAAAATTATGCGAAACCCCTTTGTCCACCAAAAATGAATCAAGGACGTTGTTCTTAAATTCAGTTCCATGATCACTCTTAATTTTTCGAACAATCTTCTTCAATGTTGTTTCCATCTTTTTGATAAAGTCAATCATGATTTGTGCAACTTCGGATTTAAGCCTGAGAAAATAAACCCATGTAAATCTGGAAAAGTCATCAACAATAACTAAAATGTACCTTTTCTTGTTGAGAGTTGAAATGGTCGAAGGACCACACAAATCAATATGTAAGAGCTCCAAAGGTGCGACAATTTTTGAATCTATCGTAATTGGATGACCTTGTTTATGTTGTTTTCCAACTTCACAAGCTGCACATAAAGAATCATTGTCAAATTTAAGTACAGGTAAAACTCTTACCAGATCTTGTACCACAAGTTTATTGATGTTTCGAAAACTGAGATGAGAAAGTCTTCGATGCCATAGCCAACTTAAGTCTGATGTTGCTTTCGAAAGAAGACATATAGCAGGTTTCCCTACTATCGGATTGATGTCCAAAGTGAACATGTCACCTTTCCTTCTGGATTTCAGTAACACTTCTTTAGTGTTAACATTCGAAATAGCACTTCCTTCTTCATTAAAAAGAACTTGATTTCTAGTGCCCACAACAAGTTGGGAAACACTTATCAAGTTATGTTGAAGACCTTCAACATATGCAACACGATTCACTGTGAATTGTCCGTTCGTGATCTTCCCATATCCTTTGACTTGACATTTTTGATTGTTCCCAAACTTCACAACTCCAGCATTTTTTAGGCTTCGAAAATCACGTAAATTCTCCTTCTTCCCAGTCATGTGATGAGAGCAACCACTATCAATGTACCATTTATTATCATATTGCTCATCACATAGTACCTGCAATCAGTGGAAAATTTTAGGTACCCAAGGCTTTTTGGGTCCTTGGAAATTAGATTTCAATTTCGAATGTAATGAAGAACTTTTAACCCAATCACAAACTTTAGTTTTGAGACTATCAATTAAGTTCACATCTTCATTTAAAGAAACCGAAACATAAGATTTTGATGGTTTCGATTGTTCACTGACACTACTCTTCGAATTCTGAGTTTGTGAATGGACATTCTTTGCTTTTATTACTGGTTTCCAAGCTTTGACTGATATGTTCGAATCCTTAGAAGATGAACTGCCGTTTGATGGAGTATTCACATACTTCTCATATGCTTCGTGAATTTGCTCCTTTGAAAATGTATCCGACTGATACATCTTTCCTTTGCCTTCAAGCCAATGATCAATGTTCTTCCTTGAAGTCATTCCTTTTTCACGTGAAGTTTTCATAGTTTCTTTCTTCGTATGATTAGGAAAATTTGGCTTTTGAGGAACAAAATCAACTTTTGGATTTGTTAGAAAAGATTGAGCATATGATGTATCAACTGTTGATTTAAAATGTTGACGTTGAAAGAATTTTTGATTTGGATTTGATTTATTTGAAAATGTTCTTGAATTATTAGTTTCTGAAACTTTCGAAAACCTTGGTTGTTTATTCACTTCAGACCTGGAATGATTTGATTGTGATGAATGTTGAGTTTTTATTGAAAAAGAGGAATTTTTAGCTTTGAAAACATTTTTGGGTGATTGTGATTCAGACATCTTTTGAGACTCAATACTCTGCCAAAATATTTTCTTCCTTGCTTGTCTTTTTGAAATGTTGTTTTCCTTTGAAAATTTGTCAATTTGATCTTTGAATTCCTTGGAGTTTAGTTTGACAACTTTTTCATTTTCCTTTACAACTTGTTTTGAATTCTCTTTTTCAATTTTTGATTTTTCAACCCATTTTCTTTGTGGTTTTTGACGTTGAAACACATATGAATTCTTTGTTAAGTTGTTTTCAACTGTGCTTTGATTTGCGAAAAAACCTTCATCAGTTGTTTTTGAATTATCCTCCTCAACTAATTTCTTTAATTCTGGTTTGATATTCTCAACATTTCCAGTAGTTACGAAAACTTGATTTGGAAAAATGACATCATCTGTACACTTGAAATTTGGATAAACCATAGTATTCGTTTCAAGGTAATGTTCACCTTTTTCAGTCATTACTTTTTCGAACTTTTGTGTATCACCATACACTTGATCAACCACTATTCGTGGAGTTTCTTCTTCCTTTGAAGATTTCTTTCCCTTTGAAATTTTCTCTTCATATTCATCATCGCTATCATCAGTTTGACTGTCTTTGAGATCCACGAAGTTCATATCACAAACTTTCGAAGTTGAAGGTATATCAGTTTCTTTCTCAACCATCAAATCCTTAACTTTTTCTTTCCCTTTAAATGTTGATGCAACATTAACAACAGACAATTGGGAACAATCAACATCCTCAAGTTCACTAATTTCACTAATATTGTCAGAATTATCTTCAATATCAGCAAAATTAGATTGAGAATCAGATGTTGAATTCTCAGTCTTTTTCAAAATTTGAATTTGTTCAGATTTAGTCAAAGTATCATTTACTATGTTAACTAATTCATTTGCATCAAGACATTCATCAATTTTGACAATTCCATATTTATATCTATCATCAGGAATCTTGTCAAAATCAAATTTTCTCACAATCATACGAAATATTATCTACCTTAGCTCTTTCGTATGCTAGAAAAGGTAGTAATTTTCTATGTTGCTCTTTACGTATTTCACATGAATGATGTAAATCAGTTAATTTTCCATAAAGTCTTTTAGCTGAATTACAATAAATGTTTCTTTGAGCTAGCAAAAGTTTGACTTCACTTGACAAAGTATCCCTATCACACATTATATTTGTTATTTGTAATTCCAAACAATCAAATTTACTTATTTTCATGTCTAATCGCTTTTTGGTCTCTAACAACTCCATTGACAACTTGTTGGCCTCATTGCTAGCAGACACAACAATTGAATCAAAATAAGTAACCGTCTCATCAAAGGATATTAGTTCAGAATCATAAGCATGTGTAGGAATATTAAAAGATTCGAGAATTTTACGTACCTTTGTTGTCATTGGAGATTTGTTTGCTGTCTTGGATACGAAGCATTGTCCTTTCACTTCGAATTCCTCGCCATCTGAGTCCTCCTCCATTTTCGCATACATTGCTCCATGTGTTGGATTCCTCATTTCTTCATCGTCTGATCCGGATGACCAGATTTGATACGTTCCATCTAATCTTCATGTTCACCTTTTGCAACCAATGACAAGTTTTTGGCTTTTGCACGAACCTCCTCAAGCCTTTCTGCATAATACGCCTCATCTTTAACTTTATTCTTCCTCTCATCCTTCTTCTGAAGCATACAATCATTCGCAAGATGATTAGCTCCGTTGCAATAATGACAATCTATACCAGCATCACCTTTCAGCTTTTTCTCGATCTTTCCTTCAGACATTTTCGAATCTTTCTTCTCAATTTTCTTTTTCTCCTCATCAGCAGTTTTACTCACAGCACTTCCTTTTACCTCAGCAAGCTTAGTCTTCGGATTGAACGGCTTTTTAAAAAACTTCTTAACACGATTATTCGAGTAAAAAGCTATTGCCTCATCATCCGAATTCATGATGAATCCTTCTTCTTCCTCAGAATCACTATTTTCTGCTTCTTTCTCAGATATCTTTGACACAAGTGCCAATGGACCTCCCAAATTTAGCTTCGTCTCTTCAGCAATTTCATTTACCTCAGTTTCGTGTGTCTTCAACTGATTGTACAAATCATTGAGAGTTGATGTATCAAAACTTTGCTGATTCTTCACCATCATACTTACGCTTCTCCATTCTTTTCGAAGACCCATCACAAAGATGAGATTGAATTCCATTGAAGTCCTGGTAATTCCATAATAATTACAACGATAGATTAATTCGTTCAGTCGATCATAGTAGACTTCAATTGTTTCACCTTCTTCTTGTCTGAAATCTTTCAGCTCAACCAAACACTGTTTGACTGAATTGATTTTCGTCTTCTCACTTCCTTGAAACTTATCTTTCAGATTGTTCCAGATCTCCTTTGCAGTTGTACAACTCCTTATATAATTGTACACAACTAGAGGTAAAGCTCCTCGCAATTCTCTCATACACCTCTTCTCCAGTTTCTTCAGACGATCAGTTTGATTATCAACTTCAGAACTTGTAGAAGATGATCCAATTGGTTGAACATTCACTGGAACATTGACATTTCCAGTGATACATGACCATAATTCTTCATCAAGACCATTCAGATAATCCTGCATACGATCAGCCCACTGATCATAATATTCAGGGATTAGCATTGGAATTTTGGTTGATGATCCTAACAGATGAGAAAACGAAGTCATCGAATTGAGATTGAAACTCGCCATTGTTGTACGGAAGCTGAATTTGAAATTTTTTAAGAAGATTTGGAAATTTGAAAACAAACTAGTTGATTCAAATCGGAATTGCAAGAAAAACACTCAATTCAACAATTCAAATGTAGAATCAAATCACAAACTAAAATCTAGACAAATTTTTCACGATCAAAAAGTGCGGAAACTTTTGAACCAAAAATTTGATTCAAAAACTTTTTGAATGGATGAAAATCAGATCACAGATGTGATTCCTGCTCTGATACCAATTGATGAATCAAAGAATCAAGTATAAAACGAATCAGAGTATGAAATCAATTAAGAATGCAAGATTGAACACCATATGTAAATATGATCTTGTTTCAGCTCTATTACGCTTTCGAATCTTTACAGAGTACAAAGTCAGGTCTGTAAAAAAACTCTTATCTAACTCTAGTAAATATCCCTATTTATAGGGAAGAGAAAGCGTACAAAAAATATACTAAGGCATAGACACTTAGGCTTCGAATAAAAGCGCCTCAGTAAAATAGATTACAAAACATTCGAAGAGTTCAAAATACATTTCGACTAATTACAACAATTCGACCCTTACAGGCTGATCGTACCCTCTGCATCCTCCTTTACTTATTTTGAAACCATTTGAAAATCTTTCCTTGATTTGAGACTGGATTCACACGAATGTTCCTCCAATTCACTCAAACCAAGGCTCTGATACCAACTTGTAACACCCATAAAATTCAAGCCAATTCAAAACATTTTAACCCATTCAAAAACCATTAAGTTATTACAACTTGTTTTCAAAATAGTTTAAACATCAGAGTATCCCCAGAACCAAATCACAAAATCATGAAATATGAGGAGCGGTACGATCACGCCTTTGCCTTGCCACGATCACCTGATGTACCTGAAACAATAAACTGAAAACCGTAAGCTTGAAAGCTTAGTGAGTTCCCCCAAAATACCCGTACACACATAACCATACACATACAACAAGGAACAACATACTATGGGTTCAATCAACCGTCAGGTTGGAATACCCCAGGCCCTCAACCGTCGGGTTGGAATGCCAACATACTACGAGTCCAATCATCCTCGGGATGGAATACTCTCGGCCCACAACCATCGGGTTGGAATGCCCACACACCTATACATACAATAACTACTACGGGTCCAATCATCCCTCGGGATGGAATACCCCAAGCCCTCAACCATCAGGTTGGAATGCCCACCTACTATGAGTCCAATAATCCTACCGGGAAGATATACTCCTGGCCCTCAACCATCGGGTTGGAATGCCCACCTACTATACATACAATAGCTACTATGGGTCCAATCATCCCTCGGGATGGAATACCCCAGGCCCTCAACCATCACGTTGGAATGCCCACCTACTATGATTCCAATCATCCTACCGGGATGGAATACTCCTGGCCCTCAACCATCGGGTTGGAATGCCCACATACTATCAAACATGTGCACCTATTAAATAATCATATAACAGTCTACAAGACAACATACTAGGGCCCTATCATCCTACCGGGATGGAATACCCTCTACTACTGCTCAACACGTGCACATATAACAGGTAATCTCCTACCAGCATACAGACAGTCATACCAACTACAGGTCACTAAGCATAGCCACATCCAATCTACCAGAATATCGATCTAACAGAGCATACCATCATATAGCCATCCTATCTACCAGGATGTCAACTAACATAACACAGCAGTAACTATCTCAAATAACAAATCAAAGGGCCGGCCTTGGTGCCTTAGACCCTTGGGTATAGTGAGGATAACTCACCTTGCAACTGCCGAGCCGAACCACGAAAGCACAATCCCGAAGCACTTCCCCAAACTCCAACACCTATAGCCATCAATGATCCATTGACATAAATATCCGAATTACCATAATACCCTTGAAGGTCAAACTGGTCAAAGTCAAAGTCCTAGCCAAAGTCAACCTTCCTGATTGACCCTACTCGCCGAGTCAACCCGCTGACTCGTCGAGTTCCTAAACTCAGAAAACTTCTCATATCACGACTCGACTCGCCGAGTCACCCCATGACTCGTCGAGTTCAACAATCTCTGAGTCCTATCATGTCCAACTCACTGAGTCACCACTCAACTCGCTGATCTGATTCTTAACCAGAAGAGGTTGGGGTTTTGCGTTCTGACTCGCCAAGTCCAAGAACAGACTCGTCGAGTCCACGATAATCTTCAACAGACTCGCTGAGTTGTTCCTCCAACTCGTCGAGTCCATGCCTATATTCAACAGACTCGCCGAGTCTAAGAACAGACTCGCCGAGTCTCTGCAATCCTTTATTCATACAGAGGCTTTTCGAGTCATGCAGGGGCTCGAAACTGTAGATCCACTCTTCTAGAGGATGACTCCCACGTAAAGTTGCAAACTTTACGTGAAAACAAAGAGCTATAGGCCCAAATCAATCTAGGGCTAAGGTTTAAGACAAGGATGCTTCACCAACAAGCCAAAGGATGATGCTTTGTGAGTTTCTGGACCAAGACAAGTCTAGATCTGAAGTAGCAACCTCAGATCTAGACCCCTAACTCGAAATAGATCCTTAACATGCAAAAAGGGCCCCAAATCTCATTTTTGAATAGATATAAATACAATAGAGTCAAGGTAACAGCTTGTTACCTCCAAAATGTGCCCAAACTGAAGTAGATCCTGGATCTATACCAATGCCTTGATGCTAGCCTCTTGATCTTCAAGTTCCCTTCTCAAAATTCCTCCTCCAAAGCTCAAATCTCTTTAACAATGGAAGCTCACATGATTTTAGGATTTACTGACTCTCAAGGGCAATAAGGAGGCTGAAGGGAGGACATATGGTCCTTTAAATAGGGTGCAACCCTTAAGATTAGGGTTTTCTCTTTTCAGCACCAATTCGTCGAGTCCAGCTGCCAACTCGGCGAGTTGGTCACTTAACTTGCGACCAAAACTCGCTCCGACTCGACGAGTAAGCATAGCTACTCGTCGAGTACCTTTTTCAATTCACAATTAAATCCTTCAATCATACTTCTAAATTTTGGGATGTTACACATAATATAACAGTTATTATTATTTAGAACTTTACGCAAGTTACACCTTTCGATTGTAAACAACTATTGTTTGAATACGTTAAACAAAGATTTTACCACACGAAGTCTTAGGGTTTCAAGACTGCTATTTTATACATCATAAAATATAGGATTTTCTGGGGAAAACGATTTTATATGCTTTCGAAAACGATAAACTAAACACACATGTAACTATACTTGATTAGAAACAAGACCTACAACTATTATGATAAGAAAATATGGGATTTTCTGGTCTCCAACTATCACAGATTTTTATACCAAATGCTTATGAACTCACCAACATATTTTATGTTGACGCTTTTCAAACGACTTGTATTCTCAGGAAATCAACAAGTAGGTTAATGGAAATGCGGATTCAAGATTATTTTAATGTAGTTTGAAATGTACTCAATGTTGTCTCTTTTGTGTAATTGAAGAACATAAACAAGATGTAAAACAATGTAAGTTTGTTATCAATGTATGATGTTTGGATTCACTATGTTTCATTTATATTCAATTGTTATGATACTATGCAATGACGTCACCCGCCTCCGGACGTTACCGCCATTTTGGTCAGGGGTTGTGACAGATTGGTATCAGAGCATTGTTTATAGTGAACTAGTATATCTAGCCATACGAGATATACAACTATAAATACAATGGGACTAAAACACTCTGACTAAAAGTTTACTTTAAAGATATAAGTATTTTATAAAAGTATACATACTTGCTAGGACCGTATAATATCAAGAGAAAAAACTAAAAGAAGTTAAAGGTTGAACACTACAGTCAAACCTGGACAGTTATATAATCATATCTGGGATAAATATAGCCTGATCAACTATATTTATTTGAGATATGACCAACATGTGTTTGGGAGTGGCAGTGGTGATGCAACGAGATTAAAACTTCCCAACTCGTTACCCAAAAGTTTTAAGAGCCAAACTTAAACAATTAAAATACTATAGGAGTATTTTGGAACCTATTTACACATACTCTCCTTACACGTTTCTCACCCCTCGTGCAGACACTATGGCCGGATCCCATCACCCAGGAGATCCCTATTTCCCCAAATAGGGAAATGGTGGATGGTTAGAGCCAGAGGAAGAACCAAAGGATGAGCCAGAGGAAGAACCATAGGAAGAGCTGGAGGAATAGCCTATAGGAGGACCGGCCGAATCGGTAGCTGACTCAGACAAGGAGGAGAATAATGACAACGACGCAGATGACTTGGACATTGAGTCCGAAGTCATCAATCCGCCCTACATGGAAAGGGTGCCCCCATACAGGATGGGTCCCAATGGTCCTACGCCCCCATGGGTGCACGAGATCTGGAGGTGGAGCCATCAACAAGGGGTACGACCTCCATTTGGTATGAACCGGGACTACTACGACTTAAGTCACGGTGGACCTGCAAACCGAGCCCTTCCAGTGATGGTAAGGAGGACACACGACATTGGTGAGCAGCCTCAGGCAACCGCCGGCCAAATGGTGGCCATGAGAGCCACAGTTGAGTGCGCGGAGAGGATGACACATGAGGTAGTCAGGGACTACCAAGTGCACCACGCAGCATTGGAATCCCGGCTTCAGGCCGCCGAGCACCACCTGGCTTGACTTCAGGGTGCATCTACCTCGTCTTCAGCACCACCCGACCCTACCCGTCACAGCTAGTACCCATTTACTCGCTACCGTATTTATTTTCCTTTATGCACTACTCTATGTATTATCGACTACATGATTAAGTGATTACACTACTCATGGAGTCGTTACTCTGTTAGATTTCATTACACTTCATGTATTGTATGCCTTATGTAGGTAAATTTTCATGTACTCAAAGGATTATTATCAATAAAAGACGGATATATATTTTCTCATGATGTGTTACCTATTATGTGCCCTATTACTATTATTACATGTTGATTGTATGCACACACTTGCTTATATACCACCGAATCACCGACACTATTCTATGATCAAAATATCGTGAAACAAAATACATTGGATACTCATTGTCCTTCTGATCCATGACAGAAAGATGCCGAGGAGACCGATCCGTAAGAATAACAACACAGCGCCACCACCGCCGCCTCCGCCGGAGATGAACTCTGCGGCCTTCCAAGCGGCAGTTTCAGCCACAGTGACAGCAACTCTAGCCCACATTCAAAACGGAAATAATGGTGGTGGAAATGGCCAAGGGGCAGGAAGCTCCCACCAAGGGATGAATCAAGGGCATGTAAAGGCCTGTACCTACAAGGATTTTTCCAATGCAAGACCCTGCACTTTCAACGGGACTGGAGGAGTCATAGCTTTGAAACGATGGATCGAGAAGGTTGAGTCGGTGTTCGAGATATGCGAATGTCCGGAAGGGAGTAAAGTCAAATTTGCGGCCTGCACATTTATCGACCAGGCATTTTCATGGTGGAACGGTCACATTGAAGCCATGCCACTACCTGTTGCTAACGCCATGTCCTGGGATGAACTCAAGGAAATGTTAATCGTCGAGTACTGTCCCCGAGGGGAGGTACAAAAACTCGAGCAAGAACTGTGGAACCTTACGGTGCAGACCTCGAACATTGACGCATACATCTCGAGGTTTAATGAACTCGTGCTTTTGTGTCCCGGTATGATTACGTCCGAGGGAAAGAAAGTCGAACAATTCATCTGGGGATTGACACCTCCCATTCAAGGTAATGTGATTGCCTCGAAACCCGAGACCTATGACAGTGCAAAGCGCCTAGCCAAGAAGCTTTATGATCATAGCATCAACAAAAGTACCAAAGCAACAGAGGGAGAAAAGCAAACAAGAAGGAGGGAACAAGAAGAATTGGGAAAACAAGCGTAAAGGGCGACAAAATTCAGGGCCATCCAAGAAACCACAGACAGTAGAAGTCCATTCTGCTACCGCTCCAGCCGCACCAGCTTCACCCGCCCCAGCCTCAACCACAACAGCACCAGCAAAGTGATACGCGGGTTCCAATCCCAATTGTAACAAGTGTAATTATCACCACTTCGGGGCATGCACGGACTTCCAATGCACCAACTGCAATCGAAAAGGACACACTGTCTGATATTGCAAGATGCCCCCACAACAAAACAAGCAGCCCACTGACAACAATGCCGGAGCCAGCCGTGCATGTTACGGACGCGGAGAAACCGACCATTTTAAACGCAACTGCCCCAAGAACAACAATCAAAACGTAGGAAGGGTCCTAGCCATGGGGCAAGGAGAGGCAGTGTAGGATCCAACAGTAGTGACTGGTACGCTTCCCCTCAACAACTCTTATGCGTGCATTTTATTTGATAGTGGTGCTGAGCGGAGCTTCGTAAGTCACGGATTCAAACACCTACTCAGTAAAAATCCCCACAAATTGAACGAAACTTTTACGGTCGAAATGGCCAATGGTAAAACAGAATCAACCAACGATATCTACGTAGGGTGCACACTAGCATTAAATAATCACTCCTTTCAAATCGATTTGATGCCTGTTAATATTAAGAGCTTTGATGTGATTGTTGGCATGGATTGGTTAAGCCCCCACCATGCTGAAATTATGTGTCACGAGAAGGCAGTTCGCCTTCATCTACCCAACGACGAAACCCTAATAGTTTATGGCGATAAACCCGGCACAAACCTCCGACTCATTTCTTGCATCCAAGCACAAAAGTGCTTGCATAAAAAGAATCACGCCTTTCTTGCTCATGTCGTGGATAAAACAAAGGATGAGAAAAGCATTAAGGATATTCCTGAAGTACGTGATTTTCCCGACGTATTTCCCGAGGATTTTCTAGGAGTCCCTCCCGAGCGCCAGGTCGAGTTCCGAATCGATCTTGTACCTGGAGCCATTCCAATCGCCAAATCACCTTACAGGTTAGCTCCTGCCGAGATGCAAGAGTTATCTAGCCAGCTAAGCGAACTTCTCGACAAAGGATTTATCAGGCCGAGCTTTTCACCTTGCGGAGCTCCGGTCCTGTTTGTCAAAAAGAAAGACGGATCTTTCAGAATGTGTATCGATTATCGAGAAGTTAAACAAGCTTACTGTCAAGAATCAATACCCACTCCCTCGAATCGATGATCTATTCGACCAGCTCCAAGGAGCCAGCTACTTCTCCAAGATAGATCTGAGATCCGGATACCACCAACTAAGAGTCCGAGAGGAGGATATTCCAAAGAATGCTTTCCGAACCCGTTATGGGCATTTCGAATTCGTAGTCATGCCTTTTGGTCTCACAAATGCACCCACAACCTTTATAGACCTATGAACAGAGTCTGTCGGCCATTTCTCGACATCTTCGTAATTGTTTTAATCGATGACATACTTGTTTACTCTAAGAGTAAGGAAGAACACAGCTAGCACTTACGACAGATCTTGGGAACACTGAGAGCAGAGAAGCTTTACGCAAAGTTCTCCAAATGCGAGTTCAGGATTCGTGGAGTGGAATTTTTGGGTAATGTAGTCAGTGAGGACGGAATACATGTGGACCCTACCAAGATCAAAGCCATTGAGGGTTGGGCAACCCCAAGAACCCCAACCAAAATCCGACAATTTTTAGGCCTTGCTGGTTATTACCGAAGGTTCATCCAAAATTTTTCCAAAATCGTCAAGCCTCTCACCACCCTCACCCAGAAGGGTGTACCTTTACATTGGAATGACAAACAAGAAGCTGCCTTCCAAACCCTGAAACAAGCCCTCTATAGTGCTCCAGTATTGTCCTTACCAAAGGGAACGGAGGACTTCGTAGTGTACTGCGATGCTTCTAATCAAGGGTTAGGCTGCGTGCTTATGCAGCGCGGAAAAGTGATAGCTTACGCATCTAGACAACTAAAGACCCATGAAGTAAACTACACCACCCACGATCTCCAGCTGGGAGCTGTGGTCTTCTCCTTAAAGATTTGGAGGCACTACCTATATGGTACAAGGTGCACCATTTTCACGGACCACAAGAGCCTCCAACACATTCTGAATCAAAAGGAATTAAACATGAGACAACGGAGATGGGTCGAACCGCTAAACGACTATGAGGGCGAAATCAAGTACCACCCAGGCAAGGAAAATGTGATATCCGATGCCTTAAGCCGAAAGGAGTACTCGGGCCGCCGAGTAAAGACACTAACAATGACCATCCGCTCCCATCTATATGCATAAATCAAGGAGGCTCAGCAGGAAGCCTTGAAGCCAGAAAACGTCGCCAATGACGCATTGCGCGGAATGGAAAAGAATCTGACGGTCAAAGAAGACGGAGCCTATTATCTTATGGACCGAATCTGGACACTGAGGTTCGGTGGATTCTGTGACGTGATAATGAATGAGGCTCACAAAACAAGGTACTCTATCCATCCGGGTTCCAATAAGATGTACCTGGATATCAAACAACATTATTGGTGGCTGAATATGAAAGCGGAGATTGCCACTTATGTAGGCAAGTGTCTCACTTGTGCCAAATTTAAAGTGGAATATCAGAAGCTGTCACACCCCAAAACCGGAACGGCGGAAAAGTTCTGGGGTGGAGGACGTCATGTTTAGTATCACAAGTCATGCATCATAGTAAGCAAAGTAATAAACAACCGTTTCATTAGAAAGAAAGTGTTTACAAATTATGATTCACATAATATAGAATACATAACAAATAACAAAAAGACATGAAGCTGAACTGCTCCATCTTCTGAATCCCAGTGCGCGAACCTGTCTACTGGTCTCCTGAGAATACAAGTTATTTTGAAAGCGTAGATCAGCATTTAAGCTGGTGAGTTCATAAGATTTTAGTGATGTAGTAAGTAGTAAGAAAGTTTGTAGAAAGTTGTAGTAAGTTCTTGTTTAGAAAAGTCTGTCTGTTCCTCCAGAAAATCCTATATTTCCTGCTTTGGTGAAAGATAAGTAAAAATGACTCTACAGTCCTTTCTATGAGTATTAAATGGATACAAGTTATATAAAACCCAGAGTAAACAAACAATCAGTTGTGTGTATCTGCCATAAGCCCACAACCAAACAAGGAACAAGAAATGAGGCGGAAGACACACATCCCATTGTTTGTTAGATCATCGTTGTATATAACCCCTGCGTATTCACTCGGTACTCACGGAGTTAACTGTAATAGTTCCTTTATATTTGATGAAAAGATCCTTTAAGAAAACCCTTATTTATTATAGTAAAATGATAACCATAGTAGTTCCTTCTATAATCACTTAGTTTATACTAGTTATATATAATCTAATATCGAACAGATAGTTAATTGTGTGAATCTGCCCTAAACCCACAACCAAACAAGGAACAGGGAATGAGGCGGAAGGCACACATCCAACTACCTATCGGATATTAAATATATATAACCCTGGTGTATAAACTAAGGTATTATAGAATCAACCACCTAAGGTCTTTTAAGTTTTACTGGCTTAATAAAATGGATTAAACTCTTTACTAGTTAAGTTTCTAGTTTTGTATTCCAAAAGTTCTTCATTTGAAAAGTATGTTATGTACTAGAAAACGGTGCATTGAATTAGCGTCCTATGACATGACCCATACATGGTACCCCTTATTATTAGTTGGTGTATACGGAACATATATATAGCTAAGCTCGGATAGATAGTAGGCTGGGTGTATCTGCTCTAAGCCCACAACCAAACAAGGAACAAGAAATGAAGCGGAAAGCACACATCCTACTACGTGTCGGACCCGATTAATATATATCCCTGAATGCATACACAGTTGTATTTTGAATTGACATCCTGTAGTACTAATTACCTTAAAACATGTTTATTTTATTAAGGTCATAATGTGAAGGCTAGTACCCATACTATACGCTCTCCCTGTCAAGAGATTCTGGGAACCAATCACGACTACAGCAAACAATTGCTAGCCGTGTAATTCACATTAAAGTTATATGATCATGTATACCCAATTTAACTATTACCTTTTGTTAAGAACAACGAGTTAGTGATTCATTGGTATAATTAGATCTTGTAGTTGTTCTATGCTATAGCATCTTAGTATGTTCGTTCTGTTATAGTTGTTGGATAAGGTGTCTAAGTCCATAACTATTTCTGGTATGTACTTGACCCGACCCGGCATGGTCCATTTGGGTTGCATGGCACCATGAAATTGGATAAACTAAAATGAGAGAAATAACACTTATGGTTTATTAATATATTATAAGTTCTAATATATTAATAATATTATTTAATTAGTTTGATCAAGAATTAATTAAGTGATCAAAAGATAACTAATTAAATATATGGGTAGATTATGTAAATCTTCCATATCTTATATAGTGGGCTAAGAGGCTCCATGGATTATCAAGTTGGGTTCCACCCATAGGATGCTCCATGGATGCTCCATGGGAGTTACAAACCCATGGGTCATGGAAATGAAGAGTCATGACACATTAGGGTTTACATGGTGTAACCCTAGATGTGTCAACACTATATAAGAAACCCATTCTCCACCAAAATAGGCTACACTAAGAAACAAGAGGGCTAGAGCCGATTTTGCAAGTGTAAGATTCTCTCAAAGTTTACTCCTTTGCATTTGGTGTTGTGTGAAGCATTTGAGGCATCACACTTGGGGTGCTAGGCTCACAAGGTTTCAAGGATCATAATCAACAACAAGGTAAGTTATTCTATCTTTCGTTCAAGTTAAAAATGTTCCCCATCTATGCTAGATAGGAATATAACCTTGGAATTCAACTTTGCATGATTATTAGACAAACATAGATCCAAGGTTATTATGGTTGCATGTACACTTAGGAAGTGTTAGAATGCTCAAAACCCATCAGTGGTATCAGAGCCTAGGTTTGTTTGTTGTTTTTTTTTTTGTGTGCAAACAGCTTGAAAAAAAAATCATTTTTCTGTTTTCTACTCGTATGAAAGTTTGCACATTTGTTGCTGGAAATGGACTAGAAACATTACCCTAAACTGTTTTGATGTTTTAAAGCTTGTTTTAGATGGTGTAATGTTTATGCTAATCCATTTACAATGGCAATTATTAAAATTACAAGTTTTTTTTAAGTGTAATTTTTGATTCTTGAAAATGTTCATATTCATGTTCTTGAACTTATGAAGATTAGATGATCATAGGAATTGTTTGTAACCTTCATGGTAGTTTAATTCATGATCATAATGTGTTTTAATGGAGTCCATAACTTGTCCTCAAGTTATGGAAAACCAAAAGTCTCACTTTTATTAAAGCCATTAAAAGAACACAAGAGTTATAAAAATGAAGAGTCTTCATTTTTATTACTCAATTAATTCATAAGTTATAAGAAATGAAAAGTTTTGGAAGTTTACAAAACTTGCCCTCAAGTTTTGGAACATGTAAAGTCTTGATTAAAACTTTAGTTCCAACCCTTAGAATTTTAAAAGTTAAAATTCAACCCTTATACTTTATAATATTATAAGTTACTAATATATATATGTATAACAACAAGTCGTCTTACCGCTAGTACGCCTCATTCACGAAGCCGGTCTATAAGGGGGTATAAGGTTGTTGCCTATAAAATGGCAACTTAATGGGTGTCCACTCTCACCCACCGCTTCCTTGATCGGTGGAGGGTCGTTAGCCGAACGGGTAAGACAAGGACTTATAAATTCTCATTAAAAGTATGATGAATATTATAAAGTAACTAAATGCTTTTATTAAATTCTCAATCTTAGTTACTTTAGGAAAATGTGAATAAGGTGCTAATCCATGAAATTACACTTTACACTTTGTTTAAGTCGTTGGTGGAGCGTGTGTGGTTAACCGGCACACTAACTTGGACTTAACAAGGTAGGTAAAGGGTGACTTAAGGTTTACCATAGCATCAGTGGAGCGTGTGTGGTTTACCGGCACATCGATTGAGTGATAAACCTTGAGGGTACCAAGTGATTTGCATGGTTACTTCACACCTCGTTTTGTGATCCTCGGTATCCCAGTCACAAAACTTGGAGGGCACACTCGAGATTGAAACATGCCTTTGAAAAGTTCATTGAATCTCAAAAGAATCTAGGAATTTCTAAGAACCAATTAAAAACCTAATATTTATATTTCGTTTTTCATGGTGCAAATTGGTGAATCGTCATTCACTTACCTTTCAAATATGTTATAGCTTGGATTACGGCATACCTCTTCTAAGTTATAATATATTGTGATTGGATCCTAGCCTTAATATTACATTTGGGTGTTTTATTAAGGACTCTCTTAATATCTAAACTAATCTTGTTCTCTTCTTTCAGATGTCTTCAAACAATGTTGCTTCTGGCTCTAATCCTAATGGCTCCTTTACCCTTATGAACTTGTATGGGAAAGTCACTTTTGATGGATCCAACTTCAATGAATGGATCAGAAACATCAGGATGATTACCCGCTACGAGGACAAACAATATGTCTTTGACAAGAAGCTTAAGGAGATTGATGAGACCACTGCAACTCCCCAGGAGATCGCTGACTTCCGAGCACATGAAAGGGATGCTACAAAAGTGGCATGCATCATGTTGGCCACCATGACAGCGGAACTCCAAAAGTCCTATGAGGACTTCTACCCTTTTGAAATGCACCAAGATCTGATGGAAAGATACCATCAAAGTGCACGACAAGAGAGGTATGAAATCATATGCTCTATCATAACAACCATGATGAAGGACGAGGAATCCGTCACGAGCCACATGCAGAAAATGCAAAGGTATGTGGATCGGTTGCTGAAGCTTAATGTGAACTTCCCTGAGGAGCTTGCAATAGATATCATTTTGCACTCCTTACCATCGTGCTATGATCAATTTCGCATGACATATCACATGAATAAGGAAGAGGTCACACTCAGCAAACTTCAGGGACTCCTCAAGACCGCAGAAACAGGTCTTAAGGGTAAGTCGGTTGTTAACACTCCTACTCCAAACTCCGCCCCGGTTTTGGCAATCGGGAAAGGTAGAGGGAAGAAGAGGAAGAGCTCTTCGAAGGGTACCAAGGCTAGGACCCTTGATGGCTCTTCTTCAAGTGGAACCAAGAAAGGTTTCGTCACTCCTTCTTCTGACCCAAAAGAGGCTGAATGCTTCTATTGCCATGAAAAGTCACATTGGAAGCGGAACTGCCCAAAATACCAGCAAGATGTGAAGGATGGGAAAGTTAAACCCAACCATGCAGGTATTTACACTATCTTATCTAATAACTCACCCCATTCTAACTCTTGGGTCCTTGATACCGGTTGTGGTATTCATATTTGTTCTGATTTGCAGGGACTAAGAAAAAGTGAGAATGTGGAGCATGGAAGAATAAACTTAATCATGGGGAATAGGAAAGCTTTACCTGTCACCAAGATTGGAGTTTATACTTTATCACTAAGTAGTGGGTTTAGTTTAGATTTGAATAAATGTTGTTATTCGCCAGAAATGGCAAGAAACATTATTTCCTTTCATGCATTGTATAAACAAGGTTTCACCTTTTCATTTGATAATGAAGTTGGTTCGATTAATGCTTTCTTTAATAATGTTCTTTATTTTAAAGCATTACCTTGTGATGGCGTGTATGAAACTGTATCTGTGGTTGATAACTTAGGAAATAATGTATTGTGTATTGATTCTGTTAATAATAATAACTTGGATAAAGCATCATTATGGCATTGTTGTCTTGGACATATAAGCAAGAAACGCATAGGCCAACTCCAAAAGGATGGAGTATTGGAGTCATTTGACCTAAAGTCAAATGATAGTTGTGAATCATGCTTACTTGGAAAAATGACAAAGTCACCCTTCACAGGTTCTTGTGAGAGGGGTGAAGGTTTGTTGGATCTTATACACACAGATGTGTGTGGGCCCTTCAAACATGCCACAAGGGATGCTAATCGTTATTATTTGACTTTTACTGATGATTACAGTAGATATGGATATGTCTACTTAATCAAGCATAAGTCAGAGACTTTTGAGAGGTTTAAAGAGTTTAAACAGGAAGTCGAGAATCAATTGGGCAGGAACATTAAGATGCTTCGATCCGATCGAGGTGGTGAGTATCTTAGTTCAGAGTTCCTCGACTATCTTAGGGAATGTGGGATTGTCTCACAATTGACACCTCCCAGGACACCGCAGTTGAATGGTGTAGCTGAGAGGCGTAATCGAACCTTGTTGGATATGGTTCGTTCCATGATGAGTCGAGCTTCGCTACCAATCTCATTTTGGGGGTATGCCTTAGAGACTGCCGCCCATATCCTTAATCTAGTTCCCACAAAGAAAGTTGCCAAAACTCCTCATGAGATGTGGACTGGTAAAGTACCCAAACTAGACCACATTAAGATTTGGGGTTGCGAGGCTTTCGTGAGACGCGAGACTCATGATAAGCTCGAACCTCGAAGTGAGAGGTGTATTTTCATCGGCTACCCACAGAAATCCTTTGGTTACCTCTTCTACAGACCTAGTGAGAATGTGGTCTTTGTAGCTAGGAGGGCTTTCTTTCGAGAGAGAGAGTTCATAAGCCAAGGAGACAGTGGGAGGCAAGTTGACCTTGAAGAAATTCAAGAGTCAAGTGGTGAATGAACTTCAAACCCTAGCACTCAACTTGAGGAGGAAACTTCTGTTGAGCCAATTGACAAGTCTGTACCTCTGAGGTGTTCCACAAGGGTTAGGAATGCACCTGAGCATTACTATGGATTCCATATTACTACGGAAGGTGATACACTTATCAGTGATGAGACACTGATAGGTCTGGATGAACCTAACAGTTACGCGGAAGCCATGGCAGGCCCTGAGTCAGCCAAGTGGAAAGAGGCAATGGACAACGAGATACAGTCCATGTATGACAATCAAGTTTGGAACTTGGTTGAGAATGTACCAGGTCGTAAGACTGTAGGGTGCAAATGGATCTTCAAGAAGAAGACCGACATGGATGGTAATGTACACACTTATAAGGCACGACTGGTTGCAAAGGGTTTCTCACAAACTCCGGGAGTTGATTATGATGAGACCTTTTCTCCAGTGGCCAAGATTAAGTCTATTAGGGTTCTGTTAGCCATAGCCGCATTTCATGACTATGAAATATGGCAAATGGATGTCAAAACCGCTTTCCTTAATGGAAAGTTGGCTGAGGATGTTTACATGAGTCAGCCAGAGGGTTTTGTCAACACAGAGTACCCTAATAGAGTGTGTAAGCTTGAGAAATCCATTTATGGGTTAAAGCAAGCACCTTGCAGATGGAATCTTTGCTTTGATGAGAAAGTCAAGGAATTTGGCTTTTCTAGGAGTGAAGATGAATCTTGTGTATATGTCAAGGCTAGTGGGAGTATAGTTAGCATTTTGGTATTGTATGTGGATGACATACTACTCATAGGAAATGACATCCCAACTCTGCAGGAAGTTAAGTCCTGGCTTGGGAAGTGTTTCTCTATGAAGGACCTAGGAGAAGCTGCCTATATTCTAGGGATAAGGATCTTGAGAGACCGGAGTAAAAGACTAATTGGACTTAGTCAGAGTACTTACTTGGATAAGGTGTTGAAGAGATTCGGCATGCAGGACTCCAAGAAAGGAGAGTTACCCATCCAGAGTAGCGCCAGATTGAGTAAGACACAAAGCCCTAGTACTGAGGCTGAGATAGCAGAAATGAGTCGAATACCTTATGCTTCGGCTGTAGGATCGATCATGTATGCTATGACGTGTACTCGACCTGATGTAGCCTTTTCTTTGAGCATGGTTAGCAGGTATCAGGGGAACCCTGGCAAGGCACACTGGACTGCGGTAAAGAATATCCTCAAGCACCTACGGAGGACTAAGGACTGGGTCCTTACCCTCGGTGGGAGTGAAGACTTGAGAGTTGTAGGGTATAGTGATGCTAGATTTCAGACTGATAGGGATAATTTCCGCTCTCAGTCAGGCTGGGTCTTTACCTTAAATGGAGGAGCAATTTCTTGGAAGAGTTCCAAGCAAGAGACAGTGGCTGATTCAACTTGCGAATCAGAGTATATAGCAGCTAGCGAGGCAGCAAAGGAGGCGATATGGCTGAAGAACTTCATTGGAGACCTTGGAGTTGTACCAGCTATTAAAGAGCCAATGGAAATTTTCTGTGATAGTGAAAGTGCAGTTGCCTTAGCCAAGGAACCAAGGGATCACGGGAGATCCAGACACATCGACAGAAAATACCATTTCATCAAACATCGAATAGAAGAAGGACTCCTCGTGGCAAAGAGGGTATCATCGGATGAGAATCCAGCAGATCCCCTCACGAAGGGACTGACTCGGGTTAAGCATCTCCAGCATGCTCGGAGCATAGGGCTGAAGGATGATATTAGATTTAGTAGTTAGATAACCTTGAAATTTGTAAAGTGTAATTGACATTAGATGATGAATAAAAGGTGTTTTATTTATGAGTAAAGTGTTGCTATCTCTTGTCGATCGTTTACTATATTTCTTTTGCATGTTTTGACTTCCAGAATAATTATGTTTGGTATATCATATTATTCGAACCTCCACAGTCGGTCATATGTCGGAAGTAGGTATGAATCAAGACTGTCATGATTGGTTGCAGAGGTCTAAGTTGTTGGACATGGCTACAACACTCATGAGTGCTCATAAGTTCTGAGCATTGGACTCAACCCACGCTCACTGGAATCACTTCATGGAATTTATCTCGAGTGATTGTGAGACGGTAATATCATATAAGTCTTCAAACCTAGAGATATGATTTGTTACTTATGAGTTGGTTATGCATTGATTGTACGTTAACGCATTGGTAACTCGATGTTATAAAACGTGCTTTTGTGTATAATTCAATGAGTAGTAGAACAAACATATGAGTCGAAGTTTATCTGTTCCTTCTTGGATTAGAAGCTGATATCTGGGCCCCTCGATGATTTTGTTTTGACCTATGTATCGGGCCCGGTCAAAACTAAGTTGATGTGTTCAATTAAGTTCTTTGTCAAACAAATCGGAAATCGGGAAACAAACTGCTGGACACAAAGTAAGACACTGTTCCATGTATTTGTCCGGTTGATATCTAGAACAGAGGATTATATGATCACTTATCTTAAATGGTGTATCATCATCTTCTCGGTTCTGAGAGACCTTGAAAGAGCTACGATTGCCGATCGGTTCCTGAAGTATTGCAGTTATAGTTATTAGACTTATCCAAGTGGGAGACTGTTGGATAAGGTGTCTAAGTCCATAACTATTTCTGGTATGTACTTGACCCGACCCGGCATGGTCCATTTGGGTTGCATGGCACCATGAAATTGGATAAACTAAAATGAGAGAAATAACACTTATGGTTTATTAATATATTATAAGTTCTAATATATTAATAATATTATTTAATTAGTTTGATCAAGAATTAATTTAGAATTAATTAAGTGATCAAAAGATAACTAATTAAATATATGGGTAGATTATGTAATTCTTCCATATCTTATATAGTGGGCTAAGAGGCTCCATGGATTATCAAGTTGGGTTCCACCCATAGGATGCTCCATGGATGCTCCATGGGAGTTACAAACCCATGGGTCATGGAAATGAAGAGTCATGACACATTAGGGTTTACATGGTGTAACCCTAGATGTGTCAACACTATATAAGAAACCCATTCTCCACCAAAATAGGCTACACTAAGAAACAAGAGGACTAGAGCCGATTTTACAAGTGTAAGATTCTCTCAAAGTTTACTCCTTTGCATTTGGTGTTGTGTGAAGCATTTGAGGCATCACACTTGGGGTGCTAGGCTCACAAGGTTTCAAGGATCATAATCAACAACAAGGTAAGTTATTCTATATTTCGTTCAAGTTAAAAATGTTCCCCATGTATGCTAGATAGGAATATAACCTTGGAATTCAACTTTGCATGATTATTAGACAAACATAGATCCAAGGTTATTATGGTTGCATGTACACTTAGGAAGTGTTAGAATGCTCAAAACCCATCAATAGTATCTTAGTATGTTCGTTTTGTTATAGTATCTTAGTATGTCTCTCTGATGTATTGTATCTACCTCCCTGTTTCTCTTTATGTTATCGTGTATTGTATCTACCTCCCTGTTTCTCTTTATGTTATCTAGTATGAACTGAACCTCTAAACTATACCCCTTATAGTTTACTAGTATTTTACTTGAACTGTTATTGAACAGACTCATTTTACTACAAAGTTATGCTTGTACTTTAAAATTTGAGTTTTGTTAAACTATAAAGTAACATAACTTTAAAAGAGTTTTTGAAATGTTTTGACTACTTGTAAATGATATAAGTAATCTTTTGAAAATGTTTATATCAAACAATTACACAATTATCATTGTGTTCAACTTGTATTCCCCCCCTTAAAAGCAATTAAAACGGTTTAAAAGATTGATTACGGTGTGACAACCCGAAAATCATTGTCCTGTAAAGTTCAGCTATTCAACTCAGCCGAGTGTTAGCCTTCGTTTTGCTATCTTTTAACGAAATTGTGGGTCTATATGAGTGTTCTAGGCTTAGTATAACCTAGGTATGAGTCTTGGGAAGGGTTAGAAAGTGTGTAGCATCAAGAAAACGGGCCAAACACACCAAAGGAGGTGTGTGCGGCCAGCCAGCCGCACACCCAGCCGCACACACCCTCCAGCCTCACACTCGACCCTATATATTGGACCCTAAGCCAACCTTACACCCTTTTCCCACTCTCTCAAGTCTGGAACATTCTCTCTCAAGAGTCCTTCGTGTTTTCATCTCCAATCTGTAAAACAAGTAAGCATTCATCCTTAGATCATTGATACAGCACCTTTTCATGCTTTCCTCTTGATCTAGATCCAAGAATTCGTCATTTTAAATGATGTTCATGTATGTACGGCCACACACACTATGTGTGACCGCACACACATCTTTTGGCCCCATTTGATCATAATCCTTAATCCAAGCATAGAAATGGTCAAAACACCACCCTAGGATCATCACCAAGCCTTGGAAAATCGATTTGGACACTTTTCTTGGGAGTGTACGGCCGCACACAGGCCTGGCCGCACACTCCTGGCCGCACACGTGTCCTGACCGCACACACAGCCGCACACAGGGCCGCACACTCACAAAACTTCATGTTTTGTGGCCTTACACTCATCCTAAGGGTCCTACACTCATTTGGGGACTTCATATATGTTAGTAACACTTAATTCTAAGTGTTCTTATGTCCCTAGAGTGTTTTCCCATTTCTATTAGTGGGTTATATGCTAATGGTATTCCTACGTGTGTAATTACATATTAAACTAGGATCCGTTTGTGCTCACAACCTCATTCGGCACCCGACGATCCTATATCAGTCTTTCTTTCAAGTTACCCACTTCAGGTGAGTTCATACCCCTTAATCAACCTTTGAAATGATTTTAAATACTTTTATGGGGGGGAATACAAGTTGAACTATAAAGTTATTATATCAATCGCATGTGATTAATAACTGTATAGCAAATAGAGTTTTGCATGTTAAACTAATTTTATTCAGCTAAAGGTTTTCAAATATTGTTTTCCAGTCTCTTTTAAAATACTAAAACCTCTTCTTAATTTACTGAACTTTTATCAAAGTCTTTTAAACTTATATGCTTATTAGGTTCATGTCTATATAGATATAGTTATATAAGTAGGGTTTGAAGGACTTAGGACTGATAACCCACTTTATTTCCTGTTCCATGTTTGGTTGTGGACTTAGAGCATCCAGTTATTTGTCCGAGCGTCGTTGAAGCCCTAGTTATATATTATGTATATCTGGTTAGATATTAAAGCTCTTACTCCAGTTCAACACCTTTGGGTAGCAAAGGCATCTAGATAATCTCTCAAGTAAACTATAATAGGTGTAGTTTAGATACTAGCGATAACTTTCATGATGAAGAACTTAGTTATATCTATATTCTAAAAACTTGTACTTTAGTAAAAAGAAAGGTTTATAGAAATCAAAACACGAGATACATCCTCATGACGCGGATTTCACCGTTGTCGAGTGGTAACCAGAGTCTCCTGGAGGGAGAGCGGGCCTTGTGTGTATAGATCTATACGGGACAGACCATCCCACATCCCGACTGCTAGCTACAGTCCCGGCCGACCAAGCCAAGGGGTAACAAATGTCACATTCATTTCGACGCCAGCAGTTCGTCGTGTTTACATCTGTCAATCAACATGGTTACGAGCATCTTTACAATTACCTTATAATTCATGGCTTTAAGGTAATAAGTGTCATCACGGTACCTTCTAGATATAAAACCATCATAACATATTTTCCTAGTTATACACTAGGCCACATTTTAAACCTTTAAATTAACCTACCTAGGATTAAAGGTCTCTTTAGACTCCCCGAGGCGTATTGTTCACTTAATACTGCCTGGAGTCTGTATTTCATTCATTTAGACTCTCCGAGGCGTATTGTTCACTTAATACCGCCTGGAGTCTGTATTTCATTCATTTAGACTCTCCGAGGCGTATTGTTCACTTAATACCGCCTGGAGTCTGTATTTCATTCATTTAGACTCCCCAAGGCGTATTGTTCACTTAATACCGCCTAGAGTCTGTATTTCATTCATTTAGACTCTCCGAGGCGTATTGTTCACTTAATACCGCCTAGAGTCTGTATTTCATTCATTTAGACTCTCTGAGGCGTATTCTTCACTTAATATCGCCTAGAGTCTGTATTTCATTCATTTAGACTCTCCGAGGCGTATTGTTCACTTAATAATGCCTAGAGTCTGTATTTCATTCATTTAGACTTTCCGAGGCGTATTGTTCCCTTAATACCTCCTAGAGTCTGTATTTCATTCATTTAGATTCCCCGAGGTGTATTGCTCATTCAATACTACCTGGAGTTTGTATTTTATTCCTTTATAATCAGCAACGTCATTGCTGAAGAAAAGTATTATTTTCCCCATTACTTTTACTGGTGACCTTCTCACATATTCCTTAAAGTATTAACTATATTTTGATAATGATAGTTAACTTTGGGGGAAAATACTCCTTAAACATAAAACAGTTGGGTCTTGGTAGAAGACTGCTTTTAGTAGAGAAACTCATTTGCTTAAACATAAAACTGTCGAGTTTTGGTAGAAAACTACTTTTATTAGAAAATATAGGATTTTCTGGGAGAAAATCTATACTCTGTAAATTCTAATCACCATCATTTATGAGATCATTTTGATGAATAACATGTAATTATATCAATGTCATTAAAATACTTATGAACTCACCAGCATTAAAATGTTGATACTCTCTTTCAAAATAACTTGTATTCTCAGGTCGTCAGTAGACAGGTACACTCCGGGAGCTTTTGTGAAGGCAGCCTTGTACCGAGCTGCATCTTATGTTATTTTTCTATATCTACTTTGATATTGTTGTTAAATGTAACCTGTGTAAAAATTATTACTATTAATGCAATGGTTGTTGTACTTTGATTACTATACTGCATATGTTGTGATACTTAACATGACGTCCTCCACCCCAGAACGTTTCCGCCGTTCCGGTTTTGGGGTGTGACATACGGGGTATGAACTCACCCTGTGTAGGTGATTCAAACGAATATGCGCGTAAGGATGAGAAGTTCCACGAATGAAGTCCCGAGACTTAACGAGTCCTAAATGACATATAATGACATATATTGACATAAATATAGTGTTTAGAAGCAACCAAATGCAAGAAAACACCTTACGGGACTAGGAAACACTTTGTCCAAGTGTTGGAATCACATGTGATTCACTTAAAGGGAGTGTACGGCCATATTGATGGGTGTGCGGCCATGGGTGTACGGCCAGGGAGTTTGCGGCCGCACACTCATGGTAAAGAGTGCACAAAACCGTTATCCAAAGGTGGGGAGGTTTGTGGGACTATTGCTCAACAAGTGGTGAAGCTAGAAACGCATTTTGGAGGCCATTTTGGGGTCTTTTAAGGGGTGTACGGCCACACTTGGGTGTGCGGCTACACACACCATACCAATATGAGTTCCGGGCAGTTCTAAGGACTTAAACAAGTGTTCTTAACAAGATCTAAGCTTAACGAAAGGGTACTTACGATCCGGAAGCTCGAGAAGGTCCAAAATTGCCAAGAACAAGTGTGTGTTCTTGGTGTTCTTGGTGTAACTTGAAGATCTAGACAAAACATGATTTCAAATGGATGAAATCAAAGGATGAAACTAGTTTAAGAAGATTAACAACAAATCGGGAGAAGAACACTTACCAACTCGAAGATCTAAGCTTAAAATCGGATGGTAGTTGAGAGCAAAATCGAGTTCTAAGCTTGGGAGGGTGAAAAGTGATGAAAGGAGGCTGAGTCTACCCTTTGTACATGTGAGTGTGCTGCCAGGAGAGGGGTGTGCGGCCGTACACTCCTGATGTTGGAGTGTAAGGCTCGTTTTTGGTGCCAGAATTGTACGCGATCCTTTCCTATACTCGAGGCTTGAATGTACTAACCTTTGAACCTTTAAACGGACTCTAAACAAGGCTAAATGATAGCAAAAATGAGTCTGACACTCAGCTGAGCTGACTGGCTGAGCTTTACGAGGCAAAAATATAAAAAAAAATTCGGGTTGTCACAGAAGCCCTCGGGTCTACTTCAACAACCCGAAATACCCGAATGGAAATGGGAAAGGATCACAATGGATTTTATAACCAAATTACCCAAGACAGCAGACGGTATGGATGTTATCTGGGTGATCGTCGACCGATTAACAAAATCCGCCCATTTCCTGCCAATAAAGGAGACGTACAAAATGGAAAAGCTAACGCGAATATACCTGAAAGAGGTGGTGAGACTTCAGGGAGTCCCCATATCTATTATCTCAGATCGAGATAGTAGATTAACCTCTCATTTTTGGTAGTCACTCCAGAAAACATTGGGAACCCAACTGGATATGAGCACTGCCTACCACCCTCAGACTGATGGCCAAAGCGAACGAACCATTCAGACTCTAGAAGACATGCTCCGAGCATGTGTAATAGATTTTGACAAAGCCTGGGATACCCACCTGCCCCTAGTTGAATTTTCATATAACAACAGCTACCACACGAGCATAGGAGTCGCTCCCTTTGAGGCCTTGTATGGTCGGAAGTGTAGATCGTCCCTATGTTGGGCTGAAGTGGGTGACACCCAGCTGGAAAAAGAGCAATCACCGAGCAGAACCCTTACGGGACCGGAAATCATTCGAGAAACTACAGAGAAGATAATCCAAATAAAAGCCCGACTCCAAGTATCGTGTGACCGACAAAAGAGTTACGCCGACAAGCGACGAAAACCTCTGGAGTTCCAAGTCGGAGATCGAGTGCTGTTAAGGGTCTCTCCCTGGAAAGGGATGATCCGTTTTGGGAAACGAGGAAAGTTATGTTGGGTTTTGAGCATTCTAACACTCCTAAGGTGTTCATGCAACCCTAAATACCTTGGATCTATATTTCACTAATTATACATGCAATGGAGCTTCCAATGTATTAAACCTATAACTAGCTTACAATTATCATATACCACACAAGAATCTAGTTAAGATAACATACCTTATGGTGGTGATTGAAGTCTTGATGTATCTAGCCTTAAGAGCTTAGCCCCAAATAGTGTGGAAGCCTCTAGTGGAATCACAACACATCATGAACAAAGGAGGAACTTTGAGAGAGAATCTCCATGCACCCAAAACCACCATGAACTCCAAGAATACCCCCGGTCACGATTTTGGGCAATGAAGTATGTATTTATATGTGGGATTTCTAGGGTCATGGATATAACCCAAATCCATACCCATGGGTCTTATGATCCACGGTTCATGTGGCCCAACTCTTTATGTATCCATACATAAACTTGGTCCAACATGGATCATAAGCCCAACACACATAAATATAACTAATTAACATAATTAATCCCTATAGATTTAATTAGTCTCTGTTTAATCACTAAATCAATTCTAAATTAATTCTTGATCAATACTAATTAAAACCATATGATTTCATATTAATATATTAGTACTTATAATATATTAATAAATCATATATAACCTTCTCTCAAGAGTCCATCCTAACAAATTGTCCTGATGATATGCAACCCAAATGGACCATGCTACTCTCGGGTCAAGTACATACCAATAATAGTTATGGGCTTAGCCATCTAATCCAACAGTCTCCTACTTGGATAAGTCTAAAACTATTATTTCAAGTACGACTTCATAAACCGACTAGCATTCGTAGCTCTTAAAGCCGCTGTCGAACTCTGAACAAATCAATGATGTGTCCATTAGATAAGTGATCATATATTCCTCCATTGTTGATATCATATGGACTGAGACATGGATTATAATCATTCTCTCTGTCCATTTTTTGTTTCCTGATTTTTTTTTTTTGATTTATGACAACTGACTAATTGAACAAATCAAATCAGTCCAGGCTTGGCCAAGCACTTAGGGGTGTCATCACTAAATCATCAAGGGGCCCACATATATCGCTTTTATCCTTATGAGGTAAAAGGAATGGATAAACTTTGACTCATATGCTTGTACTAACTACTTGTTGAATCATACACAAAGGCACGTTTTATAACATCAAGTTACTGATGCGTTTTCGTCCAATCAATGTATAACCAACTCATAGTCAACAAATCATATCTCTAGGTTTGAAGAATATAAGATATTATCGTCTCATGATTCACTCGTGATAAAATCCATGAAGTGATTCAAATGAGCGTGGGTTTAATCCAATACTCGAATCTTATTCCAGGAGCACTCATGAATACTGCAGCTAAGTCTAGCCACCTAGACAGACTACAGACCCATTCATGACTGTCTTGCCTCAATACCTACTTCCAAAGTATGCTTGACTGTGGACGGTTCGAATAACTTAGTTATTCGGGAAGTCAAAACATGCAAAGTGAAACACAAGAATAATATTAATCCTATATGGCCCCAACACTTTGAGAGTAAATAAAAAAACACCTTTTATCTAAGCACCATATTGATTACTCATTATTCATGTAATGTTTCAAATTATCAACTTAATACTTGAATTAAAACAATAGTCATGCCATGCTCCAAGCGTGCACACTATGTTTACCTATGGTCCTTTCTTTTGTGAAATAGATCAGCTGAACATGACTCCAATGATGCTCATTTCACAATCCCAATCCCTTTTGTAAATATAAGAATACCAAACTCTTGCCATTTACTGTAATCTGTTAGATTCTAAACTTATATGCAATGATTCTCTTGTAATGACTATGCACAAAAGTCACAAATACTTGGCAACAGACATTACAAAGTATTCCAACGGAGATCAATTCCATGGAAACGAAGTCTCATATTCAAAGTACATTCCTTTGAACATCCTTCTTTGCATTAAGTTTTCTAATCTTACACAAATTCATAGAATAACTTCCACCTATGGAAACAATTCCATATTACCATTTTGACTATCACTTCTGAACAAGAGTTGCCTTTTTTCAGAATATGTCAATATGGTCCTTT